>NC_064643.1:289532139-292062139 GCF_023864345.2 Schistocerca serialis cubense | reverse complement strand
AATATCTTCTTTCTTCTCCAACGAAGGAAATTTTAAGTTACAAAAGTTATCTATAGCTGATCCTAATTTGTAAGTGTCTAATGTCAGCCCTTAGAAATTCACCTCTTGAAGATAAATATTTGCCAGAAAATTTGTATTCTTTTCATACACACTTGCATACTTCAAACATGAGATGACCAATTACATGAATAGCAATGAATAAACAAATATTTTTAGGGGGAAAAATAAGAATTTCATATATTTTTGAATGAATTTAATATGCCCTAAGTGCATTTACAAAGCACACCTTTTAATATAATCATATGTTGTAGGGAACAAGGCATCACTCTGGTGGTTCACATCACGACTGGTGCATATGAATATGGTAAGTACAGTGACTGTCAGGATTTTGGATCTGGATGTCACACTGCATAAGAAGTAATAGTTAATAGGATAAAGGAAACTTATCTCCAGAGCCCTAAAACAATGAGTACAAGAGGCAGCAGAGCACTGAACGTACCTAAAACTACATTATGACATGTGTTATGTAGACAGAAGAAGGTGAAATCATGTTGTTTATAACTTGACACAGCTTTAGCAGGTGATTACAAAAGCCTATGGTTAAAACGTAGCACCACACTGCAAGATCATCTGTAAGAAGATTGATTCAGTGACACTAGTTTTTAGTGATGAAGCAACCTCTCATGCAGGTGCAAAGCTGAATGAAACATTCACAATAGAGGAGCATAAAATCTGCACTGTTATGTGGAACATGTGTGATTCCTGCAAAGTGAATGTTATGTGCTATAGTGAAGATGAAACTCTTCTTCACCGAACAGATAATGCCAGGAGCTGTCAGAGCTGGACAGGCTTAAGAAATGGCTGTAATGATTTTACATCGCAACAGAAATGTGCAGCACCATAGAGATGCCAAAGTGTTTTTAAAACATCTGCCACAGCAATGCACTGAACACAGGACAGCTGGTGGTCAAATGTTTTTAACCTGGTCGCCATGTTTGCCAGACCCAGTATTGCTATATCTTCATGTGATGATAAGTTAAATATCAAGTCTATCTGTCCTGGTACTGAAGCAGCACATCCAAGCTGCCTTCTAAACATCGCTGTTGACATGGTGCATGTGAGGGAAGATATTGACTATTGCATAAGTGTCAAATGACAATGAATGGTACATACTGAACATTTGTGGAAAAACAGCCTTTCTAAACCCATATAAAAAGCTTCATGAATTACAATGCACAATAAAATAAAATTAATATACAACATCAACTGCACTCTTTTTATGATTTCTTTGCAATTCTGAAAATCATTTAAAACAGCCCAGAACTTGCAAAATAATTACATCCAAGATAATTACACCCACTGATGGAAAGTTCAGCCAACTGTCATTGCTGATTTTTCAAAAATATAGTGGCTAACACAACAGTTGTGTGTTGTGAACAGTGACTGCCTCACTAATAACAGTGATAATTTTTTGTTTACATCAAGATGGAAATCGTCAAATTTGATAGCTCAATTGCAGACTGTAAGACAATGGTGTAGCATTTAGAATCTTTTCTAATAGATTCAAAATCAGAAAAATACTTGCACTAATGAAAATACTGGAAACACCTGCATTAATATGGCACTGTGCCAGTTTTGAAGGGAAAACTTTACCACTGTTTAAGCAGTGCAGCATTTCGTTCTGCTGATGGTGAAGAGGAACCAAATCTGCTTCCATGGTGTTCAGGGGAAAACTGTGGAGATGATGAGCTGACCATACTATGAAATTAGGAATACACTCTCTCAAGCTATTCCATGATACGCATCAAATCATTGTACACTGGATTTTGAAAATGGTTCTGATAGCTTTTGCAATTGTGAGTTACAGACATAGGAAAACTACCAGTGTGGAATGTTTAGTGACTTGCATGAAACTGACAGATTACTGGCAGCAAACCACAAAGCCCATGAAAAAGGTCAGTTGTGTTTTTGGCATAGAAACTATATGAGATCAGTAATACCCCAACCAAAATAATCACAGTGCTTTGAACTGTGTGTGTGTTTACCTGCCAGCTGATTGAGAAGTATCTGCTGTTTCTTCTTCTCCATCTGGAGCCTCTCTCTCCCCCATTCGTGCCGTGGGAGCTGGAGCAGTTACCCCCTCGGCCACCATACGTTCAGTGTGTGACGGGAACACAACTGAAATACTGTCTGCAGCTCCTTCTGGTACCATTAACGATGTATCTGCTTCACTTTCACAGCCTAAAACAAGCAAAAGGTGCTTAATAAAAATGGTTAACAGAGACTACATATATATTCTGAATGAAAGGGGTTTACCAACGTAAAAAAAAAAGGGAAAAGAAGTTTCAATGACTCATGCTAACGACATACGTAAGACTTGTTAAATACTTGTACAACAAACTCTGACTATAATGACAATTTCGATGGTAAATCAATTTACTCGTAAAAAAAGACTTTTATTATCATACAGACTTCATAATGTTTCATATTTGTTAATTAAATGTTGAAAGTATGAACTATGAAATGTAATTCTGTGGAAAATTACATAACTACAGTAATGTTGCAGCAGTCTTCAGTTAGAGATTGCGCTCCGTGTCAGGCTTTCCTATACATGTTTCTTCATCACAGCAATCTGCACATATTCAGACTGCTTACAGTTGTCTAATCTTGCTTCCTCTCTACAATTTTTATCCCCACACTCAGTAACATAGTTAGTTGATGGTCATGATGTGCCTGGTCAGTCAACCCCTTATTTTAGCAGAGTTGTACGATATTACTGCTTGCTCTATGTATAGATTGAGTAACACAGATGACAGGCTACAACTCTGTCATACTCGGTTCTCTATTACTGCATCCCTTTCCCATGTTCTGCAGTACTGTTTGACATTAAATAAGAAATAGGTGTGAATTTGTAAGCAACTATCTGACACATGAGAAGAGTAGGGTAAAATACTGCCCTAGAAACATAAACACACAGACATTACTCCATCTGAAAGTTTTATTGAAGTGTACACACTATTACAGAGTAAAAATCTGATTCTAACATTACAATGCAGTTTCATTCTAGCTCTACAATATATTGCATTATTAAAGAAACAATACATGCAGATTAAGCATAATTTTTTTAATTTACATTTTACAATCTGCATTTACTTATGAAACTTCATTATTGTAGCTTATGGTACTAACTGTTTACTCAGCAGTAAAAAAAGGCTATCTAATGTAAATTCACTAAAAAGCTCAGATACATAAAGGGCTACATTTTACACAATATACTGAGATGCTTCACGCAAGGGAATGTCTTCTACTGATATAAGCACACCATCCTGTGTCAACTACTTTAAGTTCTTGCTTTAGCTCCACTTTCTTCAGTTTGTTTATTTAACTTCCTTCACTAGGTATTCTTCACTGTGATTTTAAAAAAGAGTAAAACTAGTGCCTATTCTGGATAAGATGAGAGAGCACTTAATTGATTAACTAAGTCAGAGATAGTCTTTAACAATGGTGTGGCAGTCTCTTTCCTTATGCTTATCATTGTACAACAAATTGGTAGCTACATTTCTTGTAGAAATGTAGCTTTCTCCTTCTGTTGTTCAGTTCAGGGGCTTGGGTTATAAAAGACATGCATAACATGTGATTATCAATGCAGCTTACTGCAACAGGGCTTAAGACAGTTTACTACACACATTTGTAATCTTCCTCTTCAAAAAGCCGGTCCAAAAGTAACCTTTCAAGCGTCTAAGCGTATACATCCTCCATAAGTTTCTGTTGCAAATGAGAGAAACCTTTTTGCTGTACATGTTTTATCATATTCAGAAATTGAATCAAATTTCAGGTTTTAGAGCATATTTGCAATTGATAAATAATATTTCAAACTTCTTACATGTAATCTTTTAAGTTTCTTGAAAATGTATGTCTTAAAATAATGTCAACATGCTAGAGTAAGGTTTCTCAGCAACGATCAATTTTGGCACACAACAATTTCATTTGAAGTAGTGAAATTATGAGACAGAAGACCTGGTCAGTTTTTACCCCCAGGAGCAAAATTCTTAGTACTGCTAACATACACCTATAAAGGTAGAAGGAATTATACTAGCTTTCAGAACTATTAGTTTCTTCCTCAGAGAGAAAAAAGGGATCAGCTGGGGAAGGTTGGTTAAAAAGTAAGGGCAGGTCACTCAGACCCAAGGACAAGAGACTCACCAATTGTGAGGACAAGAAGAGAGAAAGATGAAGCGGAGGTGTCACAGAGAGAAGGTCCCATATTGTACACTGGTAAGTAGTATGCCAGCTTCAGTCCAGAGATGATGGGGAAGTGGGATACATGTAGTGCTTACAATTACCAACTGGTCGGATCAACAGCAAGGTGCAACCCAACGTTCTCACCACACAAAGTCTGCCAGAGTACCTAGTAAATCTCTGACCCAATGTTCTAATCCCTCGTCATACAAGAGTGCAATGCTGATACCATTACAAAAGTCCCTTTACAAGTAGAAACAAATGACAACTGTTAGTTTATACATCGCCTGCAGTTCCAGGCAGAATCACATTTGTCATTCATATTGCATCATCATTGGTGGCAGTTTACATACAAACAGGTAGTGGTCTTGGTAAGATGGCTCCAAAGCTTTACACAATTGGCTTCTGCACAGAAAGACGAGTTCTGTAGTGCCCAGGGCAGTGAAAACAAATGTGGATTGTTTGTTGTGGCACAAGGTACCATATTCTTCCAGAGGTGCACAACAAATAGAGCTGTTGTGCAGACACATGTGACAGACGAAAAAACGAACTTACCTGGCAACTGCAGAGGCTTGCCATACACAAAGCTGCAGTGGATGTAATCTGTTTTGTTAGCTGAAATGCACTACCCAACTGCAAGTCAAGTCATACATACTCTCTGCTGTCTGATCTTGTACGGGTAAAACTTTTGTCAGTCACCATCAGACAGTAGCAGAAATTGCGAGAAATAGGTAGCAGGCCAATGAGATGCTCTTGTAGGTCTGCAAAATTGTCTCTGGGAGTAACCAAGTTCAAGAGTGGTTCCTTTATATGATGTGTCACTTTTCATTTCTGGCAAGGGATATTCCTGCATCCATGAGCGGCAGACTTCCTCCACAGCAGGCCATAAAAGGACAGTGCTGCTGGTGCCCTCATACAGCATGGATACCTGGACAGCTTAGTCCACGCAAAGACTTGAATCTGCAGCAGTGTAGTGATGCAGGTATGTACAGCTGTAGCTGGCATGTTGCTTTGTCACAATACACAATTATATCAACACCTGGCAGTGGCATGCATGCAAATGAGTGGCCTTGTCCTTCAATTCTGTGTTGTTCTGCACTGTTGGCTGCAAACTGAAATCAACTGGTTGACTTTGGATGGTGTTAGCAACGACATTTTCGGCTCCAACATTGTACTAAATGTTGTGAAATGGGCAATGAAATTTCTGGGAGCTATGAAAATTTGAATGTCAGGGGGCAAAAGCTGGTATATATGGTGAGGGTGAGGCCTTCAATCATAAACCTGAAATATTTTACAGCCTCATAGGCAGCCACGAGTTCTGTACGAGAAATTGGCCAAGAATACAGTTTTTCTTTTAGCTTCTTAGAGAACACTGCTGCGGAACTACACTCACAGAACATGCCAAAGCATTTGAGAAGACTTCCATACGGGCTTCAGTAGCACGACATTCAAGTGCCGTAATCCACGCCAGGCTTGCTTGTCATGCTTCAAATGCCTTCTGTAGATCATTATTCCACATCAGCGGAAATGGACGATGCACTGTCAGGCCAGCTAGGATTGCTTGGATTTCAGTATCATGAGATATAAAGCAGGGAAAGACATTTATCATGCCTATGTATTGACAAAGCTCTTACACTGTCATCAGGACCAAATACATCCTCAGAATGGCAAACTGATCTGGAGGTGGGTATATGGCAGTGGCAGATATCGTGAGTCTGATGAACGTCACTTCAACAGTGAGGATAAATAATTTGGTGAGATTCATTAGTATTTCATAGTCAACGAAGTGGCAGAAAGCTTTTCGAAAATGATGTTTGTGCTCTTCTGGTGAAGATAGTAACACCTGCACATCATCAATGTCAAAGACACAGAAGTCTAGGGATCTTAGCATCTCACCAATAAACCTTTGAAAAGTGTTGCAGCACTGTATAACATGTATGTCACGTAAGAGAATTCACACTTTTTGTATATCCTCTGGGGACTGGGATTTGTTTACAAGCCTTGTCAAGCTCCAATATGAAAAAATCTGTACAAAAAGTAAGAGGACACTCGGACTCTCCAACTGGCTTCTTTGGCACCAAATGCAGTGGTGATGTCCCTACGTTTTCCAACAAATGTGCTGGGCTTACATGATCCATTGTGTTGAACACTGCCATGCAAATCTGACGTTTGTTTGGACCGTGGTTCTGAGATCTAGAGAAGAGAGAAGGGCTAGCTGTAATCATTATAGGGTGTACTGTTGAATGACATAGGGTGTATGCCACACCCATTGGCCACATAATTGGCAGTACTTCCATCACCAGCTGCAAGAGTGGAGACAGATCTGTAATGAAATGCACAGTTGGAATTTGCTGGTTGATCATTCTTAATGAAGTTCTTACATCCAGGATGCACCTAATGTAAACGTCAAATATGAGGTCAACAGAAAACCCTATTGGATTAGATTGGTTGGGTTATATTAGCTACAATAAATTAACACTTGAAAGCTCTCGGTAAGCCTAATTTCAGATTTAATATCACCCCACTGTAGGTTGCTACAGCAGAATTGTTTCTTGTAACAAGATTAAAGTTGCTGTGTGGTCTCCATTTTCTTGGGAGTGCTTTTGGGAACATACTTATGTTGGACCTTGTGTCAACTAGACACTACAGCGTGACCACCTACAGGCATCACAGTTGTTGACTGGGTCACTGTTGCTGGCAAGCTGTTGCAGCCACAACACGTCTCTACGTCTCTCTTATATGATGCGATGCTCATGTTAAACACCTATGTAGATGCAACCTCTGAAAGGCTGCCCATAGTTTCTCTAATCTTGTTTAACTCCAGTTCATGTGTCATTGGGTTGTCAGTGCATTTCTGGTAAGCATGACATCCATATGGAATGCAGGAATTCATGCGGCACTTCAGAACACCACCAACATGTGGAGGAACTGAGATAGTTTTCTCACGGTGGCTATTCAAATTCGGAAAAAATAAAACCCTGAGAATTCCAGGTACGGGGAGGAAGATGGTGTCATAAGAAGATCCGATAAATTAATGGTGAGTGTGCAGGAGGGATGGAGCATACCACCAAAATAAAATGACTTTTCTTTCCTCTGAATTGAGATATACTACTATGAGGCAGTAGTTTAACCACAGTATTTAAACATTAATAATTTATGTGAAATAATATTCATATAATTACCACACTTTGAAACACCAAGTATTTTAAAATTTGTGATTTACAGAACTCAATAAAACTAAATTCCAATGCAAGGTTAAAAACATAGTATTCCCTGAGATTATATGAAATTCCCTGAGATTTTCCCAATTTTTCCAGGTATAATGTAATTCCCAAAATACCAAGTTTTCCAGAAGAATTGCTGAACTGTTTCTGCCTCCCAGCTCCTTCTCATACAGCAGTAATTGCTGTGACCGTAGTGCGTGCGTGTGTGTGTGTGTGTGTGTGTGTGTGTGTGTGTGAGAGAGAGAGAGAGAGAGAGAGAGAGAGAGAGAGAGAGAGATAACCATTGCCTGATCATTTCTTTCAGCCACTTTTATCTTTTATCAGTTTGTCGCTGATGGTTTCATGATTACAATTCAAATTTTAAGTGTCACAATGGGGTTATATTTCATGCCAACAGCAATGAAATTGCTGGACATATGAACAGTATAGAGTAAGCCCAGAGTGGTGACACAGTATTTTACCGACTATTTTAAGCAATTTTTTCCACAAAATAACATTTTTACCATTTTTATTACTGGACTGCAAAGCTAGACTATCATGCTGCACTTCTTGAAAGATTTAACAATAATGTCTTCTCTCACTCTAGGCCATGACTGTTTCATCCACTGACACACTTGTTTGATTGTAGGTCGTTTTAAAGCTCCCTTTGGCTTAAATTCATGTTGCGTTTAATCTCTCATCCATTTGTTCCATTCCTCTCTCATACACACTTTAAATGGTTTATTTATCACGACATCAAGAGATTGCAATTGTGAAGTAAATCCACCTGGAATAACAGCAAGCTCTGTATTTCCCTGTCTCAATTTCTCTTTCAAAGAATTTTCCGTACAATACTAAACTGATCTAGGTCAAGAAAAGAACTTTTCTTCAATAAAGCACCTTTCCTTCTCTCCCATACTCTGTTAATCCGTAATTTCAAACCAGCTTCATCCATCCAACTCTTGTCATGTACACGAACACCATCACCTGGTGGTATTTCAGAAGTTTTTGATATTGTTTAGCTCCTGAAAATGATTGTTGGATTAAGTTTAGTACCATCAGCACTACATGAAAAGACAACAGTGTAGAGCATTTGTTCATGTCCACTTGTTTTTGTTTAGTTACAGTTTTAGCACCTTTCATGGCAACAGTTCTGTTACTCGGCACATCAAATGTGAGAGGAGTTTCATCCATATTCACTATTTGACTTAGTTTCACTTTGGTTTTCCTACAATGTTGAATAATGAAGCAATGGAAACATAATATTTTCTCTTCATACTTTTGAGATATTTCTGAGATATTTTGGTTCTGGTTCACAGGCTCAGTCCATGATGTTTCATAAACCTGTAGCACTAACCAACACCAGCCTGAAAATCTGATAAGTTCCACTGCAGCACTAACATACAAGCATCATTTTTTTTATTAATTCCACTGCAATTTTGACAGTGTCCTTGAATCCATTTCAATACATCATCTTCTAAGTTTGGCCATTTTGCATTCAGTTCTCTACCTACCTACACCTCTACCTACTCATTTCCTTCAGTTCTTCTTTACTAGCCCACCAATCACAAAACACTGTTTTCATAATTCTTTTATATTCAAATTTATATTTCCAACACATCCTTTTAACACCAAGTGCATTTTCCGTAAGAAATTCACAAAGGTATTTTCTACTGAAAAAACAGCAATTGCTACAGATTTTGCATCATTACATAGGCCAAACTGCAACTGACTTCAAGTGCTTTGTACCACTCAATGTATAAACTACCTTAACAATGTACGTTCTTCAGCCTATTATCAAAAACTACTCACAACAACTGATAATCAACAAAGCTTTTCAGACAACATTTCATATATGAAGCTTCAATGCTTCACCAAAACCATACGTTAATACTTAAATCGCGATAGCATGGCATAGAGTCTATATAACAACATTCATTTTCTTTTGTGCTTGATCACAGCACAGCACCTCAAAGCACGACTGCAAAATGCAAGCAACCCCTCACTGGCAAATCCAAATTACACATCCATTGTTGCCTTCTTCACTGTGCCTGCATTTTTCTTTCTCATATCTGCACATAAATTCCAGCAAACCCAGGCACAGTAGATGCTCTTTACTCTACTACTAATTACAGTCACGTTTTTTACATGCGCATATTTGTTGGTCTAGTAAAAGGAAAGTGAGACCTGTTGTTATACTTTATAGCAACATGTACCAATTCTAACATTACTCCAACTGTAATTCTGGCTAAAATACTTCTCATCACAAGATATTCATTGTAGTATGAGAGTAATGTAGTTTTTGGAGTGGAATACTTAGCTTTGGACCATCGAATCGCCTCCGCCAATGAGTCCATTAGGGGATGTATACTGCAGATTTGCCTGGATTTCAGACGTATTGAAAACTTGGATGTTAAAATAATATTTTCCAACACAGTGATACATCCTTTTAACAGCAGGTGCATTTTCCGTAAGAAATTCACAAAGGTGTTTTCTACTGAAAAAACAGCAATTGCTACAGATTTTGCATCATTACATAGGCCAAACTGCACCTGACTTCAAGTGCTTTGTACCACTCAATGTATAAACTACCTTAACAATGTACGTTCTTTGGCCTATTATCAAAAACAATTACATTTACTGATTTACAGTGAAAAGTTAATGAGTTACAACAGACTGTTAGTATGGTTTTAAAGACCATAAATGTTGATTCATTCTGAATACACTTCTAAATATCATTCTTTTGACTTTTGTGCTGCAATTTGGCTATGAATTTATAGTAACAATATCTATCACATAATCGTTAGTTACTGCTTGATTTCAGGTTGGATTTTATTCTTAACACCAATTGAGGTACCAGCACAAAATGCCAAAGAGAATTTCAAGTTAAAGTTCTGAACGATAATTTCGTAGTATCAAAGTCACTGAAAATCAATAGTGTTTATGTCAGAATGTTTGAGAATCATTAATGAAAAAGTTAATTACAACTGATCTAATTGGTTTCTCCTTACTGATATGATATATAAAGTGCACAAGTCATGTTAAATACATCACATGACTGAAAAATGTTCCAACAGTCTGTTTTTTAGGTAAGTTGAAATTGATGAAGTTTGCTAATTAATTACTGATTTAATTACAACTTGGATATTTCTCCTAACTTTTCTACGGGAATGTTATAATGCAATCATGAGAATGAAATTATAAATTTTGCTGAAATTTATGACAGTATGTTAATTCAAAACATCAGGTTTTCTAACTAAGTATAACTTTCTGTTAATTACAGTTAAATGATCTGAAATAATGTTAATGATGTTGATTTGGTATACAAGTGAACCATACAGTTTTGCTGATAAGAAATTAAGAAAAACCATACTTTCTAACTTGTCCATCACATATTGTGGATCAGGTAATACACAACTTGCTAAACTTTTACTGATACTGAAGCATTCATTAAATACCATTTAACTAGTCTTATTACACACTACACTCTCCATCCCAGATAATATGCTGCATCCTCCCTACCAAAAAGTCCTCAATTCAGTCACAAATTTCACTTGATACCCTCTATGATCGTACTTCTGATAATAAGGGTAGGTGCGGTACTGAGTCAAATGCTTTTCAGAAATCAAGAAATACTGCATCTAACTGACTGCCTTGATCCAAGGCTTCCAGTATGTCATGTGAGAAAAGTGAGTTGGGTTTCACATGATTGATGTTTTCAGAATCCATACTGGTTGTCAAGGAGGAGGTCATTCTGTTCAACACCTCAATACGTTTGAGCTCAGAATACGTTCTAAGATTCTACAACAAACTGATGTCAAGGATACTGGACAGTAGTTTTGTGTATCACTTCTACTACCCTTGTAGATGGGTGTGACCTGTCCTTTTCTCAAGTATTGGGCATGGTTTTTTGTTCAAGGGATCCATGATCGATTATAGTCAGAAGAGGGCTAATTCAGCTGCAAATTCAGTGCAGAATCTGACAAGGATTCCACCGGGCACTGGAGCTTTGTACAATTTTAATGAATCAACTGTTTCTCAACACCACTCACAACGCGAATACTTATTTCACTCATCTTTTCACTAGTACGACGATTAAATTGGGGCATTTTCTTTGGTTTGCCTTTGTAAAGGAACAGTTAAAAACAGAGTTAACCATTCCAGCTTTTGGTTTGCTACCCTCAATTTCGGTTCCTATCTCATTCGCTAAGGACTGGTGCCACTAACAGCCTTTACGTATGACCAGAATTTTTTGGGGTTTTGTGAAAGATCATTTGATAATATTCTGCTATGGTAGTCATTGAAGGCTTTACACATTGATCTCCCGACAGCCAAATGCATTTAATTCAGTACCTTGGATATACAGCCCTATGCTTTGTTTTACACCTATTATGAAGTAATCTCTGTTTCTTTAGAAGTTTCTTTACAGCAACTGTATACCATGAAGTGTCCCTTAACTTGGACAACACTGGCTAGGCCAGCTAGTCAAATTAACATGCAGTGATGTGAGCAGTTGCAGTTACGACATAAAAAGACACAAGCACAGAAACAATACAGCTTCAATGTCATTTAATTTTTAAAAAGAATGAAATAATATTTGGCAAAACTCTGACAATAGCGCACGCTTCTTAGAGGGCCAGAGGGAAAGCAAGGCATGCTCTCATTCTTAGTTATCTTAGCATTGTAATTAATAACAGCAGGGATGAAAAACCCTAACTTAAAAACAGGGTAGTATTTCTGAGCAAGATATGTATGACACAAAAGTGTACTGCAGGGATTTCACTGTATAGCTAAATATTGAAGCTACTGAGTGCTTTAACTTACAAAGAGTCATCCAGTAATCTCTCAATTCCTTCATACATGAATTCAAGAAAAACATTTTAGTACTAGAGCAGTCATCTGCTACATCGATAACAAGTTGAACAACAACAAAATCCATGAAGCCAAACAAACACACCATTTTCTCCTCCTCTTTCATGATGTCCTGTTATGTATCCTGCCAGCATTCAACAGTGACACCTGCCACAGCTTTATGCACTAGTTCCAGAAAGTCCGGCAGCTTAAATTCTCGTATTTCTCACAACAAATCCCTTAACTTGGCTCAAGACCAGTTCTGTTGGGTTCACGTCACAGTGGCAACTGTAAAAAGGCAGCATTTGAATGGTGTGCTCAGTGCTGTGAAAATGATGCTTATCACTCTGGCTCATATGAGTCCACACCTGTGTTATAAAATGATGGACATGCCCAAATAAAGAATACTTAATTTTCATTTTTGCCCTAAAAATGAAATCTGTAATGTTTTCTAAACTTAAACAACCTTTATTAATAAGATAATTAAGAATTTAAATCCACAATGAAAACTAGAACTTTGTGTGCAATACGTAATTTGAAACAAGAAGAAGTAGATTTTTAATTAAAATAATGATTAGTTATGTGTTAGTTAGCATATGTTCAATGAATTATAATTTAAAACATGCAGGTACCCTCGATAAACAGATTAATTTTGGAATAACGTTTTATACTGCTACTGATTCAGCTATGCATCCTGTACTCAAAAATTCTTTAACTTCAGTAAATATAGTTCTTCTGAGAAGTTCTAAAGATATTTTCTCTGGAAACTTGTAAAAACACTAAGAACGACCTGTTTCTTGCCACTTTTTGACTGTGTTCCACAAACATCTTTCACTAAAGAACACAAATCAGCGTCAGACATTTTCACACTACATATTAACAGCACGACAATCGGAGCACAACAGTACAGAGACTGTGACTGTACATGATTTTTGAAATAAAAACTACGTCTCTGAAATATGATCCAGACAAACGTCGATAGCTGTCATACATTAGAATATCTTAAAGTTTCATTTACCTTAACGATCTTATCCCCTTCAAAATACTGCCATTACAACTAATACATTTGTCCCACCAGTATTTCCACTTTTCGAAACATTTTTTGTACTCATTTTAGAAATGGCTGACGGCTCCTCCTTCACTTTATCCTTGACTTCTTCAATGCTGTCAAATCGGTGTTTTTCATGCCCCTTTTCATACGTGGAAATAAGAAAAATTCGCACAAAGCCAGGTCACAAGAATAAGGTGTGTAGGGTCGTGGAACCATGCCAGTTTTAGCCAAAAACTGTCTAACAGAGATGGCTTTGTGTGCAGGTGTATTGTCGTAGTGAAAGAGCTAGTCTCCTGCCTTCTGTTAAAATTCCCTGAACCAAGTTCCTAGATAACCCACTAATTTCTTGATCAATTGTCTGTCGATTGGTCTGTGAGCAACAGCTTTCAAATTTTTTCAATATTTTGATCGATTCGGACAGTTGACGAACATCCAGAACAAGGTTTGTCATCAATCGACATGTTGCCATTTTTAAATTGAGCAAATCGCTTGCACACTTGAGTTTTTCCCATAGCGCCATCTTGGTAAGCTATTTTCAACATTGAAACAGTTTCATCAGCATATTTGCTGAGCAGAAAACAAAATTTCACAGCTGCATGTTATTCACTTAAACTTGCCATTATAAAAATGAAACAAGAACAAAACAGCGCTAGAAAAAACAAACACTGCAGAAAAAAAAGAACAAGCCAGACTGATAATACAGGTGGCAATAAATTGTGCTACCCATGCCTAGCGGCAAAAATGCGTACTACACAGGCTCTGCCCACGGGCCCACGGCAATGTTATTCCACGCGATATGGGATCCTTCATGGAGACAGTCACATTGGGTGTCTCGGTTGTAAACTGAGGAGCAGCCATTTGCCATGCATTTGTTGGTGTGCACTTTCTGACACTTACAATGCCATCTATTGGTAATTCCCCCCCCCCCCCCCCCCCCCACGGTTTCCTCTTGAATATGCTGTCCAAATTTGACATCAGCTGAGCAGCAGTTCGCTTTCTACAGCCTTTTGAAACTGAAACTAAATGATTTTTGCCGACAATTTACAATGGTGTCATGAACTTTGGTTATTCAGTAGTATTTGATTTCATTTTATCTGAACTGTCTGGGGTTTGTGACAGACTACGTACTAATAACTTAGTATCAACATTAAAATAGGAAATTACTAACAAAAAGAAAAAAAATGAGATTCAGTTGTACATTTAAGTTTAAGCTATAGGTTACGAATAATGATGAACTTAAATTTTAGTGGAGAATCAAGAGAAACAAAAAGAAAGCTTTGAGGTAGGTGGTAAGTTGTCTTGGAACTATATTAATTGAGGTACATTGATTGACAGGTACCTAGTAATGGTTACAGGGAACAATTTTCAACATCACTGGCATAAAGTGGTTACAGTTACGTGCTAAGTCCTCACAGGATTCACATTCTTTGTGAATTTCGTGTGATGACTACTAGGTCCTGAGTTGATCAATGTGTTTCTTCATGTTTCAAGCTCTATACAACGGTCCTCCTCTTCTACTATCCAGTATACTTTCCTTACATTTTCTTCTACTATCCCTAACTACTGACTAAGGTAAATATGTAAGGACTAGATTTGGAAACACACCTCATTTAGTGTAAAGAAAAAAAGATGGTATTCATTGTATTCAGATGATGTTTTCTGCAGAATTAACTATGGTGTAGCACTTTCGAGTTATGAAAGATCATGGCAGTTATGCTTTTCTTTAGTCAACTATTCTACTGCTAGCACTCGACTGATTAAGATAAACATCTTACTCGTCAGTGGAATAATGTTACTTCGCTTAGAAGCGAACAGCAGCAAGATCACATTTCTCTTGCAGGCATTATAATGTTCCGTGAGCTACAAAATAGTTATTTGTAACATTTGCTTCTGTTCTTAATTTTCAAATTTTACAGGTCATTATTTATACACTTTCAGGAGAATTGCATGTTGTTAACTGTATGCTACTTAAAGACTCACATTATTTTAACTATATCCATTAGAGAAATGTTTACCAAGTAAAATGCGATAACAGCATTGTACAATGCTTAGAATTTATTTTCCATTTCATCAATATTTAAAGGTTAATTAGTATTACAATACATGGCCTGCATCTCAGTAGGAAAGGGAAGGGTAAACTAGCTGGGATGATAGCAAAATCTTCAGGAGGGAGGGGGCACTAAAACTCAAGAGGGTACTTTTTTAGGCTAAGATCAGTATCCAATCATCCTACATTGATTGAAATTAAGCTTAATGAGAAGTTCAGACAGGCAGGTACAAGAGATGTGAAAATATCACAAGATTCTCATAACAGTACAGTGAAAAAAAATGTTAGTATGTCACATGATTCACATAAAAGCACAGTGAAAAATAATGTTAATATGTTACATCAGAATATCAGGAGATTAAAAAACAAAGCAGATGAGCTTCTTTTTTGTGTAGAAGATTTAGAAAATGAGGGTGGAATAGATGTACTATGCCTGTCTGAACATCATACAGTCACAGGTATGGAAATGGTAAATGTAGGTGGATATAAGCTTTCAACACATGTAAGTATAGACACTATGGAGAGAGGAGGAGTTGCCATGTATGTTAAAATCAGTCATAATGTGAAAAAAAATTGGAAACAAAAAAATTTGCGTAGAGCAACATATAGAAGCATGTGCATGTGAGCTTCAACTAAATAATGGCACTTTTATAATTGTACCCATGTATAGGTCCCCATTGGGAAATTTTCAACTATTCTTGAAAAACTTGGCTTCTTGGTTGTGCTATCTGTCAGAGGAAAGCAAATTATTGTTTGTGGGGATGTCAACGTAGATTTTCAGAAAAAACTCCAATAGAAATCTGACCTTGAAGTATTACTTGGTCCTTTCAATTTGACATCAGTTATCGATTTTCCTATTCTGGTGGTACAGGAAAGCAGCACACTGATAGATAATCTTTCATAGACCAAGATAAATTTAATCAAATAAAAACTTTTCCTGTTAAGAATGGTCTATCTGATCGTGATGCACAGCTAGTTATAGTATATGGTATAGCTCCATACAGTAATGTAAAACAGTCCTCCAAAATAGTGCATTCAATTAACGATTTAACAATTCAAAATTTTAGGGAAAGCTTGCAACAGTTAGACTGGGATGAGGTGTACAAGAAACACAATGCTAGTTTAAAATTTATCCTATTTCATGATACCTTTGTGAGTATATTTCAAAACTGTTTCCTTAGGAAAACAGTGAAATATAATTGTAAGAAACCATGTAAAAAGCCATGGCTTACAAAAGGGATAAAAGTATCTTGTAAACAGAAAAGGGAAATGTATGTTATAGCTAGGAGAAGTGATGATCCCGGAACAGTGAAACATTATGAAAATTACTGCACTGTATTAAGAAAAATTATTAAAATTCCATAAGTATGTGTATTATGTCTAAAATTGGGCACATATGATAATAAAATTAAAACAATTTGGAATATCGTGAAAAGGGATACATGGCAACTGAGAGCACAGGAAGACTGTATTTCTATCAAACACAATGAAAAGTTGTTAACAAGAAGTCAGAAGTAGAAAACATTTTTAATAATCATTTTTAAGTGTTGTGGAGAAAATAGGATCCAGCTATTCATCAGAAAATGCAAGACAGTTTATGGAAGAGGCAGTACCTATGCAATTTGATAAAACTGAAATTCAACCCACCTCTCCTACTGAAATTAGGAAAATAAACATTCACTCAAAAGTAAAAGTTCACATGGATTTGATGGCATTTGCAACAGAGTACAAAAAAACTTGTTCCCAACAAATAAGTAGGATTCTCAGCCACATATGTAGTAGCTCACTCAAACAGGGCATTTTTCCAGAAAGATTGAAATACGCTATATTGTTAAACCATTGCATAAAAAAGGGGATATATCTGATGCCAACAATTACTGCCCAATCTCACTTCTGACAGCTTTATCCAAAATTCTTGAAAAAATAATGTATTCAAGAGTAGCATCACTTATTTGTAAAAATGAAGTACTAACAAAATTCTGTACAGTAAATGGCATAACACCATTGATAAATATAAACTATGAACGGAAGTCTGTTGCTATGGCAGAATACTCAAAATTTCTAGGCGTGTGCATTGATGAGAAACTGAATTGGAAGAAACACATCAATGATCTGCTGAAACGGTTAGGTTCAGCTACTTATGCAACTAGGGTTATTGCAACACATCAGTAAATTAGCCTACAATGCCTATTTTCATTCACTGCTTTCATATGATATCATATTTTGGTGCAATTCGTCATTAAGAGAGAAAGTGTTCATTGCACAAAAGCGTGTAATCAAAATAATAGCTGGAGCCCACCCAATATCACCTTACACATTTTTTTTAAGGAAGTCAGGATATTCACAATACATATATTCACTTATGGAATTTGTCATTAATAACCCATCCCAATTCAAAAATAACAGCGAAGTGCATAGCTACAACACTAGAAGAAAGGGTGATATTCACTACTCTGGATTAAATCTCACTTTGTCACAGAAAGGGATGAATTATGAAGCTACAAAAATCTTTAGTCATTTGCCAAATAGTATTAAAAGTCTGACAGATAGCCAAGCAACATTTAAAAGCAAATTAAAAGAACTTCTGAATGACAACTTGTTCTACTCAATGGATGAATTCTTAGATACGAAGAAGTAACTGTAAAAAAAATTAATTAATTAATTAATTAATTAGTGTAAAGAAAACTTATGTTAAAGTGACACGTTCCACACCATTCCGAAATGTCGTATTCATGATCTATGGAACAAGGATTAATGTATGCATGTATGTACAATTTACTGTGTTCAGAATTGTATTGTCAGTTTGATGATATTAGCAACATCATTTTGATGAGAGGCTAACGGCTTTGGATGATGATTTAAGTGTGAAGTAGATATCCAAGCTTCCATTTCTTTTCAGAGATGACTTACTTGAGATGCTCGGCCGACCTTCCTTGCTGGTTAGCCTGCTGCTGCAAACACTCTTTCACTTCTTCTCCAAAATATGCTGCTAGGAATTCCTTAAGACTCTTTACTTATAAAAATAAGTAGACGTACAAAGTTTCATTTGCATTAACTAATGACATATATTAAACTTCAGACATATTACAAATCTCACTCTTCACATAAACATATACTGTTTCGTAAGTCTCTTGTGCCTCCAAATGTCAGAAACAACCTATTATACACATAAGTGAAAGTTGGCTTCAGCACCATGTCCAGTCTCAACATGAACCATAATACACGTCTCCCCTTCAACAAGGCTAAGACAAGAGTTTTCCTCAAGAGTATCTTCTCACCTGTTCTTGTTGTTATAACAATCGTCCCTGACACAATTAGCACAGAATAACATAGAAGCTCCATGGTTCTTCCATACACTTTCACTAAAACTTCCATGGATCGGCTGACAAGTACTTGTCGTTGCCGTTCGACTGCCGCATCTACATTCTTCTCGCGACTGAATTTCAAACCTGCATACACAAACATGTGACACGCAGTAGGTAGGATTCTATAATCCCACACTCACATATAAAATATCGTGTGTTCGAGACAGTAAAAGGCCGAGAGGTTCTAGAATTTACATCGAAATTCTTGAATCACTACAAGAGAAGATCAGGCAGGGTACTTCACTCAGAACATTCTTTATGATGTGCAAACATTAGTCTTATAATATAAACGGACTGTGGACATTCATAGCAGCAAAATTTATTTTTTTTAATTACCTAATATAATTTCTTATGATGTGTAGCTCACTAGTAATTTTTAACTGAAATAATATTCTGAGTACTTAGGAGGTGTAAATTGTTAAAGCAGGAAAGAAAATATAACAACTGTCGATGAGATGTCGAGGAAAAAGGTGTTATTGACAGTTTCTACAAGGCGGAACACTAATTTTTATTTTATTCTTTTTTTGTAACTTATTCCAATGCTGTATGGGGAGAGCTAACTGAATTGTAGTAGGTTACTGAGTATGACTGAATAGGAAATTACTGAAAATGAGAGAAGGTGAAAGTTTGACTTCAATATGGAAGATGCAGGAAATAAAAGAGTCACAACATACTTACTGCAAGGCAGTATATAGTCATCAAGTACTCAAAATGGACCTCCTCTAAGAGCAAAAGATAAAATTAACATAGAAGGCTATAGCAGCCAGAATCAGTTGTGTTATATTACAAAGCGACCATCCCAAGAATTATATCTTGTACTTAGATTTGCAAAAGTGCATTAAGTAAACTATGCTGCAACTTCATGGAGAGGAAGATGCTATGGAGATGAAAAGAGAGTAAACATCATATACAAACAAAATAAAATAAATACATGGCTACAAATGTTGAATGTGAATAAAACTTTTGTTAAGAACATATTAACTGCATCATATATCGCCCCACTATCCTAAGGGGGGAGGAAAAAAAACCTCGTAACTGATACATTAATGTCTTAAGACAGTAGCAAGATGGCTAGAAAGGGAAAGCATAAAAATTGTACTTTTGTGGAGAACTTAATTGGTAACAACATTATATAAACCTGTCACAAGATCATTTGTCTAAATGGGGAATATGTGGTGTTACATATTACTCCAGAAGAAGACTGTGTAACCCTACATCTAACTTTCCAACAAATGAGTCTCGCAGATAGTAAAATGACAATGATTGTGAGATTTTGTTATGTATCTTGCATATGGTGAATTATCTAGAGGGGTGACGCATGTTTTCAAGGTGGGATGGCAATAGCATTAATTTCGCAAGAGGAAGTACCTGCAGGGGCAGTTGGGCCCACTCCACGTATTGTCAAGCCGAGGTTACAGTAGTAACGCATCGGTCATGGAACAAAAGCTACAGTGTAACACTGCTGAAATCAAGTGGAGTAAACTAGAGAAGACTGTAAAATGTAATCGCTGTGTTATATTCCAAACTGCCGAGTTCACATTTACTTTAATACACTAAATTACAAAGCTACTGTAATGTTTCTGGAGAAAGAACTGTTCATCATGATGAGTTACTTGTGCAATACTTGAAGAATAAATGGCAAATAGATTTAAGAAGTCTCAAATTTATTTATGTAATTCCATATTGTGCTAAATTCTAGGCTTTCAGCGTCTAGTGCAGAATCAGAAGATGAAGTCCAAGCTTTCAGTATTCACAGTCTATCAAGAGATTGATGAATAATATAATTTTTTTTTATGGTCAACACCTGTAGCTAATATAAACTTTGAAATATCAAGGTAATAAACATTATAACATACACAGGGGATAGGTAAAATAATGTGAACACCTGTACTTAGTTGGGAATGGTTTATTAATAAGGAGTTGGACACCCTTTAGCCCATAATACAGCAGCAATTCTACAGGAATAATGGCGTATAATGATTGTATAGTCTCCAGTGGAATGTTATGCCACTCTTCAATCAGAACATCTAACTCCTGTAGTGACAAAGGAAGCGAAAATCTGCTCCTGAATCTGCACTCCAATAACACCCACAAGGGCTCGATAATGTTCAAGTCCGGGAATTGTGCTGGGTCCGGGAATTGTGCTGGCCAGGGAAAACACTACAGTTCCATTGCACGCTCCTCATACCACGACTGTACTGTCTTGTCTGTGTGAATGGGTGCATTATCATTCTGAAATATGGCATCATTGTTGGGGATCAATATCTGAATCATGAGGTGCACCTGATCACCTAAAATGTTCACATAATATTTGACAGTGACATGGCCATTGAGAGTAATGATGGGACCAGCAGAATACCATGCTATGGCTGCCCACCTCCGTGCTTAACCATTGGGATCAATCAATCAGGACTGTAGGCTCCTTTTGACATTCTCCAGAGGTAAACCTGGCCCGATTTTGGAAATAACGAAAACATTGACTCATCGGACCATATGACTATGTTTCCACTGATCAGCCTTCCAGGGTTTATGCTCCTGACACCATGTTTCACACTTCTTTGCATTGGTTATCATCACTAATGTTTGCAGTGTAGCAGCTCGTCCATGAATGTTTGCTTTATGGAGTTCTCTATGGACAGTGTGGGTCTCAATAATGGCTACTGAGTTCTGCAGGCACTTTAGCCGCTATTGTTTTGTCACAATTTGTGTTTGCGTACAACAGTCTCTGCCATTTAGTTTTGATTTGCGCCCACTATTATGTTTACATGATGAAGTCTTTCCCTGTTTTGCATAGCCTGTCATGACTGTTGAAGCAGTCACTCTTGAAACAGTCAATAAGTTGGCTGTCTTGGTTACTGAAGCTCCGCCTTATCGGACCCCCCACAATCTGCCCTCTTTGGAACTCTGTTAGGTCTTTCATTGGACGTCAATCTTGGCCTCTGAATGTAAATACAAAGTGTGCACTACTCGTAAACAACCTGCAATGATGCCTAGTCTGTACTGAACATGCACAGTCCAGTGTGACACGTGCCTTACCTGCATTGTCAACACAACCATCCCATTACTACCAGTGTTCACATTATTTTGCCTATCCCCTGTAGTTCTAACTGACATAAGAATTTCAACAATATTTAAAATTGAGTGATGACAACTGTTCTAGTTGACCATCAACTGGTATCACACCAAATAAATGTTCAGAAAGTGAGGCATCTCATTCTTCACAATCAGAGAGAGACTAGTAAGACCTCTGCAAAATCTTAGGAATACATTATGGTGCATGTGAACATATTCTGCCTGAAGACTGGAATATGAAGAGGATTGTAGTGCAGTGTGTGTCACAACTGCATCATGACAATCAGAAGCAACATAGTATGCAAGTCTACATGGAACTTAAACAACTGCTTGACGAAGATCCAAATTTTTCTTTCAAAGGCTGTCACTGGTGGTGTAAGTTCTGAAACTAAGCAGCAACTATCACAATGAAACAGTCTTCCTTCCGCTTCACCAAGAAAGCAGGACAAATCAAGAGTATCATTAAGTCCTTGCCAGTAAGGTGGGGCGGTTACACTGTGAAAATATCTGGGATACTATAACCCCGATGAAAAAAGGGTTGTAATAAAAATTGTTCCTCTCAAAAGGGGACAGCCAATGACACTAACCTTCACACCTTCCTGCCCCACACCTTGAGGTTGGGAGAGGGGATCAACTTTTAATATTGAATAGGAACCCCCATTTTTATTGCAGAGTCTGATTCTCCAGGAAAAAATGTAGCTTTTGTGGCATTTTATCATTTTGTGATGGGTGGTGCTGTACTCGACACAAATCAAAATGTGTTACAAACTTTTGAAAGCGATAGGGGAACGTTTAATATGTTACAAGCATGCATCGCAGTTCATGGTCAAATTCTCGCTGTAGGTGCAACACCTGTAGTTGCAAGGATGTAGTTCCATTGTGTTGTGCGCAACTGTGGCCTATCGCAAACGATTGGCAAGGAAATAGTGGCATGAAGCAGTCATGGTTCACTTTACTGCAAATATTCGAACCACAAACATCTCTTCCTACATGTGCAATGATGTTGATGATTGCAGAGTGGGTACATGTCACTGCTTCATACTTTGCTTCAAATAGGCATGTTGGAGAAGCTCGTTACCATTTGTGAAATTGTTCCATGTTCTCCTACAATGACATTTCACAGTATTATCCAAATGTTTACTGCAACTGGAAGTGTTCACCCCCACATGAAGAATCCAACCATGCCCTGCAACAAACACATGGGCTGCACTGGTTGTCTTAGTTGTAACTGCTGCATATCCTCACAGAAGTAGTTCACAGCAAATCACATGGGGTGCACAAGTTTCACAACAAAGGGTTTTGCACATACTGCATGAACACAAATACCACCCATATTATCTGTCATTGCATCAAGCCCTATGTGGGGGCGAATTTTAAAGTTGCTTGAACTTTTGCAATTGGATACAACAACAAGCAGCCAATGACGATTTTCATTCACAAGTACTTTTTTTCTAATTAAGTAATGTTTACATGTGAATCGGTATAATATGCACTATTGGGCAGTGGAGAATCCCCAATAGGTAAGGCAAATTGAGCTTCAACGTCCCTGGAGTTTCAGTGTTTGGTGTGGTGTATTAAGTACCTGGATAATTATCCCATACTTCATAAACAGAAATGTGAATGGTCAAATGTATGGCAACTTTTTAGATAACATTTTGCCAACATTACTGGAAGATGTTCTGTTTCAAACAAGAATGGATATGTGGTTTCAACACTATGGGCATTCAGCACATTATTCATGAATATAATGAAGATCTGAACTGACACTATATAACACTATTAGTTTATGGTTCATATATATATATATATATATTTTTTTTTTTTTTTTAATTTTCGCATTTTGGTACAATATTTTCTGTATATGTAAAGTAAAGTGTGCTATACTGGAGGTTAAATCTCTTTGCATTGTATGTGAGTAATGTAAGTAGAATGTTTATTGTTTATTATGTTAAATAATTTTCTGATGACATTTTGTATTTAAAAATATTTGAGAGTATTAACTGTTCATGTTGATGTAAATTTGACAAACCTAAGAAATGGTCATGCTTAGGAACAGTGTAAGAAATAGGTGTTATGTAAAAGCCAGTGTGTTATTGTTTGAAACTAAAGTGGCTCTGAGAAATGGAAAAGGTGGCAAGGGTGATTGGCATGCTACCTAGAACAAGTGTGGGAAGTAAGTCACACAGTTTGTAGACAGCAGTGATTGAGGCAATACCATTGTGGAGTAGGAGAAGCTTTGCCTGCATATTTGCACAAAATTGTCTCAGATGAAGACTGCAAACGGCTTACAGCATACCTGCGAGTTGTTGGACTACTGTATGTAAAACTGAACGATGCCAAGAAGAGAAATTGAGCCCATACAGCAAGCTACTTGCAGATCGTACTGTGAGTAGTGTAACCATCATAACTGTTTGCTGATCCAAGTCTATAGCCACCAGATAAGATTTTTTTGTGTTTTACTTTCGTACAGTGTGAACCATTAATTTAAACTGTGTTTTAATGATCATTCTTGAACTTTAAAGAAACTGGCCCACCCTGTTATTTCATCCTAATCATACACCTATACAGGGTTCCTTCCTGGTGTTTGATTAATCTGAGTATCCCGTTTTACAGACTTATGAAGTCACAAGTTAATATAAAGAGGCACCATTTAAATTGATTTTGTGTAGATAATGAGAAAGTTTTCTTAACTAGTGCAAAGGGTTAGAGTAAAAGTTGCTTACATAAAATTCAATCAGAGTGAAACCAAATTAGAATCTGTTAAATGAATATACAGAGTTAGTTCAAAAAGCAATAGCCTTTGTAAGTTGTAAGTAAATTCCAAGAAGAAAGAGGTTTTCTTGAAGTGAAATGTTCAGTATAAAAAGTGTGTGCTTTGGTATCTAAGTGTTTTAGTATTTAAGTTGATTATGGAAAGTGCTTTCCTAAAGGTTGTCGTCGTCTCTCCCCCCCTCCACCCCTGGACAAATTTTTTTAGCACCCTTGAAGTTATCTACTGGGCTTTTTCTCTTTTAAAAGCATAATGTATAAGGGCGTAGTCCAACATTGTTTACATAGAATAATATTTATTTGATGAACCAAATTAAACAGTAGCAAGAAAGTAGGCAAAATTCATACTTCTGCTTTTCCATTAATTCACTGCTTCATTGCTTGAACTGGCTGCCGACCATTAGTACATGTTTTAAACCACCAAATGAACTTGAAACTGAGTTGTTCTAGCTTCAATATAATATTATTCACGTGACATTTCTATCTAACCACTGGGTAAGATCTTAGGAAAAGAAGTGAATAGTCTGATTTACCTATACAGTAGACACAGCACAAGTTAAATCCTGTAATAAGAGTAACTCTACTGATTAGCTTTTCCTATTAACCATACTATCCTCCCATAATGTACTTTATTTGGAAACTAAACTAAATTTTAGTATGAGGGTTATACGTGGCAACAGAGAGACAAGGTTTCTGTTAATTAGGTAAAAGTTTACTAAATTACAATAGTACTGGTACAGTTATAACTATCCTGGTCAATGACTGGAAGATGAAGTACTCTACAGTGGCCTGCGCATTCACCTGATTTGACGCCTCTTCATTTTTTTCCTTTGGGGAAAGCTAAAAGAGAAATGTTACATGAAGTACCAACAATACCTGCAAATATAGCCAAAGGAACACAGTTAAGCCAAGCACCCTGATGGTGAGAGACACAGGCATCCACCTAAAACATGCACCGCAATGGTGAGAGGTGAGAGGACTCACCTAAAACAAGTACCTCAACAGTGAGAGACAAGACATCACACCTAAAACAAGCTCCCCAATAAAGAGAGGCAAGGGGATTCATAATAAGAAAAGACTCTAAAGGGAACAAAACACTACTACGTCCATGTCATTTTATCTGGGTAACGCTGAAGTAGTTGTTATTTCACTGATATACAAATCAATGACCTGTTCCAAAAGCTTTCCACTTTGGCGCCATCTGTGAGGATAATTACACAGTTAATGTGGACACCATAATGTAGTATGGTTTGGATAATCAATGTGGCTTGTTATAAAACACGGTGTTGCATTAAAAAATGTAAGAATACTGTCCTTCTACCCTCCTGGGATCCTAATCTGTTGGGTAATTTCCTGAGATACTATCATATTTCATCAGATTGTAACGTACGTTGATTACAGCACCATCTATCAAGCAATCATAAATTTGTTTCATACAGAAGTTATGTATTTTTTCCTGGAGAATCAAACTCCCCAACAAAAACTGGGGGTTTCTATTGAATATTTGAAAGATGACGTCTCTCCAACCCCCTGGGGGTGGGGCAGGGGAGGGAGGGGGGGGGGGTCAAGTGTACTGGTACTGTATGTCCCCCTTCAAGACAAACTACAATTATTACGAACCTTTTTGTGCCCCGATGTGTAGTTTTCCAACTATTTTCCAAAACAGATTTAATAGCCCCACCCTCCATATGGCAGGATCGTTCACAACAGAATTGTCCCTCACTGTCAGAGAGTCAATAAAGAATTCCACTTCAATGTTCTAAGATGTTTGAGATAGGACTTGACGAGAAAAGGCCCACAGAAGAGGCATATGAACAACTTGATAGTCCACCATGACAATGCACAACTACATATGGTGTACAATATTCATGAACGTTTATATGATGTACAATATTCATCTAGATAGTTGTTCCCTGCCCGTCATATTCAACAGACTAACTTCCATCTGACTTCTATTTCCATCACAACAAAAATTAAGTTGAAGGTGCAGAAATTTGATATATGTAGCTGCGTGGGAATCGAACTACTCTGACAGGCTTTTGTGTGTGCTTATCTTTGCCTAGAGGGCATCCAAGGGTGGCTTCTAAGAAATTTTTGGCACTCGTTCTCTCTCTCTCTCTCTCTCTCTCTCTCTCTCTCTCTCTCTCTCTCTCTCTGACAGTCCATCGAGAAGGCAGGTGGTTCTTAGCTGGAAAATTCATTGGGAATGCAGAACACCTGGCAGTCAAGGATTATTGGCTGTGCTTTCAACGGTGGGCATGTGGGCTGCATCAAGCTTCGTATTAACATCTCTCCATCAATACCCAGTGTTGCTTGCATTTAACAGAGCAGCAGCACTGTTTTAACTGCAGTTATGACATGTTATACCAGCCAAGTGTCTTACAAGGTGTGCCATCTTCAATAATGCTCATTTACTGGGTCAATCTCTGAAAGAACCCAATACACGATAATTATCGTCTCGCTATATAAATCATTTGGTTTGTTTGACCAGTTTCAGCCTCCTGTGGCAAATCTTCCTTCTAATTACATGCTTGCTGTTTATTATGTTGGTCTTTTGGTGTGACAAGTGGATAATGGTGTACAAACTGACATTCAGTAAATTTGCTGTTGTGAACAGCATAAAGTTTGCTGTGACTTTTAAAGTTCCATCTGGGTTCTTGCAGCCTGTCTTATGGAGTGGCTAATCCTGGGCTTTCTTAGTATTAATGGAATTCCCTACTTAAGACTGGCAGTGCAGGTTTTGCAACCACAAAAATTTCTGCTTCTTGTAAATGAAGAAAGAAAACATTACCTTATTATGGCTCTTTTGTTATACCACCTGGGACCAGGAATTTCCTTTTACTTGTTTTCCTTATTCTTAAAGTCTTTCTTATACTTAAAGCCTATACTGTTAAGATTATGAAACTTTACTCTCAAATGCTCACTTATGTAAAGAATACTTGCTAAGTTTCATAATACTTAAATCTTTGCCCTGTACTGATCTTAATTTAGAAATTGGTAACTATACCCTTTGGGGTTTTGGGGCCATCCTTTTAAATTTGGTGAATTGTGTGGAATTTTGTAATCATAGTAAATTGCAACTCAAATGTGCATTAATGAATGACGTTCAGTCCCTATTTGCCTAGGCCTTCCTTACTCTTCACTGTAGAGACATATTGCGGCATCTCATAATTGACAGCAGAGCATGGATTTTTGATTGACAATTTTTCGTTACCTATTTGGCACTGTTAGTCAATTGTAGTAAAATAATTGTTTTGTCAGACTCTACTCGTACTGCAGTTTTCAAGTGCACTTGGAGGCAAGATGGCATCTCGACTGGTGAGGGGAGTTGTATGTTTGAAGAAGGGACAGTTACATTATGAACTGTGCATTCAGGGTCAGGTGGAGGAAGGTGATGTAGCAGAACCTAGTGCATGTCTCTGTGGGGCAGCCACCCTTCCATTTAAAATAACTGGGGAACTGATTCATTTGGTGAGTAGTGCCCTTGTGTGCTGCACCTCTTCTCTGTCTGATATCACTGTTAACAGTCAGGCCACCTTGCTGACGATTGTCATGTTAGGCAGAAGAAACAGTCAAACAACAGACGCCTAAGGAACCGCTGACAGTTTCTGCCTCGCGGATTGCTACAGGCCTGCAATAAAGTTAGGGGAATTATTAGTAGCTCTTTAGCCTTTGTGTGTGGAAGAGGAGCCTTTTGCACTGGTACAGCAAACTACTGTCTGTGCCAAGTTCTACTTTCCACGATGCCATGGGACCACAAGCTGCACGTTTATATCTCTCTGCCAAACACAATGAGGAGCTTGAAGTTGGTGCTTACTGTTAGCAGTGCAGCAGCACTGTTGTAACTGCCGTTACGACACATTATACAAGCCAAGTGTCTGGCAAATACTAGTTAACTGGGTGGACTTCTGAGAGAAGCGGATACATGATAATTATCATCTTGCTATTTAATTGTTTGACAAGGATCAGCTTCCAATGGTAAAACTTCCTTCTAATTACATATTTGCTGTTTACTGGGTTTGTGCTTTAGTGAGAAGTGGATAAGAGCATACAATCCAACATTCAGTAAATTTTGCTGAAAGTTTGGTGTGATATGTAATGCTCTATCTGTGTTTTTGTGGCCAGCCTTATGGGTAGGTCGAGTCTGGGTCCTCTTAGTATCAAAGGCACTGTCTATTTAAGACTGGTAGCATGGGTCTTGCTATCAAACAAATTTCTACTTCTTGTAACTGAAGAAAGCTTACATTAACTTACTGTACAGTTCACGTCATATAGGAAGGCGGCCCAATTTGCAGCAGTTCTGCAGCCAACCAGATTCACTCTCTCTCTGAGCAGCTGGTTGTGAGTTTCAAATAAGATTGTGAGAATCTCTCTCCTGCAAACTGCACTGTTGCCAAAGCAGTTTCATTCACAGAGAAACAGAATTAGTCATTCAGCTGTTGATGTTGCTTTCTTGTAGCAGTATAGCTGTGAATGTGTATCTATAAACGTTTTAGTGTGATTTCCAATAAAACTGTCAAGTGACAGCAATAAACGTGAAGTTCCACACTAGTGACTTCTAGTCAAATTGCATGCCTAAGGAATATTGTCTAAGTTGTGTGACTGGATTTGCAATTTCCTGTCAGAAAGGTCACAATACGTAGGAATCGATGAACAATCATCAACTTAAACAGAAGTGATATCTGGCGTTCCCCAAGGAAGTTCTACAGGAAAATTGCTGTTCCTGATCTGCATACACCATTTCGGAGATAATATGAGAGCCCTCAGACTGTTTGCAAATGATGCTGTGATTTACCCTCTTACAAAGTCATCTATGATCAAACACATTGCAAAACGATTTAGACAAGATATCTGTATAGTGGAAAAAGTGGCAGTTGACTCTAAATAATGAGAAGTGGGAAGTAACCACACAAATACTAAAAAGAATCTACTAAATTTCAGTTACATGATAAAACACACAGATCTAAAGGCTGTAAATTCAACTAAATACTTAGGGATTACTATTATGAATAACTTAAACGGCAACCATCACACAGATACTGCTGTAGGGAGAGAAAACCATAAACTGTGATTAATTGGCAAAACTCTCAGAAAATGCAACAGTTCTATTAAAGAGACTACTTAAAATATGCTTGTCCACCCTCCTCTGGAGTATTGCTATCCGGTGTGGGATCCACATAAGATAGAACTGATGGAGAATATCGAAAAAGTTCAAAGAAAACCAGCTCATTTTAGATTATCGCAAAATAGGAGAGAGAGTTCCAGGGATATGATACACAATTAGGAGTGGCGGTTATCAAAACAAAGGCTTTTTTTGTTGTGGCAGGAGCTTCTCCTGAAATTTCAGTCACCTACTTTCTCCTCAGAGTGTGAACAATTTCGTTGGCACCTAGGGAGGAATGACCATCATAATAAAATAAGAGAAATCAAGAGCTTGTGTGGCAGTAAGCCACATAACGTGATAAAAATGATGTCAAATAACTTCGCAAATATACCAAAACTGACTTGGTAACGAAATATGTTATTGTGTGAACTTTCAAAGATATAAATATTATCTCTTCTCAGAAAAATAACAAAGACTCAGAAATCAATTAATACGATCTGCGAATGTAATTGCAATCTATGTTTTTTTTTTTTTTGTTTTTTACAAAAAGATTCCTTCTCTTCCCCCTCCCCCCCTTTTTTTCCTCCATAGTGTAAGAAGCCGTTTTGTGATGAGGCATAAAAACATGTAAGTTTCATGTAATATTTAGCCTAAATATAATCAAACATTACTTAAAAGTGTTGTCCATTTTTATATGCACCAGCTCCTACATGCATGAAGTCGCAAAATTAATTTCTTTATGCAAATTTTATAGGGTAGCAGAGGTCAGCGTCATTGTTATAAATGATAACGGCCCAGTGTCATAATAAATATCTTAATATTCTCTAAGTTTGACAAGGAAAAATAAATGCAAATGTAGGATATTTTTCTTGATTAGCGGTTCTTCCACTGCAACAATAAAAGTAATCAATATTTTCAATATTGAATCACATTTGAGTAAACTGAGTTCAGTAAATTTTTTCGATCCTCGCATAATGAAATCGCAAGTATCTCCTTAGCCTTGCATTTTCACAAAAGTAAAAATAATTAACAAAAATCATTTTTAACAACAGATACAGTCATGTATCTGGAATTTTGTTTGCATATTGGATGCAAGTTTAAAGCCCTGAGATAGAAAAAAAAATTGTATGCTTAAGCCGTACGCATTATAAAGTTTTCATTTCTGATACAGAGTTAGTGGCTCGTACAACTAAAATAATGGAAAGTCGTGAGCTGTCGGCTTTTCACTTTTTCTTTTGATTTCTTATTTTGTGTTGCAATGTACTCATTATTTTGGGTAGTACATTGTAATATGTTTGTGGTGGCACCTTTTAATATAAAAACACCATGTAGGGCAAATTAACTGCATGAGGCACCAAAACTGAGTCACTGGCGTAAATAATTCTCCAGTTGTGAAGCAGGCACAATAACATTAACTTCAACTTTTCATAAGATATAAAAATCAATACATAAAGCACCACCACAATGGCGACCAAAATGTGGGGCACGAACCACCGATTTACATACAGGGTGTAAATGTACACTTTCAATTGTTTATTGCACAAGAGCCAAACATTGTACTGATGTCATACATATGTCATTTTGAAGAGAAACCCTGAAAGTTTTGTTTTCATGTATATCTCGACAGCTTAGTTTGGTAATTTGCCAATAGTTACAAACACGACAGCCATGGTACAAAGTGGACAGCTGTTTGATGAAATGGTCTCCCCGATTACCAGACCTCACTCCATGTGACTTATCTGTGGGGACACATTAAAAATCTGGTGTATGTACCGTCTCTACCATGTGATGTAGCAGAGCTCCGGGAGAGAACGGGGGAAGCACTGCCACAGTCGACGATGCCAAGTTGGGACAGATACAACAAGAATTTGATTACTGTATTGACATCTGTGGGGTCACTCACGGTTTGTATATCGAATGTTTGTAAAAAAACTTTCAGGGTTTCTCTTCAAAATGCAGTGTGTACAACACCTGTACAATGTCTAGTTCTTTTGCAATACATAATTGGAAGTGTTCCTGGACTTCATGTACACCTTGTAAATATACTCGTTGAGGAGGTACATAAAGCGCCATCACAACTGGAGCCCAAAGCGTGCAGCTCGAACCAGTTACATAAATCTACCCGAATAGATGTGCAAACAGATATATAGCTGTATTAAGTTTTTGGTTTAACTCAGAATCTCAAACTAAAACTTATGTGTAAATGAATATTTTGTGTATGTAGAAATTCCAGGTGGTACGTATTTTACTAGTGTCAAAATAAACTGTTTCATGTACCATTCCCATCACAATCCTGCAAGCAACCTATCTATGTGTGAGAAGTGGCTGCAGTAACTGATTCTTGGGCTCCAGCTTGGAGAAAAATACAAATAACTAGAACAATAAACCAAAAACTACAGAAGATAAGAGTGCAGATACAAGTGCTGCTAGCTGGTGGACAATGAAGACATAAATGAGCAGGGGGCCAGGCACACCCCACAGTGAAAAATTTTAAATTTTCTACATATTTTAGTGAATTTATATATGGATATTTTTGCAGTGAAGTCAAAACGATTCGTTTACAAAAAGCAGTGAATGATAGTGTTGAATCTGAAGTAGTTTAGTGCAGTGGATATTTCATACGAATTTGCTTGCCAGGTTTAGCATAGAGTAATGTAAAGTGAAGTGTGCACAAAGGTAACTTTAGAGCATTGATCACAAGATAATTTTGCAGTGTTTTTGATAATTAACAATTCAGTTTAGGTAAAATTTGCACTGCAGTAGCAGAAAGTTCTACATAGGTGAACTAGCACAATTCATGTACAGAGTCAAGTTTTGAGTAAATTTGAAAGAATTTTAGTTAATGTTAGGCTTATATAACAATGTCACTTAAGGTTTGTTATATTTCTTGTGTTTTGTGTGTGTCTTGTATGTATTGTCATAGAATGCGCATGGGTAGGCCACTGTAGGGAGAAACGTACTGAGAGTGAGACTATATTTGAGACAGAAATGGATGATAATGTCCACAAGTTCCAATACCCATTCACAAATTCCTCAAATGGAACCAGAACTGAGACCAATATTTTACTGAAAATACCTAACAAGCTCAACGGAGCACACATGTTCACGAGATTAGGCCAGAATTGAAGACTGATGTAACAGCATCAGCTGATGGTGCATCAGTAGAGCAGTTCCTAGTCCTGATTTTCTTGCAATTTTGTTAGCACAATGAGATATCCAGGACAGACAACGCAAGGAAAAAACAGGCAAGAACGAATACAATGTGAACAAGCGCTTTTACGTCAGGCAAGAGATGTGTTACAATCAGAACATAATGAATGTGAGGAAAGGGAAAAGGTACAAGCCAAAGCTCTCTTCTCCCTAGCCCTGGCTAGGGGGAAAAGAGAGAAAGAGCGTGATGCCCTTCTGTTCAGAAATTAAACGACCTTTTAGAAGAACGAGGTAAGGCTATCATCTCACATCTATCGCAAGAGATGGATGTGTGAAAACAACAAGTTTCGGAACTTGTAGAACAAAACAAAGATGTTCCAGAAAAAAATCAATGAACTTGACAACAGAGTAAATAAGCTAGACAATGCCCATGCCGTGCTCAAGGGTCAAGTAAAGGTTTTCAGCCGGACAGTTGATGATCTCACACAAAACTTAGACCAACACACTGACAAGCATATCTCTGAGGCAGTGGGCCAGTTCCAAATTGACCTGCCCATCACATCACGTGTTGCCGGAGAGCAACACGAGAATCGAGGTACGTCGGAGAGAAAAAAAGAGCAATACAGCAACTTTCTAGTTAATATATGCCGTGACAATAAATCTGTCTGCAAGAGTCAGCCAAGCTAGACTCCACCGAATTTTACTGGCACTGTTGGTGTCACGGATTTAGACATATTACCAACCATTGCCCTAGTAAAACATGAGGAATCGTTGATAAAACATAGACAGTTTCAGATATACAATGATGAGAAAAAGGTTGTGCATCCTGTCATATTTATAAAAAGTTTTAAAAACATTTTGCCTCTCTCATGGAGAGAGGCAAAAGATTCAGTTTTCACATCCTTTATAACAGGAGATGCAGCTCTGTGGACACTAGAAACAGCCCAACAGTGTGCATCCTTTTCTGATTTTGAAAACAAATTTCTTACAAGGTTCTGGTCCAAATCTGTATAATAACATTTAAGAAAACCGGTCTACAATCCCAAACTGTTCAACCCCCGTAAGGGAATTTACATAAGAAATTTGAGAGATATCTCATTAAGAAACACTACTGGGATGAACTGATGTTGGCAAGAGACGTACTGAGAATTCTTAAAGGAAAACTACCCATTGGCAACTGAGAAAAACTCGTACACGTCCCAGACACAGACTTAAAAGAATTTATGCCAACATTAGATTCTTTGGATTTAATCCAAGAAGATGCATGTCAAAAGGAATATGGCAAAGTGAGGAGCAATCAAAACAACAAAAAATCTCGACAGTCTAACAGTAACAGCCCCAGAGAGAACGGGTTCGCGAAGAATAATGACTTTTCAAACGGTGAAGCGTACAATAAAAGACAGGTGGGGCATAACCAGCAACTGAGTAACAATAACTGGCATCCTAAACATGCAGAAGGAAACCCTTATTCACGATCTACTTACTCACTGAGTAAAAACGGCAATGAGCAAGACAACTGTAAAAGGAGATGTGAAGGAGGGGGTAACCCCCAACTTCTCACAGAAAAACATGTGCACTGCCAACGACCACTGGCAACACCCAGGGCCGTCAAACTGGCAGGCACAAAGTCAAATGTCAAATAATAATATACCAATCCATCACACTTGCCCAGAAAGAATTAAGTGATCATCTTTCCCCTCACACTGTTCAAGAATGGAATAGTAGAGAAATAACTTGAAGGTGGTTCGATGAGTCCTATCTACAGCAGAGTAATCATGTAGATTTAGATGTAGATGCTTCACAAGCAGGCGACGAGGTTTATGTACTGCCTTTACAACTTTTTAAAATGCGAAACAGAATGCGAAGATCTTATTTTTGACATTTTGAAGACTAAAGAACAAACTGCAGAAGCAAGAGAACTGTGCAGAAAATGGTAAACGTGTCAGAGCTGTGGAAACCCCAGGAAAATTTATTTTCATATAATCTGGAAAGTATCAGAGTCGCAAAAAAGCTGTAACACGAAAGAATGGTTTTTACAGCATTATTTTAAAGAGCTCCATGTTTAAATTGTATATAAGTATGGAATGTCCGCTAACAAGGTTGCCCATACCTGGGGGCAAGAGGAAAAGGGGGGGGGGGGGGGGGTGATGGCCCTCCCTTGGCTCTCAGGGAAAGCAAAAAATGTAGTGTAGTCAGGTCCTTTTCTTTCAAGAAAATGATTTAAATGTTGGTACAAGGTTTTTTACCAGTATCACAACATAAACTTTTTTATGACTACTTAAAAGTCACCATTTGTCTTCTAGAATGTTATAAGTACTTCATAAACCCCCCCCCCCCCCCTTCCTGGTTTCCCTCCTCCCCCCACAGCACTCTTGCCTGCTATCACAAAAACTTGTTACAATTATGCATGAGCAATCCGTTTTCAAAGGTAACGCTTCGTCATGCAAATGACATTGATTTCAAATATATTAAAGAGAGTTGCAGCACGAACCACATCACTTTTAAAGATAATGATATAAGAAAATGAGCTAGTTCCTGATAAAACATACGTGAATCAGAATCAGTCCATGAATACTGCTGGAAAATGAGGGATGGTACAGGTGGTTTAAAATTGCCACAGAAAAAGGTTCTGGGATAATTATTTCGCATGCTGGCCCTTCTTCTCGTTTTGTTGTCAAGAGTAAACTTGTATTTATTTGTAAGAAAAACAGCAGCATCTATCATTCGAAAATAAATGCTGTCACTTTCAAGAAATAGTTCACTAAACAATTCTTGTCATACCTTGCATGGATGTTGGTCATTGTAATTACCATGTCAATAATCATTCTGCTGTTACAGAGAAAACATCACTTACAAGCACCGGGAAAGCAAATATTGTTCATTGTCCGAAAAATAAAAATATTTCTTCTTTCTTCGTGTACTCAACACAAAAGGCATACTAGGAACTAGTGTACCATATGGCACTTTGGCTAAGAGTCCAGTTGTCTCTGCTATGCTCCATGTCTTCCATGTAAGAATATTTGCATCTGGGAAGGCTTCAAGGCCACCATAATCACAATGAGTGCCCCACACAACTGCAAGTGTGAGCCATGTACTCCCTCCAAATACAGCTTGTACATCACATGTGAAGTTCAATTTCAGTCCTCGAAACACATTTGGACCACCAATCAGTTGTTGTTTATTGAATTGCCCAGCAAGATCAATGTCTATCGCCTTCAGAGAACGATAAACAGGAACGCTGCGCCGCCAGCGACGACGGTAACCACGTCGCAGAGGCATTGCTGTGGCACGTTAATACAAGTAAACGTAGCAAGCCAATGCCCAGTGAGACACCCAGAGCTATGCTTCCGCACTCCTCGACGTTCACAGAGCGAATGACGCTCCGTGCTGCGGCGCAGCTGCAGCGCTGATAAGACGGCGCGCGGCGCTTATCGTGACGTCACTTCCACTGATAAACTTGATTTTCCAGCAACACGCTCTTAGGTTGCTCGCTAGGCGGGTGACCTTGAGCGGGACTTAGCGCGCTGTGCGCCGCGCAAGTCACGTGACCAGGGGTGTACACTGAGCGTTGCGCCAGGCGGGTGGCCTTGAGTGTGCGAGAGAGAGCAACACGCTCTCTAGTTTTACTAAGAGCGTGTTGCTGGAAAATCAAGTTTATCAGCGGAAGTGACGTCACGATAAGCGCCGCGCGCTGTCTTATCAGCGCTGCAGCTGCGCCGCAGCACGGAGCGTCATTCGCTCTGCGAACGTCGAGGAGTGCGGAAGCATAGCTCTGGGTGTCTCACTGGGCGTTGGCTTGCTACGTTTGCTTGTATTAACGTGCCACAGCAATGCCTCTGCGACGTGGTTACCGTCGTCGCTGGCGGCGCAGCGTTCCTGTTTATCGTTCTCTGAAGGCGATAGACATTGATCTTGCTGGGCAATTCAATAAACAACAACTGATTGGTGGTCCAAATGTGTTTCGAGGACTGAAATTGAACTTCACATGTGATGTACAAGCTGTATTTGGAGGGAGTACATGGCTCACACTTGCAGTTGTGTGGGGCACTCATTGTGATTATGGTGGCCTTGAAGCCTTCCCAGATGCAAATATTCTTACATGGAAGACATGGAGCATAGCAGAGACAACTGGACTCTTAGCCAAAGTGCCATATGGTACACTAGTTCCTAGTATGCCTTTTGTGTTGAGTACACGAAGAAAGAAGAAATTGAATGCTAGTGCCGAACTCCTGTGGCTCGTTAATTTTACAACTCAGATAACAGAACATAGAAACTGAACCTTGTTGCATGTGAATGTGGTCACATAGTTTTGCATTTACACACATATAACTGCCAGTATAATCTGAAAGAATTAATTTGGACACAGGTTTAAAGCTTTGTCGGGTAAAAAACAAAACATTCGCGATAACAGACACTGTGTACGAAGCAATAGACGACATCCCTCTTCAGCATGGGCACACTGTTTGCAGCATTCTGAAAAAGTTTCAGAAAGAAAACTTTAACAGAGAGGTGATAATTGTCATCCTAAATTTAGAATCAGATTGTTTGGTGATTGACTCAGATAGCAGTGAAAATGGTATTACGATGTAGGCGTAGGAACAAAGTAAGGTAATAATATTTCTTGTTTTTAAATTGTTACAATTTAAAAAATGTCTGTTAATGTATCAATTGCATATATAGTATTTGAGAACTTCGTAGCTTCTGATATCACACAGACATCTGCTGTGGAGCAGTGGACAAAACATCAAGCCGTGAAGTAAGATTTGTCTCACATGGACAATTAATCAAAATCGGTTTTAAAATGTATTATTTTCATCACAGATTTGAACGTATACATATTACAGTGTACCATAGACAAATGAACCTGACTGTTGTCCTCAGCAACACAGTTCGACAACACAGACTGTTTGCCCACACTCTGTCGCCACGCAAGTGCAGACCTCACCCCCTCCACGTTTCTCTATCGCTCAGCCTCTTACGCACGGAAGTGCCTTCCTACATGATGCAGTCTATAGCTCTCTGTTACATCACCTGGTAACACGAATTTCCTTTTACTTGTCCTTTGTTTTACTTGTCCTTTCTTATAAGGTACAACAGAGTGGTATTGAAGGAAGGACTACAGCTAATCCCTAAATCTAATTCCAAGTGTGAGATCCAACTACTTGTTGCCACACTATGAGGTGCTATCCAAAATTTTCGGGACTGGTACTGCCATCGATTGAAAACCTTACCTTTGGACTAATGGTCACCATCACCCTCGAAGTAGTTCCCATCCCCACGTGCTTCTGCCACTGGTCAAACGTTTCCTGGAAGTCCTGTTCTTTGAGGACGTTTATCACTGCCAGCGATGCTTCTTGAATCCTCTCTAGAGTGTTGAACCGACGGCCTTTCAACTTGAGTTTCAGTTTTGGGAATAGCGCGAAGTCGCAAGGTGCCAAATCTGGTGAGTACGGTAGGTGGAGTACAACCGCCATGTTTTTTGCCTAAAAGGTTCTGGTGAGCAAGGATGTTGCTCTTCACCTGTTTCACTTTTTTGGGTCTTGGAGAGCCCAGGCTCTTCCACTCAAACACACACTTACAGCTCATGCTCTGTCCCCCAAAAACTTGTTGAATCATTGCAAGGGTCTCTGTAGAACTTTTCCCGAGATTCACACTGAATTTGATACACACGCACTGTTCTGTTCACAGACCCATTGTAAAAACGCCACAGACCAAACACACAGAATTACAGAAATCACTGTGGACATGCAACATGTCCTCCCAGCTGAATGCCACTCCACACACTGAGTCATCAGATATGCAGCTCTCGCCACCTAGTCGTGCAAAGATCTACTACACCTACTTTCCAGATGGCAGGACCAGTCCCAAACATTTTGGATTCCATCTCGTATATTGTGTGTGTGTTAATTTCATTGTGTTTGTAACAACAGTCTTTTGTTGTATGTTTTGGAGCTACTCTTTTGTATGTTTTGGAGCCAGTTAATTTGGGCTACCAGGCCGCATTCTTGTGGAGTGTCATGGGTTCTACCCCAGGTATGAACCACTTTCAATAACAGAAGGTTGCTCCAAATATTCATAAAACTTTCACCTTCAAATTTCTTATTACGGTTATTGTATAACAAAGTTTCACCTTCAAATTACGTATTATAGTTGTTGTATATGTCTTTTCCTAAAAAATTCTTTAAGTTGATTTAAATGTGACTGGATGCACCCCATTAAGGTTTAGTTGGTTAGTTTGTGTACATTATTTCACGCACTGCTAGAAGCTCTTAAGAGGTGTTCGATTTTACTTAAAGCCTATACTGTCAAGATTATGTAATTTTACTCTCAAATGCTCACTAATATAAAGAATATCTGGTAAATTTCATCGTACCTAAATCTTTGCCTTGCAGTACTCTTAATTTAGAAATCGGTAAGCGTATCTTTTGGTTTTGGGGGGTATCCTTTTTAAGTTTGCTGATTTATGTTATGTAATGTTAATAAAACATAATTCAAATGTGCATTAACGAATGATGTTCAATCCCTATTTGCCCAGGCCTTCCTTGCAGAGGTGTTCTGAGGCGTCTTGTGTATAGGAGATGCAAGTGGAATCACAAATGTTACTAAAAACATTAAACCAAAGAAAGATTTCCAGGGGGCATTCTGCAGGTAGGACAAACATTGGTATCAGTGAATTCATTCCCAAGGCAACATTTACAGAAAGAGCGCAAAATAAATCTAGGTAACACATAATTTTAATTAATATACTTCACAAATTTTTTGGAGCCACTTCGTAAGGTGAGTTTTCCTAAGTCCAGCAGTTAGTGCTATACTTTTTACCTAACTGCATGTTTCTGACATTACTCTTCTTAGGTTCATTTTTACTTCAATCTACTTCTGTTTCTCAACAAGGCTTTGGCTCAATTTAAATCTGTCATGATGCTTTCTTTGCTTTTCAAGTAAATTTTTAGCATAGAAACTAAATCACATCAGGTTGTATTCTTCCACCCGAAAAATCACGTTCACTGTGTAGTGCACGTTTGACCTATCAATGGAATCTTAAGAACTCCATCTAATAAAAGAAATCACAATGTCCACAGTCAATATTGTTGCCTAAGACACTAATTTACACTCTCCACTCAGTTAAATATCAGAAGATAACATTCACCCCTGAGAATAACATTTCAAATTGTAAGCTGTACTTAAAACCCACCAGTGATATGATCTTTACCCCTCGCCATCTTTTCCTCTTCCATCCTTACATAAAAAATTCCTATCAATTCTACTTTCTATACTTCACCACAACATTAGTTACAGTTATTACAAATAGTTATTACTAAATAGTATCATCCAACAGCTAAAGTTACACAATCACTAGTTCCTAAGCAAGCACCGGTTCCTTAAGAAAAGAGATTACACACAAGTTCTAAAATCCAACGTATCATTCCTTCATTCATCAAAAAACATACATACCATCCATCAACCGCAGTTCAGTGCTGCCAGGCATAGACTCTAGAGGGCAGTCATACTGTGGAATGTATGGTTTTATGTCCAATACTGGTGTCCCATCCACCATATCTACTCCTGAGAAATAAACAGACGAGCCTGAAATTGAGAAGGTTACAAATTATATAACACTAAATTTAAATTCTGATAGATATTATTTTATGCAAGGCAAATACTTGAATCTTAATAATGAAGTTTACATCCTCTGATACTGCATAAAACACCTCTTATAACATCACAAATTTCAGTTCACTTACGGTGTCTGAATTTACTTATAACTAGTTATGGATAGTGTTGAAAATACCATAATGAAAGATTTAGTATAACAGTGCAATGTGCAATGTAATAATGATTTGTCCAGTCATAGGTGTGTCTCACAACCACAAATTACTGTTTAACAATCCACCAACAATGAAGTCTTTAGATATGGAGCATTAGATGAATCGGGAAGGGTAATGAGGAAACTGGCCATGGCAGTCCAGAAGAAACAAACTCTTGCATCAAGCAGCGAAATCACAGAAAATCTGTAGTCCCAAACATGGGTCTCATTTCTTAACCATCTAGCACTTGGTATAAAAATTTGATTTTAAAATAGGAAATGTATCACAACACTATTCATAGTACATTACCTGATCACTACAAGACAATACATAACTATTTTTGTCTGTTGTCTTAAAGATAAATTGAATGTAATTCTTGTGCACAGGTGATGAGTCACACAACAAAGAAAATTCAAAATGCCAAAATACTATAATTAAGGGGAAAAAGGTGCTTCTTAACCTGTGCATGTTGTGAAAGTGGAACCAGTTACAATTCCAATGAATACCAAGAGCAAGATCAGTTCACTGTGAGGTTTCTCTGTTTACCTAACACAAGAGTGAAAAAAGATAGCTTCCTCGAAGCTGAACAATTCACCATTGCAGTACAGAAACAGTTCATGAAGGTTGCACTGGTTTAATTTCTGTTACACATATTGATGTACGAAAACAAATTTTCACAAGGATTTATTTATTTATGGGGCCATGAAACATTCAGATTGGACAACTCAGAAGTACTAATCATCGCTAATTAAGCTGAAACTTTTCTGTTTCATGTTTCTTTCATTTTGGATTCAGTTGGGGGGGGGGGGGGAGGGGGGGGGGGAGGGGGGGGGGCGGAAGTCATGGCCCACACATTGCAACTAACGTAGCAAATAGAAGATTGATTTCACTATTTGACATTCATGTGCATTTGTATACTTGTAAGTTAAAGGTAAAATCTTGTTTTCTAGATTGTTAAGGATTTTTGAAAACCATAGTTAAAGAACCCCTTTTCTCTACATTTTCCTCAAGCTCACTTTAGTCTAAAATGATATCCATGACAAAGTTTATACGCGAGAAAGGAAGAGCAACAATTTTAAACTGATAAAGACAGAACCAAGAAAATTTAGGAAAATAGTAATTTAATTAAGAACATATAATACAAGAACATAATTTCTTGGCGCGACTTAAATGAATAAATTTTCTTTGTGCACTTTAACATTCTATAAGGGGCATTCAAATGAAATCCAGTCACTAGTGTAAAGTAACAGTAACGATTTTATTAACTCAAAACAGTACACATACTCAAATATAGTCACCAAAACCGTCGGCACATTTATCCCGTTGCAACACTAGCTCTTCGATTCCATCCTTGAAGAAGCTAGTAGGCTGCTGTTGGGTCCAGGCCTGAACCCAGTCACACACTTCGTCATCTGTTGTGAATAGATGTCCGCAAATAGCTTGTTTTAGAGGTCCAAACACATGAAAGTCACATGGTGAAAGGTAGGGACCGTACGATGGATGTTCCAGTGCTTCCACCGAAACTGCTGCAATGTCGTCTTCACCACATTGGCCATGGGTTGGCGGGCATTATCATGCAGGAGAATAACACCATTGGACAACAACTCGGACTGTGCTCTCCGTACACTGCATGTTCAATAGTGGATGATAACTTGTGTGACCACCTTCCCTTCGGCGTGTAATCACACTGGCGCTATGCAACATTAAATGGTGTGCATGTTGTCAGTCTCTCTAACGACAGATGGCGTCACCATACCTGCAGTTAAGTGGTGCCACCTTACCTGTAAGGCAAAGATAGATGCACTCACCAGCTTTCATTTGAATGAACCTCGTATGTAGTAGTTCTCTCTCAGATGCATCCTTGGTAGCTTGTTTGTATTGGAGCTTTAAAAAAAAAAATTAAAAAACTTTCTCAAATCCCAACAAGAATTTGAAGAATAAAATGCACAATTTTTGACTGTGAAGAAAGTGTACTTATGCCCATAGTCTGAGGTCTGAGGAAAACCAAAAGAAAATAAAGAAATTACTTAAGAAAGATTATATAAATAGAACCAAAGATGTATGAGCTGGTAAATAATAAAGTCACAGGTCATACAAAATGTGAAAGAGTCAACAAATGGAAGAAAAGGAAAGAATACCACTACTACACTTTAAATTGTATACTGAGAAGTTCACAGCTGTAATAACGAAAATCAACAACATATTGCTATGCCTGTTCTACGAGAAAATTATGCAGAAATAGCAACTTTGCTCTAAAGCAAACAGTAATTAATCAAAATTATAGAAGACAACTCACCAGGAACCTAAGTTAAAGATTATGTAAGAGGCAGTCAACATTGAAGAAATATGAAATGCAGTATTGATCTGTGGTACAAATACAATGCTATTAATTTGTTGTACACATTCTTCTTGCAGATCCACCAGAGTAGGCTGTTCCAATACTGCCCCATGGGTCACAGGACTGGGGAGCACCCATCAGCTCACTTGCAGGCAAGTGTAGCTACTACAGGCTACATGCTAGACAGCCAACTGTACGTGTTCTGCGTACATACCAACCTCTTGGCCACCCTTGTCTGCAGGTGTAAGGCCAGGGCAGTACGGTTGCATACAATACAGCCCAGCTGCCTGCACATCAGCTATTTGCCCATCCTTATCCGCCCAGATACAGACTCAGATCACAATGTAGTAGTGATGAAGAGCAGCTGAAGTTTAAAAGATCAGTCACGAAAAATGATTCTGCAGAAAAGTGGGATATGGAAGTACTAATGAATGAAGAGAGAGGCTCCAAGTTCCCTAAGGACATGCTGAGTCGCAGATAGGCACAACAAAAAAACTCTCACAATTAAAGCTTTCGGCCATTAAGGCCTTCGTCAACAACAGATGCCCCCCCCCCCCCAAACACACACACACACACACACACACACACACACACACACACACACACACACACACACACAGAGCTGCAGTCTCAGGCAACTGAAACCACACTGCAAGCACCACCTCTCCCGAAGCCTGATGGATTCCAAACCAACTACCTCCTTCCTAGTCGCCATGACCAACTATATCCTCACCCACAATTACTTCTCCTTTGAAGGCATTACCTACAAACTAATTTGGGGTAGGGCTATGGGCACCAGCATGGCTCCATCCTATGCCAACCTATTCTTGGGCCATCTAGAGGAGTCCTTCCTATAAAACCCAGAATTGCAAACCCCTATCCTGGTTCAGATTAATTAATGAGATCTTTGCTATCTGGATTGAGAGTGAAGACATCCTATCCACATTCCTCCACAACCTCAACAACTTCTCCCTCATTTGCTTCACCTGGTCCCACTCAACCCGAGGCCACCTTCCTAAATGTAGACCTCCATCTCAAAGATGGCTACATCAGTACCTCACTCCATATCAAACCTACTAACCACCGGCAATACCTCCACTTCGACAGCGCCACCTGTTACATACCAAGAAGTCCCTTCCGCACAGCCTAGCCACCCTTGGTCGTCCGCATCTGCAGTGACGAGCAGTCCCCTCTCAAAATATACTGAGGGTCTCACTGAAGCCTTCACTGACCGTAATTATCCTCCCAACCTTATACGAAAACAAATCTCCCATGATTTATCTTTCCAGTCTCCCACCACCTACCAAAGTCCCATCCATCCAGCCACAGAGGAGCGTTCCCCCTCATAGCTCAATAGCCCCCCCCCCCCCCCCCCCCATGGACTGGAGCAACTGAATTACATTCTCCGCCAGGGTTTCAATTACCTCTCGCTGTGCTCCGAAGCGAGAAATATACACAATATACTCACCCATCCTTGCACAACCCCTGCTCCAAATCCCTTACCTCATGGCTCATACTCCTGTAATAGACGTAGATGCAAGACCTGTCCCATACATCCTCCCACCACCACCTACTCCATTCCGGCCACGAACATCACCTATCCCATCAAAGGCAAGACTACCTGTGAAACCAGTCATGTGATCTACAAGCTAAACTGCAACCAATGTGCTGCATTCTATGTAGGCATGACAACCAACAAGCTGTCTGTCAGGATGAATGCCACTGACAAACTGTGGCCAAGAAACAAATGGACCACCCTGTTGCTAAACATGCTGCCAAATATGATACCCTTCATTTCAATGCCTGCTTCACAGCCTGTACCATACGGATCCTTCCCACCAACACCAGCTTTTCTGAATTGCGCAGGTGGGAACATTGCGTGCAATACATCCTACATTCCTGTAACCCCTCTGGTCTCATTAGTCACTGTCCTTACCCATCCAGCCCCTTCCCTGTTCCCATTCCAGCACTACACAGCCGTCATTCCACCATCCCACCCAGTCTTTTTATTTCTCTCTTCCCCCCCCCCCCCCCCCCCCCCCCCACCTCCCCGCTCTCCACCTCTCCCCTGCCCTGCAGCACTTCACTGTCCGCCACCCCCCCTAATTATTCCTCCCCCTCCCAGCCCCAGACTCCTCCATACGCCCACCCAGTCGTCACTCCCATCATGCACTGGTGCTGCTGCTTGCAGTGTGGTTTCAGTTGCCTGAGACTGCAGCGGATAGGTTGGAAGAGTACACTGAAGGCCTCTAGAAAATTTGTCTGATGTAACAGAAGAAGAAACAGGAATCGATTTAGAAGAGATAGGGGAGCCAGTTTTAGAATCAATTTCAAAGAGTTTGGAAGACTTTACATCAAATAAGGCAGAAGGGATAGATAACATTACATCAAAACTTCTACACTCATTGGGGAAAGTGGCAACAAAATGACTTTTCACATTGTTGTGTAGAATGTATGAGTCTGGCGATATACAATCTGAGTTTCAGAAAAATATCATCCATACAATTCTGAAGACTGCAAGAACTGACAAGAGTGAGAATTATTGCACAACCAGCTTAAAAGCTCATGCATCCATGCTGCTGACAAGAATACACAAAAGAATGGAAAAGAAAATTCAGGATGTGTTAGATGACAATCAGTTTGGTTTTAAGAAATATAAAGGCACCAGAGAGGCAATTCCGAGGTTGCAGCTTGCAAGAACCCCCCCCCCCCCCCCCACTCATACTGAACCTCCAAGAAATGTCTCAGTTGAGCAGGCGAGTTCGCAGATGGTGGTATAAGGGGCATACATTATAACTGGCTACACTTTCCCACCCTAGTTCTGTGACAATTTAGGCAGTCTGTCCTTGAACTGTCGCACAGGGGTTCTTCCTACCTGCTACGCAGAGATGCTCTCTTAGTTTTAAGTCCCCTTTCAGAGCTGTAGCAGCACCATCGGATTCTGAAAGTGCAATGCTACTGTCTATGTTTTACTTAATGAAGCAGGTTCAAATGGCTCTGAGCACTATTGGACTTAACATTAATGAAGCAGGAAGAAGTTTTTTGTGCAAATAATATTTACATTGAATGCCATTATGGTGCATTTATTTAAGGGAAACAGTAAAATGAACTTGTTCGCACTGATTACAAGCTAACGATTAACAGTACAAGAGCATGGTCCACCGCATGACTAAATCAAAGGGCATCCTATCAACAACTGCAGACTATGGTGCACAGTCTGCAACCTGAGTGTAAAATTGGTATACTTCGTACAAGATTGTACGTCTTCAGTTATACCCAAGTTATTTATTTATTTATTAATTAATATCAACATTTCCCAGTATTGGAAAATTACTGAAAGATAGTATTTACAACGTAGGCATCTCCTAAGGACTGAGTGGCAAAAAGCAACTTTTGTTAGCAAATATTTATTAATAAGAATTACTTGAGGATGTTCTTGAGGACATTATATTAGAAATGGAAGAGAATGTAGATGAAGATGAAATAGGAGATATAATACTGCTTGAAGAGTTTGACAGAGCACTGAAAGACCTAAGTCGAACCAATGCCCCGGGAGTAGACAACATTCCATTAGAACTACTGACAGCCTTGGGAGAGCCAGGCCTAACAAAACTCTACCACCTAGTGAGCAAGGTGTATGAGATAGGTGAAATACCCTCAGACTTCAAGAAGAATATAATAATTATTCCAATCCCAAAGAAAGCAGGTGAAAATTACCGAATTATCAGTTTAATAAGCCACGGCTGCAAAATACTGACATGAATTCTTTACATACGAATGGAAAAATTGGTAGAAGCTGACCTCGGGGAAGATCCGTTTGGATTCCGTAGAAATGTTGGAACATGTGAGGCAATACTGACCCTATGACTTATCTTAGAAGCTAGATTAAGAAAAGGCAAACCTACGTTTCCAGCATTTGTAGACTTAGAGAAAGCTTTTGACAATGTTGAGTGGAATACTCTCTTTCAAATTCTGAAGGTGGCAGGGCTAAAATACAGGGAGCGAAAAGCTATTTACAATTTGTACAGAAACCAGATGGGAGTTATAAGAATCGAGGGGCATGAAAGGGAAGCAGTGGTTGGGAAGGGAGTGAGACAGGGTTGTAGCCTATCCCCGATGTTATTCAATCTGTATATTGAGCAAGCAGTAAAGGAAACAAAAGAAAAATTTGGAGTACGAATTAAAATCCATGGAGAAGAAATAAAAACTTTTGAGGTTCGCCGATGACATTGTAATTCTGTCAGAGACAGCAAAGCACCTGGAAGAGCAGCTGAACGGAATGGACAGTGTCTTGCACGGAGGATATAAGATGAACATCAACAAAAGCAAAGCGAGGATAATGGAATGTAGTCTAATTAAATTGGGTGATGCTGGGGGAATTAGATTAGGAAATGAGACACTTAAAGTAGTAAATGAGTTTTGCTATTTGGGGAGCAAAATAACTGATGATGCTCTAAGCAGAGAGGATATAAAATGTAGACTGGCAATGGCAAGGAAATCGTTTCTGAAGAAGAGAAATTTGTTAACATCGAGTATAGATTCAAGTGTCAGGAAGTCGTTTCTGAAAGTATTTGCATCCTGTAGGATGCCAGTACATTTCACATGCGCGAGATTCGGCATAAATACCGCAACTGCACCAGGGCTCTTCAGTAGTTGTGTACTCACCTGATGATGGCTGGACGTCTCTGGGCCGAAATATCGTGGCAGAATGTCGACGGGATCCGGCTGCATACCCGGAAATTATTAGAAGAAGAAATACGCCGGGAAAATTTCAGAAGTCACAACAACAACAATTACTTGATTTGCACCAGAGCAAATGTACTTCCCCTACATATCTCTTTGCTGACATTACAAGTGATTTCTGCATCGGTACCTCAACCGACAGGCTCCTACCGCTTGCTCATTACTCCGTACGTACTGCAATGCTGATACATTAGCTTCATGTATGTAAAGTAGCAAAACTGGAAATAAAGTAAGATGCACTGTTATCTACAAATAAGTTGTACCTATCAGGTTGATAATGGAAGCAAGACTAAAGAAAAATCAAGACATGTTCTTAAGGTTTGTTCATTTGGGAAAAATGTACAAAAATGTCATAAGGTGCAAAATGTTCAAAATTCTGAGGAAAATAAGGGTAAACTACAGGAAGAGACATGTAAAAAACAAACTGTACAAGAGCCAAGAGGGAACAATACGACTGGAAGACCAAGAACAAAATGCTTGGATTAAAAAGGGTTTAAGATAAGGGTGTTGTCTTTGGCTCCTACTGTTCTACCTATACATCGAAGAAGCAATGATGGAAATAAAAGTTAGGTTCAGGAATGGAATTAAAATTAAAGTTGAAAGAATCAACAATAAGATTTGCTGATAACATTGCTATCCTCAGTGAAAGCGAAGATGAGTTACAGGATCTCCTGAATGGAATGAACAGTCTAATGAATACAGAATATGGACTAAGAGTAAATGGAAGAAAGACGAAGGTCATGCAAAGCAGCAGAAGTGAGGACAGTGAGAAACTTGACATCTTGATTGGTGGTTATGAAGTAGATGAAGTTAAGGAATTCTGTTATGAGGCAGCAAAATAACTCATGATGGATGGAACAAGGAGGGCATACAAAGCAGAATAGCACTGGCAAAAAGGGCATTTCTGGCCAAGAGAAGACCATTAGTATCAAATATAGGCCCTAATTGGAGGAAGAAATTTCTGAGAATGTATGTTTGGAGTACAGAACTGTATGGTAGTGAAATATGAACTATGGGAAAACTGGAACAGAAGAGAATAGAAGCATTTGCGATGTGGTGCTATAGATGAATGTTGAAAATTAGATGGAATGGTAAAGTAAGGAATGAGGAGGTTCAGCACAAAATCGGAGAGGGAAGGACTATGACAAGAAAAAGGGACAGGATGGTGGGACAACTGGTAAGATGTCAGGGAATAATTTCCATGGTATTAGAGGGAGCTGTAGAGGGTAAAAACCACAGAGGAAGACAGAGATTGGAAAATACCCCGCAAATAACTGAGAAAGTAAGTTGCAAGTGCTACTCTGAAATGAAGAGGTTGGCACAGGAGAAGTATTCGTGGCGGTGCGCATCAAACCAGTCAGAAGACTGCTGACTAAAAAATAAAAAAAGAATACACAGAGTTTGTGGATTTATGAAGTTTGTGCTGTTATAACTGTAGGTAGTATATTAATAAAAGGTGGGTTTCCCAAAAACACTCCAACAAAACATAGCAAGGCTGTCAATTATAAAGCAAACTGTAGAATTCATTAAAATGAGAGTTACTACAACATTATTGAAAGGATACATTGCCACTCACCACACAGCGGAAATGTTGAGTTGCAGATAGGCACATCAAAAAGATGATCAAACAAGTAAACTTTCAACCAGAAAGGCTTCCATCCAAAATAGCCAAAACACTCATGCACACACGCAAATGCAACTCTCACACTGATATTGTGGTCACATGTGTACGAGTTGCATTAGAGAGTTGTCTAATTCAGATGAAGGCCTCTCTGGCCAAAAGCTTACATGTTTGACCAACTTTTTTTGCTGTGCCTATCTGTGACTCAACCTCCCTGCTATATGGTGAGTAGCAACCTACCCTCTTCAGAATATGGCCGTTATTCCATCCTGAATTTTCCACTTTATAAAATGAGAGTGAGTTTGATAACTTGATCTTCAAGTAAGCAAATTATTAAATGTACATTAAGATTAAATTGTAACTCACAAATATAATCACAGGAAATGAGACATTAGCTTTGGTAAATGGTTCGTTGAACAGCTGTGGGAGCAAATGAATACTCCGTTTATTATTATGAATGAACAACTATATGCAATGAAAGGCTGAACGAATCAACTGAGTTCTAAACTGAAGATCATATGGACCAACTAGAGCTTCTGTTAGCAACAAGTTTACAAAGGGCAGGCTCTAGATAGTGATGGGACAACTGACTGTTTTCAACAACCAATGAGTCAGTCGATTGTTCTTCCATTCAAGTCAGTTTTTTCAGTTGAATGAAACAATCGAATGAAACTAGTTTCTGGGGCTGTGTCAGCTATATGAAAGTTTTCACTCACTCACAAGGTTTAAGTGTTTTCATTCAATGTGAGACAACTGACTGAAACAAGTTTCCATCAGTTGTGGCTGTTGTATGAATGTTTTCACTCATTGGCCGGGTTTCAGTGGTTTCATTCAATGCAAAACAACCAACTGACGCAAGTATCTGTCAGTACACGCGTTATATGAATCTTTTCACTTACTCTCTGGGCTTGAGTTATTTCATTCTCATTCTTATTCTTATTCACGCTTTTTCGTGGGGGGGGGGGGGCAGCGACAGTCACTGCAGTGGGCGCATGGCTCCAACGCCATTGCCCCTTCCTGCTTCTACCAGGTCCAGGGCAGCAGCCGGAGCGGGGTGGTAGCACCATGGCCGGCCCAAGTGGAGCACAGCACTGGCTCGGGACCTGTGTTAGCAGTAACTGGCCACGACACCACATCCCTGTGCCGGCTGCTGCCCTGTGCCTGGTAGTAGGAGGACACTACATGGAGCATGTGCGACGCTCAGTGGCTAGATTTTTTGTAATTAACAGACATCTTTGCACCTTTTGAGTAAAACAAAATGCAAACAATCAGAAAGATCTGGTATGTATCCTTTCTTGTTCACATACCCCTAACAGAACTTTTATGCTTGCTCAACTTTGTACTCCCAATGAAGCTTTCACTAGTTACATGTTGTTAATTGCACTTGGAATGATTTTATGCACAGCAGTTTATATCTCAGTTTTAAGTGGTGAAAAGAAGAATTTTTCTTTCAGTACATAATCACACGAGAATTTATATTGCTTATTTTGACTTGGGTCCACTGGTCTTCACATACACATGAGGTGGGGCTACCCTCCCAAAAAATTCTAGAACTTAATCCACAATTTTTTTTTCTACCCTTACCTTTTACTTATTGTACATATCTTCCTTCAAAATACTCTCCTCCACAACTGATACACCACTCCCAATGATGACATTGCTATCCTTAGTGTAAGTGATGAAGAGTTACATGATGTGTTGAATGGAATGAACATTCTAATGAGTAACATTCTAATGAGTACAGAATATTGATTGTGAGTAAACTAGAAAAAGACAAAATTGGTGAGAAGTAGCAGAAATGAGAACAGGAGAAACTTAACAGAATTGGGGATCCTGAAGTAGATGAAATGAAGGAATTCTGCTACTTAGGCAGCAAAATAAGCCATGATGGACAGAGGAAAGTGGACATAAAAAGCAGACTAGCACTGGCAAAAGGGGCATTCCTGGCTGAAAGAGGTCTACTAGTATCAGACAAAGGCCTTAATTTGAGGAAGAAATTTCTGAAAGTGTACTCCCAACACCATTTCCATTTCCAGAAGCAGTCCTGGTCCACCACTTGCTGGATCACATGAAGCGCAATCTTCAGATTTTCTTTTATGTCTACTATCACCGCAAATCTTTGTCCTTTCAATTGGAAATAAGAAAAAAGTCCGCAGGGGCCAGGTCTGGAGAGTAAAGAGGATGAGGCAGCAGAGTGATTTCGTTTTTTGTGTAACAGTCACACACCAACAGGAATTAATGTGCAGGTGTGTTGTCATGATGTAAGAGTCATGAACTGTCTCACCCCATTTCAGGCTGTTCTCACATTTTCTCTCAAGTGTCGCAACATCAATTAATAGTTTGTTCTTGTGGCATAAATTCATGATGAACTAATCCTTCAAAGACAAAGAAAACTGTCAGCATGGTTTTGACATTTGACTTGACCTGATGAGCCCTTTTTGGTCTTGGAGAACCTTTCCCAACCTATTGTGAAGATTGAACCTTGGTCTCGATATCATAAACGTAGACCCACATCTCACCACCAGTTATGATTCTCTGAATGAATCTCTCGTTTTCATTTGCATGATCCAAAAGCTGTTTACAGATCGGGAGGTAAAGGTCTTTCTGGTCTTGACTCATGAGCCATGGGATGAACATGGTGGCAACTCGATGCATTCCAGGATGTTGTTTCAGGATTTCATGACATGATCCAACTGAAATGTTTCATTCAGTCTTTGACTGGCATGCTAACGTTGTTGACGTTCCTGGCACGAGCGTCATCAGTAGACATCGAAGGGCACCCTACATGAAGATTATCTTCAACATCTGTTAGGTAATTTTTAAACTGTGTGAACCATTCGAAACACAGAGAACAGCTTAAGCAATCATCACTGTAGGCTTCCTGCATAATTTGGTGTGTCCCTGTAAAGATTTTCTTGAGTTTTGCGTATAATTTAAAGCAGACGCATTGCTCCTCTAACTCTGCCATCTCAAAATTCGCAAACTGTGTGACACAATGTTCTACTCATTACAGCACTGAACAATAACTAGCAGACATACAACAATGAAACTTCTGGCAGTTACACACAAAAAACAGGCATGTGCAGGGATGCCAACCACATTACGCTCCAACACATCATTGGTACGAAATTACGAATGCCCCAGAATTTCTTGAACAGATCTTATATGCCACTGCTTTACTTCACCTAATGAAAGCACTACAGATCGGTTTAACTCACTAGAATAACTGGGTAATTCAGTCAACTAAACCACTAAACAGTGGTTTCAGTTCAATGCTGAATGAATACATGCTTCCACTGCCAGAAAAAACTAAAGACTGGTTTCACCTGGGACGGGGGGGGGGCAAAGATGCATAACACACAAGTCAGTACAGAAAACACCACTGGATTGTGTTGACTGTTTTCATTCGGTTGCTCCCACCACGGACTGGTTTCACAATCAAAATAAATGAATGTATAATAATCCAACTTATATGTAAAGCTACAACTGACTGTTTCACTTGTTTCCATTCAGTGGCTCCCACAGACCAGTTTTACTCAAAAGAATAAATGAACACTTCTATCGATACGTAAAGCTACAACAGAATGAGTGCAATTGTTTTCCACCAACCAACTGAATCAATTGTTTTCATTCAACTGTTCCCAACACTCACTCAAGATGGTCAAAGAGAGAACTGCTTACAGCCCAAGACAAACTGAAAACTGAAACATTAATCTGTTAGAATTTTTACTAGCTCATGAGATACTGACATCTGCTGTCTGATGATTCAATAAGAAAGTTGTTTAACACAACTGAATTGGAAATACATCCAAAGGATAGTGAAGTGGTAAAATTGCTGAAAGTACTTTTTCAAATCTTTTCAACTATGTTATTTCAAGTTACAAACCACCAAATACAAGGAGTGGGAGGAGTAGGTGGGCAGGAATGAAATTAAATATTTCTACATCTCCTGTGGGCTAAACTAGCAAGTGCATACAAGAGTACTGGAGAGGAAACTTTTCTTCTGAGCCAACTACTCTGTTATGAGGGGGTACTCAAAGGTTTTAATAATCATCTAAGGAAAAAAGTTCTCATCACTTTTTTGTTTGTTTGGAGGTGTGTTTGCAACCCTAGTACATATCAAAATCTCCATGCCATTTTGTTTTGGCTCCTCAAGCAATATGTCAATGTACCATGGTGTGGTGATTTCAATGTTTACCAAGACTGCAGACATGCACCAACAAATAAATAAAAATTAATTATACAATTTTTCTTCCAAGCAGTAGTTATAACTTTGTGATTACCATTCATAAAATTTGTGGATGAAAACAAACCTTCAACACGGTCAATGCAGACAAGAGAAAGCCCAATTGGGCAAGGTCGATGTGGTGAACGAGTCCCAAACACTCCTAAACGTGCTCCGTTCAATCTGGGAGGTGATACTTTTGCTCTGATGTGAGTAGAGTCATTTTTGTGGAAATGGAAGAGAATCCTGAAACAGAAAATTCAGTATGTCACCCATTTATATTCAATAAATTCAACAACCATCTTTACTATAAAGATGTTTAGCAATTAACTCCTTGAACAGGAGAGTGAACAATCTCTTCATCTTTCCTTTGATCTCCTTGAATCTAGAATAAAACTCCTCTGGTTTTAAAAGCTTAGACTTCTAAAATTCTCCTTTCATGTTATCTGTTTTGCTGTATTATTTTTATAAAAAGTCTCATAGCTTAACATGAACAGAAATTTTGCATTTATGCATTCTGGAAGGAGTGCTACACTCTTCAACATTCTTTGATCTCAAACAAAGTCTGTTTACTATAAAGTCTTCCATGGAAAAGTGCACTAATTCACTTTTAAGGTGCTTAGGGAAATCCAAAAAACATTTTTGCCCTGTTTATCAAAAAATTATTTAAAAAAAGAAAGTGGTCACATATAAAGTTTTTGGGCTGTGACAATATTAAAATTTTATTTTAGGAAAACACAAACCAAAAAAATCTAATCTGACACCACAAGTATTAAAAGATCACTTTATTATTACTATAATACAGAGTGTAGGTGATAAATACAGGAGTCAAGTATTGTGGTTGAATAGTTGAATTTTCAGTGCTCATCAGTCTTTTGATTGGTTTGATGAGGCCAGCCATAAATTCGTCTCCTACGCCAACCTCTTCATCTTAGAGTAACACTTGCAACCCACCACGTCTTCAATTATTTGCTAGATATGTTCCACTCTCTGTTTTCCTCTACAGTTTTTAGCCCCTGCAGCTCCCTCTAGGACCATGAAAGTTATACCCTAATGTCTTAACAGATGTCATATCATCCTGTCCCTTCCTCTTGTCAGTGTTTCCCTTATATTCCTTCCCTGTCTGATTCTGCAAGGAACACCCCCATTCCTAACCTCATCAGTACATTTAATTTCAACATTCTTTTGCAGCACCAAACCTCAAATGCTTTGATTCTCTTCTGTTCGTTTTCCCACAGTAGTTGTTTCACTACCATACAATGCTCTGCTCCAAATGTACACTTTCAGAAATTTCTTCCTCAAATTAAGGCCTTTGTCTGATACTAGTAGACCTCTTTCAGCCAGGAATCCCCCTTTTGCCAGTGCTATTCTGATTTTTATGTCCACTTTCCTCTGTCCATCATGGCTTATTTTGCTGCCTAAGTAGCAGAATTCCTTCATTTCATCTACTTCAGGATCCCCAATTCTGTTAAGTTTCTCCTGTTCTCATTTCTGCTACTTCTCACCAATTTTGTCTTTTTCTGGTTTACTCACAATCAATATTCTGTACTCATTAGAATGTTCATTCCATTCAACACATCATGTAACTCTTCATCACTTACACTAAGAATAGCAATGTCACGAAAGGAATCTTATCACCAATATACTTTCACCCTGAATTTTAATCCCATTGAACCTTTCTTTTATTTCAGTCATTATTTAATCTATGTATACATTGAACAGTAGTCCCTGTCTTATATCATCTTTAATCCAAGCACTTTTTCTTGGCCTTCCAGTCTTATTCTTCCTTCTTGGTTCTTGTACATATTGTATATTACCCACCTTTCCCTACAGCTTACCCCTACTTTTCTCAGAAAAATCGAACAACTTGCACCGTTTTACATTGCTGAATGTTTTTTGCAGATCAACAAATCCTATAAATGTGTCTTGATTTTCCACTTTCCTTCAGTCTTGCTTCCATTACAAAATGCAATATCCAAACTGCCTCAGTGGTGCTTTTACCTTTCCCAAAGCCAAATTGATCATCATCTAACAGATTCTCTACTTTTTTTCTGTTCTTCTGTATATTATTCTTGTCAGCAACTTGGATGCACGAGTTGTTCAGCTGATTGTGTGATAATTCTTATACTTGTTGGCTCTTGCTATCTTCATAATTGTGTGGATGATGTTTCTCCGAAAGACAGGGTATATCACCTGTCATATGTTCTACATACCAATGTGAATAGTCATTCCATTACCAATTCCCCCAATGATTTTAGAAATTGTGATGGAACATTATCTATCCCTTCTGCCTTATTTGACATTAAGTCTTCCACAGCTCATTTAAATTATGATTCTAATACCGGATCCCCTATCTCTTCCCTGTTGACTCCTGTTTCTTCTTGTAGCACTTCATCAGACAAGTCTTTCCTCTCACAGAGAACTTCAATGTACTCTTTCCACCCATCTGCTCTCTCTTCTGCATTTAATAGTAGAACTCCCACTGCACTCTTTAATGTTATTGTCCTTGTTTTTAGGCTTCTTCATACCTATGTTTTTGTTTCCAATTTCTGTGATTGTTCTTTTTAGGGATGTCCATGCCTCTTCAACTGAACTGCCTACCAAGCTATTCTTAATCACATAGTCTCAATTTTTTTCGACACACTTTTGAAGACGGTCTCCAGCTTTTGTATTCCTAAGTTGAAGAAGTCTCCTGCCAACCAGCTGAGAAAGCTTGTGACCTCAGCTCAGACTTCATCATCACTCTTGAAGCATTTGCCACCTAAGTGTTCCTTTAGCTTGGGGAAGAGGTGATAATCGCTGGGGGCTATGTCCAGGCTGAATGGGGGATGCGGCATAACAGTCCACCCAAATTTCTTCAGAGGCTTCTGTGTTTGACAAGTGACATGGGGTCGCACGTTGTTGTGAAGAAGCACTACCCCCTCCAATAGTCATCTTCTCCGGCAATTCTGGATTGCTCGCCGGAGTTGGGTCAATGTTTCACAATATCCGTTTGAGTTTATTGTCACCCCAGGTTGTATGATATCAATGAGGAGTGCTCCCTTCCGTCCATCAGTCAGCATCCAGGGGACCCAGCAAGCACACATCCTGTGATACCCCACGTTGCTGTTAAAGCTCTTTCAATTGTGCCATGGGAAGCTTCTTTGAGCAGCTCACTGTTGATCATCTGGACAATTGCGTCCAAAACTGGCGGTCTTACACTTTGTTCTTCATCGTGAACTTCCGTGCAACCGTCGGCAAAAGCCCTGCACCATTTGTGGACATGATGAACGGACATGCACTCTTCATCATAAACCTCAGTCAGTTGCCAATGAATCTCAATACGCAGTAACTTCCTTGCATGGAAAAACCAGATTACTGCTCGAACTTCACACTTGGCGGAAGCAGTGATCAACACTGAATGACGTAGCGAATCGTGAACGGGTGGGCCCGAGAGTGGGGAAACCACTGCACACGGTACTATTGTCACATTTAGCCTAGCACCTTCCTTCAAGACTGTAGCTCATTTGGAACCTTACTTTTGGTACCACCCTCGTATATACAGATATACACCATTCCTCAATGTATGACAAATGGAAATTAAATTACAAGTGCAGATCACAATAAGTATCAGAGACAAGGGAAGAATTTGCATTTTGATCGAACCTGCTGATAACAAATCTAATAGTACGGCTCTAAATTACTTCAATGTTTTCCTTTGATCTGACATGGCTTGGAACCCAAACACAAAGCAGTACTCGTACTAGTGGTCTACATGTGATCTCCATTGACTAGTAAACTGAAGTCTACCATTTTCCTTCTCCACTGCTGATCAAATGTGCTCATTCCATTTCGTATCATACTGCTTTGCAACATTACACATAGAGATTTAATTATCATGACTCTGTCAAGCAGCCATCACCAATACCATATTCTTACTCATCTGTATTAATTTAGATTTGTCTAAATATAGAGGTAGCTGTCATTCACCATACCACATAGAAATTCTGTCATCCTGTATCTTCCAACAGTCACACAATGATGACACACTGCTGCACACTACAGCATCGTCAGCGAACACTTGCAGATTCTGCTCGCTCTATCCATCAGATCAAGAGCAGTCCTATTACACTTCCCCCATGTTGACTCACAGAAAACATTTTTCTGGTACCAAAGACAAGTAAGGTGACAAAACCAACTTCATAAATAATGGCTGGTAAATGTACTAAGTTAATTAAAAGTTATTCGCATTGGCCAAGGAGGCTATTCACCATTTTTAAATGCAACTCTGAAGGAGGTTGGAATGTTCCTTTAAATTTCTAAGAAAGGCAAAGGCCTTGTTCCTGTATACGGTAGATCAAAGAAAAATAACTGCATTCACACATCAATTACTAATACTTGCATTTTATCTAATATATAACTGTTCTCAAATTTTAAAAACATATTCTATTAACTGTAATTGGATAGATAAAAAAATCTAATCACCAAGCTGCAACAGGAGAACACACACACACAAATAGGTTTAACTTATGTAAGCTTTCAGAGCCAGGGGCTCCTTCCAGCAGCAGAGTTGAGTGGGAAGGAAGAGCAGTGAAGGAAAAGGACTGGAGAGGTTTAGGAAAAGGGATATAATTCGGAAAGGTCACCATAACCCCGGGTCATGAGAGACTTATCAGATGGGATGAGAATGAAAGACTGATTATTGGGAACTGCACCAGAGAGAGAGCTTAAAGGTGGAAGTCAGGGTAATATGCAAGACAAAGATTACTGATAAACATCATGTATGAATTAATCAAAGTGAAAATCTAAGTGCATTGCATGTAACAGAGGTGGGAGGGGGGGGGGGGGGACGGTGTAAAATGACTGATCAGAAAACAAAAGATGTACAAAACTACAATGGAGTGAAAAAAGGAGTAGTTACCGTGAAGAAATGCTGAAACAGAAGGAATTAACACAAATTAAGGCAAGGTGGGTGGTGAGAACCAAGGATATACGTCGAGTTCTGCTAAACTGGTGTACGGGAAGCATCTAGATGGTGTGCGTAGTGAAACAGGCACCGAGGTCATGGCTGTCACATTGTAGAGCATGCTCTGCAACAAGATATTGTGTGTTGCTGGTACAAACCTTATGCCTATGCCCATTCATCGTAACTGATAAATGAGTAGTAGCCACGGCAGTGTAAAAGCCTGAACACGGTTTACATAACAACTGGTATATGACGTGTCGTTTCACAGGTGGCTCTGCCTTTGATAGTATATGTTTTGCCCATTACAGGGCTGGTATAGATGGTGGTAGGAGGGTGCATAGAGTAAGTTGTGCAGTAGAGATGGTCACAGTGGTAGGAGCCATAGGGTTGGGAGACGGGTGCAGAAGGAGCATAGGGTCTGACAAGGACGTTATGGAGAATGGGAGGGTGGTGAAAAGCTATTATAGGTGTGGTGGGCAAAATCTCAGACAGAAAGGATCTCATTTCAGGGCATGATTTTAGAAAGTCATGGTCTTATCGAAGTAGCTGATTAATACATTCAAGTTCGGGATAATACTGAGTGACAAGTGGTGGGCTCCGAAGTTGTTTTTTGGAGATATCAGCAGTCTCAGGATTGGATGTGATGGCCTGGGAAATCTGACTTTGAATTAGGCTGGCGAGATAATTACTTCCAGCGAAGGCAGAAGTCCTCTTTTCAAAATCATGCTTTTGCACTATCAAAACTTAGATCCCACATACTGTTTCTTGAAACCTGCTTGTCCCTTGGAGTTACTCCCAAAGGTCTAACATTTGAAGTTCTCATTTCTGGATGTAATCCTACTCTAATGTAATCCTCCGTTACATCAGGCTCTTTTACAGTTTCAAACACAGCAATCTCTTGCACTTACCTGACTAATCTGTGACCTATATGCCTCATCTGCCGATTTTCACTTCACCAGACTTCTCTCTTTTCACAAAATACTGCAGTTATCCGCCCCTCATGTTTCCTTGGATGGCATCATCCACCAAGCCAACTTCAGACTGCGACAACATGCCAGACTTCACTTCAAAAAGCTATACCACCTTCTCCTAAAATTCCTCAACAGTTCAGCTCCCCAAACAGCCATACCATCAACCACTATTCTTCTTCTACAAACCAAACTTAGCCAAGCTCCTTAACATCCCACAGCCTTCATCACTGCCTCCGACCAAAAATAACTTACAATCACAAAAAAGTCACAACAATACAGTGCACACAACCTCTCATCTAGAGCACTCACCCCTCCTGAATTACCTGCATTTGTCATGGAACAAGAGTGGCAGGATGTTAATAGTGCCGATAACATAGATAACAAATGTAATGCTTTCCGTAACACATTTCTCACGCTCTTTGAGAGTTGCTTTCAATTAGAACATTCTTAACGGTGTACTAGTAGTAATAGGCAGCCCATGTGGCTGACTAATCGTATAAGGATATCATGTGGGTCAAAGCGGGAATTATATCAAAATGTTAGTAGCAGTCACAATCAAGCTGCAGTAGCCCATTACTAACAGTACTGTAAGGTGCTTAAAAATGTTATTAGGAATCCAAAGAGTAAGTGGTATGCAAATAGAATACCTAATTCACAGGATAAAATTAAAGCCATATGGTCTGTTGTGAAGGAAGTGTCTGGTCAGCAGCACAAGATTGATGATATAAAGTCAGTTTGTAGTAAAAATATTTCTGTTACTGATAAATCAGATATATGTACAGTATTTAACGATCATTTTCTGAGCATTGTGGTGGAAAAAAAAAAAAAGTTTCTACAGGGAATCATATAACTTTCTTGGCAAATGCCTTTCCAAGATTGATGTCTGAAATACTCCTCTGTGATACATACGGGTGAGAGGAGAGGGGGGTGGGGGGGGGGGGGGCAGAGTCAACAATTAAATCACTGAAGACTAAGGACTCTTATGGATATGACGGAGTGCCTAGCAGAATATTAAAGTACTGTGCTGCACATGTTAGCCCTATATTTAGCCATACTTTTAATTTTTCCTTTAGAAATGGTCAGTTTCCTGGACGATTAAAATACTCAGCAGTAAAGCTGCTTTATAAAAATCAAGAAAAGGATAATGTAGACAATTTTAGACCTATTTCTATGCCACCAATGTTTGTTACAGTTATTGAAAAGGCTGTGCATGTAAGGATAATTGATCATTTTATATGACATGATTTGCTACCAAATGTACAGTTTGGATTTACAAGTCCTTTAACAACAGAAAATGCTATATCCTCTTTTCTCTGTGAGGTACTGGATGGGCTAAACAAAAGGGTTCGAACACTAGACATATTTTTTGATTTGACTAAGGCGTTTCATTGTGTTGATCACAAATTATTGCTCCAGTAGTTGGACCATTACAGAATACGGGGAGTAGCTAACAATTGGTTCACCTCTTACTTTAGCAACAGACAGCAAAAGTTCATTATTCACAATGGTGAGAATGACTGTGATGTGGTGTCTGAGTGGGGTACAGTCAAGTGGGGGGGTGCCCTAGGGATCCTGCTCCTTATTTATATAAATGATATGCCCTCTAGTATTCTGGGAAAAACTAAAATATTTCTGTTTGCTGATGACCCTAGCTTGGTAGTAAAGGATGTTGTGTGCAACATTGGCCCGGTTTCAAATAGTGCAGTTCATGACCTAAGTTCATGGATGGTAGAAAATAAACTAGTACTAAATCACAGCAAGACTCAGTTTTCACAGTTTCTAACACACAATTCAACAAAACTAGACATTCTAATTTCACAGAATGGGCATGTGATTAGTGAAACTGAACTGTTCAAATTTCTAGGTGTTCAGATAGACAGTAAACGGTCATGGAAAGCCCACCTTCAGGAACTTGTTCAAAGACTTAATGTTGCCATTTTTACTATTCGAATGGTATTTGAAGTGAGTGATCATTCGACATGAAAATTAGTCTACTTTGCTTACTTTCATTCACTTATGTTGTATGGTATTATATCTTGGTGTAACTCTTCCCATTCATAAAAGCATATTTTTGGCTCAGAAACGGGCGATTCAGGCAATAAATGGTGTAAGTTCACGAACCTCTTGTCCTTGTCGACCCCTGTTCATGAGCCTGGGTATTTTGACATTGGCCGCAACCATTTTCAATAAGCTACCGCTCGTGTTCAAAAATCTTTGCAGTAATCCACACACTTTCAAGTCAAAACTGAAGAGTTTCCTCATGGGTCACTCCTTCTATTCTGTCGAGGAGTTCCTTGAAAAATTAAGGTGATTCTTGTTGTATTGTTGATTGCGTTTACTTAAACTTATGGCTTGACTTTTTTTTCGGGTACATAAACATATTTTTTTCTGTTATTACTTTTCTGTTGTAATTTCATGTACTGACATGTTCCATGACCTTGGAGATTTGATCCTCAATTTGGTCCCTCAGTTAGGTCCTAAGGAACTTTACGCGTAAATAAATAAATAAATGTTCAAGGGTCTCACTTTCAGCCCTTCAGTGAAGGGCCAACTTCCCTTTACATGTAACATCAACTGGAAATATCTCTTTGCGACCCAACCCCAAAACCTTTCCAACAGCAAACCTGAAACTGAACCCTGCCTTGAACAGTTCCGACCATGATCCCAACTTGATCCATCAGCACTACCACAACCTTAAAATCATCTCTTGCATGCCTCCCTAGAATTCCTCAAATCCAAAAATGTGTCACAGCACAATGTCAGGATTTCCAACACTTGACATAAATGGAATTTTATGAAAGTGATTACAACTACTGTCTTTTTCGACATCCTCTAGTTGCTGTTGCTAATGTAATGTTACAATGTAAGTACATACCACAAAATTAAACATTAGTTTCTTATTCATGGAAAGTTGCTATTAGTAAAGCTTGATACTTCAATTTCTTTCTCCCAAATCTGTTCAATTTTTAAACATTAATTTAAACATAAAGTAAAATAAAGGAAAGGCAACCACCACCTACAACAGATCCATGCATGGAGCACAGAAACACGTAACAGAAGCAACATGTGCATTAGCTTTCAAGTGCTACCTCTTTTTCTAGCAAAAGTGCACGTGCACACACACACACACACACACACACACACACACACACACACACACACACACACACACACACACACACACACGCCCGAGGCCATATTATTGAAAGCAGTTGCCTGAGCTGATGGAACTGGGGAGGGAATAGGGAAGGACACAAGGTTAGCAGGAAAGAGGCAGGTCTTTGGACAGATGGCTGCCCAGCAGCACAACAACATGAAAAGCGTACGGAGGTAACAGCGCAATGAGATGCAGGAAGGAGGACTGGGGTGGGGGTTGTGGGGGAATGAGGGAACAAGATAAGGGAAGAAAAGAGAGGATGAAGATGAAGAGGGAGAAAGGGAGAGGAGAGAGAAGGAAAGGGGTTGAGAACTGGGGGGGGGGGGGGGGGGGCAGCGAGAGAGAGAGCGAGAGAGAGAGAGAGAGAGAGAGAGAGAGAGAGAGAGAGAGAGAATGGGGCAGGCAGAGGAAGAGTGGTGTAGACAGAAGAGAGAAGGACAAGTTAAGGCTGTAGATTCCTCAACTTGCGGCATAGGATGGTGGGGTTTCGGGTTCCGCTGGATAGGTCAGGAGTCCACTATACAAAGCAGGCAGCTACATGGGTGGCAGGGGTTGTGTCGCGTGGACTGGGCAGTTTTTTTAGGTCAGATGCCCTCGGGCAAGTACAGAAAGGGCAACAGCCTCAAATGGTGCGGGGCAAAGTCAGGACATGCAGGGACCAAGCAGCGATCTGTACTGTAATTGTAAACTGTCGAAGCTGCGTTGGTAAAGTACCAGAACTTCAAACGCTGATAGAAAGCACCGAAGCTGAAATCGTTATAGGTACAGAAAGCTGGCTGAAGCCAGAGATAAATTCTTCCGAAATTTTTACAAAGGCACAGACGGTGTTTAGAAAGGATAGATTGCATGCAACCAGTGGTGGTGTGTTTGTCGCTGTTAGTAGTAGTTTATCCTGTAGTGAAATAGAAATGGATAGTTCCTGTGAATAATTATGGGTGGAGGTTATACTCTACAACCGAGCTAGGTTAATAATGGGCTCCTTTTACCGACCTCCCGACTCAGCAGCATTAGTGGCAGAACAACTGAGAGAAAATCTGGAATACATTTCACATAAATTTCCTCAGCATGTTATAGTCTTAGGTGGAGATTTCAATTTACCAGATATAGACTGGGGCACACAGATGTTTAGGATGGGTGGTAGAGACAGAGCATCAAGTGACATTATACTGAGTGCGCTAACCGAAAATTACCTTGAGCAATTAAACAGAGAACCAACTCGTGGAGATAACATCTTGGACCTACTGATAACAAACAGACCCGAACTTTTTGACTCTGTAAGCGCAGAACAGGGAATCAGTGATCATAAGGCTGTTGTAGCATCCCTGAATATGGAAGTAAATAGGAATATAAGAAAAGGGAGGAAGGTTTATCTGTTTAGCAAGAGTAATAGGAGGCAGATTTCAGACTACCTAACAGATCAAAACGAAAATTTCTGTTCCGACACTAACAATGTTGAGTGTTCATGGAAAAAGTTCAAGGCAATCATAAAATGTGTTTTAGACAGGTACATGCCGAGTAAAACTGTGAGGGATGGGAAAAACCCACAGTGATTCAACAACAAAGTTAGGAAACTACTGTGAAAGCTATGAGATCTTCCCTGCAAATTTAAACGCAGCCAAAACCTCTCAGACAAACAGAAGCTGAACGATGTCAAAGGTAGTGTAAGGAGGGCTATGCGTGAAGCGTTCAGTGAATTCAAAAGTAAAATTCTATTTACCGACTTGACAGAAGATCCTAGGAAGTTCTGATCTTACGTTAAATCAGTAAGTGGATTGAAACAGCATATCCAGACACTCTGGGACGATAATGGCATTGAAACAGAGGATGACACGCGTAAAGCTGAAATACTAAAACACCTTTTTCCAAAGCTGTTTCACAGAGGAAGACCGCACTGCAGTTCCTTCTCTAAATCCTTGCACGAACGAAAAAATGGCTGACATCGAAATAAGTGTCCAAGGAATAGAAAAGCAACTGAAATCACTCAACAGTGGAAAGTCCACTGGACCTGACGGGATACCAATTCGATTCTACACACAGTAAGCGAAAGAACTTGCCCACCTTCTAACAGCCGTGTACGGCAAGTCTCTAGAGGAACGGAAGGTTCCAAATGATTGGAAAAGAGCACAGGTAGTTCCAGCTTTCAAGAAGGGTCGTCGAGCAGATGCGCAAAGCTATAGGCCTATATCTCTGACATCTTTTTGTTGTAGAATTTTAGAACATGTTTTTTGCTTGCGTATCATGTCATTTCTGGAAACCCAGAATCTACTCTGTAGGAATCAACATGTATTCCAGAAACAGCGAGCGAGTGAGACCCAACACGCTTTATTTGTTCATGAGACCCAGAAAATATTAGATACATGCTCCCAGGTAGCTGCCATTTTCCTTGACTTTCAGAAGGCATTCAATACAGTTCCGCACTGTCGCCTGATAAACAAAGTAAGAGCCTACGGAATATCAGACCAGCTGTGTGGCTGGATTGAATAGTTTTTAGCAAACAGAACACAGCATGTTGTTCTCAATGGAAAGACGTCTACAGACGTTAAAGTAACCTCTGGCGTGCCACAGGGGAGTGTTATGGGACCACTGCTTTTCACAATACATATAAATGATCTAGTAGATAGTGTCGGAAGTTCCATGCGGCTTTTCATGCATGATGCTGTAGTATACAGAGAAGTTGCAGCATTAGAAAATTGTAGCGAAATGCAGGAAGATCTGCAGCGGATAGGCACTTGGTGCAGGGAGTGGCAACTGACCCTTAACATAGACAAATGTAATGTACTGCGAATACATAGAAAGAAGGATCCTTTGTTGTATGATTATATGATAGCAGAACAAACACTGGTAGCAGTTACTTCTGTAAAATATCTGGGAGTATGCGTACAGAACGATTTGAAGTGGAATGATCATATAAAATTAATTGTTGGTAAGGTGGGTGCCAGGTTGAGATTCACTGGGAGAGTTCTTACAAAATGTAGTCCATCAACAAAGGAGGTGGCTTACAAAACATTCATTCGACCTATAATTGAGTATTGTTCATCAGTGTGGGATCCGTACCAGGTAGGGTTGACAGAGGACATAGAGAAGATCCAAAGAAGAGCGGCACGTTTTGTCACTGGGTTATTTGGTAAGCATGATTGCATTTCTGGATGAGGTATCAAATATATTGCTTCCCCCTACTTATACCTCCCAAGGAGATCACAAATGTAAAATTAGAGAGATTCGAGCGCGCATGGAGGCTTTCCGGCAGTCGTTCTTCCTGCGAACCATACGCGACTGCGTAGTAAAGCAGCTGCTTAAGTCATTTGTGTTGTGGCGTGCAGCTGGATGGACAAGTTTGTAGTATGTCAAAGTATTGTGGTCGCCATTCAAGTGAATAGGCAGTTAGTTACTTGTCATGCCCACATAGAATTCTGTGCAGTTATTGCAGCATAGCTGATATAAACATGGCTGTTTCCACATGTGGCCCTGCCTTTTAAGGGTAGGAAATGCATGTGACTTGACTGCAGTAGGTGGTAGGTGGGTGTATGGGAAAGGTCGTGCGTCTGGGCTGACCAAAATGGAATGACCCATGGGGTACAGTATTGGGAGTAAGTTTGGAATAAAGATAGACAAGGATATTCTGTAAGTTGGGTGGGCGGCAGAATACTACTTTGGGGGATGTGGATAGGATTTTGGGTAAGATATTCCTCATCTCAGGGCATGGCAAGAGATTGTCGAAGCCCAAGTAGTGAATGTGGTTGAGCCTTCCATGGACTGGGTGATACTGGTTGATCAGAAAAGTGCTACTCAGTGGCTAGTTAATAGGTTTACAAGGAAAAATAAGAAGGCTGGGACTACATGTGAACAAAGGCAGTGAGAGCATTTTAAGGCATAAGGTAAATGAAGGTGATACTGCTAAATCCCTTTTCTAATCATGGATTCTGCTGCAAACATAGAAGTTGTTGTGCAAGCTGGCCAATCTGACAGTATCTGATAAACTGATTTTCAATTAAACTTGCTCTTTAGTAAAGAAATTGTCATATGATTTCTGCTCACCTCAAGTTTTATAAACGTCACAAGCAACTGAGTCAAAATAATGGAGCTTGGGCAGCTGAACTCTAGGGCCTATGTCACCGATGCAAGTTTTTTATGCCTACCACTAAAGAATATTGTGCAGAAAGCACAATCAGAGATGTGATCGTCTACACAGCACCCCATAAAAAGTTTCAGTTAAAGGTTTTATAGATTGATGACCCTTTGTTAGGCAAAGTGTTGCATTTAGCACAGGCCTAAGAAGTCATCCAAGTGGCAGGCCATCACTTGGATTCCTAGACAGACAAACTGCTGCAGTAAACAGTGAATTCAGACTTTTTTTTTTTTTTTTTTTTTGGGCGCAAAACTGCTACGGTCATTAGCGCCCGGTCTGTGACTTAGGAAATGGTAAAAAACGAAAATGGAAAGCAGCAGCAATGGGAACGAAACTCAAAAAATTGGAGAAACTAAAAGCAGAAGGAAAGCTTAAAAATCCACTACAGAAAGGGGTTGGTTGTCCCCAAAAAGAGCTTCAAATGACTGACGTCATCTCACTGGCACTAATAAACTAGAGAATGCGATCGGCCGAGCGCGTGTCACCTGCTAAAATGGACGATATATCAGGCGACAGCTGTAGACGGGCGCGTAACGGAGTAAAATAGGGGCACTCAATTAAAAGGTGTCTTATCGTACACACCTGAGAGCAGTGGGGACAGAGTGGGGGAGGATCGCCGCTTAAAAGATGTCGGTGGCTAAAAAGATAGTGCCCTATCCGAAGTCTAGTTAAAATTACCTCCTCCCGACGACGCGTTCGGGAGGAAGAGGTCCAAGCACAGGGAAGAGCTTTCACATCCCGCAATTTATTATGAGGAAGTGTCGACCAATGTGTGTGCCATAAAAGAACAACACGACGACATAAAACGCTCCGTAGATCGCCGAAGGGAATCGATCGAATAGCTGGCCGAAGAACAGAGACTGCAGCCTTGGCCGTTATATCGGCCGCCTCATTGCCACAGATACCAACGTGTCCTGGGAGCCAGAGGAACGCCACCGAGACGCCCCCAAATGGAGCAAGCGCAGGCAGTCCTGAATCCGGTGGACCAGAGGGTGGACAGGGTAGAGAGCTTGGAGACTGAAGAGAGAGCTGAGAGAATCTGAACAGATAACATACTGTATCCGCTGATGGCGGCGGATGTATTGGACAGCCTGGAGAACAGCGTAAAGCTCCGCAGTATAAACCGAACACTGGTCGGGAAGCCGAAATCGATTTGGGGTGTCGCCAACAATATAGGCACTCCCTACACCTAACGATGTTTTCGAGCCATCAGTGTAAATAAATGTGGCTTCCTTCATTTGTGCACATAGAGCAGCAAATGCCCGACGATAAACAAGTGAAGGGGTGCCATCCTTGGGAAACTGACAAATGTCACGGAGCAGGCAGATCCGGGGACGGAGCCAAGGCAGTGCTGTACCCCAAGTTGTCAAGAAAGTTTTAGGAAAGCGGAAGGAAAGAGAATGGAGCAGTTGACGGAAGCGGACGCCCGGTGGTAGTAGGGAGGTAGGGCGGCCTGCATACCCTACATCCAAGGAGACGTTGAAAAAAATGTCATGGGCCGGATTAGCAAGCATGGAAGACAGATGGCTAGCATAACGACTCAGAAGGACAGCTTGCTGACTGGACAGCGGAGGTTCAGCAGTCTCAGCATAAAGGCTTTCCACAGGGCTGGTGTAAAAAGCTCCAGACACTAAACGTAATCCACGGTGGTCGACAGAGTCGAGACACCGAAGAATAGACAGCTGAGCAGAGGAGTAAACTATGCTTCCATAGTCCAATTTCGAGCACACTAAGGCGCGATAGAGGCGGAGAAGGACCACTCGGTCCGCTCCCCAGGAGGTACCATTCAGGACACGGAGGGTGTTGAGGGATCGCAGACAGCGAGCCGAAAGATAGGAAACGTGGGAGGACCAGCACAGTTTTCTGTCAAACATAAGACCCAAGAATTTAGCGACGTCCGAAAACGGAAGGTTGACAGGTCCTAGATGTAAGGAGGGTGGAAGAAACTCCTTACGTCGCCGAAAATTAACACAAACAGTCTTACTGGGAGAAAAACGGAAGCCGGTTTCGGTGCTCCAAGTGTGGAGGCGATCGAGACATCCTTGAAGACGTCGTTGAAGAAGGCTGGTCCGTTGAGAGCTGTAGTAGATCACAAAATCGTCCACAAAGAGGGAGCCCGAGACTTCAGGAAGGAGACAATCCATAATCGGATTTATGGCGATGGCAAACAGTACAACACTCAGCACGGAGCCCTGGGGTACCCCGTTTTCTTGGGAAAAAGTACGGGAGAGAGTGGTGTTCACCCGCACTCTAAATGTGCGCTCTGCCATAAATTCATGAAGAAAAAGGGGCAGCCGACCTTGAAAGCCCCAAGAGAACAGTGTGCGGAGGATGCCTGTCCTCCAACAATTATCGTATGCTCTCTCCAGATCAAAAAATATTGCTTCTGTTTGGCGTTTCCGGAGAAAATTGTTCATGATATAAGTGGAGAGAGCAACAAGTTGGTCAACTGCAGAACGATGCTTTCGGAAACCACATTGGGCAGGTGTTAAAAGACTGCGGGACTCCAGCCACCAAGCTAAACGGCAATTCACCATACGCTCCAAAACCTTACATACACTACTCGTGAGAGAAATGGGGCGATAGCTAGAGGGGAGATGTTTGTCCTTTCCAGGTTTCGGAACAGGAACGATGATAACTTCCCGTCATCGTCTGGGAAAAGTACTGTCAGTCCAAATTCGATTATAAAGGCGAAGGAGGTAACGCAGACTATGGGTTGATAAATGCAGCAACATTTGGATGTGGATACCATCCGGTCCTGGGGCGGAGGAGCGAGAAGTAGAGAGTGCATGTTGGAGTTCCCGCATGGAGAAAACAGTGTTATAGTTTTCGCGATTTTGAGAGGAGAAAGCAAGAGGTTGCACTTCCGCTGCACGTTTCTTCGGGAGAAACGCTGGCGGGTAATTTGAAGAGCTCGAAATCTCAGCAAAGTGTTGACCCAATGAGTTAGAAATTGCGACGGGGTCCACTAATGTATCATGCGCGACAGTGAGCCCAGAGATCGGGGAGCAACTAGGCGCACCTGATAGCCGTCGAATCCGACTCCAAACTTCAGAGGAGGGAGTGAAGGTGTTAAATGAGCTAGTAAAGAATTTCCAGCTCGCCTTCTTGCTATCGCGGATGACGCGACGGCATCGCGCACGGAACTGCTTATAGCGGATACAGCTGGGCAAAGTAGGATGGTGGCGCAAAACGCGAAGAGCACGCCGCCGCTCACATATTGCGTCACGGAATGCCTCGTTCCACCAAGGAACTGGGGGGCACCGGGGCAAATTGGAGGTGCGAGGTATTGAACGTTCCGCAGCTGTAAGAATAACTCCTGTAATATGAGTGACCTCATTGTCAACGCTAGGAAAGTGACGGTCATCGAATGTCGCTAGAGATGAAAAAAGTGTCCAATCGGCTTGGGCAAACTTCCAGCATCGCGGGCACATATATGGCAGTTGAGGCTGCAGTCCAAGGACACATGGAAAGTGGTCACTCGAGTGTGTATCATCAAGGGCGAACCATTCGAAGCACTGAGCTAGCGGAACAGTACCGACCGAAAGGTCCAAATGAGAGAAATTTGTTGTGGAGGCAGACAAAAATGTAGGGTCCCCAGTGTTGAGGCAAACTAGATCCGCTTGGTGGAAGACGTCTAGCAATAGTGAGCCACGCAGACAAGGATGTGGAGATCCCCAAAGCGGGTGGTGGGCATTGAAGTCCCCAACCAGCAAATAGGGGGGTGGAAGCTGACCAAGAAGATGAAGGAGATCAGCTCGTGCCATTGGTGTGGACGATGGAATGTATACAGTACAAAGAGAAAAGGTATATCCAGAAAGGGAAAGATGGACAGCGACAGCTTGGAAGGAAGTGTTTAAGGGGATTGGGTGATAATGGAGAGTATCATGGAGAAGAATCATGAGTCCTCCATGTGCTGGAGTGCCTTCAACAGAGGGGAGATCAAATCGGACGGACTGAAAATGGGGGAGAACAAAGCGGTCATGGGGACACAGCTTTGTTTCCTGAAGACAGAAGATGACCGGCGAGTAGGATCCTAAGAGGATCGACAATTCATCCCGATTGGATCGATGGCTGCGGATATTCCAGTGGATAATGGACATAGGGTGAACAGAAAATGGAGGAATGTGACCAAGGTTGCTGTCAACTCACCGACTGCTCAGAGCTTGCGACCGACAGCATGGAATGGCATTCAGCCGAAGGCAGAAGATCCTGATCCATAGGTTGTTGAGGAGCAGCTCCTGCCACCAGTGATCGGCCGGTTGATCGGCTGCCAGCAGTGTGCCTCGGCGACACAGAAGACGGCCGAGGGCGATTACCGCCAGGTGGTGCTGTAGATGAGACACGCCTTGGCGGAGAAGGAGAGGAACTGGGTTTCTTATTAGCCTTCTTGGAAACATGATGTTTAGATGAAGGAGGAACCGATGGTTGTGAAGTTGGGGTACGTAAAAAATCTTCACGAGTATGCTCTTTTTTCGAAGTCTTGGTGTCTGACTTTTGGGCTCGAGATTTAGCAGAACCCGATGAAGGGTGAGCCATAGAGCGGGCAGGCGAAAGTGGGGAGGTTGAACGGGCAATCTTTGCGCTGGCCGATCTGACGACCGTGGCACTAAAGGTGAGGTCACAAGTCTGCGTGGCTGCCTCCTTTGTTGGCCGAGGAGAGTCAAGGACAGTGCTGTATTTTCCTGTCCGAGGCACGGTGGGCTGTCGACTGGCGAATAATTTTCGAGCAGCAAAGGTCGACACCTTTTCCTTCACTCTGATTTCCTGAATGAGCTTTTCGTCTTTAAAAATGGGGCAATCTCGAGAGGAAGCAGCGTGGTCACCCATACAGTTGATGCAACGAGGGGATGGAGGTGGACAAGCAGCCTCATGGGCATCCTTGCCACACGTAACACATTTGGCCGGATTGGAACAGGACTGGCTGGTGTGATTGAACCGCTGACACCGATAGCAAAGTGTAGGGTTTGGGATGTAAGGGCGAACGGAAATTATCTCATAGCCTGCTTTGATTTTCGATGGGAGTTGAACTTTGTCAAATGTCAAGAAGATAGTACGGGTTGGAATGACGTTCGTGTCAACCCTTTTCATGACTCTATGAACAGCCGTTACGCCCTGGTCAGACAGGTAGTGTTGAATTTCCTCGTTGGACAATCCGTCGAGGGAGCGTGTATTAACGACCCCACGTGATGAATTTAAAGTACGGTGCGGTTCCACCCGGACAGGGAAGGTGTGTAGCAGTGAAGAACGCAGCAATTTTTGTGCCTGGAGGGCACTGACTGTTTCTAACAACAAGGTGCCATTTCGTAATCTGGAACAAGACTTTACAGGACCTGCAATTGCGTCGACACCTTTCTGAATAATGAAAGGGTTGACCGTGGAGAAGTCGTGACCTTCGTCAGACTGAGAAACAACAAGGAACTGTGGCAACGATGGAAGGACTGTCTGTGGCTGAGACTCATTGAACTTACACTTGTGAGCTGACATAGTAGAAGATGAGGAAACCATTGCGAAAGTATCCCCCATGATTACCGGCGTCTTCGATGGCGCGCTCCTTCCTTGTGGGGGCCCTCTCTGAGGGCACTCCCGCCTTAGGTGATTGTGCACACCTCAGGTCACACCTCCCGACAAACGGACGGAGGGACCAATCGGCACTTTCGGAAAGTATCAGCTCGGGTAATCACCCCTCCCTGAGCCTGGCCGTTACCAGGGGGTACGTACGTGTCCTACCTGTCTACCCGGGGCGGGGAATTACGCGTTACCCCGTCAACGGCTACACATGGAAATGCATGTGTCGGCCTTCAGACACGCACAGGGAGGAAAAAAGAGAAAGGGAAAGGAAAGAAGAGAGGTCTCAAACGCCGCAGCGGAGAAAAGGGCAAAGAGAAGAGGTAAGGAAAGAGAAGGACAAAGGAAGGACGAAGACTTGCAAGCGGAGAAAGCAAGGAATTTGTTACAGTTTCGAGTGTCCGTCTCCGGACGTAGGCACAAAACATATTCCCAGAGGGGGAGAAAGGGAAGGAAAGAGGCAGAGGTGGGGGAGGGGGGGGGGGGGCCAAGATGGGGGATGGGGAAGGATGCAGAAAGGGAAGGTATGCAGCCCGGAAAGGAAGGAAGGCCACATTAGCTCGGGGTTCCGTGCTCGCTACGCACGTATCCACAAAAGAGTTGTGGACCCCCTGGGGGGGGGGAATTCAGACATGTGGAGGATTCAGCATCCAGTGGTGATGTCATGGCAGTGCACAAACAACAGCAAGTGTGTCCCCCTCTTTGGAAACAGTGGGTCTCACAACAGCCCAGGTTGCAACAGACTTACCCGTCCTGTCTGGAGTGTTTTCAGAAGCATGCTATAGACAAATGTCCAATCCAGAGGGTGGATTGCACTAAATGCACAGGATGGGGTAATGTGACTGCAAGATCAAATGGCCGTTAATGTTGTGTGTTTCCCATCCACATGGGAAAGTTTCTCTGATAAACTGCTCATTTTGCTGCCAGTGGCTGGCAAGACAGTTAACTTTCAAGTCGATACAAGGGCCACCACCAGTCCCATCAATTTTCAAATATATTTACAATTACAGACACTCGTAGTCACCTATCAGTTCGACAGTTGGTAAATTATAAAAAGCAACACATTCTGCTGAAAGGGTCAATTTACCACAGAATCCATTTACAAAAATTTAACCAGCGGCATAAGTTTCCCCAAGAGAAATTTCCTGATATCTTCCTGTTTACCAGATAAGTTTTTGTATTTTTCCTTGAAAAATTTTGAGACTGATTGATTGACATTAACTGAAAGGGTTTTATTAACTGAAAGGGTATAGTGTGGTCATCAGTCCTGTGATTAAAAAGCTACTCACAGTTGAAAGAGGGTCCGCTGAAAGTGGAAAGATCCAGTAAGGGGAGTCAAACTATAAAACAAGGAAGTTAAAACACAGACAGTAAAAGGTATAAAAGGTTAAACCAAATCTAAAAACTGGAATAAAAGAGTGGTCTTTCCACAGGGGAGCAGTCATGGGGTCCCAGACTGAGTAAACATGAAGAGAGACCTCAACCACAACCACCTTACCCCTGCTCCAAGAGTAAAGCGAAACCCTATATCAATAAATAACCACAGAGGAAACTGAGGACCAGTTCAACCATCGGTGAATTGCCTGCTAATATTAAAATTAAAAAAGACTATACTTAGCACAAAGGGCCAAAAGAAGGGGACATCCCAACAATATGTGGGATAATGTCTGTTTGGCTCCGCAACCATATTGTGGGGGTGGTTCATTATGCAGGAGGAAACAATGGGTGAGCCTGGTATGACCAATACATAGAGGGCATAAAGCAGTGGACTCCTCCTGAGAGGAGTGGAAGGAAGAGCACCAAAGCTCCTTGATTATGTGGATTTTATTACTGAGAGCAGTAGCACACCAGATGTCATTCCACTTTTGGGCAAAGAGAGATTTTCCATAGATCTACATATCAGCTCCTAGAGTCATGAACGGGAATGGAGGGTGAGTATCAGCTTCTCTAGCTACACGGTCAGCCAGTTCATTCCCTGGGATACCCACATAGTTTGGGACCCAGAGAAACACAACTGAGCAGGCAGCATGGCCAAGGGAGGAGAGGTGGTCATGGATAGCAGATATCAAAGGAAGACGAGACTAGCAGGCTGCTAATTGCGTCAGTACATATTAAAACACTGTGGAGGGAGGTCTGAGTAACAAAATGGAGGGCCCTCGTAAAGGCTAGAAGCTCTGTTGTAAACACACTACATGATTCCGGCAATAAATGGTGTTCTAAGGCAGTACAAGACGTGAAAGTGTACCCCGCTTTATCTATTGTCTTAGAACCATCAGTATAGGAGATGGTAGCACCCTGGAACTCTGCAAGGATGAAATGTATAAAACACCAGAAGACCATAAGGGCAAAGCAGACCACCCTGAATAGGTCGGTCCTAATCTGTGGTCTAGGCACCATCCAACAGGGGCTGTGAGAGGAAATACACAGGGAGCATTTCAGTGAGTGGTGATGGAGATCTAGACAGGGGGAAGTCAGACGCATTCCAACCGGCACTCCCACATGTGGACGGTGATCATGAGGGAGAAGTCCCTCGCTTGCTAAGAGGACAGGGTAAACAGGATGGTCAGAGAATCTGCGAATGGTGATAGCTTAAGAAACCAGGAGTTGGGTTCTCATATTTGTAGAGGGAGAATCCCACCTTCTGTGAGGAGACTGTCAACAGAACTAGTGCGAAATGCACCAATAGCCAGATGCACCCCACAATGGTGAACAGGATCAAGTATTTTCAGAGTGGAATGACCTGCTGAGTCATAAACCTGGCTTCCATAATCTAGTCTGAACAAGACCAGAGAGCACAGAAAAGGTTTTCGAGTAGCAAGGTCTGCACCCCAAGATGTGCGAGCCAGGCGTCAGAAAGCATTAAGCTTCGCATGCAAGTAGTCTTCAGGAGGCAAATATGGGGCAGCCACATCAGCTTCTTATCAAAAATAATGCCCAAGAAACGGGACTGTGCTGCAACATCTAGGTGGTGGTCACCTAAATAAAGTTCTGGATCGAGGTGTACTATGGGTTGACGACAAAAATGCATAACCCACATTTTGGAGGGAGAAAACTGGAAGCCATAGGAGAGAGCCCATGTAGAGGTCCGTCAGATGGCACCTTAGAGCCGGCGTTCAACAGACGCTACAGAGTGGGAGCTGCATCAGATGCAAAAATCGTCGAATACAATGCCGGGGTAACCTGAGGGCCAACAGAGGTAACAAGCCTATTGATGACTACAAGGAAGAATGTGACACTCAATACACACCCCTGTGGGATACCATTCTCCTGAATCTGAGGGGTGCTCAGTGAAGTGCCAACTCAAAAACCCAGAAGAGCTGGTGGGATAAAAAACCACAAATAAAGAGGGGGCCACGAAAGCCCCAGTCGTGGAGGATAAGTAAAATGTGATGGCACCATGCCATGTCGTGTGCCTTAGGTAGATCACAGAAGAACACGACAAGGTGCTGACTAAAGTGAAACCCTGTTGGATTGCAGTTTCCAATCTGAGTAAATGGTCAATTGGAGATCATCCTTCCGGAAGACACACTGATCAGGGCAAAAGGTCCTGAAGTTCGAGTACCCAACATAATCAGAAGCTAACCATCCCCTCAAGCAGTTTACGAAGTACATTCGTCAGACTAACTGGGTGGTAGCTGTCGAGAGACATTGGGTTCTTCCCAGGCTTAAGGATGGGGATAACTGTACTATCTCGTCATTGTGAGAGGAAGGCACCCATGAGCCAAATGCAGTTGAAGATCCTGTGTAGGTATTGCCTCTGCGTAATGTCCAAGTGTTGGAACTGTTGCATCATCTGGTTGTGGATGGAATCCAGGCCTAAGGCTGTCACCTGAAGAGGTAAGGGCCTGCAAGAATTCCCATTCAGTGAAGGGTTCATTATAGGGTTCAACTTGGTGAGGGTTGAAACAGAGGGTGGTTGGTTCAACTCTGTGTTTCTGCCAGAGAAAGGTAGCAGGATAGGAAGAGGACACAGGTGCTGTCGCAAAGTGTGCCGTGAAGTGTTCTGCAAGAAACAATAGATCAATAGACAGAATACCTTGGAGGATAAGCCCCTGGACAGTTGGCTGTCGCTGGTGGCCCAGAAGGCTACAGAGCACGGATCAAACCTGCGACAAAGAGCCATATGTCCCCAGGGAGGAACATAGCACACCCAGTATTCCTTTTTACTCTGCATAATAAGGTAACAAGCCTTAGCACAAAGACACTTAAAAGCGAGGAGGTTGGTCTGTGAAGGGTGTTGTTTAAATTGCTGCAGCGCCCATTGGGAGTCCTGGATAGCGACTGCTACGTTCTTGGTCCACCACGGTTTTGGTCAACCTGTGGATAAGTGGACAACAGTCCAGCAGCGTGAAGAATAGTGGCAGAGATTCCCTGCACGACTGCATCAATGCAATTCGAGAGAGAGGTGTTGAAGCGCATATATAAAGGCCAACTGGCACTGCGGAATGCTCAACATGGAGGCCTGTCTGCCTGGCAGCTGCAGGGGAATGACAGAATCACAGGAAAGTGATCACTGTCTCAAAGACCATCATGGGGTGACCAATGTCTGTAGTAAGTTGGTCAACTGGAAGACCCCTACCCAATGAAGTGACACTCTTCCACAGTGGGTGGTGTCCACTGAAGTCCCCAAGGACAAGAACAAGGGGGCAGGAGTTGCTGTATTAAGATAGACAGTTCAACATAAGGAAGAGACCTACCTGGAGGGCAGTAGACATTACAAACGGTGATTGCCAGAGTCCTCTGCACTCTACCCGCTATTGTTTCCAGATTGGTATGAAGGCGGATCCAGTCACAAATGACATCAGTGCAAAATAAAGTGCAGACGCCTCCAAACACTATCCCGGGGCCGGCACAGTTTCGACACAATGCCCGATACTACAAAACATTGGAGAGAGGTCATCACAAAAGTGTGTTTCTTGAAGAGCAAGACACAATGAAGAGTAGGAGGAAACAAGGTATCGTATTTCCAGGAGGTGACAATAATATCCATTTCAATTCCACTGGATTATCGTGTGGTGATAGTCCAGATGAGACATAAAGAAGCTGAGGGGAGGTCACATCACTTGGTCGGTGGTCGTCGCCAATGAGGGTGGGGTGACCTCCATAAAAGCTGGGTCTGATTCAAGATGGGGTAGAGGGGGCAAAGCTCCCTGGGAAGCCTCATCCTTTGACTTGCACTGCTTCTTCTTCTCCCTTGGAGAGAGAGGAGGCATTATCAGTAAGGGAACAGGTTGCAGTGAACTTGGGATCAGACAGAGAGCGAGTGCTTTGGGGTCCTTGGAGTGCGAGAAGAGGACTTCTCCCCTGGCTGAGGAGGAGGAGGAGGAGGAGGAGGAGGAGGAGGAGGACGAGGAGGACGAGGAGTGGTTCCTGGAGAGAAAGGAACAGGAGCCACCAAGGATGAGGAAAGGGATGGGGGGGCAGGATAGGGGTGACGAGGGGAAGACATAACTAAAGCAAAGGTAGAGAGAACATTTACAGGGTAAAGTCTGTGAAATTCCTTCTGAGCCTCAAAGTAGCTGAGACAATCAAGGCTCACTATTTCCTGAATTCTTTTTTCTTTCATGTACACTGGGCACTCCGGTGAGTTGGGAGAATGGAGACCAGAGCACTTTACATTGTTAGGCTTCACTGCTTTTCATGAGTGCTTCAAACTTGGGCACTTTGTTGTGAGTACTTCAGCAGTTTACCATTAGGATTTTAAAACTCTCACGTGTGGGAGGAATTTCTTTCCACCTTACACTGATATTTCTGGGTTTCCTACAGCTACCGTTATCTGGATTGGATGGAGAGTTGCCTAATCTAAAAACCCATTGTATGTACCCCACACACAGTCAGCTACCCGAGTAGCAGCCTCTGATGCGTAGTGCACACCTGACTCATTTAGGGAATCCCACAGTTCTCTACCCTTTGGCAAAGTACAGGAAGTCACTGCCCAGCTCGTCACTGAACCTTCAAAGTCTCTGAATGATAAGTTCTAGGGACAATGCCACAAATTGTGAGCTAAGTTGAAACTCCATGTGTAAGGCTATTCTTCTCAACCTTCTCTGCCAGACACTGGAATGACCCAAGAATAACATCAGAGCGCATACGACAGCCATCATTTGTTCCAACATGCGCCACAGTCTGCAGCTGGTTGCACCTTGTTACCTCAATGGCTGCTGGAATAGCTTCTTCAAAATGTTGAATTAGGCCCTTAGGCATACACACAGAGTGCCTTTTCTACCCCTTGCTGCCATTTTCCTAAGGGGTATCATCATTTGTCGTACATTCAAACTGCCGACAATTAATAGACCGCTACCCTTTAGCCTTTGCCTCCTTCTGCCACCGGACAAAACAGGTTTCCCCAAATAGGTGACATGAGTCCCACTGGCTCAGTTTCATTTTCAGTGCAAGACAGCACCTTAAACTTGTTGGTTAAGGGGATCATCACAACACCCAGAGTCCACCCTTGTCTCCAATCACCCTGTACAGGACGCATAGATCTCCCACTGACACGCCCACAGTCAACCAACTCGTCCTGTGTTTGAGAAAAGCATTGACAGTGGTGCTGCATTTTGGCTGGTGCAATTTATTATAAGGCAGTGAACAAATAACTTTAAATTAAGCCAGCTTCTTATATGCTGAGCTAAAAAGCTGCTAATTCTCTACAAGAACTTAAGCAGCTACATCGCAACGAGATTACTAGTTTCCTAAAACATTTTGAGGTTAATTATAGTTGTTAGCAAATTCAGTTAGAAAATCTGTTGCAATAACTAAATCTCGGACGCCGACTTGGTACAAATTGCTCTTAGATTATGTAAAGGACAATGGTAGCTTCTGAAAATATACAATGAAGTTCATGGGTGATATATTCTCTGTCAAAACTGTGAGCCACAAAAAACTGATTTGCTACAAAATAAATTACGTATCCAAAACACATGTACTGATAATTTACGAAAATATAGCTGAATTGTGCAATTAAATTAGAGAATAATTATTTGAACAAGGATAGGCCACCTGTTCCCAAAAATTTTAAAATAGCACGATAAGTTTAAGCCTACAAATGACGATAATAGTACAAGTTTATCGCAGCACTCGTGAATGTTCGAAAATTCAAAATATATCACAATACAAACAGGTATTGATACAATCAATGAAAGATTTCACAGAAACAATGCAAAAGTAAAATACGCAAATCTCCAACTTCAAATCAGCACACGATCTTGAACGTGGGATGCGGTCTCACACAAAGGAAAATTCCCAGGTTCAGGTTTTACATATCAACAAATGTGCATATTGCACAAATTTTTCACTTTGCTTATTCTTTGCACACTTCTAGACTGGCATGCTGGTATGCTGAAGGCGAACACTGCAGCGCGAGTTTATCTCCATCAAAATTGCTAAAACGTGCAGCACTAACAAAGCACATCTTCTGCCTGTTGCAGCTAACAATGCACCCACCATTACAACCACCATACTCTGGAGCTTGCCAAATACTCAAATGTGGGGAATATACACTGCAAATAATGTGCAATAGCAAGCCACTGATGGTATCACTGGATCGGGTCAAACCGTCATATTTGCTTACATCAGTTGCCCCCACGCAACGACAAGAAACCCGAGATTCCACATTGACGAACTCAAACCAACCCTATAGTCGGACAAGTCACTCGACCCCAGCGTTGCCCTCACCTCAGCAAACAACCCCCCAGAAGGCACCAGATACATCACCAGTTTACACAAGAGCGTTAAAAACACTCACACATTCTGGGGGCTACACACTACCGCAGGGCAGCTGTGTGGAAAGTGTTGACCTTGGATAATGTTCTTTGGTCTACCAACCTTCATTTGCTGATGTCATATTTTATATTTGTTTTTTAGTACCTTAAAGTTCCTTGTCAACTTTCCGTTGTTAAGGAGGGTTTTCATAGTCAGTTTATTTGATTATGTGCGTATTATTGAATTATTACCACTTGTATTATGGAAGAATTGGATAAAGTAAAGAAATGTGATCTGAAACATCAAAATACGAACACGTGGTTCTTCACAAACAAGTTATAAGAAACTAATACCAAATCAGCAGAAAGTTTCATCAGAATTGGCAGAAAATGACACTGAAATATGCAAAAAATTACACCAAAACTGACCATGGAATTAAAAGTATTTTTTCCTGTCCTTAATAACATCACAGCAATAAAGAGAAAATTACTGCACAGTGACGACAAACATTTACAAACACTCATCCAGGGAACAGATAGAAATAGAGCAATTGCCTATATGAGCTGTTTTCCTCCAACCACAATTTCTGGCACTTTTTGGTGCGAACGAAAAGTTAAGATGCTACAGAAATTTAAAATGTACAAGCAAAATACAAGACCAAGCAGTAACTAAATAATACATACACCTAGTCCAGAACCAAGGCTGGTAAATCTAGTACTCCAAGAAGGCCATCTCTAGATGACTCATTAAACAATTTGCATGCAAAGCATCGTCCTGGTTCCCATTGCTGTACCTTTATAAGTATGGCACTCAAAGGTGAAACAAATGTCACATGAAAATCATTTACGTCAGTCCTTAAGAATGGCCTTGGACTTCTCAGGCAGTAAGCACTGGGGAGGAAATGCACAGCATCAGCCAAATGGTGTACAAAAGAGATTTGTTGATGGCAGTGAAGAGCAAAATTTCTCGAGAAATTGGATCACATTCTCTTGTAGGTAAGTATATTATTAGTTTCCTTGATAAAAGATTAAGTCTATGTGCACTAAAATAACTGACTTAACATAAAAATTACAGATTTGCTGCCCCTTAATGCAAATTATATGCATAATGTACTGTTGCAGAATGTCTCTCTCTCTCACACACACACACACACACACACACACACACACACACACACACACACACAGAAGTGGTTCTAGCATTTCGATGACATACATACCACATATGTGAGAATTCTTCCAATCCTTCTAGGGCATGTTCAGGATTTGTGAAGACTGTATTAGAAAGTGTTAGTTTCCCTCGGCTGCTTGCACAAATACCAGGCTGTCGTGGTGTTCCTCTTTTGGCTGGAAACCAAGTAGAGATGGTACCAATTGGGTGTAATGTTAAGCTATCATCTGGCACATTGCTTTGTGATGTCGCCTCCCTACAACCACTGCACTGCCATGTTTCCAATACATTATGAATATTGTCAACTTCCTTCCTTTGTAAAATACTCAGTGAGCGTATCTGCTGCCTGAAAACGAAAATTAAACATAAAAATAAGTAAAGCTATAAAATTAAATGGAAACATACAATTACAAATCTTCCAAATGTTCAAATTTTGCACTCAAATAGTATCAGTCAAGTCGTTAATTTGGATGCCGAGGTTTTGTGTCATCATGTGTGTGTGGGGGGGAGGGGGGGGGGGGTCTGGTACATACGAGTCAAGAATTATACAACAGGACTAAAAATACAGATAGAGATGACATTTTATATTACCTCTCCTTTTGTCTCAACATCTCTCTTCGTTGTTCATAAACTTTTTCCTCTGTCCCTAGATAACAAGAAGAAATAGATACCTGCATAACTATCTCTCCTCCAATTATTTTTGTTTACATGTTTGTATGGCCATCTTCCAAAGCAGCTGTTAAAAACAATTCATTAAAAAATGATTTTATACCACACATATTTTGCCTTTATTACAACACATCTTCTGTGGCCATTCTGTAAATATGGATATGTATGTTTGTACATTTTGGTTGTTATAGATTAAAACAGTGTTTCTTGTTGTGCAATTTACTTACAGTGTTTCTGCCTCTTGTTCACATATTCTGCCGACTAACATTTTTTTCTTATTTGTTATTGGATGTTATTGTCAAAACAAACTTTTTTTTTTGCATGTGCTCACACTGTAATACTGTGCTTAGTGAGGTGAAGTGCAAATAATGCCAATGCAGTGAAAGGGAAAGTGCAAAACGGCAGAAAACTGTCAAGTGTATATGTACAACCTCTGCTAACAAATAAGGAAAAGACACTGATTTGCAGACAGAGAAACCAATAATAATTGATTTTTGTTTATTTTTATTTTATTTATTTACCACTAAGTCACATTCATGATATGGGATACACTGGGTTGGCCTGGATTGGCGGGGTTAAAGGGACCAAACTATGAGGTCATTAAGACCCTCCATCCTATTTGCGTTAAGTTGGGAAGAGTGCTCACAAACAAGAATACAGAACACTAATCCTGAAGCACCCAGCTGTAACAATAGACAGAAGCGAGTAAAAGTGAGAGAGGGGTAAGAGGGTGAAGGTTGGTGAGTTGCTGCATACAGAAAGCAGGGGGAGGCCCCCAGGACATGTTATGCGGTAGGAGACACACCTTCTGCACTTCTGCATCCAACTGGTGTTCCCTCACCCTCCATTACCACAAGAAAATCTAGCAACACAGAAAAGTTGATAAAATCTCAGGAAAGAGAACATCACTGATGAGACAGTAACCAATGACAGGCGTAAAACAATAAGAAGAATTATAAAGGTGAGAATGATAGGGGCCAGACTGGACCATCGAGCAAGGGCAGCCACGGGCTCCCTGGGTCGGAGCAGGTGACGGGGCACCTCTCCAATCCCTCAAGTGGCTGACAAGGCCAGTTGCCCTAGCTCACAAAAAGAAGTAAAAAACACATTCATTGGTAAATGTAAAACTAGATCAGCCACTCTGTCGTCATCCACCAGCACCAGAGGCAGCATGCCTGCAGGTTTAAGGTTTCAGCATAAGGTGGTCAACTTAGTGCAGTCTAGTAGATGTGGACCACTGTCAGACAGGCATCACACTGACAGTGAGGTGGATCCCCACACTGTAGGATCCGGCCATGGGTCAGCCAAGTGTGGCCAGTGCAAAGCTGAAAAGAAAAGGAGATTCCCCGCGAGAAGCATGACGGGAAGACTGCTATTTCAAACAAAATTCTGAGACAAGTTAATATATGCAATTATTAAACCACTTCCATAAGAAATATAACAAGACCGACTTAAACAATTATTGTTCAGTTTCCTTACTGACATCTTTTTCCAAAAAAAATCGAAAAAGTATTGTACTCAAGAGTAGTCACACACTTAAGTGGAAACAATTTACTTAGCACATCACAGTTTGGATTCCCAGAAGGGTTGCTTGACTGAGACTGCTATTTATACATTCATCACCAAATAGTACAAGTCTTAATTAACAATATATCACCATTTTGTATTTTTGTGATTTTCCCAAAGGTGTTTGATTGTGTTGATCACAATACTCTCTTTAAAAAACTCAAGTTTAATGAAACTGATGGCTTCACACACACCTTGTTTGAATCATACTTAACAAACAGAATGCAAAGAGCTGTGCTGAATAATTTGGATAATTAGACAATTATAGTGACCTGGGGGTGGGGGGGGATCACAAATGGTGTCCCACAGGGTTCGATTTTGGGCCCACTTCTATCTTTATATATGTGAATGAACTTCTACTTAAAATTCAACAAGTAACATTGGTGTTTTTCATTGACAGTACAAGTCTTATAAGAAATTCCATTTGAGAGAAAGCAACAGAAGAGTTGGTAAATGATATTTTCCAAAGAATTATTATGCAGTTCTCTGAAAATGGTCTCTCCCTACATTTTTAAAAAGCTCGCTACATTCAGTTCTGTACAACAAATAGTCAGGTACCTCTTCAAGGAGTTATGCACTTTAATTGTGTTGTCACAATACATATATTTGCTAATAAAATTCATTATAAATAATCCATCACAATTTGAGAAGACCGGTGATGCACATACCTAAAACACTGGAGGAGCAAATGACCTTTATTACCTGTTGTTATAGCTGCCCGTGGCTCAGAAAGGAATTCGATATACAGCAACAAAAATTTTCGATCATTTGCCCAATAACATAAAATGTCTGACAGGTAGCAAACCAAGTGGTAGCCAGTAAAAAAATGTGTTGGGGGAAAAATATATCTAAAAACAAAGATGATGTAACTTACCAAACGAAAGCATTGGCATGTTGATAGACACACATTCAAACACACACACACACAAAATTCAAGCTTTCGCAACCACACACACACACACACACACACACACACACACACACACACAAGCAGACATTTGTAAAGGTGGCCTTTACAAATGTCTGCTTGCGTCTGTATATGCGCAGGTGTGTGTGTGTGTGTGTGTGTGTGTGTGTGTGTGTGTGTGTGTGTGTGTGTGTGCGAGCGTGTATACCTGTCCTTCCCCCCCCCCCCCCAAGGTAAGTCTTTCCGCTCCTGGGATTGGAATGACTCTCTCCCTTAAAACCCACATCCTTTCGTCTTTCCCTCTCCTTCCCTCTTTCCTGACGAAGCAACCGTTGGTTGCGAAAGCTTGAATTTTGTGTGTGTGTGTTCGTGCATCTATCAACATGTCAACGCTATCGTTTGGTAAGTTACATCATCTTTGTTTTTTGATATATTTTTCCCACATGGAATGTTTCCCTCTATATAATAGAGGGAAACATTCCACGTGGGAAAAATTATATATAAAAACAAAGATGAGGTGACTTACCGAACGAAAGCGCTGGCAGGTCGATAGACACACAAACAAACACAAACATACACACAAAATTCAAGCTTTCGCAACAAACTGTTGCCTCATCAGGAAAGAGGGAAGGAGAGGGAAAGACGAAAGGAAGTGGGTTTTAAGGGAGAGGGTAAGGAGTCATTCCAATCCCGGGAGCGGAAAGACTTACCTTAGGGGGAAAAAAGGACAGGTATACACTCGCACACACACCCATATCCACCAACACATACAGACACAAGCAGACATATTTAAAGATGCCACCTTCAGAATTTGAAAGAGAGTATTCCAGTTAACATTGTCAAAAGCTTTCTCTAAGTCTACAAATGCTAGAAATGTAGGTTTGCCTTTTCTTAATCTTTCTTTTAAGATAAGTCGTAAGGTTAGTATTGCCTCACGTGTTCCAACATTTCTACGGAATCCAAACTGATCCTCCCCGAGTACCGCTTCTACCAGTTTTTCCATTCGTCTGTAAAGAATTCGCGTTAGTATTTTGCAGCTGTGACTTATTAAACTGATAGTTCGGTAATTTTCACATCTGTCAACACCTGCTTTCTTTGGGATTGGAATTATTATTTTCTTCTTGAAGTCTGAGGGTATTTCGCCTGTCTCATACATCTTGCTCACCAGATGGTAGAGTTTTGTCATGACTGGCTCTCCCAAGGCCATCAGTAGTTCTAATGGAATGTTGTCTACTCCCGGGGCCTTGTTTCGACTCAGGTCTTTCAGTGCTCTGTCAAACTCTTCACGCAGTATCTTATCTCCCATTTCGTCTTCATCTACACCCTCTTCCATTTCCATAATATTGTCCTCAAGTACATCGCCCTTGTATAAACCCTCTATATACTCCTTCCAGATTTCTGCCTTCCCTTCTTTGCTTAGAATTGGGTTGCCATCTGAGCTCTTGATATTCATACAAGTGGTTCTCTTCTCACCAAAGGTCTCTTTAATTTTCCTGTAGGCAGTATCTATCTTGCCCCTAGTGAGATAAGCCTCTACATCCTTACATTTGTCCTCTAACCATCCCTGCTTAGCCATTTTACACTTCCTGTCGATCTCATTTTTGAGACGTTTGTATTCCTTTTTGCCTGCTTCATCTACTGCATTTTTATATTTTCTCCTTTCATCAATTAAATTCAATATTTCTTCTGTTACCCAAGGATTTCTATTAGCCCTCGCCTTTTTACCTACTTGATCGTCTGCTGCCTTCACTACTTCATCTCTCAGAGCTACCCATTCTTCTTCTACTGTATTTCTTTCCCCAATTCCTGTCAATTGTTCCCTTATGCTCTCCCTAAAACTCTCTACAACCTCAGGTTCTTTCAGTTTATCCAGGTCCCATCTCCTTAGATTCCCACTTTTTTGCAGTTTCTTCAGTTTCAATCTGCAGTTCATAACCAATAGATTGTGGTCAGAATCCACATCTGCCCCTGGAAATGTCTTACAATTTAAAACCTGGTTCCTAAATCTCTGTCTTACCATTATATAATCTATCTGATACCTTTTAGTATCTCCAGGATTCTTCCAGGTATACAACCTTCTTTTATGATTCTTGAACCAAGTGTTAACTATGATTAAGTTATGCTCTGTGCAAAATTCTACAAGGCGGCTTCCTCTTTCATTTCTTCCCCTCAATCCATATTCACCTACTATGTTTCCTTCTCTCCCTTTTCCTAATGACGAATTCCAGTCACCCATGACTATTAAAGTTTCGTCTCCCTTCACTACCTGAATAATTTCTTTTATCTCGTCATACATTTCATCTATTTCTTCATCATCCGCAGAGCTAGTTGGCATATAAACTTGTACTACTGTAGTAGGCATGGGCTTTGTGTCTATCTTGGCCACAACAATGCGTTCACTATGCTGTTTGTAGTAGCTAACCCGCACTCCTATTTTTTTATTCATTATTAAACCTACTCCTGCATTACCCCTATTTGATTTTGTATTTATAACCCTGTACTCACCTGACCAAAAGTCTTGTTCCTCCTGCCACCGAACTTCACTAATTCCCACTATATCTAACTTTAACCTATCCATTTCCCTTTTTAAATTTTCTAGCCTACCTGCCCGATTAAGAGATCTGACATTCCACGCTCCGATCCGTAGAACGCCAGTATATATATATATATATATATATATATATATAGGGAAACATTCCACGTGGGAAAAATATATCTAAAAACAAAGGTGATGTGACTTACCGAACGAAAGCGCTGGCAGGTCGATAGACACACAAACAAACACAAACACACACACAAAATTCAAGCTTTCGCAACAAACTGTTGCCTCATCAGGAAAGAGGGAAAATCCTGCACCAACAACACTTTTGCAATTATGGGCGGCTATACAGGCAGTATGGCCCGATATTTATGCAGGGGGCTTCCAATGACTTGTTGAGCCCATGCCACATCGAGCTGTTGCAATATGCAGAGCAAATGGAGGCTTGACACACATTCAGAGGTATTACATGATTTGTCACTTCGGTGTAATATGAGTCTTTATGAGATTAAGACAAACTTAACTGTGAACCACCCGTAGGCAGCTACAGCTATAATCAGATCTGCGTTTACTAAGGTTGTGTTTGGACACTTGATTACTACACTTGAATAATTCTCAACTATTATAGTTTTGAACCAACCTTTATTAAAATCAATGGATTTATGTAGGTTAGGACACAAGAGCAGGCCATGTACCAATACTTTAGGTACTCCACACATTATGTTTCTCTTTCTGAGGTTAGTTTCTGTCATCCGCCATCTGTACAAGAGGAGTACCATTAATGCCACAACACTTTAATTTGCTAACTATAATTTTATGACCTACACAATCAAAGGCTTTGTGACAAAATCACACAATATACCAACAGGATAATAGTACTTGTCTAGCTCTGCCAGGATTACATCCATGAAGTCTTGTATTGTTTTCTCTATGATCAATCTTTTATGAATGCAGAAAGAATCATGGGAGTTGATAAAGTTGAACAAAGCTAAGTCATTTCCTGGTAGTCATGTCACACCTTTCATTGAGCACCCTAAAGACATTAACCACAGGCTGCTTAATTTGTTTAGCAGTTTATCTCTGTGAAAATTCCACTGCAATGTGTACTCTCTCCACAGCTCAAGAAATTTAGTCACATTGGCATGTTCAACTACTTGACTGAAACCACTCACTGCAGACTCATCTTATAGCATAATGTCACATCGTAACCACACTCAAGCACAAAACTAAAAGCAGGGTCATAAATGAAATACCATACTTAGCAGTGGAAGCATATTTATTATGAATACTAATGTCACCCAGAAAAGAAGTGGATTTCTGGAGGGAGAGGTCAGCAATTTATACAAACACCAAACGATCCAGAATATACAAACATGAAATATTTCAAGAACCTTCCAGAAATGGCAGATACTAAATAACAAATAATTTCTAGTGGTCAGGTTTGAACTAGCACGTCAACTAGCAACACTAACCACTATGCCACACTGGATGTACCACAGTTCACAGAGAAATAGCGGTCCACTGTTTCAGATATTCTCAGTGGAGGCAACTGTGGAACCCTGGTTCTAGATCTTGTCAACGGTCGTTTGTATGGCAGCATGACAGATCCTAGCATTACGGTCACGTTATATCCTCAATACTGTGAGGAACATTGAAGGCAGGTCTTTTCATCAAAACTTTGTGGATCAGAATCCTCGACATCATAGGTGACAACCCGACAAGCAACAATGGTTATGATACAGACCAATGTAGCGCCTTAGTAACTTCTCCAATACTCTCACCTTTCACACATGTGTACAAATCCATATGCAGTGTCCTGGACTGTATCTCACTGGCCAGAGCTTGGGGCTATAATGCTCTCAGTCTTTTTTTGTGGACATCCAGAGTCCATACGTGAGTCAGTTGCCTTGCTTCTTCAGTCCTGGTGGTGAGGTGTTTCACATAGTCAGGCTGAGTATCATCTGGCTGAAACATGTGCAGTGTATCCATTGTCCTTACAGCCTCACAACAGCAGAAAGAACAGTGTGAACCCTGCAGTGCTTGTTTCATTATGTTGTATGTTAATGTCACAATGGGCAATGTTTTATCCTAATCTCTCTGTTCAGCATCAACGTACAATGAAATCATATCTGCAAACACTCAGTGTGTATACCTGTGGGCTTCATTCAACATGTTGAAATGGCTAGTCCAGAGACATTGAGGGAACAGGGTGCAACCAACTGCAGAGTGTGGCACACATTGGAGTGAATGATGCCTGTTGTCTGGGTTCATACTTGGGTCATTCCAGAGGTGGGCAGAGAAGGTTGAGAAGACTAGTGCTGCGCATCGAGTTGCGACGAAGCTCACAATTTGCGGCATTGTTCCCAGAACTGATTGTTCTGAGTCAAGTGGAAGGACTGAACCAGAGCCTTTGAAGGTTCAGTGATAAAACTTGGCAGTGACTTCCTGGACTTGTGACATACTGTTGAGAACTGTAGGGTCCCCTTAAATGAGTCACATGTGCACCATACATCGCGGGCTGCTACTCAAGTAGATTGCGTGGGGGTGCACACAAGGTTTCATTAGATTAAGCAGCTCTCTGTCCAATTCAGATAACGATACTGTAGGAAACCCAGAGGTATCAGCGTTAAGATGGAAAGAAATGCCTCCCGCAGGTGAGAGCATCAAAATCCTATTAGTAAATTGCTGAAGCATTCGCAACGAAGTGTCAGAATTTGAAGCACTCATAAAAAGCAGTGAAGCTCATTAAATACTAGGTACAGAAAACTGGTTGAAGCTGGAAATGGATAGCAGTGAGATTTTTGGGGAAAATTTACAGGTATATCGAAAAGACAGGCAAATGGAAAATGGAGGAGGCATATTTGTCATAGTAACAAGAAACTCAAATCCACTCAGGTAGAGATTGCATGTGACATTCCTTGGGCAAGGGTCAGTATCGGTGGGGGGCATAAAATGATAATTGGATCCTTCTACTGTCCACCAGACTCCTCTCCTAATGTAACCAAAAACTTCAGAGAAAACCTCAGTTCCCCAATCATACTGTAATCATCGGTGGAGATTTTAACCATCCAACAATTAATTGATAAAATTACAGTTTTGCTAGCGGTGGGCATGATAAGACATCCTGTGAAACTTTACTAGATGTCTTCTCTGGAAACTGCCAAAACTGATAGTTAGGAACTTTACTCACGATGGAAATATATTGGAGGATCTAATGGTAACAAAAAGGCCTGACCTCTTTGAGGATCTCCACATCGAAACTGGTATCGGTGACCCTGACACAGTTGTGGCAACATTGATTACCAAAGTACCAAAGACAACTAAAACAAGCAGAAAGAAATATATGTTCCATACCCAGTGGAAGAGTTCATAATGACCACTGTAAAGAAATTTCTAAAGAAACAGAGACTGGTGTATAAAGCATAGGACTAGAGATAGAGAGGTGCTGAATGAAACACGCTTGGTTGTCAAGAAAGCAATGTGTGACGTCTTCAGTGACTACTGTAGCAGAATACTGTCAAGTGATCTTTCACAGAACCCAAAGAAATTCTGGTCTTATGTAAAGGCTGTTAGTGGCATCAAAGTTAGTGTCCAGCTCCTAGTGAATGAGATAGGGACTGAAACTGAAGATAGACAGCAAAAGCTGAAATGCTTAGCACCATTTTCAAATGCTCCTTTACAAAGGAAAACACATGAGAATTGCCCCAATTGATGCTCATACCACTAAAAAATGAATGAAATGAGTATTCGTGTCAGTCGCATTGAGAAACAGCTGAAATCATTTAAATTAAACAAAGGTCCTGCACCCAATAGAATCCCTGTCAGATTATATTCCCCCTCTTACCTATTACCTATCATAGATCCCTCAAACAGAAAAAAAATGTGCCCCGTTCTTGAAAACAGGCTCACATCATCACTCCTGTCTAAAAGAAGGGTAGCAGGAGTGATCCACAAAACTAATGACCATTATCCTTGACATCGATTTGTTGTTGAATCTTAGACCATATTCTGAGCTCAAACATAATCAGTTATCTTTAACAGAATGACCTACTCAATGTCAACCAGCATGGATTTCAAAAACACTGATCATGCAAAATCCTACTCCCACTTTTTTCGCATGATCAGTGTTTTATAAAAAAGAAAAACAATAAATTAAAAAAAAAAAAAACTATTTGCACTCAAAATAATAAAAGTTCTCTGTTTGTTCTTCTCTGGACAATGTGCACTGAATTTGTATTTGACTGTATTTTGTTTAGCCCACAAAATCCTACATGTAGCTACCTTTCCCGAACATTTTTTTCCAAATTTGTTGCACACTGAGGACACATTTTTGCTCACCATTCAGTGAGTTTAACTTTTTTGAGTATGTTATTTATTTATGTGTTTGAGAATAAGTATCTTATTTACGTATGTATATGTTTGTGTGTTTATTTTTGTAAATGTACTATGTTGGTTATTACACGATAGGCATCTTGATACATCATAAATAATTCTCAGGCAAATCAAAATTGGTACTTTGATACTTTTGTTGTTGGTGTTCAGATACTGTGATACAAATAGCATTTCAACAGCAACTTAACTTCATCTCTGATTTCCTGGGGAATTTTATAATGAAACGATAACAAAACTGCTAGCTGTGTGTACTTGAGGGAATTCCACAAACCTTAACCTCAAACTAACTTCTCTAGCAAGAACTGTAAGTGGCACATAGCCATGTCTGCCATGATACAGGTATCACAAAGGCATTACACTGTATAAATTGTTTCAAATTTGAGTCCGGATTTTATACTTCCAGGAAACATACTGATCTCTGCATTTCAGTTACCTTGAAATGTTTTAACATGGTGTACATATCTGAGATGTATCCAGCTAACTTGTGAATATTTGATGAAAAACTGCCATACTTGACCATTGCACTATATGCTCCAGTCTGTTATGGTAATGTTTTGATCTGTGTTCATCAGTCACTTTGCATCCTGCTCTGTGTGACAAACAATGGAAACTTTAACTGTGAGTAAGAAAAGTGTGAGAGGCACACTCATAAATGTTAATTCAGTGCCTCGCTTTCCAGAATGTTATCTCAATAAATTATCTCTCATGATATGCCTTTTCAAGAGCACATACAATTATCACTCATAAAACCTATCAAAATTAGGCACTAGAATACAGGGAAGCAGCTTGGAAAAATCTCTTATGTCAAACATATGAAATATGTCCTCGGCCAATTGGAAAGTATGGAAGTCACACAACACGAAAGCAGCGCATTTGCTACAGGAAATACAGAACTGCAAAGACGCCTAAGTGGAAGTTTCATACTTTCTGAGATGTGATTAGTGCTCTCATACCTCATTTGTATTTTTATGACAATATTTATACAGTAGACACTCAAGAATACCTACACTATTACGAAACATGAACTGTTTCACTGTTTAGAAACAGTGTTTCAAAACATTACATTGTACTGATTCATTTGTTTCAAAACAGTTATGTGTCTCAGTTTACCCATCTATAATCACTAAGTAACAAGCAATCTTCAACCCTAATTTGTTCTTTTATTACTTGTGTCAATGACTATATTAAGTTTACAATTAAGGAACTACTTTTTCAAATCATGCAGGCCTACACAAGTCCATTGGAGTTACAATTTTTGTTTCAACAGGAAACCTGTAATTTAATGCTTAGTCTTGAGTCGAACAATTCTTCCATTCCGTATCAACTTACTTCTGCAGTGCCAGACTGCGCATAACCATGGATCTTTACTGGTGTCAGTATGGCAAGTGCATTATATGATAATAAGAGAGACGATTTCTCGCAATGTATAATTATTTCACATCAATCAGCATTAATAACGGCAAACCATAAGACATACCTTGTAGCCAATAGGTATTTTGTGGCAAAACATTTCTTCTGCCACCTCACTTTTTTTAGCCTATATATTTCTACACTTCATTCAAAAATATCATATGAACAATGTAACATGAAAACATCGTGACAAGTTACAATCAACGTGCCAAACAAAACAATAAAACAGGACCGTATGCTAGCATGAAACAAAAGTCTCATATCAATAATTGAGTCTCATATCAATTATTGAATGCAATGTCAATGTTAACAACAGTTCACAAAATTACTATTACTATTGATGAAAATAATATTAAACTGTGGAGAGGGCAATTTCCGCTGACATTTCATTAAAGCGGTGTGTTGCCAATGACGTTAGTTTCCTTGCCTGCCGTGAGCTGTCCGCCGTAAAAACACTGCGCTTTCGTAAACATAACTTACGCTATACAACAATGCGTTGAGTTATCTAATTATTGAAATACGTCAAGAGCTTCTTGCATTTACCTAAAGTGCCTCTGCTTCGTGGAATCAGCAAATTAATAGCATGACAACAAATAATAGCGCTGCAAATACAAGAACTGACAGTGATTACCGGCGCAATTCATTCTTTCGCTGAAATGACGACCTGTTACGTGCATAAACAAAATAAAAAGGACCTATAATAGCATACAGCACAGTAAACTTGTTACCTTAAATTATTAATTTCATTTCTGGCAACTGTAAGCTGCTGACGGAGACACGAAATGTCATCCTCCCGTTCAACACATGATGCCATGTTTCACAATATTTATTGTGCATTTGTGCACCGCCTTCCTCATAGCGCAGCCTTCTGTTACATCTGTTCGATCGGAAGTAATCAGGTTTTAACGTATGCTTCCTAGTGGCGTCAGCCCACCGGCGACAATCAGCACGCATGTGAAAATGTGTTGATGCCTATAAAGTCTGTTCGTTAGACTCACTGTTTGACACAATATTCCAACGACGTCGATATTTAGAAATCTGTTAAATTTAGCCGAGAAAAAGTCCTTATAGAAAACACTAGAGTTTATTCACCTTTGAACATGTTTATTTTCTAAATATGTACATATAACACTAAAAAGACACGATGAACATAAAATTTCAGGATATTTACATTAGGAACACATTACTATATATTATGTGAAAACTATATATGCCGGAACCTTTTAACCAATGATTTGTTACAATTCAATATGTCAGTAAAGCTAGGTTCACACACGCATATAATTTGGCGCTACAACTTGTGGCTTCGTGTAGTGGCATCGTGAGCTACGCTTAACACAGGGCGCAACAAATCCTACTTAGTTCCACAGCTTTCAGTATGGTGTCAGCTGAAACCATATGGGGTGGTATGAATTTTAAACTACAGGTCTGGCCTTAGTGCTGTGACAGGAGTTAAATACAAGGAAGACGAAACCCAAATGGTGGATCCGAAAATAGATTTCGCACACGGATAAATCAGGGGAAACAAACACATTTATCACAGAAATGACACTCAGAGACGAAAATGATGTCTGCAATGGCAAAATATAACCAACAGCTGGCATGTAAATATCATCTGCAGAAACTCCCCTCTTCCAGCATTTTAGACTCTTATTGTATTCCTTGATATAGGCATTTCAAATAACTAATTTTTAGTTTAACAGCTCCCACATCACAATCTGGCGTTATTTCCTGCATAAAATCCACAATTAAGCAATACCTGGTCTCACAAGTTACAAAGTTATTAAGACTCACTTCTTTGGTTGCTTATATCAAGTTCATTTATTTATTCCTTCGTGGGATGTGTCATTGATTTGTTACACTATGTGATCAAAAGTATCATCTGGCTGAAAATGATTACAAGTTCGTGGCGCACTCCATCGGTAATGCTGGAATTCAATAATGTGTTGGCTCACCCTTAGCCTTGCTGACAGCTTCCACTCTCGCAGGCATACGTTCAATCAGGTGCTGGAAAGTTTCTTGGGGAGTGGCAGCACATTCTTCATGGAGTGCTGCACTGAGGAGAGGTATCGGTGTCGGTCGGTGAGGCCTGGAACGAAGTCGGCGTTCCAAAACATTGCAAAGGTGTTCTATAGGACTCAGGTCAGGACTCTGTGCAGGCCAGTCCATTACAGGGATGTTGTTGTCATCTAACTACTCCACCACAGGTGCTGCATTATGAACAGGTGCTCGATCGTGTTGAAAGATCCAATCGCCATCCCCGAACTGCTCTTCAACAGTGGGAAGCAAGAAGGTGCTTAAAACATCAATGTAGCCCTGTGCTGTGATAGTTACACGCATAACAACAAGGGGCGCAAGCCCCTCCATGAAAAACACGACCACTCCATAACACCACCGCCTCTGAATTTTACTGTTGGCCCAACACACACTGCCAGATAACGTTCACCAGGCACTCGCCATACCCATGTCATGCCCATACCCTGTCATCGAATCGCCACAGTGTGTACCGTGATTCGTCACTCCACACAACGTTTTTCCACTGTTCAGTCGCCGAATGTTTACACTCCTTATACCAAGTGAGGCGTCGTTTGGAATTTACCGGCATGATGTGAGCTTATGAGCAGCTGCTCGACCATGAATTCCAATTTTTCTCACCTCCTGCCTAATTGCCATAGTACTTGCATTGGATCCTGATGCAGTTTGGAGTTTCTGTGTGATGGTCTGGATAGACGTCTGCCTATTGCACATTACGACACTCTTCAACTGTCGGGGGTCACAGTTAGTCAACAGTCGAGGTCAGCCTGTACGCTTTTGTGCTGTATGTGTCCCTTCATGTTTTCGCTTCACTATCACATTGGGAAAAGTGGACCTAGGGATGTTAAGGAGTGTGGAAATATCGCGTACAGACGTATGACACAAGTGACACCCAATCACCTGACCACGGTCGAAGTCCGTGAGTTCCGTGGAGTGCCCCGTTCTGCTCTCTCACGATGTACAATGACTACTGAGGTCGGTGACATGGAGTACCTGGCAGTAGGTGTCATCACAATGCACCTAATATGAAAAACGCATGTTTTTGGGGGTGCCCGGATGCTTTTCATCACATAGTGTAATGTTGAGCTCTTTCTCTCTTCTCTCTCTCTCTCTCTCTCTCTCTCTCTCTCTCACACACACACACACACACACACACACACACACACACACACAAACATACACACACACACACACACACACACACACACACACACACACACACACACACAGACGCACACTGCTGCAGAAAATCAAACATAGGTTGCTGTTCTTGTAGCTCTACAAGCTGCGAAAGTGTACCTGTCGACCACCGTTTTCATTGTTTTCAGAAATAAAATAAAAACACGTTGAAATCGAATGGAGTACTGTACAATACTCGTTTTTCGAAAAACTCCCGCCAGAGAGCAGTGGTGGTAGATAAGTGGCGCAACAAAGTACAACCCAGCTGCACTTCTTGAGGCGAGACAAAAGTTGCATCTCTAAATTTACGCCACTAAAAAGTATGAGTTCACACATGCAACTGCAATGCAGCTCCAGTACACCACTAGCTGCCGCGACACTGTTGTTGCATTTGCAAACCCCACTTAATTAGTCAGAAGTTTATCTCACTTAAGTCTGATTCCTCACAATCTTTTACGGGGCAGTATGGTTTCTTTTTAAGCTACTTTGCTAAAATACCTTCATATGCACTGTAGGGAACACAATGAGCAGGTTTTGGAAGTCTGTTGAAAAATCTGGGGCGCAGATATTTGTGGCTGTTGAGCACCTCAATATAGTCTACTACATTTAGAAGACAACTATACATATAAAGGCTAGCGACTGTCATAATATTGAGTTCTTTTAAGTGATCTATAAAAGGTTTTCTTGGATTAACTGCTGTTATATATCCGATAGCCTTTTTTGTTGCCACATGAATGTAGTTAAGGCAGTTTTTCAGCTGGGGTAGTTTCGGCATAGAAGAGTTCCATAGGTGAGATGGGAGTGGAAAAATGCAAAACATGCGTACATTAGTGGGGTACTGCTTACGTTATCCCTCAGTTTGTACAACAGGTAAATGACATGAGACAGTTTGTAACATAATTTTTCTGTGTGGCTAAACCAGCTGAGTTTCTGTTGGAAGTGGAAACTTGTGAGCTACATTGAAGACACTTAAATAGAAGACTATGTGTTAAGTTTTATTGTTATTAATTTGTAAATAATAAGTGCATTGGTCCATTGCTACAGTTACATTACGTTGCAGCTCCAGAAGAAGATTGCCAACTTCTGTGATTAGAGTTGTATCTTCTACGTACAATACAGCCTGACACATTAAGGACGAGCATAAATCGTATATACACTCCTGGAAATTGAAATAAGAACACCGTGAATTCATTGTCCCAGGAAGGGGAAACTTTATTGACACATTCCTGGGGTCAGATACATCACATGATCACACTGACAGAACCACAGGCACATAGACACCGGCAACAGAGCATGCACAATGCCGGCACTAGTACAGTGTATATCCACCTTTCGCAGCAATGCAGGCTGCTATTCTCCCATGGAGACGATCGTAGAGATGCTGGATGTAGTCCTGTGGAACGGCTTGCCATGCCATTTCCACCTGGCGCCTCAGTTGGACAAGCGTTCGTGCTGGACGTGCAGACCGCGTGAGACGACGCTTCATCCAGTCCCAAACATGCTCAATGGGGGACAGATCCGGAGATCTTGCTGGCCAGGGTAGTTGACTTACACCTTCTAGAGCACGTTGGGTGGCACGGGATACATGCGAACATGCATTGTCCTGTTGGAACAGCAAGTTCCCTTGCCGGTCTAGGAATGGTAGAACGATGGGTTCGATGACGGTTTGGATGTACCGTGCACTATTCAGTGTCCCCTCGACGATCACCAGTGGTGTACGGCCAGTGTAGGAGATCGCTCCCCACACCATGATGCTGGGTGTTGGCCCTGTGTGCCTCGGTCGTATGCAGTCCTGATTGTGGCGCTCACCTGCACGGCGCCAAACACGCATACCACCATCATTGGCGCCAAGGCAGAAGCGACTCTCATCGCTGAAGACGACACGTCTCCATTCGTCCCTCCATTCACGCCTGTCGCGACACCACTGGAGGCGGGCTGCACGATGTTGGGGCGTGAGCGGAAGACGGCCTAACGGTGTTCGGGACCGTAGCCCAGCTTCATGGAGACGGTTGCGAATGGTCCTCGCCGATACCCCAGGAGCAACAGTGTCCCTAATTTGCTGGGAAGTGGCGGTGCGGTCCCCTACGGCACTGCGTAGGATCCTACGGTCTTGGCGTGCATCCGTGTGTCGCTGCGGTCCAGTCCCAGGTCGACGGGCACGTGCACCTTCCGCCGACCACTGGCGACAACATCAATGTACTGTGGAGACCTCACGCCCCACGTGTTGAGCAATTCGGCGGTACGTCCACCCGGCCTCCCGCATGCCCACTATACGCCCTCGCTCAAAGTCCGTCAACACATACGGTTCACGTCCACGCTGTCGCGGCATGCTACCAGTGTTAAAGACTGCGATGGAGCTCCGTATGCCACGGCAAACTGGCTGACACTGACGGCGGCGGTGCACAAATGCTGCGCAGCTAGCGCCATTCGACGGCCAACACTGCGGTTCCTGGTGTGTCCGCTGTGCCGTGCGTGTGATCATTGCTTGTACAGCCCTCTCGCAGTGTCCGGAGCAAGTATGTTGGGTCTGACACACCGGTATCAATGTGTTCTTTTTTCCATTTCCAGGAGTGTATATAATGAACAGGAAAGGATCCTGTATTTAGTCCTGTGGAACACCTTTTGTAACAGATTATGAGTCTGATCTTTGGTTGTTTATTGCTAACATCTGCTCCCTATTGTGTAGGTATGACTCAATAAGGTGCAGAGCATTCTCTCCAACTCCATATTACTGGAGCTTTTTGATTGGTACACTATGGGGGACAGCATCAAAAGCTTTACTCAAATTCAGAAGAGTTGCACAGGTTCTTTCCCTACTTTCAAAATAATAATATCTTTTTGTGATGATGGTCTCATCTACTTTGACTGTGGAAAAATAAGGTATGAAACCATATTATGAGGTGCTAAGTAGATTATTTTGCTCGAAGTGCTCGCTCATCTGTTTGCACATACTATATTCTATAATTTGTTATATGATTGGTATGAGTGAGATGGGATGATAGTTATAAGAGAAGGCTTCATCAACTTTATTATGGGTATGGGTTACAACAGATTTTTAGGCAGTCTGAGAGGATTCCTTCACTTAGCATTTGGATAATGATTTTGGTTTGTAGCAGTAGTAGTTCTTTCTTTATACAACATGTAAACAAATGTACAGCACTAACTGCAGGACACATTCCTCACACATACACGAAGTCATTATGTTATGTGAAAATGTGTCCAGCAGTGCTTTGTTTCCATGTTACAACTCATTTTCTCCAATTCATTAATCATGGGAAATGCATAAGAACAGAACATTAGAGTCATGGGGAACATGCACTCTTGGTGATGTCTGGCTATGTTGTGCACCACTGGTGTTTTGACTTGCAAGTCCCTGTGTCCATGGATGTACATCACTGCTTGTTTACAGGTAACATCAACTTTTCACCGATTGGTGTGACCACTGATAACACACAGGTTACTAAATAGAGTTAATCACAGGCTTGGCTCATGCAATGGCAGTGGACACAGGTACAAATATGGCAGATTCCTATTTGATGCATGAATTAGCTGACAGCAATGGTGCTCAAGCTCAATGTGTGTACTGAGAGAAACGTCAAGGACATCGGTGCCCTGACAGGAAAATGTTGGAAGCCATTGATCGTAATCTTAGGAAACATGGGGATTTAAAACTAATACTCGCTACTATGGGAGGCCTAGAAGGACGCAGACATCTCAATGGGAGGCGACACTTCTTTGTGCAGCTGACGATGAGCCAAGTGCCATTACAAGACACGCAGCTGCAACACGGAATGTTGACTACATGACTATCTGGCGAATGTTACAAGAGGACCAACTGTATCCATACCATTGGCAGTGTGTGCAGGCACTATCGGCAGCTGATTTTCCTGCATGGGTATTCCTCTGTGAATGGTTTATTTAACAAAGCGACAACCCTAAATTCAGTGCAACGTTGCTACTTACAGATGAGGCGTCGTTTCAATGATATCAGATTGTAAATTTTCATAGTCAGCATGTATGGACAGACGTGAATCATCACGCAAATGTTGAACCAAGTCATCAAGAAAGATTTTATGACAATGTTTGGGCCATCATAATTGATGACTGTTTGGTAGGGCCTCACTTTCTTCCACCCGGGCTCAATGGAAAAAGTTGTCATAATTTCATAGAGAAGGTTCTATCTCACCTGTTAGCGGATGTGCCTTTAGCTGTGTGACAAAACATGTACTTCATGCACGATGGATCATCTCCTCATTTTAGTGTGACTGTCTATTGGCTTCTAAATACAAAGAGTGTTCAAAAATTTTTGCACAGTCCTCTCTAGTTTTTTTTATTTTTTGCAGGAGGAGAATGAAATTTTTTGTTAACATACTTGGAACATTTAGCTATAAGTTGGTAAATAAAAGTATTTTCTTTTATTTACAGGTGAGCCATAATGGACAGTGAAGTAGATGTCAGGTTGCGACAATGGTCGGTGATGGAGTTCCTCTTCAAGATCGGCGATGACTCTGTCACATCGATTCACAGGAAGTTGCTCCCTGTTTATGGGCAGGACACAGTGGATTGCAGCAGTATCCAGTGGTGGTTGCAGAACTTTAAAGAAGGCGATTTCTCTCTCCTGGACAATACACGATGTGGTAGACCATCAATGGCAGAAACTTTTAGGAACCTGGCTAGACAATGAACTGGGACCATTACTGTTTATCGTTGGATAAGCTGTGACGTGCCATCTAGATCCACAGACCTCAGCTTGAGGGTCGGCTCATCAGACTACACCATGACAATGCCAAACCCCATACAGTCTTTATGACACAGGAGAAAATCAGGAAATTGGGTTGGAAAATTGATCCTCATCCTCCCTACAGTCCGGACTTGCTTCTGTCTGATTTTTACCTCTTTGGTCGTCTGAAGGCCCACCTGTGCGGTAAAACATTTGATAGTGAGAAAGACCTTATTTCCTGTGTCAAGCGATGGTGTAAAAGTCAAAAAAATTTCATTCACCTTCTGCAAAAAATTAAAAAAATTAGAGGCGACTGTGCAAAACTTTTTGAACGACCTTTGTAATAGACTTGATGAATAAGCAGAGATGGATGAATTGACTGGCACCTTCGCTCTCTGGACCTAAAGACACTGGACTTTTATTTGTGGGGACATTTGAAGGCTCTTGTGCAAGGAACCCCAGGACAAAATGTTCAGAGTCTCCGGGCCAGTATTATGTAACGCTGTAAAACCATACTCAATACTCTAGTGCTACATCAGGACAGCCGAGATTCACTATGATGGTGAATTGATGCATTTATCAATGCCCATGGAGGGCATACTGAACATCTTCTGCAAGAAAAAGTTGCGTGTAGTATGCTGGTGCATTCAGTTCCTATGTGTGCCCATGATTAATGAGTCAAAGAAAATGAGTTTTAACATGGAAATAAAGCGTTTCCAGACCTATGTTCATATAACATAGTTTCTTCATCTACATGTGAGGAATGTGTCCTGTTTGTGCTGTACGTTTATGTTATATCCTGTATATTTTATTACATAATTCGAAGGTCTGTAGGAATCTTCTGCTTTTGAGTTGCTAATTTTAGCAGTTGCTTCACTAACTTGCTTGAAGTTGTTATACAGTTTATTATCTTGAGGTGGGAGTAAAACTTCAACTTTATTTGAGTCAGTATTGATAAAGTGTCATTTACAGTATTTGCTTGATCTGGAATGTTGCTGTGATTATTTTCAGAGCTTATCTCTGTTTTAATAACTTTCCACATTGCTTTACACTTATTTGTGAAATTGAATTATTGTTGTCAGTGGCTTTCTTGTTGGCTGCTCTAATTTCTAATATATATGCTCTTCTTCCTACTGAATAAATTTTCTTCTCACTCGACTCTGATGCAATGTGTCATAGTGCACTATCATTTCCTTCCTAAGTTTGCTCGGATGTGGCGTGTACTACTTCCTCAGTTCTTGAGGTTTATTACACTGGTTCTACTTTGGGTGTTTTTGTGACATATGGCACTACATGAGTCAAAGTTTTCCACTAATAATTCTAAATGTTTCTATGTTGATTCATTGACAGATACGTCATTAGTGGTTAAGATTGGTTTTTAACTGATTCAGTTTATGTTAATTGTTTGGTCCGATTACCAAGAGTTGAAGAAATGTTAAAAAATTGTTTGTTTTGTTGTGTAGAGGGTTCCTAAGCCATGACCCTCTATGATATGGAATCCTGAGGTTTACAGTTATTTGGCTGAAAGTCGAAGACTGTAATACCTAAGCAGCCAATGAGCTGCTAGATTTGCCATTTAGGTAGTAGAAGTTCAGTAATCTTAATTTAATAATAGGGCTTCACATTTTTAGCCCTATACATAAAGTCTGTCTTAGTATAACCAAATATCAATACTCTATAGTTTTTTATTGTAACAGCATTATTATCAATTTTCAAGATTTTCTATAAATACTTCTCCGTTATTACTAGGGGAATGGTAGTCTGCTACAGCTATTAGCCCCTTTCTTAGTATCAGTGTAGCTGAAACTTTAGAAACAGCTTCTTTACAAAACGAACTTTAATCTGTAGTTCCATATTCTAAATTATTTGTTTCCTTGATAAAGACTGAAACACCACCATGTTTCAGATTTGTTCTATAGTAACATGTTGCTAATTGGTATCAATAAAATGCACTTAATTCAATTTAATTCTTCCAACCAGCCTTCCATTGCTCTAAATTTATTTTTAAGAGAATGTACATTAATATGCAAGAAAAACACACATTTTGCCTTGATGTTTTGAGTCTCCTTGTCTAACTGGTGACACACAAAATACTCTACTATTGTCATCTAGATGCCCCAAGTGAAATGTATCAGATGACTTAGTCTGCCTCATCCTTGGGTGGCTGAAGTTTCTTCCTGTCATCTGGCTGCTCCAAGTGAAATACATCAGATGACTTAGTCTGCCTCTTCTTAGGGTGGCTGAGGATTCTTCCTAGAAGCATGTCACACAAGGTGTTTTTTCTGCTAACGTTGTTGATGATGGAGGTGTTGGTGTTATCTCACCATACTATGGGAGTGCCAGTTTAATATGATTTCACTTTTGAGTATTTGATTCGTATTCTTGGTACTACTGATTATATTTTTAATGAGAAGTTTTCTCCCAGACTATTAAGGTGTAACTCAAGTGACATGTGGAATCTGTGGCCAATGTTGTTAATATCTAGGAGTTGTGCATTTACATAACACTGATTTTTGTTCATTGGCAGCAGCAATTTCCCTGTTGACTGACGATCACAACGGCAAGATGTATAGTGTGGGATATTTAGCACAAAAGCATTTTTATGTGTCAGCTGTCTAAGCACTTATTTTAATTCCAGTTTTGCTTTGCAAGTTTCTTTTCTGTTTACATAATTTGAATGGGTGAAAACCAGCACAGCATATGTGAAATTTTTTGCAAAACTGACTTAAGTACACTTTCAACCATGAAACAAGGGATACTTGTCAGTGGCACCACAGTCTAACATAATCGCGACACTCACTGCTGCAAAAGTTGTTACCATTTGACTGCTGGAACGACAATAGCACTCAAAGCGGCCATGAAGGAGAACTTCAGATGCGTTGTAAGCATCATGTTTGTTTTGCATCCCTTTCCTAAGTGATTTAGAAAATATTTGAATTACTTTTCTGCCTCCAAGAGTTTGTGTAATATCAGAAGACATAGATGTTCCTAAAAATGATTCTAAAATAAGCACAAGTAGGGATAAAACTCATAAATCCAGTGACAAGTTACAATATGTTCATGACGAAACACTTGTGATGTTGGATAGAATTGCAACTTACCATGTTGATATCAACGGAATATAAACACACAGATACAGGCACATACAGCACAGACATGTACCTCTACATGCAAAAGGAATCGATGTCCCATTTGTCTTTTCATAGGCCTACTGTATTTTAGTCATTGTCGCCTGTTGCCACAAGTACGACCTTCATCTTTAGATAATTCTAAGTGGTGCAAGCAACTACCATATAGTTGGAGAAATATACTGCGAGTGTAAACCCCAAATCCTCAAGGCCAATAACACTGTCAGAAGTGCTATCGTTTGTTAAATTTGCCATTAGAGACTTTTCATCCAATGACATATATACTGGTTTATCAATATCAGAGAAATACTGTACCTTCTGCTTTAAAAGGTGGAACATATTGTCGCTTATCTTACATTTTATTTGTATGCCTTCCACATACATCTGTAATGTACACACTGACGGAAACATAAAACATTCTGACAAAACCTGTATGCCTGTAATATAATAAATTTAGAGCAAAGAGCTTAGTTTTGTCTTTCCATCTTGCAGATGGTTTATCAACAAGCCAACGGCATCTTTTTTTTTTAATATTGGGATCCTATAGTCTTCAAAATTTGTTTGTTCTTCTTCACTTGACCCTTCTGATACAGTTTCTGTTACTGTCTGTACTTAAAATCATAGGCACTTTCCTTGTCCCATAACAGTTTTGCATGAAGTGTAGCTACCTGCACATTCTGATACTCCACACGCTTTTTCTAAACCCGAGTAACTGCTCTTAGTTTTATCACTTCATCATCGAAGCAGGTCTGTGTTAGCGATTCAGATGAATCTGGCACTGATAAATGGAGAGTTGAACTGGATGCTTTTGTGCTGTAGGAGTAGTTTACAGCTTTAGACGGATTGTCGAGCCTCTGTGGCAGTTACCTCACCATCTTCAGCTGAGATGGTTTATTTGGAATGTGGTTAACTGTACACCACACGAGTTTATTATCGTCTGAATTCATGAACTGGTTTTGTTCGATGTCAAACGGACAAAACTTAACATTTTTCTAAAGGTAAACAGGATGTTTTTCATTAGATCTTCTCATCTGCTATTCACTAGCCATTTTCTACCCCTAAAACAAAACATTAATCATCAATATACATGTAATTTACAAGCGAGTCCTGACGATGCAGTATAGTAACATGATCGTTCTTGTTGCTGCAACCGTTGTACAAAACAAAATAAACAACTACTATTCGCTTTCGCTTTCACGAGCGCGCCGAACTCAACAGTTTAACTTACTGGCCGCATGGCCTGCTGCTGGCGCAGTAGGCAACAAAGTAGAGCCGAAGTGTCGCGACTGTTATGTTGGACTGCGGTGGCACGAAGATCCGGTGCCTACTGTTAATGTCTGCCATCTACCGATATGTGGTATAACTACATTCATCTTTTTTATTTAATTTAGTCGTATGGCTAGGGCCCCCCATTGGGCAGACCATTCGCCGGGTGCCGATCTTTCAATTTGACCCCACTTCGGCGAGCTGCAGTCGATTAAGATGATAGGATGATGATGAGGCAGCACAACACCCAGTCTCTGGGCGGAGAAAATTCCCCGACCCAGCAGGGAATCTAATCCGAGCCCATAGGATTGGCAATCCGTCATGCTGACCATTCAGCTACTACAGTTATCTAACCACAATCGATAGGCAGTGTCAGGACGGTGCAAGCAACAACACGGCAGACGCTCCAAAGAATCACGATTTAGGCTCTCAATTTCGGATGAAATCTCGATCAGAAATGAGTAATTCTACCTTTTAAGGTATTCAGTGTTGTTCAGAAACGACTGATGACGATTTATCAGGTTATGATTCAGTCGCAAACGAAGATTATGTTCCTGTTCAAGGTAACTAAAGTTCAAGAATTTTGTGTAACATTTTAGTGATTACATAAGGTATTGTTTTGAAATTTTCAATGACTTGTGGCCATTAGAAATGTCTTAAACTATTTTTTTAGTATATAAGCACACATCAAACTAGCATAACACCTTCTCCTTACTGTCAACAAAAACTATGTTCCATGTGAAAAATAGTGTCACAAAAATATTGTCACTTGTACTGGTATGTGACTGAAATGCATAACATCCTTGAGGTACGTTAGCATTCCTTTGACACAATTACATTCACCAAAACGACGAGATTATTTTGGGAACTATATGTATGAAACTGAGTATTGTATAGACATTTGCTTTATATCGATGCTTCAATAGTATATTTCCTTTTCTATCCAAATGCATTATCTTCTGATGAAAAAGAAGATCGTAGTAAGCCAGAAAAAACCCTAGCAATAAAAAAAATCCATAACACAGTTAAAAAACTCAAGAAGACGTTTTTTCAGGAAAGAGAAAAAGGAATGTAGAGTCATGGAAAGAAAATGCCTAAGAAAGCTGGAACAAGAATATACATCTACAACAGGAAAAACTATGCATGCAAGAGTCATCCAGCCATTTCAACATATCTGCCGATATGAATGCAGGACTTTCATAGAAGAAAAGCGAAGAACTATCCATGAAGGGTTTCGGAAAACTGTTTCTTGGCAACAACAAACGTCCTCCATAGTAAAATATCTTTCAACTGCCAAACCAAGACGTCCAAAACAAAACTGTAAGAACTAAAAGACACAAAGTACTGTCATGGTAATCGAGTGTGTAAGGGCAATCGCCAGTTTACCACAGCTGCATTATACAAACCAAGAGTCGATGGCCTATCTCCGGTTGATCACCGAGGTAAACGTGCTCCTGGAAATAAAATACCAGAAGATAAAAAGCATTCCTCATTACACAAATGACTATTCTCATAAACATAATCCTTACAGGAAATACCTGTCACCAGATTTATCTGTCTAAAAAATCAATATGCTTTATACTAAGAAGTGTGAGGAAGAAAACATTTTGCCAGTGAAGGCCTGCATTTACCCTAAAATGTTAAATTTAGAATTTAATCTATCATTTTATAGGCTAAGGATTGATACATGCAACTCTTGTGACCGATTAGAAAATTAATCAAAGCAGACGTAGATACCAGTAAAATTAACAATCTAAAGCTGGAGAAAGAGTTTCACCCAAGGAAAGTCGAGCAAGCAAGAGCCGCTGAGAAAGGAGATATACAGAAGTCAAAATAAGGCTCAACACATGTACTTACCTTCGACCTAGAAAAAACATTATCAACTCCAATGTTAACAACCAATGTTATTTACTACAAGAGACACCTTTAGACATTTAATCTTGGAATACTTGACTGTAGAACAGATCATGCTTTCATGTATATGTGGTCTGAAAATACTGCCTCATGTGGACCTACAGAAATTGGTTCTTGATTACTGAAGCATGTGTAATTATTGCCATCTGATATTAAACCTGTTATTACCTACAGTGATAGTTGCGTTGGGAAAAACGGAAACCGAATAATTGCTCGATTTTGGCTCTATGTTGTTGCTCAGATATCTATTGAAATTGTTGATCATAAGCTCCTTGTGCCTGGACATAGATACCTTGAAAATGATGCTGATTTTTCCCACGTTGAGAGGAAGAAAAAGCAAACCCAATTTATATTTTTGCCACAGGATTGGAAGAAGTTTGTAGAAAATTTCAGGGTGACATTTCGTGTGAAAGAAATGAAGCAAGATGATTTCCTATCTACAGAACCAATTGCAAAACTTCCATTAACAGAAAAATAGACACTGAGAAGCAAATACTGGTTAACACTCAGATGGATGCAATACAGAAAAGCTGAACCAAAATCATTCTTCATCAAGGAGTCATTGAACGAAGACATACAATTTCGAAAAGTAAATCTTGCACCTCCATGCAGTTCTGGAACAATACCTGAACAACTTCCACTACTTTGACATGGACCAGTATGTTTAAAGCAAGTAAAACTTGAAGACTTGACGTCGTTGTTACAGTTTATTCCTCCAGTGTACCACAACTTCTATAAGAGTCTGACACCGATTCAGAGCTCACCAGAAAATCAACCAGGACGTCGTAGTCGCCCTTGTGGTCGTACCCATGGTCGTGTCAGAAGTCAGAATTGTCTTGCACACTTCCCACAGTACACTGCGCAGCCAGGTGATGAAGAATGCTACCCTGACAACTGTGATAGTGATGAAGTGAATGAAAGCGAGTAAGAGGTGAAACGTCCCCTTAGAGAAATTATATATGACTGTGCTTAAACTGACACACAATATTTTTAGCGCAACGCAATCTGACTTGCAAAATCCGTACAAAATAATGGCCCTGTTAACATTAAACTATACCTTTCAGAAATCACTTACCTCACAAAATCTTCGCTACTCAAGCTACTGCAATACAGCGAGCGCCACTACTGCCAGCTAAATAAAAGATTCAAACTACGGAAGGCACTAACTACTGATAGGGATAGTTAGCAAAATGAAAGATTTTAATAGAGAACAAACAATGTATTTACCTTAATAGAGTTGAAAAATCATAATATACATATCAGTTCATGACAAATTTCAAAACTCCGCCATCTCTCTCCCCACATCCACCACTGCTGGCGGCTCACCTCCAACTGCACAACGCTACGCGCTGTTCACAGCCAGCTGAATAACACTACAATGGCGAGTATTACAACAATGCAAAGCAGCCACAGACTGCACACAGCACAGCCAGTGATTTTCATACAGAGGTGGCGTTACCAATAAAAAAAACCTAAACAGCCTACTTACATAGCCCCCATGCTCCCCACAAAAAATTTTACAAATTGTTTTGGGCACTGGCCAATACAGATTTGAAAAAATTTTTCATAATTACAGTAAGAAAGATATCAAATGCACGCACTTATTAATACAATGTTGGTCAAAAGCTCAAATTTTCTCACAGTCCATAAAGACAGTCCCGATCATTCATCACAGTAAAACTGCCTTTTGTTTTCTCAAAGTCTGAGCAGTAAAAGACAATGCACACGGAAGTAGTGGATTTCCATGCAGTCTTGAAGAAGTAGTGTTGTCCTTCCAACGGAAAGACAGTGATGACTCTCGACATGCAGACAAGTAATGGGTCACAACAGAGCAAACCCACAGCAGAGTCATTCGAAGTTTTGAAGAATATTGGTAGGCAGGTCATCACAGAGTAGACCCACTGTAGTCCTGGTAGAGATTACGGTATTGGTGGGCCACCAGAGGTGCAGACCCACTGCAGTCCTGGTAGAGATTGTGGTATTGGTGGGCCACCAGAGGTGCAGACCCACTGCAGTCCTTGTAGAAATAATGGTATTGGTGGGTCATCAAAGATGAAGACCCACTGTAGTCCTTGTAGAGATGGCCAGCAGCCATCTGTTGTGAGTGTGAAGGTGCACAATCACCATTGAAGAGTCTTGTGGATAATATAGCAGGCCCATAACCACCACTTGCGCACTCACAAAGTTTTTGGAATTGTCCTTAGAACCAGCAATGCTGTTATCCAGTCCCTTGCTGAATTATTAACACACGTGCAAACACTAACAGTCCCAACTTCTCACATACTGTGCATATATTATGGCCAACAGAAACGTGTGCAGTGAAATGATACTTACAGGTTGCTTAGTTTGATGAACTGGGTAAATTACAATTTTATAACATGAGAATACAATAACAAAGGTACAAAATACATCATTAAAGAACATAACAATACAGATAACATTTGTAGTACAGGCTTTACAAAAGAACCGAACTAACATATACATCAGTGTTACAGGAATTATGACGTAAGTACATGCATAAAAGATCAGAATAATTCTGACTGCGTATCAGAAGATTCCAGGTTCGAATCCTGGCAGGGTCGCCATATGAAACGTCCCCTTAGAGAAATTATATATGACTGTGCTTAAACTGACACACAATATTTTTAGCGCAACGCAATCTGACTTGCAAAATCCGTACAAAATAATGGCCCTGTTAACATTAAACTATACCTTTCAGAAATCACTTACCTCACAAAATCTTCGCTACTCAAGCTACTGCAGTACAGTTAGCGCCACTACTGCCAGCTAAATAAAAGATTCAAACTACGGAAGGCACTAACTACTGATAGGGATAGTTAGCAAAATGAAAGATTTTAATAGAGAACAAACAATGTATTTACCTTAATAGAGTTGAAAAATCATAATATACATATCAGTTCATGACAAATTTCAAAACTCCGCCATCTCTCTCCCCACATCCACCACTGCTGGCGGCTCACCTCCAACTGCGCAACGCTACGCGCTGTTCACGGCCAGCTGCCTAACACTACAGTGGCGAGTATTACAACAATACAAAGCAGCCACAGACTGCACACAGCACAGCCAGTGATTTTCATACAGAGGTGGCGTTACCAATAAAAAAACCTAAACAGCTTACTTACAGAGGAAAGAATTTATTCTTTAAAGGCATAGTGATACAAGTGACATTTTATGAAGACATTTTGAAACAATAATGGTACAAGTGAACTTTACGGATATTTTAAACTATGACGCCTTAAACACCGAGGACCTTCAGATACGTATCATATATATGTCCCTCAAGTATAAAACTTTGTATAACTCTTTTGTTTCATTTTGTATAACCTGTGATTTTATATAAACACTGAAATGTGTAAGGTCGTTTTTCTCACAAGAAAACTATATACTACTTATACCATAGGAAACAAAAGAAAAATTTGGAGTAGGTATTAAAATCCATGGAGAAGAAATAAAAACTTTGAGGTTTGCCGATGACATTGTAATTCTGTCAGAGACAGCAAAGGACTTGGAAGAGCAGTTGAACGGAATGGACAGTGTCTTGAAGGGAGGATATAAGATGAACATCAACAAAAGCAAAACGAGGATAATGGAATGTAGTCGAATTAAGTCAGGTGATGTTGAGGGTATTAGATTAGGAAATGAGACACTTCAAGTAGTAAAGGAGTTTTGCTATTTGGGGAGCAAAATAACTGATGATGGTCGAAGTAGAGAGGATATAAAATGTAGACTGGCAATGGCTAGGAAAGCGTTTCTGAAGAAGAGAAATTTGTTAACTTCGAGTATATATTTAAGTGTCAGGAAGTCGTTTCTGAAAGTATGTGTGTGGAGTGTAGCCATGTATGGAAGTGAAACATGGACGGTAAATAGTTTAGACAAGAAGAGAATAGAAGCTTTCGAAATGTGGTGCTACAGAAGAATGCTGAAGATTAGATGGGTAGATCACATAACTAATGAGGAAGTATTGAATAGGATTGGGGAGAAGAGAAACTTGTGGCACAACTTGACCAGTAGAAGGGATCGGTTGGTAGAACATGTTCTGAGGCATCAAGGGATCACCAATTTAGTATTGGAGGGCAGTGTGGAGGGTAAAAATCGTAGGGGGAGACCAAGAGATGAAGACACTAAGCAGATTCAGAAGGATGTAGGTTGCAGTAGGTACTGGGAGATGAAGAAGCTTGCACAGGATAGAGTAGCATGGAGAGCTGCATCAAACCAGTCTCAGGACTGAAGACCACAACAACAACAACACAACCATTATGATTTTCATTCATTCATTTGTCCTGCCTTGAAGCACAGTATAACCTTTTGAGGACAAACTCCTTCTATTGTGGACCATCCTTGTTTGCATATTCCGGACATAGGTGTGCCAGGCTTTATGAAGGCACTTGCATTTCTCACATGCTGTTCATTAATAAGAGGAGCAAATCCTTGACCATGACCATCCACCATTACAATTACTTTATTCCTCTGTTCAAGATTCTTACCACTTTCAGATTGGACAATTGTATAATTACAATCAACAGCACATAAATTTCTTGGACCAGTTTTTTCGTTTTTTTTTTCATTTTCAGCTAAGTCCAGCACTTAAAATTTACTAAAAAGTAAGATATTGTCCTGTTCCTGGGATTTAACTGTGGTGTTTTGTTTAGGAAACACAAAATCGGACCATCATTTTGAGAATTCGTTTCATTCAAATCATCACTGCTCATGCCAGTACTCTGTAGTTACAGAGCTTCAGTTCTGTTGCAGTATAGCGCAGTGCAGTGTTGACTTGTGCCACTCGCACACGAACGTATATATATAAATATCGTTATAGCGCAGCTGTCAGTTGGCTTTCCATGCCAGACATCAGGGGCGATGGTACCTATGGTGAATTATTTCGAGCCATCAGAGAGATGGTATGATTTTTGTATGTATTCTTGTGCTCTTTTTCTTATCGAAAAGAAATAATTTTGTTCAGAAACATTTCATCTATACTAGGATTGCGTGCCATTAAGCCACGAACTTGCTATTGTTTTGTAAAGAGTTTAACTCCTTAGGCAAACACAATAAAGGGACAGTTCGCATATGCAGTGATAAGTCATTTCACGCATCTTTAGGCTAGACAATGAACCGGTCGACGACATATCTAGCATTATGGCCATAGTGGTGATCACAATGTGATCTAGCCTGTGAAATGACAGCAGATGAAACAAGTATGATGGCATCATCGGACATGACGATTCTGGCAGTTTCCTCACTTACAATGTGCTTGCTCCATTCTGGCTGCACAACCTGGCGCTGTGGTTCATGCAGTTTCCTCTATGTGGGTATTACAGCAGACTCCACTAAATTTGCATTGGTATTTAGTCAGCTGGAGCATTGGTACGCCACAGAAGTGGAAGATGTCATCACTGCACTGCCCAGAGATGGTGCATACAAAAAGCTGAAACTGGAATTGATACTGGGATTCTGCATCACAAGAGCAACGCCTCTGGCAAGTGCTAACCCAAGAGGATATAGGAGACTGAAAGCATTCCCAATATTTATGGCATCTGCACAGCAAGTTGGACACTGGAACTGTGCTGGACAACCTGCTGCACACATCATGGAGCAGCTGCTTGTCTCCACAGGTGAAAAAACATCACCAACACGATAGCATATGCTATATTTTTGCTCCGGCTGGTGCATGAGACACTGTGTAACAACATGTCAACAGTGTCATGTAATCCAGTATCATCAACGATGTTCTCTGCCCTGAGTGGTGCACTGGCTGTGATGTGTCACAGCCTAACATCAACAATGCTCACAAAGGCAGATTGCAATAATCTGACAGCTAAGGTCGAGACTCTAACAAAACGACTCGACTAGTTGCTACCCCACCACGAATGCAGTGACAATAGAAACCAGTACTGCAGGAGGTCTAGAAGTCATTCCTCTACTACCTCACTGACATATGAACAACAACAGCACTTCGTCTGCTCGTATCACGGTAGATTTTGGACCCAGGCACAATAGTGCACATCACCATGAATGTACCCAAATGCCAGCCGGCCAGAGTGGCCGTGCGGTTCTAGGTGCTACAGTCTGGAACCGCGAGGCCGCTACGGTCGCAGGTTCGAATTCTGCTTCGGGCATGGATGTGTGTGATGTCCTTAGATTAGTTAGGTTTAAGTAGTTCTAAGTTCTAGGGGACTGATGACCTCAGTAGTTAAGTCCCATAGTGCTCAGAGCCATTTGAACCATTTTGTACCCAAGTGCCAGTGGCAGTCAGATACATGCACTGCCTCTGATTGCCAAGTGTTAACCCAGCGCCTTTTTATCAGTCATCGGAAGTTGGGCTAAATCATCTAATGGATACCAGGTCAGACTTGTGTATTTTTCACCAGAGCCTGATACCCTATCAGAAACCAGCAACCTTATTTGTCTGTCCACTGTAAACATCTCTTTAGTACCAACCTATGGCAACCAACATAGGAAATTAGACCTGGGGCCATGCTGAGCATTCATATGGGATTTTACGATAGCAAATGTCACTGAGCGCATCATCAGTGCTGATCTGTTGGTTTACTACCACCTAACAGATATGGTAAACATGCAATTATTGGATGGCGTAATGAGCCTGGTGGTTTTGGGTTTCCATCGCTGTGCAGTGCTGCGCTCAGCTAATGTTGTTCAGGCGGATGCTGCGGAATGTATGCACCTGCTTCAGTGACTCCTAGCGTTGACATGACCCCAAGAGCACCGAAAGAGGTATGTCATGATACTGTATATTATATCAAGGACACAGACAACCTGCCAGTTTCCTGTCGAGCATTATATTTGGATCCAGAACAGTTAGCAATCACGAAGGCAGAATTTAACGCCATGCAGAGAGGGGAGATTACACTGCTACTCTTGCTCAATCTCTTGCCGATGGAAGATAGTGCACGGCATCCATGCAGTGATCACAATGCCTTTAATGCTTGATTACGTCAGATCGTTATGCCGTTCTTTTACTACATTATGCATTACACAGCGTGACAATTTTTAGTATAATACTGTGCTGTGGCGTACACACAAATATTTGAAGTTGAAGAAGACATTCCAAAAACCGCAGTCATCACTCCACTTGGATTGCTGAAGAATCTGTATATGATATTCGAGTTGCAAAACGTCACAGAAGTATGATAGCCATTTATGAATCTGCTACTACAAGGACTAAACTATTTCATGTACTTAGACAACATCCTCATATTCTCATCAACCATGGAAAAACATAAGCAACAGTTGATAAAAGTCTTGGAAAGGCTAAATAAATATGGTGTGGTACTGAACACAGCCAAGTGTGTTTTTGGAAAGCCACAGATCGAGCTTTTTGTGCCCCGAATTTCGTCCAAGGGCTCACTTCCTCGGCGTGAGAAGCAGAAGCTAGCTTACAATCACGCACCCAGGCATTGTTTAGAAGTTACGGCTTTCTCTCGGCATGCTGGACTTCTGTCACCCAAGACTGCAACATTCAGTGGTCTACAAGAATCTCTTATCACAACACTTGTTAGCCCAAAAATCAATGGGACTTTGCCAATCCAGTGGACTGACGCCATGGGTTTGACCTTTGAAGTGATGAAGCATAGGATAGAGGATGCAGTTTTCCTCTCTCATTCAGAATTAGAAGCATCCCTTGCTCTGGTGGTCGATGTGAGTCAAGTAGCGGTCGAGGCGGTTCTGCAACATTCCATGAGCTTGAGTGGCAATCTTTGGCGTTCTAATACCATAAGCTGTCGTCATCTCAATAGACATTGAGCACTTACAATCGCGAACTTCTCGAAATAGACGTGACTTTAAAGTACTTCCGTCCACAACACGAATTTTACAGACCTTAAGAGATTAACATAAGCATTCCGCAGAAAAACAAGTGCTCATCTTGCCAGCACAACCAACTCATAGCGCAATTCAGCATAGATATCAGGCACATATCTGATACTGACAATGTGGCAGCCAATAGCCTGTCTCACCTCTACGGCATTTCGAACAACTCAAGCACTAGAAATCTGACAAGAACTTCAAAATTATTTAAACGATCCAACGACAGCGCTGGAATTTAGGTTAGTCGATGTGCCTATCACTGACACCTAAATACACTGTGACCTCTCAGTGGGAAAATCAAGATCATTCTTGCCAATATCGTTTTGCAATCCAATCCCATCTTTGACGACCTGCATAATGTGCCAGGCAAACAGTTCACCTAGTCTCTCACTGCTTTGCGCGGCCAAGAATACAAAAAGATTGCCATGAATGGACCCACACGTGTGTCAAATGCCAATGAAGCAAGATCAATCGTCACACATGTGCTCCGACTGGGAACTTTGCTATTACTAATGTGCGATTTACACACATCCATATCGACGTCATGGCCAATTGTCTTCTTCCTATGGGCAACAACATATCCTTGCGTGGTCGATTGCCTTACACTCGACATGAAGGAACCATGGTGGATAACATACCCACAGAAACTTTGGCATCGACCTTCACATCAAGTTGGATTTCTCGCTTTGTTTGTCCACTGCATATAACGACTGATCATGGCTGCCAATTCGAGTCGGACCTGTTCTCCAATTAACTATGTTCTGCATCACACCGCATCATGGACCACCATTTACTACATGGCCAGTGGTGATATTATTGAGCGCTGGCATTGCTTGCTCGTAGTGGCGATCATGAGCGAAGATTCACACTGGAAGAAAAAATTACCGATGATATTACTAGGCTTCCAAACGACACATAAACCCGATTTAGGCGTGATACCACCAAAACTTGTATATGGCGAAATCTTGCACCTACCAGCAGAGTTTCTGGAAATGCAACTTTCGCAGTTACCTGGCCTCGATCACAACAACTTCACATGTCGACTGAGGGAACACATCGCCTGGCTTCAGCCATTTCAAGCTTCAAGACATCGCACCTTTGCAACCTACATTCTTGGGATACATCTACAGGCATCCATGTCATGCTCCCCACAGACAGTGTCAGATCTTCACTGCAACCATTGCACACCAGCACCTATGTGGTGTTGCAATGAGGGGAACACACCTTCAAGATACTGGTAAATGGCAAGCCTTCCACTGTTTCCATAGACAAGGAAAAGGCAGCGTACGTTTCACGTGATGATACACTACCCAATGGTTTACGACCTCGCCCACCAATATCAGTGCCAGCGCAGGCATCAATGCTGTCACAACCTATCATAGAACTGCAGCTGATATACAAAGAGATCTGGATGGACAGTACACTTCCTGGCGTGCTATCAGGATGGCGCTCCACTTCCCCTCAGGGGGCTGATATAGCGACCAAATTTCAGTTCTCACACAGTGTAGTGCTGTGAGCACGAACGTATATTTATAAATATCGTCATGGAGCAGCTATCAATTAGCTTTCCGTGCCAGCCACCTGGAGCGGTGGTACCGATGGAAAATTATTCCAAGCTGTCAGAGAGATTTTTGAGTTTTATTTGTGTTCTTGTGTTGTTCTCTTTCCTAGCGACAAGAAATAATTTTGGTTTAGGAACATTTTATCTATACTAGGATTGTGTGTCATCAAGCCAGGAATTTGCTATTTCCTTGTAAAGAGCTTAACTCCTTAGGCGAGCACAATGAAGAGACAGTTCACTTATACAGTGATAAGCCATTTCAGGTACCTACAGGCTAGATGACGAATCAGTCGACGATAAATCTAGCAGTATGACCACAACTCGATAAGTGCTCGTTGTTTTGATCACGTACCTCTTTTTGAAGACTTGACTGTTTTTTAAGATCTTTAGTTAATTCACACTTCAGTTTCAAGTCTATTTTGTACCGATGTTCAGTTTCCACGATCCATAAACCAAATCGCCAGGTCGTTATCTCATCTAGGTATTTAAGGTTGGCGCCTGCACATTTTTCATTAGAGTCAGGTTTTTCATCGCTTTTTTTTGACACTTACCACACTTATTATTATGTAGAAAGTCGTTTATATCATACTAACGTTTCCAGTTGTAGTGGGAACCATAAATAAATTTATCCCCTTAAAGGGTGAACATGTTATTGAGCTTTGCCATTGTGAATGCAAAAATGCTGATTACTGTCATGCAGTGGCGACAGTTGTGAGTAGATGTATCACATCGGTAATAAGTACAATATTCCACATAGGTGAGAAGCACAATATCCCATACAGTCCCATTTTCTAGATTTACTGAAACTTATATTGTGTCAATTACACAGCTAAAATTGATATGTTGCTGTTATGAATGCTCATACAGTAATATTATGATCTTCAAAACGAATAGGACGAACTGAACAGGATGATAAATTCCACATAACATAAAATTACGAATTCTACTGTGACTAGTATGAGAACAACAGGGTATTTTATAAATGTCGCTTTAAGTTTCTGGTAGTATTATTCTCTTTCCATGAACCATGGACCTTGCCATTAGTATGGACGCTTTCATGCCTCAGCGATACAGACAGCCGTACCATAGGTGCAACTGTAATGGAGGAGTATCTGTTGAGAAACCAGATAAACGTGTGGTTCCTGAAGAGGGCAGTAGCCTTTCCAGTAGTCGCAGGGGCGACAGTCTGAATGATTGACTGATCTGGCCTTGTAACATTAACCAAAACGGCCTTGCTGTGCTGGTACTGTGAACAGCTGAAATCAAGGGGAAACTACAGCCATAATTTTTCCTGAGGTAAAATAGTTCCTTAATCGGACCTCCAGGCGGGTACTACTCAGGAGGACATCGTTATAAGGAGACAGAAAACTGGCGTTCTACGGATCAAAGTATGGAATGTCAAATTCCTTAATCGGGCAGGTAGGTTAGAAAATTTAAAAAGGGTAATGGATATGTTAAAGCTAGATATAGTGGGAATCGGTGAAGTTTGGTGGCAGGAGAAACAATACTTATGGTCAAGTGAATACAGGGTTGTAAATGCAAAACCAAATGGGGGTAATGCAAGAGTAGGTTTAATAATGAATAAATAAATAGGAGTGCGGGTAAGCAACTACAAACAGCATAGTGAATGCATCATCGTAGCAAAGATAGACACGAAGCCCATGCATACCACAATACTACAAGTTAATATGCCAACTAGCACCACAGATGAAGAAGGGATTGAAGAAATGCATAATGAGATAAAAGCAATTATTCATATAGTGAAGGAAGACGAAAATTTAATAGTCATGGGTGACTGGACTTCGATAGTAGTAAAGGGAAGAGAAGGAAAAGTAGTAGGTAAATATGAAATGGGGTAAGAAATGAAAGAGGAAGCTCCCTAGTAGTATTTTGCACACAGCATAACTTAATCATAGCTAACTCTTGGTTTAAGAATCAAGAAAGAAAGTTGTATACATGGAAGAGGCCTGGAGATACAGGAAAGTTTCAGATAGATTATATAATGGTAAGACAGAGATTTAGGAACCAGGCTTTGTAACAACAACAACTGTACATATAATAATTTTTTTTTCTTCTGATTTTCGTTAAATTAGTGTAAGCGATGTTCTGATTTCATTTCTTTTTTTTCATGTCATTATGTTAAAGAAACTGTAAACAATTTTCGATGTGAATATTAATGTTTATGTCAAATTTCAAGCAATGTTGTAACAAAATGGAAATGTAAGAAATGTTGAAACTTTTGTAAGATGTTAAAGTTGTACTTGTGCGTCTGGTCCATACGTAGGCAATGTATTAGGATATGTGGAATCAAAACCTTTGGTGAATACCCTGTCTGTAGGGGAGCGGTAAAAGGTGGATGGCAGGCGAGCGTGGGAAAATGCACACGGGCGCGGCACGGCATAACGGACTCAGCAATAGTAGTCGGAGTTGGGCATTGGTCGGAGAAACACGCTCTGGATCGAGGAGGCTCTCCTGGAAAACGTGATTTCATTGAGTCTCGGATGTGCCGTTTCCGACGACTATACAGCATGGCTATAGTCCATAGGCACTAAATGGAAAAGTATTGCGACGCTAAGAAGAAGCAAAGTGCCGATACATCAAGAGCCATAGCTGTGCTTGTATTTGTGCTCTGCGCCTCGCCATCTCGCCGCCCGCCAACCGCCGTATCGATACGAACAGGTTGAAACTTTTAGTACTGTATTCGTGTGGACCAGTGTTACTTTTGTTCCTGACTGTTCACTAACAACTTAACTTTTACCAGAACCGTCCTATCATTTAATTATCCTCATCACTAACCTAGACAGGGTCCTTTCCACATGTTGTACAATCCGAGTGTCCCGAAATGAAGATTTAAAGTTTATGTTAATAATACTTACCTGCAGACCTATCTATGTTAGAATGATGTTTAAAGAACTTTGTTGTTAATGAATATATAGGTCTGGCAAAGTTGGAAGATAATGTTGAAATTGGTTTAGTAATGAAGTTTAATTATTTGAGGCAGATAAAATGGTAATTAAATGAGCAGGAAATGAGCTAAAAAGAGTAGTAACTCACCTATTGGAAATCTTGAGTGCTTAATGAATCCTTTAATCAATATTTTCAATACAGTGATCATAACAGTTTCAGGGTCTCCCCCCCCCCCTGTTTCTTTTCTATTCATTTAACTTCTGAAGTGTACTGAACCGATTTGACCAGCAAAGTTTAAGTCAATATAAAACCAAAATTTATTAGTGTTTTACCCTTTTCAAAATTGACATTGTATGTGTGTTTCGAAAGTGCTATTTCTAGGATAACCTATGCCCAATTTTACTCAGATTAATAAACAGTACGAATTTGGTAGTAAACATTATAGTGCATTGTTGTGTAATTTTGGCTTGTCCATATTAGTACAGAAAGTGAAATCATTTGTTCCGTAGATTTTCTGGTTCTAAAATTTACCATATTATGCAGTATTATTACGTGTTGTTTTGTATGAACGTACCTCAACTTGTACTGGGAAGAAACTCAGTTAATGCCTAATTAGGCTGGCGACTGTATTATTAACAATTTGGTAGCATCTGCTGGGTTGATTCTTGTCCGTCCTAACGTGTAGCTGCATTTCAGACTTGCTTGACGTATCATTGTTGTTACTGAGTGGGTGAAAGTCTGATTTTTCCTCCATTCAGGTACACGCGGTCAATATCTACACCAAAATCCTTTCTTATGAGGAGAAGCCCGTCAACTTACCAAAGTACTTTAATAAGTAGCGTCCGCAATTGCGTAGTGTTACAGCTTTAAATTGTAAGACATATTCAGGTGTGGACGTGGACTCAGACCACAATTTATTGGTTATGAAATGTAGATTAAAACTTAAGGAACTGCAAAAAGATGGCATTTAAGGAGATGGGATGTCAATAATTGAAAGAACCACAAGTTTTAGAGACATTCAGAGAGAGCGTTAGGAAATTATTGACAAGAAGGGGGAAAAGAAACACAGTAGAAGAAGAATGGATAGCTTTGAGAGATGAAATAGTGAAGGCAGCAGAGGATCGAGTAGGTATAAAGACGAGGGCTAGTAGAAATCCTTGGGTAACAGAAGAGATATTGAATTATATTGACGAAAGGAGAAAATATAAAAATGCAGTAAATGATGCAGGCAAAAAGGAATACAAATATGAAATCGACAGGAAGTGCAAAATGGGTAAGCAGGGATGGCTAGAGGACAAATGTAAAGATGTAGAAACATATATTAGTAGGGTTAATATACATACTGCCCACACGAAAATTAAAGAGACCTTTGGAGAAAAGAAGAACACTTGTATGAATATCAAGAACTCAGGTGGAAAACCAGTTCTAAGCAAAAATGGGAAGGCAGAAAGGTAGAAGGAGTACATAGAGGGTATGTGCAAAGGCTATGTACTTGAGGGGAATGGAGGAGGACATAGATGAAGATGAATTGGGAGATATGGTACTGTGTGAAAATTTTGACAGTGCACTGAAAGACCTACGTCAAAACAAGGCCCTGCTGAGTATACAACATTCCATTAGAACCACTGATAGCCTTCGGAGAGCCAGTCCTGACAAAACTCTACCATCTGGTGAGCAACATGTATCAGACAGGCGAAATACCCTCAGACTTCAAGAAGAATATAATAATTACAGTCCCAAAGAAAGCAAGTGTTGACAGGTGTGAAAATTACCGAAATATTAATTTATAAGTCACAGCTGCAAAATACTAACACGAATTCTTTGCAGACTAATGGAAAAACTGGAAAAAGTCGTCCTTGGGGAAGATCAGTTTCAATTCTGTAGAAATGTTGGAACACTTGAGGCAATACTGACCCTATGACTTATCTTAGAAAATACATTAAGGAAAGGCAAACCTACATTTCTAGCATTTGTAGATTTAGAGAAAGCTTTTGACAATGTTGATTGGAATACTCTCTGTCAAATTCTGAAGGTGGCAGGGGTCAATAAAGGAAGCGAAAGGATATTTACAATTTGTACAGAAACTAGGTGGCAGTTATAAGAGTCGAGAGCACGAGAGGGAAACAGTGGTTGAGAAGGGAGTGAGGGGTGTAGCCTATCACCAATGTTATTCAATCTGTATATTGAGTAAGCAGTAAAAGGAAACAAAAGAAAAATTTGGAGTAGGAATTAAAATCCATAGAGAAGAAATAAAAACTTTGAGGTTTGCTGATGACGTTGTAATTCTGTCAGAGACAGCAAAGGACCTGGAAGAGCAGTTGAACAGAATGGACAGTGTCTTGAAAGGAGGATATAAGATGAACATCAACAAAATCAAAACGAGGAAAATGGAATGTAATCGAATTAAGTTGGCGATTCTAAGGAAATTAGATTAGGAAATGAGACACTTGAAGTAGTAGATGAGTTTTGCTACTTGGGCAGCAAAATAACTGATGATGGTCGAAGTAGAGACGATATAAAATGTAGACTGGTACTGGCAAGGAAAGCGTTTGTGGAGAAGGGATTTTTTTTAACATTAAGTATAGATTTAAGTGTCAGGAAGTCTTTTCTGAAAGCATTTGTATGGAGTGAAGCCATGTATGGAATTGAAACAGGGATGATAAATAGTTTAAACAAGAAGATAAGAGGGTAAAAATTGTAGCAGGAGACCAAGGCATAAATACACTAAACAGATTCATAAAGATGTAGGTTGCAGTAGTTACTCCGAGATGAAGAAGCTTGCACAGGATAGAGTAGCATGGAGAGCTGCATCAAACCAGTCTCTGGACTGAAGACCACAACAAAAATAGTATTATCCTTTCACCACATCAGTCCAGTAAATGTTATATGATAGCTATGGTACCCAATGTAACCACCCTACTTTATTTTTTACATAACTTTCGTTGGACTGCTGTCAAAATATGTGTCCGTCAGCTTAATTTTTCTGTTGTTATTACCTATAGATATTCAAGATGTCTCAGAAACAAAAAATACATAAATTATTTAATAATGCTGCACCCTAGTCATGCCTGCAGTTTTGGTTGGCGATCGATGAGCTACATTTGCTTCTGATTCCATTACGTTCTGGTGGAAAAGAACATTTTTAGTATGAGCAATAATCCTGAACACTGGTTTATTTGTGTCTATGATTCTTTCTAACTACATCACCTGAAATTTTGTGCATGTGAGCTTATCTTTGATCTTCAGACAGCAGGTGGAAATCAGACTTCGTTGTCTTCTCCTTGATGGAGTCACATTCTTCTAGCTATAATTATATTTGGGACTCTCCGTTATGGTCGGTGGATTACATGGTGAAGGTGGCAACTGGCTTATCACCATTGAGCTCAGTATCCAAAAATGACATTAAGTCGTATCTTTTTCAAAATTAGGAATGGAGACAGGGCCTTTGTGTCACCCAATTGTTCCAAAATGCACTGAGCTCTACAAGAAGATCTTACAGACTAATGGCACACTGAATGTCCTAACACTAAAACTGGATCGTTGGAAAATCCTTCTTCTACGATGTAAGAAGAATCTACCTACTTATACAAATATCTCCATACTTCAAGATGTTCTGCTTCCACTTCTTTGGATTCTGCAAAAATATTTGTGAAAGGTTACTCATGTAATATTGCTAACCTTCACCCCACGTCTTTGAGCAAAATAATTTGCTGTAAAATTTTAAATATCAAATTTCTAACATTGAAGCCACAACAGAATAAGAGTTGGCGTGTAGAGAATCAGTCCATTATGCACATAAAAAGCAATCTTGATAATTACTGCACAAACAGCTCTGACAATTACCATGGAACAAGATATAGACTGAACTTACTTTGACCAGGAAAGGGTAAGTATAAATTTCAAAAGAGCATTTTCTACCAATGAATAAAACTGTACAATAAGGAGATTTTTTTAAAAAAAGGTTAGTTCACTGTTTTTGGTACATGGTATCTCCTGTTCAATCTGCATTTGATTTAGTATGGGCAAATTAATTTAAACATTTCATTGCACTGTAGTTATTTAGATATGATTCAAAACATCTTTCTTCCTTTTGATATAAGAATGAAACTGAACAAGAATAAAAGGTTAGGACATCTTGGGAAAGTATGGAAAGGGTTTCAGTTTCAAAGGATATGAGGAAAACAATACAAGGGTAGACCTAGCAACATTTGGTATTTTAGTTGAAAACAGTTTTAGCTGCGTTCGGTCAGAAACAGATCTCTAAGCGATAACAGAAAATGCACAATCTCAAATCCTTGTAGGACTAATAGATAGCTAAAGCTGGAGATTTCAAGGATAGTTTTTCAAGGACCTAATGGTGTTTAGAAAGGACAGATTAAATACAGATGGTGATGGAGTGTTTATTGTTGTTAGAAGTGTGGTGTCACCGCCAGACACCACACTTGCTAGGTGGTAGCCTTTAAATCGGCCACGGTCCGTTAGTATACGTCGGACCCGCGTGTCACCACTATCAGTGATTGCAGACCGAGCGCCGCCACACGGCAGGTCTAGAGAGACTTCCTAGCACTCGCCCCAGTTATGCAACCTACTTTGCTAGCGATGGTTCACTGACAAAATACGCTCTCATTTGCCGAGACGATAGTTAGCATAGCCTTCAGCTACATCATTTGCTACGACCTAGCAAGGCACCATTACCAGTTACTATTGATGCTGTAAAACATGTACCGTCAAGAGCGATTTTCACCAATTATGGATTAACGTTAAGTATTCCAGCAGCTACGTACGTTTTTTGTTAGTCTCATTTCCTTGACCTGTTCCAGACCTCACGCCAGCCTGCATGAGCTAAAACGTGTGCCTTTCGGCTTCCTCTCATAGTGGGTTGGCTGTCTTGCCAATCCACAACAAGAAGTACTTTACCTTGAAGGGAAATTGAAGTAGATACTTCCTCATGAGTTAGGATGTATAGAGGGAATACTTGACAATTAGTAATTGATTCCTTTTACTGACCCCTCAACTCAGTTGATGCGGTTGTTGAAACGTTCAAGGAGAACTTGAGCCTCATTTCAAGTACATGCACCACTCATGCAATTACAGTTGGTGACTTCAATCTACCATCGATATTACAGCGAAAATACTTGTCTAAAGTTGGTCATAGGCATAAAACGTGGCCTAAAATCGCACTGGATACTATCTCTGAAAATTGTTTTGAGTAGTTAGTACAGGAGTTCACTTTAAGTGCAAATGGTTGCAAATACTTTATCTGTTACCAACAGATAACACAGGCCTGCAAAATAAAATACATGTTCCAGGTTTTTAATCCTGAAGGATGATTTTTATTAATTGCTGCCCTCTGCTGAAGAATTTGAAGTGAAATTTTTGCTGTCACATATGATAAAACTGTAACAATGCTATGAAGTGTTATAATATTTATACATTATTAAGACATTTTAAAAATCACTAAAGACACAGCTATACTAGTTACCTGTAAACTGTTACAAATGTATGCAGTAAACAATATCATAGTAGGGCAAACTATATTGTGGCGCATTTTGTTGGGGGGTTGCCTAAATCAGGGGCAGGTATGCACTCATGGGCAAACTTATTGTTCTCCTTTGACTGATAGGTGATTAACCTATTGTTCTGCTAAGAGGATCCTTAACCTATTGTTCCCCACCCCTCCTCCCTGCACCCACGCCCCCCACTCCTTAGGACATTCCAACCCCCTCCCCTCGCTGATACAAGTACAATTCAGGTCTGAGTTATTGGAATAGCTCCTTACCTTATCAATTTCATTGACTATTTAATTAAATTGATCAATTAATCAACCTATCCCCTTCTGATGAACCGACCCCCTCCCAGAAATTGGCGGGAAAAAGATTCAGTGGATTGGTCATTTGAAGGGAATTCGATATCAGTGTGTGGAATACTGTCTAAACAATTTAGACAATGTATGGAATATATTTTAATTATTAGTGGCAGTGTATGGAATATAGTTTATTTATTTAGTTAAAGAATTTGATAGGAAATCGATTGCAGTGTATGGAATATTGTTTAAACAGTTTAGACAATGTGTAGACTATTGTTTATTGAAACAATTTATGGGACTCAAAGCAGTATGTGTAATATAGTTTATTTATTTAAAGAATTTTTCAGAAATCGATCCCTTCCCACGCCACGCAATTCTCCCCCTCTCCCTCCCCTCCTCTACCTGCAAATTGGCGGCTATGTCGTGGAGAGGAACGCTCTCATGACAGGAAATTCAAGGTATATTGTTCATTTACAAAAAAATTCTCTTTGTGGGGGTTGGATTTCTCTTGCTCATCATTCTCTGCTTTTTGGGAAGATGCAGATCTTGTAAGAAGTAATTAAATGGATCACCTTTCTTTTTGTTCTGATCGCACAAGGAATACCATGATGAAACACACATCACACGTAGTTACACAGTTAAAAATCTTTCGATCGCGAAGCACGCACCACTCGCCGTCCCCTCTGTCCACTGGACCCCACTGAACGCCACTGCACACACTGCCAGGAATCGGGGTGCACCGGCATGCCCCGCAAAGCGACGACGTGGCTGTCAGCTGCAAAGCCACGTGCAGATGTCCATTCGGGTCCTACAAGCATGAGGCGGTGGCATCCCTTTCATACTTGACACTTGAGGAAACTCCCTTCGAAAATTTCGTTTACCTAGCCACCGTGATTGATGCATAGCCTTTGTACCTGTGGTCCAGCAAAATGTTTGCATAGAGGCTCACCCTCACAGGTGCACCTAAAAGGTTTTCAGTGTTATACTGACATCTCATGTCTATGTTAATAACAGCCAAGTCCCCCTCTGCAAGCGCTAAGAATTGTTTTGCAATGCTTCCCAGAATAACAGTGTGTACATTCTTCCTAGAGATCCTAATGAGACAGCCTGTCCCACATGCGAGACGCCTCTGTCCACACAGGTTCTTACCTTGCCACTGTGCGTACCTGCGAGTCCAGCGCTGGCCTAATTGCTGAGCGAGAAGTTTCCCTAGCGACTCACCCATGCAGGCGCAGCTAAAAGGTTGTCAGTGTTATACTGACATCTCACGTCTCTTGGAAGTCGTAAAGTGGCACAGAAATAGTTAAAGGTCGCTTTTGTTGTTGGAGCTTTTGTGATGTCTCAGCGTGTCTGCATGGAAGTTCTCGCCCTAAAAGGAACTGTTTACGAAAATAATCCAAAATAACACCGAATGAATCCTTCCTGGTGGTCCTAACGAGGTATCCCATGCTACCCTTCCTGGAAAATGCGACGTCCTGCTTTCAACATACGTCTCAGAAATGGTGAACGTTCTCACCAATACAAGCCTTCATCATGTATGTGCTCGCTTGCAAAAACACTGTTAATCATAACATTGTTTTTTTTCTGCTGTAACACACTTTGGACACTGTTATACATTTTGTTTTTACCGCGACTTCGATGTCTGTGTCAGTTCTAAACTGACATTAACACATTCTGATCCATTGCCTCTCACAGGAAACTAAGCGTCAAACGGTGTAAAACACTTTGTTGCTGCTCCTACCACAACACACACGTACACACACACACACACACACACACACGAAGCATTGCGAATATAGATAGATGACTGTGCAGTAAGTCCCTTCATTGTTAACTCTCGAACATATATATCATCGAAGTATACCAGACAGCGATCTACATATTTCTAACAGCTCGAGCTTAGTGCATAATTTACGACCTTTGTCTATGGGGATCAAAGTCACAGGGCTTTCTCTCATTCTTAGGATAAAATTAGAGACTGAAAGATCCCCTCACATTGTCTTTGACCAACCCGCCCTGTAGCTCCGTTAACGATTTAATCCGCAGCTGACCAGAAGTAGACCGCTACATTTCGTGTCTCGTGAATGAAAGGAGCTAGCCGAGTGTGTAGCTGCTGTCCCGCACCCATCCAAGTCCACAAGATTTCTCCATGTGCGCACATGTCGAGGAGGTTAGCGCCCCTTAACGGTGTGTAGTAGTAGATATGAAAGTGTTGTGAAGTAACTGCTGACAGTTAACAACCATGATGGAGCTCCAGACGGATGGAGTTTGAAACACTTTACGTAAACCAATTACGGTATCAATTCTAAAGTATTGTTCTAGTGTCTGGGTGGGTATCAGGAGCCGGCCGCGGTGGTTTTGCGGTTCTAGGCGCTACAGTGCGGAACCGCGGGACTGCTGCGGTCGCAGGTTCGAATCCTGCCTCGGGCATGGATGTGTGTGATGTCCTTAGGTTAGTTAGGTTTAAGTAGTTCTAAGTTATAGGGGACTGATGACCTAAGATGTTAAGTCCCATAGTACTCAGAGCCATTTTTTTTTTTTTTTTGGGTATCAGGAAGGTGTCGGTAAAAGAGACCATAAACACATGCACTCCTAAGGCTACATGGTTCTGCACTTAAAACAGGCTATAATGTTAGATCCCTTCAGTTTCCGACCTATTAGTCATGTGGAATGTAACGATTTTAATATTCCAATGTAAGAAATATATTTCCAGTGCATGACATACATCCTTCTTGCAGGTTTCTTTACGATAAACTATAGTAACACAAAGAAAATGAAAAAAAACTTCTTCCTTAAAACATCGATTCTGTGTCATACACGCACAATATAGCTTTCCAGAGATTTATAGCGTTCACTGTTCACATCCAATTACGGTTCAGAAATTATACTTTACTCACATCAGCCGTTTATAAAATGATCGTTAGTAGCAGAGAATACCTCTTACAGGGAAACAGATAAACGAATAGCAGGGGCGTTTAACATGTGAAATTACATGTCATGCCCCCACTAACACTGTAAACAAGACATCTGTCAAGCAGATGTATACACGGGGATTGTAGTGCCTGACAAACACCTATCGCTAACTTGGAATCACCCTACTTGTGGAACTGAAGTCTGGATTTTATACCCAAGATGCGACACAGGAATGGAGTACATCACATAAATCTTAGTTCATGTAATGTATCGAAACAGGATGGTCACGTTTCATCACACATGCGATGGAAGTCGTCTGATTACCGAGAGGTTTGCTGTTAACGATCGCAAGTAGATAGTGCTCTAAGTCACACACAGAACACGCAGTTGTGCACAGGTCGAAGCAGGCTATGTCACACAACTGATGCATCCTGACAGAACAACAGAAAAAAATCTCCCTTCCTCTCTAGAATACATCATCAGTCTACCATTAAATTGTACTTCGTTACAATTCCATCTCAACTGATCACTCCATCCACTCTGTCATCCTTTAACGCACATGCATCTAAGTTTAAAGGCAAATGGTTCTCTGTTTTCCTGGAAAGCGTCAAATACAGTAGTCAACTCGAGTATATCACTGTTACCCCAATAGACATACAGTAGAATGTTGTCTCGATGAAAAAAAAGTGACTGTTTCCCTGTTTCCTGGCGCTTCCACGTCAATGTTTCAATGTTTTCACGGATTCCTCTTACTGTCGCATACTCGTTTCCATGTACGAGAATTTGTACGTCATTTTTCGTAATTCTATCGATTTTATGTAACTTTTACATATGCGATCATGACATCACTTCTCGTTTCGTGTTCTGAAACTGCTTATAAATGTGGTTCAGATGCCAACACCTAGCGCAAATGCACTATTTTTCAGATTGGGCGGCATAGTATAGCACTGTACTCGAATGCATCCAGTCACCTCCACCCACATATTCTACATTTAGAGTGCGTTTGTTCCGTTTCCTGTATGTTTGTGCAAGTGCATGTGTTGCAGTCAGCTCCCAGGACCCAACTCCAACGTAGAACACAACGTAATGCTTGGCTGGTCCCCCTTTTGGCCCTATCCAGGATGCGATGTGTGGTGTATCCACCATGCACAATGTCCGGAGCGATGTTGGGATGCAGAACCACACTCGAACGCTAACTCGGAGTTGTTATACTGTGGATCTGCTTCCCAACATTGCTCCGGATGCAACACGCATTGGATCCACACTCAAGCGCCAATTTGAGTCTACTGTGGAGAATATGTGGGTGGAGGTGACTGGTTGCATTCGAGTACAGTGCTATACCATACCACTCGACCAGAAAAATAGTGCATTTATACTAGGTGTTGGCAGCTGTACAAAATTTATAAGCAATTTTAGAATACGGAACGAGAAGTGATCTCATGATCACCAGGGTAAAAGTCACATAAAATCGATAGAATTACAAAACATTGACATTTTAATTGAGGGAAATACACGGAAATGCAGGGAAATTGAAGAAGTACTTGCGTGTCTTCTGGCTGGCGCAGAACAGTTCTCGTACATGGGAACGAGTATGTGACAGCAAGAGGAATCCACGAAAATGTTGGCATGGAAGCACCGGGAACCAGGGAAACAGTCACTTTTTTCTGTCAAGGCAACATTCTACTGTATGTCTATTGAGGTAACAGTGATACACTTGAGTTGACTACTGTATTTGACGCTTTCCAGAAAAACAGAGAACCACCTGCCTCTAAACCTAGATGCATCTGCGTTAAAGGATGACAGAGAGTGAATGGAGTGATCGGTCGAGATGGAGTTCCAATAAGGTACAATTTAATGGTAGACTGATGTGCGTTCTAGAGAGGGAGGAGGATGTTGCTGCAGGTTATTTGATCATTTTTTCCGATGTTCTGTCAGGATGCATCAGTTATGCTTCGACTCATACACAACTGCGTGTTCTGTGTGTGACTTAGAGCACTGTCTACTTGCGTCGTTACCAGCAAACCTCTCGGTCATCAGAGGACTGCAATCCCATGTGTGATGAAACGTGACCATCCTGTTTCGATATATTACTGTACACGAATGAAGATTTATGTGACGTACTCCATTCCTCTGTCGCATCTTGGGTTTAAAATCGAGACTTCAGTTTTTAACTAAGGTGATTCTACGTTAGCTTCAGGTGTCTGTAAGACACTGCAATCCCTGTGTATACACCTGCTTGACAAGTGTCTTCCTTACAGAGATAGTGGCTGTACTGGTACGTAGGAAAAGCCAAGGATAACCGCTGTAAGCGCCCACAAAAGATGTATTTTGCTACGCCAGAAGGAGAGAACATACTATGTCTTGGATTCTCTTGGAGAGAGGACGTGTTTAGATAAGAGATATGTGTAGTATCTGAATAATAATTTTCTCTCAGTGCAAAAATATGAGGCCTTTTTACCATGAAAAGGTCATGTCGCACCTGCTGCCTGCAGATGAGGAAGAAGTCCGATAAATGAAAATTACATTACCTACATTGTCAACAATAAGAAGTTTAGCGGCGTCGGAAGAAGAAGCACCTAACAGAAGTGTGTAGATCTTAGCAACATGGAAGTAAGTTCAACTTAATACGGACTCAAAGGAGAGAAGATAAGAAGTTACAGATTTTGGCCATTGATTGCAAAACAAAATAATTGACTTCTGGTTACAAAAAAATTAACTTCCTTATTTAGGTATTTTTATTATTACTAAAAAATTTGCACAAACCATTGTGTAAATTAAGCAACATTATTTACGACACTATGATAAATTTTTGCATGTACTAATTATTTTTTAAAATTTTCATGTGCAACATCACGACTGGGAGCAAAATAACCAGAACCAAAAATTCTTATGAAGAAAACCAATCCAAAATGGAATCAAAAGGAACCAGAATTTACGGAAAATTTTGGAAAATATGCTGTACGTTTCATCGCAGTAAAGGTAGGATCGCTACACAACCGCTTGCTTAGCTATACTTGGTGGCGCCTCCTGCATAATAATTAGATATACCTTTCCTTATTTTCCCTTCCTAAATGCATTGATGTGAATTTTTTCAGAAATTTTTTGTAATGAGTAACGAGAGAAAAGTTTGCAGTTTTTTGTGTTACAACATTTCGTGCATCATCAAAGTAGATAAATATCGCTTGACGACACGTAAATCGCATGTTTAAATTCACAAAATAATATATTTCAATTTTCTGTTTTCCATAAATTTTAATTTTAATATTCAATCAAATATGGCACAAAAATCAGTTTCCATTATTATTAACAATGGCGTAAACGCAATGAGCCAAGATGGCGTACAATTGCAGAAAAGAACATCTAAAGTATCAGCGCCATGTTTTCCACAATTATGAAATACACTCCTGGAAATTGAAATAAGAACACCGTGAATTCATTGTCCCAGGAAGGGGAAACTTTATTGACACATTCCTGGGGTCAGATACATCACATGATCACACTGACAGAACCACAGGCACATAGACACAGGCAACAGAGCATGCACAATGTCGGCACTGGAACAGTGTATATCCACCTTTAGCAGCAATGCAGGCTGCTATTCTCCCATGGAGACGATCGTAGAGATGCTGGATGTAGCCCTGTGGAACGGCTTGCCATGCCATTTCCACCTGGCGCCTCAGTTGGACCAGCGATCGTGCTGGACGTGCAGACCGCGTGAGACGACGCTTCATCCAGTCCCAAACATGCTCAATGGGGGACAGATCCGGAGATCTTGCTGGCCAGGGTAGTTGACTTACACCTTCTAGAGCACGTTGGGTGGCACGGGATACATGCGGACGTGCATTGTCCTGTTGGAACAGCAAGTTCCCTTGCCAGTCTAGGAATGGTAGAACGATGGGTTCGATGACGGTTTGGATGTACCGTGCACTATTCAGTGTCCCCTCGACGATCACCAGTGGTGTACGGCCAGTGTAGGAGATCGCTCCCCACACCATGATGCCGGGTGTTGGCCCTGTGTGCCTCGGTCGTATGCAGTCCTGATTGTGGCGTTCACCTGCACGGCGCCAAACACGCATACGACCATCATTGGCACCAAGGCAGAAGCGACTCTCATCGCTGAAGACGACACGTCTCCATTCGTCCCTCCATTCACGCCTGTCGCGACACCACTGGAGGCGGGCTGCACGATGTTGGGGCGTGAGCGGAAGACGGCCTAACGGTGTGCGGGACCGTAGCCCAGCTTCATGGAGACGGTTGCGAATGGTCCTCGCCGATACCCCAGGAGCAACAGTGTCCCTAATTTGCTGGGAAGTGGCGGTGCGGTCCCCTACGGCACCGCGTAGGATCCTACAGTCTTGGCGTGCATCCGTGCGTCGCTGCGGTCCAGTCCCAGGTCGACGGGCACGTGCACCTTCCGCCGACCACTGGCGACAACATCGATGTACTGTGGAGACCTCACGCCCCACGTGTTGAGCAATTCGGCGGTACGTCCACCCGGCCTCCCGCGTGCCCACTATACGCCCTCGCTCAAAGTCCGTCAACTGCACATACGGTTCACATCCACGCTGTCGCGGCATGCTACCAGTGTTAAAGACTGCGATGGAGCTCCGTATGCCACGGCAAACTGGCTGACACTGACGGCGGCGGTGCACAAATACTGCGCAGCTAGCGCCATTCGACGGCCAACACCGCGGTTCCTGGTGTGTCCGCTGTGCTGTGCGTGTGATCATTGCTTGTACAGCCCTCTCGCAGTGTCCGGAGCAAGTATGGTGGGTCTGACAGACCGGTGTCAATGTGTTCTTTTTTCCATTTCCAGGAGTGTAGTTCAGAGATGAACATGACCGAAATGACAAGAGCTAGTGAGTTTTCACCAAAGACCTTGTAAAAAATAACTAGACTCACTTATGGCACTGCAGTTGCGGGATAATTTGAACCTTCGGCTGGACGCCATTATAGTGGTTGTAGTCTGATGTGTTGTGTAGTACTGTTATTTATGAAGACCCTGATTCAACGTTGTATATTTGTTGGGGCATACATACAGTATTTGTTACTCGTAATTCTACTGTCTGTACGCTCCAATCAAAAGAAGTTCAATGGTGAAGAGTTGTGCAGCGATTAATTGTACAAATAAATTCGAGAAAGGAACGAATATAACATTTCACAGGTATGTGGATATTTTAAGTTGTTTTGTATGTCAGTGCACTTGCTTAGTAAATGTTTTTGTAACACGGTATTAGCATAATGTCTGTGCATATATTTGCAGGTTTCCTTTCTCAAAACCACAGCTGTTACAAAAATGGTTACACGCTGTCAGGAGGCAAGATTTCCGACCGACAGAATACCATTTTATATGTTCCGATTATTTTGAAGAAAGTTGTTTCCTTGAAAATTACGTAAATCGCAGAAAGCTGAAAGATGATGTTATTCCATCCATCTTTCGTTTTCCAGACCATATACAGCAGAAGATAAATTTTTTTTTTTTTGAACCACATTTTATTTTAACTATAAAAGTTGAGTTGCAAGCAACACAAAATTTGAGTTAGCAGGCTTTTTATCGTTATAAAATGCAACTTAATGTGTGTAATTGTAATCTGATTTCACAACTTCTCTCGATGGAACAGTTGTTGAGTTTTATTTATTATATGAAAAAACCACACGTATAAACTGAAGTGTACATCTTCGAAAGTAAATATTGTGACTAATGTGATACTGGATACCTGCCTGAAGAGTTGTTTGTGGTAGCTGGCTGATCGGTAGTGTTTTCATGGTCTAGGTTAGGTTAAAACTTGATAATTTGGTCGTGAGTTGCCAAAGCACTACGCCATGTATAACGCACTTTTCGTCATAAAATCTAAAGCAACGTAGAGTCAGAAAATATCTATTAACATAGTGGGCAAATCTTCGAGTATTTTGATGCATTTTGCGTACATCTAGCGTAAATGAACTACGAAAAATGCTAGGGGTCCAGTGCATAACTTTTAGCTACGGCAGATTCCATGTATTACGTAACATAAATTCATAAACAGTGACTAGTTGCTGTTTGTTCATAAATTAAAAACTATATTATAGTAACGTATTTAAATGAGGCATTATGTTTGTGACCTAACTCTAGGGAAGGCATTTTATAACCTAAAGCGATGTATAAACATTCGAAATCCGCGCGTCAGTTTACCACTTTAATGGCCGCCGGCCAGCTAATCAATTTGTCCGCTCTTCACAGTCGACCACTCGTGCAGTTGTGGGGGCCTGGCTTTCACAAAGTTCTAACCACAGTCTAATATATACAGTCGCGACACTCTCGCTGATTTTTGTTATACACCGCGACAACAGCGCCCCAAGCGATGGAGAAGCTACGCTGCTGAATACGGTATTCAGTAACTGTAAACAGCATCGTTTATATTCATTTTTAACATGGTTTTTACGAAAGGCAGCGTATGCAGCGCAATCAATCGCAGTAATAACAGGAAGAAGACACCACATTTGTCATTCTTCAGGTTTCCTAAGGACCCTGAGAGGTATGAAACATCACATTAGAGCGCTCTTTATTTACGTTTTTTTTCTAAACTGTTTTGAATTACTGCATTTGTTTTTCTTTTTTGGGAGCAAGAAATGGTTAATAAATTGTAGAAGACAGGACCTGCTGCAAAAAGATGTCCTTTATTTGCATAATAACGTGAAGTTTTGTGCGTTACATTTCGAGTCAAATCAGTTCATGAGTGCGGAAAAGAAGACATTGGTATGGAATGCAGTTCCTGCGTTATTTGACGTGCCGAATAAGCCACAACTAGTGACAATGAAGAGAAAATTGCCATACAAACGTGAAAGTGCTCCTGCAAAAACAATAAAACTGTCCCCTAACACAGAAGAAACAGGTACCACAAGTCGTCCTACACGAGATACATATATGAAATCACTAACAACGGAATCTGCAACACAGACATCTTTTGAAGATGAAATGCTTAGATTACGTTAAATTATTTGCGTGTTGGAAAATCGTGTGAAATGTAAAAACGTGCAAATCATTAGACTTCGTACAAAATTACTACCTGACAAGGAAAATGCCCATCGTAAGAATAAACTGCAACCACAACGTCACAGGATACAAGTACAAAAGGACAAGCTCATTTGAAAAAGTATTGGTTCCAAGTACTTGAAAAAAGGTGGTCTCGATTTATTCACAAGCCAAATCAGTATACCATTGAATGGAAAACGTGGTGCGAGACGGAAAGATGAAACTAAATTATTTGCACTTAATTTGTTGTATTATAGTACCCAGGCATACAGTTTTTTATCACACCACTTTAGCCTTCCATCAGCGCGTACCTTACAAAGGTATGTGGAAGATATACAATTAAATTGAGGGATGAATAATCGCATATTTCATCTTTTAAAGCAGAAAGTGCAGCAGTTACCAGAAATTGATATAATTGTTAATTTGTCTATGGATGTGGTGTCACTAATGCAAAATTTGACATATTACAGCTCTAGGGATCGTGTTATTGGATTTGAAGACATGGGTTTCATACGTACATCTGTGGTTGCCAATACTGCATTAGTTATAATGATTAACAGCATCTTCTCAAATTTTGAACAGCCACTAGTATATTATTTCTCCAAAGGACCAGTAGGAGCTTCCCATCTGATGCGCATATTTTTTGAAGTTGTCAAAAAACTCACAGAGATTGGTTTGGTTGTAAAAACATGTGTGACTGACCAAGGCTCGAATTTTGTGGAGAGGAGGCACAGACTGGGTATCACACCAGTTAATCCATGCTTAGTACACGAAGGGAGTAAGATCTACTTTTTTATGACACCCCACACTTGATAAAAAGCATACGTAATAATTTATTCAGGAATAACATTATCCTCACAACAGATGAAGGATGGACTGGCACAGCTTCATGGAAGGACATTTATCAGTTGTACTCAAGTGATTGTGAAAGAAGGTACAAGTTGGACCCCAAGCTCACTAAAAGAGCTGTCCAACTGCCAGAATTTTCAATAATGAAGGTAAGCATTGCAGTTCGTGTGTTGAGCCATACAGTAGCAGCAGGCATTGAGACACTTGTTACTTGTGACACCATATCTTCTGCTACTGCAGATTTTTGCGAAAAAATAAACGATATTTTTGACATATATTTAATGCATATAGTGTTAAAGGGCCTGTATCCTTAAGGAACTGCATTACAAGTGACTCAAGACATTTGGAAATATTAAGGACACTGAAGCCATGGATACAGTCATGGAAATTTGTAGATGTTGATGGGAAAGATTTTTCATCTAAGATTAAGTGTGTTAAAGACTTCTGGGTAACATAAGCGCTTTGAACATGTTTGTTGATGTTTTGGATGGATCCAACTTATATTTATTAACACACAAAATTAATCAATATCCACTGGCAAACGTTTTCTCAGTGATAAGGCATAAAAGTGGTTTTTGTAGCAAGCCACCAACACGACAGTTTTGTGCTGCATTCAGTAATTGTGCTTTAAGAAGATTAATGAACACCTCAAATTGTGAGGGGATCAACTGGAGTCAGACAATAGTGGATATTAAAGCAGTGCCCAAATTACTTGTTTCACCACTGTTGGACATCAGTGACACGTCAGACTACCAAACGTGGAAGTCCAAACAGACCTCTGAGAAGCAAACAGCCTGAGATACGTGTTTGGTTAGTATTAAACAAACTGCTTACAATTCATGACTGTTATAAATGTAGGACAGTACTTGTAGATGGCAGCCAAGACTTAGATGCAAATGACAAAGTTTATTGTCATTTTAAAAGTTATGAAGGCAACTTTAGAAGCCTATTTGTACAGAAGTTCTCAAAAAAATTTTAACTCATTGTGAGACTAATCACATAACTAATTGTGGTGCTTTCTTTGTGAACATGTTGATGGACATCCCCAATTTTCCACCTGGGTGCTGTGCTGAAACCAAGCTGCTGTTAATAAGACTATTTGTGCAAGTGAGGCTCTGTTACATTATTAAATTCAGGAATCAAGACTTAGTCTGTAGGAGCAAGAGAAGAAATAAAAAGTGATGAAGCTGGCTCATTTGGGATTTGGGTTGCTAAAGTGTTAGGACTGACTCATTCATTTAATTTCATTTTCGTTAAATGTATCAATGGGATGTAATAAAGTTTTAAAACAATCATGCTTTTTATTGAGATAACCTGATACCAAAAGGATAAGACGGAAATTGTATTTTTGGAATCAGGCTTTCTGCAAAGCAGAACGTAATGAAAAGTGATGTGTAACTTCATTTTTACACAAGGAAGAGCATCTATATACTTCATATATGGGATATACAGAGTGTATTCTCTTACTTTCAGTGGAATAAATACAATTGTATGCTACTTCTTAATTGTTTCTTCAAGAATATGTTGCAGCTTATGTCACTTCATTCAATAGTTCGTGCTCTGTTTACTTATACTTCACGATCATTTATGTCTCTCACTGTTCTCCTAGCATTTGTGATGCATAAATATACTAACTATTTTGTAAATTAGGTACAAAACGAATTAAAAACAAACATTATTTTTACGTCGCATCTGCCGTCAGAGGAAGGCGAGGTTTCTGGCCACTAGGGGCGCTAGTGTCACTTGAACTGTCGAATGGTAACAACTTTCACAGTAGTGAGTGTTGCGACTGTATATATATTAGGCTGTGGTTCTAACTTTGAGGACACATTGATGACAACACGTATCTCCGCGAGCAACATTCTGTTCGCACAGGAAAACATAGAAAGCGCAGATAACATGATTATTGACGACACTTTACCGTCATCCATTACACGAAGTTCAAATATTGATTTGCAGGGTACAGTTATCAACAACCAAAGTACATTAATTAGCAACCACAATGACGCACTTGCCGTAATACTTCAAAAAACTGGATAGTATGAACACCAATTACACCAATTTGTGAGCAGGCGTACAAAATACAAACACAATTGCACAATTGCGTGCAGAAATAAAAATTATAAACACCAATCTGCGAACGGGCATAAATACAAAATTCGACAGTTTGTCGCAAAACCTTACCTTAGTTGCACAAGACATAAACAAAATAAAGCAAGAGCAGAAACAAGTATTAAAAGATTTTCAGGATACAGTCACACAGCAGATCAGTGATTTGATAAAGAATTTTAACGAGGAAATGAACGTAAAATTTAAAGACATGGAACAACAGCTAAAACAAGATGAACTTTCTAAAGTAAACAATTACATTACGGAAATAAAAACAGAAATTACACACTCTTAACGAACACAACGATACAGTAGAGCAGTAAATAAAAGCGATGAAACACACACAAACCTGGAAACAATACAAACACAATTAACATCCACAGTAAAGAACATCTCTACCATAGTAAACAAATTGCACAAGGATTACGAAAATTTACTACTTTACTACTTTCTGCGACAATGTCGCAGCTTGGAAAACGTGAAGCAGGAAATCAATAGAATGTGCAAATGGGGGATCATACAGCCATCATTTTCACCATATTGCAGCCCAATACTACCAGTTAGCAAACCTGATGGATCAGTACGACTAGTTTTAGATGCTAGAGGCATAAACCAAGTCCTAGTACCAGTAAGAACCAAACCAGATAATTTAGATGAACAATTGTTAAAATTTCATAACACCAAACATTTCAGCACCCTCGACCTTAAAAAATCCTACTGGTAAATAAAGTTACATGAGAAGAGCAGAAATAAACAGCATTTGTCTGCAATGGCAGGAGTTATGAATTTCAAGTTCTACCCTTTGGCTTAAACATTAGTGCAGGCGTCTACATATAAGCTTTGGACCAGAATTGCTCAGTAAAGTTATCATTAATGTTGACAATATGTTAATAGCTACATCAATTTGGGCAGAACACATCAGTATAATGGAAAAGGTATTTCCGAGATTTGCAGAGTACAAAGTAATAGTAAATCTAAAGAAATCTAACTTTGGCAAAGAGCAAGGAAAATTTTTAGAACATATATCTGAACAGGGTGTATTACCAGACCCAAATAAACTAGATGCCATACGTAATTGTCAACCCCCAGGGAACAGAAAACAATTGAAAGCATATCTAGGACTAACTTCCTTTTTCCGAAGATTTATACCACAGCAGCTTATGAATAGCGATGCCCTACTTAAACTATTGAGAAAGAATAAACCTTGGTTATGGGATGAGAGATGCCAAGACTTTATCAAAATTGAAAATGCATTGATATCAGCAAACATTTTGAGTCATCCTGACATGTCTAAGGACTCCTATTTAAGCACAGACGCCTCGTCTCAGGTCCTGGGGGCATGTTTGTTCCAGATGCAAGAGGAAGAAGGAAAAACAGTACCCAAAGTCATCAGCTTTGCCAGCAGAACTTTATCAGAGGCAGAAAGATCATATTCTGTATCAGAATTGGAAAGTTTAGCAGCAATTTTGGCGTTTCAGAAATCCGAGTACTTTCCTTGGGGTTAAAACATCAAAGTCTATAATGATCACCAACCATTATCTGTTCTCTTAACATGTAGGCTGTTACACCGAAGACTAGCAAGATGGTGTTTGTGCCGTCAGGAATTTAATTTTGAAATAATATACATAAAGGGCCGTCAGAATATTATTGCAGATTCAATATCCAGGTTGCCGCAGAGACTAGACGAATTCAGTGAACTGTCTGAATACGATTCAGAATTCCGAACATTATTGATGCAAAGTGTTGTGGGTTGGCAGGAGAGCCAACACCGGGTACTAGAGGAAGCCGAAAGGCACGCGTTTTAGCTCACGCAGGCTGGCGTGAGGTCTGGAACAGGACAAGGAAATTAGACTTTAAAAAAACGGACGTAGCTGGTGGAATACTTAACTTTAATCCATTAATGATGAACGTCGGTCTTGACGGTACATGATTCACAATATCAATAGTAACTGATAATGGCGCCTTGCTAGGTCGTAGCAAATGACGTAGCTGAAGGCTATGCTAAAACTATCGTCTCGGCAAATGAGAGCGTATTTTGTCAGTGAACCATCGCTACCAAAGTCGGTTGTCGAACTGGGGCGAGTGCTAGGAAGTCTCTCTAGACCTGCCGTGTGGCGGCGCTCGGTCTGCAATCACTGATAGTGGCGACACGCGGGTCCGACGTATGCTAACGGACCGCGGCCGATTTAAAGGCTACCACCTAGCAAGTGTGGTGTCTGGCGGTGACACTACACAAAGTAGTACACAAAAATCAAAATGCAAAAAAATTTGCAAACAGATGGGAATGATACAACACTGAGACGATAGGTGGAAAAAGTTAATACAAAATATTAACCGAAATGCAAACCACAAGTTAAGTAAATGGTATCAGTTATACAAAGGCGTTCTGTTTCACCAGGAGCACAAAAGTTTTAACCATTGGTGTGTATGCCTTCCGGAGGAATATATCGACGAATTTATCAAACATACACACGAAATTTGGAGACACTACGAAGTAACAAAGTGTACAGAAAAGATTTCCAAACTTTGTTATTTTCCTAATTTACGACGAAGTGTTTCACAAATATTAAGAAAGTGTGCTATTTGCCAAAGAACAAAACCATCCAATGTGTCAAAATTTACAAAACTACACCTCATACTAACCAAAGCCCCCACTGGAAATGGTTTCTGGAGATATCGCAGGGCCATATGCTAGAGCAAAAGGAGGTGTCACATACATAATAGTTCTTTATGATATTTTCACAAAATACATCAAACTTTATGGTATCAAAACCACTACAGTCAGTTGCATCATAAGGAGTATTGAAAAGGATTACTTACAAAGAGAAGGGAAACCCAAAGTAATATTAACAGACAACGCAGCCTATTTTGTGGGAAGAAAATGGAAACAATTCATGAACGCACAGGGCATTAAATACATCTTAGTGAGTTTTTTCCACCCAGAAGCAAGTCCCCTTGTAAAGAGTGTTTAAAGAATTCAATAGATTTATAAGGACATACACTAATAATAAGCATTCACGATGGATTGAATACGTGACTCCATTTATGCAAATACACTCCTGGAAATTGAAATAAGAACACCGTGAATTCATTGTCCCAGGAAGGGGAAACTTTATTGACACATTCCTGGCGTCAGATACATCACATGATCACACTGACAGAACCACAGGCACATAGACACAGGCAACAGAGCACGCACAATGTCGGCACTAGTACAGTGTATATCCACCTTTTGCAGCAATGCAGGCTGCTATTCTCCCATGGAGACGATCGTAGAGATGCTGGATGTAGTCCTGTGGAACGGCTTGCCATGCCATTTCCACCTGGCGCCTCAGTTGGACCAGCGTTCGTGCTGGACGTGCAGACCGCATGAGACGACGCTTCATCCAGTCCCAAACATGCTCAATGGGGGACAGATCCGGAGATCTTGCTGGCCAGGGTAGTTGACTTACACCTTCTAGAGCACGTTGGGTGGCACGGGATACATGCGGACGTGCATTGTCCTGTTGGAACAGCAAGTTCCCTTGCCGGTCTAGGAATGGTAGAACGATGGGTTCGATGACGGTTTGGATGTACCGTGCACTATTCAGTGTCCCCTCGACGATCACCAGTGGTGTACGGCCAGTGTAGGAGATCGCTCCCCACACCATGATGCCGGGTGTTGGCCCTGTGTGCCTCGGTCGTATGCAGTCCTGATTGTGGCGCTCACCTGCACGGCGCCAAACACGCATACGACCATCATTGGCACCAAGGCAGAAGCGACTCTCATCGCTGAAGACGACACGTCTCCATTCGTCCCTCCATTCACGCCTGTCGCGACACCACTGGAGGCGGGCTGCACGATGTTGGGGCGTGAGCGGAAGACGGCCTAACGGTGTGCGGGACCGTAGCCCAGCTTCATGGAGACGGTTGCGAATGGTCCTCGCCGATACCCCAGGAGCAACAGTGTCCCTAATTTGCTGGGAAGTGGCGGTGCGGTCCCCTACGGCACTGCGTAGGATCCTACGGTCTTGGCGTGCATCCGTGCGTCGCTGCGGTCTGGTCCCAGGTCGACGGGCACGTGCACCTTCCGCCGACCACTGGCGACAACATCGATGTACTGTGGAGACCTCACGCCCCACGTGTTGAGCAATTCGGCGGTACGTCCACCCGGCCTCCCGCATGCCCACTATACGCCCTCGCTCAAAGTCCGTCAACTGCACATACGGTTCACGTCCACGCTGTCGCGGCATGCTATCAGTGTTAAAGACTGCGATGGAGCTCCGTATGCCACGGCAAACTGACTGACGCTGACGGCGGTGGTGCACAAATGCTGCGCAGCTAGCGCCATTCGACGGCCAACACCGCGGTTCCTGGTGTGTCCGCTGTGCCGTGCGTGTGATCATTGCTTGTACAGCCCTCTCGCAGTGTCCGGAGCAAGTATGGTGGGTCTGACACACCGGTGTCAATGTGTTCTTTTTTCCATTTCCAGGAGTGTAGTATACTGTCTCCCCCAATCTTCCACAGGTTTCACTCCTAATGAACTTGTGTTTGACACAAAGCAAAATGACGAATGGGAATTACCCATACCAAAATTACCTACTACAGAGTTAACTTTACAGGATAAAATCAAACGGCAATAATTACGCTGGAGAATAGAGCAGAATACAGAAAGAGAATACACAACAAAAAGCTAAAACGAGCTACACATTTTTTGAAGGTCAACGAGGCCTCTTGAGAACACATCCCAAATCGGCAAAGATCGGTAAGTTAAAAAAGAATGGCAATTCATGCACTCAGGACCCTATATTATTACAGAAATACCTTATCCTGGAACTTATAGTTTAGTATATGAAAGAATGGGGCAAGACAAAGGATTCCACTCCCTCACAAAGATTTAAAGGGTTTTCACGAGTAGTGGTGACACTTTATCACAGCAGTTTTGTTTTCGGAGAAATAAGTATGTACAAATAATATCATGGTTTTCATTATTATTATAACGACTATCTCCACTTTATTTTTGGAGAGTGATTGAACTAGAACTCACAATTTCATTTCTGGGAGTTTTCTCTTCTTTGCTTCACGAAAACTTTTCGTCCTCTTGTTTTTTGAATTTTCACGTTTACAATCTGATTCTGGCACCCTCTGCGGTTTTGAGATTTTTATAGTGATCTTCTACAGATCCCTCTGGACCGCTCTCTGACATTCTGTGCCATATTTACCCTTTGTTATAATATTGAGAGTTTTCCTTGGCGTTTTGGAGTTTTCCATCCTGTAGAGACACATATAAAATAGTCTTATAAGCAAATGTTATAGTTTTATACAAAAAAATTAATATGTACATTTTGAATGAAATATGTATAGACTTAAGTAATTTACTTGTTTTATAAGCAAAAACAGACATTCCACAAGAGGGAAGTGTAAAAACACAGCTTTATGTGAAGCGAAATGCAAACGGGAGTTGTGTACAAATCAGCTGCGTGCGCTCAACAATGCATTTTTACGTCAGTACTAGGGAAGAGACGTTGACTTTGTGCAAGCGCAACAGGCTAACTCGCGGCGCCTTTGTCTGCCATTGTCTCCGCCCTCGACACTGTTGTATGTATGCAATGTGCTGCCTCTACTTTCATTTCAATGGGGTTTCTTTCTAATGTAGGTCAGGTTTACCATAAAGCAGGAAAATTAGTGTTCAGCAGTCACAGATCACAGGACACATTATTTGAGCTGCAGAAACAGGACATTTTGCCTCACGGGGGACTTGCTTTTCACTCTTGCACCTCACATCAGTTAAATATGACAAAATATTAAAGTTACACTACACTGAATTTTGAAATTATACTTCAAGCTAGTGCACTCAAGGACAGTACAATACAGTTGATTTCTCTTATTAAAAGTTACACTCAATCTGAAATTATAGTGTCTTCTTACTTCCTACTTACTATTTATTAAGTAATTGATGTTCTCTCATTATACTAAGTTACTATTGTACTGGCCCACCCGGTTACTTGTGTGATCTAACGCACTCCTTTCTGGGCAGGAAGGGGTGCAGGTCCCTGGCACGAATCCACCCGGCAGATTAGTGTCGAGGTTCGATGTGCCGGCCAGTCTGTGGATGGTTTTTAAGGCAGTTTTCCATCTGCCTCAGCGAATGAGGGCTGGTTCCCCATATTCCGCCTCAGTTACGCTATGTCGGCGATTGCTGCGCAAACACTTTTTCCACATACCATAAATACCCTACCACACAAACATTGGGGTTACACTCATCTGGTGTGAGACGTTTCTGAGGGGTGGGGGGGTACACTGGGGGCCGAACTGCACAATAACCCTGGGCTCAGTGTGGGGCGGCGGTGGGGTGAGTGGACTGCTGTAGTCTGTTGTGAGGTTGCAGCAGCGGGGACAAAGCCTCTCCGTTGTTTCTAGGTCCCCAGTTCCTTTCAATACAATACAATACTATTGTACTGAATTATTGGCTCAAATGTTTTATTTCATGTCACTTCCTTCCACAAGCATATGTTCCTCTAAATTTGCGTTTATACAGTACTTTACATGTGGAGGACGTAGTCAATTTTTGGAGCCATTACCCTGACATTGGCTATAACCATTAGGAGAAGGGTAGGATGATGATGAAAAGACATATTTACTTGGGTTTGACCCTGGCTGTGTATGTTCACTCTAGAACACGTCAGATGCTATAGAATGATTAACACATAAATAAATGTATTTGAGCATACATATCTTTGTATTCTACAGACTATCTGCAGTCTCTCTCTGCTCCACAAGTACGGTTATCCATGTTCACCAGCAGTTGGTGCAGCACTAGTGTTGTGTTAGGTTCATAAAGATTTTGCTACACTGGACACCATATGCTAGGCGTGACCTGAAAGCAGTCTGACGATAATCTGAGGACAACCTGACATGAAGCCTTGAGTATAGTTGCTTAAAAAGATGTGCAGTGAAATCAGAATTGCGGACAGTAAGTGATACGAATTGAGTGTCCTCTGGTGGTGTGTGTAGCGCCACGTGGTGGCGCATGGCAAACATTCTACAGCAGCGGCTTGCAGTGGCCATTTTAAATGTCTATTCTGCGAAGATGTGAGTTGCATGATACACATGATGTGCAGTTCATGTAGACACTGTTTCTTATTAAAGCAACAATGTAAGCTCAAAGATTTGCAGGAATTTCTTAACTTCATGAGAATGGAGAGCAGTAACGCTATTGTGATCCTAATTAACTTTGTTTATATTTGTGACATCATATGACTTAGGTCTCTGACATAGTGACATCATCCTTATCAGTGGTGTCATCATAGTCATCAGTGGGGAGCCACAAGCCCTCCTTACCTCCAGTAATTCATAATGCAGTATTACACATCCTAGATGACAGCAATATTCCAATTTCATTAGTGGAAAATTAAAAACTCTCTTCTATCCCCCTCTCTCCAGCTAATCACTATGTGCAGTACTCCTTATCTCCCGTCAACAATTGCATAATATTTAAAAAATCCAAGATGATGGAAAGAGTCCAGTCATGTTAGTGCGAAAATATAAAAAATTCTCCCATCCCCTTATCTCCAGCCAGTCATGCAGTGCAGTAAGGAGTCAATTGTAGCATAGAAATAGACCAATTGCATGCTTTATACCCCTAGTTAGGACTGTTGATATTTTTAAAAATATCGGAATCCGAAATACCAATAATTAAATTCAATATTATTGGCCCTCGAGTCATTCAAATTATTATCGATATACTGTCAGAAAAAGTATCGACATACTGGCCAAATTGTAAATATACTGCCACAGGTTGTATACGACCCGGGGACAACCAGGAGATCCGAGAAAAACCCGGGAATTTATTCATCCGGGAGAAAACCGGGAAAAACTCGGGAATTTTTCATTGTTTTTGTTTTCAGTTAAATGTTTGTAATTTTGACTGGTAAGAACCGATACTCTAACAAAGGATATTACTGTATCCCGCTACTGCAGAATAATACCACAGTCTAACACAAAGACCTTGTAAAAAATAACTAGACTCACTGATGGCGCTGCAGTCGCGGGATAATTTGAACCTTCGGCTGGACGCCATTATAGTGGTTGTAGTCTGATGTGTTGTGTAGTATTGTTGTTTATGAAGACCCTGATTCAACGTTGTATATTTGTTGGGGCGTACATACAGTATTTGTTACTCGTAATTCTACTGTCTGTACGTTCCAATGAAAAGAAGCCCAATGGTGAAGAGTTGTGCAGCGATTAATTGTACAAATAAATTCGAGAAAGGAACGAATATTACATTTCACAGGTATGTGGATATTTTAAGTTGTTTTGTATGTCGTCGCACTTGCTTAATAAATGTTTTTATAACACGGTATTAGCATAATGTCTGTGCATCTATTTGCAGGTTTCCTTTCTCAAAACCACAGCTGTTACAAAAATGGTTACACGCTGTCAGGAGGCAAGATTTCCGACCGACAGAATACCATTTTATATGTTCTGATAATTTTGAAGATAGTTGGCTGATCGGTAGTGTTTTCATGGTCTAGGTTAGGTTGAAACTTGATAATTTGGTCGTGAGTTGCCAAAGCACTATGCTGTATATAACGCACTTCTCGTCATAAAATCTAAAGTAAGGTAGAGTCAGAAAATATCTATTAATATAGTGGGCAAATCTTCGAGTAATTTGACGCATTTTGCGTACATCTATCGTAAATGAACTACGAAAAATGCTAGGGGTCCAGTCCATAACTTTTAGCTACGGCAGATTCCATATAGTACGTAAGATAAATTCATAAACAGGGACTAGTTGCTGTTTGTTCATAAATTAAAAAGTATATTGTAGTAACGTATTTAAATGAGGCATTATGTTTGTGACCTAACTCAAGGGAAGGCATTTTATAACCAAAAGCGATGTATAAACATTCGAACTCCGCGTGTCAGTTTACCACTCTAATGGCCGCCGCCCAGCTATTCAATTTGTCCGCTCTTCACAATCGACCACTCGTGCGGTTGTGGGGGCCTGGTCTAACATAACAGTCGCGACACTTCGCCTCGGTTTTGTTGCCTACAGCGCCAGCAGCGCCCCAAGCGGCTGATAGGTTGAACTGTGAGTTCGGCGCGATCGTGAAAGTGAATAGTGATTGATTATTTTGATTTATACAATGGTTTTTACCATCGGGAGCGTTTGTAGCGCAATAAATTGCAGCAACAACAGGAAGAAGACACCACAGCTGTCTCTTTTTAGGTTTCCTAAGGATCCTGAGAGGTATATACCATCATGTTACTAAGCTGTATCGTCAGGATTTACTTGCAAACTATATGTGTGTAAATGATGAATATATCGTTTTAGGAGCAGAAAATGTCTTGTTAATACCAGACGAGAAGACCTTATGAAGAAAGACCCAGTTTACCTGTATAATAATATTAGGTTTTGTCCGCTACATTTCGAAGAAAACCAGTTCATGAACGCAGACAATAACAAACTCGTGTTGAATGCAGTACCCACACTGTTTGACATCCTAAATAAGCCGCCTCAACTGACGATGAAGAGGAAACTGCCACAAAGATTCGACAGTCAATCTAAAGCTGTAAAACAGTCGTATGACACAGAAGCAGCCAGTTCAGCTCTCCATGTATCAGTGCCAGATTCGTGCGAATCGTCACCACAGACGTGCTTTGACGATAAAGTGGTTAGATTAAGTGGAGCTGTTCATGTCCTACAAAAGCGTGTGAAGTGTCAGAATGTGCAGATCGAGCGAAACTATTACGGGACAAGGAAAGTGCCTACAGACAGATTGTTTGAAAATTATCCAAATATTTGGTTTTTCGTGAAATGTAATGTAATCAGCTCATTATAATGTTTTCAGCATATTTCTGCCACTATTTGGCAGTTGCTTTACCCACTTTGAATAATATAAAGATTAAGGTCGTACTTGTGGCAACAGGCAACAATGACACACACAGTAGGCCTACGGAACGATGAACGAGCTGTCGATCGCTTTTGCATGTAGAGGTACATGTCTGTGCTTCTTACATGTGAATCTGTGTGTTTATATTCTTTTAATATCAACGTGGTAAGCTGCAATTCTGTCCAATGTCACAAGTGTTTCTTCACGAATGTGTTGTAGCTTGCCACTCTATTCATGGTTTTTGTCCATACTTGCGCTTATTTTAGAATCATTAATAGAAACATATATACCTTCCGATACTAAACAAACTCTTGGAGGCAAGAAAATAACTCGAATAATTCGGAAATTACGTAGGAAATGGATGTAAACAAACATTATGCTTACAACGCATCCGTCTGACGTTCACCTTACTTGCCGCTTTGAGCGCTAGTGTCGCTCCATCTGTCAAACGGCAACAACTTTTACAGCAGTGAGTGTCGCGACTCTTTTGTTAGACTGTAACAATACTTCAGCAATAACACATGAACGAGAGGAAAAAAAAAATGAAAGCCGGCCGGAGTGGCCGAGCGGTTAAAGGCGCTACAGTCTGGAACCGCACGACCGCTACGGTCGCAGGTTCGAATCCTGCCTCGGGCATGGATGTGTGTGATGTCCTTAGGTTAGTTAGCTTTAAGTAGTTCTAAGTTCTAGGGGACTTATGACCACAGCAGTTGAGTCCCATAGTGCTCAGAGCCATTTGAGCCAAAAAATGAAAATCAAACTTATATTGCCAAGGAAACGCGCCATATACAGCAACAAAACACAGTGCTCATACAAGCGTCTGCCAACAGCAAAATGTGTCAAAGGCTTTAGGAAGACTAAGCAATGCTTCATAACAACAAATTGCCTCCGCTGAGCGTGACGTCACAACTGCTTGCTTTTGATTCATTTGAGCAGCTGGGAGCGAGCTCATGCGCATGTGAAGCTGAGTCGCGTCTGAGTAGTACCTTCGCCCGCTTCTGACTACAAAAGTGTGGCAGTTAGCTGCATATGCAATAGCAGGCAGATGCTACCTGGAAAAAAGTTTACTTGCGCGCCTAAGCTGTCCGATTCACGCATGCGCAACAGGCCTGGATATAGGGGGCGGGGGCAAACTTGGGTATCTGCCCCTGGCAGCAATTTCTGGGAGAGGGTGAAAGACTTTGTTTCACAAAGCGCCTAGTATCCAGCGCACGTCGGTCTATCGATTATTTACATGATTATGAAACGCAACCCTGTTGAATAACAGGTAAGAAAGATTACGTATTATGTTCTCGGTGTATCCAAGAAAACGAAATTTTGGCAGAAATTTTTTTGCCAGAACGCTACACTGGCAAGGCCCAGTTGTAAAGCCCCGGCTAGCAGCCGCTAAAGTTCTACACTGGGAGTAGCGCGGAAAACGCGATGTACGAACACGTAATAACACCTAACCGGAGAATACACGTGGGATAACTGAAACGGTGATTGTGGCAGGGTTAGTCACGTTAACCGGAAAATAAGTTGTAACCCTGGCAAGAATAGTTACAGAATTACTGATGACAAGATTGTTTGTTAGAACGAGGAAGGAGAAGAGACGGGGACTTCACACAAATATGACGTTTCTAAATTTATATAAAAATTTCGTACTGCTACTTTTCGATCTCATGCTTCAGAAGCTAGAGCATATGAATGAAACGTGTAACTATTTCCTAACATGAAACTTTTTGCTTATAGTAGGCCTAATAAGCATTTGATATTGCTACTTCGTGATTATATTCTGTCGTGCTATAAAATGACCATTTGTGGCAAAACAGTGTCGTTTATTCGGTGTGTGTTACAATTGCTGCAATATTAGGCAGACTTATTTCGTGTTATCTAGCAGACAGTGACAAAATACACGTAATCAGACCGAGAAACCGCACCAGTCTTGGGGTACTATTCGCATTAATAGCATTTTCAGTATTAGGCAATGACATTTGGTTTTTTCGTGTAGCAAAACGTTTGCCGAACTTTGATGAGCTAATAGATTCCTTCCCAAAAGGAAAGCAAGCCATGTAAAGCTGTACTAAGGTTAGAGAGAACAGCAGTGCAAGGACTTAAGGATTGAAGAAATGTGTAATGTCTTGCTTGTCTGTTGTCTTTACTGGTTTTATGTATCCTATATTTAATTTTATGTCAAATAATCCCATCCAGCATTTATTGTGAGTTTTTAAAACAGGGGCAAGTTGTCAAACTGGCCGACTGGGAGCAGGAGAGGCACCACAGGACATTTTAATTTCCACTGTTCTGAATATAGTTTTATGGCACCCACTACAAAGTGGTATACGTTTGGGTTCCTCAGAGCGAAATACAGTGATGTGCGATAGAAGAATGCTGTGTGAAGAGGCATGACACTGCACTTTGGCACATTTAAGACAAAATAATATGTCATACATTTTCTCAAACACACATGTTTTATGTATCAGACTCTTCAGAAAGATGTGGGCTTCAAAATGGACATTTTTTGAAAAGTCGATTTTTTAAATTTTTGGATTCCTACCTCAAACCCTCGAGGGTTTCTGGTATTGCGCCGGTTTGGAAATGTAGATCCGGGACAGATACTACAGAGCAGCCTTAAGTTGTAATGGGGAGGTGGGTAGTCTCATGTGACCCCTGTTTACGTTTAGTGATTTTGCTGTTTCCTTTTCGTTTATTGCTCTCACGTCAAATAAAAACAAAACGGATTTCTGTGAGCAGGAGTTATCAAGTGAATTAAAATATATTCACATAATTACGGAAGGCTAAAATATGTTATTAGTTTCAGATTTTATTTTTTTCCCCTTTCTGACAGTCAAGCATTAATCGGATTGCAGAACAATGAAGTTATTTTTGTCGATTTGCTAAAGAAATTTGGCTTTTATTAACTTTTCTGCTGAAACAGCCAATTTATTTGAAACGGAGTGTTTAATTCCACATTATTGGCTAGTTTCAACTATTAGCTGCATTTCAGGTGCACGTTTTTATCTTATAGCACATATGGCCTTATGCCATAATAAAGAACCAAAGATGAGATAATACAATATTGGTACTCCATAGAGGTGGGCCAAACGGTTATTCTGGAGTAACCGTTATCACAGTTCCAGTTATTCTTTGATAACCGTTATCGTTAACGGTTATTAATAACTGCCAAGTTATTTTTCGCTAGCGAATACCGATAACTCCGACAGTTAAATAACGACATAGTTGGAATCCATCAGTTTAGTTATCAGTATAACTGCGAGTAGTGTGAAATAGCAGGAATGTCGTATGAATCGTGTCATAACCTCAGCTTATTAACTCCGGGTACATTTTAGTTGATGTTAGAACGATTATTAGTGTTTCAGATTATATGTTTGTAGGTTATCGGTCGCTATTAGAAATATTATCTTCGCAGCTGCGACAGAAAGTACGCGGAACTTCGCCAAAGCACTGTTTAAGTAAAATGTTAACAACGTGCGTTTTTAAGTATGAAGTAATATGTAAACTGAGTACTGTAGGTTAAATTCGAAGCTTAATTTCTTGTGCTGCTCACATAATAGAATAAAGTGTACAGCCTTGTAATACAACAAAATATACGTAATGTGACAGATTCGTTTACTCCTGTGCTGTAAAAGCTAGTCCTATTGGGGAAAGTGTGAGTACGCTAATCCAAGTTTTATGTCAGATCTGCAAACTGCTCGATTTCTCCAGCGACAGCATGTTTATAACATATGATGACATGCAGATCGAAAAGGTTTGACAGTGTTACATTTCTGGGACTACAACTCGATAATAAATTCAGTTAGGAAGGGCATACCACATTTTTTTCATTCTATTATTTCATAAGGGAACATATTCTGTGGTAACTCATCAAACGTAGCAAAAGTTTTTCGCATGTAAAAGCGTGTAATAAAAATCGTTTGTGGTATCAATTCAAGAACATCATGTAGGAACCTGTTCAAGGAACTTTGTATTCTAACCACTACTTCCTAGTATATTTATTCCTTAATGAAATTTGTTACAAGTATTTCCAACCAATAGCTTAATACATAATATCAGTACTAGAAATGGGAACAGCAATCTACATAAAGACCTAAAATTACTTACCTTGGTCCAAAAGGGGTCCAATATTCAGGAACATGCATTTTCAATAAGCTGCCAGCAAGTCAGCAACCATTAAAAACTTGATTTCAGATAAGGCACGGTTTACAGTGTGTTTGAATGACTATTTGATACATAAGTGTCTGATTCCACCCATCATCAATATGCCGGAAATGTCTATTTTAAGTGTGTCTATGACGTCACTACATACACATGGCAACAAACACGAAGATACATATAAATAATACAATAACATTTCCCACCAAAAATACAATCAAACCAATGGGACAACTGCGGGAAGTTGGGGGTTTTAGGGTGAGGACAAGCTAGTAAAAAAAACACACAATGATCCCAAAACACAAAATGAAGAACAAAAAGAAAAAAAATACAGCATTCTGCTACACCAACAAAAATCTGCAGGAATCGGACACTTCCCTTGAACAATATAGGTCAACTATAGGTGACCATACCAAAACACCAATACCCACAACTAAAAGTACGAAAATTGGAATCAGACATTTCCCTTGACCTACATAGGTCAACCTCAGATGACGATACTAAAACATCAACACACACAATTATGAAAATGGGAATCGGTCATTATCCAGTGACCTATATAGGTCCACCACAGCTACTGATGCCAAAAAACCAACACCTACAACTGCGAAAAATAAAACCACAATCCCAAAAGTCCACAAATCAATCATCCCTACATAAATTAAATCACATTCAATACTTCATAAATACACAAAACATCACAGCTAGAAAAAAAAAAAATTAATTACCACCAGCAAATTCCGGCACTGCAACCTAGATCGACAGCCCCCCCTCCCCCCCTCACACACACACACACACACACACACACACACACAAACAAACTCATAAACACCGTGCCGTAATGACATTCACATACCACAACACCTTTACGTCGAAGCAGACGGGTGGAATCAGACGCTTCCAGTGACCCCTCCTTCTACTCTGTAGATGAATATCGTAACAGAGACTGATAGACCAGCTTAGGTAAAAATTCTGCTATATTTCAGTTTTGACAGCACTTGGTTGCAACAGTCAAGATCGGGTATTCTGTGTACGATAAATTTATTAAAAGTACGTAACTGTGTTTTATTCTGTCAGTGTACCAATTCTGTAAATATTAGCAGTTACTGTGATATATTCACGTATTTTGACAATCTCCTGACAAATGATGAGGATAATAATTATTATATTCCACTGTATTATGTTATACTTTCTGACATGTTATTTGTCATTCGCGATGGCCAGCGGCTATTTCCGTAGCAGTACGAAAATATTTGTTCGCTCCAGTTACTATCCTCTCTGGAAATATCACCTGGAACTACGACCTTTAACTGGAGTCACCGAATCAGGAACGTCTAGATTAGATTAGATTAGATTAGATTAGATTAGATTAGATTTACTTTCATTCCAATTGATCCGTAGTGAGGAGGTCCTCCAGGATGTGGAACATGTCAGAAAAACAACAATACATGACAAATATTTAAACTAAAACAAATAAGCTAATGTACCATTCCACAGGTCCCAAGTGGAATGATCGTCATTTTTTAATGAACACTAAGAGTCATTTTTTAATGAACACTAAGAGTCATTTTACAAATACTATTGCACTGAATTTAAAATAAAAAAGTTTTATATTTATTTATAAGGTAAGAAACATGCAATACAACTACTGTAATACTTATTTACAATGAACACATTACTGCACTGAAATGGTGCAGAAGTTAGATTATACTTACACACACACACACACACACACACACACACACACACACACACACACACACACACACACACACACACACACACACACACACAAATTTTCAGTGAACACATTACTGCACTGAAATTGTGCAGAAGTTATGTTGTACTTATATACAAATCAGTTGGTTTTCCTCAGAAATTCATCAATGGAGTAGAAGGAGTTGGCCACCAATAAATCCTTTAGGCTTCTCTTAAACTGAATTTCATTGGTTGTTAAGCTTTTTATGGCTGCTGGCAAGTTATTGAAAATGTGTGTTCCTGAATAATGCACACCTTTTTGTACAAGACTAAGTGACTTTAAATCCTTGTGAAGATTATTCTTATTTCTAGTATTGATTCCATGAATTGAGCTGTTGGTTTGAAAAAGTGATATATTTTTAATGACAAATTTCATTAAGGAATAAATATATTGGGAAGCTGTAGTTAGTATCCCTAGTTCCCTAAACAGGCTTCTGCAGGATGTTCTTGAGTTCACACCACATATAATTCTTACTGCACGTTTTTGTGCCCGGAAAACTTTAGCTTGGCTTGATGAATTACCCCAGAAAATAATCCCATATGACATTATGGAATGAAAGTAAGCATAGTATGCCAGCTTTTTCATTTTTATATCCCCTATGTCTGACAAAATTCGCATTGCAAACAGAGATTTGTTAAGACGCTTCAGCAGTTCTGTGGTGTGCTCCTCCCAGTTGAATTTATTATCAAGCTGTAATCCCAAGAATTTAACACCGTCCACTTCTTCTATCTTCTTGTCATCATATGTTAGACATATACTCTTGGGACACCCCTTACAAGTTCTGAACTGCATGTAGTGTGTTTTTTCAAAGTTTAGTGACAAAGAATTGGCTAGGAACCAGTGATTAATGTCTACAAATATTTTATTGGCTGATCTTTCTAAGACTACACTTGATTTGCTATTTATTGCAATGTTTGTATCATCAGCAAACAAAACAAACTTGGCATCTGGTAATGTTACTGATGAAAGGTCATTGATATACACAAGAAAAAGTAAGGGCCCCAAAATGGAACCTTGTGGGACCCCACATGTAATTAGTTCCCAGTTGGATGATGCCTGATAGCTTGATGCATGTCTCTTTCCTAATAACACCCTTTGTTTCCTGCCAGAGATATAAGATTTGAACCATTTTGCAGCATTTCCTGTTACACTATAATATTCTAGTTTACTTAAAAGGATATTGTGATTTACACAGTCAAATGCCTTTGACAGATCACAAAATATACCAGTTGCCTGCAATTTTTTGTCTAATGAATTAAGTACATTTTCACTGTAAGTGTAGATAGCCTTCTCAATATCAGAACCTTTTAGAAATCCAAACTGTGACTTTGACAGTATGTTATTTGAGATAAGATGGTTATAAAGACGACTGTACATTACTTTTTCGAAAATTTTTGAGAATGCTGGCAACAGTGAAATTGGACGGAAATTTGATGCTATTTCTTTATCTCCCTTCTTAAACAGTGGCTTAACTTCAGCATATTTCAGCCATTCGGGAAATATTCCACTGATAAACGACTGGTTACACAGATAGCTTAATATGTTACTTAGCTCAGAATCACATTCTTTAATTAACTTTGTTGATATTTCATCATACCCACTAGATGTTTTTGATTTTATAGATTTTATGATGGACATTATTTCTGTTGGGGTAGTGAGGGTCAAATTCATATTATGGAAGTTACTTGAAATGTCTGGTCTAAGGTAATCCATAGCAGCATCTACCGAACCTGACAACCCCATCTTTTCAGTAACAGTTATAAAATGTTTGTTAAAAAGTTCTGCAACACTATACACATCTGTCACCAATGCATCATTTACTCTTAATGCTATTTGTTCCTCTTCATGTCTGGTTCTACCGGTCTCCTCCTTCACTATATCCCATATTGTCTTTATTTTGTTATCTGATATGACTATCTTTTCCTTGTAATATATTTGCTTTGACATCCGTATTACAGTCTTTAATATTTTGCAGTATTTCTTATAATGTGCTATAGCATCAACATTGGAAATGTTTCGGATTGACAGATACAGTTTTCTTTTTGTTTTACAAGATACCCCTATTCCTCGAGTAATCCATGGCTTCTTTGTAGACTTTGCTCTAACCTTGGTAAGTTTTGGGGGAAAGCAGTGTTCACACACAGTTATTCCGTTACCAGCTTCCAGGTTATCTGTGGTGGTAGCCCGATAACTACCAGAGAACTAGAACTACGAGCCAATAACGATAACTGCCAGAGGAGAATACCGGCTCTGACAGTTATTTCCATAGTCGCTCGAATTCCTTAGTAACTTTCCTTGTACTACCCGTCCAAGCTAAATTAACACGTAAGGCGGTGGCTTAAGGGAACGACCGTACTTGTTAATGCCTGTACTGCAGCTCCTATCAGCCACGGCTCGGACATTAACTTTATTTAATTGTTTATTCTAAAAGTAACGAAGGCCCACGAAATAGTACACAGTTCTTATCAACAGATGGCGCGCAGTCTCACAGTTATTCCCATGGTCTATAGAACGCCTTCCAAATGCGCAGTACGATCTTCGGTCAGCAGATGGCGCGAGGCACTGTTGACACTAAACAGTTATTGAAATAACTGCCAGAATCAGAGGAACGGTTATCGCAGTAACCGTTACTTCTCAGTAACCGGTTATTTCTATCAGTTACGTTATTTTTTGCCACCTCTAGTACTCCAAGAAAATTTACATCCGAAACTGGACATACGATTGTGCACTTTTAAGTCAAATTATGCATTTCAGTATGGTTCACGAAATACCCATGCTCTTGGAGTATCCTCTAATGTCTTGTTTCTTTTATGACATAATGTAAGATCTTTTAATGTTTTACACGTACCAACATACAGGCTTCCTGCGTCATCGTAGCTGTGCAAGCGCCGAGATGCTTGTTATCTAGCGCCCTCTGGCAACTGCTGAAATGAACCTATTTCTAACAGGTCCCGGGAAAATATTGCGAATGGTGGGTTGAAAATCGTTACTTCCACAGTAAATTTCCTTTTACGGAAGATGAACTATATGCGAGAATGTACTATGAATTTCTTAATCTGAGTGCTTTTGACTCTCATTTAAAAATCAACTCTTTGAGGACGACCATTTAGAATGATTTCGAGCGCACAAGATCTGACATTTATGTCGTTCTTAAAAAATTTTACTGGCACATTTGTGTGATGTATCTCAAAGTGTAAAACGCGTAAAAAGGGTTAACATTATATGTGAAAGCTTTTCTTTTCTTGTAGCAACACTATGTATATTAATTTAAACCATGAACTTTTCCCATTAGTGTGTTCGCGTTACTTAATAGAGATGTTGCTATTGGCTGACTACTTCGCTTGTCTTATGTTCTGAATATCCGCTGTTGTCGGCTTACAAAAGCGCATCACAAACTCGATTTCAATGCTTCGGAAAGTAACACGTGGTGATTGGTGGAATTCGAGTTTATACTTTCGTAATATGAAAATATTCAGTGTACGTGCTGCTGAAAGTCAGACATGTTCCCAAAAAGTTTTTTGCTCCCTGAGTTTCGTTTTCTAAAGTGCCGGGAAAGTCTACGCCAGTGTATAAAACCATAACCATATGAAAGACTGGTAAGTGTTACAGTTCCGAGGAGAGTATACTCACATTTAACACGGAAAAAGTGTATTTTCACCTGGGAGGAAGTGTACTTTTAACCGGGAATTCCGAGAATAATCCGGAAGCTTTTTTTTTTCCTCGTCTACATGTACACCCTGTGCCAGTTTTAGAGCTGTATTTTTAACACTGGAATAGAGGCAGGGGTCAAACTGACTCCTGTCATACGTGTTTTTCTTCATTGTCTTATCCAATTTATTTACTTTGTTAATGAAATTATATGACTTCTTCTAAGTTTTTCTCCTCTTTTGGAAGATGTTTTAGTATTTACAAAATATTTTAATTTTCTTCGCCATTTCATTCAGTATACCTAGAACGGTGGAATGGGTCAATTTGACCCCACTGTAATTTCTCTTCTGAATATAAGTAAATTAACCAACAATACAGTGGCAATGGTGGGCAGTAATGCAGAGCAGGTGCTCCTCATTGTTGCAACATGTGTACATTCCAATCAGCCACAGCTTATGTTGTGTCACTCAGGCAGTCTTTGTCCGTGAAACACATTTTCGAACATGTGAGACTGTGAACGAGGAGCAATTAGTGGAAGAGGATTCAGATGCTGATATACGTTAATTATCATCTCTTACACCACAGCAGCTACAGTTGGAAGCGTCTACAAAGATGATTGCTAGGAATGGAAGGTGGTCAGCTTTGAATGTTCTGAAGTAGAGAGGAGTTCCCACTGCTTATGCCTGCCAACGAGTAGACAGCTGTATCATCAGTGCCTTCTGTCTTATTTTTGATGAAGCAGTGCTACATCTCATGAAGAAATACACAGAATCAAATGCTCAAAAAGTTCTAAAAAACAATGACTGGACTGTGTCACTTGAGGAACTGGAGAAACTGATAGCCATCATGTTTGTTCAGGGTGTATTGGTATGCCCCTTGGATGATCTCTGGTCTCACTCTTGGGGGCCTGCTATTATAAAGGACATTATGCCAAGGGATGGTTTCAGGAGCTTTACAAATTTCTCCATTTTGATGAAAAATCAACCTGGGCTGAACGCCTGGCAGCCAAAAAATTCTCTCTTGTATCTGAAATTTGGGGAAAGTTCACCAAAAACAGTATTTGCAGTTACCGCCCTGGAGAATATATAACCATTGATGAGCAACCGTTACCAAGTAAAGCAAGATGCAGGTTTATTCAATTCATGTCCAACAAACCAGACAAATATGGTCTCAAATTCTGGTTCGCTTTTGATGTAATGACAAAATATATATGTAATGCTTTCTTATACCTCAGCAAAGAGGACATGCACTTCGAGAGTACATTGCTCTGCATCTCCTGGAGCCATTTGTGAATGAAGGAGGAAATGTGACCACAGACAACTTCTTTACATCTCTTCAACCTGCAAAAAAACTCAAAGGAAAGAAAACCTCATTAGTTGGTACAATGAACAAGATCCGCCATGAAATCCCAGATGAGGTAAGGAAGCCGAATGCTGAAATACATTCCATCACAATACTGCATAATAGCAGCAACATGGACTGCACCCTGAGTGTCGTCTGAGTACGCTGCATGCTGAAGTAGCAATAAGCAAGGAAGGAAAGAAAAAACCTGAATCCATAACATTCTACAATGGAACAAAGTACAGGGTGGACGTAGTTGATCAAATGACCCATAAATATACTACGAAGGTTGCATGTAGGAGATGGCCAATGCATGTCTTCTACAACATACTGAACATGGCGGCAATAAATGCGTGGGTCATCTATAACATAGTAGCAAACAAGGAAATTGAAAGGAAGAAGTACATACTTCGACTGGCAAATGAACTCAGGGGAACAAAAGAGCAAGAACATCAGGCAAAGGAAGAGGATATGGGACTGAAATCACTTAGAAAGTGAAGGAAGTGCCAAATCAGCCTCTGCAAAGGCAACAAGACCAGCGAAAACTGTGTAAAGTGCCACAAAGGCACGTGCAGAAAATGTGCGCGTAAAACAAAACTCGTCTGTGCTAAGTGCATCTAGCAGCTTCAAATGACTTGAGTGAAAAGCGATACAGAGCTGCTTGTAAAACACATGTGATAGTAAAATGGACCAAATATACTAAATGTGTCTACAAGGTTGTGAAATAATTAATGCTATAGCACATTATAAGAAATACTGCAAAATATTAAAGACTGTAATACGGATGTCAAAGCAAATATATTACAAGGAAAAGATAGTCATATCAGATAACAAAATAAGGACAATATGGGATATAGTGAAGGAGGAGACCGGTAGAACCAGACATGAAGAGGAACAAATAGCATTAAGAGTAAATGATGCATTGGTGACAGATGTGTATAGTGTTGCAGAACTTTTTAACAAACATTTTATAACTGTTACTGAAAAGATGGGGTTGTCAGGTTCGGTAGATGCTGCTATGGATTACCTTAGACCAGACATTTCAAGTAACTTCCATAATATGAATTTGACCCTCACTACCCCAACAGAAATAATGTCCATCATAAAATCTTTAAAATCAAAAACATCTAGTGGGTATGATGAAATATCAACAAAGTTAATTAAAGAATGTGATTCTGAGCTAAGTAACATATTAAGCTATCTGTGTAACCAGTCGTTTATCAGTGGAATATTTCCCGAATGGCTGAAATATGCTGAAGTTAAGCCACTGTTTAAGAAGGGAGATAAAGAAATAGCATCAAATTTCCGTCCAATTTCACTGTTGCCAGCATTCTCAAAAATTTTCGAAAAAGTAATGTACAGTCGTCTTTATAACCATCTTATCTCAAATAACATACTGTCAAAGTCACAGTTTGGATTTCTAAAAGGTTCTGATATTGAGAAGGCTATCTACACTTACAGTGAAAATGTACTTAATTCATTAGACAAAAAATTGCAGGCAACTGGTATATTTTGTGATCTGTCAAAGGCATTTGACTGTGTAAATCACAATATCCTTTTAAGTAAACTAGAATATTATAGTGTAACAGGAAATGCTGCAAAATGGTTCAAATCTTATATCTCTGGCAGGAAACAAAGGGTGTTATTAGGAAAGAGACATGTATCAAGCTATCAGGCATCATCTAACTGGGAACTAATTGCATGTGGGGTCCCACAAGGTTCCATTTTGGGGCCCTTACTTTTTCTTGTGTATATCAATGACCTTTCATCAGTAACATTACCAGATGCCAAGTTTGTTTTGTTTGCTGATGATACAAACATTGCAATAAATAGCAAATCAAGTGTAGTCTTAGAAAGATCAGCCAATAAAATATTTGTAGACATTAATCACTGGTTCCTAGCCAATTCTTTGTCACTAAACTTTGAAAAAACACACTACATGCAGTTCAGAACTTGTAAGGGGTGTCCCAAGAGTATATGTCTAACATATGATGACAAGAAGATAGAAGAAGTGGACGGTGTTAAATTCTTGGGATTACAGCTTGATAATAAATTCAACTGGGAGGAGCACACCACAGAACTGCTGAAGCGTCTTAACAAATCTCTGTTTGCAATGCGAATTTTGTCAGACATAGGGGATATAAAAATGAAAAAGCTGGCATACTATGCTTACTTTCATTCCATAATGTCATATGGGATTATTTTCTGGGGTAATTCATCAAGCCAAGCTAAAGTTTTCCGGGCACAAAAACGTGCAGTAAGAATTATATGTGGTGTGAACTCAAGAACATCCTGCAGAAGCCTATTTAGGGAACTAGGGATACTAACTACAGCTTCCCAATATATTTATTCCTTAATGAAATTTGTCATTAAAAATATATCACTTTTTCAAACCAATAGCTCAATTCATGGAATCAATACTAGAAATAAGAATAATCTTCACAAGGATTTAAAGTCACTTAGTCTTGTACAAAAAGGTGTGCATTATTCAGGAACACACATTTTCAATAACTTGCCAGCAGCCATAAAAAGCTTAACAACCAATGAAATTCAGTTTAAGAGAAGCCTAAAGGATTTATTGGTGGCCAACTCCTTCTACTCCATTGATGAATTTCTGAGGAAAACCAACTGATTTGTATATAAGTACAACATATCTTCTGCACAATTTCAGTGCAGTAATGTGTTCACTGAAAATGTGTGTGCACCATTTCAGTGCAGTAATGTGTTCATTGTAAATAAGTATTACAGTAGTTGTATTACATGTTTCTTACCTTATAAATAAATAAAAAACTTTTTTATTTTAAATTCAGTGCAATAGTATTTGTAAAATGACTCTTAGTGTTCATTAAAAAATGACGATCATTCCACTTGGGACCTGTGGAATGGTACATTAGCTTATTTGTTTTAGTTTAAATATTTGTCATGTATTGTTGTTTTTCTGACATGTTCCACATCCTGGAGGACCTCCTCACTACGGATCAATTGGAATGAAAGTAAATCTAATCTAATCTAATCTAATCAATTAAAAGAAACTTGTCAGCAGTAGCAACAATAATTTTGTATGATACATTATTGTTCAGATAAATTAGTAATTATTATTTACAGTTGCAGATAATTGTTGTGATTACTAGAAATAAAGTGTGAATAAACAAACATTAAAAAAGTACTTGTTTAAGACAAATATGAAAATATTTTATGTGGGGTCAAAATGACCCCTTTCCACCATTTTAGGATTGTCAGAAAGTTCACCATTTTAGTGTTAAGTATTGATTTATTACTAGATATTCTGTACATCAACAAGCTAGCCACCTGCTTATCCCCCTCAGAGCAGGGATTGAGAGAAAAATGATGCATGTTACCAGTTGGCAGTAACAACTTTCCTAACAGTGGTAACTGCAGGTAAGTGTCACAATAAAAGATGTCCAATTCCGTCATTCAGTTTCATCACAAGTTTATATATATATATATATATATATTTTTTTTTTTTTCTTTTTTTTTTTTTTTTTTTTTGCAAATTTTCTAGGAGTGAATATTGATTCTCAGCTGAAGTGGTGTGAACACACAAAGGTACTTGCAAACAGAATGTCATCAGCATGTTGTGCCCTTAGAATCCTATCGTCAGTGTGTAACAGGCAGTCTCTTCTAGTTACATACTCTTCATATGTACACTCAGTTCATAGCTATGGCATTCTTTTTTGAGGAACAAATGCACGAAATAAGAACATAATTTTCAAACTCCAGGAAAGAGCCATAAGAATAATAACGAAAAATAGTATTTGAGCTCATTGTAAAGATCTGTTCAAAACACTGAGGATTTTAACTACTCCATGTGAATATATTTACCAGTCAGTTGTACACATCAAAAATAACATTGGCAATTACTTCACAAACAGCTCTGTCCATGACCATGGAACTCAACTTGCATTTACTCAGAAAAAATAAACACAAAACTCAAAACAGTGTTTTCTACCAAGGAATAAAACTGTACAATAAATTACCAAAAGAGATTAAAGAAATTGCAAAAATACACTTATTTAAAAGGGCAGCTAATACATTCTATGCGTTGAAGGTTTACTTAGATTAAACAGAGTAGAAGTTCGATACAAAAAAAGTTATACAAATAAATAATAATAATAATGATTATAAAACATCGAACATTCCACGTAACACTTTCACACTATGTTTTTTTCGACATCTGTTGATGTCTTCTGGAAGAAAATGACATATTGATACTTTAACAGCAGCCTTACACCATGCCCCCTCCTCTTTACAGCATTTTAATGATGTCTAAAAATGGTGTCATATTGTATTACTTCCATCGTACACTTCCCTAACTCCAGCTAGTCAGAGCATAGCATTAAGTACAGTGTCAAATATGCAGTAAAAAATTATGTAACCCTCAGATTAAAATTAAAGATGTTCATTATTTCCGAAAGGCATTTAGCTTTGACATAATAGTAGTGTCAAATTACATCGTTCACTTGTACATATATACTTGTAATGATTGCAAGGTCAAAGATATGTGTTGTGTATGAGGACTATCTAGAAAGTAACAGATTTTTTGGTCTAATGCGGCAGTGGGTGGGGCTACAGCCCTTTCTTAGTGCCAGAATATTCCTACACACAGTATGCTTCCAGTGGTGGTAGCATTTGGTTCATGTGTCTGCTGTGTTGCTTTCTGTTTTAAAATGTTTGCCGCAATAGAAGAACCCACTACTTGTGACGTGCATTCTGTGATTAGGGTTTTGTTGGCAAAAAAACTGAAAACTAATTGAAATTAATCGTCATTCATGTGCTGTGTTTACGGAAAAGTAATAAATGAATGAAAGCTGAGTGAGGCAATGGTGCAGAGATTTTAAAAATGGCCATAAGAGTGTTCATGAAGACGACTGCAGTGGTAGGCCTAGCCTTGTGAATGATGAAATATTGATGAAAATCAGTGGCAAAATTCTTCTTTGATCATCCACCATACAGTCTAGATTCGTACTGAGTGACTACCACCTCTTCCTAGCAATGAAGACATGGCTCACTCCACAACGCTTTGATACTAATGCCGAACTGCATGCTGGTATAATAAACCAATGGTTGCAATTGCAGGTGGCAGATTTCTATGGAGATGGTGTTGAAAAAGTCATGCCACAATTTGATATGTGCCGTAATCCTCTCCTCTTCTCCCCACCTTTCATCCAGTCAGAGCCTAATATCGAAATGCAATAGCGAAGTACAGTGCAGCCCTATCTGGGCTATGCTAAAAAATATCTGAATGACCTGAGTCATTTATTACCCCCACAGGCCTCTCCCTCATCTCCTACAGTCTATGTTAGTATTGCCCTTTCAAAGGAATCCCATCAGGACTGTGCTAAAATGTATCCAAAATATGTATCAAAGATAAATCAAAGTATCTGAAATGCATAAAATACCAAAAATATTTGCAACTACGAGAGTCACTCCAAAAGAAATGCACACTATTTTTGTAAAAATACAGTTTTAATTCTGCATGTGTGAAAGTTTTACAGTGTGTAGATACATCTTTCCTGCTTGTTTTCAAACTTAGTTCAACCTGTTCCCATGAGAGGCACTGTCACAGCATGTCTTCAAAGTGGCTGCTACACTTGATGTTTGTCAGAAGCAAAGTGCTGTCATAGAATTCCTGTGCTGTGAAAACAAGACAGTGGGAAACATCCACAAGAGGTTGAAAAAGGTGTATGTAGATGCTGCTGTCGATCGCAGTACAGTTAGTCGGTGGGCAAGCAGGTTATGTGATGAAAGTGGGCACGGCAATATTGAGGATTGTCCTCGCAGTGGCAGGCCTCGTACTGCACACACTCCAGACAATGTGCAGAGAGTTAACGAATTGGTGACTGCTGACAGACGCATCGCATCGCAGTGAACGAATTGTCACGCTACATTGGGATAGGGGAAGGAAGTGTTTGCAGAACACTGAAAGTGTTGGTGTTAAAAAAGGTTTGTGCCAGATGGGTTCCCAGGATGTTGACAGTGGCTCACAAAGAAACAAGAAAAATGGTATGCAGCAAACTTTTGGAACAGTACGAGGATGGTGGAGATGAATTTCTTGGAAGAATTGTGATAGGTGATGAAACATGGCTCCATAATTTTTCACCAGATACGAAGAGGCAATCAATGGAGTGGCATCATGCAAATTCATCCAAGAAAAAAAAAAATTCAAAACCACACCTTCTGCTGGAAAAGTTATGGCTACGGTGTTTTTGGATTCCAAAGGACTCTTGCTTGTGGACATCATGCCAAGTGGAACCACCATAAATTCTGATGCATATGTGATGACACCGAAGAAACTTCAAACTCGACTGAGTCGTGTTCGACCACATTGGCAAAAGCAGGATGTTTTGCTGTTGCACGACAATGCACAGCCACATGTCAGTCAAAAAACCATGGAAGCTATCACTAAACTCGGATGGACAGCACTGAAACACCCGCCTTACAGTCCTGACCTGGCTCCATGTGACTATCATCTCTTTGGGAAACTGAAAGACTCTCTTCATGGAAGGTGGTTTGAAGATGAGGACTCCCTTGTGCATGCTGCCAAACAGTGGCTCCAACAGGTTGGTCCAGAATTTTACCGTGCGGGTATACAGGCACTGGTTCCAAGATGGCGTAAGGCAGTTGAGATGGATGGAGATTATGTGGAGAAATGAAAATATTGTTCCTAAAGGATGTATCTACACACTGTAAAATTTTCAAAGATGTTGAATAAAAGATGGATTTAAGAAAAAATAGTGTGCATTTCTCTTGGAGTGACCCTCGTATATTATCATTACTTATTTCCCAAAAATTGTTTATGGACTGTCTTGCCAGTCACATCAGTGAATTTTTTTTATTGTAATCCCCTGCCCCATATGGGCAGGGGAGGGCTGGTACCGGCACAATCCACTGCTCTTCAGCCAAGTGGCATTACAAAAAATAAAAAGTGGAAATTTATACTTAAAAAAGGGTGGAAAAAGGGGGATATAAAAACACAGTAACTGGAGGACAATAGGAGTTAAAATACGCACTGACACAGGGACATTCATTAGGGGACACTTATAAAAGTCGACATAAAGTTAAAATACACTGGAGCCTCACACACACACACACACACACACACACACACACACACACACACACACACACACACACACACACAAGTTAAAAGTCGGCCACAGTATAAAAAAAACACAGGGTGAGAGACACCTAAAAAATCACTGTACGCGGCGGAGCACACAAGAGGCATACGAAACCGAGGGGAGAGGAAGGTGCAGTGGAGGAGGAGGGGGGGTCTGGAAGGGGTGGGAGGAAAAGAAAAAGGGGGCACACCAAGAGGCAGGAGATGGGTGTGGCAGGAGATGAAGAGGGAAGGCATATCAGGAGGGAGGGCAGAGACACACAAGGGGGGCACGGGAAAGGGAGGGGGTAGGAGGGAGGAAAACTGCTCAGGGGAAGGGAAGATGAGGGGGTAGGAGGGACGAAAAATGCTCAGGGGAAGGGAAGAGCAAGGGATAGAGTGCCCTGAGGAGTAGGAGGGGGAAGGTGGGTTCAAATGGCTCTGAGCACTATGGGACTTAACTTCTGAGGTCATCACTACCCTAGAACTTAAAGCTACTTGAACCTAACTAACCTAAGGACATCACACACATCCATGCCTGAGGCAGGATTTGAACCTGCGACCATAGTGGTCACATGGTTCCAGACTGTAGCGCCTAGAACTGCTCGGCCACCCTGGCCGGCGGGAAGGTGGGGTTAGAGATGGTAGGAGGGGTAGAGATCAGGGCAAAGCTCATCGTCTGTGTAGGGTCGGTGCTGGAAGTTGTGTTGGGAAAGGAGGTGGAAGGTATGGAGATGGAGAGAGGGCAGGTCACAACAGTAAAAGCGGGGCAACAGGCTGGGGGTGGAGAGGAGTGAAGATACCAGGGGGTGGGGGGGATCAAGTCAGTGGATGATGTATGGGTGTGGATGTGTTCGAGGAAAAGAGGAAGATGGGAGAAGGGGATGAGGTTGTAGAGGATTCACATGGGGGAAGGATGGTGGATACAGAAGCCAAGGTGGACTGCATGGCTTTCTAGGATTTGGAGGGCTTTATAGAATCTGGGAGGGGCAGATATCCAAGCAACGCTGGGATAACAAATGATGGGGCGGATCAAGGATTTGTAGGTGTGAAGTATGGTGGAAGGATACAGTCCCCATGTCCAACTGGACAGGAGTTTCAGGAGGCAGAGTCTATCGTGGGCTTTGTGTTGGATCGTAAAGAGACAGGGAGTCCAGGTGAGATGATGGTCGTGGGTGAGGCCACGGCATTTCAGGGTAGAGGTGAGGTGGACAGGAAAGCCATTAACAGTGAGGTAAAAATCGTGGAGCTGGAAGGAGTGGGCGGTAGGACCTATGATCATTGCCTGATCTTGGATGGATTGGTGCGAAGGAGCCACTGGTTGCACCAGGTGCTGAACTGGTCAAGATGGGTTTGATAGGTAGGTTGGGACCATTGAAGGGTAGGATAAAGGGCCAGGAAAGCGGTGTTATCAGCAAATTGGAGGAGGTGAATAGGCGGGGGAGGTTTGGACATATTGGCTGTACCTGTATACAGGAGATAGAGAAGAGGGGGAAGGACAGAGCCTTGGGGCATGCTGGCAGTGGTATAGAAAATATGGGAGTTGGTATTGTGGATAGTCACATAGGAGAGACGATGGGAGAGGAAGGAAGCAACGAGATGGATGAAATTGATGGGGAGAGCATAGGCCTGGAGTTTAAAGAGGAGCCTGGGATGCCAGAAATGGTCGTAGGCATTCTGGAGGTCGAGTGACGGGGGTTAAGTTGGAGGGAAAGAAGATTAGTAAGGTTACGGTGCGATCATTGTCTGAGAAGGAGGGCCAGAAGCCCCAATGGGTAAGGGGAAGAAGGTGCTGCCGATTAAGGTGGTGATGAATATGGTGGGAGAGGATGGACTCAAAGACCTTACTGAAAACGGAGTTGAGGCAGATGGGACGATAGGAAGAGGTGTCAGAGGGGGGTTTGTTGGGTTTAGGGAACAGCAGGACATAGGAAATCTTCCACAGGTCAGGGTAAAAGCCAGTGGAGAGGAGGACATTGTACAGGGTAGCAAGGGCAGCCAGGAAAGACAGGGGAGGGGGGGGGGGGATTCCTTGAGGTGGCAGTAAGTGACACTGTCATGACCAGGGGTGGTATTGTGTTTGGAGTGGAGGACGAGTTTGATGCCATGTGCAGTGATGGGAGTGTTTATGTCTGAGGGGGGTAACTGATCAAAGTACCAGAAACCAGGGACGAGTGGTTGGACAGGGGTATCAGTGTGTTTGACGACAGTGGGGAAGAGGTAGTAATTAAAATAGGGATTATTGGGAATGGAGACGACCTCGGAGAAGTGGGAAGCAAAATGGTTAGCGTTACTGAGGTTGTCAGGGAAGGGGCGTTTGTCATGGAGAAGAGGGTACTGTGGGACGGGATGGCCACCAGTAAGGCAGTGGAAGGCAGACCAGTACTTGGATAAGTTGACCGAGAGGGTGGAGTTGAGACATGTACATGGATGGCACCAGTCCTGGCGTTTCTTGGCTGTGAGAAGGTTTCAAAAATGTCGTCGTAATTGCCGGTAGCAGAGGAATGTATCCTGGTCATGGGTGTGGAGGAAGGAGCCTGCCGGATTCACGGAGAAGAAGAACAACCTGTGGAGGAAGTGTAGGGTGGTGAGGGTGGATGAGTTTGGTAGGAACAGGGGCCTCCACAGCATCAGTGATGGTCTTCTGGAGCAAGGAAGAGGCAGGGGTGAAGTCAGCGGCGTGGTGAAAGGTAAGGGGGTGGCTTTTGACCTGTGAGGCAATGGATTCCCGGTAGGCATCTCAGTCAGCATGGTGGTAGTCATGGACAGACTTTGGAGAGCCAGCAGGAGGGGGCCATAGGCGGAGGAGATGGTGAGAAGGATCAGGAGATGTTCACTACCAATGGGATGAAGGACATCCACGACGATATGACCAAGGAGGTTGTGGGGAGCGAGGATGACATCCAGGGTGGAGTTACTTTCAGGATGGGTGTGCTGTGGGAGAGGAACAAGGTCACCGTGGAGGATGGCAAGGAACTGATGTCACCGCCAAAGAGTGGGAGGGTCACAGCTGTGGATGTTGAGATTGGCGGCAATCACATGGGTGGACAAGGTACAGTCAACATGGGAAATGAAGTCACAGGGGAGAGGAGCTGCGGGACAGACATAGATAGTGGCACAGGTGATTGTGAGGGAGGGAAAAAGGTGCTGAGGAGAAGGTGTTTGGTTGGGTCATTGAGCAGGCATTGTGGCCAAACAGGGATTTGCTTCAGGTGGCCAATAGTAACCCCAACTCGCACAAGGGGAAGGGGGTGTGGTGAATGATATTCGGAGAGGTGCGGACAACATAGTGAAGTTGGAGGAAGGTTTAATTAAGGCTGAAGGAGTCGACCTGGTGTTGGGACTGGGTATACATGAAGAGGTATTTGTTGGCAGGGAGGGAGTGAATGTTTAGGCATAGTAGACGATACTGTTGACACATCAGGAAGGGGAAGGGAGTGGGGGGGGGGGGTGGAGGAGAGAGGGACTTAAATGATGGTGTCTAGGCAGGTGAATATAAAGGGGGTATGATTGTGGGAGTAGGTTGTGTATATTTTCAAATGGAAGACGGAGCGGGTGACAAGGGAGATCTGCTGGAGGGTGTCGGGGTACTGGAAGGGGTGGACATTCTGCAGGATGATAGTCACGAACCAGATGATGTCTTCAGCTGTAGGGGGACAGCGGACGGAATTCTTGGGGTGGGGTGGATGGGCTGGTCGATGGGGCGAATGGAGACAGTGAGCTCAGGGTTGGTGGGAGGGGGTTTAGTTTTGCATTTGGAGGATTAGGTGGGTTGGGGTTTGTTGCAGTTAGGAGGAGAGGTGACGTTAGGACACTGAGGAAGTGGGAGGCTTTACAATGGGGCCAGGTGGGATGGCTTCTTGCAGTTTTGTGTGACGTGGTCGTTGCAGAGGAGACAGCATCAGCAGTGGTAGGATTCAGGAGGGGAACAGTATGGGTCAACAGGGTGGTGACGGTTGAAAATCAGGCCCCTCTCAGTGCAGAGGTGATCTAAGGAAGAGGCTGTAAATACATGCATGAGGAAGGCAGGACCAGAGTTGTAAATACGGTGTGCCAAGCGGATTGCCAGGGTGGGGTGGGCATTCAGTTCCGCCAACACCTTCACCTCCGTGATCACAGTGCTGAGGGTTGGTGGATGATGAGGGGGTTGAGGCTGATGAAGAGAGGAGGAGGTAAGGAAAGGGGGTAAGGGATAAATGTGGGCCAAAAGTGATGAGGGGAAGTCGCCGGAGGAGATCAGTGTGGAAAGAGGGAGGGGGGGGGGGATATGGTGAGGATAGAGTCTCTGCGGGGGATAAGTTGGGTATTGGGGCACTGGGGATGTACTTACAGATTTTGAGGGAGAGGGTGTGGGCATCTAGGAATTGGGGTTGGCAAGAATGAAGGTATAAAGGGTGGGGGGAGGTGGGAGGAAGGGTAGTGCCTGCTGAGGGATCATAAGAAAGAGGGGCAGTCAGTGGTTTTTTGAAGGAGGGGCTGGAGATGAGGTCGCCACTTGGGTGCTTGGAGGTTTTTTGGCAGGTGAGGCCTGTGACAGGGGGTTGAGGGACTGGTTGGATTGGAAGGTGGGAGGCAGGCTCCTTTTGTAACTCTGTGGTGGTGACTGTGCCAGGGTGGGCGGTGACTCTGGTGGGGGAAGCAGGAGCAGTGGTAGCTGGGTGGGTGGGTAGGGGGGGAAGTCTCCCCTGTGGGTGATAGTGGCAGGAGGGGGGGGGGAGGAGCAGGAGCAACATAAAGGTGGGGATACAGGGATGGAGAGGAGATAAAAGGGGAGGGGACTGTGAAGAGGGGAGGTAGAGGAGACGGGGGAAGCCCAGAGGAGGCATTCCATGAGGTAATTAATGGTGGTTGCAGAGGAAGGGGAAGTGTAAATGATGGTGGTAGTCAGGGTGTCCATGATAGGATGTGTTGTCCACTGGCGACAGGAGTCGCCAAAGTGGGGAAAGAGAATTAATGTGGTGCTGGACAGCAGTGGTAGATGGCAACGATAGATGGCAGTGGTTGACTGCACCCTGAGAGTAGCCCAGGTGGCAGAATCTTCTGATTTGGAAGTTGTGGGATTCCAGCCCACAGGATGTCACATCAGTAAATTTCATTCGAAGCTATATATCATTCGTTATGGAATATTGCAATGAGTATGCAATATATTCTCAATAAATAACGAACTGTGAAAAATTGTTCCATTTGATAGGATTACATAGTTTTCGTACATGAATTTTAACTCAAATACTATTCTGTAAGCCCTAAAACCGAAATAAAAACCACTGCTGTTTCGCATCCCATTTCCTTACTGTCACCTACAGATGGCTACACTGATAAAGAGCGTCACAAGTTAGAACTCTGTACTACAAATTCTGTCCCCAAGAGGTATCTGCACCAGTAAAAAGTTCAGAATTCGATCTATGGACTACACATCATTAAAGGCACAACAGAGCTTTAAATTAATTACTTGGCACATCAGTGATGTCAAAAAATTCTAAAACGGTTGCAAAATATGTTGGCAACAGAAAAGTGCACTGTGTATGTCCATCACGTTATTTTTTCTCTATTAATACATTACTGTGAACTCTAAATTATTTTTGTGGGAAGGGGGTAGGGCAGAGTGAAGATAATAAATCCCCAAAAATCGTAACTGATAAATATCATAAATGACTGGGACATAGTGGAGGATAAATAAAAAAAAAACTCTTTTTAAGACTCTAATCAATTATTTTCACTCATTTAAGGGGCTTGTCAAAAAATGTCACAATATTCTACAACACATCACAAAATGTAATGTTTATGTTGCAACAGTATTTAAACACATATTCATTTATGGTTTTATATGTGAGATTTCTTGCACTTTGCAAGCACTATGAAGCTTCAAATTAAATATGTCAGCAGTTAAATCAGGGCTGGCCAAGGCATGTCAAACTTCACATGGGCCAGGTATACGGGCTATGCTAGGCCTGTTTTCACACTGCTCGTTTCTTCTTGGATGTACTTGGTACAGCACAACATTTCATTTAATATTGCAAAGTGGCATTTTCTGGTCACCACAAGTCTCTCCAGTTTGGCACAATCATGGTATCACCACTGTTTACCCTTTGCTACATCTTCATGTATGAAGGACATTCACAGGTCCAGTGGGTGTTTGCACAAAAATAGGCAGTCTAGCGGACTATTATCACAAGCCTTTAAGAATGAATGAGAATGACAGAAGAGAGGGATGAGAATCCTCACTGTATTTTATGCACTTGCAGAGTCTGTAATATTTATGTTGTTATGCGAAGAGAGAAAGAAACAGCTTCCCTCTCAGGGAAGATTAATACACTATTGGCCATTAAAATTGCTACACCAAGAAGAAATGCAGATGATAAACGGGTATTCATTGGACAAATATATCATACTAGAACTGACTATAACAGAGGGAAACATTCCACGTGGGAAAAATATATCTAAAAACAAAGATGATGTGACTTACCAAACGAAAGTGCTGGCATGTCGATAGACACACAAACATACACACAAAATTCAAGCTTTCGCAACCCAAGGTTGCTTCATCAGGAAAGACGAAAGGATGTGGGTTTTAAGGGAGAGGGTAAGGAGTCATTCCAATCCCGGGAGCAGAAAGACTTATCTTAGGGGGAAAAAAGGACAGGTATACACTCGCGCGCGCGCGCACACACACACACACACACACACACACACACACACACACACACACACACACACACACACATATATATCCATTCGCACATACACAGACATGTGTCTGTATATGTGCGGATGGATATGTGTGTGTGTGTGCGAGTGTATACCTGTCCTTTTTTCCCCCTAAGGTAAGTCTTTTTGCTCCCGGGATTGGAATGACTCCTTACCCTCTCCCTTAAAACCCACATCCTTTCGTCTTTCCTGATGAAGCAACCTTGGGTTGCGAAAGCTTGAATTTTGTGTGTATATTTGTGTGCCTATCGACATGCCAGCGCTTTCGTTTGGTAAGTCACATCATCTTTGTTTTTAGATATACTAGAACTGCATGTGATTACATTTTCACGCAATTTGGGTGCATAGATCCTGAGAAATCAGTACCCAGAACAACCACCTCTGGCCATAATAACGGCCTTGATACGCCTGGGCATTGAGTCAAACAGAGCTTGGATGGAGTGTACAGGTATAGCTGCCCATGCAGCTTCAACACGATACCACTGTTCATCAAGGGTAGTGACTGGCGTATTGTGACGAGCCAGTTGCTCGGCCACCATTGATCAGACGTTTCCAATTGGTGAGACATCTGGAGAATGTGCTGGCCAGGGCAGCAGTCGAACATTTTTTGTATCCAGAAAGGCCTGTACAGGACCAGCAACATGCGGTTGTGCATTATCCTGCTGAAATGTAGGTTTTCGCAGGGATCGAATGAAGGGTAGAGCCACGGGTCGTAACACATCTAAAATGTAATGTCCACTGTTCAAAGTGCCGTCAATGCGAACAAGAGGTGACCGAGACGTGTAACCAATGGCACCCCATACCATCACGCCGGGTGATACGCCAGTATGGCGATGACAAATACACGCTTCCAATGTGCGTTCACAGTGATGTCGCCAAACACGGATACGACCATCATGATGCTGTAAACAGAACCTGGATTCATCTGAAAAAATGACGTTTTGCCATTCGTGCACCCAGATTCGTTGTTGAGTACACCATCGCAGGTGCTCCTGTCTGTGATGCAGCGTCAAGGGCAACCGCAGCCATGGTCTCTGAGCTGATAGTCCATGCTGCTGCAAACGTCGTCAAACTGTTCGTGCAGATGGTTGTTGTCTTGCAAACATTCCCATCTGTTGAATCAGGGATCGAGATGTGGCTGCACAATCCGTTACAGCCATGCAGATAAGACGACTGTCATCTCAACTGCTAGTGATACGAGGCTGTTGGGATCCAGTACGGCGTTCCGTATTAGCCACCTGAAACCGCAATCGCGATAGGCTACAATCCGACCTTTATGAAAGTCAGAAACGTGATGGTACGCATTTCTCCTCCTTACACGAGACATCACAATAACGTTTCACCAGGCAACGCCGGTCAACTGCTGTTTGTGTATGAGAAATCAGTTGGAAACTTTCCTCATGTCAGCACATTGTAGGTGTCGCCACTGGCGCCAACCATGTGTGAATGCTCTGAAAAGCTAATCATTTGCATATCACAGCATCTTCTTCCTGTCGGTTAAATTTCGCGTCTGTAGCACGTCATCTTTATGGTGTAGCAATTTTAATGGCCAGTAGTGTATTATAAAGAAATTTTTACAGTTGTCTTTGAAGATGGATATAACACTCCTAGCAGTATTTTCTCACATTGCGTAGCTGAGACTACAAGTGGTGTCCAATAAATATTACCTCAAAACAGTTTTCCTTTTCTCTAGAGCTGATAGATTTTGCCGTTGTTTCAATACTGATTTTATGCCATGTGCATTTCTAACAGAATGTGATCAGACTTTTTAGCTGTGCTTTCCTCTACCATACATGATTGTTTCAGACTGGTTTTTAAATAACTCAGAGAGAGAATATTTCAAACTTTCATTAAGTATACTTCAATAAATTGTACAATTTTTTCATGAATTATTCGGACAGGCACTACTTAATGTGTAGCTCATGCAAGTACACAGAACAGATAACGTGAGATAAAAGAAGATAAAAAATGTTCATTTTAATTAAGATCCATTTGCCCTCTTCATCACTATGTCTTAGCTTTCCTGTACATCATTTTGAAACATAATTACAGATTTTCAATAAAAATTTGTTTTAATCATGTGCTTGTACCATTTGTTATTAAAAATTATCATCTCATTTTTTCCGTACATATGTTACATTAAAAGTCAATGGGTACTGCAGATTTCCTATAAAACAATATTACAACAACATGCAGAAAGAATTTAAACATATAGTTTATTACAAAAGAACAAAAAATTACAATGATAGACAGAAGGGATCCATTTAGCACTTTGTACTAAATCAGATATGCTGCACGTGAAGGAATTGGTGGTATGATTAGTAAAACTCCTGAAGTCACACACAATATTCCACTGTCAGTTGCGACATTTTTCGATGAAATTGAACTAAGAGTATGGAGGGTGCAAAGTATGTCGGTTAAGTCAAGGGGCATGCCTGGAATGATTTTTTGATTTAAAACTCGGTATTGCTGAATTTATGAAGGAACAGGAGTGCTGGAATGACAATTAGAATATCTGTAATGGATTTCAGACCTCACATTTTAAGCAGACTTGACTGCACACTGTAGGACACTACAAGGTAACAAACAACTTATTGATGGGGATGCACTTAAAAACAAAATCAAATTGTAGAAGGGACAAATTCTGACAAAAACACAGTCCAGTTCCACAAGCTCACTGGCGTTAAACAAAACATGAGGTTTGAAGAACTCACTGTGGCCTTTAAAGAATTACAGGGTTTACTTTCTAAACGTTTTTAAGACACTGCCAATCTTACAATTGTTTTCAGGACTGCTATTGCCATTTCAGCTAAAAGCACCCATATGCATGTGGAACTGATCTATCTGCAATGTAATTTGCATTTTAAGGACAAATCCTCTTACATTAAAACTGTCCAGGATGTCTATACTGCTTTCCTCAGTCACAGTTATGTGGCAACCAGAGTGGCATAATTGCTATGGTGGATCATAGCCCACCATGACTCTGAGCACTAATGTGTTTCGTGCCCATAATGTTGGCATGTGCCACATATATACCGATGAGCCAAAACACTGACACCTGTTTAATGGCGTGTTGGTCCACTATGCAACACAATACAACAGCAATTCTGCTTTGTACAGATTCTGCAAATCCTTGATAGGATTCCAGAAGCATGTGGCACCACAAATCTACGCACAGGTCAAGGAGTTCCCGTGAATTATGGGATGGTGGTTTACGGGTATGCAGCTGGCGCCCGACATGTGTTCCAATGGCTATGTATCTTGCACATTTGCTGAACAAGAAATCAATGTGAGTTCACTATATGTTCCCCCAAAACCACTGTAGCATGATTGTGACCTTGCAACTTGGACAGTTATCCTGATGGAAGATGTCACTGCCGTAGGGAGAGACATGGAGCATGAAGCAATGCAGGTGGTCCACAATAATGTTCGTGTAGTTCACTGCTGTCATGACGTCTTTGATTACCACCACAGATCCCATGGAAGCCCAACTCAGTGTACCCCATAGAAAAACTTTGCCCTCACCGGCCTCCATCTGCGTCACGCGGTGCATGTTTTGTGCAGCTGTTTGCCTCGATGATGGTGCGTAAGGACCCAACCACTGACCTAGTGTAACAAGACGTGATTCATTTGACGGACAACACGTTTCTATTGATATCATGGTGAGAACTCAGTGATGCCGTGCCCATTGCAATCACAACTGATGGTATCATGGGGTCAACATAAGAACACACAGGGGTGTGTGACGTGGAGCTCAATGTTCAACACTGGCTTTTGAATGGTGTGCTCCAAAACACTGGTGCCGACACCAGCATTGTACTCTTGTCATCAGATCTGCCACAGATTGCTGCATCTCTCTACATTTTGTGGTGAGACGTGGTCGTCCAATATTATATGGCCCATTCATTATTTCACCGTCTTTCAACCACTTTCCACAGGTGTTTATGACGGCAGTACACCAACAGCTGACCAGCTTCGCCATTTCAGTGACAGCGCAACAACAATGTGCCCTTTGTCAAAATCACTTATATCAGTGGATTTCCTCATTTGCTGGCTGTATCTTTGCTACAAATACTGCTCATTCATCTCTCTTCCACTTAAATTATTTTCTTACTGCAACACATGCCCATAACACCACTGGAGGCAATCAACCTCACGGTGAGCAGTGGTCATAATATTTCGTCTCACAAGTGTATTTGGTGCTGTCTGCATGTATGGTAGTTCATGACCTACTAAATTACAATAATGACATCTCACTGGCTGTGAATAGTATTATTCTTAATTCCCTTTAAACCGTGACAAATCTACAGGTTCCCATTTATTTACCATGGTCGTGAACAGAAGAAAATGGAAAGGTCACCAAAATAAAAATTCTCACCGAAACCATACTACTGAACCACATACTGCAACTATAGATGTGGTCCTGGATCCCACTGCAGGTGCCACCTCCACTTACGTCACTAATTGTAGAGGCCACACTGGGGCCTCTATGGTGAGAAATGGAACAGAATAGTTGGACACTAAGTAGATGGACCACTTTATCTCTTATACTTAGTGTTTTATTTCTATTTTTTTTGGACAGCCACTTTCTTGTCCATCTTGAGCAGGAACCACAATTGCACCTGCATATGGATTGACACTCATCCAGAAATGCACAAGTAACTTCAGCCATGCCTCAGGAAAGTGTGTTGAGACCACTGCTGTTCAAGTATTATATTAACAACAATATTAACAGTAGCCTTACACTTTTTGCAGTTATCTACAATAAAGCACTATCAGCAAAGTGTTTGCACAAAAAACCTTAGTAACTTCTGACTGCAGTCTCAGTGATTCACCATTTGACTCTCTCAACTCGTGCAAACACTTTTGTTTAACAATTTGTGGGGATATGGAAATGATCAACGTGACTCAATTGTAGGTAAAGCAAGTGGGAAACTTTGGTTTATTGGTAGAACACTGGGAAAATGTAGTCAGTCAGCAAAAGAGATTGTTTACGAAACACTTGGGTCACCGTCCTACAATATTGCTGAAGTGTGCGGTACCTATATCAAAAAGTACTAACACAGGATATTGAGCACATACACAGAAGAACAGCATGAATCATCACAGACTTCTTTGCCTATGGATGAGCACCATGGAAATGCTGAAAAATCTTTACTGGCGGGTATACGAAGGTAGAGGTAAGCTCAACTTCAAAAGCCTACAAAACTGCAACAATAAATATTATGTAATGAACATGGGGATATACTGTACTACAGTTTCTGCAGGAACAGCAGTTACGAGGTTAAACTAGCTCCTGGAAGAACAGCAATTATGAGATTAGACAAATTACACCACACACAGTGTCATTTCATTTCAGCAGTCATTCCTCCTGTACTCTGTGTGAGGAATAGGAAGTATCCTCTGCCACACACTTCACTGTGGTTTACAGAATACGGACATAAATGTAAAGTGATGCCCATTAAAATAGCTTGACTTTTCAATCAGGTTACCTGGGTGGAAGCACCAAAGAACTTCAGATTCATTCAGCTCACTGGGAAGGATAACATTACACTTTGTCCACAGTTTTTCCAGTGAGCACGTTCCCTTCTTGAACCTCGATCTTGAAAGGTTTGCACAGCACTCATCTATGGCTGCTATAGCCTTAACTCAAATCATTTTCCAGTCACAGATTTCTTTAGACATTGGGAGCTTCCAGTTTATATGCATGAGGTACATTCAAAAAAAATTCCAAAACTTTCATAATTTCACACCAATGGTGCGGCGGAAAGAAATGCAGCTGGGATCCCTGCACAAGCGTTACAGGAGCAACACGTCTGTATTAAATTTTCTGTGAAACACTCTCTCTCTCTCTCTCTCTCTCTCTCTCTCTCTCTCTCTCTCTCACACACACACACACACACACACACACACACACACACACACACACACACACACACACACACACACACTCATGTCAGGAACGTCAATGAAATTATGCATGCCAATCAAAGACAGACTGAGTGAGAGATTGCAGAAGAATGTATCATTTCAGTTGGATCAATATCATGAAATCTTGACAAAGCATCTTGGAATGTGTCATGTTGCCACCAAGCTTGTCCCACTGCTGATGAGCCAAGTCGAGAAAGACCTTCACATTGCAATCTGTGAAGAGCTTTTGGATCGTGTACATGAGAAAGAAATGTTCCTTAACAGAACTTAACTGGTGATGAGATGTGGGTCTACAGTTATGATGTTGAGACTAAGGTTTAATCTTCACAATGGGTCGCAAAGGTTCACCAAGACCAAAAAAAACTTTTCAGGTCAGGTCAGGTCAAATGTCAAAGCCATTCTGATAGTTTTCTTTGACTTTGAAGGATTAGTTCAACAGGAATTGGTGCCACAGAGACAAACTATTAATGGTGCTATTGGGATGTGTTATGATGCCTGTGAGAAAATATGAAGGAAACGGCCTGAAATGTGACGAGACAATTCGTGGCTCTTGCATCACGATAACGTACCTCCACATTCATCCCAGTTGGCACAAGACTATTGCACAAAAAATGAAATCACTCTGCTGCCTCATAGTCTTTACTCTCTAGTCCTGGCTCCTTTGGGCTTTTTTTTATTTCCAAAGTTAAAAAACCCAAGGACAAATATTTGCAACACTATATAGGATGAAAGAAAATTCGCAGAGAGCGCTTTGAGCGATCAGTAAGAGGCATACCAAGACTTCTTCTGGAAGTGGACACTGTACTGGGAGTGATGTACCAATTGTGGGAGGGGGTATTTTGAAGGAGACCATCCACAACAAGTAAAAGGTATGCATAGAAAAATTTTGTGGATGAAGTTCCGGAACTTTCCGAACAAACCTGGTACACTGCAATATTTGCTTCTGTATGACTCCCATCTTCTAGTTTACAGTTAGCAAATTCCCTTCTTGAAATATGATCCAATCCCTATACTGGCAAGCAGTTATACCACTAACATAAGGGGTAATATGAGCCCTACATAAGCTAGTAGATGACCCAGGGAGGGCAGAAGTCATACGATGTCCCCAAATGCAACATAAAACAAAATAATGTTTTAAATAGCTAGCCAGAAAAATGGCTGTACCAACTAAACAACTTTTTGGTGTCACAAAAGTTTACTTCACCATATGTTTATCATTGTTCTTAGATGGTGAACCAAAAAGATCAAATTCCAGTTCACTTGTAATACCATACAAAGTTTCTGACAAGTTGTGTTCACATTTTAATGAAGTAAGAGAGAAGGTTTATTTTCCCACTTGAAACATAATATACAGGAAATATATTCCAGAACCAGAGACGGGGAGTTGCTGGGGGTAGGAAGTGATAGCTTTATTGTCAAAGCACTGCAATGCTTGAAAAATGTAGCTCGCCCCCCCCCCCCCCTCCCTCTCTCTCTCTCTCTCTCTCTCTCTCTCTCTCTCCCTCTCTCTCTCTCTCTCTCCCTCTCTCTCTCTCTCTCTCTGTGTGTGTGTGTGTGTGTGTGTGTGTGTGTGTGTGTGCTTTGTTAGCTCTGAGGAAGGTCATTACCTGAAAGTTTGCCTGTTCAGTCTTGTTTACACGTGTATTTACCACTTAATGCAAAAACTACACTGCTGGCCACCGTAAATGCAACACCAAGAAAGACAAGAGGTAGCACAACAAAATTTATTTTGTAGATAACATGTTGACCAAGTATCAAATGATTACGTTTACAGACGTCTGTGACATGTGGTTCCTGCCAGAATCAGTAGCCAGAGTAGCCGCCATTGTTGGAGATCACCGCTGCCACACGTCTCGGCATTGAGTCAAAGAGACGTTGGATGTGTTCCTGGGGTACAGCAGCCCAAGCAGCTTCCACACGTCGCCAAAGATCATGTGGTGTGGCAGATTGGGACGTAATCTGGGTCACTCGTTGAGCAACCATGGACCACGTTTTCTATCGGCGAAAGATCCGGAGAGCGAGCCGGCCAGGGAAGCACTTCAATCTGGTTATTGACGAAGAACCTTTGGACAATGCGTGCCACATGTGGTCGCGCATTATCCTGTTGAAATATGGCTGTGGCCGAGCGCTGAAGGTAAGGAAGGACAACTGGCTCCAGCACCTCGGATATGTAGCGCCGGCTATTTAAAGTACCGGCAATGCGTACTAGAGGCGTGCGAGAGTAATATCCAATACTGCCCCATACCATAATACCCGGTGCAAGACCAGTGTGTCGGTGCATAATGCAGCTGTCCAGCATCCTCTCTCCACGGTGTCTCCACACTCGAATCCGACCATCGTGGTGCTGCAGACAGAAGCGTGCCTCGTCAGTAAAGACAACGTCATTCCATTCTGTCGTCCACATCCGTCTGTCATCACACCATTGGCGACGGAGACGTCTGTGGTTCTGCGTCAATGGTAGACGAAGCAATGGACGTCTTGCGGACAGACCACTCTGCTGTAAACGGCGTCGAATGGTACGCGCAGACACTGGATGATGCGTTACAGACGCAATGTGCTGTGCTATGGTTCGGGATGTCACCGAGCGATCCGTCACTGCCATGCGCACAATTTGCCTATCAGCACGTGCAGTGGTGCACCGAGGTGAATGCGATCGACCACGTCGGTCCGTCGTACCCTCCTGCATCCAACGGTCACATATCCACATTACAGTTGTTTGGTTTCGTCCAACACGACTAGCGATTTCTCTGTATATAATCCACAATCTCGGTAAGCCACTATCCTTCCTCTGTCGAACTCGGATACTTGATCAAACGATGTTCGCTGTTGTCTACGAGGCATAACTGATCGTCTTGTGAAACAACCACAAGGTAAACACACGTGCCGAACGTACACTCGTCGAAATCGCCAAGCCTTAAATGGCGCTATGAGGTGGTGCCACAGGCGCGCGTGATATGCGTCTGCGCTGAAATTCTAATCAGTTGTATATCTCATCGCTGCAAACCCATGGTGTAAATTTCACTTGATTCGGATGCTTCCTTCAGGGTGTTGCATTTACGGTGGCCAGCAGTGTATATGGTGAGTGTTATTATTCTCGCCCATTTGCATTCCACCCAGAACTTTCCAGTACTGTATGACTAATTTCTTCTTCTAGTTACTGGAAAACTTTGTAGTTTTAACAGTATGACATCATCCCCAATGATGTAAGCTTGTGCTACCACATCAGTATTCTTCTGTGTACTTTGAATTTTCATGTCTTCTATCAGATACAGCTATATAGTCAAATACTCATGTTTTTATCTCCTAAAATATGAAGTAATGTGCAGATATTGAAAATGCAAGATTTCATTAAACCTTTTGTAGGCCCCTTGCCAGTCAATTGTTCTGTCAGTTCACAATAGTGTGGTGGTTTACAAAATGACTGGCATTGCTGTGCCCTTAACACAGCATGCCATGAGAGAAAGGCCAAACACCAAGTCTTATAAAAAAAAAAAACTGAGCCATTTTTCCTGTCTAACTTTTTGAACTGGGACAAAATAGTGAATTTATGCATCTTCAGGTTATTAAATGATTGTTTTGGTCCATTATTTTGAAAACAGTGATACATTAAAGGGGTCTGTGCTCCTGGAGCTGAGGAGCAGGTCTCAATGATAGTGATTATTATTATTATGTACAATGTAGTGCAAAACAAGGTTATCACCACATTTAGTGAGATTCAGCCTTTTTTCCTGTAAAATAAAGAAAGTAAAAAATACGAGGTACTTCTTTCAGCACAATGTTAATCTGCCTGAATTATATCTTTTGTATACATTAAAGTTACCACTAAAAATAAGAAGTGTAAACATTAATAGCTAAACATTTTATTCTTGCACAGAATAACAGATTAATGTATTTGATCAAAGTTAACAGTAAAACTTGTAAATCCAAGTAACATCAATAGCATTTTGTAGTTCTTTAAAGGTTTTTACAAAGTGATTCTTATATCTTTTCTCAGCATTAACGTATTATTAAGTCCAGAAAATACACAACAGTATTTTAATACATATTGTACAAAACAGGAAGACAGTGGAAAAACATCCACAAAACTATATAAACAGCACAGCACTGAAATGCATCATGTGTAATGAACTAAGAATGATAAACTTCTTTTTACATAACATGAACAGATATATTAAACAAGTCTTATGCAATATATTCATTTGATCAAGTCTGTGATTTTAAGCCTACAGGAAATTCTCAGACTATAAGTATCTCTCTCCATTCCAAAACAGGCATTTCCTTTTCAAAAACCCAATTACAACAGTATAAAAGAATTGCACTTCAAAACAACAGACTGTATATCCCTACAAGCGAGCCACTGATTTATTTCATGGGCTAGAAGTCCTACCAAAATCAAGCTGATAAATCATGGAATTTGAACTGTAATTAAAGCCTTTATTGTTTCAGTATCTCTTACTTGCCTCAGTATCTATTTGCAATATTTTAAGGTTTCCAGAATGAGTACAATATTTAAACTTCGTGATGAGTTTTTTATGGCATGATCATGTCAGTTCTCATTGTCCACAGCAATTCTGACAGCATAAATACTTTCAATGGCAACACGTTACAAGTATCAAAGGATGCAAAACAAAATGCACAAATTATTAAATTTTGCATGGCTTTCTGCAAAGGCCATCAGAGCTTTCATGACTCTAGGATATTATAAACTCAGTGTCTTCTTTATAATAATGCAGGGCTCTCTTAAAAGTACATACTGAATAGATACTACATGCCAGTGCCGTACTTGAAAATGAATGCACTTTCTCCATCAACCTCATTAAACACCTGGAGTATGATCTCTGATGACTTCTGATAGAATTTGAAATTTTCTGTCCTCTGGAGAATTTTACCTGAAAGACTGAATATTATCTAATCTATAAATATTTTACTTTTGTTATACTGCTCTGCGTAAGTCCTACCCTTAAATGCTTGCCAATATCTCAACAATCTATTATATATTAAGATCAGAATATAATTGTTTTATAACATTCATGAAGTAATTTTATGTGAACATTTGGCAAATGAATGTTTACATGAAATAGTACCACAAGAGGATTTTAGTAACAGCCACAATTCTGCATAAGTTCTACAAGTATTTCTTCCTAAATGACTAAATGAACATGATGTACCATTACATAAGGTGTAGCTTAATGAAACAGAATTATTCAGACAAAATAGGAGTGAAACCTATCTTTTACAGATGTATTTCAACACATATACTAGTTATTTCAAAGCAATTTCCTACAAAGTAACACACACCTGACATATCAGAATTGATCCTAGACTACAAATATTTGTCCTTAATGGCAAGAATGACAAATTTTCCAGTGGAATGTAGAACTACTATTTGAACAAATGTACAAAATATTCATTGAATTATGTAGATGACATGTGATCAGAAACATCCATTAAATTTGAAGGGTGTGCTTTAATATCAATGACAACCTTAATGACTATTGTATTGTATTACATGCCAGTTGAAACAAGTACGTTATCAAGCACAAATTTATTACATTAAATGGAACATTTATTCTGAAAATGACACTCAAAAATAAAAGGCCAGTCTAACTTACAAGCACATGAAATGGATGATACACAAACAAACAATAATAATAAATAGAAGATATAAGCTTTCCCTCCAATTTTCCATGTTTCTCGCAGGTTTTTGTTGTTGGAAAATACATTCTTTTGTTTACTATAGCTACTTCATTTTTTCAGCTGAATGAAAGATAAATCTCTTACATCCATTACACTATCAAACATTGCTAACAGACAATTTTCTCTTTCCAGCAGTATCATCTCAAACCAAAGAGAGGTGTCTTATCAAGCACAAGAACAACAAAAGACAAGAAACAAAAATTTGAAAATGCAACCACTCACTTGTAGTCAACCAATAAGTGATGGGGAGGGGGACAGTAAGTCAGAGATAAGCCGTTTTTCATTGTGCACTCAGCACCTCACATACATCACCACTTAGACAACCAAATACATCCACCAACAGCAGCCACAACAGTGTCATCACAGCCACTATCTGGGGGCACTTTTTGTAGTTGTGTGTGAAAAGGTACGTCCACATGATGCCTTTTTTTCTGTTCAAGTTTGTGCAAGAGTTTACATTTCCAATAGCACAACTATGCCTGTGCTTTTGTGCATGTGTAATTTCCTCAAAGTGAAGGCTGTGCATGAAAGTCCATTGCTTTCCAGGTTTGGTGGAAATCTCTTGCACTGCTCAGCAAATGACAGGCAACTACGGTCCATGTGGGTTTCATTGTGTAGTGTGTTGAGGTTATGTTGACTCCACAGAAAGCACGGGGAAATTTATAAAATATTACAGACAAAGATACGTCATATGGAATGCTGCTTCTAAGGACTGTTTCAATAAAAATTTGAGATGTGATGCCGTGAGTTTCAAGTATTAGATAAAAAGTCTCCAATCATATTACTGTAAAGTAAGAGACAAGTCTCAAAGTAGGAAAACAGAGAAGCAGCACCTTACAAATTTATGAAAAATGCATATGAAAACTGTGGACAAATATTCATGTAATGGCGACTTAATAGCACAGTTGGGGAGCCTGGCATCTGAACAAAGGAGAAGATGGAATAAGTGGCTTTGCTCAACCACATACTAGGAACTGAAAAGCAAGAACACTGGTAATACAAAATTGGGAAAAACAACTACCCTCTAGTCTATTCTTGGGTCTATGGCATTACTGAAATTGTCAGTCAATCTTTATATAATAATTTTTAATTGAAGTTGTGAGAACAACTTTTTATAAAATTAAATATAAGTGACTCACTGAAAGACAACCTTCACAGAATGACTAAGAACCTCCCTTAAGCATTTCTCAGTTTCAGGAATAATCACGGAAATTGTTTTTTTATGTGAAATTAATAGCTCAAACTGGTCTGTAGGTCTGTATTTTCCAGCCAACGAAATGTTATTGCCAGCCTTACTCTTACAGTTACCAAGCAGAAAATCTTAAATCTTGCTGTGACCTCATGAAATTTGCAAACTAAATGTTGCCATCACTTTGTATTTCTTATACATCTGACATTTAGATACTGTTTTACACACAGTTACCCTGTGTGCACTTCTTCTGTCACCTTTCATCACAAACACAGCACAAACTGTCAAGCAATGAAATGGATGTATAGGAAACATGCAGACACAAAGACACGCATGTGTACATGCGTTCTTTCCACTAATTTTTGCACTTGCACTTTTGTTCGCATGCCTCAGCAGCTCCATATCAGGAAAGAGGTATTCTGTGGACATACCTTCAGAAAAAGTGCTTACACTAGAAAAAAGCAGTAGTTTCAAAGCTAGTGGCATCTGTATGTTGTTACACATCTGTTTGTGCATTACATCACTATGCATAAGAGGATCAGTTGCCATTCCTCATTATTGTTTCTTGTTTGCACTCTGGAATTACCAGACTGTAGGACAGTAAATTTACTAATATGGCAAAAGTTGATCTTAATGTAGTAGATCTTAGCAGAGGACAACAGTACATAACACAACAACACATGCTTCATCTTTAAGCATAAGCAACATATACTTGAGAGCGTTAATTGTAAGACACAATACAGAAGTTCTGAAATAGCAGTCACTTAAAAATCACTGCAATAATAATCCAAATAACACCCTTCCTACGGTTCTTAAATACGACTGCAATGGGAATATCTTGCGACTACTGCTGAAGTCCCTCAGCATGCTGAGAGAAAACTCTTTCAGCAGATAAGCTAAGACACTAGTGTACACAGTGTGTAACCGGCGTAAGTGCAGATATTTTTATTTGTGGTATCTTAATATGTACATACAGCAGTGTGTTGGTTGTTTTTCTCTTTGTCAAACAGTCTTCCCACAAACAAGTAACATGATTTACTACCTGATGTTTTTTGCACAGTTGTAACTGCACCACTAAGTTGACCACACCTATCAATGTAGACTAACCATTTTGTGTCCACACATCCGCACTTCAACACCTGACCTGCTGCCCAGGGAAAATGAGTATTAATGGCTTGCTCTTGCCACACGTAGTTGGAGGTACTAACCAACCTAAAAACATATGTCTTATCATAGCTAGAATTATTAGTCTGCAAATGACATACATACTGATGTGATATTGTTCAGTACACTGACTTCACTAACCAACAGAAATATCTGCATTTATACCCTTTACACCCTGTATAAGGCCAGTCAAAATGTAATCTGCACGATCTCCTCTTATATGAAATTCATTAACTGCTTTATGGGTTTATGGAGCCACTCTGTGGAGTTCTAGCTCGGTACATGTGAACTAGGGAAAGTTGTCTCAGCACATCCCATATCTTGGTATACCAAACCAGAAAACTAACTGCAGTGGTGTACAAATGTGGTCTTTTGCAATGAGCAGGCATGCTCAGCTTCAATCAAGTAACGTTTCAGTTTACCTCTCAAACTAGTCTGTAGCTATTGAACTATACCACAAAGGAGAGAGAATTCCAGTAATTAAAATACATTTTTTGCTTTCCCTCCTCCAATTCTAATTCCCACAAAATATAAATACAGCACAAAGAATGACAAACTGTATAAAATGGATACATAAACAAATCCACTGACAATATTATAAAGAAAGTCTAATGTTACCTGTGTAATGAAACACGTGAGTTTATTATACCCATCCTGAGTCAAGACATAAAATGAATATAATATACAAGAACAGATATGCAGAAAACATTCTAATGCACCTGTCAGATGATGAAATATAGTCTGTTTGAGGGTGGCAACCTAATGCCTTAAGCATGTCTGTTTCTTGACCTACAAGTGAAATCTGAAGCACATGATGGACCATCCTGCTACATTTTTGTATGACTGACAAATGAACATGTACTAGATAAAACTGAGAGACCCACAAAGGGAACCAAATTTATAAATTTATCTCAGTATTTTGAGCACACATTTACAATGGAAAAAATATAAAAACACTTCATTCAAAAAATAACGCATTTCTATTGAAACTGTTCCCTCATAAAACCAACTGATAAAGCATGAAGTGCACAACATGATCCATTGCCAATTTAATTTCATTTGAGCATATTTTAAGATCTGAGTTTGGACAGACAAGTCTCTTCGTTGTATCAACAGAAAGCGAATTATGAATCCGAAGGCGATTCAAGCATCTCCATAAGGAACGTATCAATTGGAACATCTCCAATAAGGCGAAAGAAAAACAAATGCTCCAAACACTTAAGGCCTATGGAACGTAAAGAAGGCAGACGAAGCAGAAGTTTCGCAAATCGTCCTGGTTCGTCAGGGTGTGTTGTTCTAGTATATTCTTCCAAAGCTGCATATACTTTTTCACGAAGAAGTTCCACCTCCTGGGCAGATTTCAAACCCCTCACCTCTGCAACAATATACAGAATTTATGAAGTGTTTCAGGAATAAAACATGAGTGCATAAAATATGATTATAAATGAATAAACTACAACACTTCTACAACAAAATGAACACATTATGAAGGGAAAAATTTTTAAAACTGAAAACAACAGAGTAACAACACATTTAAATCTATCCTCATTATGGCAAGAAGCATGGCTATGTCCACAACAAAATTTTTTGATTTAGGAAATATGAAATCTTTGTTGGAGATAACAGCTGGTTAACAGTAGATTGGAGGAGGAGACAAGGGGTAGGGGTTCATCTACATCTACATCTACATCCATACGCCACAAGCCACCTGACGGTGTGTGGCGGAGGGTACCTCGAGTACCTCTATCGGTTCTCCCTTCTATTCCAGTCTCATATTGTTCCTGGAAAGAAGGATTGTTGGTATGCTTCTGTGTGGGCTCTAATCTCTCTGATTTTATCCTCATGGTATCTTCGCGAGATATATGTAGGAGGGAGCAATATACCGCTTGACTCCTCGGCGAAGGTATGTTCTCGAAACTTCAACAAAAGCCTGTACCGAGCTACTGAGCGTCTCTCCTGCAGAGTCTTCCACTGGAGTTTATCTATCATCTCCATAACGCTTTCGCGATTACTAAATGATCCTGTAACGACGCGGGCTGCTCTCCGTTGGATCTTCTCTCTCTCTCTTCTATCAACCCTATCTGGTACGGATCCCACACTGCTGAGCAGTATTCAAGCAGTGGGCGAACAAGTGTACTGTAACCTACTGCCTTTGTTTTCGGATTGCATTTCCTTAGGATTCTTCCAATGAATCTCAGTCCGGCATCTGCTTTACCAACGATCAACTTTATGTGATCATTCCATTTTAAATCACTCCTAATACGTACTCCCAGATAATTTATGGAATTAACTGCTTCCAGTTGCTGACCTGCTATTTTGTAGCTAAATGATACTGCAAAAAGCCTCAGTGAACTTCCGATGTCATCCACAAGGTCATTTATGTATATTGTGAATAGCAACGGTCCTATGACACTCCCCTGCGGCACACCTGAAATCACTCTTACTTTGGAAGACTTCTCTCCATTGAGAATGGCATGCTGCATTCTGTTATCTAGGAACTCTTCAATCCAATCACACAATTGGTCTGATAGTCCATATGCTCTTACTCTGTTCATTAAACGACTGTGGGGAACTGTATCGAACGCCTTGCGGAAGTCAAGAAACACGGCATCTACCTGTGAACCCGTGTCTATGGCCCTCTGAGTCTCGTGGATGAATAGTGCAAGCTGGGTTTCACACGACCGTCTTTTTCGAAACCCATGCTGATTCCTACAGAGTAGATTTCTAGTCTCCAGAAAAGTCATTATACTCGAACATAATACGTGTTCCAAAATTCTACAACTGATCGACGTTAGAGATATAGGTCTATAGTTTTGCACATCTGTTCGACGTCCCTTCTTGAAAACGGGGATGACCTGTGCCCTTTTCCAATCCTTTAGAACGTTACGCTCTTCTAGAGACCTACGGTACACCGCTGCAAGAAGGGGGACAAGTTCCTTCACGTACTCTGTGTAAAATCCAACTGGTATTCCATCAGGTCCAGTGGCCTTTCCTCTTTTGAGCGATTTTAATTGATTCTCTATCCCCCTGCCGTTTATTTCGATAGCTACCATTTTGTCATCTGTACAACAATCTAGAGAAGGAACTACAGTGCAGTCTTCCTCTGTGAAACAGCTTTGGAAAAAGACATTTAGTATTTCGGACTTTAGTCTGTCATCCTCTGTTTCAGTACCATTTTGGTCACGGAGTGTCTGGACATTTTGTTTTGATCCACCTACCGCTTTGACATAAGACCAAAATTTCTTAAGATTTTCTGCCAAGTCAGTACATAGAACTTTACTTTCGAATTCATTGAACGGCTCTCGCATAGCCCTCCTCACACTACATTTCGCTTCGCGTAATTTTTGTTTGTCTGCAAGGCTTTGGCTATGTTTATGTTTGCTGTGAAGTTCCCTTTGCTTCCGCAGCAGTTTTCTAACTTGGTTGTTGTACCACAGTGAGAGAGAGAGAGAGAGAGAGAGAGAGAGAGAGAGAGATATTTCGGGTTTAGCATCGCAGAAGCTCGGATTAGGCAGCATTTGTGTGAAGTGATTTACGGAAATCGAGGAGAACTTATATCTGAAATGGCCAGATGGGGATTGCAAACTCCATCCTCCCAAATACCAGTTCAGTGTAGAAGCCAATGTGTCACCTCCCTTGGTGTGAAAGAGAGGGGGGAGGCAAACAGAGGAAAATCTGAGAATGTGGAAGGGATGGTTGACGCATGCAGTGGAGGATAAAACAGACACAGAGGAAATGCAGAACAAGCAGTTTAAGTGATTACTACTACTACTACTACTACTACTACCACCACCACCACCACCACCACCACCACCACCACCACCACCAGCACATTAAGCATGCGCAAGACATTTTTTCGGATGCACATTCATTTGTAACAATATATTCCAGTTCTGTGATTGGTGCAACATTATAACAGATAAAACCCAAGCATGTGAATTACGAAGAACACAACCACGATTTTCGTAACATTTTTCTCTTTCCTACATTAGGTATGCAGATATATTTACAGATATTGTCTTTTCTCTATCCTTAAAACCTCTAACATGCTCTCTCTCCCCTCTTTTTCTCCTCTAGTCTTGATAAAATGGACTTCCAGCGTAATGCCAAAGACAACGTTCTCATATTCAAGCCCCAATTCACAGCAATTATTATATTCCTGTAAATATGGCCAGTCAAGCAGTAATGCCTCCTTTTCTTTCTCCTTAAATAAAGTGTGTTAAATGAAAAATTTGTGTTTGGGAGTATTCTGCAAAAATGTTTCTCCAATCCACTGCAGTAGTAACTTTGTGTGTCAACAGAGGCCAATACTGCAGTCACTTACAAAATGGCCAACATCAATGTTCATACAGCTCTGCGATAAAATTCTTGGTAATAGAAGGTGAAAAGCTTGTTCACATTCGTGAAAGAATGGTTTGTGGCTGTAACAAAGCTGAAGAACAATCATCATTGGCTGACGAAACACAGAGCAGCAGGCTGGTGACTACTGCGACTCCACACAACATTCAGTGAGTCTACAGCATCATTCGCCATGACTGCCTGATGACTGCACATGATTTGTGTCACATAAACCCCCCCCCCCCCCACCCCCCCCCCTCAACAAAGGCAGTGTGACGACGATTACTCAACAGCTGGGATACTCAAAGGTTTGTGCAACCTGGGTACCAATGCAAGACCACACACCAGCCATCATACCACTGAAGAGATTGTGAAAATTGGATGGGAAGCCTTGCCTCATCCCCCATACTGCCCTAACCTGGCACTATCAGACGTCCATCTGTATGAGCTTCTAAATGCTCATCAAGGGATTCACTGCAACAACGTCTGTGTGAAGTGGCTTCAGAAGCAGGATAATGCACTTTACCACATTGGAATAAATTTCCTTGTTAAAAGATGGAGCTAAACTGAGAAAATGGATGATGTTGAAAAGTCATAAATTAATCATAAACATTGTGGTTTTGAACCTGTATAGTTGCATTTGGGGAAAAGAAGGAGGAGGAGGAGGAGGCAGCATTTCTTTTTGACTTACTCTGATAACCCCAGTGTATCAAGACCACTCACTAATACACAAATGAGAATGAAAGTTGAGAATTTAGAACATATTACTTGTTGTTGTTGTTGTGGTCTTCAGTCCTGAGACTGGTTTGATGCAGCTCTTCATGCTACTCTATCCTGTGCAAGCTCCTTCATCTCCAAATACGTACTGCAGCCTACATCCTTCTGAATCTGCTTAGTGTATTCATCCCTTGGTCTCCCTTTACGATTTTTACCCTCCACGCTTCCCTCCAATACTAAATTGGTGATCCCTTGATGCCTCAGAACATGTCCTACCAACCGATCTCTTCTTCTAGTCAAGTTGTGCCACAAACTCCTCTTCCTTCTCCCCAATCCTATTCAGTACCTCCTCATTAGTTATGTGATCTACCCATCTAATCTTCAGCATTCTTCTGTAGCACATTTCGAAAGCTTCTATTCTCTTCTTGTCTAAACTATTTATTGTCCATGCTTCACTTCCATACATGGCTACACTCCATACAAATACTTTCAGAAACGACTTCCTGACACTTTAATCTATACTTGATGTTAACAAATTTCTCTTCTTCAGAAACGCTTTCCTTGCCATTGCCAGTCTACATTTGATATCCTCTCTACTTCGACCATCATGAGTTATTTTGCTTACCAAATAACAAAACTCCCTTACTACTTTAAGTGTCTCATTCCCTAATCTAATTCCCTCAGAATCACCTGATTTAATTTGACTACATTCCATTATCCTCGTTTTGCTTTTGTTGATGTTCATATTATATCCTCCTTTCAATTACTTAAGGATTTAAACATGGATAAATTTCTAGGTCCCAGTTGTTCTTAGTGATATTAAAAACACTGAAAAGCCTCTGCTTTCACAAAAGTGCAACTTGTGGTCTACTTTATATAATGGTTGGTTTATAGAATAAGCAATTTAAAATAATGAAGATAGAGAAGGTGGAATGGTTGCAACGAGGCTACCAATTTTGCCACTGGCTACATTTTAAAATTTTGGGCAACTACTTGACCTTCAATCTGTTTATGGTTAATTTTGCAAATGCAATAAAAAACGGAGTGCTCAAATTCGATTACAATGTTCTTCTTGTAAATGAATGTGCATTTACACACCATGCATTCCAACTCTCCACCTTCACTTCTGCCATTTCTCCAACAATATAGCAAGTGCTCTGTCTCTATTGGAAACAGCTATACAGAATCAAAAATTGTGACAGTGAGAATTACAATACTGGACAAAGGATAACAATGAAATACCAAAAATGTAACAGGGAAACAGTAAGAGAAGGTAACAATCACAGACAGATAACAAAATAAGGTAAGGCAAATACTGTAAAAGAAGGTCAAAAAGCCAGTTTAGTGAACTGAAGAAGACAACACTACTTACGGCAGCAACCTCTTTAAAAGAGTTTGGCAAAGAACATGGCATGTAGGTCGTCTTGCTCAAAAGGAAAAATCAGCTGCCTTGTTCATGTAGAACTCCATCTGTGCGTATTACTACTTGCTTCTGTATCTCATGGCATACTACCCGCGAGTCTCAATTAAAATTTTCAGACTGAGAGATGTGACAGAGCTGTACAAAATCAAATAAAAATTGCTGGAAAATTATACAAGGGACGTCAAGGGTGTGAGAGAGGTTTATTGGAGGAATAGAGCATGAAACTGCTTGGAAGTATGCTACAAATTTGTAAAATAATCAGAAGCAAGATGCCCCACCTCCCTCACCACCCAGGCGTCAATACATTTCAAGGGTGTAAGGAGGTTTATTGGAGGAATGGAGCACGAAACTCTGACTTTTTTAAATCATATCCCGAGACGAGATCATCTCTCACTGATACCCTTTTCACATATCCACTATATCCTTGTAAAACCACACGAATATATCACATTATCACTGTATATCAAAGTTCTTACTCCTGCAATCATTCCTCTACTAAAACCTGCCTCAAGCATCCAAACACCACTACTTCCTTCAATCTTATCCGTGGTAAATTCTACACCATCAGAGATAGAGCAACACTTGAAACCACTCATGATGTTTCCCATGTAATTTGACTCAAGAGATCTGAACATTTGCTACACCACATGCGCAATTTGTATCCTCCTTGAACACAGGGTGCAGAAACTGCTCTCCAACATATCCTTGCATCATCCATGACCTTTATTAATACTGGAACAGATGGACTGTGTCTCTTGGACCCAGGCAGATTTTGTTTTCAAAATATTTGTGAGAGTATATGGTTTATGAGTAAGCCATTCACTGTAGCTTTCACTTAATGTTCCCACAGGTCTCTACCTGTTTCATCATTCCTCTTTGTTAGCCATTTGTTTGTTGACACGGTAAGAAATGTACTCTGGGTCTCAGACCCAGTTTGTTTACATTAGCTTTTTCTACTTATGCACTTGTTACTCTATCTGCCTGAAAATGGCTAGGCAGCACACACTGAATGAGGAGACAACTGAAGAACTGTTATTCGAATGTGATAATGACGATTCGGACGTAAATCACAATTTAGTTCCTGAAAATGATCATGGCACATGAAAGTGATATGAGCGATGAACAGCTGGACAGTGAAGATGGCACCATGATTCCTGTCAGAAATGCGAGTACACTTACACATCAACAATCAAGATTCTCTATCAACTAGTGTGGTTGGTTCCAGTCCCTATTCCACGGAACCATCACCCAGCGATTTGTTGAGAGACAGACAAAGTAAATGCTGAAAAATGTTCCCGATGAAAATGTCCGTACTAAATCTCGCAATATAATTACACATTTACCTGGTGGCAGTGTAGAAGCCAGATATGCTAACACCATTGCCAAGGCCTGGAAACAGTGCATTAACGACAATTTGCTCGATTTGGTAATAGAAAGCACAAATACTTACATGGATCACATAAAATCTCTTTTTAAAGGTTGACCCAAATACTGAAAAAAAGATGAGTTCAAGGTATTTTTTGAGAATTTTATACATTTCTGGCATTCTTCACAGAGGCAAAATGAACGTGGAAGAATTTTGGGACACTTGTGGCACAGGGACAGGAATCTTCCTTTCCCACAGGTCATTGTGAAGGTTCCATTTTCTTTTGAGATGTGTTAGGTCAGACAATAGTCACACAAGACAGAAACACAGAAAGAGTGATAATTTGGCACCTGTATGTGGTGTTATGGAGGGATTCACAAAAATCACAAATCATTAAACAAGATGTGACTACCTTACAGTCAATGAATTATTGTTAACTTTTTGGGGACATTGTCCTTTCAGAATGCTCATTCCTTCAAAATCTGGAAAGTATGGGATCAAAATATTTATCACAACAGATGTAAAAGGACACAATGTAGAGAATTTAGAAGTATATGTGGGACAACAACCTTCAGGTTTGTTCCCAATGAGTAACACAGCTGATGATGTGTTCAGACTTTTAGAGCCAGTGAAGAGAACAAGAAGGAATATTACCCTTGATAACTGGTTCATAAGCTACACTCTTGCTAGAAAACTTTTGACATTTTGTAATCTTACACTTGTTGAAACACTGCACGAAAATAAAAGAGAATAATCCTTTAGAATTCTTTCTTCCATGAAAAGAGAAATCCATTCATCCAAATTTGGATTTAATGACAATTTCACATTGGTGTCACATGTGCTGAAGAAAAATAAATGTGTAATTTTAGCATCATTAATGCAAACAAACAATAAAAACAGTGAAGAAACAGGTAATGTGAGTGGATGTAGTTGATGCGATGTGTTCAGAATATAATGAAGAAAGGCAAACAAGACAATGGCCATAGTGCATGTCTTATGCCATTGTGAACATTGCACTGTATACTACAAATGCATTTATACTAGCAAACACAAGACTGGATATATCAAGAGGGCTATTTCTCAAGCAACTGGGTTTGGAATGGATAAAAGGACACATGGGACAGAGCTAACAAAAAGACTCTCTTGGGGAACATTTGCCAACTGGCAGCGTGCGTATCTGGAATTACCCATGAGAAGGTTGTACCAGAAAGCAAATGAGGTGGTTGTTATAAACGCAAAGACAATACAACAAAATATTTTTGTATAAGTTGTGTAAAGTGGCTCCATCTGTCCCATTCGGTTATGTTATGTGAAGACTATGCAGAAAATACAGATCAGTTAACATGTATGTCAAAAGAAGTGACACGATTTTTTGTTAGCTTGTACTATGTGCTGAAATTGGTAAACAGTACTTTTGGGACTGCAGCTGAAAATTTAAGTCTTGCTTATTCCAGAAACCCTTCCTGCCTGTCTGTTGTAAGGGTTAATCCACCTATGTTTCTAGTTTACTTCTTAACTGTATTATGCATTGCACTCATTTTTTTCCTCTTTACCCCACATTAACTCTCAATCCACCCCTTTTATCACCTCTAAACTGAAGTTAAAACAGTTCTAATTAATGTACTATTTTTGACCTCCTATCCTTTTTTCTGACACTTTCTCTCTCCTCTTTTGCATAATATGTACATCTGTCTTAACCTAGGATTTCAGCACCTTGCCTTCTTTTCTCAATCCATCCAAACCACTCCCTCTTTGCTCCCTGAAAACGAATACAGAAGCTCCAAATGCTAGGATTAGTGCTTTCTGTTTTAAATATTTCCATCAGTAGTACTAGGAATTTCACCTCCTGAAGTTAATTACCGGACAGCCACTCTACTTGTCTTGCAATTTTAAGTATTCTCAACTAAATTTTCCTTTGCTAGAATTAATACTAATCTTATACGTTTTTACACTGCTAAATAAAAAGAATGGTAGCTGCTTCAATAACTTTTGATTTTCAGTACATGAGAAAAATTTTAAGAAATTGGTGGATTGTCTTGTGACCTGCCTTCACCCACAATTTTATGTAAAAAAGAAACTACTGCATATAGCAACTAACCTATCTTATGATACATGCTCCCCCCCCCCCCCCCCACACACACACACACGGAGGGAGAGATGGGAAAGAAGGTTTTTTTTTTGGGGGGGGGGGGGGGGCAGCAGGAAAGAAAGGTGTTTATAGAGACTATTTTCACAGCTCCCAAATAATGCTTACCTGGATTGAAAAGAATTACAGATCTCAAGCAGCCAAGTTCTGTTTTATCCATTTTCATTTCTCTCATCTTTGCCACCAATTCTGTCAAAACACGGTCAAATATTGTGCCCACTCCCGCTTGATGGGCAGAATTTCGATGCACTGTGAGTCCAGTGGCAAGTACTATACCATCTTTAACATCTACAGATCGATGTGAGAATGCTGCAATTAGCAGCTCATTCCAACCTGTAACAAAATAATTCCAAACTAAAAACAATGAATACATTTGTTAAACTGGCCAAAAATGTATACATGTCTTAATATAAAACAAATCAACATGAAGATGGAAATGTATGACAATTTTTCATTCTTACATTTATTTTGCCCTCAAATAATTATGTTTTTCTCCCTCATATATATACTGACTCCAATTTGTCTCATTCATATTATCTTTTCTGTTAAATATTCCAGTAGAACAGGCAATTTTTAAGTATCTCATCTTATTTAATGATCCACTTGATCTTTATTACCACATGCAAATAACAAATCCTCACAGCAGTCTTCAACTATTTTATCTTTTTCAGCCCACAGTTAAATGACTTGGATGTCCAATTAGTAAAACCAAAACATGACACTGAACTCTAGTTTGGTGTTACTTTATATGAATTTATGACTAATTAGGACCAACACATGCTGAAGCATACAAAATGACAAAATCATAAGCAATTATTATGGGCTGAGGAAATAAGAGCTTTAACTCCGACTTTCACTTATTGCACTGTCTTTTTTTTAATCACAAAAAATAACACAGCATGTGGAAATACATGTGTATAAACAATGACACAATTAAATGAAAGTACGTATGATGACAAACAATTTAAACACAATAGAAAGAAACATATTTTTCAGCAGAAATTTAGTTCTTAGTAATGCAACGGAAAATCCCAGCTGGAATGCAGTTGACGGTATGAGGGAAGTCAACCACTCACTAAGATTAGGAGTTTTACACCCAATGGCTTTACTGGAACTAGAAATGGAGCACTTGTTTCAACAAAAAAGGACATAGAAGTTTCTATGGTGTAGTTCCTTTGAGGGAGATCTCTAAGAATAAAGAGTTTTCTCATTATAAATGAGAGAGGAAATAGCTGAGGAAGTTTAAAGTAGTACTGTTGGACACTGCTTATGGAAGCGTCTAAAACTGACAAGCATTGTTAAGTACCCTAAGTGATCATACACTTGCGATATAATATGTTAAAAAGGCTTTGACGAAGATACTAGTTGCATTTTATGGCTAACAATTGCAAATAAATTACTAGTTGTAAATTTTATAAATGATAATTGACCATTTGCAAAATGTCCAAATACTTTAGTCTGTTAAAAAATTTAAGTCTATGAACCAGCTTATAAGCGGCAATTTATAAAATAAAATTAAGTTTCCTTGTTCTAAAAATGTATGAGTTTAGTCTTTCTTGGAATAAGAAATAATAATAAAAAAAAAGCAATTATCAGACATGTAAACTATTAACTCATATGAGGGTAGGTGTAACTACACCTATCAAACAGTGTTTGTCAAGATGATGATCTCTAGGTGAAAAATGGTAAAGAAAATTATCTGCGCGAGGAAAAAATCAAACATAAACCTTATTCTGAGAAGTACATAAATGGTAACACAAAAGCATGATATATAGTTAAAACTTGGGTCAGGATCAGGAAAACAAATTTTTAGCTTATATGTACTCTGTGCAACATATATTCTGCACAGAGTAATTATCAACCATAACAAGGCTCAATGAAGTACAGTTAACTCATGGAAATGCTTCCCATATTATGATCTACTTATAACCTGTTTTAGTCCATAGGCCTTTAAATAACGGTACCGTAAATAAAAAAAAAATTAATATCAGTTTTCTCTGCAAAAATGAACACTGATTCACTTCCAATCATTCTGTTGCAGTCTTTCTTATTAAATGCAACCGGTATTATGGAAACTATCCATCTGTATTCATAAACAAAGAGCAATGTTTCATAAAGCATACATGAAAACTGAAACAAAAATTTCAACTATATAATCATCTAGCACTCTTAATGATACATCAGCGGGGGCAGTCACTAGAAGATTTGATACCACTCTAACTACATACTTTTGGTTCCCCCACCGAGACCCCCCCCATTTGCACTGATGGTATAACACATTAATAACTGTTGCTAACTATGTAAAGCTTATTTACCAACTGATGCATGGACTGAAATCCCTTCATTATAAATTTATTACAAACATATTTAGAGACTCAGTAGGACAAGAAAGAAAAATGATGCTTACCATGTGAATTAAAATGAATTTACAAAAGCAATTCTTGAACTTTATAATTCAATATGCTCTATATGCTCAACTCTCATGCTTTTTATTTGTCTCTGTCAACTCAAAAGAAACAGTAAAAACTAAGCTGCTGCTAAGAATGAAACATATGTCCATCTCCCATTGCAAAGTTTCTCCAACTTTTAGCTAATACCTGAGTGTCCACTAATAACATAAATAAAGAGAAGCCTAGCAAAAGAATACGTATGCCATATTGTAAATACCTCATTTCTGGAGTATTTATTTTCCAATGATGTGCTGGCATTATATCTGGCCAATTAAAACCACTTGTATGTGTCACCACCGTAATTTCACACTGACCTACTGGCATCTTGAGATATACAGATTAGGTCACTGTTTGTCAACTTGACGGCAGTCAGAAACTTACTAGGGGTTTCATAAACTATTGTATCTAACTTCATGACAGCACGGGAATATTTTACTTGCTACACACATGTATGGAAGGAAACATTATCTTACTGATAAGAGAATTAATGAGGATAGTTATCTATAATAAGGGAAACACTGCCATGAAAATGGCTGCTAAGCTTACAATAGCATATAGCCAATGAAAATGACAAAAATTGTGGTGACTGAGTTGTTATTGGCAAGGTCTGATTAACTCGGTGAAAGCAAAGAAACGACTTCAGACATCCAATGAGAAGAAACACTTGTACTGTCCACATGAAAATCGTAATATGGCCGAACAACTGCACTTATATTAACAATCAACATAACAAGAGAAGCACACAATCCGAACGTACTCGTTCCAACTGTGAAGGTTCTGTAATTGTGCAGTCATACTTTCATGTAGAAAAGAGATAAGCACCTATTACATTCCTCCAAACTTACTTTGTTGCATGAAGTCAATCTATTGTTACCATAACAATTATAAAAGGGGTACTTTGAAGGAGGGAATCCTAACACTGACCAAATTGAGGATATTATGTGCCTTTAATTCTGATAGGTAACAATAAAACAATTTTTAAATGAATCTACTGACATAAAGAGCAACAGGAAACAAAAGTTAAGTTTACATTTTCATGTAGATTGGGAAAGTAAATGTGTGTGTGTGTGTTTAAAATTAAAATTCTGTCTTCATTAAAAGTGGCCTTATGAAACATCTGTCTACAGTGAATCAATGTGCTGTAAAAATCTGAATCTCTAACATGAAGATATCACTATCAACTTCCTGTAGTGGTGGAATTCTGATTCACAGATTCATAACATGTTAGTATCACTGAATCTTCTCCTTCTTTGCTTCAAGCAAGTGTGTAAACTGAAATGCTTGCAATATTGTTCTAATTCCTACTAACAATGCTGTCTCAGAATTTACAGTGCAGCACTATGAGGAATATGTATTTTAATGAAAATGCTGTTTATCAAGCTGACCCCCCCCCCCCCCCCCCATCCTCGTTCAGCCTTTAGTAATAGTGCCATGGTGTCGCATTATGAGAAATGAGCATTATAATTTAACTTGAAAGCTGTTATGTTTTGGTACTATTAAATGTAATTGTAAAGTTTCAATGATCACCTTCAAAAATAAAGTTATGTAATTAATCTTTTGTTTGTTTGTAGGTACATGTTTGTAGGCATGGTAAACATTGAAATCTTTGTGCCACAGAACCACAGCAATCCACTAAGAAATTGGAGATAGGCTATTACATCTTGCTTTGGCTCCTCTAATGATATGCAACAGTACTGTGGCATGGGGATTTCAATGTGTATAATGGCTGCAGACATTTACCTGCAAAACAAACTTTATTATAATAATTAAAACTTGATGACTATCCCTTGTATATGACCAGATTTCACAACTTTAAGACCTGTCAAGAATTTTATTTAAATAATTTGAATTCATTAACAACTTTTAAAATGTGCTTCAAATACTGCAGGTGAAGTGTATTGAACACTTTTAGTAATATCACTGTAATTCACAAAAAATTGAAGCTAGTGTGACTTTTGGCAGTGTTAATTTTTCCTCTGTTACAATCAGCCAACAAACACTCTTAACATCAGTAGAAATATGACCACAAACAATATGATATTTACTCTCAAGCAGGGCTAATTATTTTTAGGGTTTATTACCTAAACTAAAATCAATCTTCTTTTTATTTTCTATCCACACTGAACTTAGGAGTAAAATGGAGAAACCTCAGTAACTGGTTTGTGTGTAGCATCACTTAATCATTTAGCTTCAGGAGACCATCTAAATTCTTGAAATGCTAAAGGTAGGACAGCTTGTGAGAACTAAAGACAGTGTCAAAAACCTTTATGTACGAACATTGCCATATTACACATGAACATGCTTAAAATGAATGAATAACCATAACAACTGTAAGAGATGGGCATGTTTAGATAATTGTGAACTTCGGAACACAATCAAAATAATGCATCATATTTACTAATCACATGAAGATTTTGACAAATCTCTTTGATACACACATTACATTAAAAAATCAATGGTAATAACCTCCCCCCCCCCCCCCCCCTCCGCCATTTCCAAAGGACACCGGACCTGATGGACATCAGGATATCATAAAGATTCTAACTTATATGTGTGTCCTAGGAACTCTACTGGATATATCTGTGGAAGCAAAAATCATCACAGTCACCCATTTGCAATGACTAAATGTGCTGCTATAAAAATAGAGCTCTCACCTGCTCTGAGGAGGAGAACCTGGTCCTCCAGAGGTAGGGATGTGAAGTGCGGGATGTGTTTAGCCCACTCCACCAGCTGAAACAGTTGCTTGTTGGTAGCTTGGCAGATATTGGCAGCCTGGCAAATGTTATTCATTGTACTCTGCAACATTATGTTACAGTTATGTGCTTGAGAATATTCGTATGGTATCTACTCCCAGAGTATATGCTGTTTATGTTACACAACACCTATGCAACTTACAGAAATCAAGATCTCAGTAGTCAGCAAAACTAAATAATGCAGTAAGATTAAATCAAATAGATACATAAGATAACAAGACTATACTCAAAAGCAGTGAAAATTGCACTGTGCTAGGAACATCCTAAATTCTCATTAAAAAAATATTTAACCCACAGACAGGATTTCTTTTTCCTTTTATTCTATTCTTCCATAAGAGTTAAAAGAATGAAATTCCACTTCTGAAAGACAAATGATGTTTACACTGCCTTATTCAGCACACAGCACTTACAGATTGTCACTACAGGTGAGCATTGCCCGTTATTTACACTCAAATTTAATCGTAAACCATATGTATACACTGTGTCTAACATATATTGTGCCACAGCCATTATTACTGTATTTGCATAAATCAAATGTGAATACTTGAACTTAATCTTTAAAAAAATACAATATGTAGGATGGTATAGCTACATTATTAATTATTGGCAACTATCTGAAAATAAAGAAAAATAATGTTTATAAAAATAAAATGAAGCAACTTCCCAACCAAGCAAGAAAATTACCTCATATTCCACTTGGTTTTCTGCTTTGCACTCCACTCGTTTTTCAGCTTCGAGAATGCGTTCAACAGGCATGTCTGTATGCAGGCTGCTTGTTGATTCAACTTCATTCTGATCACGTTCCTTTGTTCGCTGCCTTTCCTCCTAACCAAATAAGGCATTATTAATATTAAGAGTGCAATGTAGGCAATTTAGCTATCTACAAGGGCTTCACATTAGCAACAACATTATTAAGAATTAAACATTTTCCCAACTATGCCGTCTTTAGATATCTGAAGACTAAATGATAACCAAGGACAAGGTATTGCAAAATTGTATCATATAAGAATCAGGCCTCAGAGATTCTGTGTGAAAAAAGTGAAAATACTGAACTAACTCAAGTACAACAGGTTCATATGAGAAACAAAAACTCACTCTGACTGCAGTTTGAGATACATACACCAAATATTTTTAAAAAATCAGAACATAGCAAAAATATATGTTCAGGGTGTGCAGGGTGTATACATAGAGAAGGAAAAAAAATTCCCGGATCTCCAGGTTAAAAATACACTTTCTCCTGGGTGAAAATACAATTTTTCTGTGTTAAGCGACAATATACTTTCCCTTGGAACTATAAACCTTTATCAATCTGTTGATTAGGAAACGAACCCTAGGGAAAAAAAGTGTGTTTTGGAAAGATTTTTGATGTGCAGCAACATGTATGCTGCATATTTTCGTATTACTTAAGTATATAGTCGAATTCCACCAAACAAAGAACATTAGTTTCCGAAGTATTGAAATCGAGATTGCGGTGTGCTTTTGAAAGCCAATCATAACTCGTGTCATGTGATCTCGTCAGCCGATGATAGCAGATTTTCGCCATGTTCACATGGGACTTCCAAAACCAGATTTCGTAAAGCGATTTCCCAATACTGCATTGGGTGGTCATGGAAACACTTTAAAATCGATTTTGGCATTCCACTTCTGGTTGCCGGTTTTCCAATTCTGCAACCGATTTTTGCTCCCTTGTAAACGCAGCCGGTATTTAAACGTGCTTGGGCTGTCAGGTTTCGTCTGGTTTTTAAAATTTTCAGCTAATGCTTTTTTAAAGCTGATTCCAAAATTCGGTTTTCGTCTTTTGGAAGATGTGTCGCAAGACCACAGGATACGTGATGCAATCAGCCTATAGCAACATCACTGTTAAGTAGCACAAACACACAAATAGGAAAAGTTAATGGTTTAAATTAATCTACACAGTGTTGCTACAAGAAAAGCTAAGCTTTCACAAACAATATTTGACTTTTATGCATGTGTTACACTTCAATAAATCACACAAATGTGCCAGTAAAATTTTAAGCAATGACATAAATGTCTGGTCTTCTGATCTTGAAATTCTTCTAAGTGGCTGGCCCTCAAAGTGTTTAGCTTTAGATGAGACTCAAACCCGCTGTCATTTAAGAAATTCAAAGCAAGTTCACCCACACAACATAATTCACGTTCTGTAAAATGAAATGTACTTTGAAAGTAACACTTTTCAAACCACCAATCGCAATATTTTCCCGTGACTTGTCAGAATTCTTTTCAGCAGTTGTCAGAGAGTGCTAGAAATCAGTGTTACTGTGCATGTGTAGCTACGATGATGAAGGTAGCCCGTATGTTCATACATATAAAGCATTAAGAGATCTTACATTACATCATTAACGATACAGGCCATCAGAGGGTACTCTAAGAGCATCGGAATTTCGTAAACCATACAAAAATGCATGATTTGGCTTAAAGGGCACATTCGTATTTCCAGATTTACAAAGAAGTAGGCCCCAACCTGATATTAAACCTTTGAGTGTTGTTTTCGGGATCCAAATTTTATTGGAGTATCAGTACTGTTATTATTTTACGTTGCAAGGCAATTAATCCCTGACTGCCAAAAACCTGGAAACAAAATGAAATCACAAAACTGAAACTAATAACATATTTTAGCTTTTCATAGTTATGTGAATGCAAAGGCTCCCGGCCACAGAAATACGTTTTGTTTTCATTTGGCTTGAGAGTTGTAAATGAAGAGGAAACAGCAAAATCACCAAACGTAAACACGATTCACATGGAGACTACTACCCACCCCACTACAACTCTGACTGCTCTGCAGCTTGGGTGCACCAGAAAAATTTTTCTGGTTAGCATCTGGCTATTGCTGATACAGCTAAGAACCGCACTTCTAGCAGTCACAAGTGGGAGAAGGTACTGCTCGTATGTGACACTACTTCGCATGTGCATAAGCCAGCAGGTAACTGTTCAAACGAACATAATGTAAACTCTTGCGACGTCACGCTCATCTAAAGATGTTTTTTGTTATGAAATATTTTAATGGCAGTAATTTCATCAAACAGACAAACAAGAGTCCTACCATGACAAAGATACACAACAGGGAGAATATTGGACACCCATGAAGTATCTCAATGATGTGACAATCAGTCTTGAAAAGGGAAAGCTATTTTTTGCTTAGTATTTAAATATTTCACAGTAAACTGGACACCATGTTGGGGGACATATTGGGTTTGACAAACTATCTACTAAATATGTTCTGGACAGGTGATTTTCTGTGGGATGGATGAAGGGAGTGAAGATTGGAAAGGAGAATAACTACAGAACATAATAAAGCTGTTAGAATATTTTTGAAGAGACTCAGCATAATTGCAGATAAATCACATGTAAACTATAGGGAAGGGTTACCAAAGATGATACGATACCTTTGGTTTTTGAATATGAAGAAAATATAAATGTTGAAGTAAGTTAGAGGTTTTCTGTCTCCCTCACATGACTTTCCTATATCTATGCCACTCTTCCCAGTGCTCACGTCTACATTACTGAGGACCATCATGTTATTTGAAACTTCCTGGCAGATTAAAACTGTGTGCCCGACCGAGACTCGAACTCGGGACCTTTGCCTTTCGCGGGCAAGTGCTCTACCAACTGAGCTACCGAAGCACGACTCACGTCCGGTACTCACAGCTTTACTTCTACCAGTACCTCGTCTCCTACCTTCCAAACTTTACAGAAGCTCTCCTGCGAGACATGCAGAACTAGCACTCCTGAAAGAAAGGATATTGCGGAGACATGGCTTAGCCACAGCCTGGGGGATGTTTCCAGAATGAGATTTTCACTCTGCAGCGGAGTGTGCGCTGATATGAAACTTCCTGGCAGATTAAAACTGTGTGCCCGACCGAGACTCGAACTCGGGACCTTTGCCTTTCGCGGGCAAGTGCTCTACCAACTGAGCTACCGAAGCACGACTCACGTCCGGTACTCACAGCTTTACTTCTACCAGTACCTCGTCTCCTACCTTCCAAACTTTACAGAAGCTCTCCTGCGAGACATGCAGAACTAGCACTCCTGAAAGAAAGGATATTGCGGAGACATGGCTTAGCCACAGCCTGGGGGATGTTTCCAGAATGAGATTTTCACTCTGCAGCGGAGTGTGCGCTGCACACACTCCGCTGCAGAGTGAAAATCTCATTCTGGAAACATCCCCCAGGCTGTGGCTAAGCCATGTCTCCGCAATATCCTTTCTTTCAGGAGTGCTAGTTCTGCATGTCTCGCAGGAGAGCTTCTGTAAAGTTTGGAAGGTAGGAGACGAGGTACTGGTAGAAGTAAAGCTGTGAGTACCGGACGTGAGTCGTGCTTCGGTAGCTCAGTTGGTAGAGCACTTGCCCGCGAAAGGCAAAGGTCCCGAGTTCGAGTCTCGGTCGGGCACACAGTTTTAATCTGCCAGGAAGTTTCATATCAGCGCACACTCCGCTGCAGAGTGAAAATCTCATTCTGGAAACATCCCCCAGGCTGTGGCTAAGCCATGTCTCCGCAATATCCTTTCTTTCAGGAGTGCTAGTTCTGCATGTCTCGCAGGAGAGCTTCTGTAAAGTTTGGAAGGTAGGAGACGAGGTACTGGTAGAAGTAAAGCTGTGAGTACCGGACGTGAATCGTGCTTCGGTAGCTCAGTTGGTAGAGCACTTGCCCGCGAAAGGCAAAGGTCCCGAGTTCGAGTCTCGGTCGGGCACACAGTTTTAATCTGCCAGGAAGTTTCATATCAGCGCACACTCCGCTGCAGAGTGAAAATCTCATTCTGGAATCATGTTATTTATTTACAATTGAAACCAAACAGCAATCAGTAGCATTTACTTCAGGAATGAGATATTGTTTTGTGTAATGTGTCAATAACTTGTACAACATTATTTGCAGTGACAAAGTACACTACCTTACATTCTTTTATCCCCATTTGTAGTCTAGAAAATATCTTGAGGACATACCACATGGTATTCAATACATACACAAATTTTCATAGATACTAAAAGGCATATTTTTATGTACAAAAATACAAAAATGTTCATGCTTTGCAACTGGACTTTTTGGGGGAGGCCTGTGCCTTAAATATCTTGTGTTGATGAATGATGATAATAATAATAATAATTAATCAACACACGAATCTTCTAGAAGGGAATAAATCTAGGTTTTGTTGTTGACAATGCAATATGAATTATAGCCGTAATCTGCCCATGAAGGTATATCTAATTTAAACAGGCAAGGAGTATTCATTTTGAAACACGATGCATTATATCGTCATGGTACACCATCGGATGTTGACGATTTTGAAATTTTACGAGTGTTACTGTAACTATTCTGAAAATGTCACAGCATTTAAAAATATGAGTTGACTAAGGAGGAGGAGGAGGAGGAGGAGGAGGAGAAGAAGAAGAAGAAGAAGAAGAAGAAGAATAACAGTAAGCAGTCACAGTCATCTGCCCGGTCAGATGTGGCCTCCCTAAGACTTCCTCTCCTGTGCAAACCTCTTCCTCAATTGCTTATTGGATATATTCCAATCTTGGTCTTTCCCTACAGTTTTTATCCTTATCCTCTACAATACCTTCTGGAAGCTATTCCCTGAGAACTGAAAACTTGCCCTGTCCTCTTGTCCCTTCTTTCAATATTTTGCAAATATTTATGTCCTCACTGATTCTACAGAAAACTTCCTCATTTCTTATCCCAGCAGTCTATCTAAATTTAGGCATCTTTCTGTAGCACTATATCTCAATCACATTGATTCTCTTCTTCTCATGTACTTTTCTCACAATCCACGATTCACTTCCATACTATGCTGTTTTCCAGATGTCTATTCTCAGAAATTTCTTTGTCAACTTATGGGTGATGTTTGATACTAGTAGACTCCTTTTGGCCACGAATGCCCTCTTTGCCTGTGCTTATCTGGTTTTTATGTACTCCTTGCTTCTTCATCAACTTTGTCGCCCCAATTTTGATGTAAATTTTATCACTAATCTCATTTCTTCTAGTCGTCATTACTTTCGTCTTTCTTTGATTTACTCCCAATCCAGTACTGTCCCATTTTCATAGAGGATAACAATGTCATGAGCAAATCTTGTTGTTGATGTTCTTTAACCCCAAATTTTAATCCCAATCCTGAACCTATCTTTTACTTCCATCATTACCTCTTCACTGTACAGACTGAACAGTAGGGGAGAAAGGTTGCAACCTTATTTTATATCCTTTCAATCTAAGCACTTTTTTCTTGGTCTTCTTATTGTTCCCTTCTGGTTCTGGAATATATTGTATATTACTTGTCTTTGCTTATAGTTTTCTCCCATTTTCCTCATACTTTCAACCATCTTGCACCATTTTACATTGCTGAGTGATTCTTACAGGTCAAGAAACCCATGAACATGTCTAGACTTTTTGTTAAAAAAGTCTTGCTTTCATCGTCAACTGCATCAGTGCTGCCTGTGTGCTGTCTTTAACTTTACTAAAGCCAAACTGATCAGACCTGATCTGGGATGTATGAACTAACAAGGTCATTGTGCAACAGTTTCCACAGTTATTTGCCTTTGCTATCTCTGGTCTCATATATTCTATACACTTAACTTGAATAGTCATCTGACTCCCACCTCTTCCAATGGTTTCAGAAATTCTGAAAGGGTGTTATCTATGCCTTCTTCAGTATTTGATCGCAACTCTTCTAAAGTTCTGTTAAACTTTTAACTGTTATAATGGATCACCTATGTCATCCATATCAACTCACAATTCTCCACCTATCACATCATAATCAAGGCTTTCAATGCACTCTTGTACTTTTCCAGCTGTCCACACTTTCTCTTCTGCATTTAACAGTGGAATTCCAATGGCACTCTTAATGTTGACTGCTTAGTTTTAATTTCACTGAAGGTTGTTTTGACATTTTCATACACTAAATCTGTTCTGAAGACCATTTCTCTTTCTATTTCTTCACATTTTCCTGTAGATATTTCACCTTGGCTTCCCAGAACTCCCTATGTATTTCATTCAGCAGCAACTTATATTTCTGTCTTTTTCATGAACATTTCTGTACTTTTTTTTTTGTCAACCAACTGAAGTATTCCTTCTGTTGCCCAAACTTTCTTTGTAATTGCTTTTCTTGGCCCTATATTTGCATGTCAATCATTTGCGATAACCCCTTTTAGAGATGTCCAGTCCTTTTCAACTGAACTACCTACTGTAGTGTTCATTATAACAGTATCTATAGCCTTAGAGAATATAAACTGAAAATAATCATTCCTTAGTATTTCAGTATCCCACTTCTTTCCATGTTGATTATGACTGGTAATTTCCTCAAACTTCAAGCTACTCTTCATCATTACTAAATTGTGGTCTGATTCAGTATCCGCTCCTGGGTACACCTTACAACCCAATATCTAATTTCAGAATCTCTGTCTGGCCATGATGTAATCTAGTGCATATCTTTCAATGATCCCATGCCATCACCAAATATACCTTCTCCTCTTGCAATTTCTGAACAGTGAATTCATATTATCAGTTGAAGTTTACGGCAAAACTCTACTAGCCTTTCTCATCTCTCATTTTAACTATCAACCCCATACTCTCCCGAGGTCTGTCTTATATTCCTTCTCCTACAACCACATTCGAGTCACCCATGATCCACATATGATCAGTAACTAATAATGTAAACCTGACACTTTTGATTTCTTTGGTGTTGGAGTAATATATTTTAATATTGTTCATTCCCCACACTCACTTTGCATATTGAATAAGAAGAGCATATGTTATGAGCTATTTGAAATGCACGAACTTTCCCTAACATCACATCAATTTTATAGTCACTGTCTTACTTACCAATATAAAAACATTTATTTTGCTGAAAACATTAACTGATAGGTAGCAAAGCCACGATGCGATTTTATGCTCTTCAAAGAATTTACAGAAATGTAAAGGAAATGGGATTTATGATTTGGTTATCATGTTGAAAGTAACTTACCTGAACTGCCTCTCTCTTCATTCCCATAGCGAGGCATTTTTGATATCTACAATACTGGCACCTGTTACGTTGGCGTTTGTCTATTATGCAGTTTTTGTCTTCCCGACATGCATATGACAAGTCTTTTCTCACTGTGCGTTTAAAAAATCCTTTACAACCCTCACAGCTGTTAAATTTAAAGATAATATCAGTACACCAAAAAGAAGGACAATGAATATGTGAAAGCAGTGGCACTATAACACTCTTCATTTGTTAATATCACTGTTCTCTCAAGATATATTTTGAATAAGAAAGACTGTACCTGTAAACACCATAATGCTTTCCACTCGCTCTATCTCCACAAATAGAACAAAGGTGTTTGGAGCCACTGAGTGGATGATTTGGTGGATACTGTGAAGATGAACCTTTTGCCTGGTTGCTTGAGTTGTTCAACAGGCTACTGTGTCCAATTGTAAATGAACTGAAAGTAACAACGAAAAGGTTAACCATGCATCAGAAAAGAACAAAATGCTGTACAATGGAAAACAAAAATTTACCATAAACAGGAGACAGATGAAGAGAAAAGATAAGGTGAAATTAATATTATTATTATTATTCACATATGGGCTCAATAGGACCATGCGAGTATAATCAATCAATGTCGCGTTTCATGGATGGTCGTCCTTTGTGTCCAAATCTGTTTCCTACTACCAGAATGAAATCTCTTTCTTTCATCAGACCACAGTGTTACAGTCCGTCGTCTTATTTCCCTCTGACGAACCAATCAAATATTGTTTTTCTGAATGTTTTTTATCTGAAATGTCTACCTGAGTTATACCGGCTACTTTAAGATTCTCCTTAATCGCAGCGATCCATTTAATTGGCCAAGTTTTAGCCTTACTTCTGCTTTCATAGAATTCTATTTGTTTTGTTAATCTCGTGGCTGCAACTCTTTTTAATGCGCCCATCAAATTTAAGTCTTCTTTTTCTCATGTCATCATGTATATCTGTGTATTCTTCTATTTCCTTACTATTTCTCAGCCTATAATTTTCTCCATGAGTAATTTTGGCAGCCTAATACTTCCCAAATAATCTTCCTTTCTTTCTTTCAAGGTTCTTCAACATCACTCTTTCTATTTAAAATTAAAGTTCCTGCTCCATAAAGACATTCAGGTTTTATTAAAGTGTTGTAATGCCTAAGTTTACTGAATTTAGAAAGTGATATTTTATTATAATTATTTTGTGTTAAATCTGAATGCAGTTGCCAGTTTTTTATAGTGAACTTTGTTTGCAGCTTTTTCCAGACCATTTTCTTGTATGATTTCCCCATCTATTTAAACTGAGAAATCCTTTTTATTTTTCCATATTTCATGTTCAAAAATTTTGGTGCTGGTTTGTTGCAGGTCATATATTTCATTTTTTTCGGATGATATTTGTAGTCCTACTTTTTCCGCAACTTCAGGTGAGACAATCTACTCTAATATTACTTCTACCCAACTTGATTTACTGATCTATATTTTGACTTGACTTTTGCTCTCACCATTCTGCAATTACCTTTCCCAAAACACAGTTAAACAGTAATGGGGAGAATCCATCTCCTTGCCTAACACCAGTCTTTTATATCAAATGGTTCAGAAGTTCCTCCCATGAATTTAACTTTAGAGCTAGTGTCAGTTAACGTTTCCTTAATCAGCGTTAAGAGTTTTATTATCCAGCCCTTGTGTTTCTTTCAAATTCGGAAAAGACATTCATGATCAACTTATTCATAGACCTTTCTAAAATTCACAAATGTACATACAATTTTGTTACTAAAATCCTTTGTTGCCTATGGATGAATTTTAAACTAAGAATTTGTTCCGGACAGCATCTGTCTGGTCTAAAGCCTGTTGGTATTCACCAAGTTTAGGTTCTAACTGTTCTTGGCTTCGATCAAGTAAACAATGCGAGAGAATTTTCAGCAGAGTGATCTCAAAAGTGTTGGGACCAGGTGATTTAAGTAGTTCTGCAACTGTACCGTCTTCTCAAGATTCTTTGTTGTTTTTAAGTCTCTTAATTTGTTTAGTTATTTTGATTTTGTCAGATTCTTTAGAGTTAGGATTGTGTTATTAGTTTCTGTGGTTGGAATTAATCTGCTGGTTCTGGACAGTTCAATAGTTTTTTAAAGTAATTAGAAAGTGCCTTACAATTTTCCTGGTTGTTAAGAGCCAAACTGCCATTTTCATTTTTGAAGCAAAGACTTTTAAGGTTGGTAACCATTAAGTTTTGTTTTGAATGTTTTATAAAAGTTTCTTGTACTGTTCTTCTGGAAATCTCTTTAGATTTCTGTAACTTGGGCATTTTCATAGTTTATTTTGTCTATTGGATTAATTTACATATTTATTTTCTTACAGTTAACTTTTATTTGCATTAAACAATGGTCAGAATCAATATTAGCCCCTTTCCTAACTTGGACATTTAAATTTTTTTTGTAGTTAGGGCATGAAATTGCTACACATGATCAACTTGAAATTCCCCAATAAATGTATTGGGACCCTGCCATGATTTTTGTTTAGATGGGTTCCTTTTAAAAGGTGTTGATATGATTTTAAGGTTAAAATTTTTGCACATTTCAACAAATCTTTGTCACTTATGTGCAGGAAATCTACCCACAGTTTTCTTATATTTTTTCTCTTTACCTAACTGGCATTAAAAAATTCATTTTAACATGGTTTGGGGGAATTTTCGGGATGATGCTTTCTAATGTTTCATAAGCTTTCCTAAATTCTCCAGTTTTTTGCATTTATCACCACTGACTAGCATAAGGGCTAAGTGTATGCTTTATTTGCGCATTTACGAGAAATTCTCATTAACCTATTATTTATGGGTTTTACCTTCATTACTGAATTTAAAACATTTTTGGAGACTGTAAAAGCAACCCCCAGATATGGTGTATTATTAAGTATTCTTTTATCGTCTTTACTTTTAAAAATACGATAATTGCCAAAATCCATGGAGTTATTGTCCATCATTTCTGTTTCTTGAAGTGCCAAAATTTGAATCTTCTGTTTTTTTAATGTATCTCCCAATTTTTGAAGTTTACTTGGTTGCAAATGAAATATTGATAAAAACACAAAAAAATGATCCACATGGTAGGGAGGAGCCGGGCATTCAGTTTACCAAAAAAGTGCACTTCTTTTTTTATGTCAGCACAGATATATTTAAAAATGGGCATCTGGAATGTGACGCGTGAGAGAGAGAGAGAGAGAGAGAGAGAGAGAGAGAGAGAGAGAGAGAGAGAGAGACTCTGCCAAATTTGTTTAGTTTGCATACTGAATGTGAAAGAACACTGATAAACAACAGTTGTGGACAGCTCTCTACATTGTGCAGTGATCTTCCAAATTCACAAACATCTCACAAAATCAGCACAGAGCTTCAAACTAACACTTTCTTTCTCCTCCCACAACTATGACTGCTGCTTAATTCTCAGATAACAAATATAATTAAAATACAACTAGCTACATAATAAATGATTGTGTAGTGAATGAATTATGATCTGCTCACTATATGTACAAAGGCAAAGGCTTACAATTTCCCCATAATTGTTTTGCTGGGCTATCTTCTTTGTGTTAATGATACACCTTACAAAAAGTACATTCACACACAAATTCCAGTTAATTTCCCCATACTTTTTAATAAAAATGAAAGATTTTCAAGCATTAGAGTTTGCAGGAATAAGAATAATAGTAGCATCAGCAACAGCAGTAATAACAGTCGTACTGGTGAGTAGCAGCAGCAGCAGCAAAATATAAAACACAAATACAATGACAAAGATGTTCATACATACCCTGGGCTGTTAGGTCCTCCAGTGGGACTAAAACTGCCAGAGCTAATTAGGCTAGCTGTATCTGGTTTCATATCCAATGGTGATTGTGGACCCATTGAGCTTATCGAAAGATTGTTCTCTAAGCTTATTCCTGGAACAAACATTGAACCTAATTACTTCAACAGAACTCATTCTATCATGAATGTTTGAAAAACAAGAAGTTATGACAAAATTATTTTTCTTTCATGGTGATCAGTAGAGAAAGAGATTAACAGAAGCCAAGGAGACATCAAGTAATTTGTCTTTTCTTGCCTTCATTCCAAATACACGAGGAATACAAGTCAATTACATACACGAATTTATTGTTTTTGTCTTTATAGAACAGTTCTTGACATGTAGCACCTATCTTTTATCTACCACCATCACAACAAATTACTGAAAGAAACTGCTCAATAAATATGTGAAAGTGCCTCATTGCTAGTTTTAATTGAAGACTCTTAACGTTCCTTCCATTGCTTTTCTGAACAATCTTCTTTATAAATCTATTTTTTATGCATCACACAAAAAATACATTTACACAAAATGTCACAGTAATCCCCTGAAGGCATTAATTAAAAAATGGGGGTGGGAGTCAGCGGTTATTATAAAAAATTTCTGAAAGTTACTGACATATAATAGTAGTAGTTATAATAATAATACGAAGCCTGAGTCTTGGTTGAAACATCTTCTGAAGACCATTTTCTAAATTTTGTAGTAAGGTTTGGCACACACACACACACACACAGGCCCATTTCATATCAAATAACAAGTTCTTTGCTTTTCAGTGACTAGCTGCTTGGGGTAGACTTAAAGCCACTATACAGAAACAGATTTTCTGATTACACAGTATGCAAGATTTACCGTGCAGACTGATGCACGACTCTACCAAAAAGTTTTAAGCAGAAAATATCCCTGAATAACTCATCGGCAATATGCGTAAGAATAAAAAGAGGTAAATATATCATAGACGAAAACTGTCAGCTTCAACAAAATGGATAAAGGAAAAGATGCATGTAGTGAAACTTTGATTAATGTTCAAACAAATTAAAAAAGTCAAACTGCATTCAGGCATGTGACCCAAACACCAAATCATTACTTTTTAAGGAAGATCTCTTCTAACTGGGTACTCACTGGAGTACAATTCACCCATGACTATCAGACTCCATCCAAAAGTGGTTCTGTTATTACAGTACTAAGCACCCATAGTTACTAACTATATAAGAACCAAACAACCTGCCTAAAACTTATGGTGGCCTTGCAGAGCACTACTACAAGCAATAAGACATGGTTGAGTCCTGGTGTGACAATTTTTTATCCTGTGCTGACATACTCATTAGTGTCACATTCTCCAAATGATAAAAATTGTTTACTCATTAAATATGAAGACACAAAAACTGTATTCCCGGTGTGAGTGTTTACAGGAAAATAAAATAAAACTGATATTGAAGACTTCTTTTTTTATTATTATTATAATAATAATTATTATTATTATTACTTTTCACATTAGATTCTAGGTGGTGACCAAAGTGAAATTTAACTACTTTTTTTAGTAAATGTTGTTAGTTAAAAATGACAACTAGTTGGTCATGATAACATCAATCATAAAGGTGCAAAAAAATCAGGAGCACAGGTCGTTTCCATGAAGTTTATAGCTCACATTTTTTTTCCAATACCAAACTCATCTTCAAGATAAAGAAGATAATAATTTGAACGTACCACATTCATACACAACAGAGAGGACAAGCAAAGAATGACAATATCTGTAAATATCCAACTCTCATTACAGCAGCACAATAGGAACCAACAAGCATACTATACATATATGCATTCCATTTTAAAATACTGACTTCAGCCATGACACATCAAAATAGGCAGCAGCACTTTTAGTACAGTTATTGACATGAAAATATATTTAATAATTGAGTTAATATACGAACTTCAAAAACCAGTCAGTATAAATCACAAGATAAATCAAACACAAAAATCTACTGTGAACAATAGCTAGTTACATTGCATACAAAATCTAATTCAACAAAATACTTGAAGAGGTACACCGTGAAACAATAGGGACTATGTATAGCTCAGTAATAGGCTTCACAGTATTATGAAAAGAACAGATTGCTACTCACTATATATTTTGACATGTTCCACATCATGAGGATCTCCTCAGCATGGATCTATGGAACGAAAAACTAATCTAATCTAATCCAAAGGAGATGCTGAGTCGTCATTTCTGTACAGGGAGCAGCATTGTCATTATTCCACCTAACATTTTTCAGTAATAAGCTTCATATTGTGTGTGTGTGTGTGTGTGTGTGTGTGTGTGTGTGTGTGTGCTCGCACGCGCATGCATGAATAATGGGCAGCGAGAGTGGGGAGGAGGACTTTGATAGTCCATTTTGTCTGTGGAAAACTAACAACTCCAGGATACAATTTATACATAAAAGAAAGTAAACAAACCTCTGTATTTTACTGGAAATGAAAGAAATAATTTCATTCTTTTTTCCACCAATAGATAACATTGTAAAAAAAGGTTTTTACATTGGGTCTGACACTCAATTTTAACCTGTAACACACTATACACCAAGATTATTTGCTTGACGCTGAGGCGTGTTAGCTGTTAGAACAGACTGAGTCTCGCTACTAAAATTATATGATATATGGTGATTATTTTGTGTTCGTTTATACGGCTGTTGCGGAATGGATCTGTTTTATCTTATATAAAATGAGCTTCTTCCTCACAGTCTAGTCAACACTTATCCATCCAAAACGGTGGAGGAACTACTATTTGCCATTTAGCTACATATTTCTCGACAGCTGGTTTTCCGTATGTAAAGAAGTAGATGTGTACGCCATCAGCCGAATATTAGGAGAAAAGAATGAGGGAACGAACAATCGGGCCTCGTTACCGCGTACTATACTTGCCGCGTAAACTGCCCGTTTCAGTAGCGGACTGTTCTGTGCTGCAGTATGAGACAACTGACTTTGACGCTAGTTTCGTTGATATACTTCTTCACAACAAAAATAAACTAAAATCCACGTCATAAACTAGTCATCGATCTCTATTCAGTCTGTAGCGGGCAGCAACACAAACAACATAGCTTGACTGCGTTTAACTGACTTCTATTTCCTATATTAATTTTGTACACGGATGTCTCCTGTAGCCTTCTAAAACTTTTCACGCTTTGACCAGCGAATACAATGCCAGGATATTTTGGACGTTCGCTTTAATTGCATGTATTTAACAATATATTCACTGCCTATTGCATGTTACGTCTCAGTGTACTACCCCGAAAAATGCTCGGAGATCAGGTGCCGCCTACACACTGTGCGAGACTACTTCAGGAGACTCCATTCCTCAACAGTTGGCAAAACTGGCGGGTGACGAGTGTAGCCGGCAGCCAAGTGCGGGGTCAAGCAAAGCTTCCCGAGTCACGGTACGTCCCTGGCTCTTGGCTGCACCTTCCGGCACCCAGGCACAGTGGCCTTGGCTCAAGAATACGGACCAAGCGCGCTCACGATACAGACAGCTGCCAAGGTCACGCTGTGCAGGCAAACCTTCCACAATGGAGCACTGCGTAAGTGCCCCTCGTCAACCGCCTGTAAAAAGCGGGCATAACAGTCAGGAAACCGCAACGACGTTATTATTATTATTATTATACAAACACTATATTCCACGGCATTGGAGCTCGCTGGTGAGATATGTGCAGGGAATTCATAACTAGAAATAACGACAGATGATGTATGTACTGATAAACTTGCTGCAATTCGTAGTATTTGGTAGGATACGACAGGAGTACTTCCTAAACTCTGGAGGCTTTGAGGAAATGTCGACGAGCAGTTAGTGGCATTTAGTGGTGGTTGTTGCTGTCCAGTAAAACAGTATATCCCAAGTAAACCACCAAAATAGGGAGTGTGACAGCAAATCGTCATCCGTACTGAAACCTCAAACTTACACACGAAAGGAGAGCGGAGTGGCACCAGAAAAAAAAATCAGAGAATGAGTGTAGTTGCTGCTCTCAGTTGAGAGGTTAGATGGTTCAAATGGCTCTGAGCACTATGGGGCTTAACATCTATGGTCATCAGTCCACTAGAACTTAGAACTACTTAAACCTAACTAACCTAAGGACATCACACAACACCCAGTCATCACGAGGCAGAGAAAATCTCTGACCCCGCCGGGAATCGAACCCGGGCGCGGGAAGCGAGAACGCTACCGCACGACCACGAGCTGCGGACTGAGAGGTTAGATTATCAAACGTGAGCACTCATTTACGTCATACAATATGGGACAGCTGCTCCTTAAAATGAAATGAACAATGTGGGGAACTATACGCAAAAATAAGCCACAGCTTCCAGAAAATAGGACTAACAACGAGGTTCACAGCTCTTCATTTTACTTCACAAATGATACTACTGTAGTCAATTATCTTCCTTAGAGAATGAAGATGTCGTACTGAGCACACTCCACCATGATGAAACCAGTAATAGGGCTGATAAGAAGCCAAAAATGATTTCCGATTACAATTCAACGAAAAGAGCAGTAGGCACACTTGACTAGCTAACCGGTACCGTCGACCAAACAAAACTGTCGGCGTGGAAAATGGGTGAGACCCACATCGGGAATTCTCTGTGCATACAGCCACGCCACAAATTGTGGCAACACTCTCGCCCGATTAATGTCCACGTTACGTTACACCAGTAACGTATACCAGACAGATGCGCTTATACGCGACATTGGAAAATAAAAATTATACACGGAAGTACAGGATGATGTCAGCGATCGCGAAATACGTAGTGATTTGGCCGGCAGTACTAGATGCGGTTCGAAGGAGGTGTTAGCGTCGCAGTGCAAGTGATTCCCGATCAAAGTACCTAGTTGTCATTTGGTAAATCAGATTTCGGTTCCGCCATCTGGTCAATATTTTTTTGGCATATGGCCAATATTTTTTATGTCCCCGTCGTGGTAGGTGCCAAAGGCCTTTCTGTGGTAGCATCTCTTGTCTTGAGTGCATAGCTCGTGCATATTATTTGTAGCCTTTGCGAGAACTGATATAGAACGAGCTAACAAAAACTATCACATAACTCTCAAAATTTTACACAAAATTCAAGCAAGTTATATTAAGGGCATTCGTTTTTTACGAGTAAGAAAAATATTATTTGAGGAATATGTGATTTTTAGATCAGTCAGAATTCTATTAAAATTGTATCTTTTAAGAAGCTCGTATTTCAAATTGTGGAGAGATTAATCGAATAACTGTGCAGTTCTTTGGTACTATTGAAATTGGTAATGCTGTTCATATGTAAGCGCCAAATTCAATAGCAATCCTTTTGTTCTTTTATTCGGGGACAGTAAAAATCGGGATAGCTCTCAATTTCGAAAACGATAGGTCCAAATTAAATTGCCAAAGAGAAAGTTTTGTCTGTAGGCATAAAACTGTTCACAGAACTAGCAGATAGACTGGGAAAGTAGATTCGTAGAAAAAACCCATTAAGATGAAATTGAGTAAGAGAATAAATGTTTAATGACTAGCTCATAAATTTTGGTCCCTATATAAAATTAAAAATACGTTGGGAAAAAAAAAGAAAGAAAACACAAATTCAACTATTCGGCGTAATGGGTCTGAATAACACAGTAAATTCTGTCATACTATTTATTAAAATCCGAAAAAAGGCAGGTACGAATGATGATGAAGACACAACAACCTGCCACAGTCATCTCGGGGCAGGTGGGATTCGAAACCCGGGACCTCGTGCGCGGGAAGCGAGAACGCTACCGTGAGACCACAAGCTGCGGACAATTATAATTGACTCTGCGGAAATAGTCAAGTTCCGATTTGATTTTTTTTTAATTTACGCAACTGATACTATCATTACTGAAAATGATTTTGAATACAGAAAGAAGTTGCCCCTTGTGTGTGTGTGTGTCGGGGGGGGGGGGGGGGGGGGGGAGTTTGGTAATGTGAGGCAAATTCTGTCTACAGTAAGTGCTCAGCTCTGTTGGGAAACATCTGAACATAAAACTTCCTGGCAGATTAAAACTGTGTGCTGGACAGAGATTCGAGCTCGGGACCTCTGCTTCTCCTGGGAGAGTGATCTTGGGTAGATCAGTCGGTGGAGCACTTGCCCGCGACTGGCAATGGTTCCGAGTTCTAGTCTGTCCGGCACACAGTTTTAATCTGCCAGGAAGTTTCATTATTAGCGAACACTCCGCTGCAGAGTGAAAATTTGATTCTCTTATTAGAACAGTTCTCACAACGCCTGGGGCGTAAAGCTGCGACCATTGTTGGGCGTTGTCGAGAATCCTTGATTTTAAAAAAGGTGAATCTCAAGGTTTTTTTTTTTTTTTTTTTTTTTTTTTTTTTTAATTGAGTGTATGTGCTGCTGCAACAATAATCATACCATTATATTCTTCACAAAGTACTCTTTCATTCGATGTAATGAATTGTTCTTCAAAACGAGCAGCGTAACTATGAAGTTATATTTCTAGCGCAAGATGCTTATTCCTAATATGCATTACCAAGGGTATTCTAATACGCGACGGTATCAACTGTTAGGACACGCTGTCACGTATTAGGACAACTTCAGGTGGCTACCTTAGTAGTTACATTCACACTACATTTTTACCAAGCTGTTTCACAAATTTGTGAACTTTGTGAAGCCATCTTGTGGTGATCTTGATGGTCATAAGAGAAAATCATGTACACATTATCCGGTCATCACCCAATTCCTCGCATAAAATGCAGCCTTTTCATGTGGAATCTCGAAGAAATAGAAATCTGGCGGGTAAACAACCCAGGCTGAACAGTAACCTCAGTTTTGATTACGAGATTATTTGGAACGGCCTATTTGGAAGCAGTAACAACGGAAAATGCTATAAACGACGTCTGGAAAACGGGACACTTCCCATGCAGCAAGCATACACTTAAACGAGATGGTGATTGTGTTCAAAATGGCTCAAACGGCTCTAAGCATGATGGGGACTTAGCATCTGAGGTCATCAGTCCCCTAGAACTTAGAACAACTTAAACCTGACTAACTAACCTAAGGACATCACACACATCCATGCCCGAGGCAGGATTCGAACCGGCGACCGTAGTGGTCGCGCGGTTCCAGACTGAAGCGCCTAGAACCGCTCGGCCACAACGGCCGGCGGTGATTTTGCAAGACACCAGAATTTTGAAATACAGTATCCAAACAAAGGAGTAAATGTGAGTCCAACTGGTTTCCGTCCAGCACTAAAAAGCAGCTAGTCATATCAAGAGCCACCAGCTCATGTAAAATCAGCACGTTGAGTATATAATGCCATACAGGAAACGTTTAAAACAATTCAAAGGGAAGAAAGCTTCAGCGGAATCAAAGGAGGGTGAAGTGAAAGTTTTATTCTTGAAAAAGAAAAAAAAGAGAGAAAAACATAAGACACACACTCTTCCAGTCATTCGGGGCCTGATACAAATTTGAGGAAGATGTTTCAGACGTGCAATCTGAAGAAGAAGAAACTGAACGCATATTCTGCTGCGGACATTTCTCTGAAGACTAATACAGAGAAAAGGGCACAGTTCATCGGATGTTATCTTTGGGCTCCCAAAGAATGCTAACTCGAAGAGGAAATTTTGTATGCCCTGGCTGGACTTCTTTTGCGAAATAAGCGCAGGAAATGTTTGAGAGGGAGTAAGAGAGAGAATATTATTATTATTCCAGTGCTTACCTGTTCTTATATTGATCGATATTAAATGTTATTATTATTCCAGTGCTTACCTGTTCTTATATTGATCGATATTAAATGTTATTACAATTCCATTGTTTACCTGTTCTTATATTGATCGATATTGTTTTCTTTCACTGTTCCATATTAGGACATTTTTATTTCGATTCAAATTACCTCGATTGTGTTTTTTCTTTCAAATTTATGCGTGCTAAGAGTTAAGTAGACCAAATCCAATAAATACAACTTAAAGTACAATGATTTCAAGCTGATGTCAATTTAACAATCATACAGTTATTAAATGTCGCGATAAAAACTTGAGTAACGAGAAACCAAGAAAGTTTCACAATATATACCGGGCAGCATGGGGTTCATCTTGCCACTGGCCTCAATTACTTGTCTCCGCCAATAAGGCCTGCAGGCTGTCAGTCTCTGGTGATGGCCGGTATCGGCCAGTCTTAAGTTCACGTGACGCTTCATTTTGGCCCACAAAATTTTCAGTAGGATTATATGTCGGCCCCCGAACAGTCTAGTCGACCAGGCTGACGCCAGCGTGTTGCGAAAGCAATTGCTGAACGATTCGACTCGTGTGAAGCGATGAGTGGTCCTGCTGGGTCTGGATCACTTCCAAGGGACGGCGCATTCTCACACTCGGCACCAATAGTATGTTTCGTGAAGTACACATACGATCATAAATTCGAAGAAGTATCCCTGCCCCACGTAATGACATTCGCCCCAGCACGAGACTGTTATGCAGCCTACCTGCGAATATTGCTTCACATACTGTGGGTCGTGCCGTGACCTGTAGACCATCAAAGACCTTCATTTACTGAGCATTCATCAGAAAATATGACGCTGTGCCAATCACAGCCTACATTTAATTCTGCGAAGGCAAGCCTGTAAAGTTTGTGATCGGAGAGGGCCTCTTTACCAGCAGCCCTATGAGACGTTTGTGAACGGTTTTGTTCATCAGCGGAAATTTGTCTCATTCTTGAGACAAAAGTGGTAGTTCCGTGTAGGGTATCTTGCTGAGATGTCAACACCTCTCCTAAACTCGACGCTCTGAAGCCACCGCTTTATCCACTTCTGGGCACAGCGAGGCCGAACGCCGCACTGGCTGCCGCTTCACGCCATACTGGACGAATGCCAAGGTGCTATCTCTCGTGGCCAGCGTATGCTGAGCCGCCCTGGCAATAAATGGCTGTTTAAGTCCCATGCCCGTCAGTGGCGCAGTGTGTTATCATGCTCGACACACCTCGGTTATATTCGTATTACGCTTGCTATATATCAACAAACAAAGAAGACGACGAGAGGACGCGAATCCTAATTACTTCAGTGGAATTCCATAACGTCAAATCCTTCCATGCGTCTACCACGTAACTACTGAGATTTGCTCCAATTTGTTCATTTAAGGCAGAAGCATTTCGGCGTTTCAGATAAAAGTGCTAATATGTATTCTATATAAAACAATGTGCGTATACGCAGTGACAGAAAATCAAAATGGTTTATATGTAAAATCGTTGGAATAACAAGGGAACAAATACACTCCTAAAGGAGACTCAGTTTACTGCCACTGATGAATGGTTGGATAGGTGAAAAAAACCCGATTCGGTGTGCGCCAGGTTACCACTAGTGGAGAGGATTTATCTGCTGAGAAAGAAGCTGTGCCTTCGAAGTTACCTGACGAGGAGCGAATTTCTGGAGAACATCTGTACAACTACGATAGAACGGTTTTACAAGCTGCTCCTTACGAAAACACTTGCTTCAAAAAATGGAAGCTGCGCACCCGAATACAAGGAAAGTATGGAACCTGTTACTATAATGGCTTGCAGAAATGCAAGTGGCAACCACAAGGTCCGGCTTACATTAACAGGGAAATCATGGAAATTTAGATCTTTCAAAAACCTGAAAAATGAGGATCAGTGATCCTGCCAGAGACAAACTCACTGATGAGGATATCGAAGCGTTAGTTTTACCACCAAATGAGACTGCTCTTTGTCACCTGAAGGACCAAGGCATCCTTGAAATGCTAAAGTAGTAGTATTGCTGTCGTCTTCTCAGTTCGTTGATATCAGTGATTCAGAATAATGAAGACTGTGTAACAATTTCGAAGAGAATTGACTTGCTAAATGTCCACGTGGTTGGCTGCACCGTGGGAAGAGATTCGTAACGTTATCACTTGTAAGGTGTTGGAAAATTCTTTTAGACCATAAAGGCGGACATTTTAACTTTGAATCCATGTGGGAAGCCGAAGTCAAAGATTGTTTTACTGCTCAAAGATGTACCGGGCTGTGAGGATTTCGATGCAGAGAACATGGATGGCAAATGATGAAGTTTATGAATCGACTGATAACGATATTGTGGAAATGGTGATGCACGAGAAAGTAACAGATGAGAAGCTCTTCACTGAGATGACAGGAGAAACCTCAACCCTCATTCGGAAGGGTTCAAGTCAACTAAGGCAGCGTTGCAGTACATTAGTGAGCAAGATGAAGGAATGCCAGCTGACTTGCGTGTGGAGATCCACTGCAGCATGGTAGAGGAAGGGAAAAGTCATGTATTAAAAACTTTTTAAAACCTCAAACCAAAGTTTCATCGTTTTCGTTAGGCCTGGATTTTCACATGTGTGTCATCATCCACTCATATTTTACAATGCACATCGTTTTATGTTTATTGTAATCATTTTTGAAGGGTGCAGTGTATACATAACAAACACTTATAATTGGCATATATCAGGTAAGAAGTCAGTAACTTAACAAAATTAGGTTTTTTTGTTAAAAAGAAAGAAAGAAAAGGAAGAATTTATGAACTCTGGCCTATGCGGCTTGACCTTCCGCCACATTAGGTTGGAGAGTCGGTGTGTGTACTTTCAGACCTCTCGCTTCATGGTACACACAAGCGGAGAGTACGACTCTGATCTATGTACTCTACACTACCCTATAATAACCATTCCCTTGGCCAAAGAATTTAGTTCACCAAAATCTCTTCTTATTGCCTCTTTCCACTATTTCATGTGCAATTCTAACTCTTTTAACATTTTCCACCCCAAAATTTTAATGTGACGTATTTGTCACACAGGGTAATAGGCGGCATAAAATATTGGATAGCAGGACAGGTTATTAAGACTGAAATTTAATTTAATTTTAGGTTCTGGTTCCAATATATCTTTTATTCTCATTTTTACGGAATATTCTCTTTTGATGAATGAATGTATCAAAACCAGCTTGCTTTTACATGCACTTTTTAGTAATTACTACATATAGTATGAAGTAAATGATTATTATCAAACAGCAAGTAGCCGCATATATCTCACTTCCGCACAGCCTGGTTGTTATATATTATAAAACAGCAGATGATCCACTAAACTGTTCATTCCTTACAATAAAATAGAAAAAAGCAACAGAAATTATTAGCCAATTCAATCTGTCAGTTTTTATGTGGGAATTCTTCTGAAACAATTTCTGTCTTTATTTAAGCACAAAAATACTTCACATTTTTCACACCTCCCATACAATACCATCTTGATAAGTGTCTTGCATCGTCCTCTTGTTTCCTTCCATATAGGCCAACGACCGTACATGTCCTTTTGGCATTCTACAACTAACAGAACTGTTGCCGCAGCCTCCTCCTCCTTCGACATGTCATCTATACTTGGGCGTCCTCGTTTTGATTTCTCTTTCCCTGCCAATATCAGTCCACCCGCAATTTCTGTTTGGAATTTGCGCAATGAAATGTGTCACTCCTGCAGAAATTTGCAGTCCTTACGCTATTTTAGCCAACTGTTGTCTACCGCAACTGCAATTGGTGCCAGAAGATGTACAAACACCACCTCCTTGACTTTATTTGGTATCTGTATAGTGATGATAGCATGTCCCACAGATCAATATCACTCATACAAGTGTTGTAAGCTGGGATAACAGCTGGTCTGATGATACCAGAGAAACAGGTTTGTTGTCGTACCATCTCTACACAATGAATGGCCCTGTATGGTCTACTAGGCTTGCTATGACTCCTCGCCTTCGGCCTTCATGTCTTTTTCGCTAGGGATGTCACAATCTTTCAGCCTGTTTGCTCTTACTGTTCGAATGAAATAGATATCTCTGGTCAACAGGTACTGAACATGCATATCGCTCATAAAAAAGTTGTCGGCATATACCTTGAAACTGTGGTTTTCTGGTTACGTATCTGTTAATTTTACGACACCTCATATGCGAGCCCTTTCCCTCCTTCTCTCTTCCCTTCTTACATTTTTTGTCTGCTGCCCCATGATGTATATCAAAGCCATATAAGCAGCCAGAAGCTCCTGCCGTACCCTACAATTTTAATCTCCACCTTATAGGATTGTTTTGCATAAACTGTTTCAAGGAGCTTCTGCCTTTAAAAGCAACCATTACTACATCAACATTATTGTGTTCTTCTGGAACTTCTTTCAAGCATTTTTTTCTGAACTGATTCCTCCAAGGTCGAATTTTCAAGAGCTTATCACTTGTTTTAGTTTCATCAGTTGCTAATAAATTGTTTTCGAAGTAGAGGACGCTCAACCGTTTCCCAAGTCTATTTTCTGACAAAACGTTACAAACCAATAGATGGGCCATGTGGGTCTCGCAGTAGCAGCGAGTTTGAGCAAGTCCCATTCTCAGGTATTGCCTAATATTTTTTACAGTTCCGATTTGCTTGTGTTCACTGTCTTCCGGTCTTTTGTGGGCTGTACTGGTTCGACAGGCCTACCAAGTTGTGAAGAGCATGTCACACATCACCAGCGATCTGAAATATTCCACAGGACTTATTAGTCCAGTAGGAGCTGATACAGGAACAGGAACAAATGGTTCAATGACTGGAACAAAATCTCTTTTCTTCCACTGTAGTCGATCAAACTTTTCTGCAATTGTTGTCCCCTTGTATGAACTATTCATCTTCTGCAGCTAAACAATCTTCAGCATCATTTTCAGCAGAAAAAGGAATATTTGGGGATACTCGTTCACGTCCTGGGGAGTCTCTTGTCATAACTGCAATCATTTCTGTCATAACCGCAATAGTTTCATCAGTCACCATCACCATCATCTGAATACAAATCTTCTATGTCACTGACGTCAAGCTTGTCCAGACTAGAAAGTATGTCTTCAATCGGTAGCTACAAAGGCGATAAAGAGTCATTTTTACTTTTAATTTTATCACGAATTCCATTGTTTCTGAAATGAAATAGTCTGGGATTCATGCACAACTGTATTACTCATTGCCCAATGTAACATATTTGTAACATGCATTTTCAAGCTGTATTACAGCACACTATACAATAGTTATTCCATTCACAAACAATATTTTCTATTTGTGGTATGGCAAAATAAAATGTAATAAAATATTCCAAAAAACTGCAGTAATATGAAGAAACGAATGCAACTACATTATCTGGAGTGACATGGCTGTTTACAGCAGCGGTCGGATGGCGAAACTGACTCGGTGCGCTTTGTCCGCATGAGCGTCACCAGAGATCGCTACGGAGGCGTTGACAGAAATGTCAAGCCAGGCACTTAAGCACGAAGGAAGCAAACTGTAGTTTCTGCAGCACTTCAAACCCTGTGTGACATGTGTCACGCGGGACACTACAGGGTTAAAATAAGAGTGCAACGCGTCCGTGTAGCACCACAATTACGGTTGCCATATCTACCAGGATCGTCTTCGGGACACTCTGAGATGAAGGTATCGAAATAAAGTAAAAAAAATTATTTAAATTACTTTTTTATGTAGAATACAATGATATGGAACTTATTGCGGCAGAAATAGTTGGTACACCATATTTTTCGGAAGATTTCACCTTTTTCAGCAAGGTTTTTTTTTTCCTTTTACGCATTTATAACTCCATGCGGAATTAGGGAGAAGAGAAACTTGTGGCACACCTTGACTGGAAGAAAGGATCGGTTGGTAGGACATGTTCTGAGGCATCAAGAGATCGCCAATTTAATACTGGAGGGCAGCGTGCAGGGTAAAAATCGTAGAGGGAGACCAAGAGATGAAAGCACTAAGCAGATTCAGAAGGATGTAGGTTGCAGTAGGTACTGGGAGACGAAGAAGCTTGCACAAGATTGAGTAGCATGGAGAGCTGCATAAAACCAGTCTCTGGACTGAAGACAATAACAATAACAACAACAACAACAACAAAACTCCATGCAAGTCAGCTTGTACTTAAACTGGCACAATCAGAATGAGACCACAGTCCCTGGCAGCAGTCGATTTCTTTCGTCGGTCCACTGGGCCGACATCTGCGGTAATACTCTTTCCCCAATGGCGTTGTGTGTGGGAATAGAAAACAAATACTCGCATAATTCTAGAAGTTGGCATTTGCGTTGCGAATTTTTGGTTTCCTTAAGAAAGTAAATGCACCTTTCTTCCACATTTACACGTTGCGCTAACAGATGGCGATACTTCATTAATTGAGCCAAGCTCGTAAAAGGATTTTGCAAAATCGGGATAAAATTGGGTCTTGTCGGGACACGAAGGTGTACAACGGTGATGGTCCCGATATATCGGAACGCATGGCAACCCGCTCCATGCTCAACCCTTCCCCTCCCCCCCCCCCCCTCCCCAGTTGCGAAAGTGCCTGTTTCTCGCGGTCGGTGTTGTAGTTGGGTTAAAATGGTATGTGACGTCATAATTACAGCACAGATTGACGATGGCGCCCTCTTCTGTTTGTATGCGTACCGTGAAGCGGAAGATTTGAGAGTGATCCGATTTTCAAACTTTACATCGTACTATTATATTTCCGGACATGGGTTCCTTACCAAAACTTTATCTACTAAGTTCCTTCTACAACTCGTATGGAAGACGCTACCCATTATTATGTTTACGGAGAGTAAGTTTCTCTCTGTATTCGTTAATGCGTGCAGATCTGGTTAAGGTTTCACGAATCGTTGATCTTCTTCAGCTCTCGCAAAATTTCGATCACTCCACGTAGCACTGCATTTCTTATTTACAATGAAACTTAACATAATTCAAGTGACGTCTTGCCGTCATGATACAGAAGTGCAGGTATCTTTAGAACGTGTACTGTATTCCCGATAAACTGACGTATTATGCCCGCATTACCACCGTGACACCATGATGCGGGACGTCAAGCGATACAAAGCGCGTGAAACTTATAGTCTGCCTTGTGAGAGGAAAAACACGATTCTTCTCTGCAGATGTGTAGCTGAAAGTTCGTGTAACCTCGTCACAGTACAGTGAAAACGGAGCGCAATTATTTTTCTATATTGACATAGGAGATAAACGACATAAGAACACACACTTACAAGTACCCCGTGAAATCATTAACTGCAAAAACTATCTAACTGTACAATATGGTAAAGCTTCCACGGTATGAAATTAAATTTCTTCGAATGACTCTACTGACGCACGGACATAAAGTCACTCATTACCTTTTATAACTAACCGAACTAAACAGAAAAGAAAACTATTCTCTTTGCGAAATATTGTAAAGACCTTTTGTCTTATGGCAAAATTCTACCTAGTGCGTAACGATCAGCACATTTCTTAAGCGTTATGTTAGTTGTGGCAACCTAGACCAAGATGTTCGAGTCGTTCATCTATGAAACATCGGCGAGTAATCAGAGTAATGAACATCAGTTTCGATGTTTTGTGACAATATGTTCTGGTGCTATCCAATCAGCCAGGTTTTCTGTACTTTTGACGATTGTCTGTAATGAAATCAGCTACATTTTTTTATTCACACCTTTTCAACTATGTTTAGACCAGATGTGGCCTGAATTCAAAGAAATATATGAGGCAACAGGTTTATACCGAATAAATTACCAGAAGATGGTACTGATCCCCATGGAAAACTGTTGAAGCAACGAAAAAAAGGCATACCAAATTTAAAAGAATTCAAAATTTCCGAGATTGCCTCAGTTTTACAGTAGCTCTAAATGTAGCAAAGACTTCTATGCGAGATACTTGTAATAGCTTCCACAACGAAACACTGTTCGAAATCTGACAGAAAATCCAGTGAGATTCTGGCCGTACGTAAAATACACCAGTGGCAAGACATAATCAATACCTTCATTGTGCGACACCAATGTAATATTACCGATAGAAACGGCACTGAAAGGCAGTTATTAAACACAGTTTTCTGAAATTCCTTCGCCAAAGACGAAGTAAATATTCCAGAATTCGAATCAAGTGCAACTGCCAACATGAGTAACCTAAAAGCCGATATAACCAGTGTAGCGAAGCAGCTTGAAACACTTGATAAAGGGAAGTCTTTCGGTTCAGATAGCACACCAATTAGGTTCCTTTCAGAGCAGGCAGACACAACAGTTCCACACTTAGCAATAATACACAAACGCTCGCTCGACGCAAGATCCGTACCCGAATACTGGAAAGTTGCACAGAACACACCAATATTCAAGACAGGAAATAGGAGTAATCCGCTGAATTACAGGTCCATGCAATGACGTCTATTTTTAGTAGAATTTTGAAACATACCATGTGTTCGAACATTATGGATTACCTCGAAGGTTGACACACAACACAGTTTCAAAAAATATCATTCTTGTGAAACACAACTAGCTTTTTACTCGTACGAAGTAATCAGTGCTACCGGCGGGGGATCTCAGACTGATTCCATATCGTTAGATTTCCAGAAGGCTTCTGACATCGTTCCACACAAGAGACCTCAAATTAAATTACGTGCCTATGGAGTACTGCTTCAATTATGCGACTGGATTAGTTACTCCTTTAAGAAATATCACCGTACGTAGTAATCGACTGCGTCTGAGCAGCCATCTTGGACTGCAGATGGTGCTGTCATTTACCGTCTAGTAAAGTCATCACACGATCAAAATCAATTGCAAAATGACGAACGCGATATATCTATGGTACAAAAACTGGAAATTTTCTATGAATATGCAAAAGTGTGAGATTATCAAGATGAGTACGAAAAGAAATCCGTTTAAATTTAGGTTATACAAATTTTAAGGCTGGTCAATTCACCTAAATACCTAGAAAGTATAATTACGAAGAGCTTAACTTGGAACTGTGACATAGATAACTTTGTATGGATGGCAAACCAATGACTTTTTTTGGGCACAACACTTAGAAGATGCAACAGGTGTACTAAAGAAACCGCCTACATTACCTCTGTTCGTTCTCTGCTAGATTAGGTACGAGATCTTACACATAGGGTTGACGGACGACATAACTAGTCCGAAGAAGGCAACTCGCTTTGTGTTATTGTGAAATAAGGTAGAGAATTTGACGGATATAATAAGCGAGTTGGGGTGTCAGTCATTAAAACAAAGGCGTTTTTCGTTGCGGCGACGTCTTTTCACGGAATTTCGATCACCGACTTCCTCCTCTGAATGTGAAAATATTTTTCTGTCGCCAACCTACATAGGGAGAAATGATCATCATAATAAAATAAGAGAAATATGAGCTCTCACACGCGTTGTTACAGAATGGAGCGGTGGAGAAACAGTCTGAAGGTGGTTCGAAGAGCCTTTTGCCAAGCACTTAAGTGTTACTTGCAGAGTAGTGATGCAGATGTACGGTTGTCCCCTTTAGATGTTCGCTGGGCCTGGCTGACGGTGAAGGCTTGCAGGATTAGAGATCCACATTCAACATGGCTTCGATCCCCGTGACTTCTTGGCTTCCTGTGGTGTCTTAACGTCAGTGGCTACGAGTGATGACTATAAAACGCCAGGAGGAGGATTAAAGTTTAACGATCGTCTGTATCGAAGCCACTAGTGAAAGAGCACTTGCTCTGCTTGGGCAAGGCAAGCAGAAAGAACCGCCCATACACAGATAAGAACACAAGTGTAAAGTAAGTACGACAATCATACCTCGTCGCTAAAAGAGGAAATATTATTTACGGAACTATCTAAAACTTGGCAAACTAACCAATATGTAGTAGGTCGTGGCTCTCAGCGACTTCCAGAGCACTTACAGTTATAGAACACAACAATGATCTACAGCAGTAATTTTCTGCAGAAATAACGTGCGGTTTGAAAATTGACGTGTCTTATGTAGATGAGTTGGTCAGTGAGCCATGGCATGCAATAAAAACTAAGTTATATGGGTGAAACAAGAAACTTATTATAACCTTGGTAATACGTGGTCATCCATTCAATATGCGAATATCTCTGTACTCCAGATTCCAGGGTCGAGAAGGCGGGTAGGCCCGTTGAGGAGCCTGTGCCATTGTGTCTCATTAATCCCTAAGTTAGGAAAGCAGCTGCTCCAAGGTCTGAAAAGTCGACAACGTATGGGAGAGCGTGTGCTTGACGCCATGCCCCTCAATAACGCTTTCGCATGACGCCACGTGGTACGCAGGCGTCTGGTCGACATTGCTTTGCCTTCAGGGCGTGATTGCGGAGTTTTGTTTTTAGGGGCAACTATATTTTTAAGTTTCGTGACGGAGGCAACTCTACCTTCTTCTGAACTACAATGAAACTAGCTGCTAATCTTTGCACCAGTCTGATTTGTTAGAAGTATCCTTTTTGATCAGTATACGTCGCCCGGACATCGTTCCACACAAGAGACCTCAAATTAAATTACTGCTTCAATTATGCGACTGTAAGACTATGTTTCAGGCTTTTAGGCCATTAGGAATTGTGTAAATTCACTGACGCCAGTTGTCAGCATTTTCAGTTGGTTGTTGAGTGACGGTTGCTACTGTGGCCTTGAATGGAAATTGCATTGCGAAGCAGTAGTATTGCCCATCACTGTTGTGCTTACATTAGGTCTACATGTTGCAATGGCATCACCCGCGGACCATTATGTCAGACCTCTGTTGCACCATTCAAGCCAAATGCAAGCACTGCAGAGCAAAACATAACAATCCATAAACGCGCCAGTACAGCCTTATATCGCGTTAACAGCGTCTGCTAGCAGATCTCAACGGCACAAGAGTTGTACAATAAAATGAACATCCATTTCATAAGGGGTAGGGCTTATTTCAGCGCTAAATATGTCGTGAACCGTTACGAATTGATTCAAACAAGTTTTCAATGGTGGTTGGAATTTTATTCAAATTTTCTGAGATATACTGCTTTATTTCCTTGGAAGGGGAGGAACCGCTACTTTTTTTTTCTTCGTATACACGGTGTATTACCTCGGTAAAATTTAAATTTTGCGGTTGCGATTGTCATATAAGAGGTTTTATTGTATCCTAAAACACGTCAAAACTCATAGTCCCCTGCTGGGATTAACATCTGCGATAGTGAATCGAAATGCCCACCGTCGATTTGGGGGTTTAAACAACTGAAGAATCTCCAGCGTAGTTGACTGTTGGAAGAAGACAGTACTGTACATCTTCCCCGGTGTTTTAAGTAAAGGAGGTCTGTGAGAGGAATCAGTAAAATTTTTGTCGTCAGACAGTATTTTATGCTTCCATTAGTCGCTTGTCATCGAATCACTAAAGCTTTATGTCTGCTATCTTAGAGCCTTGCCGACAGCAGTTGGATCATGAATTATTATTTTTCGATTGTTCTCGTCGCACCCTTTGCGGTGATAACAGTGTTCTCTATGTCACGGCTTCTCTAACATTCTCGGCGGCGATCCCTTTCGTACAGACGCATTTTTTCACGACCTCCGATCGCTGTTATAATTACTGTAATTAGTACTAAGAAGGGATACAACACTAGTTTCTACAAAATGACAACTAAGTGATCGCAAGTGGCAGAAGAATTGCTAAATCCAACACCGCCTTAACACCAAGCCAGAAAGGGTTAGTGATTTGTGTCAAAGAACAGTTCTGCAAATTCTCCCTAAGATTTTAGCGAGAGATGTTTGTCATGTTCCATCCCTATGGCAAAATGATTCTGAAACCAGTTTAGATATTTGTGAACATAATTTTTACAAATATGCCAATACGGTTAAGCAGATCAAAGTCAAACTTTAGTCACCTGTACACAAAAACCTTTCAAATGAAGTATTTCACAACTAATACTTCCAAATTTTGACTTTTTCTCAAAAGTCTGATTTTTATGTTTCAGTGTACAGATACTCGTGTTCCTCCATGGAGAGACATTTTTCTCGTTGTGTTCCTCAAATATAACCGACAGGTAGCAACAGCTACCTTGTATTGTGGAAAAGGTGACCTATGAGGTCAGTACAAAAAGCAGTGAGAATTTTTTAATTTAGAGATCTTTATACATCACATTTTCACCTCTTTTATCTTGTTGGTACACACGATCCTGACGTATGTTTGCATTTTCAGCTGTTTTAAATATTTAGTTTATTGTCGACAGTCGAAGACGTTGTATATGGTTTCGAGTGCTCGGCTAATTTTTACTTTCGAAAAAGATAGATCAAACAATTTGCATTAAATTTCTTGAATATTTCAATTTGCATTAAATTTCTTGAAAATTGAAATAAAGTGCAGCATCGTATTCGAAATTTTGACTGTGGCTTTTGATGAATGTACTAAGAGTAATACAAGACTTTAAGAGTGGTACTGAAGTTTCAAAAAGTGTCGAAAAGACGCTGGTGACGACTACAGTTCTGGACGCCCTAGAACATCAATTACTGACGACAATGTGGAAAAAGTAAAGAAAATGGTTCTGGAAAATCGCCGTATCACTGTCAGAGATATTGCTGATGGTGTCGGCATCTCCTTTGGTTCACTCCGAGTTTTTCGGATGTTTTGGACATGAAACGTGTAGCAGCAAAGTTTGTTCCGACCAAAAGCGAGGCACATCGCTTAGGAATTTCTGAATGAAAGTCGACGTCGATCCAGAACTTCCATAGTGTTACAAGGAGTGACGAAACATGGGTATGAGTGTAACGTCGAAATCAATGCCCAATCGTTCCAATGGAAACCGCCTGAAGGGCCAAGACCGCCAAAAATTTGACAATTTCGATCACATGTGAAGTTTCTTCTCACTATTTTCTTCGATTACAATGGGATAGTGCACAATGAGTTCCTGCCTTACGGTCATACAGTCAATAAGGAATAGTACCTGGAAATTATGCGCCGTTTGGGTGAAACAATCCGAAGAAAACGATCAGGACTGTGGCAAAACCACTCGTGGAAATCTTATCACGATAATGCTTACACCTCAATGCTTGTTCATGATTTTCAGCAAACAACAAAACCATTGTTGGCTGAGCTACCGTATTCGCCGGACTTGGCCCCCTGCGACTTCTTTCTATTCCGGAGGTTGAAGAGAACCATGAAAGGACGACGTTTTGTCACCACTGGTGAGATAAAAACAGAATCGCTATAGGAGCTAAACACCGTAACGAAATGTGCGTTCCAGAAGTTGTTCTAAGATTGGAAAAAGCGCTGGCAGAAGTGCATTGTATGTGAGTGGGATTACTTTGAAGGGGCAAAGTTGGTTATGAATAAATAAAGACTATTCCTGAAAAACAAAAATTCCCGGTACTTTTGGATCACATCTCGTATTCACAATCATTCTCATACAAGATAAGTAATTCCATTTGTACTATGAGATACTTTTCAGAGTTCGTACACATGAGAGCCATCATAAGATTAAAAAAGATTAGGAAAAACAGCTTTTTCCCAGATCATTATACGTTCTCCAGATAAGTTCGAGCTTCCCTTAGTGGGGTTAAGACCTACAGTTCGAGAAGCCCTGCTCTATAGTTTACACGCTCATTAACCCTGCCAATCTGCTTCATATGATGGGTGACGATCGTCTTTAATCCTCCACCCGCCTGTAACAGTAAGTTTACCTTTTTATATCATCATCGTGTTCAGGAGACCACTCTGAATTCTGTATTCGGTCATGGTACTTGAGATAGTACCTCTGGAGATCCCTACCAGGGCAGCAGATGTATAAGTTAAAAACAGAGATGAGGTTCTCAACGTATTCAACACTGTTATCTGGCACCAGCTAAGTGCTAGGCAATCTATTAGGTTGGGGCTTAATTTCGCAGCGCTTTTGCATAAGTTTCATAAACACAACAGATACACATAACAGAGACTTCAGTCATCAATAATATGTTCTCCTTAGCTATTTACAACAGTCTGCCAACGGTGGGGAAATTTTTAGATTCCGCGGCTGTAGAAATCACATAGTTTTGAGGTGAAGAACTCATCGCGCCATGTTCGGACGCATTTTCCTCCGGAAAGGAAGTTTCTTGAAGGTTGTTCGATAGGGAGCGGGAAAGGTGAAAATATGAGGGCGCAACAGCAGGTGAATAAGGTGAGTGCGGAATGATTTCCCAACCCAATTCCTGTATAGTGTTTTTTGTCAGTCTAGCCGAATGCGGGCAGGAGTTATCGTGGAGTAGCATTACTTCTTTCAATCATCTTTGTCTTTGTTCTTGGACTGCGTCTGCAAGGCGTCTCAGTAGTTAATAATAAATGTGCGCAGTGACAGTTACACTTCGGGGGAAGTAATTCGTAGTACACCACTTTGTCGCTGTTGCACCAGATGATGATGATAATGATATTTGGTTTGTGGGTGCTTAACTGCTCGGTCATTAGCACCCGTACAAAGAACAAATTTTTACACAGTCCAATTTTTCACGTAATTCAATCGAGCCACTGTCACGAATGATGATTATGATGAAGTGATGAGGACAACACACACACCCAGTCCCCAGGAAGAGAAAATCCCCAACCCGGCAGGAAATCGAACCCAGGACCTCGTGATCCAGAGGCAGCAACGCTAGCCACTAGACAACGAGCTGCGGACGTTGCACCACATGCGTAAACATTATCTTTTCTGGGTGTGCTCGGGTCTTCGTACGGGGAGTTGCTGCTTTGTTTGCTCAACTATTCCTTTTCCTTATGTTAGCAAAAAGCCATTTTTTCTCGTCACCTGTAACGAACAGGATAAGAATGGTCGGTGTCGTTCACGAGCCAACTGATGACGAAAAAGCAAAGATGCACATATGCCCACCCCCTAATTTTTACGATTTTGCCTTAAATCATGCTGTACCCATTCACACGATTTTTGAAGCTTCCCTATAGCATGCAAATGTCACACGATGGCGGAATGATCATAGTTCACCACTTTTTCCAGTTCTCGAATACACTGACATGAATCATTGTGGATTAATGCGTTTAAACGAACATCGTCAAACCCTGATGGTCTTCCTGAACGAGGAGGGTCTCACCAATGTCATAACAATCCTCCTCAAATCGAGGCAACCATTTTCATGCCGTACTCTGTCGAATGGTATTACCCCCATACACGGCACGAATGTTTCTGGCTGCCTCCGCTGCTGTCACCCCTCTACCGTACTGAAATAAAATATGTACGATTTGTTCCGATGTCTGCATTTGGCACGACATTTTCTAGCGTACACGACTCCACTCAGCACCTCCAAATGATAAAATGACAATATGTGAACTGAAATAGCAACAGTGAACTACAAAATGATAATCGATAAATAAACCCTTAGCAACCAAAATACCAACATGCAAAACCAAAACGGAAAGAACTTAGCACCAACCTATTAATCCTTTTAGACGATGTTGTTCCGCTTAAAGCATCTAGGATTTTCTCATTTTGTGGCATACGCACAGTAGTTACATCCGTAGCCAACCTTTACGTCTCCATCAGATACTACCCTTTAGCGGCTGCAGCTTGCATAACTTCACATGTTTCAAATCTTAGCAGTTACAGGAGCAAGGTAAGAGCCATTTTTGTATGCAGTGCATGAATGTCTTTATTTTCAAATTGTAATTGAATTTGTCCTTATAAGGCATGTTTTACGCATGGATTAGGTACAGAAAAGGAGCTGTTCTGTTCAAATTTATACTCTGCGCCCTGCGATAATGTTGTTGTTGTTGTTGTTGTGGTCTTCAGTCCTGAGACTGGTTTGATGCAGCTCTCCATGCTACTCTATCCTGTGCAAGCTTTTTTATCTCCCAGTACCTACTGCAACCTACATCCTTCTGAATCTGCTTAGTGTATTCACCTCTTGGTCTCCCTCTACTATTTTTACCCTCTACGCTGCCCTCCAATACTAAATTGGTGATCCCTTTATGCCTCAGAACATGTCCTACCAACCGATCCCTTCTTTTGGTCAAGTTGCGCCACAAACTTCTCTTCTCCCCAATCTTATTCAATACTTCCTCATTAGTTATGTGATCTACCCATCTAATCTTCAGCATTCTTCTGTAGCATCACCTTTCGAAAGCTTCTATTCTCTTCTTTCCAAACTATTTATCGTCCATGTTTCACTTCCATACATGGCTACACTCCATACAAATACTTTCAGAAATGACTTCCTGACACTTAAATCTATACTCGATGTTAACAAATTTCTCTTCTTCAGGAACGCTTTCCTTGCCATTGCCAGTCTACATTTTATATCCTCTCTACTTCGACCATCATCAGTTATTTTCTTCCCCAAATAGCAAAACTCCTTTACTACTTTAAGTGTCTCATTTCCTAATCTAATTCCCTCAGCATCACCCGACTTAATTCGACTACATTCCATTATCCTTGTTTTGCTTTTGTTGATGTTCATCTTATATCCTCCATTCAAGACACTGCCCATTCCATTCAACTGCTCTTCCAAGTCCTTTGCTGTCTCTGACAGAATTACAATGTCATCGATAATAATGTATTGTTATAATTATTGTGGTGGTTCCTTTTGAAATAACTGTGGCTCCAACAGCTATGTCAGTAGCTGTGACAGGTTGTTATATTTCCACTTTCACACGACGTACCCTCGCATAATAAAAGAAGAGGAAATTCTGGCGTGACTTTGAAAAAGATTTCTTTTGATGCCGACTCAGATTGACGGTAGCAGTGAAAGTGAAGATGATGTGTTAGCTGAAGACAGTGTTCTCGATTTGCGAACGAAAAAAAAAAAAAAAAAATCAACGTTGTCTTGCATTACTTCAGAGAGCGAGAGCAAAGAAACAATAGCAAAAAATATAAAACTGCTGTTCCAGTTGGAAAACCTACAACGGCGCACAGCATCTACCACTACATGGCACCCAAGGCGCTATGTTCACTGTAGCACGACTGAAGAACCTCACAGAAGCCGGGAGCGCGTGCTGTCTATCAATTAGCGCTATGCCTATCTGCTTAAAGGAACTGCATTTTATCTTAGCACCAAAAGTAATGACATTTCATGCACAGTGGCTACATATGAAACCATTCCGTTTGTGTTTAATTATTGTATCTGACACCACCTGTTCTGTCTCAATGTATGTCTAACAAAAACAAGTAAAATTTTAAAAAAAGTAACATTTCGAGTCTGAAAGGGTTAATTTACACAAGTGTATGGGTAAAATACAGAAAAAAACATCGAACGCCTAAAATTTTACAGTCGCGAGCAGAGGAAATGCGCGTGTAGTAAGTAATGACCCCCCCTCCCCCAGCCGGTCCGCTTCCTGAGGTGGGCGGCAGCCGCGAAGTGAGTCGCTGCTGGCTGGGAAACTACGGGCGCCGGCCGCGCCGGACAGCGTTGCGCACAGCCGGCCGGCCGGCCGCTGCTGCTGCTGTCAAGGCTGCGAGCGCAGCCAAGGCCAGCGACGCCGCTGCCGCTGTTGCTCACTGCTCCGCCAGGACTGTGCTGGGGCCCGAAAGGTGCCGCCGCATGTGCAACGACCAACACTGCCGCTTACGGGAACATGACACCACGCGAATATCGCGGGCAGCTTCACGGGTGCGCACCGCTGCAAGTTAAATACGACCAAGTGCTCGCGACCACAACTCTCACATCTTTGAGAACATTCAAAAATCAACTACGAAATGTTCTAACACGCTGCACTGTTGCTGGTCTTGTGGTCTTCTGTCCGAAAACTAGTTTGATGCAGCTCTCCATGCTACTCTATCTTGTGAAAGCTTCATCATCTCCGAATAACTGCTGTAACCTACATCCTTGCGAATATGCTAACTGTATTCATCTCCTGTCTCCCTGTATTATTTTTACCCCTCACACTTCCCTCCAGTACCGAGCGAGGTGGCGCAGTGGTTAGACACTGGACTCGCATTCGGAAGGACGACGGTTCAATCCCGCGTCCGGCCATCCTGATTTAGGTTTTCCGTGATTTCCCTAAATCACTCCAGGCAAATGCCGGGATGGTTCCTCTGAAAGGGCACGGCCGACTTCCTTCCCCATCCTTCCCTAATCCGATGAGACCGATGACCAAGCTGTCTGGTCTTCCCCAAACCAACCAATCAACTTCCCTCCAGTACTAAATTGGTGCTCCCTTGATGTTCCTACCAACCGATCCCATCTTCTAGTCAGGTTGTGCCACACATTTCGTTGCTCCCCAATTCTATTTAGTACCTCCTCAGTAGTTACGTGATCTACCCAACTAATCTTCAACACTCATCTGTAGCACCACATTTCGAAAACTTCTATTCTTTTCTTGCCTAAACTGTTTACCCTTCATGTTTCACTCTCATACATGGGCTGGATTGCATAAAAGTAATTTCAGAAAGTACTTCCTAACTGTTATATCTATATTCGATGTAAACAAATTTTCTTAAGAAACGCTCTTCTTACCACAATCTATTTATACCCTCTCTACTTTCGCCACCATCAGTCATTTTGCTGCCCAAATAACAAAACTCGCCTAGTACCTTAAGTGCTCCTTCCTAATCTAATTGCCGGCCGGGGTGGCCGAGCGGTTCTAGGCGCTACAGTCTGGAACCGCGCGACCGCTATGGTCGCAGATTCGAATCCTGCCTCGGACATGGATGTTTGTGATGTCCTCAGGTTAGCTACGTTTAAGTAGTTCTAGGTTCTAGGGGACTGATGACCCCAGCAGTTAAGTCCCATAGTGCTCAGAGCCATTTGAATCTAATCTAATTCCCTCAGTATCACCTGATTTAAGTTGACAACATTCCATCATCCTCGTTTTGCTTTTGTGGACGTTAATCTTATATCCTCCTCTCAAGACACTGTCCATTCCGTTCAACTGTTCTTCCAAGTCCTTTGCTGTCTCTGATACAGTCACAATGTCATCAGCAAACTTCAAACTTTTTATTTATTCTTCCCGAACTTTAAAATTCCTACTTTGTTTCCTTTATTACTTGCTCGAAGTATAGACTGAATAATATCCCGGGTAGGCTACATTCCTGTCTCATTCCCTTAACTGCCGCCTGGTTTCTGCACAAGCTGTAACTAGCCTATCGCTACCTGTATTTTACCCGCGGTACCTTCAGAATTTCAAAGAGAGTATTCCTGTTAACTCTGTCAAAATCTTTCTCTAAGTCCACAAATGCTATAAACGTAGGTTTGGCTCTCCTACCATCTTCTACGAGAAGTCGTAGGGTCAAGTATTGTCTACATTTCCCCGGAATCTAAACTGGTCTTAGCTGGCGTCGGCTTCTACCAACGTTTCCATTCTTTTGTAGGGTACTATGGGCTCTGAAATTATTAGCTCGTGTCAGTAGTCGGCTTTTTCGGAGTGCTGCGTACAAGGTTCTCATGGATATCTCTCGTAATGTTCTCAGTTAAGTGCTTGCGTCTCTCATTCAAAATCAAAAACAGAGAGTAAATTAACTGACAGCTCAACTTCTTTTAACAAGCGTACGAACGAAAGATCTCTAACAAAAAGTGTGCTGTACGTTATTAGTCTTCTTAAAAACGACCGTGCTGATAGAAGGAAGTAACTTTTTCCCACCGTCGACAAACTTCCCATATAGCGAATACAATAAAATTATTTGAACCATCGTAACACAAACCCTCACCAAAGCACAAGTGCGTTGGGTGGGATAAATTTTCACCGACAACATTTGGCCCACAAGGGGAGAAATGTTCCTCATGACCATGAGTGTCAGTTTTTCAAGCTAAATCTCACACTTCTCCGTTGTCCCTCACAGAGAAGGCGCATGTGATTTTGGCGGCGATCCGTCCGTCAGATGGGGATGTTGACCTCTGCTATCGCCTTGGTATTATTACAGAGGAACAAGCTGTGTCCCGGCATAGAATTCCACCTTTTCCCTTGCCTTTCTTGTACGAAACCGAAATGGCAACAAGTAGATAGGTTTGTACCATCCTGTGACCCACACCAAATGTGAAGCAATAATGAACTGTCACAGAGCACAACTTATTCTTTCGCGATCTACACTGGGAATGCTGACAGCACATCATTAAATTAATTTCGTGATATATGACAAAATAAATTTAAGATTGCGGCGCTCCTCCTATTTTTACGTGACCGACGGTCACAGGAGATCGTAAGTCAACTGTAGGATAGTAATTCGAGTAAGCACACAAAAGAGATTATTTTTACAAGTATAAATGTTCCACGGTCTAAAAACTACATTTCAATACTCGGGCTGTGTTAAATAAAACAGACGCATCTTTGACACTGACGCTGTACAAGGCACCAAAGTGTACAACGTGTCGACTGCATACACAGACAAGTGCAGACTGCACAATATCTTCTCCATACATAAGACACGTCACTTCGTATCGTAAAGTGCTAGTTTCACTCCGTGAGTTGGTGCATGGTAGCTAAGACATTTTCCAAACTGACGTACGCTTCTTCCGCCATGAGAAGGTAAACTTAAAATGTACACTTTTGTTATTAGTCCGCTATTCTCAGTGGATTAAAAAGTTGTAATGTGTCTATGCGATACGCGAACAGTCAGCAATATAAAGGAGGGTTTCCGTTAGAGGCACCAAGTAACTGTCACTAAGAATTTACATGCATGAATGTCGGATAATATTGCTAGGCATTAGCTGCAAAAAACTACATTCTTTTCTTGTCAAAATTCGTAACTGCTACAAGCAAGGAGTGAAGCATTACTGTGGTACGGAAAGTATGATAAGGCAGGCCATAAAACTTCGCTAGACTTTTAATATACAATTATCCTCCCCCCCCCCCTTCTCTCTCTCTCTCTCTCTCTCTCTCTCTCTCTCTCTCTCGTGTGTGTGTGTGTGTGTGTGTGTGTGTGTGTGTGTGTGTGTGTATGTGTGTCAGCCACATATGAACGCAGAATTAAACGAATGGGACGTATATATGTGCAAACTGGTTAGATGCCAGTGGCAAATAAGTTCTCTACATATAATACCAACGAATTAGTAAAATACGTTCGATCTAAGCGTCATATCGAATTCAGATTAATTGAATATGCCCTTAGGCAAAATCTGCGTAACAGAAATAAAGCTCTGGCTTCCCTAATTAGTATTGCTCAGGCATACTAGCCAATATCTCACATTTCCAAAGAGGCGAAGTAATTGGAGGTAACTTCCCACTTTAAAGAAGAGGTACAGCTGCTTTCAACTGGTCGTAGTCGAGAAAGTAGCAAATGTGACTCATTTTGCGTTAGGGCCAGGGGACACCGAAAGGAACGAATGACAAGGGTTCAAGAGAAGAACGCAATTTTCAGAACAGTTCTCCGTTACACTGTGTAAACATCTTAAAAATGGGTAAAGGCTTTCATCTGGGCAACATACAGTGGTATCCAAAATTAAAGCAATAAACGGAAATTTTGCAATGTTGCTTTTATTTTGCCACAAAACAGTATATACAGGTGATAGTAAAGTAGAAGCAATGTAAAAAAAACTGCAACATGCATAACGGTAGACAAAAATGTTCGTTGTTGCCAACTTAACGGAATTGCACACACATATTGGCAACTAGTTAATGTGCTCAATATGGGGTGTGACCACCTCCGGCAGGAATACAGGCATGACAACGGTGGGGCATGCTGTGAACGACATCATCAATCTAATGTTTACGCAATAACGCCCGTTCCTCCTGCAAAGATGCTCGCAAAAGTCTTGGAGAGTGGTTGGTGGCGCTGACGTGATACAACCCGTCTCCCCGCGCATCCAAGACATGGCTATGGGATTCAAATCGGGAGAGCGAAAAGGGCACGCCATGGGTGCAATATCTTCCGTTTCCAAGGAAACATCAACTACCCGTGTTTATAGGTCGACCGTTATTGTCCATCAATACGAAGTCTGGGCCCACAGCACCTCGCAATAACCGCACTTGAGGTCCCAAGGTCTCGTCACAATTTCGTGAGGAGGTCTTCGTGTGGTTAACATAACGCCTGCCCGCACCATCTAGGATCCTCCTCGATATCGGTCTCTTTCCACAGTGCCTGGGTCCCGAAATTGAGTTCGACGTCCCCTCCAGATGCGAATCCGTCGAGAATCACTCTCGAGACCAAATCGGGAGTCATCTGTGAAAAGAACATTAGCTCACTGTTCGACTATCCAGGTGATATGTTGACGACTCCACTCTAGACGTTCCTTTCTGTGAAGACGCGTCGGAGGTACACATACAGCAGGTCTCCGACAATAAAGGCTACTCTTCCGAAGCCTTCTGTACACCGTTTGCCCAGATACAGCACCGTCCAATGGATGCTGCGGCGTCAGATGCCAGTTGCCGTGCAGTACTAGGGCGATACCGCCGTGCCCTTGCAGCCAAATTACGGTCCTCTATTTCTGATGGCACAAATAGTCGGCCCTGCCCTGGTCTTCGGGATACAGTTTCGTTCTCTATAAACTGTCGTCGCCACATCCGAGAAACAACAGAACGATTCACATCAAGCCATCGAGCCACCTCGCTTCACCTTTCTTCTCTTTCAGCAAGCGATGAAGCCTACCACCAAGCCTCTGTCTGTCATGAATATCTACACCAGGATCTATTTCTTTTTGGTTTATTTCCACCAATTCCTCCATTGCTTTCTTCATAGATACTTTGGCAGTGTTGCATACAGCATCATACATTTCTTTACTTCTTTTCATACCTTGCACAAGGTGGAGGCATGTTCAGAATCCACACAATAACTGATGAATTTTTCTCGGGTAATCAGCCAAGTGGTGGCGTCGTCTTGTCGCGATGTTTCAATGAGTTTCGTACCCATCCTCTTCTGGCGAAGTGTCATGTCGGGATGCTGAGTTCCGCATATATATATATATATATATATATATATATATATATATATATATATATATATGCTTGGCAGGCCGGCCAAGGGGGTACCGCACCGGTGTGGAGGTTGGTGGTAGGCGGGGGGGGGGGGGGGGGGGGGGGGGGGGGAGGGGGGTGCGGCGCGGACCGGCGTCGAGACCCGGGGGCTATCCACTGTCTGCGGACGCCGCTACCTTCAGGTCGGAGCGTCCCTGACGTATTTTGTAAATTGTGGGATTCCACGCTGCACTGGGCTGAAAACCGCTATCCCTGTTTACTAAATTGTTGTGCAGACGTATCTCTACTGCCTCTTTGAAGATCGAGTCCCAGAAACCGTTGGCGCTGCACAGCTTCTTAGTTCCCCCCGAATTCGAAGGTGTGTCCCTCGATAATGCTATGTTCTGCTACCGCGGACTTGTTTGTCTGTACTAGTCGTACGTTCCTGATGTGTTCAGTACAGAGCTGGGAGATACATCGTTGTGTCTGCCCGATATATTCCATCCCACATTCGCAATCAATACTGTAAGTGCCCGGCGTCTGCAACCTCAGTTAGTCTTTGGTTGAGCCAAGTATATCTTTGACTTTTTTCGGTGTGTTATTTCGTGCTTCTTTAATATTCTTGCGATTTTGGCTATTGAAGGTCCAGCAAACGGCAGAAACGCCACACGTTTTGCTTCGTCTTCCACTGGTTTCCTCTCCCACCTCCTGCTTGCACGCCAGGCGTGTCTTATGTGTGTCTCGGTGTAGCCATTCTTACGGAAGGTTTCCCGCAGATGTGCTAACTCACGCGGTAAATTCTCGCTGTCACAGATCGACATGGCTCTTTGTACTAAAGTGTTCAGTACTGAGTTACGTTGTGCTGGATGGTGGCAGCTCCTAGCATTGAGATATAAGTCCGTGTGCATCTTCTTCCTGTAGACCGAGTGTCCCAACGTACTGTCCGGATTCTTCTTGATCAAAATATCCAAGAAGGGAAAGCAGCCATTCTCTTCTACCTCCATGGTGAATTTGATGCTGTCATGTATGCCACTGAGATGGCGTAGGAACTCCTGTAGTTTTTCCTTGCCATGGGTCCACACTACGAAAGTGTCGTCTACGGTATCTGTAGAACACCTTTGGTTTATGGCGGGCGGTGTTCAGTGCCACATCTTCAAAGTGCTCCATGTACAAGTTGGCAATACCTGGGGCCGGGGGGGGGGGCGGAATACATGGCGACACGCTCCATTTGTTCATAGAATTTCGCACCACATTTGAAGTACGTTGTGGTTAACAAGAGACGAAAGAGTCTGAGTGTGTCCTCATCGAAGTGATCTTCGAGCGGGCTAAGGAATCATCCAGCGGCACCCGGGTGAAAAGAGAAGTGACATCAAAGCTGAGTAGTAGATCCTTCTCTTCCAGGCGTAACCCTTGGCCGGCCTACAGTAGCGGACGACGGCCAAGCACCTATATAGATATGCAGAACACAGCATCCCGACGCTTCGCCAGAAGATGATGGGTACGAAACTCATTGAAAGGTTGCGACAATACGACGCCACCACTCGGCTGATAACCCGAGAAGAATTCATCACTGGAATACGCCGAGAACGACTGCAATCGCATTAACCACACAATAAATTACCTCCTTCCCTGCCCTGTCCAAGGCATATCAGAGCATATACTAACCTAAAATTGCTTCGATAGGTACTGCCCTGTCCAAGGCATATCAGAGCATATGCTAACCTATAATTGCTTCCATAGGTACCAGTGTCAGTTTTTATGGGGGAGGAAAATAAAAATTCATAGCCACACGAATTACAAATTAATTTAAAATCACAAGCTATTCCCACTCTTCTTTCTTCAAAAACAATCGTGCATTCCGTATTTTTACAGCTAACACATGAACACGAAACTTTATAGCTTAGCAGAGAAGCCCTAAATCAATAAGTCTGAATCCAATGGAATCCATATCAACATCATTCACGCACCTGTACAATTCTCCTGTCCCAGGTTTCGATGCCAAAGCTGAGAGCTTCCGTTCTTCATTTCAAGCTGCTTCCTCTTTTTTGTTGGTAAACAGATTACCATGAAACCTCCGTTTCCTAAACAAAATTTTTCCAGCACTCATTATGCATAAATCTTGACTTCCACGTAAAGGTATGCGAATTCAACCTTCTACCTACTAACATGTGTTAGGGATTGTCAAAACGTAAATAAACCACATGCAGAAAGTTTTCAGGCAAAGATACAGATGTGAGCCAAAGATATCCTAAGAAAATAGCCTTCACACTGACAAAAATTCCGGTGAAGCAAGCAGTATCTCAAATGTCGGAAATGGCGAGATTGGCCGCCACTGCAGAGTTAATCAGTTTAACAATTTAAAAGCATTTCTAAAGCTGCTATAACGATAAAATTCACACACAACATAGATTAATCTGTGTAGATCAAGAAAATAATGTTTTTAAAAAAATCGATTTTTTGGACCAAAATCCATTACATCCCCCCTTAATGACAGCTTTTCGCTTTATATAACTTGCAAATACACTCCGCACAAAAAGCCACAAGCGGGCAAATCTGCTGATCCTGGAGCGATCACGGAAAATGTTCCGCACAACTGCTTATGGGCGGAAAAAAAAGCACGATTACACCTACAGCAGCTAGGCACACCACACGTGGGAAGGTCTTTCAGTAGCTTCGCAAAACCGTTCAGCGGGCTCAAGACGATAGTTCTCTTTGTTAACCGACCGTTTAAGTGATAATAAATCTCCCTCACCCCATATAAATACTATTGCATTTGGGTCGGCTTCAAAGGTCACATGCATACGTACGGCGATGTCTTCGCGTTGCTGGGAAGTTGCTATTTTTGATCTGCTGGACCACTACCATTTTTTACGGTTGAAACTTTAAATCCAAACATTTTGCTCTTTCACGCTCACGGTTCATATGTAGACAGAATGGATGTTGACGTGTGGACCGTCTTAGATCCCTGATGAGCACCTCTTGACGATGGTAAAGTTTTCCGGCGTCCTTGCTTTTCTTTCTATCGAGAGCTGGCAGCTTCTTCTTAAGAATATTTCTCGTGGTTCAGAAAGCTGCCACCCACCGTAGGATTGCATTGCGAAATGAAATGAAATGATCGTATGGCATTTATTGGCCGGGATATCCCCTTCGGCGTTCGGCCGACGTATTGTAAGTCATTTTAGTTGACCCCACTTCGGCGACTTGCGTGTCAGTGATGATGAAAATGATGAGAAAGGACACACAACACCCAGTCCCTAGCTTGGTAGGCAGCAACGCTACCGCTGCGCTACGGCGACAGCTTCTGCGAAATGGAGATGAGCGATTAAAATCGCGACGAAATATCCGCCGCACTACAACGGCAGACTCGGCATTAAGGACAGAAGTATGGCACACGAACACGAGATGCTCTCTCGTCCACTGCTTCTGGAACGGCGGACCCGAAGTGAATGAACCCGCATACGGTAATTAAATATAACAAAAAAGATAAGTATGCACATAAAAAGTTTCTGTGTCTATGTCGTTGACTGCAAAAGTGAAGTTAATTAGCGAGTCACAGACATCGAGAAAATGTCGCTAAGGAAGGCAGAAGAGCTAAGTATTCCGCAATTTCCATCGCTCCTATTCTGCGTAAAATACCTGACTGTAAATGCGATCAAGGGATCCACGGAAAAAAGGCGCTTTCAAAAGTAAATTCAAGTTTACGTTAACAAAACACCCAATGCCAAACAGGGCACTGAGGACGCGAAGAAGACGAGAAAATGGGAGAATCTGAGCATAACACGTTAGTCGTTTTTCTAATTATTAGTTATGTGAGGAAACGATAGGAAGAAAATTTAGGGATAGCGTAGACGTCAGATTTCAGAGTCGTGATACAAAGACGCCAGGCAACACACAAGCAGATCGCCTCGATTCTATTTACTGAATAGATGACCGCGTCAAAGAAAAGAGTTTTCTGAATAATTTTAGTCATAATAATATTTTACTCTCGCACGCACACTGATAATAAAATGACAATTGTGTGAGTTCAGGTAACTTACTGTGAGAAAGGGAATTGCAAGTAATGGGTTTCCCACTATTCGCTTAAAAAAATAAAGACAGTAACAATGACAATGAGCTAGAATAAATGATATCTAGAACCTATTCCCGAAAGATTTATATCCAACCAGAATGACAACAGCAAATGAAGCCACGAACAAATCTCAAAGCATTCGTCATACCTTATTTTGGAGTAAACGTTTGTACATGCATTTTACCTGAATTTAACATATCACACAACCGTCTCAACGATAACTCACATGACTTGCAAAAGCTAACAGGAGACTACGTTTTAATTACCTATTGCCGCACACATTTCTTTGAACAGAAAGCTCACACCAATAGTTGTGTATTCGTTCAGCGCTCCTACAAATGCGTGATTCAGGCAAATGCATTCACATTTCATATGCTGGCGCATTATTCCGCTTGCATTTTAAGTGACGTGGTTCCACATACATCTCTCTTCAATCTTCTCAAAATGCAACACCCCAGTCAACTGATTTCCCTTCTGTAAAAGGGTACAGGAGTGCAAAGAAAACAGCGAACATATGCAACTAGTTCTAGAAACAGTTGTCGCCTACTTTTCCGTAAACTGGATACGGGATGTTTACCTGTATTTACCTTTTATATTCAGCAATATTATTTCCAACTCAAAACGCCGCTTCTACACAGCAGTCCCGATTGACGTGACAAAATCTACGAAACAAATACGAGAAGCAAAAACAATGCTCCATTTAGTGCTTGCTGTTCTGTTGTACAGAGTGTATTTTGTGGTACACTCATCTGGTACGGTAAAACGGCAGAACGACGTTATTGCTACAAATCGCACACAATAGGAATGATTTCAGAGTAGAATACTACAACGTAATGTATCACTTCTGAAGTGACTACTTCTTTAAAGCTGGTATGCACAGACTTTCTAGAGGAGTACGAGATAACAGACTAAGTGGACATTAATAGGGGGCGCACCAAACATTTGCCTTCGTAACTGCTTGAACTCTTCTGGGGACAATTTCAATGATATATGCGAATGTCTGAAGAGCTGGCAGCTCATTTTTCCTCAACAGCCGAAACCTGGGACGAGAGTGATCTTGGACGCTGGAGTCTGAAGCCAAACCGACATTGTAACTCACCCCAAAGGTATTCCACTAGTTTCAGGTCGGCACTCTGTACAAGCCGGTTTATTTTAGGACAGTTATTGTCCACACACTAGTACCTCAGAAATGCTGCTTTATGACAGGACGTACTAACACAGTGATACCAACAGTCATCGTCCCCGAACTGTTACCCTACTGCAGGCAGTAACTGTTGTAAAATATGTTCATATCCTTCCGCATTTAGTGTTCTCTTAAGCAGGTCACACACTATCACAGTGAGACAAACAATCATCGTCTCCGCACTATTCGTCTAATGCACGAAGTAGACAATGCTGTAAAACATACCGATCAGCCAAAACATTATGACCACCGGCTTAATAGCTTTTTGCCTTTCATTGGAACGAAATGCATTACTGATTCTGAGTATCAGGGATCCGGCAATTTGTTGGTAGGTTTGTGGAGGTAAGTGGCATTAGATGTCTACGCACAGGTCATGTAATTCGCGTAAATAACGGGCCAAGAAATTGGGTACGCGGTGATGGCGCCCGACAGCGACCCAGAAGGGTTCCATAGGATTTACATCAGGTGAATTTGGTTGCAGAGACATCAACGTGAGTTCACTATAATGCTCCTCAAACCACTGTAGCACGGTTCCGGCTCCGAGACACGAACAATTGTACTGCCGAAAGATGTCACTGCCGGGGAAGACATCAAGCATTAACGGATGTAGGTGGTTCGCAGCTGTCAGCTTGTCTTCGATTACAACCACAAGTGATATGCCAGCGTATGTCTCGCGTAGCATAATACTGCTCTCACCAGCCTGCGTCCGTGGCGCGCTGCACGTTTCGAGCAGCCGTTCGCCACGATGACGTCATTTGTGGAGACGACCATCGACATCGTGTATAAAAAATGAGATTCATCCGAAAAGTCGACAAGTTTCCATTGATCGATGGTCGAGTTACGATGGTCCCGTGTCCACCGCAATCATAACTGACGATGTCGTCTCAACACGAGAGCACACAAGGGTGGTCTGTGGAGTTCCATGCTCAACAAGTTATGATGAACGGCGTGCTCCAAAACACTCGTGCGTGAACCACCATTCTGATCTTTCAGCACCGATGCCACAGACCACCATCTATCCTATTATACAGAGCAGAGAATCCTTCGAACCCTACGTTCTGTGAAGAGTCGTGGACGTCCAACCATTTAGTGCCCAGAGGTGGTTTCAATGTCTCAACTCTTTCCGTTGATGCTCACTATAGTAGCGCATGAACACTCGACTAGCTTCGCCGTCATCGAGATACTCGTTCACAGCCTCTGAATAATAATCTGCCCTTCGTCAAAGTCGCTTATCTCAATGGATTTTCCCATTTGCAGCCCATATCTTCGCTAGGGTGATTCCCCTCCGTGTGTGCTCCGCTTACAGACTTTTGTTACAGAGTCACGTCGCGTTGGGCAGTGGTCACAATGTTTTGGCTGATCGGTCTATGTTCACATCCTTCCGCATCTGGCGTTTTCTTAAACGCAATTAAGGGGGTCATACCCTAGCCACGAAACACAACCCAGTGCCGTTAAACGACTTCCTCCGTACTTCAATGACTTCATAGTTGGCGATACACATGGTGGCAGGTAACATTCCCGGCATACGTCAAACCCAGACCCTTCCATCGGATTTAAACAGTGTATAGCGTGATGCATCACTCGTTTCCAGACATCCACTGTCCAATGGCATCGCTCTTTACATCAAAGCAAACGTCGCTTAGCACTGACTCCAGAAATGTGTGGCTGTTGTCCCAGATAATACCAGCGATTTATTTCGCAATTCCGTGAAGAAAATAAGTTTGCTCTTAGTGACATGTGGTTTATAGAAATGCTATGTATATCTCCCGAAGGGAACTGTCACAATCACATTAATTTTTCCTATCAATGTAATTAAGGAACTTGTGGAGTATGAATTGTTCGACACAAAGGAAAAGTAGGTCGAACCGGAGGAATTTTGAGTGGCTATCTGAACACTGTTAGCAACCTTGCAAAAACACCGTGTTTTAATCAAAGTGGGCGCTTGCTTATCAGCGGAGATAATTCAGGTCGCATATTTACGTAGACAAGCATAAGCTGCTGGAAATTGCTCAACTCTACAAGAGACCCTGCAATGTCATTCTAATAAAATTAGAAGAACTTGCTTTTCAATAGTTTAGCCCAATGCAAAGATCCACAATTTTCGATCTGGAGATCACTTTTAAAAAAGGGGGTTCTCGGAAATGTCTAACTGTACGTTAGATCTGGTTTCACAAAATACTAAGGGAAATAATTGGAAAAAAAACTTAACAAGATCGCTGCGAAGGCAGATTTACTGGAGGCTTACAGCGCAAGAGGCCTGATATCCAATTTACGATAGAGCCCATAAAATTTGGAGATTCCAAGTCTATCCCTAACAGACCACATCACACTTGATTGCGTGTAATAGTATACGCAACACATCCAATTAAATTACTCTACGTGAAACAATCTAATATAGCTGTGAGGACAGCATTCTGCTATTCACACTGAATGTACGAACATGCTTTAACGCTCAAACTGTTCAACTTAAGTGCAGAGTCTTGTTAAAGAAAATGTGACCTTGATTACGAAAGCAATGGAGAAGACCTTATTCTAGGGACATCAACTCCGCTCCAGTATCAAGATACTGCTGTAGTGAAGGTAAAGGTAACTTAAAAGAACTGTTTCTTGGAGTAATCGAAGAGCGAGCCCAACACAATGCTTTCAGAGCACATACAAAGCGCTGCCTACCATTTTCACTGGTAAAGAAATGGCCGCGAAACACTGGGAACTGGGCTTCAGTCCTCGTCTGGGAGATGAATTTCAACTTGCGAAATGCAGCAACTACGTTAAAGAAAACAGAAGGAATTTATTAACTAAATTATCACTGAAATTACAAAAATCCAGGTAGAAATACGTAAGTTCTCGGGGGAAATATATTCCTATTTAACTTATAGAGTAGAAAAATACTTTTTCTCTGTTCCGTCTGATTCAAGCGTTGAGGCTAGATTCTGTTTTTAGTCTGCGCCTAATTAAGATCGTTCGCTCTCTGCTCGCTTTGCGCTTGGGTGACACGACTGTTACCAGCGCGTCAATACGGGGCTCGCACGTTGTATAAAACACTGTTCATGATTTCGTTAAAACTCACAAATCCGACTGCTAGAAAATTTTAGTCATTTACATACGTCGTGCAAGGTAATGTTTATACAGGATGATTTTTCCACCGTGTACAAATTCTACGGATTGATCGATGAGGATACGGAATAAAAAAGGTCTAATGAACTTCTCTATAGAAATGAATGGTTTCCATGCTAGAGATCCTTTATTTAATCATACACTGTTACAAAGACTGCGGTTTACATGCGCTGTACTATGCAGCCACAGTTACAATATGCATACTTCCTTGCTAGAGCGTGGTAGACCTACTGTTCCTCATAGGTCATACCCTAGCGCCCCCCCTCCCCCCCCCTCCCCCCCCCCCCCGCAATGGTGATTGGCAATGCGTCCGATTCACTTCTCTTGCCGACTCATCTTGTAGTGGATGTGATACAGCTTTGTACACAATGGTCCGCTCTTCCGTATTAAAATCGAGAGCTTGCCAACATGGTGTTTACTTACGGAAAGGCAAATGGCAACGGGCGGCAGATAGCACGGTAGTATCAAGAGACCTATCCCCGCCGCCAACGACCACAGCATTCAATGTTTGCAACAGTGTTTCGCCGTTTGTCTGACAATGAAACAGGGTCGTTTCAGGAAGGAGGAAATCATGAAGGGCGTACCCGAAATGTTTGGACACTAGACTTGGAGGAAAACGTGATTACTACTGTAGAAGGTGGCCGTCGTTGTCAGTACCCGGGCAGTAGGTCCGCCAGTGCAGGGTAAGCCAGACGACAGTGTGGAACATCCTCCACGACAATCACTACTACCTTTATCACTTACAAAGTATGCAGGGCTTAATAGTGACAGATTTTCCACATCGGGAGCCGTTTTGTCACTGGTTTCTTTACAAGGCAACCACGATTCCGAGATCTGTCATCTATCATATTTACAGATGACGCCACTTTTACGCGGAGTGGCATCGTCAACTTTCATGACAGTGATCTATGCGGTAGTATGCAGAACCCCCATGGTTACAGCGAATCGTCAGCATCGGTGGAGCCGGAAAGTGTGCGCCGGGATAACTTGCGACCGTATTTTGGGACCAATCTTCCTTCCACGTCGCCTAACAGGCCGGAACTATCGGCGTTTCTTGCGGGTGACTTTCCCTCCCCTGCTGGAAGAAGCGCAGTTGATGATTTGAAGGATTATGTGGCTGCTACAAGATGGTGCTCCAGTCCACTTCACCGTTGACGTTCAGATGCATCTGCCACAAAGGGTAGCCGCGCGGTCTAAAGCGTGCCCTGCGACGGTTCGCGCGGCTCCCTCCCCTGTGTGTGTGTGTGTGTGTGTGTGTGTGTGTGTGTGTGTTGTCCTTAGTTTAAAGTACTTTAAGTTAGATTAAGTTGTGTGTAAGCCTTGGGACCGATGACCTCAAAAGTTGGATCCCACAGGAGCTTACCACAAATTTCCAAATTTCCAGATGCATCTCAATCGTGTCTTCCCTGGTCGACGGGTCGCCCTATATAACTGCGTTCTCTTTTCACAATTCGTGTTAAGTCCCTCTACTTAATTATTTTCAATACTCTTTCGTGTATGACATTTCAGTGCGTTTATATAATGCGCGTATAGAAGTAGGAATGTGCACAACCAACCTTTCTCTATATCTAAACAAATTAGACTATTTCTGGTTCTGAGCCCGCTACTCTACTTAATTATGAGCTGTGTTAATCATCTTCCTACGTGATGTGACAAGCTGTCAAGCTACACGAACTGTTGCATCCTCGTTTACAAGCAACTTCATAATGACGTGATATAAGCTATGTTTTTTTTTAACTTTAACAATATGTGAATCTCACTCTCTAAAATATCATTAAATCAGTCATTCAACCCATTGTCTTATATGGAGCGGAAACTTGGCCCACTGCCAAACGAAAAGGCGTTTCACTAATTCGAAAATAGAAACGTCCGCAGAATGAATAGCTTGGTAAGAGATGCAAGAAAATATCTATGGGCTCTCTACAAAAAGAACCGGTAAATAACGCAAAGGTTCTGGTTTCCAGGTGGTAAGACAGGCACAACTATTGCACGAACGAAGCAGCTTGTACCTGTGCATAAGAGCAGCACTGAAACAGATGACACTATTCGTGTATTAGGGCAAATAAAAACTGGAGCCCTAAATATAGATTTTTACAGTTCTTACTAAGAAGAAAGAATCCACCTTCAATAGTTCCAAAAGGTACCGTTGCCCTCCAATGCAAAGACTTCGCTTGATACGGTTACAATGGATCATGCAGCCAAATAAATGAATACCATGGCAATGAAACCATGAGACGCTAGTGACCGAGACACAGCTGGTAGCAGGGACGCCAGATATAAATTGTTTCGCGTCTGTCCCCGATGGAAGGAATACACTACTACGATACAAAATACACGGGAGTGCTCGTATTTCAACTGAATTATTCGTCGTGGCGTAACATTTGCGTCTGCATTTTAATCTTTAGCTCCGTCCTTACGCTGTGACTAGTAGACTGGTGTGCAAAACCTAACTACGAAAGCAATTTTCGCATGATGTGTTGTGGCCAAGTAACAATATCTTGATGATACTTGACCTATACATAGAAAGAACTGCTACATTGTAGTACAGAGGGTAACAGATGGAAATGCGGAATGAGACTACCAGAAATGACACTTTTATTCAAAAACAATATTACACTGACGTCACCGCGATTTATGATGGTCCCCTGGGCATTACAAAAGGCGGTAAACGGTGCTTAACAGGGTGTGTGAGGTCACCGCACGCAGCAATGCATGCTCCGCAAAGTGCTCCCGCGCTGCCTACAAGGTTGGTAGCGGTTCTTGTGGTAGGGCGTTCCATTCCTCCTCCAGCGCGGTTGACAACTGCCGAACGGTCGTTGGTGCACGTGGACGCGCTGCGATACATGTACCTAACTCATCCCATACGTGCTTGATGGCACGCCAGTCCATTCGCCGAATATCCTCCGATTTCAATAGCTCCTCCACGTGCGCTGTTCCATGTGGTCGCTCATTGTCAGGGCCGAATGCACCCCTGAAAAGATGTGCATGGGACGGCGTACAGTGTTACAATAATTCGGCGGGTCGAGTAGTTAATATATTGGGTTATTTTACGTATCTCGTCCTTAATTTCTGCAGAGCAGTGTATTTCAAAAGTGTTGACACGGCATAAATTTACATAAGTCCTCTTTTTTTATACTGATGTAGTTTGTAAAGGATCTTTCAGTGCTTTCAGACCTTTTAACTTGTGACAATTGGATGTTGCCTTTTTGCTGACATCGAAGACGTACCTATGACGACTTGCTTTCAGCGCAGTCCCTTAATCGGATTTCATTGTCTCAGCAATCCTCGATACTAACAGATATGCTAGAAAGTCACTGTATTATATTTGCATATTCTTCAAACTATAATAGGCCAGGAAGTTTCATACCCTAATTGTTCCAAAAGCGTATACGTGGCAAGCCATATTTTTACAGTAATAAAAAATAGGCCTACTTGGAACGTCTTGGGAGACCCACTATTTGCTTTACTTTGCTAAATACTACGTTCTCTGTACCTCTCCATCCTTCAGTACCTCTCACCATTTTCGGATGGAGAAGATAAGTAACTTTTCGTAACGTTGATCAGAACGATGCTATTCAATTACTCGATCGGTAACTCTGTAATGAGCTGCAATACTATATGTCAGTTTCTACAACTATCTACGACTTCTATTTCTTTTAACCCCGATTCGTCTTTCCTTGAATTAGCTCGGTCTCATTAATTCAGATACTCAGATAAGACCAAAAAACTTAAGAGCTATCAAGCTTCGTTCCATACCAGATATTCGAATAAATTATCATCTACCGTAAAGAAATAGAAACATTGGATTTTAACCAGGAAAACTAATGCATCGGCAGTACAAGTATCTACAACAGAACGAACGATTTGCAAATCAAGTACAGTATGAAGCAATAAGTTACCACTTTACATGGGATTCAAAGAGTTAGAGAAAAGTTTAGACATTGTTTCAACAAAACCTCCACTAACAGCCCTTTGGAAAAAAGGCATCGATTGAGCCTATGTTCCATCAGGATAGTATGAAACTCAGAATTGGAAGGAATCCGACAAGATGATTCGGTATCATCAAAATTATTCTCCGGAGCCATAGACGAAGTTTTCATAGCCTTAAAATGGAAAAACAAGGATGGGATAGAAGAAAGTGTTCATGGTCAGGTTGCGAAAAGTGGCCACTGCAACTTTTTTTCTTCCGAATAGTGCTGTTGCCTGCCGAGAAGTGGTTAAACTATTACTAATATACACCGCCACTGTAGTTGGTGAGTTTGACAAAGGAAGCTTCTTCAGTTATTCTTTAATAAAAGCTTCCTGATTTTTAGTCGTCTTATGCAACGCGAATCATTTACATCATTCCTGTTACATCACAAACTTAGAGTAATACTTTTCACAGTATCAAGCGTTTAAATAACGTTTTTTGGTTTACAAATGTAATTTCTTGTTGTTTCTTTCGGTTTGATGGTGTCATCTGTGAACCTCTAACCATTTTTATTTTATTTACCCCAATAAGAGTTAGTTACTTATAGATATGATACACAATAATGATTGCCTTCTAAATACTTTTATTTGCAGAGCTATCATCCTTCATTACATTCGTATGTGACGATTCTGGATTATTAATTAATTGATGTTACTTAAAGCCGACTGTTTTGTTCTGTTTAGCCTAATACAAAAATCCGATTGAAAACGGTCAGTTGCAATGGCAATACTAGAAAGTACGTCCGAAAATCTAAGTAACAAACATGGGGCCCAGTTGCGATGGAAAATGCGATTGATGCTATAAAGAATAATGAGATGCTTTGTTCTACAGCAGCAAAGCAATTTCATGTTCCCCTCAATACGACGAAAAGAAGAGTTCTAGGAAAAACTAGAGCTGCAGCAGGGGTTAAGAAGATTATGGTAAGCTTATGGAGTATATTTAATAAAGAAGTTAAATACTTAATTATGTTTATGAAATGGAATAGCAATTTTATGGTTTTACAGTGAATGACCCCTGGGTATTACGATTCCAGTTGTCAGAGCGGAACAAAATACTGCATCATTTTAACAGAGCAGGAGATGGCTAGCAAAGACAGCACCCGAATATTAGTCGCAGGAAGCCCCCCTCGATGGACACAGAACAGGTTCAATGTAGGCGAGTTTTTTGAGCTCCACCAAACAATGGAAAAAGCAGTTTCAATTCTGCTCGTCACATTTATACTGTACGTTAAACTGTTGACAGTTCAGTCAAAGAACAGCACTTAAAGGGAGCTGGTGGAGTTACTTCAGCCTAAATAGTTTTGCTACCTACTTTTGGACTACGTACGAATATGTCTGCATTGTCCACTTTATCCCGTTAAATTGGGTAAAGAGGCCATTAGACAATGGTTTCAGAAAAATGCACATAGGTCCTATTCAATATATATTTTCTTACTCATAAATATTTAGTGTGATACCTTACAATATATAGATTCAAGATACGCAAACGCTAAGCTATGTAACCATGGTGAAAAATCAATTCCCCTTAGAGTGGCCACTTTACCCCACAGTCCCCTACATGTAAATAAATCACATCTGAACTACCTTCGTTTTGCTTCTGGTACAGATAAACTTCAACGACTGTGAGAAGATCGAAATAGCGCACTTTGAAAGAAGGCCTGAAAATCAACATAATACGATTTAAACAAATGAAAGGAAATTTTACAAATTAACAACAAAGTCACACATAAGAGTTGATGAGTTTTGTATTTATGCTAGCTGAAGACACCAACTGGATGAACAGTAACAGAAAGAGAGTAAACATGGGGTGGACTTATTTTTGTTAACTAAATAGGGCTTTTAGGACTAAGCTTCTGATGTAACTGAAAATTACAGTTTACTCTCAGCGTCTTACCAACTTTGACTTACTACAGTAGAACACCGCCATTGCGAAAGCCATTCAAAAAGTGAGCGTTCCTTACCGAGTAATGGAGAGATGAGACAGGTTGGAAATTATTACAAGAGAAAGAAGAGCAAATAGGTCAGCGAACAGATTAAATTGGAAGGAGTAATTACGAGCGTAGCGAGGATGGAATGGAGGTGGTTGAAGCACGTACCAAAGCGAAGCAGAACGACGGTAGATAGACAAGGAAGTTTAGCAGAGACAATAAAAGACCAAGGCAATGACCTAATGGAAGGTGGGTTGATAACATGGAACGTGGATTAGTAGAACTGAAGACCGTAATGCACTAGCTGGTTTGGAGGAGGCCTTTATCCAGTAGTAAATGTCAAATGATTGATGACGACGAAGACTCCCCTTCAACCACTGAACATCATGGCAAGACCAGAGTTGCATTTTACTGTCTCGAAATTTTTTTAACGCTTCCATAAGCTAGCTTCAGAATCACTTAGGACCCATTTTCAGACATTGGGTATTTATATAAAAACTATTTTGTGAATGAAGATCAAGTCGTCGCTAGAGAATCCAAACAGCTGTGAGAAACATGTTGCATTATACATGTTGGTAAAAGCTTAACCATAATCTGACAGTGGTTCAGTAGATAGTACATGGAAACGAAAAGAAACCGAAAATAATAAATCATGACAGTGTTGCTCCTGCCGCAATCGGCCTCTTTTTACATTGGTGTTCACCAACTAGTAGAATTGAAAGATAAATAAAGCATGGCTTCACAGTAATGAAGAGACTAACTCACTGTGCAAAAGAAACCTGATTTTTTGTACTCCCAGTTTCTCACGAGCTATCCTAGGACTAATATTCATGAGTCTACGAAACATTCAAAGAGATACTCCACAGCACATGAACCTAGCGTTGGCGAAAAGAAAAGAAAGCTGGAATCAACGATCGTTTGGAAACGCACTATTGGAAAAATTTATGTCCTACCTGATACCATAACGATGTGGACGAGGACAGGTGGGAATGGGGTGGGGCGGGAAAGGGGAGGGGAAAGGATTGGAAGGTTAGCCACTATGATCATATAGAGGAGAGCTAAACAGGAAAAGGGTGGCCGATGGAACGCGTAATGGCATTATTCAAGCAAGGATAGTATACGGTATTCGTCTGAAGTGATTTAAAGCCACTACATTTGGATCGTCGAAATGAGGTTTCAAACGTCGCTCCGAGATACTAGTTCAGTGCCTTAAAAAGAAATTCTAATAAATCAGGTGTGGCCTATTTATATGTTATATAATTCTGTCTACTAGACAGACTAATATGGCGCAGTGCTTAAAGAGACGGATAGTTTCTATTTACATGGGAAAACAAACACGGAGTGGAGCCAAAATAAATGATGATTCCTCTCTTGCGTGCCGAAGGCCGAGGGTCATATTATCTCACTAGGTGCTTCTCCTGCACAGTTTTAAATGACAGAATATTCTCTCTTTTCTGTCTTTACTTTGGGTATTATTGTATGTTTCTTTTTAATTCTCTACCTTAAAAATATTTTTATTCTTTTTTGACCTTGTAGCTTTTTCTTCTCTGGTTTGGGTTGAGAAATATTATGAACAAATTTATATCGTAAAGGATAGGGAATTTGAGAACAAAAATCTTAATATGGGCTAATAAAATACAAAAGACAATGGTAAGACTTTAGTTATCAACGTTTTGTTGTTTATCTTTCCTCACAGATACGCGACTTAATAATAATGATTGCAATACACGATCAAACAATAAATACCAGATATTATAGCAAGCATATTATTAAAGATCCCAATACCACAACAGATAAAGGCAGACTTTGCAAACAACAAATAGAAACAACAGATCACATCACAAGCGGATGTACAATACTAGCAAATACAGAATACCCCAGAAGACATGACAATGTAGCAAAAATAATACATCAACAGCTTGCCTTACAACATAAACTTATAAAACAACATGTTCCCACATACAAGTATGCACCACAAAATGTACTGGAGAACGATGAATACAAATTATACTGGAACAGAACCATTATAACAGATAAAACAACACCACATAACAAACCTGACATCATACTCACCAATAAAAAGAAGAAATTAGCACAACTAATCGAAATATCCATACCCAATACAACAAATATACAAAAGAAAACAGGAGAAAAAATTGAAAAATACATCCAACTGGCTGAGGAAGTCAAGGACATGTGGCATCAGGATAAAGTTGACATTATACCAATTATACTATCAACTACAGGGGTCATACCACACAATATCCACCAGTACATCAATGCAATACAGCTACATCCAACCTTCTATATACAACTACAGAAATCTGTAATTATTGACACTTGTTCAATTACCCGAAAGTTCCTAAATGCAATGTAACATATACCGTACAGTTACAAGGAAGTCACGCATGATCAAGGTCCGCGTCACCTTCCATTTTTAACCAGACATAACGTCTGAGACAAGAAAGAAATAATAACAATATCTTCTAATTAATAATATTAACATATGCCACCCTATTTCGTATGCCTGCATGTAATGGCAGATTGTAGTTTTCATTTATTAAATTAGTACTAATGGCGAACGAGTAGGTGAATATATCTTATTTCTTTGAATGGCGTGCTAGGACCTCATTGTTCACTGTCTAAGTCTTTGCAAAGAGGGAGAGAAAAGAAATGGAATCCGCATGTGATTACTACTGCCAACACGAGGGCTACGATATTTCATCCTCCGATAGTTCGCGAAATTAAAACCACGGCGAAAATACGATTAAGTTTTGCGCGGGGACTGATGACCATAGATGTTAAGTCCCATAGTGCTCAGAGCCATTTGAACCATTTTGAAGTTTTGCGCAAATGTCCTGTGTAGTGCCTCTAGTACCCGTTCTCACTTTTCAGTTCTGAGCGCGCAGTGAACACGTTAAGATGCCTAAAAAAGTAGTGTCTCCCGCCAGGTGTGAAGGGGGCTCAAAGGCTTCGCCTGATTTCATGCAGCCCACAGAACCTAACTGACATGCATTTCCTTCGTCATCACAATTCCTTGCCGCATACTGCACGTGCAACGTAAGACTTCCTGCAATGTTTTCGATGGGAAGTGTAATAACAACCATACAGCCCAGACTTGGCTCTTTCTGATTCTCCTCTCTTCACTCACATGAATCACTCTGGCTATGATGACAACAGTGTGGCAATCAAAAGGACTGTATCTTCCACCAAGTGAACGCTCCTCACCACACAGGCAGTTTTTGGCTTAAATCAACATGACACAGGTTTGACACACGCTCTATTCACCTCTCTGTGGCTACTGATTCCTAGAGCGGAAGCGTTTACGGGGGCAGGAAAAAAGGTGACACGAAAATTCATGGAGTTACTTACTACGCAGCATAACATCTGACGACTTTTAAAAAGATGTTCCCATCAATGGGAGAACGATTAGAACACATTTCGCCTGTCGTCAATATTTTGAAGGAGAGGCAATTTTGAAAACATTCTCTGAGATACACTACGGGTAATTAAATAATCCTAGCCCCTTTTGGTTCCCACTCTAATTTATGGTTCCTAAATTTCAGTTGATTTAAGTTCCATCACCAAAGGCCAGGGTAAATTTCATGCGGAGGATGCTGGTGTCTGGGGACAGATTCACACGTTTCGTCTGCCTGGTAGATATGAGCAGCCACCCGACGTAACCTACAACACGAACGAGTCACCGACGGTTGTTTTTTCTTGCAGGAGGCGGTGGCCATTAAGTGCACTCCCGCCACAAACGACTCCGCGTGGTCGTTGCGAACATCCTAATAAAGACGTCCCCAAGCCCACGCGCTCTAGGCAGTTGAAGCTGCCCCGTAACGCATTCGCGCTGTCCACATAGCGCTACAACGATAAATAACGTCGTATTATTTGAGGCAGGGTGAGCATAAAATTGCTAGTTTATTCATATAACATAAAAAATACAATGTTCATGCGCTGCTACATATGCACCAATGGAAACAAGGCGTAATACGAGGGTTGGAACTTTAATAGTGGCAACTATTTATTTACAGCTCGTACAAAGTAGATACGTGTTTCAAAGTTTTACTGACCTTCAAAGTAGTCACCAGCATTGTGTATAACCCATTGCCAGCGATGTGGAAGTCGTAGGATACTCTTTGCAGTGCCAGCTGTGTTGACAGTTCGAGCGGCGCGGTCCATTGCCGACGAATTTGTAGCAGTTCTGAAGAGAAATTCGTGAAGTATTTTCTTCAGTTTAGAAATCGAGTTGAACTTTTGAGGGTTTAAGTCAGGCGAGTGCAGTAGGTGGTATAGCATTTAGCAACCCCATCGGTCAAACAAATCAGTAACAGCTTGCAAGTACGTGCTTGAGCATTGTCCTGCAAAATGATGGTCAAGTCCTGCAGAAAGTGTCATCACTTCTGTCTCTATGCTGTTCATTTTTGGAACACAGCCTACGACCAGCTTAGAGACAGACGGAAGCACTTCACGGCATTCGCTTCAGAACTGCTATAAATTCGTCTGGCAATATACCGCGCCGCTCGAATTGTCAACACAACTGGCACTGCTACGACTTCCACATCTCTGGCAACTGGTTATACACAATGCTGGTGACTACTTTGAAGATCAGTAAAACTTTGAAACACGTATCTATTTTGTACGAGCTGTAAATAAATAGTTGCCACTATTAAAGTTCCAACTCTCGTATAAAGTACTAAGAAGACTGCTTTTAAAATACACTCCTGGAAATGGAAAAAAGAACACATTGACACCGGTGTGTCAAACCCACCATACTTGCTCCGGACACTGCGAGAGGGCTGTACAAGCAATGCTCACACGCACGGCACAGCGGACACACCAGGAACCGCGGTGTTGGCCGTCGAATGGCGCTAGCTGCGCAGCATTTGTGCACCGCCGCCGTCAGTGTCAGCCAGTTTGCCGTGGCATACGGAGCTCCATCGCAGTCTTTAACACTGGTAGCATGCCGCGACAGCGTGGACGTGAACCGTATGTGCAGTTGACGGACTTTGAGCGAGGGCGTATAGTGGGCATGCGGGAGGCCGGGTGGACGTACCGCCGAATTGCTCAACACGTGGGGCGTGAGGTCTCCACAGTACATCGATGTTGTCGCCAGTGGTCGGCGGAAGGTGCACGTGCCCGTCGACCTGGGACCGGACCGCAGCGACGCACGGATGCACGCCAAGACCGTAGGATCCTACGCAGTGCCGTAGGGGACCGCACCGCCACTTTCCAGCAAATTAGGGACACTGTTGCTCCTGGGGTATCGGCGAGGACCATTCGCAACCGTCTCCATCGAGCTGGGCTACGGTCCCGCACACCGTTAGGCCGTCTTCCGCTCACGCCCCAACATCGTGCAGCCCGCCTCCAGTGGTGTCGCGACAGGCGCGAATGGAGGGACGAATGGAGACGTGTCGTCTTCAGCGATGAGAGTCGCTTCTGCCTTGGTGCCAATGATGGTCGTATGCGTGTTTGGCGCCGTGCAGGTGAGCGCCACAATCAGGACTGCATACGACCGAGGCACACAGGGCCAACACCCGGCATCATGGTGTGGGGAGCGATCTCCTACACTGGCCGTACACCACTGGTGATCGTCGAGGGGACACTGAATAGTGCACGGTACATCCAAACCGTCAACGAACCCATCGTTCTACCATTCCTAGACCGGCAAGGGAACTTGCTGTTCCAACAGGACAATGCACGTCCGCATGTATCCCGTGCCACCCAACGTGCTCTAGAAGGTGTAAGTCAACTACCCTGGCCAGCAAGATCTCCGGATCTGTCCCTCATTGAGCATGTTTGGGACTGGATGAAGCGTCGTCTCACGCGGTCTGCACGTCCAGCACGAACGCTGGTCCAACTGAGGCGCCAGGTGGAAATGGCATGGCAAGCCGTTCCACAGGACTACATCCAGCATCTCTACGATCGTCTCCATGGGAAAATAGCAGCCTGCATTGCTGCGAAAGGTGGATATACACTGTACTAGTGCCGACATTGTGCATGCTCTGTTGCCTGTGTCTATGTGCCTGTGGTTCTATCAGTGTGATCATGTGATGTATCTGACCCCAGGAATGTGTCAATAAAGTTTCCCCTTCCTGGGACAATGAATTCACGGTGTTCTTATTTCAATTTCCAGGAGTGTATACGGAAGACTCAGTAGCATGAGATCCATATTAAAATTCCGACGACCAGGAGACCTACCGTGTTATACGGACTATATAAGACGCTACGGACTGTAAGATTCACCTTAATTTTTAAGCAATTTTGAAAAAATTACCATTTTTATTATTGGATTGCAAGATCAGATTTTTAATTTATAAAATCGACCTAACTTGAAATCCCTGAAAATCATCATCTGAACCTCCTCCTTCCTCCTGCTCCTCTTCCTTTTCGTCGTCATTGTCGCCCTCTTCATATATAATAAGATGGTCTTCGCTGCCATCGAGAGCGTTACTTATGACACACTTCTTGAAAGATATAACACTAATTCTTCTCTCACTCCAGGCCACAACTGTTTTACCCACTGACAAACTAGTTTGATTGTAGGTAGTTTTAAAGCTCCCTTCGGCGTGAATTCATGTTGGGCTTCATCCATCATCCATTTGATCAATTCCTCTCTCAAATACACGTTAAATGGTTTATTTATCGTGGCATCAAGAGGCTGCAATTGTGAAATAAGTCCTATCGGAATAACAACAAGCTCTGCATTTCTGTATGAATGTCTTTTTCGCAGAATTCTTCAAACGACTGCTACACTGCTCTAGCACAAGAAGAGAACTCTTCTTCAATATAGCACCTTTCCTTCTGTCCCACACTATGGTAACACATAGTTCCATACCAGTCTCTTCCATCCAACCCTTGTCCATGCACCTGAACAACATCTGCCGCGAGGAGTAGCCGTGCGGTCTAAGGCGCCTTATCACGGTTCGCGCGACTGCCCCTGTCGGAGGTTCGAGTCCTCCCTCGGGCAGTTTGGTCCCATAGGACTTACCACAAACTTCCGAATTTTCCAAACAACATCTAGAGGTATTTTAGAAGGTTCTGGCATTGTTTTGCTCTTGAAAATGATCACTAGATTACGTTTAGTACTGTAGCACAGCATGAAAGGACAACAGTGTAGTGTATTTTTTTTACGTCCATTGTTGCTACAGTCACAGGCTTAGCACTTTTCATGGCAATAGTCAGGAATTATAATTAAACACGGGACATTTTTGTATTAAAATACGACGCACCTTAATTTTGGAGACAATTTTTACTTACAGACCGTTAAATACGATAGGTATGGATATGAAGCTGCTCTTTAACTCACCTACATTACAAGATATCTACATCTACATCCATACTCCCGAAGCCACCTGACGGTGTGTGGCGGAGAGTACCCTGAATACCTCTATCGGTTCTCCCTTCTATTCCAGTCTCGTATTGTTCGTGGAAAGAAGATTGTCGATATGCCTCTGTGTGGGCTCTAATCTCTCTGATTTTATCCTCATGGTCTCTTCGCGAGATATACGTAGGAGGGAGCAATATACTGCTTGATTCTTCGGTGTAGGAGGGAGCAATATACTGCTTGATTCTTCGGTGAAGGTATGTTCTCGAAACTTCAACAAAAGGCCGTACCGAGCTACTGAGCGTCTCTCCTGCAGTCTTCCACTGGAGTTTACCTATCATCTCGGTAACGCTTTCGCGATTACTAAATGATCCTGTAACGAAGCGCGCTGCTCTCCGTTGGATCTTCTCTATCTCTTCTATCAACCCTATCTGGTACGTATCCCACACTGCTGAGCAGTATTCAAGCAGTGGGCGAACAAGCTTACTGTAACCTACTTCCTTTGTTTTCGGATTGCATTTCCTTAGGATTCTTCCAATGAATCTCAGTCTGGCATGTGCTTTACCGACGATCAACTTTATATGATCATTCCATTTTAAATCACCCCTAATGCGTACTCCCAGATAATTTATGGCATTAACTGCTTCCAGTTGCTGAGCTATTTTGTAGCTAAATGATAAGGGAACTATCTTTCTATGTATTCGCAGCACATTACACTTGCCTACATTGAGATTGAATTGTCAGTCCCTGCACCATGCGTCAATTCGCTGCAGATCCTCCTCCATTTCAGTACAATTTTCCATTGTTACAACCTCTCGATACACCACAGCATCATCCGCAAAAAGCCTCAGTGAACTTCCGATGTTATCCACAAGGTCATTTATGTTTATTGTGAATAGCAACGGTCCTATGACACTCCCCTGCGGCACACCTGAAATCACTCTTACTTTGGAAGACTTCTCTCCATTGAGAATGACATGCTGCGTTCTGTTATCTAGGAACTCTTCAATCCAATCACACAATTGGTCTGATAGTCCATATGATCTTACTTTGTTCATTAAACGACTGTGGGGAACTGTATCGAACGCCTTGCGGAAGTCAAGAAACACGGCATCTACCTGTGAACCCGTGTCTATGGCCCTCTGAGTCTCGTGGACGAATAGCGCGAGCTGGGTTTCACACGACCGTCTTTTTCGAAACCCATGCTGATTCCTACAGAGTAGATTTCTAGTCTCCAGAAAAGTCATTATACTCGAACATAATACGTGTTCCAAAATTCTACAACTGATCGACGTTAGAGATATAGGTCTATAGTTTTGCGCATCTGTTCGACGTCCCTTCTTGAAAACGGGGATGACCTGTGCCCTTTTCCAATCCTTTGGAATGCTACGCTCTTCTAGAGACCTACGATACACCACCACAAGATGGGGGACAAGTTCCTTCACGTACTCTGTGTAAAATCCAACTGGTATCCCATCAGGTCCAGCGGCCTTTCCTTTTTTGAGCGATTTTAATTGTTTCACTATTCCTCTGTCGTCTATTTCGATATGTACCATTTTGTCATCTGTACGACAACCTAGAGAAGGAACTACAGTGCAGTCTTCCTTTGTGAAACAGCTTTGGAAAAAGACATTTAGTATTTCGGCCTTTAGTCTGTCATCCTCTGTTTCAGTACCATTTTGGTCACAGAGTGCCTGGACATTTTGTTTTGATCCACCTACCGCTTTGACATAAGACCAAAATTTCTTAGGATTTTCTGCCAAGTCAGTACATAGAACTTTACTTTTCGAATTCACTCAACGCCTCTCGCATAGCCCTCCTCACACTACATTTCGCTTCGCGTAATTTTTGTTTGTCTGCAAGGCTTTGGCTATGTGTATGTTTGCTGTGAAGTTCCCTTTGCTTCCGCAGCAGTTTTCTAACTCGGTTGTTGTACCACGGTGGCTCTTTTCCATCTCTTACGATCTTGCTTGGCACATACTCATCTAACGCACATTGTACGATGGTTTTGAACTTTGTCCACTGATCCTCAACACTATCTGTACTTGATACAAAACTTTTGTGTTGAGCCGTCAGGTACTCTGTAATCTGCTTTTTGTCACTTTTGCTAAACAGAAAAATCTTCCTACCTTTTTTAATATTTCTATTTACGGCTGAAATCATCGATGCAGTAACCGCTTTATGATCGCTGATTCCCTGTTCTGCGTTAACTGTTTCAAACAGTTCGGGTCTGTTTGTCACCAGAAGGTCTAATATGTTATCGCCATGAGTCGGTTCTCTGTTTAACTGCTCAAGGTAGTTTTCAGATGTGGTTGTTGTTGTGGTCTTCAGTCCTGAGACTGGTTTGATGCAGCTCTCCATGCTACTCTATCCTGTGCAAGCTTCTTCATCTCCCAGTACCTACTGCAGCCTACATCCTTCTAAATCTGCTTAGTGTATTCATCTCTTGGTCTCCCTCTACGATTTTTACCCTCCACGCTGCCCTCCAATACTAAATTGGTGATCCCTTGATGCCTCAGAACGTGTCCTACCAACCGATCCCTCCTTCTGGTCAAGTGGTGCCACAAACTTCTCTTCTCCCCAACCCAAATCAATACTTCCTCATTAGTTATGTGATCTACCCATCTAATCTTCAGCATTCTTCTATAGCACCACATTTCGAAAGCTTCTATTCTCTTCTTGTCCAAACTATTTATCGTCCATGTTTCACTTCCATACATGGCTACACTCCATACAAATACTTTCAGAAATGACTTCCTGACACTTAAATCTATACTCGATGTTAACAAATATCTCTTCTTCAGAAACGCTTTCCTTGCCATTGCCAGTCTACATTTTATATCCTCTCTACTTCGACCATCATCAGTTATTTTGCTCCCCAAATAGCAAAACTCCTTTACTACTGTAAGTGTCTCATTTCCTAATCTAATTCCCTCAGCATCACCCGACTTAATTCGACTACATTCCATTATCCTTGTTTTGCTTTTGTTGATGTTCATCTTATATCCTCCTTTCAAGACACTATCCATTCTGTTCAACTGCTCTTCCAAGTCCTTTGCTGTCTCTGACAGAATTGCGATGTCATCGGCGAACCTCTTAGTTTTTATTTCTTCTCCATGGATTTTAATACCTACTCCAAATTTTTCTTTTGTTTCTTTTACTGCTTGCTCAATATACAGATTGAATAACATCGGGGATAGGCTACAACCCTGTCTCACTCCCTTCCCAACCACTGCGTCCCTTTCATGCACCTCGACTCTTGTAACTGGTTTCTGTACAAATTGTAAATAGCCTTTCGCTCCCTGTATTTTACCCCTGCCACCTTTAGAATTTGAAAGAGAGTATTCCAGTCAACATTGTCAAAAGCTTTCTCTAAGTCTACAACGGCTAGAAACGTAGGTTTGCCTTTCCTTAATCTTTCTTCTAAGATAAGTCGTACGGTCAGTATTGCCTCACGTGTTCCAGTGTTTCTACGGAATCCAAACTGATCTTCCCCGAGGTCGGCTTCTACTAGTTTTTCCATTCGTCTGTAAAGAATTCGTGTTAGTATTTTGCAGCTGTGGCTTATTAAACTGATTGTTCGGTAATTTTCACATCTGTCAACACCTGCTTTCTTTGGGATTGGAATTATTATATTCTTCTTGAAGTCTGAGGGTATTTCGCCTATTTCATACATCTTGCTCACCAGATGGTAGAGTTTTGACAGGACTGGCTCTCCCAAGGCCGTCAGTAGTTCCAATGGAATGTTGTCTACTCCGGGGGCCTTGTTCCGACTCAGTTCTTTCAAGTGCTCTGTTCATCTACATCCTCTCCCATTTCCATAATATTGTCCTCAAGTACATCGCCCTTGTATAGACCCTCTATATACTCCTTCCACCTTTCTGCCTTCCCTTCTTTGCTTAGAACAGGGTTTCCATCTGAGCTCTTGAGGTTCATACAAGTGGTTCTCTTATCTCCAAAGGTCTCTTTAATTTTCCTGTAGGCAGTATCTATCTTACCCCTAGTGAGATAAGCCTCTACATCCTTACATTTGTCCTCTAGCCATCCCTGCTTAGCCATTTTGCACATCCTGTCGATCTCATTTTTGAGACGTTTGTATTCCTTTTTGCATGTTTCATTTACTGCATTTTTATATTTTCTCCTTTCATCAATTAAATTCAATATTTCTTGTGTTACCCAAGGATTTCTACTAGCCCTCGTCTTTTTACCTACTTGATCCTCTGCTGCCTTCACTACTTCATCCCTCAAAGCTACCCATTCTTCTTCTACTGTATTTCTTTCTCCCATTCCTGCCATTTTTCCCCTTCTGCTCTCCCTGAAACTCTGTACAATTTCTGGTTGAGTTAGTTTATCCAGGTCCCATCTCCTTAAATTCCCACCTTTTTGCAGTTTCTTCAGTTTTAATCTACAGGTCATAACCAATAGATTGTGGTCAGAGTCCACATATGCCCCTGGAAATGTCTTACAATTTAAAACCTGGTTCCTAAATCTCTGTCTTACTATTATATAATCTATCTGATACCTTTTAGTATCTCCAGGGTTCTTCCATGTATACAACCTTCTTTCATGATGCTTAAACCAAGTGTTAGCTATGATTAAGTTGTGCTCTGTGCAAAATTCTATCAGGCGGCTTCCTCTTTCATTTCTTAGCCCCAATCCATATTCACCTACTACGTTTCCTTCTCCCCTTTTTCCTACACTCGAATTCCAGTCACCCATGACTATTAAATTTTCGTCTCCCTTCACTATCTGAATAATTTCTTTTATTTCATCATACATTTCTTCAATTTCTTTGTCATCTCCAGAGCTAGTTGGCATATAAACTTGTACTACTATAGTAGGTGTGGGCTTCGTATCTATCTTGGCCACAACAATGTGTTCGCTGTGCTGTTTGTAGTAGCTTACCCGCACTACTATTTTTTTATTCATTATTAAGCCTACTCCTGCATTACCCCTATTTGATTTAGTGTTTATAACCCTGTAGTCACCTGACCAGAAGTCTTGTTCCTCCTGCCACCGAACTTCACTAATTCCCACTGTATCTAACTTTAACCTATCCATTTCCCTTTTTAAATTTTCTAACCTACCTGCCCGATTAAGGGATCTGACATTCCACGCTCCGATCCGTAGAACGTCAGTTTTCTTTCTCCTGATAACGACATCCTCTTGAGTAGTCCCCGCCCGGTGACCCAAATGGGGGACTATTTTACCTCAGGAATATTTTACCCAAGAGGACGCCATCATCATTTAATCATACGGTAAAGCTGCATGCCCTCGGGAACAATTACGGCTGTAGTTTCCCCTTGCTTTCAGCCCTTCGCAGTACCAGCAGAGCAAGACCGTGTTGGTTATTGTTACAAGGCCAGATCAGTCAATCATGGAGACTGTTGCCCCTGCAATTACTGAAAAGGCTGCTGCCCCTCTTCAGGAACAACACGTTTGTCTGGCATCTCAACAGATACCCCTCCGTTGTGGTTGTACCTACGGTACGGCTATCTGTATCGCTGAGGCACGCAAGCCTCCCCACCAACGGCAAGGTCCATGGTTCATAGAGGGGGGGGGGGGGGGGAGGGGTTAGTTTTCAGATAAAGCACTTAAAAAAATTTCACTGGATTCTTTGTCCCTGCCACCCGTTATGAATGTCTGGGTCTCCCCAGTCTATATCCGGCAAATTAAAATCTCCACCCAGAACTATAACATGGTGAGGAAATCTACTCGAAATATTTTCCAAATTATCCTTCAGGTGCTCAGCCAAAACAGCTGATGAGCCAGGGGGCCTATAGAGACATCCAATTACCATGTCTGAGCCTGCTTTAACCGTGACCTTCACCCAAATTATTTCACATTTCGGATCTCCGTCAATTTCCTTCGATACTATTGCACTTCTTATCGCTATAAACACGCCTCCCCCTTCACTGTCCAGCCTGTCTCTGCGGTATACATTCCAATCTGAGTTTAAGATTTCATTACTGTTTACGTCTGGTTTCAGCCAACTTTCTGTCCCTAGTACTATATGGGCGTTGTGACCGTTTATTAATGAGAGCAGTTCTGGGACCTTTCTATAGACGCTCCTGCAGTTTACTATTAGCACATTAATATTGTTATTCCCTGTTGCATTTTGCCTACTCCTACCTTGCCGCGTCTCAGGAGGCGTCTTGTCGGGCCTAGGGAGGGAATTCTCTAACCTAAAAAACCCACATGTGCACTCCACACGTACTCCGCTACCCTTGTAGCCGCTTCCAGCGTGTAGTGCACGCCTGACCTGTTCAGGGGGACCCTACATTTCTCCGCCCGATAGCGGAGGTCGAGAAATTTGCACCCCCAGATCTCTGCAGAATCGTCTGAGCCTCTGGTTTAAGCCTTCCACTCGGCTCCAAACCAGAGGACCGTGATCGGTTCTGGGAACGATACTACAAATAGTTAGCTCTGATTCCACCTCGCGAGAGGCTTTCCGCCTTCACCAATTCCGCCAACCGCCTGTACGAACTGAGGATGACCTCTGAACCCAGACGGCAGGAGTTATTGGTGCCGACATGAGCAACAATTTGCAGTCGGGTGCACCCAGTGCTCTATCGCCGCCGGCAGGGCCTCCTCCACATCTCGGATGAGACCCCCCGACAAGCGGACAGAGTGAACACTGGCCTTCTTCCCCGACCTTTCCGCTATTTCCCTAAGGGGCTCCATCACCCGCCTAACGTTGGAGCTCCCAATAACTAATAAACCCTTCCCCCCGTGTGCCTGCTCGGACCTTGCTGAAGGAGCGGCCACATGTCCACTCACAGGCAGAGCGGGCGATGCCACATGGCCAGCCTCCACATTGACCCTCTGCCTCGTGCGCCGCGAACGCCGCTGAATCCGCCACTCCCCTTGGGGAGAGGGTGGGCCAACCGCGCCCGGTACCCGCGAAGATGTCTCGACAGTAGGGACAGTGGGTGAAGCATGTAAACCCTGGGGTGTACCATGCGACGCACCAGACTCCCCACTGCCGCTACACTCCGAGGCAGCAGCCTGAAGACGGCTGACCGTGGCCATCAACACTTTCAGCTGTACGCGAACAGTGGCCAGCTCCTCCTGCGTCCGTACACAGCAGTCACACATCCTATCCATCCTAAGAAATCAATTTACTGTAGAGAGTTAATCAACTTTTAATTAGACTGCTAATTCACTAAAGGCGGCTGATTGTTGACTGAACTGTGGTTGCTAGCCACTTCTTGTAGAAAACAAACACTAGCACTACTGGCAGGCACTATGGTTGACTAAAGGGACTCTCTCTGACTGTATTCAAAACAAACACGAAATCTATGGAACACTATTACTAGCGTTCGACAATTAAAGCTTCCTAAAAGCAAAACCACACGGAAGAAGAAGTGACAACTAAGAAAAATATAGTTAATACTTAAATTAAGGTAGCTCGCTGCGCAGCAGACGTGAAGCAGACGGCAGTTACGACGACACTGACACATGCTGTTCACGTATTTTCAAGAGCTAGTTTTATTTTTGTGCATTTCGCTGGACGTTGAGTTGTTTGTGTGTGATTGTTGTTCAGGATATAAAGCCACTAAAATACAAAATACGTTCGCCAGTCTTGTTCAGTAGAGCTAGTGCTCCGTCTCTAAAGGTCTCTATGTTGACTACAATTAGCTTATGTTGTTTCTTTTTTCAACAAATGCGCAACACGAAGCCACAGCACCAAAACAGTTATCATTCCCATAGTGGCGACCTATGTTAGGTATTCAAATATATCTTAGATGGAAAGCCATCTCGTTTACTTCAAAAGTGCGATTTCCTAGCACAGACAAATGGTCGGCATTCCGAATTTGTGTCTACTTTGCGCTCGAGCCCGCGACGTCGTAAACCTGGAAACGTACGCGGTAAGCACTGTACACCTATCAGTATGCCGTTTTATCGCCTGCTCGACCAAAGCACGCTCGAGACTACTGGGTCTCCAACAACGAAGACCCACTGCCCAAGTAAAAACGCGGTTTGACTATCGACAAAATTTTAGACGAGCACGTTTACAATTGCAAATAGTTTTGTATTCCAGATGTCCGGCAGTCTTCATGAAACTGAAATGATTTTGTACATATAGGGTTTTTGTTTATTTTAATTTTAAACGTACTGGTATCTGGGTTCATGCCGATCTTTAGACGTCCTAAGGAAGATACACTCAAAAAGGTACGCATGAAAATATATCTTTGATGACAAAATATGTCACTGGTAATGTGAAGCACGCTGCCTCATACATAATTCAATGAGGACGTGCTGAAAAACGATTAAAAAGTTAAAGAAATGTCTTCAGAAACATCTACAGAAATTCTATGAAGGCAAAATAATAAATTAAATGTAAGTACTGGTTAAACTGTCAACACATCCCACGTCCCATAGCATGTAATATTATGTAGGGTATTGTTTTGTTATCTTCTGTCGGACCGCTGTTCATGGGTATTGAAACAGATACTTGTCCGCCTACAATAAAAATAAGCAAGCAGCCTTATATATGTATATCAATTGCAAAGAGGTTCGATACTTCACAACAAATGCCAAGGTAAGTGAAGGAAGCCTCTGAAATGTTCAGGGTCTTAATGTCGGTCTTATATTCCACTGGTTAAATTTATTCCACCTCTCACACTTTGCCGAAATCGAGTAGATACGCATTGTTTCCTATATTTTTCTTCTTTTGTGTAGTAATATCTTATAACAGCCCAAAAAGGAAGCTTAAAATATTCTGGTTTCAGTCAGAATGAAAACCTGTAAATTCTTATATATCGACGAGTCATCCAAAAAAAAAAAAAAAAAAAAAAAAAAAAAAAAAAAAAAAAAAAAAAAAGGTTCAAACGGCTCTGAGCACTATGGGACTCAACAGCTGAGGTCATAAGTCCCCTAGAGCTTAGAACTACTTAAACTTAACTAACCTAAGGACATCACACACATCCATGCCCGAGGCAGGATTCGAACCTGCGACCGTAGAAGTCGGCCACCCTGGCCGGCTCCTATCTATCATTTCTGATAGCATTAAGCGGATTTACAATGCTATCACGAACACACAAGTAACTCTAGATCACTGTGCACGTGAGGACTTCTGGAAGGACGTGGAACGTGTGCTAAACTGCAGTTGTTTATATACTATAATCGCATGCGAAATGAATTTAATTAGGTTATCGAGTCAGTCACAATTCTGAGTTTTTACAATCAGGCCCAACCTGTATGATGCAAAGTGGACATTTTCACATGGTTCATTTCTAAGCCTTGGTGGCACAAAGAACCGAAAGAAGCATTAAAGCGAACATTAATTCTAAGGTGGTGTGAACTCCACAGTGCTTTACTAGTCCAGAACATAACAGCAACTATTGGACATCCACTGGCAATAAAGGTCCCTTCTGCACTTTTACATGCATTATGATCTTAAGCCATATGCATCCATGTTGCTCTTAATGTTTTATAATGACATCTCAACATTTAAAAAAAATCTGATATGGCTGCAGGATAGACCAACACTTTTCACATCAATTAAACTGTAAAATAGCTTATCGTATTAGGCAGCTAGTTAAAAGTTTTGACTTTCGGAACAGGTTCACTGATTGGGAGCGCTGCTTGGCTGCTGTGAATCTTGGAGGCTCGCTTGCGACACAGGAAGGAAGGTCGCGTGCTGCAGCGCAATTTCAAGTTCACAATCCTATGCCAATGCCGCTCTCCAGCATTGCCAAGAGTCACGTCAGGCGACCACTTTCCGATGTTGCAGCCCTTTCTATTCACTGCGGGGAATTATGTATGAAACATTCGAAAATTCATTCATGCCAGTTAATATCGCTCCAATGACTGCGCGTTCAATAATCTCCGAGGTCACTGTCATTTTCATGAAACAGCTGGCGATGTCTTACAAGACGTACCCTCGCAAAACGACAGCGACATATAAAGCTGCAGATTGCCACATTTCCCTTTTGAAACCTGTTCTTGTATTTCAAACATATTTACTGTAATACGTAGCCCTGGAACCGCCTGTATCATAGAGTCGCGTAGAACAGGGTCCCCTGTCTGCGCTTCATGCCCTCTTTACTAACTAAAACAGATGGTTACACACGTAGATCTTAGAAAACTACGTATAAAACAAAGCAAATAATACTTACACACTTACGAATTTCGCAACGACTCAATAAACGGAATGCAAGATACCGAGAGAGAATAGTTAAGTATTTAGTGCATATCCACGAGTCACTAGGTACAAAATCACTGAAAATCTTCGATGACACAAGGCAGAGACACTCTACAATATGTTACTGATTAATGGCAAATATCATAAGCCGTAAAAGAGTAAAGCAGAGACTCAAATTACTGTCCTCCACTCTCTTTCATAAGCCGCACTTGTCGAGACTACATTCTTAGCATCGCACAAAAAAACTCATCTGCTTGTACAGTAGGGGTATTTCTCACAGCTAAATACGAAAACATCACAAATCTGGTTTAAAACACAGCATAAAAGCATAATATATTATTCATATTCAACAGATGATAACAATTTAAAAAATCCGAACCCCTGGCACACGATCAAGCAATTATGTGAGCAGCGCAAATATTTCCAATTTCTGAAGCAAGAGTTGTAGAAATGGAGTCCTGACCCCGAATCCCACTCTGATCCAAACAATACTAATAGGTCAGGGGGTACGCACTTGTGGCATAGCAACCGTGGGGAACTGTGGTCCTAGCAGCGTCATACATTTCTGTAGACAAATTCGTGCAAAATTTTCTACTTAGTCCTTATTCTGCACGTCCAGAACCGAGTCACAGAATAATTCTACTTTAAACAAAGATTCAAAATATACAAACTTCCAATTGATGAAGCATTTATTGTTTCTTTACCCACCTTACTGTAAGCACACCGTGCAAACGCAGTACTACCAACTTCCACTCATTGTAACCGAAAGCCCAAAGGAGCGTATGGTCTATATCTAAGCATTTCCCTGCCGCAAAATATTTTGTTTATTCTTGGTCACAGCCAGTGAAGACAAGACTGCGATACAAGGCATGCTTTTACCCAATACCGATTATAAATTCAATATCAGCATCACAAACGCACTACGGATAAGATAAACTTAGGACGCATATTTAGAAATCGTGCCGATGTGGTTGTGCTAAACTCAAGTTACTTTCGGTACGAGAATAACACTGGGACAATCATAAAACCTGTTATGGCTCCAATGCCTTTACAAAACTTACAACAAACAAGACAAAAAAGGAAGGTTAGAAATGAAAGTCCTGTCGGTGGTAGGATCAACAGGGACGTAGATGAAGCACGTATTGGGGAAGTATGAAGACGCAAATCCGTCGTGTCCATTTCAGTTCCTACTCCGGCATTTGTCTTACCTGGCCAAGTTCCAGAAAAGCCTAGGAAAATGTGACCCTGGTGGGGCGGACGAAGACTCTGGAACGACCGTTCTCCCGAATGCGGTCCAGCGTCTTGCCCGGTACAGCCAATAAGAGAAACATTTTGCCTAAATTGTGAGATGTCTCGGACATTATCGAAAATCAATGATACGATGGTGTCTCAGAATGCGTGACTATTCCTACCAGAATAAACAATCTATCACGACACGGCTTTAGCAAAGACGTTTGTATGGAATGCCCTGCACTTGGCACAGAAATGAAATGTTACTTCCATTACGCTAAATATTTTTTTAAAGCAACGATATCGTAACAAGATGATGATAAAGTTGTTGCCATTTCAATGCAAAGCGCCCGTAACAACACACCGCATGTACAAAGTGTTTTTTTACACACACACACACACACACACACACACACACACACACACACACACACACACAAAAACCACAACCAAAAATCTTCCAAAAGCATTTCATAGACTGTACATCACCTCTTACAATATTAAGAAAACTTTGGGACGAAGGTAGTCAATATTTTACATTGAGTAGTTTCTGTTACATACCCATCTATTACACTGAAAATAATTTTAAAATATATACGTAATTTCCATTAGTCAGTCACTGCAACACGTCTTATAGCACGGTGACGTAGAATAAATTATAACACTTTACATGTACAAACTCATGAAAACACGTGATTAGTTCATTTGCTGCGCCGAGACGAATACGTAAATCATTTTAGTACCTTATTATTTGAAACCTGGGTAGCATGTTATAAAATATAAACATTACTGTGCAATGCATTCATATTGTCGCGTCACTGGTAACTATCATCACGTTTGCTTTGCGTTCTTCACTCTTCATATTGCATAATTTGAACACTAGTTTCAAATACAATACCAAATTATTGCGAACTGATGAAAGTTTACATTATTTTTGGCGCGTCAACGTACTTTTATCTTTTTTGTTGGTTAAGACCTTGTGCTACAAAATTTTGTAAAAAAAATGTGTCAATTTAGGAAAAAATTCACATACCAATGAATGGTTATGTGTACAGTCTTAATCCAACTTCTGTCTAAATCGCACCTTCAACTTATTTCATTCTAGTTACATAATTGTGGCGGTTACAGCGACAAACATGTATTGTAAATAAATGAGAAACAAGAAAACAGACACCGACATTTCACCTAAGTGAAGCGACTCGTATTAAATACTGGGTGCAATACATTATCTAAAACCAAAACGCAATTGCCTGATTAAGCAATCTACAGTAAAAACGCAAGCTAAGTGAATGCTAGGCGGTGAGGGTCTAGCGGGTACATATCCTTTCTATTTGTATATTTTCTCAAAAAAAAAAAAAAAAAAAAAAAAAAAACGAAGCCGTAAACGAAACTTTTGTAGCTGTCAGGAATAAAAATAAATGTTTTGAAAATGAATTGCAAAAGCGTTAAGACGATCTTATTTATTACATTTCGACAAATCACGAAGATACACGAACAATTACTTACAATGTGTGCTGATGAATGTAACGAAACAGAAACAAAACCTAATAATTTACTTTTTGTCACAAGCAAGATATATAACGGTTTCCCACGACGAATTACAACTTGGAGTATATGTCACGAGTTTGGATGCTGTAACATGGCACATTACAAATTAATTTTAAACAAATGTTTAAACGGCAACAAGTACTACCATGATTTAAAGCCACTGTTTAAAACACCGGGCAGACGGTATGACAAACGACTTCCCGCAGCCTCTAGTTGTCTTGCGAATTCACTGTACGATGTTGGGAACTCGGAAGCGCCTCCATCAATATACGATGAACGTTCCAGCCGAGCATTAAGCTCAACTCCTTCCAAACAGCACTTGTCCACAATTTCGCCTATAGTTCTTCAAAAACTAAACGAGGACTGTAATACCGTTAAAGGGGCGGTGATGTGTGTCCTATGAGCAAAAGTTTCTACCTCATCACGTAAGTTCCAGGTATGATCGGTAGGCATGCCACGCGAAATCTTCCATTTTCTAATATTTTTGGTCATCCAGTGCACTTACACGACTTAACTCAACCAAAATTTCGGATGGCGGTACGTTTGCTTCCTACGACTTCTCCAATCAATACTGAAAAATATAAGGGGATATTTGCTAAAATAAAATCAAAGGAAAGTTTAAATACTTAACTGCAAAATGTCAGATCATCCATAGAGAACGGCTTGGCTACCACAACAACAGTAATATTGAAGACCACGAAAACAAATTTTGACTCAATTCAGATTTTTTGAAAAGTGATTCATTATAGGAGTTACGTGCATGATATAATACTGTATAAAACAGATGGTGTCAAAGAGGATGAGTTCCATATATTCTAAAATTAAATTTAACGCAGAGTAACTACTCTCTTGATCGTACCATGACTAAACAGTATAAACCATACAACTCGTATTTTCAGAAAACACTGAAAAAATTTAAACGAAGATTCATATCTGAGCCGTGGCAGTTTATCGTACTATCTTTGGCTCTGAGACGTTGCCCAGCGAGCGCAACTCCCTCTGGCGTGGTCTGGAGGACCGGCTTGATGACGCGTAAGCAAAGTATGAGAGCTAGTACGATAATGGGAGTATGGTGCAGCAACCAAGCGGAAAGGAGGCCTTTTGCCGCCATCCACCTGTCTTGGACAGGCTTGCAGTGTCGGCCGAGTTGTCAGAGGCGCGTTTACCGGAATTTCTGGATGCTCCGGTTCTGTTTATTGATACTATAAGTCCGCGACTCCATGGAATTTTGCTGGCTGAATTGTATTAGCAAGAATTTGTTAAAAAGGTCTGATAAATATTTCAATTAGATCTTTGTATATTGCACCATACTGGAAGTCTGATCTGTAAATTTTAAATGTCCATGGCGTCTTTAATTTGTGTTAATGTTAGCGACCGCCTCTACAAGGAAACTTGTAGAGTTCGTTGGCAGCGTAGCATTTGTGTAAAGTGCTTCTACCTGCCTGTTATTAATTTTCCGCTTCCTTAAGGCAAATAACTACCAGCTGATATTAGTTCTGGTGCTTTGTGTGAAAGTAGGCTTTCGCGATGCGTGAATGTTGTCAGGCTTAGTGTTTACCGTATGACTTATGTTTAGTTTGAACATTTTGAATAAACCCTGTGCTCAATTTGTCCTTCTGAACTTGGCTCCACTGTGTCTTATCCCTGGCGCTGAAGACCTTGCTATCGTGCGTCCGTATCAACATATCCGTCTCGAGTCTAATGTACTGCTTATTCTGCTTCCTGTCATGCGTATCTTTTTTTTTATTTAATTGAAGTGGCTTTTACAGAAATTTGTTTTCTAAATTTTAGTTGTCCGTTCTGAACTTTTTGGACTGTAAGTGCCAAGGAACTGTAGAATTTGAGGCAACTGGCTCGGTGTAGGCTTAATCATTCGTTCCAGCAGTTATTTGGTGCAACTATTTAATTCTGAAATTTTCCTTAAGCCAACTGCACGTGGTGCCTTAAATTTTCTAATTCTTAGACAAATTTGGAGTATCGCTCAGTAAGAAATCGTATTAACTATGGAGACCGTAATCTTTATTAAGAGGGCTGTTCAATAAAGAATAATCAAGCTTTATGTGCAACAAACACGCCGTAGTAGTTTCATTGTTGGGACTCCTGGTTCCCGCCTGTGAGAGGCAGGCAAGGTCAGACATTTTCAGTATGGAGGTAACACGCGGCTTTGAAATTCTGCTTTCGTCTCAACAAATATTCAGCTGAGGCCTATACAATTTTACACACGAGGCAAATGGAGAGTCTGCTCTTTCCTACAGCGCAGCTCGAAGGTCGTTTAAAATGTTTAAAGAGGGGACACAATCAGTTTAAAAGGAAAATGGATCCGATGCACCAGTTACTGCTCTTACGGAAGAAAACCCCAACACTGTTGCTGTCATTATGAGAGAGGATCGACGAATTACCTCAGTATCACTTTCTGAAATACTGAGCATTTCACTGGGTGCCACCCACACGCTGGTGACAGAAAAATTACACACGACACGTGTTTGTGTGCGATGGGTTCCAAGACTGTTGTTTCCCGAACAAAATGACATTCGCGTGCAGGTCTGCATGCAGTTGGTTGATGTTAGAAGAAGATCCAGTGTTTCTTTTAAATGTATTCACTGATGATAAAAACCTGGCTACATCATTTTGATCCTGAGAGCAAACAGCAAAGCTTAGTGTGGAAATCTTCATCACCAGTCCCCAAAAAAGCAAAAGTGGTTGCTTGTGCTGGGAAAGTTATGATCATATCATTCTTTGATATTCATGGAATGGTTTCAGCATGTTGTGCCTGCATACAAATCAGTAAATATACAATGCTACAGGGATGTCCTGGTTCAAATGGCTCTGAGCACTATGGGACTCAACTGCTGAGGTCATTAGTCCCCTAGAACTTAGAACTAGTTAAACCTAACTAACCTAAGGACATCACAAACATCCATGCCCGAGGCAGGATTCGAACCTGCGACCGTAGCGGTCCTGCGGTTCCAGACTGCAGCGCCTTTAACCGCACGGCCACTTCGGCCGGCTAGGGATGTCCTGAAAACATTGCAAGTCCATATCAAGCACGAAAGACTTCACTTCCGTGAAGCAGGCTGGATGCTGCACCATAATGCGCGGCCGCATATTGCCAATGTTGTTGCTGAATATCTTCCAAAAATCAACGTGAAGTGCATCCCTCACCCTCCCTATAGTCTTATATAGACTTATTTCTATTCCCTAACATGAAGAAACACCTTCGTGGGAGGCATTATCAATCATCAGAAGCAGTGGTGAAGGCTGCGGTGACGATTTTGGAGAACCTCTCAAAAAAATGGTTTTCAGCATGTATTTGAAGACTGGTAGAAACGCTGGGACAAGTGCATCGCATTCATGGGAGACTACTTTGAGAAGAACCATCAAAATTGAGGATGAGTAAAGGTATGTTGTAAAAAAAAAAAAAAAAAAAAAAAAATATAATTCTTTATTGAACAGCCTTCGTATAATCTTGGCAGTGACTTGAGCTTGCACTTATTGGAATTTATTCGTGTTGCAGGGAATTTTGGTAAGGTTGCTTGGTGTCTGGCGTCGGCGCTGTTTACCGATTCTTGTCCGGTCCATTCATTCTAGAACCTGTCGACCTAGGTCTGTTAGTCTCTCTTCAGTGCAATTTTAAGCTGACGAAATCTTCGGTTTAGCAGCATGGATAATTCCTGTGGAAACAACTGTTAGGCTGCGGTTAACCTACTCCCACATCCTATATTCTAGTTTTAGTCCAACGTAATATCCTGGAAAATACATATACTACTAACTCTTCGCCGACACACTGAAACCTACGGTTGAGCGCGAGTTGTTTGAATGGCTCAGTTGGGAATAATGATACCCCGCAAAAGGCAAACCCTTATAGTTTTAATCTGACGAATATTGATACAAATCTCACAATATTAAGTATTATACGGCGTCACTGTATGCTGCATACAGTTTTCAATATCAGGTCACACTAACATAAAATCTCGAATCTAAGATATTCTCGATGCGATCATCCTTCAATGTTTAGTCTTAATACTAGACATTGCCAAACACTCCCTGGAATTTCGCTACCTTCCCCTCACCATACAGCTTCTTTGGTGTGGAGTAAGGTAAGCCCACTTCAGCTGTTTGTCGGCCCGTCGTTAACGTAGCTTGCAGGGACGTGCCAATGTCGCGGCCGAATCTCTGTTCTGCGAGTGGACTATCGTTAATTTCGCAGCCACCGTTCCTTTCTCTGTTATCGGCTCGCTCCACATTTTTCACATTCCATTGTACTATTACCGAATCGGGATTTCTACTGAGAATTGTTCTTCTCTAGTCTCACACAGGCCAATGAAGAAAATTCTTAAAATGTACACATACATCAGCCTGTGGGCTCGATTAGGTACGGCCCTGTGGTCCTCTGACAGAAGAAATCCATCCAGCTAGTTACCTTTCATTCACTAAAAACCACCCTAGAGCCAACTGATTTGGGCCCCAGGTACTTGTCTTGTATGAACCATGAAACCAATGTTAAAAACCTCATCTACATCTACATCTACATTGATACTCCGCAAGCCACCCAACGGTGTGTGGCGGAGGGCACTTTACATGCCACTGTCATTACCTCCCTTTCCTGTTCCAGTCGCGTATGGTTCGCGGGAAGAACGACTGTCTGAAAGCCTCCGTGCGCGCTCTAATCTCTCTAATTTTACATTCGTGATCTCCTCGGGAGGTATAAGTAGGGGGAAGCAATATATTCGATACCTCATCCAGAAACGCACCCTCTCGAAACCTGGCGAGCAAGCTACACCGCGATGCAGAGCGCCTCTCTTGCAGAGTCTGCCACTTGAGTTTAATAAACATCTCCGTAACGCTATCACGGTTACCAAATAACCCGGTGACGAAACGCGCCGCTCTTCTTTGTATCTTCTCTATCTCCTCCGTCAACCCGACCTGGTACGGATCCCACACTGATGAGCAATACTCAAGTATAGGTCGAACGAGTGTTTTGTAAGCCACCTCCTTTGTTGATGGACTACATTTTCTAAGCACTCTCCCAATGAATCTCAACCTGGTACCCGCCTTACCAACAATTAATTTTATATGATCATTCCACTTCAAATCGTTCCGTACGCATACTCCCAGATATTTTACAGAAGTAACTGCTACCAGTGTTTGTTCCGCTATCATGTAATCATACAATAAAGGATCCTTCTTTCTATGTATTCGCAATACATTACATTTGTCTATGTTAAGGGTCAGTTGCCACTCCCTGCACCAAGTGCCTATCCGCTGCAGATCTTCCTGTATTTCACTACAATTTTCTAATGCAGCAACTTCTCTGTATACTACAGCATCATCCGCGAAAAGCCGCATGGAACTTCCGACACTATCTACTAAGTCATTTATATATATTGTGAAAAGCAATGGTCCCATAACACTCCCCTGTGGCACGCCAGAGGTTACTTTAACGTCTGTAGACGTCTCTCCATTGATAACAACATGCTGTGTTCTGTTTGCTAAAAACTCTTCAATCCAGCCACACAGCTGGTCTGATATTCCGTAAGCTCCTACTTTGTTTATGAGGCGACAGTGCGGAATGTATCGAACGCCTTCCGGAAGTCAAGAAAAATAGCATCTACCTGGGAGCCTGTATCTAATATTTTCTGGGTCTCATGAACAAATAAGGCGAGTTGGGTCTCACACGATCGCTGTTTCCGGAATCCATGTTGATTCCTACATAGTAGATTCTGGGTTTCCAGAAATGACATGATACGCGAGCAAAAAACATGTTCTAAAATTCTACAAGAGATCGACGTAAGAGATATAGGTCTATAGTTTTGCGCATCTGCTCGACGACCCTTCTTGAAGACCGGGACTATCTGTGCTCTTTTCCAATCATTTGGAACCCTCCGTTCCTCTAGAGACTTGCGGTACACGGCTGTTAGAAGGGGGGCAAGTTCTTTCGCGTACTCTGTGTAGAATCGAATTGGTATCCCGTCAGGTCCAGTGGACTTTCCTCTATTGAGTGATTCCAGTTGCTTTTCTATTCCTTGGACACTTATTTCGATGTCAGCCATTTTTTCGTTTGTGCGAGGATTTAGAGAAGGAACTGCAGTGCGGTCTTCCTCTGTGAAGCAGCTTTGGAAAAAGGTGTTTAGTATTTCAGCTTTACGCGTGTCATCCTCTGTTTCAATGCCATCATCATCCCGTAGTGTCTGGATATGCTGTTTCGAGCCACTTACTGATTTAACGTAAGACCAGAACTTCCTAGGATTTTCTGTCAAGTCGGTACATAGAATTTTACTTTCGAATTCAATGAACGCTTCACGCATAGCCCTCCTTACGCTAACTTTGACATCGTTTAGCTTCTGTTTGTCTGAGAGGTTTTGGCTGCGTTTAAACTTGGAGTGGAGCTCTCTTTGCTTTCGCAGTAGTTTCCTAACTTTGTTGTTGTACCACGGTGGGTTTTTCCCGTCCCTCACAGTTTTACTCGGCACGTACCTGTCTAAAACGCATTTTACGATTGCCTTGAACTTTTTCCATAAACACTCAACATTGTCAGTGTCGGAGCAGAAATTTTCGTTTTGATCTGTTAGGTAGTCTGAAATCTGCCTTCTATTACTCTTGCTAAACAGATAAACCTTCCTCCCTTTTTTTATATTCCTATTAACTTCTATATTCAGGGATGCTGCAACGGCCTTATGATCACTGATTCCCTGTTCTGTACATACAGAGTCGAAAAGTTCGGGTCTGTTTGTTATCAGTAGGTCCAAGATGTTATCTCCACGAGTCGGTTCTCTGTTTAATTGCTCGAGGTAATTTTCGGATAGTGCACTCAGTATAATGTCACTCGATGCTCTGTCCCTACCACCCGTCCTAAACATCTGAGTGTCCCAGTCTATATCTGGTAAATTGAAATCTCCACCTAAGACTATAACATGCTGAGAAAATTTATGTGAAATGTATTCCAAATTTTCTCTCAGTTGTTCTGCCACTAATGCTGCTGAGTCGGGAGGTCGGTAAAAGGAGCCAATTATTAACCTAGTTCGGTTGTTTAGTGTAACCTCCACCCATAATAATTCACAGGAACTATCCACTTCTACTTCACTACAGGATAAACTACTACTAACAGCGACGAACACTCCACCACCGGTTGCATGCAATCTATCCTTTCTAAACACCGTCTGTACCTTTGTAAAAATTTCGGCAGAATTTATCTCTGGCTTCAGCCAGCTTTCTGTACCTATAACGATTTCAGCTTCGGTGCTTTCTATCAGCGCTTGAAGTTCCGGTACTTTACCAACGCAGCTTCGACAGTTGACAATTACAATACCAATTGCTGCTTGGTCCCCGCATGTCCTGACTTTGCCCAGCACCCGTTGAGGCTGTTGTCCTTTCTGTACTTGCCCAAGGCCATCTAACCTAAAAAACCGCCCAGCCCACGCCACACAACCCCTGCTACCCGTGTAGCCGCTTGTTGCGTGTAGTGGACTCCTGACCTATCCAGCGGAACCCGAAAGCCCACCACCCTATGGCGCAAGTCGAGGAATCTGCAGCCCACACGGTCGCAGAACCGTCTCAGCCTCTGATTCAGACCCTCCACTCGGCTCTGTACCAAAGGTCCGCAGTCAGTCCTGTCGACGATGCTGCAGATGGTGAGCTCTGCTTTCATCCCGCTAGCGAGACTGGCAGTCTTCACCAAATCAGATAGCCGCCGGAAGCCAGAGAGGATTTCCTCCGATCCATAGCGACACACATCATTGGTGCCGACATGAGCGACCACCTGCAGATGGGTGCACCCTGTACCCTTCATGGCATCCGGAAGGACCCTTTCCACATCTGGAATGACTCCCCCCGGTATGCACACGGAGTGCACATTGGTTTTCTTCCCCTCTCTTGCTGCCATTTCCCTAAGGGGCCCCATTACGCGCCTGACGTTGGAGCTCCCAACTACCAGTAAGCCCACCCTCTGCGACTGCCCGGATCTTGCAGACTGAGGGGCAACCTCTTGAACAGGACAAGCAGCCATGTCAGGCCGAAGATCAGTATCAGCCTGAGACAGAGCCTGAAACCGGTTCGTCAGACAAACTGGAGAGGCTTTCCGTTCAGCCCTCCGGAATGTCTTTCGCCCCCTGCCACACCTTGAAACGACCTCCCACTCTACCACAGGTGAGGGATCAGCCTCAATGCAGGCAGTATCCCGGGCAACCACAATCGTAGTCCGATCAGGGGATGCGTGGGACGAGCTGGCCGTCCCCGACAAACCCCCATCCGGACCCCCACAGTGATGCCCATTGGCAACAGCCTCAAGCTGTGTGACCGAAGCCAACACTGCCTGAAGCTGGGAGCGAAGGGATGCCAACTCAGCCTGCATCCGAACACAGCAGTTGCAGTCCCTATCCATGCTAAAAACTGTTTTGCAAAGAACGTCTGAACTAATCTACAGAGAGCGCAAACAAATCGACAAAATTTAAACGGTTATTAAAATACAAGATTGCCTAGTAAATGCAGTAATGCTGCTACTTGCGCACTGCTGACACTGCTCGGCGGCGGAAGGAGACTAAGCGAAATTACACTATTCAGGTACTAAAACACGATGCTACACTCTCAAATACTATAATACGCCCGAAATTTATGAATTAAACAATGCAAGTACCAAAAACACGCAAAGAAATTAAGAATTAAACTATGTAACAAATGAGTGAGCTAGGAGTATACGACTTGCTGCTGCAGCTGCTTATCCAACGGCGGCAGGGAGCACACTGACTGCGACCAACCGACACTGGCCGTTCAAAACAAAACAGTAGACAAACGACTACGCGAATTTACACTATTCAGGTACTAAAACGCGATGCTACAACTCTCAAATACTATAATACTCCCGAAATTTATGAATTAAACAATGCAAGTACCAAAAACACGCAAAGAAATTAAGAATTAAACTATGTAACAAATGAGTGAGCTAGGAGTATACGACTTGCTGCTCAGCTGCTTATCCAACGGCGGCAGGGAGCACACTGCACATGTGCACATGTGCTGAATTCGAATGACGCTTGGAGTTTAATGTTAAAAACTTGACAAATACAGGCTTAAAACCAAAAATAATGGAACCCATTCGAATAACAAAATTTCTGAGTGGCTGACGAAAGTAGCAACTTCTAAATCTAACAAGATCCGATATTACAATTATCAACTTCTTTGTTCCCTTTCATGAACGGGGTACACACACCAACACTGGCCCTAATTTCTCTAAAGTTGCCGTCATAATACTTAAAAGGTACGTGTAGCACTGGTAGGGAAGGAGGGAAAAAGTGTTACAAGTTGACTTGCGTTATCAGCCAAGTTTCAGGACTTTTAGAGGTTTCAATTTTTTATTACACAGAGCGTTACTTGTGCATTCTACTGTAGTGTCTCTGACGCTGAATAATAAATGACGAGTACTGCAGCTATATGTCAATATATTGTTCTTATGTCAGTTCTATTTCGAAAGGACCAAGACTGTGGAACAGCATCCGTTAATGGCACGGGGAGTTTCGTAAACGAACTCTTCCGTTGATAAGTTATATGTTGGAATTCTTCCACTAAATATCCGTCGAATACTATATTTACACGGTTGTCCTACCTTTATATCGCTTCGGAAAGACTCGCTTAGACGTCTGCTGACCTGACTAGATTCGTCGTTCACATTGTAGCTAATATCTGACATCTTCAACAGATTTACAGCACTATATCTAGTTATATTTCGTTTCAGTCGCAAATCTCGGCTCAATTTTTCGGTAACATCCATGTGATCCTTAACCACACTCAGATCTACTGGTATCGCAACTTTTAAGAACGCGCACACGCCAAAGAATCGATCCATTTAAAACTTCCTGAGACTTTCCCAGATCTACGTGGCATTCTCTTGTGATATTTACCCACTGGACACATAGGTTACAGTGTGCAGCCCGTTCTAAATTCCTTAGTCGAATAGCATATTGGTCAAATACATCAACGGCCGTTTTGTTTCCTTGAAGGACGTGTGAGACTGCGTAGATCTAGAATCTGAAGTCCACGCTCGTTGTTATAGTAGACTTCCAGGAAAGTCTCCAGTCGTGCCCACATAACGCGCTCCATGCTTCTAAAAAGGCAGTTGAATGCTGGTTTCGTCCTATCCTGCCACTCCCGATGGTAGCCGGAACGATATGTGCTTTATTTCAGTTACATACGATGCTCTGCCACTTCAGTGATCCCCTGAAATAAATATTTCTACATGAATTGAGCACTGTAACATATGGCCCAGTGGTCTTTCCTTCACCCAGTGTATTGCTGCCTTTCGACTTCGCAGTAGTTTCTTTGTACCCTATTTTATGTCCGAGCAACAACAGAAAACTTGAGACTGTGGTGAATTTTCCTCAGTGAAAACAGGTGTGAAAAACGAAACCAAAATTTCTCAATGGTCTTTTATTTCTATTATACTCTACGATCAAGGAGGAAATTAACAGATGTCTATTACCCTTCTCAGGTAGTAAACCATTTGACTGAAACCGAAGACAGATTTTGGGAGATCTGAGTAGGAGGAACTGGTACTAATGGTCCCATTGCCAGTTAATATCGCACTCTGTTACTACAGGACTACTACAGATTATTCGTTTCTTGAGTTCTATATTTTTCAACGTATTACATGTAAAAATTTGATGCATGAATAGGACCGTAAACTCAGTTTGCTTTGAACTCAGTAGTTGGCGTTACGAGTGCATTGCCGTGACAGCAAGAAAAGATTGTGTGTGTTGCAATCAACGATTTAGGGACACTGGCTGTCTCTGTATACCGGAAAGTAGAGGTCGACCAAGTGTGCCAGATGCAACCTTGGAGAGGCTGAGGGAAAGTTTCGTACGCAGTCCAAAAATAATCAACCGTCCGCACAAGCCACGAACTTGGAATATAGCAGAAAACTGTGTGGGAGATCTTTCGATGGCGGTTACATTTCAAACAATCCTGTGTGCAACAATTTAAACCGGAAGATTATCGCCGTCGCCTTCCATTTTGCATCATAATGCAGGAAGTACTTGATGAATATTTCCCCTTCAAGCTGATATTTAGCAACGAAGCAACTTCCCCTGTATGGAACGGTTAATCGCCACAATGTGAGCGTGGGACTGAAAACCGTCATTAATGCATGAAAGAGATTGGCCGCAGATTAATGCTTTCTGTGCACAGTTACGGAAAGAAGGAAGATGGAGTTTAACGTCTCGTCGACGTAGAGGTCATTAGATACGAAACACAAGCTCGGATTGTGTCAAGGATGGGGAAGGAAATCGGCCATGCCCTTTCAAAGAAACCACCCTGGTATTTGCCTGGAGCGATTTTGGGAAATCACGGAAAACCTAAATATGGACGGCCGGACGCTGGTTTGAACCGTCGTCCTCCCGAATGAGTCCAATGTGTTAACCACTGCTCCACCTCACTGGTCCAATGTTAGATGATTCTATAAGGGCAGTTTTTCTTCTGTGAGAAAACTGTGACGGGTAGCTCCTACCTTGATATGTTGCAGTTGTTTGTTCCCACAGCTGAATGGGGATTCCGAGAATTTCATCTTGAAACAAGAAGGCGAAAATGATGTGGCTGTTCTCTTGCCGTGACCTCCCCCCCCCCCCCCCCCCCTCACCTGTCGCCTAACCTAAAGCCTTGTGAATTTCTTTTGGCGATACGTTAAGGATTGTGTTTGCATGTACCAACATCCTGCCTACCGCTTGGACATTAGTCGTGTGACCACGGATGCACATAAACATTTGTAGAGTGCAACATTCAAACTTAGGGAGTTTACTGTTCTATTCATGCATCAATGATATTTGTACATGTAATACTTTAGAAAATAGAGCTCTGAAAATTACAGTACTCATTTATAACAGCCCTGTACCTTGCACGTGGGTTAAGTATGATCATGTTGCTTTGCTGAATAGCGGCAGTACAACTGCCTGCTCTCTCTGTTTACCATTGCTGACATGATGGATTCGTCCATGTGAAAGTTAATATTTCCTTCTTCACTTGTGCATTGCTTCCGCTCTATAAATATCAAAACCGCTACAGTTCAGTTCATTACGATGGAGCCATCTATACAGTATGAAAATTAATAAAAATTCTAGAAGCGACTGTACTTTCGAATTTACACCAACGGGCCGGTAATTTGGGACTCTTTGGCTTTCCAATACGCCCGTGCGCCACCTGTTCACTGAGCGAATTGATGACTTACCTGGAGACGCACGTCAAAACTCTTTCCAAAGAAGCGATGCACATGAGGAGTGAAAAAAATTCTTTTTTGCGGCACTCGTATATATCACGGTCGTGTGAAAAAAAGTGCTGACGTAACAGGTCGTGTAAAACTCCGCATTCTAAAAACTATCTAGTTCTATTTCTAGAGTAGTTAGCGCAGCTATTAACGAGGGCGGAATACTGAAAATACTGCATGATCTGTTGACTACTGAGAATACTAGAGCTGTCCACAACAGCCGCTATGTAAGCGTCTTTCAAAAGGAATGTCGTCCTTAAGTGCTGTGTCGAGATCGCATGCAACCGCGAATGAACCAAGAGCAATCGCTATTCAGCAAACAATATTTGCTTGATGAGCGAAAGAAAAAACACGTGTGCAGCAGCGCTCTCTCTCTCTCACACACACACACACACACACACACACACACACACACACACACACACACACACACACACACACAGAGAGAGAGAGAGAGAGAGAGAGAGAGAGAGAGAGAGAGAGGTGATGCTTCTCATGTTGAAGGAGTGCAATGATGTACCACATGTTTCTTCTCTACTCCGAAAGCTTAATTCGTTGTCACTGTTTCTGTCAATTGTTCTTAATTATAATCGGTAATAGTACATAACGATAAAAATATATGCTTCTTAACTTCGCTTAGTGTCTCTTACAACTTCCAATCGAAAGGACAGAACCTTTTATTCAATTCTGCCGTAGCTTCGCATACCGCGAAGTTTGCGAATTACGCAAAACAAAAACAAAAAAAATGCCAGTATAGTACACGTAGAACAACAGAACTTTGAGGGTGACATGGATCTCTTATTACACTCATCCTTAAAGTATGACTACAACTGTTAGGCTCATAGTATTCAGTTCCATTCCTAAAAGGCGGGTGAATTGTTCCTCAGCAATATTAGCGGGGAAGACGACGAGAGATATCGGTGTTAGTTTCTCGTCACCAGATTGTACGCGAATATCCTGACTGTCTCATGAAATATAGGGACGTGAAACTGCGGATGGTGATCCTGCTCCGCTGCCGGTGTAGACAACGCAAACTCAGCGGCTGCCTTGAGTCTATTAGAGGAGGTTAAGCGACTGTCACACAAACACCTACGAAAGTGAACCACAGCTTTGGCATACAAGTCAATTAGTAGGTGGCACACAACGACGGGACAAGACAAACGATAGGCATTGGCGCTGATTAGAGGTACTATTGGTGTTACGACTTTATGAAATTCGTGCGTATTAGGGTCTACGTTCTGTTTACTACGTGGTTACTGAAGCACGAGAACGAGCTCCAATTCAGGAGCTCAAATTCAGAAGGATGTGTCTCATTTACAATGAAATATCTCGGCATTTAATACTTTGGGAAACCACATAAAATCTACACCTGTATGATCAGGCAGCGATTTTAACCCCGATGTTCCCAAATGAGTGTCAGTGTCTTGAGAAACTTCCCTCGACAATGAGCTTGAGGAGATGTAACATGTTATCTAATAACAGCGTGTAAGCGTGGATTTACCTCTGGTCCAGTGCTGCGTCTGCGCGCCCTGTATGATAGCGGCGACGGACATCATAGGCTTTTCCTTCTTGAGCATGGTGGCGTGCGGCCTGACTGCTGTTCCGGTATCGTGACCTTCCAAGACGGCGCCACGGCCAACGGAGCCCGACCGCTGCGCATCCCCGCACGCAATTTACAAAACGAGCCCCATCTTACGTAAAAAGCACACCAACGTAACTGTCTGCTACTCTTTTTTACACTGCACTGGTTAACATCTGTTTAGCGTACATGTAACGGAAAGGAACATTAAAACAAACTGAAATTCTCATCAGATATGAGAGTTTTGGCTGGGTAAAGGAGGCGGGGAGCAAATGAAAGGCTGGCGTTCCTTGTTATAAATTTCAATGCGAGTGTCTTTCGCAGTCCTAAAGTGTGCCAGGTCGTAGCATATGAAATGGGGGATTTTTAAGGATCTAATTCAAAAGTGACAGACCAAAATAAATGTACGCGCTAACTTTTTTGCTCTGTCTTTTGACCTGGTTTGGGGCTACCCCTCACGACTTCCTGTCCAGTGCCAACTTCATGTCAGACTAGCACTTGTCCAAGCAATAATAAGAGTACGTTGTTTGTATACATACTAATGTCTTAACCTACAGGTTTTTCTCCCCGTGTGCTGCCTGGAAGGTATTTCTTGATGCCTTTCATTTCGTCAGTTATGGTCAGTGCTTTCCACATATTCCTTACCTGGTCGATTCCGCTAATAACCTATTTTCTCATCTTACGAGTCTACTCATTTTAGGGCCCTCATATAACTCCACACCCCAATCGCTTCTTTTCAAGTTTCGCCACTGTCATTGTGGTTTCATATGTATACGGAAATTTCAACCTGACTGCAAACGAACACGGCACAATTTTTTTAATGCATCATTTCTATCAGTATACCCAAGTCTTAAGAGATTTCTCCTGAAAACATAGGAAGGCACCTACGATCGAGCATTAAAAATGTGACCTTAAGCCATCCCTCAGATACATGTTCTTCCGCAATATAACACTTTTTATACAGTAACCATGACTAAGGAAAATCGGCTATATACACGAGGTAGGTGCTGCTGTTTACTGTCATTTAAACTGGCGAAAAACTGCCATCTACTGAGAAGTAATTTATTTTTTAAAAAATACATGGTTTATGCGCAATATATCAGCCACAAACCACAAGTTTTTTATAGTCTAAACAGAAGTACGTCGTTTTCGTTCTATCAAATTAACTAATACTTGTGCATATAACTGCTCTCGATCAAATGGAACAGTGAAAAAGTCCATAAAAAGCATGAATGTAACTTAAGACACTAAATCGATTTCCCCTACTCATTTGTACGATATGCAATGAAACGGTAGTCAAGCAGCCCATTAGAGCCTCTTGGAAATGGAACATCAGTGCTTAATGTTTTAGATTGCTTCTTTTCTCTGCTGAAGAGGTAATGAGAACGAGAACTCCGAATGATCGGATAAAAATTATAAAAAAACTGATATTCTCATGTGGCTCAAGAACGAACCTGCTACAGCCATTAAGGCCGACTTATGTACAAGCAACTGGTCTGAGCACAAGACATGTTGGAGGCAGTTTGGCTACAGTTAAAACCCCTTAACCACTCACTTGTACAAAATCCAATAGCTAACATGGATTCTGTAGCTACATCAAGCACATACCAGGACTCTGGCACAGAAATCGTGATTCAGATTGTGTGTACTTTACTACAATGTAGACAACTATCCAAAAGCAAAAATCTTGGAACGTAGCATACTACTGCTGAGAAGGCAGTTTGCTCGTTAGGATCCTATAATCAAATCCATCTAGCAAGAAATTTGTAATACGCATCATACTTCGCATTTGTACTTGGGACGACCATACTACTGTCAACGATCAAGGCGAAGAAAGAAAGTTACATTCGGATACGAACTTTACTGTGAGGTAATTTTCATTGTACGATTCTGAAATATTACGAAGACGACATGAAACTAAGCTGCACCCATTATTATCCGGTATGCGCTCCAGGAGCGCGTCTTCTTTCCCATGGTGGAGAGTACAAATTTATTTTGAGGTACGTCGGGGGAAATGAACCACGCTCCGGTCGTCCCACAACAGCACTCACAAAAGCGGCGAGAAACGGTGAGCACATTTCAGCTAGAACCTTTGGCTTCTATTTGATCCCGGAGACAGAAAAGGGAGGACAACAAACCACTTACGACTGAAGAGGCTTAGCGTCATGTATCAACGTGCTGCATTACGTTCTCCTAGAATTACGGAATAAAAATCTTTACAAGACGTTCCAAAGAACGAAACATCAATTTAATGAGGAAACTGACGCTTAACTGTGAATACATTCATTATAATTAATTTAGCTCAATCGTTTGACATGGTACAACAATGTTTGGCTGCTCCACCCTTTTTCAACAGCAGAGTAACTAAGCCTACCAATTCGCGTGCACCTTAATCACGTGGACTGTCGTAAAATGATTCACGAGAAAAAAGCATTTCAGTAGTTTCTTCTATGCAACACACAGAACTTTCTTGCAATCTCATTAATGCCCTAGTATTGGCAGTGAAATGTAAAACGCACTGAAAGACGTCCCTCAGATTGAATGTTTCCATAGAGATCTTGTCATCTGCATTATTTCATGTACTACAGTCTACCGTAGGCTAAGTAAAAAAAAAAAAAAAAACATAAAAAATGCTGCATAATGCTACGGCGGTTTCTCTTCCGTTGGGCAATATTTCAAACCGCGTAGGTCTATATTATGCTGAACCGGAAAATGTAATTCTCTCCCACGAATTGTACAAACCTACTGAATTAAAACGACCTTCTGACCGACAAACTGAATTATTTGGAGACAATCCTCACAGAGTTCATATGTCAAAGGAAAATACAGTATGCCAGTTAGTTAAAAATTAAAATAACACATGCCATAAACAGTTAAATCCAAATAAGCCATTGGAGAACATTGTGCAATAGGCTGCTACCATATCCCTTGTTCCTACCTACATGTTGTGTCGATGGTGTCTCCGTGTATTTTATTTTAAAGTTTGCCTATCCTCACAAGCTACGTGCATGGATGGCAGGAGGAGAAAAGTGGTTTTGACGAAGTGACGACAGGTTCAACAGAATGTAGTAAAATCAGTCTCAAATAATCATACTTCAGAGCTCCACGGTTTGAATTTCACCTATTAGCGCAATATGGTAAAGATTAACACGATGAATAGCTTTAGAGTTGTCTCTAGGAAAAGCGCTAGAGTAAGAAAGTCTGGTTACAATGTGTCGTCGTCCTGGAGTCAAAAGTTTTATATCATGACAGAAAACTAAAGATTTTTCGAAACTAGACAAATGTTACCTAGTTTCATCGCTACCAGCTAACGAATGAGAAAATTTTAGTATTGGAGCAACCTGCTTAAATATGCCATTTCAGTCTTTAATTTTTAAGGATGAGTGTGGTTGATACATATTGTAAAATGCACAAAGTTAACATTAATGTGCAAATTTCACAAAAGTTTAAAACTTCTGGTCATAAATTTCACAAGGAAAGAAACTATCAACCTTGCAAGTAATAGCAGACAGCTACATTGGTTACGCTAGCAATGACAATTTTCAGATACATCTAGAACAATGTCAATCCGAAACAGTGTTGCGACTAGTACCCTTAAAGTGTGCTTCGCATAGAAATTTTGTGTTTACATATCATGATAGGGATTTGGAACAGACGAAATATGACAGCGATATGCTGCGAAATCGACATGTAAGACCAAAATACGTCACGTAGTTCTCTTTCTATTTCTAGATTTATTATCCCTTTCTCCAATCGCGAGCCCTCGTGATGGTCTCGTGAGAATTGCACGCGAAGTCCAAAGGGGCGGAAACTTGGCAGTCGACCGCCATGTTAGTGACGTCAGACGACACCTGTACGGCAGTGTACACTTCTGCCACCATAAAATGCAACGGTGACTTTAAAAATGTAAATATACACCTGCTGGTTTGTATGCTTTCGCGGAAGATGGTATATCGGATCACATAGAAATGTTGATTTTTATTAACATTACCAAGTGAAAACACTAAACATTTCGGCGCTCTAAAATATCGCTCTATGATGTGCTAAAGTAGCATGGCAAGGCAGCTAAAAGCAAGGTCGAATGTTCATAAAGTTTGGCTATGTAATTTGACTGAGTTATAGTGTTTGTACCAAAAATTACGGGTTACTGAAAAATATCAGTGCACTTAAAGATAGTGATGTATGCAACGTCTCGCTAGCAAATTGTTATCAAATCCGTAACTCATTTTTTCCTTCGTTTCAACCGCTACGTACGAAAAGTCAGATGTGAAATCTCTGCCCAAGGTTTGTTAAAACTCAACTTCATAGTTATTTTACGCGAATGTGGTACGCAATAATATACATACAATACTGAAAGACGGAGCCGTCTATGCAAACTGAACACATAGGCTACACAATATTACGATTATTCCTCCGCCCATTAGTGTACTGAAACGGTTTTCAATAATATCGATTGACTTTCATATCCGTAACGTCCTCACGTAATTATTATATTATACCCTTGCGCTGTTAAACAATGAAGTGTATCATTTGCAACAGGGACATATCTTTTCTTTGATGCGAGCCAGACTCTTATCTTACTCTGAAAGGGCGAATACCTCACCGTGAAAATTTCACTGGGTTAATAACCCTACTAATGAAATCAACAAAATTGTCATTGTTCGTCGAACTGCAAATGACTTAAATCACCTACAATGCAAGTAGAAATACTACGGTTCGCCACAGATATGAAACGATGCGGAATTCCACACTTTATATGCGAATCGTGCTGCATATGCTTGTCAAATGTTTTAAGATAGGAAGCAATGTAGCAGCGTTCTTCAAGTCACAACAAGGGTGCAATAAAACCCATATCAATCGAGTTTACTGATCTGTATCCTGTGCTCTAAACGAGGTTGAAGAACCAACAATAACCACGGTAGGGCTGTCACCGTGCAATATAACTGCAACACCAACGAAACAGGTTGTCAAATTTTCTAGCAATAGTAAGCGCTCCAGATTAGTATCGGGCTTTCACGGATTTTAGTGATACGTTTATAAGAATGCCTATCTAGAAAAGTCGCAGAGTTAGTCTGACCAAGGGAGGCAGAAAAAAAAGATACAAAATTGTGCAGGTAACTGTCCGCAAAATGTAAAACAGCGCAGTCTGCCAAGCACACTTTTAGAGCTGGTGCCACTAAGTGAATCTTAAGCGAACCAAAAGACAGCTATACAACCATCATACAAGTATGAATTCCTGCATGGACTCAAAAGAGCAGCCGTCAGGTCACGCGAAAGTGCGCTCTTCACAGGTCCGCGCACAATGCCACGGCAAGACTAAGCCACACAGTACACCGTACACCACGGAGCAGGTGGCCAAGTAAAGCACTCTCACTGCTGCAGCACAGCGATGTCAGTAGGTCAACCCCGCCGCCCGGCTCTTCACTGCGAACTGAGGATAGACTGGCCTGACATACTTTTTCGCCGAGAGCGTACAGCGCGTTAGCCGACCGCAGCCGACAACAACCGAACGGCGCTGCACAGGGTGTCGAAGGAACCCACGGTCCTCCGTACCAGTTCTCGCTGCCGAGCGGTGAGGAGCCTAGTAGCGAGGGACGCCATGCGTAACTTTTTTCTTGAAATGGAAAGGGTCAACATACACTTTATCATCAAGTCCTACAATCTATTATTCCAGTTTCTGAATATTGTCTCCCCAGTTTTATGGCTGCTGCGCCTTCTACAGCGGTCAAAATTACAACATATCAAAGAAGCAATTTTGCAATGCTCAACTATTTCATGGATTCAGGAGAATGAGGACTAATATCTAACAAGTTCTTATCATGTATACATGGAACGTGTCTTTTTATCAAATACGGCTGAATGATGGCGGAAGATTCGGCAGATCGGGGCAGAAAATAGAGATACGTCACTATTGAACAGAACTGGCACTGAATATCAACTCAACAATCAACCATTGTCAAAAATGACTGCCTGTGTTGTTTGTGTCCGTTTAACGTAAGACTGCGACTTCATGGTATGATGAAGCAACATTGTCAAACCACATTGAAAGAAGCTGCTTTCTGATAGAAAATCACATTCGTATTAAACTGGAGTGAACATTCTGTAGGCTTAAACACTTTGCCATGAGGGCACACTAGTGCCGCGGCCAGGAATATGCATAGTCGGACATATAAATTTCACAACTGTTTTTGTTTTGCCGCAGATTTCCATAAATTATTGCTCTTTTCTAAATCAACGGAGATTTTCCAATATTTTAAAGGGCGTTCTTTCTCAGGGTCCAAGTTTGTTGGGCAGAAGTGTTTAATATGTTCTAGTTCAGGTGTATGAACCACTTTGATTTGCAAAATGTTTCTATACCTGTTCTTTCTCATTTACGTAAAACATTCACTTGATAAATAATTTGGACATAAAAACTGGATATTTTAAAGTCTTTCATGTATAAAATTTTAATGTCGAGGTATCACTACTAGAAGTGTCCAGGAAATGCTGCAGTTTTCTCAAAAGTAGTGTGTTACTCTTCATACGCAATACCCCTTGCAAAATATGTATACAAGAAATGTAGGAAAGAAGTGTATGAGAAATGTGACATCTGCTCCTCATTAAAAATGCTACATATTCATTTAGAGTTTCATAACTTTATTGATGTTTTAGGATATATCTCTTAACACTAAAACAGGTTTATGTGCAAAATTAAAACTAAGGAACTATTAACTTAAAGAAGTGAATGTTCCATATGTGACAAGATAGCAAGGATGGAGCACTAACCCATATAATGTAGGAAAAAGGCTGTGATTAAAATGAAACCCAAATCTTAATAGCTGGTTATGGATTTGAACCACTGCTCAAAAATGATTCTAATGTGCCAACTTCTGTGTCACCTAGCTTAGTAGAAGGAATGTAATATGTTACTGCACTCAGATTTAAATAAACCTGATGCAGGAGTGTGGACTGCACGTGAATACTGACTGCAACAGAGCTATTCCTCCTCCTCAAGGAGGATCTGTCTACTCACTAGCAAATACCTTGTCTGTAAGTTAGGGTGGTCATACAAAAATAAATGACTCTGTTCTGGGGTAGACAGATTTAATTATTACAATAATCCTTTTGATTTCCAACACAATTCAATGCTACTCCCCATTACTGAAAATCATAATTCACACAGCTAAGCCATTAAATTTCACATTAAGATCTGATTAGGGCATTTTTTAAAATGTTTATCCTTAACACGTTGACTCCCATGTGAGTGCCAGTGGCCACAGCAGAGCCACACAAATAACACAGCGCACCTGGCCTAGTGGTGAAACATACATCACTAGAGCATGCAGCAATCAACCTGTTACATCACGTGAATATAACAGAAATCATGTAGAACTGTGCCAGGGGGCTAGTCAATTGAGGAATGTCATATCTCATCCTGAAAATCGGCGTATCATGTTATAAAATTGCCAGTCCGAGCTAGTAATATTTTGTACTAAACACCACCATAAAAATGATCGCTTATCAGTAAAATTCCTGATTTTTGGTCTAGCTTTCTACTTTGGTAGTTAAAATGCAGAAAATGTAAGTACTTGGGAAAATTACACTGGCAGCTTCTACCTTAAGCTCAGTATAAATTTGTACTGTTCCAGACCATTGCCATAAAAAGTGCGTTAGACACTATCTGCCTTGTCAATGGACAGGGCACAGCAAGCAAGTCGAGTTGTACTATGTACATATTTTGGCTACAGACTTTTCATTAAATACCTCACAAAAAATTGTATTAAAATGTGTCATATTTACCATATTTTATTAAAAGCTGGATTGATACAGTGAATAATATCAAGTATAGGTGTACCAGATTTCATCAAATGTAATTAAAATATCAAATGAAATCTCTGAGAAATATGAACTCCGTGAACAGTGGAGTGCACATTTCACTTAGTTTGAAAATCTCATATGGCTAAACATTACTTCTAATTATACCTTTCTCTGATTAGAGACTAAAGTGTGAGAAACGAGCTCATAATATGAAAGTTTCTTTTCCATAATAATGTCTGCTTCTTCCATTTATTTTCAGAGTTTACCAGCAGGAACAAATGCTTTGCACAAATAAGATGTCAAATAATATTAATACGGTATAGATAAGTTCAGACTTAAATCAAGATTTTCTGGTCCTCAAAGTAGTCATGATTCAACTTTATACAATAAAATCTAAGTCATATTATACGCAAAAGAATTCTCGGTGTTTGCTTTGACACAATGTGCCCTCCATTAGACTATTATGAAGATTAAAGATAAATGCACACTACGGGGGCAAACATCAATGATTACTCTTTATAAAACCGAACTGTGGTTTCATCTGGACTTGGCATTATTATTATTTCTTTCTTGTCTCAGACGTTATGTCTGGTTAAAAATGGAAGGTGACGCGGACCTTGATCAAGCGTGACTTCCTTTTAACTGTACGGTATATGTTACATTGCATTTAGGAACTTTCAGGTAATTGAACAAGTGTCAATAATTGCTGTGGGGAAATTTTCTAAGTTTTAGATGAAAAATAGTGAGTTTTAAATTTTTTAAGACTTTTAGATATATAATCAACATCAGAACCCCGAAAATTGGACTCTCGACAACTCTACACTACGGGAAACTTGACACACCAGACACATTTTTTGGCTTTAAAAAAAAAAAAAAAAAACCTCGCATGATATTTTCGTAAAAAGCTAATTTAATTTACAGTAATGATCATGCTTATAGACTATTACAGAGCAGTGAATAAAGAGCTCTGCAAAGACTGAAATTATATTTAAATAAATCCTAAACTATCATTACAAGAATAAAACATAAAATATTGCTCTTGTACAGTAATAGCACTTTGATTAATAAGCGAAATAGCTAATTTAAGATTACTTTCAATAAGGCTCAGGGTTCATTAAATAAAAACAATATCTCAAAGTTAATGCTTTAATACAGTCAATAAAGTTAATACCGTAGGCCTAATACTTTCAGTCAAAAAGTATGTAAATAGCGGGTTATAATTGGGTCCTACACCCTAAAAATATTTAAGTATTTGAAAATAACTAATACAGTACTACAGTATTATAGTAATACAGTACTAAAGTACTAAGCTGGTACTAATATTTTGAAACTGAAAATTTAGTATTATGTATGTATTTAACTCTCTATTTTATAAAGATATTTAACATTGCTCTAAATGCCATTATTAGGGTTACAGTATCTTTAGAAAGGTGCAAATGTCAACCGCCTGACTGTATTACTGAATATGAAGTCACTGATGATCCAATTCATCCAAAACATCTCAGTGGGAATGTAGAACAGCCAAGTTGTTCAATTGCTTCTGTCCCATTGCTGATCGGAGATATGACTTCAGACGTCAAAGGGCCGTTCTGCTGTATCATGATTGGAACTACTTGGAGAAGCTTCATGCACTTCACTACTTCACATAACATTTCTCCAACTGCAGGCTCTTGTGTAAAGTACTTTCTTACATCACGCATGTTTTTTAAGACCAGTTGTTTTTTATTAGCGATATTGGCTAACATATTCAAGTGTAACTGCAGTCTCAAAATGTCTAGGTCATTTTTGAAAAACGCAGTTGATTTTTCCAAATTTTTTTCCACCTCTGTTTACTAAAAGTAAGTGCTCTTGTTCAACTGCAATGACCTGCGCGAGTTTCAGTTGAAGCAAACCGCTCAGTAATGGAAGACTGCACTGTTTCACAAACTTCAATGTAAATAGCTTTGTAGTATTCCTTTGGGGTTTTGAAAGTGTGCAGTGAGCTGGATTCGTTGTTTCCATACTTCTTTGGTATACTTTGATTCTGAGGAAGCGAAGAATCATCAACTTGTGAAGGTTTTTCTTTTAAAAACAATTCCCAGAAATGTTCAAAACTATCATGCCTCCCACAATATACAAATCAAGCCCTCACATATTTTTTCCAGATCAGCAACACTTAGATGAGGGCACTGAATTTTTTTTATTGACATCCTCTACTGGGTTCAATGCATGGCAATAAAGACATAAAAAGAAATAAGTCTTGAATTGTAAAATAAGCTCAAGGTAGCCTGCACATTTGTAACCTGCCTCTGTTTTGTCCTCTGCAGGAAGTGTTTCAAAAAACCTCTAGAAGTTCTTCAAAGTTTTTCAATATTTTCAAGATACTAGAAGCTCGCATAATCCATAGTCGAGCAAAGGGGTCGTAGACCATCTTTGTCATTGGCGCTCTCACAGCTTATGCTTCTGAAAAGGCCCATCCTTTTGTTGGATTCCCTTATGGTGTTTATTAAGTCCTTGGCTAAAGCCATAATATCCCTCATAATAGACATAAGATGGTGGAGACTGTCTACAACTGTCAAGTCTAAACTGTGAGCAGTGCAGTGCACATAACGTGCTTTTGGTTGTATATCCAAAACATTTTTAGTCCTTTGAACTTACCTCTCATAGTCGAGGCACCATCATTGCACTGTCCTCTTAAGTTATCCATTGACAAATCAAGACAAGCAAAAACGTCTTTTAAAATACTAAACAGAGTTTGTGATTCAGTGTTGGGGGTCTTGTATAAGCCAATAAATTTGTTGATGATTAAGGAATCATCGACAGTACGAATACAAAATGACACTTGTTCGTGAATCAAAGAATCATTTGTTTCATCAACCATTATAGAAAAACGTTCAGTCTCCTTGACTGAAGCCAATGCCTTTCTCAACACACCTTCCTATTACATCAATGATCTCATTTTGAATATCGTGGGACATCCGCTTATACCACGAACTCCCTAACCAATCTTTAAACTCGGGTATGTCAGTGTTTTGGAGTTCCACCAATCGAAAAAAAAAAATAAATAAATAAATAAATAAATAAATAACTAAAAAAAAATTGAGTTTACATATTTGTGCCCTCTAATTGCTAGTCCTTGTCGGTATAGAAATTGCACGGTAGTAAAAATTGTCTCGAAAGCTAAACACCCTTTCTTCATATCACTATCTAACTGTTCATTCAATTGGGAGGCCACATTTCGGTTAGTGATAGAATTTAGTTTCAGAACACCTCCTTTACACATAAATGTACTTTCATGAAGATGGAATTTTTCCAAAGCCAGTTCTCACCTGAATATAATGAAGCAACTGATGATCTAATAATTGTTCGAGGCTGAATTGCAGTATCAACAACTTCCAAGTGTGCCTTTTTGGTAACAAATTTATCCATTGCAAACTTAATTCCCAAATACACTAAGAGACTAAAGTAAATGAATAAAATATAGTTATAAAATAGTCCACTAGACACTACTCAAGTTGGAACAAGTTGGAACACTGAACACGTCTGCAGCATGCACTGAACAAAACTACCCACACTGAATGACTGCGACAGCAGGGTGGACTTTATATGGCCGCATTGTTGTAATGTCCCGAAGCGTCAAGGCAGATGGTTTCAGGTGCTTCTGCTCCAGTCCTTTTGATGTCTTTGCGGCCTCAGTGCTGGCCCGCCGGCGCCAGACTTTACTCGAAGGTTTGTGCACCAGCACCATAACACTGTTATGATTCACACCACTCGTTTTCAGTTAACCTGCTTACTACTGTAATAATTATTTAGCTCATTACTCCAACAAGGAGGCCCACAGTCCCTTTTGTGGGTACATGGGTGGAGCGCACGGGGCCCCGAGCTATTGCAGTCTCCTTCCTTTTTCCAGACTGCATTACCTCCCTGTTCCTGTCCTTTCCTATCCTTGCTCCTTTCTCCCTGCTCCCTCCTTTCCCTCTTGATGGCCGTCTTTATATCGACTTGGCTATCCTCCGGGCTTTGTTTTGGTATGTGCTATTGTTTAGTTTGCTGTTTCCACCTCCTTTTCGGCATCTTTGGTCCCCCTGGGGTTTGGTCTCCATTTCCAACGTCTTCTGTTCAGTGTGAGCCATTTGGGGATAAACTCCCAACCTAGTTTCCATGGTGCAGCCTCCTCTCCCCCCTTTTCCCCTTGCACGCTGTCCCCCTTCCTGCTAGGTCACTAACACGGTTGCCAGTCTGTGTGATGGGGACGACCCACTTGGCTAAGCCCCCTGACAACACAGGGATCACACTGCTAGTACCAGAACTGTTAATGCACCGTGTATGTCAAGGAGTCGATGCTCATCACTTTGGGGCATCAGAGCTCCTGGCAATGGCCACCGTGCCAGATGGCCCTTGCTGTGGCTGGGTGGCGCCCACGGGGCGAGCCCCTAGTCAGAGTGGGTGGCACTAGGGTCGATGCCTTGCGCATGAAGTGACAAAAGCTTCAACACCCTGGCCACCCGGAGGCCGTCACTATGAGTGATAGAAAATACATGACACTCCTCCTTCTGACCCTTCAGCCTTCCCCTCCCGGCTTGGGTTGAAACCTTTCCCTTGGTACCTGGTTTGTACCTGGACAGATGGCGAAAGTTTTGCCACGACCAAGCCTTTGTTTTTCGTGGAGCCGATTGAAGGTAAGTAAGGCAAAGTGGAATCCATGAGTAAAATGCGGTCCAGTTCTTTGCTCATGATCTGCTGCGCAACCTGTAGCCCTGCGTGCTTGTGACCATCTCGGTGATGTTCCAGTCTCCGTCGCACTCCACCAATCTTTGAACTAGGCATAGGGCATCATTTTCCACCAGGATCTTCTTCTCCAAACAGACGAAGTGCTCCGTGCAAACCTCGAGCGGCGAGGAGTCCGATTTATCCGCTGTGTACAGCGAGGCCCTAAAAAATAATCACACCGATACAGGTGCCTTTATCCTGGCCTTTGAGGGTGTGACGTAAAACCTTACATTCCACCACTGAGATGCTTTAAATGCTTGTGGTTTGTACACATCTTCCCGCTGCACCAACGATCCCCTCTGCAGTGACCTCCATGAGGGGTGTACCTGTTCTCCCCCGCCAGTGTACGCAAATTGTAATGCGCAGCATCCTCCACACTCGCCAGCATGCCCGGTGTAAGTGAAAGAACAACGGATTCAAGAGTACAAGACCTTAGATCGACTTACCACAACCGAGGCTTGTCGAAAGCATGACCGGCTCCATCTCGTGCCTATAACTTCTACTTTTGTTTCAGTTACGTCCATTCTCCCTCCTAACCCCTCCTCTTCCCAGCCCCGCCCCCATTCGCCACACACCTTCCACCTCACCCTCACTCTCCCACTCCCCCTCAGCACCCATACCCACCCCTTCAGGTGCTGCTCCCCCTCCCCCGCCAGAGAAGCGCTCCCCTTCTTCAGCAGCCGCCGGTACTGGAGCTCCCTCCCGGGACTCCTCTTCCCGCCACCCCTGAAAGGCGATCTGCATCTCCACATTGACCGTGCAATCTGCAGCTGGTGGGCATCAAGATTTCCAGGTGTAATTCCGTGCCCAACCTCACTGCAGTCTGCCCTTCTCTTCCTTCACAAGAGAAGAAGCAGAAACACAAGAACAAGGGCAAGCCCCCCTCTGGTACCCCGAGGTGCCGCCTTCCCCTCCTCCAGCCAATGAACCAACGAAGTCTGACCCCACCTATACAGACATTACCCAATCCTCATCGGTGACGGATGGCAACTCGGCAGCATGACCGGCTCCAGTCCGTTTGCTTCCCATTTGGACTCCACCTTGAGAATCCACCAGTAGAATTGCAATGGATATTTGTGTTACCTCCCGGAGTTCTAGCCCCTTCTTTTCATCTACTCTGCTGCTTGCACTGCTCTCCAGGAGACCCATTTTGTCAATTCTTACTCGCCCACACTTCATGGGTTCCACGCTTTTTGTCGGAACCGAATTGGCCCCTTGCAGGCTTCTGCTGGTGTTTGCACCTTGGTACACAAGAACATGAGTTCCACTCCATACCACTCTGGAAGCAATTGCTGTCAGGGTCCATCTGGCCACTCCAATCACAATCTGTAATCCCTACCTCCCGCTAGACAGGCTGCCCACTTCCCTTACCCTAACCACTCTTCTTCAACAACTCCCTTCTCCCTTCCTGCTTCTAGGGGACTTTAATGCCCACAACCCTCATTGGGATAGTCACACAACTACTGCCCTGGGCAGGATAGTTGAAGCTGTTCTGGCAGGGCTTGACCTCTGTCTACTAAACATCGGCGCTCCCACACACTTAAGTGTGGCACACGGCTCTTTCTCTGCCATTGACCTCTCCATCAGTCCTGGCCCTCTTCCCTCCATTCCATGGGGTGTCCACAATGACTTATGTGACAGCGATCATTACCCGATTGTTTTGACCTTCCTTCGGTATATCCCGCTCTGTCACCCTTCCAGGTAGGCCTTCTCTAAAGCTGACTGGGGTGCCTTCTCCTCTGCTATAAACCCCCCTGTGCTACCACACATGGCAGTATTGATGAGTCTACACAGACTTTGACTGCCGCCATTTTTTCCTCAGCTGTTTCAGTCATCCATTCTCCCTTGGGTTCTCCCCCATAGGAAAATGGTCCCTTGGTGGACTCTGGAAATTGCTGCGGCCAAAAAAGACCGCTGCCGTGCTCTTCAACACTTCAAGCGGCACCCTTCTACTGCTCTCCTTCTGGTCTGTAAACGATTACGCACCTGGGTCCGTTACCTAATCTCCAGACTTTGTCGCAGAGCATTTCGCTCAACACTTTGCCCAAGCCTCTGCATCGACTCAGTATCCATGCACGTGTGCTTGGCACGACTGCCTTTGTCTTTTGTGTCTCACTGCTTGGAGCCTTATAATGCCCCATTTAGAGAGTGGGAATTCACCAGCACCCTCACCCTTTGTTCCAACACAGCTCCTGGACCGGATCGGATACACAACCAAGCGCTCCAACACTTATCGGTGTCTGGCCACCGTCATATACTGACCCTTTTCAACCGTCTGTGGAATGGGGGGGTATTTCCTACCCATGGCAGGAAAGCATTGTTATTCCAGTGTTGAGGCATGGGAAGCCACCTCTTCAGTTGGGTAGTTACCATCCAATTAGGCTTACCAACACGTTCTGCAAGCTCCTAGAATGCCTGGTGATTCGACAGCGGTTTTGGATCCTTGAATCCTGTGAGCTTTTGTCATCGACTCGAGATAGTTTTTGCTGTGGCCGCCCTATGGTGGGTAACTTGATCCACCTGGAGTCTATCCGGTCGGCTTTTTCCCATTGGCAACAACTCATTGCAGTCTTCTTTGACCAGCATAAAGCCTAAGGCACCACCTGGCACCTCCACATCCTCACCACCCTTCACGAATGGGGCCTTTGTAGCGCTCAGCCCGTTTTTATCTGTAACTTTTTTTTGTAGCTCTTTCCGGGTTCAAGTTGGTTCCTGCTACAGCATTTCCCATCGACAAGAAAATGGGGTTCCACAGGATTCCGTGATGAGTGTCACTCTCTTTCTCGTAGTCACTAATGGCCTGGTGGTGGCTGCTGGGCCGACAGTGTACCCCTCTTTGTATCTACGTCACTTCCTCCGTCATGGGCACTGCAGAATGCCGTTTACAGGGGGCAGGCACAATCTTGGGCTCTCTCCCATGGCTTTCGGTTTTTGGTGGCCACGTCGTGTGTTATGCATTTCTGCCGTCGCCGTACGGTCCATCCCCATCTGGATCTGTTCCTCGATGGCCAATCCCTTGAGTTGGTGGACACCCATCGCTTCTTGGGTCTGGTCTTCGATGCCCGGTTGACATGGCTCCCTCATCTTCGCCACTGAAGAGTACACGCTGGTTACATCTCAATGTTCTTAGATGTCTGTGCAATACCACCTGGGCTACCAACAGGCCATCTCTTGCTATTGGCATTCTGGAAATAGACCTTCACTTGGCATTACGTTGTCAGGTTTTGGGACTTTGGAATACAGAATGACACACTCTTTCTTCGCCAAACAAGCTCTGGACGATAAAGGATTCTAAAACTATGTGGCGGTCCTCCCAACGAGCCTCTCGTAAGGCCTCTGTCGTTCTTTGCCGGGTCCGCATCGGCCATACTTGGCTGACTCACGGTTATCTCCTCCATTGTGAGGACCCTCCTCTCTGTCATTGTGGATCAATGTTGACTGTGGTTCACCTCTTCCTGGACTGTCCCAACTTTGCTGCCCTGCGCCGGACTTTTAGCTTTCCTGACTCACTACCCCTTGTGTTAGCTGACAATGCCTCAGCGGTTGATATAGTTTTAAGATTTCTTCGTGATGGGGGTTGTTATCACTTTATTTAAGCGTGGGAACTTCAACCTTATTGGTGGGTGGAGGGGTTGCCAGGCCGTCTTGCTCCCCCCTTCATCCCGATTGGACTGGCTTCGATTGGGCTTGGCGGTTCACTCCCACCCTCTGCCTTCCCACTCCTTTCCTTATGGGGTCTGTTTTATCTTGAGTGTCTATCTTGTCTACCTGTGTTTCTTCCATCATGACCGTCATTAGTCACTTTCTTTCCCTCCTCTCTTCTTCTGCCTTCTTCCTTCCTTCTCTGTCGATAGTTTGTAATTTTATGGCCATTGTAGTTCCCTCTTATAGTGTGAGGTTTTATCGGTTTTTGTTATTCCAAGGTTGGAGGGACTGATGACCGCAAAGTTTGGTATCTTCTTCAATCCAATCAACCTACCTTAACTCATTACTGAATGTGTTTTAAAATGTAACTATCATCAAACAAGGAAATACAAAATTCCAACAAAATTTTGTGATTTTGCAAAGCATAATATAACTAATATTTTTCTTAAATTACAAACGAATTTTTGAGGGGGCTCGGGCACCTTCAGGCCCCATGGAGTCAGTGCCTGTGACTATAATATCAATGAATCACAGTTGGAATCGATCAAGTCATACAAATACCTCGATATGAAACTTTGTAGGGATATGAAATGGAATGATCACATAGGCTCAGTTGTGGGTAAAGCAGGCAGAAAACTTCAGTTTATTCGTAGAATACTGGGTAAGCGCAATCAGTCTATAGCGATGATTTCTTAAAGATCACCCCTTCTAGAATACTAGTAAAGTGTGTGTGGTCCATACCAACTAGGACTAAAGGGGGATATTGAATGTATACAGAGAAGGGCTGCATCAATGGTCACAGGTCTTGTTAATCTGTCGGGAAGTGTCAGAGATGCTGAAGAAACTCAACTGGCAATCTCGAAGACAGTCATGAACTATCCCGAGTAAGCCTATAAACAAAGTTTTACAAATCAGCTTTAAATATGACTCCAGGAATGTACAACAACCCCCTACATATCTCTCATATAAGGGTCACAAGGGCAAGATTAGAATAATTACAGCACACACAGATGCATTCAAACAATAAATTTTTCCCACCCTCCACATGTGAATGGGATGGTAAAAATCCCTAATAACCGGTGCAATGGGATGTACCCTCTGCCATGCACTCAATCTTAGTTTGCAGAGTATCGATGTAGATGTAGAAGGTTTACTATGGAGCATTTTCTATTGCTGCTGTTCTACTTATCTGCCTGAGATATTCCTGATGGGCTTTGTGCAGTGCTTGACGTCAGTACAAGTGCAGAAAAGAGACTGATTTGCCATATGTGGCTTCAGGGAACATCAATATAACATCTTGTTTTAATTAGTTGAATGGTCAGTGCTGAAATGTATTCAGTCTAACATAAAGACACATGCTAATCTCTTGTCAGATGTAGAGTCAATGCTTAATAAAGTCTGACAGTAACTCCAAGTTGTCAGATTATTGATTTAGCAGACATTGACATTGAATAAAGATTTAAGATGATTTCATCCATTCTGCAGTTTGAAGACAACTGCATATCAAATGTGTAGTCTTGTTAGCAACACATATACTGATCAAATGCTCACAGTGGCAGTGTGTTATGCTCCTCATTTAAAGCACAACCAATGCTCTAGGTCAGGACTGATCAGCTGGAAGAACTTGGCCTTCCAATTTTGGTACAAAACACAACAGACTACTAGTATGTAATAGATTCCAGTTTTACTCAAATTCATCAGCAAAATGTTTACTTTATTGATATATCCAATGCGAACAATGCAACAAACTGAAAATGAAAAAAGAAGATTGTGAGGAACAGAGACATGAGACAAACTAAAACATTTCAATGAAAACAATACGTAATAATTAAAAGAGGGCAGCCAGTTATGAAAGAAAGACCAGAAGAGGACAGTGAAACCCTCTATCTTTACTTGGAAGACTTGTGCATATATAGACAATTAAAGTGTTCCCACATAGGTATGAAATGTATAAAAAAAATCCATGTGAAAGTACGCAACATAAGCATGTGGATTTGAATGTGCAACATCCTGGTTGGTAAGTAATTGCTTTAAACCCTTCACAAACTCTCCAGCTGAAAGTAGAGCTCACATATGACAAATGTTAATTTCTTCAAAAACTATGGCTTAGTGACCTAATCCCTCTATGGCCACATTTAGATAGTCCAAACTGTTCAGCTTCCTTGTAGGATCACAAAACCCAATAAGGGATATCATTCTGGAATAATTTATCATGTTGGACATCATTTGCACCACATTAATCTGCAACGTTTGGACACACAACCAAGAGTGAGGACTGTGTGCCAGTGGTGGCACAATTTTGTTTTTAGTAACATGGTCGGTACAACTCTGGTTCATGGGATTGTTGGGCAGAGAGTGTGTGTTTGCTGCCCCTGACAAAAACAGGGTTATCTGGCAATTCTGCAAGTGAAGAGGGGGCTTAGTTGTGAATAGAGTGCTAGCTTGTGGAATGTGGAGTGCGCAAGGTGAGGCCGTGGAGTCAGCCCCATACGGCCTATTGGGCGGAGTACACACTGTGTTTTGGAATATGTGGCTCGATGGCGTTGTGTGGAAAACTGGGTTGTGACTTTTAGAGACCTACAAGTAATGTTGGTTTGATCGTGTCTAGGCCCCAGTTATGGCCACATTAAGGGCAATTCGAGATACACCACATTTTTAGTATAGGAAGAAAGTATACAAATTACTTCAAAAAATCGTATCTATTGCTTCAAAGTCTACACATTACAACCATGTAAAAACAAATATTCTAAGTTATTTAACAAAAGCAGAAAAAAATATTGAAAAATAAATGGCGCATTTCCCCAGTTTTGGCCATGTTAACCCTACCTACGGCCAGTTGTTTCCCCACTTATGGCCACTTCATATTATAATAAAACTATGGCTAAAATAATTGTCAATCCATGTGCCAGAAAGTAATTTGTGCTTTATACAAGTATATAAGACAACAGACAACAAACATACATCAAATAGGTAAAAGGTACAGAAAAAAAAAAAAAAAAAACGTTAGGCAAAGTATTGTCCCAGTAATTACTAAAATCAACTTCCACACAAGTTTATTTCTCACGAGTATCAATGGAACCAGGGAACTTTGTTTTTAATGAACGTCCTTCTTGCATCAAGACTGTATCTGGCAGTTTCCCTGTAATATCTTCACCCATTATAGTCTAAACATGATTTTCAATGTATTCGAAACAAGTTTTCTGAACATTAGAACTTTTTAGGCACTGAATTTCATATTCAGAGTCAGAAAGCACTTTCAAAATTACAGATACATACTTAAAAATGACAGGTCTTGTTCTTCTATTTCCTGTTAAACTAAATTTTACCAAAATAAAGTCCCCTACTTTCAAATTCTCACTCAAAGATAGTTTCACATTTTCTGTATTTCATCTTCATCTCCTTCTATGTAGTCATCGAAACCGCTTCCATTGTCTGTCCATTCTCGTTCCTCAGAAGAACTATCACTTAACTCTTGTCTGTTTCTTGTTTTCCCCTTTTTTACATGAGATAACGCCAAGTGCTGCTCTTTGGACTTTAACTCCTTCATAGCTTTTCTCTTCCTTTTTTCCTGCTCCTTCTCCTGCTGCTCTTTTTCCTTTCTCCTGCTTCTCTTTTTCCTTCAGTTCATGATATTCCACCCACTTGTCACTAGTCACAACAGTGGGTGTATGTTCTTGCTTTCTCTTTGTGCCTCGTCGTTTGGATTCTGGCCAAGTGATGACACTTTCAAAAACTGTTGCTAATGATTTTGGTGGTGTCACTTGGATACGCACTGAAGATGGACTATGGTTGGATATTGGAGTACCTGAATTATGTGAAATACTGTTGGGGGTTGTTGATATATCTGCAGGAATAAGACTGTTGGAGAGTGAATTGCATGTTGAAAATATGTCAATATTATCAACATTTTGATTAAGTCTGTCTGTGTTTTGTGAAACAGTCTCTGTTTGATTATCTTCAGAGGGATGCGCTATGCTATCTGTCAGAATGTCATCAGTGTTACCACTAGCACCATGCATTTCAACCTCATCAGCTATTTTTCTCCAGAACTTGAAAAGTAATAATGCTTCTTGATTTCCTTCCCACTCATGATTGCTTCTCTTGGTTGCTCTGAACTCACCTAGAAGGACAGGATCAATTTGCTTTTCTATGTATGGGAAATGTCTCAGAAGTTCCTCATTTGTCTGAACTGTGGTTGAGGCTGGTATACTACGAACAACTATCTTGCTGTAATCTACATTGTTCACATTAAATGGAAACAGACCAGTGGCCCTGAAACCAGCACAAATATTTGCCACCATTTTAGGTTCTGTAATAATTTGTGACAGAACAGAAGGTACATCAGATTTTGAAATTTCAGTGCCATTATTTTCAAAATTCCATTTCTGAACAATCTTCTTCCACATTTTTTTCATAGGTCCAAAAACAGCTACATCTAATGGTTGCAAGATGTGTGTAGAATTGGGATGGAGAGCAACTAGAATTATCTGATATTCCCTACAATATCTGCTCAAATGAAGCGTCAAATGAGAGCAGTGCCCATCTAAAAATATTACTACAGGCCGGGGAATTTCAGCTTCTTTCAAGAACGGATCAAATACATTTGTTATATACTCAAAAAAACTTTCACCTGTCATCCACCCATTTTCTGTTTTTCCAATGCCTCAGTTTGGAGAAGCTGCTTTCACAATGATGCTGGAATCCTTGCATATTTGAATAGTGTTAAGGGAGGAGCAAATTTTCCAGCAGCATTCACTGCAAACAATGTAGTAATGTTATCTTTGTCAGAGTTACATGACTCATCATAAACATGATGGCCACGAGGACCTATGATTAATTCCCCTTTAGGAGCCGAAAAAAAGAAGTTTCATCCATATTAAAAATTCTATTTGGGTCATTTAACACATCCATATCATTTAAAGTGATGGATACTTCGTGAAACCAGTTTCTTATTTTCTCTTCTGTAACAGAAGCTCTAGCCCTATTGACATATTCTGCATGTTTTTGTGACAGAACCCTGTGTCTCTTAAGAAATCCATAATACCCCTTTTTTCCAGGTCGATTGTTAGTAAATGTAGCCTTACAACTTTCCATATCTGCATTCTCAGTAAGTTTTTGCACAGATGCACAGAGATTTTCGTTAGTAACTGGAAATCCCATGCTAGAACACTTCAAAACCCAGTCCACCAATTTTTTTTTCAATTTGTTCTCCTAAGACAGAAAGTGGACCACAGTGCCCTGTAGATTCTTTTGGAGATACACCACAAATTTTGTTTCTTAATGTTGTCCTTGGAACTTTGAACAACTTGCTTGCAGTAGCAACCTTCATTCCCTCATCAATAGCCTTTAGAGCGTCTTTAACTTTGCTGGGAGAATACTGAAACTTCTTATTCTTTGGTTGACTCATTTTTCCTATAAATAATGCACAAAGATTTAGTTAAAGAATGTTACATATTTGAATAGTGCCTATTGCATATTTTGTATCTTACAAGCATACGTAAATTAGTATGATATGCCAAGACAATACTAACAATGAGGTATATATTGATATAAAAATACCAAAAATATTTTAATAAACCTATTTAAATAAAATTAGCCTAGTGTAATGTAGAACAGAACACTAATATTGATTTTTTAGAAGTGGCCAAAACAGGATACATATATGTCTCTACTTATGGCCACATGCATGGCCATAACACGGAACCAGGGCTAAATATGGATCTGTTAATGGCCACATACTTTTGATAACATGTTTTTAGGCTGAGCGATATAAAACTTAAAAGAAATGAAAATATAATGTCCCATCTTACCTCTGAACAGATTAAGTTTCTTCTGATGTTTTATTTAAACAAGTAAAATACAAAAAAACAGATCATGTGTTGCTTAAAGAAAACTTCTGCAAAACCCAGCTTCTGCAACACTGATCATTTCACAAAATGGTGTCTCCAAACAAAAACAGACAAAAGAATGATTATGTAGACAAATGAAGAGAGCCTTTCACCAAGTTTATAATAATCTATAGTAGAACTGGCTGGTATTCCAGAGAAGCTTCAAAATTAACCTTTGACATCAAGGTGGCCATAAGTGGGGTAGTGGCCAAAACTAGAGCCTTCACCCTATCTGTCTATCAGCTGTTGAAGGCAGGTGTTTTGCTGCTTCTGCCCGCACTTACCCACAGTGGCTCAACAGTTTTCTACACTGGAACCTTGCAACTTCTTGAGAAATTTACGGCCAATTAGTACTAAAGTTACATGTGAATAGGTGCAAGCTATAGAATGATGTGTTTTAACTGACAGTCTTTCATGAAAGTGTTCCCAGTGGCCAGTGGGCAGCGATTTGCTTTATTACATGCTGATGTAGCTTGTCTCTGATACTAAGCTGTTTCAGGTAATCCACTGGGTAATGGCTGATTTGATGTGAATTATGAAGAAATGAACATGCTGGATGCAACCAAGTGGATGTGTCACAGCAGCATTATCAAGGATCCAAACCTGGAACCAACCAATTTCTTTATAAAAGGGAAGCTTTTCAATGTTTGATTTTTAAAACGGTAAAGCTCTGCAAAGTTTGGTTTCGGTGTCATTAAGCTGCATTTCTTTAAAATGCTCTGGTAAACATGGTGTTTAGATGGTTGTTGATCTTTTTATAAGGTGGAGTCATTTTGCTCGTGAGCTTTGATTTTTTACAGTTGTTCTATGCATTAATATTGTCTCTGTTCACCAGAGATGAAGTGAAATGAGTTTGTTGTGGTACTATATGAAACAATTTAATGTGATATATTTTGCAGATTTTCCTAAGTCGTGATTTAATAAAGCTATAAATTTGTTATTGCTAATTCGTCTCAATCAATCTCATCATCTCATCCTACTGCCCAGTACTATAAGAACTGCAAAAAGTGTGTTTGGAAAACCTGATCTTTATTATGTAAGGCTGTAAACAAAGCACATGTTCAAACTGCACAGTCGGTTTGTATGAAAATAATGGGACTTTTTTCAGCAGAGTGTACTAAAAACAAGGACACTACTACTATAGGTAACATTGCAGGAGAAAAAAGTGATGTAATGAAAAGATAAGAGACCCGGGGTATTATAAAAAAACATGTCTTGTACAAGAAGGAATATTCAATACCCAATTTTGGAAGAGCAAAATGTTACACACTACAACCTAAGTGGATGGTTCCACACCCACACGGAGATGTCTTTGTATGTGTTGTGGAAATTTTTTTTAACTTTTCTTGGTAAATTTGAAGAACTTACTTGAATCTGCTACAAATGGCTCCTTACTTGTAAGTATAAGTTTTTAATAGTAGGCCTATTTGATGTATTGTTCCAAGAATATGCTGTTTGTCCTGGAAAGCGAGCATTCTTCTAAAGTTACATATGTCTTTCTGGAAGAGAACAAACTAAGAAAAATGGTTGCCATTGACTCCTTCACTGGCAAACTTTGAAAATGAACAGCGAAAGCAGCAACACACCAATGTCTTAATGAACTTCAACACCATACTACAAAAGTGAAGTGTTGTCTACAGATTGAACAACTTTGCTTGGTGCTACACTGATTTTGCCAGAGACTGGTCTGGGATAAGAAGAGTAAAGGTGCCATTGCAGTAATGGTCACATCACTTTTTACAAAAGTGAATATTCACAATACAAGCCAGACAGGAGTGATATACACACGAAACAAGACACAAGTGTTGCAGTTGTAAACAATGACAGGGGGCATGACTCAGAATATTACACAAGATGTTTCAACAGTTGCATTCATAGGCACAGACAATCGGTATCAACTGTCTGAATTCAAAAAGTCATTTGTGCCAGTGGAGTGAGTAACCAGCTTTGTGATGGTATAGGAGAGGTGCCGAAGCACTAGACTACAAACATTACCTTTCCAGCACACGCACAGCAATAATTTAGAATGCTATGCATTTTACAAGAATGATGAAGTGATGCAAATCATTAGAACAACAACTCTTATCCTATTGCCAAATGTGAAAATTGGAGAATCCTACCAGAAGAAAATAGAAGAGTAGCCCACCAGAATACCTCTGTGAAATAAATTCAGAAGACACAGGACTGGACTCAAAGGTTATAGATATCAGTCGTGAATTAAAGGAAATCATCATGCACTGGCTGCTTGATTTAGATTTCCTTGTAAGACAGAAACACTACCAACAGTGCTCACTTCTAATGATTTGAAGATTGCGACAACTCAAATTCCTATTGCTTCAATGAGAAAGCATCAGTTGGTATCAAAGGAAGATACTGTCTCAGTTGAAAACACACACACACACACACACACACACACACACACACACAGTTCACTGAATTACTGATTTCAGTTTTACACAGTGTACAAAAGTACTATTCTTTGGAGCCTGTATGTTTTGGAATTCATATAGATATTTTCTTCTTTTTAAGATGTTTGAAAGCTGTGTGTATTAGATATCCTTAATGAGGTTAAAATGCTACCATAAAGTAAGACTAGATTTTTATTTCAAGATAATATGGCGATACTTTGGTGATGGAAACTGGTTTAATGTAGCCAACAGCATAATTTTCAAACATTTCAAAAACCATTACACATAACATTTGTTTTGGAATTACTACTTTAAAAAAAATTGAATTTTGATTTTACTAGTATACATGCGAAACTTGGGCCCATATTTCAAAACGATGATTTCATTTTAATCAGAAAATTAACATAGAAAAAGAGGGGACAACAAAATATCCAGGAATACCCAATTTAACATTGTCACCCAAGGTGCCATCTTTAGAAGCCTGTATAACTGAACAGGAAATTTTTGGCCAAAACAAGAAAAATACTGTTAAGGGTCATGCCAAATCCTTATAAAAACAATCTAAAAAAGCAAGAAAATAGAATAAGGATTACAACAGTAACCCAAAATCCTGCAATAAAGAAAGCCAACTCTTTTGTCTTATAAGGGAAATACTGTACACTAGCTACTTGACTTCAATCTTCGCTAGTTTCTGTACTATCATTTTGTAACTTCACGCATCCCTTCAAACGCTACAAATTTTTAGAGGTATATGACAATTATGAAGAAAGTTACAGGCATGCAGAGTTGACACTGTGTGATATTTACATGTATATGTCTCAACATAAATGGCTATAATCCAAGTTCTAATCGAAACATAATAATGAAACTTTATCGTAAAAAGCTAACGAGTAGAGCTTTACACTGATATGCAGCATGGAGGGTTTCTAAGAATTTTCACATTGAAGGTTATTGACCTTAACATTTGACCCCACTTTCAATTATTTTGGAAAAAATATACTGGTTGCTCTAATATGCTAATACACACATGGTAAATATCAAGCTGCCAAATCAGAAACATCATGCCTAAAAATTAACTTTGTCAGCATCAGTACACTATCAAGATGCAAACGATAGCACATTGCTATGAATCACAAATTATTAAAAAATACATTTTATAATAAGTAATGTTGTGTAATAATATGGTTTGTATTAGTGCAGTGGTGTTGTGAATCATTTAGAGGGTAGTTTCAATGAAAAAGGCAATAAAAGGCGGTTCCATCTTGTTTCACAAGTTTCCGAGTAAACTGTTAATGTTCATTAGATCTGATGCCTGAGTATATGCTTCCAGTAGGTGTCACTGGATACAGTCTTGTCAGAATGTCACATCTTCTGATAACACAGGTGTCTGGTGAAGCATGGAACACAAATGCTGGAGATGGTCCATGTGAATGCAATAAGTTGACCCATACTTCATCTGTTTCTTCATAAGTTTATAAGACATGTGGAACCCACCAATGACTGACATACATACGGGCAACAAATCCACATATGCCTGTTAACAGCATTTCTTTCAATATAGCAATCACTGACTCTTCTCTGCTCACTAAAATCACAGTATGCCTTAATTTTTACTACATCTTTGTTAATTATTATGCTTAAGGGTATCTGGAATTGTACTTTTACTCTTAAAATGTTGCTTCAGCTTGCTCATGTCTTAATCATGATAGGAAACTGACATGCAGTTGAAGAAACATGAAGGAATATTTTCTTTGCACCATTGAAACAATTACTATGGTGTCAAAAAATGGTTTTCATGATGATGTTTGAAGCTAGCAGGTGTGGCTAATCTCTTTAAGCTCCTGCAACCACATTAGGTCCTTTACAATGTGCTGTAGCAAAATAATGCAACTGAAGCTCTTCCTGGAGGCAGGGCAGAGTCATGAAATTCGTTCAGTTCTCCTATAAAGGGCAACACATCCATCCAAGAAATGATAAATGTGCTTTAGGGTTGGAATGTGATGTTTTAAGAAGTTTATGAAATTGTGCTGGGAATAATACACATGCACTACATCATGCTAAGGCAATCAGATATTTCTGCATAGGACACATGGTATATTTCAATAGTATTTGCGTCTCTGTAGTACGCTACAAACTGGTGAACTGACAGAGAATGTGTTGCCACAGCCTTTCTGCTTTCATTTCTGTTCTGCTTTTCTCATCTAACTATTAGAAAAATGTCACAAAAATAAACAGGTAATGTAGATTAATGTACAACAAAAGTATATGAACGACCTGATCATTCTCATGGTTTAGTCACTGTACCTGTGTTATGTCACAATTTAGCTATGATTTCACTAAATTTAAATACGGAAAAAGAATAAGTGAAGATTGCTTTCCATCCAATAATAATGTCTTAGACAATGAACTGTAAAGCACAAGTTACGAAATAGCCTATTAGGATGGGCTTTAAGATATTTTTATGTCATACCACTACTCATTTTCATTGACAGTATGTTTCTAAGATTTACGTTAATAAAATCCATGAGTGTTTCGCATATAGCAGTACATACTTCAGGAAGTTTTTGGAAACACATGCGGTTGATATAAGAAATAGAAATGACTTGCATAATTATCTATTGACATACGGGTCTGAAGTTTTGGAATAAAGCCATGTGATGGTTGCAGTTGCAAATCATTGATCAGGGCCAAACCACGACTTCTTTGAAGCTTATGCAAAATTCAGGCACCCACATTTTTCTGTGACTATGTTGTTTTGCCTTCACAACCAAGAGCTGCTCATTATACAAAATAAACCACGTTGTATGTTTCTGGTCTCTGTCATGCCGTATGAAATGTAAGTTAAGTGACTTTACCACGACAACATTTCAGTGCCAAAAAAAAAATGACACACATCAGATGCCTTCTCTTCTATTTGCTCCAGTGTAACTGCTTAATGACGACGAGCACACGCAAACCCACTGTGAATTGCTTGCAAATGTACATTCATTTGTGTTTCTTCTGTGTACAGGGGGCTTCTAATGTGCAACATTCAGCTATCGCTACCTGCATGTGTAAGAGCTCTATATGCCCTGACATCCACATTTTCTTCCCCTGCTTACAAACTAGAATGGATGTTTTACAATGAATTTTCTGCCTGTGACAGTTCTGATGTAAGCGAAATTTAAATGAAAAGATTTAACAATAACTGTCTGTCAAATGTGTGCAGATATTAAAGCTTGAATGTCAGGGAATATGATTTCCTAAATGAAGTTCCAACTGTATTTTTAGAAATCTTGTGGCATGTAAGCATAGCACAAAATCACTAATGGGACTACTGAAGCATGGATAGAAACAGTTGGAATGTAATACAATGAGGTGACAAATGTCATGGGATGGCAATATGCACCTCTACAGATGGCAGTAGTGTTGTATACACATGGTATAAAAGGGCAGCTGTCATTTGTACTCAGGTGATGGACGTGAAAAGATTTCTGATGTGATTATGGCTGCACAATGGGAATTAGTAGAGTCTGAATGCAGAAGAGTAGTTCAAATCAGACAGACGGGACATTCCATTTGGGAAATTGTTTTCAAAGTCCATATTCAAAGATCCACAGAGTCAAGAGCATACTCAGAATATAAAATTTCAGGCATTATGCCTCACTGCGGACAACAAAATGGAAGACAACCTTCACTGAACAACTGAGAGCAGAGATGTTTGCAAAGAGTTGTCAGTGCTAACAGACACGTAATATTGTCTGAAACAAACACAGAAATCAATGTGGGGCATACCACAAACATATCCAATAGGACAATGTGGCAAACTTTGGCGTGAATGGGCTATGACAGCAGTCAACTGATGCAAGTGCCTTAGCTACAGCTGGGCTTGTGACCGTATTGATTGGATCCTAGATGACTAGAAAACCGGGCCTGTAAGTCCCAATCTCTGTCGGTATGAACTGATGGTAAGGTTTGAGTGTGGTGCAGATCCAATGAAGCCATGGACCAAAGTTGTCAACAAGGCACTGGCAAGCTGGTGGTGGCTCCATAATTGTGTAGATAGTGTTTACATAGAATGGACTGGGTCCTCTGGTTCTGCCATTCATAGACTTTATGTTCCCAAACAACAATGGAATTTCTGTCAATTACAATGCTAAATTACACCGAGCCACAATTGTTCGTGACTGGTTTGCAGGACATTCATTCAATCAGGTGAAAATTTTGACCAGCCACATCACCTGACATGAATCCCAGTGAACATTTATGGGAGATAATTGAGAGGTCAGTTCATGCACAAAATTGTGCACCAGCAACACTTTCACAATTATGGACAGGTACCGAGGCACCATGGCTCAATATTTCTGGAGGGGACTTCCAATGACTTGTTGAGTCCATGCCACATCAAGTTGCTGCACTACGTCGGGCAAAAGAAGGTCTGACACAGTATTAAGTGGTATCTCATGACTTTTGTCACCTCAGTGTAAAGCAATTTTTGTTAAATTTTGACTTGGCTGTTAGCACAGATCTTCTGATGGAAATGTTGAATCAAAATTAAAAGTACTAGTGTTTACTTCCACCTCCACAAAACCGGACTATTTATCTTGCAATATGTTAAATCTGGTCACTAATTATTCATTATATTTACTATGACATATTTACATTTTATAGCAGAAACATAATTCATTTGATTAGTATATCTAATATAGCTTTTACTTGGTAGCTGTTAAAATAAGACAACCATTACTTTTACACGAATTCAAAAACTATGAAAGAGGCAGAACACAGATTTCCTGTCAGTGACTGTGTGATGGGCTCCTCTGGTCCACTGGCTGCTAGCTTCACATTCTGTCACCATCTTACTTTAAGTAACTCCTGACAAACCCTCACTCCAAAAGTTCCACAATCACAAAGTAACTATTGGACATAGACAACCTTGCTAACTTCAAAACCATTGCCTACACAATGCAAAGATTTGGTAAAAGTTACATATTGGTTTTTCACTAATGCACATGGAAAACGGAAGGAGAAAAGCATGAAGTATCACTCTAAAATTACACTTACTAATACTGTAGCAATATATCTGAGACAGCTTTAGCCTTTGATACTACCTGTCAACTTAAGAGTTGCGACAAGATGGTGCTATGTCTGGCAACGTCATACGTCTGTGGAGATTTAGTCTGTTTCGTTTGGGGCCACTAGTAGTGTTAGTTTTGCACATCATTTCTATTCTCTCAAAATTACAATATTATTTGTAATGGCAAAACACAGAATTAGGGTAACAGCAGGCCTACAGTTAAATCGAAAGTGGACTGTAATACTTGAGAACCATGGATTTTAGTTCCAAAACACACAGTGACTCAAGACCATATGCTGTTACTAAATATTCAAATTTAAAAGTTTGACAAGATGCATCAACAAAGACAAAAATATGAATTATTAATAATGTTAAAATTAATGGAAGACAGTTCAATACACTGACATTTCAGGAGTTTGTCATCTCAAAATTTGGTTACAGTTTTGATCTTATATTACTAAATAACTTGGCTTTTGTGTGACCTGTTTGTAATGTAGAATTTTTTGTTTGTTTGTAATAATCTCTACCAGAACACATTGTGATTTTTCTGCAATGCTCTTTGAGATACCTTTCAGAAACATTTGCGTTCAGAGCTACAATTCAGTGTTCCAGAATGACAGTCAGATACAGATTTACACAGAAAATGTTACATTTCAACGAAGTACCAGGATCACAGAAAATAAGACAACGAAATACTCCAGTTCAAGGTTTTGAAAATACGTAACACACTGTATTCCTGCCAGAATGTTAAAACAAAACTGTTAATTTGTTCAGTAGATAACTCAATCTTATTTGTTTGATTGGTGTCTCAATGATCCATGTATAATGTCTGCAACAGTTCTGTGATACTAAGTGTATTTGGACTTGCAACAACGAAGTGAATAAATCGCCATGTGCTGGTAACTGACACTGAAATAGTGCTGTGTTCCGTCTAGTGAGACCTGCAGTTCAATCACCATACTTTTACGTCACTGAAAAAGTTTCCTAAATTCAGATTTCAAACACATATTTAATCTGAGTGCCGATATGTTTCTACAGTGAACTCCATTTAGATATGCAATAATTAGAAAAAAAACTAAAACCTATTTACTTAGTAGCTAAATGACCAGCATTGTTCCTTGAAGTGTCCTGCAGCCAATCCACTGATAATGATAATTTATCACTTTAGCTTCCTGCGAGGATTATTATTTGCACGCTTTCCCGAGAAGTGTAAACTTATCGATTAGGATTTACAAAGAGGAACACACTAACATTACAAGCGCAGTGAACTAAGGTTTCAGGAAGAAATAAAATTGACGTCGAGTACTTGAAAACTGTTAAGGAAATTCACATCCAATTAACTTCTGAGACAACTGTGAAAACTACTCTTCAGGGTCAACCAGAGTTTCTGCTTAGAGCGTAATTATACCATTTAGTAAAGCAGACATGTGGAGTTATATTGATAATTGCTGGAAAATCTAAAATTATTTCTAGCAACAAACGAAAGTATATTTAATAGAAAACACCTAAATGCGACATGTTTTGGCTCTGAATTCCGACTTCGTTGTCAAACTGAAATTATTTTTCTGAGAAATATGCTGCCCAAAGAAAAAGAAAACACATAATTGCGGTCACTGAACCATTTCTGTTCACGACCCTGACACTGCCATTGCCCTGACGCAAAAAGTGTCAAACAGGAACAATGACACAGAACTGAAAAAGCACTTACCTCTTTCACTTCCTTCCATTCCTTACAGTTTCTCACTGCTTCACGCAAAATTACAGTACAAAATCACTCAAGCTGCCTACAAACTGATAATATTCAACCCACTTGCAGTACAACAAACATGGCCGGATCTCTGTCACAAACATTAAGTTCGTTGAACTCTGAACGATCATTATATGATGTTCTATCCTCGAATACATCCCTCATAAAAATCATATTTTAGAAAATGTGTCAGTCTCATATGCGTTTAATGGTGAAGACGAGACGAAAATAATTACTTATGCAATACTTCTCTTGACTCATTAGTCAAACTTATTGATTCAAATAAATTTCCCGTATACTTTCGTAAGTTCAATGAATTTTATCAGTTCGTACGGAAATTTCTCTTACATGTGTAATGTGAATGCCATTTATAGTTAAATTATATACTTCAGTCCTTCATTCTGAATGTGCATTATTTGAACAGGTAGTAATATGAGTATACTCTTCGGAGTTTTGTTTATAGTGCCCGAGTAGAGATATTCATTTGTTCAGGCATGTATGTTTCGAAAGTGGGCGCTGAGATATTTTGTTTATATCATCCATCGATTAAATGTGTGATTTGTTGTGCAGTGTGTTTTTCAGTTGTGACACCGGTTCGTTATCTCCCAATAATGTAAAATGAGATTAAAACCCTTTCGTGTAAGTAAGAAATGGATATTGTTATTTTCTGTGACTATGTGTTTCTTCGGCTATTTCGGGCTGTTCACGCATTTATTAGAACGAGATTATAAAAGCAGCTTCAGCTACCCGTATGAGGGTGATGTACGACGTTTTGTAGACCAGCTTAAGAATAACGAAACACCTGACGTTAAGCCAATCAATGTGTACAATTATAGTTTTATTTCTGCGTGCACGAAGAAGTGTAGCACTCCAGCCAAAGAAGTCCTTCGAATAGTATACATTGTAAAATCTGCACTGCCTAATTTCCAACGCCGAAAGGCAATACGAGAAACGTGGGGATTTGAAAAGAGATTTTCTGACGTGCAAATCAGAACAGTTTTTGTTCTTGGTGTGACTGCAGATGATCGAAAACTGCTACAAGAAGTTCAGAAAGAAAGCGCAAGACATGGTGACATTGTGCAGGCAAACTTCATCGATGATTATTTCAATAACACTATTAAGACAATGATGGGAATCTCATGGGCTTTCGCATATTGTCCCAATGCGCAATTCTATTTTTTCAGTGATGATGACATGTATGTATCAACAAAGAATGTATTGAGGTTTATACGGAATCCGGCTCACTACCCGGAATATTTAGAGACTCCTGTCATTTCACTAAGGAGACGCGAAAAACGGAACGTAATTGAAGGACGTACCTCACACGACATGCAATACAGTACTTCTGGTCAGATGATGCGACGCTTACATCAATTTCAAGATTTTGAATTGGCTGACGATGTTGTTTTATTTGCAGGGTATGTATTTGTATCTTCGCCTCAGAGACATTTTAGCAGTAAGTGGTATGTACCATTGTCGGAATACCCATATAATATGTGGCCCCCATACGTCACTGCAGGAGCATACATTCTTTCCCGCAACGCCCTAATTGACATGTATTATGCTAGTCTGTACACAAAACATTTCAGATTTGATGATATATACTTGGGAATTTTGGCAAAAAAGTTGGGAATTGAACCTTTTCATTGCAGTGAATTTCATTTTTATAAAATGAATTACAATGTCTATAGTTACCATTATGTAATAGCTTCACATGGTTATTCTGACCCTGATGAAATAATCAGAGTATGGAATGAGCAAAGAAGTGTCGGCAATGCATAAATACTTTTAATTCAGTATGGTGTCACCTGGAGCTGGGAGGCAGATCTTATACATACAAATAAAACTGTAGATGTTTAAATCTAGTCCAATAGCCAAAAATGTTAACTAATTTTAAATATTGTGGAAAATCAGTTATCTAATATATAAACATCACTTGTAAATGACAAAGCGTGACATCCATTCAGTAATAGTGAATTTCACCAATCTGTAATACTCATAATTATGTAAATGGTGAGTAATTAGCTGATATTATTGCCAGTGTGACTGACAAAGAATTTGCTTATATATCGTCTGGTGCTATAGTTGATATGCCAATTCCAAATTTTTTCATTTTAAGAATCCAAGTGATGCATGTGATGTAGCAGTACAGGAGTGATGGAAAAACTTTGAGCTGAGTGGAATTTTTTTATTGCACCTACTCTTTTTGTAGAACACATTCATTGTGACAACCTCTGTATCTTACGTCCAAGGTAAACGTTATAATTAAGATCTATTTAAGATAATGTACTGATAATGTAAAAATATATAAATTCACTGCTCATTTACAATTAAGAAGATCTCATTTATGGTGTTAACAGACAATGCAGAACAAGTTTTAATCATATTTCATTTAGACCATTTTTTTTAGTAGAAATAATTTGTAATTAAGTTTTCACTGTAATCATTATTTTACTGAAAGGCAGAAAAGAAGCAAATGTTAGCAGTAAGGCACTGTTGGTGTCTTGGCAAGGTTGAAATAATTAGCAAATTGAATTACGATATAATTTTTTATTGTATTCTAAATGGAGTATTTCAAATCTTGTGAACAAGATGGCTCATTGTCTGTTAACTTTAATAGATGTTCCTGAGCTCACACTAAAAGACTGACAAAGAATGTATAATGGAGATGTTAAACAAGTGGAGCCAGAAATTAAAGAAGAAAGCAGTGATATTGTTAATTACAGGGATCATTTTGGGTAAACTTTTATTATTAGGACTGATGTTGTTAATCTCACAACCAAAAGACTGACAGAGCATGTATAATGTAATTGTAAAAAAGAACCAGGAACTAATAAAGCAGAAATTCTGCTGATGAGATGAATTATTTCTACTTGTCCAGAATGTTCCTGAGTTACATAAGAAATGTATTGAACTAAATTATAGTTGTCAACGGAGGCATCCGATGCCACCCGTCAGATTTGACCCATGATGTAAGGGTGTTGTTGTGTGTGACGTCATGATGGCATGGAGTTCAGTTTATGAGTGTGTTGTGTTTGTAGATGCGTCTTGTTGCGGTTGGTGTCCTCTGGTGGTGTGTATATGGTCCGTGTGTTATGTTGTGTATTGGGTTCATTTGGGTGTTGGTGCTTGAAGTGCGCATTTATCGGTCGTGACTGTTGTAGAAGAACGGAAATTTTGATGTTTGTCGCGCGGTAAGTCATTTAATTCAGTTTGGAGATATGTGGTTTTTGGTGTCATGAGCTGCTGTTGACCTGTATAGGTCAAGGGAAGTGTCATATTCCAATTTTTGTTGTTTTAGGTGTTGGTTTTGTGGTATCGACAGTCATGGTGTGATTATAATTTTTGGAATAGTTGGTTTTTATTTTATGGTATCAACAATTGCGATTGAGCTCTGTAGGTGAAGGGAAGTGAGCGATTCCTGTTGATATTGCAATTGTAGCGGAATTTGGGAATTTTGTGGTGTTTTTAGGTCATCATTTTGTGTGGTTCGGGATCATGGTGTGTGTATGTGTTTATATTTAGTTTGTCTCCATCCAGAAACCCTTAATTTCCCACACTTGTCCAGTTAGTCTCATTATATTTTTGGAGGGAGATGTTTGTTGGTTTTATATGTATTTTCATGTCCGTTGGCATGTTTATGTAATGATGTCATAAGCGCCATATTGGAGACGTTAAGAATGGTTGTTTCCGCCATATTGGTGATGCCATAGGTCAAAGCAGACGGGTGGAATCGGACTCTTCTGTATTCTCGTTGTTGCCTACCAACTAACTTTTTTACATACACATTTTGGAGATATATTTTATAACAGGTCTGACATGTTTTATATTTTAAACAATTGTTTTGTAGTAGTTATGAGGACCACTGACATTAGCCTTCGCAAACTGTACTGTATGAATCAGGATCAGTAGGCAGAAGTAATGTTAGAATTCTCAGACTAGCTAACACTCTTGTTTTCATTAAATGCTTGCATTTGCTATTTTACCTATACTAAATTCATCAAAACATTTCCTTACATCAGAATGACTTCTTCTGTTTTCTGGTCATATAACTGTATTGAGAGAAATATGAGATTTGTAATTTTTTCTTTCATCTGGCATTAGTCATAATGTTCCAGTGCCATGAACCAATTAAAAAATTCAGTTCTCCCTTATGCTACTGTAATTAGAACTCGTAGTCTAAATTTGATGGAAGGTGCATATTTTCAATCCAGGTAGGTTCAAAAATTTAATACCTCATTTTGCAATGGTACAAGGACCTATTCATTGAAAAGTACGTTAAAATATATGTAAAAAGAATATTCATCTAATGGAAAAAGATCTGAGATAACTCGCTTCTAGTGCGATACTTTTGCTTGTGCCTTAAAAATATGCAAAATTATGTCCTGTGTTAAATCCCAAATGTCTCCACATTGTCTCATGAAGTGAGGCCATTTGGCTCTGTTGATGGTGGTCCATCTGTAGTATGGGAACGTTAAGTTCTTCGCCCCTCTGATGCTATTTGAGAGAAGTAGGGTAAGTGCTGGCACCAGGTTTCACCCCCCCCCCCCCCCCCTCCCGTCCTCCAGCCATTTGTGCCATACAATTTTAGATTACAAGTAGAATTTGTGAATGACTTTTGCAGTATTTTTTAGACTTCTAATTTAACTCCCATGGGTCACAAGTGTGGCTTCATTGAAGTGCACCACCACCACCACCACCTCTAGCAGTAAGTTATAACTTCATGGTAAGATAGTAAGATTATAGTTTCACCTTTGTCATTGTATTTTCCTGCAAATGAGAGGTATTTTGTTTTCTATGATAATGTTACTGGGAAACTCCTATTTTCACCTATTAAAAAAGAAATTTATCCACTGTTAACACTCGTTTTTTCTAAACTGCTTACAACAGTGTGTCTTGTCTTCAGTATTTTCTGTCATTTACACAGAATTTTTATTTTTCATTTTAATTTTTTTATGAAGCCTCGATTCTTGATTCTTATACTAGGTGTAGGAAGATAACACATTGACAGAAGTGAAACTCTAGTCAATGATTTCCCTAAACCACTTCAGGCAAATGCTGGGAATAGTCCCTCTGAAAGGGCATGACCGATTCCTTCCCTAATCCGATGGGGACTAATGACCTCACTGTTTGGTCCCATTCCCTCAAATGAACCAGTCTATGTTAGAACTGGAAAGGAGAAAGTAAGACTGCGCAGGATCTGCCTCATATAACAGAAGAGTTCTTTGAAATGTACATTGGCAACTCTGTTAAAAACTAACAGTCTTTTATTTATTTATTTATTATTGAAAGTGTGTGATGAAGACAAAATTAAAGAGTACTAAACTGAGAATATAGATTTTAGTGATGTCACATGAACTTTAATGATCTGTATCTGAGTATGTACACCAGTAGTATGGGAAGGTATGTTAGGCAGTCAGTTGTTCCGAAAAGGGAAACAATTCATTAATGTTAAAGTTGTAAATTCGGAGCCATGTGCTTCCAATCCCTGTACTAGTCTGACAAGTCTTTAGGTTTCTTAGTTGTTTAAGGCAAATGCTATAATAGTTCCTTTTGAAAGGCCGTGGTTACTCATACCCCCAATCCTTCTGTTAACTGAACAATAGTCCTAACTTTTATAGTTCAGACTACCTCACCCTTTCGTATTATATAGGGATGTAAATTATTACAAAATCATGTGTATTAAGCAACACACAAGTTGATCATAGCAGAAATGGGACAAGATTGCTGCTTACTTTTTAATTTTCCACTCTTATCTACCCAGTGACACAGGATTTACTTTTGCCACAGCTTATATCTTTGTCTTTTGGAGATACAAATGAAAGTATCATTTGAACCTAGAAATTTATCCATCTATTCAAAGAAGTAAACATTCTATCAACTTTTGTACATTCATGTTACCTTGTGGAAAATTGGAAATTTGTGATAAGGACTTATGGGGGACCAAACTGCTGAGGTCATCGGTCCCTAAGCTTATACACTACTTAATCTAACTTATGCTAAGGACGACACATGTTACCTTGTGTGTTTCGTTGTTCTATTCATACTTTGTTATTATGATCCAGATATAGGCATAAAATACAACTGAGCCGTCCATAAGTTGTATGTCACATAATTCTATGTTTGTACTGAAATATTTTGTGTTATATCAGTTTAAAAAACTATTTGTATGAAAGTTATTGTAAACACAGTAAAATGTTTAATAAAAGTAGTACTAAAAATGCTGCAAACTAAACTGCCAATCATTGACAGACACATGAGTGACAAAATGAACATTATATCTCATATTTCAGTCAGGCCCTTACTAATTTCGAAAAAAGTGAAGTGGTGCTGCAGGACACAAATTAATATCAAATTTTTTGAAAAAATAAGAAATATAGTGATGTGGAAATTTAAGGTTACAGGAGCTCTGTTAGTGGTCTGGATTAATTCTATCCTGACAGCATATTATTGCAGTGACAGACATCTGCAGTAATGCAATTAAATTTGCATGTCATTTCAGCTTTCATTTATGGTGCCAAACATACAGCATTGGCGCCTGAACAAAGCATTCTCATACCAATAGCACCATCTCTATTATGTCATGTGCCAGTAACCCAACATTCATCAAAGCGCCCAAGGACGGTCTATCTGATCCTGACACTACACTGTCCACTGCTTGAACATACTTTTTGAGCTATATAATCATCAAAGACCATAATTTAACAGTATTACAACAGTCAAACGATGGAAATTCCAGGATGGAATGGAACAGTATGAAAAAGAAAGTTCCTACTCATGATATAGCGGAGATGCTGAGCTGCAAATAGGATTGCCATCTCTCAAGGCTCACGAAGAATAAGAAAATTATTGAAAGGTTGTTAGTGAAGGTGATGTCGGCATGCTATTGTAGAGGCCAAAGAGAAATACACTTGTATAGCAATTGGTGTTTCAAAAAGGACTTTAAAACTTTAAAAATTGATATATATTTATTGAAAAAAGATACAGAGTTGGGATTAGTGTTATTTTTTTAGGGAAACATAAGCTTTTTTATCTTAAACTAAAGATGTTGTATGTGGCTTCTGTTGCTTATCCTGCACACATCCAATCAGTTTAGAGCCATCACGAACATGTTGCAATGTTTGATGTGGATTTTTACTGCCCCAAATCCTGCAGTTGTGTGTGTTAACCTTGCCACTTAAATGAAAAGTTGACTCGTCAGAAAAGATTATTTTGTCCAAGAAATGTTCATCCTTATGTAATCGATTTAACATATCTGCACAGAAGTTCTGGCGAGCAATTTGATCATTGTCTTTTATTGCTTGTACAATCATCAATCTGTACGGTTTCAAATGCAAATGGTTTCTCAACACATGCTAAACAGTCGTATGTGGGATTTGCAGTTTGTGAGATGCCAGGTTGATTTTGCAGGGCTGTTGACAAAACGTTGTCTTACTCACTCATCACTACGTCATCAGATGTGCTTGGACGACCTGATGATTTCCCATGTCTTACCGAGCACCTTGTTTCTACAAAACATTTATGCCACTCATAAACTGTCTGCCTACTAGGAGGATCTTATGTGTAATTGATATGGAAATTACACTGAACTGTTGTCACCAATTTTGATTCTTCAAACCAAAACACGCAGCTAGCATGCTCAGGCCCAGTGAAGGCAGCCTTCTTTAACACAACTGTCACTAGCACTCCTTATGGTACAATTCAGTGCTTGTGAAATACATGTATCTCCCACAAATTGACACTATAATCACCTTTGTAGGTACTGTGAATTAATTTTTATGAATTTTCAAAATTGTAAAGTCCTTTTGAAACACCCCGTATATAAAGAATCTGCCATAGATGTAACTGAAGTCACTAATTTCTGACAAATATAATTTGTTGGAAAAAAACAGTATGCTCATACAAACCAAACACGATCAACATTCAAAAATGACTGACAGGCTGAAGACCTCTGTTCAACTACTCAAAGTCTCGTACTTGGTCGAGTTTTCCACAAGCTAATATTTACAAATGTCTACTGCTGCACACAGAAACCACATTATACAAGAGTATACTTTTAGTATACATACAATGATATAGATCCTTGGAAGAACAGAGTACAGTCAATGTTGTACCAAAGTTTGTGAACCAGGTTACGACATCCAACCACAGAGACTGGACCACTGGCAGAGCTGCAGAGACCAGACTGTGTCTGTCAAGGAGGCAGCTGGTTGGCGGTGGCATCGTACACAATCGGATGTATGGCTCGATGTGAACTGATTTTGCATGGCTGTGCACAGGCCTAAATACTGTCGCACAGCAGGATATCGCAGGAACTAACAGTTGCGTGGCAGGTAAGCAGTCCACGGCATTGTTGTGCTAGATGGGTTGCCGGCCATACAGGCTGAATGTTGCAACATCGTAGTGTATGACACTTTTTTGTGCTTTTTTACAGTACTGTCAACAAGTATGAAAAAGACAGATTGCTGCTAACTGTAAAGATGACACGTTGAGCTGCAAACAGGCACAATGAGAAGACCGTTACACTGAGCTTTCAGCCAAAGCCTTCTTCAGAAAAGAAAGCAACACTTTCATGCCCCACGCATACATGACCGCTATTTTTGGCTTCTCTGGGCAGTTTGCGACTGCTGCATTGAATGAAAGCAGCAATCTGGAGTGGGGCAGGGAAGAGGGAGGGATAGCAGGATACAAGTGGGGGGGGGGGGGGGGTAGGGGGCGAGAGAGAGGAGAGTGCTGTCTGACAAGAACTTGTGACTAGATGGCAGGGATTAGAAAAGGAGAGGACCAGAGAAGGGCAAAAGACTGATGGGTGTGTTGGCAGAGAGCAGCATACAGTGATGATGAAGGAAAAGGAGTTGGGAGGAGGACAAAGAGGGAGCAAACTGTTGGGTGGAGGAACACTAGGTTGAAGGTGACATGGCATAATTTGGGGTATGGAGAATATGTTTTATGTGTAACTGTCATCAGTGGAGTTCAGAAAAGCTGGTGGTGGAGGGAAGGTTTCAGATGGCCCTGGTTGTGAAGCAGCCATTGAAATTGAGCATGTTATATTCAGCTGTATGTTGTGCCACAGAGTGGTCCTCTGTGTTCTTGGCAGCAGTTTGGCGGTGGTCATTCATCCTGGTGGACAGCTGGTTTGTAGTCATATCAATATGTGCAATGATTGTAGTGGAGATGGTATACAATGCACCTGATTTCACCGGCCTGGCGGAAGACCTCTGCCATTTGTCTGATTACTCTGCCTATAAACTGTGCCAGAGTGATTTCATTCAAGAAGTCTAACATAGCCTCCAATCCCTGTTTAAAGCCTTAGGCCCTTCCCAGAACCTCTCCCTTGAGTCCATTTCCCTCCTCACCCATGTACACCCACCTTATACATGCTCCCCAAAATCAACAATCCTGGATGACCCATCGTTGCTGATTGTTGTGCCCCCAATGAAAGAATTTCAGCCCTCATTTTCCAACACCTTCAACCAACCGCCCAAAATCTAGCCTCCTACATGAAACACACCAACCACTTCCTTCCTCAACCCTCCAACATCCCCTCCGCTTTACCTCTTGGATCCCTTCTCGTCACTGAATCTCTATACACCAACGACCCTCTTGCCCAAGGTCTTGTCACTGTTGAACACTACCTCTCCCAAAATTTTTCAGACTCCAAACCCAATAGCTCATTTCTCATATACCTTACTAATGTTATCATAATATACAACTATTTCTCCTTTGAAGGGAAGGTATACAAACAAATCCTGCGCAAAGACATGGGCAGCCACATGATACAACACTATGCGAATCTGTTTATGGGTCATGTAGAGGAAATCTTCCTAGCTTTCCAAAAACACAAATCCCTGGTCTGTTCTTGTTCATTGACAATATCTTCATCTGGACTTGGAGCCAAGGCATCCCCCTCCTCATTCCTTCAGAATCTCAACATCTCTCTCACTTTGTTCCCTTCATCCCTGCATGCCACCTTCCTGAACGACGATCTCCTCATCTCTGATGGCGCCATCCACACCTATCTACATTACACCCACCAAACACCAACAGTACCTGCTTTCCAACAGCTGCTATCCCTTCCACATCACCAATGGATGGCCTATCTGCAGTTACAAGAACTCGATTGCCCGTTGTGCTCAAGGTCTCACAAAGGCCTTCACAGACAGGCAGTACCCGCAGACCACAGACTGATTTCCCATGCCGTATCCTTACACACCCCCAATCCTCCCATGATCCCCAAGAACCAGCTACAAAGCAGCATCCACTTTGTCACCCAACACCACACTTGGCTGGAACAACTCAACCATTTCCTTTGCCAGTGTTTGGATTATCCATCATCATGTCCTGAAATGAAAGACATACTACCCACAATTCTTCCTATCCCTCCTAAAACGGTGTTCCTTCACCCACCCAACCTCCACAATATCCTAGTCCCTCCCAGTCTTCTTAGCCTCTTGTCACAGGAATCATATCCTTGGTGTAAGACTTTCCCAAATCCACCCAGCCAGCACTTCCTACTCCAGTCCTGTCACAGGCTTATCCTCCCTCATCAGAGGCCAGACCACCCGCTGCTTTACAACCTGGACCATTTGCATCCTCCCCTCCACCACCAGCTTTTCTGAACTGCAGAGATGGGAGTTATCCTTACTAAACTTTCTCTAGTCCCAAAATTATGCCAGACTCAGCTAATGATAACCTACAGTCCCCACACTCGCCACTCAACAGTTTGCCCCCCCCCCCCCCCATGAACCATGGACCTTGTCGTTGGTGGGGAGGCTTGCGTGCCTCAGCGATACAGATGGCCGTACCGTAGGTGCAACCACAACGGAGGGGTATCTGTTGAGAGGCCAACCAACGTGTGGTTCCTGAACAGGGGCAGCAGCCTTTTCAATAGTTGCAGGGGGCAACAGTCTGGATGATTGACTGATCTGGCCTTGTAACACTAACCAACACGGCCTTGCTGTGCTGGTACTGCGAAGGGCTGAAAGCAAGGGGAAACTACAGCCATAATTTTTCCCGAGGGCATGCAGCTTTACTGTATGGTTAAATGATGATGGCGTCCCCTTGGGTAAAATATTTCGGAGGTAAAATAGTCCCCCATTCCGATCTCTGGGCCGGGACTACTCAGGAGGACGTCATTATCAGGAGAAAGAAAACTGAAGTTCTACGGATCGGAGCGTGGAATGTCACATCCCTTAGTCGGGTGGGCAGGTTAGAAAATTTAAAAAGGGAAATGGATAGGTGAAAGTTAGATATAGTGGGAATTAGTGAATTTTGGTGGCAGCAGGAACAAGACCTTTGGTCAGGTGAATACAGGGTTATAAATACAAAATCAAATAGGGGTAATGCAGGAGTAGGTTTAATAATGAATAAAAAAAATATGAGTGTGGGTAAGCTACTACAAACAGCATAGTGAATGCATTATTGTGGCCAAGATAGACACGAAGCCCACAGCTACTACAGTAGTCCAAGTTTATATGCCAACTAGCTCTGCAGATGATGAAGAAATTGATAAAATGTATGATGAGAGAAAAGAAATTATTCAGATAGTGGAGGGAGACGAAAATTTAATAGTCATGGATGACAGGAATTCGAGAGTAGGAAAAGGGAGAAGGAAACATAGGTGAATGTGGATTGGGGGTAAGAAATGAAAGAGGAAGCCGTCTGGTAGAATTTTGCACAGAGCATAACTTAATCATAGCTAACACTAGGTTCAAGAATCATAAAAGAAGGCTGTATACATGGAAGAAGCCTGGAGATACTAGAAGGTATCAGATAGATTATATAATGGTAAGACAGAGATTTAGGAACCAGGTTTTAAATTGTAAGACATTTCCAGGGGCAGATGTGGACTCTGACCACATTCTATTGGTTATGAACTGTAGATTAAAACTGAAGAAACTGCAAAAAGGTGGGCATTTAAGGAGATGGGACCTGGATAAACTGACTAAACCAGAGGTTCTACAGTTTCATGGAGAGCATAAGCGAACAATTGACAGGAATGGGGGAAAGAAATACAGTAGAAGAAGAATGGGTAGCTCTGAGGGATGAAGTAGTGAAGGCAGCAGAGGATCAAGTAGGTAAAAAGACAAGGGCTAGTAGAAATCCTTGGGTAACAGAAGAAATATTAAATTTAATTGATGAAAGGAGAAAATATAAAAATGCAGTAAATGAAGCAGGCAAAAAGGAATACAAATGTCTCAAAAATGAGATCAACAGGAAGTGCAAAATGGCTAAGCAGGGATGGCCAGAGGACAAATGTAAGGATGTATATGCTTATCTCACTAGGGGTATGATAGATACTGCCTACAGGAAAATTAAAGAAACCTTTGGAGAAAAGAGAACCACTTGCATGAATATCAAAAGCTCAGATGGAAACCCAGTTCTAAGCAAAGAAGGGAAAGCAGAAAGGTGGAAGGAGTATATGGAGGGTCTATACAAGGACAATGTACTTGAGGACAATATTATGGAAATAGAAGAGAATGTAGATAAATACGAAATGGGAGATACAATACTGCGTGAAGAGTTTGACAGAGCACTGAAAGAACTGAGTCGAAACAAGGCCCCGGGAGTAGACAACATTCCATTAGAACTACTGACAGCCTTGGGAGAGCCAGTCCTGTCAAAACCCTACCATCTGGTGAGCAAGATGTATGAGACAGGCGAAATACCTTCAGACTTCAAAAAGAATATAATAATTCCAATCCCAAAGAAAGAAAGTGTTGACAGATGTGAAAATTACCGAAATATCTATTTCATAAGTCATGGCTGCAAAATACTAATGTGAATTCTTTACAGACGAATGGAAAAACTAGTAGAAGCCGACCTTGGGGAAGATCAGTTTGGATTCCGTAGAAATACTGGAACACGTGAGGCAATACTGACCCTACGACTTATCTTAGAAGAAAGATTAAGGGAAGGCAAACCTACGTTTCTAGCATTTGTAGACCTAGAGAAAGCTTTTGACAATGTTGACTGGAATACTGTCTTTCAAATTCTGAAGGTGGCAGGGGTAAAATACATGGAGCGAAAGGCTATTTACAATTTGTACAGAAACCAGATGGCAGTTATAAGAGTCCAGGGGCATGTAAGGGAAGCAGTGGTTGGTAAGGGAGTGAGACAGGGTTGTAGCCTATCCCCGATGTTAATTCAATCTGTATATTGAGCAAGCAGTGAAGGAAACAAAAGAAAAAATTGGAGTAGGTATTAAAATCCTTGGAGAAGAAATAAAAACTTTGAGGTTCGCCGATGACATTTTAATTCTGTCAGAGACACAAAGGACTTGGAAGAGCTGTTGAACGGAATGGATAGTGTCTTGAAAGGAGGATGTAAGATGAACATCAACAAAAGCAAAACGAGGATAATGGAATGTAGTCAAATTAAATCGGGTGATGCTGAGGGAATTAGATTAGGAAATGAGACACTTAAAGTAGTAAAGGAGTTTTGCTATTTGGGGAGCAAAATAACTGATGATGGTCAAAGTAGAGAGGATATAATATGTAGACTGGCAATGGCAAGGAAAGCGTTTCTGAAGAAGAGAAATTTGTTAACATCGAGTATAGATTTAAGTGTCAGGAAGTCGTTTCTGAAAGTATTTGTATGGAGTGTAGCCATGTGTGGAAGTGAAACATGGATGATAAATAGTTTGGACAAGAAGAGAATAGAAGCTTTCGAAATGTGGTGCTTCAGAAGAATGCTGAAGATTAGATAGGGAAATAACATAACTAATGAGGAGGCATTGAATAGAATTGGGGAGAAGAGGAGTTTGTGGCACAACTTGACTAGAAGAAGGGATTGGTTGGTAGGACACATTCTGAGGCATCAAGGGATCACCAATTTAGTACTGGAGGGCAGCGTGGAGGGTAAAAATCGTAGAGGGAGACCAAGAGATGAATACATTAAGCAGATTCAGAAGGATGTAGGTTGCAGTAGGTACTGGGAGATGATGAAGCTTGCACAGGATAGAGTACCATAGATAGCTGCACCAAAGCAGTCTCAGGACTGAAGATCACAACAACAACTACAACTGTCCTATCACCTCCCAACCCACATCCCCTCACCTTCACTGTGCACTTCACTCTATCAATGCACCCACCAGTCTTTTCCCCTCTCTGCTGCTCTCCTTTCCCACTCCTCAATCCCCTCCCCCACAGCTTACTAACTCTGCACAAGGCAACTTTGTCCTCCCACCTTCTAGTTGTTGTACACTGCCAGACAGCCCTCTTCTTCCCTGCCCCCCCCCCCTCCCCGCCCCACTTGTACTCTGCTACCCCTTCCAAGCCCCCCCTCCCACTAAATCCTGACTCTTGCTTTCGTTCAATGCTGCCTGCAGTCTGCCCAGAGCGGCTGGAGATAGTGGCCATTGTGCCTGAGGTGTTCTTGCCTTGTGTGTGTGTGGGGGAGGGGGGTGTATGCTGACGCTTCAGCCAAAACCAGGTGTGGGACAGTCTTTTCGTTGTACCTATCTGCAACTCAAGTGTCACCTTCACAGTGGATAGCATCTATTCTTTTCATAATTGTTTATTTCCAACCTGGTATTTCCTTTATTTGCAGCTTGTCTTTGTCTCCGATTGCAATATGCTTAATAACAGCACCAGTACATTACAGTTTCTCTCGATGGAAGACTTAATATGAGTCATCTGGTATACTTCCTGGAACACAAGTACACGCTTGGCAACTGTTCGACACTATAACCTGCATGGATTAGTTATTTTGATACACTGATTTGCTATTGTTTCAACAGTGAGGAAGAGCTAATGGCAGGCCTCTATTATATCTCAGATATGTGCACGTACTACTTAACAAGTAAATGGCAAGAAATGACCTAACACATTTGGAGAACATTAAATTCAAAGTAAATGTGGCTTCGATGAAAGATTCCACAGTTCATTCATTCAAGGTGATTTCTGGAGAGCAAGTGATCATATGTTCAAAACACTTTGGAAGCAATATGAATAGTCTTGGCAATCTGTGCTTAATATTTACTCCACTGTGTGAATGTAGACTATTAAGAATATTGCTGAAGGAAAGCTCTTGGGTTTCCAGCTAGATGGCACCATTGAAATTCTGCAAAAATGATATGGCCACTGTAACAGTTGAAGTGGTGATTACTAATAAAAGTACCTAGAACTGATTGCATTTAGGAATTTTGTCATTCACAGCAATACTAACATCAGACCTGAAGATGTTGGATGGATACTTCAAACAACTCTCTCTGATCAAAGCCTCAAAAGACCAGTGCATCAACTTATCACATACCTAAAAAGCACGCAAACTATGAACCTAATATCACATTTAGAGATCACACTCCAATACTGCAACACTCTGAAATACCTTCAACATACAATACCCATCTCTCGAAAATGGCAGCTAAAATCAAAACTTGGAACAATATATTTCAGAAGTAAGTATGAACCAACTGAGGTGTCAATGCAGCAGTCTTCAGAGCATCAGCTCTTTCACTTTCACACTCACAAGGGAACCTCCCCATCACACCCCCCTCAGATTTAGTTATAAGTTGGCACAGTGGATAGGCCTTGAAAAACTGAACACAGATCAATCGAGAAAACAGGAAGAAGTTGTGTGGAACTATGAAAAAATAAGCAAAATATACAAACTCAGTAGTGCATGCGGAGGATAGGCAACATCAAGCATAGTCTGATTTCAGGACCGTCGTAGTCCCGTGGTTAGCGTGAGTAGCTGCAGAATGAGAGGTTTTTGGTTCAAGTCTTCCCTCGAGTGAAAAGTTTACGATCTTTATTTTCGCAAAGTTATGATCTGTCTGTTCGTTCATTGACGTCTCTGTTCACTGTAATAAGTTTAGTGTTTCTGTTTTGCGACCGCACCGCAAAACCATGCAATTAGTAGACGAAAGGACGTGCCTCCCCAATGGGAATCGAAAACATTTGATCACAAGGTCATAGGTCAACTGATTCCTCCACAGGAAAACACGTCTGATATATTCTATACAACACTGGTGACGGCATGTGCGTCACATGACAGGAAAATGTTGTCGACCCACCTAACTTGTACACTTGGCGAATGGGAAAAAGATTCTTCTACCTTGCCCGATTTAGGTTTTCTTGTGGATGTGATAATCACTCCCAAAAACGTGATGAAAACATAAAAGTTTGTCACATAAACTGAAAATAAAAAATTAAACTTTTCACCCGAGGGTAGGTTTGAACCAAGGACCTTTCACTCCGCAGCTGCTCACGCTAACCACGAGACCACGGCGCTATTGAGCTGACAGTTCCCTTGTTGTGACATATCTTCCACATAGACTACTCTGTTTGTATATTTTGCTTATTTTTTCATAGTTCCACACAACTTCTTCCTGTTTTCTTGGTTGATTTGTGTTCAGTTTTTCAAGGCCTATCCACTTTGCCAACTTATAACTAAATCTGAGGGGGGTGCGATGGGGAGGTTCCCTTGTCAGTTGCAGAATACTGCTACTCCACATGGCTAGACAGTGCTCACATTAAAATAACTGACACAAAGCTCTATCAAGCAATGCATCCCATCACAGAGTGTACTCACGCATTGGGTACCAGTACTTGGTAATAATTCACCACCATCCATAAGATGACCACAGTCATCACTAAATTATATGGATATGAATAAACAAAACAGCCTACAATTATCAATTCATTCTGCACAGTGTGCGGAACTGCTGCACATGTGCGCAGGTGTGTGACAGCGACATCTGTTATTAGACATGTGTCCTAAATGAACGGCGGCGGCTCCACTTCCCTGTTTATGTGGTACAAGCAAGAGCGCAACACACCCAGTCTCGTTTACCCCTGGTGACCATAACCTTAACAGAGAAGTACTGAGAAATGGCAGGTACTGTGAAAAAGCAAAGGACGGGAGATGTATGTTCTCAGTCGTTTAAAAGTGACTGGGAACTGCAATTCTTTTTTGTAGCCATTGGCGAAAACTCAGTGTTTGCTGTACCACCAAATAATAGGCGGCCAGCGTAAGTTTGCAATTGAAAGACACTACAAATCACAAAGACGAGTGGAGTGTACTCAACAGTGAAGAACGACAAGCAAAATTAAATGTCCTTAAGAAAATGGATGAGACACATCAACTCGATTTTACTGTATGTCAAAGTAACTGATACTTCTTGAGCTCTTTAGTTTCTTGTGTTACATTTATGTCTATTTTACTGTACAATGTACTGTTTTCAATTTTTCAGAAAGACAACCACATTAAACCTTCACTGCGAGTAAGTTTAAATCTCACTAAGAATTGCACAATCTGGGAAACCCCTTTCCGAAGGGGAGTTTGTGAAAGGGTTTCCGATTGATGCTGCAGAACTTGTGTGTCCCACGACCGTTAGCAGGTTTCAAGAAATCAGTCTATCCAAACAAACAGTGACAATATGTATCAGTGCTATGGCCGGCGATGTGCACAGGTAGCTAATAAATAAGGCTAAAGACTTTGTTGCTTCCTCTGTTGCGCTCGATTAAGCAACAGATCTCACAGATACAGCCCAGGTTGTGATATACATACGAGGTGTCGATAACGCACTTTGTGTAACAGAGGACGTTTTGGACTTAGTACCTTTGAAAGAGACTACAACAGGTGCGGACTTACTCAAAGCTGTCGAGCAAACGATTTATGGTGTCAGTATGGGGTGGAATTGGTTAGTCTCAGTGACCACAGATGGAGCACCATCAATGCAAGGCCATCGGAGAGGACTCATAGCACGGATGCGCAAAAAGCTAGGGCGCACAGATGAGACGTTGTATGGAATTCACTGCATTCTGCATCGAGAGGCGCTTTGTGCAAAATTAGTAACGTTAGCAAACGTCATGCAAATTGTTGTGCGTACTGTAAACTATCTGAAGACACATGGGCTTACGCATCACCAGTTTCGGCGGTTCTTGGAGGAATTAGGAGCGGAGTACGATGACATAACTTACTATACCGAAGTTCGCTGGCTCAGTCAAGGTAAAATACAGATAATATTTTTTGATTCACGTTTGGTCATAGTAACATTTTTACATGAGAAGGGAAAAAGTGAACCTATGTTGGAAGACCCTTGTTGGATATCAGACCTTGCATTTCTCTTGGACATTACGTGTCACATGAACAGCCTGAACGTCAGTTTGCAAGGTGAAAATAATTTAATTTTTGACATGTTGGAAAAAGTAAATGCCTTTGAAAGGAAGCTTGCGCTTAGGGAGAGCCACCTATTGACAGAAAACACTGCACATTTCCCGACTCTTGGACTGGTCCATGAAAGTGCTAGATTTCAAGAATACGTGTCAATAATTGTAAAAATTAAGGAACAATATCGAGCACAATTTGCAGATGTTACGAGTTTGTCTCCTGTCATTCGCCTCTTTGCTCGACCGTTCTCGTCGTCAGTTGAAGATGCTCCGAATGATCTACAGACGGAACTGATCGAACTACAGTGCAATACAAGACTGAAGGACAAATTCTTTGCAGTGTGAAGTACAAAAGAATTCTATGAAAATTTTTCACAACAAGAATTTCCACGCCTGCACCGAGAAGTCGCGAGAGTTATGTCCATGTTCGGGTCGACATATGTTTGTGAAAGATTTTACTCGGTGATGAAAATGAATAAATCAAGGTTTCAATCAAGCATAAGTGATAAAAATCTTCGCAACTGCTTGCGTTTGTCAATGAGCCGTGCTTTTGTGCCCGATATTAACTGCATCATTTCTCATGACCAGTGATAAACATGCTTGGATTTATTCCTTTCATAATTAAAAATTATTGTTTACTAACTGTGCATTATTGCCTCATTCTGCTCCATGTTACATTATTATCAGGAAAATTGGTCATTAAACCGATTGTTCCAATGTATACTTACATTTAGGGTTTTTTTAATGTGTGAAGGGCTACGCTCAGCTGAAGTCAATAAAAACATAACATTCATCTAATTGTCAGTTATTATGCAGATTTCAGACGGAAGTGATGAAAGGTATAACAGTAATGGTATTGAAATAAAAGGTGATCATCGAGAGGTCTGCGGTTATCATTCTGTTCAGAGGTCAGTGAGACAGAAATTATGTGGGTGTAACTGAGGGCACCGAGTATTAGTTATAGGAAACCTTGCATTAGTTTAATGTTATTTGAAATCATGAATAAGGTTCTTTGGAAGTCACTATGTGCTCTCTTTCTTAAATACTACATCAAAAACATTACTCGTATTTATGTGCCGTCAGACAAGCTGCCTTAATAAAAACCCACGGTTGTTAATTGTATTACTTTTCTTACTGGGTTAAACTGTTAACATAAAAATAGACGTCTCAATGAGTAGACTGCGACCGTATTCCCAAAGTTGGCTTGCAAGCTGTGGAAAGAGCACTAGAATGCGCCGTACAGAGTATCCCAGCAAGTGGATAAAGCAACATCTGTGCGTAGAGACATGCACTACATGAACGCTGAAGGCTGCGGCGTGCATGCTGTGACCCGGAAGTTGCACATGTGCAGGAGCACCGTACACGTGCAGAATTTCTGGCCGGCCCTTAACTAATCAAAACTCCCCAGAAGCAATCAGCAGGTTTTCGTCAACGACACTGGAGCACATTGAATCGGAGCAGAACTGACTGGGGTAGATGTGGAGCATTATTGTGCCACCCAATCTCCCCTGAATGTGACTGTGGTGAAGATCAGCAAACCGTACATCACATAACATTTGAATGTTCCCTCAACATTCAAAGGGACAATTAAAGACCTTCACAATTTGTCTGCAGAAGCTTCTGAAGGATGTACAATATGGATTCAGGGCAATGAACCCATTACAGATTTGAGATTGTGTGTATCTGTATAAAATTGTATGCATTTGTTGTAAATAGCTGTCTATATTTCTCTGTCATCAAATGAAAAATAAAAGAAATTAACCAAAGTACCTTTGAAGTAATGAAAAAATAAAACCACAATTGAAAAACCCTTTTACTTACCTGATCACCATTTCTGCATTTGCAGTGACATCTTGTATTTCATAATAGGAACCCTCAAATACTGGCACTTACTGTTATTTGAGCAGAGAGTGCATAACAAAACTGGAAATGATAGATAATGGGGAGTATCACCTCCCCCCTCCCTTTCCACACCCCATTCTGAAATATCTTCGACTACAAGCCTGATTCCAGATGCAAGTTGGGAGTGGCCAAGTGATGTTGTTGTTGTGGTCTTCAGTCCGGAGACTGGTTTGATGCAGCTCTCCATGCTACTCTATCCTGTGCAAGCTTCTTCATCTCCCAGTACCTACTGCAACCTACATCCTTCTGAATCTGCTTAGTGTATTCATCTCTTGGTCTCCCCCTATGATTTTTACCCTCCACGCTGCCCTCCAATACTAAATTGGTGATCCCTTGATGCCTCAGAACATGTCCTACCAACCGATCCCTTCTTCTGGTCAAGTTGTGCCACAAACTTCTCTTCTCCCCAATCCTATTCAATACTTCATCATTAGTTATGTGATCTATCCATCTAATCTTCAGCATTCTTCTGTAGCACCACATTTCAAAAGCTTCTATTCTCTTCTTGTCCAAACTATTTACCGTCCATGTTTCACTTCCATACATGGCTACACTCCATACAAATACTTTCAGAAATAACTTCCTGACACTTAAATCTATACTCGATGTTAACAAATTTCTCTTCTTTGTCTCTCTTTGCACAAAGAGAGACAAATTGAATACTTTGCAGCAATGCCAGTGTGCGCTCTGTCTCATGCCACAACCTCCACCTGTTGTTTCCCTGGCAACCTCAGGTTATGCTCCACTGGGTGATACCAATACTGGTTCTGGCACAAACTCAAAAAATACATATGCTCAGAAAACTTTCACTTATTAACATAACACTGTAGTGGCTTTACTAGGCTCACCATACCGACCCCAGTATGAAAATCAATCTTAAATGTTCCAAGTACTTGGAAAAGCACAAGGTAAAACGGATGTGGCAGAGTGACTATTTGTTTGTTGTCTCATGTTGTCTACTTCCCTTTTCTTCTGTGCATTGCCCCACTACTCACTTCTTATGTGCATATTGCTCAGAAGCACAACTAAACCCCAGCTCTCATTTCATCAAGAAACATGGTGGAACCTTGGGTAATTAATCACTGTGAAGAGAACTTATTTTTTTTTCAGTAGAAAACAAGTTCACAAATGTTCAATATGACCCCCTCCAGACACTCAAGCGACATCAGCCAGATACTCTAACACGTTCCACACTCTCTGTAGCTTCTCCATAACAGTTTGGATAACTGCAGTTATTCCTTCTTTTAGTTCCTCAATGTTAACTGGTAGAGGTAGTTTAAACACCATATTGGTTGAAACACCATATCTTTAACATACCCCAATAGAAATAATATTGCAGGGGCCAAGGACAGTTGCACCTTCGAAGAGAAAAGGACCAAAAATTTTATTGGCTGAAATGACACAGAAAACATTCACCTTAGGTGAATCATGTTCATGCTGAATTGTTTCCTGCGGATTCTCAGTCCCCCATACACGGTTGACTTCCCTGTTGTGTGAAATGTTGCTTCATCACAAAACAGTAGAGTCAAAATGAACCATTCATCTGTTTCCATTTGATCAAGAACAGACTCGCCAGAACTCTATTCTTTCCACCATATCAGCTTTGTGGCTGGACTGCGAGCAAATGCTTCCCGAGTGCGGCCAACATTTTCTTCACTCGTGCACGGCCATTTGGAACTTTCCATTTTGCACAAACACCATTTCTTTATTAATTGTTTATACCAACGTATGATACATCACCTACCATGAGGTTGAACATCATACTTGGTTCGAAATGAACGCTGAACAACTATCATCTATTCACTTCTGCCATACTCGATAACACAAAAAGCTTTTTGTTGAGAAGTTGCCATCTTTGCACTGACAAAAGAAATGAAGGTTATGTGGCCAGCACCATTCCTAGTGTCCAAATGAGCAAGCAAATGAAACTTCCAAGGTTACTTCAATTGATGACAGAAAGAGCATACCTCTCCTTTTCTTTGCAGAGTTCTCGAGTTTCAGAGTTGTCATATTCTTTTCGAATCACCCTGTATAGTGTAGTCAGGTGGTTTTCTTTCAAAAAATTTAATTAAAGTCAATAATACACAGGTTTTTAACAGGGTCAGATCTGCAAATGTTATGGCAACTTCCAAGTTCCCATTAGTTTTCCAAAATATTAAAAGTACTCCATGCACGCAGGTCTAGCGTCCCCCCTCCCTCCTACAGACCATCATATTAGGTGCCCTTGCTGTGAAAGGCAAAAGTTCTGGGTTCATGTCCTGATCCAGAACACACATTTAACTTGTTCTAAAGTTTCATAACAGTGTACACATTGCTGATATTTCTGGAATTAATCTCACTGTTATAAGACGACATACTTGACGTATTAAGCCTCAGAATATATACAAAGTTTATACATGAAACTGTGGCTGGTTTCAACGTTCAACATATTTTTATTACATAAAACAGTAACTGTTTGACAGAGTGAACTATGCTTTAGTTGACCCTTTTTTGGCAATTTGTATGTAGACATTTTCAGTTTCAGACAAATATTATTTTCTGACTCATTTTCAGTCAAATATATATAATGCACAATATTTCACAAATCTCAACCCTTAATGTTGATGTACTTCGTGGGTATGTGGTCAGACAGCATCATCCTGACGACACGATACTTCAACAATCCAACTGGCCATCATCTTCAGGTGAGATGATCATGCTGGATCTGAGGTAACATCAGACAGTTCCTGCATGATTGTGCACCTGCTCACCTGAAGACCTGTCAAAATATAGTGTCATCGGGATGATGGTATCCAGCCACATGCCAATGAAGAGCGAAGAGCATCAACATTTCTTACACCGGAAAAAATCTATGTAATCACATCAACCCTTAATACTTGATATGGAATGTGATGAGGGAGGAAGACTGCAAATTATTCACAAGCTGCTGACAGTTTATCAAACTATGCAGTACTGAGGAAATTATGCACAGTTTCACTGTAAGAAAAATAAAACCAAAATAATAAAAGAAAAGATAATTTAATGATAAGGCAGTTTATTTAAATAAACTATATAAATTTATATAAAGGTATTTAACAGGGTGGTTTTTTATTATTATTCATCCCTTTGAACTTGTGTAGCATTCAGCATGCTGTCATAATGTTGCAATTTTGATAACTCTTAACATAATTCCCTGCAATATTGTAAGAAACTTCCAATGTTGGCAACTTTTTTCCCCTTACATAAATTTTCAAATCAAAGCTCTCTTTCATTGTTAAATGTGGCGGTTTTTCTTCACTGTGGCACATCAGTAGGCTGCAAAACATGTTTCTCTGTGTGATAAGTCTTAAAAATTTGACTCAAAACTGGTGCAGCATCAGGATCATTAATCCACACATTTGTGTTACTGGGATTCTCTAGCATTGACAGAAATGCTGAAAAAAAAGTTCAAATTCAATATACAGACTTATAATTTAAAAACAATGTTAATTGCAAAAATAAAAACAAACAGTGAACAAGTAAGATTTTTTTTTATTTTAAGTTTTTTGTCAGCCATTCTATTTGTGAAAATACTTACTTACTTTACTTTACTTTTTTTACTTTACTTTTGCGAAAATAGAGGTACTAAATATGAGAAATGCAGTCTGCTTCTTTGTTACAACCTGACCACAATATTATTGCACTTGGTCATCTGTGGCCGTTACTGCATATACAAGGTGACATTATAGTAAACAAGTACAGCACTGACTAAGGAAAATGCATCAAATTGTGAATGATTTCAAAACAGTTGTGCATATACTACCAAGTGGTTCAGTGTGTATTCGTAAAATATCATGATAAAAACTCAAGGTAACCTGATCGAAACAACAGTTGCAATAATAATGTTGTTGACTAATATACAACATTTAGTTGAGAGGCTCGTGCAGTGACTTCAGTACTACTGTTGGGAACACAAGATACACGACAGAAGTATATGGTTAAATAAATGACAGTGGAAAACTGACAAAACTGGACAGGACAAATCAAATAGCATTATCACATGGCAAGGACAAGAGTGTGAGCAAAACATTATACACACTGGTGGAATCTGCCAATTACTCAGTGAATGGAAGGATATCAGGTAACGACACCAAGATAAGATAACACAAAACCATAGAAATACTGAAAGTGTGTAACTGAGGAAATGATAAGTACAATGAAAGAGAAGGAGAATGCTAAAAGGAATTGAAACGTCATTGCAGATTATAACTTGAAGTATTGAGAGCATAGGGAATTTAAGACGTACTGAATGAATAACTTGGAGATTTATTATCAAAAAACATAACAGTTTTAACGTTGCTAAAATCTACATGTTACTCTTTTTTAATTGACACACTGAGCCTCAATAGTGTGTTAACATCATTAAGGAGACATCGAACTGAGCCACATAGGAAAGGAAGGGACTGGTTTAACATTTCATTGCTGATGACATCATTGGAGACAAAGCACAAGCTCAGACTGGGGTAAGAAATAAGAATTCCATTTTCTACACTTTAAGCTTGTGCACACTTAATTACGTCCCAAACAGACATATTACACTGTTCTACTGCTATTTTTGAAAAAGGTGTACATTACAAACTTAATTTTATTACTATTCAGAATGCTTCATTCATTGCTTGATTATTTCTCATAACAATTACTTTTTAACATGTTTGTCAATGTTCATTACCATAACAGTGGGCATAGCTGAAATTAAAAACTTTATATGACAAAGAAAATAAAAATCATAAACTCTGAAATATTGGGAGCAAGGAAATGAATCAATATAAAAACTCAAGGGAAGAAGAATAAATCCATTGATGAATATTATCTTACCCAGCAACATCTTTGGATTTGTAAGACTCAGCTGTATTGCAGGATTTGCCATAATTGCTTTGTACACCGGACCGTCAGGGTCTAAACCAGTGTCTAGATCTTCTAAACTTCTTCTTCGCTCACCAAGCAGCCATTCACACTGCAAAGATTGGAAATAATCTATTTAGTTTGATTACTTAACTGCAGTTTTTCTATATCTCACAAACCGTACTATACCAACAGCTGAAGTTTCGTGATTTCCAGTGACTTGTAGAGCATCTATAATATCTTCTTCCTTAAATCCCATTTCTTTCAGTTTTCCAAGTGCTTTTGGATTAGGTTTGAAGTACTGACGTCTATATGAACGAAATGATTCAAGTAGAGATGCAACAGACTGAATGACAGATTTCTTGTCCCTCCTGCTGGCTTCTGCTGCAGCTGCTGTATAAGTGGAAACTCTTGTACAATATCTTATACATTTATGGACATATCTCTTACTATTGAACCAAAATACCTGCTGCTTCTTCTGCACAGTTGGTACACGTTAACTCATCATTTGACGTATCATCACATAATCCTCCAGGCCTCACAGTGGAATGTTTCAGTAGCCAATCTAGTGCCAGTCTCGGATTCATGCTGAAATCATCAATTAACTTGTAAAAAAGTGGTCAAATTTACAGCTACGCAAGAATATGCTACAAGTTATATAAATCATTTCAAATATGGCTGCTATGTGAAGTGTAGCAAATAGAATAAGATATGACAAAGGGAACTAATTTGAAGACAGAGTCTTCCATGGTTTGAATCTGATTTCAAGTAATATCACAGTGCTGTGTGCCAGGAGATTGATACTATTCCGCCTCTTTCATTATTGTTCTTGTAGGTATAATGCAGTTCTTCAAAAATTTAAATATTACACCAGGAGATTGATACTATTCCATCTTTTTCATTATTTTTCTTGTAGGTATAATGCAGTTCTTCAAAAGTTTAAATATTACAATATTTCTTATATATGGAATTCTAGTTAACTGCTTTAACTGTGAAATATTTGTTTATAAGAACATTCTGCAAATACAGAACCAGCCTCAACAAATGTTCCAGTGGCACAGTCTGATATGTGAGTCTGCCTGAATTAAATTTAACTAACTGACACAGATGTGTGCCACATAAATTGATCTTAAAATAAATCAAAACACTGGCAATGTTGAACAATCAACAACTTCCAACAATTTGCCATGAGAGCCTGTACTAGTTAACACTATGTACTTTGTTTCTGGTGGCATTAATGGCAGTAACAGACCAATGACAAACTACTAAAAGCATGACAGATGCTGTCAGTACTGAAACCATATGATATTTTCAGAAGACTCCTTGTCCTTGGCATCTGTTAGTACTGCAGAATAGTCCAACTACTTTCCTGGGGAAAGGTGTCAAACAATGGAACACCATTTTGTTGCAGAGCTGGTATCAGCCACCTAGTAAACAGCAATGTAAAAAACAAACTGATAAGTTCGGGATTAAGAATAAATAGGAAAAGGTTCAACAACCTGAAAGTCACAGATGACATTTTAGCATTGGCTAATGGCTTTGAAAAACTTATAACTGGTTACTGATCTTGCTTCCAAATGACAGATAGTCGGCATAAGCATAAAACTTTCCAAACACTAAAATTATGACCCTAAAATGGGCCAGAGCATACAATGTTTGGATTGACTTGTCTTCAAAAGATGTCAGTGAGTACATCAATCCTGGCCAGCTCAAACATGATTGCTGATGTACAGCGTGCCAAATAAGTAATGAAACTGCTTTTTTTCAGAAACTTTCAAAAAATGAGCCAAATGTAGTTACCATTTCACCTGCTAGACTGTGTTGAACACGCAGATGCTTCGATTGTGCCAGTGCGCGCACAGTGGGTGTGAAAGTAGTGTTGTGCAAGTTGTGGCAATCAAACATATCGTCATTGATCAAAGAACTGTGGTACATTTTTACTGTAAATTAGAAAAAAACAGTATCAGAAGTTTACAAAGACATGCAACATGTTTATAGGATGATTGTCTTTGTCATGCACATGTATGTAGTGGTAGGAAATATTTTCACTGAAACAGAAGAAACTCTGGTAGTAGGAACCACGCAGCAAGCAAATGATAATCTTCTCTTTTTATGCTTCTGGAGTAATCCTTCATGAATATCTCACTAAGGGCACAATACTAACTGGACAGTACTACTCAGGAGTTCACACACATCATGTCAGGATGCATCTCCTCCAAAGCACAATTTGTGTACTTCTGCATGACAATGTACTGGTTCAATGCACACTGCCCATGAAACAGTTTTTAGCATCAAAACAAATCTGTGTGCTCAAATACCCACCCTATTCAAATGATTTGGCACCTGTAGACTTTTTTCTATTTTAAATTACATGCTATTTACATGGGGGACATTTTAGGGACACTGAGGACATCCATTATGCTGTGACAGACAGCCTGTAGGAGGTACTCAATCTGGACTTCCAATGTTCTTTCAACAACTTGTAAGAACCATTTGAACATTGAGTGGAGGTGCAAGAAGGTTATTTTGAGTCCCTGTAACTGATAAATTGAAATTAAGTTCTTACTTTGATTCAATACTAGTTGTCTCATTACTTATTTGGCACACTGTTTAAGACCTGAAATCTTCTATCACACAAAACTACACGGTCCACTCACATAAATGTGACAACAGCCTAAGATCAACATCAACGTGCAATAACCACTTGCAACAGTAGGTGGCGGCACTAGATATGGAAGATTATGAAGTGTGTTGGGGGGGGGGGGGGATGTGGAAAACAGAACAATTGTCATCATAATGCAGAAATGGAATGATTTATCTGGCACCCAGGACATAATCATTAGCTTTTGGGTAACTCTGGTGCACCATGAGCCATAGACAACAGGGGTGAGCAACGGCTGCAAAGATGTACGGGTGAATACAAGTGCAACGGTTGAGCAACTGACTGCCCTGATGAATCAAGTGGCTACCAACAGCGTCTCCTCAACAAATACCATTCAGCGAGGTCAGCCATGGCAAAGCTGCAGTTGTGCCAACATGGTGCTGCAATGGCCTGACCCCTGTATGAGAAACCTCAAAGCCCAAGTACTCAACTGATCACTGATAAAATTCGGATTTGGCAAGATTGTACTTGAGACCTGTAGACTGCAAAACAGAATGTTATGAGATTGCTACAGTGTTGAAAGGTGTGGAGCAAGTAAAATACAATGTTTACTGTGTGCTTAAAAAAAAAATAATAATAATAGTGCTTAACATCTAAGAGTTTATATAAAAATAAAATATATCTGTAAGGTAGGTTGATATAGCAACATATCAAGTGTGTATAGTGTTTTTTTACTTTGTGTCTATGTATGTGTGTTATTACATTCACATAAAGTTACAATAAAATTAAGATAAAAATCACAGCAGGTTATGGGCCCAGAGCAATAAGAAAATAGAAAAGCTAACAATAGAAAGCATGAATAAGGAAGAAAGATGTTTCAAGAAAACGAAGAATTTCATGATATACAAGTGTTTAAAGATAGTACATTCAGTCTGTGGGACATTGAAATTAGAATATTATTTAATACGCAAGACCTGTGTGATATTGTGGATGGAACTCAAACAATGGAAAATTGCAAAACTTTAGAAAAATAGAAAAAAGGCAGAAAATGGACAGCAAGGCAAAACATTTTATAATGAGAACAACTGATAAAAAGGTAAAGCCACATGTATTGTGTTGTGAAACTTCCAAGGCAATGTATGATAAACTTAAAGCAATTTATAAAAGAGATGCGTCTCAAAGAACTCAGCAGTTGCTTCAAGAATTTTATAGTTTCAAGTACGATAAAACCAGAGACTTAGCTAGTAATAGAAGTGCACCACAGAATATAGTATTTCAACTGAATCATCTCCAGTCAGAAAAGATGACAGATGATGTGATCATACCCAAGATATTGTCTATTTTGGCAGAAGAATACAAACACTTTTCTCCAGCATGGGATTTGTCACCCAGTGGTGAGAAGACTATGGAAAATCTAATTGCAAGGTTTATAAGAGAAGAGGAACGACTGAAAAACAATAATCAAGAAGAGAGTATTGCCTTTGATGTTGGGTTCAACAAAAATAAAAGATATAATTTGTAAACATTGTGGTGGTTGTGGACATTTTCCAAGAGAATGCAAGAAGCCTAAGAAGAAAGAATACTGTTCTATATGCAAGAGGAATAATCACAAAGAAGAAGAGTGTTACTTTAAAAATAAAATTCAAGAACCAAAATGGAGATCTTTCAAGCCCCGTCCTCAGTGCAAAAAGACTAACCACAAAGAAGAAGATCGTTATTTTAAGAACAAAGAGAGTGAAAGAATATCATTTTGCTCTTTTGAAGAGATAGAAGAAGATCTAGTCACTCAAGAAAGCAAGAAACAAGACATTGATGAAGAAAAGAAAATGGAAGACACTGCACATATTGCATATGAATGTAACAAAGGAAAGATTTCACAAGAAGCCAATGAGAAAGAAGATATGGTCATGGTTGTTGATAGTGAATGCACAGGACATTTGTGTAATAAGTGGACAAGTTAACAAATGTGAGACATTATGATAGTATTGTAAAAGTTGTCAAACAAGGTGGATCAATGAAAATAGTTGCAACACAAACTTTGTAGGAGATAACTGTGTTCTAAAAGATAGTATGAATGCTCCTGAACTGAGCATAAATCTGATGTCAGTAAATGCAATCACTGAAAAAGATTGTACAGTTGTATTTACTAAACATTCTGTTCAAATCTATAGAGGTGAAATACCAGTTTTGAAAAGACAAAAAATAAGAAATGGGTTGTATGAAGTGAACATTAAATCAGGAATGCAATCACTACTGACACAAGAAGAAAAACAAAAATGGCATAAGAAACTAGGTCATTCAGGCATAAGCTGTACTTCAGAGATCAAGAGAATGTGTGAAGGAGTTCCTATCAGTTTATGCTCAGCAGAACAATTGTGCGAAGCTTGTGTAAGAGCTAAATTAACAAGAAAACCATTTTCTACTATGAGAGAAAGAGCAACAAGACCTATTGAAATCGTACATACTGATATCTATGGAGAGATAGAACCCCCAACATTTAATGAATATAGGTACTACATGACAGTGTTACATGATTTCACTGATTTCTGTGTAACCTAATTGTTAAGATATAAGTCAGAGGCTGAAAGATTCATAAGAAAATATGTGTTAGAAAGTGAAAATAAGTTCAATACAAAAGTGTCACAAATAAGATGTGATAAAGGTGGTGAATACACCAACCGTGAGTTTAAGAATTGGTGTGAAGGAAAAGGAATTGTGCTAGACTATAGTAGTCCTTATATCCCTCAGCTCAATGGGAAAGCAGAGACACTAAATCTGACAATAATGAACAAGGCAAGAGCTATGATATTCGATAGCAAACTAAAGAAAGAGCTATGGGGAGAGGCAGTGCTCACAGCTACATACTTAATCAATAGAAGCCCAACTATCAACCAAAGTGCCACACCTGCAGAGAAGTGGTTTGGGAAAAGACCAGATCTGTCAAGACTTCAAATTTTTGGATCGAGAGTTTTCGCTAAAAATTTAGGCTATTTGAAGAAACTAGGTGTAAGAAGTAATGCATACATTTTTGTTGGTTATGCACCAAATGGCTACAGACTGTTTGATGCACAAAGAAGAAATATTGTTGTGTCAAGATATGTTGAATTTGAGCAGAAAGTGACAAAAGAAACTCTACAGAAAAATCTTGTTATTGGTGAACTAGCAATCAAGAAAATGAAATAGAAGACCATGAAAATCAAGAAGTAATAACATGCAATGAAGACACAAGAAACTACAACCTTACGAAAAGAACTAGTTTGAAAAAACCTGTAAAATATAATGATTATGAAACAGCTTTACTTACCTATGAAGAATGTACGAGTGGTCCAGACAAAGAAAATTGGTCGAAAGCAATTGAAGAAGAAAAGAGATCTCTTCAACAGAATGAAACACGGAAGTTGGTTAGTCCAGAGGAAGCAAAAGGGAAAGAAATCTTAACAAGCAAATGGATCTTTAAAGTCAAAGATGATGGACGATATAAGGCCAGACAAGTTATCAGAGGTTGTCAACAAGAAAAGGATATAGATTTCAAGGAATTATTCAGCAGCAGAGAAAAGTTTCCATATGAGAGTGTGTGATGTCAAAACAGCTTTTCTCTATGGGAAACTGGATGAAGAAATCTTTATGAAGATACTTGAAGGATACAAAGAAGCTGGAAAAATCTGTGTTTTGAAGAAAGCTCTGTATGGACTTAAACAAGCCCCATCCAGATGGAATAAAACTTTGACAGATTTCCTAAAATCGGAAGGACTAATTCAATTGAAATCAGATCAGTGCATATTTAAAGATGCAACTGAAGAAATGTACATGGCTATACATGTTGATGATGGAATCATAATAGGAAAAGACTTGGAGAAAATTGAAAATATACTAAAGAAACTTAAGAAGAAATTTGAAATGGTTGTGGTAGAAAATCCAGATGTGTACTTAGGGATACAAATAATGAAGACAGAGGATGGAATATTTTTACACCTAGTACAATATGCAAAGAAAGTACTGCAAAAATTCAATATGACTGACTGTAAGGCCATGAAGACTCCATTAGTACTAGAGGGAAAGACAAATGAAGAAAATCAAGAAAACTAACATACTGAATTTGCATATCGTGAAGCCATAGGAAGCCTTCTTTATTTGTCATGTAAAACCAGACCAGATCGTGGATTTACAGTAAATTATGAGAGCCGCTTCACAGAAGACCCCAAGAAAAGGGATTACAAAAATGTAAAAGAACTCTTCGATATCAACAAGGTTCCAAGAATTGTGGTCTTTTCTATAAGAAAAAAGAAAGTGAAGAAGATGACAGTATTCATCTAAATGTTTATTGTGATGCCAATTATGCACAAGATTTAAGAGACAGAAAAAAATACAAGTGCATTCATAGTTCTTTATAATGGTGCTCCCGTCAGTTGGTGTTCCAAGAAGCAAAGTGTGACAGCTACTTCATCAACTGAAGCAGAATACATTTCAGCAGCAGAATGCACCAAAGATATAAAATACATCAAAATCTTAATACAAGAGTTAACCAGAAGAAAAGTGAAAATCATTCTTCATGTAGACAATCAAAGTGCTATCCAAATGATCAAATCAGGACAATTGGTTAGACGAAGCAAACATATAGGTGTAAAATTTCACTATGTTCGAGATAAAATATTGTAATACGGAAGAGCAAGACCAAAGCTCTACAAAGATCAAAGTTTGAGAAATTTAAAAATGCTATTATGAAACAATTACCGTGACTGTGTGATAACTAAATTTGTGAAGCTTGTGATTTAGAGTCATTAAAAACAAACATTGTACTTTAAGAGGGGGTGTTGAAAGGTGCGGAGCAAGTAAAATATATCTGTAAGGTAGGTTGACATAGCAACATATCAAGTGAGTATAGTGTTTTTTTTTTTACTTTGTGTCTATGTATGTGTGTTATTACATTCACATAAAGTTACAATAAAATTAAGATAAAAATCGCAGCATATGGTGGTCTTCATGGAAGAACCCGGAACAATGATATCATCAATGTAACAGATGCAGCCGGGTACAGAGGATGTCAGTTGTTCTAAAAAATGCTGAAAAACTGCAGCTGTGCTAGTGACGCAAAAGGCAAGCATTGATACTGGTATAGGCTGAAAGGTGTTTTGACAACTAGAAAGTGCCTAGCTGCCTCATCCAAAGGAAGCTGGAGGTACACTTCCAACAAATCAATCTTGGAAAAGTAGTTGCCATCTGATAATTTTGTGAGCAATTCATCAGGGCAGGGCAAAGGGCATGTATCTATCACAGAGTGTGCATTAATCGTGACACTGAAGTGAGCACAGAGGCGGAGCTTACCCATCGGTTTCATAACGGTAACCAGTTATGTAGCTCATTTCTGGGAGAAATAAGCCGAATGACACTGAGCTTTGTCAAAATGTCTAATTTGGCCTTGACTGTCTTGCAATGTGACAGACACCCGCCGTGCTTGAAAAAAATGACGGTGGGCAGACTCTGTCATGGTAATGTGGGCCTGAAAACCGGTAGCAGAACCAAGCACAGGGGAAACAAGAGACAAACACTCAGAGAAGAGGGACTCCAGTTACTGATATGCAACTTGATCTGACACTAAATTTACCTCAACAACAACATACAAACCAAAAACGTTAAGCATAACTAACTCAAACACATCTGCGGTATGGGAATGATCCACAACATAGAAGGTAAGAGAGTGAACAACACATTTGTAAGATACAGGAGCGGAGAACTGTCCTAGGATTGGAATCTGCTGTTTATTGCAGCTAACAACTTCCATGAAACGTGTGAGGGGGAGGGGAGCCCAAGTCCACATATGTTTGTGTGTTTACTGAAGTCACTGCAGCTCCTGTATCACTTGCGTTATTAGCGGTTTATTAAACACACGCAAGTCAACAAACAATCTGTTCCGGGAAACAGTTGTTGTAGAGATACAGTTTATGTCCATCAGTACGACTGCCTGCCACATTTGAAGAGGAGTTACATGCCAATGCAATGTGGCCTTTCAAGACTTGTTGAAAACTGCCCAACGTTTTGGGCACGCAGCATGCTAGTGTAGGACAAAGCAGAACGAGCAAGATCAAGATGGACGGTGGGGGAGGGGGGGGGGGGGGGGGGGTCGTCACATGGCCGCTGCTGTGACATGACCTGTTGCTGCTGTGGCTGTAAACACACAGCCCCATGTAACATTGAGTTGAAGGTTGTACTGCTCCAACAGCTTCCCCATCAACCTGAACACTTGCAGTATGCCTAACAGGGCATGAGCAATATCCAATACCTCTGCCCACACAGAAATTTGATCCCCTGCAGCCCATGACACTTCAAAGTACTGTGCTACATTCAGCAAATCCCGAAGCGTTGGATTCTCACACCGATGTGCTTTTTCACAGACTTTCCTAGCTGGGGCCAGATGAATAACATCAGACACCATGTGGCAATCGTAGGCTTCACAATTGTTATTATTTACAATGGCAGTACAACCCATGTAATTCTACAACCCAGACTTTGTAAGATTGGTTTGGGTGTTTCTGACAGTGATAAAAATCGACACGCATCACAATGACACATGTTCTATCACAGTAATAGGTGGCAATCGTAGGCTTCACAATTGTTATTATTTACAACGGCAGCATAACCCATGTAATTCTACAACCCAGACTTTGTAAGATTGGTTTGGGTGTTTCTGACAGTGATAAAAATCTACACGCATCACAATGACACATGTTCTATCACAGTAATAGGTGGAGAGAAGTTTGCACATTTCATCACATGATAAGCTGGCCGGTTATTGCAAAGGCGTAAGTTGGCACACCAAATGATACAATTGCAGCAAAAGCCAGGAAAGAAAGTAAATCCTGCACAGCTTTGCATCACCCACATGAGAAACCTGGAAATGTTGGCGTAACCATGTCTTGTAGGAGTCCCAATCTTCAGCCGATTCGCCATATGTCTGAAAGGGCGACAGCTGCACTGATGAGAGAGCTGCTGCTGGGCAATGAGATGTAGGAGTATTTCTTCCATCAAGACATTTGTTGGGTCACTTAGCACTGTCACTAACACATGGAGAAAACTTAACTCTCTCTCGTAGCCAAGTTTGTTATAGCAAGAACAAACACAATTTACGGAACATGGTACATTTATAGGCAATACATAAGATACAGCTTGTGCATAGCACTGAACACTTTGACTGAACAACAATAATACAGAGTAAAGAATAGGCCAAGCACTCGTTTGAGATCGCTTAAATAATGCCACTTCTTTGGCGGCTCACCAAAGCGTGCCAGGGAGCCTACCCAGGTGGTCTCTATAAGTGGGCCTATGAACTGTACGGATGTATCATGAGTGAAGGTACATCAGTAGCAAATTTGGGGGGCTGCAACGCCTTAATAGATCTTTTTGGCCTCACCATAAGGGATACACTTCACTGTTTTAATTTCCTGTACCTTCCTTTCTTCAATGAAGACACTGCAGTCCCTACTCAAGACAGGGTGGTCCCCAGAGCAACCTACCCACTTCAGAAGAGATTAACAACCCACTTCATCATAGGCAGCCTGACCACATTTGCCGCAAGTGGCTTCTCCCTTATGATCAAGAGTAGTATGGCCAAAGTGCAGGCAATTACAATAGTGCATTGGATTGGGGACATAAGACTGCACACTTAGGCGAAGAAAACCTGCTTTGACATGTTCTGGAAGTTTAGCGCTACTTAAAGTCAGTATAAATGAGTATGATATGCCAACATTGCCATGTATTCTTTTCTTTAAGTTTTGCACATCAACAATGCCTTTTTGGGTCCACTCAGCTTTCATTTCTTCTCTGTGAATGTCAAATAGAAACCTGCAAGTCACAAGACCTTAGCTGTAGTTCAAGGTGTTACGCAGTTCAGTTTCTATTCCACTCCTCTCCCTGAGGCACTGAGGTTTCTGGAAGTTCTTTACTAGCTGGGAACTGGCTGTTTCAACCAACAATGTCCCCCACACAATTACCTGACAGTTTTTACATTTCCAGCAATCTCCTCTAAATGCTTTTAAACGTAAAATGAGGAAACTTTCTTGAAGCTGCCCTCTTTCAACTTAACTATTAAAAACACATTCTGACCTGTAGCACGTGTTCTGTTACTGTTAACATAAATACCGCGAAAAATCCCTGAGTCATGAGGGCTGGCTACATGATCCCTCTTGTTGGATTGGATGGTGATACCTACCCAGTGGCTCACTCATTCCGTTGGGAGAGGAAGAATTTAATTTTAAGTGTTCTATATCTGTCCACACACTGTTACGGGAATGCGGGTCTATTCAAAAAGAGCCTTGCGTACCTGAGTAAGCTTTATACAACTGAGGTGCGACACATTCCCCAGAGGTTGCCCGCTAACAACTATTTCACCTCAACTACCACACATCTCATCACTTTGTGATTGAGTGTTCTTCCACAGAGATTTTTTCCATTCTCACAATCTGAGCGGTCAAGCCAAGATCCCCATTCCCTGTGACACACAACATTCCACCACTGTGCCATACAGGTGTCACTGAAGCATGTAGAGCTTATAGAGAAAGAGGAGTAGTGGTGCTTGTCAGTGCCCTGCTCAGGACCCCTGGGGTTGCCAAGCCCAGCAAATGAAAGCTGAGCCCCTGAGGGCAAGAATAGTTGACCATGCGCTGGATAGACCTGTACATAGAAGAGCAGTAGTTGATGGGAGGGACTCTTCATGAAATACAGTTGCTATAAGGAAAGTTCTAAGGAAATAGAGACTATTGTATAATACGTGTAAAACAAATAATAGAACTATAGACAGAGAGAAGGTGAATGAAACACACTTAGCTGTCAAGAGGGTAATGTGTGAAGCCTTCAGTGGCTACCACAGCAGAACATTACTGAAAGATCTTTCACAAAACCCAAGAAGTTCTGAGTGTATATAAAAGCTTTCAGTGGCACCACAGTTGGTGCCCAGACGCTAATGGATGAGACAGGAACTGAAATTGAGGGTAGCAAAGCACAAGCAGAGTAGTTGAATTCCATTTTCATGTGCTCCTTCACATAGGAAAACCCAGGAGTTTTGCCCTACTTTAATTCTATTACCACTGCAAAGGCGAATGAAATAAATATTAGTGTCAACGATGATGAGAAACATCTGAAGTTGTTAAAACTGAACAAAGCTGCAGTCCCTGAAAGAATCCCTATCAGATTCTAAACTGATTTTGCAGATGAGTTAGTGCCTCTTTTAACCATAATATTCTGAAGATCCCTCAAACAAAAAACTATGTCCATGCTAAGAAGATTGTACAGGTCACACCCATCTACAAGAAGAACAGAAGACGAAATAAATCTCAGGTGAACAGCCTGGTATGAGTGTGCATAGGACACAATATTTCGACCACGTTGCCATCATCAGGTGCGCTGATGTACATCACTCATATCAGGCTGTTCACCCGAGATTTATTTCGTCATAAAATATGAGAAATTGAAAAATCACAAGAACAGAAGAAGTGATCCACAAAACTACCATTCAATATCCTTGAAAACTATCTGTTGTAGAAACTGACAACCTATTTTGAGTTCAAATGGAATGACCTCCTCCATGGCAAACAACGTGGATTCTGAAAATATTGATCATGTGACACCCAATTTTCACTTCTCTCACGTGACATCCTAAAAGCCATGGATCAAAGCATACAAACAGAAAAATCTTTCTTCACTTCCAAAAGGTATCTGACTCAGTAGCACACATATGCTTATTATCGAAAGTACATTTGTATGGGGTATCAAGCAAGATTTGTTACTGGACTGAGGATTTCGTAGTGGGGAGGATGCAACATGTTATCCTGGAAGGAGAGTCATCAACAGATATATAAGTAATTTCACATGTGCCCAGTCAAGTGTGCTAGGTTGTACCTGTCCATGTTATACATTAATGACCTTGCAGACAATATTGATAGTAACCGACAACTTTTAGCAGATAATACATTTATATATAATGAAGTACTTTCTGAGAAAAGGTGCACAGATATTCGATCACACCTTGATACAATTTGAAAGTGGTGCAAAGATTGGCAACTCACTTTAAATGTTCAAAAATGCAAACTATGCCCTTCACAAAGCGAAATAATATGGTATCCTATGACTACAGTATCAGTGAGTAACAGATGGAATCTGTTAACTGATACAAATGCTTGGGTGTAACAATTTGTAGACATTTGAAATAGAACATAGCCCAGTCCTTGGTAAAGCAGGTGACAAACTGCAGTTCATTGGCTTAAATAACACTCATGAGACCCATCCTAGAATATTACTCTGCGTGGGATCCATTTCAAGTACAACTAACAGCAGTTGTTTAACAGACACAGGTGGTTACAGGTTTGTCTGACCAATGGTAGAGTTTCACGAAGATGCTGAAAAAACTGTATAGGCAGACACTAAGACAGATGCAAACTATCCTGACAAGGCTTGCTCAGAAAATTTTTTAGAACTAACTTTAAGTGATGAATCTAGGAGCATGTTACAACCCCTTACGTATTGCTCCCACAACTATTGCAAAGACAAGAGGAGACTAATTACAGCATGCATAGAGGCGTTTAAGCAATTATTCTTCCAGCATTCCATATGTGAATGGAACAGGGGAAAAGCCTAATTACTAATACAATGGGACATACCCTCTGCCATGCACTTTACAGTGGTTTCTAGAGTATAGATGTAGATATAGAATTGTGTCACTTATGAGCAGACAGGCAAATGTTCACAATGACAGATGTGATTATCTGCCTACAGTCAGTAAAAAACTGATACACGAGACTGATGAAAAAGGTTCGTGAAAACTGCTGTTTCACAAAATCTTAGCTGTTGGACAGCTTTCCATGGATTTCTCAGTGTCTTTTGCACAAAACTGTAATGAAACAATTAGGGGTACCACAAGTTTGGTATTTGTTGGGCTCCAAAACTCTCAGGTGGCAGAATTTTTTGTAGAGTTAATCTGTCAACTTAGTAAGAGATATGATGATTATGTAGAGAAATAATTCGGAGTCTTAATTTTAAGATTCTTCTGCTAAAGAAGAACTATTCCAGTATTTCATTTAAATCCAACCATGAGTTATTTTCCACGTAATCCTTGTATAAGCCTCTCTGACAGGTTGATACTTTTAGTGAAACCCGTAATATTTTTTCACTCTGCCAGCATTTACTTAATGGAAGAATGTTGTCCAAGCAAAATGAATTAATGTGAAGAATTTTCCTGTTCAGCAATGTGTGGGGATCACTTTGTATCTAGTATGTAATATTTACACTTTTAAAACTCACAAGAATAAAGAAGTAACTGAGCAACACCAGTTTTTCATATATTCCTTTATAACACTCTATTAAGTGATGGTTGTGTAGTATTAATGTAATTGTAGATTTCACTGTATATTCCAGGCTCCAGAGAAGATGCACAACAACCATTATTCCTGATTTTACTGAGCAACTACATTACATCTTTTGTATGATAATTTTTATCAGCAGGGACAGATTATTATTCCAACTGCCATGTGAAATAAAATACAAGTACTCTATGAGACAGATACTGAAACCTATGTATTTACCTGTTCAGGTGAAGAGCTTCAACCACGAGAGCCTGTGGAAATCCCATGTCTGTTAGTTGCTTAACAATATGGTCAACACCTTTATTTTCAAGTCTCTCTCTGATTATCTGAAATACCTCTTCTGACTCTGGGCTTGGTGTCAAAATTCTTGCAGATGCCTCCACCAGTGATATTAATACTTTGCGGATATCACTTTCAAACTGCAACAAGAGTGAAAAATTTCACAGCACATTTAAGACCAGTAATAGAAGGGGAGGGGAGGGGGGGGGGCACTCTTAACTATTGCCTAATGCTAAAAGCATATCTTACAAATAATCACAGGAGTCACTGTGGAACACATTAAATTTTGCAGTACACCATCACATACCTATCTGACAATGAAACCAGAAAGAAGAAGAAGAAGAAGAAGAAGAAGAAGAAGGGCTAAAATAATTAGTGCACATACAATATATAATTATTTCATTTTTCTCCTATTTCATAAAAAATTTAATGTTCACTCTCAACACCAAAGTAACTGATAAAACCAAAACAAATACAACAACAATTGGTAAAATAGATGTATCAGCCCAGTGCTACCTGACAAGTAACTCCCTATGACACAGTAGTTCCACAATTCCACATCTTAAATTTCTTATGAAAACTGCAACAGTTTTTCATCTATCTGTAAAGGTCAATAAACATAAGATCCAGTAGAAATAAATAGTGTTTGGTTTCAAAAAAGTCCAAATTTTACAATGTACTTATTGGACAACAGAATGCTACTCACAGTATGTACTTAACACTTACATCAGCAGGCATTTGATCAGACAAAGAAATAACAGTGTCTTGTCATTTTAAGGCTCTATTGTCAAAGAAACTGCTCCCTTATTTCTTTAAATGAGACTAAGCTTACTCATTTTATTTTAATGTAGCATTTAAGGTTCTGTGACAGAAACATTTAAATAAGAAAAATCCTCTCAAAACCTATGAGGGCTATGCCGAAAGATTTTAGCAGCCTGTAAACCGTAAGGTGGAGGACAATGGGGTTGTTTTCATTTGAAAGAGCGATGTTTTTCGACCTTGGGATGTGCGTGCGCAGCCCCTGGCTAGCGGTGATCCCCCCACAGAGCGGTAAGAAAGCACATGCAGTGCTGAGTCAGAGATGGTGCAGGATGGAGCTGTCGCACTGCGACTTTCGTGCCATGATTTTTTACAATTATGAAAAGGGTTTAAATGCCGAAGAACGCCATTCTTCTCTCCTGTGTGCTTTTGGCGAAGCTTCCCCTTCTAGGGCCACAGTTGAAAATTGGTTTCGCGAGTTTTCGAGGAGTCGCCAGTCAATTGAAGATGAACCTCGTCCCAGTTGGCCAGCAACAGCTGTGACTCCTGAAAACATTGATGCTGTGAGGAAAATGATTAAAGAAGATCCACATCTTACATTCTGCGAGATTGAAGGGACCCTAAATATGGGATCAACAGCAGCACAGACCATCGTTCATAGTCACTTAGGCCTTACTAAGAGATGTGCACATTGGGTGCCATATTCCCTGACAGAAAGCCAAAAGGAGGCGATAGTGGACTGGTGTCGTTTCATGCTCGAAAAATTCAATGGAGGAATGAAGGGAAGTCCCAAGACACCTACAATATCGTCACAGGTGATGAAACGTGGGGCTACCATTATGAGCCTGAAACGAAGAGACAGTCTTCTGTGTGGTGCTTTCCAGGGGAGAAACCACCCACAAAAGTTCGATGAAGTTGGAGCTCTGGAAAAAAGATGGTGGCAACTTTTTTCACAAAGATCAGGCATCTCACCTCTGTGACCTTGGACACATGTACAGTCAATGCTGAATGGTACGTGAATGACTGTCTTTCAAACGTCATCGCCACATGGAAGTCACAGCATCCAAAGTCCAAGAGTGGGCACCTTCTGCTACATCACGACAATGCATCTGCGCTCAGGGCTGCCAGAATGATGGACTTTCTGGGGAAGGAAAAAGTGAGAGTGTTACCCCACCCCCCGTATTCACTGGACCTGGCCCCCTGTGACTCCTTTCTGTTCCCTAAGACTAAAGAAAAAATTCAAGGGCGGCGGTTTTCATGAGATGAAGAGGCCATTGCAGTGTATGAGAGTGCACTAAGTGACATCCCAAAAGAAGCTTGAACTGACACATTTTCTAAGCGGTTTCAGAGAATGGAAAAATGTATGAGGTGCATTCAAGTTCTAAAGCCTCCGATTTTTTTTCTCCGGACTGGAAAGAGATAGAAACACACGCATTGTTTTAAAATGAGGCCGCGTTCATTGTCAGTACGTCCCAGAGATGGCAGCACCGCACGGCAGATGGAATTTTCCCGCCAGCGGCGAGAATGAGAACTGTTTTAAATACTTAAAATGGCGACGTTTTCCTTACTTGAACAGCGTGCAATCATTCGTTTTCTGAATTTGCGTGGTGTGAAACCAATTGAAATTCATCGACAGTTGAAGGAGACATGTGGTGATGGAGTTATGGATGTGTCGAAAGTGCGTTCGTGGGTGCGACAGTTTAATGAAGGCAGAACATCATGTGACAACAAACCGAAACAACCTTGGGCTCACACAAGCCGGTCTGACGACATGATCAAGAAAGTGGAGAGAATTGTTTTGGGGGATCGCCGAATGACTGTTGAACAGATCGCCTCCAGAGTTGGCATTTCTGTGGGTTCTGTGCACACAAACCTGCATGACGACCTGAAAATGCGAAAAGTGTCATCCAGGTGGGTGCCACGAATGCTGACAGACGACCACATGGCTGCCCATGTGGCATGTTGCCAAGCAATGTTGACGTGCAACGACAGCATGAATGGGACTTTCTTTTTGTCAGTTGTGACAATGGATGAGACATGGATGCCATTTTTCAATCCAGAAACAAAGCGCCAGTCAGCTCAATGGAAGCACACAGATTCACCGCCACCAAAAAAATTTCGGGTAACCGCCAGTGCTAAAAAAATGATGGTGTCCATGTTCTGGGACAGTGAGGGCGTAATCCTTACCCATTGCGTTCGAAAGGGCACCACGGTAACAGGTGCATCCTACGAAAATGTTTTGAAGAACAAATTCCTTCCTGCACTGCAACAAAAGCATCCGGGAAGGGCTGCGTGTGTGCTGTTTCACCAAGACAACGCACCCGCACATCGAGGTAATGTTACGCAACAATTTCTTCGTGATAACAACTTTGAAGTGATTCCTCATGCTCCCTACTCCCCTGACCTGGCTCCTAGTGACTTTTGGCTTTTTCCAACAATGAAAGACACTCTCCGTGGCCGCACATTCACCAGCCGTGCTGCTATTGCCTCAGCGATTTTCCAGTGATCAAAACAGACTCCTAAAGAAGCCTTTGCGTCAGCGTTGTGAAAAATGTTTACGTCTGCAGGGCGATTACATCGAGAAGTAACGCCAGTTTCATCGATTTCGGGTGAGTAGTTAATTAGAAAAAAAAAATCGGAGGCCTTAGAACTTGAGTGCACCTCGTATACATGCTAATGGAGAGTATTTTGAAAAGTTGTAAACATTTTATTTGCAAATAAAATTTTTTCACACATTCTGCTAAAAACTTTCAGCACAGCCCTCGTATTTAACTACTACAACCCCCGTCCCCCATATTTTCTCCAACTTCTTCAATCACCAATTCCACACACAAGAAAAACACCACTTACTGAAATGATAGGAAATCAATTGTATACCTTTATATGGCTAAGAACTTGTCTTGAGAACAAACAGAGGGTAGCAACATAAAAAGAAACCAAGATTAATTCCTACAGCAAACAATTATCCAAAAATTTTGTAGCAATACTGTCAACAGGGACATAAATGGGCACAACAGTACACTCATAAGTTGCTACACTTTGTAATTAATCCAAGACACATAAAACAAGAGAATACATACAAGAAGTGCACATTTGAGAATAACCTGATAGTTCTATTGTGTCTACTAGCAACAGGTTCCAGCACACAGAGTTGAGTGGTGAGGAGCCTCAACCTGGTGCAGGAGTAGGAAATGTGCAGCATGGTCTGTCTGTTGGTAGGAAGTCTAGGAACAGCACTACTTTCAGGAAGGTGAGAGTACTGTTGGTGGATAGCAGTCACAACAGAGGTTGTAAGAGTTCGGTCAATGTGTGTTACGAATAAATTACACATCTGCTCTCTAGTAGTCACAGAACTCACAACTAGATGAAATCATATTAAATCTTGATTCAACCCAACATCTGCGAACTCAGTATTCCAATAACTTTTGAGTCACGATTGAAATTTATTACACATTGACTATACATCAGACAAGTCATTAGATGTAGCTCTATGTGAGATTGACATTCAATTCAGAGTCTGATATTCAAATAATTGAACTACATGCTATTTCTTGAGTAGCTGATATTCCTTGTAGCCGCATACAGCGAGGAAATGTCTTTGCTATACCTGCTCGTTGGTGCACAAACCCATAAGGAATACCTCAGACAAACAGACAGAACAACCATGACAGAACTAACCTTCAAAATGACCTTCCTACTCAACTTTACCTAAACAGATAACTATGTACACTTTTTCATTTATACATCAAGCTAGTACATGATTTTCCTATAAATAACTAGGACAGGGACAGCAAGCACAACATAGGTGGTGACCTGAGTAACTTAAATCTGTTAACCGGTAATACCAATGCGAGCAAGGTTGAGCTGTTCTCTCAGCATGATCGGTCTCGTCTTGGCAGTGGAGATAAAGATGGTGCTGATGACTGTTGACCAGGGACACAATGTGCTGGTGCCAATGGTGACTATTGAGAGATGGGGAACACTAGCTGTAACCACAGCTTCGATAGGACTGGCAAAGAGAGAATAGCAGGTGGGTCTTGGATCACACATGGTTGAATACCTGTTGTCTTGGGTAGGAGGACTAGGCATGCTTCAAGACAACATGCTCACATCCCGTCAATTATTATTCAAGATTTATTCAGCACATTCACGAAAGATAGAATGTATCACAAACACCTCAAGAATTTCCTTAGAATCATTAACAGTATTCTTCATTAAAATGTGCAGCCTATTAAAAATTAAGTTCACCAGCTCAAAGTTGAATTACAGTCTTCGAGCAGCATTGTTGATTGCGATACACGGCGCTGGTGTTGCGACCATGAAATACTGCATTATAGTGTTACTATTATAATAATGTGGAAGTTGCTACTGTAAAACTATCCTGAAGGGTGGGAGGTCATGTATTTATGTGAGAGGTGGCACACATTTTAAAGCTACAGAAAATCTGATCACAATTAGTGTAGATAAGGATTTTGAATTGGCAGCCATTTAACTAACAAAGCTACACATCCACAAGAAGTTACATTGTGTGTGAGTGTGTGTGTGTGTGTGTGTGTGTGTGTGTGTGGTAATGTGGACACACTGTTCGGCAAATTAACTGAATTACTGGAAAACTAACTAAATAATATGCGGTGACATGAATATTAACAGAGGAGTTAGTGGCAAAATTCATAAAAAAATTCCTAAACATTTTGAGCACTTTTTGCATGCAGTAAATGGTAAACACTGCCACTAGGGCATCAGAAATTACAGTACTTCCAGATACTGACAGGGAAAACTGTAAAACAAAAAGTACATACATTTCCTAGGGCACTGACAAATCAAACCTGAAATGGGATGTACGCAGGAAAAAATGCTAGCCACTAAGTTCTTTAAGTTTGGCACCTTGTTTAAATTAATTTTTGAGGAGATGCTTCCAAAAACAGCCTATTCAACAGCAACAGCTAAGGAAAATAAATGGATAACTATGAGTAGTAGAAAGTCCTCCTAAACATTTAAATTTATCAATTCTTTTCAAAAACACTACACTAATCCACTGTTTTTAGGTGTATAGAAGAATATAAAGGAGGGTAAAAAAAAGGGGGAGGGGCACACAATGACAAAAAATACACAATGCAGAAAAGCAAAGTAGTATGGAATGTCACAAAACATGAAACTGGAAATGGAAGACAAGTACAATAAGATACAAGTCAAAGACGGTGGGTGGTACAGTACAAAATCCTCAGTAATTGTCAAATTTTGTTACTGTTATAATAATAATAATAATAATAATAATAATAATAATTATTATTATTATTATTATTATTATTATTATTATTACTCAGGCTATTGAGCAAAACGCTACCAGACATGTCAGATAGATTACAGAAATAATATATATGTGTATAAACACATACAAAGTAGGATAGGGTTAGACTAGTTTTCTGGTATTGCAAGAAAGTTGTAGCAAAATGTTTCTAAAAGGTATTGCATCCACAATGATTTATATAGCAAGGTCAATGACAGAGCTGGAAATGAAGAATATAATACAGAATTTTTTTTAAAAAATTTGAGAAGTCAGCAGGCATTTGCAAAGCAGCTCTAGATTGGTTCACTTCAAATGATCTGTCCCTCAACGTTAACCCCCTTAAGGGGGGTATGACGTCAAACGGGCCGACTTGGAGCAGGAGAGGCATCACAGGACATTTTAATTTCCACTGTCTATACTTTTACAAATAAATTCATAAAACTTTGTCAGCATCACCAGGAAGGATTCAGGATTCACACTCATTGCAGTGGAAGATCGAAAACATAACAAAATAAATTTTTTTTATGTGTGAAATTTCATCATTCCTTCACTTACTAATGGCTGCATTTGTTGCTATAGGTACACTTTTCTTCATAAGTTAGAGAGATTCTTCGATGAATTTTGCACAGCATACAAACCATACTTTACAGGTGTATGAAACTCTAGAATTTATTTAATTTATGAAAAAACTAATGAGCTGTTATATTTTAAACTTCATGTTTAGAAAAAACACAAATTTTCTAGTTAATTACCTCAATTTTTACCACAGTTTTTGATAGATTTGTAAAATTCGAGAGTTTCATACACCTTTGAGTATGGTTTGTATGCTGTGCAAAATTCATCAAAGAATCTCTCTTACTTATGAAGAAAAGTGTACCTATAGCAACAAATGCTGCCATTAGTAAGTGAAAAAAATGATGAAATTTCACACATAAAAAGAATTTATTTTGTTATGTTTTCGAACTTCCACTGCAATGAGTGTAAATTCTGAATCCTTCCTGGTCATGCTGACAAATTTTTATGAATTTATTTGTAAAAATATAGACAGTGGAAATTAAAATGTCCTGTGATGCCTCTCCTGCTCCAAGTCGGCCCGTTTGACGTCCTACCCCCCCCCCCCCCTCTTCCCCCGATAAAAAACAAGAAGACGCTGAAATAAAATGTACTGACAGAGAAATATTGAGAGTTGAAGCTTCCAAATTTCTGGGGTTAGATATTAACACCACCTTAAACTGGTCAGTTCACTCCCTCGACCTACATAAAAGACTGAACAGGCCAGCATTTATCATTCACTCTATTTCATCTGTTTGGGACTTGGAAACAATCAATGGCACACACCTCGGATATTTCCATTTGCTTATGACATCATATTCTGCACAAAACAGCCACAAGCAAATAGTATTTATGGCACAGAAGAAGGTCATCGGAATTACGAAGTTTATTCAGACAGATGGGGATGTCATCACGCCATGCCAGAACATTTTTTCCACTTATGCACTCTGTCAACGAGAATTGTCCAATTTACAAAATAAACAATACCTTCTCATGATCACGATGCAAGTAGCAAACATGATCTCCACAAAAATATAAAAAAATGTTTGCATGGTACATAAAGGAGTACATTATTAAAGCATAAAAGTATGCAATTAACTTCCATTCATGTAACTCAAGTCATTAGCGATCTGACAAAATTTTAAAAACTGCTAAAACTGTACCTCTGGATAGTTCTTTCTATTCTCTACAAGAATTTTTTTAGTGTGTAATACTTTATGACCTGTGTTTAATCTTAAGCATTACTATGCGAACTTACTATGTAGTAATGGTAAATTGTCACACTGTAACCTTCATACATGACATCCAAGAAGTGATGATGGATACGACATGGCCCAAAGTAGCACTTCCATAACTTTTCTGATTGTCCCACTCTTCACACAGATGTAAAAATCTACACCAGGTATCCTGGGCTTTATGTAAATAGCCAGTGCTTGGTGTTACAGCACTGTAGGTCTCTCTCCTGCGCATCAGGGGTATGTACATGCGTCAGTGCTTTGCTACTTCCGTCCCAGTGATTTGTTTCATGCAGTCATCCTGAGTATTGTCTGGCTGAAACAGGAACACCATATCTATTGTCGTTTTGCCCCATGACTATGGAAAAGAAAGAACAGTGTGAAGCATCAAGTGTCTTTCTTTACTGTGTTGTATGCAAATGTCACAATAGGCATTATTGTACCCCAATATCTTTGTTCAACATCAACGTACATTGAGGGCATATCTGCCAATGTCTAATTAAAGCTTTCTGTGATGCCATTTTTCTGTAAGTGGTAGGCAGTTGTCATCCTGTGGGTGATGTCACAACATGAAATTACCTCTAATATTAGTCTCAACTCTGATATTAGTCTCCACGATCAAAAATCATCACATGTGGTGCTCCATGCTTCAAACTGATGCATTTACAATGGATTTGAAATTTCTAGAGCTCCAGAAGGTGACACAGCTTTGATGACAGCTTAGTGGGCAGCAGACTATTATCCTTCTATTCCAATTTGTCATCTTTCCAAATGCCCCCCCCCCCCCCCCTCCCACCCAAGAGGTCAATTCCAGTTCAGTGGAACTGCTCTGCTACACCTGAGGTCAGTACCACATGCCTTGGAGGTATGGAGGTAACTGTGACATGTAGTTCTGTCATTTGTATTATTCACATTGGCTCACACAGTGCCTAACAGATTGTTAAAGACCTGGCCAGTGATACCGGTGTCTGATTCTGGCCAGAGTCTTCACGAATCCCAGGTGGGATGACAAATTCAAAGGGCTGTGATCTGTCATTGATAGTTATTCCTGCAATACATGATCCTATCGGCTAAACATATTTCCCATCAGCAACTTTCAGTGCTATCACTTTCTTATCACAGGATACAGTCTTCTTCAGCCAACAATAACAAGCATCCGACATTACAGGAAGGACCCATGTCTACTAGGGACTGGACAGTTGGCCACCAATGACTAAATCTGAGTATTCCTAATTATTTGTGACTGTTGTTCAGGAAGAATATTCATCTGTCGTGGCCTTACCTTCACAGATGGTCACCTCACGTAATCTTCCTGAAGTTAGCAGGTAGGCAGGTGACGGGTACCTCTGTATGGCAATGGGGAACAGCTACAGCATGTTGGAGAGTGAACTCTTCCAGGGTATAGCGAAGGGTTGGTCCCATAGGTCCACTATCATCATCTGCAGTTGACTGGTGTGAATAGTCATGATGTGATTGCCGACATCTTGCAGCGTATAGTCACTGAACACTCGTCTTCTTTCTCTACAGTGGCATTGTGTCCAGAGCATTCACAGTGGAAAAAGACCAGCTTATTTTCCCCTGACCTCCACATATATTTTCTTCTATAGGGCATTATATTTGGTTTAGGAGTTGTACCTGAATTGTTCTGGAGCTGGATTGTTGTTTGTTGGCTGTGGCATACATCCAAGTCCATCCATAGTGATGCGTTTGGGTGAATATGGAGACTGGTGCTAAATATTGATACACCTCCTCAATATTCTCTTTTACATCCTGCTATATTGAGTCTTCGTTAATAGCTGCTACGTCTTGCATGCTCCGTACAACAGCTCTGGTTGCCATAAAATGCTGTTTCTCTTCTCTCACTACCTGCACATGAAAGAGGCAAAGTCATAGTGGTTTACCACAACTGCCATCGGGGCCACATTCAGGAGTTGGTCATTGCCTGATTCTTTTCTACTTCATTTCCTCTGTATGCACCATTTGATGAATTTCTGGGTCGTTGTGACATCCTTTATCAGAAGAGCTTAGAACACAACTTTGGCAACTCCTTCGCCTTCAGTTCACATTCGGATTTATGATGTGGCATACGGGTCAAAACACTCTGTATCCCAATATGTTTTCTCAAAGAGTAGTCTATGGCATTGGCCCCTTGCTTAGCTTGCATTTATATCAAATATTTTGCCCAGCGCATCGTCCCACACGACTGAAAAGTGCAAGAGACTCCTGTGTATAAAAAGGGCAATTCAAGGATAGACGACAAGGGATAACTTCCATATTACTCAAGTTTTGGAAAGCGTTTGACTAGGTGCCACACTGCCGATTGTCAATGAAGGTACTGTCACTGAAGGTACTAGCATATGGCATAGGTTCTCGTAATTTTCGAGTACATCATTAGTAGTGTCTTGCTTGACACTGGCACATCGTCTAAGTAACTGGGCATAACATTGCAAGGTGAAATGAAATGAGCATGCGAGGATTGTGATAGAAAAAGCAAGTGGTTCAATTTAGTTTATTGGGAGAGTTTTAGGAAAGTGTGGTTCATCTGTAAAGAGAACCGCATATAGGATGCTAGAGCGACCTATTCTCGAATATTGATCGTGTGTGTGGGATCTGTACCAGGTCGGATTAGAGGAAGACATCGAAGCAATTCAGAGGCAGGCTGCTAGATTTGTTACTGGTAGATTTGAACAACATCAAGTGTTACGGAGATGGTTCAGGAACTCAAATGGGAATCCCTGGAGGGAAGGTGAACTGGCATTTGAAGCTGATTGCAGAACGATTCTGTTGCCTCCAACACTCGCTGCTTGTAAGGACCATGAAGATAAGATGTGAGAAATTTGGTCTCATATGGAGGCACACAAACAGTCATTTTTCCCTTGTTCTATTTGCAAGTGGAACAGGAAAGGAGATGTCTAGCAGTTGTACGGGGTACCTTCCGCCACGTACCATAAGTGGATTGCAGGTATCGATGCAGATGTATAACAGTGTCATTTCCCCTTGATGGTGGGCCCAGTTCTTCAATTGTTCTTCTACCTGCACATTTGCTTTTGATTGTCACAAAATGTTCCCTTCATGTTTACCCTGGATTTTGCAGCAGCTATTAAGCTTCTCTTCATTGTCCCCTATCTACAGCTGGGCTCTGCTGTCCAAATGAAAGTATACAGTTGTCAAACACATCAAGTCATCCCACCTGTTGTATCTGGCAATTAAGTCAAATCCTTTCAGCCATTTCTTTGGATGCTGAGCAGTATTTCCGGGGTTCACTGATGGATGCCTGATGTGCAGCTGACTTATTGCTAACTTGGAATCTGTTGGGTCTCGTGAATTGCTTGTACTCCTTTTCCTGTTCATGTAGGAGACTGCTTTTACATTGCCTGATTGGAGCCACAGTGATGTAGATGTTTTGAAGTATCCGGCATCTCCACCGTCACATCATAACCACACTGAAGTTCAAATCCAACAGCTGGGCCATCAAAGAAATACAACACTTAGGATGGAAAGCATGTTTATTACAAACATCAATGTACACTCAGAACAGACATGAATTCCCCACCGTAGAGTGCATCTATTTATACAAACAATGAATATTCCAGACTGCTGGTGTTTATATAAACATAGAATATTCAGGAATATACAAACATAAGATATTTCACGAACCTTCCAGAAACAATAAATACTAAATAACAAATAACTGCTGGTGGTCGTGTTTGAACAAGCAACCTACACTGCACCAACCAGCGACACTAAACACTATGTCACACTACATGCACCCCAACTCGCAGTAATATCACTGACAGAATGCTTTACATTTAAATTAGAGTGGAAGCCTTATAACTTGTTTGTGTTAATATTATTAACACAGTTATCTGGATTTTTATGGGAACACTTGCACATCACTTTTTATGTACATCTGTTTTTGTATGATTTATATTATAAGCCTTATGACATTTACATATGATTATTGCTTTAATAATTTGATATATTCATGTGCTACATCCTAGTGACACACCCGTGTTAAGGACACACGGAACTCGAAAATAATAAACACAAGAAGTTCGCATCTGTTCTGAAGGTGTGCATAGATAACATACAAGCCCCACTAACAAACATAATAAATATGTCCTTTAGTTCAGGTCAAGGGTGCTGAAAAATTAATGGCATCAGCATGTTATGCTCTTAGGATTTCATCATCAATTTGTAATGGCCAATGTCTTATGGAGACATACTAGTCCTCAATACACACAATTCTTACCTACTGGATTCTTTTCTACAGATTAAGGGATCAAAACATACACATAATTTTTAACTGCAGAAAAGGGAGACAATAAAAATTACTAGAAATAATAGTTGGCTCATTGTAAAGGCCTATTTAAAAAAAGCTGATATCCTTGCTGCATTGACTGCGCAATTCTACCAATCTGTTGTGCATATCAGAGAAAACATAAGTAAGTACTTCACTAATGGTTCTATAAATGATCAGTGAACAAAGTTTGGTCTTCTATTTACCACAATAAAATAAACAAAACACTCAAAACAGTATTTAGAACAGGGAATAAAATTTTACAATTAACTGACCACAAAAACACAAAAGATTACTAAAATACATATGTTTAAAAGAACAGTTAAAGAATTCTTCATTGTTTTTGTTGTTGTTGTGGTCTTCAGTCCTGAGACTGGTTTGATGCAGCTCTCCATGCTAATCTATCCTGTGCAAGCTTCTTCATCTCCCAGTACCTACTGCAACCTATATCCTTCTGAATTTGCTTGGTGTATTCATCTCTTGGTCCCCCTCTACGATTTTTACCCTCCACGCTGCCCTCCAATGCTAAATTTGTGATCCCTTGATGCCTCAGAACATGTCCTACCAACCAGTCCCTTCTTCTAGTCAAGTTTTGCCACAAACTTCTCTTCTCCCCAATCCTCAACACCTCCTCATTAGTTATGTGATCTACCCATCTAATCTTCAGCATTCTTCTATAGCACCACATTTCGAAAGCTTCTATTCTCTTCTTGTCTAAACTATTTATCGTCCATGTTTCACTTCCATACATGGCTACACTCCATACAAATACTTTCAGAAACGACTTCCTGACACTTAAATCTATACTCGATGTTAACAAATTTCTCTTCTTCAGAAACGCTTTCCTTCCCATTGCCAGTCTACATTTTATATCCTCTCTACTTTGACCATCATCTGTTATTTTGCTCCCCAAATAGCAAAACTCCTTTACTACTTTAAGTGTCTCATTTCCTAATCTAATACCCTCAGCATCACCTGACTTAATTCGACTACATTCCATTATCCTCGTTTTGCTTTTGTTGATGTTCATCTTATATCCTCCTTTCAAGACACTATCCATTCCATTCAACTGCTCTTCCAAGTCCTTTGCTGTCACTGACAGAATGACAATGTCATCGGCGAACCTCTTAGTTTTTATTTCTTCTCCATGGATTTTAATACCTACTCCGAATTTTTCTTTTGTTTCCTTCACTGCTTGCTCAATATACAGATTGAATAACATCGGGGAAAGGCTACAACCTCGTCTCACTCCCTTCCCAACCACTGCTTCCCTTTCATGCCCCTCAACTCTTATAACTGCCATTTGGTTTCTATACAAATTGTAAATAGCCTTTCGCTCCCTATATTTTACCCCTGCCACCTTCAGAATTTGAAAGAGAGTATTCCAGTCAACATTGTCAAAAGCTTTCTCTAAGTCTACAAATGATAGAAACGTAGGTTTGCCTTTGCTTAATCTAGCTTCTAAGATAAGTCGTAGGGTCAGTACTGCCTCACGTATTCCAATATTTCTACAGAATCCAAACTGATCTTCCCCTAGGTCGGCTTCTACTAGTTTTTCCATTCATCTGTAAAGAATTCGTGTTAGTATTTTGCAGCCGTGACTTATTAAACTGATAGTTCGGTAATTTTCACATCTGTCAACACCTGCTTTCTTTGTTGTTGTTGTTGTGGTCTTCAGTCCTGAGACTGGTTTGATGCAGCTCTCCATGCTATTCTATCCTGTGCAAGCTTTTTCATCTCCCAGTACCTACTGCAACCTACATCCTTCTGAATCTGCTTAGTGTATTCATCTCTTGGTCTCCCTCTACGATTTTTACCCTCCACGTTGCCCTCCAATACTAAATTGGTGATCCCTTGATGCCTCAGAACATGTCCTACCAACCGATCCCTTCTTCTGGTCAAGTTGTGCCACAAACTTCTCTTCTCCCCAATCCTATTCAATACTTCCTCATTAGTTATGTGATCTACCCATCTAATCTTCAGCATTCTTCTGTAGCACCACATTTCGAAAGCTTCTATTCTCTTCTTGTCCAAACTATTTATCGTCCATGTTTCACTTCCATACATGGCTACACTCCATACGAATACTTTTAGAAATGACTTCCTGACACTTAAATCTATACTGGATGTTAACAAATTTCTCTTCTTCAGAAACGCTTTCCTTGCCATTGCCAGCCTACATTTTATATCCTCTCTACTTCGACCATCATCAGTTATTTTGCTCCCCAAATAGCAAAACTCCTTTACTACTTTAAGTGCCTCATTTCCTAATCTAATTCCCTCAGCATCACCCGACTTAATTAGACTACATTCCATTATCCTTGTTTTGCTTTTGTTGATGTTCATCTTATATCCTCCTTTCAAGACACTGTCCATTCCATTCAACTGCTCTTCCAAGTCCTTTGCTGTCTCCGACGGAATTACAATGTCATCGGCGAACCTCAAAGTTTTTATTTCTTCTCCATGAATTTTAATACCTACTCCGAATTTTTCTTTTGTTTCCTTTACTGCTTGCTCAATATACAGATTGAACAACATCGGGGAGAGGCTACAACCCTGTCTTACTCCCTTCCCAACCACTGCTTCCCTTTCATGTCCCTCGACTCTTATAACTGCCATCTGGTTTCTGTACAAATTGTAAATAGCCTTTCGCTCCCTGTATTTTACCCCTGCCACCTTTAGAATTTGAAAGAGAGTATTCCAGTCAACATTGTCAAAAGCTTTCTCTAAGTCTACAAATGCTAGAAACGTACGTTTGCCTCTCCTTAATCTTTCTTCTGAGATAAGTCGTAAGGTCAGTATTGCCTCACGTGTTCCAGTGTTTCTACGGAATCCAAACTGATCTTCCCCGAGGTTGGCTTCTACTAGTTTTTCCATTCGTCTGTAAAGAATTCGTGTTAGTATTTTGCAGCTGTGACTTATTAAGCTGATAGTTCGGTAATTTTCACATCTGTCAACACCTGCTTTCTTTGGGATTGGAATTATTATATTCTTTTTGAGGTCTGAGGGTATTTCGCCTGTCTCATACATCTTGCCCACCAGATGGTAGAGTTTTGTCAGGACTGGCTCTCCCAAGGCCGTCAGTAGTTCTAATGGAATGTTGTCTACTCCCGGGGCCTTGTTTCGTCTCAGGTCTTTCAGTGCTCTGTCAAACTCTTCACGCAGTATCATATCTCCCATTTCATCTTCATCTACATCCTCTTCCATTTCCATAATATTGTCCTCAAATACATCGCCCTTGTATAGACCCTCTATATACTCCCTCCACCTTTTTGCTTTCCCTTCTTTGCTTAGAACTGGGTTTCCATCTGAGCTCTTAATATTCATACAAGTGGTTCTCTTTTCTCCAAAGGTCTTTTTAATTTTCCTGTAGGCAGTATCTATCTTAGCCCTAGTGAGATAAGCCTCTACATCCTTACATTTATCCTCTAGCCGTCCCTGCTTAGCCATTTTGCACTTCCTGTCGATCTCATTTTTGAGACGTTTGTATTCCTTTTTGCCTGCATCATTTACTGCATTTTTATATTTTCTCCTTTCATCAATTAAATTCAATATTTCTTCTGTTACCCAAGGATTTCTACTAGCCCTCGTCTTTTTACCTACTTGATCCTCTGCTGCCTTCACTACTTCATCCCTCAAAGCCACCCATTCTTCTTCTACTGTATTTCTTTCTCCCATTCCTGCCATTTGTTCCCTTATGCTCTCCCTCAAACTCTGTACAACCTCTGGTTTAGTCAGTTTATCCAGAACCCATCTCCTTAAGTTCCCACCTTTTTGCAGTTTCTTCAGTTTTAATCTACATTTCATAACCAACAGATTGTGCTCAGAGTCCACATCTGCCCCTGGAAATGTCTTACAATTTAAAACCTGGTTCCTAAATCTCTGTCTTACCATTATATAATCTATCTGAAATCTGTCCGTATCTCCAGGCTTCTTCCATGTATACAACCTTCTTTTATGATTCTTGAACCAAGTGTTAGCCATGACTAAGTTGTGCTCTATGCAAAATTCTACCACGTGGCTTCCTCTTTCATTTCTTACCGCCAATCCATATTCACCTACTACATTTCCTTCTCTCCCTTTTCCCACTACCGAATTCCAGTCACCCATGACTATTAAATTTTCTTCTCCCTTCACTATTTGAATAATTTCTTTTATTTCATCATACATTTCTTCAATTTCATCGTCATCTGCAGAGCTAGTTGGCATATAAACTTGTACTACTGTAGTAGGCGTGGGCTTCGTGTCTATCTTGGCCACAATAATGCCTTCACTATGCTGTTTGTAGTAGCTTACCCACATTCCTATTTTTTATTCATTATTAAACCTACTCCTGCATTTCCCCTATTTGACTTTGTATTTATAACCCTGTATTCGCCTGACCAAAAGTCTTGTTCCTCCTGCCACCGAACTTCACTAATTCCCACTATGTCTAACTTTAGCCTATCCATTTCCCTTTTTAAATTTTCTAACCTACCTGCCCGATTAAGGGATCTGACATTCCACGCTCCGATCCGTAGAATGCCAGTTTTCTTTCTCCTGATAACGACGTCCTCTCGAGTAGTCTCCGCCCGGAGATCCGAATGGGGGACTATTTTACTTCCAGAATATTTTACCCAAGAGGACGTCATCATCATTAACCATACACTAAAGCTGCATGCCCTTGGGAAAAATTACGGCTGTAGTTTCCCCTTGCTTTCAACCGTTCGCAGTACCAGCACAGCAAGGCTGTTTTGGTTAGTGTTACAAGGCCAGATCAGTCAATCATCCAGACTGTTGCCCCTGCAACTACTGAAAAGGCTGCTGCCTCTCTTCAGGAACCACACGTTTGTCTGGCCTCTCAACAGATACCCCTCCGTTGTGGTTGCACCTACGGTACAGCTATCTGTATCGCTGAGGCACGCTAGCCTCCCCACCAACGGCAAGGTCCATGGTTCATTCTTCATAAATCATGTATATTACACAACTAAAAATGACTTGGTGGGCTCAGCGATTAGTAATAAATGGGGATTATAACAACGCCCTGTCACACTACAATACTTGATCACAATATAGTGCTTTTACAAGAAAATCGTATGATGTAAAATGCACAACTGTGACATTTTGCCACTATCCTGCATTCAACATCTCAGTCATCATAGGAGGATGCTGACTCAGTTTTTCAGGTGGACTGAGGGGAGGACATGAAGACATGCATGGGAGATAGTTGAATGTTTACAGGCCTGGAGCCACTTTTATGAACAGTCTGGAATTAGTGCAAGAGACCCAGTAGCATGTTCGTGGTCCAGGAGTCACCATCAGATGTTGTTAGTGTGTGCAGCATTGAAAAGCAAAACTACATTTTACGTATAAGGTGCCTGAAGCAAATTGTACGTAAATCAAAGAGCACTGTACAGTAGGGAATAACTGCATGACACACTTATCTCATAATAGGAAAAAAGGAGTTTGTTCCATCTGTCCATCCTGATTTAGATTTTCTATGTTCTTTTGTAAGCCATTTCAGGGAAATGCCACACTAGCTTCTTATTCAAGGCCACAGCCCTATCCTCAAAACGCATACTTTACATATATACTGCCATGATATAAATAAAAAGCTATAACTGTGGGCAAAAATATGCAAACATCACAATAAACTTCATTTCACATGTGGTGCAGTAAAACAAAGTTTTGTTATGAAGCCCACTGACAACAGAACTGAGTACCAGATCAAGACTCTGGCTATGAAACTTGCCTTTTGCTGACAATGTTCTAATTCGTGCACCTCAACTAGACTCATAATAGTAACAGGTCAGCACACCTCTCCCACTATGGAAACTCCATAGCTGCTCTCCTTAATACCTTACTGTGCCACAACGAATGGGGAAAAGAATCCTTCCATTCCTTTTGAGGTGCTACAGTAGGAACATATACTGTAGAGCCCAGGTGAGGCTTGTTGAAAGTGGCAGAGAAATACTGGGAGATTAAGGTTTCATCAAATTATGCGGTGCACCTTGATAACTCAAATGGGAATGACATCGCCCGAAAGGAAACAGTCTGCATTCAACTGCCATTTGACTACACAGTTTGAGTCAAGAGGTTTCATGACTTCACTTTGATTCATTGCAGACATTCTAAAAGAGCACTAATTAGGATGCCCGGGGAAGCTACAAATGTGTGTAGCATAAGCTGCCAGTAAACGTTGGCGCCATAACTGCAGTGGAGGGACACCTGCCTCCACAAGGTATGTTGTTCACAGGGCTGGTCCGGAAAGCTCCAATGGCAAGTCGGATCCCGCTGGGAAGGATGTGGTCCAGCACCTGTAACGCAGAAGGCGATGCTGAACCATAAGCCAGGCTCCCATAATCCAGACGTGACTGAATTAACACCTGGTAGAGTCGTAAGAGGGTAGACCAGTCGGCTCCCCAGCTGGTGTGGCTCAAGCAACGCAGAGCATTAAGATGCCGCCAACACATCTGTTTCAGCTGACGAATATGAGGGAGTCAAGTCAACCGGGTGTCAAAAACCACACCCAAAAATCGATGTGTCTCCACCACAGCAAGAGGTTTGCCGTCAAGATAAAGCCGTGGCTCAGGGTGAACAGTGCGTCGCCGGCAGAAATGCATAACGCAGGTCTTGACAGCCGAAAACTAGAAGCCATGCGCTACAGCCCAAGCCTGCGCCTTGCAGATAGCGTCCTGCAGCTGATGTTCAGCAGCTGCAATGCCGATGGAGCTATAGTAGAGGTAGAAGTCGTCAGCATACAAGGACGCTGAGAGAGACGTTCCCACCACCGCAGCGAGCCCATTAATTAAAAACAGGCAGACACTTAAGACAGATCCCTGCGGTACCCCATTCTCCTGAACTCGGGGGGAACTATGGGAGGCCGCAACTTGAACGCAGAAGGTACGATGTGACAGAAAATTTTGGATGAAAATCAGCAGCGGACCCCGAAGACCCCAACCATGAAGTGTAGAGAGGACGTGATGTCACCATGTCGTATCGTATGCCTTCCGCATGTCAAAAAAGACAGCGATGAGGTGCTCGTGGCGGGCAAAGGCAGTACGGATGGCAGGCTCCAGGCTCACCAGATTATCGGCGGCAGAGTGGCCCTTACAGAACCCACCCTGAGACGGAGCCAGAAGGCCCCGAGACTCGAGTACTCAACTCAACCGCCGGCTCACCATGCATTCAAGCAACTTGCAAAGAACGTTGGTGAGGCTAATGGGGCAGTAGCTGTCCACCTCCAGTTGGTTCTTGCCAGGTTTCAGAACGGGGATGACAATGCTTCCCCGCCATTGCGACGGGAACTCACCCTCGACCCAGATACGGTTGTGAAGGTCTAGGAGGTGTCACTGGCAGTCGGCCGAGAGGTGTTTGAGCATCTGACAGCGGATGCGATCTGGCCCGGGAGCCGTATCAGGGCAAGTGGCTAGGGCACTTTGGAAATCCCACTCACTGAACGGAAAATTGTAGGATTCAGGGTGGCGCATGTGAAATGAAAGGCTCCGACGTTCCAACCGCTCTTTAATGGAGCGGAAGGCCAGTGGGTAATTCGCAGAAGCGGAACTCTGAGCAAAATGCTCTGCTAAGCTGTTGGAAACTGTGTCGGGGGGGGGGGGGGGGGGGGGTCAGTACAAACTGCTCCATTCAGTGAAAGTGCAGGGACACTGACGGGGGTCCGATAGTCATAGAGTCGCCAAATCTTGGTCCATACCTGCGATGGAGAGGTATGGAGGCCAATGGTGGAGACATACCACTCACAGCACTCCTGCTTGTGTTGGGGAATGAGGCGGTGGGCCTGCGCATGGAGCCGTTTAAAGGCAATGAGGTGTGCTAATGAGGGATGTCGCTTGTGACACTGGAGTGCCCGCATACGATCTCTAATTGCCTCAGCGATCTCAGGTGACCACCAAGGCACAGTCCTCCACCGAGGGGACCCAGTAGAACAGGGAATAGCAGATTCTGCAGCAGTAATGATGCCAATGGTGACGGAGTGAACCACTGCATCAATGGTGTCATTGGAAAGAGGCTCCATAGCGACAACGGAGGAGAACAACTCCCAGTCAGCCTTATTCATAGCCCATCTGCAGGTGTGCCCAGAAGAGTGACGCTGTGGCAGTGACAGAAAGATCGGAAAGTGGTCACTACCGCACAAATTGCTGTACACCCTCCATTGGACAGACGGTAAGTGGCTAGGGCTGCAAATCGAAAGGTCGATTGCTGAGTACGTGCCATGCGCCACACTGATACGTGTGAAGGCACCATCATTTAAAAGGAAAAGGTCAAGCTGTGCCAATACATGCTCAATGGTGGCACCTCGGCGTGTTGCCACTGATCCACCCCACAGAGGGTTATGGGTGTTGAAGTCGCCCCGTAACAGAAAAGGGGGCGGCAATTGGGCTATCAGTGCAGCCAGGACATGCTGCGGGACATCATCATCCGGTGGAAGAGACAGTAAGAGCCTCAGGTGTCCACACCCAAACAGCGACAGCCTCTAAAGGTGTTTGTAGAGGGACAGACTTGATGTGAAGGGAGTGAAGGACGTAGATGCAGATGCCACCAGAGACCCTTTCATAAGCTGCCCAGTTCATATAATAACCCCGATAGCCACAGAGGGCGGGGGTTCGCATTGCTGGAAACCAAGTTTCTTGAAGAGCAATGCAGAGGAAAGGGTGAAGGCTGAGAAGTTGTTGGAGCTCAGCAAGATGGTGGAAGAAACTGCTGCAGTTCCACTGGAGGATGATATTGTTCATGGCTGAGAAAGGCGTGAAGGGACTGGGGAGGCAGATTACACCGCTGGGTCACCTGCTGCCACCGATTGAGCACCTGTGCAAGTGTTATCCATTGTCTCTGAGGGACCGGCGATATCGAGGTCCTCAGTGGACGCCAGGATCTCCGCCTCATCCTCAGACGCAGAGCTCAAAAGTTGCGGTGGGGTGGGTGCCACCGCAAGTTCCTTGGCCTTCTTGGACTTCTCTCGCTGCTCCTTGGCTTTCACCGGCTGGGAGGGCTTCACCGATTCAGTCTCCAGGATGGAGGAGGATCACGAAGTCCTAGGACCAGCTACTTGTGGGCACTTATGCCACTGTTAGGCGTCATCCTTCTCGCTTGTGGAAACCTGGGAAGGGAGGGACCCAAAGGACCCCTTGGGAGCGAGAGTAGCCGAAGAAGATGGACGCTTCTCCGGCTTAGAAGCGGGGACGGATGTCCCCGATGGGTGGGGGGGTGTTGCTCCCAAGGAAGGTGGCGCAGGAGCAATAGGGTGGGTAGTGCCCCCAAAGGGCAAGGGGGCATGTGGAGTTGTACGGCTCGGCGATCTGGCTGGAATTCGCTGAACTGATGGGGCTAGCACAGTTGCTGTAGCAGCGGCATATGAAAATGTCATTCTCACAGGATGTAGTTGGTCTATTTCCTCTTAGCCTCAGTATAGGTCAGGTGGTCCAGGGTCTTATATTCCATGATTTTTTGCTCTTTCTGTAAGATCCTGCAGTCTGGCGAGCAAGGTGAATGATTCAAAAATGGTTCAAATGGCTCTGAGCACTTTGGGACTTAACATCTGAGGTCATCAGTCCCCTAGAACTTAGAACTACTTAAACCTAACTAACCTAAGGACACCACACACATCCATGCCCGAGGCAGGATTCAAACCTGCAACCGTAACGGTCGCGCAGTCCCAGACTGAAGCGCCTAGAACCGCTCGGCCACCCCGGCCGGCAAGGTAAATGGTGCTCTCCACAGTTGACACAGATGGGAGGTGGGGCATATGGAGTATTGGGATTTGATGGGCATCCGCAATCTCGACATGTGAGGCTGGAAGTACAGCGGGAAGACATATGGCCAAATTTCCAGCACTTGAAGCACCGCATCGGGGGAGGGATATAGGGCTTGACATCACATCGGTAGACCATCACCTCGACCTTCTCCGGTAATGTATCACCCTCGAAGGCCAAGATGAAGGCACCGGTAGCAACCTGATTATCCTTCGGACCCCGATGAATGCGCCGGACGAAATGAACCCCTCACCGCTCTAAGGTGTCGCGCAGCTCATCATCAGACTGCAAAAGTAGGTCCCTATGGAAAATAATACCCTGGACCATATTTAAACTCTTATGTGGTGTGATGGTAATGTTAACATCCCCCAACTTGTCACAAGCAAGTAACCCTAGTGACTGGGCAGAGGATGCCATTTTTATCAAAACTGACCCAGAGCGCATTTTGGACAAGCCCTCCACCTCCCCGAACTTGTCCTTTAAATGCTCTACGAAGAACCGAGGCTTTGTGAGCATGAAAGATTCCCCATCAACTCTCATACAAACTAGGAACTGGGGCGAATAACTGTCACTGCCATCTCGAGACTTACGCTCATCTCACGGTGTGGCCAGGGAGGGGAACGATCTTGGATCGTATTTCTGAGCATTAAATTGAGCCCGAGAACACTTAGAGACTGCTGGCGGCTGGCCACCAGCGAGAGATGATGTACCACGCTTCATTGCATGTCATCCGCCCTGATGACATTTGGCAGGATGGCCATTGCCGGGAGTCCCGATGCCCCAGGGAGGAAGGCATCTACTCCTTGGCATACGTGGGGAGTTAACGGCGCACGCATCAGCAGAGTGATCCCTGTGTTGTCAGGGGGGCTACAACCAACAGGGTACATTGCGACCCCACCACAACAGACTGGCTACCGTGCTGGATATTAGGTGACAAGTAGTCCATGTTCGTCGTCAGTGCAGGAAGCGGCACTGCACATTGCATGGCAGAAAATGCACGCAGGAACGTACCCAAGCCCAAGAGATGGAGAGCGGGCAGGGCTGCAATGCAACGATGAATAAGCTGGCGAAAGGTCTCAACTCACGATGGACACAATGCACCAAGTAAGGCGCCCTTCCCCAATCTGCTTGCTCTTCGGAAGAATTTTGAGATATGGAGGTCAAACCCAACAGGGGACCATCACAAAAAGGCCGAAATGTTTGAGACTCCTTTTAGTCACCTCTTATGACAGGCAGGAATACCGTGGGCCTATTCTTACCCCCGAACCTGCAGGAGGGGGGGGGGGGGGGGAGATTATGTTTTGCAGAATGGTGCTTTAGCAGACCTCCTACACCATCACAAGGCCCCTTCTCATGATCAGTAGCACTGTATACTAAGTCAGTTGGCACAAGTGACTTACTCAATTCAAACAGCTGGTAACGATTTTTAAAGTGTCTAGGAGCACCATCAGAAATAATGATGATCTTCTCTGCCCCTGTTTGCAGTTGAAGAATTGTGCACATTGCTAGCAAAGCATGTGTTGAGTCATGTCCTGTCTCATCACTTTTAACTGCAACACTTGTGGTCTTGTTTTGAAAATATATCAGTCCTGTAAAAATTGAAACCTGGTCATTCCTCCGATGATACCCTTGTTCTCCTTGTGGGAGAATTACAGATCCATTTCCAGTAAAATCACAGCGAAGCACTAAACAAAGTTATTCAGCCTGTACACACCCTTTCACTTCTGCAATGTGCTGTTGCAATTTCTTCAGATGCTAGTGTGTTACTGCTTTCATTGACCAAATTCATTAGTGAAACTGTCAAAGGCACAGTTTTCTTTATTAGTTTATTTTCCTCCCATATCCCATATGTGATTTCTGCAGAGTTATCTGCTACATCTTCCAGGCCAAGTGTCCATAAAGACAGCCCTCCCTTTCCAGGGCAGTCACCACATTCTTGAAACAAACAAATCTCTTGCTTTACATCACAGACTACTAATGACTTCACATGCCCAGCCAAGGTGCCATATGTCACGTGCTGCAATAAGTTCTTCAAAGTTACCACACAAAGTTCAAAATTTGTGCAGTACACACATAAACAGACATCTCTACGTGGGTGTGGAACTACCCACTTAGGTTGTAATGCATAAAATTTTGATCTTCCAATGCGTGAAGTTGTATAGTTGCTCTTATAAATTGCAAAAGTTTCTTTAATACTGCAAGTCATGTACCTCTTCACTTTCACAACTTTTTGACCTTCAACTGTTACAATTATAGTGTCTTTTTTGTTGGCACTCTGGCGAGAACAGTCCCATTTATCATCCAGATAAAGATTGTAAGAGATGGAAAAGACCCACCGTGGTACAACAACTGAGTTAGAAAACTGCTGCGGAAGCAAAGGGAACTTCACAGCAAACATAAACATAGCCAAAGCCTTGCAGATAAACAAAAATTATGCGAAACAAAATGTAGTGTGAGGAGGGCTATGCAAGAGGCGTTTCGAAAGTAAAGTTCTATGTACTGACTTGGCAGAAAATCCTAAGAAATTTTGGTCTTAGTCAAAGCGGTAGGTGGATCAAAGCAAAATGTCCAGACACTCTGTGACCAAAATGGTACCGAAACAGAGGATGACAGACTAAAGGCCGAAATACTAAATGTCTTTTTCCAAAGCTGTTTCACAGAGGAAGACTGCACTGTAGTTCCTTCTCTAGATTGTCGCACAGATGACAAAATGGTACATATCGAAATAGACGACAGAGGGATAGAGAAACAATTAAAATCGCTCAAAAGACGAAAGGCCGCTGGACCTGATGGGATACCAGTTGGATTTTACACAGAGTACGTGAAGGAACTTGCCCCCTTCTCGCAGCGGTGCACCGTAGGTCTCTAGAAGAGCATAACATTCCAAAGGATTGCAAAAAGGGCACAGGTCATCACCGTTTTAAAGAAGGGAATTCGAACAGATGTGCAGAACAATAGACCTATATCTCTAACGTCGATCAGTTGTAGAATTTTGGAACACGTATTACGTTCGAGTATAATGACTTTTCTGGAGACTAGAAATCTACTCTGTAGGAATCAGCATGGGTTTCAAAAAATACGATCATGTGAAATCCAGCTCGCGCTATTCGTCCACGAGACTCAGAGGGCCATAGACATGGGTTCACAGGTAGATGCCGTGTTTCTTGACTTCCGCAAGGCGTTCAATACAGTTCCTTACAGTCGTTTAATGAACAAAGTAAGAGCATATGGACTATCAGACCAATTGTGTGATTGGATTGAAGAGTTCCTAGATAACAGAACGCAGCATGTCATTCTCAATGGGGAGAAGTCTTCTGAAGTAAGAGTGATTTCAGGTTGTGCCACAAGGGAGTGTCATAGGACCGTTGCTATTCACAATATAAATGACCTTGTGGATAACATCAAAGTTCACTGAGGCTTTTTGCGGATGATGCTGTGGTGTATCGAGAGGTTGTAACAACGGAAAATTGTACTGAAATGCAGGAGGATCTGCAGCGAATTGACGCATGGTGCAGGGAATGGCAATTCAATCTCAATGTAGGCAAGTGTAATGTGCTGCGAATACATAGAAAGATAGATCCCTTATCATTTAGCTACAAAATAGCAGGTCAGCAACTGGAAGCAGTTAATTCCATAAATTATCTGGGAGTACGCATTAGGAGTGATTTAAAATGGAATGATCATATAAAGTTGATCGTCGGTAAAGCAGATGCCAGACTGAGATTCATTGGAAGAATCCTAAGGATATGCAATCCGAAAACAAAGGAAGTAGGTTACAGTACACTTGTTTGCCCACTGCTTGAATACTGCTCAGCAGTGTGGGATCCGTACCAGATAGGGTTGATACAAGAGATAGAGAAGATCCAACAGAGAGCAGCGCGTTTCGTTACAGGATCATTGCGAAAGTGTTACGGAGATGACAGATAAACTCCAGTGGAAGACTCTGCAGGAGAGACGCTCAGTAGCTCAGTACGGGCTTTTGTTGAAGTTTCTAGAACATACCTTCACCGAGGAATCAAGCAGTACGTTGCTCCCTCCTACGTATATCTCGCGAAGAGACCATGAGGATAAAATTAGAGAGATTAGAGCCCACACAGAGGCATACCGACAATCCTTCTTTCCACGAACAATACAAGATTGGAATAGAAGGGAGAACCAATAGAGGTACTCAAGGTATCCTCCGCCACACACCGTCAGGTGGCTTGCGGAGTATGGATGTAGATGTAGATAAAATGACTGCACTATTTGAACTTTAGCTGCTTCTGCAGGATGACCATAAGAGGGATCTTGCCTTCCAAAGGCTCCTTTTACAGACCTCACATTTCTTGATTTTTCTACCATGTACCTTGATACTGATGGAACATGGTTCAAAATTGTTTTCTTTGAAAATGTCTCTGGAATAACAGATAAAACTTGCACCTTTTCACTGCAGGATACACATTATTCAACAGCTTAATTGATATTTGTGAAAAATTCCTGGTATTAGGTGCAAGAGTGCTTTAGTTCATTTTCTTCTGAAGATGGAATTTCTACTCTCAAGAGTGTGGTCAGTTTTGCTTAAGTGTATTCATCCACAGCTTTAGTAATTTCTCCGCACTTTCTTGATGCATAGAGCTTATGACTCAACTTCAATGACCACAGTTTCTTAATAGGATTAAAGTCTACCTCTGCAGTTGACTGATTCAGGGTATTTACTTCTTCCTCTATTGATGCAAAATCTGCATCATCTGCACCATGGGAGGCTTCACTGTGTTCAGATACTATAATTGTCGTTATTCCATCAAAACATTTAGAACACAAAAAGTCGTCACTGGAAACATCTTCACTTTGAAACATAGTCTTCAAATGAGAACACTTATTCTCAACCTGAACAAAGTCTTTTTTTGTCTTATATATCACTCTTTTATGGATACGCAAAGAGCACACTTCACTCTCCTGTGGCCCCAGTCAGAAGACATTCCAAACAGTCCTTTTCACAGACTACACTGCAACTGTGCCAACTGGCAAATTCCTCATAAAAACACAGAACTCACTGGATGGTCTCAGATTTCTTAGAAGCTTCTTCAGTAAACAAATTAGCACTTAACAACTACAACACAGAAACCTGCAATGAACAACTACGACAAAGAAACTGACAAGAAACTACAACAATGTGTAAGAAATATCTGCAATAATGAAAATGAAAAGACATAACTGCAACAAAGAAAGTGATAAGAAATAACTGTAATAAAGACAATAGAAATAAACGTTGTAACAAAGAAATTAGTAAGAAACAACTTCAGTGAAGGCATCCATTATCCTTGAAAGATAAAAAAAAATGATTTTTTAAAAAATAAAACCTGTGCAACTTTAAAGTGGAAGCTCTCCTTTACAGAGAATATAGTACTACAAGGCACTAATCAACAGAAAAAAACTAACTTTTCTGGACTGGCATTTTTGAAAAGTAACAGTAAAATAACTTTGACAGTAAAATAACTTTGACAGATACGTCCACTCCTGAATTTTAACATATGCTAAATTCAATAACATCCGAGACTATGAAGGTAGCCCCCCCCCCCACCTGAAGTGATACAGATTATGCCTCCTGAAAGTAAATTTTGGCCAGCTGTTCTGTGTCCTTGGGACAGATCAACCTGAGGAAAAAGTACTATAGCTCTCACTCAGCAGTGACATTTAGCAATAACATTCTGCCTTATTTTATGTAGGTTACAAATCAACATAAAGAAGTTACCAAAAGGATAGTATTTTGAAAAAGCCTCCCCTCTCCTCCCCCCAACATCTTGACTCTTCAATACAGAACAAATGAACAAGGATTACATTCGCAGAAGAGAAATAACAACATTTGATTTGGTTTGCTTTACATTTGGAGCCACTTTGTGGACTTCAAAGACAAAAATCCAATTGGCATGTTTCCAGAATGTCTATGTTAGGTTAGAAGGTTTGGCTACATTCTCCACACGCCAACACATGGAGCACGGCGGAGTGTACCTTGTACCACTACTAATCATTCCTTTTCCTGTCCCACTCACAAAAGGAACTAGGAAAAACGACTGTCTATATCCTTCTGTAAGATCCCTAATTTCTCTTATCTCGTCTTCGCAACCCTTATGCAAAATGTACATTGGCAGCATATAATCGTTCTGCAATCAGCATCAAATTCCAGTTCTCTACATTTCATCTCTAGTTTTCATGAAAAGAACGTTGTCTTCCTTCCAAGAGAGAATTTCCATAACAATCGCTTGTTGATTCAACCTACTGGTAAAAAATCTACAGCTCAAGCCTCTAAGATGCTTCCTTTAATACAAACTGTCAGGGGTCACAAACACTGTAGCAGTACTCAAGAATGGCTCACACTAGTGTTCTAAATGTAATTCCTCTTTATAGATGAGCTACATTTTCCTAGAATTCCCTCAATAAGTCTAAAATGGTCACTGGCCTTCCCTTCTACCGACCTGTCATGCTCGTTCTACACTCCTGGAAATTGAAATAAGAACACCGTGAATTCATTGTCCCAGGAAGGGGAAACTTTATTGACACATTCCTGGGGTCAGATACATCACATGATCACACTGACAGAACCACAGGCACATAGACACAGGCAACAGAGCATGCACAATGTCGGCACTAGTACAGTGTATATCCACCTTTCGCAGCAATGCAGGCTGCTATTCTCCCATGGAAACGATCCTAGAGATGCTGGATGTAGTCCTGTGGAACGGCTTGCCATGCCATTTCCACCTGGCGCCTCAGTTGGACCAGCGTTCGTGCTGGACGTGCAGACCGCGTGAGACGACGCTTCATCCAGTCCCAAACATGCTCAATGGGTGACAGATCCGGAGATCTTGCTGGCCAGGGTAGTTGACTTACACCTTCTAGAGCACGTTGGGTGGCACGGGATACATGCGGACGTGCATTGTCCTGTTGGAACATCACGTTCCCTTGCCGGTCTAGGAATGGTAGAACGATGGGTTCGATGACGGTTTGGATGTACCGTGCACTATTCAGTGTCTCCTCGACGATCACCAGTGGTGTACGACCAGTGTAGGAGATCGCTCCCCACACCATGATGCCGGGTGTTGGCCCTGTGTGCCTCGGTCGTATGCATCCTGATTGTGGCGCTCACCTGCACGGCGCCAAACACGCATACGACCATCATTGGCACCAAGGCAGAAGCGACTCTCATCGCTGAAGACGACACGTCTCCATTCGTCCCTCCATTCACGCCTGTCGCGACACCACTGGAGGCGGGCTGCACGATGTTGGGGCGTGAGCGGAAGACGGCCTAACGGTGTGCAGGACCGTAGCCCAGCTTCATGGAGACGGTTGCGAATGGTCCTCGCCGATACCCCAGGAGCAACAGTGTCCCTAATTTGCTGGGAAGTGGCGGTGCGGTCCCCTACGGCACTGCGTAGGATCCTACGGTCTTGGCGTGCATCCGTGCGTCGCTGCGGTCCGGTCCCAGGTCGACGGGCACGTGCACCTTCCGCCCACCACTGGCGACAACATCGATGTACTGTGGAGTCCTCACGCCCCACGTGTTGAGCAATTCGGCGGTACGTCCACCCGGCCTCCCGCATGGCCACTATACGCCCTCGCTCAAAGTCCGTCAACTGCACATACGGTTCACGTCCACGCTGTCGCGGCATGCTACCAGTGTTAAAGACTGCGATGGAGCTCCGTATGCCACGGCAAACTGGCTGACACTGACGGCGGCGGTGCACAAATGCTGCGCAGCTAGCGCCATTCGACAGCCAACACCGCGGTTCCTGGTGTGTCCGCTGTGCCGTGCGTGTGATCATTGCTTGTACAGCCCTCTCGCAGTGTCCGGAGCAAGTATGGTGGGTCTGACACACCGGTGTCAATGTGTTCTTTTTTCCATTTCCAGGAGTGTATTTCATGTAGGTTTGTGATACTATTCCTAGATATTTAACGAACATGACTGTCAAGCAGCACACTGGGGATATTCACTCACATCTAATAAAATTCATAACAAGACGCAAATCCTACTTTGTGATTGATTTAGTTGTTTATAATTTCAGACAGAATATGCTGTTGCCAATATACAATCTATATTTAACTTACTCTTTAGTTTATGAATAACAAATTCCATGGTAAATTGAGAAACACTGTATCACATAATATACAAATTACTGATAGAAATTTTTGGTGTATGTTATGTAGTATACTGCATATCAATTCTGTGAGGAGGGGCATAGCACAAATCTCACTAATCAATTGGGATACTACAATAAAACATCTGTTCAATCTATAAACTTCAGCAATAAGAATATAATTAAAAACTTAAACAGACTTTGCAACCTTTCCAGTGTTTAGAGTGGAGTTCTGTATTCTGGTGCAAATTTATTTGTTAAAACACCAGAAGTCTTGATGGAAATAATAAATTCAGTTTGTTCACCAATACAGACCTAGCTTACTTTTTATTATCTTATAAGCTGCTCCACCTCCAAATATTTTGGACTGTGGGAACTTTAATGCCTGTTATCACTGTAGAGATTCAGATTAAAACCCGCCTAAGGCTTATTTTTGATACAGCAGTTTCTCTCATAGAAGCTATGTAAAAATTTCTTTAAAATCAAAATGAGAAACAGAATACAGTTAATTCCTTTCAATATTTAATATATGCAAACATAATTACATAACTAGACAATTATCAAATTAGTGACCCAAAGTAGACAATAACAAATCCTTCCAGATTTTTTATTCATTTCAAATTTCTGACAGTTATTAATCATTAAATACAATGTTGCACAAATGTACGGTCTGTAACCTTTCCTGAAACAATTGCAGAAATACATGCAGGGAACAGATGAATAAAACTATGTCCCGTAAGTAGACTGCTGCAGGAAGAGTAGCAGAAGGCTGAGCTCTCTCTTCGTATCACAAACTTCCCAATGACAGAAATATCCAGCATGAATTAAGATTGTAAATTTTTGTACAATATGCACGCAATACATATCAGTTTACTCAAAAGTTCAAAATAACTCACTGACAGCTTGAACATGGTACACTGGCTGCTCGTGCACTGACGTATATCCTACTATAATGCTGTCAGTGGTTGATGCGGAAAAACAGTTTGCCTGAGGTACAATGCATTCTACAAAAGTGTATGACATAGGATGTAATGTTACATCTGTCACTGATTGTGTGAAATCTTGGGTGAAAATTCTTCAACCTGGCAATATACCAGACATGTTTCAAAACTCTGAGGGCAGGACATGAGTCATGCCTGGAAGGTTCAGTGAGTAGGAGCACTGCCTGTGAAAGGCCAAGACGTTTCAAACAGTGGACACCCTATTGCAGAATGAAAGGTTCATTCCACATAATTATTTTCTCTGCAGCACTATGTTGGTAGCCTTCCATAGTTAGTGAAGGTTCTCAGAAACTGCCTCAGAATTTCTGGTAGTGTGTGACAGGGCTACACACTCTCACCCCCCTCACCACCAAAATTTTGGTTGTGGTCAGAGACAGGATCAGTAGCATAGTCCAGGGTCATTGCTCAGCGGGATGGTGATAACCTGGTTGTGAGTTGGCAAAGCCAATAAATGTCAATACAAAAAAAGATTATGGTAACCAATTAGTCTGTAGTATAGTCCAAGGTCCATGTTCCCTTTACACTGAATGGACATCTTTGTTATAAATAATTAAAAGCGCAAGATTAATTTAGAAAGGTTGTATTACTCAATTCATGAATACTCAACAAGTAAAGAAAAAGATTCGCCATAGTTTGACAGCTGTGTAAGAAAGCAAAGAGAGCATCAGTACAAATCTGAATGTAGCTGTAGCCTAACAGACAGACAAAAACTGATTGGAAACAAGATTACAGTAAGGGGACCAATTTGTGAAGTGTTCACTGAATTCAAAAGTAAAATTCTGACTTTTTTTCCAAAAATGTTTCAACAAGGATGATTGTAGTGTGGTTTATCCATTAAATCATCACACAATCATCAAAATGACATATGTGACCATGGTATAGAAAAGCAGCTGAAATTGCTCATCCGAAGGAAGGCCACTTACCTCGAATGGATACCAATAAGAGTCTACATAGAGTATGTGAAAGAACTTGCTCCTCTTCTAACAGCAATGTACTGTACGTTGGTGGGGAATCGAAATATTCCTAGCAATTGGAAAAAAAGCACACATCATTCCCATTTTCAAGAACGAGAGAGCAAACACTAGGACAAAACTATTGGCCTATATCTCTGACGACATCTTGTGTAGAATTTTGGAACAAGTTTTACAACATTTCTGGAAAAGGAAAAATCTCCTCTGTAACAATCAACAATGGTTCTGGACACAACAATAGTGTGAGACCCAGTTCACTCCATTCATCCATGAGACCCACAAAGCAGTAGATACCGACATTATGGTTGATAACATGTTCCTTGATTTGTGGAAGGTGTTCTGCAGTTCCGCACTGCTACCGAAAGAACAAAATAAGAGCTCACAGAATACCAAACTAGTGTGTAATTTGGACAGATAAAAGAATCTATTTACCATGCGGTGGCAGGGGAACACATACACACAAAAGGATTTAACTTTTACAAGCTTTCGGAGCCAGTGGCTCCTTCTTCTGGCAGAAGAGTTGAAGGGGAAGACAGAGGGGTGAACGAAAAGGACTGGAGAGGGTTAGGGAAAGGGATACAGTTTAGAAAAGTCACCCAGAACCCTGGGTTGGGGGAGACTTAACCTGACAGGATGAGAAGACCTAAACCTCTCCAGTCCTTCATTCGCCCCTCTTCCTTTCCCTTCAAATAACTGATTATTTGTTGGAAATGTAATTTGACTGAAGAGATTCTAGCAAACACAATGTAGCATATCATTCTCAAGCGAGAGAAGTCTTAAGACGTAAAATAACTTCCTTTTCACAACAAATATAAATTACATAGTGGACAACATTGGAATTTCCTTGAGGCTTTTAGCTGATTACGCTGTTGTATACAGAGAAGTTGCAACACTTTAAAATTGTATCAAAATACAAGAAGACCTGTAAACTGTCAACACTTGGTGCAGGGATTAGCAGTTAACCCTGAATATGAACAAATTTAATATATTGCACATATATATATATATATAGGGAAAGATCAATTACATGACTGTAGAATGATCAATCGAAGCTCTCACTTTCTTAAAATATCTAAGAGTATGAATATGAAGCAAAGCAAAGAGGAATAACTGCGTAAAACTAATCACAGGTAAGGCAGGTGCCAGACAGGTTCACTGGAAGAATTCTCAGGACATGAAGTTCACTCATGAAGGAGGCAGCTTACTGAACCTTTGTTCGAAAACCATGTCGTGTACCAGATAGATTGCTAGAGGAGATAGAGAAGATCTAAAGAAGTAGTGTGTTTTGTCACAGGATGGATTCATTTAGTAAGTACGAAAGTATCACTTAGGTGCTCATCCAACTCCACTTGCAGATGCTACATAAGATGTGTTTTGCATCATGGTGTGGTTTACTGTTGAAAATCCAAGAGCATATATTCCTCGAGTGTCAACCACTACACTGCCTCCCTACGCATATCTCGTGAAAAGGCTTTGAACCTAAGATTACAGAAATTTGAGCTCACATGGAGGCTTACCAGCAATCGTTCTTCCCACAAATTATTTGAGACTGGAACAGGAAAAAGAGGGCAACGACAGAGACACGCAAAGCACACTCCTTCACACTCTATAAAGTGGCTTGCGGAGTACAGTTGAACTATTTTGATGCACGGGACATATATTTATCATGTTCCATAGATCATAACACAGAGACCCTTTAGGGATACAGAATGTGTGAAGATATACATTAACAAAAGATAATCACATGACACAGACTTAACCCCTATGTTAACAATAAACTATTTCTATTACGATAAATGCTATTCATGCGTATGACACCTAAATGTAACCCAGTAAATTATAAAGAGTGTCACCACTTTGAAAATATCTGCTGCTTATCTTCTATTGATACTTTAATATTTACTTCTTTGCATTGGTAATTTCGAAAGGAAATAGATAACTACATCAGTAAAAACTATATCCTATTTACAGTGCATTGCTACTTGTTAGACAGCTCTACAGCAAACACTGTTACTTCCCATATAGCTAGAATCTGATTCACAAGTGATGACTGTTCGCATAGGTCAAGGAACGGACACAGTTGGCATTGTTGTTGATTCCAAGCAACAGTTATGATACATGCAGACCCATACTTTGTGCCTGAAGAAAGCTGGTATTCTACAAATTACGTTCTTGCATGCTTATGTAGAACTTGTCATTTACCACCACCAACAGTGATGACAACTCGCCACAAATGGAAAAAAAATTCTCCCAATAACTTGCTATGATCGCGTTTAATACTTGCACTGGCTATGGCATTCACAGTAGAGCACTCAGAACACTACTGAGCAGTCACTGGCTGTCTGAGAATATGCGACACAGATGCACTGAACAAGCCTAAATTTGCCCACCATCATGCATGACCCCTACTATAACAGACCTTTGCAATTCTTGACTCAAGATATTCAAATAATTTGGAGGAGGATGCCTCATGAGGAAAGTTTTCAATTTTCTTTCAAATTAATTGGGAATTCCAAATTTTTGGTTTATGTCACATGGAAGCTTACTGAACAACTCTCAATCAGAGTAGATAACTCCACTTTGACCTGTAGAAAATAGGCAGAGCCTACAAAAAATTGTTTATATATCTTGTTATGTGATTGTGCTCAACATAGTTCAGCTGAAACTGATTTTTACTGCCAGCAACAAAATTCATTAATCAGTGTGCGTATTCCAGGATCTTTAAACTGACTTTCACAACATGTATGGTTACTTACTTCACATGTCATTCTTACTGCTTACTTCTGCTGAATGGACTTATTTTGCTTTAGGTGCACTGAACCAGAAGATAATTCCACAAGACAGCAAGGAGTGAAAATACCCAAATCAAGCCAAAGCTCTTGTCTTTATGTCAACACAAAGAAAGAAGCTTCTTAAGGCAAAATCTGCTGAGCTGAGTTTCTCGATTAGTTTTGTGTGTTGATTCCATTTTAACTTGTTGCCCAACTGGACCCCCAATGAATTACACACAAGGCGTTTCATTTAATGTGTGACCATTGATGTCTACTTTTGGTGTTAGCAGGTCATTTTAGCTTTCTTGAAACTGCATAATATGAATCTTTATATGAGTTTAAGACAAACTGTTAGCTGCCAACCAAATTCAGAGCTCAGCAGTTACCATCTGATCTGCATGTGTTAAGTCTGAGTACACTTTTGTCATACTCTAGCATTACAGTCTTCAATCGATTCTTTAAAGCCACTGGAAGATCATTAATATAGGTCGAGAAGAAGAGAGGCATAGTACTGAGCCTTGTGGGGCCTCACATTTTATGTTCCCCCATTCCAAAGTTACTGTCAATGCATGTGACACAGTCTGCCAATCAAGTCATCTGGTTTCTGTTATGAAGATACGACAGCACCCACACAAGGAGGATGCAATTAATGTCATACGTCTGTCAAGTAGAATTTAGTGGTCCACAGAATGAAAGGGTTTGAAAGATCACAAAATATACTAATAAGATAATTTTCCTTTCATTAGTTGTGCCAGAACAATTTGTGAGTTCTGGTAATGTTCTTTTCTGAGAAGAATCTTTTATAAAAGCCAGGCTGAGATGCATTTAACATAGTCTGCTCAGTTAAATGATTGTTCTATAGGAGACCATTTTCTCAAATGCTTTTGAATAGACTGGTAGAAGTGAAATAGAACTGTAATTAAAGGTAGTCTGAAATTTTAAAACATGCTGTGCTTCAGCAATGGTGCATGTAAAAACTTCATAGGACTCGGAAATAACAACCAACCAGTTGCAGAATTACCATGGTTTCAACAAATATGCATTTGTGTTCTTCAGAAGGAAAATGGACCTGTTGAACAAATTGTTATAAATGTCAACCAAAGAAGGAACCAAATTTGAAAAAAAAAAAATAATAATAATTACAATTTTTTTAAGAAAAAAAAGACATACTTACAACATCACATATTGACATAAACGGATGTTGACACCATAAGGCTCTTGCCTAGTACAGTGTACACGTAACCCACAAATATCAACAGTTAAATGCATAATTTAAATTAGTACCCGAATCTTTTAAGGCTTTGTTGAAGAACTATAAAATAAAACACACGTCATTGACTCCAGCAGACATTTAGTACGACACATACAAGGCTAGTAACATGAGCCGACTGATCATGATTTGTAGGCACTGGTGATAGATAAACTGCGGTAGGTGGTGCTTACTATGCAATTGAATGTGCGTTTAGCTGCACTGAGAAGCCAATCCCTTCATCAGCAAATAAAATGGTTAATAGCTAAAATTAAAACAGAAAAAATAATGAAAATAGAAAAATTGGGGTAAGGGAAAGGGAGTCAAAGTCATATGACATGTAAAGAGCTAGCAGGCTCGAGTAAACAGTCCTAATTATTTGCATACGCATGCATCAAGCACCATGAGAAGAACTTCTGAATGAATACAAAAATGTGCCAGATAACATTGTATGAAGCCAAAACCTCACAAAACAGCTTTTACTCTGTTTACACAGTATGCTTCATCATTCACTGCTACTTTCCCTACTTGTTATTTCACAGGTTATAATTAGTGCCACTCACCATCCACGCCTTTTTGCTCGAGTTTAACCTGTTACATTTCTTCTTATAAATATCTTACCTCCCATGTTAGTTACAAGCTGATTTATAGGGATCTACATATTAATACCTTTTTACATTATGTTAACATGTTTTAGAACATGTATTGGCTTCATATACTGTACCTAGGCATGTTCTCACATTTATTTACAAGTTCTTCTCGTGCAGCTTTATGCATGTGTATGTAAATAATAACCACTGTTTACCTGAGCCTGACTGGTCTTTACACACCACATGACTCTAACAACTCCCTCTGCCCCTCTCCCTCTGCCCCTTTTGCCACCCTCCCATTTTTTCCATTTTCATTAGTTTTATTTTAATTTTAGTTATTAACCATTTTATTCCATGAATCAGGCATTAGCTGCTCTGTGTGGCTATATGCACATTTGTTCATGCAGTAAGTACCACCTAACACAGTTTACCTATCACCAGTGCCGGCACGTCTTAGTCACCTTGCATCATTAGTCTCGTGTGTGCCACACTAAATGTCTGCTGAAGCCAATGACGTGTTTTATTTTAAAGTTTTATAACAAAGCCCTACAATATTGGGCTATTATTTTGTATTAAGCACTTTAACTGCTGATGTTTGTGGGTGACATGAACATTGCACTAGACAAGGGCCTTATGGCATCAAAATCCGTTTATGTCAATATGTGATTTTATGAGTTTTTTTTATTATTATTTTTTTAAATTACTGTTTATCGGCAGCTGGATGGCTGTTATTTTCCCATCCTACCAAGACGTACTTTGACTGTCCCCAGTTTTATAGTTTCTGTCTGTCAGGAAACACACTCAGAGTCACTGATTAATTACAAAGATAGCTCATGAAGAATGCTTTGGCCAAAAGCTTATATGAATTTTCTGAAGAAGGCTTTGGCCGAAAGCTTATACTTAATTGTCTCTTCATTGTGCCTATCTGTAACTTAACTTGTCATATTTATACTGAGTAGAAATCTATCCTTTTCTTGATATTTAAGACAGCTTATGGGTAGCCTTAGCAAGTCAACACATGATTTTAATATTTTGCTAGAAACACCATTATAGTCAGCAGAATTACTGCTTTTTAGTGACTGCTTGTGATCTCCTTTGGGGCTGTATTTTTGAAACTAATGTCTGTTGGTGGTGCATGTAGTGTGTGCACAAGTAAATCTAATAAGCCTACATTTGGTTGTCAATTAATGAGTGGCATGTTTGCTCCCACTTATTGACCGAGCGGGGTGGCGCAGTGGTTAAACACTGGACTCGCATTCGGGAGGACGACGGTTCAATCCCGCGTCCGGCCATCCTGATTTAGGTTTTCCGTGATTTCCCTAAATCACTCCAGGCAAATGCCGGGATGGTACCTCTGAAAGGGCACGGCCGACTTCCTTCCCAATCATTCCCTAATCCGATGAGACCGATGACCACGCTGTCTGGTCTCCTTCCCCAAACCAACCAACCAACCCACTTATTGAATTTGGTAACACACGATTTGAGTTTCATTCTCCTTTTACAGAGCTATTTCCTATGGGCCCAATGCCATTATGGTGGTTCTTTTTGTCTGTTTCTCATTTAATAACATTTTTGCATTACCATTCCAGTGTTTTATTTTTTTGGACACAGTGGATGTATTTTGCTTTCTTTTTAACAACAGATTGGCGGATTTTACATTACGGGTAGTAACGGAGTTTCAACACTCAATCAAATCTTGTTCTCTAAAGTTAAAGTAACATTTTCCATCTACGCTGTTTGCTTTACATATTTCTCTCCAGCCAGGATTACCTTACATATGTATTTATGAGGACATGACCAAATTTTCAACATGTCATGTAGGGTCCGTCCACATTTTTATAAATTTTGCTAACGTCCACATTTTTTTAGTTTTGAGAATTAACATCTTTACATTATTTTTCACTTAATATCAGCAGTTACTGAATTACACTGTCGTGGACTTATCTGGAAGAACCTATCAAATTTTTATTTGTTAAAAATACTGAAACTGACAATGAAAAGCATTTTGATCACTTTTCATGTGGGGGGGGGGGGGTGTCACTGCTATATATGATGGAACATCTGAACCAAGTCAGAAGCAGTACATTGAGTTATGTAGTAGAGAAGAACAATTTACGAATCAAATGTGCAGTTCTTATTTGCAGTTCCAGTGCATAATGCTTCTGTTTAGAGGATTTCTCCTTAATACATGCACAGTGAAAAAAGGAGAGAAACAGACTAACAGTTGAATCTATGAGCAATGGTAAAATTTAATTTGTGTCAACAAACAGAAATTTTAAACAAGATCCAGTCCAGTAAAAAGTACTCAAGGGCTCTAAAGTAATGTAGATATGCTTGACATGAATATCTTGTTTAATATGGAATGCAGCCACTTGATAACATAAAACGGAGCTAATAATGTTCCATTTGGCAGTCCTAAAGGAATTTGTCTGGATCTTAATAGGAACATTACAATCACTGTCTTACAGCAATCATACTTTCTCACTTAAAACCAAAAACCATCCCAATCTAGTACTGATTATCTGGGCTACGCTACAGGCAAGTGATAGGGCAAAACAAATATTTCTTGTTTTTGTGTGTGTGTGTGTGTGTGTGTGTGTGTGTGTGTGTGTGTGTGTGTGTGTGTGTGTGTGTGTGTATACATATACACACGAAATTTACTCATCAAGCAGTGGCAGGAGAACTCATGTACAAAAGTTATTGAAATTCACAAGTTTTCGGAGCCATTGGTTCCTCCTCCTGGCAGAAGGATTAAAGGGGAAGGAAGAGGGGTAAAGTGAAAGGACTGGTGAGGTTTAGGAAAAGGGGTAGACTTCGTAAAAATCGCCCAGATTCCAGGATCAGGGGAGACTTACTGGACAGGATGAGAACGAAAGACTGATTGATTGATTGTGTTTGCACCTGATTTGATGCAGTCTCATTTGGTGCAGTCCCCAAGAATCAGTCTTTCCTTCTCATCCTGTCTGATACGTCTCCCCTGACCCGGGGTTCTGGATGACTTTTCCGAACTCTACCCCTTTTTTCTAAACCTCACCCGTCATTTTCTTTCACCCCTCTTCCTTCCCCTTCACCCCTACTGCCAGTAAGAGGAACCACTGCAAATTTCAATACCTTTTGTATCAGTGTTCTCCTGTCACTGCTTGGTGAGTAGATTTTTTATGTATCCAATTACATTATATTTTCAAAAACTGATTATTTTCATTGAATAACATTCTATCACTACCATCTATTATTGCGGTTTTGATTGCAACAGTACAAATATGTTTACATCTTTCATATAGAACCGATAGCAAGTTGTGTGCATTGGTAGAGAGAAGTTAAATTCGGTTTATGTTAGGGCTGGAGTGCCACAAGGGTCAGTGCTCGGACCGTTATTGTTCCTGTTAATGATAAGTGATCTGCCTTTATTCATAAATTCTCAAGCAATATTGTACGCCGATGATACAACTCTTCTAAATAAAAGCTAAGATCTAGCCACACTGAAAACATTGACCGAATACCCTTGCTCAATATTCATTATGGTTTAAAGTGAATGATTTCTTGCTAAATGAAAATGAAACACAGGAACTTTACTTGAAGGAGGTCCCTAACCACCATGAATGAGAAACCGTTAAAATTTTTAGGTGCTACCATTGACAACAAATTGAACCAGGAATCACACATCACAAATATACTGGTGTATAATCAGTATTAATCATATGGAATTATATTGTAGTGTAGTAGTTGTTACATAAATGACGTTTTACTTTTCCAGAAGAAAGTATTAATAACTACTGACTCCGGTAAATCACAATACTGTAAACTTATGTTCGTTAAATTGCAATGTCTGACGGTAGTGAACCCATTCATTTATAATGTTCTGTTGTACATCAGAAACAATGTTTCTAAATTTGTATCGAGAAGTGATATTCAGATCTATAATACTAGAAATGGAACATGTGTAGGCATCATACACAATGTAAATCACCGAACTCCTGCTTAGTCCTTGTACTAAGGATGTTTAGCAGACTATGCAAAGATTTTAAAGAATTGCCTGTAAATATTTTTAAAGCCAAATTGTATAAGGTATTAGTAAACAATACTTTTTACACTGTTGATGAATTTTTTGAAGATGAAAGCATTACTTTGTAATGTGTGTTTTCTTCATTTACTCACTTCATGCGAACTAAAGTACATTGAGAAATGTATGCTCTTGACTTTCTCTATTGCCGTAACGAGCTGAGTGACAATAAAATTCTATCATCATCATCATCAAGTCGAGATCTGAACTAGAACCATCCTTAAAGGGTGTTGATCAATCCCTTGGAGAGTATCCTCATTTCGGAGTTTCAGAATGTGGTAACCCTATCTCCAGCATTCTTCTCGTTGTTTGTCTCTAACACCATGATCGAATGTTTTTCTTCTATGACTGTTACCAACGAGATGAGTACATTTTTAAGTCAATATTTTACAATTTTGATCAGACACTAACTCATTTCAGATAGTTAAGTACAAAAACAAACCGTCAGTAGCTGCAGCACTCTCCTTCAGTCATCACAGGAATTTTAGTGTGGAAATAATCCAAAGTTGGGCATTAATAACTATTGGTGAAAACCATCAGTAGCCCTATGCCTGATAGAGAATCAACATTAAAATCTCCACAAACAAGATTTTGCAGATAAGCTGGCATAACATTTTATGGTAAAACATACATTTACTATGCAAAAGACAAAGGGAAGGGGAGGGGATAAGCACTACATAGCTTTAATTTCAAATACAATTCTTTCTGGGCCAAATACTAACACATCCCGAGCCCCAAATACATTGTCGTGAACTTACGTCTAGTGAACAGCCAAGCTGAGGCTGCTCCTTTGTTGTGTTCTTTGTATCCAGTTTACTTGTTGCTTCTTGAATCTCCTCAACAGTAGGAGCTTTTAAGTTGTCCAGAGAAATCTGCTCCTTTACCGGTGGTCGGCGCCGCTTCATTAAAAGTACCTGATCTACAAAAGGAAACGAGTTACCGGGAGCTTATTTATTTCATTTAATCTACCATAAAAACATATATATATATACCATTGGTCTTAATATCCTCTTGATTAATAGCATTGTTATCGTTTAATGGTTTTCTTCCTGACACCGACACCAGTTTATAATTTTGGGCTACCTTTGATAAATCTGCTGAATTGTAAAAGCGACTGACTGCCATTGTCTTCAATTTATCTACTGTGCAATCAGCTGTTGCATCTACTGTTAGTTTATCGCCTTCAGGGCTAATGACAGTAACCTCAATCATTTCGCCGCACAAACCATTACCCTCCGAGACAAGCATAGTTTCTTTATTTTGTGAAGAAAGCCGTATGTCACTATCGAGACGCCTGCTGAAGATACTCATCAGCCTTTGACGACCTCCTGAAATTTTCTCTTGCACCCAAGGCAGCATGAAAGCAATTTATACATATTAATTTCTTGTTTTCACATGAAATTCGCTTATCAAACCTTAGTCAATATGCCAAACATCATCATACGCAAGAAACTAACATGTACAACCAGGTGGAATGTCTTCCATTGAAACTATTAGGTAAAAGAAAATTCTAGCGCAGGCCCTTTACATGCAAGTAAATAATTGTAGCATGATTCCAAACTATTGAAAGTCGCGCTATTTGTATGCCGTTTTCATTGGTTTTTATTTTTTAAATAAAGCATCTTCTTTCATGTTATTTCGATAAATTTAATGGCCCCAGTGAACCTACTTAACAATGGTCTCCATACATTATTCTCCGCGAGAAGTAAAAACAAATGATTTACAGCAAATAACACATTATTGAGTACTAGCGGGTATCGTAATACCCGATTACCAGTATTCTGCAGTCATTTTAATAACAGTCAACACTGCCAAGCATTTGTTTACGTAGATAACTGCGCACAATCGGCGCGGCACTCACGCATCCATCAAAATAACAGGTTATGTCCATATAGTTACAAATACTTGATTTCAGTGTTCAGATCAGGCAGGGCTACCTGTGAAACCAGTCATGTGATCTACAAGCTAAGCTGCAAGCATTGTGCTGCATTCTATGTGGGCATGATAACCAACAAGCTGTCTGTCGCATGAATGGCCACCGACAAACTGTGTCCAAGAAACAAGTGGACCACACTGTTGCAGAGCACGCTGCCAAACATGTCAACCTTCATTTCAATGACTGGTTCACAGCCCATGCCATACGGATCCTTCCCAAAAACGCCAGGTTTTCTGAATTGCGCAGATGGGGACTTCCCTGCAATACATCCTACGTTCCTGTAACCCTCCTGGCCTCTACCTCCGTTAGTCACTGTTCTCACCCATCCACCCTTGCCCCATTCCCATTCCAGCTCTACACACCCGTCGTTCCACCATCACATCCTGTCTTTTTCCTTCTCTCCTTATCCAAAATTCCCCCCCCCCTCCCCCCCCCCCCCACTACCCTGTCGCCGTCTAACCTGCAGCACTTCACTGTCCGCCAACCCCACCATACTATCCCTCCCCCTCCCCGCCCCAGCCTGCTCCTTACCACCAATCTGTTGCCACTCCCTTCAGGCATTGGTGCTGCTGCTTGCAGTGTGGCTTCAGTTGCCTGAGGCTGCAGTGCTGTGTGTGTTGCGTTTGCAAGCGCGCGCGCACGTGTTTGTGTGTGTCTATTGTTGACGAAGGCCTTAATAGTCGAAAGCTTTATTTTTTAAAATCTTTTTGTTGTGCCTATCTAAGACTTAGCATCTCTGCTATGAGGTGAGTGGTAACTTTCCTTTTCATAATATTGTTACATTCCAGCCTGGATTTTCCAGTGTTCTTATATTTATTCTTATATTTGTGGAAAAAACATTCTTTGACACCATAGAGTTAAAAAAAAGGGAGGTGCCATTACGTGACAAACTTGAAGCCAATGTCCGCTATTGAACCGGCCCAAAACACTACGTTCACCACATTCGTAGCTGCATAGTTCCACACAGTGATACTTACCCGTGATGTCACTGTGACGTTCCTGTGCCCAGTTTCGTCAGTGTTGGATATTTCGATTGTGAGGAGACGTAGTTGTTTCCGGGTGTACTAAGCGATCCAAGCATAATCTAAAGTTTAAAGGAATCAAATTTCATTTGTAAGTGGAATAATGCAAGCAATATTTTCTTTTGTATACATGAATTATTGCTGCAGTGTTTACTTTTATTGTAATTGTTTCATTCCTGTCATTTGACTTTAGATCTGCTTCACTTTTCTCAGTGTGCGTTCTTTCACTCATTGTCACAAGTCGGCCGCGCGGGATTAGCAGAGCGGTCAAAGGCACTGCAGTCATGGACTGTGTGGCTGGTCCCGGCGGAGGTTCGAGTCCTCCCTCGGGCATGGATGTGTGTGTTTGTCCTTAGGATAATTTAGGTTGATTAGTGTGTAAGCTTAGGGACTGATGACCTTAGCAGTTAAGATCCATAAAATTTCAGACACATCTGAACATTTTTTGAACTTTCAAATCGCAAATGCTCCAACATCCGAGCCACACTGTATCAATGGTGTAGTCCCCGCAAAATACACGGCTACATAACCAGCTAATTGTTGGGCAGCGCCTGGTGCCCTAAATTCCTCTCGCCGCTAATTATTACTCATTGTTCACATTTCTTCTCCCTTTAAAAAAGATTCTGTCTAGAACAGACGGAAACTGAGGTCATGTATATGTAAGTTTTGTTTGCTTGATTGTATGAATGTGGATGTATGCTGTGCTTCCTTTCAGAAGAAGGCTTTGGCTGAAAATTTATGTGAACACCCTTTCCGTCATGCCGGCCTTGTGCTTGGCGTGTGAGTAACAATCTATCCGTTTCACAGTATAGCTATCCACTAATGCAGTTTGTTGTAAATAATCCACTGAAATTCGACACGAACAATGATGTACATAATTACAATACCAGAAGAAAAAAAAGACATTCATTGTGCTACATTAAAGTCGACTGTAGAACAAACAGGGATTCACAATGCTGAAACCGAAAGTTTTGATCACTTGCTCATTGATATAAAGTAAAATTTGAAACTAAACTGAAAACGTGTCTCTTTGGTAACTACTCCCATTCTACAGAAGATTATCTATTACTATAATGTGTAAATGGTGAAGGGTGGGAATTCCTACCAACTAACATCTGTCCATCTATAATTAAAAAACGTAAAAACTAATAAACGATCAGTGTGGAGGCATATTTACAAAAAGAAATTGATGTCAATATATATTGACTCATTCCATATCATTACGATTTATCGAGCTAATGATATATGGTACATGAAAGTAAGTAACTAACTATTGGTACATCACAAATCATGGTGTAACCTTAAACACTTTGAAAACCTCCAAATGAAATCCAAAAGTAAAATCAAGCTTATGATCAAAGTATATGTACATTCTAGTTGTTCTTTGCCTGGTTATTCCTGAAAAACTGACAGCGTTACATCTACATCTACATTTATACTCCGCAAGCCACCCAACAGTGTGTGGCGGAGGGCACTTTACGTGCCACTGTCATTACCTTCCCTTCCTGTTCCAGTCGCGTATGGTTCGCGGGAGGAACGACTGCTGGAAAGACTCTGTGCACACTCGAATCTCTCTAATTTTACATTCGTGATCTCCTCGGGATGTATGAGTAGGGGGAAGCAATATATTCGATACCTCATCCAGAAACGCACCCTCTCGAAACCTGGACAGCAAGCTACACCGCGATGCAGAGCGCCTCTCTTGCAGAGTCTGCCACTTGAGTTTGCTAAACATCTCCGTGACGCTATCACGCTTACCAAATAACCCTGTGACAAAACGCGCCGCTCTTCTTTGGATCTTCTCTATCTCCTCTGTCAACCCGACCTGGTATGGATCCCACACTGATGAGCAATACTCAAGTATAGGTCAAATGAGTGTTTTGTAAGCCACCTCCTTTGTTGATGGACTACATTTTCTAAGGACTCTCCCAATGAATCTCAACCTGGTACCCGCCTTACCAACAATTAATTTTATATGATCATTCCACTTCAAATCGTTCCGCGTGCATACTCCCAGATAATTTACAGAAGTTACTGCTACCAGTGTTTGTTCCGCTATCATATAATCATACAATAAAGGATACTTCTTTCTATGTATTCGCAATACATTACATTTGTCTATGTTAAGGGTCAGTTGCCACTCCCTGCACCAAGTGCCTATCCGCTGCAGATCTTCCTGCATTTCGCTACAATTTTCTAATGATGCAACTTCTCTGTATACTACAGCATCATCCGCGAAAAGACGCATGGAACTTCCGACACTATCTACTAGGTCATTTATATATATTGTGAAAAGCAATGGTCCCATAACACTCCCCTGTGGCACGCCAGAGGTTACTTTAACGTCTGTAGACGTCTCTCCATTGATAACAACATGCTGTGTTCTGTTTGCTAAAAACTCTTCAATCCGGCCACACAGCTGGTTTGATATTCCGTAGGTTCTTACTTTGTTTATCAGGCGACAGTGCGGAACTGTATCGAACGCCTTCCGGAAGTCAAGGAAAATAGCATCTACCTGGGAGCCTGTATCTAATATTTTCTGGGTCTCATGAACAAATAAAGCGAGTTGGGTCTCATACGATCGCTGTTTCCGGAATGCATGTTGATTCCTGCAGAGTAGATTCTGGGTTTCCAGAAATGACATGATACACGAGCAAAAAACCTGTTCTAAAATTCTACAACAGATCGACGTCAGAGATATAGGTCTATAGTTTTGCGCATCTGCTCGACGACCCTTCTTGAAGACTGGGGCTACCTGTGCTCTTTTCCAGTCATTTGGAACCTTCCCTTCCTCTAGAGACTTGCGGTACATGGCTGTTAGAAGGGGGGGCAAATTCTTTCACGTACTCTGTGTAGAACCAAATTGGTATCCCGTCACGTCCAGTGGACTTTCCTCTGTTGAGTGATTCCAGTTGCTTTTCTATTCCTTGGACACTTATTTCAATGTCAGCCATTTTTTCGTTTGTGCGAGGATTTACAGAAGGCACTGCAGTGCGGTCTTCCTCTGTGAAACAGCTTTGGAAAAAGGTGTTTAGTATTTCAGCTTTACGTGTGTCATCCTCTGTTTCAATGCCATCATCATCCTGGAGTGTCTGGATATGCTGTTTCGAGCCACTTACTGATTTAACGTAAGACTAGGACTTCCTAGGATTTTCTGTCAAGTCGGTACATAGAATTTTACTTTCGAATTCACTGAACGCTTCACGCATAGCGCTCCTTACGCTAACTTTGACATCGTTTAGCTTCTGTTTGTCTGAGAGGTTTTGGCTACGTTTGAACTTGCAGTGAAGCTCTCTTTGCTTTCGCAGTAGTTTCCTAACTTTGTTGTTGTACCACGGTGGGTTTTTCCCGTCCCTTACAGTTTTACTCGGCACGTACCTGTCTAGAACGCATTTTACGATTGCCTTGAACTTTTTTCCATAAACACTCAACATTGTCAGTGTCGGAAAAGAAATTTTCGTTTTGATCTGTTAGGTAGACTGAAATCTGCCTCCTATTACTCTTGCTAAACAGGTAAACCTTCCTCCCTTTTTTTATATTTCTATCTACTTATATATTCAGGGATGCTGCAACGGCCTTATGATCACTGATTCCCTGTTCTGCGCTTACAGAGTCGAAAAGTTCGGGTCTGTTTGTTATCAGTAGGTCCAAGATGTTATCTCCATGAGTCGGTTCTCTGTTTAATTGCTCGAGGTAATTTTCGGATAGCGCACTCAGCATAATGTCACTCGATGCTCTGTCCCTACCATCCGTCCTAGACATCTGAGTGTCCCAGTCTATATCTAGTAAATTGAAATCTCCACCTAAGACTATAACATGCTGAGAAAATTTATGTGAAATGTATTCCAGATTTTCTCTCGGTTGTTCTGCCACTAATGCTGCTGAGTCGGGAGGTCGGTAAAAGGAGACCATTATTAACCTAGCTCGGTTGTTGAGTGTAACCTCCACCCATAATAATTCACAGGAACTATCCACTTCTACTTCACTACAGGATAAACTACTACTAACATCGACAAACATGCCACCACCAGCTGCATGCAATCTATCCTTTCTAAACACCGTCTGTGCCTTTGTAAAAATTTCGGCAGAAATTATCTCTGGCTTCAGCCAGCTTTCTGTACCTATAACGATTTCAGCTTCAGTGCTTTCTATCAGGGCTTGCAGTTCCGGTACTTTACCAATGCAGCTTCGACAGTTTACAATTACCACACCGATTGCTGCTTGGTCCCTGCATGTCCTGACTTTGCCCCGCACCCTTTGAGGCTGTTGCACTTTCTGTACTTGCCCGAGGCCATCTAACCTAAAAAATCGCCCAGTCCACGCCACACAACCCCTGCTACCCATGTAGCTGCCTGCTGTGTGTAGTGGACTCCTGACCTATCCAGCAGAATCCGAAACCCCACCACCCTATGGCGCAAGTCGAGGAATCTGCAGCCCACACAGTCGCAGAACTGTCTCAGCCTCTGATTCAGACCCTCCACTCAGCTCTGTACCAAAGGTCCGCACTCAGTCCTGTCGATGATGCTGCAGATGGTGAGCTCTGCTTTCATCCTGCTAGCGAGACTGGCATTCTTCACCAAATGGGATAGTCGCCAGAAGCCAGAGAGGATTTCCTCCGATCCATAGCGACACACATCATTGGTGCCGACATGACCGACCACCTGCAGATGGGTGCTCCCTGTACCCTTCATGGCATACGGAAGGACCCTTTCCACATCTCGAATGACTCCCCCCGGTATGCACACGGAGTGCACATTGGTTTTCTTCCCCTCTCTTGCTGTCATATCCCTAAGGGGCCCCATTACATGCCTGACATTGGAGCTCCCAACTACCAGTAAGCCCACCCTCTGTGACCGCCCAGATCTTGCAGACTGAGGGGCAACCTCTGGAACAGGACAAGCAGCCATGTCCAGCCGAAGATCAGTATCAGCCAGAGACAGAGCCTGAAACCGGTTCGTCAGACAAACTGGAGAGGCCTTCCGTTCAGCCCTCCGGAATGTCTTTCGCCCCCTGCCACACATTGAGACGACCTTCCACTCTACCACAGGACCACAGGTGAGGGGTCAGCCTCAATGTGGGCAGTATCCCGGGCAGCCACAGCCGTAGTCTGATCGGGGGATGTGTGGGTCCAGCTGGCCGTCCCCGACAAACCCCCGTCTGGATCCCTACAGTGATGCCCATTGACAACAGCCTCAAGCCGTGTGACCGAAGCCAACATTGCCTGAAGCTGGGAGCAAAGGGATGCCAACTCAGCCCAAATCCGAACACAGCAGTTGCAGTCCCTATCAATGCTAAAAACTGTTGTGCAAAGAACGTCTGAACTAATCTACAGAGAGCACAAACAATTCGACACAAAATTTAAACGGATATTAAAATACAAGATTGCCTAGTAAATGCTGTAATGCTGCTACTTGCGCACAGCTGACACACTGCTCGGCGGCGGAAGGAGACTGCGCGATTTTACACTATTCAGGTATTAAAAAGGCGATGCTATAACTCTCAAATACTATAATACACCCGAAATTTATGAATTAAACAATGAACGTACCCAAAAACACGCAAAAAGAAATTAAGAATTAAACTATGTAACAAACAAGTGAGCTAAGAGTATACGATTTGCTGCGGGCAGCTGCTTATCCAACGGCGACAGGGAGCACACTGGCTGTGACCAACCGAGAGAAATGTTCAGGGAAAAGAAGCAAATAGGCTACTGTTGGAAAGCTAGGCCTACATCTTACGCTGGTTGGACTATCATTACTAAAAAAGTTACTCACATACATGTTAAGGAAAAATATCCATTTTAAGGGGTCTTAACTGTTCGAGACCATTCCCTTAATCACAATGTTGGAACTTGTTTTAAAAAATATATCTTTTCTTTTTACCTTGTAAGTTGTTACTGCTGGCCACACACTGAATGACACATAATAGAAAAGATTTCAAAATTATAAGATGGGTAAACTACACTGAGATTAATGCATTGACACACTAATAAAACGAGAACACTATTCTGCATGGAGGTATAACTCTACACAGTTTTGTGTCTGCGACATTTCAATAATCGTTCACTTCACTGACATGCATAAAATGCAATAGCACACCTTGCTTCTTTCCTCATTGCACACGTTTATAGGCTAGCAAATAACATTTAGTAGGTTTTTTTGCAAACGTGAACATTAAAAACTTTGTGCCCGAGCTGACAGTTGAAAATGTAACGAATAAGCATTACTAGTAAGCAAACAAGCATTGATTTTGGAGTTCCAGTTTCATTTGCTAACGATACAATACAATAAAAGTACAATTAAACGGACTACGAAAGCATGGTTTTCACATCACTTCCTTCTCTTCTTCTTTGTTCGAAATATATCAACAAAAAACAAGTTACGTTAACGAGGCCAAGTGTGTCGTATTACTAGAGCAAGCACGCATTCAAGAACAGAAAAACTATCGAAATTGCCTTCCTGACACAATGTTATTCATGTAGCCACTGTAACTTTTAGTATTTAAAGATGTTGTTGCACGCACACGATGGAAATAATGGACAAGAAGCAGTCATAAACAGTAGTCTGTTAATGTTTTTGGACTACTTAAAATGTCTGGAGACCCATCCACTTTGGCTTCAAAACAATGTACAGCGTAAGTCTGTAGTGCCACCGCCCTTCTTTTCTAGCTCCATGGCTGACACATTGGTAATAACACTGTTCAAAAGTACCTTAGCCTAGTTTAAACGACGACCCTGTGTTGCAGGCAACTGCGCTACCGGCCATTGCGCATGTGCGGCGCACGTTTGCTGAACACGTTGGCGAAATTAAACATTTTCGGCTTGTTTCGACTTTAGCGACACTAGTTGCATGAGTATTAAGATTAAGTATGACGGTAGATAGTAACCAAACCGGAATATTAAGTGGGGAAATTGTTCGCTTTTTGGGTATCAATGCTATGCACAGGTATTTGTAGTGTTTTAATGACGTTGAGTACAAAAACAAGGAGCGACTTTGTCGCAGTCGTGTCGCAAAAATGCGTGAACGGACCAGCGCCGCTCACGGCTGACCCACGTTAGCTGCGTTAGGTATTCGTCGGCGTGCGTACCTGCCGATAGGCAAAATTGTGGCGCCGTGTGGCATGTACGGCAGTTCAAATGGCTCGAAGCACTATGGGACTTAACATCTGAGGTCATCAGTCCCCTAGACTTAGAACTACTTGAACCTAACTAACCTAAGGACATCTCACACATCCATGCCCGAGGCAGGATTCGAACCTGCGACCGTAGCAGCAGTTCGGTTCCGGACTGAAGCGCCTAGAACCGATCGTCCACAATGGCCAGCACAGTGCGAACTGAGCCGGTGTAAAGTACAGACGCTTTTTTTGAGAACGTATAGCTTCAATCCACAGACCATGTGTACACCCTACAGATTTGGTGTTCTAGTGGACCTGTTATGCAGAGAGAATTAACGAGATCGCCGGTTGATGGACGACGTTAGAGTAGCAGCCGAGTGGATTTTGCTGGTATCATTCCCGCTTTGGCAACGACGTGGCAAAGTGTCGGCTTCATTGCTAACACCTAAATGCCAGCTGCAAACAGGCCCAGAGGCTGCCGGAAGGCTGAGGCGCTGCATCTTCTGGCAGCAAACAATTCGACAGTAAAAACGTATGGCATTCATCACCGAAATTTGGACCTTGGACATCATAGCATATTCCCGTGGACGTTTATTGTGGCTGGTGTCAACAAAACAATCCTGGATGCAGATTTCCTTGACCACTACAATTTATTAGCCTACAATGCAGACACCCTCCTGATCGATTTGGCAAAAAAATTGAAAATAGCAGGACAGTGATGGCCAGCAGCCTTCTTCAGTGTTAAAATAGTGAAGTCCTTTGGATCATACACAGATACAGTATACTGGAAAAATTTCCAGAGGTCACTCGCCCACCTGGTGCAACGAGGAACGAGAAACATTCGATGGCCCATTACATTGTGACTATGTCAGGCCCACCCACCTCTGCCATCCGTGTCGACTTGTGCCCGAGTGACTCACTTTAGTAAAGGCTGAGTTCGAGGCCATGTTGCATCAGGATATTGTTCGCCCATCATGCAGCCCATTGTCCTCTGCCCTGCACTTAGTACCAAAGAAGGATAATTCGTGGCGCCCATGAAGAGACTATCGTGCCTTAAACACAAGAACAGTGCTGGATCTGTATCCGGTTCTGCACCTGCAGGATTTTAACCACGTTTTGGTGAACTCAGTTATATTTAGCAAAACTGACTCACAATGGCGTTCCTGTAGATCCCTGTGGCACCTAGAGACGTTCGGAAAACAGAAATTATCACGCCCTTCAGGCTTTTCGAAAGCTTGGAAAGCCGCCCAGACCTAGCTACTTTTCCTGGATGGCGTCTTACGAGGCTTACCGTGGTGTTTTGCGTACCTCGACATCATCCTCGTCTGCTCGAAGTTGCCCAAATTCCACTGTCGCCACCTAACGACCATTTTTCGGCGCCTGAGCCAGGCCAGCATGGTCATTAGCCCCTTAAAAAGCAGATTCAGTGTCACGGAAATTGTGTTTCTAGGGCATTTAATCACCCGTAGCGTATCCACGCCACTACTGTGCAAGGTACAGGCGATCTTGAACATGGCACGCCCACAGACCCACAAAGGCTTGCGTAGCTCTCTAGGCATGATAAATTTTTATTGGCGCCATCTGCCCAACGCCGCCGCAGGGCTGAGGGCTGGAACCCCTGACTGTGATGTTTCGCGGCCGTACCTCAAAGGGAAGGACTCCTGTTAATTGGAGGAATCCAATAGAGAGAAGCTTTATTAAGCCCAAATGAAGCCCCACAGAAGTGATGCTGCTCGCCCACTCAATGCAAGACGCCGAGCAGGCCATGGTGGTGGACGCTACCCAGACAGCCATAGGCGCAGCGCTTCAACAATGCGTCAGTGGCAGCTGGCAGGCACTCGGTTCTTCTCGCAGAAGCTTCCAGAATCACAGTGCATATGGAATGCTTATGATCATGAGTTGCTTGTGCTGTTCCAGGCAGTAAAATACTTCCGCCCGTCGATAAAAGCTCGTCCCTTTGCAATTTCCACTGAAAACAAGCCCCTAACTCACGTCTTTTGGAACAATAATACTAAGTGCATGCCACACCAAACCCGGCAGTTCAGGTATGTGTCGCAGTTCTCCATGGACATCCGCCATATTTCCGAAATTGACAACATCGTCGTTGCACAAGAGCAGGAGAATGACAAACAACTGGACATCCTCCACCACAACACATTGAATAGCCTACAGCACGAGTTAGTACCTGTTCCTGGCTCTGCCCAGAAAATTTGGCGAGACGCTTCAACAGGCACACACCACTCGTTTTTCCCAAAGAAATTCGGTGGCAGTTTTTTCGACTGTATCCATGTCTAACAATACCACCACTTGCAAAGTAGGTTAGAAATCAGATTAATAATGTTGCTCACACAGCATAAGTTTGCTTTATCGGGCAACAACAAAGTTATTGACTGTGGATGGTATCGTCAGAATGGAGATAATGAAGTCACTGTAAGAAAAGTCATTAATTTTGGCATTTATCTTGAATGGATCCCACATAGATTTCGTCGAAGTTGTTATGGCTCATCTTGTTGGTTCTAGGGTGATTCCACTTTGACTGCTAGAAGGTCCAGGTCTGTATTTTAGCAATATTTGAAGGCCTAAGAAATGCGTTTTTCAGGAAATTCTTAATGATCAAACAATTTCAGATCAGGTCAATGGTATGGTAGAAATAATTTTTGACTTGGTGTTCACGATCCACATTTTTATTAAACTTCCTGTAAATTCAAATATACTTCTTCTTAATTGTCACATCATCAAGTAAACAGTTTTGTATCAATCTTCATATATTTAATTTCCACTTTAACCAAACACAAGACTTGACTGTTCTTTTACAAAGCGAAAAAACAACTTAATACTGCAAAGTGAAACAAAGACTGCTCTGTGCGCATTCGCGCCAAAACGGTTACAAGTAAGTCAAAGATTATATCAGTCTCACAGAAATGAATACACACGAGAACCATATCACTGTAATATATCGATACATCGGAGTACCTATACATTAATAAAGCCAAATGTTAATATTGTCACAAAAATATGTCTGTTACTTCGCAAAAAAATAGTACGATATTACTGGTATCGAGAACTGGGGTTGGAGTGCCATAATTCCAGAGTAATGTTGATTTTATCTTCTAAAACATCGCTCTGGAAACAAAACTTCAATTGTAAAAGTGTTAAAAATGATATGTTATGTGCAGCTGTCGAACATAAGGTAGGCCTAAACAACCTAGTAAATATGTCATCGTCGAAATTTATGCTCCTGCACCAAAATGTACAATCCTTATCAAATAAAGTTAGTGGGATAGAAATATTGTTATCAGATGAACTAAAAGAAGTGTCAGTTATATGTGTTAGTGAGCACTGGTTATCAGAAAATATGTTACATCACACAAGGATAGAGGGCTTTACCCTTTCATCTTTTTTTTTGGTAGGAAAACCTCCATGCATGGAGGAACATGCATATATGTTAGAGAGGACGTCAAATACGATAATTTAAATTTCACTAACCAGCTAGGGGAAGAGCAAAACTTCGTAATTTCTGCTACACAACTGACAAATTTAAATATAATTGTTATTTGCATATATAGAAGCCCAGATGGAAACGTAACTACTTTCATTGAAAATCTTGAGAAGGCACTTAACAGTATAAAAATAGTTAGTAAAACAACCCTCATATGTGGTGACTTTAATATAGATTTCAACAAGAACTCAAAAGACAGATTAAACCTTGAAGCCTTATTAAAAACCTACAATATACATACAACTATCAAATCTGCCATCAGAGTCACCAAATCGTCAAGCAGTGCTATAGATCAGATACTAATAAATACAGATAAATATTTATACAAATCTTGAAATATGAATACAGGTTTCAGTTATCATTATGCACAGTTTATTGTATTCCCAGTAGAGACTGCAGGGAATACTGAACAACAAATGACAAGAAAAGGTAGAAATTTTAGCAAGCACAACCTAGAACACTTCAGGCACTTACTAAAAAAAGAAACATGGAATGATATAGACAACTATGAGGACACATGTAAAAAGTTTGAAATGTTCATGGAAATATTCTCCCATTATTTCAATATTTCTTTTCCAGTTAAAAACCAAACATTAAAAACTAGAAAAATAAATGTTACATGGCTGATGAAAGGCATTAAAATATCATGTGCTGAAAAGAGGAGACTTTATGAAATCTCAAAAACACAAAATTTTACAGAAGAATTTCTGGTGTATTTCAAGAATTATAAGAGAGTGCTTCACAAAGTCATAAAAGAAGCTAAAAAAACAACAAATGATCACCATATAAAAATGGCCAGGAACAAAATGAAAGCCATGTGGAAGATAGTCAGAGAACAAGTAAGAAATGAGACCTCCCAAAATGTAAATGTCCAGGTAATCCAAGATGGCAAAAAAATTACAAATCCAGAAGAAGTAGCCAATGCTTTTAATACATACTTTGCAAATATTAGTGAAAAATTACTCTCTGACATAAAATCGTCAAATAAAAATCCTGCTACAAAACCATCAAATCAAAAGAGAAACTGCAGCTCCCTATTTCTTACTCCAACCAACCCTAAGGAAATTATACTATCAGTTAGAGAGTTAAAAACAAAATTTTCAACAGGTGTGGATGAGATTCCAGTTTATGTCATTAAAAATGTGGGTGACCTCATTGGAATACCATTAGCCCACATTTTCAACAGTTCATTAACAAATGGAGTCTTTCCTTCCTGCTTAAAGACAGTGAAACTGAAACCACTGTTCAGAAAGGGTAAGAAAGAAGACATAGCCAATTATAGACCTATTGCCTTGCTATCTACGTTTTCGAAAATACTAGAAAAAATTTTTCATAAGAGGTTGCTAGATTTTCTAGAAAAGTGCAAAATATTATCCACAACCCAACATGGCTTCCAGAAAGGCCGATCAACAGAAACAGCAATATATGAATTTCTGGATGAAGTACTCGAAAAAATTGATAGTGGACAAAAAGTAACTGGCATATGCCTTGATCTGTTCTAAGGTTTTTGACATCATAGACCACACCCTATTGCTGCAGAAGCTTGAAAGAATTGGTATCAGACGTATGCCTAACAACTGGCTTAGATCATATCTTACTGACCGCAAGCAAGTAGTAGAAATAAATTTTCACAAAGAAAATAAATCAACAAGACACTATTCTGATTATAAAGCAGTAAAATATGGAGTACCGCAGGGCTCGGTACTGGGCCCCATCCTATTTTTGATATATATATATATATATATATATATATATATATATATATATATATAAATGACCTAACATCAACCAACCAGTACCATAGCACTATCCAGTTTGCAGATGACACAAGCATATTAGTCAGTGGGAAGACCGCAGAGATACTACAGACAAGACTGTCTGAGGCATTAACAAATGTTGTAAACTGGTTCAACCAAAACAAACTAATAATAAATAAAAGTAAAACAGTAGCATTAAATTTTCATAATGTCAAGAGAAACACTGAAGAGGATATAAGAATTCAGATGTCAGACACAGATATTGCAAGTGTGCCTAATACAAAATTTCTGGGGGTCTGGCTACAGGATAATCTTAGATGGGAAACTCACATTGGCAACATATTAAAGAAGCTAAGTACCGTGTGTTATTTAATGAGAGTGCTAGAAAACTGCTGTCATAGGGACTGTCTAATGACAGTTTGCTATTCTAATATACATTCTGTCCTAAAATATGGGATCACTTTCTGGGGTAACCCGCCATCCTGCCTAAAACTCTTCAGGATGCAAAAAAGAATAGTGAGAATCATGCCTGGAATAAAAAGAAACTAAACATGGAGACCATTATTTAAAAGGATGGGGATTCTTCCCCTTCCATGTATTTTCCTATTTGAAAGTGCAATGTTTATAAAGAAATATACAATAACAAATCCTAGTATCCTCCCCAAAAATGAAAATGTTCATCATCATAATACAAGACAAAAAACTGACTTTCATGTACTCCATACAAAAACCAGTTTGTGCCCAAAAGGAACATTACACCAAGGAAAAATTAGCTACAATAAATTGCCAAGAGAAATTAAAGTAAAGACTGATGTAAAAAATTTTAAAGCAGCATTAAAAGAATATCTGTTGATACATTGCTTTTATAGCGTGGAAGAGTTCCTCCAAAATCCTTGAGAGTCTAAGTGATGATTATGCAAATACTGTAACCATTAATACTGACCTATAAATACATTCAGATGTAATTCTCAAGTTTCTAATGGGGTTCGAGTATAAGTTGTATACCGACTTGCCCAGTATATGAAGTAAAAATCTGTGAATGTAATTCTCTAGTGTACATGTCAATTCATAGTATAGAAGAGTTCCTCAAAAACCTTAGAGCTTAAGTGAGGATCATGCAAATACTGTAATCGTTAATATTGGCTTATACATGTATTCAGTTGTAAACTTCAAGTTTCTAATGTGGTTTAATTATAACTTACACATTGACTTGCCCAGTATAGGAAGTGCTGTAAAATTTTGTGAACATAATTTTCTAGTTTCTAAAGTGTTTTAATTGTAAGATATACTTTTACCTGTCCAATATCTGATGTGCTGTACATGTAAGATTTACTGGACCAATTAATACAATACAATACAATACAATGGTCACGTAAATAAAGAACCATTACACATGGAATGTCACACCCTGGCATCAGCACCACCATGTCGCTCGTAGCTTCTCATTTCATTTTGCCGGTGCTACGGAAAGACGGCCATCAATGGGCACGCATCTGCAATGGATACCAGTGTGCCAAAGTTGGGAGGCACATCAATGCACCCATCAGCACGTTTCCCAGAGCGACATGCCGTTTTGCACACGTCCATGTCGACATCGTGGGCCTGCTCCCTCTTCACAAGGCAAGTGATATCTGCTGACAATGATAGGCTCCTTCACACACTGGCCGGAAGCAATGCCCATAGTCAACACCACCACTGAGGCCGTAGTCAAAGCCTTTGTTATCAGTTACGTGGCACACTTGGCAGCCAAGTCCCATCACAATTGATTACGGCCACCAGTTTCACTGTGTGCTGTTCACACTAGTCACCTGACTGTGTGGCACGCACTTACACAGAACTACCAGCCAGTGTCTAACGACGTGGTTGAGCAGCTCCACTTAACACTAAAAGCCACCCGAACTTGCACAATGCTGCCTGGATGGAAGTACTCCCACTGGTAGTGCTCGGCCTGCGTGTAGCGCCGAAAGAAGAGATTCTTGCTTCACCTGCTGGCCTTGTGTATGGACAGTCTCTCGCCATCCCTGGTGATTTTTTGGTGGAGGCACCATCACAGTACGACGCGTTGTCACCTCCACTGCAGAACATCTGCACTCCCACTTGGTCTGCCTCTGACCATATGAACTGACACAGTATACACACTGACCTGCAGTGCTGTACACACGTCATGCTGCTTGCTGACACAGTACAGTCACCACTTTGGACGCCATACTTGGCTCCACATTGCGGCGAGAGAACACTCGACATTGAGCACAACGGAAAGCTGACCAAAGTGTTACTTCACCAAGTCAAGCCAGCTTACATCTTGACCGCTCCTGCCGCCATTCACTTCTTTGGTGCCGCGGAAGACCTGTTAATGGGCGATATATCCTCCGTCACCAGTCACAGAGCTCATACCTGTAGCTGACAATGACGCACGCATGCCAGCAGCTGTCACTGCACTGCCACTTGTATCACAGCTCCACCTCACCTTGCCCAGCCAGCCGGCACAAATGGTTCAAATGGCTCTGAGCACTATGGGACTCAACTGCTGAGGTCATCAGTCACCTAGAACTTAGAACTACTTAAACCTAACTAACCTAAGGACATCACACACATCCATGCCCGAGGCAGGATTCGAACCTGCGACCGTAGCAGTCGCGCGGTTCCAGACTGTAGCGCCTAGAACCACTTGGCCACTCTGGCCGGCCAGCCAGCACAGCCACCCAGGCTACACTCACCAGAAGCGCCCAGGTGACCCCACCACAGCCGCCAACAGACTACATCATGCAGACTGGTCACCGTGTCTGATTCAAACGTTGTGCTGTATCATAATCAAGCCCCAGACGTCGCCTCCTGTAGATACCCATCTCGGTGAGCCGTATCATCAGCACATCGTCTCCAGTTGAGCTCCAGACATGCAGCCCATCCTGGAAAGAAAGTCAGCAGTGGAGTTTTTCCTCTGTCACCACAGAAATGATTCAGATGACTGGTTGGAGTGTGCTGTTTACATCGTTAAATATCAACATAGCATAATTATACATTGCCGTACAAAGAAGAGTGAAGTGCTCAGAAGGGGAAGGAAATACAAAACTTCATTGCTAGAGAAGGTATGTGATGTTATTTCAGCGATTACGAAACTGAGTCACCGCCTCTGACCTAGATGCTTGCACTGATTCGGTTGAAAAATGTCATAAAATCGTTGTATTCTTTCTGGAGGTAAGCTCGCACACAATTGTTGTAACTGATCCTTGCTACCCTATATGCTATCATTGGGACAGAGTTAACCTTTAAGTTGGTCTGACACATGTTTTATCAGGGACAGAACTGGGGGTCTCAATGACCGTGGTAGTACCTCAATGGCACACAGGTAGTTCAGGGAGACATGTGCCATGTAAGGATGAACATTGTCCAGTTGAAAAATGGCGCCGTTATATTGTGACAAGAGAGGTAACACATGAGGATGCAGTATCTCCATGACATACCGTTCTGCTGTCAGAGTTCTCTCAATCACTAGTAACAGTGACCTCAAGTCATACCCTACCCATACCATGACGCCAAACACAACACTGCTAGGCCTCTCCAAAACATTGGTACTATGGAACCTCTCCCCAGGTCGCCTCCATACTCGCCAAGAATGGTCATCCAGGTAGTGTAGAACATGATTTATCATTGAACACAAAGTGACGCCATTCATCAACTGACCATTTTTACCATTTACAGGACTACTCCAAATGTAACCATTTACATTGTCATGTTAATGGCAGCCTATGCTTGGGATAGTTATTCTGTTGTCTGGTTGTTACTACACTGAGATGGCAAAAGTCTTGGGATACCTCCTAATATCGCGTCAGACCTCTTTTTACCTGATACAGTGCAGCAACTCGATATGGCAGGGACTCTGCAAATCGTTGGAAGTCCCCTGCAAAGATACTGAGTCATGCTACCTTTATAGTTGTCCATAATTGTGAACGTGTTGCTGCTGCTTGATTTTCTGCATAAACTGACCTCTCGATTATGTCCCCTAAATGTTCGATGGGATTCATGTTCTGCGACCTGGGCGGCCAAATAATTCGCTCGAATTGTTCAGAATGTTCTTCAAACCAGTTGTGAACAATTACAGTCTGGTGATACGGTGCATTATGAACCATAAAAATTCCTTCGCTGTTCGGGAACATGAAGTCCAAGATGGTCTCCAAGTAGCCGAAGATAAGCAAATCCAATCAATGATCGGCTCAGTTGGACCAGAGGACCCAGTTCATTCCATGTAAACACAGCCAACATCATTATGAAGCCACCACCACTTTGCACAGTGCCTTGTTAACAACTTAGGTCCACGGCTTCATGGTATCTGTGCAACACTCGAATCCTGCCTTCAGTTCTTACTAACCGAAATCGGAATTCGTCTGACCAGGCCACAATTTTCCAGTCATCTAGGGTCCAACTGATAGCAGTGTTTCTTATCGATCTTTAAGTGAAGGCCATCGGCCACTGCGTTGTCGGTGGTGAGAGGTACTGCGTGAAGTTTGGTCTTCTTGGCACACTCATGACACTGTGGATCTCGGAATATTAAATTATCTAATGATTTCCAAAATGGAACGTCCCAAGTGACTAGCTCCAAACTACCATTTCGCATTCGAAGTATGTTAGTTCCTGTTGTGTGGCCATAATCAGCTCGGAAACCTTTTCACATGAATCACTTGAGTACAAATGACAATTCCACCAACGCAGTGCTCTTTTATACCTTGTGTACGCGATACTACAACCATTTGTATACGTGCATATTGCTGTCAGTGTAGTCTCAGAAAGGGAAGGCTTCAGACGCGGCCAATCGATTCGGCTCAAATTTGGCAGGTCGATGTGTACAACCTGAAATGAAGGACTCGGATATTTTGGCTCTACAACCCCCCCCCCCCCCCCCCCCCGCCTCATTTTGTGAGGTTGTGAAGAGCAATCCACTCAAAATTGGCGGGATCTATGCATATTTATAATTACAGCATTTTTCATCATCAGGTATGGGGTCCGCAAACGCATAGTTTTCCGCAAATCGAGGACAGAAACTTTTACAACTGCCGCTTATGTACTCACATGGCCGGGAGAGCCGATAGCGCTATGCTCAGGGTAAGTTGGTGGGAAGCAGAGAACCCGGATACGAATCTCTAGTATACTCTACGGTTTTCATTTTAGTAAATTGTAGTTTTTTGTATCAGAATTCGTAGGGACGGGAGGGTTAATAAGGTGCGCAACTCAACATGGAATAATGATAGTAATAAGATAGGCAAACTAATTTGCCAGACGACGTGCATTAGTAAAGAATTAAACTTTTAAGTCTCGTCACATGAAAACAACTCCGAGTAAGAGTGCTGCGAATTTCTCACGAGAGACCACAGATAGCCAGCGAACCTTATAGAAGTCAATCGGAAAGAGTTGTTTTCCGTCATTAAGCTGCAGCGAGCCTCGAGGATACATGTAATGATTTTTCATCGTTAATCCGTCGAATAAAACATGTTTTATGAAAGAATACAGTGATCATCCATAAGTAACATACGACTTGTACTGTATATAGTTTGTAGTAATTATCTTTTCTGTTTGTGCTGTAGTAGCTAATTATTGTTTGCTGTGTCATATTTTTCAGTTGCATAATCTGAATAATGGAGGATGTGCACCCTTCGACCAGCGCTGAAATGTTCAGTTGGAAGCCTGTCACAGACGATAGCCAGCGGGAAATTACCGACGCTGTGTTTTGGTTTGTAAAAGTGTTGCAAGGCAGATGTATCGTCAGTGCACTACTGGAAGCAGGCAGTTCTGTTTCTTGGCGTTTCAGGTTGTTAAGAGCGGCTGTCGTCGAGTGATTTTTGGAGCTGACGAACGAAACGACTATTGTTGATACTGGAGAACTATACCATGAAGGGGAAGCAGAGGGTGATTCAGTGGAAGATATCACGACTAGTGAATCGCAAAATGGTCATAACATTTTGGGAATGTCCACGTCGCAGGCACCTGTTCCCGATGAGTATTATGAACCGGTTACTAAACGATTGAACTACGGCGCTATATCACTTGAAGTAAAATTAAAGGCGGTAGCGCTAGCGAGGAATCATCCAAATTGGAACCTATAAACACTGCAAAAGAATGGAGCACCAACAGCCCTGAAAAGGAAGAAGGACCTACAATTGTGGGAAAATAGTTAGGGCTCACCGGCCACTTGACCATCTTCTTCCTCTGTGCGAATGCACAAACAGTGCCGAAGTCTTACGGGAATCGGCAACGCGCCGCGAGTAATGAGTATAATGGGCGGGGACACTACGAATGTAGTGCGGGACAATACGTTGAGAATGTGGGTTTCGCGGGAGGCGTGCCAGAGATAAATCCCTGCAGTCCTCGGTGACTCAGATGGATAGAGCGTCTGCCATGTAAGTAGGAGATCCCGGGTTCGAGTCCCGGTCGGGGAGCACATTTTCATCTGTCTCCGTTGACGTATGTCAACGCCTGTGAGCAGCTATGGGTGTTCATTTCATTGGAAAATCATACCTTTAAAGGAGGGACAAGATACGACCAATACCAGGCGATAAATAAGAGGACATACGACCGATTTGTCGAATGTCGTCGTCGTAACGAGAATGTAACAACGAGAATACTCCGGGAGTGGGCTGCAGGAGCAGCCCTTCAGTATACGACCAACGAGGATTTTACATTTGCTGCATCATTATCTTGGGCAAGGAATTTCAAATCGGAATATAAAATCCGTCAATGGCACGTCACTAAATACGTCTCCCACAAGGAGGTAGAAAATATAGAAGATAGACAGCTCTTTTCAGCGCGCAAACGGCGTCACTTATGACCAGTTTAATTGTTATTACGTGATCACACCGATCAAACAGGATGTGTGTATCGGGTGAACATTCGACGCACGTTATCGCGTAAGGGAGAAAAACGAAAACTTGTCGCAGTTGGTAGTAAAAAAAGTGACTAACACATTCTTACACGGCGCATTATGCCATCGCAACCTCTGGAAAAGTGTTGCATAGGTTTTCCTGTGTTTACAAGAAACGAATGTTACATTTGGTACTCGGGTTATAGAAGTCAATCGCGTAATCGCCTCGTTGTAAAATCTTTGCATTACTTGCTCCAAATTCGGGAAATCGACAAATGGAATTTACAGAACATTTATTGAGAATGCTTTAAAACCATACGTTGCTGAAAACAAGTTTTGTCTAATATTGGGTTCCTGGGGTGGACAAACTAATACTCTAATGTAACACCATGTATATAGATGACGAGGGTCAACTGACGCGCACGGTAAAAGTAATACCGCCAAACTGCACAACTGTGTGCGAGCAGTGTGATGTTTATTTCTATCACCAGGTTATAAACTTTATTTCGAAGCTTCAGAATTGCAGCGTGCTTCTGGAAACCCAGCAGGAATTGCACAACCGCACGGATGCAATAACTATTTACAGCATAATTCATAACCAACTTTCAGCACCGATTTTTCAGGCAATGATATCGTATGCGTGGTACACATCAAAATTAATTCTCGAAAAAGACATATGTTTAAATGTAAACCAAGTTTGTTTTCCACCAACTCTTCGGAAGGAACAGGGCAGCCGTCGAAAGAGTGCATTCGTTAGATTTTTCTTGGTGCCGCGACAGTGGCGGCTCGTGACCAAAGAAGATGGTGGGGTACTTTGCTCACGAAGGAAAACATCAACAAAAGAGAGAAAATCAGTACACTGCTCATGTTTTTGTAATGCCTGATATTAACAGACCACTCGCTCGTGTAACTCCCGCATCTACTCATAATAAAACCAAATGGTGTACTCAAAAAAGGTATTACTTTTGCAGAATAAAAGGAATTAAAATCAACTGCGGCTCTATGTACTCAAAAAGTGGTAGGCATGCCTTACTAACCTTTTTCAGCAGGACTGATGTTAACGCCGCTCGATTTTATCTCTGAATTTGCAACTCTGTTCTTCTTTCCTTCATATTTGCAAATCTTTCAGTGGCCGCGGTGGTCTAGCGGTTCTAGGCGCTCAGTCCGGAACCGCGCGACTGCTACGGTCGCAGGTTCGAATCCTGCCTCGGGCATGGATGTGTGTGGTGTCCTTGGTTAGTTAGGTTTAATTAGTTCTAAGTTCTAGGGGACTGATGACCACAGATGTTAAGTCCCATAGTGCTCAGAGCCATTTGAACCAGCCAAATCTTTCAGTCACTCTTTGATTAAAGTCTGCAATTCCTAAAACGAAGTCTCGTTCAATAGAGAGTATCGCGTGTGCTGATAGTCTTTCTTAGTCCATAGGTTTTGATGCATTTCAGCGAAGAAAAACCAACGTTCTGCTTATGATGTGGTCATTGTAGTTATCGCTTTCAGGAGTTTCACAGATTCGCTCAGTATATCACAAAGATCATCGTCTGTTATGTAATCCAGAAAGCTCAAAGCTCCACATATGCTTTTGAACTCCTCTCTTCCATAAATAACAGAAAGTTCTGTTCGAAGTTTCTTTGCTTCCAAAAAAGAGTAGCATTCAATAGCAGCTGTGAAAGAAGTTTCTGGAAAACTGGAAGAGTAAGTAGCGAATTTCTCTGGTAGAAAGAGAGAGGCTGCAACTAGGTGTCGTGAACTAGAATCTTTCTTTTGCCTCGTAACATATGACATCACATACTTCTTTTGCCTCCCGCAGTAGACTACACATCGCTGGGCCATCTTCAGTTCTCCTTCTTTTATGGTACTCGTGTAAACCTGTTGAATTTTCACTCACTTCCTTCCCTAATGATCGATTGCTTCACGTTCAAAAGCTGTCAGCTGATTTTGTGCGTAAGTTGGGTCAATATCCCTTTTTTGTAGCTGGTTATAGAAAATATCCACATGGATCATGATTTTATGAAAAAATTAAAGCCAAAAAATGAACTTTTCATCCTTCAAAATTGTTACTAAGCCATAGGCTTGCAAGATAGTGTTCTCATTACACAGTTTTCCCTCCTAGCTCATATTATTCATGCACATGATAATATCTTCCCTATATTCGAAAACGGTATTGACGCTCCTTGACTGAAAATTCCAACTCGTAGGCACTGAACGTGGCAGTCATTTTCGTACTATTTCGTCGAGAACTGCTGTTCTTTGAGGAGATGCTGAAAAGAAGCTGCAAAGTCCCTGAAGTTTAGTGAAGAATATTTGCACATTTTTATTAATGGATGCGGCTTTAAGCATAATGAGATTCAACTTGTGGGCATAACAATGAACGTGTGAAGCATAGGGAAACTTTTCCTTAACAAGAGCCTGCACCCCACGTGACGAACCACTCACGACTGCAGCACCATCATATGTTTGCGCTATTAGCTTATGTGGACAATTCCCCAAATGATTATTTATCTGTTCGATTTTTTTTCTATGGGACTTAACTGCTGTGGTCATCAGTCCCCTAGAACTTAGAACTACTTAAACCTAACTAACCTAAGGACATCACACACATCCATGCCCGAGGCAGCATTCAAACCTGCGACCGTATCAGTCGCACGGCTCCGGACTGAGCGCCTAGAACCGCTAGACCACCGCGGCCGGCAATATATATATCTGTTCGATGATGGACGTTGCCAATGACTGGGCATCATGCTTTTCTGGTGCTATGAAGTCTCAAAATCTTTCAACTGGTTTTCCGTTAATGATGTACATATATACCATAGCCATCTGGAAAACACAGGCTACGTCACTGCTTTCGTCAGCTATTACGGCCAAAAACTCAGCACCCTTAATTTCCTTTCTAATTTCCTCTTGGCAGACTTGAAGAATGCACTGGAGGAGTTCATTCTGGATGGTTTTTGAGGTTCCTTTGAGAACTGTAGCTTTCTCTAAACGCGATTTTAATACAGAGCCTAATTCTGCCCTAAAATTAATCAAAGTATGAAAAACACCAGGATTGGAAGATGACTCAGTCTCATTGTGTCCTCTAAGGGCAAGCCCCAACGCATCACAGAAACGAATACAGTTGATAACTAGATTCAATATGTACCTATTATCGGTAACTTTTTGGTTGTGTAATGCCACGGACCTCCTGTACCCACTTTCTAATTGGGTAGCTATATTTACATTGCCTAGACTTGCCATATTCAAAACGTTACTTACATGGACTGAAGAAAGTTCGTGTTTTCTAATTTTGTCATGGAGGTGTTGAATGTCACAGACTCCGTGTTTAGACCATGAAAGATCTCCTCCAAATAATAAACAAGGAAAACAAATAAGGCATTTTTCATGTCATAACCACACAATCATTTATGCTGGTTGTACAATTCAGAGTTAAATTTCCTGTTGAATTGGCGACTTTTCGTTTTAATGGTCTGCGAAATTGTTAAAGCAGGAGACGGCCTACCAAGCCTCTTGATTTCTAATTTTTCTTCAAAATTCCGTGAACTGAAGGGTTCAGTGAGCAATGAAACTACCTCATTCATTATTTCACGTATTCACTTGTCACTTGAGCCTCAAAAATTCACTGTAGCACACGCTAAAATAACTAACACAACGTACAGGAAATAATTTCGCTCACAGCTACACCTGAACTGGTAAGGTAGCGCGAGAATCCCGCTTTGTTCGAAGATCCAATAGTTCCTTTTCCCTTCGGAAGAGTTCGGGCCCTCTTCCCGCGGCTGGCAGGGTGGCCTGGGTGAGGTGTTTATACACACAAGGCCTGCATACGAGCACAGTGTTGCCAAGCGTTACCCCCGCACCCCACACCCCCACTGAGACACCAAGCCCGCGTTTGCAGCCACAGTGCAACCACCACCTGTCTCTAGGTGGTGGTGGTGCAACCCTCTGTCGCCGTCGGCACATTCTGTCCAACTCCGCTGCGTTCGGCGTTTGGAGCCCAGGCATTTCAATAGAGATAAACAGCGCGCTACTTCTCCACTAGTATAGAACGTTCAGAAGGCAAACACAGTTGAACAAAATTATTCCTTGGGGATAGCGCAAACCTGCAAACCTATACAGGAGCCGCCCCTGTGCCGTGAGTATATTTGTTTCGAATGTTTATAAGTACCATCCTTCTAGTTGTTCGAAGAAAAGTAAGGACACGTAAAAGTGACTGGAAGAGCCACTGTAAAGTGACCAGGAGTAACATTTTAGTTGTTTACCGTCCCAAGAGGTTTGATAAATTTATGTGTCCCCCTTTTTATCATTTCTTATTGATTTACTTACCTTTTTAACCCTCCTATTCCTATCAATTGAGATATGGAAAAATACAAACGAGAATAACTTCCACAAGGTTTCGTAAAGACTCGAACTGGTATTCTCCACTTTCCAGCCAGTAACCTTGGCCATTGCGCTATCGGTGCTCTCTGCAAAAAAGCGTTTACCATGTGGGTAGATAAGCGACTGTTGTAAAAGTTTCTTTCCTCAATTTCTGGAAAGTATGCTTTTGTGGACCCCATACCTGATGATTAAAAATGCTCCATTTACAATTTTCTATTGATTTCGCCAATTTTGAGTGTATTGCTCGTCATAATCTTTAGGGCAGATTTTCTCAAAAATGGGATGGCGTTGAGCCAAGATATCTTAGAGTCCTTCGTTTTAGGTTGTACATAAGCAACCTGTAAAATTTGAGGCGAATTGGTTGGCCATGTCTGAGACCTTCCCCTTGTCAGACCATTAGTACTGGATGACTCAGAACTGTTGGATGAAGACCATTACTTGTTCTTAGATGGCAGGCACAGACGAAGTGTTACAATATGGCTGGTGCGCAATACAACACTCCTCTCTAGTAGTAGTTAGATGTAGTTGACTGAAACTGTGACAAATATGCCTACCCTTATGTCCTCATAAGGTCCAGCATCAGGTCTCTGTCACATCCCAATGCCCCATATGCTGTTGGTGCTGTTCATGGCCCTTACCCTTCCATGCCTGGCACCAGTACTAACTGGCACTATTTTTTTCTGGCAATGTATTTTCGTAAGTTTTGTTATTTTAATTGGAAGATCCTGATCAGCAAACAAGTCCAAATGATGTACATGTTCGGCAATTGTTCTTACCATACAAAAGAAATATCTTTCACTATTTTCTGTGCAATCATTACCATACAGAAGTAATGCTTTTTATATTGCAATTCTGCTTTTCCTGTGTACGACTAGAATTGTATAAAATAGGTGATTTAACTCTGAGTAACATTTTCGTGTTAGAATTAAGTAGGGCGATTGTAAAATGTGATGACAGGTTCATTACTTGTATAAACCTAGCCATTGTTTCTCATAATGAAATCGCTTTGTTCTTGATGTGCTAGTGACACATGAAGTGTGATGTTTAACTTATTTATTGGAGATTTCTGACAGAGATCACGTCTGAAGCAGAGGAAAGCGATTTATTCTTGAGATTTCGTTCACATAATATCTTTCCCTGAATTCAATAAACAAAAAGTTCTCACAAGTCGAAAATTGGATAATGACAACTAGGTAGGCAGTTACATAGAAAGTCTCTTGTCACACTAAAAATTTGTAGCTGTAGGTAAAACTAGAGTGAAAACATAATGCATCTCTTTCATAACGCGCTGGAGTCAACAGTTAATGCAAACAATCATCTCTTTCATAACGCACTGGAGTCAACAGTTAATGCAAACAATGTGCTGTAATAACTAGTTTGTGGCATATAGCCAGTTTAACAGCACTTTGGTTGGTACAACACTCTAAAAATTTGCCAGAAGTACAAAACTGTTTTCTGAGACTCTTATGACCCAACAGTCTGTAACAGAAAATTTTCTTTTGTAAAATTTGGCATGCTTTGTTTTTTGAGTATGCTTTCGTCATGTGTCTGACAAGACAGAATGCTTCATCCCCTACTACAACGTATACTGACACAATATCACGATCCTGAATATTAATTGGAGATGAATAAAATGTCATTCGACTTAGTAAGTTAAATATTTCTGATTTTTTGGTGTGATTCCACTGTGAACTTCTTTTCCATATGATCCAATCTCTATGATTGTAGAGTTTGTAGTGAAGGGAACCAGACTAAGGTGGCTAACTCATTCTTGCCATTTATAACATTTGCATAGTTAAGATACTTCCATTTGGACGAAAATTCCTTTGCTTGTTCCAGAAGTTTCGCTGCTGAATGAACTTGCAAGTAAATTAGGGAAGTTTATAGACTAGAGTGCACAGCACTCCTTCCACAATTCTACTGATTCACCATGTATAAATTCGATGGAAAATTCTGGAGATGCATAAGATTCTCATGTTACCAAGAACCTCAAAAACGTGTTATTGAAATAGTGTACTTTTGTTCTGAATAAACTTAAATTTCATATCTCTTAGTGTAATATGCAAGAATAGAGGACGAAACATTCTGGACTCATATGGAGAAATAAAAGAGAAAAAAAGCTTGAAATAGGACAAAACGCCTTAGCGAAACCAATTATATGGGTTTGGTATGATAGCTTGGCTATCCTGGAGACAACTCAATGGGAAATACCTTAAGTAAATCAGTTGATATTAAACATACTACTTAAATCTGCCGATTGTTTCCACTACTTCGCATTTGCGAATAATAAATATGGCTTATTAACATATAAGAAGCAACTAAAAGAAATATTGTGTTCCCTGAACGTCTCCAATATTTTTCTCTCTCACTTGGATAGAATGATCGACAGATTTGCTTACAACATTGTGACATATTCCAGAGGTAACAGAGAAATTGTATCCATACTAATTAATCTGGAAAAGCCTGAGATGCGAGAGATGCAAGCTGTACCAAAAATTTCAAATGAACATACAACTTCCATGCAGTTGAAGGTAATTCTGATCACATCAACACAAATTTACATAAGAGAAGAAAATTACGCTAGCTTAACATCACTGTGATCTTTCAGCTCCACTGATGAGGTTCTTGAACTGGTCACATGACGGTTTTCTGTATATCACTTTCTATAGTTAGTAAAACATGTGCAAACTGACTGACATTTAATCTAAAGTATAGCCTGAATTTTGTGTCGTCATTTACAAGGTACTTGTTAATCAAAACGTAAGAACAGCCTTCATAGCCTGATGTCCCGGCAACTCCAGCAACATCTGTCTGTTGCTGCAGACAGCAGAGTCAGCGCTTCGCTTGGTATTCTTGCTGGCGCTTGTCTTTCTCTTGAAATGTTAATAAAATGGCAACAATGGACATCTTGATGGCAGCCGCTTTTACTCGATATCCTTTATAGGGCCAGAGAGACAACAATCATCACAACAGATTCATTCTGGACAAATTAAGGGATGCGGTAGCAGTAGAATTACAGACTACGACAAAGTACAGAATAAATTTCCTCTCTTATTGTCTGAAAACGAGAGATGATATTAAAGTTACAAGTAGGACAGCTGGCAAACAGGTAACATAAAAATTATAATTTATTTTGTGAGAGGAATTTTGTCAGAGAGCTTCTTATTTGGACAGGTTTATCTGAGACCATGTTAAAATTTCGTCCTGCTTTTTGAGTGTCTTGCTAAGAAAATTCGATTTCTGCCATCAGTTGCTCATCGACACTCAGAGATCCACATTATGTAGAACTCATACGATTGACAATAGCCTCAGCAAATTGTGGTGAAGTTTCTATTGGCTTACAAAATATTTCCTATACAGCGCTCATTATTCTGTAAACAGATTCAAATATTTCTCATTCTCTGGAAACGTCTTCATTAAAATATTCTTTTACTCTATCTAAAACCTGTCGGCTGTGAGGTTTGACAAAAGGCTCAATAATATGTATGCCTCATCTCCAATGAGTACAAAGGGCAGTAAAACTGACGACAGTCTGAGGTAGTGGAGTGTCTGGCAGCATATTAAGGTTCTGTTCTTTCATTGAGAGAAATACACTAACTTTTTTGTCTCATAGACCAAGTGCCAATTTTATTTCTGTTTTTGTACACCCCCTGGCTCTCACATACTGAATTTTTACAAATTCATCAGCTTGAAATGCGTGTTCGATAGCTGATAAAGTGCTACTCGCTTTGACAGGTTTAACTGTAGAAGAGTAGAGTGAAAGACTTAATAAGAGTTATGTTTTATATATTTTTGACTTAAATGACACAAAATGTAAGTTTTTTCAAATTACTGTATAGATACTTTAAATAGGATTGATGAGCCTGATACTTTATTAACAGATTTTCAGCATTTGGCATGAGTTTAGTTAGATTTTATCTTAAATCTCCTTGGTCACTCACTTCCAACCATTTTTTTATATGCACATATGCAACAACCACCTTGAAATTCCTTTCCATAAGGTAGGAAGGTGAAAAATGAAATTGAACAGATTTTTATCACAGCACTTAGTTCACTGAGCGGTTGCCACCACCAGATTCCAACACTGTTATAAGAATGTAATCGATCTGTTTTGTATATTACCTTAATACACTAATAATTATATTGTATGCAATAAATTCCAAATTAAACAAAGAACAAGATAATCACAGTGTCAGAAAAATAAACCAAGTGGTAATCTCCACCTAGTGGATAATTTAATATGTAAGTGATTATGAAGTACTAACATATCAAACTCACAAAACTTAATCAATTGGTAGGACCATCTGAAATTTTCACATTATTTTTAATTAACATATGAAGAAAACGTGTTACAACATGTCAACCAGTTTTGTTCATTGGTCGATCTATGGCACACAATGTCCAAATAAACATAAGAACCGCTATTTTCTATCTTTATAAGCAACTTATGTATCAAAGTTTACTAATGTTCTAAGTAATTATATGAGACTAACGAAATAACTAAACTCAACACATGTAAACAAATCGTCAATTTTAATTGAACGCTCTGTTAAAATGTATGTCCAGAAAATGATAGGAGCACCATACTTAATTTTGTTGTTCTGTAATTAATTTTGAAGTATTTATGGAGACTATGTTATATACTCATTCTAACATTCTGTAGTGAATGATTTATAGCTGCCAAAACAATTTACAGGTGTGACAAGAGAACCAATCCATAAACGATTTGTTATAGTCAGTAAAAAATGGTTGTTGTTGACAATATTTTTGGTGACATTTTACGCAATGCAGGTATATTTGTGTGTGTGTGTACATGTATTGAGCATGTGTGTTCACACACACAGGTATATGCATCCTCATTTTTTAAACTTACTGCCCACTGCTATCTTTAATATTTAAATCTCCTGTCCATTTCCAAGTTTCCTGCCAGTTATCATATTGAAAACGTCATGTGACTACAGTACCAAGACTGCAGTGCTGACTAGAAGCAGACACAATGAGTTTCAAAGGCCTCATAGTCATACTAATAATGGCCCATGGCAGTTATATCAAGCTCTAAGTGTCTGTTCTTTGACAGCTTGAAATATTTGACCAATCAGTTCACACTATGAAAAAGGCAATTTATTGTAAAATATTGTTAGGCCTGCTATAATGGATCGAGATGAAGACATTTTCGACGAAATGTTGGCCTGTCCAGTTTCAAAATCGTCTTCTTTGTCTGTGAGTAGTAACACATCCCTTGCCACAGAAGGAACGGCTGGAGAATGTCACACAAGAGACAGTCAGTAACTGATGTTCAAAATAAATTGATGGATGTTGAGAAGAGAAAACTTAAACTTCCAGCTGAAGATAAAGTCAAATCAGTCTAAGTTTCAGGGTTTTTGGACAGCCTCCTGCCACACTTAGGCAAACTTTCAGATGAGAAAATATGGTATTGATGTTGGATATTCAGTAACTCGTTTATAAACATATCACTTTCACCGTCACAAAACTACTATCGAATGTGTCTTTTTATAATCAGTAATGAGATCTACCAGATCATCATATTACTGGTGGTATATTTGTATCTCCCAGCATTTATTGTTAACAGTCAAGAAACACACAAGCAAGCCTACCTTTATGTCAACTGCCGATTTTATTTAAATTCAGAACCTTTGTAGAGTAGTAAAAAATAATACACACCTTTATTATATTGGCAATGGTGCAATTTTAAGGGTAAACCCCTCTGAAAGATAATATGACATATTTGGTTTTGCGAGAATACTTCTGAAACCATGAGAAATAAACAACAATGTTTCAAATATTAAAACTAATGTTCTTAAAGAGAGTACAATCAGATTTTTCAGTAATATGGTATTTTGCAAAATACCCTCACTACAATCAATAAATTCTGCAAAATTACAAAATTCTTAGGATAAAAAAAGAAAACGTCACGCCAAATTCAGCCACATAAAACAATCTTGGTTTTCAAAATGCCATTTTTACAAAAGAATCCGTAAATCACTCACTTTGGAATGGGTCGCCATGCTGCCAGATGCAGCTTGCATGCATGATTTTTCCAGGTGCCTCTAATTTGCAATGACTCTATGATGTGGGGTTTGGGGCTACCATCCACTCACCATTCAGGGTATATATAGACACCCATGGAGACTGTCAGGGCTAGTTGCTTGTCCCTTTGTCTGCATGCCATGAGTGCTGCAGAATTTCATAGTCCTTAATAGAGTCCACCGCCGATTGTGGTACTGTCTTCAATCCATAATATTCATTGCTGCAGTAAATATAGGATATCTCTACTAATTTGTATTTCTTCAAGCATTCTTTTTTTTTCTTTTTTTAGTCAGTTTCCTATATTCCAGGAAATACAATGGCACTAAATCCAAAGAACATTATTAAGTTATGAACAATGAGGTCTGACCTGCCTGACAGTTGAAACTGTTATCAGTGAAAGTGAGAAAACATTTGTTTTGCAGTTCTCTAACTGACTAAAGATGCCTTTCAGGATGGTCTGCATATAGAAAGTTAAACTACTTTCAATTCAGACAAAGCACATGTTATTCTACAAACAGTGGGAAATGATGATGATGATTACATTAAGGGTGTTAAGAATACTAATTTAAATTCATCTATTGGATGTACAGAAGAAGGCAATGGGGGATATAAACATAAAGTTAGTGAATTTTGGAAATCGGGGAAAAAATATAAATTAAAGTTTGCGACAGTCAAAGCCAGATTCAAATGTTTTCCTTCAAAGAAACAGCTACACATTTCGTATAAGACATTTCAAAAGGGAGAAGTCTGTGCATAAAGCTCCACAATATTTGAAAATACGTATGGACTCAATTTGAAGATGCTCTACAAAAATAATTATCAGTTCACAAAGGATATTCACAGATGGGCTTTGAATGCAGGAAAACAATTAAAATCATTGGCAGATTTCTATAACACATCTGTAGAATGGATATATATAATTTCAAATAGAAACACTACATTATTTCTAGAAAAATTAGTAAATTTTTAATGGAGAAAACCTTAAAAGATGTAGGTAAACTAAAAATAGAACTACTAAATTTGCTGAAAAAGTAATACCAGAAATCTCACTAGTTGGAGAAGAGAATCCTTTTAACTCTGATCAGTCAGTTCTTTCAAAGGACATAAAACTGAAACAATACCCCAACCACCAAACTCTATGACCGCAGTTATGCAATTCAGGCTATTACATCAACAAGTCGTTCTTTTTTTGTCACAGCTGTTAATTATTCTGCAAAAAAACGGGGGATTTGGCCCTTGAGTAACATCATATCTTTGTACTCCTGATAATGTTCTTCTGTTAGCCTCACAATCAGGTAAGATGACAACTAACATTGTAAAAACGGAAACGTCTCTGTAAAGTTGCTTCGTAGGACTGTTGTTCCATCTGATTCTGTTTACATCTTATTCTCTACACTGTTTATCTGCAGTATAGTTCTATTAACTCTCCCGGAAGGACTGAACGGGGGAGCTGACGAAAATTCAGTGTTTATTTGGTGTTAAGTGCAAGCAACTTGTGCTTTGCATCAGTATGTCAATACTTTATGTGATCCATTTATTTCCCATATGTAATCCAGATCCACATTTATCATATCCTTCCTTTACCTTCCTTGCTTGTGCTAGAATGTGAATGAAGGGGTGTTTCCATGTGACTTTTGCTGTTTGTTTTGTGTTTAGAAAATGAGTTGCTTCTGGTCTGATGGAGCACAGGTTAACCAACCTCACATGTCTTGCGTGGGCAAGGAGGTCTGTCCCTTGGGTTAGAGAGTTGTCAGTGTGTTAGGTCGGTGGCAGAAACAATCCCTCTGGTCGCCTTCTTTTCACACATGGGTCTTCTGGGTTCTCTGAGCAGAGTGACACTGTCTTGCTAGCTTTTAGTGAATGTGGTTCATAAGCTCTTAACTAAGCCTTATGCCGTCAGTGATGAGATATATCATAGCTTTAACCACAGTCTTCATGTGTTAAATCATTGGGTATACTTAAGTTCTTCACCCTAACTAAAGTGTTCTAATGAATTCTTCAGGGTGTGCCACGCATTGTTGATGATTTGATGCTTGAATGCTTCAGTTTATGATTTTAGCCATGGTCTATGTTTGCTTTGTTCTTTTGGAACATTGTGGTGTGGAGTGTGTGCCTCAGAATATGGTTAGGCTGACGTAAAGTGCTTTTAATCTTTTGTGAATATGAGAGTAATTATGACTTCGTATGTATGTGCCATATTTCAATCATTTACTGTACTTTCCTTTCACTGTTACAGTTTCTGTCTTATTTTGGTGTTGTCCCACATGTTCTTTATTCTGTGAGCCTTCAGCTCTGTTATTCCGTCTCAATACATTTTCCAGTCTAGTTTGATTGATCGTTACCAGTTGAACTAATTGAGCTATCACATTTTCCTGCTTTGTGTGAACTTATGATATCTGCCTTTGTTTAGTGGGGACCATGTGTTGTTTGAACCACTAGCAACTGTAGTAGTGCAAAGGATGTTCTGGCACACATTGTGAGTTGCCTACATCAGGGGCATGTATACATTCAGGGTGAACCTATTGTTTTCTTTTGATTGATAGGTGCTTAACCTATCATCCTGCTAAATGGGTTATGACCGCCTGGGGATAATCCTTTCCTCTGATTGACAGGTCCTTGACCAATTGTTCCCCTATCCATCCACTCCCCCTCCTCCTTCCCTTCCCCCTCCTCCTTCCCAATCCCTCTTGGAGCTCCCCTCACCGATACAATCACACTTCTAATATTAATTTGATTGACTCATTATTTAAATTGATCAATTCATTAACACCTCCCCTCTGGTAACCCCCCTAGCCTTCCCCCTCCCCTACCACTTCAAATGTTGGGAAAAAGACTCAGTTGATCAGTCATTTGGAGGGAAATCGATTGCAGTGTATGGAATATAGCTTAAACAGTTTAGACTATGTGTGGAATATTATTTATTTAAAGAATTTATGAGATTCAAGGCGGTGTATGGAAACAGGATACAAGGTGATATATGAAATATAGTTTATTTAAAGAATTTTTCAGGAAATCGATCTCAGTATGGAACATTTAAATAACTGTAGTGCCTTTTTATTCTGATAACACTTGGAAATGCTGAGCAGGCTTAGTTTATATTTGCTGCCAGAGTCACGGATGTTAAGGCTCTTATTATTTACTTTCCTCACTTTTCGAAGCACACTGGTGTCTTAGCACAGATGGGAAATCAGAAGATTTACATATCTAAGAGTTTGTGGCATATTTCAAAACCCACCTTCAGTTTCTGCAGATGGACAAATTACTAGAATCTCAGCGGCAAACTATTTTGTACATATCGAGAAGCATGCAGCAGTCATATTGCAGTGACAGTTAAACCCTGAAAATATGATCTACAGATCATGAATGGAATGAAATGCGATATAGTAGCCAGAGTTTGGGGTCTCCTGCGAGTGTGTCTATCATCAGGGCACCGCAATGAAGATCAAAATAGCCCAATGTCATAATTACAGATCACACTACTAAATACCACTAACCATTGAGTGGCTGCAGCCTCCTTTGATTTCGGGCCCCCAAACAAAGCATCAAGTAGTGGAATTCTGTTGATCAGGAAATTCCAGTCTCTCTTCCTGTCTGTGTCTTTCGCAAGAGGCCACTCCCTCATTGTCTGTGTGAAGCAACTTCCCAAAACATGCAAGCAGATGTTTCCATCTCTCGTCAGAATGCAGTGTTCCTATTGACTACTGCTGAAGACAAAGGGAGAGCTGATACAATTTTGATATCAGAAACAGAGTGAAATAAGTCATTTGCACTACCCTTTAAAGTTATGTGCTAAGCAATTTACAGCAGTCAAATAGATCACTTAAAATACTGATCTCTACCTTATGATGATCCTTCATAAAAAACAAATCTTTAATGTTTGAGTATCACACACAAACATGATGCAAATTAAGTAATGAAATTTGTGCCACAAATAGATCATATCACTTGTATTCACAGATGTTTGAGAACACAAACATCCTCCTCCAACACATCGTTCCACTAAACATATCCCATGAAAGAAAAATTCTAGCGATCAGTGTTGCAGATGGCTTCCATGACCGACTGTAGACCCGGGTTAGTGTTTGAGTGTGGATCTGCCACGGGTTATATCTGGAGTGATGTTTGGATGCAGATCCACAATGTACCACACTCGGGATAGGGTTTGAAGGTGGATCTGTGGCACAATATATCCAGAGTGGTGTTCAGAGGCAGATCTACAACATGTCATATCTGGGATAGGGCAGGAAAGTGGACCAACCACACATTACATCCAGAGATATGTTCTGTGTTTGAAGTTAGTTTCAGCAGCAGGTTGGACTGGATCATGGGAACCATATGCAACACATACATACTGAAAACAGAACAAACGCACTGCAACAGTAGAATATGTGATTGGATGCATTCGAGTACAGTGCTATACTGTACTGCCCGACAACGAACATAGTGCCTTTGAACTAGGTATTTTCAACTGTTCTACATTTACAGGCAATTATAGAATATGGAATGAGAAGTGATGTCATGATCGTATGGGTAGAAGCGGCATAAAATCGATAATTACGAAAAATGATGGAAAATACGTGTAAATTGAGGAAAATACGCCGAAATGCAAGGAAATTGAGGGAGTACTTTCATGTCTTCTGCTTGGTGCAGAACAATTCTTGCACATGGGAACGAATATATGGCAAGAAGAGGAATACGAGAAAACTTTGACTTGGAAGTGCCGGAAACCAGTGAAACAGTCATTTTTTTCGTTGAGGCAACATCATACTGTATGTCTATTGATGTAACAGTGATTCGCGCGAGTTGACTGCTGTATTTCCCTCTTTCCTGGAAAAAAGAGAACCATTTGTATCTAAACTTACTTGCATCCGTGTTAAAGGATGACTGAGAGTAAACGGAGTGAGCAGTTAAGATGGAGTTGCAACGAGGTATGATTAAATGGTAGACTGGTGATGCATTCTAGAGAGAGAGGGAGATGTTGCTGCAGGTCATTTGACCATTTTCTCCGTTATTCTGTCGGGATGTGTCAGTTGTGTGACATAACCTGCGTTCTGCTCTTATACAACTTTGTGTGCTGTGTGTGACTTACAACACTGTCTGCTTGCGATTGTTAACAGCAGACGTCTCAATCATCAGGGAACTTCCATCGTATACGTGATGAAAAATGTCCATGCTGTTTCGACATGTTCCTCTATATGAACGAAGATTTATGTGACATACTCCATTCCCCTGCCGCATCTTGGGCATAAAATGGAGTCCTCAGTTTCATAACTACAGTGATTCAAGTTAGCAACAGGTGTTTGTGAAGTATTGCAATCACTGTGTACACATCTGCTTGACAAATTCCTTCTACATAGTTATTGGCGGCATGACTTCTAATTTCACATGTCAAATACCGCTGCTACGCGGTTGTCTCTTTCTTTGAATGAGGTATTCTCCATTACTAACGATAATTTTTTATAGGACTGATGCAAGCACAGTACAATTTCTGAACTGTGATTGGATATGAACAGTGGGCGCTATATACCTATGGAATGCTATGTTTTAAGGACGTAGTTTTTTCATTTTACAGTTTGTCACCATAATTTATCTTAGAGATACCTGGAGGAGAATGTAAGTCATGCACTGGAAATATACTTCTTACACTGGGATAGTAACAGCTTTGCACTCCACATGACTAATAGATCAGAAACCTAAACGCTCTAACATTGTAGCGTGTTTTAAGTGCAGAACCGTGTAGCCTTAGGAGTGCACGTGTTTATGTTCTCTAGAACAATACTTTAGAATTGATAGCGCAGTTGATTTACGTAACATGCTTCAAACTCCGTCTGTCTGGAGCTCCATCGGGCACAAAACCACCCATCTCTTGTTCTTAACCGTCTGTTATATCATCACAACACTTTCATATCCACTATAAATCGATAAGGTGTGCTAACCTCCTCGGCATTTGCGCATCAGGAGAAATCTTGTGCTCTCGGATAGGTGCGGAACAGCAGTTACAGACTCGTTCGCTCTGTTCCTTCACGAAACGTGGAATGTAGCGGTCTACTTTTGGTCAGCTGCAGATTAAATTAGTGACAGTGTTGCAGAGAGCATTGGTCAAAGACAGTGTGAGGAGATGTTTCAGTATCTAACTTTATCCTAAGAATGCGAGAATGCTCTGTGACTCCCATCCGCATGCGGAAAAATCGTAAAATACGCACTATGATCGAAGCGCTAGAAATACACTACTGGCCATTAAAATTGCTACACCACGAATATGACGTGCTGCAGACGCGAAATTTAACCGACAGGAAGAAGATGCTGTGATATGCAAATGATTAGCTTTTCAGAGCATTCACACAAGGTTGGCGCCAGTGGCGACACCTACAACGTGCTGACTTGAGGAAAGTTTCCAACCGATTTCTCATACACAAACAGCAGTTGACCGGCGTTGCCTGGTGAAACGTTGTTGTGATGCCTCGTGTAAGGAGGAGAAATGCGTACCATCACGTTTCCGACTTTGATAAAGGTCGGATTGTAGCCTATCGCGATTGCGGTTTATCGTATCGTAACATTGCTGCTCACGTTGGTCGAGATCCAATGACTGTTGGAAGAATATGGAATCGGTGGGTTCAGTAAGGTAATACGGAACGCCGTGCTGGATCCCAACAGCCTCGTATCACTAACAGTTTAGATGACAGGCATCTTATCCGCATGGCTGTAACGGATCGTGCAGCCACGTCTCGATCCCTGAGTCAACAGATGGGGATGTTTGGCAGACAACAACCATCTGCACGAACAGTTCGACGACGTTTGCAGCAGCATGGACTATCAGCTCGGAGACCATGGCTGCGGTTACCCTTGACGCTGCATCACAGACAGGAGCGCCTGCGATGGTGTACTCAACGACGAACCTGGGTGCACGAATGGCAAAACGTCATTTTTTCGGATGAATCCAGATTTTGTTTACAGCATCATGATGGTCGCATCCGTGTTTGGTGGCATCGCGTGAAGACACATTGGAGCGTGTATTCGTCACTGCCATACTGGCGTATCACCCGGCGTGATGGTATGGGGTGCCGTTGGTTACACGTCTCGGTCACCTCTTTTTCGCATTGACGGCACTTTGATCAGTGGACATTACATTCCAGATGTGTTACGACCCGTGGCTCTTCCCTTCATTCGATTCCTGCGAAATCCTACATTTCAGCAGGATAATGTACGACCGTATGTTGCAGGTCCTGTACGGGACTTGCTGGATACAGAAAATGTTCGACTGCTGCCTTGGCCAGCACTTTCTTCAGAACTCTCACCAATTGAAAACGTCTGGTCAATGGTGGCCGAGCAACTGGATAGTCACAATACGCCAGTCACTACTCTTGATGAACCGTGATATCATGTTGAAGCTGCATGGGCAGCTGTACATGTACACGCCATCCAAGCTATGTTTGACTCAATGCCCAGGCGTACCAAGGCCGTTATTACGGCCAGAGGTGGTTGTTCTGGGTACTGATTTCTCAGGATCTATGCACCCAAATTGCGTGAAAATGTAATTACATGTCAGTTCTAGTATAATATACACTCCTGGAAATGGAAAAAAGAACACATTGACACCGGTGTGTCAGACCCACCATATTTGCTCCGGACACTGCGAGAGGGCTGTACAAGCAATGATCACACGCACGGCACAGCGGACACACCAGGAACCGCGGTGTTGGCCGTCGAATGGCGCTAGCTGCGCAGCATTTGTGCACCGCCGCCGTCAGTGTCAGCCAGTTTGCCGTGCCATACGGAGCTCCATCGCAGTCTTTAACACTGGTAGCATGCCGCGACAGCGTGGACGTGAACCGTATGTGCAGTTGACGGACTTTGAGCGAGGGCGTATAGTGGGCATGCGGGAGGCCAGGTGGACGTACCGCCGAATTGCTCAACACGTGGGGCGTGAGGTCTCCACAGTACATCGATGTTGTCGCCAGTGGTCGGCGGAAGGTGCACGTGCCCGTCGACCTGGGACCGGACCGCAGCGACGCACGGATGCACGCCAAGACCGTAGGATCCTACGCAGTGCCGTAGGGGACTGCACCGCCACTTCCCAGCAAATTAGGGACACTGTTGCTCCTGGGGTATCGGCGAGGACCATTCGCAACCGTCTCCATGAAGCTGGGCTACGGTCCCGCACACCGTTAGGCCGTCTTCCGCTCACGCCCCAACATCGTGCAGCCCGCCTCCAGTGGTGTCGCGACAGGCGTGAATGGAGGGACGAATGGAGACGTGTCGTCTTCAGCGATGAGAGTCGCTTCTGCCTTGGTGCCAATAATGGTCGTATGCGTGTTTGGCGCCGTGCAGGTGAGCGCCACAATCAGGACTGCATACGACCGAGGCACACAGGGCCAACACCCGGCATCATGGTGTGGGGAGCGATCTCCTACACTGGCCGTACACCACTGGTGATCGTCGAGGGGACACTGAATAGTGCACGGTACATCCAAACCGTCATCGAACCCATCGTTCTACCATTCCTAGACCGGCAAGGGAACTTGCTGTTCCAACAGGACAATGCACGTCCGCACGTATCCCGTGCCACCCAACGTGCTCTAGAAGGTGTAAGTCAACTACCCTGGCCAGCAAGATCTCCGGATCTGTCCCCCATTGAGCATGTTTGGGACTGGATGAAGCGTCGTCTCACGCGGTCTGCACATCCAGCACGAACGCTGGTCCAACTGAGGCGCCAGGTGGAAATGGCATGGCAAGCCGTTCCACAGTACTACATCCAGCATCTCTACGATCGTCTCCATGGGAGAATAGCAGCCTGCATTGCTGCGAAAGGTGGATATACACTGTACTAGTGCCGACATTGTGCATGCTCTGTTGCCTGTGTCTATGTGCCTGTGGTTCTGTCAGTGTGATCATGTGATGTATCTGACCCCAGGAATGTGTCAATAAAGTTTCCCCTTCCTGGGACAATGAATTCACGGTGTTCTTATTTCAATTTCCAGGAGTGTATTTGTCCAATGAATACCCGTTTATCATCTGCATTTCTTCTTGGTGTAGCAATTTTAATGGCCAGTAGTGTATGTATATCACTGTATGGTATACTTTGACGTGTATGTTCAAGAATTAACACAGAATTAACGTACTGCACAGTCATCTATCTACGTTCGCAATGGTATTCGCAAAGTAGAGGAGGGACAGTTTAATGATGATACAGAAACTGGGAAGCAATCTGCCGTGTCACTGGTCAGCATTGTAAAAAACAGTGAAATTTGCGAAAATTGATCGTACTATCAACTGCGATGCTTATTACAGTACATCAGTGGTGTCTTTTGCATCCCATTTGTCCACTGATATGGTGTTGATTAACACATAATGATTGACTGTCATCACTTGTTTGAGATGGAGAAAGAGCCTCGGAGGAGGGGCAACACCTTCCGAGGATAGCTAGCACCGAAACACTTATTGCCTACATGACTGCAATATGTGGAATCAATGAAACCGGTACACCGAGACATGAGTTATCCTGTCACTGTGAAAGATGAATTTAAATGTAGAGGTTGTCAGTCACCTTCGGCCAGCAGTTTGGAAACGCTCCACAATGCCGCATATCTCTTCCAGTTTCCTTATGTTATGACTGTCTTACATTTCATACAGTGTGTGTATTGTGGGATGATTTACTCTGTGCGATGTCCACTTTTCTGTGAGAGCAAATGGAGTGAAACGTGTTAATATCAGTTCAGAACAAGACACAGACCTCGAAGTCATGGCGGAAAAAACAAAATTTATGGAGGTGTTCAAAGCTTGTAAAAGCAGAAAAAGACAATGTATCAAACAACAAAACAGGGACCCTCTCTTGCGACTGATTGTCTGTGGGATATTGTCCTCCTACAGCACAGGTGATGAAACTTTACGCAGGTCAGTGCAACCGACATCGACCACTGGCCATGAGTCTTCCTTATTTTCCCGACAGGAAACATCATCGTAACTGTTCGTACTGTCTTTTATATTACCTAATGTTGCAGGAGAAAGCTTCGTTTTGGCGCTGACCTTACACACTGTACATCATTGGTGGAGCTATGACGACTTGTTCCCATTTTAATTGATTGATCAAAACACAGTTCTGTCGCATTAACTCCCATTACCCTGTTTCTACATGGGTTGCAGAAGTTGGTAGTTATAGCGCTTTCTGGCTTCTGATCAGTTCCGACTTAAAATTGAACGATCACACGCGCAAAGCTGCAGGGGTGGGGTAGGGTGGTGGTGGTGGGGGGGGGGGGGGGGGGGGAGGTCTGAGGAACAGTTACAAGATGCATAGGGGCTATGTAAAAACCACGTTGAAGTTTTACTATGCCAGGTAGGTTCGGAAAAGGTGACTCATTTCGAGATATGAGAGTGCCACGAATATGATTCACTAGTGGCTGTAATCATAGAAAGACATCTCCTTAGGATCCAGTGCATGTATGTGGTTGAATCGGGAGACTTGATTCCAAATCACAGACAGGGTTTGTAGCGAAATCATTACACTATCAGCAACTCTTGTGTGTGCCTGTAGAATCAAGACCACTTTTTATGCATGGTGACGGTAACCTAGTCATTGTGATCACGTTTTTCATATCGCAGTCCTTACGGGTAATGTATGCTGGCGCCAGCAGAATCTTACATGGTCAGCTTCGATGGTGGAGCTTTGACAACATGTTCCCATTTCCACCGAGTTGTCAAAAGACAGTCCTGTTGCATTAACTCAGCCCAACCTGTTTCTATACGGGTCGTAGAAGTTGGTGGATATAGCGTTCTTCAACATCCGTTCACTTCCGACTTAAATTGGCATGATCACATGGACGAAGCTGGAGGAGGCCAAATCAGAAACTGAAGAACAGTTACAAAATGCAGAGGAATTGTTGAAAACCACGTTGGAGTTTTGCTGTAGCAGATGGGTTCGAAACAGGTGACTCGTTTCGAGATAAGAGAATGGCACGAATATTATTCACTGGTGGCTGTAATCATTAGTAGCCGGCTATGGTAGCCGAGCGTTTCTAGGCGCTTCAGTCTGGCACCGCGCTACCGCTGCGGTCACAGGTTCGAATCCTGCCTCAGACATGGATGTGTGTGATGTCCTTAGGTTCTACATCTACATCTACATTTATACTCCGCAAGCCACCCAACGGTGTGTGGCGGAGGGCACTTTACGTGCCACTGTCATTACCTCCCTTTCCTGTTCCAGTCGCGTATGGTTCGCGGGAAGAACGACTGTCTGAAAGCCTCCGTGCGCGCTCTAATCTCTCTAATTTTACATTCGTGATCTCCTCGGGAGGTATAAGTAGGGGGAAGCAATATATTCGATACCTCATCCAGAAACGCACCCTCTCGAAACCTGGCGAGCAAGCTACACCGCGATGCAGAGCGCCTCTCTTTGCAGAGTCTGCCACTTGAGATTTGTTAAACATCTCCGTAACGCTATCACGGTTACCAAATAACCCTGTGACGAAACGCGCCGCTCTTCTTTGGATCTTCTCTATCTCCTCCGTCAACCCGATCTGGTATGGATCCCACACTGATGAGCAATACTCAAGTATAGGTCGAACGAGTGTTTTGTAAGCCACCTCCTTTGTTGATGGACTGCATTTTCTAAGGACTCTCCCAATGAATCTCAACCTGGTACCCGCCTTACCAACAATTAATTTTATATGATCGTTCCACTTCAAATCGTTCTGTACGCATACTCCCAGATATTTTACAGAAGTAACTGCTACCAGTGTTTGTTCCGCTATCATATAATCATACAATAAAGGATACTTCTTTCTATGTATTCGCAATACATTACATTTGTCTATGTTAAGGGTCAGTTGCCACTCCCTGCACCAAGTGCCTATCCGCTGCAGATTTTCCTGCATTTCGCTACAATTTTCTAATGCTGCAACTTCTCTGTATACTACAGCATCATCCGCGAAAAGCCGCATGGGACTTCCGACACTATCTACTAGGTCATTTATATATATTGTGAAAAGCAATGGTCCCATAACACTCCCCTGTGGCACGCCAGAGGTTACTTTAACGTCTGTAGATGTCTCTCCATTGATAACAACACGCTGTGTGCTGTTTGCTAAAAACTCTTCAATCCAGCCACACAGCTGGTCTGATATTCCGTAGGCTCTTACTTTGTTTATCAGGCGACAGTGCGGAACTGTATCGAACGCCTTCCGGAAGTCAAGAAAAATAGCGTCTACCTGGGAGCCTGTATCTAATATTTTCTGGGTCTCATGAACAAATAAAGCGAGTTGGGTCTCACACGATCGCTGTTTCCGGAATCCATGTTGATTCCTACATAGTAGATTCTGGGTTTCCAAAAACGACATGATACTCGAGCAAAAAACATGTTCTAAAATTCAACAACAGATCGACGTCAGAGATATAGGTCTATAGTTTTGCGCATCTGCTCGACGACCCTTCTTGAAGACTGGGACTACCTGTGCTCCCTTCCAATCATTTGGAACCTTCCGTTCCTCTAGAGACTTGCGGTACACGGCTGTTAGAAGGGGGGCAAGTTCTTTCGCGTACTCTGTGTAGAATCGAATTGGTATCCCGTCAGGTCCAGTGGACTTTCCTCTGTGGAGTGATTCCAGTTGCTTTTCTATTCCTTGGACACATATTTCGATGTCAGCCATTTTTTCGTTTGTGCGAGGATTTAGAGAAGCAACTGCAGTGCGGTCTTCCTCTGTGAAACAGCTTTGGAAAAAGGTGTTTAGTATTTCAGCTTTACGCGTGTCATCCTCTGTTTCAATGCCATCATCATCCCGGAGTGTCTGGATATGCTGTTTCGAGCCACTTACTGATTTAACGTACGACCAGAACTTCCTAGCATTTTCTGTCAAGTCGGTACATAGAATTTTACTTTCGAATTCACTGAACGCTTCACGCATAGCGCTCCTTACGCTAACTTTGACATCGTTTAGCTTCTGTTTGTCTGAGAGGTTTTGGCTGCGTTTAAACTTGGAGTGAAGCTCTCTTTGCTTTCGCAGTAGTTTCCTAACTTCGTTGTTGTACCACGGTGGGTTTTTCCCGTCCCTCATAGTTTTACTCGGCACGTACCTGTCTAAAAACGCATTTTACGATTGCCTTGAACTTTTTCCATAAACACTCAACATTGTCAGTGTCGGAAAAGAAATTTTCGTTTTGATCTGTTAGTTAGACTGAAATCTGCCTCCTATTATTCTTGCTAAACAGGTAAACCTTCCTCCCTTTTTTTATATTCCTATCTACTTATATATTCAGGGATGCTGCAACGGCCTTATGATCACTGATTCCCTGTTCTGCGCTTGCAGAGTCGAAAAGTTCGGGTCTGTTTGTTATCAGTAGGTCCAAGATGTTATCTCCACGAGTCGGTTCTCTGTTTAATTGCTCGAGGTAATTTTCGGATAGTGCACTCAGTATAATGTCACTCGATGCTCTGTCCCTACCACCCGTCCTAAACATCTGAGTGTCCCAGTCTATATCTGGTAAATTGAAATCTCCACCTAAGACTATAACATGCTGAGAAAATTTATGTGAAATGTATTCCAAATTTTCTCTCAGTTGTTCTGCCACTAATGCTGCTGAGTCGGGAGGTCGGTAAAAGGAGCCAATTATTAACCTAGCTCGGTTGTTGAGTGTAACCTCCACCCATAATAATTCACAGGAACTATCCACTTCTATTTCACTACAGTATAAACTACTACTAAAGCGACGAACACTCCACCACCGGTTGCATGCAATCTATCCTTTCTAAACACCGTCTGTACCTTTGTAAAAATTTCGGCAGAATTTATCTCTGGCTTCAACCAGCTTTCTGTACCTATAACGATTTCGGCTTCGGTGCTTTCTATCAGCGCTTGAAGTTCAGGTACTTTACCAACGCAGCTTCGACAGTTTACAATTACAATACCGATTGCTGCTTGGTCCCCGCATGTCCTGACTTTGCCCTGCACGCGTTGAGGCTGTTACCCTTTCTGTACTTTCCCAAGGCCATCTAACCTAAAAAACCGCCCAGCCCACGTAAAAAACCGCCCAGCCCACGCCACACAACCCCTGCTACCCGTGTAGCCGCTTGTTGCGTGTAGTGGACTCCTGACCTATCCAGCGGAACCCGAAACCGCACCACCTTATGGCGCAAGTCGAGGAATCTGCAGCCCACACGGTTGCAGAACCGTCTCAGCCTCTGATTCAGACCCTCCACTCGGCTCTGTACCAAAGGTCAGTTAGGTTTAGGTAGTTCTAAGTTCTAGGGGAGTGATGACCTCAGAAGTTAAGTCCCATAGTGCTCAGAACCATTTGAATCATTAGCAGACGTCTCCATAGGATCCGACGCAAGTATGTGGTTAAATAGAGAGACTTGATTCCAAATCACTGATAGCATTCCTATCAGAAGGCGTTACAATTTTAGCAACTCTGGTGTGCCTGTAGAACCAAGATTGCTCCTTATGTAGGGTTAAGGTAACATAGTCACTGTGATCATGTTTTTAATAGCGCGGTCCTTACGCGTAACGTATGTTTCTGGCGGTAGAATCCTTCTACGGTCAGCTTCAAATGTCGGTTTTCAGTAGTGTTCTCCGAAAAAAGCATCGTCTTCCCTCCACAGATGCCCATTTGAACTACCCGGTGAGTGTAATCCGACTACTGAAAAAGAAAAACTACTCGCCATGCAAAGTGACTCTCATGGTCAATTTAATTAATTGGCCTATAATCTGATGTCAGCGACATGCCACCTGACGGGTGTAGGCGATGTATGGCACCACGGATATGATTCTTCACTTGGTATTTTTTTAGTTACGGCGATATCTTGTAGCGATATTTGAATCTCTCACTTACACGGTGAGAGACCAAAGTAATAAAATCGTAAGCGTTACCGAATTTATAAAGTGATACGTAGTACAAAAATTATATTTACAAATTCTCTGTGTTGTTATCTTAATAGAGAGTTCGAAAGTGAGGAGGCGTCCTGTGACAGTGGTAGATCTTAGAGCTCCATCATGAGCCAAAAATGAGTTTAATATTCTAGTACTATGATGCAGGATGTGACAGATAAGAAAAGATATTTTTCTACCTGATGAAAGAATACTTAGAGGGAATATAGCCTATGCCATAGTTATGTACAGGATTTTCACAACAAGTAATGACACATTAGCGATGCAAAAACGTGTGTATTGTGCGATTTCTTGTATCTTCGAAACTAACGGGAGGAAACTAGGTTTCGCGTGAAAAATTTGAGGTGTATGGTCAACAACGTCGTTGCCGCAGATTAGGTAAAGTGGGTTTTTTTAAACTGAGTAGTCTATGTCATGGTGGAACTGATTAGAACTACTGCATACGTCCAAGCCGTAGCTGCTTGTTTCGTAGTGCACTGTGGCTGGCAGCAGCTGTGGCCAGAGGAGGCGGCAACTGGAAATAATGGATTAGCTCAGGCTTTGATGTGTACAAAGAATGCGCCTACCTATCTGATCTCGCCCGGAGCAGCGAAGGTGGCGAACTGACCAGTGTGCTGGGTGAGCGTGACAGAAGCGGACGTGTGTGTGTTGCGTGAGAGAAGATTCAAAATGATGGGCGTTTGCACTCGACATTAATAACATCTAAAGTCCCGCCACGCAAAGCATCCTCAGATGTTCTCCAAGGCTGGGGGTGGTTCTCTCTGGCGTACACAAGTGTCCACGACTGCGGCTGCGGCCGTGAGTATAAAATGGCTCTAAGCACCATTGGCCATAACATCTGAGGTCGTCAGCCCCCTACACTTAGAACTATACTACTGGCAATTAAAACTGCTACACCACAAAGATGACGTGCTACAGGCGCGAAATTTAACCGACACGGAGAAGATGCTGTGATATGCAAATGATTAGCTTTTCAGAGTATTCACACAAGGTTGGCTCCGGCGGCGACACCTACAACGTGCTGACATAAGGAAAGTTTCCAAAAGATTTCTCATACACAAATAGCAGTTGACCGGCGTTGCCTGGTGAAACGTTGTTGTGATGCCTCGTGTAAGGAGGAGAAATGCGTACCATCACGTTTCCGACTTTGATAAGGGTCGGATTGTAGCCTATCGCGATTGCGGTTTATCGTATCGCGACATTACTGCTCGCGTTGGTCGAGACCCAATAACTTTTAGCAGAATCGGTGGGTTCAGGAGGGCAATACGAAACGCCGTGCTGGATCCCAACGGCCTCGTATCACTAGCAGTTTAGATGACTGGCATCTTATCCGCATGGCTGTAACGGATCGTGCAGCCACGTCTCGATCCTTGAGTCAACAGATGGGGACGTTTGCAAGACAACAACCATCTGCACGAACAGTTCGACGACGTTTGCAGCAGCATGGACTATCAGCTGGGAGACAATGGCTGCGATTACCCTTGACGCTGCATCATAGACAGAAGCGCCTTCGATGGTGTACTCAACGAAACGATGAACCTGGGTGCACGAATGGCAAAACGTCATTTTTTCGGATGTATCCAGGTTCTGTTTGCAGCATCATGATGGTCGCATCCGTGTTTGGCGACAGAACTGTGAATGCACAATGGAAGCGTGTATTCGTCATCGCCATACTGGCGTATCACCTGGTATGATGGTATGGGGTACCAGTGGTTACACGTGTCGGTCACCTCTTGTTCGCATTGACGGCACTTTGAACAGTGGACGTTACATTTCAGATGTGTTACGACCCGTGGCTCTACCCTTCATTCGATTCCTGCGAAACTCTACATTTCTGTAGGATAATGCACGACCACATGTTGCAGGTCCTGTACGGGCCTTGCTGGACACAGAAAATGTTCGACTGCTGCTCTGGCCAGCACATTCTCCAGATCTCTCACCAATTGAAAACGTCTGGTCAATGGTGGCCGAGCAACTGGCTCGTCACAATACGCCAGTCACTGCTCTTGATGAACTGTGGTATCGTGTTGAAGCTGCATGGACAGCTGTACCTGTACACGCCATCCAAGCTCTGTTTGACTCAATGCGCAGGCGTATCAAGGCCGTTATTATGGCCTGAGATGTTTGTTCTGAGTACTGATTTCTCAGGATCTATGCACCAAATTGCGTGAAAATGTAATTACATGTCAGTTCTAGTATAATACGAGGGTTATTCCAAAAGTAAGGTCCGGTTATAAAAAAAAAATCTAAACTAAAATGTTTTTTCAAAACAATTGTTTTATTTACATTCCTTACATCTTTACCTATTTTTCTACATAACTTCCATACTTATTTAAACATTTGTCACATCGTTCAACAAGCTTTTGAATGCCTATGTTATAGAAATCGGCCGCCTGTGACGATAACCAGTCCTTAACTGCTTCTTTCACTTCATCATCTGTGTCGAAGCGCTTGCCGCCGAGAAACTCCTTTAAGTAACGGAACAGGTGGAAATCACTTGGCGCCAGGTCCGGACTGTAAGGAGGATGGTCCATCTGTTCCCATCCAAATTTCTTGATCAGAGCTTGCGTTTCATTTGCAGTGTGGGGTCTGGCATTGTCATGCAACAACAAGAATCCAGACGACAAAAGACCACGTCGCTTATTCTGGATTGCACGTCGAAGTTTAGTCAGGGTAGCGCAGTAGGCGGCTTTATTAATCGTTGTTCCTCTCTCCATAAAGTCGACTAACAATACTCCACGTCTATCCCAGAACACAGTCGCCATAACCTTACGTGTTGAGATTGTCTGCTTTGCCTTGACCTTGACTGGCGATGACGTCTGACGCCATTGCATTGACTGACGTTTAGACTCTGGAGTGATGTGAGAAACCCATGTCTCATCCCCTGTGACAACATTGTCTAAAAGACTGTCACCTTCCTTATGATATCGCTCCAAAAAATCAAGAGCAAAAGCCATTCTTTTCATTCGTTGGGGCTCAGTAAGCAGCCTGGGAACCCAACGGGCACACAATTTGTGAAACTTCAAATGTTCAGACACAATTCTGTACAAAGTTGTTCTACTCACATTCGGAAAATGCATGTCTACGTCTGTAATAGTGAATCGGCGATCTTCACGAATTTTTTTGTCAACCGCATTGACCAAATCGTCTGAAATCACTGATGGTCGGCCACACCGTGGTTCATCGTGCACATTATCCCGTCCTTCATTAAAAGCTCGCACCCACTTGCGCACTTTACTGTCGCTCATTATGTTAGGACCGTACACTTCAGTAATCTGCCGATGGATTTCCGCCGCTGAATTGTTTCTTGCAGACAAAAACCGTATCACTGCCCTTACTTCACAATCGGTGGGCTGATCAATTGTCTTAAACATTGTAAAGTGACACTGTGAACTACACTCAGCAACAGTAACAAAGCGAATGGCGGCGTTTGACGCGCAAGGCTTGCCGGGAGTCGGCGCGCATGCGTGTTTTGTCATTGGCGCCATATTTCAATAGTTACGGCGAATCGGACCTTACTTTTGGAATAACCCTCGTATATTTCTCCAATGAATACCCGTTTATCATCTGCATTTCTTCCTGGGGTAGCATTTTTTATGGCCAGTAGTGTACTTAAACCTAACTAACCTAAGGACATCACACACATCCATGCCCGAGGCAGGATTCGAACCTGAGACCGTAGCAGCAGCGCGGTCCCGGACTGAAGCGCCTAGAACCGCTCGGTCACAACTGCCGGCGCCTTTGTACAGGTTCTCTGGTCCCTGAACGTTGGTGACAGCGGCGTTTGAGGGGTTTTGTGCGCTGGGAGTTGAGTGCTCAGGATGTGCGAGTGCTTTCAGCTATCTTCGACATCTTGCCATGACAGCTTATTGCTATGGAGTGGATTGTGGTTTAAGTGTGTCGTGATTAGCGCTTCTCAGTGCATCGCAGTGGACTCTGTCTTGCAGTGGTATTTGATGTTTCTATTCTATCACGCAGTAGAGCCTTCCTCCCTTCTTCTGATTCAAATGGTTCAAATGGCTCCGAGCACTATGCGACTTAACTTCTGAGGTCATCAGTCGCCCAGAACTGAGAACTAATTAAACCTAACTAACCTAAGGACATCACACACATCCATGCCCGAGGTAGGATTCGAACCTGCGACCGTAGCGGTCTCTCGGTTCCAGACTGTAGCGCCTAGAACCGCACGGCCACTCTGACCGGCCCTTCTTCTGATTGTAGCGGAGAGAATCATTTTAGAAAGTCTACATTACTTTTAAAAACCCAAATCATGACGTCAAATTCTCGATTGATCAATTTATTGTTTCCGATAGTTGTACTGAGTGCACAGACGCGTTTGGGTGTGGGTCTCTTTCTCCCAGCCGGCGCGGACTGAGCTACCCCGCAGTCGGCGGAGCGCGCTTTGTGATCGCGAATTTGTGTGACTGCCAGGATTTTATTTCACCAGATATGTTTAGTGGAAACATTGTGGTAGAGGAGGCCGCATACAAGACACCAGGTATATTTAACTTTACGATCTATTGCGATGGAAATTTCATTACTTGATTTGCATAATGTTTGTGTGTGATACTCAAATGTTGAAAATATGTTTTATTACAAAGAAGGATCATAGTAAGATGGAAGTGAGTGTTTTAAGCGATTTATTTGATTCTTGGAAACCGTTAAACAATTAAATTAATTTGACAGGATAGTGCAAACGGATTATTTCACTCTATTTTTGATATCGAAATTGCATCAGCTTTCCCTTGTTTTTTATTCCAGTCTTTGATCAAAATATGAATTCTTTAGACGATGACCGGTTTCAGTCCGTAATGACCATCCTCAGATCTATAATATACAAATATATACACCTAGTGAGCAGTGTGTCTTTCAACAAAATACAGCAAAACGTATCACAATATACTATTGTACAACCAGGGAGATGTGCAGAAAATATGGTAAAACGTCCCTTTTTTTACACCATGTCCTAAAGTGATAAGGCCATATTGGCATCGTCAAAACATATAAATATAATCAGCATAGCATCGTCATATAGATCTAAAATAAGGTGTAGAATAGGCCGCACCGTCCATACAGTCATTATTGCAACTGGCTACTGAAGTACAGTCGCTACCAGAAATCTGTTTGCCTACAACATCCCTAGATGTCGCTACTGTCGGCTTAGATGTAGTCATGTATTACGTAATTAGGATATGTAGTTTCTGGACGTGAGCTTTCTCCACCAAATAAAGGTGGGATTCAGCACCTGCAAATTGAATTTTACAAATAAACAGTATATCCTATGCTACATAATTGAATTTCTATTCTCAGTCAGGAATTTGCATGCGTTCTTGCATGCGTCGGTATTCCACAGGGGCACGTATTTTGACAGGAATTTCTCAGGTTCTTTTGTTCTGGGATTAGCGTGACATCCGGTATGTCAGTCACGGGGCCCGAGCAGACACTCTTTGTCAGGCTCATGGTCTGGCCACTGATGGCCACGCCACTACGCAGAACCCCAAGTGAGCTGCATGTGCAGTGGCGCAAGTCAGCACTGGGTGTGGGCCAGTAGACAGGGGATAGCGGACAGTGTGTGCTTCACGATCGAAAGATTTTTAACAGTGTAATTACGTGTGATTGGGGTCTCATGACAGTATTCCTTGCAGGATCAGGATAAGAAGAAAAGTGGTCAATTTAATTCCTTCTTTACAAGACCTGCATCTTTCCAAACAGCGGAGAATGATGACAAGAGAGATCCAATCCAGCAAACTGAATTTTTGTAAATAAACAATATACCCTCTGCTTTGTAATTGAATTTCCTGTTCTGAGATCCTTTCTCTCCATCACAGAGCCGTCCAGACAAGGAAGGGGAGAGTGGAGGGAGGTTGGAGGGTTTACTAGAGTGGGAGAGGTTAATTCATTGATCAATTTAAGTAAACAGTCAATCAAATTGATAAGAGTGAGAGGGGCTATTCGAATAACTCAGGCCTGAAAGTGTACCTGTATGAGCGAGAGCGAGGGGGACTGGAGGTTTCCTGAGGTTTTGCGATGAGGACGGGGAGGGGAGGGGTGGGGAAAAACAGGTTACGGAACTGTCAATCAAAAGGAAGGATTATCCCCAATGAGTCATAATCCTCTTAACAGAACAATAGGTTAAGGACCTGTCAATGAACGGAGAACCATAGGTTTGCCTCTGAATGTATACTTGCCCCTGAATGTAGGCAACCTGCACCAACAAAGTGACCTAATACCCCTGTTGCCCCACTACCTTCATATAGTGTCTGATGAAAGACAGCGTTGTCAGCAGCTCATCGATACTCTGGTCACATCTCATGGCCTGCAGGTCACCAATCAGAATATCATTCACACATCTGTTGACCACTACTGATGTACTTACAGGGAAGAAGATGTGAATGCTGAAGTAGATGACGCCATTTTGGATTACATCACATGCACCCGCCCCCTCCCAGAGGCAGATACTTTGACAGTGGTTGTCACAAGAGACAAAGTTGATGACACAACCAGTAAGGGTGTAGTCAACAGATCGCCCATCATTGATGACTTATCGACTATGTTTTACCGAGCCTTCTGGGCGCTCATGGCAATGTGGTGGATGACTATGTTTCAAGGACTGCAAGAACTGATGACATCTGACCAAACAGTCCCACCCTCCTTTGTTGCAGGCATCGTTGTTACAGTCCACAAACCATCCCACTGTTCAACAGTCACAAGCTATAGACTGCTCACCACATTCAGTACTGATTACAAGATCTTTGCCTGTTTACTCGCTATGCATCTCATGTCCTCTCACCAGAGCAAACAACACTTAGGGAACAGGTTAATGTAGAGACTGCCACAGGGGAATGCTGAGACTTAATTGTGATGGCGGAGCCTGCATGCAGTGGTTGTCGCTATATATTTTGATAGCGCCTTCAATGAAGTGCACCACCGTTTCCTGTTTTTGGTTGCAGCCCACATGGGCATCCCACCTCCCTTCATCAATGTCCTCCAGCGCCTTTACGGGAGTGCCATTTCATTAGTCCAAGTCAATGGATGTTCAGCAGGGCTATTACCCATCTGCCATTAAATTTAGCAAGGGGATCCCCTCGCTACCCCCTGTATACTTTTGCTCATGAGCCTCTCATTTGGGGGGGGGGGTGTTCACAAACAAGCTCCCTGATCTCACCCTTCGCCAACACACTTTTTGCTATCTGGCATATGCTAATGGCCTCCTCCTCCTCCTCTTCCACTCTGGCTCCGAGATTCGAGCAGTCCTCAGATTGATTACCATTATGAGCCTGTGGCTGGCAGTGCCATGAACATCGCCAAATCTTCGTTGCTGTTCATTGGATGAGGCCTCCGGGAAGATGAAGTGGCACACCTACTGCTAGTGCAGACATTCCAGTACTTGGGCATCACCTTTACCCCTACTTCCACATGTGCAGTCAGAACGAATTTCCATCACCTGTTACACATCATCTGTAATGACATCCACCACAACCTCCTGCACTGCCAGGACGCATTTCAATTTGCTAAGTTACTTAATCTTTACGTGGCATTATAACTGGCCCACACCGTGCAGGTGCTCCCTATAACAAAGGCGATTGGATGCAACTTTCAGGTGGCCCTTAGTTGTTATCTGACTGCTGGTTCCATGTTCAAAGTCCGTTGAGAGACACTTACCCGGTCTCCATGGCATGGTGGCCTCAGACTCGTCAACGTCCATATGTGGGATGCAGCCTTGTATATGAGTATCATGGGAAAACAATTGGCCAGATAGGGTACATCCCTAACAAACAGCTTGCTTGAGGTTCTCCTACTTGCATTCACCTCACCCACCAGCATCTGTCGGCCACATCGTGCCTCATTTGTCTCACATTTCTGCCTTTTTCATCAACTACAATTACACATGTACCAGCCACCCAGATATTCGTCCACCTATGACCAAGGACTTTTATAACTTACTACTGCATCGTGTTCCCCATAATGTGATGTAGGCCAGATATCCCTCCATCCGGTGGCTCATAGTGTGGAGTACATTAAGCAGCATTCCTCCCTATGGGTGAGTAGGCAATATGATATTACATAGTCAACAGCAAATTTGCCACAAAACAGCGGCTGCACAACAGTGGTTTGTTGGATTCCCCTCTTTGCCTTCTTCACCAGCAACTTGCACTGATGATCACTATCTGGCCTGCCCCTCTTCACAAAACATCTGGCGATTCATGCAGCAAATGACTGTCTGCTATGTTCAAGTTCCACCAGATACGACTGAACTGCTGTTGCTTCTATACCTGGAGGACAAACATTTTCCTGTCGCCAAATTTCATGCCAATACATGGGTCAAGGGATGGATGGTCAGTTACCTATTCCATGCTGGGCCAAAATCCCGCCTCCACTGCTGGAACTATTTACAAACCTCCCATGCGGTGCTTGAACACACACCCTGTTACCGAACATTATTTGCCAACTATCTTCGAGGGATGTTTGTAATACCTTCACTTAGTTGGGGAGTGCCTGGATCTGAGGGCACCTAACCTCCCTCTGGCGGGGTGTGAGTTTAGGCCGCCTATGATCGATTCTACCCCCAACCTCCATAGAGGGGAGAGCGCGCCATAAATGCGCGGATATTAACTATTTTTCTTTCCTTTTACCCAGCCTTTTGTTTTTTTTCTATGTGATTGACATTGTTGCACATAATTTCATAATAATAGTAAAAATTACACAAAAATAGAAATTAATAAACGAAAATAAAGCCATCCACTTATGTTGCTTCCTATATCTCCCACTTCCCTGTGCCCCATAGGTTCGGTGGGATTCGCCCCCTGCCCCACTCTGCCCCCTGGTACCCTTCCGATCCACTCCTCCATGCAGTGGGCCTGGGTTTGATTCCTGGCTGGTCGTTGGTTGTGTTTCAAAAATGAACAGCATAGAGACAGAAGTGATGACACTTTCTGTAGGACCTGACCATCATTTTGCAAGACAAGGCTCAAACACATACAGTGCAAGCTGTTACTGATTTGTTTAACTGATGGTGCTGCTAAGCGCTATACCACCTACTGCACTCCCCTGACTTAAGGCCTCGTAAGTTCAACTCGATTTCTAAACTGAAGTGCATTCGCTTCAGAACTGCTACAATTCGTTGGGCAATAGACCGCGCCACTCGAACTGTCAACACAACTGACACTGCGAAGAGTATCCTACGACTTCCACACCTCTGGCAACTGGTTATACACAATGCTGGCGACTACTTTGAAGGTCAGTAAAACTTTGAAACACTTATATATTTTGAATGAGCTGTAAATAAATAGTTGCCACTATTAAAGTTCCAACCCTCGTACTATATTTCAGTAATTTTGCAATTCCAGGAAACGCTGATATTAATAAATGAATGAATAACTATGGCATAAGTGCAGGTGTACGATATTATACGAAGTAAACCGATTGTACGATGAAATTACTGACTGTGTGCCATAGTCGGCAGTCGTCGGTAAGATGCCTTTCGATTTAGTTATGCAGTACACCATGCTCTCGTACCATTAATAGTTAGCTTACAATCAGTGTGAACAAGTTCATTTTACATGAATTTCTTAAAGAAATCCATCATAATGGTGTCCTGTCTAAAAAATTCATTACGCAGAATTTAGACAATAGTATTGCACTTTCAGAATCTGACGGCGCTGCTACATCTCTCTAAGGGGACGTAAAACTACGAGAGTATATCCACATAACAGGTAGGAAGAAAACCTATGTGGCAGCTCACTACGTCAGTTTAAGGACGGACTGGCATAATTATTAGAAAATTTGGGAAGGAAAGCGTGGCCAGTTATACCGTACCTCCATTGTGCCACCATGTACGGACTCATCAGCTAAACTGAGACGTTTCTGAAGGTGGAGCACGAGTGGGGTATACTTGCAAACACACAGTCATTTATCAGTTGAAAACAGGCCTCCTACAGTGGTATAAAAAGCAAAACAGAGCGAGGTTTTTTCATGAACAAGTACGTAAAATGTCGAAGAAACACGATGAAACAGTAGTGAGTTTCAAAGACAGGATTCACAAGATAAATGTACAAACTTACAAATTTGGGAACAGTGATGGGATGAATAAGGTTACACTCCAAGAAGTCGAGCAGTAGATACCTTCCTGATGGTTCTGTAATCCAACACGTTTAGAAAGATTTAGGCAGGTATCCTGAAAGCCTTGTACTCTGCTGTTGGGCTGGCTATGAGTTTGAAGAAACTGATATAGCAACAGGGGTACGTGACAAGTGAGGAGTGTTTCCCATTAATGAGTTATGTTACAGTTATGGATGATTGGGGCATATCCAGAGGCAGTGCCAGCAGCCTTAATGGTTTAGAAATGGAATGGGTGGATACAAACAGTGGGAAAGTAGAAGCAATGGTAAGGATAGACAACAGGGATGTGGACAGGCGTTAAATGAAGCATGGCATTCCCATTAAGTTCGGTGTTACATATATATGCTGAAGAGTAAAAGAAACTAGTACACTTGCATTGTGTAGGGCCCCCGCAAGCATGCAGAAGTGCCGCATCACAATGGGGCATGGACTCGACTAATGTCTGAAGTAGTGCTGGAGGGAATTGACACCATGAATACTGCAGGGCTGCCAAAATATCCGTAAGAGTACGAGGGGATGGAGATCTCTCCTGAAGAGCACATTGCAAGGCATCCTAGATATGCTCAGTAATGTTCATGTCTTCAGAGTTTGGTGGCCAGCGGAAGTATTTAAACTCAGAAAAGTATTCGTGGAGCCACTCTGTAGCAATTCTGGATGTGTGGAGTGTCGCATTGTCGTGCTGGAATTGTTCAGTTGCGTCGGAATGCACAATGGACATGAATGGATGCAGGTGATCAGACAGGATGCTTATGTACATGTCACCTGTCAGAGTCGTATCTAGTTGTATGAGACGTCCTATATCACTCCAGCTGCATACACCCCACACAGCTACAGAGCCTCCACCAGCTTGAGCAGTCCACTGCTGACATGCAGGGTCCATGGATTCATGGGTTTGTCTCTGTATCCATACACATCCATCCACTCAACACAATTCGAGACGAGACTCATCCTACCAGGCAACATGTTTCCAGTCACTAACTGTTCAATATCAGTGTTCATGAGCCCAGGAAATGCTTAAAGCTTTACGTCGTGCCATCATCAAGTGTACACGAGTGGACCTTCGGCTCAGAAAGCCCATATCGATGATGTTTTATTGACTGGTTCACATGCTGACACTTGTTAATGGCCCAACATTGAAATCAGCAGCAATTTGCGGAAGGGCTGCACTGCTATTAAGCTGAACCACTCTCATCAGTCATCGTTGGTTCCGTTCTTGCAGGATCTTTTTCCGGCCGCAGCGGTGTCGCGGATTAGATGTATTCCTGATATTCACAGAAACTCGTGAAACGGTCGTATGGGAAAACCCCCACTTCCTCGCTACCTCGGAGATACTGTGTCCCATCGCTCGTGTGCCGACTGTAGCACCACGTTCAAACTCACTTAAATCTTGATAACCTGCCATTGTAGTAGCAGTAACCGATCTAACAACTGCGCCAGACACTTGTTGTCTTATACAGGCGTGGCCGACTACAGCGCCGTATTCTGCGTGTATACATATCTCTGTATTTGAATACGCATGCCTAACCAGTTTCTTTGGCGCTTCAGTGTATATACAGAGGTGGAATGTGACATCGTGAGAACTGTGAGAGGTGGGAAACAGAAGTTCTTGATTCTTGTTGGACACAAGTGTCAGTGGCAAGGTGGTACCTTCTGGGTCAGAAATCATCATGCTGTAGGTTGCGTGGGGTGGGAGACAATGACGTAAAGTCATTAGGGCCAGCGGTATTAAATTTTCAGATTGGGGTGGTTCAGCATTGCTTCCGGTAAAAAATAGTAGAAATAAATTGCTCGTACAGAGTCAATGAGATTACGTAGTAAGACTTGGAGAGAAGCTGACATGGAAGCAGATTCACGAGAGGTTAGTGACAACGAATTGGAGGAAGTCTCCATGGGATCTACATCCAATAGAAATATACAGGAAAATATTACGAATCATGAAGTAGAAACTGCACATCAGCGAGCAGAAAGTGAGCGTAGCGGTGATAGCAGCGTGTTGCCAACTGTTGCAGGTGAAACAGCCACGCCCGCAACTAAACAAACAGTTGCGTGAAACGCGCCTGGTTACGACACCGTAACTGCAATTCTAATGAAGTTAGATCAATTCCAGAAGCAACAGGAGGAGAGAGATAGAGAGAGGGAATGAATACAGTTAAAAAGGGAGAGAGAAAGAGAGAATGAAGAAAGGGAAAAAGAGAGGGAAAACAGAATATATGAATTGTTTAAAACTTAGAAGTCATGAAAGCAGTCATAGCCAGTTTGAAAAAAGCGTACCAGGAATTTCCAAATTCGGTGGCTTATTTAACAACAGACGTACAAAATCTGCAACTAGAGCAGAATAACATGAAGGAAGACATTCAGAACATAATTGAGAGGGTAGAAAATATAGAGATAGAAAATGAGGAAAGTATACAGAATTGCCTTACGTAACATACTAATAAAGTCGAAGAAAAAGTAGAAAAATGGATGAATAACAAAGAGAAACAAATAAACGATAAAATACAATCAGAAGTGCCACGCGCAATTCGCGCAGTTCACTCGATTAGTCAGATCAATCAGACAGAACAGGAAAGAGTAAATAACATGAGAATAGATGATAATTATGTACCTGCTTCGCATGTTTCACACGAAAATGCACCGTTCTCTGCCACTATAACACAATTTGTGGGGTACAGGCGCGACGTGTAGTCCTAACAGTGAACTGTTGAATGGAGCCAGGACTGTGCCCACTGTATCTTCAGTAATGGTGGAAGACAGTTTAATTAAACACCGGCAGCTCCAAAGCTTCTCCACCAATAAGAAAAATATCCACCCGGTTGTATTTATAAAGAGTTTTCGAAACGTACTGCCCAGAGCATGGACAGAGAAATAAAAGATACAGTTTATTGTTTCGCACATAGGAGATGCTGCTCTATGGGCGACAGATGCAGCTGAAACCAGCTACATCTGTGAACGATTTGAGAAGGCATTTCTAAATAAATACTGGTCGCCTTGTATTCCGGAAAGACTTAGAAAAGAAGTATATAGTTCAGAGGCATTTAGTCCTAAACAAGAAAGCCTAAGAAAGTATTTTGAAAAGTACATCAACAAAACGCGATATTGGGACGAACCGATCTCAAATCGTTGAGTGATCAAGCTATTAAAGGCCAGACTTCCGCCAAATATTAGAGGGAAACTAAACTATTTCCAGACAATGATCTGGATAACTTCTTGTCTGTGTTGGATTCAATAGATTTAATTCAGGAAGACTTAAAATGGCAAAGTGGCAATGGAAATAGTTGTGATTATAAGTAAAAGAACAATAATAAACAAAATGGTTGGAATAATTGTGGGAATTGTTATAATGGGCGAAACCACAATGGTAAACCTATGAACGAAAACCAGTCGTTTAACGGCCATCCGAATAGTGACAGAGGTAATAACAATAGACAGGCTTGGAGAAATAGTTTACCCGAACACAGATGGAAACGAAGGTATGAGGAAAGGTTTGGCCCAGGAGGTGGCAATCAACAGTAATTGCGAGACACAGGGTCACAGTGGAAGAATAGATTTGCAATGGCGTGGTATCTGAGAGAGGATAGTCAGAATAACACAGAAAAATATCCAAACAATAGCAATAATAGGAACGAACATGGTGAAGCAGGTACTTCAAACAACCCGGCTTGGCAAAATCAGAATCAAAGTGTGAGAATAGTTGATTTGACGAATGACAATCGTCCTATATCAACCGATTCGACAAACTAAAGACGGGCACAATTAGCTCTACGTTGTCGGCCGTGGGACAGACGGAGAGCACACAAGAGAATAAGAAGAAACATGATGTAGTGACTATGTTAAGATGCTGTATAATAATGGTATTGGGATGAAGGAGTAACTTTCATCAGAGAATAAGAGATGTAATCAAGTAGATAGTGAGTTGATACAGGCTGTGGTTCAGGGTGAAGTTCTTAGTATGCTGGTCAATATCATGATTGGTATAGGAGCAATGGTTAATGTTGTGGGTTATGTTTTCTATAGGAAATTGTGCCAGTTGCATAATGTGTCAGTGTTGCCAGTTCAGAATTGCAAAGTGTTGGGGACTATTGGTGCCCAACCACAGACAGTGAAGAACCAGGTACAGGTGGACGTATTTATGGGAAATGGAGCATTCAATTGCACATTCCTAGTTGAAAAGGGATTGAGAGTCGCCTGTATGCTGGGTTGGGAGTTTTTGAGGGAAAGGAATGCCTATATGGACCTCTCTCAACGTATTTGCAGTTTGGAGAAGTGAGAGTGAAACTGGAATTGCTGAGCACTATACATGGCAAGTATTGTCAGAATGTTGAAGTGAAGTGTACCCTGCCAAAAATGCTGTATATGCAGCAGTATTTTTTTTGGGGGGGGGGGGGAGGGGGGAGATTATAGCCATCAAGGTGGAGAGAATGTTAGTAACACAGAGCCCTGTCAATCAGTAAAAAAAAAAAAAAAAGTTCAAATGTGTGTGAAATCTTATGGGACTTAACTGCTAAGGTCATCAGTCCCTAAGCTTACAGAGTACTTAACCTAAATTATCCTAAGGAGAAACACACACACACACACCCATGCCCAAGGGAGGACTCGAACCTCAGCTGGGACCAGCCGCACAGTCCATGACTGCAGCGCCTTAGACCGCTCGGCTAATCCCACGCGGCCTCAATCAGTAATAGAGTAAAGGAATCCACGTTTCTGACACCAGAGAGACAATTACAGTTATCTCAGCTATTAACAGAATATATAGAGGTATTCTCTGAGAGACCAGGGATCGTCAGAGGTTACATATATAATATTGATGTGATACCACAGAAGACATTTTGTAATGCTACTTACTCCAGTCCATGGTCGAAAAAGGAGGCAATCAAACAAGAGATACAAAAGATGCTAGAATGTGTAATAATTGAGCCGTCAATGTCACCTTATAGCAGCCCGTTACTAATGGTTACAAAAGATAGTGGTAAAATACGTCTGGTGTTAGACACTCGTGACATTAATAAGGTTACTGTGCCAGTAAGGACCAAACCAGAGAATTTAGAGGAACAGTTGCAAAAGTTCCTTGGGGTGAAGTATCTTTTATCCAGAGATTTGTGAAATTCCTACTGGCAGATAGCTTTGATGGAGCAGTCGAGAAAGTATACAGCTTTCATTTTCGCTGACTGGAGTTACCAGTTCAAAGGGCTCCCATTCAGGTTAAATACGAGGGCTTCGGTGTTAGGCACTGAGTTGCTTGATAGAGTCACCGTATATATGGATGACATTTTGATTGCGACTCCCACCTCGGAAGAGCATATTACGATAATAAATAGAATATTGAGCAAATTCGAAAGGACGGGAGTCACTGCCAATCTAAATAAGTCAAAATTCGGTAGAGAAAAAATTAAATTTCTGGGACATGTCATTTCACCCTTAGGGATTGTGCCAGATGAGAAGAAAATACAAGCCATATAGAATTTTCCATCGCCTAGAACAAAAAGGCGATTGTAAGCGTTCTTGGGCTTAGTATCCTTTTTCCAGCGTTTTGTGATCGATCAATCATTAAACAGCAGTGTGTTGTTGAATCTGCTCAAGAAAAATATAGTTTGGCAATGGAATTCCGCCTGTGAGAGAGAGTTCAATAGAATCAAGCAAGGATTAGTCAACGCAGGTATTCTGTACTGTACCACCCCAACATGGAGAAAGATTTGTGCATTGCTGCTGATGCATCTTTGACAGGGCTAGGAGCCTGTCTGTTCCAAGTGGATGAAACAGACGGCAAACACCAGATTAAAGTGATTAGTTTTGCGAGTCATGTACTAGTAGAATGTGAACAATTGTATTCAGTAACGGAACTTGAAGCCTTAGCTGTGGTTTGGGCCTTCAAGAAATTTCATTTTTACGTTTACGGTAAGAAGTAAAGGTGTACTGTGATCATCAATCTTTAAGTTTCTTGTTAACATGTAAACTGTTACATGCATGCTTAGCGATATGGGCTTTCGCTTCCAAATTGTATATATTAATGGGAAACATAACAGCATTGCTGATGCTTTGTCCAGGTTGCCACAGGGCATGTCTGAAAATGTAGAACTTATCGAACAGGCATCAGAGTACAATGTACTGTTGATTAAAAATCAAACATACCGACGTAACTTTTTAGATATGTGAAAACACATATCTGAATTGCAAACTGTTGTCTGTAAGTGGAAAAACATTGTGCAAATGATCACTGAGAATCCAAAATATGAGTTAGCCAAGCAATTTAAGACAACAGATAGCATTTTGTACCATAAACCTAAGAAAGAGGAAGAATGGTGATGTGTGTGCATTCCGGAAAGTTGTTTGCAAGACTTTATCTGGTATACCCATAAAACTTGGGAGCATTTTGGTATAAATAAAACTTTTGCTAAGATGGAACGGTTTTGCTACTACACAAATTTAGGGAGGCATGTTCACAGAATTCTGAGAACATATCTCATATGTCAGAAAACGATACTGAGCAACTGCTCAGCAAGAAACGTATTACTTGCAAGCTTACCGACACACCTCTTACAACTAGTTTCCTTGGAGTTAACTGGAGCACCCTCGACAGCATGAGGAGGGGCAAGTATATACTGGCAGATTACGATGTATTTTCCAAATATATAAAGATGTATCCGATCAAATGCTCTTCAACTACAGCCACTATGAACAGGATAGAAAAAGATTATATACCCATAATTGGTAAACCAGAAGCTATCATTTCAGATAATGCTTTGTATTTTACAGGTTACAAGTGGTGAAATTTTCTGAGAAACCGTAGTTTAAAACAGATACTGATAGATAGGTTCCATCTGGAAGCCAGTCCAGTGGAATGCATATTCAAAGAATTTAACAGATTCATGTGGACATATGCGCTGAATAAACATGCAAAATGGATTGAATATGTAAACGTGTTTGAGAACATATTTAACTATCTACCACATTCTGCCACGCAATTAAACGCCAGCAGAGGCAGGATGAAAATGACTGGTGGGTAACTCCATTGCCAAAGTTAAACTTTTGGCTGCCGACTAAAGAAGAGAAGATCAGGAAAGCTTTGACCTCTCTTAAGAAATGTGCTGAAGTTAGGAAACATAAGTATGAGCAACAGTTAAGGAAAGTACAAGAGTTTGAAGTAGGAGAGATGGTACTTCTAAAGAACCACCCGAAGGCCTTTCTTGCAAATAAAGGAAATAAGAAGTGGCAATTATTGTATAGTGGACCATATGTGCTTGAAAAGATACCGTATGGCGTAGTTATTTTCTAACTAATCCTGAGAATAAGAAACCAATGGGTTTATACCCATATAAGGATTTAAAGAAGTTTTATAAATATATGTATGGATGTAATAGATGTAAGTTCAGGCTTAGTAATATTTCTTTTCATTAATGAATTTTCAATTTATTTGTAGTCAAGATGAAAGTTTTATCGTAGTATGTAGGAAAAGTTTTATGCAGTTAACGTCATTATAGAATTTGTTAGAAATATGTAATGACAAATACAATGGTATAAGTAGAATTTTTAAAAAAATTAAAGAATTTAAATGATCATGATTATAGTACACGTAACGGTACGAGCCATGAATCAACAAAGCGAAAAAATTAAAGATCAGTAGGTAGAAACCAGGTAGTTTTATCTACCGAATTTATGAAGATACAATGTCATTAAGATACGTTCATGTTTTGAGTGAACACGACTGACAAGTACAGTGATTTGAAGAGTATCACGGAAACAGAGACATATTGAGGAGTCCTGTATTCAGTGAATATATATTTATATGTGTCTTAATATGTGACCGGGCAGCGGCCTTGCCGCAGTGGATACACCAGTTCCCGTGAGATCACCGAAGTTAAGCGCTGATGGACGGGGCCGGCACTTGGATGGGTGACGATCCAGCCACCATGCGCTGTTGCCATTTTTCGGGGTGCACTCAGCCTCGTGATGGCAATTGAGAAGCTACTCGACCGAATAGTAGCGGCTTCAGTCAAGAATATCATAGTAACGACCGGGAGAGCGGTGTGCTGACCCCACGCCCCTTCTATCCGCATCCTCAACTGAGGATGACACGGCGGTCGGATGGTCCCGGTAGGCCACTCGTGGCCTGAAGACGGAGTGCTTTTAATATGTGACCAACTGAGTTAATGTATAAACCAGACTAATATCAAAAAGTCCAAAAAAAGGTCTAATTGGCCAAGCATATGTAACAGGAAGGTACTATTGATACCAATACCTAATGTGTATTGTAATGAGTTATAATGTGAGTACGAATACAGTGTGTATTTCGTCATGTAAGTAAAATGTTAAAGTTTTCATGAACGATTTATTGTGCCACAGTGTGAGGAACAGTGACTATGGGTGCATAGACCCGAATGAACGTTGTGTCAATAAACTGGATTCAGTGTGACCAAAAGTAACGTCATTTACGGGAACTATCGTGTAATAAATAGTGTTCATTAAACGTTATAAACGGTATAACGCCTGAGACTTTGGTTTTATTATAGTGTACTTAAGTTAAATATTGTAGATAGATTACAGGCCGTGGCAGACTGATAAGTGTGTTTCGGACGAGGACGTTACTTAACGCAGTCGAAGCACAGCTGGTCTCAACGGACATCAGAAAATCAATATCTCGCCAACGATTGGAGTAGAGTAAATCAACAATGGGAATCCGCCCGCGCAAGCGAGCAGAACAGCTGATATGTGCAAGCGAGTACGGAGATACCTATTCGTGACGTTATAGACAGTGTGGTGTGTAAAAGAAGTAGTGTGACTGTGTAAACAGCCTACTCTGGGGCACAGCAACTATATGAAGCTATAAAAAAGAAAACGTTAACGTAGGACAGACTGTGAATTTGAACTCTGTCATGCAGCAATAAGAAATGGAAATATAAACTTCAACAAGAGCGTGACGAACTGTACTTAAGCAGTGTCATACGGTGGACTTCGTATGTATTAACTAGTGGACGATTATTTCATACGCAAAAGGACATAAACTGTCGCTGGCTGAAGCAATAAAACAGGTTTAATAATCATGTACCTCTCCTACCTGCAGAATAAACATCTATTTATCTATAATGAACTGATGCTTCTGCTGTTCTTGCACTTCATGAAATTTTGCTGTACATCGGTGGCGGAGAACAGCTGCAAGGAGGGTAGGATACGACGCACGTCCGGGAGGCGGTTGTGTGCGGCTCGTCGCTGTCGCGCGTCAGTTGATCGCTAGCCTCGGCGGCGTCACAATCTGCAGTAGGCGCTGACGGGTGCGCAATCCGGCGCCCACTCCCTCATCACTCCATCAACTTACCATGAAAGAAAAATAACGATGAACATTCTATTATATGTAAAAACTTTAATGACAAACCAAAGCGAAGGTAACTATGTCTGTATTTACACTACTAGCCACTAAAATTGCTACACCACGAAGATGACGTGCTACAGACGCGAAATTTAACCGACAGGAATAAGATGCTGTGATATGCAGATGATTAGCTTTTCAGAGCATTCACACAAGGTTGGCGCCTGTGGCGACACCTACAACGTGCTGACACGAGGAAAGTTTCCAACCGATTTCTCACACACAAACAGCAGTTGACCGGCGTTGCCTGGTGAAACGTTGTTGTGATGCCTCATGTAAGGAGGAGAAATGCGTTCCATCACGTTTCTGACTTTTCCCTCGCCTATCGCGTTTGCGGTTTATCGTATCGCGACATTACTGCTCGCGTTGGTCGAGATCCAATGACTGTTAGCAAAATATGGAATCGGTGGGTTCTGGAGGGTAATACGGAACGCCGTGCTGGATCCCAATGGCCTCGTATCACTAGCAGTCGAGATGACAGGCGTCTTATCCACATGGCTGTAACGGATCGTGCAGCCCCGTCTCGATCTCTGAGTCAACAGATGGGGACATTTGCAAGACAAAAACCATCTGCACGAACAGTTCGACAACGTTTGCAGCAGCATGGACTATCAATCTGGAGACCATGGCTGCGGTTACCCTTGACGCTGCATCACAGACAGGAGCGCCTGCGATAGTGTACTCAACAACGAACCTGGGTTCACGAATGGCAAAACGTCATTTTTTCCGATGAATCCAGGTTCTGTTTACAGCATCATGATGGTCGCATCTGTGTTTGGCGACACCGCGGTGAACGCACATTGGAAGCATGTATTCATCATCGCCATACTGGCGTATCACCTGTCGTGATGGTACGGGGTGCCATTGGTTACACGTCTCGGTCACCTCTTGTTCGCACTGACGCTACTTTCAACTGTGGGCGTTACATTTTAAATGTGTTACGACCCGTGGCTCTACCCTTCATTTGATCCCTACGAAACCCTACATTTCAGCACGATAATGCACGACCGCATGTTGCAGGTCCTGTACTGGCCTTTCTGCATACAGAAAATGTTCGACTGCTGTCCTGGCCAGCACATTCTCCAGATCTCTCACCAACTGAAAACGTCTGGTCAATGGTGGCCGAGTAACTGGCTCGTCACAATGTGCCAGTCACTACTCTTGATGAACTGTGGTATCGTGTTGAAGCTGCATGGGTAGCTGTACTTGTACAAGTCATCCAAGCTCTGTTTGACTCAATGCCCAGGCGTATCAAGGTCGTTATAACGGCCAGAGGTGGTTGTTCTGGGTACTGATTTCTCAGGATCTATGCACCCAAATTGCGTGAAAATGTAATCACATGTCAGTTCTAGTATAATATATTTGTCCAATGAATACCCGTTTATCATCTGCATTTCTTCTAGGTGTAGCAATTTTAATGGCCAGTAGTGTACGTATTTAAATGCTTAATAAGAGTACAGTCTTTATAGCTCTGCCCTGGTTTTCCCTCGGTTTCCCAGTGGCTTTTACCCAAATGGGCGAGCATAAAACAAATCATTCCGTGGAGAATTAGTAAAAGAGGCTGCACTCAACCTTAGAGTATAAGCATCCATTTGCAAGAATTGTAAGAAAGCACGTGTATTATCATAACTATTAAAATGACATATGTCTGCAGTCACCTGTTTGGACGCAGGCAAACTTAAAACATATTAATATAATGATTAAAAAAACAACATGTATCTGTCGTCATCTCTTTTTACGCAGACGAATTTAGTCAATAATAATAATAAAATAAATCACATCGATCTGTAGTCACCTGTTCAGACGCAGATAAACATAAAAAATTAAATAATAATGATTAAATCAAACACGTCTATCGTCACCTATTTGGACATAGACAAATGATAAAAGGAAATATGCTAATGTGGAATGCCATTTACAAGACTGTATGTAGCTATGCAAATGGCATACCATGGAGCTTGTATAGTGCTGCCTCCGGCAAAAAATAGTAGAAATAAATTGCAGAGACTTGATAGTGGAGATTCTGTTCAGGCGCTCCACGATACTTGCCGTCAGGTGAGTGACTGTTGAGTAGTGATGTATTCCATACCGCTGCAACACGGTCTTGAAATACCTATTGGAGGACTTCCCACCATGATTGGCTTGGAGGTTGTCTGGGCATCGATTCGCCCTGTCTGTAGCAAACACTCAAAAACATCCGCGACAGTTCTACCCGTTTTTGTTTTGACAGGTAATGCCCAGGTGAATTTGGAGTATGTATAAATAACCATTAAAATATATTTGATTCCATTATTCTCATGCGAATATCCCCTCATATCTAGAAGATCAGCTTGTCACTAGTCATCCAACCCTTTAATCATCACATGCTTACGAGGGTATGTTTTGCTTGCTGCTTTGTGCAGTTCTCTAACTACCGTCTCCATACTTATTCGGTGATACCTCTCTCTCTAAGCTCAGAGATTATTGAAACAACCTCATTCGAATGAGCTGTATTACCTGCAACAGCTGATGCCATGAGCAGCCGTAGTCGATCTATTAGCTCGTTGAGGTCGTCATATCACCAATCTATATTGTGTTATTAGTTACAGTTATAGGATGCTTACCCAACATGTACGGCCTTCCCCTGCTAACGCCAAATGTTCTATCTATCTGACTGGGGGTGTGACACTTTAACATCAGCAACCGTAATTTCTCATGAACTGCTTTCAGTGCTTGAATCACTTTCTGCTTCGTCGACATCTTGGTGTATACTAATCAGACATCTCTGCAACGCGAAGCTGCCGGCCGGAGTGGCCGTGCGGTTCTAGGCGCTATTGTCTGGAGCCGAGTGATCGCTACTGTCGCAAGTTCGAATTCTGCCTCGGGCACGGATGTGTGTGCTGTCCTTAGGTTAGTTAGGTTTCATTAGTTCTAAGTTCTAGGCGACTGATGACCTCAGAAGTTAAGTCGCTTAGTGCTCAGAGCCATTTGAACGTGAAGCTTCATATATCCAGTCATTTTCTTCTTCCTCTTACTATGTACGTGCACCCCCTTCTCAACAACAAGGAACTCTACATCTATTTTCCCCTCAATAGCCTCGACCTTTTCAGTTAAGTCGGCTACTTTCTTACAGACTTCATTAACTAACTCATTTAACACATTCACCATTTTCAAAAGAGTCTGGTAATATGTCTCTATTTACCTACGCATACCTCCAACTTTATGCACAATAGCCTGAATTTTCGCATCCATGTACAGGCGAATGTTCTCTCTGAGTACACCCATTCTCTCGGGTTGAGAGCTAGACATGGTGCGGCGTGTACTGATGTACTAAGCTCTCTTACCGTGCTACATATGCAAAAACTCTTGAAAGTTTCGCTTGTACCTACCATCTATCAGTTTTCTTGTTTTATCGATAACGAGAAACCCATCCTGTGAATGATTCCAGCAATCTGCACATATCTTTACAAAATCGTTGAACGACATGTCAGTTCCAACATGTGTCTGATAAATGTGTTTTAAGTTCAGGTTGTCTTGTTTGAAGGCTATAATGAGATTTGCATTATCCCTGACCAACTGTTCGGGCATTCTGGAATATGTTTGGCTTGGATAAAATACATCAGCATCCATATGACGACCGAAACAGAAATATTTTCAAATATGAAGACAGTGTTTGGCTTTACTTTTCAGGTGGAGGAATATTACCACTTTCACTAAATGTCATGTATGTAACACCATCTACACCGTGCAATATCTCCTGCAGTAGCTGATACTTGGGTTGAAACAATGTTTTTGAGAATACACAAACATGATCAAATTGGACCCCATCTACATTTGTTGGCAGAGTCATGAGGACATTAGTCTTCCCACAATTGGATGGACCTACAGTAATTGCTTGTATATTACCAGGAAGGAGAATTCTGTTCTTCTTGTTCTTCTTCAGGCCTTCTTTTTCATCTTCACAGGACCAGTTACCTACTACAAAGTCCTTGTGGTGAGGGTGATTCATCCAGCCTGCCATGATACCTACTGCGTTAGGTCATGGTGTGCAACAGGCTTTTATATAAAAAAAGAAAATGTGCGTAATCAGATGTGGGATTATAGACAGGGTCATTTTGTCTAGAGAAATAAATCAAATATAATTTGAGATGATAAATATATTTATTTATTCACGATCTACAGTTATACATAGCATTAGCAAAAAAAAATCACTTGCTTCTTTTTTAATTGGTGCAGCAGTAGTGCAGTATTTGGAAAATACCTGCTTCTAATACCCCTCAAATTCTGCACGTATGTCTCACAAAGTTATAGGCGTGTTACAATACTCTGGTACTCCATCAGTAAATTTGATTTCGACATTTTCCACACCTAATTGGCGTATAGCACAAGACTTCGGCACTGTGCTTATACAGGTACTAAAACAATGATCTACATCTTCTATGTGAATGCTACATGTGTGAACCACGTTAATGATATTACTGTGTATGGCTTGAGCATATGGGAGCCATCTATTTAGTCTCTCCATCGTAGTAGTTGTCACAGAGTCTAGATTGAAAACGTTATCAACTGTTGAGTGGTGCATGTAGATACTCTGACCCTCATCACTTTTAACCCTCAATTTAGCATCATCATACGTTGATAGTATACTCACTATTAGGTCTCCACAGTAGATGTCCTGGTAGGACTGGGACGGAACATATTCTGTAGTCATATGCTTCTAAATATATGTTTTTGCACAGAGTTCATGCCACTTGTAGTCTGTAAATCGCACTTTAATATTTTTGTACACCTTTTCGAGCACTAACACAGATGACAAGCTATTGTCTTGTGAAACTTCAATTCCTAGATGAAGACGTTTTGAACCACTAACCGTTAACACATACCATGAGGTGAACAGTAAAGGTGGCAATGCACTGTAGGCTGGTATCTTCTCATCCACAACATCCACACCAGCGTGGTTAGCCATCTGTTCTTGCACTGATGCTGGCTGAATGGACGGTGTTGCACCATCGACAGTGTTGAGCGACACAGACAATAGAGTCTCATTATCATGATCCATCATGCTGAGAAGCTGCATTAGAGGATCCGTCGATGGCACATGTGTGGGTTCCTGCAGGTTGGAGTCTGCCGCCGTCGCTGCTACAGGCGCTGCTGCTCCCAACAGGTTGGAGGGGAGCTCTAGGGATGCATGTGGTGGATAGAGAGAATAATAATGATGGGTATAATTTGTTGCTGGTAGAGAAATGTTAATAATAATAATAATAATAGAGCACTGTAGATACTTACTTTTCCACTGCTTCCTGCTCCTGTTCTGCTGATGCTTCATCATCCCGGTTGTGTGACAACAAAAGATTTTAAGCAGCTGCTGTGCCCTCCTTATATACACAATACCTGCGTCATCATGATGCTGTGCTCCTATTCGTTGAACTGCATGATCACGTGACCTGTCGCAGCCCTCACTAGCAGCAAACTCGTGAACTAGGTTAGTTCTTTGGTAGCCTGGATCAGTGGCAGTTGTCTCTTGTGGGGTGGGAGATTATATGTAGGTTTTAGAAAAGATAGACAGTTCCAGCAGAGGCACATGTTTGCACGCGTTGTGTAATGCATCTTTAATGCATCTTGATGCGAAGCAATTATTTTCAGGACTGTATTCTGCCTCTTCGTACATTCGAGCATTAATGCTCTCTTCCATTCAACATGTAGGAGTCTATGGGGGCAGTGCTTGGCTGTATACTTACAAGCAACATAGCTGTTAAACTTGTCCTGGTCAAACACCAATAATTCATCGATAGAACACATTCGGCACGATCACGAGGATGTGATGGTATATGTCGCTTATACGAATATGCTTACATGGAAGCGACTTGAGATCAACTGCACATCTCTTCCGTTTTGGGAGAGTGAATGCTTCATGATAAACATTTTGGCAGTTTGTGCATGTGCAAGACCATGTGCTGGTTACGAGATGCATCCTGGCTCCATTCCTCTGCATTGTCACAATGTGCTGAACTGAATTCCTGTGCTTATTCCTCCTTCACTCCTCTATTATCATACTCTTCCATACCTCATGTAGTGAACTGTAGCTACAGTCCTGCTTCGAATGTGTACATGTAATGCAGCTATTGATAGCTGCTCTATCCTTCACATTCATCTCGATGATCGAACACATGATGATGGTTTCACAATGACAGTTCAGCAAAGACTGAATGTGCAGCACCAATTCCGGTCATCTGAGTGGAGAAACAAAAACTGCCGCCATATTGGATAAACATCAGCTGACGTCATGTCAGTCATCTTTGACGACAGCACCCTCTGCTGGTGGTACTATGTACTAGGCCCAGACCAAGTGGTGAACATGATGTAAGCCGCCATCTTGGATAATGGTACTTGTGTTATCAGATGACATCATGTCCGCCGTCTTGGATTAAATCTACATCTACATCCATACTCCGCAAGCCACCTGACGGTGTGTGGCGGAGGGATGAGAGTGCCCTCTGGTGGTGGCACTGTGTACTAAGCCAATTTGAGTCCGTACTTGTGGTGAACACACTGGATGGCTCTACTGCATCAAATTGTTTAAATAAAGACTTATGTCCAGCACTGGTCGAGTCCTTTTCCCGCCAATCCCTAGGAAGAGGTGACTTATGTTAGTGGAGGTAGTCCAAGTGACATTTCTTCCCGCCATTTTGTTAGGGTAGTAAACGTGTGTTGCATTGTCCTGTTGGAATTTGAACTTCCCCACATTTTCTGGGGGAGGGAGTTAGGTTAGTGGAGGTAGGCCAACTGATCTTCTTTCCGCCAAAATTCAAACTTCCCGCCCAAATACCCTATCTCGAATTACGTCATGGTCACCATCTTGGATGACATCACGTGCTGTTGCCAGGTCTACATGCCGCCATCTTGGATGTCGTCATCGCCGCCATCTTGGATACATCTGGCAAGTAGGTTACAGTACGCTTGTTTGCCCACTGCTTGAATACTGCTCAGCAGTGTGGGATCTGTACCACATAGGGTTGATAGAAAGATAGAGAAGATCCAACGGAGAGCAGCGCGCTTCGTTACAGGATCATTTAGTAATTGTAAAAGCGTTATGGAGATGACAGATAAACTCCAGTGGAAGACTCTGCAGGAGAGACGCTCAGTAGCTCTGTACGGGCTTTTGTTGAAGTTTCGAGAACATACCTTAACTGAGGAGTCAAGCAGTATATTGCTCCCCCTACGTATATCTCGCGAAGAGACCATGAGGATAAAATCAGAGAGATTAGAGACCACACAGAGGCGTACCGACAATTCTTTCCAAGAACAATACGAGACTGGAATAGAAGGGAGAACCGATAGAGGTACTCAAGGTACCCTCCGCCACACACCGTCAGGTGGCTTGCGGAGTATGGATGTAGATGTAGATGTAGAATGGAGAGTGGGGGGATGCAAAGGTTGTCCCACTACTAGTCACCCGTACATATGGGGCTCTAATAAGTCGTTAATCTTATTATGATAATGTCACATTCAAAACCACCGTCGCATTTCCCTGTCAGTGGGCAGCGGGGAGAATGCTAATACTGTCGTCCTCATTCACGCATTTTGTGGCGTTATCTCGCCCACAGTTAAATTGCTTTTTGGTGGCTATGCCTGAGCCAGTACTTTAGGTTGTTTGGGGGAAGAGACCAAGCAGCGAGGTCTCATCGGATTAGGGAAGGATGGGGAAGGTAGTCGGCCGTGCCCTTTCAAAGGAACCATCTCGACATTTGACTGGAGCGATTTAGGGAAATCACGGAAAACCTAAATCAGGATGGCCGTACGCGGGATTGAACCGTCGTCCTCCCGAATGCGAGTCCAGTGAGCTAACCACTGCGCCACCTCTCTCGGTGAGCCAGTACTCATACAGCTTCTATACGGAATTTCTTCATCTGTAACTGTGTCCACACTATGACCGCCATCTACATTCGCTATTATTTTGTCCGTGAGCACAACTTGCGGACTATTGGCAAGATATCCATTCTTGGGCAAGCACAGATCACTCATTGTCAGACAGCGAATATCAGGATAAATTGTTAACCGTGCGAAAAACGTCTGAATGGTGGGTCATCTGATTAGGTTGCAAATTATTAAATTTCTTCTCCTGTCTACCAGATGGTGTCAACATATACTTCCCAATAATATCATGACTCAACAGTCTGTAGTTGCAAGCTCACTGTGGGTCTGTTGAATCCGCTCTCATATTTAAGACCTCTTCCATCCGTCTGAAAATCTGCAGTGCCTTGGTTGAGCTGCATAGTCTCTAAATCCTCAAAAACTTCAGAGTAAGGGCAATAGTGCACTATTGCGGCTACAGCCATGACCACGGCTGGCCGTGGCCACAGCTACTGTGACCAGGACTGCAGCTGGCCGGCACAGCTGGCAGTCGGTTGGCCGCAGCTCAATCACACCATGGAGATTACGGAGATAGCAACAGCTGTATACCTCTGGCATCGTCAGGTGAAACGAAAGAAGAAAAGATACTCGATACATCCTACGTTGCAATCCTGCTCTACAAATGGAATGTTTGTTACTTTTTTGTGAACTTCGTGAACACGTAGATAAATCCCTCAATTTCACTAGAATGTCTATAAAAACTTTTGACGAAATACTAAAGAAAACTGAGGACAGCATAAGGGGTACAAACATGGAAATGCAACAATGCATAGGAAATGAAGGGAAACTGCTAATCACATTAAGATAAGTTTTATTAAATAAAATTTTTACCAATAATGAAATTGTTGATGTTACATTACGTAGTAAGTAAAAATAACTTGATGATTCACCAAAACATGTAAGAACTATTGTTGTAACACGATTATCTATACTGCTGTTCTGGTAGAGACTATGCCGAATTATTATTTTGTGAAGAAGAAGAACTAGATTGCGTGGGGTAGGTTTCCTGATAATATCCTGTTCCATCACAAGATAACGATGTGGTGAGGAATATCTGGCTGATGATTGTGGACTGTGAAAAATGTACGCTCGGTAATGTTCGTAGAAAGATGTGTTTGGACAGTTAGGATGCATTCGAGCTTCTTCAATAATACTTAAGATTTTCGTTTTACAGACAACTTCAGGTGCTAAGGTGTTTCTATAACTCACTGACCAAAGACAAGAAAAAAAGCCTGTCCTTATCTGTCATCATTTGTGTGTCCAGTTGCTGCCTGGCATCTGCAGATTTTTGCAGAACATCGATTAGTTGTCTTCCAATTTAGTCTTCCGTTTTCCTTCTCTTACCGAGCACCCTAGCCTGGTATGGTCCACTTGGAACTTCAATTTCTGCTGGGGACTGATTCTCAACATTCTCAGGTGACGCGCTGCTATGTGTATGTGACAGTGGAGTGGTAATATTTAGAAATGATAGGAGGTTAAAATGCAGCTGCAGAACCACTTTTACCGGTTAATCTCCGTTTTTCTGGGCTGCGTGAATCTTTAATGTTACGCCATTTCTTCTGTAATGATATACCTGAAAAAATGAAATATTATCTTACCTACCAATAATGTCTATTCTTTGTAAACAGAAGCTACAAGTAGTGATATGTTAGATGACTTTCCACATACCATATGTGGTAGGAACTGATGGAACATACATTAATTTAAAGAAAATGGTTAGAACAATTCTGTTTATTAGATTATCTTAGAAAAATATTTCAAGGCATTTTGTTCAGAAAATGGTTGCCTTAAAAATAAACTATGCCGCAAAAGTGTGAAATAATTTAGTAATTTCTCCCTTTTAGGTATCTGGCAACTGGAAATTCGTTCGTTGATTTGAATCATGCTTTCCGACTTGGACTAACAACAGTCCGAGAAATTGTAAGAAGCGTATGTTCATCAATCTGGATTAGGTATGTTCAAATATGAGTGTTTGTCAGAACTGACCAAAAACGACTGGCTGCAAACAGCAAAAGATTTTGAAACTAAGGCCAATTTCTCAAACTGTTTCGGCGTCAATGATGGAAAGCATGTGCGACTGATGAAACCAGCAAACAGTTCATCAGTGTTCTTCAACTGTAAGAAATATTTCTCTATTTTATTAATGGCTGTTTGTGATGCAAACTATAAATTTGTCGCTGTAGATGTGGGATCGTATGGTAAATACGCTGTCTCAACGATATTCAGTGTTCTCTAAGCGAATATTGTCTAATAACTTGGGCATTCCAGAAGGTGAACACATTTCAGACATAAACAAAACGCCAGTGCCTTATGTATTTGTTGCTGACGACGCCTTTTCGCAGTCACACAGAACTGCGTGTCCATACGTAGGTAGGTCTGCAAATGGGTACAAAAAAAAGTATTGGACTATCGTCATTCTCAAGCAAGACGTTTCATAGAGTGCACGTTTGGGATACTGGGAAATAAGTGGAGGATCTTTTACAGACCTCTGAATGTGGATGTTCACCATAGACATTGTTAAGACACGTTGTGTTCTATACAACTATGTATGAAAGAGTGATGGTGATTAATATTTAGATATACTGTATGGATATCCTTCAGTTCATGAGGATATTCCACAATGAATACGTAGGTGTGCATCCAGTTCACACTACAGAAACGTTTTTGCCAATTACTTTGGACATGAAGGCGCTCTACCATGGCAGCTGGATTACATTCACTGAAGTCTGAATTATATGTACATGTTGTGTTAATAAAGATAAGTAAAAGTAATAGAATTTACACAGTTGTTCTGTTCCCGTGGTGCTGCGCATTCTCTGCCCCTGAACATCATAGTCACTTCCTCCCACATGATCTTTTTACATTTTTCTCAGCATATTCTTCAGATGACAAGTCCACAAAGCAGGCCTCTTCCTGATGTTTACAATAAATTTCTCCGTATGACAGAAAGATCCTTCTGCAGTAAACAAATAATAAAATGTAAAATATCTCCACAGGTGGAACTGCATTGACGGCTGGTCGCACACTGGCAGTGCAAAGTGTGCACTGCCCCATTCAGTTGCGTGTAGCTTTGGCTGCATGACGAAGTACCAGTTTTGCCAAATCCTAAAAAACGTACCCCCCCTAAAATCAATTCGAAATCCCCCTACATTTTCCTTCAAACACCCTAAAATTCCGAATAGGCATCTGTGTTTGACAGAAACATTGAACTATTAATAAAAACATTCAGGTAGGAAGAAATGATGATTTTATTTACATAGTTGTATTTTATACAATGCAACTTATAATCTAAATACCCTATTGTGATAAACAGACACTGGCGTTGTGATCATGTTAACTGATATAAAAATAGACACTTTCATGTAAGGATGTTTGGTTCAGCATAATGGAAATCCATTCTTTCGATAGTTCTGTGATCTATCACGAGCGACGCAAAGATGCGCAATATCCACCAATAGCAGTACAATACCATTCAATGCTTTTGTGGTACAAAGTTCTTTCCTGTTGCCTTGGAGACTAGAGAAAACCATTCCCATCATAGCCCCATTTACATATATATACATCTTAAATGTTGCCGACCGCAGCGCCGCCAGATTTTGTGTCCACTGCTGAAGCACACTGTGCAAACTCCTTTGCTCTAGTCTCTATGATCTCAACCTCTGTCGTTCGCAGTTTCTGTCTTTCTCCCAGAGTCCAACCCCCCCCCCCCCCCCCCAAAAAAAAAAAAAAAAAATCCCCCCATAAAAATGAAGCCCCTACAAAAAACCCTTTCCATCTATCCTCCCCCTAAATTTGGAGGGAAGACCCCTAAGTTGGCAACACTGCAAAGTGCTGGCCAAAGGGGGGGGGGGGTTGGCCGCTGCCGACTCTGTGCGCATTGCGTGGCACCTTTCCATGCAAACTTTACCGCATCCAACCAGCTGCAAGTCTGCCCGTGGCCGTGGCCACAATAGTGTGCTATTGCCCTAATAATGACTGTTCTGCAACGAGACAGAAATGTGAGGGAATACAAAAGCAGCACTCTTTTCATCTGGAGATCCTCCATATGTTGCACATTTCTTGATGTCTCCTCCCACAATTAATAAAATGTTCTGGGTTATTACACTGTGGTCAAATGAATTTCACATTTAAACCCAACATTTCAGCCCCATCAGTGGAGGATTGTACCTTCTTCAAGTGTTCGATTCACACCCTGACTCGCTACTGACAGCAGCAAAATTCAGTTTACGTGTACTCACATGCAGTGGCGTGATGCGACGTATTTTGAATACCCGAGCGCAATTGGTCATTGTCTATTGCTATCGTCCACTGTTGCTTTCACCCCATAGTCCATAGTGGAAGATTGGAGCACATTATCTTCAGCTCCGGGATCCAAATGTCATTCAATTTCACACCCTCCTTCTTCCTACGTGGCGGTCTGCTGGCTACAAAGTATATTTCACAGCATGTTCTCCATTGAAAATGCCCTCCTCACATGGGATAAAAAGCTGAGTTTAAATATGGAATCCATCTGCGCACAGCCCAACAGCCCAGAACATTTTATTACCTGTCAGTCGATAACTTCTTTTACTGGACAGTTTAGATGTTATTTTTCAGAGTTCGTTTGTTTTCGATAGTTTATATATTTTTTTATTTTATATTATTAAATTAGTCCATACACTGTGTCTTTTCGTTATTTAACCTGGAGAATTTCAATATAGTCCTGGTATACCAGTCATGTCTTATTACTACTGATGAAGCCCTTACTGCTAGACACCAAATTAGTGACAAAAGCGTCTATATCCAACTGTTTGCTACAAACACGGCCATCTCGACTTTAAATATCCCTTAAAGCACACTAAAATACTCAAAATGTATAATTTCAGTACAGACTATTGCTATTGCATAATTGGTGGACAAATTGTAAATAGTAGCACTTACATGAAAGAAGATGAAACAGTATTTTGACTCTGCTGAAAATTTTGCTACAAGCAATTGGCCATCTTTGTAACCAGGCTACAGAATCCTTTTCATATCGCAAAATTGGCGCACATCTGACAAGTAGTTAATAGTCTGAGAAACTGCATTTACTGCTTATTGGAGGTAAGTGCTCACAATAAGCACCACACTTAAAAAATATACAGAAATGAAATATAGTGCTTCTTGTATCACTTGTCCTCATCTCTTTTTCCAAGGTTAGTTACCCCGATCAAATATTTTCGTAAACACACATGTTCATATAATGATAGAACAGTGGTGGAGCTACTGTCCCATCCAGAATGGCGGCTGCACCTCATGGTCCAGTTAACGATAGAAAATTTATGCTAAAAATTCGTGTAGTAAATTTTAGTTCAGTGGTTGGGTGGAAGGCTATGAATAACACACTAAAAATTCCATGCTAGCGGGAGTGTGAGTGTTCATGTGGAAAGCGGTGGTGGTGGTGGTGGTGGGGGGGGTCAAGCATTCAAAGGACTTTTTTTACGTTTTCTTGAATAATTCGAAAATCGCAGCTTCTGACGCAAATGTTTCCCAGCAAAACATTAAACATTAAATTTCCTACAAAACACATCTTATTCATTTTTCCTCTAAGACTGATAGTTTCCACATTACAGGGGATGGAAAAATTATAGATTTTTAAAAGCAGTGTGTTAGGTGAGAGTGCCCAATTATCGGATAGTTCCCATGTATTGGATAGTAAGGTTGATGATAATGATTTATTGATCCATTTTCATCTACAGCTGCACAATGTGCAAGAGATAATTGGATTTTTATGTTAATATTAACAGTTTTACATATAATATACCTTTGTACATAATAACACACATTAATATATCAATTAATGATGAATACTTAAATAAACATTGTTACGCTATGTACAGACAGATAATATACAAATGTTCTGTATTTATGACGGTATTCATTTACTGTGTAAAAGTAGTGATCAACCAAGTACGACTTCAATTTAGTTTTGAAGTGACCAATGTTTTTTATGTGTTTAATGGTAAGGCATTGTATAGTTTGGTACTATGATGGATAAGACTGTTTTGAAGTAACTTTGTGTTGGCGCTTTGAACACGTACATTTAATTTTTGTCTTGTATCATAGCTGTGTATTGTGTGATTTTGAGTGGTGAGTGGTCTTTTTGTGTGTAAGTTTTGCTTTAAATACATTATATTTTCAAGTGTATATATGCAAGGAAGTGGCAGGATCATCCTTTTTTGCAACAATGGTCTACATGATTTGCAATTATCTACCCCTTCCATTATTCCTAAATTTTTTTTTTTTTAATTTTAAATGTTTTGATGGCATCTTCAGAATTTTCCCAGAAGATAATCCCATACTGGAGGTGAGAGTGTACAACTGCATAATATACACACTGAAGAGTGTTGTAGCTGGTACAATTTTTTAATGTATGTAACACATAAAAAAGAAGTACTTAATTTTTGCTCATTTGCTCAATATGTACTTTTCATTTCAAGTTGTCTTGTAGATTATGTCCAAGAAATTTGGTGCAGGCTGTTTTGGTAATTGCCTGTCCATATAATTCTAGATTGGGTGATATCAGAATTTTTTGTTTGTGCTATGTGTATATCCATAGCTACAGTTTTCCAGTGTTTATTATTAAGTCATTGTTATTAAAGTAACATGTTAGCCTGTCAATCGCTTCTCTTTCGTTTTTTACAAGAGTTTCTTCTGAGTTTCCTGTATTTAGAACACTCATATCATCAGCAAATTGAAATATTTTACTGCTGTCATTGCTTATATTTAGGTCATTCACATAGAGTAAGGAAAGGACAGGACCAATTACTGATCCTTGTGGCACTCCATATTTAACAGTCAGTAGCTTGGAATTATATTTCCTAATAACAGTATACCTTCCCTGATCTATTTCCACATATTATTCCCTGTTCTTAAGATAAGAGCTAAGCCAGTTGTTAGCTATTCCCATAATGCCAAGATTTTCTAGCTTGTGTAGCAATTTGTCATTATTTATGGTGTCAAATGCCTTTGGCAAATCTAAAAATATGCCCATGGTAAGCTTTTTTGTTGTCTAATGCTATCAGTGCCTCTAATAGAAAGGAGTGAACTGCTGATTCGGTTGAATGGTTTGCTCTAAAACCGTTGTTAAGATTCTGACAGAATGCCATTATTCTCTAAGAAGTCTGTTAGTCTCTTATTGAAGAGCCTTTCTAATATTTTTGAGAAAACAGACAGAAGTGCCAATGGTCTGTAGTTGGAAATATCATCTTTGTTTCCTTTCTTGTATAAGGGCTTTACTTTTGCTATTTTCAGACATGAAGGAAAAGTTCCTGTCGCAAAAGATCGGTTACATAGGTGAGTTAAGAGCTCAGTGTTCAAGTCCCCACATTTCTTTATAATGGAATCAGGTATATCATCTATACCTGAGACTTTTTATTGTAACCTGTACTACTTCTACATTTGATGGGTACAGAAACATTGATTTGCTTGAGACTTTTTCCCACGTTTCTGTATGCTGTTTTCTATTGGAGGTCTGTTGTAGTAGTTTCTTTGTTACATTTATAAAATAGTTATTAAACATATTAGCAACTTCCTGTGAGTTAGTAATGTTTTCCAAGCCCGCCTTTAATACAATATTATTAACTCTATTTTTGTAAGATTAGGTTTCTTTCTTTGCAACTTGCCAGATTTAAGCATTCTTTATTATTTTATTTAAGATAGATTTATATTTTGTAAAGTAACTATCAAACTCCTGAGTTGTATTGTAGCTTCTTGCATTATTGTGTAGGTACCATTTTCTAGCACAATATTTCCTTATACCACTAGTAATCCACTTGTTGCTTTTAGTCGTTTGCGTTGTTTTGGCTTTCAATCAAGTAACAACTGCACTCTGTTGGAGGTGGCAGGAACTGTTAAGTATTGGTTCGCTTGGACGCCATTTTGAGTTTTGATGCAGCACGAAGTGTGCTTTCTTGTGAAGTGGTTGCCTGAGTGAATTCAGAGTTTGGAAATATTCTACAGAGGGAAATACGGAAGCGTCCGATACCACCCGTCTGCTTGACCCATGACGGCACAAATATGGCAGAAACGACAATCCACTACGACTCTAATATGGCGCCTATGATGTCATTATGTAAACATGACAACAAACACGAAAATACATCGAAAAACCAACACACACACCTTCCACAAAAAAACCTAATCAAACTAACGGGACAAGCGTGGGAACTTGTGGGTTTTTGGGTGGGGACAAACTAAATATAAACACACGCCACTACACAAACAACAAAAAAACACTAAAATAACAAGAGCCCATAACCTTCCCAAATTCCACTACACACAAAATCCACTGGAATCGATCACTTCCCTTGACCTATATACGACAACAGAAACAAACGGTACCACACTATAAATCTCAAAACTTTCACCACCACCACACTTAATCCTACCACAAAAAAACACCTAGAAAATCAAAATTGGAGTTGAACACTTCCCTTGACCTGTTATCCTTGACATCTCCACATACAGCCGTGCCTGGTCAGAGACGCTGGAAGTTTAGTAAGCCTCATTTCTTCACGACTTCAGCCAACAGGCCAAATAGCTGAAGAAATTTTATTAGAGACAATGCAGTGTCCCCCATTATCGCCGACAACCAAAAACTGTTGACCTCGTCCGTCATATCCATACCTACCAAAGACATAAACAAAGCAAGTTACCAAAATTCACACACGATGAACAGAGAAGAAACTACAATAACGTCGACATAACATAACCAAAATGGTTAACTCACTGAAAAATATTCCGCTGAAAGCACAGTCACCACCGATACCACACATGTGCGATGCTACCGGGCAAGTGAATCCCATATGCCACATAACACGCTACGCATAAACACACCACCAGAGAGAACCACCGACCGCAACAATACGCCACCTATAAACACGCCACACACGCAAACTAAACCAAAAACATCACCTAACACACAACACATAAACACTCCACCAGAGAGCACAACCGATCACATCAAAACGACACCTACAAACACGTCACCCTCACAAACTAAACTCCGTGCCGTTGTGACGTCACACACCACACTCGCCTTACGTCACGGGTCAAAGCCGACGGGTGGAATCGGACACGCAGGCATTGACTAAATATAAGTGTATACGGTTTTGTGTTATATATAGTGGGAAAGCTCATAGTTTCAACTTCTGAACAATAGCTCGAAATAATGTGTTTGTTAAATACTGTCTTTGTTATATGCTGGTGTTACCTTTCAAGCGTGGGTTCCTTTTTATCGGATATCCGGTAGTCGGCTTAGCTTTTTTTTTTTACTTATGTTATATTTCTTTTGTACATATCATTGTCGAAACCAAGCAATGTTAGAAGCAGTAAATGCCGTTAGAGAGGAGTAATGCGGGTATTTGAAAGCAGCAAAAATCTGCCACGTTCCCAAATTAACCATAGAAGAACCATAGCACAAAACTGAAAATATTGAAAGTTTGGTTAACAAAAAACCAGGAAAATCTTGTGTTAGGAAATGAATTGGAAGAAGAATTGATACGCTATTGTAAAGCAATGAAAAGTAGGTAATTTGGGTTACGGTCATGTGACGTAAGGCAACTTGCTTTCCAATGAGCAGTGAGAAATAACACCGAACATCCGTTCGCGCTTTCAAAAGAAGCAGCGGGGAAAAAAATGGTTCAGAAATTTTCTAAAGCGCCATCCCTGTCTTTGTTTAAAAAGACCAGAGTCCGTTTCTTTGGCTCGAGCTAAAGGTTTTCCAAAGAAAAACGTTGATTCCTCTTTCGACCTCCTGGAACCTGAGCTAGAAAAGATCGGTTTCAATCCCGCCAAAGTGTTTAACGTAGATGAAATGGGAATAACCGTTGTTCAGAATCGACGTACAAAAATTATTAGTTTAAAGGCTACGAAGCAGGTGGGAAGTTTGTCATCACAAGGAAGTGGATCCCTGATGACATAGGTAGCTTGCATGAGTGCAGCTGGCATGTTTGTTCCGCTACTGATTGTCTTTCCTCGTAAAAATATGAAAGCGCAATTGTTGAATGGTTGTCCTCCAGAAACAATTGCAAGCTGTCACCCCTCACAATGGATTCAGCTCCATATTTTTACAGAATGGTTGAAGCACTTCTTACAGTTTACAAAACCATCCACCGACAGCCCAATTATATTGATATTTGACGGGCATTTCTTCCACACGAGGAACATCGACGTGCCTGAACTAGCTCGGATACATGGTGTAATAGTCATGTGTCTACCACCACACACAACACACCACCTCCATCCATTAGATGTAGCCTTAAATGGATCATTCAAACAATATGACAGCCAAGAAATAGAGTCCTGGATATCTAAACATCCCTTTAGGGCAGTTACAGCATATCAAGTCGGGGAATTGATGGGGAAGGCATATGCTAAGTGCGGATATCTTGAAATTTTGGTGAGTGGTTTCAAAAAATGCGACATAATCCCCTTTAACAGGATTGTTTTTTCAGAACTGGACTTTATCCAATTAGGTAATGGGCATGAGAAAAATCCTAACAATAATCCTCAACTTCTGGAGCCCGCGCAAACGAAAAAAGTTGTTTCACCATTACATGTGCATCCACCTCCAACTGTCAACCAAACAAATGCAACAGCATGTCCCACTGGTAAAGCCATTACAATCACTAGCTCGCATTTCAAGAAGTTGCTTGAAGAAAAGTTGCAATTACAAGGCCCAACAGATAAGCCTAGGGCCAAACCACGTCCATCAAACACAAAACCAACCGGAGCCCAGTCAGAACATTCATTTTCAGAAAGGTCAACAGCATTACCAAGAAGGGATGGAAAACATTTGTATGTGATCACTGTAATAAATTACGCAAGCAATGCACAGTATATAAATTAATAACGCCTTTATGTTATGTAAGTAAGGTTTTTTGTATGTTATCTATTAAAAGTAGCCTACTTAAAAGATAAAGTATGTTTCTTCTTATATCGAATTGTACTTAATCCTGACTACTATCCGATAATAGGAACCTGAATTTAAAAACAATGAAATGCTCATAAATCGGATAATGTACAATTTGTGACCAAAATAATGTTGTTGTTGTTGTGGTCTTCAGTCCTGAGACTGGTTTGATGCAGCTCTCTATGCTACTCTATCCTGTGCAAGCTTCTTCATCTCCCAGTACCTACTGCAGCCTACATCCTTCTGAATCTGCTTAGTGTATGCATCTCTTGGTCTCCCTCTACGATTTTTACCCTCCACGCTGCCCTCCAGTACTAAATTGGTGATCCCTTGATGCCTCAGAACATGTCCTACCAACCGATCCCTTCTTCTGGTCAAGTCGTGCCACAAACTCCTCTTCTCCCCAATTCTATTCAATACCTCCTCATTAATTATGTGATCTACCCATCTAATCTTCAGCATTCTTCTGTAGCACCACATTTCGAAAGTTTCTATTCTCTTCTTGTCTAAACTATTTATCGTCCATGTTTCACTTCAATACATGGCTACACTCCGTACAAATACTTTCAGAAACGACTTCCTGACACTTAAATCTATACTCGATGTTAACAAATTTCTCTTCTTCAGAAACACTTTCCTTGCCATTGCCAGTCTATATTTTATATCCTCTCTACTTCGACCATCATCAGATATTTTGCCCCCCTAATAGCAAAACTCCTTTACTACTTTAAGTGTCTCATTTCCTAATCTAATTCCCTCAGCATCACCCAACTTAATTCGACTACATTCCATTATCCTTGTTTTGCTTTTGTTGATGTTCATCTTGTACCCACCTTTCATGACACTGCCCATTCCGCTCAACTGCTCTTCCAAGTCCTTTCCTGTCTCTGACAAAATTACATTGTCATCGGCGCCACAAAGTTTTTATTTATTTTACATGGATTTGAATACCTACTCCAAACTTTTCTTTTGTTTCCTTTACTGCTTGCTCAATATACAGATTGAATAGAATCGGAGAGAGGCTACAACCCTGTCTCACTCCCTTCCCAACCACTGCTTCCCCTATCAATAATGAAAACCTGGGTAAAATATTATATTTTGTTCAGATGCTTGTGACATGTGAAAGTGTATCTTATTTTAACATAGCATGAAATAAAGTACATCAAATATAATCATAAGGAAAAGTATCCGATAATCAGGCACTCTCCCGTACTGTTTACTAGTAAATGAAATGGATTAAGAACATCTGTTAAATTTTTGTACCTCATCTATGTACAGTAGAACTGTATTTAGGGTTGAATTGTCTTTTGAGAGTGTGATGAGCTAAAGGGGAGGGTGTGGAGATGCTTGAAGGAAGTCAGATAGATTCTGGTCACGCACTTCCTTCCTTTGCAGGTCTGCAAGATGAAGAGCAAGCAGGTGAGTCTCCATTCTGTCTTCCCCACTATGTTAGAAGAAGCAATTACAGGGTGTTTCACAAAGTTAAACTGACCTTTTTGTAGAGAATGACCGGTGACACAGTGCAGATACATGCCAGGGGGGGGTGTATATTTTCCGCATAGTGTGTTAACACTAGATGAAGTACAGATATGACTTACCAAAGCTTGATTTGTGGTGGTACAAAATAATGTTCAAAGATTTTTAATTAGAAAAAACTAGCCCCTGGTATGTTACAGTACTGGAACCTCTTTTTTTTTTTACAAATCAAGCACTGTGACTTACTAACAATACCAACACAAGAAATGCATCTGTACAAAATCTACTTAAACCTCTGCAGACCTGCCAGAGGGGGAAACTGATTCTTATGATATTGCAGTGCCTGTGTTGTCCAGATTTACAATACAATGTTCCTTCAGACATGCATGTCTGTCTGAAGAAACAGGCACTGCAACGACCAAAGCCATTATGAATGAGATGTATTCGCAGTTGCTAATATGGACAACTACCAGCGGTATAATCGAATGATGACAGTGAAAATTTGTTCCAGACCAGGGTTTGAATCCGGATTTTTTACTTATTACCAGTCGTTGCTTTATCATTAGGCTATCTAAGTGTGGTCCACTGTGAGACCCAAACTTCCATATGTCATCAACCATGTGTACACAACCTGAACTCATACATTCATATGTATGTTCCCATTATGTGGGAGACATTTTAATTGAAAGCCACTTGCTTTAGAATTGTGATGCAATATTTCTTTGGACATAAAAGCATGTCCAAAGCAACAGGCTCTGTGGCAACTACATCCATTATGAAATACATGAAATGTATTTGCAGTTGCAAATACAAACAACCATCACCTGTATAAGAGCCCTTAATCTTCCATCACTCATTACAGAATTATAAATTTTAATGAAATGAATAATGAAATGATGCAATCTACAACAGATAAAAAATAAAAAGTAACAAAGACAGAATAACAACTGATTTTAATGATGAAAAGTACGAAGAATAGAAATGGGTGCATGGCTATGTATTGGGAGGAAATGAACTTGGGCGTTACGTGATGAACAATGTATGACGATGTCAGCCATCAAAACTTTTTCCCGAGAAACTTATGATGGCCAGTGTGGATGCCACCATTTGAAACGCATTGCAGAAAGTTTTGATGGGGCACGATGTGATGTGACATGTCGGCCAGTGTCAATTGGCCTTTTTTCTTCTTGATTAGAGATGATTTTTTTCGCTTAAAATGTTATTTAATGAAAACTGCTTCATCATCTTAAGTTCTTATTTTTACACACTATGGGAGCCAACTCTGTTGCGTTATTGTAAAACCTAAATAATCTTTCGCTTTCACATAGCTGATCTCAGTTGTAGAAGAACACTCAGTGATACTGGTAATATATCCAACTTGTCATAGAACATTTCCAATTTGCCACAAAAATGAAGTACCATAGCAAAATAAAGATTAAGAAGACAAAAAAGTACAAAAGTAATTTAGCATCAGTTAGGGCAGCAAAAATAGGTAAACGTCTCGTTATCAGACAACAAGATCATCAAAACTTTCTTTCAGAGAAACACTGACATGACATGACATGCATTGAAGACCTGTGAGAATGCCGCCATTTGAAATGGATCATGGAGTGTCCTGACATTATGTGATGCCCAAGTGAACTGGCCCTTTTTTACTCTTTGACCACTGCAAATTCTCATATAAAGCAGAAGAGAAATGGATGAAGGAAAAGTTTGAGAAAATAGAAAATTAGAGTGTCGAGGGAAATACAAAATGATGTATAGGCAACCTCAAGAAATAGTCCCTGAAGGCAACAAGAGAAATAAAAGTAGAATGATAATTAATAGTAGGGACAACAAGAAGAGTTTAAAATATGAAAAGAGTACATACGTAGTAGATCTACATGGGGCAAAACATAGACCATGTAGCATACCTATTGAAGATGAATAAGCAGTAAATGAAGTAGAAAATGGATACCAAGTAATGGAAAATGAGGTGTTAAAGGCTTTAATGAAATGAAAAATTATACAGCAAATGGAGTGGATGATATGCTACCAGAAGTATTTAAGAATCTAGCAAATGAGAGAATAAAATATATTGTATTCTTGAAGTTTATGAATGTGAGGAGTGACCAAAAGACTTCTTAACTGCAGTAACAACATCCACTAAAAATAGAAAAATGCCATTTAGTGAAAGTGTTACCAATTGTGTTGAACAGGAGAATATTTACAAAAATAGAAAGCTTTATAGATTAAGAAGAATTTTGTTTGAGAAGATCAAGATGAAAAAGAGATGCAATAGGATTTTTAGAGCATTAGAAGAGATGTATATTAATCATAACAGAGAAGTTCATAATCATCATTATCAAGTAGCATCTCCAGTTTTGTGGGTGCTGGTGGTGAGCCTCTTCCAACTTTTTCTATCCTTCCTCAGGAATCCTATCCCAGAGGAGACCACTTTCAGCTATGTCCTTCTTAAATATGCAAATCCATCTTCTCCTTGACTGTCCAACATGTCTTTCCTCATTTGTAGTCATTTCAAGAAATTTTTTGGTTATTCTTGTTTCTTCCATCTGTTCCATATGACCATACTATCTTAATCTAGATTGAAAGAGGTTTTCTATTCTGGGCTTTGCACCCCCCCCCTCCCCCTCCCCCCTCTCACATCCATCCTGTTCTTTTCTGTGCCATAGTGCAGTTCAGAGAGTACAGTGGTACGAGATATTACAAATTTTAAGAGAAGAGGGAGTAGACAGAAGAGAAAGCAAGCTAATTAAGAACCCATAAATAGAGCAGAAAGTCAAGGTACAAACAGGAGAAAATACAAATGAAAGCCTATCAGGCAGAGGGTGCTCTCGCCCATTTTATTTAATATATATTTGAAAAAGAACTGTAAAAAATGTTTTGAATGAAACAAGAGTATATCTACCAGCACAGAAAGGACAGAATTAAAAAATTCACTGATAACACAGTGTTTTGAAAGAAGATAAATAAACTGGTAGAAGATCTGAGTATTTCAGGCCAAGAGTATGGCATGAGAATTAATATTAAGGAAATAAAGTGTATGGTCATTGGTAAAAAAGGAAAAGAATACAACCAAAAGGTTACAACAGGACGAAATTAAACAAGTATAAAGTTACGAATATTTAGACACCTTAATAAAGGAGGTATGACGTACATACAACTAAATGAAACCAGAATTAGAGTTTTCTAAGGAAGAATTCAAGAGGAAAAGAAGCTACTATATGGAACACTGAACAGATAACTGAGAAAATAACTGGTGCAAGATTTTGGTGTAGTGTGGTTTTGTATGGTGCAGAAATTTAGGTGTTAAGGAAGTAAGATGAAAATAGAGTAGATGTGGAGGAGGATGGAGAACATAAACTGGACAAACGGAGATAAGAACGAAGAAGTGTTGGTGAAAAAAAGACAAGTATTACATGAGTGTTTAAAGAGAAAAAAGAAATGGTTGCACTCTAAGATGATAACACTTACTGACAGATGGTTTAGAAGGAGGTGGTGAAAGGAAAAAAAGATGAAGTAAAAGACACCAATTGATATATAATGTGAAATTGCAAAATAGTTATGTAATCACAAAAAAGACAAAAGAGAGAAAAAATGGACAGCCAGTATTACGTACAGACCTGCCAAATTGCCAGAATACTAAAAATAAAGGGGTGTGTGCTAGATATATATTTACCTATTTTACATATTTTTTTTTTGCTGAGTAGGAATTGTATTTGCTTTAGATGCATTGTCTAAGCTTTTGAGTTGTTTATCTATTTTAACTTGTTAGACAGCTGAAAACCAAAGAATTTTACATGCACTGTTTCATTTAATGTATGACCATTAATATCTACTTTTGGTGCACAAACTTTGCTTGAAGACATTACCAGTGCGTGTCTAATTTAATTTTCTTTTCAAGGTGACCAGTAATTTAATAGTGCTCAAAAGAAACATTTCTTTGTTGATGCCTGTAAAACTTGTTTAGCAAATGACTGATTTTCACCTTGTTTCCAAAATTTTGGAAGAAGATATTACAGAGAAATGAGTGAAATGAATATCTGTCTCAGAATGTTAACCAGCCAGTCCTGCCAAAATGGCTGCAAAATGACTGCTCACCAGAAAGCAGAAGTGTTGAGTTGTTAATAGGCACACACGTAAGAAAGAAAAATTACACACACACACACACACACACAGAGGCATATGCTTACAAACACTTACGTGTATTTTAGTTTTATTCTTAATTCCCCAAAGGATAAGTCTGAAAGCTAGCAAGTTATTTTTCTTTTGTGTATGCCTATTGACAACTCAACACTTCTGGTTTTTGGTGAGTGGTCTCCTTTAACTCCATTTCTACAAGAACCTTCCTACAACTTCAAAATGGTTGCGAGGAAACTCAATTAAGTGGGTACCTGAAAACATTTCATATGTAAAGTCTATACAGTTACTTAAAATAAATTTTAATGTTTTGGTTCTTTTATCTTTCCTTGATCTTAATGTAGTTGCCATTTTAAGGCAAAGAGAAGAATGTAACAAGTTTTTTATCTTCTGAAAAAAGTATTTTATGGAAAATTCTGGCTGCAAGAAGATGAAGGATAGACCTAAAGCCTCAAAAATTAGATAAATGAAAATGAACTGCATCAAATACATCAATTGGTATACATGAAAATAAATGGATCCCATAATGACTTGGAGCCATGAAGAATACAGAATGCATCAAGATACACATTAACAAAAGGGAATATGGTAATGAAAAATTCTTGGTGGAACATTAATAGTAGAAGGAGTAAATGCAACAACTCAACATTCATTTGACACATTGAATTGTTGATAGGCACATAAAAAAACTGAGAACGTTGCTAGCTTTGGAACTAATTCTTTCTCAGAGCTCATAGACTACTTAGTTCTGGCTGACTATGTTCTGCCATTACTGTAGTTCATCTGGGGTGTTGGGCTCTACATCTACAACTATACTCTGCAAACCACTGTGAGGTGCATGACATAGGATGCGTCCCAATGTACCAGTTATTAGAGTTCCTTCCTGTTCCATTCATGTATGGAGCATGGGAAGAATGATTTTTTGAATGCCTCTGAGCATGCAGTAATTATTCTAATCTTATCCTCATGGTCCCTCTGTGAACAGTACATAGGGAGTTGTAGCATATCCCTAGAGTAATCATTTAAAGCAATTCTTGAAACTTTGTTAATAGACTTTCTCAGGATAGTTTACATCTGTCTTCAAAAGGCCCCATTTCAGTTCCTTCAGTATCTCTGTAACACTCTCCCATGGATTAAAAAAAAACCTGTGACCACTTGTACTGCCCTTCTCTGTGTACATTCAGTATCTGCTGTTAGTCCTATCCAGTATGGGTCCCACACACTTGAGCAATACTCTAGGACGGGTCATACGAGTGATTTGTAAGCAATCTCTTTTGTAGACTGATTGCACTTCCCCAGTTCTACCAGTAAACTGAAGTCTACCACCTGCTTTACCCATGACTGAACTTATGTGATCATTCAATTTCATTTTAAGTGTCGCACGCAGGTACTTGTGTGAGTTGGCCGATTCCATCAGTGATTCATTGATATTATAGTCATAGGATACCACATTTCTTCATTTTGTGAAGTGCAAAATTTTGCATTTCTGAACATTTAAATCAAGTTGCCAATCTCTGCATCATGTTGAAATCTTATCAAGATCTGACTGAATATTTATGCAGCTTCTCTCAAAAATAACTGAATCATCTACAAAAAGCCTAATTTTACTATTAATATTGTCTGCAAGGTCATTAACATACAACATGAACAGCAAGGGTCCCAGCACACTTCCCAGGAGCACTCGCAAAGTTACTTTTACATCTGGCGATGACTCTTCACCCGAGATACCGTGCTGTGTCCTCCCTACCAAAAAGTCCTCAATCCAGCCACAAATTTCATTGATACCTCATATGATCATACTTTTGACAATAAGCATAGGTGTGGTACTGAGTCAAATGTTTTCAAAAATTAAGAAACATTGCATCTACCTGGTTGCCTTGATATGAAGCTTTCAGTATGTTGTCAGAAAAGTGCGGATTGGGTTTCACATGGTCAATGTTTTCGGAAACCATACTGATTGGCACTGAGGTGGTCATTCTGTTTAAGATACCTCATTATGTTTGAACTCAGAGTATGTTCTAAGATTCTACAATGAATCAATGTTAAGGATATTTGACAGTAGTTTTGTGGATTATTTTTACTACCGCTCTAGTAGGCGGGTGCGACTTGTGCCTTTTTCCAAGAACTGATCATGGTTTTTTGTTCAAGGGATCTGCAGTAGATTATAGTTAGAAGAGGGGCTAACACAGTCGCAAATTCAGTTTAGAATTTGACAGGGATTCCATCAGGGCCTGAAGCTTTGTTCAGTTTTAACATTTTCAGCTGGTTCTCAACACCACTGACAGTGATACTTGTTTCACCCATTTGTTCAGTACAGCGAGGATTAAACTGCAGAAATTCTCCAGGATTTTCCTTTGCAAGGGAAACTTCGAAAACAGAGTTAACCATTTCAGCTTTTGCTTTGCTACCCTCAATTTCAGTTCCTGTCTCATTCGCTAGGAACTGGACACTTACTTTGGTGCCACTGATAGCTTTTACATATGACCAGAATTTCTTTGGATTTTGTGGAATGTCATTTGACAATATTCTGCTACAGTAGTCATTGAAGGCATCATGGATTGTTCTCTTGATAGCCAAATGTTTTTCCTTCAGCATCGCTCTGTATATAGCCCTATGCTTTGTTTTACACTTATTATGTAGTAATCTCTGCTTCTCTAGAAGTTTCTGTACAATGACTGTATACCTCGGAGGTTCCCTCCCACTATGAACTGTTCTACTGGGTGCATTCAGTGCATGGTCAGCTATTCTTTTAAACTTGAATCAGAGTTTTTCTACCTGCTCCAGACCTGTGCTGAAAGTTTCACATTCCCCATTGAGATATGACATTACTGATTTTTTTATCTGCTTACTGAACATATATATCTTTCTGATTGTTTTAGATGGCCTTGGTACTGTGGTAATCATTGTTGCCACTGTGGTCACTGATATCAGTTTCCAGATGGACACTCTCAAAGAGGTCAGGTCTGTTTGTGGCCATTAGATCCAATACATTTCTGTCATGAGTAGGGTCCCTAACTAGCTGTTCTAGGTACTTTTTAGAGAAGGTATTTAGTAAAGTTTCAGAGGATGTCTTATCACGTGCACCACTAACAAAACTGTCATTTTCCCAATTAATTGTTGGATGATTAATGTCTCCATCAATGATTAAAGTGCGCTTGGGGAACTTTCGTACAAGTGAACTGTTGTGTCAGGTGGAATGGGTGAAGGGAGAAAGGGAGGGGCAATTCAGGAATTGTCGATGACTGCTGAGAGGGAAAGGCAACAGGTGCATGAGGCAGGAATTGGGTACCAATGAGCTCATTTTGGCTGCAGGCAGCAGGAATTGGGCAGAGTGCACAATGATGAGGAGAAATGGGTTAGGAGAGGAGACAGAAGAGAGGGAGAGAGATTTTAGGAGGAAGCTTGTGAGTGCAGGATGAGTGAAGCTACACTCATGGGGCAGGGTTGGAATTGGTGTGGAGCAGGGGTTAGCAGAGACTGATGTCGAAGGATTACAGGATGAAATTAAAACAATTACAGCCCTTGGTCACAAAAATGAAGTCGTTTTGACCAAGGTTTTAGCTACTTCTAAGAGTGCCTTCATCAGAAATAAAACATTTGAAACTGGCATGTCACGTATAAAATAAGTATGAAGTGATAATGCTTTAGTCACAAAATATTAAAATAGAAAACATAGAGGCAGGCTACTAAGGGCTGCACCACATGTCAAGCTGCGGTAGCATCACTCAGAGAGTCTGCCTCCATGTTTTCTGTTTTAATATTTTATGACTAAAGTGTTATCACTTCATATTTATTTTATATGTGACATGCCAGTTTTAAATGTTTTATTTCTGATGAAGGCATTCTTGAAGTGGCCGAATCCTAGGTCAAAAAGACTTTATTTTTGTGACCGAGGGCTGCAATTGTTTTAATTTTACCTTGTAATGGGTGCTGAAAATGCAGCAATGTTTAATGCTTGAAGATTATAGGATGGAAGGATGCGTTGCAAGGGCAGTTCACATCTGCATAATTCAGAGAATCTGGTTTTGGGGGGAGGGCCTGGTGGTGTGGGTTGTGAAACAGCATTTGACATTGAGCATGCTGTGGTCAGTAGTGAGAGCAGCTCTGTTCTTGGCCACAGCATGATGGTGGCTATTCATTCTGGTGAACAGCTGGTGGTAATTTCCACATAAAATATCATGCAAAAGTTACAACAGAACTGGTATGTATGGTATGGCCTCTTTCACAGGTGGGTCCTGCCACTTATAGTATAGGCTATACACCTCACAGGACTGGTATGTTATATGTGAGACAGGCACATTTGGCAAGCCTTGCACCTAGGTCTTCCACAGTGGTATGACTCATGTGTAAGTTGGTTGGGAGCAGGTGTGGCATAATGATGGACTAGGATATTTCATGAAATGGCTGGTGGAATACCACTGTGGAATGAATGGGCAGTATTGCTGGTAGGATGTTTCTGATTTCCAGGAATTATGATGACTAGTTGAAGCCTTGGCAATGATATGGTTAAATTGTTCCAGTCCAGGATCATGAACCTAAGTCAGACAAAGTATTTGGAGTTTTGTTTGGTTAGGAATGCTTCCCTAGGTGGCTCATAAACAGATTGGTATAGGACACTACCAAGTGGGTGTGCATGGCTGTATAGTGTATTTGTTTGTATATCTACCCTTCAAAGTAGAAGTAGTTAAGTGTAAGGATGTAGTTTGTTTATGCATATAAAGTATGAGGCGGTGGATCTGGAATTGGTAGAGCATGGTACAGGTAGTGTGCAATATTAGTAAGGCCTTATGTTGGAATGGGAGATGTTGATGTAAAAAGGTAATATCACCTGTGATGAGTAGGGATTCTAGTGGTAATGGGGTGAGAGTGGTCGAGAGATGGTGAAGGAAATGGTTTGTGTCCTTGATATGGGAAGCTGGACTGTGGACAATAGGATGGAGGTGTTTGTCAGAAGAATCGAGATACTTTTCATGGGAACACAATAATCAGCTACAGTGTGGTGTCTAGGATGGTTAGGTTTATGGCATTTGGGAAGCATGCAGAAGATAGGTTATGCTGGGGGCTAGCTGAGTTGAGGAGGGAGATGGATTCAAGCAAGAGGTTATGGGATGGGCCTAAGGATTTGGGAATGGACTAGGTGTAATACTGGACTTCTGGAATGGATTGCTGTGGTAGGGCTTGAAGGTGGAAGAACTGGACAGCTGGCAGATATCTTCTGTCAAGTAATTACTGTGGCCTTAAAGAGTGGTGGAGTCTTTCTTCACTGGCAGGATGATTAAATTGGGGTCTATCTGAAGGTTGTAGGCAGCTGTCTGTTTCTCCTTCAAGATGTTTGCATTATTGGTAAGGGATAAAAAAAAGGAGGGTGAAACCAATTTGGGCATAAGAAATTTTTGGAAGATAACCTGCAAATGGTTAGGAAGTTTCATATCAGCACACACTCTGCTGCAGAGTGAAAATTTCATTCTAGAAACATCCCCTAGGCTGTGGCTAAGCCATGTCTCTGCAATATCCTTTCTTTCAGGAGTGCTAGTTCTGAAAGGTTCGCAGGAGAGCTTCTGTAAAGTTTGGAGGATAGGAGACGAGGTACTGGCAAAAGTAAAGCTGTGAAGATGGGGCATGAGTCATGCTTGGGTAGCTCAGATGGTAGAACACTTGCCCGCGAAAGGCAAAGGTCCCGAGTTCGAGTCTCGGTCCGGCACACAGTTTTAATCTGCCAGGAAGTTTCAAACACTCCTTATATTGCAATGCAGCAGCTCCAGCTGTCAGTCTATACTCGTCACTAATCTTCTACATGTCACTAATCTATATTGTTCTACTTATGTTTATGTTCTAATATCATGACCTAACAAATAGTTGTTGGTTTCTCATGGCGTGTCTTTTCTTGTGTTCGGAGTTAGTATACAAGCGGCAATGAGTCTAAGTTTCATATGCTCCACTACAGAACTTCTGTGTGTTCAACTTATGAACTTTCATGTGTCCAACCTCAGTGATTGTTTTTTTGTGTACAACTCTATGGATGTGGTATTTTCATTGCCTCTACAGTGTCAATGAAGTTTTCTGTCCATCTTAGACCACCTTGTGGCTATGTTGACAGCACAGGGTCCACTGTCTCTCTGTGTACCACCACTGTTTTCTGCCATCCAATGACTCTGCCACCGTTTGGTGAGCTTCTGCTTATTGCTCCACCAACACTTCATCGTATTCTGGGTAATGGACATGGACACTTGTAAGATTTTGTTTTTGTCTTCAATTCCATCTCACAAGTTCATATTGCTATGTTCCTTGGCCTCATTTTCAGGAGTGGTCTCCCTCTCATTGTTCTGTTAGTTGGCCCCCTTTTCAGGACCCAGCCTCTCTCAGTCAGTTAACATCCATTTTGGGACTGGCTTCACTTACTTTGCTGTCTGGTGTCATTTGTTGTTTGTTTATCATCACATTTGCACCCACAGTATTGATGCTCATGACAAATTTTTCCTAGTTTCACATGCAGCCACATCAGTCTCCACATAGTTCCCTGCCTACAAATTCCATGAAATCCTGTGCATCTGTTGTGTAGGGATGCCTAACACCCAATGAAGTGGTTTGTCAGTGCACCCTTTGCTGTTGGGATCCATTCTTGAAAGCTGTGCTCCATGATATCAAATTAAAGGGGGGGAGGAGGGGGGGAAATTCTGTCATTGTTCGTGAATCACATTGGCAACAGGCTCACTGAGAAAGAGGAAGTTGATGCTGCACAGATCACAGATCAGAAAACCTGGCTGCAATGGGCTACAACAACAGCAACAAGGATATTGTATGACACTTCTGTCGTGCCCCTCTTGTTTTGTGCAACATGAGAGAACTGCATGCCCCAGGTGCTGGGCATGCTGCCACAAGTGTTGCAAGAAGTGACGCATTGCATCACTTTCACATTCTCAGCCTTACTCAGAACAAACGAATGTTCATTCCATTTCGTTGTTGTCTCCAGGTCAGAATAAGCTCTGTCTGTGCTGAAAAAATCATTGTCACTACAAGCAGACATCAGGGCAGCCGTTTCATTCCTCATCTCTTAGATGTATGCATGTCTGGGATACCCACCATTGGCTCCCATCAAACACCACCTCGTAACCTACAATTAACAGCATAATCCAGTTCCTGGCCTATTAACCACTGCCGCGGCTTACAAATCTGTAGTCTATTCGTGTTAACAATCCTAGTGCTGTGAATTTGATTTGTTTGATTTTGGCATTTTGCTGCTTTTGAATTTTCCATTATTATGAGATACTCTTTGTCTTTCTAACCCATGTTGCGGGATGCCACACTGTCTCGGCTGCCCATTGAGGCCTGATCTGTTGTTTGCTCACGACAAATCAATGTGTTTTCCACTTAGCCACTGAAGTACAACAGACTATTGATGCTTTCCCATTGTCAGTGTAAGTAGGCTGTTTATGTTTTCTTATTGGCAACGTTACGTAGCGCTCTGTATGAAAATCACTGGCTGTGCTGTGTGCAGTCTGTCGCTAGTTTGCATTGTTGTCTGCCATTGTAGTGTTGGGCAGCTGGATGTTAACAGCGCATAGCGTTGCGCAGTTGGAGGTGAGCCGCCAGCAGTGGTGGATGTGGGGAGAGAGATGGCGGAGTTTTGAAATTTGTAACACTGGATATCATGAACTGCTATATACATTATGACTTTTGAACACTATTGAGGTAAATACATTGTTTGTTCTCTATCTAAATCTTTCATTTGCTAACTATGCCTATCAGTAGTTAGTGCCTTCCGTAGTTTGAATCTTTTATTTAGCTGGCAGTAGTGGCGCTCGCTGTATTGCAGTAGTTCGAGTAACGAAGATTTTTGTGAGATAAGTGATTTGTGAAAGGTATAGGTTAATGTTAGTCAGGGCCATTCTTTTGTAGAGATTTTTGAAAGTCAGATTGCGTTGCGCTAAAAAAAAAAAAAAAAAAAAAAAAAAAATATATATATATATATATATTTTGTGTGTCAGTATAAGCACAGTCATGTACAATTGTTCAAAGGGGACGTTTCACCAGCTGCAGAATTACATCTGCAGTAGTACATACCAAGTGCTTAAACACATTGATCTTTAGGTGGGCTGCTTGGTCACGGCCTCCAGCAATTGTTTAATTCAACAGGTGGTGTCATGCACTGTCTTTCCCCCTTGGCTAACAACTACACTATCTTGTAACAGATTCTACATCTTCATTGGTGGGTCCTTTATCAGCATTTTTGGTTGTTGGTTGTTGATGCCTTTCCCATGTTTCCTTATGTTGCTTGTTGCTTATCTACTGTAGCAGGTGTGACAGTCACAACACTGTCACACATTTTTCCTGTTGAAAGTCTACCCTGTACTGTGGTTTCAGTCTACAGTCCTCCCTCTTGGCTCATCTCCTTTTACAATTTGGTTTGTGCAAAGGCATCCACTAGCATCGCAGTTCACTGTGGGCAGCACACTGCCCAAGTTGTGCCCATCCGTCATCCTGCCAATGGACCAACTGCCCGACTACAAGTGACATGGTTCAGCCTCTCCATGTCCCTGCGATGCCTTTTTCTCTCATGGGAATGGGACCTGCACTAGCATGGGTGCCTCTGGGTGCCTTCTGCATTGACATGGGCACAGCCCATGCTGAAGTGGATGCCTCTGAAACCTTTGCTGGCACCTGCTGTTCACTGCTGGCACCACCTCCACTCCCACAGAACACCACACTTTGCAGCTTATGGCATCTAGCAATGACACCAACATCGCCATGGCCCTGCCTTTAGGATGCTGGGATTGTCCACCAGCTCTCCTGGACAGGAAAGATTGCAAATGGCCTTGCTCCCCCACTACTTTCCACACTTGGGGGCCACACAGATTCAGAGTTTTGTGTGCCCATAACAACTGCTTCCGACATCACAGACATGTCACCTGCCAGCATACCACAGAGGACCATGCATCTGGTCACTCCGACACCAAAGAAGGAAGGGAGGGGGGGGGGGGGTGTAGGAACCTGTACATTAGTACACCTTCACTGCTGCTGCAGTGCATATCAGACAGTTTGAGTAGGACACCATCTGGCTGCTCCAGGCCTCTACCACTGATCACCAAATGTGGTCCGGTGCCCCAGTCACCTGCAACTGAGAACCAACGGCCCCTGGCAGGCAAATTCTCTTTATATTGCCATGCACGATCTCTGTCTGGTAGTCTGTACTCATCACTGGTCTTGTGCTTCTCACAACTCTGTACTGTTCTCCTTACATTTATGTTGTCATGCCACACCTAATATGCTTTCTCATAACTGTGTCTTTTATTGTGTTCAGAGTTAATACACGAGTCACTCTGAGATTAGTTCATGTGCATTGTCAATAGAGGGAAGAGGCTGTATGTGTTGAAAGAGGCCAGTGATTCTCGTAAGCAGGCATTTACTACAGTATAAAGTTGGATCTGTTTTCAACACATCAGAAATGCGCATGACATCACGTCCTTAAGAAATTGAAGCTGAAACAGTACGTCAATTGCTTGAATAAGTGATTTAAGTGATTTTGGTGAAGAAACTGATTCTGGAAATAGTGATTTCACATCATCTGCCTTTAGTGGCAAAGTTTTTTCTACACGTGAACAATTGTTTTAAGTTGTATCACACTAAATGAAACTATGTCTCACCATCATCAATCCTCATAGCCATAAGTCCAACAATTTTCAAAATCTTATCTTCTCGGATGAGACGAAAATTGGTGAAGCTTATTCTTTTTTTTTTTTGTTGTCTGACATGTGCTATATTATGCTTGAATTGAGAATTGCCCTATCTAACATATAAAAATATAATTTTTGTAGTCCTTCACATAACTTATCATGTTTGGAAGGGATGCTAAACACTGATCATGTGCATCAACACCCTTTATTGTAATCAGTGATGCACTTATGTTTTACCTCAATTTTCCCAATATTTCCCTGTTTTCATAGTTTGGTCTGCCATGAATGGTTGATAGAATATGGACTGGTTTTTTATCAATCCATTTGAGTGTTAAAATTTTATTTGCTGATACAAAAGTCAGTTCATCTTTTCTGAGCACTACATTTTTTAATTCAATAGGCGTGTTCTTTCTGTTTGGTCTTACAGTTCCAGCAGCATGGGTGTTGCTCTTCAATAGTTTCAGAAACGATGTAGGGAAACTAATACAGGGAAACTACACCAATTACCCATATATATAGTTCTCCATACATCCAGAAAAGTTTCAGCTAAGTCAAAACCAACTTCTCACTTGATGGAATTTCCATAGTACTTTCTCTCTCAGATCTGTATAAATTTTAAAACAGGGTGTCTATGACCTGGGACAACCGGGAGATCCGGGAAAAACCCGGGAATTTTTTCATCCGGGAGAAAACCGTGAATTTTTTAGAATTCCAGGAATCTATTATTGTTTTAGTTTTCAGTTAAATTTTTGTGATTTTGACTGGTAAGAATCAATACTCCAACAAAGGATATTACTGTATCCCGCTTCTGCAGAATAATACTGCAGCAACAAAACATGAACGAGAGGAAAAATGAATGAAAATAAAACTTAAGTCTCAAAGGAAATGCGCCATATACAACAGCAAAACATAGTGCTCATACAAGCATCTGCCAACAGCAAAGTGTGTCAAATGCTTCAGGAAGACTATGCATTACCTCCTAACAACAAATTGTCTCCGATGAGCATGACGTCACAGCTGTTTACATTACGAGGGCAGTTCAATAAGTAATGCAACACATTTTTTTCTGAAACAGGGGTTGTTTTATTCAGCATTGAAATACACCAGGTTATTCGCCAATCTTTTAGCTACACAACACTATTTTTCAACATAATCTCCATTCAATGCTACGGCCTTACGCCACCTTGAAATGAGGCCTGTATGCCTGCACGGTACCATTCCACTGGTCGATGTTGGAGCCAACGTCGTACTGCATCAATAACTTCTTCATCATCCGCGTAATGCGTCTCATGGATTGCGTCCTTCATTGGGCTAAACATATGGAAATCCGACGGTGCGAGATCGGGGCTGTAGGGTGCATGAGGAAGAACAGTCCACTGAAGTTTTGTGAGCTCCTCTCGGGTGTGAAGACTTGTGTGAGGTCTTGCGTTATCATGAAGAAGGAGAAGTTCGTTCTGATTTTTGTGCCTACGAACACGCTGGAGTCGTTTCTTCAATTTCTGAAGAGTAGCACAATACACTTGAGAGTTGATCATTTCACCATGGGGAAGGACATCGAACAGAATAACCCCTTCAGCGTCCCAGAAGACTGTAACCATGACTTTACCGGCTGAGGGTATGGCTTTAAACTTTTTCTTGGTAGGGTAGTGGGTGTGGCGCCACTCCATTGATTGCCGTTTTGTTTCTGATTGCCGTTTTGTTTCAGGTTCGAAGTGATGAACCCATGTTTCATAGCCTGTAACAATCTTTGACAAGAAATTGTCACCCTCAGCCACATGACGAGCAAGCAATTCCGCACAGATAGTTCTCCTTTGCTCTTTATGGTGTTCGGTTAGACAACGAGGGACCCAGCGGGAACAAACCTTTGAATATCCCAACTGGTGAACAATTGTGACAGCACTACCAACAGAGATGTCAAGTTGAGCACTGAGTTGTTTGATGGTGATCCATCGATCATCTCGAACGAGTGTGTTCGCATGCTCCGCCATTGCAGGAGTCACAGCTTTGCACGGCCTGCCCGCACTCGGGAGATCAGACAGTCTTGCTTGACCTTACGGCGATGATGACACACGCTTTGCCCAATGACTCACCATGCTTTTGTCCACTGCCAGATCACCGTAGACATTCTGCAAGCGCCTATGAATATCTGAGATGCCCTGGTTTTCCGCCAAAAGAAACTCGATCACGGCCCGTTGTTTGCAACGCACATCCGTTACAGACGCCATTTTAACAGCTCCGTACAGTGCTGCCACCTGTCGGAAGTCAATGAAACTATACGAGATGAAGCGGGAATGTTTGAAAATATTCCACAAGAAATTTCCGGTTTTTTCAACCAAAATTGGCCGAGAAAAAAAATGTGTTGCATTACTTATTGAACTGCCCTCGTAGATTCGTTTGAGCAGTTGCGGGTGGGTTCTTGTGCATGCGCAGTTGAGTCGCGTATGAGTAATGCCTTCTCCCGCTTCTGGCTACGGATGTGTGGCTGGGCGCCACTACCTAATATTGCCCCGGTTCGGAAATGTCGTAGATCCGGGGCTGATGCACAGAGCAGTCTGAGCTGTAGTGGGGAGGTGGGTAGTCTCCACGTGATCCGTGTTTACGTTGTTTCCTCTTCATTTATTGCTCTCACATTAAATGAAAATCAAACGGATTTCTGTGGCCGGAAGCTAGCAAATGAATTAAAATACGTTCGCATGTTTACGGAAGGCTAAAATTTTCTCCACCTTTCTGACAGTCAAGCATTAATCGCCTTGCAGAATAATGAAGTTATTTTTGTTGGTTTGCTAAAGAGATTTGACTTGTAGTAATCTTTAGCGATGAGGCAGTCAATTTATTTGAAACGAAGTGTTTAGTTTCACACTGTTGGTTAGTTTCAACTGTTTGCTGCATTTAAGCCGAATTATGCATTTTAGTATGGTTCACGAAATTCTGATACTCTTGAAGTATCCTCTGATGTCTTGTTCCTTTTGTGAATAGCGCAAAATCTTTTAATGTTTTACACTTACGAACATATGAGCTTCCTCCGTCATCGTAGCTGCGCAAGAACAGGGATGCCTGTTATCTGGCGGCTGGTGCTCTCTGACAACTGCTGAAACTAATCAGTTTCTATAACACGTCACGGGAAAATATTGCAAATGGTGGTTTGAAAAGCGTTACTTTTTGATAGTAAATTTCCTTTTACACAAGATGAACTATGTGCTAGAATATACGATGAATTTCTTAAATCACAGAGCGTTTGACTCTCAATTAAAAGTCAACTCTTTGAGGTCGACCATCTAGAAGAATTTCGAGCCCAGAAGATCAGAAATTTACGTCGTTATTAAAATTTTTACTGGCACATTTGTGTGATACAATTCAAAGTGCAACATGCGCAAAAATGATCAACATTATATGTGGAAGCTTAGCTTCTCTTGCAGCTTATTAATCTTCGAGACCATGATTATATGTGAAAGCTTTGTTTTTCTTGTAGCAACACTATGTATCTTAATTTAAACCATTAACTTTTCCTATTTGTATTTTCGGCCGGTATTACACTATCAAATTTCTTTGTCCAATATCTTTGTCAAAGATATTTGATGGTGTAATAGGGACTTTGTCAAATGTCGTCCAATATTTGATCAAATCTAGGGCCTCGCTGTAGATTTGATCAAAGGAATCGCCTGTCTTCTGTTCACTGCAATGTGAAATGTTACCACATGGAGCGCTAGCATCGCTGCATTTTGTCGTCTGTAGTGTTTTTATAAACATTGCCGGTAAATACAATTGGTGTGTGCCGACAACTACAAAATTAATAGAGATGTATGAAGCTGATGAGGTGCTTTACAACGTGAGGCACCATGAATACAAAAATAGATTAAGAAGATTGAAGACCTGACCTAACCTAACATAACCCTTTTCTGTAGAAATGAATCGGATTGTTACAGTGAGCCTGTCTTCTGAAGATGTAGCAGTTCTTAAGTGAATATTGTGCTTTGTGATATGAGGATACACCTCACAGAGCACATACAGAAATGTATGCTCATCCATTCTTAAGTAATTGATGTACAACTTGACGTCTTCCACTGTAAGCCACCTAACAAGTTTTGTTGAATGCTTTTATCGTGTCGTCGTAAAACCCACGGCTTCACCCAGATTAGATTAATTTTTTCGTTCCATAGATCCGTGCTGAGAAGATCCTCGTGGATGTGGAACATGTCAATCTTTTTAAGCTGAAATAACAATACTAATAGTATGAATAAATACGTCATTTGTTTCTATTAAAAATTTCGTCAATGGAGTAGAAGGAGTTGACCACTAGTAAGTCTTCCAGGTTTCTTTTAAACTGATCTTTATTTGTAACTAAAATTTTTATGTTTGCTGGCAAATTATTTAAGATGAGTGTTCCTGAGTAGTGGACCCTTTTTTGAACTAAAGTAAGTGCTTTGAAGTCCTTGTGCAAATCATTTTTGTTCCTGGTTTTGTATGTATGAACTGAGTTGTTTGTTGGAAAAAGAGATATATTATTTAGGACAAATTTCACTAAGGAGTAAATATACTGAGAGACAGTAGTTAGTATACCCAGTTCTTTGAAGAGGTTTCTGCAGGACGTCCGTGAATTTACTCCACAAATAATACGTATTACACGCTTTTGGACTCTGAAAACTTTTGTTTGACTTTAAGATTTACCCTCAAAATATTATACCATAGGACATTATGGAATGAAAGTAGGCAAAGTATGCAAGCTTTTTCATTTTTATAATGCCTATGTCTGCTAACACTCGAATTGCAAATACAGATTTGTTAAGGCGTTTCTGCAGTTGTGGTGTGCTCCTCCCAACTGAATTTGTTATCAAGTTGTAATCCCAGGAATTTAAGACTGTCAACCTTGTATGTATGGTTCCTTTTTTTTCCCCCACTTCTTTTCCGCATGTGCACATGATGCAATTGCGGTACGTGCAACTGCTGCGGTTAAAACAAGTTGTTGTCAGCCATCTTGAACTTTGACGAAAAATTTGATGACAGTGTAATACCACAGTCTAATGTTAGACTGTGGTAATACCCCTTCTAGCACTACGTCAAAGATCTTTGTCAAATATATTTGACGGAATATTTGATCACATCTTTGATCAAATCTTTGACAAGGAAATTTGATAAGTGTAATACCGCACTACTTATGAGTGATCTTGCTATTGGCCGACTACATCACGTGTTCTATGCTGTCGTGATCTGGCGAGATCACGTGACATGAGCTATGACTGGCTTACAAAAGCATGTCGCAATCTCGATTTCAATGCTTTCGAAAGTAACATGCGGTATTTGGTGGAATTCGAAGTTATACCTTCATAACACGAAACTATGCAGCATACATGTTGCTGCACATCAGAGATCTTTCCATAACGCATTTTCCCCCATTAGTTTCGTTTTCTAAAATGCTGGGAAATTCTACGTCTCCATATAAAACCATAAACATTCAAAGTACTGATAAATTTTACAGTGCCAAGGAAAAGTATACTATCACTTAACACGGGAAGAGTGTATTTTCACCCGGGAGAAAGTGTATTTTCAACCGGGAAAAACCCGGGAATTTTTTTTCCTTGTCCATGTATACAACCTGTAAAAGTGTAGCAATAATCATTATCTGGCAGGCATACTTTATACATTTTCAAATCAACTCTTGCTCTCTTTTAAGGACTGTATTGCACATACAACAGTCCACCCCAAAACTTCATCAAACTTACATCAACACTAATATTTTTCCAGTTTTATACTCTCTGAAATTTTTCAATAAGATGAGTGATAACTGGTCTATTTATCGTGCTGGGTATCTGCAAAATAAGTTGCAAAATGTAGATACCTTGAAATAGTTTTTGATATTCTAGGAAGCATGGACTTACCAAAGATAGGAGTCTTAATTATTTCTGTCTTCAACCAATAATTTTGTAAAGAAGGGTTTCTTAATTGGGACATAAGAATACAAAGTGCAAAGTGAGCATTAACCTGTCTAATGCCACAGGAAAGTAGTGCTCTTGCTCAAATATTCTTTTCTACTTTGTTATTGCCAATACCTCAGGGCATACACTAGCTGCCAAAAAATTTGTTTCTTGACTATAGACTCCCAAAAACGTACCATAAACAACATGTCTGCTACTTGCATTTTTGTTGGGCTTTAGCCTGAGGATCCACAGATACTAGGATCCATGTTATCTTCATTGCTGTTGTCGCTAATGTGAGAGCTACACCAAACATTGTACCAATTCCACTTGTCAGTAGTTGTCAGTGAACTTGTTTCTAGCACCTCTATGTCACCTTAAGTGTTAGGCATACATCCTCTCCATAATCTCCCTTTAGTGGCAAAGTTTTTTCTACATGTGAACAATTGTTTTAAGGTGTATCACACTCAATTAAACTATGTCTGAATATATCTCATATTATAAGGTTCATGTGTAATAAAATATCCACTGTAAAATAGCATATAGTATGTTATTAGAGACACTGTCAAAAGTTGTCAAAAACAAGTGTATGTCTGTGTGATGATATTAATAAAAAAATTATATGCCAATGGGTTAATATTCATTACAGAACAATAGTCATCTGTGTGTCACAAGAAAAAAGGCCCATTTCCAATGTAAAAAATTGCTCTTAATGCAGCTAATGAATCTTCAGTTCTTAAAACTAGGTATTCAGATAATCTGTAGGATTAGCTAATGAGCTATGTTTTCAATTTCCCTATGAATTTGTAGAAAGGCTCAATTTCTTGCTGTGGTGTTTGATGAGAACTTACTGAAGTGCTTTGTAAGAAAATACAAAACTCCATTCTGAATTTTTTTTTACTGTAAATGTTGTTGTTGTTGTTGTGGTCTTCAGTCCTGAGACTGGTTTGATGCAGCTCTCCATGCTACTCTATCCTGTGCAAGCTTTTTCATCTCCCAGTACCTACTGCAACCTACATCCTTCTGAATCTGCTTAGTGTATTCATCTCTTGGTCTCCCTCTACGATTTTTACCCTCCACGCTGCCCTCCAATACTAAATTGGTGATCCCTTGATGCCTCAGAACATGTCCTACCAACCGATCCCTTCTTCTGGTCAAGTTGTGCCACAAACTTCTCTTCTCCCCAATCCTATTCAATACTTCCTCATTAGTTATGTGATCTACCCATCTAATCTTCAACATTCTTCTGTAGCACCACATTTCGAAAGCTTCTATTCTCTTCTTGTCCAAACTATTTATCGTCCATGTTTCACTTCCATACATGGCTACACTCCATACGAATACTTTCAGAAATGACTTCCTGACACTTAAATCAATACTGGATGTTAACAAATTTCTCTTCTTCAGAAACGCTTTCCTTGCCATTGCCAGCCTACATTTTATATCCTCTCTACTTCGACCATCATCAGTTATTTTGCTCCCCAAATAGCAAAACTCCTTTACTACTTTAAGTGCCTCATTTCCTAATCTAATTCCCTCAGCATCACCCGACTTAATTAGACTACATTCCATTATCCTTGTTTTGCTTTTGTTGATGTTCATCTTATATCCTCCTTTCAAGACACTGTCCATTCCATTCAACTGCTCTTGCAAGTCCTTTGCTGTCTCTGACAGAATTACAATGTCATCGGCGAACCTCAAGGTTTTTATTTCTTCTCCATGAATTTTAATACCTACTCCGAATTTTTCTTTTGTTTCCTTTACTGCTTGCTCAATATACAGATTGAACAATATCGGGGAGAGGCTACAACCCTGTCTTACTCCCTTCCCAACCACTGCTTCCCTTTCATGTCCCTCGACTCTCATAACTGCCATCTGGTTTCTGTACAAGTTGTAAATAGCCTTTCGCTCCCTGTATTTTACCCCTGCCACCTTTAGAATGTGAAAGAGAGTATTCCAGTCAACATTGTCAAAAGCTTTCTCTAAGTCTACAAATGCTAGAAACGTAGGTTTGCCTTTCCTTAATCTTTCTTCTAAGATAAGTCGTAAGGTCAGTATTGCTTCACGTGTTCCAGTGTTTCTACGGAATCCAAACTGATCTTCCCCGAGGTTGGCTTCTACTAGTTTTTCCATTCGTCTGTAAAGAATTCGTGTTAGTATTTTGCAGCTGTGACTTATTAAGCTGATAGTTTGGTAATTTTCACATCTGTCAACACCTGCCTTCTTTGGGATTGGAATTATTATATTCTTCTTGAAGTCTGAGGGTATTTCGCCTGTTTCATACATCTTGCTCACCAGATGGTAGAGTTTTGTCAGGACTGGCTCTCCCACGGCCGTCAGTAGTTCCAAAGGAATATTGTCTACTCCGGGGGCCTTGTTTCGACTCAGGTCTTTCAGTGCTCTGTCAAACTCTCCACGCAGTATCATATCTCCCATTTCATCTTCATCTACATCCTCTTCCATTTCCATAATATTGTCCTCAAGTACATCGCCCTTGTATAGACCCTCTATATACTCCTTCCACCTTTCTGCTTTCCCTTCTTTGCTTAGAACTGGGTTTCCATCTGAGCTCTTGATATTCATACAAGTTGTTCTCTTATCTCCAAAGGTCTCTTTAATTTTCCTGTAGGCGGTATCTATCTTACCCCTAGTGAGATAGGCCTCTACATCCTTACATTTGTCCTCTAGCCATCCCTGCTTAGCCATTTTGCACTTCCTGTCGATCTCATTTTTGAGACGTTTGTATTCCTTTTTGCCTGTTTCACTTACTGCATTTTTATATTTTCTCCTTTCATCAATTAAATTCAATATTTCTTCTGTTACCCAAGGATTTCTACTAGCCCTCGTCTTTTTACCTACTTGACCCTCTGCTGCCTTCACTACTTCATCCCTCAAAGCTACCCATTCTTCTTCTACTGTATTTATTTCCCCCATTCCTGTCAATTGCTCCCTTATGCTCTCCCTGAATCTCTGTACAACCTCTGGTTCTTTTAGTTTATCCAGGTCCCATCTCCTTAAATTCCCACCTTTTTGCAGTTTCTTCAGTTTTAATCTACAGGTCATAACCAATAGATTGTGGTCAGAGTCCACATCTGCCCCTGGAAATGTCTTACAATTTAAAACCTGGTTCCTAAATCTCTGTCTTACCATTATATAATCTATCTGAAACCTTTTAGTATCTCCAGGGTTCTTCCATGTATACAACCTTCTTTCATGATTCTTAAACCAAGTGTTAGTTATGATTATGTTGTGCTCTGTGCAAAATTCGACCAGGCGGCTTCCTCTTTCATTTCTGTCCCCCAGTCCATATTCACCTACAATGTTTCCTTCTCTCCCTTTTCCTACACTCGAATTCCAGTCACCCATGACTATTAAATTTTCGTCTCCCTTCACAATCTGAATAATTTCTTTTATTTCATCATACATTTCTTCAATTTCTTCGTCATCTGCAGAGCTAGTTGGCATATAAACTTGTACTACTGTAGTAGGCGTGGGCTTCGTATCTATCTTGGCCACAATAATGCGTTCACTATGCTGTTTGTAGTAGCTTACCCGCATTCCTATTTTCCTATTCATTATTAAACCTACTCCTGCATTACCCCTATTTGATTTTGTGTTTATAACCCTGTAGTCACCTGACCAGAAGTCTTGTTCCTCCTGCCACCGAACTTCACGAATTCCCACTATATCTAACTTCAACCTATCCATTTCCCTTTTTAAATTTTCTAACCTACCTGCCCGATTAAGGGATCTGACATTCCACGCTCCGATCCGTAGAACGCCAGTTTTCTTTCTCCTGATAACGACATCCTCTTGAGTAGTCCCCGCCCGGAGATCCGAATGGGGGACTATTTTACCTCCGGAATATTTTACCCAAGAGGACGCCATCATCATGTAATCATACAGTAAAGCTGCATGCCCTCGGGAAAAATTACGGCTGTAGTTTCCCCTTGCTTTCAGCCGTTCGCAGTACCAGCACAGCAAGGCCGTTTTGGTTATTGTTACAAGGCCAGATCAGTCAATCATCCAGACTGCTGCCCTTGCAACTACTGAAAAGGCTGCTGCCCCTCTTCAGGAACCACACGTTTGTCTGGCCTCTCAACAGATACCCCTCCGTTGTGGTTGCACCTACGGTACGGCTATCTGTATCGCTGAGGCACGCAAGCCTCCCCACCAACGGCAAGGTCCATGGTTCATGGGGGGGGGGTACTGTAAATGCTTTTATAATAAAAGCATACTGTAAATGCTTTTATTATAATTCAGTTGAAATTGGGCTCTATTACTATCAGTAACAAACTGCATAGAGTCAATACACTAGGAAGTAAATGTGAGAATTCTGAGGATCTTTGAAGGAGTATCAGCAAGATGTTCATTTTGCTTTATACCTTATTCCACTGGCTACTTTTGCTGAATATACACTTTTTGTACTTTTGTTGCATCTCTCCCAATGGATAATTGTTAGATAATGGGAAGTGAAAATACACAAAATAAGACTGAAATTTAGTCTTCAGTTTAAAAATTCAAGAGAGACGTCTAATTGCTGAACTGAACTTCTTTTTTTATGTGTTTCTCACATTGTTATACAGCTGCACCACAAGTACTTTTACTAATGTGTTTCATTTATTGGGGGGCTGACCACAGTGTGCCAAACTGCATGGAAGCCCAATGTGCAGGCCACGATTCAGTCTGTGTTGGCTTTGCTTGGTCCTTCTCAGAAGTACCCAATATAGAGTGACATTTCATTTAGTATTGCAGTGTGGCATTTCTGATCACCTTGATTCTCTTCAGTTAGGCAGAATTGTGGTGTCAATGCTGTTTACCCTTTGCTATATGTCTGTGGTATGAAAGACATTCATTGATTCAGTGGCTGTTTACACAAAGCAGTTTCCTAATAATGAATGAGAGTCACAGAAGAGAGGGATGAGACTTTTCAATATCTGTTATGGTGTCACATGATTGATGAGTACCACAAATTTGCTATGAAACAATGTTACAACACCATGTTGAAAGAATTTAAAGATTTAGTTAACAATGAAAGAGTAAAAAATTACAATGATCAACAGACAAGATTCATTATCCTGCACATCGAGAAGGAATTTGTGGCATGGAGCATGTGAAGCAACTGGTGCTACAAACACTAAAATTTCTGAAGTTGCATACAGTATCCCACTGTCAGCTGCAACTATTTTCGATAGGCTGAGCAAAGAATATGGAGACTTTATTTAGTACTGCAAAGTACACTGGTTAAATAAGGGGGCATGAATGGAATGATTTTTTTATTTAAAACTCACCGTTGTTGAATTTTGTGAAGAAGAAAGGATTACAGGAATGAATATTAGAAGATCCAGAATGGACTGCAGACCTCGCATTTTAAGTGTCCTGTACTGTCCACAGCAAGACACTGCAAGTTGAGAAACTACTTATTTAGGATTTGATGGGGATGCATTTAAAAAGAAAATCACATTGAAGAAGGAAAAAATTCTAAAAAAAAACCTGTTCAGGTCCCTAAGGTCAATGGTATTAAAGAAAATGTGATGTCTGAAGAACTCATTTTGATCTTGATGGAATTACAAGGATAGTTTTCTAAATGTTTGGAAGACAATACCAATCTTACACTTGTTTCTAAGACCATTTTCCCTTTCAGTTGGAAGTGTTCCTATGCATGTGCAGATGGAACTGATTGATCTGTAGTGTAATTCCCATTTTAAAGACAAATCCTTTTATGTTACGTCTGTTCAGGCATCTTGAGTGTAGAGTTTTCGCATCTCCGTAATGAAGTTGTAAAAGTACTACAATATTTCAGTCAGTGTATGTGTGTGAAGATCTTTTTTTGGATTAGGAAGCTGTGTAAGTCAGGATCACATGGCAACCTGAATGCAAAAATCTGTGAAATTGTCCGCATCTGTCCTTATGCCGACAGTTTGTACTGGATACAAATTATGTTATTGTCTCCAGTGCATCAAAAATTAAATAATACTGACAATTTGTTTCCTTTGTGACCTTTGTTGTTGAGAAATATGACACCAAGTTGTATGCAGTGTGACTGCATTGCCATCTAAATATGGCGCATTTCCCTCCTCAAGCTCGGACAGCATATCATGGCATGGTAATGAGAGGAATTGCGCTATGGCATGCAACCTAGGGTGGAGCTCATGAGCTGAATTCTAGCCCATCCCTTACTTAGTGTTTCCCTTACTTAGTATATTTCTGGTTTTTTATTTGTATGGAATTCCTTAACATGAGATTTTGTGAAATGTGAAACAATTGTGGGACTGTTAAGCTATCTTATGCACTGTCTGTGAAGGTTGTGTTTGGGCCCTTTCATCTTCAACAGATAATACAGTTTAAAAAAGGCTTTAGAGTCAATGGACGATCAATCATACAGATTATGAATAGGAACAGACCCAAAACCAAGCCTACACATTTCATGTTCTCTATTGTAAGTTCAGTTTTATTCCTGTCTCATGGTTAGGCAATATGATACTCACCCTTCTATTATGAAGATTAGATTCCATCCCTGCAGGAAGGTTGCCATAACATGTTAGTTTCCCAAGCAGAATTTAATGGCCCATACAATATGAGCCTCAGTAAGATCACCATTATAACAAAAGATTAGTTTTTGTTGTTTACCTACCCAGAACTTCATTTGTAAGAGCATATATATTTTGTTCAACAAGTCTGGAATACTATTGCAAAATGTAGTCTACGATACTAGAGGTCTCATTGACCTAGGCACTTTGTGCATTATCCAGTTAGAGCCCATATACTATATGGTGTTTACTACGGGCATGCTTTGTGATCATTTCCCAGTCACTTAAACATATTGCCACCACAGCGATACGCCCTGAGACATCCAGCATCAACAACAGCTTCATTCAGTTTGTGTTCAGCACTACAGTAACATGACACGTAAAGATATAAAACACTGTAATAGAATCAGCATAGCGGCTTTACTTTCAGCAGGTCATACACAGCAAGATGTTGCTGACTGGTTACATATCCCTCAAAGTGGTGTGTCTAGGTGTGGAGGAAGTACAGAGAAATGGGAAATATGAACAACGGACTTTGCAGTATTTATACTCGTATGACAACCAACATCAATACAGGATCATTTCCTCCAACTGTCGGTTCACAGGCACCCAACATGAACTGACAGAAAGATTGGAAATGTCTTCTCCTGGGCAACAGGGGTTTGTATCTCAGACAAAACAGTGCATAGAAGATTGCATCATGATGGTCTTCATTACTGAACACCAATGAGAAGTTTTGCACTGAACCAGTGGAACCGATGCAATTGAAGGACCTGGGCTCTTGCACATCAACATTGGACCATTGCAGGATGGAGTAATGTCATGTTTGCAGCTGGACACTAGAAGTGTTAGGGTTTGCAGAAGCACTTGATGACACCAAGAACACCAACACATTCAGGAAGGTCACCCATTTGCAGCCTGGAAGTGTAATGTTATGGGCGGCAATAATGATGAGATGGCTGACCCCTCTAATTACCGTCTATGGCAGTTTGACTGGTCCCTGATGCCTCTAAGAAGAACTACAAGTGACTGTAAAACCCTACAGAAGTGAAGTCAGTGACAACTTCATCCTAGTTGATGACAATGCAAGGCTGCATCACACTCTTCAAAGATGCAAACTGAATGTATTGGCTAGCACAGTCCCCAGACTTGAATGCAATTGAGCATGCATGCAACATGTTGAAGGTGGCCAGTGCACAGTGTCTGAATCCCCCTGACAGTCTTCAGAACCTCACTGAAGCTGCCACTGAGGAGTGGGAGCTCATACCCCAAGATAAACTTGATAGTTTTATCTAGAGCATGCCTTGCAGATTGGAAGAACTCATCCATGTGCGGGCAGGACACACTCACTACTAACGACTGATAATCATCATCATGAGATGAAGATTTTCACTGTTTTCTTTTTTTTCCAGGATGTACACTTAGAAGAGAGATTGATTTGTTTTGTAATAATTTTTTGTAACCAACCAAAACCATTCTTGTTTTCAGTAGGAATTGTGTTCATTTTGTTAATAAGTTATTGTTCTAATGGATGTACTATAAGAAGTCATTGTAGTAAAGTCTGTGATATTCCACACTTTAATTGAGGTGTGTACGTTCCTCTGTGCATTATCCTTTACAGAATGAAAACTCAGAGGCTGTTAGCAAGTTATGTTCTTAAGAATGAGTCGAACTTTATTGTAGGCCACTTATGTAAATTTTCTTGAAAATAATGGGAGAAATAAAATGGACCTCCAGTTAAAGATGAGCTTTAATAGATGGATATCACTTCAGTATATTTAAGTCTGTCAGGCAAGATCCCTTGAATCATGGACTTATTAATTGTTTTATTATAATGTCAGCACCAGACTTTAGTATCATATTCACTAAAATAAAAATTACTTCTTAATGATAATGACATTTGTAATATGATTAGGAGATATTTTTATTTTGTTTCTTAGTGTATTTTGCTGTTTATTAATAAGTGAAATGCATGCTGCCATTACTAGAATATCATTATTGAAATTGGTGGTCAATATTTTCAGTATACTGCCATTTCTACCAAGACTATTATCTTGGAATTAATTTCATTTGCTTCATCATCTTTATTTGTTTGTTGTTTGGTAATAATACATGTTTTGTTGTTTTAGACAATTGACTTTAAGCATTTGCAATACTTGTGGCAATGAAGTTCTAACTGTTGACTACAGATTGTCCTTTGAATTCGGTAGAGATTTCGCTTCCTCACACAATACGCTTTAATCCCATATGATATACAACCCCCATTGTTGTACGACAAAAAGTATTGAAGGACTATGATTAAGAAAAAGTAAAACTTTTCATCAGTACTGACTCTTTTGTAAACCTCTTTCCATAAGTTTTCTCTAGATACCATTATCGAGTCACTGGTTATGTTTTTGTTACACAATGTTTTTCATTTATGATCTGGTCATAACTGCCCAGGCAATTTTTTATTTTCTTTTTATCATCAGATACTCCACCTGTATAGGATGGACAAAAATATGGAAACACCAAAAACAACACATTACCATGCCTAATATGTTGTATGAAAACTGTTGGCATTCAAAGCAGCTTCCAGTCATCTCAAATGGATTATGCAGTCCTGTATAGAATTTTATACCATTCTTCCCATAAAATAGTTGCAAATTTTGGTAACAATTATGGAGGTGCACAGGAATCATGCACCCTTCTCTACAAAGTAGATCACAAAGTCTCAATAATATTATGATCTAGTGACTACAGTGGCCAGGGGAGATGCAAAAATTCATCCTCATACTCACAAAACCTGTTCTGAATGATGAGCTGTGTGAGCAGGGACCTGCCATCTTGGAAAACAGCACCACCATTGGAGAACAAACATCGTACCATAGGATACCATAGGATGGACTTAATCGGCCAAAATGGTCACATAATCCTTGGCAGTAATGCGACTTTGCAGAGTAATCATGGGGTCTGTGAAGCACCATGATATGGCAGCCCAAATCATCACTGAACCCCCTCTCCTGTTTTTACTCATGTTTTACTCCAGAACATAAATTCGGCCAGAAGTTGGAAACAATGTGACACTAGACTCATCTGAGCAAATGACATTCTTCTACTGCTCAGTAGTCCAGGTTTTGTGGCTTCAGCATCCTGTTTTCCTGTTACAAGCATTTGCGTCATTGATGAGTGGTTTTGGAATGCCGGCACACCTTGAAATTCCCTATTCCTGGAGCTCCAGTCCATTTGTTTGGTGGTGGCAGGATTTGCAAGTGCGACACTCAGTTCTGCAGTGCCTTTTCAGCTGTTGTCCTCTTATTTTTCATCACAGTCCTCTTGAATGACCATCTGCCACTGTCACTCAACACACACTTTTGTCTGCTTTGTGATGTGTGGAATGGTGTTCTTCTGCTTTCCCTGTATGTGGTATAAATCTTAGATACAGTGCCTCTTGAAACACCAAACACTTCAGCTATCTCAGTTACAGAAGCACCCACCATACAAGCATCGAGAATGGGTCCATGTTTGAATTTACTTAGCTCTGATATAATGTAGTCACAATTGCACAGAACACTGTTCTGGCTATGATTGACATTTAAAAAATGCTGAGGACATTGCACAGGTGCTGTTCATGGTCAAATACAGCGGTAAAGCCTGTAGGATTGTGTAGAATCTGCTTTTATGTACAAGCATGCACTGTTTCCAATTTTTGTCCTATCTCTGTAAAAATGGTTTTGTACGTGTGGATCAAAGAACAAGTTGTCAATGACTGTTACCCTATGCCTTTCAATTCTCTTTGGTAGTTTCATTGTGGGAAATAGTCCAAAGGTGGGCATAACAATTCTAGGAGATCTTAATCAGCACTACCAAATAGAAAATAGCTGCAGATAATGAGAGTATAACATTGCTATTACTCTCCCACACTAATGACCTTTTTTAATTTTTTTTCTGCTGTCATTTCGAAACCTATCAGTACTACTAGCTTGTGTTTCTCCAAATCTACTGTTGTAACAAAGAAATTAAAAAAAGTATGTTCAGCCCAATATACACTAAACAATTTTTGTGTATATTGCAACACTTCCTCTTTCCTAGTTCTATTGTAACACAGCATTAAATCATGTCCGTTAGAGGTATCTCTTCAATTTCAGTGATTTTCAACAGATGTTTACATAAATATAAATAACTACTGATACTGCATTTACCGTATCACTTTTCTTATTTGGGATTAGAAGTTTGTCCATTTTATTTCTTGTCTTAATATGTTTTGATGAGAGATACTCCAACGGTGTTTGTTCAGATCCACAGATTTATCCAAGCTGTAGTATTTTACTTTGCTAGTATCCTTTTCAAGGGTAACTATATTTGTCCAACAGTTCTGTCTTTTGAATTATATAGTACAAAATCGTTCTGTTCTCTGGTGTAAAATAATAACACTCAAGTATTTTAAAACATTGTTTTTAATTTATGTTACAAATTGGCAGTGTTTTCAGACAATATACATTACAAAGTAAGGAGTCTTAAACATTATACTATCATTTACACACATACAGAAACTTACTGATCTTCACATCACATAACACCCAATTTCACTCTTTGGAAATAAAAAAAGGAGTGTAAATGTTTAAAATTATTTCTCAATAAAACATTCTTGGCAGTTATTACATCTTACATCATCCGCTTCTAATACTAGTAATATTACACCACATTACTTACACATGGTTGTGAAAGCATTTATAATTTTAATGCAAAAGAGCTGTAAAAATAAAGTTACAAATATACACTGATTGTCAGTATAATACATTTAAACACTTATCAGTGGTTGGTTACAGTGATGATCCATCAAGAGAAGTATGTAAACTTAAAACAAATGTTTATATATGGGTTAAGAAAAACTGAAATGCAAATGAACAAAAACTTTTGTATGACTTTTCCACTGACACTTGCACATGAAATACAGAACATTGTCACAGAATTTCTGAAAATGAAAAAAATAATTATTGTCAGTAAGATATTCCATTGAAAAAAAGAAATAAAAGAAGGCAGATCATTTGTAGAATTATTTAAATTACACCATCAACATCTTAACAAACAATAAATGCATCATTTGTTCAACTTTCATTGACAATAACAGATGAGTTGACTAGAGCATCTTTTATTGACACAGTATCAAGGCAGAACCTGATGCATCTTTACCTCAGCAAATTTGTATAATATATGATACTATGGCAGTTTAGTATAACATTCAGCTTTCGCAAATTTAATTCTGTTTAGGAAAAAGGTTTTAATTTACAACACAAGAAACTTCAACTAACATAAATATATAACTTAATAACACATTTCATTATGAGTTAAATTACATTGAGTCTGAAGTGCCAGTCCTCTTTTCTTGAGGAAGGAGATGGGAGTGAGATGGGAGAAAAGGACATATATACTACAGTAAAGTGATATAGCACCAATAATTTTTTTCCACCAACACATATAAACACGATGCAGTGAGAGACATCTTACAAGAAGCACAGAAAAGTTCTTTCTTTGAATGCTTCACTATGTATTTCATACAGTTTGTTACACCTCTTAACAGCCTATGTGGTGGACATATTCCAAGTATGGAAGTATAACACATCACTACATTAAGGAACACATCACAACTTTCAGCAGAATTCTTTTCTGTAGATGAACACATGATATCCCATGAAACCCCTTGAAGGAGCCATGGAAACAGAGAAGTGAGAACAACACAATGAGTGCAAACTGTTTACACATGCTGCTCTACGTATTCTTGATGCAGACCTGGCACCGACTCACTCTTGTCCTCAAGGTGCCTGCCTTGAGAGTCTGGCTCTGGGGCACGCGGAACTGGTTGGCATCTTCAATTGTCGCCAACCAGAAGCTGAATTTGTTGGCAAAGTAGTGGCAGGTGCCCCTAGCTCCATTACATTCAATGAAGGGTGTTGCACGGAAATCTTCCAAGCATGAACCTGGACTTGCTAACGATTGTCCACCGCCTTCAGCCCCAGCTGCAGTGTGCTGTCAATGTGGTTTCAGATTAGTACCATGGTTATTGTTATGGTATCCTTAAGCAAGATTTAAGTAAATAAATTCTTATTGCTTTAACAAAAAGTAAACAGATCTTAGAAAATCCTATAAATGAAAAACACACATGTCTTTTATTAGACTGCAATAATCTGTCAGTCTGGGAAGTGCTTACTTATCATATTACTAACAAACTGGTACAACTAAAAATCATGGATTCCATGAAATTCTGTGTTAAAGCTTCAGTTAAATTCTTTCAAGCATGATCTAGTTACCAAAGTTTTCATGTCGGGTACTCTTTCTTCATAACACACCATCTTCAGATATACTTCTCATGCAAATTTCATGTCACATACATTTGAAGCTCACCCCTTTGTGATGTAAAAGGCAAGGAGTAAAATGTCGAAGTTATTTCTTCCCTCATACAAAGAAACTTTTACTACGTATTACCTCACATCTTTCCATTAAATACCACAGGATGTTCAAGCAATGTCCTAAACTTTGTTGATTATGCCTGTGTAAACATACCACTGCTAAATGTCTGCTCACCTTATTAAAAACTTATATTACAGCTAAACCACAGTAAATACATAATATTATGACAAGGATGATTTGTAAGATCATTATATATCCACATGCTGTAATTTATCCAGGATTTTCCTCATATTTTCACACAACCTACACTGAAAATGTGTTCTTAAATGACATCTCCTTATTATGAATCAAAGTATAGCTTTTTGTTAAATGATCTATTTCTGATAGATTCAGTACCTTTCAAACATAAACATATGAACTGACAAGCCCATTACCAGCACTATTACCTTGGCTGGAAATCATGTGATCAGTTGAATGTTGAGAGGAAATGGGCTGAGAGAAATACTTGTAATTTTTTTTTAAGATGAATCCACTGAACAAGTCTTCTACTATGAGTACTCTCACGCTAAAATTAACATCATTATTGTGCTTCATACCTTCTAATACTCCAGGTGGGTTTCAATGTCTTTCAATTAGCAATAATCAAGTGCAGATTAATTTTTAGTTTTTTTGTATTCAAGGGCAGCTGACAATATACTTACCACACCTCAGTCTTATCAGTGCTTTCTCAGAATACAAAACATCCAAAAAGAGTTCATAATTATAACTTACATATTCTGTCAGGCCATTACTATAACTGTGAACAAAAATTAGCATAGTATATGACTCTTTAGACATCTGATATTATATCTTTGTCTGATGAACAGCTATCACCCAAAATAATGCATTTTAGCTCAACTGTCAAGAAATCTTTAGTCCAGTCACTTATCGAGCAAAATATCTCATAGGTTTTCCACAGCAATGTATTTGACCTCACTGGAAAACAACTAAATATTGTCGCAAACCATTTGTGATAGCATCATAGAATAAAACTGTTCAGACTTTTGCAGCCTCCTCTTGTACCTTAGTGGTCATCTTGACAGCTTTGGCCGATGATTGTTAAGTGTTTTTATGGCATTTTGGGTGATAGCTGTTCATCAGACAAAGATATAATATCAGATGTCTAAAGAGTCATATACTATGCTTTGTCAAAGATTCATGCTCCATTGCTGGAAGTGAATGTTTAACAAATAATCTTTTCAGTTTTTCTGTAATTGTTGTCAGTTCTTGAACTCAATATTACAATATAGTGTGGCTGAGATATACCTGTTCTTACTGTATCATAATGCCATTTGTCTAGTAAAGCACTTTTACTTTGTCTCCATTCTTTATTCTTCTAAGTTTTGAGGATATTACCAAAGGTTATATTTGTTTTGGCACCTCCTCTCTTGTCTCACAAAATACCCCCCCCCCCCCCCCCACCCACCCACCCACCCACTCCACTAACCTACCTCCTCCCACAGTAGCAGATATCTGCGTAGACTAAAAGACATCAAAATCTTGCACGATTATCCAAGCTGTACCACCAATCAGTCATCTGCCTATCCTCATTTCTGTTTGTTTTTCCATCATGAATTTTCTATTTTTGTGATGTATCTGTCTTCTGTGTTAGCATAAAAATCCATATGCTCATCAACCACTCCACTACCTAATAAGGTATATCGGACTGTGTTAACCTTACCTTCTTTAAATTCATAACAAATTAACAAATTTATTCCCTTCATTTATAATAACAGCAATATTTCTAACTTTTATAATTAGCAACATGTTTTAAGCAAATAAAAGGTGCTTGTGAGGTACAGTGTCCATTCCTGTTGAGTAAACCCTTAAATAAGAGTATTACTTTTACAGATGAATTCAGAATGTACTGTTACTGGGAAAACAACATATTGACTGACAGTACAATTGTGCTCTTAAAGACAAATCTCTAGACCAGAATATATCTGGCCAGGAAATTTTCTCTGTCTCTCTTTGGGTTTTTCTACCTTTCGTTTCCTTTCCTTTCCTCTGTCTACTATGATTCACATTTTAATTTTTTTGTATTTTATTTGATTCTCTGCTCAGTCACTTGATATTTAACAAGCTACAAATCATTTTCTGATTATAATAACTTAAAAACTGCCGACAACACTTACCATGACAAAACTGTATCCTATCCAGAGTCCAGACCAACCAAATGGACATTCTGGTACTGTGTCAGATTGACTGTGGACAGCTATTATATTTGCTGGAGCTTCACAGACAACACACCTGTATGGACAAGAAATGATAATAAACAGCAATAAAAACAAAATAATAGGTGTTTTAAGTGTTTACTACCTTATAAAAATATCTGTGCAATTCTTATTTGCTATTTCTATTGTGGATAGAAGTCCCAAATTCTTACTGACCTTGAAATGAACTGCCGAATAGCACTCTCTTCTACAGGCATCATTGGTATGGCCTCATTTGTAGATAGCCAGTAAGACTTATCATTGCGACTGGCATAGTTACACACATCATTAAAATCACAGAACAAAAATGGCATTGTGCTGAATTTCTTCACACAGGATCCAGCAAAACCTTTTGAAGGAAAAAGTTACATTAAATGAAATTTTTAGGAATCTGAAAATATTTGTGGCAATGCTAATCTCATTTCAAACTGCGATTTAGGGAATACAAATGATTCACAAATAAGTTGATTTATAGATTTTTGTCCATGATGGTTTTGTGAAATCCATTAAATTGAAGGTAAGCAGCCAAGAAAATTCCAGAAGAGATAGAATTTGCATGGCTGCATGCACAAAATATAATTCATACACCTTGAAAACCTGAAAATTCACTTGGTATTGTACATTAGAATGTTTTCCTTATTTTGAAGGCACGTTTTCTGTTTAGGGTAGGATGGGAAACAACAGCACAAGATGCTTATTCTCTTCATGGGTGTGCTGCCGGACATGATTGTCTTCACTACACGATATTTCGGCGATCCATCTGGCCGCCATCTTCAGGTGCGATTGCTGAGTACACGATCATGCCAGAACTGAATGAACATCAGAAACAGTGGCTCCTTTATACCCTGGGTCCATGCCATTGTGTCTGCATGCGAAGGGGAAGAGCTGCCCCCTGCGAAGCGAAGAAATGCAGCGCCACTGGCAGTAGAAACTGGAGAAAGTGATAAATCGCAAATTAAGATGTACACAATCCGAGTAACGAGAAGCCAGAGCAATAATTTGTATCTCTTTAAATGACATGTTATGTCCCTCATTGAGACAATGTTTGATGACAGCAGAGTTTTCAGGTTGGAGCAAACGTATGTGGTGATGATGTTCCACACATTGGTCATGAACAGCGTGAATAGTCTGCCAATATAGGCCTTTCCACAATGACAAGGAATTTTATAAACTCCAGGCTTTCTCAATCCCATATCATCTTTAACAGATTCAAACAGGGCTCTAGCCTTGGCCAAAGACAAAAGAACACTTTTGATATCATATTAACTGAGAATTCTAGAAATTTTTGAAGAAATCTTCCAGCAAAGGGTAGAAAGGAATTGATTTACTAGTGTCCAGCACTGCTTCACCTGATGGTCCAAACTGAAAAGCGTGATTAATTTGATGATTGATATATCCTTTGAGCTTGAAGACAGCCTTAAGATGATCCAATTCCAGTGTCAAATTTTTGGAATCAGAGATGGCATAAGCCCTCTTGACCAATGTACGTAGAACTCCCATGCACTGATGTGGTGGACGACAACTAGCAGAATGACGATAGCGGTCTGTATGTGTGGGTTTATAGTATACGCCATGTCCCAAGGTAGTATTTTCTTTTTTGTGTACTAGAACACCCAAAAATGGTAATTTGCCATCTTTTTCAGTTTCCATTGAAAATTTGATGTGTGGATGAAGACAGTTAAAATGATCTACAAACCGATTAAGAGCTTCCATTCCATGTGGCCAAACAATGAAAATATTATCCATTTTTTGGAGAAAAACATGTAGGTTGAAGAGAAGATATCTTCAAAATCTTCCATAAAAAGATTGGTGACAACAGGGGAAAGAGGACTCCCCATAACCACACCATCAGTTTGTTCAAAAAATATGTTGACGATAACACGAGGTGACACAGCTCAGTAGTTTTATCATCCAAAAGTTGACAAATTAACAAGGACTCTTCTGAAGGTACCTGGATGAAAAGACAAACCACATCAAAACTAATTAAAAGGTCAGATGTTCCACTGCATAAAGCTTCAACCATTGAATGAAATCAGCTGAGATGGATAAATGATGTTCACATTTCCAAATGTAAGGGCTGAGGATGGAAGTAAGATATTTAGCTAAATTATAAGTAGGAGTGCCCAAATTACTAACGATAGGACGAATAGGAGTTCCAGTTTTATGCACCTTTGGTAAACCATACAACCTGGGCAGTACTGCCGACCCTGGATGAAGGTTTTTGATGGCATCCTTTGGCAGGCTGCTCTTCTTAATAAGTGAAAAGGTCTTGTGGAACATCAGTGTCACATACGTTTGCTCCAGCCTGAAAAATCTTCCGTTGCCAAACATTGTCTCAGAGAAGGGCACAACATGTCGTTTAAAGATATGCAAATTATTGTTCTGGCTTCTAATTACCGTGATAGTGTGCTCAGGGAATCCATCAAAATTCAATTATCTGATGACATTATTAATAGAGATAAAGATTTTTCTTTAAGCAAGATACGGAACCCTATTTTATCTGATATAAAACAACAACGGTCTGGTTTTTGACCTGCTGCATTTTAATTTGCGATTTAACACTTTCACCAGTTTCTACTGATGGTGGTGCTGCATCTCTTTACTTCACAGGGGGCAACTCTTCCACTTCTCGTGCAGGTGCAGTGGTCTGGATCCAGGGTATAAAGAAGCCACCATTTCTGATGTTAATTCAGTTCCGGCATGATTGTGTACTCAGCAATCGCACCTGAAGATGGCGGCCAGATGGATCGCCAAAATATTGTGTAGTGAAGATGATCATATCCGGCAGCATACCCATGAAGAGCATAAACATGTAAGATGCTGGGAAAATCTACAGACTCACAACAGCACACGATAGTTACTTGAAAGCAAGATTGGTAGGGCAGTTCTCAGATGCATCAGCATTTATTTGGGTGCTGAAATATTTTTGAGAATCAGCTTCCATACAGCCAAAGCCACTGAAGAAAAGAGAGTTCAACTCATACTTTTATCACATGACATCCCAAAAGCCAATGGATCACGGTTATAAAATGTGTGCAATTTTCTTGACTTTTGAAAAGCATTTTACTGAGTGTGACACCAGCACTTAAGTCTAATCATACAGGGGGATTGGATTGAGGATTTTAAGGTAGGGAGGACTCAGCATGTTACCTTAAAATGAGAGTCATCAACAGATGTAGGAGTACTGTCCTCAGCTGAGAAGAATGCGCATGACAGGAATGTGGCGGTCACTCGCTGTCGGCATTGTTATATGCCCTAGACATGATAGTAAGTGCTGGTCTAAAAAAGTTTTCATGATTGCAATTACATCAGCATTGTAACTGTATCTGGAAGAGGTTCAAGCAATGTACGTATTTTGAATTATCTCACTTCTTCAATGCAATGATACTTCCAAAATAATGTTGTTAAAATTGTCCATTTGCATGTATAAGCACTACACATGCTGTTTGAGTAATTATTAACTCTGGTACTGTCTATGCAACTACTGAAATGTATTTTTTCATTAGGACATATTTTTCATTTTATTCATTAGAAACAGCAGCAAGAATAGGATCTTCTTGATCATAACTTGCTTTCAGTGTGGATGTGATGTCTGCATGCACATTTCATTAGAATTTTCCTTTTTCTCACTGGTGCTCTATTTAAAAAATAAAAGACACAGGCAGACCATAAACAGAAAACAATGAAATGCAACAAGGGTGACAATGAAGTTGCCTGGTAAAGCAATATTCTCAATAGCCATGTGGTAGAAGGAAACTGGGGGAAGAACTGCCCCCCGTTCCCCACCTCAACCCTCACAGCCATTTCTCTTAACTGCCTACTGTAACCTTAGGTGTGTCCAAGGCATGTGTGTTGGGACCATTACTATTCTTGTTGTGTATTAATGACCAGGTAGACAATATTAATACCAACCTCAGACTTTTCGAACATGATACAGTGATCAGTGATGAAGGTGCACATACATACAGTCAAATCTTAGTAAGCTTACAAAGTAGTACAAAGGATGACAACTTGCCTTAAAAGTTCAGAAATTGAAAACTGTGCACTTCACTAAAGGCAGAAACATAGTATTCTTTGACTACAGTATCAATGAGACACCATTAGAAACAATCAGCCCATACAAGTACTTGGGTGTAACAATGTATAGGGATATTAAGTGGAATAGTCACATTTTCTCAGTCACAGTTAAAACTGGTGACAGACTTTCATTCAGTGGTAGTACAGTGGGAAAATTCAATCAATCTACAAAGGAGAGTGTTTACAAAACTCCCATGCAACATATCCTAGAATATTGCTCAAGTGTTTGGGATCCAAACCAAACCGGATTGACAGAGGATATTGAACACATACAAAGGAGGGCACTGTGAATAGTCACAAGATTCTTTGATGCATGGAAGAGTGTCACAGACATGCTGAAGAATACTTACAAGGATTTGAGATGCTAGTGTGAGGAATCTAGGAATATGCAACAGCATAGCACTCTTATGGGACTCACAAAGTCAAGACGACACTAACTACAGTATGGACAGAGGAATTTATGCAGTCATTCTTCCCACACTTCATATGTGAATGGAACAAGAAGAAATCATGACAAAGGGGTACAGTGGGAAGTACTCTCTGCCATGCTCTTCATAAAGATTTACAATGGATATAAAAACAGATGAAGAGGCAAATTGTGTTAAAAACATATCAAGCTAGTCAAAGACACAAAAAGTGCATGAGTTAACTAAATATTAGTGTTATTAAACTAGTGATAAATATTTACCAAGATCTTGGTGATGTGCTTTTTCATTTCCTTCAATATACAGAAGACTGTAACCATCCCACAGCTTGACATGTCCAGGCTCACATTGTGGAATCTGGGTTGTCTGACTATGCCTCACCAACAGAATACCAGTCAGGTAATCAGGCTGTTGTTCACAAGGCAATCCAGCATCACCTTTTGGTCCGGGATCTCCACGTTCTCCCTGTAGAAGATGTCACAATCATAACATACATTGATATTTTTATCCTTAATTGGTTAGCTGATAATACAGGCTACATGCAAAGTTCTTTTTCTGTAAAATAAGCTTAATAGTTATGTTTTTAGACACTGGTGGATTGAAACTGTGTTTCTACTACCACACATGTAGTTAAAAATGTGAATGACTGACAGAGGATATCTTTTATTGTGGCACATTCTCCTTATTTGAGTCATGCATGGAGCCTACATAGAAGACAATATATTTTTGTGCATCCAATATTTTAACAAAATCTTGGAGTCCATACATGAGCCATATGTTATATCTCTGTATTCTATTAAATTCATTGCAGAAATATGATTATATCATTCTGATCAGAAAGTTTCAGGATGTAACTAACATCTTTCTTTTAATGTAATTCAGGACTAAATTATTTGAACAAAAGTAACAATTTGTGTTGTTCTGTCTGAGATTCTCTTAGTTTATTTAATATAGATCCACTCCAAGCAATACTGCAGGATATATTCAGTGAATAATTCATTTGAAATTTCTGTTTCACAAAGAAGCTGCAATTTCATAATACACCAAAAATGAACAAAAGCCCATCATTTGAATTACCTAAAATACAGCTTACATTTACATTCCGATTCATAACAGGTTGCATTTTTATTCCCAGATATGTATAAACCCATTACCAGTTTGATTTGTGAGTCACCAAAACTCAAGCTCTACAATTTCCAACCTATTTTTTATCCGTAAATTACAGTTTAAAATTATTCTGTAGTTATGTTAACAATTTCTTCAAGGCTAGACTGAAATCTTCAGAATGTCAAATTGAAAGTAATTTATAAAATACTACTTTAGTCTAACATATTGTCAAGGATATCTATATTAATAAAGAGCATGGATAATAACGATATTATTACCAAGCCATAAATGCAAATTACAAAACAACTATTGTTACGTCACATTTCCTTAAGACACATCTCATGGTAATTGGCTATTATTCTTCTCTCTGGATAATAATCTGCACTCTGAAAACTCATCAGTTCAGTCACAAGTCTATTTAGACAAATATCTCTCAGAGACTACAGCAAAATGAAATGATTGCATGGCACTGATGGCCACAGGTTTGGATGCCAAGTTGCAAGTCTTTTCAGTTGACATCACATTGAGTGACTTGCATGTTGATGATCATGACATGATGATGAGGACAACCCAACATCCAGTTCCGAGTGAAGAAAATCTCTGACTCACCCGGGAATCAAAACTGGCCCATTGCTTTGCAGTCACACACACTGACCACTCAGCTAAGGAGATGGACAGAGACTGCAATGATAAGTTATTACCTTATTGCTTACACAGATTGTCATTTTATGTTTCTTTGTGATGTTTAGGTTATGCGGCATTCTTCAGAATTGTTAAAAATAAGAAGGTTTGGCTGCCAAGTTGCAAGTCTTCTCAGTTGACATCACATTGAGTGACTTGCATGTTGATGATCATGACATGATGATGAGGACAACCCAACATCCAGTTCCGAGTGAAGAAAATCTCTGACTCACCCGGGAATCCAAACTGGCCCATTGCATTGCAGTCACACACACTGACCACTCAGCTAAGGAGATGGACAGAGACTGCAATGATAAGTTATTACCTTATTGCTTACACAGATTGTCATTTTATGTTTCTTTGTGATGTTTAGGTTATGCGGCATTCTTCAGAATTGTTAAAAATAAGAACTTTATTACATTTGTTACACATGTAACCAGTCTAAAATTGTTATTGCAGCTATTTCGCTGACTGACATATCAGCAATGACTCAGATCACAACACAGCAGACATTACAGTTATAACAATCTCTGTGCAAATGTTTTCTACACAATAGGTAAGCTTGCTTTTTATGTAATTAATTCACGCTCTTTCATGTTCAGAAATACACCGCTGCACTATATTTTCTTAAATCATTTTACTAAACTGATTATTACATGTAACTGACAAATGTATGAACCTTATCTTTGACTAGTGCCTGACATTTAATTATTCTCAGTAAAAACCTGATTATTAAAGATCTATCACCACCCCTTCCACCAGTGCCAAGATGTGTAGCCTACACTCATTATTTAAGCACCTTGTATATTGTTAATCAATTCAGTTAAATACTATGTGTTCTCTGTGTCATAGTGCTTCAAGGTAATTAGCTTTATTTGTTTACAATGTGTATTTAATAGTTCATGTTTCAGTGTTGAGATTTAAAAAGACTGTAATAAACAAAAGTAAAGTGGCCACTCACTATATACTGGAGATGCTGAATCGCAGATAGGCACAACGAGAAGACTCTTCCAAATAAAGCTTTCAGCTCATAAAGGCCTTCATCAAAAATGGATGACACACACACACACACACACACACACACACACACACACACACACACACACACACACACACACATGTGACTGCAGTCCAAGGCAACCGTAGCCATCAACTGTATAGGCCGAAAGCTTTATTTGGAACAGTCTTTTTGTTGTGCCAATCTATGACTCAGCATCTCTGCTATATGGTGAGTGGCAACTTTCCTTTCCATAATATTGTTACAGTCCATCCTGGATTTTCCACTGTTTGACTGTAGTAAAGAAAAATGATACATGCCTGTTAATGTAAGGCCAGAGATGGTATCAGTGTATTGTTTCTCTAAAAAGCTGGCAATGTGACTTGTTACTAACCATGGAGCAGCAAGTTGAGTATTTAACTTTTTCTGTGTTTTCTTTACAGTTTAAGTCTTAAATTATGTGCATGTTATTCTGTTTAAGAGGTGTAATCTCACGTTTATATAAGTGTAAAGTATAAATTCAGGCAGTCTGTAGTGCAGTTGTCATTTCTTTTGAATAGCCAACAACACAGCTCAGTAAGGTGGCAGTCTGCATTTGTGACATGTCAGGATTGTAGCAAGTTGCATATTTAGTTTCTCTGTGTACTGTTACAGTTTACTTCTTAAGTTAGTTGTGATGAGATGGATAGCATGTGTGCACGCTGTGTGTGGATGCAAGATGAGCTGGCTGCAATTCACAAACAGCTGAAGGTGCTTTTGGCTAAGGTCAGCATTTTCAGGCTGCTGTCTCGGAGTGTACTAGTGGTGGAGAGTTTGGCATATTGCATGGGACACCTCAGGTTTTGCTTGTTTAGTTCATGGTCCCTGCTGCCGGGGTACTTTCAAGTTTACTTGTCACGATGGATCTGACCTCACCACTGGCTGAGTGGCAGGTGGTAAAACATTTGGGTCACTCAAGGTGGTGGGTCAATGTGGAACCTGATCATCTAGTCTTGCCCATTCACCCTGTGAATGGATTGATGGCCAGCCACTCCTTCAGCAGGGTCCTAGTAGACATATGGGGGGGGGGGGGGGGGAGGGGGGGGGAAGCTCCAATGTAAGGGCTATTATGCAGCCCCTTAGGCAAATAGCATTCAGGACTAGAAAGAAAGTTGATGTGAGGCCAGTCTGTCTACTGGGAGGGCCCAATCTGAGATATGGAGGAGGCTTTTTCTGTGGCTATCCAGCATGCAGGGTGCAGTCATCTCCAAGTTGTGGCTCACATTGGCACCAAAGACACCTGTCACTTTGGATCTGAGGTCATTAACGTTTCATATGGGCAACTGGTGGAAGTGGTGAAAACTACTGGCCTTCCATGCAGGGTGCAAAGCTAAGCTCACAATTTGCAGCATTTTTGCCAAAGTTCATCAGTTCCTTTTGCTTCAAGTGGAGGTTCTCAACAAAAGCTTCATTAGCTCCGTGAGTGCTACTGAATACATTTTCTGAAAATTGTCTTGAGCAGTTAGATCAAGAGCCCACACACAGTGGAAATATTTTAGACCTTGCAGCTACACACAGGACAGACTTTATCAGTGGTGTCAATAAAGAGACATGTAATGAGAGAAAATATGGAGAAAGGAGGAGTTGCCATATATGTCAAAAGTTATCATTGTGCAAAAAGTATAGAAACAAAAGAGTTTTGTGTAGAGAAACATATAGAAGCATGTGCCTGTGAGCTTAAATTAAATAAAGGCACATTTATAATTGTAACTGTATATAGGTCCCCATCAGGAAATTTTCATCTATTTCTGAAAAATTTGGACTCCTTGTTGTGCTATCTGTCAGACAGGGGGAAGCAAATTATTATTTGTGGGGACTTCAATGTAGATTCTCTGAAAGAGGGTAATAGGAAAAATGATCTTGAAGTATTACTCGGTTCTTTCAATTTGACACCCGTTATTGATTTTCCTACTCGGGTGGTAAAGGATAGCAGCTCACTGATAGATAACTTCTTTATAGACCAAGATAAGTTTAACCAGATAAATGCTCAGCCTGTTGAGAATGGTCTTTCTGATCATGGTGCACAGCTAGTTACAATATATGACATAGCACCATTCAGCAATACTAAACAGTCCTCCAAAGTAGTACGTTCAGTCAACGATTTAACAATTGCAAATTTCAGGGAAAGCCTACAGCAGTTAGACTGGGATGAGGTGTACCGTGAACCTGATGCCAATTTAAAATATAATTTATTTCATGACATTTTTGTAAATGCATTTGAAAACTGCTTCCCCAAGAAAATAGTTAAATATACTCGTAAGAAACCTTGTAACAAACCATGGCTTACTAAGGGTATAAAAATATCCTGTAACCGAAAAAGGGAAATGTATCTGACAGCAAGAAAGAGTAGTGACCCAGAAACTATCAAAAGTTATAAAAACTACTGTGTTATATTAAGAAAAGTTATTAAAAAATCCAGGAGTATGTGTATCATGTCTGAAATCAGCAACTGATAATAAAATTAAAACAATTTCGAATATTATTAAAAGAGAAACAGGTCAACCAAGAGCAGAGGAAGACAGTATTACCATCAAATTGAATGAAAACTTTATGAACAAAAAGTCAGAAGTTGAAAATATTTTTAATAATCATTTTCTAAATCTTGTGGATATAGTAGGATCCAGGTGTTCATTAGAAGATGCTAGGCTGTTAATGGAAGAGGCCATACCTATGCAATTTGATACAATTGAAATCTCACCCACTTCTCCCTCTGAAATTAGGAAAATAATAAACTTGCTTAAAAGCAAAAACTCACATGGAATTGATGGCATTTCCAGCAAAATACTAAAAGCTTGTTCTCAACAGATAAGTAAGATTCTCAGCCACCTGTGTAATAGCTCTCTGGAACAGGGCATTTTCCCTGATAGACTGAAATATGCTATTGTTATACCTTTGCATAAAAAGGGGGATAGATCTGATGTCAACAATTACCGTCCAATCTCCCTTCTAACAGCTTTATCCAAAATTTTTGAGAAAGTAATGTATTCAAGAGTAGCTTCACATATCTGTAAAAATGAAGTACTAACAAAATGTCAGTTTGGTTTCCAGAAAGGTTTTTCAACAGAAAATGCCATATATGCTTTCACCAGTCAAATTTTGAATGATCTGAATAACCGAACACCACCCATTGGGATTTTTTTGTGATCTCTCAAAGGCTTTTGATTGTGTAAATCATGAAATTCTGCTAGACAAGCTCAAGTATTGTGGCATGAGTGGGGCAGTGCACAAATGGTTTAATTCGTACCTAACTGGAAGAGTGCAGAAAGTTGAAATAAGTAGTTCTCGTAACATGCAAAGATCAGCACATTCCTCAAACTGGGGAACTATCAAGAATGGGGTTCCACAAGGGTCAGTCTTGGGTCCTTTGTTGTTCTTATTATATATTAATGACTTGCCATTCTATATTCATGAAGAGGCAAAGTTAGTTCTCTTTGCTGATGATACAAGTATAGTAATCACACCTGAGAAACAAGAATTAACTGATGAAATTGTCAATACTGTCTTTCAGAAAATTACTAAGTGGTTCCTTGTAAATGGACTCTCACTGAATTTTGATAAGACACAGTACATACAGTTCCGTACAGGGAATGGTATGACGCCATTAATAAATATAGACCTTAATCAGAAGCATATAGCTAAGGTAGAATATTCCAAATTTTTAGATGTGTCCATTGATGAGAGATTAAATTGGAAGAAACACATTGATGATCTGCTGAAATGTTTGAGTTCAGCTACTTATGCAATAAGGGTCATTGCAAATTTTGGTGATAAACATCTTAGTAAATTAGCTTACTACGCCTATTTTCACTCATTGCTTTCATATGGCATCATATTTTGGGGGAATTCATCACTGAGGAATAAAGTATTTATTGCACAAAAGCGTGTAATCAGAATAATAGCTGGAGTCCACCCAAGATCATCCTGCAGACATTTATTTAAGGATCTAGGGATATTCACAGTAGCTTCTCAGTATATATACTCTCTTATGAAATTTGTTATTAACAACCAAACCCAATTCAAAAGTAATAGCAGTGTGCATAACTACAATACTAGGAGAAAGGATGATCTTCACTATTCAAGATTAAATCTAACTTTGGCACAGAAAGGGGTGAATTATACTGGCTCTAAAGTCTTTGGTCACTTACCAAATAGTATCAAAAGTCTGACAGATAACCAACAAGTATTTAAGAAGAAATTAAAAGAATTTCTGAATGACAACTCCTTCTATTCCATAGAGGAATTTTTAGATATAAATTAAGAAAAAAAAGAAAAAAAATATTTAAAAAATAAAAAAAAATAAAAATAAAAAATAAAGAAAAACAAAAAACACACAAAAAAAATAAAGTTGTTATATTAACTTAAGTATGTTGTTAAATTAACCTAATTATGTTATGTATTAGAAAATTCGACTCGTTCCACATCATTACGAAATATCGTATTCATGATCCATGGAACTAGTATTAATCTCATCTAATCTAATCTAACAGGGATTAGTGATCAGGATGTCATCATAGCAACAGTGGTTACTACAGTAGTTATTAAATCAATCAAGAAGGGCAGGAGAGTACTTCCGCTGCAAAGAACAGATAAACAGTTGTTGGCATTTCACTCAGACAGTGAACAGAAATGATTTAGTTCTAGTATGATGAATTTAGGGGAATTCTGGTCAAAGTTTAAACAGACTCAAATCACCCTCTGAAGAAGTATGAGCTGAGTAAGTGCTTTAAGGACACAAAAGACCCACCATGGTTTAATAACAAAATTTGGAAAATGCTGAGGAAGCAATGACTGTTGCACTCTTGGTTCAAAAGAGAACACAAATGATGAAAGGCAAAAGTAAGTGGACGTTTGTACATCTGTAAGAAGATTGATACATGAAGCACACATCTGACACTATCATACCTTAGCAAATAATCTTGCTGAGAAGCCATGATGGAAGATAGCTAAAGGAAAGCTGAAGTTCTAAATTTTGTGTTTCAGAATTCATTCATGCAGGAGGAACATATAGACAGTTCACATTTGACAATAGCACAGATTCCCATATGGAGTAATAGGCATCCCTGGTATATAGAAGCAACTGGAAGATTTGAAAACAAATAAGTCACCAGGTCTGATTGGAACTCCAATTTGGTTTTACAAAGAGTACTTTATGGCATCAGCCTCTTACTTAGCTTGCATTAATTATGAATGTCTAGCCCAGCATGAAATCTCAAGTGACTGGAAAAAAGTGCCCGTCATTCCTGTACATAAGAAAGGTAAGACAATGAACCTGCAAAATTATGGACCACTATACTTCACAATGGTTTGCTGCAGAATTCTTGAATATATCCCCTATTTGAATATAATAAATTTCCTTGAGACAGAAAACATTCTGTCCACAAATCAGCAAGGTTTTAGAAACCATCACATGTATGAAACTTAGCTTCTCCTTTTCTCATGACGTTCTACACATCATGGGCGTAGGGCATCAGGCAGATTCCATACTTCTAGATTTCCCAGGGAAGTGTGAATGGACTGCAGTTATTCTCCGTGTACATAAATGATCTGATAGACATGGTGAGCAGCAATCTGCAGCTGTTTGCTGATGAGGCTGTGGCATATGGAAAGGTCAATTATTTCTGATTGACATAATAAATGACAGCTTGTTCTAAATGTAGAAAAATGGAAGTTAATGCAGATGAGTAGAAAAAACAATCCCGTAATGTTCAAATACAGTATTAGTAGTGGGCTGCCTGACGGTCATGTTGATTAAATATCTAGAAATAACATTCCAATATTATATGAAATGGAATGAGACAGAAGGACAGCAGTAGGAGAGGCAAATAGTCAACTTTGATTTATTGGGAGAAATTTAGTAAAGTTCATCTGTGAAGGAGACCATGTAGAGAACATTCAAGTACTGCCCAAGGATTTGGGAATCCCACCAAGTTGCATTAAAGGAAGATATCAAAGCAATTCAGAGGTGGGCTGCTAGATTTGTTATTGGTTGGTTCGATCAACACAAATATTCCAGAGATGCTTTGGGAACTCAAATGGGAATACCAGGAGGGAAGGTTATGTTCTTGTTGAGGAACACTACCAAGAAAATTTAGAGAACTGGTATTTGAAGCTGATTGCAGAACTATTCTACTGCTGCCAGCATACATTTCACTTAGGGACCATGAAGATAAGATAATAGAAATTATGACTTACATTGAAGCATATAGACAGTTGTTTTTCTCTCACTATATTTGTTAGTGGAACGGAAAAGGAAATGATTAGTAGTGGTATAAGGTACCCTCCACCATGCACCATATGTTGGCTTACTGAGTGTGTTTGAAGATGTTGACGTATATGTAGATGTAGAATAAAAAATGAAATCAGTCATTTTTCGTAGGTATGCACTTCTAAGTCATGTCTCAAAAATATAAGACAAAAAGATTTTACAATAAGATATCTTGACAAAATAAGGCATCAGTAGTGCTGGAAATGTGAGGAAATAAGAAAGGTGAAAATCTGTGAATGTAAAAGACTATCATTTTTCAGTAAGGAGACTTCCACATCATGTTTCGAAATATGGACACATAAGCACAAGATATAGCATTAAACAGTGTGCTGAAATTAAAAGATGCTGCAAGTTGTTTTCCGTTATGAGACTAGGAAATAAATTGGATGTTCATGGCAAAAACTCTTGGCAGATACATTACCAGAAAAGAAAAGAGAGAGAGAGAGAGAGAGAGAGAGAGAGAGAGAGAGAGAGAGAGAGAGAGAGAGAGAGAGTGTGTGTGTGTGTGTGTGTGTGTGTGTGTGAGTTAAACCCCATGTCCTTACCTGTGAAACATCTGATACACTTACAAAGATATGAAGATATACCAGAAGAATATAGTCCAACACAAGAGTCCATTACTTGGAGAGTTCTATAACAATGAATACGGTAGAAATTTAGATGTGATGTTCAATACTGCTAAAGTGCAACCCAAGCATTAAGACTGAATCACTTGGCGCAGAACATTGATGAAACAACATTAATCACAAGGATAACAACAGAGTTGCCTTATGAATACAAACATTTTGGTAGTGCATGGGACTCTACTATTAAGGGGACGAAAACATTGGAAAACCTGAAACTAAGACTCAAATCTGAAGAAGATAAAATGAAGAAAAACAAAGAAGAGATAAACTGTCATCCAAAATTATAACAACAAAAAGAACTTTTGAAAGGTGGTGTTTGTTTTGCCACAAAACAATATAAACAGGTCATAGGAAAGTAGAAACAATGTAAAGAATACAGATCATAAACAACTGCAACATGCATAATGATAGACAAAAATGTTCTCCATTTTTTCCAACTTAGCGGATTTTCACACACATTCTAACAATTGGTTAATGTGCTCAGTATGGGGTGTAACTACCTCTGGCAGCAGTACAGGCCTGAATGATGTCATCAACCTCATGTTGAGGCAATAATGTCCATTCTTCCTGCAGAGCTGCTTGCAAATCTTGGAGAGTGGTTGGTGGATGCTCATGATGCAACCTGTCCCCACTAGTACATCAGAGACATTATGTGTGGGATTCAAAATGGGAGAGCGAGGAGGTCATGCAATGCATGCGATACCTTCTGTTTCCAAGAAAACATCAACCACCCATGCTGTATGAGGTCAAGGATTATCGTCCACCGATACGAAGTCTGGGCTCACATCACCTCACAACAACCATACATGAGGTCCCAAGATCTTGTCACGATACCTGACAGCAACTAAACTATGCTGATTCACCCATACGATTTCATGAAGAGGCATTTATGTTGTCAACATAATCCCTGCCCACAGCATTAGGGATCTTCCTTGATATCGCTCTCTTTCCACAACATTTGGGTCCCAAAATCATGTTCCACATTGCCTCTAGATGTGAATCTATTGAGAATCACTCTCCAGACCAAATTAGGACTCATCTGTGAAAATAAAATTGGCCCACTGTTTGACCATCCACGAGGCATGTTGATAACTCCACTCTAGATGTTCCCTTCTGTGAAGATGCATCTGAGGTACAATACACCAGGTCTTTGACAATAAAGGACACTTTGCAGAAGCCTTTTGTACACCGTTTAAGTTCTAAGGCAGTACCATCATGCTCCTACAGCCAAATAACAGTCCTCTTTTCTGCTTTCACATTGGGTTTGCTGTGTTCTGGTCTTTTGGGCACAGTTTTGGTCTCTATAAACTGTTACCACATTTGAGAAATAACAAAATAATTCACTTTAAGCCTCCAAGCCATATCAGGTTGCGACTGTCCTCCAAGCCATATCAGGTTGCGACTGTCATGCCTCCATTCTTCCTGTAGTCCTCCACTGCAGAGAGTCTCGTAGGCACCTTCTCTGTGCCATATTGCACCATCTGTGGCTCCATACACAGTGACTGTGGATGTGGGACTATCCGGCAAATGCTACCCCATTTGATAGGTGCCCTGACATCATTGTTAATGTGGTTGCCATTGACCAGAATAGCATCTTTCATGCAGAACATGATTGTAAAGATATCTATTGACAGTTTGTATGATTACATCATGAAATAAGACATAGGATTGGTTGTTTTTTGCTTCAATTTTGGACACCAGTGTATTATTGCTTTCAAAGCTACTGCCTACAGGAAGAAAGATCAGAATAAAAACAATGAGAAATTAGTGTTTAGTTCACTATGTAAGTGAGTGTAAAATGAAACTTAGTGACAACAGGAACAAAATACAGTGCTGTACCTGTGGTACATATTATCTGGGAGAGTGTTGGGCAATAAAGAGACTGCATCAAATTAGTTCTGCAAAAACACAAATCATCCTGCTTACTGTAAGAAGGAACATGAGAAAATGAAAACACCAGAAGCACTTGTGACAGAAAAGCACAAAAAGAAAATTAATAAAATAGATATCAAATTTGTTGTTGATAATGGTAGTAAAGAGCACATGTCTGTCACATGAAAGGAAAATTATGTCAAGAGCGAACAGCTGTGAAGGTACAAAAATTAAAGACTACAAATGTGAAGGTACAAAAATTAAAGACTACAAATGTGAAGGTACAAAAATTAAGACTACAAATGGAAACTTCATGTACTGTAATCTTGTTGGTGAAGCTGAATCAGAAGAGGTGTTGTTGATAAATGTATCACACGTCCCTGAATTGTCAAGAAATGTATTTTCAGTAAATACCACTACTGAAAAAGGGGGAGTGTCAATATTTGACATGAAAATGGTGAAGATTGTGAAAGATGGAAATATTATTCTGGAAGACAACAAATAAGAAAATGGAATTTATGTGGTTATCTCACAATCAAAAGCAAGATAATGAAGCTTTTGTCAGTTGCTGAGCTCCTGTGGGGAATTTATCTTTGGTATTTTCAGTTCACTGTGAACAATTGTCTAGTGCACATGTGTTCGAATTGTATCTTTGTGTTGTAATCAACTGTATTCTAGAAGCCTAAATCTGCATTCTGCATTTCACTGCAAGCTTTTACCCCAGGAAATCCCACAATGCTGACATCTCAATGAACAACAATAGCTAATGCAACTTAATCACTATATTTTGCCTGATTGTCTTCAGATGACAAAAGAGCTGTCTCATGATTGTGTTAGTAACAGGTATGAGAAAGTGACTTTCATGGTGCTTCATGCGATTTTCTTCACCACATGGACCAACCTATATGGACAAAATAGGATGAATGGAGACAGAACACCAAATAGGATACTACGATAGATACCATCCCAGTGGAAGAAAAGGGGTCACCCATGATGCCGCTGGCAAAATGATGTGGAGAAGGCAATGGAAGCAGGAATCTGAATGTTGAGGAAAGTCAACACAGAAGAGGATGGAAACTAGGGACAGGAAAGTGGTGGCATCCATAGATAACCCACAAAAAGAAGAAGAAGAAGGCTCAACCTACATTGTATATGAACTGTGCAAATGATATTCTTCTGTTTCATGCTAGGCACTCCAGCAATGACCCAGTTGTAGATGAACAATGTGCAATGACTTTTGATCTGCTTGGTAATTTTGGTGATGAGTTTACTCAACATTCCCTACAACAAGACAATGTTCCACAGACTATTTTACAGTTTACCATATGCAACACATCTGGTTAAAGGAATTTTGTGTATCACCTCCCTCAGGCCATGTGATCCAGCACATAAACATCAAAATTTTTATGGGGCATATGTACAAGAAAGTTTTCATCCCAAGCTACCACCATTCCAACGAGAACAGCCATCAACATGGTTCACAACTGTTGACTGTATTCTAGAGGGCCGCAGCATTTCTGACAACACTTCCTAGTTTGTCACCCTAACACAGGAGAGCATGCATACATAATCAGCTATTTCATCGCAGCCCCCCCCCCCTCCCCCCTCCCTGTAACAGCAAATTCATCGCCACCAGAGAGGCACTGCTTCACTGGCTCGCAAAAACACTGGAGCCACAGTTGCTGCATGGGTAGAGTGGGTAGAGTGCTGTAGACTCAACATGCTGGATCTCTTACAAAATCAACACCTTCTGATCAACATCAGTTCAGAAGACAGCACCATTCCCAGGAAGACTCTGCTTACATCTTCCTACACCAGTAGTCCAACTATTCACTATGAATGACTCTCCTGTCAAAGTTCATGGAACAGTCACATGCACCATAGGCTTTGGCCTCTGCAAAACATTTTCATTGCAGGTTTTGGCTGCAAATGTTTGTGAACCAATCCTAGGCATGGATTCCCTGCAACACTTCCATCTCTCTCTGGGATTATCATAAGTAACCCTCAACCAAACCAATAGTAGAAAATCTGTACACTGATGGTCCGCCATTATATGCACAACTGGTTTCACAGGTCAACAATCCAGAAGCACCTTCAATGTGCACTCCACACGACCACCATCTACAGCTACTCAATGACTGTCAAACGTTAGAATTGGAGATACAGAAGATTACAATGGCTTCTGCAGAAAGTGAGTTACGTGTCACATGTTCTTACCTGCAGCACCTCCAACAGGAGCAGCTCCATAGTCCTGACGCAACTAATACCAACAACCATCACAGCTTCAGCAGTCGACACACACATACAGCTATGACACATTACAATGTCTGAGCCACCAGAAACTCATGTCAGTATCATGAATTTTTCTTGCTATGTGCATGCATCGTCCATGAGTGGTACCCCCCCCCCCCCCCTCCCCGCCCCAGGACTCGCACTCCTCAACAGAGAGGTATTTACCATGAAACTGGGCATACAATTGATACTATACCAGGTCGTGTGTTTGACAGACATTTCACTCACAGCTACAAACTGCCCAGTGATGTCAAGCTGGCTGCTATTACATCAAGAGACTATCAGCTGATGGGTTCCTTACCATCACAGATCCAATGTGACAACAATCACCTCCTAGCGTGCATACAGAACCTGATGTTACCACACGCACCACCATGTCACCTCCGCAGTCACCCATCCAACTGCCACAAATCAACACAGACCAGTAATCCCACCACAGCTGCCCCATTGATCTCCACCCTACTTCAGCCAATATCACTGTATTGATAAAAGGCAAGGATTGCGATGCCATTTTCATTTTCCTCTCTATTGATGAGAAATGGTCCAGCTCTGCCCTGCATAACAGCCAGCCATGGCATGGTTCGTCACGCACATATGCACAAAGAAGACTGTATCAGTTGTGATGCCGGGTGACCTCCTGTCCCCCAGTGTTCCACACTCCAATGGTGAGGGGGGCTCTTTAGGGACCTCACCACTGATAGTGGTGAGTTTGCTTAGTGGTTGAGGTCCTCCATCAGATTGTCTTTGGTATTTTCAGTTCATTGTGAACAACTGTCTAATGCAGATATATTCAATTTGTATCTCTGTGTTGTAATAAATTGTATTACAACATCCTAAATCTGCATTCTGTGTTTCACTGCAAGGATTTTCTGCAGGAAATCCCACATGAACATCACTGACATCAAAAGTGACTGTAAAAACAAAGCACTAATGACATAAAAGATGAAAACCATTCAGCAGCACAAAAGACTAGGACATTCGAATTTCAATTATCTGAAGAAAATACCAGAACTGTGTGATTTTGTACACAAAATTGTGTCAAGAGGGTATGCCTTGTTATGAAACATGTATTATGGCAAAGCAATTCACAAGACCATTTGATACTGTGTGGCACAAGATCTCTTGAGATTATTCACACTGATTTTATTCTACAGAGCCACAGCACCTCTAACAACATTTACAAGTTCGTCACCCTATTGAGCAACACAGGATGACATACTCACATTATCAGTTACATCATAGTAGTGACCCTGTCTAATGGTAAATTTGCCACTACCACTGAGTTAGACCAATGCGTTTACAAATCAGATACTGAGAAGAAAATGTGTCTTACTTTACATGTTGATGATGGGATTTTATTTGTGAAGACATCTGCCAATTGAAAACTCCCCTGCAGTAACTAAAAAAATGCTGACATCTCTTGGACATGAAATCAAAAGAACAAAAGAAGGTCCAAGGGACCAGAGATAGGGGTCATGTGTGTGTGAGATGTGTTTGCTTGTGTAAATGAATGTGTGTGTGTTTCTTTTTTTGATGAAGGCTTTGGCTGAAAGCTAATGTGTATGTATCTTTTCATTGTGCCTGTCTGTAACTTAAGGAACCATAAAATGAAACAGATTTGGTTTTTGGATAATCATCTGACCACAGAAATCTGTCATTTGATGATTTGGGATATAATTTTTACAGAAATTTTCCATTTCCTGAATAATAAGTTGATTATCCATCATGTGAACGAATATGGTGATTGAGCATATGGAAGTATGGTAATAAACAGTCCTTTACACAAAAGAGAAGGATTAGTTTCTTTACAGAGGAGAGAAAACAAATCTTTAATAGCTTAAATTACAACTGAGCTAAGTTATGAGTAGGGCCTACTGCACAACATGTGAGATTTGGAAACCTAGCTGCAGTTAAGTTTCATCAAAGCCCATAAGATTAAAGAAACCTGGAATTGAAACTAGGTGACAAGTTTTTTCCTTTTAAATTACACCATCATGACCACAATGACTTCCTAGAGAAAATTATTGCATTTATAATATTAATAAAATGATGAAAATAACACAAAACTAACTTGTATGCCAGCTGTTCCATCAAGACCCATTTCTCCCTTCAGACCTGGTGGCCCTCTTAACCCAGGAAGACCATTGATACCTGGTGGTCCTGGCTCACCCTTTAGTCCTGGAGTTCCAGGAGCACCAGCCAATCCTGGTGGTCCACGGTCGCCCGGCCTTCCAGGTAGACCTACGAACATAAAGAATATCTGAATGTACTAAAAAAACCTTAGTATAAAAATGTGCGACTTAAGTTTCAGTGTAACTAACAATAGAAACTTGTGTGCAACATGAGTAAAACAACAAAAAAGTCGATGACTGAAGGAATACGTGGTCAACATTATAAAACAATGAAACTTTGTGGTAGATTAACACTGTGTGCCAGACTGAGACTAAAATTCAGGACCTTTGCGTTTCACGGGTAAGTCCTTTACCAACTGAGCTTCCCTGCATGACTCACAACCTGTCTCCACAGCTTTAGGAACCATGTCTTTCCTATATCCTTTCTCCCAAAAGTGCTAGTCCTCCAAGTTTTGCAGAACTTCTGTGAAGTTTGGAAGGTAGGACATGAGGTGCTGGTGGGAGTAAATCTGTGAGGTTGGGTCATGAGTCTTGCATGGGTAGTTCAGTTCGTAGAGAATTTGCCCAAGTTTGAGTCTCAGTCCAGTACACAGTTTTAATCTGCCAAGAAGTTTAATAGCAGTCTGCAGCAGAGTGAAAATTACATTCTATAAAACACTATTCAAATTTTAACTATAAGGATGCATAATGCATGGAATGCATCTGTATAAGAATTAATAGTTCTTTACATTTTGCAGCTATAAAAGTGTATTAAATGAAGGAATAATTTAAATAATTTTAGAATATACTGACACAATAACCAAATTTACCAGAATGTGGTAACAGAGAAAGACAGTAACACAATTCTGAAAAAAATGATATGTTGTTGGCTGGAATTTCGATGATGGCACTGAGAGAGCAAACCAGGAAGGGTGACATGAAAGACAGTGATATCTCAATGCAAGATGATGGAAGGATGAATGCAAAGGTGGAAGATGACAGAGTAGGTAGCACATAAAAGCCGAAAGTGGCAGGCAATGATAAATCTTGCACAATTTTCTGAGCTTTAAGTATGACTCTGTGGTATTTTTCATTCACCTTCTGATGAGTTGCTGCCTTCATTACCTATACAGAGTGTTTCAAAAAGTACTTCACAACTTAAAATATTCATACAAAGTTATTGAAAGAAGATACAGAGCTGGGTTTAGTGTTATTTTGTATGGAAACACATCAAGTTTTTTTACTTTAAACTAAAGATGTTGTATGTGGCTTCCATTAGTTATTCTGCAGACATCCCACAGGAAGCCAATTTTTTCCCAAACTTACTGTAGCATTGCAGGTGTAACTTGCCCAGTGGTGGTGTAAATTCTTCCTCTAATTTCAGACAGAGAAGCTGGCACAGGAAGTACAAATGCAATATCCTTGACGAATCCCCATTAAAAAAAATCGAGTGGTGTCCGGTCTGGGGAACTCATGGGCCATGCAATTGGCACATCATGGCCAATCCATTGACCTGGAATGCGGTCACTGAGAAAATCCCGGTTGTCAGCCAGGTAGAGGGGTGGTGCACCATGTTGCATGAAGTAAATATTTCATTCTTGGTCATCTGGATCGATCTGTGGTATCAAAAATTGTTGTAACATATCCAGGTACACTATCCCGTTGACGGGTCTCTCATGGAAATAAAGAGGGGCCTTACACTTTGTTCCTCCTCTAAGCATAAACAACATTCAATTTAGGGCTATCAAAAACATGTTGCAATGTTTCATGTGGATTTTACTGTCCCAAATCCTACAGTTATGTGCGTTAACCTTGCCAATTAAGAGAAAAGTTGACTTATCAGAAAAGATGATTTGTTGCAAGAAATGTTCATCCTTATGTAATCAACTTAACATATGCATGCAAGAGTTCTTGTGAGCATTTTTATCAGTGTCTTTTATTGCTTGTATGCAAACAGTTTCACAACACACACCAATAAGTCATACAAGAGATTTGCAGTTCATATGATGCACGCTGGGTTGATTTCCTAGGGCTGTTGACAAAACATTGTCGCACATGCTCAACAATGTCATCAAATGTGCTTGGACGACCTGATGATTTCCCATGTCTTACCGAACACCCTGTTTCTACAAAACATTTACGCCACTCATAAATTGTAGGCCTGCTAGGAGGATTTTCAGCATACTTGGTACAGAAAATATGCTGAACTGTTTTCGCTGGCTTCAATTCTTCAAACCAAAAACACAGCTAGCATGCTTGGGTCCAGTGCAGGCAGCCATCTCTAGCGCAACTGCCATCAGCGCTCCTTACAGTGCGATTTGGCACCAGTGAACTACGCAAGACAAAACTTGATGTATTTCCATACAAATTGACACTACAATCACCTCTGTAGATACTATTAATTAATTTAAACTAATTTTCAAAGTTGTAAAGTCCTTTTTGAAACAACCTGTATTGCTTCTTTAAGGATAAATAGCAAACATCACTGACTTTATTCCATCATCTACAAATTTGTCTATGTCTGTGTGTAACAGATCTGCAGTTAAAAAGATTTCTGTGACTCTTTTTCAGTTTACAATCCTCCAGCTGACAGTTTGTAATAATAATAATAATAATACAGGGTGTTTCAAAAATGACCGGTATATTTGAAACAGCAATAAAAACTAAACGAGCAGCGATAGAAATACACCGTTTGTTGCAATATGCTTGGGACAACAGTACATTTTCAGGCGGACAAACTTTCGAAATTACAGTAGTTACAATTTTCAACAACAGATGGCGCTGCAAGTGATGTAAAAGATATAGAAGACAACGCAGTCTGTGGGTGCGCCATTCTGTACATCGTCTTTCTGCTGTAAGCATGTGCTGTTCACAACGTGCAAGTGTGCTGTAGGCAACATGGTTTATTCCTTAGAACAGAGGATTTTTCTGGTGTTGGAATTCCACCGCCTAGAACACAGTGTTGTTGCAACAAGACGAAGTTTTCAACGGAGGTTTAATGTAACCAAAGGACCGAAAAGCGATACAATAAAGGATCTGTTTGAAAAATTTCAACGGACTGGGAACGTGATGGATGAACGTGCTGGAAAGGTAGGGCGACCACGTACGGCAACCACAGAGGGCAACGCGCAGCTAGTGCAGCAGGTGATCCAACAGCGGCCTCGGGTTTCCGTTCGCCGTGTTGCAGCTGCGGTCCAAATGACGCCAACGTCCATGTATCGTCTCATGCGCCAGAGTTTACACCTCTATCCATACAAAATTCAAACGCGGCAACCCCTCAGCGCCGCTACCATTGCTGCACGAGAGACATTCGCTAACGATATAGTGCACAGGATTGATGACGGCGATATGCATGTGGGCAGCATTTGGTTTACTGACGAAGCTTATTTTTACCTGGACGGCTTCCTCAATAAACAGAACTGGTGCATATGGAGAACCGAAAAGCCCCATGTTGCAGTCCCATCATCCCTGCATCCTCAAAAAGTACTGGTCTGGGCCGCCATTTCTTCCAAAGGAATCATTGGCCCATTTTTCAGATCCGAAACGATTACTGCATCACGCTATCTGGACATTCTTTGTGAATTTGTGGTGGTACAAACTGCCTTAGACGACACTGCAAACACCTCGTGGTTTATGCAAGATGGTGCCCGGCCACATCGCATGGCCGACGTCTTTAATTTCCTGAATGAATATTTCGATGATCGTGTGATTCCTTTGGGCTATCCGAAACATACAGGAGGCGACGTGGATTGGCCTCCCTATTCGCCAGACATGAACCCCTGTGACTTCTTTCTGTGGGGACACTTGAAAGACCAGGTGTACCGCCAGAATCCAGAAACAATTGAACAGCTGAAGCAGTACATCTCATCTGCATGTGAAGCCATTCCACCAGACACGTTGTCAAAGGTTTCGGGTAATTTCATTCAGAGACTACGCCATATTATTGCTATGCATGGTGGATATGTGGAAAATATCGTACAATAGAGTTTCCCAGACCACAGCGCCATCTGTTGTTGAAAATTGTAACTACTGTAATTTCGAAAGTTTGTCTGCCTGAAAATGTACTGTTGTCCCAAGCATATTGCAACAAACGGTGTATTTCTATCGCTGCTCATTTAGTTTTTATTGCCGTTTCAAATATACCAGTTGTGGTGTCACCCCCAGACACCGCACTTGCTAGGTGGTAGCTTTAAATCGGCCGCGGTCCATTAGTACATGTTGGACCCGCGTGTCGCCACTGTCAGGGATCGCAGACCGAGCGCCACCACAAGGCAGGTCTCGAAAGATGGACTAGACTCGCCCCAGTTGTACGGACGATGTAGCTAGCGACTACACTGACGAAGCCTCGCTCCTTTGCTGAGCAGATAGTTAGAATAGCCTTCAGCTAAGTCAAGGGCTACGACCTAGCAAGGCGCCATTAGTAATTTATTGCCTGTATCTAAAGAGTCTCACTTGTATTGCCACAATCTCCAGATGTACAGGATGGATTAAAGTTAAGTATTCCAAAAGCTACGTACTTTTCTTTATAACATTCATTATGTATCCTGTTTCAGACCTCACGCCCTCCGGCTTTAGCGTAGCGCGTGCCTTTCGGCTTCCTCTCATTGTGTCTAGGCTGTCTTGTCTAGACACAACACCGGTCATTTTTGAAACACCATGTATGTATTACACAGAAAGGCAGATTGGTTACCCAGCTTTAGCAGGAACCAAGCTGGTCACATGACTAGGCACAGTCATGTTTCAGTTAAAAGTAGCATGCATCATTACCTCACAGTGCGATCGCAGAAAGAGAGAGTGGAAAATAACTTAATGAGAGCCAGTGACAACTTGCTATTAACATAATTAATTTTACTATCAGTGAGAACAAGAAAGTTGTGATATTGCTGACAGAGAAGGCAGCGGAAAGTGCACGCAAACATTGACAAGCATAAGTCAAGTAAGACATTGGTGTGCAAATTATGGGAGGAAGGATATGATGTTGAGTGGAGCAGGGTACAAGTGTCTACCCCAAAGCCAAATAAGTATGAGTAAAATGAACACAGTAAACAGTTAATTCATGATATAGATAAAGATGTTATTAGACAGCAATTTCTGCAGGACCGTAAATAACACACTGAAATACCATCTTTGCACAGGACTGGACTTCCAATCTAGCAAAATAACTCTGAGAAAACTATTCGTTATCTGGTATTTGGCTTTAAAAGGTGACAGAATGAGAGTCATTATGCATAGATGAGAGAATGTACTTGCATAAAGAGCATACTACAGTACACTTTTTACCAAATAAATAAATAAATCTATAGATATTATTAAGACCCCAACCACATTTTTCTGTCTGTATGTGAAGGCTAATTTCAGAACTACTGTTTGGATTTTGACACGGTTTTCGTTAATTGATGGACTGATTAACAAGGAATAGTTACTTAGTGCAACAGATACTTAGTGCTTCCTCTGCAAAGCTGGGACAGGACACTAGTCAGAATTAAAGTACTAGCGGTTTACATGGATAAAGTGTGAATAAATGTTGCAAAGTGACAGTGTGCAAAAGAGTATTGTCAAACAACATTTTCTGTTGCGAATGCAGAATTTCATTTTGTGTTCACTCCTCCCCTATGATTACAACACAAACTTGAGACTATCATGTAGAAATGGACAGAAAAAAAATTAAAAATACATAGGCAAGATAAGCCTTGAGTTGTTAATAAGGAGCATCAAACTTCTCCTCTTTATTCCAGTGACAAAATGTTGCCACTATATGATCTACACCTGAATTCTATACAACTGGTCTAGAATCTTGCAAAGAATAAAATCTTTAGTCGTAATATGTGAAGCATCTCGCTCTATAACCTGAAACAATAACAGCTGATGCTTTTACTGCTAGTACATAAATGTCGTGTCACTTAGCGTGGTGCAAGCCTTTCATTGCAGCATCACTTTGGCAACTTACCTGTCAGTTTCACTGTTTTTATATCCAAGCAGCTATGTAAATGGACTTACAAGCCTGAGTGGATCACATTTTGGCCCTTCCAAGAAGACAAAATTAAATTGGTGACGGAATCAAACCCGGCACCTTGGTGTTACTAAACAAAAACGCAAACCAATAGACTATGTGCTCACTTTGTGTTTTCTGTTGTGACATTAAACCACTAGACCATGTGGTTACTTTGTGTTTGATGTTGTGATGTTATCCCTTAAGGTTGTGACACTAGAAGTCTATAAAGGTTGTATATCAAGCCAAAATAGTGTGTGATGAGTACCGGCGGAAAGATATTTTGAAGCATGATTAAACTGAAAATGAAAATCAGTCAGCATAGATTCGAACAAAGAGTTGGCATTATCATTCTCAACTGAAACAGCACATGATAAAACAACAAAGCTGAAATACAGCAACACCACCAGAAAAGGTACTTTTATGGATACTGCCCATGAGGAGTTGTGGTCAGCCAAGGTGAGATATATGAGGGGGTATGCAAAACAAAACCGAAATAACATTGCCATGGGTGGAGCTTGTGTAGTACACATTTCTGCTGATAGGCATGTATAGCATAATACATTTCCAGTTCAGTGCCACCTTTTTTGTCAACTTGGCTTGGTCTGTTCATCTGCAGTGACTGTTTTTGCTAGCGCTGCTGTGTTCTTGTTTTGCTTTTTTATGGTGGCAAGTTTAAGTGAACAATGTGCAGTTGTGAAATTTTGTTTTATGCTTGGTAAAGATACTACTGAAACTGTTTTAATGTTAAAAACAGCTTATCACTATGCGAAAAACTCAAGTGTATGAATGGTCTGCCTGACATGTCAACTGATGACAAACCTCATTCTGGACGTCCATCAACTGCCCAAATTGACAAAAATATTGAAAAAATTCGAGAGCTTGTGCTCACAGACCACTGAGTGACAACTGATCAACTGCTAGGGATTAATGGGTTATCTTGGAGCTTGGTGCAGCAAATTTTAACAGAAGATTTGCGAATGAAAAGGTTGCTGCCAAGTTTCTTCCTCAGGTTCTGACTGACAATCAAAAGGAACGTCGAGTTAAAACATGTCAATCCTTGAAACAACTGCTTGAAACTGATCCAGATTTTTTGTCAAAGGTCATTACTAGTGATGAGTCATGATCCTATAGTTACGACCCAGAAATAAGGCAACAGTCACCAGGTCCAAAAAAATGTCATCAAGTCAAATGAAACATCAAAATAATGCTGATTTGCTTTCTTGATGCCATGGACATAGATCATTCATAGTTCGTTCCCTCAGGTCAGACCATCAATCAAACCTTTTATTTGAATGTTTTAAGAAGATTGCACAACAGTGTTAGTAAAAAAAGATCCGTTTTGTGGCAGACAGGAGATTGGTTATTCCACCACAACACATCTGGACACACAGCCATCTCTGTTAGACAGTTTTTTGCTGAAAATGGCATGGTTCCACTGCCCCATGCACCTTACGTGCCGGACCTGGCTCTGTGTGACTTTTTCTTATTTCCATGCATGAAAAGGGCCATGAAAATGGTTCAAATGGCTCTGAGCACTATGGGACTCAACTACTGAGGTCATCAGTCCCCTAGAACTTAGAACTACTTAAACCTAACTAACCTAAGGACATCACACACATCCATGCCCGAGGCAGGATTTGAACCTGTGACCGTAGCGGTCGCGTGGTTCCAGACTGTAGCGACCAGAACCGCTCGGCCACCAGTGGCCAGCGGGCCATGAAAGGACACTGATTTGACATTGAAGAAATCAAGGGGGTCGGGAGGGGGGGGGGGGGGGTGGATGGGTGGAGGGGGGGGGGGAGCCATTAGCCATGACTACAAAAAATGTTTTGAACAGTGGATACACCAGTGGAACAAATGTGTTAGTTGTAATGGAGAGTATTTTGAAAGGGATAAGCTTGTTTTGTAAACAATTTGAAAATATATAGTTTTTAAAAAATAATCAAGGTTTTTCTTGGATACCCCGTTGTGCTGTGTGCCCACATGTTGCCAAGGTTGTTTCAACTATGCTGCAGAAGTTTCATTGGGAAGCCCTTACACATCCCCCATACAGTCCTTATCTATCTCCGGGGAATTTCCATATTTTTGGAGCTTTGCAGAAAGCTATTTGTGGCCTTCAATTTTCTTTGGACGAAAAAGTGCATGCCTGTACAATCATGGTTCCAACGGTAATTGCAAACATTTTGCCATGAAGGCATTGACCATCTTGTCTCACAGTGGGATGAATGTATCAACATTTAAGGTGTTTACTTCTGAAATAATAAACAGTTTACTTACTTTTTTCCATCTGTCTCATTTTCATTTGATTACCCCTTATGTTCAGACAACCAGTCTTGACAATACTGAGAATAAGATTACGTGAAGTAAAACTGCAAGGAGAGTATGATAACTGATTCTCACAGAGTTGTATACTGATTTACGTTGTGTTGTATATTGTTTACTTTACATTTGACAAAATAAAAACTTATGATATGCTGCATGCCCCAAACTACAGTCAAATACCCACTGCAGTATTTCTACAGTTAGTTTGAAATGTCAATATATAATGTAAAATGGAACTGAAAGCAAAAAATGTAAATGCTACATGAGAGCAGCACAACCATGCCAGTTTTCATGAGATCTCCCATTATTCCTGATATATATCTGCTAAACAAGTTACATGTTGAAGAGAAAATTAAGGTCCAGAATCTTCTTCTTCAGTCGTGTACTGCTCTGCAGAGATTACAAACCAGTAAATTATTGTTTCTTCACTAAAATCTATAATGATTTTTTTCTGTATGTTTGTGATGATAATTTCACATAATAACAACAAAAGATCTCACCAAAATTATGTTCTACTCCTTTTGTAGCTAACAGGATGTTCAATTCTGTCTATGGGCTCTCACTTACCAGGAGGACCTCTCTCTCCCTTTGGTCCAAATGGTGGTGCAGGTCCAGGAAGGCCCTTGTCTCCTTTCTGCCCATCAAACCCAGGGGTACCAGGAGCTCCTGCAGCTCCAGGATAACCCTTCTCTCCTGGGGGTCCTACTGGACCAGGGGTACCAGGAAGGCCATCAAAACCTCGATCACCCTTTTCACCAGGTTGCCCAGGTATGCCAGCAACTCCTGCCAACAACAAAGACATTTACATAAGTACATTTTTCCATTGCAATAAACTAAACTGCTACTACTATTGTGCAGAGAGGAAGAGATCAAAGAAAGTGAAGAAAGGTGATTTATAAGCCCGCAAAAGAAAAGAAGAAGTTATTCTAACAATAGATCAAAGTAGAAACAAGATACAAGGCCCTACTTCTAGCAAGAGGAATATGACAGTAGGGCACAGCTGATTATTACTAATCATGTTGTACAACAAAATCATAGGGGCAGAGCCAATTGCTTCTTTATTTTTAGAGTAAAGCAAAACAAACGATGCCTTACAAGTGATGGTGCTTCTCTATGAAACAAAGTTCAAATAACTTTCAAGAATGTCAAGTATATAATGAATAAAGCAGAGCATTGGGCATATACTTAAGTGAAACTAAAACATAGTTCATCATAGTGAATTGGATTTCAAGGAAGATGAAGCATGCTGATAATAACGGCTAAATAACTACAAACACACTTCTTGTATAGAAAGACACTTAAAGGTGGTGGGATGGGCATTTATAGCAGAAATGTAGCTTGTTGAAAAGTCAAATGGGCCACTCATGTGTGTGCGTTTGTGTTCTGTACTAACTAGCTCTAAGGAAGGACATTGTTCAAAAGATTTTCAGTCTTGGACTCCTATCAACAACTCAACACCTCATCTATATAGAAGTTGTTAACTTCACTACATCTGTAATTTAAGAACAATGCTAATGATATTCATACAAATTATATTTACTACTGTGATACAAGTAATGGAACCAAGCTTTTGAAAAACTTATTTATGAAATTGCAAATCAATTATCATCACATTTTTTTTTTAAAGAATCAAGTTATTTTACAACATAAAGACAATTCAATCTAAATGTCATATATTAAGTCCAAAGCAAGAGCTATGATTTAATTACAGGCCATTGCCATCAACAATGGATGTTGGGTCATGCACATTAAGGCAGAAACGAGTCAATACTGAGCTTTAATACAAATGGCCCTTCCATGTAAATCAGAGACAATACAGCAGACAAAATACACATGGAGTTATGAGAGACAACTGAGGGAAGGTCATGGTATTCAACAGTCAAACTGAGAAGCACATTCAAGTTACAGAGAATAAAGAAAGGACACAACACTTAAATATCAGAGTTAAGAGATATAAATTACTACAGTAGAACATCAATTATCCAAACTTCGATTAACCAACTCCTTGGACTCTGTGGCCATGTGAGACCATCTGCCTGCACTTTGCACCAAACAGTGTACTAGCATTACTGGCCAATTTTACTTCTGTCACAACAGGTGCCCATCTGAGTCACATTTGTTCAGTTGATGGACTACTGTACTTCTGGTCTGTTCACTTTACTGTATTCTTTAATCTGACGTTTTAGCTGTGTGTGCTTTTTAAGTTTATTATTGTATTCCTTTTAATTTTAAAAATAGAGTGTAGTTTTATAGAGGTTATTAAGTTGTTGATTAAGAAATAGTGTGATGCATGTGCAAAGTCAAAGTTTAAGAAACTGAAACAAAAAATTTTACACTTTTTAAAAGGATTTTCAGTGTCTAAAACTTTCTGTTTTCTTTTCTCTTTATTGGAAATGTAACTTTGTACTTAATTTTGATTTACTATGTTGTTTTGAGCTCTATAAGAGATTTATTTCATTCTGCTCATTATTTGACCTTTTTAGCATTCCAACCACTACGTGGTCCCAAAAGTGACGGTTAACCAAGGTTCTACCGTATTATTACTTTCTTTCTTTTGCTTACACCATAGTCCCGCAGCGATCGCAGGGTTGGCATGGTTACAATGGATTTGGCAATGTTAGTGCCCTTCCTGCTGTCACCCCATACCCCCCAGGATGGAATCAGTGTACCCCAACTGTCTGCGTCGAGTGTAAATCGCGAAATAGTGCAGACGTGATTCAAATGTCTGCGACGAGTGTAGCTGAGGTGGAACGTGGGGACCAGCTCGGCATTCACCCAACGGGATGTGGTAAACCGCCTAAAAACCACATCCAGGCTGGCTGGCACAACGGCCCTCGTTGTTAATCCGCTGGACAGATTCGATCTGGGGCCGGTGCACCTACCCGAGTCCAGGAAGCAGCGCGTTAGAGCTCTCGGCTACCGTGGTGGGTGTATTATTACTATTACTATTAATATTATTATTATTATTATTATTACTACTATTAAGTTAGTCTGCTTCCTGTCACTGGTAAACATTCTTTTATATAATTCTGTGTATTGCTCATAATGTGTGTTCCTGTTTCATCACTTACCTTGGTATCCTTTGTCTCCCTTTGGACCTGGTGGTCCAAATAGTCCTGGTGGTCCAGTATCACCCTTAATTCCTGGAACACCTGGTGCACCATCCTGGCATGGCCTTCCTGGCGGTCCATCAACACCAGGCGGTCCAGGTGGACCTGCAAGTCCTTGTTCTCCTTTTTCTCCTTGTGGTCCTGGTAACCCAGGAATGCCAGGATTTCCCTGTATGCCAGGTAAACCAGGTAGACCCATTTCACCTGAACAGTACAGAACATTCTGTGAACCAGCAGTAGCAAAATTTTGAAGAAAACGATAAAAAGTACCCTTAGAATTATGGAATAAGAATTATGCAAGTTGTTTGTGAAGAAATAATGTAACAAATCCTGTACACCACTGACCATTGTACTGGGATTTTACCAATACTTCTCTCCTACTTTTCAATTAATTCACTCACTTGCACATCTTGTTCTGAAAATTCCATCATGATGAAGAGCCCCAGGGTTGGGGAATGAATCAGTTTATACATTAAAAGGCAGTAGGACCTAGGAACCACTGCTGGCTAATAACAAATTATGATTAGTGCTAATCTACTCAGACTGATAAGTGAGGGTATTAGTTCTAGATTAGTTTATTCTCTGCCTGGGATTTGACAAAAGATCAGGAACAACTCAAGGAACCCACTGAAGCTGGCTGACCAGCTCGTGGGCTGCCAACATTGGATCGCCAAGTACAGACGAAGACAACAATGAGGAAAATGGACATTGGGGACAGCACTACAAACAAACAAATCCAGTGAATAGTCCAAGGAGAGAAACCAAGAAGTAGTGAAGCTGAAAACAAAAGACAATAGTGTGCTATGATTAGTGATATGAATGTGAGGTGAATAAAGCACTGAAGGCAGAGCCATGGCACACTGAGGTGTTGATGAGATGGGTGTGGTATTGTGGTGCAGTGAGATCAGCACAGTGGCATGGGAATACTAATGCTTGCATCTGAAGTGCTGGCACCTACTGGTGGATAACAAAGTCCAAGACTTCTGGCATCTTTTAGAGTCACTGACCTGGGATACCAGAGCCCTCCCTCCTGAAATGGGCACATAGTTCCAGAAGTATCCTGGACCATGCTTTGGAAGGTGAACATGTGGCATGGTAGGTGTCTCGACACACAACCTTGCCAGTTGCTGTGAGGAACTGGGAACATCTGACATCATGCCAAGATCTGGCAATATGAGCATATTTTAAATTTCTTGTATGATGTCTGCCTGTGACCTGTCATAGAACTAGAGTACAAAACTCCATTCTGAACCCTAGAGAAGGATGCAAAGTCTACATGAAAGCTATTTTTACTTCTAGCATTCGGGTTGTAAATTTCAGAGTTCATCCTAAATTCATTCTTGTTATTAGCCACAAATATTATTACAGAGTATACGTTATGGTATGTAAGTGTAAGAATTCCTAGGCCCCTTAAGAAACTTCTGCAAGACGTTCAGTTACCAACTTCACACAGTATTCTTATTGTACACTACTGTAGAACAAAATTTTTTTTTTTTTTACCTTAGCTGCAATGTCCCAGAAGATAATACCACAGCCCAGTATTGAGTAAAAGTATGCTAGCCATCCGCTCTGTGGGTCAACACAATGAGGGGGGTTACTAAGTCCAAGCAGCAGAACTAAGTATTTTGTTTATTCACTTGGTGGTGCCATGTCAGTTAATTATCCACCTGGACATCCAGGAACTTGACGCATGGACTAATGTCTATTGTATGCCCATTTTGTTTTGTTTGAAATGCCATAGTACGAGTTTTTGTAAGAATAAGGGTTAAACTGTCGATTGTGAACCAGTTAGATGCCAATTCCATTATTCTCCTGGCTATGTCTGGTGTATATGTATTTGGGCCTTTTATCAAACATTACAGTTTTGTAAGAATCCCACAGTAACCTAGGCAAATAATTTACAGAGATCAAAAACAGAAGCAGCCCAAGCACCGAACTCAGTGGCACACCATATTTAATGTTTCCCCACAATGAATTTAATTTTATTCCTGTTGTATCATTTGTTAGTGTGACACTCTGTTTTTTGTTCTAATGTAAAATGTTATCCATGCAACAGGAAGGCTTTTAACATTAATTTTAGTTTTCGTAGTTGACTCTTATGATCTACAACTATCAAAGGCATTAAAATCACAGAAAATACCAACAGGGTAATTTTTCTCATTTACTTCTATTAGAATTGAGCCCTTGAGAACATAAACTGCTTTCTGAGTAGAGAAACCTTTACAGAAGCCAAACTGAGCTATTGTTAAATTTTGTTCAATTAGAGGTGAGTTGCTTATCCCCACTTTTACAGATGGGTGTTACAGTTATTGTACACTATTATAGAATAAAACTTTTTTTTTTACTTTAGCTGCAATGTCCCAGAAGATTATACCACAGCGCCATATTGAATAAAAGTACGTTAGAACATCATGTAGGATCCTGTTCAAGGAACTGGGTATTCTAACCACAACTTCTCAATATATTTATTTCTTAATGAAATTTGTTGCAAATAATATGTCCCTAATTGCAATAAGTAGGTAAATACATAGTATGTAATAGGAAGCTTAATACATAGTATCAAATGAGAACAATCTACATCAAGACCTAAAATTGTTTACCTTGGCCCAAAAGGGGGTCCAATATTCAGTAACACACATTTTCAATAAGTTTCCAGCAACCATTAAAACCTTGATTTCAGGTAAAGCACAATTTAGAATTTAGAGTTTATTCACCTCAAATATTTTACATGTGACTGGTGTAATTATTTACATATTACATTCATGACATTTACATCACTGACACATTGTTACAGATAATGTGAAAATTACACAGTCCGGGCACACTTTCAATTGTTTATTGCACAAGAACTAAACACTGCACAGATATCATACATATTGCATTTTGAAGAGAAACTCTGAAAGTTTTTTTTTTTTTTAAATTCGATATGTAAACCACGAGTGACCCGGCAGATGTCAATACGGTGATCAAATTCTTGCCATACCCATCCCAGCATGGCATCGTTGACTGTGGCAGTCACTTCCCGTATTCTCCTCTGGAGCTCTGCTGCATTACATGGTATAGGTGGGACATACGCCAGATATTTCATTGTCCCAACAGAAAAAAGTCACACGGAATGAGATCTGGTGATCAGGGAGGCCATTTGATGAAACAGCTGTCCCCATCTGTAACACTGCTGATCCATCAGTGTGGCAACTCCATGTTCAGGTACCCATTAACTTCATGATGAAAATGGGGTGGAGCCCCATCCTGCTGAAAGATGGACAGAGAGTCTGATTGGATTTGAGGCATCAGCCATTGCTGCAATATGTCAAAGTATGAATATTCTGTGAGAGTGCTCTCGGCGAAGAAGAATGGCCTGTACAGTTTGCACTTCTCTTTGCCAGGCAAAGGCAACCCATCAAAATGAATTTGTTATGCCAATGGTAAATGGCCTTCCTTGTTGGTGGCTCCTTATCATACTTGCTTAGAAACATCCACTGAACAGCTGTAGCACACTTGTTTTTGTCGAACTCCAACACACAGAAAGCTCGCTCTGCACCTGAACTAGCCACGTTTGCGACTAGCGCTATCGACAAGTCACCAAACAACGCTTTGGTGGTATACATGAAAAAAAGCTTTCAGGGTTTCTCTTCAAAATGACATATGTATGATAGCTGCATAATGTTTGGTTCTTGTGCAATAAATAATTGAAAGTGTTCCTGGACTTTACGTACACCCTGTATACTTAGGAACCTTTTCACCAGTGATTTATTATAACTTAATATGACAGCAGTCATAACTGTATGTCACTTAAATCTTGTTTCTCATACTCTGTCATGGAGTAGTACACTTCCTGCTTCAACTACTCTGCTAGAATGATTGTAAATATGCTACAGGGAACAGAATGGGCACCTTTTGGGAGTATACTGAAAAACCTACGGCCTAGATATTTGTGACTGTTGTGAATCTAGCCTACTGTTGAGTATATCAATTGAGTGTCCAGTTCTTGTGCTGTGATCATGTACAGACATCTTAAGGTTAAAATTATTTAAATTCTCTTTAACACTGGGGCTTGGCACTGTCATAATACTGAGCTTTTTGAAGTGATTTTTAAAAGATTATCTTGGAGTACATGCTGCTGTGCATCTCATAGCTGTTTTTTGCCACTTGAATACAGTTTTTGAGCTGGGGCAGTTACCCCATAGAAGAGTTCCATAGGTAAGGTGGGAGTGGAAAAATGTAAAATATGCATATACTAGTAGGTCTCTGCTTCCATTATTCCTCATTTTGTTCAGCAGATAAATCATTTGAGAAAGTTTTGAGCACAATTTTTCTGTATGACTCACCCAGATGAGTTTCTGATCTACCTGTAAACCTAGCAGTTTAATTATTTTTTGATCTTCATTGGAGACACTTAAATTGAAAATAATGTCTTCCATTTTATTGTTATTAATTTGCATGACTAAGCAATTTCCCTGGAACCAGTTAGTGCATTGGTCCATAGCTATGTTTACATTATGTCACAGCTCCTCTAGATTGTCCACTTGTGTGATTAGAGTTGTATCGTCTGTGTACTGGACCCAGTACTGAACCCGTGGAATGCCTTTTGTAATCGGTTACCATTGGTTGTTTGTAGTAACCATCTGCTTTCTGTTGCGTAGGTATGACTCAATAAGGTGCTGAGCATTCTCTCCAACTTCGTAGTATTGGAGCTTTTTGATAAGTGTACCGTGAGAGATAGTGTCAAAAACTTGCCTCAAATCTAGAAGAGTCACACAGGCTGTTTTCTTAGTATCAAAAGAATTAGTTTGACAGACTTTTTGGGTGGCAACTCCTTCTGCTCTGTAGATTAATATGTTAACAGTGAATGTTCAACCAGTTTAAACAAAAAATATCTGTTAGATTTCAATTCTGACAGCACTTGGTCACCACTGTAAAAATTAGGTATTCTGTGTATGATAAATTTATTAAAAGTGCATAACTATGTTTCATTCTGACAGTGTTTAATTCTGTAAACATTAGCAGTTCCAGTTTACTGTAATGTATTCACATACCTTGTCACTCTGCTACCAAATGATCAGGAAAGTGAGTATTATATTCAAATGTTCTATGTTTTTTATGTTATGCTTTCTGACATTTTCCACACCCATGAGAACCATCTCATTTTTTGGTCTATGGAATGAAAACTGAATTTAATCTAATGCATACTTCAGTCCCTCACAAAATACAACTTGACTGATTGGTTAGAAATGTAATTCAAGAATTGGGCTACCATTTCAGCACAAGATTTTTGTACCTAGCTGAAATACCAAATGGATTTTGTGATCCCATTAACAAATTATCTGGGAAAGATGATGTTTGCGATGGAGTACGCACTGTCTTTTAAACTAAACCTGATGGACCATTTTTATTCCTGTATCTTCAGCTATTGTCAAGAAGACTTTGTTGAACTCAGTAGGAAAAGATTTAAATTTTGTATCATCTGTCTCACTGTAAATGTCAGCAGGCTGTTAATTATCATCTGCCTTACTAAGTTTATTCATTTCATGCCTAGTAGTACCTCTAGTGTTACTGAAGCTCTTCTGTGTAATTTACTGGCACTCCCAGTAGTTGCACCAGGAGTACTAGTTCAGCTAGTTCTTGCTACTTCTGTGAAGTTCAGAAAGTACAAGAGTGGTAAGAACTGAATCTTTGAGGGCAGGTAGTGAGTTGTGCATGGATAGCTCAGTCAATAAGCATCTTTATTTCTTGCCCATGAAAGGCAAAGCACCATGTTTGAGTCGCTGTTCAGCAGCCAGCTTTAATCTATGAAGTGGAAAATTCATTCTGAAAAGAAGCTTCTTTTTCATGTATATGATTTTGTCAGTAGTGACAGTTCATTTCTTTTATCATTATGCAGTTCAACAAGACTGTAACCACTGTTTTTCATGATGATTATGATCAGTTCTTGATAGAGTTGTCAGAAGCTTAAAATATTGATATTTGGACATAAAATTGTCATTTGTATCTCTGGTAACATAAATTATTAGTGCGTCAATAGTGTTAAGAAAAATGTTTAGCTGTAGTAAATGACTGAGTGTGCACAAGTTACTCGTATTTATAAAAACAACTAAGGATGCATCTACAACACTCTTAGAGATTAGAGTAATTCTTTTAATATTACTGAAATCTCAAGAGGATCAAGTTATAAATATGAATGAAGCTGTAAGTAAGCAACAGTACATAAAAACACTGTAATAAAAAAGACAAGTCTCGTTAGTTTCAATCATTTTATATTGCCTTAAGTCTTTTTTTAATGTGGCAAAAATGTCACAGAATTACAGAAAGTAAAAGACATTAATAAAGGCAAGTAACCAGGTGAAAAGAGCATGGAAAATGCAACACACAAAGGGGACACATCTTTAAAAGGTTGACTTCAGATATACTGCTACTCTTTTCTATCTTCTTCAACATTTACTCAGTTAATAAAATTGCAACAAGTAGAGTTTTCTAACACAGTGTTAATATAATGGGTAATTCATGTAATACGTACACCGATGTGTTTAGAAGCACTTACCCTTCTGTCCTTGAAGTCCTGGTGTTCCATCTCTCCCATTTTTGCCTGGTAAACCAGGAAGTCCCTTTTCTCCTTTCACAGTGATCCCAGGAGGACCAGCAATGCCTTGAGGGCCTGTTTCCCCTGTTTAATCAGATGTATATGACAGTTGTATTAGCAAGGTGATGTCACAACATTATACCTGATCTATTCAAAAGCAAGAATAGACCTTTTGGAAGTAAGAAGAATAGAGGGGAAAGTTGCATGATTTAAAGGAATTCAAGTTACAGAGTTTTACACTACATTAAATGAGTCATGTTTCATGCATCCTGTCCTGAGAAGTAATGGGATGTGAAAATATAACAAATATCTACATTTCATTTGGGTTTATTACAATAAAATGATTTCAGCTATGAAATAATATAATATTATGGTATTAATATTAATTATATTTTTATATGCTAAAGGTGACAAAAGTCATGGACACCTCATGTTGGACCTCCTTCTGTCTGGCATAATGCAGCATCTCAATGTGGCATGAACTCAAGTTTTTGGAAGTCCCCTGCTGAAATATTAGGCACAACTGCCACTACAGTAGTCCATAATTATGAAAGTGTTGCTGGTGCAGGATTTTGAGCATGAACTAACCTCTCAATTACATCCAAAAATAATTGATTTGATTCATCTTGGGCTATCTGGGTGGCCAAATTCACTCGAACTGTCCAGAGTGTTCTTAAAATCAATTATGAACAACTGAGGCCTGGTGAAAATTCTACCATTGTTTGGGAACATGAAGTCCATGGCAAGTGGTCTCTAAGTAGGCAAACATTTCCAGTCAATGATTGATTTAATTGGACCAGAGGACCCAGTCAATATCATTTAAATACATCCCCCACCACCAGCTTGCACAGTGCCTTGTCAACAATTTTTGTATGTGGCTTTATAGGGTCTTTGCCACACTTGAACCCAACCATCAACTCTTACCAAATGAAATTTGAAATCATCTAACCAGACTGTGGCTTTCCAGTCATCTAGAGTCCAATTGATATGGTCACGAGCCCAGGAGAGGTGCTGCAGGAGATGCCCTGCTGTTAGCAATAACACTCGCACTGGTTGTCCGCTGCCATAGCCTATTATTGCCAAATTTCACCACTTATGTCACACATTGATTTCTGCAGTTATTTCATGCAGAGCTGACAACTCTATGCAAATACCACTGCTCTCGGTCATTAAGTGAAGGTCATTGGCCACTGTGTTGTTCATAGTGAGAGGTAATGCCTGAAATCTGTTATTCTCAGAACACTCTTGAAATTGTGGATCTCTGAATATTTAGTTCTTTAACAATTTCCAAAATGGAATGTGTCATGCATCTAGCTCTAACTACCATTCTGCATTCTAAGTCTGTTAATTCCTGTCATGCGACCATAATCATGTCAGAAACAGTTTTACTTGAATCACCTGAGTACAAATGACAGCTTTGCCAATGCACTGCCCTATTATGGATTATGTGTACAATACTACTGTCATCCATCTATGTGCAAGTTGCTAGCCCATGACTTTTGTCACCTTTGTGTATCTACCTGATGCATAAATGTACCTAACCTCCTACTGTTGTACATTCAAAGGCATTTCCGTTTAGTCAAATTACCTAAAAATATAGCTCACCCCATTGTGTGTTATGCTGACGATACAACACTACTTACCACACATCAGAACATTTCAGATCTGAATAACCTAACAAAAGAAACACTAGATAAGGCCCTGGACTGGTTTGCAGCCAATAAGCTCCTATGCAACCCTGACAAAACACAACAACTTTTAATGGGAACATCAAATGAAGTAGGCAATAAGTCAGTAAAATTCTTAGGTATTCACATTGACTCAAAACTATATTGGGAGGAACATGTCAATCATGTATGTGAAAAAATATCTCGGGTGGCATATCTTCTCTTGAAACTAAGGGAGGTAGTGAGCTTGGAGTACCTCAGGGTGACATATTTCGGGCTATTCCAGTCACATATTTCATATGGAATTATTATATGGGGGCACTCCCTTCACATCAAAAACATATTGAAATTACAAAAAAGTCATACGTATAATATGTAAAAGAGGTCATAGGGAGCACTGTCGTCCTCTTTTCTCCAGACTCAGAATACTTACAATTATAAACTTATACATCTATGTGTCTGTACTCTATATTAAAAATAATATTTCAGAATTTATTGCCAGAAAGGAAATACATGAACACAACACCAGGGCGGATGGTAATTTAGACATACTGTGCCACAGATTAGCGAGAACAGGAAATTCCCACAAAGTTAACCCACTCAAAATGTTCAATAAACTGCCAATTCATGTTCAGTCTATGGATACAAATTCTTTTAAAATTAAGTGGTACAGCTGGCTGTCAGATCATCCATTCTATGACATTAAAGAATTCTTTGAGATGCCTGAGGAGAATATAAGCATTTAAAAGTTGTCTGTAGTTAAACATATTATTTTGTGCTGTGGTTAATCGTGTGTAATTACAAAGTTTATACTATAAACAATAAAATACCTTATTATATTAGGTTATAAGATAGCTTGTTGCGTTAGCTTTTAAAAGCTATCCTTTGTAATTTGGTACACTGCCATGCTTCAAATGTATTTATAATGTATTGACAGAAGTTTATTTTGTTATTCTGTATGTACTAGTACATCTTGTATGACGAAGCCAATATCATTGTAAAATGATCTATGGTGAATAAAATTCTTGAAATTCTTGAAAAGTGGGGTCATAGGTGAAAGCAGCAATTACTAGGGTGGTGCAATTACTAAGTATCATTCTATGTGGGTATGGCAACTAAAAAACTGTCTACCTTGATGGATGGTTACTGTCATGCAGGGTCTAACTGCAAATACAGCCCTGCTGACCATGCCGTACCCCAAAAGAACAACAACTAAAACTGCTGCTTCAGTACCAATTCCATTTTGGTTCTCCTCCCCAGCACCAGCTCCTCTTCCTCCCAAACACCCCTGGCATAAACCTTCACTAATCCACATCCCCAGCTATTCCCTTGCCCTCATCTCTTTCTCCTCCAGTTGCCAAAAGCCTTTCTTCTGCACCACGCTTACTGGGATCTACAGTGTCTCATACACTGGCAATGTTGTGATGACTGAAAATTTGTGCCAGAGTGGGATTCAAATCTGAATCACCTGATTATTGTGAGTAGTCACCTTATTCTATTAAGCAGCAAGCAACTCACCATATCCCAGTGAACGACCTACAAGGTGCAGAAAACCTGTCCTTCTGGAGGATTTTTGGTACCTGACACCACAAAATGTAAATACAAATGTAATCAGTTCTCATCCTCATCACCTGCAGATTCTAAGCTTAAGCATTCAGTGTCTTAGAAATAAATCATTAGAACTTGAGGTAGCTATGAACAGTGCAAATATTGACTGCATGTGCATTGTGGAGCATTGGTGTAGAAGTTTTGAACTAAGTAGCATTAATATTCATCCGTTTAAGTTGGCAAGCCAATATTGTAGAAAAAATACCAAAAATGGAGGTGTATGTATATTTACCAAACCAGGTATCAGCTATAAAAGAAGGTGTGAAGCTGAATCATTGAGTGTGGAAAATCATTTTGAAGCAGCAGCTGTGCAGTTGAATTAAATACAGGGAAAGGTCATAGTCATAGCAATATACAGACCACCTACTGGTGATGCAGACATATTCTTTAACCAATTAGAAATATTGCTTAACACTCTGTTCACCAATAGAGCCACTGTAGTTGTGTGTGGTGACTTCAATGTTAATCTTATGAGTGAAAGTAGGCTAAAAGACCAGTTCCTAAATCTGTTATGTAATTTCAACCTGCTTCCACACATACACACACCCACAAGAATAACAAATAATACAGTGAGTCGTACTGATAATATATTTTCAAATGTAGGAGGCACAGAAATTGAAGTAACAAATACTGATTTGGGATTATCAGACCACAATGCTCTTGTCCTCAAAATTCCTTCAAGGTCACTGAAAGAGAAAAAAACACACTTCATGTATAAAAAAAAAATTTTCTACAGAAAACTGTGTAGAATTCATAAATGTGCTAACTAATGAGGCTTGGGCAGAAGTACTATCCCTGACAAATACAAATGATGCATATAACACATTTTCTTCCATTTTCATGGGATATTTTGAAATATGTTTCCCAAAAAAGGTGTCAAAAATCGGGTCACATGGCAATACGAAGCCAAGTTCTTGGATCACAGGTGGCATCAAAACTTCCTGTGGAACACTAAAGAGACTAATTTCTAAAATGAAAACATCCACAGACCCACAATTCATAGAATATGTCAGGAATTGCAAGAGATTATATAGAAAAGTAATTGCTAAAGCAAAATTCATGAGTAATGATAGTTTTATAAGACAGTCTGAAAAAAAATCAAAAGCCATATGGGGTATTGTGAAGACTGAAATGGGGAAGAGTTGTGAAAACCAGGACATTAGCCTCAAAAATTTAAAAAAAATGTCAATATTAATAAACAAGATTTGCCAAATTATATTAACAATTATTTCATAAATGCAACAACTTCATTAAGCTTAAAATTTACAAACAAAGAAAAACCCGAATATCCAAAAACAACTTGTAGGATGAGGGTAGAGCCAACAAATGAGGGTGAAGTGTTGAAAGTGATACAAAGCTTGAAACCCAAAATGTCGGCTGGCATACATGAGGTGCCTGTGTCAATCATAACAAGGACAACACCACAAATTGCAAAGCCCTTTGCACACATAGCCAATTAATCATTTAGTGAAGGAGCTTTTTCAGAAAAGCTGAAAATTTCAAAAGTGAAGCCATTATTTAAAAACAGCGACAAGTATAAGGTAAAAAACTATCGCCCAATATGTCTCCTCCCAGCATTTTCAAAAATATTAGAAAAACTAATGAAGCACCGAATCAACAAATATCTAAATGACCATAATTTACTAAACAGAAATCAGCATGGCTTCCAAGCACATAAAAATACTGAAACAGAAGTAATGTGCTACACTGAACAAATAATCAAAAATCTAGAAAAAGATTATAGTGTAGTAGGAGTAAATTTAGACCTCTCCAAAGCTTTTGACACTGTGAACCAGGACATTCTTTTAGAAAAATTAGAAGCGTTGGGTATACATGGGATAGGAAAAAAATGGTTTGAATCATACCTAAAAAACAGAACACAGGTTGAAGGACTGACATCAACTTACTCCAACCACAAAATAAATTCAGTATCAGAGGCAAAAAATGTAGAAATAAGAGTACCACAAGGCAGCATCCTAGGGCCCATATTGTTTCTTGTCCATATAAATGATTTTCACACCTCAGATGATGCAGCCAAAGCAATAATATTTGCAGATGATACTAGTGTGATAATAAGTGCACCAAAGCAATTGCTACCAACAACTGCTGATAAAGTACTAAATTACATGCACTCTTGGTTCAATGCAAACAGGTTGACATTGAATGTAAATAAAACAAATTATATGCAGTTTGGGAAAAGATGTCAAAATGTAAATCTCGATCTGGTGTGGGGTGGCAAAATCTTAGACAGAGTGACATCCACAAAATTGCTTGGGATTTATGTGGATGAAAACTTAAATTTTAATGACCACATAATAAAACTTGCACAGAAACTTAATTCAGCCTGTTTTCCCTCAGAATTATTGCAAATGTTTGTACCTCAGAGGGTGCCAGAATGGCATATTTCGGCTACTTTCAATCTCTTTCCACATACGGAATAATATTTTGGGGTTCCACAACAGGGCGCCTAAAACCAATTTTTTGTTGCAGAAGAGGGCCATCTGAATAATAACTCACAGTCATCCACAGACACACTGCAAACCCATATTCAAAAAGCTTAGAATACTTACTATACCAACATTATACATATACAAATGTGTATTGTATGTCAGGACCCAAACTGCAGATTTTCAGACAAATGCCAACTTTCATAACTACAATACCTGTAATAGCGCAGCACTCCATACTCAGCGAACAAAAAGAACAAATACACAAAGGCATGTGAGCCATATCGATGCAAAACTGTACAACGCACTGCTAGTCAACATCAGGCAATTAGAAGATGATAACAAATTTAAAACAGAATTTAAAAAAATTCTAGTAGGACAATGTTTTTATTCTGTAAATGACTATGTAGGTCAATAAATTTTTTCTAATGATATTTATAAAGGCAAATGGAAAATACTCTATCTGTACCTAATCATTCATTACCTAATCATTCATTACCTAATCATTCATTACATTTACATATTTAAAGGACAGCTGTTGTGTGATGTAAATATACTGACTTGGCAGAAAATCCTAAGAAATTTTGGTCTTATGTCAAAGCGGTAGGTGGATCGAAACAAAATGTCCAGACGCTCTGCGACCAAAATGGTACTGAAACAGAGGATGACAGACTAAAGGCCGAAATACTAAATGTCTTTTTCCAAAGCTGTTTCACAGAGGAAGACTGCACTGTAGTTCCTTCTCTAGATTGTAGCACAGATGCAAAATGGTGGATATCCAAATAGACGACAGAGGGATAGAGAAACAATTAAAATCACTCAAAAGAGGAAAGGCCACAGGGTACGCGAAGGAACTTGCCCCCATTCTTGCAGCGATGTACCGTAGGTCTCTAGGAGAGCGTAGCGTTCCAAAGGATTGGAAAAGGGCACAGGTCATCCCCGTTTTCAAGAAGGGCCGTCGTACAGATGTGCAGAACTATAGACCTATATCTCTAATGTCAATCAGTTGTAGAATTTTGGAATACGTATTATGTTAGAGTATAATGACTTTTCTGGAGACTGGAAATCTACTCTGTAGGAATCAGCATGGGTTTCGAAAAAGACGGTCGTGTGAAAGCCAGTTTGCACTATTCGTCCACGAGACTCAGAGGGCCATAGACACGGTTTCACAGGTAGATGCCGTGTTTCTTGACTTCCGCAAGGCGTTCGATATAGTTCCCCACAGTCGTTTAATGAACAAAGTAAGAGCATATGCACCATCAGACCAATTGCGTGATTGGATTGAAGAGTTCCTGATAACAGAACGCAGCATGTCATTCTCAATGGAGAGAAGTCTTCCAAAGTAAGAGTGATTTCAGGTGTGCCGCAGGGGAGTGTCGTAGGAACCTTGCTATTCATAATATACATAAATGACCTTGCGGATGACATCGGAAGTTCACTGAGGCTTTTTGCGGATGATGCTGTGGTATATCGAGGGGTTGTAACAATGGAAAACTGTACTGAAATGCAGGAGGATCTGCAGCGAATTGACACACGGTGCAGGGAATGGCAATTGAATCTCAATGTAGACAAGTGTAATGTGCTGCAAATACATAGAAAGAAAGCTCCCTTATCATTTAGCTACAATATAGCAGGTCAGCAACTGGAAGCAGTTAATGCCATAAATTATCTGGGAGTACGCATTAGGGGTGATTTAAAATGGAATGATCATATAAAGTTGATCGTTGGTAAAGCAGATGCCAGACTGAGATTCATTGGAAGAATCCTAAGGAAATGCAATTCGAAAACAAAGGAAGTAGGTTACAGTATGCTTGTTCGCCCACTGCTTGAATACTGCTCAGAAGTGTGGGATCTGTACCAGATAGGGTTGATAGAAGAGATAGAGAAGATCCAACGGAGAGCAGTGCGCTTCGTTACAGGATCATTTAGTAATCGCGAAAGTGTTACGGAGATGATAGATAAACTCCAGTGGAAGACTGCTGGAGAGACGCTCAGTAGCTCGGTACGGACTTTTGTTGAAGTTTCGAGAACATACCTTCACCGAAGAGTCAAGCAGTATATTGCTCCCTCCTACGTACATCTCGTGAAGAGACCATGAGGATAAAATCAGGGAGATTAGAGCCCACACAGAGGCATACCGACAATCCTTCTTTCCACGAACAATACGCGACTGGAATAGAAGGGAGAACCGATAGAGGTACTCAGGTACCCTCCGCCACACACCGTCAGGTGGCTTGCGGAGTATGGATGTAGATGTAGATGTATATACTTAAGCAGTGTTGTGTATATAAGGACTTGCTGTTTAGGGAGGACAAAACTAAAGCCTTATGAAAAACAGACTATGCATTTAAAATAACAAGCAGGGATGTATATAGGCTATATTAATTTCATTGTATTATTATTAACTTCATTGTATTATTTTGTTTTGTACTTTTTTACGTATATATTGTTTGTGTCCCATTTCTTTGAAATGGCTTACATGTACCCTTGACAACATCCATACAATATTTATTGTCAACGGATGGATAAATAAAATAAATAAATAAATATTATGGTATCTGAGTGTGCCTCTAGAACCAATACAAAATTTTCAATGCCACTCATGTTTTCTTAATATTTTTGCAAACAACCAGAGGTTTCAAACCAAGAATGACACCACTTGAGGAACAGATATGATGGAGAATGGAGACGTATGTGAGAAAGGGTTACATACCAACTGAAAGAAATTCACTAAAATGAAATGAATGGAATCAATTATTATAAAAGCAGTTATATGCAGTGACATGAAAAGCAGAAATACACAATCTTCACTGTACTGAACATATCATGACAACATAACATTTGTGCCAGACTGGAATTAGAATCTTGGTCTCCCTCCTATTCCTACCAGTTGTCTTAATTAATTAGGATGTTTGATCATGGCTCCAAGATTGACCCAAACTTTCAATGTCAATGGAAATTTCTTCTAATATCATCTGTTCATCTTCCATTAGACCATCATCTGTCTTCTCTTGTTCCCTACAATCCAACAAAGCATTTTGACTGACCACCATTAACGTAGCTATACTTTCTGCTCACATTTTCATTACAGCCACAATGTTTTCCAATTACAGTACGTTTCCTTATCTGTTACTTTGCTTTTAAGTCTCTCCTAGTAATTTACAACATGTATCTTTGCCCATGTCTCATTGCTTTAAGCAAAAACTGATAAATGGATACTGACTACAAACTTACTGTTTTAGAGACATGGAAAGTTTAGTTTTGAAACCACAGTTTAATTCATCAAAGGAACTGCATTCAATTTTTACTCTTCCATTTATTTCTTTTGCTGTCCATCTAGTCTCCATGTTCAAGTGCCCCTCCCCCCACCCCTCCCCCAACCGGTTCTACGACTTCATTGTTAATTTGTACAATTTTCTTTGTGATGTGTTGATTGACCATTATTTTAGTTCCATTGTAGAAGGTTTCTTCTTGATTAAGTGGTTTAGTTCTTTTTTGAACTCTGACTGCACTAGCAGTAAAGAGTAGAATGATATCAGTAAAATGAAGATGGTTCAGACACTTCCATTACTAGCAATAAAGAGTAGAATGACATCAGTAAAATGAAGATGGTTCAGACATTTCCATTAAAGATGTTTCTTCCTCTTTTTTTTTTTTTTTTTTGCTTTAATGATCTAAAAACTTACTCTAGGACTGCAGAGAATAGTTTTGATGACATGAAGTATCCTTGCATTGCTCCTTTCATTTCCAAATTTCCCACTATCCTGATGAAGTCAAATGAAAGCTCCAGCACTTGGGAATATATTACTTATAACAACAAGAACAATCTGCTTTTGACAAATCAAACAATGGAAAATCTGGGATGGAATGTAAAAATATTATGAGTCGTGTGTGAGTTACATTTACGTGAGAGAGAGAGAGAGAGAGAGAGAGAGAGAGAGAGAGAGAGAGAGAGAGAGAGAGTGTGTTTTGTGTTGTTGTTGTTGACGAAGGCCAATGGCCAAAAGCTTTAATTGTGAGAGTCTTTTGTTGTGCCTATCTGCAACTCAGCATCTCCGCTATATGATGAGTGATAATATTGTTACAATTTTTGACAAAATAATTTAATTGGATAGATAAAAGATCTGCTAACCGAGTGGCAGCAGAACACACACATAAGATTAGGCAAGCTTTTGGAGCCATGACTCCTTCTTCAGGCAGAAGGATTGAAGTGGAAGGAAGAGGGATGAAGGAAAAGAACTGGACAGGTCTAGGAAAAGGGATAGATTTTGACAAAGTCAACCAGAACTTTGGGTCAGGGAAAACTTATCGCATGAGATGAGAAGGAAAGACTGATTCATCTTTTTTGATAATTTAATCATGATTTTACTCTTTGTGATGTTGCCACTTATAGAAGTGGCTATATATTTTATTTGCTTACTCTGTTAACTTCAGGAAGACAGATTAATTATGAAGATGACCATAATGATTGACACTGGTAACTGAATAAACAAATAATCACAATCAGAGACTTTTATGGTATTTACAAAATTTATTTGTAAGTAAATTTATCTATACCGCTTTTTATCATCATTAAAGTACAATTAACACTGATGAAAAATAAACCCAAACAGTACTCGATGGAAGGCTGAAGCCAAGAGTAGGCATTATTGTTCATAACAGAAACCATGAGTGGATTAATAAACATGTACCATCAAGATTTACACTGTTGAGCAGCTATTTTCAGTGCAATACAGATACACAGATAAATGAGGGTAAGAAATCAAATGAAATTCAATTATTCTGTAATAAGCTACCATAGATAAAGAGTACTCAGAAAATATCCCTGAGCAAACTCTGAAATGTTGCCAGAGGGGCATGAGTTCACTATATATTATTAAAAACTACCACAAAATTTTAGATAAAAAGGAATTTCCTACCTCACACATTCCATAATCATCATGCTGCAATAACAAATGAATTTCAGTAAGATCTACTGTACTTATGATATTATTGTTATTTGCAGTTTTACTAATTAAGGTTTCTTAATGAGACAATAAATAAAAAAATTGAATTTGCTGAGTGATTCAAATTCCTCAGATGTATTTTGATTGAGATAATTGGAATAATATACAAAATAAATATTATTTTGTTTAAAACCCAAGTAGCATTATTACTTTAATGTACTATATGCTACTCACAATTTTCAAAAACATAGTAATATAAAAATGTTTCAGAGATCACTAAGAAAAGCAAGAGTTTTTCAACAAGTACAAATAAAGTATTCAAAACACAAAATTTGCAGAATTTTGATAATAATAAGTAGTGCCCATGGACACAAGAAACTCAGATGCAGGTGCTAATGATGTAAATGAATGTGTGTGAAATGAAAATGACACTGGCTACAATACGATTTCTGATAACAAAATTATTGTGAGGGCTGTTTTTTTTTGTTTTTCAACCTCTGATCGCTTAGTATAGATGCTACACGAGTGGTAGAAAGTGGACATGCACTGTAGGCTACTGTGCAACTCTCCCACTACACATTCTACCAGTTCCAACCTCAAGGCATGAGTCTGCGTTGCACTACAGCCACGTAAACATGGCTGCTGTCATTGTTGCTGCCGCCATGTGTGAATTGTGAAGTGTAATTTGGTTTCTGCAAGCAGAAGGGAACAGTGCAGCAGAAATTCATCGGAGAATGACCTGAATGTACAATGATAACTTCATGACTGATGGTGTTATGTGTGAATGGTGCCAAAAGTTTAAAGATGATTGCCAAAAGTTTAAAGATGATTGAAATGACATGCATGATGAAGGGGACCAAGGATGCAAGTATGTTGTTACAGCCGATCTTGTTGAATGAGAAAAATCATAGGTTCACCATAAATGCTTTGTCTATGGAAATTCTGGAAGTTTCAAGATCTGTTGTACACTCTATCATTACTCAACATTTGGGATGCAAAAACTTTGTGCTCATTGGGTTCCAAAGATGTTGATGGACACCCACAAAAGTCACTGAATGGTGTCAGTTTTGAATTTCCTTGACTGTTATCACAATAAAGGAGAGAACTTTCTGAAATCAATTGTTGCCAGAGATGAAACTTGGATCCAATAAGACACACCGGAAACAAATTGACAATCACAACAATGGATGCATCCAAATTCACCAAACAACCCAAAAAAATTCAAACAAACATTCAACAACAGAAAGGTTATGGATACAATGTTTCGGGACATAAAAGGTGTGTTGCTTGTAGAGTTTATGCAGCCCGGAACCACTATCAATGCAGCTGCTTATTGTGAAACTTCATGACGTTTGTGGAGAGCCATTCAAAACAAATGAAGAGGAATGCTGACTTCAGGAATTGTGTTGATCCAGGACAATGTTCATCCACACACCGCTGGCACAATCCAACGGCTCCTTGAACAATTTCAATGGAAATTTTTGATCATCTGCTGTACAGTCCTGACTTGGCACGCAGCGACTCTCACCTTTTCTCTGAACTGAAGACATGGCTAGGCGGGCAGCACTTTCAAACCAATGAAGATCTTCAAAACAACATCAATGCTCATTTGAAATCATTGGCGGCAACAATTTTTGAAGAGGGTATTGCAAAGCTTTTCCACAGGCACGATAAATGTCTCAATCTTTTCGGTGATTATGTTGAAAAGTAGCCATAAGTGTACAAAACTTCTGGTAATAAAATAATTGTTTTCAATGAACTTGTCTTTTATTTATAGCCTATTGGAGGTTGAAAAAAATGGCCCTTGCATTTATATGTTTAAAACTTACTGTGTTTTTCCCCCTTTAATATCTGGTCAAAATGTATACAAAAATGTACAGTTTGTGTGTGTTACACGAAAATAAATATAATGTATAAGTATTTTTGGCATTTAAATTATGTCATTCATATTTTTTATGAATTTGTGGATTATACAGATTTTTGATAATCTGGATAAATTATGGTCTTACCTATTCTCGATAAATCAAGTTACACAGCAATGCACATTCTTCTTCAAAGTTTAAGTACACAAATTCACATACTGATAACATCAAAACTTGACTGTCTTTTATTAGTGGACTGATGTGGTGAGAGGGATATGTGAGGAATGGTATGGGTGTGGAGACAGGTGATTTTGTAGAGCACAGAGGAGGAGGAAACAAAGAAAGAACTATTAGAAAAAAATGCAGAAGAGAGAAAGCAGTTAATAGCAAATGAGGCAACAACATCCCCACTTTCCTCTCTTGCTTCTTTATGCAACCTATTATGATTTGCAACCACTTATCCTTCCTATTTCCTTCAGTCTAAACCATCACTCATGGCTGTCACACTACAGTACTGAAACTGTGTTTTTAGGCTTCATATTTTTAAAAGTGACACTGATGGGTCAATCAATGAAGGCTGCAGAGCCAAACAAATATAATATGATAATGTGGAACAGAAATTAACTGTGAAGTGTACTGTTGCATTCCATAGTTAATTTTTGTTCCAAGACATATTTATAACCTCTGGAGTTAAAACAGTGATGATAAATGTGACTTTTCTAAACAGTTTTTACATCAGAATGAAATTTTCACTCTGCAGTAGAGTGTGCACTGATATGAAACTACCTGGCAGATTAAAACTGTGTGGCAGACCGAGACTCGAACTCAGGATTTTTGCCTTCCGTGGGCAAGTGCTCTACCATCTGATTTACCCAAGCCTGACTCATACCCATCCTCACAGCTTCAATTCCACTAATACCTCATCTCTTATCTTCCAAACTTCACAGAAGCTCTTCTGCAGAACCCTGCAGAACCAGCACTCCTGGAAGCTGTGAGGATGGGTCATGAGTTGTGCTTGGGTAGCTCAGATGGTAGGGCACTAGTCCATGAAAGGCAAAGGTCCCAAGTTCGAGTCTCAGTCCGGCACACAGTTTTCATCTGACAGGAAGTTTCAGTTATTACATCAGTTTCCAGATGTTCTCCTTTCTCTTCATTTCTTCTATTCCAGAAATTGTCAGTGAAATGATGGCCTTTTTCACTTGGTAGCAACAAACAGCTAAATAAAATAAACAAAGGAATCTTTGAAAACAAATATCACTAAAAACAGTAGAAGAATACAAGATTTGGAAACGGAGGTGCAGATGGCAGATGGTATATTATCAGTTGATGTAATGGAAGAGGTCAAATGTAATGTCTGATTTAAGAAACAGCTAGAAGTGCACATTTCTGATAGTAGAATGAATAACTTTACAAACAAATTGAAGAAATATTCATATTTTATATACTGCATCGTACTTGGAAGAGAGGTATGACTTGACATGTGTATGTCACAAAGCTTACTGTTTTGAGAAAACACTTAAATCAGCTCACCTTTCGGACCAGGTACTCCCATTGCACCTTGAGGACCTCTTGGACCAGGTATTCCTTGATTTCCCTTTTCACCTGAAGTTCCAGGTAGGCCATCATATCCTCTTTCACCCTTAGGGCCTGTTGGGCCAGGAATACCAGGTAGCCCTGGCTCTCCCTTGTCTCCTTTTACATCTACCACTGGTCCTGGAGGACCACGGTCTCCCTTATCTCCTTGTACTCCTGATAGTCCTTGGATTCCTGGCAGACCTGTTGTACAGTATTCAAATACATGTGTTCAGTCTCAATAAAATGAAATGCTGATTCAGCTAAAATGTTTCAGTATTCTCTCACATCTAACTATATACTCACACATGCTGATGAAAGAAATTTGCAGCACCCAAAAATAATTAATGTAGAGTAATGAAATTTCAGGAGTACATTTGTCTAGGTAACATATTTAAGTGATTAACACTGCTAGATTGGTTCCATAAGACCATACCACGGATTTCCAAAAACACTGCTAGATCACAGGTAATGTAGGTGTGAGTTATGCCATTTGAAATGTGAAATTCTGGTACATTAATAGCCACTGTAACCACCAAATTCTGGATGCAAGCACAAAAAAGTGAATGCATTGTGTTGTACACATGCTGTATGTCAGTTTGTGGAAAGGAGTTCCATCCTGTTGCACTTGATCTGTCAATACAGAGATGGCTAAAGCTGTTTGTGCACGGCACTGCAGTTATCATCTGAAGATGTCTCAGACATGCTCAATTGCAGACAGATCTGGTGATCGTGTAGGCCAAGGCAACATGTCAACATTCTTTAGAGTATGTTGGGTCACAACAGTGTTATGCGGGTGAGCGTTATTCTGTTGGAAAACACCCCTGGAATGCTGTTCATGAAAGGCTGCAGAAAAGATCAAATCACCAGACTGATGTATAAACTGTCAGGGTGTGCAGGATACCCATGAGAGTGCTCCTACTGTCATGCAACATTGTGCCCCAGACCATAACACGAGGTGTAGACTCAGTGTGTCTAGCATTCAGACAAGTTGGTTGAAGACCCTCAACTGGTTTCCTAATCAACACACAGCCATCATTGGGGCCCAGAGGTGTCCATTTGCTGTAAAAGTTTGTTGTGTCAATGTGGTGCCAACTGCTGCTCAAATTACTGCTGCAGATGCAAAATGATGCACCAGAGCCATACAATGAACATGATCATCTTCCAACTCGGTAGTGCCATGTGACCGTCCGGAGCCCAGTCTCTTTGTAACTGTACATTCTAGTGACCACCACTGTCAGTAATCATGTACAGTGGCTAAATTCCTGCCAAATCATTCAGCAGTGTCATGGAAGGAATATCCTGCTTCTCATAACTCTATTACAGACCTCATTCAAACTCAGTGAGATGCTGATAATGACATCTGTTTCACCATTAAGAAGTTCTTAATTAACATCAACTCATGCTGTTGAATCACAAAGGTAATTAATGCTCACAACCATTACAGTGTGTATTGAAAGCAAATCTGATTTGCATCCTCATAAGGGCCCACTACTGCCCGTCCTTTGAGACTGGCATGAAATTTGAATAGATGTCATCTTTCAGATGCAGAAACACACCTACCCATTTTTGTTTATGCTGCATAACTCCTTCTTGGTGCTGCAATTTTTTTCTATCAGTGTATTAATTAAGTGATAGCAACAATGATATGAATTTCTTGCTATGTTTCTGAGACTATTAACAAAGAAACATGAATGTATCAGAGCATGATGAATTTTCTGTATACTTAAAAATAATCTCTTTAATGTTAATTTCTGGTAAAATACTAGTACATCAATTTTATTTTCACACAGACTTAGAAATGAATGAAAGTTTGATTAACCTATTTCTATATTGACAGGCTGAATAAAAGTAACAGTGCAAAAGAGTAATTTAAGAATCACAGGTATTTAATTATTTCTTAATTAGTAGGAGAAAGGGTGTCAGTAAATCAAATAGATTTAAAAGTTTTTAGAATTCCCTACTCTGTCAACATATTAATCTACTTCATATAAACTAATCTACACAATGGTATTTTTAGAAATCTAATAAATTTTACCTCTTAGGCCGGGCTCTCCCTTTGGACCGTCCATTCCGTCTTGCCCTTTGAAACCCATGTCACCTTTAGGACCTGGCCTGCCTACAGGACCAGGGTAACCTCTTTCACCCTTAGCTCCTGGCATTCCATCAATTCCTGGCAAACCTGGTGTTCCAAAGATACCCGATGGACCCTGAAATACAGAAAAAAAAATCATAATTTTATAAACTGCATAATGATGAATACTGTATTAACCAATAACTGCTATGGCAGGGCCAACAGCAACAGGAAGGTGAGGTGAGTTACTGCAAACATTAGGTCATAAAATCTCACAATATGTACTACAGGAGTAGAACCAAACAGTGAATGATACAGCCAAATATACAATTCAAACTTGTTGTCACTACATCAGAAGACTGGTTTGTATTTCAGCTGATCTGTAAAAGTAGATGCAGAAAATCAGTATTTAGAATACCAAGAAAACTGTCAAATGATTAAGAAGAAATGGAGAAAACCCATGAAAATCAGCGAAAAAATTATTTCTTAAGTATTCAAAACATATTGTAGTTCCCAAATGGTAGTGACATTTACAGAAGAAATTGTCATGGTTTCAAGACACGGACTTGTAGACTGATCAGCAAGTGTATTTTGACCATCAATTTACTTTCGGAGTAATCTAGTGATGAATAGGAGTAGGCCTTTTTAGGATAAACAACGACAACAAGCTCCCCTCCCTTAAAAGTGTCTCAACACATTTAAAGATATCTTAAACATATACAAGGAAGATAGACAGTATTGTACCAGAGTGCGCAGTCATCAGCTGTCACAGAGGAAAACCAAATAATATGGACCAATACCACAAAAACTTTCTCCGAATTTTCTAGTATTCAACACAACATATAGTCTTTTACAAATAAAATAAAGCAGCTTCAAGTTTAATTACAGCACAATCATAAGCATTACAGAGCGCTGGTGTAGAGGCAACGAGATACAGCATATAATGTTATCATCATATAAACATGCAAGTTGCTACTGTAGAAATATCTTTTTGGTGGGTGTTCATACATTTATATCAGAAGTAGCCCACATTTTAAAGTTAGTATATATCTGATCACAATTACTGCAGGTAAACATTTTGAATAGCTATTAAACTAATAAACATACAAATACATAAAATGTTAAATCATCCATTGAATGTACCACTCACTTAGTGGTAATGTGGACACTCTCTTCAATAAATTAAATGAAATCATAGAAAGAGTCTCATCCTCCAAAACTAACACAATAATATGTAAAGAAATGAATATAAAACCACGTGTGGAGGGTGGAATTAGTAACAATTCCCTAAGTAAATTGAACAGTTTTGGCATGTTATAAACTGTAAACAATGCTACTAGGGCATCAAAGAGTTCACCATCAGATATAGATTGGGGTAACTTATTTATGAAATATTATCATTTGATAAAACATACGTAAATAGCAGCATGCTCTGCTGAGGCAGGCAATTCAACTCCGCGTACACTCTGTATGCACTCAACAAACATGCCTTCAGTGTGAAGTATTAGTTTCTGTTGAGTAACCTGCTCTCATAACTGGTTCTTTATTTCAGATTCTATGCGACAATATATTTTTAGTACTGAGGATTGTTAATAATTAATTAACTGATAACCCTTTCATGATTTTATCAATTTCCTTTTATTAGTGGTTTTTCCATCAGTATTTGAAAAATATGAAGAATGTATTTTACTGCAATAATTTCACAAAATGATTGTAGCTATATTACAGTAGTAATGAAAATCTTACTGTGTCTCCTTTCATTCCAGGGAATCCTGGAGGACCAGTAGCTCCCTTTTCACCATCTGTGCCAGGCAGTCCTGCAACTCCAGCGGGTCCTCGTTCACCTTTTTCTCCTGGTGCTCCAGGACGACCAATTCCAGGCAAACCAGGTTCTCCCTTTGCTCCTGGAATACCATCCAGGCCACGAAGTCCAGGCTCTCCACGTAGACCTGGAATACCTGGTTCTCCTTTCTGTCCTTTTTCTGATGTCTGGCCTGGTTCACCTTTCCTACCCTGCAAATTGAAAGGAACTACTTAACTCTACACAAGTAATCTATCACAATTCAGACACATATTTTTGCATGGCACAATGAAAACATTAATTCTGTAAAAGTTATTTGAAAATATTTGTTTATTTTTTCCATTGTAAAAGAATTGTATAGGAAACTATATCTGGACAAATTCTGCTTATGTTAAACATATTCCACCAATTTACTTATCATTGTATCTAAACTTCTGTGAACTCATAAGTGTTTATTATAACTTTAATCATGTAAATGTTTTAATAATAGTCCATTGTTACATTTCTGTTTATACTACAGTGGCTGTGGCCACCAGTGAATAGCAGTTTTTAATCTAAATTGGTTGTCGAGTATGTGTTAAACCAGTTTTGTAAAAGTTCGTTAAAAATTATTCAGAGTTCATCAAACCACAGTTTTGAGTATGTATGTTCTATAAAGAAAGTCAAAATTTTGCTCATTTGCAAAAGTCTGGATTACTGGAAGTCAGAGCAAGCAGATGGTTCATACACATTGGTGGTAAGTAAAAATTTCACAATTTTGTATTATTCTATTGCTGCACTCACAGAATTTGTGGTGTGCTTCATTTTCAAGCAGTAATAGTCAATCAAAAGCAATATTTTAAATTGTTATCATGATAGTATGTCATTGTAGCTGGTGGAGTGGTGCTGGGATAATTAAAATATGGGACTGGCATTCTAATAAAGTTTCAGACAGAATGCAAAAATGGAGCATTTGAATTAACAAAACTTTTTGAAATCTTTCAACTGCAAGTTAAAGTTATGGACATTGGGACATGTGGACATTATTGAGGACTTGATTATTTCCTTCCTGGCATGACAAAAAAGATGAGTGCATTTTTTTAATTTGTTTTTTGTGTGTAGGGCATTGACAGGGAATCCCTGAATGGAGTTATTGTTTTTAATTGAACTAAAAAAGAAATAACAAAATTATATCAAAAAGAACTGGTTACACAATTAATGAGAGGGGACAATTGAAGATTTGAACAAAGAGTCAGAAGTTTATTTTCAAGTGGGAATGCAATGATCACACATGCAATAATGAAATGAAAAATTTAAGAAATAAACTCAGAATAGATTTGAGAAGTGATTGAATAGCAAATAGAACAATTGAATCTTGAACTAAAAAGTGAGCTAGGTAAACTGGGTTATCAGAAAACAGAATGCAATACCAAAATTTATGAAACTAAAAAAAAAATCAAGATTTCAAAAAGTTAATTAAAGTTTGGATAAAGCTGCCAAATAATGGAAAACAGTGTCAAAATACACATATCAAGAGAAAATCTGAGCGGTGAACTGGGCAACAGAATCAATAATGTAACTCAAAAAGTACAGTAAAATGTGATTTAGATAGTCAAACAGCAAAAGCAGGTGTTCAGATCATGGAATTAAAAGAGAAAATTAATAAAATAAAATTTACTATAGAATCAGGGCCAAAAAAGATCATTGGGTGACTGTAGTTGAATCAAAAATTGTAAATATGGAATTCACTCTTAACCATATCAAAAGAAATAGAAAATACTGCAAAGACTTCTGAAATTGTTAATAATGTTATGACACAGGAATATGTGAATTTTAGCCCATAGATTGTTCAAACTAAGCAAAATTTAGAAGACAAAGTCAAAATATTAAAATCTATAATCACCCCCATCATATATGTTAAAGATATGACAGGGGTGAACAGAACAGATTTTAAATGAAATAAAAAAAAAAAAAATAATAATTTAATTTGAAAACAGGTAGACCCTGGAAAGGAAAACATAGTTCAAAATATAACAGGAGATGGATGATGGAAGAAATATACTGGGAAACTGATCATCATTCCATTGGGAGCATGTCAGTTTGTGGTGAGGAACATGCATCAAAATAGGATTAGTAATTTTAAAAGAAGGTTTAGAGAGAGAAAGAATTCACAATTTTATGGAAGAAACACAAAGGGCATATCAGATGAACAGGCAGAATTTTAATAAAGAATTTTGGAAAGCAATAGTGATAGTATGACAGATGACAGTTGGAGGAGGAAATGATAAATAACAATTACAATGAATATGGAATAAATAAGTTAATAGATGATGTGGAAACAGAAGTGAAAAGTAATTTTGCTGAATCTGATATTGTAACTGGTGAGTCTTACGATTGTGTACTTGGGAGTGAAGAAAATCTACCATATAATTGTAATGTAACTGATGATAAGTTTGTTAGTGAAGATAATGATTAGAATTGTGATGAAGAACTTAGTGGAATGATTTATGTTGCAGTTAAAGAAGAAGCAGTAGAAGACGGTAATTAGAAAATGTTGATGAAAATGGGTGATAAAGGCAGGTTACTGAAATAGATATTCATGAGAATCAGAATTTGCCAGTTAACACCAGTAGTTAATCAAACAGAAAGAGGAAAATGAAGAATGTGAGAAAACACATATTATGGCATTTTGCTGGTAGTGTGGGATAATTGTAATGACAGCAGAAAAAGTCAGAGCACAGTTAGAGGAAATTTGTGAGAAAATGCATTCTAATTTTTGGGAAAAGATGAGTAACAGATTTGAAAATGGGGAGGAAGCTGTAGACAATGGTCAGTCTGTTAATGAGAACTTCATAAATGAAGTGGAACCAGATATTGCTAAGAGTTCATTTAGATAGAAGGGGAGAGATTGGAAGACAAAGATGAAGTAAAGAATGTGGGTGTTAGGGAAACTAAAAAGATCTTTAATATGAAAGGGATCATGAAAAGGAATGTGAGCCATATGGAAGTCCTCAAATTTATGTACAAAAAGAAAGTTGGAAAGGTAACGGTAGTTGAATCTCTGGGATTTCTGAAAAACTGAAGGATAAAATTAAACACAGTCCTGACTTTATTGAAGTGCCTATAGTGAGAGTTAAAATAAGGGAGTGTACTGGGAGATATAGTAAAACTATGAAGAAAAGAGTATTTTTATCACGTACTGTTCTGGAAACAAAATTTTCAAAAAGTTGCCTAGTAATTTCAGATTTAAGAGAAAACATTATTTTGGGAATGGATTGGATTATGAAAGTGAAGTAGGATAATTGGTTTAAAAGAGAATTAATGTTTACTGACTCTTAAAGGCAAAATTTCAAGACAGGTTACATCAAATATTCAGAAGCACACAAACACTAGTAACCAAATAGAGGGGAGGGGGGGGGGGGGGGGCGGAATTATGCTAATAAAGTGAATATTTTGATGATGTTTATACTGAAGAGAAGCTAACTGATTAGTAGTGTATTAGTATAGTTGAGGGTAAATTAAAGGAAGCAGAAAAGATGAGCTCATACCAGAAACTGAAATTAAGGTAATTGCTGTGGAAAATATTGTTACATTTTCAACAAAAAACAGGTTAAAGCTGAAGGCATATGAACCATTTTTTGTCAGGCCATCTGGTGTTTCATTCTCAAAAAGAGAAGCTCTAGAAAGAGTTCTGCTAAAAAATGGAAAGATGGGGGATAATGCAATGGAGTGGAAGTGAGTACAATAACCATCTTGTCGTCTCAAATGAAGATGGGGGAGCAAGACCTTTTCTCGATTCTGTACATATACATAAATATTTCAGCTCGTCCCGGCGGAGGTTCGAGTCCTCCCTCGGGCATGGGTGTGTGTGTTTGTCCTTAGGATAATTTAGGTTAAGTAGTGTGTAAGCTTAGGGACTGATGACCTTAGCAGTTAAGTCCCATAAGATTTCACACTCATTTGAACATTTTGAACATAAATATTTAGAGTGAGAAACTGATCATTATGAAAATATTCATGAGTTACTATATACCTATGAGCATATTAAATTCATGACTAGTTTAGATCACACATCTGGATTTCACCAAATTCAACCTGAGACTGTTCTAGAAAATACACTGTTTTCTTTTGTTGGGGTGGGGTTAGATGTAACCAATATCACGTTGTGCTTTGTGCACATAACATTTCTGTTGCTGAATTTCTTATGTGCATAGGACTCCATTTTGAGGAAAGAACTGCTTGCCAAATTAACTATTTAAGTTGACGATGTTTTAATTATTGGAAAAACTGGGAAGAATATTTTGAGCTAGTAAGGGAAGTTTGTGAAAAATTTAGTGAGACAAGTTATGTTATTAAAATTAGAAAAGCGTAGATTCACTTGTTATACTACCCCTCTGATAGACTGTTTCTTTGATTTGTTTATTGTATGAACTTCTGAATCTTGATCTGATATTGTTCGTGGTAAAATTCAGATTATAACTCAAATGATCACAATAAATGACTTCCCTCATGACTATTTTAATCAATAATCCATAACACACACCTTGATCAATGACAAGTTTCATGCATGAAATTCCAGAGAGATAGAATGTAACAGACGGAGAAACACAAATTTAAGTATAGGATGTACATGTCTGCTAAAATAGCTGATCCATATTTGATTACATTCAAAAATACTCAGCCACATGGCTCTATGAAGAATGTAATTATTATTCATTTACATAAAAGATCTATTTGTTTGTTACGTTAACTCAGGCAGATTTGGAATATTTACATTATTCTGAACAAAAGTAGGAGCACTACGTAAATCTGTTGAAAGTTAAATTATGCCATAAATGTTACTAATTAAAAATAATTAAATAATAAAAAGTCATGTAAAGTTATTTGGAACTAATGTTTACTAATTCCATTTATTATTTTTTTTTGCCAGTTTGTAAAGCTTAACATTGTACCTAAACTTCTGTGAATTCATAAGTGTTAATTCTAAGTTTAGTTACATAAACATTTTAATAATATTTTGTAAATAGTCCATCATTACATTTCTGTTTACACTTAGGCAGTTGCATCTGACAGAAAAAGGCAGTTTTGTTAATCTAAAGAGTTTGTCAAATAAATGTTAGTCCAGTTTTGTAAAAGTTGTTAAAATTACTTGGAGTTCATTAAACCAAAGTGAAAATTATAAGATCTGGGTATGTCTTTTCTTTATCAGAATGCCAAAATTTTGCCTATTTGCAAAAATCCAGGCTATTGGGAATCAGAGCCAGTAGATAGTTAATGTGCTTTGTTGCAGGGATTATGGACAGACAAGATACGTACAAATTTCACAATTTTGTATGATTCTACTACTACGTTCATAGAATTTGTGGTACACTCCATTTTCAAGAAGAAGCCATACACAAATAAAAATAATATTTTGAGCTATTCTCATGGTAGTAGGATGGTTACAACATCCTATGCCATTTCAGTAATGTTACTTACCAAATTATGCTCAGTATCTTGTGAGAACTTATGTAAATTATGTTTTAACGTGCTTTAGTTACAGTAATGTGTGAACTTACCGGTATGCCTGCAGGACCAACATCACCCTTTGGTCCGGTGGGTCCAGCTGGACCGGGTAGTCCTGCTGGCCCTGGCAGTCCTTGATTACCTTTTTGACCCACAATACCCGGTGGACCTGGTGGTCCCACATCACCAGGAAGCCCTGGGAATCCAGGAGGACCATAGTCACCTTTATCTCCTTTGGGGCCAGGAATTCCATCCATTCCTGGACTTCCAGGAGCACCTGACAGACATATGCAATTTTGTGAGATACAAATACCACATTCAATATTTGACATTGCCACTTTTGGCATACTTAACCAGCAAGGCGTATATCAGAGAGAAAAATTCTCTTACTGGAAGAACTGCAGTGAAGGACTCTGTTCATTCATTCATTTAGTCATTCATATATTGTTTTTCATAAATACCATCACAAAGGATAGATTTCTTGTGCTTTAAAGGTAGTAAAGTTCTATTGTTAAAATACAAATGATTTTGGGCACATGATTGCTGTACTAAAGAAGTTTAGATAAAACGCTACATCCATTTTACCAGCCACTCACATAAAGGGCCATCAATAGAATAGGCATGAGAATGGAACTACCAGTTTGAAGAATTAATACACATTTTTCCTCTTTTGTTACCTCCACTGGAATGCAGATAGGTAATCTTGCAGTCTTCAGAACCATGGACTACATTACTGAACTATTGTTCTTGAGATACTAATTTAACCATAAAAAACAACAAATATTAGAATCATTGCTGAATTTGCCTAAAACAACTCTTAGATTGTTACCTGGTGGTCCGCTACGCCCTGGGAATCCTTTCGGGCCATCTATTCCGGGTGCACCTCTGTCTCCTTTCATGCCAGGGAACCCAGTAATTCCCATTCTTCCAGGTTCTCCTACCAAACCGGGTTGTCCTATGAAAGAAATAGTTCCATACTGTTAATGAAAACTTTTAAAACAATTCACTGTATATTTTGTCAATAATGAGACTTCATAATGAAGTACTGTTTTTATGAAATAGTTATAAGAACCAGAAATGTGCTGTTACAAATATAATAATATAAAACTGTCTAACTAAAGAAAGGCCATGAAATAAAAGCTTAAAATCATAAGATGCATTAAGCAGATACAGAGCTTTGTATGGAAGTAAAACATGGACAATAAATAGTTTGGACAAGAAGAGAATGGAAGCTTTCAAAATGTGGTGCTCCAGAAGAATGCTGAAAATTAGATGGGTAGATCACATAACTAATGAGGAGGTATTGAATAGAATTGGGGAGAAGAGGAGTTTGTGGCACAACTTGACTAGAAGAAGGGATTGGTTGGTAGGACATATTCTGAGGCATCAAGGGATCACCAATTTAGTACTGGAGGGCAGCATGGAGGGTAAAAATCGTAGAGGGAGACGAAGAGATGAATACACTAAAGAGATTCAGAAGGATGTAGGCTGCAGTACATACTGGGAGATGAAGTTGCTTGCACAGGATACAGTAGCATGGAGAGCAGCAACAAACCAGTCTCAGGACTGAAGACCACAACAACAACAACATATTTACATATTTTAAACACTCTCACAGTCAGCCTTCCAAATGCTGCCCTGGTGTAACTGATACTGTGTTGACTCTCAACATCAATATTTGATTTGGAAGAGACCTCACTTTCCATTTAAGTAGTCAACATTTTGAATAGGTAATGGTTAACTGTTATACTAGGTGCTTGGCCATGGATTCCTGGGGCTACTACATGTGCAATTTTATATTTTCATAATTTTGCTGGTGTCATAACTTGTTATATTCCTTGGTATAGGCTACACGTTTGGACTTGTTTTTAGTTCTGGCTCAAACTATGTAATGTGACCTTGTCATTGAAATACTGGAGCCTTAGGTCAATGTTATTGTCAGTTCAGTTTGGCTGTAAGCATGTTAAGGATGAAAAGTTTCCTACCCTAGTCGCATGGAAATATTTTTCTTGTAAGAATATGGACTTTAATGTGGTTGAGAGGTAGATGGAGAATACAGTTGTCATCATCATATTTCCCTGTTTCACAGCAGTCTTGAGCTTAAAAGGTTCTGCAATAATGCCTTTTGCAAATTACCAATGCCATCATGTTGTAACAAAGCCGTTTCAAGATTGTTATGTACTTACTTGTACAGCCATGAACACAAACAATTTTTCACAAAATATCTGTTTTCATAATTTGCACGGCAATCCTGTTAAAATATAACAGTCAACAGCAGTTTCAGCAAATCTCAAGACTGAAACTGCTAATCAACAAACACAGTAGCTGGCTAGAGCAACTATATAGACTGCTGTTAAATTAAACTGCACTGAATTTTATATGATCCTGTAGGATTACATTGTGTACAGAGACTGTACATGTAATACAGGACACATTAAAAATAAAAAGCATTCATCTTATATTTTAACATCACTGATTACAAGTAACAATTACACAAATTTAATGTGATAAATACTCTTCAACAGTGAATTCCTTTTCCACCACACAGTCTTTGTGATTCTTTGAAATCTTAGTGTCATGTCCATTACCATGCAGTTTTTAGGCAGACTTCTTAGTACTGAGATACCTGAGTCCCTGCGTCCTTTTTCAAGCATTGTCTGTCGGTGGGGTATGCTTCATATATCATTTTTTACTCTGCACTATCTTTTGTGACACATATTATAGTTTTATATATCTACAAGGATGTAAAAGTTAAGATGCTTAGTCTTTTGAAGCAGTTTTGCATGCTTCAGAAGTCCAAGTCTTTCTTCTTAATATGAAACTGATTGCTTCCCCCCCCCCCCCCCCCCCCCCCTCCACCACCACCACCAATGTGAACACCCTTTTTATTTCTCAAATGTTTGAATTGCCCCACACTACCGCTCCATACTGCAGGTATGGTTCGAAGAGTCCATGGTATACTGTGCACAGAAGCACACATAGTCTCTGTAGGTTTATAAGAACTTCATTTTCCAGGAGCCACTGAGTTGTGGTGTTTGCAGATATCTATGCTCCTCTCTCAAGCTGTACCACATTTTGGTCATTGCTGATTACTGCTATGTCATTGAGATAAAGATTAAACAACAATGGGCCCATTACAGATCCCTGCGGCACTCCATATTTGATAGCTTTAGTTTCTGACTGATACGCATTCTCTATTGATACATATTGCTTCCTGTTGCGTAAGTATGATTCTATCCATTCGCCTGCTTGCCCTCGAATATCATAGTTTTCCAATTTTCTTCTCTGTATTTCATGGCCAATAGTGTCAAATGCTTTGGAGAGATCCAGAAACATTACAGATACAACTTGTTTATCATCTAAGGACTGTATAATATATTCTTTCAGACTAGCAATCGCTGATCCCACAGAGCTATTCTTTTTGAAACTAAGTGCGATAGTATAAGAAAGTTGTATTTGTCTAGAAATCAACTACTCTATTATACACAAGCATTTCCAGGATTTTTGAGAAACCTGATATCAGTGAATCTGGTCATCCTTATCCCCTTTCTTGTACACTGGTACCATCTGCTTCATCTTCAGTTTTTCTCGAAAGATTCCATCTCTGAAAGAGCTGTTTGCTATCTTTTGCTATCTCCAGCAATGGTGAGATTATCTGTCCACCTACCATGCATGGCATCCCTATTCTGCTGCACTGAATCCACACCACAAGTCAGTCAGATTCCATTCCCTTATCTCAACCCTCAAAAGAAAACCTGAAATTTTCCAGTTTCCGACTCGTACATCAGTTCCTCACATATGCCCCACTTTCAGTTTCTACTTTCATCATGTCCTAGAAATCTCATTTGACCAACACAGCTACCTGGAACTGATTAACAAGCTCCCAAACATAATCCTCCAGCCATCCCACCATTATCAATCAATATAAAATCTACACCATAACTTCCACTTAGGGTGTCATCATTTCTGCATCATGATCATCTGATACAGTCATACCATATGTATGCTTTTCATCTTTCATGTTATTTTAACCACATTACATTTTAAGAACCTTTACTGATTGAGAGCAGTCACATTTGGCTATCTGTCAATCCCTCTCTTGAGGGAATGAAATGACAATTAGAAACAAAAGAAAGAAAGAAAAAATGGCATTCTGATGAGATCCGTGTGTCCCTACCTCAATTACGACATCACAAAGTTGACTGGTTAGTATGTATCACTTTTCTAATTGATTTCTGCAGCTGTGATAGCTCAGCATTAATTCTTGTGGATTGGGTATGTGGTCTTTATGGCTAGTCATTGTTATCACAAGGTTGTATTGTACTTCAAAATAATCCAAGGTAGTCACTGCATTGGAGTTGGGCCTGATGGTCTAGTGACAAAGCGCATGCTTGGAAACCAAGAGGTCATGGAATTGAATCCTGGTCAGACTACAGAATTTTTCAGTCTGCCTTTAATCTAGCCTTTGCTTTTCAGCAATGTGGGGAATCGCATGGATCAACATGTTAAACTGCATGCAAGTTTCCTTTCCCTAGTTGGATAACTGGATTAGGTCAGGGACACACAAGCCACTAAGGTGTCATCTGATAGAAAGACTTGCCATTCAGCTGGTGGGCCAAGTAAAATTATTATTACTGGGAAACATGTGGCCTTGACCATCCAATTTAGAGATGAACCACTCTTCTTGTATCAGCTGTTCAAAGAACACAGATTTTATGATGTAGGCATTTAGTACATGAGAAGAAAGCTGAGAGTAGTCCTGAGGAAGAATGACAAACTGACAACTGGTCCTCTTGTATTTACTTGAAATCTCAGAAGCAGAATTTGTGTGTCTGTGTATTTTATGGATCAGACACATCAGTCATCTACAAACTCATTTGTAGGAAGACATCACTCACATTTATCACATATTTATAAGTGAAATAATACCTTACTTACCAGAGCAAAACATGTATACATTAATGTATTTTATTTATTTATTTTTCTCTATAAGATAACAGCACATCACCTTTTGGGCCATCCATTCCAGGACGACCAGGTATTCCTGGAGGACCTGGGGGCCCTATTGGACCTGGCTCTCCCTTCTGACCTGGCTGTCCTGGAAGACCATTCAGGCCAGGAATACCTTGATCTCCCTTTTCTCCAGGAAAACCTTGCAGCCCTGAAATATAAAGCAGTTGCACATACCATTACAGACTTCTAAAAGTTACTGAATCATGACATTTCTGGAATTTCTATGAATTCAATAATCAACTTTAGTTTACTCATTGTGTTTTCTAAACTGGTTCATAGCGATCCCTCAGGGATGTGGAATTAATCAAAGTTATTTATTTATTGTACGTGAACTACTGGAAATATTGAGAAATATATACAGTTTACAATATACAGTTAAGAATTCAATCACAAATCTAATAGGTTCAAATTCTCAATAATACTAAAAGGAGGACATTTACACTATAAAATTAGGACTGTTATTAAAATAGATATTTAATCATAGTTCAACAACTATTGAATGCAGTCAACTGATAGTGGAGGGAGCAGCATCATAGCTTTGCACCTGGCATGACCTGTTCTTATCTTGTCCAGTCGTGTCCCCTCACTTGTCTTCAGATCAAATCCTAGTAGACTGGAGGATGGATCTTGAACACACTGACATTTTATTTTTACAGCATTTCACATCTTGCATCACTATTCTTTAAGGTCAAACTTCTTATTGTCTTTTCTATTATGGCACTAAGGAGTGCATGACATCAAGCGGTCTGGAGGAAGGTCATTTAAGACTCTTCAACATACCATCATATCCCGCCACCCTCCCTTAAAATACCCTCTCCATTTTCCCCTCTTTGTTTTCTATTTTGGTAATATTTATTTACTATTTTGTATTTGTTATCATTTGGTAGCATTTACTGAACTGGGAAGTCTTAGGGGTTGTCGGGGTGATGCAGATTCCTCCATTCTCGATCGGATGTTTCTTGACATTGGAATTCAGGTGGTGAAATGTTACTGATAGTGTGCAGCAAGGGGATCGGTGTGGATTTTAATGCAGCTGTAATAATTCTCATTGACTTATTCAGATGGATGTCTGTTTTCCTTGTATGAGCATTGTGTTGCCATAGGGTTGGGGTTGGGTTGCCTGGGGAAGGAGAGCAGACAGCGAGGTCATCGGTCTCATCGGATTAGGGAAGGATGGGGAAGGAAGTCGGCTGTGCCCTTTCAAGGGAACCATCGGGGCATTTGCCTGGAGCAATTTAGGGAAATCACAGAAAACCTAAATCAGGATGGCCGGACATGGGATTGAACTGTTGTCCTCCCGAATGCGAGTCCAGTGTGCTAGCCACTGCGCCACCTTGCTCGGTGTGTGTTGCCATACTGGGGCATCATATTCAGCAACTGTGTATACCAATGTCAGAGCTCCAGTCTGTAGAGTGATGCATCAGCAACCCTGGTTGTGCTTGCCAGTTTTTTATGATGTTATTTTGTGTCTTTAGCTTTTTGCTAGTGTTTTTCAGGTGTCTTTTATATGTTGAAGACCAGTTGAGCATGACACCACAGTATCTAGGTTGGAAATTTTGTCTGATCCTCTGCTGAAAGAAGTTCACATTGAGCTGTTGGTTTGAAATTCTATTGTTTAAGTGGAATGTGTGGACTCATGTCCTGGCTGCATTTGGTTGGAGTCTCCATGCTTTGTAATATGTGTGGAGACTTTCTAATTCTGTAGACAATATACTTTTTCCTTCCTCAAGTGTACTGGTTTGTTTGGTTACGGCAAGGTCATTGGAATAGCAAAACTTGTTACACATAGTGTTTGGCACACCACTGGTATACAGATTGAAGAGCAAGGGTGCCAGTATGGATCCTTGGGAAATCCCATTTTTTATGGTAAATGATTTACTCTGTTTCTGTCCAATGATAACCATGAAGTAACAGTTGGATAGCATATGAGGTGCGACAATAAAGTAATGAGACTGATGTGAAAAAAAAAAGTTTGCTTACTGTCTTCGTCAAGTTTAGTGTTGTCTCCTTCAAAGTAGTTCCCTTCTGATTGCACACACTTTTTCCAACGCTTCTGCCATTAATGGTAACATTTCTGGAACTCATCTTCTGTAATATCCTCCGAGGCCCTTGTCACAGCTTTTTGGACATCTTGTGTTGTTTGAAAATGGTGTCCCTTGATTGTCGTTTTGACTCTTGGATATAACAAAAGGTTGCACGGAGTGATATCTGGTGAATAAGGTGGCTGTGGTAGTACTGAAATCTGTTTTGAGGTTAAAAATTGCTGTACTGACAGAGCAGTATGGGATGGCCCATTATCGTGATGCAGAATCCAATCTTTCTCATACTAAGATCGTCAGTTATTATTAGACAAACCATTTCTAGATTGATGTTCAGTTCTTCTGCAATAATTTTCAAGGATAATCTCTGATCAGATCATACGAGTTCACGCACCATGGCCAAATTGATATCCATCCGTGAAGTTGATGGTCGTCCAATGCGATCTTCATCTTCAACATTCGTTCTGCCTTCACTAAACATTTTATGCCAACGATAAACTTGAGATCTTGACATAACCTCCTCTCCAAAAGCCTTCTGAAGCTTACCGTAAGCTGTTGTTGTGTTTTCACTAAATTTAACACAAAAATAAATGGCATACTGTTGCACAATATTATGCGGTTTCATTTCCGTGACGAGAGACACAAACACGTGTTAACTTAATACAGCACAACTCACGACTGAGCAGTTGCATTGATGTGCCGCTTGGACTAGAAGCAGCTTATAGACCAAGGTCAAAGATATTGTGCCAACGCAAGCCTGCAAGGTTGCCACATCTTGCGAAGAAAATCAGTCTCATTACTTTATTGTCACACTTTGTATTTCCGACAAGTGTCTTCAGTTCCTTCCTTGGGATATGCTGTTTTAGTTTCAGCAGTAGTCCATCTAGCCACACAGTATTGTATGCTACTGACAGATCAACAAAGACCACCAATGTCTTTAGTTTTTTATGGAATCCAGCCTCACCGTAGGATGTCAAGGCTAGAGCCTGTTCAAACCAGCTGCACTGGCTTCTAAACCCAGCCTGATATGTTGGAGTTATATTATGTATCATTCCTATGAATCAACATATGCATTAACAAAGAGAAACACCTGTTAGAAACTAATTCTGTGCGCTTTATTAACAATCCCTCAATTATATTAAGTCACTGCTGCTTATCTACTACTGACTGCTTACAAGATACATGGCTATGCTGATATTTAACACAACCTATTACAATAACCTGGCTGTTCAAAGGATGTTAAACGCTAATATTCTATCTTTTATTTTACCATCTCAACCCTGGTAAACCTACAACTCCATCCCATCCCACAGAGTCTCCCATCAAACATGAAAGACATCAACCACCTCCTGGAACAACTCAAATCCATTCCCACTTCTGTCCTACACTGAATCTTCTTTGTCACTTTAACACCATCTTGCTCTACAAAATCACACTGGAAAGACAGGGCACCTCATCCTTATATCATTAACTCACAACCCCACCTGAAAGTTTTCCTAAAATCTGCTTGGGGGGAAGGGGTGTGGGGCACTAAGGGAAGTGGGATGCCCCTGTTCTATACTAATCTTTTCATGGACTTCATAGAAGATGCATTTTGCAAGATCTAGAAGATTGTCCTCTGGCTTGGTACAAATTTATCGATGACACCCATGTGACGTGGGCTCACAATGAAGAATACCTTCACTTCCTGCGCAACATTTTAACTCCTTTTCCCAACTTAAATTCATCTTGTCATTTTTCAAAGCAAAAGCCCACCTCATTAGACATTGGACTTCTCCTCATAGAAGCTCACATCCAAACCTTGATCCATGTAAAGCCAATCAATAGGCAACAATACCTCTACATTGGCAGCCAATCCTTTCACACCAAATGCTCCCTTGCTCCAGTCCAGTCTGAACATCATTAAACTAGATGAGTGCATGAACAGGCAGAGAAGAAATGTCTGTCCTTGGTACTCTCAGACTCAGTTAATGAGAAAGTTCTGCAGCATGACTCAAGCAATCTGAGCAGCTGCTGCACTGAATGGATGATTTAGTTTACTAACAATCTAGTACTAGTTTCCCTGCACTCTGGAAATGGTAGCTTCCTCTTCAACATACCATCACATTCCGCCACCCTCCCTTAAAATACCCTCTCCGTTTTCCCCTCTTTGTTTTCTATTTTGGTAATATTTATTTACTATTTTGTATTTGTTATCATTTGGTAGCATTTACTGAATCAATAACTTACTCTGTTCCTTCACATTTTTTTTATCTGCATTTGTAACTCTCTTGTTTTTCGTTTTTCCCCCATCTCCCTTTCTATTTTCATCCTAGTGTTTAATTGTATTAGTCATTTAACTTCTCATCTCTCTTCCTCATATTCCAAATTTACTTGTCACTTTGTCCATTTATCATCTCTGGTTATAAACTAGCACAGTGCTCACCAATGTACTTCTCTCTCTGATGCCTCCCCCTTTATCCTTCCAACTCAGATTTTACGGTATTTATGTGATGCTCTCCTGTGAGTCAAACAAACATTTGACCATTTTCTGTTGTTTTTAAGCATTTAATATCACCTGTTATTCCTAGAACAATATTCTAAGATGAGATGCACAAGTGTTTTGTGCACAATCTCCTTTGTACACTGAATGCATTTTCCCAATCTCCTACTAATGAAAAGAAGCAGCCAGCTGTTTCACTTACAATTGAGCCTATGTGATCATTCTATTTCATATAACCTCAAATCAACTGTACACCATGGTGGATCCTTCACATGGCAAACTGTTCTCATAGGTACATATCTATTTAATGCTTTGTCAGTTATTCTTTTAAATGTGAGCTATAGTGCCTTTACATGCTTCTGCCCAGGAATAGATGTTTTGAGTTTCTCTTTGAGATATGAGGCTACTACCTCTTTATCTACTGCTCTGAACACATAAATCTTTCTATTTCTTTAGTTATCCTTTGCAGTTTAGTAATCATTGTTGGCAAAATTGCCTCTTGGTCACTGATATCAGTTTCAACATAGGTGCCCTGAAGAGGTCAGGTCTGTTTTCTGCCATTTGATCTACTATATTTCCATCATTACTTGGCTACCAAACTATGGTTTTCAGAGATATTGCAGAGACATGCACATACTTTAAAAATACCACATGTGCAGCAGTGCTATATTGTTCACAGAGGGTGCCTCAGACTCAGGTGCTCGTGCGCGCGCGCGCGCGCGTGTGTGTGTGTGTGTGTGTGTGTGTGTGTGTGTGTGTGTGTGTGTGTGTGTGTGTGTGTGTGTGTGTGTGTGTGAGCCTGCCAAGGTCTCCAGTCTATTTACGGCTAGCCAAGCTACATTCAGCCTCAGTTCTCTATGTGTATTGCTACAGCTCTTTGTGTCATTAATTGGTTCCTTCTGAATGTTGCATAAATGAATGAGCGTTTGGCTATGGTCAGTCATCTTCAGGTTGCTGCCTTGGGTTGTAGCAGTGGCGGAGAATTTGATGTGTCGCATAGGACACCTCAGGTGTAACTTGTTTTGCCCATGGGCTCTGCATCTGAGGCACCTCCTAGTGCACCTGATTCGATGGATCCTCCCTCACAGCAGGGTGAGAGATCGGTGATAATGTGTTTGTGTCAGTCGAGGTGGAGGGCCAATGTGGAGACTGGGTGCCTGGCCTTGCCCATTCACCCTGTGAGTGGACAGGTGGCCACTCCTTCGGCATGGTCTGAATAGGCACAGGGGGGCAATGGGTTTACTAGTTATTGGAAGGCCCAATGTTAGGGATGTTATGCAGCCCATTTGGTAGATAGCATTCAGGGCTGAAAAAAAAAAAACCATTGTGCACTCAGTATATCTGCTGCGGGGCCTCATCCAAGATGGGGAGGTGGCCTTGCCTGTGGCTAGCAAGTGTGCAGGATGCAGTTGTCTGCACGTTGTGCCTTACATCGCCACCAATGACACCTGTTGTATGGGTTCTGAGGCGATCCTCAGTTCGTACAGGCGGCTGTTGGAGGTGGTGAAGACTGCTGGCCTCATGCACAGGGTGCAAGGAGAGTTTGCAGTTTGCAGCATCGTTGTTACAGTTGATTGGGGTGCTTCGGTGTGGAGCCAAATGGAGGGTATCAACCAAAGGTTTTGTTGACTCTGTGACAGACTTGCTGCAGATTTTGAGACCTGCATTATCATATGGAGTTGTAGGGTAGGTCAAGGGTGCACTACACAAAGGAAGCAGCTACTCGGGTAGCAGAGGACGACATAGTAATAAGCATTCCTGTGTAGAGAAACAACTGAAAGATTTGAAAGGAAATAAATCACCAGAACGATATGGAACCCCAGTTCGATTTGAGGAAGAGTACACTATGGCATTACCCCCTTACCTACCTTGCATTTATCATGAATCTCTCACTGAGCACAAAGCCCCAAGCGACTGGAAAAAAAAAAAAAAAAAAAAAAAAAACCAGATGATTCCAATATATAAGGAGGATAAAAGAACGGACCTGCAAAATTACAGACCAACATCCTTAACTTCTGTTTGCTGTATTCTCAGTTTCAATGTAATAAAATTTCTTGAGACTGAAAAGATTATGTCCAAGAATCAGCATGGTTTTAGAAAGCAAGGCTTGTGCAAAACTCAGCTTGCCCTTTTCTCACATGATATACTGAGAACTATGGATGAAGGGCAATAGGCAGATTTCATATTTCTAGATTTCCAGAAAGCATTTGACACGGTACCACATGGCATGCTGTCATGCTTTCATGTCTCATTAGCCTATCCTTTTGATTCACTCTTAGATTTACCCCCCAAAAAATTAATGCTGTCGATTTTGGATTGCTGACAGATTTCTGTAACTAGTGTATGAGCCCCACTGCTTTTTAGGGTTGTTTCAAACTCTGTAACTTTATTGTGAATGCTTTGGTAGTTGAGCATTAGAATTAAAATGGACTCTTCTTTGGGATGCAGTGCTTTGGGTCTTTTGCTGAAAACCCGGAATCTCTTACAGCTGTCATTACCTAGACTGGATGGAGAGCTGCCTAATCCAAAGATACTCCTGTGTACATTCCATTACCTGGGTAGTGTTGTCTGATGGGTAATGCATGCCTGATCCACTTAGGATCACCCTAAAGTTCTGAACTATGTGGTGCAAGTCTAGGAAGTTACAATCTCACTTTTTTCAGAACCTTTGGAGTCTCTAGTTTGAGCAATCCACTCATCTCAGAAGCAGATAGCCATAATCAGTTCTGAGGACAATATTGCAGACTGTGAGCTACACTGAAACTCCATGAGCAATGCTGATCTTGCCCACTTTCTCTGCCAGGTGCTTAAATGAACCAAATATGACCCCTGATATGAGGCACCAGGAATATTTGTTCCTATATGTGACACAATGTACAACAGATTGCATCCTGTTCTCTAAATGGCTGCCAGAACAGTCTCTTAGACATGTTGACTGAGGTCCCGAGCCATATGCAATGAGAGCACAAGGTGGTCCTTACCATCCCTTGCTGCCCTTTTCCCAAGGGGTAAAATTATTTGCCATACATTTGACCTGTCAATGATTAACAGACCCCTCCCTTTCATGTACACTTCCTCCTGACACAGTGTAAAGAAGCTTTTCTACAGGGGAAGTGTGTCACACAGCCTTGTTTCAATTTCATTGGGAGACAGTATGTCAGACGTGCTGATGAGAGAGATGAGTATAGAATCTTGAGTTCTCCCTGGTCCTTGCCTTTCCTCTAAAGGATTCCCAGCACTATCACTGATTCATGATTCACAGTCTAATTGTAAATTAGTAATTGGATCATATTTTCTGGGGGAGAGGGAATATCTATGAGAGAGGCTAGTACTTGAGGCACATTTGAAATCTCTGATACATGTTTCTTCATAGTTCATCCAACACACTGATTCTCAGCAGCTTCTTATGGCCTGATGGCCATTAGGGCAAATTCTGACTGCTTGAGAATAGAAACTAACTGATCTTGTGCAAGAGAAAAGCAATCACAGTGAGGCTCCATTATGGCTGTTGCAAATTTTGTCTGAATGCTGAACAAATGTCATTACACTAACCTCACTGATTCTCTTTCAATTTCTGGATCTCTTACAGTACCTGAAATCCAAGTCTCCTTAAGATCTGTTGCTATACTGCTAAAGAAAGTGGTTTCTGTGTAATGAGAGAAAAACTTGGGGTAAAATTTATTGATTCCTTGACGATAAGTTTGTGTATTGAACTTTTGTTCAGGTTAGACTCACTAATTGACTCATACAACAATGTTAAAAACAGCGGTAATGTGCAACAAATGGTGACAATATACATTGAAGTCAAATGGGAAAATCAAAGATGATGTGACACTTACAATATAAGCAAAACACTATATTGCATTGCAGCACTCAAATTTATAAGAATTATATTTATGTCGGGATCATAAAATTTCAAACACCGACTTTGAACAAGCAAATCGACAAATGGAAGAAAACGAAAATTTTGCACTAATTACATAAGTACTACACTGTGATTAGTGGAAATGATGATCCAAAATATATTGCTGCCAAAGCTTGCAGAATATGCTAATGTAGCTCACAGTCATGATTCACTACAAAATATGTTACTGGAACAACTCAACAATTTATCTTCTAGCATATAAATACCCAATGGATTAGAATGTAACATTCACCTGAAAAATGATGCTGCTGCCAACATTTCTAAGAAGTAGCAATGTAGTTTACAGTCGATATTATAGTGTGAATCCTGTACAGCAATTGCAAACATGTGAAAATAATATGATACACACAAACCTTGACACAATCAGTGAATGTTAATGAGGAAACAACACACAGGTAGTAAAATCTTAGGATCTAGAATTTGTAATTTGACCTATCATGCACATGCTGTCTCACACAAAGATAAAACAAGATTTCAGCTTGTATGGGATGGTCAGAAAGAGACTGAAAATTTTAAGGGTGTTGCAAGGTAGGCTGTGTTGAGAAATAATTGTTAAGAAAAAAATTCAATATGTTGTGCTGTTTCCAAGTTAATTACTACTGAAGTAAGCAAGTCAGGCTTTTACATATGCAAATTCAAGCGGCCCACCAGAGAAGGAGTTGTCAAATGTGTTCTTCATTTGGTTTCCTAAAACCAAAACAGAGAGAGGTACGAAAACTGGACATTAGATGCTAGTAAGTATTGAAACTGAGCCAAAGGTTTGGCAGTGTTGTGTGCTATTATCTACTCTATGAGAATAACTGACACATATTGTATCTCATGGGCTGCTGGAATTTGCATGTGCAATGGCCTGATTGGCTAACTTTAATGCTAATTAACTCAGAAACAATGCAATATATCAAACTTTTTTCTTAACAACTATTTCTCAGCACAACCTATGCTTCAACACTCTTACAAGCTTTTCATACTGTTTCTGACAATATGTAAATAAACATGTGATATGTGCAGATATTTTACTTGGATGAACTTAAGATTCCTTCTAAATTATTGTACCAGTGTTGAACACAACAGTTTATCCCACTCAAAACAGTTAAAATCATGGAGCACCAAGAAAGTATTCTTCTGCTTGGGATGGCGAACAATGCATGCTTGTCTTGCATACGCTGCAATGTTTGTTTATTTATTTTGGCCTGACAGTACCTCATTTCTCAATTATGTTTAAGATGACATTGTTGAAGAGGTCTAGTACATGCTAGTTTCTGTGGAATATTTGTCCCTTACCTTTAATTACCTGATCAACTTATTTTTTGATTCACTTTCCTGTTTCCCAGTAAATTTTCAGACTTTAGTCCATTAGTGTAATTCCTTTCTGTAATATGAAGACAGTTGCAGACCTGACCTTATCCTGATTATTACCTTGGAGTCCAGGAGTCCCAGTCTTCCCTGGTGGTCCTTGAAGACCCTTCTCACCCTTCAGCCCTCTGGGTCCAGGTGGTCCAGGTGGCCCAATTTGTGGAATTCCTGGTTCTCCTTTGGCTCCTGGCAAACAAAAAATATCATGCTGTCTTATATTATCTCCAATGTTAGGTAATAGCACTTTCTCAGTTACACCACCGTACTTGGTAATAGTTTTGTAAATTACATCAGAAAATCTGAAAAACCAATTGAACCTTTTAAAAAAGAGAAAGCAGTTGAAAAATTTGGGTGATAGTGACAGAAAGAGCAGTAAGAAGTCTCAAACTTTGGTACATGTTATTTTGGGTAAGAAAACAGAAAGGGGCAAAGAGGGTAAAGCTTGTAATGCTACATCCCAATAAGATAATGTAAACATCATAATAATTGACTTAAAAGAAAAAGAAAACTATATTTATGTCATACAAAATTAAGAGTTGTAATATTTTTAGAGGTACAGAGGTTCATTTTATTGGGTACAAGTCTGTTCATTTGTCATAATGAAATGATGATGGTCGGTTCACTTTGTCAACAGGAAAAACTGGAATGTATGCAGAAACCATTGTTTCATTATAAAAAAATGAATGCAAAAGTACTTTCCAAAAACTTAACATCCATCAAATTACTTTTAATGTCTTCAGCAATGATGGTGAATTTATTGGATAATTCTGCAGACCTTCTGCAAAATACCGGCAGTGTTTGTGTGTGCTTTGCAACAACTCATGGGAATGCAGATGAAAAAGGATTTATGAGAGCTATATGTAAATAATCATAATTACAGTAGTCAAATATCATAGCACAACAACATTATGTTTAGGTAAAAAGTAATGTATTAACTGGCTACCCAAATTCACATAAAGAAAATTTAGTAGCAAATGACAACCAGTATGTACACAATAATGTGCAGAAGATCCTACAAAACCATATAATGTAAAAAAAGGTAAGGACAACAACAAACAAAAATTGTTTTAAACTTAATTTATGTAGATTCATTATCACTTAAAACAAGTTCAAATTTTACAGATTTAAATAAAGAAAGCACAATGGTGCTAATGTATGTTTATATCTCTATGAAAAACAATGTTTCGCATAACAGGTGAATCTTATATCCAATAATTTTTATCTGTCAAACATGGTCAATGCTAGAGCAGCAAAACCAAATGATAAATGATGGCAAATGATCAGCATCATTGGTATAAAGTAATTTCTTAGTGTGTAACACTTGTGTGTTCCACACCTGCACTTCCACTTCCAGAATAATGTCAAAGTTACAAGTACTGAGAAAGGGTGATTAGACAATATGTCTAAGATTCTCTACCATACCATCGACTCTCATACCGAATGTAAAATGCTTCTACAGATGCTACACTGTTGATTATACTTTTACCATCCAATTGTGGCCCTGTACAGTAGTGCTGCACACAGAGATGTCATTGTAAAATTTATCTGTGGCACTGATTTGTGACAATGTTTTTGTCATGTCTAGGCTAACACTGAGGAATTCCTTGGCTTACATGTACAATGCAACCATGACATTCATGCTTGACAGAATTTGTTCATGCGTGTTTCATCTTGTCTAAACTGATTGATTCCCCTAATTATTTTTACACTTCATGTTTTTATGCTTGTGGTCAACATTCATCAACAGTAAAAGTTCTATTTAGCATGTTCAATTTGTGATGAGATTAACTCCATCCAAATGTTTTATGTATATATTTTAATAATATTTTAAAAAACTAATTTTGAAATTTTTCACAAAAATGACCTTTATCCTTATAGTGAAAAACAAATACGAGCAGAAATTGGCAAAAATTACACATTCTATTTTTTAAGGAAGCAGTTTCACTTTGGAACCACTGAGACATAAAATTTTCAACCACTCATCATTTCATGAGATATATTTGAAAGAAATTTTGTATATTTCCTAGATACAATCTCACAGCTGGAACCTTTGATTAGCGCGTAAGGCCTAATAAAATTATAATCCTAAACACCAAACAAGAATGGGACTCAAATTTAATATATTTATATCATAAGTACAGAACAGAATAGATACTGCCCCAGAGGTTTCATTTTGAAACTGCTCATAAAACCAGTATTATAAATGTAAATTTATGTTACAATAACTTCAGATACACTTTCAATATCAGTGATCTCCTCAATATGATCACTACAAAAAAAAAAAAAAACCACATGTACAATCTCCTACAACTACATAACATAATCTCCACACCGATTGTTGCTTTGAATACTGTAAGTGACTGTTACAACACACTATGTTCGTAGAAGTACCTCAGTGTACCATTAGATGTTGTGGAATGGCTTATGTGGTACTCAAAGGGTTAACTGAGTTTTGGCATTTAAAACTTATGTCATAATGACTGCAACATCTTCATTGTGAAATAGTTGGTTGTAAAGATAATTCATGCACACTCAACTGCCTCTCTAGTGCTGGGTGCCAGTTATAAATACTTTTGGAATTATATGTGACTGGTAAATGATGTTCATTGCATAATGTATAAAAAAAACTGTCTTGCATCCACATTTGAAGTGGATGCATAACAAAACTTATGGTTTACTTAACTTTGCATAACACCAATGTGTGTTATTATCACAGTGGTTTTTATGTTTGAGTGATGTCTCATATTAGTTTGTGCAAAGTGTAGCACTATTTTGACTTAGCCCTCTATGTTGGTACCACTTCCTGTACTTTGCTGCTTGAAAGTGGGGCTCGTCTCTCTGGTTTTGAAGTGTTTATCTGGCCTTTCACTGATTGCCAGGTAGCGTGGACAGAGCAGTGAGGACTGAGGGGGTTGCTCAGTGGCCAGGCTATGACTTGAGAATTGGCTTGTTGATATATGGCCATCTGCACGTATGGTCAGTGGACAGTTGGCTTGCTAGATTTTGTGTTATTATTAGCACTACTGTTGTTCTGGTCTGCTGCACTAGCTGTAGTGTTTGTTATTGATAAAAGCCATGGTTGTTTCCTGTTTCTAATACCAAGCTGTTCCAGGTTAGTTTCTAAACTATTTCTTGTGCCCTGTACAAGCCGGTGGACTGAGATTCCATTACCAAGGTGTATGTGACGGTAATATTCATATAGCAAATATTCAGGCTCCGGCAAAAGGGAAGCTTCATTCTTAACTTTTTAAAATTGTATTTATCTTGTTAGTGTTGTTAATTGGTTTTAACTGTATGAAAAGCAAATATTTTATTTTGTTAGACTCAGTATAGTTCCAAACTTACTTGTGCCAGCTTACTGTCCTATGTTACATTGTACTGAACACAAAGGTAAATTAAAACAAATATTGTCTTATCACTCATTTTATCAGTTTTGGAGTAATATTTAGTCTAGGTAGCATGCTATTTACCAATTTACATCAATTTAATGAATGTAATTTACCGTTGACAAAAAAGCAAATTTATAGTTCTATGATGCACTTGTAAGGTGGGGAACATTAAAGGGAGGCAATAGCTGAGAAGGGAGTGATAAAGCGAAATATGTTAACACTGAATACAAATTTAATATTAGAAAGTCTTTCCTACAAGTATCTGACCGGAGTGTACCCTTATTTAGAAGTGATATGGAGACAAATAACAGCACAGACAAGAAGAGAGTAGAAGCTTTTGAAATGGTGTTTCAGAAGTGTGTTGAATATTATAAAGCTAGATCGGATAACTAATGAAAAGAAGAGCTTTATGGCACAACTTATTTAAGAGAAGGGATAAGCTGACAGAACACATCCTGATGAATGTTGTAGAGGGAGACTGAGGCTGAACGCAGAAAACAGTCGCAATAGTTCTGCAGAAATGAAGAGATTTGCCTGGATCAAACCTGTCTCTAGACTGAAGACCACATTAACAAACAAAACACTGAAATGAACCAAAAGAAATGAGATTGTAGTGGAGATTAAATAATAACTGAGCACAGATGAAAGGTTGTGTTGGCTATCAATATTACATTAACTGTAGCCATCCATTCTAAACAATATTCAGTTCACAACAAATTAGGCTTACCTTTAGGTGCCGCAGGTCCTGGCAACCCCCTCTGACCATCTCGCCCAGGCTCTCCAGGGAAACCCATTGGGCCAGTCTCACCCTTCTCTCCTCTTGGACCAGGAAGACCTCTTGGTCCCACTGGTCCAGGAGGTCCTGTGGGCCCAGGGGGCCCAGACTCACCCTGAGAGTGAAGAGAAATTGCCAAATGAGTTTCAGTGTGTTTTTATATATTTGACTTTTTGTCCTTCTTTACAGCATATACTAATTGAAAAATAATATTTTGTGTATTACAGAATTAAGACACATCATAAAGTAGTAAGTTTTCTGTACGTTATAGGAGCAATTCTGTTAACAGCGAACATGCAAGATCTAATGTCCAAAAATGTTTATGTGTTTTGATGTGGGCAACCCTACAAATGAAAGCAGTTGTGCTGTGAAATGGCTCTTCCATCAGTGTTCTAGTACACAGGTGATAGTTACTGTTGGCAGATGGTTGATAGCACTGAAATAGTAATCAAGGCACAGTTAAAAATGTTTCTTGAATTTTTGTTGTAACATCACAGGCCAGCCTGAGTCTGCCTGCACCAACACTACCATGTTCTATACCACACTTTCTGATAGGCATTCCCCACATCTTCATGTATGATCCTATCACCGCCTTCACTCCAGGGGTTTTGGGGTCACATTATCAGCATTTGGGAATGCTCTGCCTGCAACCAACCCCTGATCGCCTTTTCGCCACTCTTCCCTTCTGGCACAAGAATGGCTTTTTCTTTCTGCCATATTGCTGCCGACACAGATTTTCCCTTCTGCTGCTGGAACAGCTCTGCCCTTCTAGCACTGGAATGGCTTTCTCTTTCTGCCACTGGCATAGCTCTCCCATATCACTGCTGGCACAGCTTTTCCATTCTGCTGCTGGCACAGCTATGCCCTTCTGCAACTAGCATAGTTCTTCCTTTCTGCTACCGGTACAGCTCTTTCCTTGTGCTGCTGGTACGGCTTTTCCATTTTTGCCATCAGCATGGTTTTTTCAATCCACCGCTAGCATGGCTCATTCTGCTGTCAGTGTGGCTTCTTCTGCTGCCAGCATGGTCCCTTCCCTGCTCTGACACACATAGGTTTTCAGATCCATTTTAGTGCCTACTCAGAGCACATGTTTGTTGCCTGCATGGTCCCTTTTGCCACTAGCACGGCATCATTTGCTACAATTCTAAATTTTTGTGTCAATCATCACACGTTTCCTTTTCTGTGACTCATCTGTGCACAGGTGTTCTATTCTTCTTCCAGTGCTCATTTCTGTGCAAGTTTCCAATCCAGTTCATCCTTCTGTGCCACCAGCACCACTGCCTTAGCCAGCTTGTTTCCTTTGGAGTGTTCATGTTATGGATGCATTCCTTTTCATAGTCTATAGTGTGACCACCACCCGCAGCCCAATTTCAACGCTCCTGGACATCTTCTTCTTCTCTTTGGTGGAGCCCATCAGTGTTGTGGTGTCAACAGTGGCTGGTGCTGGTTGAATTAGCCTCCCAATGGCCACCAACATCTCGCTGACATCCCACTGGCCCTTCCACTATGGCCAAGCCCCTCAGTACCTAGATAGCTTGATCATCCTTTTCACCCTAGAGCAGGTACGCACTTTAATGGTACAGGAGCGGGCACATGGTGTATTATGTACACAGTGATGATAAATGTCCTTTACTTTATTATTTATTGCAGTAATTTACATTGCTTCATAAAGCAATTGCAGGTAACTTTTAAGCTATGCATAACAATGGTCCCACATAGGTTACAAATCTAATTTAATACACTACAATAAATTACTTGTAAATTAATTGCGTAATCACAACATTTTCCCCAGAAAACTGCTGTTTGAGAATGACTTCTGCAGAAAAAATAAATACAAACTAATCTTATTGTTGTGGAGCTATTCTTTGCCCTTCCACAAATTTCACATCTACCTTTTTCCTTCACTGGTTGATGTTGCATATGCAGCTCTTGAACTTTCTAATGACACAGATACAAGTTAACATCAGGTAGTAGACCTGGTATTGCTGATCTTCTGATAAGATGTGATTTCATGAGTTGAAAAGAAAGGTTCTTTAGAAAAACTTGACATGAATGTTTCTTATTCTTTCCATTTGCTTGAAATAACATTTGAGCCTTGATACCCAGTCATGTTCAACATTGCATACCATATAGCCATAGCCCATCTTCTTGTGACTCATGTTACTGAATATTTATTGTACATTTGGTCAACAGTATCAACTCCACCCTTTGTTTTATTAGAATCTAAATTTTATGTGAGATTTCTTAGTGGCCTCATCTACTATTCCTTCATTGTGCCTTTGGAAATGAGTACAATAGATTTGTTATGTTTAGGCACATACAGTGTGATAATAATCTTCAGAACTGGTTTCTCTGTTCTTGTTGGGCAAAAACTCATATGGTGTTTGTTTTTATCCTTTATTAGTGTTTCCTACACAAGTGATTTTGTTTTGCAACAGAGAGAGAGCCAGTTTGTAGTTGGTATAATACTTACCTGTTGTCACATTTGTATTTGTGCCTTTATCAGCTCAGTTAGTCTACACGCAATATCAAATGGCTTATTAGAAGCAAAAAACAGCCCTTCTGGCTGCTTGCTACAATACACTTACAATGAAACAGTGTAGAATGATTAAGCACTATACAGAGCAAATATTTTGATGCCATATTTAGATGCTAACCCATTCGTTTCACATCTCGTATCCCCAGTTTCCTTATCAGCAAATCTAATACACCTGAGCAGGAATAAAATTCTCTTGTAACTCATGTAGGATCTAAAAACAATAATTCCTGTTCCATCATTTGACCAAAGTTCCACTACATATATGTGGATTTCATCTTTGAGGCCAATCAAGTAAAGAATGTTGAATGCTGCACAAATTTCATTACAATCTGTTAACTCAGCATCTCTATCTCTAGAATAATTTTCTTATTGCCTTTTTCTGTCAAAGTATACACTAATAAGATGCACAATTTCTTCTATCATATCAACACTGATGATTTGAGGAACTGATTCAATTTCCTCTACAATACCTCATGCTACCACTTTAGATCCCGGAAACATCTCGATAATATTTTTTGGTGGTACATGTCACATCTTTTTATGCACATCAGTTTTCATCCAATTTGTTTTTTTGTCCTCACCAATAAATATATTATCTTCAGTATCAAAGGAAGATAATCTTTCATCATACACAATTTCAGAGTCACTTTCATGATCAATTGGTAGTATTACTTCATCCTCTATATCAGAAAACAAATCAGTATCTCTGCTGTCATCTTCTTCCACAAGCATCTCTAAAAGAGTTCAGTCTAATTCCTCATCTGTCAAGTATTTTTTGGCCCCACAATAAGAAACATAAACTATTTTTAGTGACTAATGAAGTATAAAAATGGTTTTCTAGCAACATTGACAATTTGAAATAGTACTTACTTACACAACGAGGCTTGTGGTGTATACAATACACTGCAGCTGCAGTTCCAGAAATAACTTATCATTGCCTTTGACCTATTGATCCTTCATGTAACTAAACATAAGCTAAACACTGACTGGGAAATTGTTGCCAGGTATATGGCTACAAGGCTTGGCCTTTTTCCACTGTGGGCATAAGGTGAGCCTGGTGTATAAAATACACCAGCACAAACACTCTAGGGAAAAGCGGTGAGGAGTATTGTGGCTGGACCAGTCATCTGGACACTGCTGCCATTGGTATGTACACCCACAGCTGGTGGGTTGCAATACTCCTGGTGTCTCCTACCAAAGCCAGCCACATGTGTCCAAAAACACCGCATGATTACTAACACTGGCAGACCACAACAGCAACCAGCCAATTTACGTACACAGCAACACATCACTCTGTGTACACACCAGATTCCAGTGGACTCAACTACAGGCATCATCACCATCCACTAGTGGCACATACATCTAATGGCAGCACTACAAGCAGGACACTACATAGTGTCTGTGTGTCACACACCTCATGGAAATACTTCTAATGAACTATTTAAGACGAAGCGTGTCCACTACTGACAGCATTTGTTCACATTCTGGGCTCTATGCCGGGTCTGCAATGCAGCCCATATACTGGTAGTATTCACCAGCAGCAGTTCCACCATGATACACCAGGATTAAGACTGGACATCAATGCAGTGAAGCCTAGGACTCCAACCTAAACACGGTTGCACAGCCTGCCAGCAGTATCACATCCCAGCAGCTGCCATTGGTTCAAGCACTGATCTCCCATCAGCTACTGGTGCTCTTCCAATGTTCCACTGGCCAGCCTTCACCTGACCATGCCAGACAATAAACCAGACATGACCTCCCTACTGTTTAGGACATCAACCAGACACTGACCAAGGACCTCCAACTGGCCTCCAGTTGACAGAGTTTATTAAACTACTAGTGTGGCTATTATTTTCTATTCATGTCAGAACTGTGAACTGTTCATTTATGTTTTTACCAATAATTGTGTTGAAACTTCCTGGCAGGTTAAAACTGTGTTCCAGACTGGGACTTGAACTCAGTGTGGGAAAGTGCTCTACCATCTGAGCTACCCAAGCATGACTCACAACCCATCCTCACAGCTTCAATTCTGCCAGTACCTTGTCTTCTATCTTCCAAACTTCACAGAAGCTCTCCTGCAGACCTTGCAGAACTATCATTCCTGGAAGAAAGGATACTGCAGAGACATGGCTTAGCCACAGCCTGGGGGATGTTTCCAGAATGAAATTTCCACTCTGCAGTCGACTGTGCAGTGATATGAAATTTTCTGGCAATTAAAACCGTGTGCCACACTAAGACTCAAAGTCAGGACCTTTGTCAGGAATTTTCATATCAGCACACACCCCACTGCACAGGGAAAATTTCATTCTGGAAACATCCCCCAGGCTGTGGCTAAGCCATGTCTCCGCAATATCCTTAATTCCAGGAGTGCTAGTTCTGCAAGGTCTGCAGGAGAGCTTCTGTGAAGTTGGAAGATAGGAGACGAGCTACTGGTGAAATGAAGCTGTGGTGACAGGTCATGAATCCCGATTGGGTAGCTCAGATGGTAGAGCATTTGCCTGTAAAAGGCAAAGGTCTTGAGTTTGAGTCTTGGTCTGGCACACAGTTTTAATCTGCCAGGAAGTTTCATGTTAGTGCACACTCTGCTGAAGAGTGAAAATTTCTTCTGGAAACATCCCCCAGGCTGTGGCTAAGCCATGTCTCTGCAATATGCTTTCTTCCAGGAGTGCTAGTTCTGTAAAGACTGTTTCATATCAGCACACATTCTGCTGCAGAGTGAAAATTTCAGAGTGGAAATAAATGTGTTTCTTTCATTGTGCCCTGGGAGCCGACTTTATTACCTGTTGTCCTTGCCACCACATAAGGACACTTTACACAGGAAGGGACCAAACTGTTTTTATGTAATTATTAATCATATGTAATGGATTTCCAATGACAAAGAAATGTTCAATCTAATTATATTGCTAACAAATATATAACTAATGAGTATCTAGAATATTTTGAGACATGATATTTGTTTTAACTAAATGCTGCTGACATACTGTATTTTGGTACTAATTTGTTCTCATGACTGGTCCTGGTGTTTAGAGATTGCCTTTCTTACATCTTCCTAACACATTTGATTGATGTGAAAATACATATGGCCATTACTTCATCTAAATATTTACTATGACCACAGCAGTCATCAAACACTGAATATTAAAACTAGGCCCATAGCATTAATATTTAAATTTGCAATTATCATACCTGAAAACCTTGGGTTCCCTTCTCTCCAGGTCGTCCATCTCGTCCTGGTGGACCGGGCTCACCTTTGTCTCCAGGGGCTCCACGGTCTCCTTTGAATCCATCTGTAATGTCTATGGGTGGACAGGTACCTGAAATACACAAATGTCTCTGTTATATTTATTTACTTTTTATACCTATATACCTGGACTGACTGTTATTTTTCTTCTTTGGTACACCTGTTATTTAAACTGTGAATTGTTGTCATAATTTTGAGAAAAAAATAATTACGTAAAAAAATTAAAAAATCTCATCTACAACTGTCACAATCGTGAGCTACTCATAGTACATGAAATTTCATCTGGTCAATCTTGATTTACAATTTTATGGAAGTAAGTGACTGACTAATATTATTTATAACTGAAAGAACAAAATCTGAATTATAATAATGGAATAAGAGAAATTACACAAAGTAAGAAAATTTTGTCTATTATGTGTGCCTAAGTGGACCAATTATCCATCTGCAGGTAAGTGATTACCTTTGCTATTTTTTGTTTTGTTTTGAGGTTACACTGGTAACAGAAATCTGTAAGGAGACAATGAGGGCTTCTAATTTTGCACTGGAGTACAAGTGTGCACATAAGATGCCCCATGATTGTCAATAAAGGTTGTTTTATTGTGACAAAAGCTAGAATATTTCAATATAATATCTTGAATTGTAGTTATTCCGCAAATAATGCCAAATGTTGAATTTCGTTTCTTAGTGAAACAGCACAGGTGTCCCTGAAGCTAACATTCCATTAACATTTGAATATGTGAGTGGGATATTAGCTTCAACGTCTCAGTAATTAAGAAGTGCAAAATATACCATAATTTGCAAAATAAATATGATCAAGACAATATATTAGAAGTATTCTCTTTAACATGGTTAAGCAACCCACAGAACCCAGTGCAGAACTTTAAGAATCATCACGTAAGCCTTCTGTACATGCCATTTGTAGACAAGCCTGAAATGACACAAAACTAGCAGTGCGCAAAAAATCATTAAGTGATTCATTGCAGCTATTTGTATCTTTAATTGTTTTAAGATACAATAGTGGTCAAAAATACTCACAGTGGATAAGGTTAATAAAATAAAAGCTGTTAAGAGGTATTAAAGTGAAGGAAGATGAGTCTACCGAACCTGGAAGAGTCAAATTTCTGTTGACTGTATTGTGTGCGAGTTGCTTACCCCTCTGGTATCCACTCAAGACTTTTTTCTCCCGTTTTGTACATAGAAATTAATTTTCTTGAAGAGATTCAATGTTTAGTGTCCTCACTACAAATACATTTTTTCTTTCTTTCTTTCTGGTGAGTAACTTTTTCATCTATCTATTTTTTTAAAGATGTACTTGCAGGTAAATGCTATTCAATCACTTCAGCTAAAGGTGATATTAACATTGTGTCAAAATTATTGACGACTGAACCTCACTTTCTTGTTATACAATTCAGATTATTTTCGAGATGCAAAGGAATTAAGGACACTAGCTGTCAGATACCAGATATATACAGATTACTTTCTTCAACAAATACAGGATTCATTGGTATCAAATATTCACATGAAATTGTGGAAGATGCTTCTGAAGCTGCACATCTGGAATAGAGAATTATGTGGGAGTGAAAAACAGATCAATGAAAACTGAAAAAAGAAATGTGTGATTTTTTAACAAATAAGTGGACAGATGAAGTATAAAGGTATTATGAAGAAAAGGTGAGGAAAGCAGTTTATGGATACTTCTTACCAGAAGGGACAAGTTTAGGGGAGTATCTACTGAGGCAGCTAGGCATTAGGGTTGTTTAGGGTAGCAGATAAACAGAGAAGAAAGTTCAGGTGTATTGGTGTATGTGAGAACTTTCTTTTTCAGTTATTCATACCTGCTTCTCCTTTGCGTCCAATTAGACCAGGTTGACCTTTGTCACCCTTTGCTCCTGGTCTACCAGGAATGCCAGGTTCACCCTTGACACTTAGACCAGCTTCTCCTTTTACTCCTGGCAACCCAGCTGCTCCTGGGATGCCATCATTACCTGGAAAACCTTGTTCGCCCTGTATATGAAAGCATTCATGTGTGACTGAAGAGTATTTCCAGAAGAAAGCTATTGAACTATACACAGCAGACATACTTTAAAAAGGACTAGTGCTACTTTTTCAGAAAATCTTTCAAAAATCTGCGTTCTCTTGTTGTACTACATATGACACTGGTTTCACATTGCACTAACCTTTACCATATATGCCGTTGTTGTTGTTTCATATGTTTATTTCATATGTTTGTTTATTAGTCATTCAGCATGTTTACCATACAACTGGCTTCATCAAAATACATTTTACATATTTCATAAAAGTATAGTTGTTACTCAACTGCTTGTGTCTGTATATGTGCGGATGGATATGTGTGTGTGTGTGTGTGTGTGTGTGTGTGCGCGCGAGTATATACCTGTCCTTTTTTCCCCCTAAGGTAAGTCTTTCTGCTCCCGGGATTGGAATGACACCTTACCCTCTCCCTTAAAACCCACATCCTTTTGTCTTTCCCTCTCCTTTCCTCTTTCCTGATGAAGCAACCATCGGTTGCGAAAGCTTGAATTTTGTGTGTGTGTGTTTGTGTTTGTTTGTGTGTCTATCAACATGCCAATGCTTTCGTTTGGTAAGTTACATCATCTTTGTTTTTAGATGTATTTGTAATTCATAAGACATCATGTACACAGAGAGGGCGGAAAATAAGTGATACTCCCTAAGGTGTGAAGAATGCTGTAATATTCCAGACAGTAGCTGATAATATGTTGCCTTGGTAGATTAAAGTGCTAGGAAAGTGCTGAAAGAAGAACAGGGGTTAATCCTTCTACAACTCCTCAGTTACTTCCACAGCCCACAATTACCATTTTTCATCAGAATGTAAAAATTTATGGGTGGCACTCACTGAAGCAACATTCGTATGTCGACATCACTAATATATGCAGATATGATTCTCACAATTAATCAGTGTAAATATTTTATGAACCTATTTGAACAGTCTGTCTGTAGTCACTCACATCACTTTTCTGGGTAAATGTATTAGAAAAAGTTCAGTGACTCAAACTGACCACTATTTATGACTATCAGTTTTCTATTAAGTGGTGTTTTGTGGGGATTTACCATTTTTTATGACATGAGTGGCAACTTCACTATGGAAATATGTACTAAAGAAAATGTCACTGTTTAGAGTTAATTTATATAGTTGGTAAACCAGTTTATTTCAACCATAAAAATAGCTAATAGAAGAAGCTGATCATCATCCTTATGGTCCGCCCCGGTAGCTGAGTGGTCAGCGTGACAGACTGTCAATCCTAAGGGCCCGGGTTCGATTCCCGGCTGGGTCGGAGATTTTCTCCGCTCAGGGACTGGGTGTTGTGTTGTCCTAATCATCATCATTTCATCCCCATCGACGCGCAGGTCACCTAAGTGGCGTCAAATCGAAAGACCTGCACCAGGCAAACGGTCTACCCGACGGGAGGCCTTAGCCACACGACATTTCCATTTATCATCATTATGAGTTTTGGAAATAATAAATGAGAAGTAATCTCAAGCTCAAATCAACAGTATAATATCCCTATTAGGATACAAATCAAACCAGTTTCAGAGAACAAGACACCAGAACTTCAGCATTATCAAGGAGCAACATCAGTATGACTAAGTTAGTAACATTACAAACTCTAATTGTGTCATTGTATAATTGAGTCACATTAAGATTTAATTAGGTTTTTAAATTTGTGTGCTTTTCATCTGAGCTATAGCTGTAACTGTTCCTGTTTTGGAAACTAGCTGCCCCTTTATCTTGAGTACTGGATTCTGGAGGACTGAGATTAAGCAGAAATGTATCAGAGCTTACCAAATCTCTTCATCTAAATTCATATATTATATTTATACAACAAACATCAATACACTTTGGAAAACTGATAAATAAACCATTTTTGACATCTCTGTTTGAAAATTTCAAGAAACAACACAGAGTAATGAAAATCATTTGGTATCTGGAACCTAAATGAACTTCAAAGGCAAACTAGTGATCCAAATTCGTACCAAGTAACTGCACTTCAGCACCACATATGCAGTTAGAAAAAATATTATCAGTTCAGTGCTGAAGTTTATACTATCTTCTGAAAGTACTTCAGTTTTATAAATCAAGTCAGCACATTACTCACTAATCAACACATACACCAGCAAATAATTAGAATTAAAAAGACCCCTAAAATGCAGAGGACTTTGGGGAACTACTATAAAATGTATGACCAAATACGTACATCATGAAAACATTTTGACAGGAGGCATTAACGTGCAGACTGAAAGAAAAGGTCACTCAGATCTGCTTCCTGAGTATACGCTGCTCACAAATAGGTCAACAGATATGGAAAAAAGATTAATCAGATTATAGTACCCTTCAATCAAAAATTAATTTCAACCTGTATCTCAGGACATTTACTGAAAACAACTGGAGATCCCAAAATCATTACTTAGGAGAACTCAAATAAGCCAGAGGGCTATTTCCAAGAATAATGAAAAATAAATTAGGAATGCGAAAGTACAGAAATAACACAGCGATTCCAATTATAAGGTATTAATTAAAGTTAAGTCCAAAAGGAACATAGCAATCCTTTTGGAAGTCTCTCAGGATACTGGTCTCTCTCTGAGCACATAAAAAATGTAAATAGTGGAATGACATCTATGGTGAGGCTGTAGAAGTGAGAATAAAGGACTGGAATGACCAAGAACCCAACCAACAGTGGCATCAATTCACCAAAATTTGAAAACAAACTTGAAGATCAGCACTTGCAAAATGCTCTCACTGTGAACAAAACTCACTGGCAAAAATTAAACAGGATTTCAAACGAAATAACACATTGAATTTCTATAGAACATTAAAGAAGAGTTCGCAAATTATTTGACTACCAATCTCTGCTTTAAAACTTCTGGTATGGTGTTGGAAACCAGTAAGGGGAAAATATAAATTTTTAGCTACATGAAACTTCCTGGCAGATTAAAACTGTGTGCCCGACCGAGACTCGAACTCGGGACCTTTGCCTTTCGCGGGCAAGTGCTCTACCAACTGAGCTACCGAAGCACGACTCACGCCCGGTACTCACAGCTTTACTTCTGCCAGTACCTCGTCTCCTACCTTCCAAACTTTACAGAAGCTCTTCTGCGAACCTTGCAGAACTAGCACTATAGAAAGAAAGGATACTGCGGAGACATGGCTTAGCCACAGCCTAGGGGATGTTTCCAGAATGAGATTTTCACTCTTCAGCGGAGTGTGCGCTGATATGAAACTTCCTGGCAGATTAAAACTGTGTGCCCGACCGAGACTCGAACTCGGGACCTTTGCCTTTCGCGGGCAAGTGCTCTACCAACTGAGGTACCGAAGCACGACTCATGCTCGGTACTCACAGCTTTACTTCTGCCAGTACCTCGTCTCCTACCTTCCAAACTTTACACAGTTTTAATCTGCCAGGAAGTTTCATATCAGCGCACACTCCACTGCAGAGTGAAAATCTCATTCTGGAAACATCCCCCAGGCTGTGGCTAAGCCATGTCTCCGCAGTATCCTTTCTTTCAGGAGTGCTAGTTCTGCAAGGTTCGCAGAAGAGCTTCTGTAAAGTTTGGAAGGTAGGAGACGAGGTACTGGCAGAAGTAAAGCTGTGAGTACCGGGCGTGAGTCGTGCTTCGGTAGCTCGGTTGGTAGAGCACTTGCCCGCGAAAGGCAAAGGTCCCGAGTTCGAGTCTCGGTCGGGCACACAGTTTTAATCTGCCAGGAAGTTTCATATCAGCGCACACTCCGCTGAAGAGTGAAAATCTCATTCTGGAAACATCCCCCAGGCTGTGGCTAAGCCATGTCTCCGCAGTATCCTTTCTTTCAGGAGTGCTAGTTCTGCAAGGTTCGCAGAAGAGCTTCTGTAAAGTTTGGAAGGTAGGAGACGAGGTACTGGCAGAAGTAAAGCTGTGAGTACCGGGCGTGAGTCGTGCTTCGGTAGCTCGGTTGGTAGAGCACTTGCCCGCGAAAGGCAAAGGTCCCGAGTTCGAGTCTCGGTCGGGCACACAGTTTTAATCTGCCAGGAAGTTTCATATCAGCGCACACTCCGCTGAAGAGTGAAAATCTCATTCTGGAAACATCCCCCAGGCTGTGGCTAAGCCATGTCTCCGCAGTATCCTTTCTTTCAGGAGTGCTAGTTCTGCAAGGTTCGCAGAAGAGCTTCTGTAAAGTTTGGAAGGTAGGAGACGAGGTACTGGCAGAAGTAAAGCTGTGAGTACCGGGCGTGAGTCGTGCTTCGGTAGCTCGGTTGGTAGAGCACTTGCCCGCGAAAGGCAAAGGTCCCGAGTTCGAGTCTCGGTCGGGCACACAGTTTTAATCTGCCAGGAAGTTTCATATCAGCGCACACTCCGCTGAAGAGTGAAAATCTCATTCTGGAAACATCCCCCAGGCTGTGGCTAAGCCATGTCTCCGCAGTATCCTTTCTTTCAGGAGTGCTAGTTCTGCAAGGTTCGCAGAAGAGCTTCTGTAAAGTTTGGAAGGTAGGAGACGAGGTACTGGCAGAAGTAAAGCTGTGAGTACCGGGCGTGAGTCGTGCTTCGGTAGCTCAGTTGGTAGAGCACTTGCCCGCGAAAGGCAAAGGTCCCGAGTTCGAGTCTCGGTCGGGCACACAGTTTTAATCTGCCAGGAAGTTTCATATCAGCGCACACTCCGCTGCAGAGTGAAAATCTCATTCTGGAAACATCCCCCAGGCTGTGGCTAAGCCATGTCTCCGCAGTATCCTTTCTTTCAGGAGTGCTAGTTCTGCAAGGTTCGCAGAAGAGCTTCTGTAAAGTTTGGAAGGTAGGAGACGAGGTACTGGCAGAAGTAAAGCTGTGAGTACCGGGCGTGAGTCGTGCTTCGGTAGCTCAGTTGGTAGAGCACTTGCCCGCGAAAGGCAAAGGTCCCGAGTTCGAGTCTTGGTCGGGCACACAGTTTTAATCTGCCAGGAAGTTTCATATCAGTGCACACTCCGCTGCAGAGTGAAAATCTCATTCTGGAAATATCCCCCAGGCTGTGGCTAAGCCATGTCTCCGCAGTATCCTTTCTTTCAGGGGTGCTAGTTCTGCAAGGTTCGCAGAAGAGCTTCTGTAAAGTTTGGAAGGTAGGAGACGAGGTACTGGCAGAAGTAAAGCTGTGAGTACTGGGCGTGAGTCGTGCTTCGGTAGCTCAGTTGGTAGAGCACTTGCCCGCGAAAGGCAAAGGTCCCGAGTTCGAGTCTCGGTCCGGCACACAGTTTTAATCTGCCAGGAAGTTTCATATCAGCGCAAACTCCGCTGCAGAGTGAAAATCTCATTCTTTTAGCTACATATTTCAAAGACTTTCAAAATTTTGATCATCCAACGATAATCTTATAATTGAAAAGATAGAATGATATCAAAAATCAGGTATCTGTCAATATAAGCATCCATAGAATAGTTTATTGGTTGGAGGGCTAAGCCTTGGGGTATGGGGTACTTTAAATATTTTGGATTTTGGAAGACAAATGGCAACTTATAAGTAGCCATTAAAAAGTTCCAGTGTTGACCTGTTAAAAACCTGCATAATACTAACTTTTAAATAATTTTCTTGAAATAAAAACATCAGACTGCTCTACATTTTTTTCCTTTCCCTGAGAGCTATTTAAGGGGGGAGGGGGGGGGGAGGCTGCCTCCCCTTGCCCCCAGGTAGGGGCACAGGCGCCCTTGCTGCAGCAGAAAGTAGTATAATTGCCAAAACATGGAAAATACAATGCAGGAAATTCATCCAGAAATGTCATGCAATTTTTACAAATATCTGCAATCACATAAGAAATCTCTGAAGATTACTCTGCCCACCCAAAAGAAACAGGGAAAACAAAGAGCTATAACTATAGAGTGATCTCTGTATTAGAATTTTCTTATAAAATTGTCTCAGAAGTATTACTCAAGTGACTGATCTTCTAACTGGAAAAATATCAGGAAAGATATGGAAAAGGCTGACCTTGTGCAGAACAAATTATGAATATTAAAAATCATTCTGAAATCCTGTAACGGCAGACAGATGGTGATCACATTAGCTGGCTTTAAGAGTCAGAGATGTATGTCTTGAGATATTAGAAGGACACAAAGACACATGAACTTCAGAGAAGTAACCAACAAATGTTAATCAACACCACTCCTAAAGTTTGATTGTCAGGCAAAATATCTAAAAATTTTGGTATTAAATCAAGAGTGCAATAAGTAGACACTCTTTCTCTTGTATTGTTAATTAGCATGTGAGGTAGAGAAGTCTATAGAATCACTTGGAACAGCCACAATCAAAATTCAATGTTCCTTAATGTGAAGGTAAGATATTACAACACTGTACCTGAGGCAGAAGAATTATAAGGATCAGAAACTTTGATTACAAAAATGATGAAATTATTTTTTTTCAGTACAGCCTGCACATGTGGACCATGAGCTACATGAGCTACATCAACATCCTAACCACATATCCAACACTTTTAGGAAAAGCTGACTGAAATTGTATGATTCCAATTTCAGAATGACAATTCTAGGCAGAAAAAAAATAATTCTCAATCTTACTCTCTAATAGCTAAGAGAAAATAACTGCTTGAAATTGAAACATATCTTCAAGAAATAGGCATTAGAGAGGACATACATTATATAGTATAAACTCAAAATTGTAACTGATAGTAACTAGTTTATTAAAAAACAAACCATCAGATACAATAACACTTGGATTGAAGAAAGCAGAAAAAATTCAGTCTCATTCAGGATACTACATAAATACAACTACAACATGTCACTTCCTGGAGTAAAAGTAAACATGTTTTTATCTTTATATGTTGAGGAGATATTCTTGTGATATGAAGTCATAAGTTCACCACATTTTAAACAAATATCTATGAAATATGTATACAATTAAATTAGTAAAATTCTTTTTATGCTTAATTCTTTTTATGCTCAAGGGTGTAATACAACACCACAAAATAAATGCAAATGACATCAGTATTAACAACATTACTTACAATTATCCTCTGTTCTTTTTAGATCTGCAATACTGAAATATCATGTTAATCAGTTAGAGATCCCTATAAGGGACAAAATTATGAAATAGTTAAAAAAGTGACTGCAATGCTCACAATTTGTTCAGTATCTAAATTACAACTCACTTTGTCTCCTTTCGCGCCAGGCAAGCCAGGTATTCCTGTTCGTCCCTGTCTTCCAGGTGGACCTAAATTGCCTTTGGGACCTTCTCTGCCTTGATCTCCTCGGTCACCAGGCAATCCTGGAGGACCTCTGACTAAACTCGATGATAAAATAACTGAATCACCTTTCTGCCCTTGGATTCCTGGTTGTCCTGGTTTTCCTGCCAAACCCTAAGGAAAGTTCATAAGACATTTAATTTTCGAATAATTACTTTAAACACAGAATAAATAAAATTGAAATCACTTGTGTAAATGGGCAGTATGTCACCACACATTACTCACTGCAATCTTCTTTAATGTCTCAGGTGCCTATGACCTTTGTGAAAGGTATCTATATTCTGCTTTACACTTGTTGGGCACACGGTTGATTGAGAAATAAGATGGTGGCCCCACACAGAATGTCAATATCCCTTTCTCAAGGAACAATCCTAAACCTAACCCTGTATGCAAAATTTACTACTTATATTGTAAGTTCCATACCCCTGACTGTTGAACTGTTATAATTCACAGATAATACATGTCAATATTCAACTACCATGTATCACCAAAATACCTACGGTTGCCTAGATCATGTTACTCCAAAATAAATGGCAGTTGGCTGATAAAAAATGGACAGACAATATCATATTGTAAAACACTAATAATGTTGTTTACTCATACACATGTGGAGTAGCTTTACAATTCGCAGAACTAATATAAGACTCATGAATGATATGGTATGCCCACATCAGACATCTGAGACCAAATGAAAAAACTGCCTTCATGGGTTCTTGACAGGGTGCAGATCCTTACGTAATGCCCAGTCTTCATCAGTTGCCAGTACAACTTCAATTAGATTATGGTGCAATTTTCTATCACAGTGATATCAAGACAGCATTACCCAAATGGGACAAAATACGTTGCCACTACATCAGAATCTGTATCAAAGCAATATCTTCAACACCAACAAAGTACACTATCAGAAATAGCAGAGATGCTCTTCATCAAATACCAATGAAATACAATAAATACAACAATCATAGAGATATAACAGAAATGCAATGAATAGAATGGGGAAACCACTAACTTCCACTTTACTTTTTGGAAACACCTACTTCTAAGATTCCAAGATACAGACAAGGCAGCACCTATTTGCACCTCATCTTCCTTATCACTAACTGTTTCACTCAATACATGGGTGATTTTTTTCTTTTTTTCCTATTTAAAATTTATAACAACGACATATGTATTAACTCAGTGGTATGCTCAGGTTAGTACTGTTGTTGTTGTGGTCTTCAGTTCTGAGACTGGTTTGATATAGCTCTCCATGCTACTCTATCCTGTGCAAGCTTCTTCATCCCAGTACCTACTGCAGGCTACATCCTTCTGAATCTGCTTAGTGTATTCATTTCTTGGTCTTCCTCTATGATTTTTACCCTCCACGCACCCTCCAGTACTAAATTGGTGATCCCTTGATGCCTCAGAACATACCCTACCAACCGATCCCTTTCTCTAGTCAAGTTGTGCCACAAACTCCTCTTCTCCCCAATTCTATTCAATACCTCCTCATTAGTTATGTGATCTACCCATCTAATCTTCAGCATTCTTCTGTAGCACCACATTTCGAAAGCTTCTATTCTCTTCTTGTCTAAACATGTTTCACTTTCGTACATGGCTACACTCCATACAAATACTTTCAGAAACGACTTCCTGACACTTAAATCTATACTCGATGTTAACAAATTTCTCTTCTTCAGAAACGCTTTCCTTGCCATTGCCAGTCTACATTTTATATCCTCCCTACTTCAACCATCATCAGTTATTTTGCTCCCCAAACAGCAAAACTCCTTTACTACTTTAAGTGTCTCATTTCCTAATCTAATTCCCTCAGCATCACCCAACTTAATTCGACTACATTCCATTATCCTCGTTTTGATTTTGTTGATGTTCATCTTATACCCTCCTTTCAAGACACTGTCCATTCCATTCAACTGCTCTTGCAAGTCCTTTGCTGTCTCTGACAGAATTAAAATGTCATCGGCAAACCTCAAAGTTTTTATTTCTTCTCCATGGATTTTAATACCTACTCCGAACTTTTCTTTTGTTTCCTTTATTGCTTGCTCAATATAAAGATTGAATAACATCGGGGATAGGCTACAACCCTGTCTCACTCCCTTCCCAACCACTGCTTCCCTTTCATGTCCCTCGACTCTTGTAACCGCCATCTGGTTTCTGTACAAATTGTGAATAGCCTTTCGCTCCCTGTATTTTACCCCTGCCACCTTCAAAATTTGAAAGAGAGTATTCCAGTCAACATTGTCAAAAGCTTTCTCTAAGTCTACAAATGCTAGAAACGTAGGTTTGCCTTTCCTTAACCTAGCTTCTAAGATAAGTGGTAGGGTTAGTATTGCCTCACATGTTCCAATATTTCTACGGAATTCAAACTGATCTTCCCCGAGGTCAGCTTCTACCGTTTTTCCATTCGTCTGTAAAGAATTCGCGTTACTATTTTGCAGCTGTGGCTTATTAAACTGACTGTTCAGAAATTTTCACATCTGTCAACACCTGCTTTCTTTGGGATTGGAATTATTATATTCTTCTTGAAGTCTGAGGGAATTTCCCCTGTCTCATGCATCTTGCTCACCAGATGGTAGAGTTTTGTCAGGACTGGCTCTCCCAAGGCTGTCAGTAGTTCTAATGGAATGTTGTCTACTCCCGGGGCCTTGTTTCGACTTAGGTCTTTCAGTGCTCTGTCAAACTCTTCATGCAGTATCATATCTCCCATTTCATCTTCATCTACAGCCTCTTCCATTTCCATAATATTGTCCTCAAGAACATCGCCCCTGTATAGACCCTCTATATACTCCTTCCACCTTTCTGCTTTCCCTTCTTTGCTTAGAACTGGGTTTCCATCTGAGCTCTTGATATTCATACAAGTGGTTCTCTTTTCTCCAAAGGTCTGTTTAATTTTCCTGTAGGCAGTATCTATCTTAACCCTTGTGAGATAAGCCTCTACATGTTAGTACTAAGACTCATTACTGATCCAAAACATTATCAGAAAACAGCACTTTCTTGATCTCCAGTCTATTATCTTCAATGTTGTGTCACCTGTAGGTTTATATGTGTGGAATGATTTTATTTATGACTGTGTGCAATTACTGAAGTTCTCAACTCTGTGACTTTCTCTCCTTCTCTTCACCACTCTGTCCTCTTTCATTTGTTATTAAGATGACTATCAAGGTTTGTCTTGAAAACATACTTCTCTTGTGTAGTCACATCTGTATTTGAAAGGTTCAACTGACAATGAATGCTGTAGCACCATCTGATATTGCCAATGTTTTCCCCAATTGCTGTCTTGCATTGCTATTCTTTAGGCATCAGTCTTCATGGAGCTTCCTTTTGCTCCATGTGACTGAAAGGCAACCATTGTAGAAAAAAACAAACACTTCAAAGAAGGTTAGACGAACTGAAACTAATAGTAATATTTGCAATAAGAAAAATATTAGCAGAAATTCTTTACTCACAGCTGGTCCTGGTGGCCCAGCAGTTCCAGGTATTCCATCATCTCCAGCCTCTCCAGGCGCACCTCTCTCTCCAGGTGGCCCTCTTGGTCCTGGCTGCCCAGGAATACCATCATTTCCACGGTCTCCCTTCTCACCTCGTGCTCCAGGTGTACAGTATTCACACCGACCACCTATCTCTCCTTTTTGCCCAGGTAAACCTACACAAATATTTGTAAAATAATATTAGATACTGACTACTGTTACAATGATAATGGAAATTTTAGGATGAAAATAAGAAACAATAATCAAAAATGTGGAGATGCATGTATCCACCAGCAGATGCAGCAGATGTATGATGAGTGATCTTGATGCATATTCAAAAAGCAGAAGAATCAAACTAATTTTCTGCTTTAGCTCTTTTTCTAGTATTTGCACAAACAGTCTCGCTCTCTATCTTTGTCTTTGTCTCTATCTCTCTCTCTGTCTCTCTCTATGCCACCAGTAAGGAGACACTGCACTGCACTAAGCAGGATTTATACATACATATCAGTCCCATAGGGATTGTGAGGATAAGATTAGAACAATTACTGCATAAACAAAGGCATTCAAACAATCATTCTTCCCATGCTCCATAAGTGCATGGAACAGGAAGAAACCCTTATAACTGGTCAATGGGATATACCCTCTGTCATGCACCTCACAATGGTTTGCAGAGTGTAGATATAGATGTAAACAGGATTTCATCAGTTCTATGTGATAATATACAGCTTCTTTCAACATTAGTAATGATGAAGGGTAACCTCTGTCCACTTGTTGCTTCAAATACTTCCTTATCAAAAGTTAATACCTATGTATCAAAAGTCACAAAACTGAAAATCTAGGGCACCATATAAATGCAAAAGATTTGCTGAAGACACCACTACAGTCAAATGTAGATCACTGTTGTTGTTGGAGAGTATATGTGGTGTGTAGAGGACCTTTATCCTACATGAACTGCAAACAATGTGATCTTGGCTCTCATAAAAGAAAAGGCACCAATCCTGAAGACCAAAAGGTTTAAATTTCACAGAGTGGCTATACATTCCTATATGTCTGCAATGTTTGAGGAAAACTGAACTGCTAGTTTTCTAGGGTAAAAGGTATCAACTAGTATGTCTCACTGATGGATCCTGATGCACAGTGGTTATTTCAATCATGGAACTGTTTTCAAAAGGAAAGTAGATAAAATTTTATAAAAAGTGTGATGTACCAGCTGATAACTTTTCCCCAAGAAAAAATGGCAGTCCATTGTGCCTCAAATATGGTGGATGAAATTTAATATCTTTGCTGAAGAGATTCTGGAACTCCACTATGTTGTCATCATTTACTGACATGGTGTGGCAACAACTGTGTGTGAGGTCTTGCCACCAAGATGCGGCAAGTTAAAATAAACATTTCATGTTTCCACAGAATATTTAAGAACCATTTGACAGTAATTTCAATTTGCAGAAAAACATAAATTACAAATTATTGATATCCTATGTAATATATTGAGTCCAGGTTCTGCGTTGTAAAATTTTGTACAGATCCTGGATGGTAATCATGAATAATCACTACGCTGTCCCATACAAAAATCAGGTTCACTTCTGGATTTCTTGCACCCTGCATCCCTTATATGGAGAGACAGTCACTTATGTATTTTACTGAGTTCAGTTTCAACACACTTACATGATACATACAGCTTCAAAAAGATGATAATTTCATTGTTTAATCAGATACAGCCGTACTGTGATGGTGTCTCTCTCTTGAGTGCAGCAGCCAAATCAGAATGAACAAAAGTGAACATATAAAAGAAAAGTACGTTACTTTCAATGTTCTGTGATACTACTGTCACTTTTACATTCCATTTTTTAGCACAACACTTTACACTGTATTTCATTCAATATTTATCAAATTATGAGAGAACGGCACATTGCTTGACTATGACAGTTTTATCTATTTTTCATCTGACAATTAACTTCAACAACAAAAATGCAGAAAATTTAACTTTACTATTTTTCTACAACAGAAGTTTACATTCCCTACAGCAATGTCTGATTAATCAGAGCTTGGGGGGGATTGAAAAACACAACTATTCCGGTATGGTAATATATTTCTTCATTATTAAAAAGGGATTTCGTGTCTCTCAAAACATTCTTATGAAAATGTCATCAAAAATCTTTTATCTGTTGATTTTCTCAGTATTCTGATATTTAAGGGGAAGGACTGCTAAAAGTGAGAAACTAAAGGAGAAAGAGAGTATACACCTTACATCTTGGCTGTAATTATAACTAAATACCAATGTTCGAATAAAAATATAATGAGTCAGTAGGTGTACATCTTAGTTTCATGTGGACATGGATGTATGTGTAAATTTTCAATATCATTTGCTTGACTAATCACAGGCTTCTATTAGTTTTTCAATACAATGAAGTAGTCACTAGAAAGCATTCATACAGACCTGGACGTCCTGGGGTACCAGGCCTTCCATCTCTTCCTTTTTCTCCAGGAGGACCAGCAACACCTGGAGGACCTGGAATACCATCCCTTGAGTCTCCAGGGAAGCCTCTTGGACCAGAAATACCCCTTTCTCCTTTTTGTCCTTTCTCGCCATCCCTTCCAGGTGCACCATCCATACCTTTTGGGCCCTAAGAAGAATATAACCCAAATGTGAGTGAAAAGAATGCTAGGCTCAACTTTTTCACTGCCCATATATCAAGAGCTGTGTTCCTTTGAACCCCCCTCCCTTTCTATTCATCAATTTCTCATACAATTTGAACCAAATAGAAACAAATGATTTTAACAAAAGGTTATTACACCATACTCAAAGATTGTTGGGTGAGAGTAAATATTACATCCACGTGTTGTGAAATTTAGTAAAGATGATAAGAAATTTTCTATAACTGGACAGATAGAGAGAGGGGGGGGGGGGAGGGCGGGGGGAGGGGGGGGGGGGGGGAAGGAGGGATGATTTTGAAAGAGCTGTTGTCCCTGTGATTGATAAAAATTATATCTCTCATGGTTGTTCAGGATAAAGAGGTAATGGTATTAAATACCATCAGCATTTAAAGAAAAGTGTAATAGAGAAAGCAGTGTCATTTCTATTGCCCCAAGTCAGTGCTGGGCTGTCATGGTTATTAAAAGATGGCTGCAGGGGTGGCCACATGCCTTCCTTGTCACCATCCTCTTACCGCTCAATGATGGAATATGTGTACTCCAGCTGTCTGTGGGCAGTATTATTCATATGAAGATGAGCAGAGATTTTGAAATGTCTGCAAATTGTGTAACTGAGGCAGATCTTGTGTACAAGAAAGACTGCCAAGAAGAGCTCTGGAATGAACAGACAGAATATGGAAGAAAATCAATTGGACAACCATGAACACAATGGAATGAATGCCAAATTGTCCATTATGTTCATAATAACAATTTATTTTTATTTATTTATTTATTTTGATCCAATATCAACTGATTACAAAAAAAGTTTCCTTTGTTCCAGTCTTCTGGATAAGTCAGAGCCTTACTTACTGGAGGTACATATTATTGCATATTATGGCATCATTATCTAAATTTAGTTGAGAGAACAATGTTACATATATGAACTATACACAAAAACAATTTGCTATTGGAATACATAGATTAAGGAATTTACAGTTTGCAACAAAGTATTCAGATCTGAGATTCAAATATTTACAGTTTGTGACACAGTCTAAGATCCGAGATTCATATATTTTTAGATATATGGACTTCCATCATATGAGTGTACTAAATCTAGAAACTCATCTATTGAATATACAGGATTGTGCAGGAGCCATCATTTTAATTTCTTTTTTAGTTTTGTAATGGTCAATTTGAAAATATTAGGATGGAAGCAACTGAGTATTTTTATGCCTGCATAGTGAGGGCTTTTCTCATGAAGTGTTGTTCTATGAGAGATGTTGTGGGGTCTCTCTCTACCTCTAGTGTTGTGATCATGTATTTCTTTATTAAGTGTTTTATTACTATTTACTGCCATAATAATCATCTTAAATACATACAGGTTATGAACAGTTAGTATTTTAAATGTTTTAAAGAAATTTCTGTAGGACTCCCTCGCACATTTCTTTCCTGTAATCCTAAGTGCCTTCTTTTGCAGGATAAGTACACATTTCATATTACCTTTACTGCTGGATTCCCATACCTAAACTCCCTTTGTGATTGTTTTGGTGCGACAGTTGACATAATGTTAACAAAACTCAGCAGATACTACCAAATTCAAACTTACTTTAGAGTGTGACAGAAGTAACTACTATCTCCTCATGTCTGCAGCAAGAACAGGTATGATAAGTAAGGTATAAAAGGGAGAGAACAGTGAATAACTTAAGTACCACCAGCTTTAATATATGTAAATGGAGGAAGCACTGAATAAATCTGACATTTGCCTATAAATTTAACAGCAACAAAAACTAATTACAACACTTAATGCTTTCAGTAGTGATTTATCTTTGGAAAAAATGAAGATTAGGTATGAAATACACTTGAAAAATACTGACAGAAAGCAACAGTGTCAAAACAAGATGAGCAACACAAATAATGTATTTCCAGATGTGAATAGCTGAAACTACAAAAATGCAATATCAAAATTAAGTCACTGAAGTGACACAATCTATTAGGAGCACATCAAAAGTGTTAGTACTGCTGACCATCATATGACCTGTTCCAGTACACTCAAAAATAAATTTTGATAAAAGGAAGCTTTTTCCCTCACCTATTTGCTAGAACTTTGCATTTATAAGTACTCAAACTGGTACTTGTATGTCAAGAAACAGCACAACTTTATGCACAAATCTGAATGCCATTACATTAATATTTAAAAAAAGAATATTTTAAAAAGTAGTAGTGTTGAAAAACCCAAATCTTGAAAACTAGAGATATAAAAATTCACACAGAATCTTTAGTTATGATGTTAGGATGAAAATGTTACACTGACTGCTCATAACTTGTGTAACTGTTAAATATTTTATAACTAGTATGTCGCATCTATTTCTAGTACAGGGGAAAAGAAGTTCAGTGTGGATCGATCAAATTATTAAGTGAGAAAGAAAACAGTGAAACTGAAGTTCAACAAAAGTATAGCAGCCAGGATGAAACTGATGTTGAAAATAGGTGGACTGATGTGCAGTGAACAAAATTTAGGCCTGGAAAAACACTTAACACAGAATGAAAGGTGCAACATCAACAACTCCAAGAAAAAAAATCTTAAAATAAGTTCTCTTCACTGCGAAACTAATGAGCCAAAGGAAAATAAATCTCAATCTGCTCAAATACAAAAACATTAGGGCAACCACTGTAATGAAGAAAGGCATAATATAAGCGAAGTATTGTTTTTATCAGACAGTCATGGCAGAAACCGTGTAAAAATGTTGAATGATGTATTACCAAGTAACTATAAGTGTACATCATTTGAGGACCATTACAAACTCACTGTAAGCAAAATTAGAATTTTTCAGGAGACACATTTAATTAATTAACAAGCAAGTTGAGAGGGAATTTTTTACAATTATCTAATTTCATACAGTTCTGAAGATGTTTTGAGATGGTCTTTGCATAAACATAAAATTTTTGATAGTTTGTCAACTGCTGGGAGTAGAAGAAGAGTTTTCTTTTTCGTAACTTGCTTTATGCTCAAACTAGGTCCATGATACTTGAATATTAAATGCTTGTTTTCTACATTAGAAGTTTTAAAATAATTTTTCTTTTTTCTCTCATACATAACCTCAGGAGATTCTTCATCCAAATAAATTCTCCTTAGGGTGTCATGATCTTCATACTCCTCACCATTTCAGAGAGTATGTCAATCTTTCTTTAGAAATACGTTTGAAGTTTAGGAAAACCAGTCATCCCCAAACATCAGCACTTTCCAAATTTTGCTAGAATATTCCTGTGTTCACAGGCTGGTATGATCTCTTCTATCCTCTAATACTCCTTCTAGACTCTACTGAGTACATGATCTGGTGCCATGAAACTGTATGCTTATAGGAAGATAGTTGGTAAGTTCAGAGAACACTTTAGCGAGTTCATAAAAGGTGCCAGCATACAGAGCATTATAGAATCTTGGCTCTGACTATGCATTAGTCTGAAAAAAGCTCAAGCTTCAATCCTCTCTTAACCATATCTCTAATTCTCTCTTCCAAATAATGTAGGAGAAAATGTTGTAGTGCAGATGTAGTTACATTTGCACCTCTTCCAGCTTCTGTTTCAAACCAGGTATATTGCAAAATGTTATCACTACCTTGTTTTGGTCATCTATCACTACAGTCAGGTTAGAGAACCATATCCATCACATGTAAAAGACTTCTCCAGTCAAGAGCTTTGGCAGAGGTTGATTTGTTGCATGTCAAGACAACTTTTACAGTGAAACTTCCTGGCAGATTAAAACTGTGTGCCAGACCGAGACTCGAACTCGGGACCTTTGCCTTTCGCGGGCATGTGCTCTACCAACTGAGCTACCCAAGCATGACTCACACCCCGTCCTCACAGCTTTACTTCTGCCAGTACCTCGTATCCTACCTTCCAAACTTTACAGAAGCTCTCCTGCAAACCAGGAGAGCTTCTGGTTCACAGGAGAGCTTCTGTAAAGTTTGGAAGGTAGGATACGAGTTGCAGGCAGAAGTAAAGCTGTGAGGATGGGGCGTGAGTCATGCTTGGGTAGCCCAGTTGGTAGAGCACATGCCCGCGAAAGGCAAAGGTCCCGAGTTCGAGTCTCGGTCCAGCACACAGTTTTAATCTGCCAGGAAGTTTCATATCAGCACACACTCCACTGCAGAGTGAAAATCTCATTCTGGAAACATCCCCCAGGCTGTGGCTAAGCCTTGTCTGCGCATATCCTTTCTTTCAGGAGTGCTACTTCTGCTTGGTTCGCAGGAGAGCTTCTGTAAAGTTTGGAAGGTAGGAGATGAGGTACTGGCAGAAGTAAAGCTGTGAGGATGGAGCGTGAGTCGTGCTTGGGTGGCTCAGTTGGTAGAGCACATGCCCGTGAAAGGCAAAGGTCCTGAGTTCGAGTCTCAGTCTGGCAAACAGTTTTAATCTGCCAGGAAGTTTCATATCAGTGCACACTCTGCTGCAGAGTGAAAATCTCATTCTGGAAACATCCCCCAGGCTGTGGCTATGCCATGTCTATGCATATCCTTTCTTTCAGGAGTGCTAGTTCTGCATGGTTCACAGGAGAGCTTCTGTAAAGTTTGGAAGGTAGGAGATGAGGTACTGGCAGAAGTAAAGCTGTGAGGATGGGCCATGAGTCGTGCTTGGGTAGCTCAGTTGGTAGAGCACTTGGCCATGAAAGGCAAAGGTCCCGAGTTTGAGTCTCGGTCCGGCACACAGTTTTAATCGGCCAGGAAGTTTCATATCAGCGCACACTCTACTGCAGAGTGAAAATCTCATTCTGGGAACTTTTACAGTGTCTTTAGAGTATTTGTTCATGATGCTGTGGAACTTCGTTGCAGGGGCTTTATGCAAGTGTAGGTTAATTTTACACACTTCCTGATCTTCAGTTCCTGTGACCTTTGTTTTCAGTCTGAGCTCCTTGCATATTGAACAGGTGTCACTGTGAGGGGTACCAAAGCCAAGATGCAAATTCTTATAGAATACTGTCTTAAATTTTTACACAGAACAGCTTTTAGTTCCTACTTGTCTTTGTTCTTTGCATAAACTTTTCCTCATTATATTTACATGCAATGTTGGGGGCAAATAAGACTGACTCATTTTTCCTCTGCTGTAATGACATTTCTGCACTTATACTTCAAAATGTGCTTCAAAATATGTTCTTTCACTTGTTGGGTCACAACAATGTTGGCTTGAGTTGCTCTTGAGCCACATCTTCATTCCTGTATTGCAGTCCCTCATTCTTGATAGTGCGAGCAATCAAGGCTAAGTGATCTCATAATACACCTGTTGCTTGGTATCCATCTTCAAGTTTTATCTTATACTTGATAGACACTGATTAGTTTCAGTGGGATCTACAGCATATCCAGCTGGTGCTAAGATATCCACGTGTGGAGGAGGCAATGCATCTTGCTTGCTCTTACGTACTGAAGAATATAATAGATCACTGAAATCTGATAAGTCAACATAAGAGAGTTTGCCTGTATGACAGTCTCTCCCTCCATGGTTGCTTGCCTCACTCCTTTCAGCCAGCCAGCAGTCAATATCAGGCACTGCATTTTGCTTTGAATATCGAGACAATTTTCCTATGGAGATGTTTGACTACTTTGTTTCTCTTCTCGTATAGCCACTATGTGCTTGATTCACAGTAATATTAACATTCATTATTGCCTTCCCTATATGCTATTTCACCCAAGTTTAGTCTTTTACACTTGGCTGTGACAAAATTGGGTCAACTGGCAACTAGCTCACATAACAGCTGTCATCAAGAATATACAGATCATGCAAACTAAATAGACACCCAGAGCAGTGGCAACGGGAGCTCACATCAGCCACTGTGCTGTCAGCTTAGATGGTGCGCACATAATATGCCCTGACATCTACCAACAAACAAACCAATTATTCCATGAGTGCCATAACATAGTCAGCAAGTATGTGTTCTGACATCTTTCACACGTTAAACAGATTACGAGAAAACCCAAGAACACCTCTAATGTCTTTGGCAAACTAAATAGTATAAAGCAAGTTTTGAAAATACCCCTACAAATGCATGAGGAAAGTTTTATGAAAAATGGCTGTATTCTCTGACTGTTTTGTTGAAGCATGCTGCATAGGCTTGTAGAGGAAGATGAACAATGTGCATTAAGAACAAAAATATTCAAAAAAATGCATAAAGTGAGTTTTGCAAAAACAATCCTCATTCGTAAAGCCTAACACCATGTTCAGAGACATCATTCATAACATACTAAATAAATCACTCAGTTCAGGAAAAAATGACTATGTCATTATCCTAGCTGGAGCAAATGACATAAACGAGAGAAAAGATGAATTTGTGGGCCCACTGAATGAAACTATTTCAAAAACTATGGAGACTCAAGTAATAGTCTGCACAGTACATTTGAGATGAACAGTTATTTAATGAAAAGAGCTACAGTGACAAACCATATCACAATAATCAATGTAAACAGGTTTCTTCAATGAAAAGAATTTTCAGAACATGGATTTCACATCACAAAGTTAGGAAAATCTAAGCTCTGTGCAAATTTATTGAAGGTGCTAACAAACAGTAGGTCCACTATCAAGTGTCTGACCCCTTCCCATCAACATATTCTATCTTCATGTACAATCGCAAACTAACTTCGTGTCCAGTCCCACACAAACCATTCTGTTTTCTTTCAAGTTGTCCCATAACACACTAAATCTTCCTCCTTGTAATGACTGCTCTATACTATTTTTACACTTAAATGTCAGGTCCCTAACATAAGAGTGACAAACTTGGTATTCTTTTGAGAGATAACAGAAGAATGATATGCTAAAATGAACATTGGCTAAAAGAAAATGACACAAAACTGTATATTCCACCAGGTTTTCATCTAATTACAACTGAAGGTTCTGGGGGTTCCTCCATATACATAAGTAATGACTTAGAAATGAATTGTACAGATCTGGACATTAACAACTTATGTACTAAAAGTGTTTTTGAAGCAGCTGTTATGCTTCTGCCAACAGTAACTTGTAACTGTTTTCTGTATATCACTTGTGAAAAATGAAATGTACAACAAGCACCATGCTATAAACAAAACTTTGAAAGTAAATCTGAATGATGAGTTAACATCCAAACCAGAAATTTTTTTAAATACTTTTAATGACTATTTTAGTACAATAGCTGAAAACCTGATAAAGAAGAATTGCCGTGGAGCCCGTACTCAACACCCAACACATGTCAAAACCGTAAAAGCATCAATGTTTCTTCACAAAGCCTCAAACACTGAAGTGTTCCAAGTTATAAAAAGACTAAAAAGTAATTACTTCAGTGGCAGTGACAGCATACCAGATTTTATGGTACAGAATTGTTAGGAATACGTTGTAGCACCATTAACTGTTATAACTAATGCTGCCTTTAGTAATGTACTTTTGCACGACCACCTAAACGTTGTTAAAGTTTCACCACTCCACAAAAAGGTGCCAGAAAATGATGTACCTAATTACAGGCCAATAGTACAACTCAGCACATTTTCAAAAATATAAACTGTTTTACACCAGATTAGAAAGTTTTATTACCAGATTCTCTTTAATATCAAAGCACCAGTATGGATTTAGAGATGCTAAAACAACAACCACAGCAGTGCATGAATATCTCAACACAACTTTACAAACATTAGATAGTAAAGAAGTTACTACTGGTGTTTTTTAGATTTGTCTATAGCTTTTGACATTATTGTTCACACTATACTCCTCAGAAAGTTAGCTAATAAATGTTTGAGAGGTACCGCAAACCAATAGTTAGAATCGTATCTATCAAACAGAGTGCAAAAAGTACATGCCTCTGAGAAAATGCCTGTTGGACATAGTGTACCACAAGGCTCAATCCTGGGACCCATACAGTTTCTTTTATACATTAATGACATAAACACAAAGTTTCCTTCACGGTATACTACACTATTGACATGACACAAATATTCTGATAGCAGTCACATACAAAGCTGACCATGATCAAAAGATTAAACCACTTATGGTCATCATCAAGTGAGTGGTTCAATGAGAACAATCTCATCACAATTGTGCAAAAAAAATTTATAAAAGTTTCGGCCTCTCACCTCAACAATGAGAAATCTCTGACCTGCTCCTAAACAAGAAAGAGCTCTCCAGTGCGAGTTCCACTACATTTCTTGGTATACGGCTTGAAGAAAATCTTAAATGGAACTCACATGTCCGTTATATCTCAAATAAGCTGTTAACTGTGTGTCATATTCTCATGGTATTCAGCAAATCAGCCATTAAATTAGTCCTTACACAATTATGTGTGTGTGTGTGTGTGTGTGTGTGTGTGTGTGTGTGTGTGATTTGTTCCGTACTTAGTTTTGATGAAGGATGTCTGAAAACTTTGCAACATTTTCAGTCTTATCTGTAAGCCTATTGACCACGCAACTGCATGGTGAGTTGTTATCTTTATTTTTCTTCCATTTTGCAGCAAGATTCAGTGGTACATATAGATACTGCCTGCAAAATATATTGTGTGTAGGGCAGGTAGTAACGAAGTAAATAATTATAATGTCATGCCTGATGCTGAAGTTTTACTGAATGAACAGCAAAAACGTATTTATTTTCACTGCTTTGCAGGGGTGTCAGCAAAGAAAGTTTCAAAATGGTTTGAAAATATGTGTGAAGTGGCTACGTGCTCTCCTTCTCAAATACTAGATGTATATTATCTGGTTAATCTGTACATCTTGAGTTATGCTGGTGCAAGAGATATACACAGTTTCTAACTTTAATACTTAACTTATTGTGTTAAATCTTTAACACAATGAATAGATTATGACACAATTTTTAAGTTTCAAATTTAGTTATTAAATATATGAAGCACTGAAAACAAAATTTTTCTTTCTCCAGAAAGCCATTAGATAGGCATCCTGCCACTGAGATTGGATGATGATTTTAGTTATTTAGTAATATAGCTGTGGATAATATTCAGTTGTTTCCTAACGATGGTCAAATAGGCTAAAAACAGGTTAGTAATAAATACATATTTGTGGATAAAAAAACTATTTACTAGTTTTTACCCTTAAAGATGAAACTCTTCTCAGAAATATAATGAAAGAAACATTAACTTTTTAAAAAAAAAATATGTGAATTTATCTGCATACTTACAACTATAGACAGCCCTTTCTCTCCAGGGAAACCACGAGGTCCTGGGGGACCTGGAGGACCAGTAAATCCACGTGGTCCATCATTCCCAGGAAACCCTAGAGAAAAAGTAATTATGCTAAATTAATTATTTCTCATAAGTAGATAAACAACGCTGCAGCATTATGCCCTAACAGACAAAAGAAGCATGCTCTATGACACTTTAGTATGGCGATTAATAAATCTCAAAAAAAAAAAAAAAAAAAAAAAAAAAAAAAAAAAAAAAGATTACATATGGTGCAGATAACCCCAAATTTAAACTGTTTAATGTTGAATTATGTCTTAGTATGTTGCTTGTTATTATGAATATTAGGGTTACAAGTATGGTTTTAAAAGTTCTTGGAATCTCCACGAGTGGTCAGCGCTCGTGCAACGACTTGTTCATGTGATATTCATTTGACTGTTACCTGTAAAAACATGCCACGTGAGTGCTCTTGGAAGACAGCTGTGGCGGTAATGTGGCTCGTTGTTGCTCATGCGTAGTGATTTGCAAAGATGGAAAAAAATCGAGATTTGATCAGTGATTAAGTACTTCATAAAGAAATGCATGAAAGCAAAAGACATTCATGTTGATTTCCAGAATACATGGGGAGACTCTGCTCCTACATATTAAACAGTTGCCAAGTGGACAAATGAATTTAAATTTGGTTGGGAGAGCTTCGATGATGATCCACACAGTGGTCAGCCAAGATGTGTCACTACTCCATAAATCACTGCAAAAGTACACAAAATCGTCATGGTGGATCGCCAATTGAAAGTGCGTGAAATTGCTCACGCATGTCAGATGTTATCTGAAAGGGTATATCACATTTTACCTGAAGAATTAGAAATGAAAACATTATCTGCAAGATGGGTGCTGCGACTCTTTCTTCATACAATGCATGCTCACACACATGTGTCGTCACCATGGCAAAATTACACGAAATAACGTATGAATTGTTACCACACCTGCCTTATTCACCTGATATGGCTCCATCAGACTTCCATCTCTTCCCAAGACTGAAAATTTTTCTTGGTGGGTGAAGATTCCCTTCAAATGAACAACTGATAGCTGGAGTTTACCACTATTTTGCAGACCTGAAGGAAACTCATTTTCAAGATGGGATTAAGGTACTATAACATCGTTGGACCAAGTGCATTAATCTACAAGGAGACTACATTGAAAAACAAAAAAAGTTTCAGTGATGTAATTACTTTTTTCCTATTCCATTCCGAGAATTTTTCAAACCACTATTGTAGTTTCCAATCCAGACTATAATGCTCTACAGAATCTCCAGTAGTGTCAGCAGGACCTGTAAACAGAGACAAATTTATGCTCAGAGGGACTATGCAATGTGCAATGCGGGCCCAAATTGTGAAGCTGAACAGCGCTGAAATGGTGGTGACCATGCTGCGGGCTTATCTGCAGCATCCAACTTGCTATAGAATCCAAACCACCTGAAAATTGACTTCATGACTAAATAAAATGAATAGATGATTTCATGATGATGACTGAATTTTATTGCTCTTTCTCTTTACAATTCAGTATCAACCACATATCATACACATACACAATCTGATTCAACATTCATGGAATGACACACATGCACAGAGCATCTAATACAACAGGTATACGATCATTGGTCAATTACTGTCAGCCAATATACATAATTACCACAACTAAAAAATCCTCGTACACATGCTGAATGGTCATTTCCAATAAGAAAAGGGAATGCTATAATGTGATATGTGAGACAGCATCATAATGAGAAAGCACTGTACAATAATGGCAGTCTGACACAACTCTAATAGCCCTTAAGCCCACAGAGTGGTACAATATGGCTGAACAATAACATTTATTGGGCCCTGATAACACAATAAGATTGTTTGAAGTAAAGTAATTTCTCAAAATATGGGGTGATAATGTATCATCCAGTCACTTAAGAAATACCTCTGAGAATGTTACTACCTTTGATATTCCAAATCTCTTCTTTTCTGTGAAAATGGTTCATCTTTCAGACAACCATAGAAGAAAGAGGATTCTTTTACACCTACTCAGAATAAGTTTATTATTATCTTAACAGTACTTAAGCTTTTTGCACTTTTACCACCTTATGAGAATCATTTTGAATCATCAAAAAAAATAAAGCAAATGCTTGATTTTTGAGAAACTTCATTTTACTTCTTCTCAAATTACTCTCCTTCAAATTGTATCTATGATTTGTGTCCTTGCAAGTACCACCGAGTTATCTCTCAATTCTGAATTTCAGACTACCGCGATGAGGTCTAATGGAAGATGTAGCACTGACATATGTATTATTTGATACATTAACATAAAACAAAAGAGTGCTTTGCTCTGAAAGGCTATTAGTACAAATTTTATTGAAACTGTGTCAGAAAAAGCAGAGTATTAATAATCAAAACAGCCCTATGACTACCTTTAATGAACTACTAAGCATGCAGTTTCTCTCTGCACCTTTGTGTCCACAAAGCAGTACCTGTAACAAAAGTGTTGGTTACAGTATACATCTGTATCTGCACCTAAACTTTACGAGCCATTTTCTCGTCTGTGGTGGACGGTACTTCTGGAATTCTGCAAACATATTCTTCACCTCCTCCCCTTGGACCCCGCCCCCCCCCACCCCACTTTTCCCCTTTTCCTGTTCCTTTCACAAACATAGTATGGGGAAAATAGCTGTCAGTAAAGCTTTGTAAGACATATAATTTCTTTAATTTTCTCATTATACTCATTTTTCAAGATGTAAGTGGAAGAATGTACACTGAGGTGACAAACGTTATGGGATAACAATATGCACATATACAGACGGTGGTAGTATCATGTACACAAGATACAGAAGGACAGTGCATTGGTAGAGCAGTCATCTGTACTCAGGTGATTCATCTGAAAAGGTTTCCAACTTGATTATGGCCACATGATGGGACTTAAAAGCCTTTGAATGCAAAATGGTTGTTGGAGCTAGACACATGGGACATTCCATTTCAGAAATCATAAGGGAATTCAATATTCTGAGTTCCAAAGTGTCAAGAGTGAGTTGAGAACACTAAATATCGAGCATTAAGTCTCACCATGAACAATGCAGTCTCTGATGGCCTTCCCTTAAAGACCAGCAACAGCGATGTTTGCTTAGAGTTGTCAGTGATAAAAGACAAGCAACACTGTGTGAAGTAACTGCAGAAATCAATGTGTGACATATGACGAACATATCCGTTAGAATAGTGCAGTGAAATTTGGTATTAATAAGCTGCAGCAGCATACGATCGATGCCAGTGCCTTTGCTAACAGCACATTACCTGCAGCACGTCTCCTGCTCTGATGACCATATTGACTGGACCCTACATGATTGGAAAAACTGTCACCCAGTCAGATGAGTCCCAATTTCAGATGGTAGGAGACGATGATAAGGTTTGAGTGTGACACAAACCAGATGAAGGCATGGACTCAAGATGTCAACAAGGAACTGTGAAAGCTGGTGATGGCTGCATAATGGTGTGGGCTGTGTGTGAATGGAATGGACTGGGTCCTCTGATACAACTAAACATATCATTGGCTGGAAATGGTTATGTTCACCTACATGGAGACCAAATAACAAGAGAATTTTTATGGCTGACAATGTGCAATGTCAGAACTTTCTGGACATGAATCCAATCAAATATTTATAGAACAGAATGGAGAAGTCAGTTCATGCACAAAAACCTGTACTGGCAACACTTTCATAATTATGGACAGCTATAGAGGCAGCATGGCTCATATTTCTGCAGGGGACTTGTTAGTCCATGCCATGTTGAGTTGCTGCCTACACTGGGCAAAAGGAGGTCTGACACAATATCAGAGGTGTCCAATGACTTCTGTCACTTCAGTGTAATACGTTATCCAACTCTTCTTGGAGAATAAGCTCTCAAAATTTGAACAGCAAACCTCCCCATGATACACAATGCCTCTTGTAACATCTGCCACTGGAATTTATTGAGTGTCTCCTTAACACTCTCCCACCAATTAAACAATCCTATAACATGTCACTCTTTGTTTCATTTTCTCTCTCTCTCTCTCATTTTAATCCAGAATGGTGAGGGTGCCAGACTGATGAGCAGTACTCAAGAATTACTGTTTTATTTTATGGATGAATTATATTTCCTTAAGATTCTCCCAGTGACTCTCAGTCTAACATCTGCTTTAACTACTATTTTTTTATGTGGTCATGCCACATTAGATCCCTCCTGATGATTACTCCTAGGCATTTTACAACAGCAGTTACTGTTTCCACTGATTTGCCACCAATAGTGTAATTGAACAGTAGTGAATCTCTTCACCTAGTTATTACAACACATTACTTTTATTCAGGGTCAACTAATACATCTTACACAAATCTCACAGCTCTAGAAATTCGTTTAAACTACATTCAATATGATTTATGTGGAATTGTTTCAGTTTTCTGTTGAAAACAGTACAGTTGTCAATGTCCTTTTGATATACAGTGGGAGCTTATTGTAAATTATTATTCATACTATACTGGGAGTGGCTGAGTCTTTGTGAAGGATTTGCTTTGCCCCTGCATTATGATTGTGAATATCACAGTTAGTTTGGAAAAGCTTTCTGTTATTGATTACAAATATCATCAACGAGTAGATGTACTGACTTGTGAGTGTCAATATCTCAAGTGCCTTGAATAGGTGCCTACAGGATGTCCTATTTGAAACATCACAGATCAACCTCACAGCTCACTTTTGTATTTTGAAAATTTTTACAGCATTTCCCCAGAATATTATACCATACAAGATCAACATGTGGAAATATGTCAAAATGACAAAATTATTGTTTCTCTGCCAACAAATGACACAACAGCTCTTAGAGCAAACCAAGCTGAACTTAGTTTCTTGAGCAGGTAATCAATACGTTAATTCCATCTTAATTTATTGTACATTTGTATTATATGTAAAGTTTCATTCATTTTCTAAACATTGATATCTATTTCAAAGGTTTGAAGCTTGTTATTTGCTGTCCAAAACTGCATTAAATTTGCTTTTGAGAGGTTTAGTGATAGACTATTTGCAGTGAATAATTAGTACACCTGTTGTATTATTGTTTCAGCTGAAATTTGCACTGAGGATTTCATGCCCTTGATCAATATACTAGTACCATCACCAAATATTACTGTATTTGCATTGTTATTCAATGATGCTAGTAGGTCATTAATGTACACTAAGAAGATGAGTGGTCCAAGGTTCAAGCCTTGGGGTACACTGTACTTAATACTTGCCCACTCTGATTTTATTGTTTCACCTTCACCTGTTATGGCAACTCTTTGTTTTACGTTAAGTAAGTAGGATTCTAGCCAAGCCAATGGTTGGTTTTTGATGCCATAACGTGGGAGTTATCATACTGATATGTTTTACACAGTTAGTTTGGAAAATATTTTTGTTGCTGATTACTGGGGGGCCAAACCACACACTGGGTTCAGTGTGGGGTGGCAGTGGGGTGGGTGGACTGCTGTGGCCAGTTGTGGGGTTGTGAACCACTGAGGGCTATGGTGGGATGAAGCTTCTCTATTGTTTCTAGGTCCCCGGTTCAAGACACAATACGCAATACAAGACTGTTTGTCGGAAACAGTCAATCAATGAGAAGCAAGACTGGATGCCATTCAAGTACCCACTGCTCAATCCAGACAAACATTGCATACTGATTTACATCTTGGCATATTACACTATGATCATAATTATGATTACTGTTTTCATCCAAGTGTGGTTATTGGAAAAATGGATACATTACTTGCATTTCCTGGTGCACTCAAATTTAAAAATGAAACATAAGGAATATACTGTGTGGGTGCAAAAGCAAAGAAACTGTCAGATTTACATTCACCACCCAAACTCCTGTAACTGGCTCCAGCAGGAATACAGACCAATCACAGCTGTCGGAGATGGACCCTTATTTAACACATCACCGCACACAGCATTCTGGGAAGAAGTCACACCACTGGGCAGATGTCACGCTATCTGGTAGGACCCTGTGACCATCAACCATTTATAACAGCTGGAGTGATCATCCTCTTGTGTGGTCACTTATGTGGAACATTCAGTTCACTGACCATTATCTACAGAAAATTTTTGCTTGATCCTGTACATTGCATGGACTCTGCTTTTGGCTTGCTACTTTCTGTTTCTGTATTACATGTGTTTATATTAACTTTGTGCCGCTACTGTGTATTTTGTCCAGTAAACTGTGCTCATCATCACAGACTTCAACATCGGCAATGAGTATTTTCGAATTTGCAGTGCATCGATATCTCAGGCTACATTGACCCAAAATTTATAAAACAGTGGCTTCTACAACAGAAGGAACAACAACAACAACTATTGGAAGAACAGTAACAGCAACTGGCCTCACTACAGCAGCAAACAACAGCATTACCCACCAGAAACAAGATGTCTTTGACAGTTCCTCTGTTTCCATCATTTCTAGACAGCAGTGATGATTGGAAAAAAATACTTATGGTACCTCAACCATCATTTGACTGCTTATGAAGTAGCTGATTCAGATCAAAAGGTATCACTTCTTCTTTCGTGATCTTCACTTGGCGTGTTGGTATTGCTCTATAAGTTGTTCCCTACGTTGGATTGTTATGGGTGTCAGCCCTGAGTGGCATACAATAGATTGGAATTTTAACAGCATTTTAAATGCTCAGGGAAACCTATGAGCACTGGATCACTGAGTTTCAGGGTCTTAGTCAGTGTTGTGCTATTGTGTGTTCAGAAGAAATATGTTGCGAATAGTATGCTGATCCTATTATTCGGGACTTGCTCCTCCAATGTTTACCTAATAAGGAAGTGTTTGCACCGGCTTTATGGTAGTTGGATGCTTCTCACAATGGGATACTCAGTCTTTCAAATCCACACAGGAAACTGACAGTTGGTGGGAGGTTCAGTTAGGAGTGTTCACTGTCACCACCAATGTGGCAATAAACACTTCCCACAAGAACACCAAGAAATCCAATGCATACTCAGGCCACTCTGATAAACATACTATGCCACACTAATATCCTCCTCCTCATCACAACAAACCAGGGGCACATGAATAGGACAGTGAAACTTCAAGTGTATCCAAACATTCTTTCACTCCTAGTTCAGTTTCTGAGAATTGTCTGGTATCTCCGTACAAACAGAACTTCTGTTGGCATTGTTTACCCTCCTATACTTAGTGTTTCCATGAGCACTCTCACTGCTGCTATCCACCTCAGTCAGCTATCTGCTTTTCACATGAGATTAAAGGACACATCAATAGTGTGATTCAGTCACCCTCCACACAGTACCATAGGTGTGATGTCGAGTCTTGTTCTACAATTTACTCCTTTGATGGCTCTTGTGAATGTTTGCCTAATGAAGCAGTGCACTGTAGTTAAAACATGGTTGCTGGAGGACCTCAAAGTGATTACTCCTGCGTCATCAAGCTGAAAGTCTGCCCCCCCCCCCTCCACCCCCCTTATAACAGTAAAGAAACTGGATAGCTCTCCCCAGTTATGTCTTGATTTTAAGGCTGTTAATGTCCAGTTATTTGTAGATACTTTCCCTATTCTGTGCCCAGAAGACCTGTTTTCTACATTGAGAAACAATGATTGCTATACAAAGGTCAATTTGTTGGAAGTGTACTTGCAATTACAGTTACACCTGGAATCTCAGGACCTGTTGGCACTCAACAACCCATTTGCCCTCCGCCAGGGTAACCAGCTGTTCTTTCGTATTTCCAGTGCCATGGCAGTGTTCCAGCATTATTTGGAACAGTTGGTAAAGGATGTTTCCTTGTACTGTTATTATTTGGATGACATCATAACGACAAGGGCATCTGCAAGTGAGCACCTTCAGAACTGGAAATCTTTGTTATCTTAATTAAACTATGAAAGTTTCATATGTAACACCCCACAAGCGCAAATTTTTCCACCAGTCCAGCCAACAGGCTTCTGTCATACCGAACAGCACATTTGTGATATAGCTGTTGAATATTTGGTTTTATAATCAGCAAGCAGTACATCCATCCTACGAAGCAACACAGCCATGCCAAGAGAACATGCCCAGGCCCCAGAATCCCAAGGAAATGCAATCCTTTATTGGAGAAATTAGGTTCTATAGACATTTCATTTCCCATGTTGCAAAATATCCTACTTGTTTCAATATACAGCAGAAAAAAAGGTATTACATGCAAGTGGTCTACAGACAGTGACACAGCTTTTCTCAGGCTGAAAAAAGCCCTACAGTTGGCACTGTGCCTCATCCTGTTTTCAGTGGAGAAACCTCTTCTTCTTGCCGCAGATGCCTGACATCATAGATAGGAAGAAGTGCTGTCCCACAAGGAAGCTGATGGTTCTGAACATTCTTTTGTGTTGGTTTCCAAGATATTCAGTGCTGCCCAATGAAACTACTCCCAGACTGAAAAAGAGGCATGAGCTATCAATTATGCAGTTAAGAAATTTCACCCTTATCTTTACGGCATCATATTCCACTGCTGACAGACCACAAGCTGTTGACATGCACCACAGTTTAGCCTCCCAGACAGGAGAGCATGAAGGCTGCAACAGTGGGCATTGTCCTTATCAGCATATAAATACATCACCTACCAGCCGAATGGCTCCAAGCCAATGCTCATACTTGTCCCAGTTTCCAGCGGGTCAGGAACCTGAATTTGACACTCAGGAAGTCATCACATTTCAGCAGAACTCTGGTTGTTAACAGACACTTAATGATTTTGTTCTTGATGTTGTACTTGTGACAGCTCAGTTGCGAGCACACCCTATCTATACAGTTACTGAGTGGATTAAGCAACAGGGTTGGCCTCAGCATTTACCTGTAATGACACACAGTTTACTCAAAACACTCTTTCCATTAACACAAAGGCTTGCCCTCTGCAATGGTGTACTGCTTCTGCAAACAGAATACAAATGGCCTTAGGGTCATTATTCCTGGTTCTGCGCCCCACAGTACTTGCACTCCAACATGCAGGTCACTGTGACACATTCCATGTAAAACAACTTGCACACCATCACACATACGTGGCTGGCCATCAACAAGGGCATCGAGTACACCATGTATACTCGGCAGCAATCTGGACCACCCGAGATGTTTTCACCCCAGCTCTCATAAGACCCTTGAAAGCATCACAACATTGACTTCACTGATCCTTTCTTGCATCAGATGTGGATATCTGTGATGGACACATACTGTAAATATTTCTTCATCCACTCTATGTGCACTGTACCAATGGTAAATGTCAATGAGGCCCTTTCATAAATCTTTGCTGTCAAGGACCTGCTGAAGATCATCATTGGCCCCAGGATTTGCCACATGTACATGATCAAAAAAGTCACACCACATGAAACTGATCAAGTCATCTTAGCAGAAGTATCAGATGTTTAAAGTGATTCAGACTTATTTGAAGTCATCATGAAAGGCATGATTCAGGACCCATGTGGCTTATTCAATAACAATTTGCCATGCACATCTGATGGGAAAAATACGAAACGATACCCAAGAGATTTATTTGCCGAGACTATCACTGACAATGATGGATGTCTCCTCTATCATCAAACAAAGATGGAAGTAAGTCAATTGCTTTAAATGCATGAATTGATGATGCTGACGTTAATAATCATATAGCTGTATCATATTCAGCATTACTCTTGAAAACCTAACAAGTATACATCAATGTCGGGTATTGCAGTTTGATGAAATCAATCATGTATATGTGAAACCATATAAACAATGGAAGTGATGTGGCAGTTTGTGGAGTGAGAAATACAACAGCATCTGCAAATGAAATTGACCAGTATCAGTTGGGATGCTACATTGGTAGCAACGAAGTAGTATGGCACATTTTATCATTTCCAATCTATGAATGACATCGAACAGTTGTTCATTTAGCAGTCCAGCTTTAAAATGGACAGCGTGTGTACTTAACAACAGAAAATGCCTGTACAAGAGCACTGTCACAACTGACAACAACATTAACTGCATGTTTTTCATTGTACAGGGAGTAAATGTTTGCTAATATACTACTTTAGTCTGAAGTGCCGCATGTCTGATGCCATGGCACAAAATCCAAAGAGATTCATACCTTCTCTGTGCAATATCAATGGAAATACTATCAATGACAATGCTGCTAAAGCAGAGTTACTAAACATAGCCTTTCAAAATTCCTTCAACAAAGCAGACAAAGTTAATATATCAGAATTTGAATCAACAGCAGCTGCCAACATGACTAATTTAGAAGCAGATATGCTTGGAACAGAGAAGCAACTTAAATCACTTAACAAAAGCAAGTCTTCTGGTCCAAATTGTACACCAATTAGGTTCCTTTCAGAGTATGCTGATGCAATAGCCCCTTACTTAACAACCATAACAGCCGCTCGCTTGACAAAAGAGCCCTACCCAAAGACTGGAAAGCTGTACAGATCACACCAATATTCAAGAAAGGCAATAGAGTAAACCCACTAAATTACAGGTCCATATCATTAATGTTGATATACAGCAGGATTTTGGAACATACGTAAAGTTCAAACATTATGAATTACCTCAAAGAGAAAAGTCCATTGACACCCAGTCAACACAGATGTAGAAAACATCAGTTTTGTAAAACACAACTAGCTCTTTACTCACACAAAGTGTTGAGTGCCATTTACAAGGAATTTCAGATTGATTCCATATTTCTAGATTTCTAGAAGGCTTTTGACACTGTACTTCACAAGCGGCTTGTAATCAAATTGCATGCTCATGGAATATCGTCTCAGTTATGCAACTGGATTCATGATTACCTGTCAGAGAGGTCACAGTTCATAGTAATTGATGGAAAGTCATTGAGTAAAACAGAAGAGATTTCTAGCATTCCCCAAGCTAGTGTTATAGGCCCTCTATTGTTCCTTACCTATGCAAATGATTTAGGAGACAATCTGCATAGCCATCTTAGGTTGTTTGCAGAAGGTGCTGGTGTTTATAATTTAGTAAAGTCATCAGAAGATCAAAACAAATTACAAAACAATTTATAAAAGATATTCACATGGTTCGAAAATTGACAATTGAATCTAAGTAACATGGGCGATAAAAGGAATCCACAAAACTTTGGTTACATGATAAATCAGTCAAATCTAAAGGCCGTAAATTCAACTAAATACCTAGGAATTACAATTATGAAGAACTTAAATTGGAAAGAACACATAGAAAATGTTGTGGGGAAGATGAACCAAAGACTGCCTTTTATTGGCAGAACACTTAGAAGATGCAACAGATCTACTGGAGAGACTGCCCACACTATGCTTGTTCATCCTCTTTTGGAGTACTGCTGTGCAGTGTGGGATCCTTACCAGAAAGGATTAATGGAGTACATCAAGAAAGTTCAAAGAAGAGCAGCATGTTTGTATTATCAAGAAAAAGGGAGACATTGTCATTGACATGATACTGGATTTGGGGTGGACATCATTAAAACAATGGCATTTTTCATTGCAGCAGAATCTTCTCGTGAAATTTCAATCACCAACTTTCTCCTCCAAGTGCGAAAACATTTTGTTGACATCAACCTACATAGGGAGAAATGATCACCATAATAAAATAATGGAAATCAGAACTCACACAAAAGATATAGGTGTTTGTTTTTTCTGTGAGCTATTCACGAGTGGGATAATCGAGAATTATTGTGAAAGTGGTTCACTGAACCCTCTGCCATGCTCTTAAGTGTGATTTGCAGAGTGACCACATAGATGTCAATGTAGATGTAAAAGTGCCGACATACTATGCATGGGGTGCATCAGTGAACAATTTTCAACATAGCAGACAAGTGAAAGCAGTTGTATGGAATATCAGTTTATATTCTATCAATGTGTTAGGCCAACAACACAATATTCATGCAAACACAGAATACTTTTATTTGTGATCACTGTTAATTAATGTACATGGAAGAAAATGCTCAAGTAAGTGCCACTTATCATGAAGCTTATCAAGAATTAAATATTTTTGAGAACAATGGACACTGTTACACTTAATGTGCTGGTGCACCGAATACTGTCCAACCCTAGCAAATACGCATTTCATTTGCAATGATATTGACAACACGCTTTGGAAAAAATATAAAGGCTACTTGAGTGAAGAAACCTTCACCATTTGCATGATACAAATTAAAATCTGGACATTCAGTTCACATCAAATATGTATAATACGCCATTTGTTTTGATTGAGGACATGTATTTTGCAGTCACTAACAAAGCATTAGTATAACTGGGAATGACTTAGCTGAATCTATCTGCAAAATGAGGTGTTTCCAATGACAAACATACTTTGATGTCAACAAATTGGTTGTTTGTTCAAACAAATTGTCCAAAATTGGTTTCAGAACAACATATAGTCTATGACAGAATTATGCATGCAATTACAAGCCAAAGTGGTGGATTGTATTTCATAGATGCACCCACAGGCACAAGCAAAAATTTTCTCATTTCACTTATTTTGGCTACCACATGATCAAGAAATAATACTGCACTGGCAATTACATCATGTGTTACTGTGACAACTCTTTTGGGTTGTGGCCAACCAGCACATTTGATACAGAAATTTCCATTGAATATGCAATTTACTGAGCCATCAATACCAACAAAAATTCTGGAATGGCTAAAGTACACCATCACGTTAACACATTATATGGGACAAATGTGCTGTGGTGCACAAAAAGCACTGGAAGCATTTCATCATACTCTTAGAAGTTTGAGAAGAATTGAACAGCTCTTCAGTGGTGCACTCATTTTATTGTCTGTTAATTTTCAACAAATTTTGCTAGATATGCCAAGTTCATCAGCTGCTGAAGAACTTAATGTATGTCTCAAATCATCAGTTTTATAATGGCATGTCAAGAAACTGATTTTGAAGAACAATATGCATGTCCAACAACAGCATGATCCATCTGCTGGAAGTTTTGCAAAACAGTTGTTGGATATTGGGGATGGAAAAATGGCTATAGATGAATCCGCACAATATATGTTACATTACAATACTGGTCTACATTATTGAAGAATCTTCAAAAGATGCGGTGGCTGCATCAAGAGTAAAACCAATAACCTGCACGTCAGTTACTGTCATATTTATTAATCATATCTCTACACCAGTATTCAGCACACAAAATTTGCCTAATGGGCTTTCTGACCACAAAGTCCTCCCTCCCTATTTAAAATAATACAAGCATACATGTGCATAAACAGTCTCTCATGACTAAAGACCACCTACAAATAGTGTATAAAATTTCCAACACTTTTATATTACTTAAGCATGAAACATGAGAAAATGATTATAGAGTACAACACTGAACGGAAAGCTACACCATTTTTTGATCATATGTGTCATTATTTTTACACTGTCTTTATACACATAAAACATATACAAAAACTCTTGACTGGCTATGAATACAAAAGAAGGACCATGGAAATAATCACCTTCTGTACAATGTAAATGTAACTTTAAAAAAAATTTAAAACAAACATGGACTCACATTTCCTAAAATGCTTTAAAAATAATTAAAAGATCATTAATAAAGTCACATCAAAGGCAAACAGATCTCCAACAATCAGTATATTGTAAACTCAAGTAATATGAGTAAGGTTCTTTGGGGAGTTGTCAAAGGTACCATAGAAGACAAATTCAAGAGAGATCTGCCTGAATATCACGAACCAAATGCAACAATAATTTCACATGCAAAACAGAAGAGTGAATTATTTAACCAGAATTTTTCTAAGTGTTATGATATCTTGCCTCGGATCACTGGACTAGCAAAGTCATTCAAAACTATACTGCCAACACCAGATAGGTCAGTTCTCCTGACCTAAGCAACTGAACTCAGGTAGTATGAGTAAAGACTTTTAGGAAGTTGTCAAAGGTACCACATGAGGCAAAGTGAAATCCACAGAATTGTCTCACTAATATGGGGTTGGTGGATCCCATATTAGTTGTTAAAGAATAATTCTCTGGCAATTTCCATACCACTGTGTAGTGTGATAAATAATTAGATATGCAGAGCATGTCTCCCAGAAGTATTCAAGAGTTCAAAGAAAATTTTGATCTTTCAAGAGGAGGACAGTCACAATGTAAACAATTATTTCCATAGTCTCAAGTACATCTAAGTTAACTGTGAAAGTCATCTACAACTGAGCAACAGATTTTTATATTTTTTTGTTGTTGATAAAATGGAACCACTATCTGTACATCAGTTTGGATTCCATGAAAACGGAGTAGTTAATGGCGAACTTTTCAGTTCCATTGATCACATTATTAGACCCATCAAATAAAGGAAACTTCTTCTGGACTTTTCATTTACCAAAGTAGGGCTTTACATCTCCTCAGTTGCTCATTATTACTTTAGAAGCTATAGTCAAGTAGCATCAGAGGCACAGCAAGTCACTGATTTCAATCATACTTCACCATAAAGTAAATAGTAGAAATCACAATCTCAGGATGTGAAACAGATTACTCTGACAAAACGCTGATAACCTGAGGAGTCCCAGAAACTTCAGTACCTATGCCTCTACCTCTCCTTTTCCTACTTCTATCAACACCTCACAAGTATTTCTCCTGTGTTATTTCCAATGACACAGATTTGCTCTTTAAATCTAACTCTGCTCTGTAACTGAAGTACAAGAGTAGTGATACAATTGATGCGTCCTGTCCTGACTGAATGGGAATAAATTGTCATTAAATGCAAGCAAGAGAACTCTATCCTCTTCTTATTGAATGAGTACTCTTCATTAAATTACTCTTGTCTATAAAAAGCAAAATTCCTACTTTTATGAATAATGTAAAGGAAATGCTAATAAAATACATTTTTTTATTCTGTTGGTGAATAGTTTATGTGGATTATATAACTTCATCCACAAACCTTAAAAGCAAAGTGAAAAATATTGGACCCTGAGACATTCCCAATTTCTGCTGCAAAATGTTTCCTCTTCTGGGATATATGTAGTGATTATTCTGTTATAGTCATTGTCATTGTCATTATTATTATTATTATTATTATTAGTAGTAGTAGTAGTAGTAGTAGTAGTAATAGTAGTAGCAGCAGCAGCAGTAATAGTAGTAGCAGCAGCAGCAGCAGTGGTGGTGGTATTAGTTTTATGTTTTAGCTGTTTTTCTGATCCTCTTTGAAAGGATTCAGAACACATGTCATCAACATTTTAAGCTCCTGCTGAAAAATGGAAAATGTGTGTTCCCTTTATTAAGCTTCTACCTCCACTTTACTATTTTTCTGTTACCTATAACATCTTAAACATTGTCCCATTTTCTTTCCTGCCAACCATCAAAACGTTTAATGTTTAGTTAGTCTTGAGACAGTTAAAAATTGCTGTAAATTATTGATTTCATGTAATATGCTTGAAATTATTATTTATTCCTACTATTATGTTTTCATTTTAACAATCAGATAGCTTAAAAAACATTTTAATAAACTTAAATAACAGGTCACTCACCAAGTAAAGAGTACAAGGTCTGTTCAAAAAAATTCTGGAACATTCGTAATTTTGTGCCATTGATATACTGGAGTGAAATTTGGCTTGAATCATTGTAGATGCCAATTGAAGACTGACTGTGAGAGAGATTGCAGAAGAATGTAGCATTTCAAGTGTATCGTGTCATGAAATCCTGACACAGCATCTTTGAATGCTTCGTGTTTCTGCCAAGTTCATCCCAGGCTCATGCATCAAGACCAGACCCTCGTTCCACGATCTGTGATGAGCCTTTGGTTCATGCAAATGAGAACAGGACATTTATTAAGAGAATCATAACTGGTGATGAGACATGGGTCTACAGTTATAATGTTGAGACCAAGGTTCAATCTTCACAATGGGTCAGGAAAGGTTCTTCAAGACCAAAAAAGCTCATCAGGTCAAGTAATATGTCAAAGCCATGCTGATAGTTTTCTTAGACTTTGAACAATTAGTTCATCATCATGAATTCGTGCTGCAAGGACAGACTGTTAATTGATGACACAGTTGGAATGTGTTGTCATGTCTGTGAGAAAATGTGAGAAAGAAATGGCCTGAAATGTGGAGAGACAATTCATGGCTCTTGCATTACTGCACATTCATCCCTGTTGGTGGATGTCTATTGTGCAAAAAATGAAATCACTGTGCTGCCTCATCCTCTGTACCCTCCAGACTTTTATTATTTCCAAAGTTGAAAATCCCATTGAAAGGACGCAGATTTGCAACTATAGATGAAATAAAAGAAAATTCACAGACGGCATTTCGTGTGATTCAACAAGAGGCATACCAAGATTGCTTCTGGAAGTGTAAACAGCACTGAAAGTAGTGTATCAATTGTGAAGGAGAGTATTTTGAAGGAGACCATGCACAATAAATAAAAGGTAAGCATAGAAAAATTTTGTGGACTAAGTTCCTGAATTTTTTGAACAGGTCTCGTATTGCTAGTTGTTATCACGGTTTTTGTTGTTGTTGTTGTTGTTGTTGTTATTCTTCTTCTTCTTCTTCTTCGCCTTCTTTCATGAATCAGTCATTTATAACCAGGTGTTATCAACACTTGTTGACCTTCATTTTAGCCCAGGATTCTTTCAAGCACAATGAGTGATCGTACTTCTATTGCTCCATTCATGTCTGTTTGGTTCTTCTCTCCTCTTCCTCAAAACTGAGATTTTCTTGACTGCATTTCACTCCTGTAAATTTGGTGATCCTAAGCTCTTAAAGTTTTCTTTCTCTTTGTTAGTACTTGCTGGGTACAATAATTTTATTTCTCAAAAATGTATGAATCTGATGGGTTATTTTTTTTAGGTCCATTCTTTTTCAATGTGTCCAAACAGTTGAATTATCCACATATGCTGTGTAACTATGACTGGGGATTTGCCTGTAGACTTCTGCACTGTTTTTGGATGACATTTTCCATCTTTTATTCTTGTTTCTAATATTTGTCTTGTAATTTTATGGTATTTTTTTCAGTTACTTTTTTTTTTGAAGAGGGTAAATACCTTTGATTTTTAGAGTGCTTCTGGTTTGATCAGTATTGTATGATATCAGATTTTACAATTCCAGGAAAGGCTTTTGTTGTTTTGTTCACTGAAATGTGATTTCTATTTTCTGATGTAGGAATTTCAAAGCCTTCCTTTTGTTATAGCTTTCAGTAATCCTTAAAATGAAGTATTTAAATTCCTTAGACTAAACAATTTGTTCTGTTTTGATGACAGTCATTTATTTATTTATTTTTCAAATGAAATTAGTAATTCAATTTTTCCCAGTTTGTTCCTGCAATATTTCAAGCTGTTTTAGTGTATCAGTGATATCTTTGCCAATTACTAGAATGACATCTGTGAATATTATATACTCTAATTCTATATCTTTGAGTTTAGGCCCTACTAAGTGAGTTGGTGCATGTGTTCTTCTCCGTCCCCTTACAGTTTTTTCAGGGGAACACTTGAATAGTAAATAAGCCACCTTTTGCTATACTCTTGTGTCTGTTTTAAATGGTTGCTCAGATCTATCATAAATTTCATTTTTTATTTCAAACAATGGAAAATCCAGGATGGATTTTTACTTTTTCTCTGTGAGCATTCATGATGTTTGTTGTCTTTTGACCTAATCCAAATTTAGCTCATATTTTGAAGCAAGATGCTTAGTCTATGCTGTCATATGCTTTTATGAAATCTTTCATGTCTAAACATGCAATGAAAAAATGTTTTATGTACCTGTAAGACCCTGTTCTCCTTTTGCCCCTTTCTCTCCGGGGAATCCCTCAGGACCTGGGCTGCCAGGAACACCTGGGCCACCCGTTGGGCCTTGTGGACCTCTCTCACCGGGACGTCCTGGGAAGCCATCCTCACCCTTTGGGCCTGTTGGACCAGGGAAGCCACGGGGACCTGGTGGACCAGGAGGACCCGGTCGTCCACGCCCTCCCTGTAGGGGAGAAGTTACAAAAGCATCTCACAAGTGCATACAAACATAATCAATACAATTTTGATAATGTAACAAGTAAATTCCTCCAGAATGAATTTTCACTCTCCAGCAGAGTGTGTGTTGATATGAAACACTCAGCAGATTAAAATTGTGTGTTGGACTGAGACTCGAATCTGGGACCTTAGCCTTTCACAGGCAAATGCTCTACCAACTGAGCTATCCAAGCATGACTCATAACCTTCCCTCAAAGCTTCACTTCTGTCAATACCTCATCTCCTACTTCCAAACTTCACAGATGTTCTCCTGCATATCTGGCACTAGTAGCACTCTTGGAAGAAAGAATTTGTGGAGAAATGTCTCAACCACAACCTAGGGGATTGTTTCCAGAATGACAAGGGTCTTAGGCTTGATTTCTGGTCTGACACACAGTTTTAATCTGCTAGGATGTTTCACGTAAATTCCTAATTGTAACAAAGAGAGATGTGAAATAATTTAAGTATGGAGTCATCTCCAAAAGAAAAAAATATACATAGTATGTTGAGCTACTTAAAACAAGAGAAGTTCAGAATTTGACAACTGCTACTACTTACTCCTGGTGGACCCTGTGGTCCTCTCAGACCCTGAGGACCAGGTGTTCCATCCCGTCCAGGTTCACCTTTCTGGCCAGGTCGTCCATCCAAACCATTCAGTCCGTCAAATCCCCTGTCTCCCTTCTGACCTTGGGGTCCAGGTGGTCCTGGATATCCATCTCTTCCCTAGGAACATTAATTATGTGCTAAACCAAAAATGTTGAAATAAAATGATAAATTAATAGAGACATTACCTAAAGAGTCTCATTTTCTAAGCAGTCAAATGTATGACCAGTCTTTTACTCCACAGATGAGGAGAAACCTACCAGAGTTGATTATGTGTAAAATCACAGATGCTATGAACAACACTAATAACCCACAATAAATTTTATTAGACTGAATGACCAATGTATGAATAAATTAGGGAGTGACAAAAATAATTTTATAAAATGGCAAGAATTCATGGAAATAACTGAAATTGCTTGTCATATTACAGTTTTCTGCTCAATGATTGTCAGATCATCTAATGTTTTCATACAGGGTGTTTCAAAAATGACCGGTATATTTGAAACGGCAATAAAAACTAAACGAGCAGCGATAGAAATACACCGTTTGCAATGTGCTTGAGACAACAGTACATTTTCAGGCGGACAAACTTTCGAAATTACAGTAGTTACAATTTTCAACAACAGATGGCGCTGCAAGTGATGTGAAAGATATAGAAGACAACGCAGTCTGTGGGTGCGCCATTCTGTACGTCGTCTTTCTGCTGTAAGCGTGTGCTGTTCACAACGTGCAAGTGTGCTGTAGACAACATGGTTTATTCCTTAGAACAGAGGATTTTTCTGGTGTTGGAATTCCACCGCCTAGAACACAGTGTTGTTGCAACAAGACGAAGTTTTCAATGGAGGTTTAATGTAACCAAAGGACCAAAAAGCGATACAATAAAGGATCTGTTCGAAAAATTTCAACGGACTGGGAACGTGACGGATGAACGTGCTGGAAAGGTAGGGCGACCGCGTACGGTGACCACAGAGGGCAACGCGCAGCTAGTGCAGCAGGTGATCCAACAGTGGCCTCGGGTTTCTATTCACCGTGTTGCAGCTGCGGTCCAAATGATGCCAACGTCCACGTATCGTCTCATGCGCCAGAGTTTACACCTCTATCCATACAAAATTCAAACGCGGCAACCCCTCAGCGCCACTACCATTGCTGCACGAGAGACATTCGCTAACGATATAGTGCACAGGATTGATGACGGCGATATGCATGTGGGCAGCATTTGGTTTACTGACGAAGCTTATTTTTACCTGGACGGCTTCGTCAATAAACAGAACTGGCGCATATGGGGAACCAAAAAGCCCCATGTTGCAGTCCCATCGTCCCTGCATTCTCAAAAAGTACTGGTCTGGGCCGCCATTTCTTCCAAAGGAATCATTGGCCCATTTTTCAGATCCAAAACGATTACTGCATCACGCTATCTGGACATTCTTCGTGAATTTGTGGCGGTACAAACTGCCTTAGACGACACTGCGAACACCTCGTGGTTTATGCAAGATGGTGCCCAGCCACATCACATGGCCAACGTCTTTAATTTCCTGAATGAATATTTCGATGATCGTGTGATTGCTTTGGGCTATCCGAAACATACAGGAGGCGGCGTGGATTGGCCTCCCTATTCACCAGACATGAACCCCTGTGACTTCTTTCTGTGGGGACACTTGAAAGACCAGGTGTACCACCAGAATCCAGAAACAATTGAACAGCTGAAGCAGTACATCTCATCTGCATGTGAAGCCATTCCGCCACACACGTTGTCAAAGGTTTCGGGTAATTTCATTCAGAGACTACGCCATATTATTGCTACGCATGGTGGATATGTGGAAAATATCGTAGAGTTTCCCAGACCGCAGCGCCATCTGTTGTTGAAAATTGTAACTACTGTAATTTCGAAAGTTTGTCTGCCTGAAAATGTACTGTTGTCCCAAGCATATTGCAACAAACGGTGTATTTCTATCGCTGCTCGTTTAGTTTTTATTGCCGTTTCAAATATACCGGTCGTTTTTGAAACACCCTGTATATGTTAACTGAGTAAATTTGCCAGTTATGAAAGGCCTATAGTTTGATGTGGAATCTGAACCACTGTGCAGCTTGATTTTCTTCACACATAAAAGTAGTTTCAGTGGTGACATTCAATTTAAGAGATAGAAAAATTCTAAGTAAGTGATCAAGCTCTAATCTTTGGACACATGATGTTACTAAACAACCAGTCTTAAATTGGTTTTTAGCATAGTTATGACAAACGTTAATCAAAATTCGTGTTTAATGTCCATCACTTACAAAATTAGACTGTTTTATTTGCTGTTTTATGCTCATAAGCCAACAGGGTTGCCGCAATTGTAACACCAGTTCCCGTCCAATCACTGAAGCTAAGCACTGTCAGGCTTGGCTAGCACTTGGATGGGTCACCATTCGGATCTGCCAAAAGTTGTTGGCAAGTGGGATACACTCAGCCCTTGTGAGGCCACTTGCAATTGAGGAGCTACTTGATTGAGAAGCAATGGCATTGGTCACGAAAACTGACAACAGATAGGTGAGCGGAATGCTGACCACATGGCCCTCCGTATCCACATCTGGTGATGCGTAAAGGCTCAGAACAACATGGTGGCTGGTTGGTACCATTGGGTCTTCAAGGCCTGTTTGGATGGTGTCTGTTTGTTTTTGTTTATGCTCAAAAATATGAAATATTCTAACTGCACACGTTATGTTATATACAACCTCTATAGCAAAATGTAAAGTTTCCTTTCAATAGATTTCTGAAACTGAATTTTGTCTTAAGTTATCACTAGGAACACAAAGCTAATATTTTTGAATGTTATTTGACAAGTTTGTACACCTAACAATTTCATCAACAAAGTAGATGAGAGTAGCTTTGAGTAAGCCCCTTCATATCAACTCCATCACATCTTCAAGAAGTCATATCTCTTAATTATTATTAACAATTAAACACAATCAATGACATCATGTTAGGTGAAGATAATTTACAAATGGATGAAGAATTAAATAAATAAGAAATAAAAATTACTTACACGTGGCCCTGTTGGGCCTGGTAAACCTTTTTCTCCCTTCATACCTGCTGCACCAGCAAATCCTTGATCTCCTGTCATGCCTTGCTCACCTTTCATTCCTTGAAGACCTGGTTCCCCCTGAAACATAATTAAACAACAGCAAGAAGTTTGTTTTAGTTTAGCAGTTGAAAAGAAGTTTAATCATTTCAATTACTTATTTAAAATGTAAGTACTTTGAAATGAAATACCTTTGGAATTTGCAAAAAGCTGTATCATTATTACCGAACAACAATAATTATCATTGAAGAACATATATACTTTTAACTCATAAGACAAAGAATACATGAGAAAAAGAAGTGACTTCTGATTATAATGCCTGCCATCATTGTTAAAGATTCACTTAGAGTTCGGTGTTGAGCAGTCTTAACTTGAATTTTATTAATATCTTTTTATCGGTTAGAGTTATATGTGTAAGCAGTCATGAAGGAGCATGCACAGCACGGCATGTTAGCACTCATAAACTATTCCACATATTTTGAAAGCTCAGCAAATAAAATGAGCTTTTGGCTGAAGGTCTCTGAAACATAGACAAACAATTTCTGTGCTCTGTTTTATAGCAGTGAAACACAACACACAAATGTTTACCACAGCTTAACATAACACTTCTTTCAAAACTTTTGTTTTTGTATTTGGATATGTTGTGACAACTAATTCCTCCTTTCTCGGTAATTAATTGCATGATAGGGCACTGTGTCACCCCTTTCAAAAGCTACCATCAAGACTTACACTACCTGACGAGAGAGATACATAGTTTGCTGCCTATTTCTCTCTCTCTCTCTCTCTCTCTCTCTGTCTCCCCCTCCCTCTCACCTTGATAGGGATCCTTGACATATATGCAAGATTGATTAGTCAGGAATTAGTCACTGAGAATTTTTGTGAATGAAATCTTGTCTGACAGTTGCTTAATCCACAATATTTTATAGGGTATATGACCAGATTTGGAGTTTTGGAATAGTTACCATTGGTTCCATGACAACCTTGGGGTGAGGAAGACCTCAGATTATTAAGTGATTTAATTTTTTAAACCAGATGATGTAACTGTAACTATTCCAAAACTGGTCATGTACCCAATAAAAGACTGTAGATTAAGCAACTATCCTGCAGTTTTCTTTGTTTTTCAAAATGATATTAGGGCCCCCCCATGAACCATGGACCTTGCTGTTGGTGGGGAGGCTTGCGTGCCTCAGCGATACAGATGGCCGTACCGTAGGTGCAACCACAACGGAGGGGTATCTGTTGAGAGGCCAGACAAACATGTGGTTCCTGAAGAGGGGCAGCAGCCTTTTCAGTAGTTGCGGGGGAAACAGTCTGGATGATTGACTGATCTGGCCTTGTAACATTAACCAAAACGGCCTTGCTGTGCTGGTACTGGGAACGACTGAAAGCAAGGGGAAACTACAGCCATAATTTTTCCCGAGGACATGCAGCTTTATTGTATGATTAAATGATGATGGCGTCCTCTTGGGTAAAATATTCCGGAGGTAAAATAGTACCCCATTCGGATCTCCGGGCGGAGACTACTCAGGAGGACGTTGTTATCAAGAGAAAGAAAACTGGCGTTCTACGAATCGGAGCATGGAATGTCAGATCCCTTAATCGGGCAGGTAGGTTAGAAAATTTAAAAAGGGAAATGGATAGGGTAAAGTTAGATATAATGGGAATTAGTGAAGTTCGGTGGCAGGAGGAACAAGACTTTTGGTCAGGTGATTACAGGGTTATAAATACAAAATCAAACAGGGGTAATGCAGGAGTAGGTTTAATAATGAATAAAAAAATAGGAGTGCGGGTTAGCTACTACAAACAGCATAGTGAACGCATTATTGTGGCCAAGATAGACACAAAGCCCATGCCTATTACAGTAGTACAAGTTTATATGCCAACTAGCTCTGCAGATGATGAAGAAATTGATGAAATGTATGACGAGATAAAAGAAATTATTCAGGTAGTGAAGGGAGACGAAAATTTAATAGTCATGGGTGACTGGAATTCGTCAGTAGGAAAAGGGAGAGAAGGAAACATAGTAGGTGAATATGGATTGGGGGGAAGAAATGAAAGAGGAAGCCGCCTTGTAGAATTTTGCACAGAGCATAACTTAATCATAGCTAACACTTGGTTCAAGAATCATAAAAGAAGGTTGTATACCTGGAAGAATCCTGGAGATACTAAAAGGTATCAGATAGATTATATAATGGTAAGACAGAGATTTAGGAACCAGGTTTTAAATTGTAAGACATTTCCAGGGGCAGATGTGGATTCTGACCACAATCTATTGGTTATGAACTGTAGATTGAAACTGAAGAAACTGCAAAAAGGTGAGAATTTAATGAGATGGGACCTGGATAAACTGAAAGAACCAGAAGTTGTAGAGAGTTTCAGGGAGAGCATAAGGGAACAATTGACAGGAATGGGGGAAAGAAATACAGTAGAAGAAGAATGGGTACCTCTGAGGGATGAAGTAGTGAAGGCAGCAGAGGATCAAGTAGGTAAAAAGACGAGGGCTAATAGAAATCCTTGGGTAACAGAAGAAATATTGAATTTAATTGATGAAAGGAGAAAATATAAAAATGCAGTAAATGAAGCAGGCAAAAAGGAATACAAACGTCTCAAAAATGAGACTGACAGGAAGTGCAAAATGGCTAAGCAGGGATGGCTAGAGGACAAATGTAAGGATGTAGAGGCCTGTCTCACTAGGAGTAAGATAGATACTGCCTACAGGAAAATTAAAGAGATCTTTGGAGAGAAGAGAACCACTTGTATGAATATCAAGAGCTCAGATGGCAACCCAGTTCTAAGCAAAGAAGGGAAGGCAGAAAGGTGGAAGGAGTATATAGAGGGTTTATACAAGGGCGATGTACTTGAGGACAATATTATGGAAATGGAAGAGGATGTAGATGAAGACGAAATGGGAGATAAGGTACTGTATGAAGAGTTTGACAGAGCACTGAAAGACTTGAGTCGAAACAAGGCCCTGGGAGTAGACAACATTCCATTAGAACTACTGATGGCCTTGGGAGAGCCAGTCATGACAAAATTCTACCATCTGGTGAGCAAGATGTATGAGACAGGCGAAATACCCTTAGACTTCAAGAAGAATATAATAATTCCAATCCCAAAGAAAGCAGGTGTTGACAGATGTGAAAATTACAGAACTATCAGTTTAATAAGTCACAGTTGCAAAATACTAACGCGAATTCTTTACAGACGAATGGAAAAACTGGTAGAAGTGGACCTCGGGGAAGATCAGTTTGGATTCCGTAGAAATGTTGGAACACGTGAGGCAATACTAACCTTACGACTTATCTTAGAAGAAAGATTAAGAAAAGACAAACCTACATTTCTAGCATTTGTAGACTTAGAGAAAGCTTTTGACAATGTTAACTGGAATACTCTCTTTCAAATTCTGAAGGTGGCAGGGGTAAAATACAGAGAGCGGAAGGCTATTTACAATTTGTACAGAAACCAGATGGCAGTTATAAGAGTCGAGGGGCATGAAAGGGAAGCAGTGGTTGGGAAAGGAGTGAGACAGGGTTGTAGCCTCTCCCCGATGTTATTCAATCTGTATATTGAGCAAGCAGTAAAGGAAACAAAAGAAAAATTTGGAGTAGGTATTAAAATTCATGGAGAAGAAGTAAAAACTTTGAGGTTTGCCGATGACATTGTAATTCTATCAGAGACAGCAAAGGACTTGGAAGAGCAGTTGAACGGAATGGACAGTGTCTTGAAAGGAGGATATAAGATGAACATCAACAAAAGCAAAACGAGGATAATGGAATGTAGTCAAATTAAATCTGGTGATGCTGAGGGAATTAGATTAGGAAATGAGACACTTAAAGTAGTAAAGGAGTTTTGCTATTTAGGGAGTAAAATAACTGATGGTGATCGAAGTAGAGAGGATATAAAATGTAGACTGGCAATGGCAAGGAAATCGTTTCTGAAGAAGAGAAATTTGTTAACATCGAGTATAGATTTAAGTGTCAGGAAGTCGTTTCTGAAAGTATTTGTATGGAGTGTTGCCATGTATGGAAGTGAAACATGGACGATAACTAGTTTGGACAAGAAGAGAATAGAAGCTTTCGAAATGTGGTGCTACAGAAGAATGCTGAAGATAAGGTGGGTAGATCACGTAACTAATGAGGAGGTACTGAATAGGATTGGGGAGAAGAGAAGTTTGTGGCACAACTTGACTAGAAGAAGGGATCGGTTGGTAGGACATGTTTTGAGGCATCAAGGGGTCACAAATTTAGCATTGGAGGGCAGCGTGGAGGGTAAAAATTGTAGAGGGAGACCAAGAGATGAATACACTAAGCAGATTCAGAAGGATGTAGGTTGCAGTAGGTACTGGGAGATGAAGAAGCTTGCACATGATAGAGTAGCATGTTGAGCTGCATCAAACCAGTCTCAGGACTGAAGACCACAACAACAACATTAAGGGCTTGGGTCAGTTAATGAGGAACATGTGTCATTCACTTCTATTAAAAATCATTTAATGTACGAAGTACAGTTTTTCTTGAGTTGTTACAATCTGCAATGATTTTTTTTCAGATCTCTTTATAAACAGTACCAATATCTATTAACAATCTCAGCTGCTGGCACTGTCTAGGAAGTCATTTATGCATATTGTGAACGTCAATGACTTGAGACAAGCTGGATATTGTCTTAATTTCCAATGAAAACTCTGCTGCCAAAATGACACACTGAGTTCTATCTGACTAGAAAGTCCTAGTGCAGTGATAAATTGAATCAGATATTTCATAAGTCAGATATTTCATAAGTATGAATTCACTTCCTTAAACTAAGAAGCAGAGTTCCCCTGAGAAACAAAGTGCTCTTCTTACTGGATCTGGCTCCTGTGACTCGAAAGAGTGAGCCTTCTTTCACAAGATCTGCTCCAGGAACTCATGCTGGTTAGGCAATTGTTCCAGCCTCATGAAAGTCACCATATCTTACAATATACATGCCCCAGAAATTTGCAAGAACTTAACACAAGGAATAAAGGTATGGATTTTTAATCATCATTGCTCAGAGCCTTCTTAAAATATATTTGTTGCCCATGGAGCATGGGATATCAATTCAAAATATGTCAAAATGAATGGGTGAACAGTTCAAATTTAACCTGGCTGACAGATTTCTAAGACCTTAATAACTATGACAAGTAACTAATGTATTATTCTTATGCTCTATATTTTATTCCACAGTGGATGTAATTGAAATTCAAGATAATTAATATGAAATATGACCAAACTAGATCTTTATGGACTGTAAGAGTTTAGTGGACTACCTAGAAGTATTTTTTTTTCTCAAAACATTCATACTAGACTACCAACTAATAGGAGAAGCTGTAAGCAGTATTCTCCAAACAAGTTTCTCAAAATGATTGTAATGCTTGAAAAATATGTTACTGCAATCAGTTTGCCATTTTGATAAAATCAGCATTCTCTTATCACTTTAGAGAGCTGACAGACAACCATTTAATCATGTAACAAATAAATTTTTTTTCTCTCGAAAATCTGCAAACACAAATAAAACATAAAGTTCAATTGAATAAATTCTTCAGTATGACTATCTTGAGTGAATTCGTTTTGTTTCTTGGACACTTACATAAAACTTGTGACAGCTGTATTATTCAGGGACTAGAATCTGGGAAAATGGTTTCAAATACAAAAGCAAATAGCATACGAGTTCTGTTCAAAAAATTCTGGAAGATTAATAATTTCAGACCAAAGGTGTGTTGGAGTGACGTGTGGTCGCCATACCTGATATGCCTGTGTTTAATGTGTAATTGCCAGAAGTTTCATTGTTGTACATCTGTTAGTTATTATTCAGTGCTGTATTGAGTAGAACATTGTGTCACACAGTTTGCAAATTTCGAGAGGGCAGAGTTAGAGGAGCAACATGTCTGCATTAAATATTGCATGAAACTCAAGAAAACATTTACAGAGACACACCAAATGATGCAGAAGGCCTACAGTGATGAGTACTTAAGCCATACACACAGTTTAGAAACAGCCAAACAAAAGTTAAAGCCAACCCTCATTCAGGATGCCCTTCGACATTTACCGACGACACTCATGTCAGGAATGTCAAAGAAAATGTGCATGCCAATTGAAGACTGACTGTGAGAGAGAATGCAGAAGAATTAACATTTCAGTTGGATCATGCCATGAAATCCTGACAAAGCACCTTGGAATGCATTGTGTTGCCACTGAATTCATACCACTGTTCATGAGTTATGACTAGAAAGACCTTCGCCTCACAATCTGTGATGAGTTTTCAAATCACACAAATGAGAACAAGTTGTTCTTTAAGATAATCATAACTGGTGCTGAGACTTGGATCTATGGTTATATTGTTGAGACTAACGTTCCCTCTTCCCAGTGGGTTGGAAAGGTTCTCCAAGAGCAAATAAAGCTCGTCAAGTCAGGTCAAATGTCAAAGTCATGTTGATAGTTTTCTTTGACTGTGAAGGTTTAGTTAATTCTGAAATCACGCCATAGCGAAAAACTGTTAACTGATGGTCTATTGGGACAGTGATAAAGTATGACACCAGTGAAAAAGTATGACAAGGAAACAGCCTGAAATGTGGCAAGGCAATTCATGGCTCTTGTATCACGATAATGCACCTGCACATTCAGCTCTGTTGGTGCATGACTATTGCACAAAGAACAAAATCACTGTGCTGCCTCATTCTCCATACTCTGCAGACCTGACCCCCGAAGACTTTTTTATTTCCAAAGTCAAAAACCCAACTGAAAGGAAGAAGGCTTGGAATGATAGATGAGATAAAAGGAAATTTGCAGATGGCACTTCTTGCGATCCAGCAAGAGGTGCGCCAAGACTGTTTCCGGAAGTGAAATGGCATTGGGAGTGGTTTATCAATTGTGGAGGAGAGTATTTCAAAGGACACCATGCACAATAAGTAAACAATAAACATAGAAAAAAATTGTGGACAAAGTTTCAGAAGTTTTTGCAGAGCCCTCATACTTGAGTCCCAGCCACATAATAAATAAATAAATTAAATACAGAAGAAAATCGTATCATCAATTTGTTATCCATCATTTGCAGTGTTTGAACAGAATACACAAGCAGTTATAAGTATGTTCTACTTGGATACTCCATAAAGTATGTCTTGACATGCTTTCTAATGTAGTAACTCTGTTTGACGTATTTCTCATTTTACCACACATGGACCTATAAAAATGATTATTCATTACTTCAAACAAAGTCAAAAACCCAACTGGAAGGATGAAGGCTTGGAATGATAGATGAGATAAAAGGAAATTTGCAGATGGCACTTCTTGCGATCCAGCAAGAGATGCGCCAAGACTGTTTCCGGAAGTGAAATGGCATTGGGAGTGGTTTATCAATTGTGGAGGAGAGTATTTCAAAGGACACCATGCACAATAAGTAAACAATAAACATAGAAAAAAATTGTGGACAAAGTTTCAGAAGTTTTTGCAGAGCCCTCATACTTGAGTCCCAGCCACATAATAAATAAATAAATTAAATACAGAAGAAAATCGTATCATCAATTTGTTATCCATCATTTGCAGTGTTTGAACAGAATACACAAGCAGTTATAAGTATGTTCTACTTGGATACTCCATAAAGTATGTCTTGACATGCTTTCTAATGTAGTAACTCTGTTTGACGTATTTCTCATTTTACCACACATGGACCTATAAAAATGATTATTCATTACTTCAAACAAAGTCAAAAACCCAACTGGAAGGATGAAGGCTTGGAATGATAGATGAGATAAAAGGAAATTTGCAGATGGCACTTCTTGCGATCCAGCAAGAGATGCGCCAAGACTGTTTCCGGAAGTGAAATGGCATTGGGAGTGGTTTATCAATTGTGGAGGAGAGTATTTCAAAGGACACCATGCACAATAAGTAAACAATAAACATAGAAAAAAATTGTGGACAAAGTTTCAGAAGTTTTTGCAGAGCCCTCATACTTGAGTCCCAGCCACATAATAAATAAATTAATTAAATACAGAAGAAAATCATATCATCAATTTGTTATCCATCATTTGCAGTGTTTGAACAGAATACACAAGCAGTTATAAGTATGTTCTACTTGGATACTCCATAAAGTATGTCTTGACATGCTTTCTAATGTAGTAACTCTGTTTGACGTATTTCTCATTTTACCACACATGGACCTATAAAAATGATTATTCATTACTTCAAACAATGGAACATTGAGGATGGAATGTAACAATACTATGAAAAAGAAAGTTGCTATTCACCATATAGCAGAGATGCTGAGTTGCTGATAGGCACAACAAAAAGACTGTCACAAGTAAAGCTTTCAGCCATTAAGGTCTTCGTCAGCAATGCCATTAAAGTCTTTGTCAGCAATAGACAACAGACACAAATACACACACACACACTCACACAAACACAACTCACACACACAACTGCAGTCTCAGACAACCGAACCCACACTGCAAGCAGCAGCGCCAGTGCATGATGGGAGTGGCTACTGGATGGGGGTAAGGAGGAGGCTGGGGTGGGGACTGGGAGGGATAGTATAGTGGGGGCGGCAGACAGTAAAGTGCTGCAGGTTAGATGGAGGGCAGAGGAGAGGGTGGGAGGGGGAGGGGGAGGGAGTAATGGAAAAGGAGAGAAGTAAAGAGACTGGGTGTGATGATGGAATGACAGCTATGTAGTGCTGGAATGGCAACAGGTAAGAAGCTGGATGGGTGAGGACACTGACTAACGAAGGTTGTGGCCAAGAGGGTTATGGGAACGTAGGATGTATTGCAGGGAAAGTTCCCACCAGCACAATTCAGAAAAGCTGATGTTGGTGGGAAGGATCCACATGGCACAGGCTGTGAATCAGTCATTGAAATGAAGGATGTCATGTTTGCACAGGGTGTTCAGCAACAGGGTGGTCCACTTGTTTCTTGGCCACAGTTCGTGGGTGGCCAGTCATGCCACTCCCCTGCCCTCCGTCTAACATGCAGCACTTCATCATCCGCCACCCCCACTATACTACCCCTCCACCTTCCCACCCCAGCCTCCTCCTTACCCCCACCCAGTCACCACTCCCATCATGCACTGGTGCTGCTGCTCACAGTGTGGTTTCAGTTGCCTGAGACTGCAGTCATGTGTATGTGTGTGTGTGTGTGTGTGTGTGTGTGTGTGTGTGTGTGTGTGTCGTATATTGTTGACAAAGGCCTTGATGACTAAAAGCTTTATATGTGACAGTCTTTTTGTTGTGCCTATCTGCGACTCAGCACCTCCGCTAATGGTGAGTAGCAACTTTCCTTTTCATAATATTATTCATTACTTCCACACATAGTACAACCCACCTAATTATCTAATTGTGTTTTCACAAATGTCATATCTGATTAAAGCCTTTTTTTATATTATGTGCATCTATCATTGAGGCCACATGAACGTACATTTGGTTGTGTGTGTGTGTGTGTGTGTGTGTGTGTGTGTGTGTGTGTGTGTGTGTGTGTGTGTGTGTGTGTGTGAGAGAGAGAGAGAGAGAGAGAGAGAGAGAGAAAGAGAGAGAGAGAGAGAGAGAGAGAGAGCTCTTTGTTATTTCTCTATGGCAAACAAAAGACAATGTGTAAATACCAAATGCTCAATGTAAAATGGTAATTGCTGCGAAAATAATTCCAATGTATAAACTTTGTGTTCAGCAAATATCAGTAATTGTTGTGGATATAGAAAGGAAAGTTCTGGCAGAATGTAATTAATTTAGGAGTAAAAAAATCAGTCACTGAATAGCGTTGAGTTGTCAAATATTCACAGAAAAAAGAGAATGAAAACTTACTAGCTTTCAGAAAGAATCCTTTGATAAGCTAGAGTACAAATACACACACAAAAAAAAAAACCACACACCTATGCCCCTGCAATACAGCCTAGTTGCCTGTGAACAGCATTTTAACAGTGATGAGAATTTCATGGCTCAATATGCTTAAGGTCTGATGAGGCCTTTCACAGACAGCCACTACCCCTCCATCTCTCTTCCCCATCCACTCCCACCAAACCTAGTCCACAAACAGACTTCTTGTGACAGATCCTCACACAAACCTAATTCTTCAACCACATTCAAGAATGAGCTACAAATGTACACCCACATCTTCATCCAGTCACCCTGGACTGGAACAACTCAACCATTACTCTGCCATGGCTTTGAGTATCTGTTATCATGACCAGAAATGAGGGACATCCTACCCAAGATCCTTTCTACACCTGCTTTAGTCGTATTCCGTAGCCCACTCAACCCACACATCATCCTGGTCCATATACAAATTCTGCTCGAATCTGTGCATAGCTTTTTATGTTTGCATGACAACCAACTAGCTGCCCACCAGAATGAATGGTCACTGCCAAGCTGTGGCCAAGAATACCCACCCACCAGCAACTGCTGAGCAAAACGTGCTCAAGTTCAATCGAGTTCAATGGCTACTTCACAACCTGTGCCACCTGGATCCTTCCCTCCAGCACCGGAACTATGTAAATGGGAGTTATTGTTGCAACACATCCTTTGTTCCCATAATCCTCCTGGCCTCAGACATCAGTAACCCACTCTTCCCACATCCTCTGGCCAGATCTCCACTTCATCTGTCCTGTCATCCCCTTCCAGTCCACACTTCCATGTCATCGTCACCATGTACCATACCTCACTTGCTCTGGACCTGTGTATCACATGCCTAGCCCATTCACATGTCACCCCTCCCTCCCTCCTTCCTAGTCAGCACACTTGCCACTTCCTTCTGAGTTGTTAGCTACACATCCCCAACCCCTCTTCTTGCTTACCACTCTTCCTTCCTTTATGCACCCCAACCTAGTACATCTGCTGAATTGTAATCCCAGTATTGTGTGTCTAACTGGCACAATGTAGAGACATAGGCATATGTGTGCATATGTGTGTGTCCGTGTACTCTTTTGTCAACGGTTCTTCCAAAAGCTAACCACACTTCTCCCATTTCTGTGTGTGCTTATCAACAACTCAATGGTTATGCTATTTAGTGAGTGGTTTCCTCCAGTCCTAAATTTTAATTGTTGCAGAGTATATTTCTGGAATCATTCTGAGTCTTGAATATGTATAACAAGATTGACTTTATGTAAAATGTTAAAATACAGCTATACTATGTGGGGTATTGTTTTTCTTATTTATTCAAATACCTAACTTATCTGAAAACAGAGATTGGTTTTCATGCCTTTTGAGCCACATCACTGGAGGGAAGTGGTTATGACAAAAAATGAAAGAGAAAATACAAAACAGTACACATTCAAACAACTGATACAAAACTTGTCAGCATTCATCAGATTCGTGTCCTTGTGGTAACTGATTACTATTTGCACTGACAGGAATAGTCAGAATAGATCAAGTTACTGAGTGTGCACATACTCTATAAAAAGCACTAATGAAATTTATATCTGAGTAAATGCCACCCATCAATCAGGTGCAGGCTGATGGTTGACTTTCAAAACTTTTGTTTGATTTTCCATCCTGAAATATTCCATGATCATAATATTTCACAGTAATTACAATTTTACATTTTTATTACCCTTTCTCCCATCTCTCCTGGTTCTCCTTTTGGTCCAACCACTACTCCTGATGGGCCTTCTTCATCAAAGGGAAGTACTGCTGGTCTTCCAGTTGGACCACGTTCACCTTTTTGACCTTTATCACCTTTTTGACCTTCAAAGCCAAGTCCAATGTTTCCCTTCTCACCTTTGGCACCAGGTGGGCCCCTAGGACCCTGAAACAGGATCATATACACATTGGCACAATTTCTATAATTTTGAATCTTAATTTACTGTAATGAAAGATTATATTAAAATGCCAGAGTATTTGTAACTGATCACTAAACTATGCTGGTGAGCAACATCAATGTCAAATCATTCAGAAAAAACTATATGCCTTACAGGGTCACTTTATAATGCCCTGAACAGTAACAGCACATACATTAAGAAGAGGAAATGTATTTGAAAAGGCCATCTATGATCATAAAAAATGTTTTTATTAACTGCACATGGGCTGCACTAGTGTTAAAGTTAATCATCAAAATGAAAGAAATAAGGAATCTGACATTTCAGAAGAGAGAGCTTGTAATGACCAAGTTGTGTATCTGGAAATAAGTGTATGTTTAAAAATAAATACATTTCTACTAGACACAGTGAAAATAAAAACACAACAAAAGAAAACTTAAAACCTGAATTTAAATTTTCTAAAGGTGTATTATTAGTGCATACTATATTTGGCATATTTCTTAGCAGCCACTTGATGTTTGGAATCACTTACCATAGGGCCCACCTCTCCCTTAATTCCAGGAAAACCAGATGGTCCAGGACTCCCAGGGAGACCTTGTACACCTCTAACTCCATCAAGGCCTGGTTCACCTTTCTGGCCTTTAGGGAACAGGCCGGCATACGCTGGCTCTCCCTTCTCACCCTTAGAACCTGGAAGACCGGGGATACCACGCGGACCAGATTGTCCAGGGTAACCAGGTGGTCCTTGGGCCCCCTGTAAAACAGAAAAAGTAAATTTTATATTTACACCTTAATTAATCTGGAAACAATTCCAAAATTCTCAAAGCAAGGAGAATAGTTAAAGCATTTTCTATCAATATCACAAACATTATTGCCTACTCTATAGAGAAATATACATCTGTAAATGATTCAAAATTCCTTTATGATTGCCCACCACATAATTTCTGCATTTTGCAAGAGGAATGACAGCAATTTATTTAATTGAAGAATTGCAAAAGACATGAGCACTTACCAAACAGGGCATTTTAAAAATTAATTTTATTACAGATTGCATATCCAACAATACTTACATCTGTCCCATTGCAACCATCAACACCTGGAAGACCTGGAGGACCTGGGAAGCCCTGTTGTCCAGGAACACCATTGGTTCCAGGAAATCCTGGCATCCCCATTTTCCCCTGCAAAAATTCATGGAAAAAATGAAATAGTTTATTATAATATATGCAGATTTTTTAATTATTTTGAACTTGAACAAAAATGACGTTTCCACCTTATCAAAAATATTTTCATTTCCCAAGATCTCATTCACAATTTTTCTGTAAAAGAAGATGTCTTGTACAAAAAATTAATAATTTAGAAGAGCTTGCATTATATCTCCTGTCACATTACCTTTCCAAAATACATTACAGTATTCACTGAAATATTCTGGAAATCCATGTTCATTACAATTAATTTGTTCAGTATATATTTTCTCTCTGCTATACTTTTCGTTAAGTGATTACATTCTTCTTGCTTTTTTTATCCTCTTTTAATTTATTTTTGACTGACTCTAAATGTAGTATGGCTGAAAACATGTGTCTATTTATGGCTATCATTAGCTAAGCTTCAGTTTTACAGCAGTGCTTTCTCACCAATAAAATAAAGTTAGAAAATGCTCAACACTTTAAGACAATTCAATAATTTAGAAATACTAACATACCCTATCACCTTTCAACCCACGAGGTCCTTGTGGTCCAGGTTCCCCTTTGTCTCCTTTAGGCCCAGGAGGACCTTCCATTCCAGGATGTCCCTGCTGACCTTGCAGTCCTGGAATACCAGGAAGGCCTGGAGGACCCTAGAATTTAAAGTATAATGGCAATGGCACAAATGTTCAGTACTTTCAGAAATTCAAACAGACTAATCATTGTCACCAACTCTAATACTACTACTGTCTCCATGCATATAAACTAAATTGCCTAAATTATGTTAATTACATAATTACAATAAATAAAAGGTAAAGTATAAGAACAAATAATTAAGTGAGTTATTGTAGTGTGAAAGATTTATACTGGAAAAAAGTGGAAAAAAGACATGTATTTTATGTTTGTTATATTAGTCACAAGATTCACTGCAATAAAGTAAATTCCAAGCAAACTTCATAAACCTAAAAACAAAAATTAAGTTTGACATATTCTCATATGGTGTGTAATGATGTGAATTTTTATTTTACCACATTATCTGCCTAGTTGCTACTAAAGCATTGTATTCAGATAGCAAAAATGAGAAGAACTGTCAGATGTACTTAAAAAACTGTTCTTAATAACTTCTTACCCTTGATCCTTTCTCAGCGAAACATTTCGGTATGCAGTTCGTAGATGGCGTACAGTTACCCCTCGGGTTGCTAGGAACAATTTCATAATTGCTGGGTGGTCTACTACCTGAATCCGTTCTTCCATATAGACCATAAGTTCTATTGTAGGAAGGTGGAAAGTAGTCCTGAAAAGAAGTTAGTAGATACTTAGTTTCAGAAATTTTATGTCAATAAATTTAGTTGATGCATAAAAAGTAATAAATTCAACAAAAGGTACTGAACAAAATAAACAGTCTTAAAGAGAAATACTGCCTGTTGCAACAGATAATTCTGTGACAAATTCTGTGACAAAATTTAGATGCAAGACAGTAGTTTATTTAACTAAGTTAGACTAGATGCATCAGTAGGTGTCTTCCTATATTTAATAGGAGACACTGCTACCATACACAATTGGTCATGTAAAAAACTCATTGAGTCAAATAAATAACATGTTCCTGCAGAAAACTGCACATCATGCCTGTCACTTGTCTCTGTGAGAAGTATGAGAACTGTCTCAGTTTTGAGTGAGTAGCAGCACAAGACCGAATGACAAAAACTATGGAAATTTACTGGTCTGTGTTTTAGTTATTCATATGCTGTAGTGGGAGAAAAATAACATTTACCAGAAGAATATTAGTTGATATTCAAATGAAAGAAAGCCTAAATCATACCAACATTATTCCACTTTCATGACAGATTTTATGTTCATGAGTCTCACCATATGCCTTTTCTAATACCAGACTGTCACAATGACATACTGGAAGAAAGTTGAGTACATCTACATCAATACTCTGTAAATCACTGAGAAGATCATGAAAAGGAATACTTTTTATTCTACCATATTTAGGGTCCTTCCCATTCCATTCGTGAATGGAGTGTGAAAAGAATGACTGCTTGTGACCTGAGTATGAACCATTAATTGCCTAATTTTGCCAGTGCACTCTCTACTGGCTGTCTGAATGATGGTTCTTGAGGTTTTTTATGGTGGTCTGTCTATAAGATGGGAATGTTAAGCCTTGCAGTCCCCACAGTGCTATTCGTAAGGCTGGCACTGGATTGCACACTCGCTCTTCTCTCATTGTCATACAACACAAAAATGACACCAAACCTTATAAACACCCATTTCAATTACTTTCATTCAATAATCATGCTTAAGGCACAACTCTCATACACTACTGGCCATTAAAATTGCTACACCAAGAAGAAATGCACGTGATAAACGGGCATTCATTAAACAAATATATTATACTAGAACTGACTTGCGATTACATTTTCACGCAATTTGGGTGCATAGATCCTGAGAAATCAGTACCCAGAACAACCACCTCCAGCCGTAATAACAGCCTTGATACGCCTGGGCATTGAGTCAAACAGAGCTTGGATGGCGTGTACAGGTACAGCTGCCCATGCAACTTCAACTTGATACCACAGTTCATCAAGAGTAGTGACTGGTGTATTGTGACGAGCCAATTGCTTGGCCACCATTGACCAGACGTTTTCATTTGGTGAGAGATCTGGAGAATGTGCTGGCCAGGGTAGGAGTCGAACATTTTCTGTATCCAGAATGGCCCGTGCAGGACCTGCAACATGTGGTCGTGCATTATCCCGCTGAAATGTAGGGTTTCACAGGGATCGAATGAAGGGTAGAACCACGGGTCATAACACATCTGAAATGTAACGTCCACTGTTCAAAGTGCCGTCAATGCGAACAAGAGCTGACCGAGACGTGTAACCAATGGCACCCCATACCATCACGCCAAGTGATACACCAGTATGGCGATGACGAATGCACGCTTCCAATGTGTGTTTACCGTGATGTCGCCAAACACAGATGCGACCATCATGATGCTGTAAACAGAACCTGGATTCATCCGAAAAAAATGACGTTTTGCCATTCGTGCACCCAGGTTCGTCGTTGAGTACGCCATCGCAGGCACTCCTGTCTGTGAGGCAGCGTCAAGGGTAACCGCAGCCATGGTCTCCGAGCTGATAGTCCATGCTGCTGCAAACGCCGTCAAACTGTTCATGCAGATGTTTGTTGTCTTGCAAACGTCCCCATCTGTTGACTCAGGGATCGAGATGTGGCTGCACGATCCGTTATAGCCATGCAGATAAGGTGCCTGTCATCTCGACTGCTAGTGATACGAGGCCGTTGGGATCCACCACGGCGTTCCGTATTACCCTCCCGAACCCACCAATTCCATATTCTGCTACAGTCATTGGATCTCGACCAACGCGAGCAGCGATGTCGTGATACAATGAACCGCAATCGCGACAGGCTACAATCCGACCTTTATCAAGGTCAGAAACGTGATGGTACGCATTTCTCCTCCTTACACGAGGCATCACATCAACGTTTCACCAAGCAACGCCGGCCAACTGCTGTTTGTGTATGAGAAATCGGTTGGAACCTTTCCTCACGTCAGCACGTTTTAGGTGTCGCCACTGGCGCCAACCTTGTGTGAATGCTCTGATAAGCTAATCATTTGCATATCACAGCATCTTCTTCCAGTCTGTTAAATTTCGCGTCTGTAGCTCGTCATCTTCGTGATGTAGCAATTTTAATGGCCAGTAGTGTATATTCAGTAGTCATCGCTTTTCACATCCCAAATAGCAGGACGACTTTCTACTTCACTTAAAAGATCTTCCATGTTAATCAAATCGAATCTCATGGCTACAATGTGTACAGTATAATGTACAATGAATGTTTCGCATCACTGTCTCAGAAATGACTGCCTGTCGGTTGGCAAATCTGCAACGCTATGTCTGTGATCTGTTTCCCAGTGTGAACACTCCAGTTCAAACTAATGCACGTCTGGCGGTGACTGCTGTAAACACAGTGACCCTGTCCGTCACATGTGGCGAGGGTGAGTCACTGCTGGGTCACAGTGTCTCGGTGAGGCACTATAGTGTCCCGGTATGAATGCTCCTGTTCAAACCTCTGTCGCTGACCGTCGCTGGGGACCGTCACCAATGTCGCAGTGTGAAACGGGCCTAAGAGTCACACAGCCAAAAATACCATATGACCCATTTTTTTTATTTCTTTTGTCCGCACTTAGACTGGTATATGGTTTTCTTATGGCTTCTGTCGATATTTTACTCCTTTTTTTGTCTTCTCTTTTAGCTTTTCTTGCTATGCAATTCCTGCATTCGAGAATTTACCTATATCCCACGGATGTAGGTTTCTCTTCTTCTTAAGCTGTCGCGGGGTAGAGTCTTGTACCACCTTGGTCCACGTGTTGTGTAGTACCTGTCCTACTTTGTGTGTGTGTTTGTGTATTTTAAACATATCTTATACTGTGCATTTTAGGTATGAATGTGGAACGAGATCAGCATTCTGTAGGTCTCTGTGGAAGCCCACGCGCAAGCTGTCCAGTGTATGACTACACAGACTGCTTGTCTACAGGCGAAGAGCTGATTCATGTCCGTTATCTGTCTCATACCCGAAATACATCTTAGTGCACTATTACACCCAGACAAATTTACGTTCCTTTCAACAGAATGCTGGTACACATGTTATTCCATTATGGCTGTTAACTACAATAAAACTCACTGTTGAATCGTAATTTACTACTATTTGCGCAAACTAAGTTGACGTTCGGTGTGGTGACTGATGGGAGCGACAGTAAATGGGAAATGCCACTCCCACCAGCCATCACGCCATGTGTCAACGTAGTGTGCACGGACTTTTCTTTTTATTACATTTCCTTACTTGGACATAACTTTTGTTATGTCACTGCATCTTGTCCTCCCTTGCATCACGGACGATTCATGTTACTCTCACTAAGAATAATTTGTTGCATGAAGTAACTTGCTTAAAACAAACAAACTGAGATAAGATGTGGCGGAGTTCTGCAGTATGTCGTATGTGTCAAGGAGGGTGTGGCATCCTGTATCCAGAACTCAACACATTGCTGGTGACTATAGTAACGGGTCGACTGGTAATTACTGTTGATGAGCTCATATTGGCGCTGAAGCGAGCCAAGACCGACGCCAATAATGTAATGCGCCGGTTCACTGCGTAATAGCTAAACGCAGGACAGTAGTTGCGCAACCCGCGTATCTAGTAAGCTGTGTGGGTTGCTGCTGCTATGTGCCGCAGGCGATCCGTATTCTCTTCCCAAAAATAGAAACGATATTTGCTCCGTTTCTTTTCTTTTATTCTAATCGAAATACTGTGTTGAGTACCTATTATTCTATAATAAAAAGACTTATTACTCAATACCACTCACCATTCTTTTTGTTAGAGTAACTCAAACTCGTTTTTTCACTAGACACTGTGACGGTTGCTTTTTGTAATACGCTGCGCAACCACTTTTTCGAAACCCCGTAATTGTCTCCCATTTCCATGCAGCAGTTTAAAATTTGCCTCAAAGGAGCCTACAACCTAACGCTGTAATGGTGGAAAAGGGTGGCATCCTGCGACCTCACCCTCGGGCTAGGACACGCATTAAACAGCAAGACGTCGACACGTGCAAGAAAAAGGGCAGAGCTCAGGAGGTAACGTGATGTGTAAGATGGGTTAATGATGCCACACTGGCACCAAAATTAATCACACTTCTACCTAACGCCACTCCTCTGCGATGGGGAAATGCCCAGCACTGAAATCACACGGTCTTCTTATGAATGGCAGAGCAAAGCATTTCGGACACTGCTCTTAGTATCGACAAGAAAAGGCCTCAGGGGGATGCCACAAAGGGCGTCAATAAAACCACCCCTTCTCTTTGGGCGATGATTCCCACACATTTCGCTGTCGGAAACGACAGTTCGCATTGTGACGGGCAAAGGGACGACGTTCTTGACAACCTTTGACGCTGATGACAACCCCCGGATAATTCAATTCTTCTCTAAGGAGATCGTCGACCTGCAAATCAACTGAAAGTGACTGCACCCGTTTGGAGCATGGCGCGAACGCAATTTTTGGTCTGGTGCACAGGGTAAAACCACTGGGGTCCATTCAAAACCATTTGATGAAATTCGAAACGTGATCCGAAGCAGCAAAGTGAGTGTGTGCTTTTTCAGCCCTCCTGTTTTGCGCCATCTGTGGCGTGATCATGGGTGGCTACAACGCTGACATGTGCGTGAATAAAACGGCAAAGGGTCACTCTATGACCCCCAGTTCGGCAACACCCTCGGTGCAGACATGCAACTACAAACAAACTAATAATTAATTACGTAAGTTTTTTTTCATACCATAATTAAAACGTTATGACTACCCGTAGTAGTGGTGTAACGGGCCAGTTATTTTTTTCCTCGGCAAAATATTAAATTCAAATACCGGGTGGTTATAATTAAAGCGCAGCTACTCACAGACGTCCAGCCTGGGCTGTAATCATTGTATGTCGGCGAAGCTTCGTTGCTATTTTAATGTGTTAATGTGGAACCGAACGACGCTGGAAAAAAATTAGATTCAATTTTGGCCAGCAGATGCAAATCTGGTGCTGTAAATGTAAGAAATTCATATAACAATGTTTCCATATGTAATGGATTAGGAATGGGACGTGGACAGAAAAACGTCAAACAAGTGGTTTTATTATTAACTGCCGCTTACACGGTTTCAACTGTACGGCCAATGTGGACGTCGACGAGGTGCTGTACAAGGACAGATTTGGACCTGGTGGCCAAAATTGAGACTAATTTTTTGTTACACATTAACGCATTAGAATATCTACCAAGTTTCACTGTCATACGATATAGATACAGCTCACACTGGGTCTCCGTGAGTAACTGCACTTTAATTATAACCACCCGGAGTAAGTGAGGAATGGTATTAATTTCGGACTGTTGCTGAGTGAGGGGAGAAGGGCGGCAAGTGAGGAGAAATCCCTTTGTTAGTGCTTATGGTACACACGTCATGTGCACATCGAAAATTCCGCGCCACAGTACCGTATGAGGCACGTCACGTACACATCGAAATCTCCGCGCCACAGTACCATATCACACCACTAGAGGGACCAAAACAAAATGGTGCAGCCCACTGATAAGGTAGAGTACTGTGGGGTAATTGACATAGCGAGTAGGGTTTGCCAAGTTCCAAGACAAGCAGTACAAACTTATGGCCTACCATGAAGGGCAACAAAACGGGGCGCAGACTATCATCGAGGTACTGCTGTGCTGTAAGGGTGACTGTTGGTATCTCGTCGCTGTCCGGTCTCGGGACACATCTTCGCTGGTCATCAGGTCTCAATTCTAAGGGGGACACATCACTGAAGACAATTCTACTCCAGTCAGTGAGATGCCAAACCCAATCTTGGCTAGTAAAGTCGCCAGAACTCTCTCCAATTGGGAACGTTTGGAGCATTATGGGCAGGGCGCTCTAACCACCTCGTGATTTTGACTACCTAACGCGCCACTTGGACACAGTTTGGCACAATATCCTTCACGAGGACATCCAGCAACTCTGTCAATCAATGTCAAGCCGAATAGCAGTTCCTTAAGCGCTAGAGTTGGACCAACGCGTTACTGAATTGTAATCATTTGTTTGTCTGTACATATAGATCACATCTACCGTTTTCCGTCTCGTTTGAATAACTCCTCCTTGATGCGTCTTTTTTTTGTCTTAGAGTGTAGTTGACGGTGGTCAAAGGAGAGACCGGCAATAGCAAGAAGAGCGTTTCTGAAAATGATGAATTTGTTAACTTCTAATATAAATTTAAGTGTTACGAAACCTTTTCTGAAGGTATTTGTTTCAAATGGCTCTGAGCACTATGGGACTTAACATCTATGGTCATCAGTCCCCTAGAACTTAGAACTACTTAAACCTAACTAACCTAAGGACAGCACACAAAACCCAGTCATCACGAGGCAGAGAAAATCCCGGACCCCGCCGGGAATCGAACCCGGGAACCCGGACGCGGGAAGCGAGAACGCTACCGCACGACCACGAGCTGCAGACGGTATTTGTTTGAAGTATAGCCTTTTACGGAAGTGAAACGTGGACGAGGATAAACGATTCAGCCAAAAAGAGACTAGAAGCTTTCGAAATAAAGTGCTTCAGATGAATTCTGAAGGCTGGATGGGTAGACTGCATAACTAATGAAGACTTAATGAATCGTATTAGGGAGGAGAGGAATTTATGGCACAATTTGACTAAAAGAGAGGATCCAGATTCATTAAGGGATCGTCAGTTTGGTAATTGAGGGTAAAAACTGCAGAGGAAACCAAGACTTGAGTATAGTAAGCAGGTTTAAGTGGATGTAGGTTGGTCGGTTGGAGGGAGCAGACCAAACAGGAAGGTCATCGGTCCCATCGGGTTAGGGAAGGTAGTCGGCCGTGCCCTTTCAAAGGAACCATCCAGGCATTTGCCTCAAGCGTTTTAGGGAAACCACGGATAACCTAAATCACGGTATCTAGACGCGGGTTTGAACCGTCGTCCTCCCAAATGCGAGTCCAGGGTGCTAACCACTGCGCCACTTCGCTCGGTAAGTGGACGTAGGTTGCAGTAGTTACGCAGACATGAAGAGTCTTACACAAGATGGGCTAGCGGTGAGAGCTGCTTCAAACCAGTGTTTGGACTGAAGACCACAAGAAGAACAACAGCAACAACAACACACGATGACCACACGCCATTCCAATAGTGCCAGTCAATGCCGCCCTGTGGAGGCGACGAGGTGGGCTACTATGTCCACGGAACTCAATTTGGTCGGCACCTTTTCCTAAACCTAAAGTCTCCGTCTGAATATTGGTTGTCAGCAATTCTCTTTCTCCATTCTTTTCTGTTTCCTGTTAGTCTCTTCATTTCCTCAAGTGAGCCTGCTCCCACATCATATACAGGGTGGGCCATTGATCGTGACCGAGCCAAAATATCTCACGAAATAAGCGTCAAATGAAAAACCTACAAAGAACGAAACTTGTCTAGCTTGAAGGGGGAAACAAGATGGCGCTATGGTTGGCCTGCTAGATGGCACTGCCATAGGTCAAACGGATATCAACTGCGTTTTTTAAAATAGGAACCCCCATTTATTTTATTACATATTCGTGTAGTACGTAAAGATATATGAATGTTTTAGTTGGACCACTTTTTTCGCTTTGTGATAGATGGCGCTGTAATAGTCACAAACATTTGGCTCACAATTTTAGACGAACAGTTGGTAACAGGTAGGTTTTTTAAATTAAAATACAGAACGTAGTTACGTTTAAACATTTTATTTCGGTTGTTCCAATGTGATACATGTACCTATGTGAACTTATCATTTCTGAGAACGCATGCTGTTACAGCGTGATTACCTGTAAATACCACATTAATGTAATAAATGCTCAAAACGATGTTCGTCAACCTCAATGCATTTGGCAATACGTGTAACGACATTCCTCTCAACAGCGAGTAGTTCGCCTTCCGTAATGTTCGCACATGCATTGACAATGCGCTGACACATGTTCTCAGGCGTTGTCGGTGGATCACGATAGCAAATATCCTTCAACTTACCCCACAGAAAGAAATCCGGGGACGTCAGATCCGGTGAACGTGCGGGCCATGGTATGGTGCTTCGACGACCAATCCACCTGTCATGAAATATGCTATTCAGTACCGCTTCAACCGCACGCGAGCTATGTGCCGGGCATCCATCATATTGGAAGTACATCGCCATTCTGTCATGCAGTGAAACATCTTGAAGTAACATCGGTAAAACATTACTTAGGAAATCAACATACATTGCACCATTTAGCATGCCATCGATAAAATGGGGGTCAATTATCCTTCCTCCCATAATGCCGCAACTTACATTGACCCTCCACGGTCGCTATGTTCCACTTGTCGCAGGCATCGTGGATTTTCCGTTGCCCAATAGTGCATATTATGCCGGTTTACGTTAGCACTGTTGGTGAATGACGCTTCGTCGCTAAATAGAACGCGTGCAAAACATCTGTCATCGTCCCGTAATTTCTCTTGTGCCCAGTGGCAGAACTGTACACCACGTTCAAAGTCGTCTCCATGCAATTCCTGGTGTATAGAAATGTGGTACGCGTGCAATCGATGTTGATGTAGCATTCTCGACACCGTCGTTTTTGAGACTCCCGATTCTCGCGCAATTTGTCTGCCACTGATGTGCGCATTAGCCACGACAGCAGCTAAAACACCTACTTGGGCATCATCTTTGTTGCAGGTCGTGGTTGACGTTTCACATGTGGCTGAACACTTCCTGTTTCCTTAAATAACGTAACTATCCGGCGAACGGTCCGGACACTTGGATGATATCCAGGATACCGAGCAGCATACATAGCACACGCCCGTTGGCCATTTTGATCACAAAAGCCATACATCAACACGATATCGACCTTTTCCGCAGTTGGTAAACGGTCCATTTTAACACGGGTAATGTATCACGAAGCAAATACCGTCCGCACTGGCAGAACGTTACGGGATAACACATACTTATACGTTTGTGACTATTACAGCGCCATCTATCACAAAGCGAAAAAAGTGGTCCAACTAAAACATTTATATTTCTTTGCGTTCTACACGAATATGTAATAAAAATGGGGGTTCATATTTTAAAAAACGCAGTTGATATCCGTTTGACCCATGGAACCGCCATCTAGCAGGCCAACCATAGCGCTATCTGGTTTCCCCCTTCAAGCTAGACAAGTTTCGTTCATTGTAATTTTTTCGTTTGAAGCTTATTTCGTGAGATATTTGGCCCGGCCACTACCAATGGACCACTCTGTGTGATCTGTCTAGGGAACTTGCAGTCCAGGCCTTGAATCAGTCCTTCTATTACATTAGCTAGAAAACTATTGTCGGCGGTTGCCAATTCCTTGAGCTCTTCCATTCCAAACGGTTTGCAGCAGATATCTGTTCTGATCTATGCTTGATTCCACTGATACCGTACAATCCTTCTGAAGTTGAATTATAGGATTCCTGTAAGAAATTCATGTTTCAAATGCTGAAATCAGTTTCATTCATTACACAATATTTTGCGACCACGAATTGAGGCTCGGTAACAACTAAACACCGTAGAGGATAACAGATTTTAGAGGGATTGGGGTAGGGAGGAGGATGGGGGGGACGCATTTAACAATTTCAAAACTTCTACCGCATATGAACAAAGGAAGCTGCTGCGTAATATTCACATTCAGTTACATGGCTGTTTGAAAAGTAACATTTACGAAGGTGTGCTTAAAAATAATGCCTCCGAATTTTTCATTCTCAAAATCGGTTGATGTATTACATGTCATGCACATTACCCGGTCGACTTTCTCACTTCGCTGATGCAAGTTGCAACCCTCTGCCGCTATAGGGCCACGAACTGTAGCGGGTAACATGGTTGTGTGTAATGTAACTATGTCGGTGCGTGAGAAACAGTATGCTATAATCGAATTGAGTTTCTAATCGCATTAAACTTTGTCCATACATGGAGCATCCTCTCCTGCAGCATGACTATGCCACACCACACACGACCGCTGCGACATCTGCAACAATCCCGTGCCTTGAGTTCACTGTCGCCTACCATCCTGCATAGAGTCCCAACTTGGCTCCATCCGATTCTCCACCTGCGTGCAGAACTTTCAGAACACCTACGAGGACTTGACTTTGATAGGAATGAAGCGGTGCAAGCAGAGGTGAGGTTGTGTCTCCATCACAAATTCAATCATTCTACAATGACGGTATCACCAAACTGGTCTCTCGGTGGGAGAAATTTATTTCTCGCCTGAGTGACTATGTGGAGAAATAAATATGTGGACATGAAAAATAAAGACGTATAATGTTAATAAAGTTTATTTTGTTTCAAAAGTTTCAAGAGTTTTCACATAAAAAATCTGGAGGCATTACTGTTTAGCACACCCTCGTATCTAGCAGATGCTGGAGGTTAAAAGATCATGATCTACACACACAACTGTAATCCAAACGCATCACCTGAATTAATAAAATACAGGGTGAAAAGTATTTAAACCGACAAACTCTGTGAGGTTGTAGGGGACATCAAAACAAAAAATTTTTCCCTAATGTCTTTTTTTCCTATGAGGAGTATTTAAACCGGTGGAGGCCGTATTACGCTCTTCAGTTGTTAGAGGCCGTATTACGATCTTCAGTTGTTAGAGGGCGTATTACGCTCTTCAGTTGTAGGCAATTGCTTTCCACGAGTGCAGTAGTGCATTGTCTCTGTTGGGCCGGCCGGGGTGGCCGAGCGGTTCTAGGCGCTACAGTCTGGAACCGCGCCACCGCTACGGCCGCAGGTTCGAATCCTGCCTCGGGCATGCATGTGGGTGATGTCCTTAGGTTAGTTAGGTTTAAGTAGTTCTAAGTTCTAGGGGACTGATGACCTTAGAAGTTAAGTCCCATAGTGCTCAGAGCCATTTGAACCATTTGAACCATTGTCTCTGTTTTCTAATGGAGCGATACACCTGGAGTGAGTACACTGATATGGTTGGTGCGTACTACGTAGTGCACCACAACGGACGAGCTGCACAGCGGGTTTATCAACAACAATATCCTAATCGCCATATCCCGCATCATACGACCTTTGCTGCTGTGTACCAACGTCTGCGTAAGACCGGGTCATTTAGCAGATTACCTGGACAGGGACGCCGTCGCATGGTAAGAACGCTGCAATTTAAGGAAGCTGTCTTGCAGCATGTGGAGCGGGATCCTTCAATCAGCACTCGTGCAATTGCACGTAACGTGGAGACGAATCAGAGGAATGTAAGAACAGTCCTTCGACAGCAGTTGTTGCGTCCATTTCATTTACAGCGTGTCCACAACCTGGAACCAGTGATGGAATCTTCAACATGCAAAATTCGCATGTTTGGAGTGAAGATAACCCACATGCCACAGTTACTAGCTCTCATCAAGTGCCGTTATTCGTTAATGTGTGAGTCGGTGTTGTTGGGGACTGTTTAATTGGGCCGTATCTGCTACCTAGGCCATTAAATGGCAGGCACTATTACAATTTTCTCGCCAGAGCATTGCCAGAATTGCTGGAACACGTCCCGCTCCCTACAAGACAACGCATGTGGTTCCAACATGAAGGGGCGCCGGCACATTTCAGTCGTCGTGTGCGTCGATTCCTGGACCGACGGTTCCCAGAAACGTGGATTGACGAAGGTGGTCCTGTACCGTGGCCTGCTCGATCCACAGAAATGCCCCCTCTGGACTTTTTTGTGTGGGGAGAGATGCGCAACCTTGTTTACGCAACTCCTCTTTCATCAGAAGAGGTTCTGGTTGCCCGGATAGTAGCAGCAGCAGGAACAATTCAGGATACTCCAGGGGTTTTTGCCCGTGTCAGACAGAACATGATCCGACCTTTGTTTACGTGTCAATGGAGGCTTTTTGAAAATCTACTGTAACTGAAATTGGGTTGTGTTAATGTGTTGTCTCTTGGTCATAAAAAAATGGAAAAGTGTTTGTTGGTTTAATTAATTTGCTGCCAGAGAAATCTTCCTCTGCCGGTTTAAATACTCCTCATAGGAAAAAATGACATTAGGGAAAAATATTTGTTTTGATGTCCCCTACAATCTCCCAGAGTTTGTCGGTGTAAATACTTTTCACCCTGTATAATTCGGGATGTTGAACTTTTCTTAACTTAGAAAATATTGCAGACCCGCAAAAATCTAAGAGCAGTTTTGGAATCAGCACGAAAATTCCTTTGAGATGAGTCATTTTATACGTAAAATATAGGTTCTTTTAAATTTTTGGAAGATATTATTTTGCTAATGTCGCAGACAGGTTTCAGGGTGTAATAGTGGACTCAAGTATGATTGCTATCATTTTAATATGCAAAATAAGAGTATTTTCTGTCAGCCGATTGCTGTCTTATTTCGAAATGGCGGTTTCTGGCAATGTCGTCCAGTCTCAGATCGTCTATAGTACTTACAGAGCAGCCTGTCCTAACGGTACTATCATTTCACTGTCATTTTCAGATCATATGTCGTAGTTACAGAGTAACCATTCTTAATGGAATGCCACAGTGGACTGTCACATATGACAGTGAACTGATAGTTCCGTTAGGCTACTCCGTACCTACGACATATGATCTGAAGATGATCAGCATTGCCTAAAGCGAATTATTTTGTAATGAAATAGCGAACGATAGGCATAAAATAAGTCTATTTCCTATAAGTAAGGATAAGTCCCTGTGATAAATATGACCCGTTTTGACGTGCGTTAGTAGACATTTAAAAAATATTTCATATGGAACAGAAAAATTCTTGTTAAGTTAAATCGAATTTAAAATAAGAAAGAGCTAACCTTCCCCAAGCAGTTCTATAATTATACATATTTTTATATCTCGTATTCTGACATCACATGCCTTAAACTGGCGGGGAAAGTAATGACTTGCCATACATTTCGTGTAGACACCAAGCAGTACTTGATAGTGAGCTGATGTTGTGGTACGTGATGATGATAATAATGATATTGGTTTGTGAGGCGCTCAACATCGAGGTCATCAGCGCCCATACAAGTTCCCAATCTTTCCAGTTCCATTCTCGCCACTAACCCCCGGCGGAGAAAATCCCCGACCCGGCCGGGAATCGAACCCGGGACACAGCATAGTCTGAGGCACCATATCACGGATTGCGCGGCCCCTGACGCCGGAGGTTCGTGTCCTCCCTTTGCCATGGGTGTGTGTGTTGTCCTTAGCGTAAGTTAGTTAAAGTGGTGTGCAAGTCTAGGGACCGATGACCTCACATTTGAACATCCAGAGGTAGCAGCGCTAGCCACTAGACCACGAGCTGCGGACCATGTTGTGGTACGTCACGAGACCTACAATGCTTTTATTTTTGTGAAAGTCAACCAAATGTCGGGTGACAGTCATATGCGACTTCTATCAGATGTCTGGAAGAAAAAATTACTGAACTATGAAGACACATTGATAAAAGTCACGGGACAGCAGTATGCATGCACTTGTACAGATGGCGGTAGTATCGCGTATACAACGTATACAAGAGCAGTGCAGGGGCGGAACTGTGATTTGCACTCAGGTGATTCTTGTGAAAATTTTTGCAACATGATTATGGTCGCACGACGGGAATTAACAGACTCTGAAAGCGGAGTGGTAGCTGGAGCTAAACGCATGGGACACCCCATTTCGGAAATCTTTAGGGTATTCAATATTCCGAGACCCACAGTGTCAACAGTGCGCCGAGAGTACCAAATTTCAGGCATTACCTCTCACCACGGGCAAAGCAATGGCCAATGGCCTTCGCTTAACGATCGAGAGCAACGGCGCTTGAGTGCACAGAGAAGCAACACTACATGAAATAACTGCACAAATCAATGTGGGATGCACGACGAAAGTATCTGTTAGGACACTGCGGTGAAATTTGGGATTAACGGGCTGTCGCAGAGACGACCGACGCGAGTGCCTTTGCTAATAGCACGACATTGCTTGCAGCGCCTCTTCTGGACTCATGACAATATCGATTGGAGCCTAGACGACTGGAAGACCGTGGCATGGTCAGATGAGTTCCGTTTTCAGTTGGTAAGAACTGATGGTAGGGTTCGAGTGTGGCGCAGACCCCATGAAGCCGTGGACCCAAGTTGTCAACAACGCATTGTGCAAGCTGGGATGGCTCCGTAATATTGTGGGCTGTGTTTACATGGAATCGACTGAGTCCTCTGGTCCAACTGAACCGATCATTGATTGGCAATGTTTATTTTCGGCTACTTGGAGACCAAGCAAGGACGGAATTTTCGTAGATGACAATGCGCCGCGTTACCAGGTCACAATTGTTCGCGATTGGTTTGAAGAATACTCTGGACATTCGAGAAAATTGTTCAGATTGCCGAACATGAATCCTATCGATTATTTTTGGGACATAATCGAGAAGTCAGTTCGTGCAGAAAATCCTGCATCGGCAACACTTTCGCAATTATGGACGGCTACAGAGGAAGCATGGCTCAGCATTTCTGCAGGGGACTTCCAACGATTTGTTGAGTCCATGCCACGTCGAGTTGCTGCACTAGGCCGAGTAAAAGGGGTCCGACACGGTATCAGGAAGTATCCCACGAGTTTTGTCACCTCGGTGTATGTTTTATTTATCAATACTGAACCTGCACAGCCGCGCGGGATTAGCCGAGCAGTCTAAGGCGCTACAGTCGTGGACTGTGCGACTGGTCTCGGCGGAGGTTCGAGTCCTCCCTCGGGCATGGGTGTGTGTGTTTGTCCTTAGGATAATTTAGGTTAAGTAGTGTGTAAGCTTAGGGACTGATGACCTTAGCAGTTAAGTCCCATAAGATTTCACACACATTTGAACACTTTTGAACCTGCACAGAGTTGTAAAACCTGACAACATAAGTCACAAGTGGACTTCGGATCAGAGACTTGGGACAAACTGCAGCCATAAAAATCATCACGCTATAGTGATGAAATCAAAAAGCTGGATTTATGGAGTAATGGTACTGTACTGAACGGGGTCTCAAACTTGATAAATGACCCATGCACAGGTGCTGCCCACCAGATATTTTCCATCCTCCTCCAGCACCACACCGCAACGCACAGTAATCTCCCGTCGCATGCAGGTTTCCGAGCCATAAAAGACCATGCGTCAGACAAGATTTTTCTCTTGTTTCCAATTTAATAATTTCTTTGGCTGTTTGGGTGATTTTTCCTAATTTAATTTTTGTGTTCCCTTTCTTGTGGATTTATATTTTTTGTGTTTTGGTCGTTACATTGACGTTCCTTGATGTAAGCAACACCTTTTTATTCCTATAGGGTGCTTTGTCCAGCAATTCTGCTCATTATGTCTTTTTTTGCAGTTAGTCTTCGTTTTCCTCGATGACAGCGGGCTCTATATAGGAGACGGCCCGCGGCAGCGGTCGCGTGGACAGGCGTGTGGCGACTATCGGCGACGCCCACGCCCACGCAGCTCTCGCCTTCCGGCGACCGTCGGAGGAAGCAGGGCCCGCGATACGCCAGAGGAAGCGTGGGCGCTGCTGCTGCTGCCGCCGCTTCCGGGCCTTCGTCTGCTCACAGCTCATCCAGCCCTTTCCATTCCAGAAGTGGAACTGTAGTGTTCTGCTCGGATCTACGCCTTTCGCGAGCTTTCTACACTAATCAGGCACGCTACATAGTTCACCTTACAGTTCCAATCACCGGACAAAAATATGACACCACCAGTAGAGAACACGTTAATGTAGTGAAATGCCCTCTCTGTGCTTGATAATGGCCTCAATTCAGTGAGGAAAAGAGTTCACAAGTTTCTTCAGGGAAGCCATATTCAGCTGATCACTAGATCCTGTAGGATTACCAAATTGCGGTGATGTTGCTTGCCACGTTTTACCAGCTGTTCCAAACGTCGAGTGAATTAGTGGATTACGACGAACGTATGTGTACAGCCCTGTGAATACGGCTGTTGTCACGCTGGAAGACGGGATTGTCCAAAGCGTAACCATTACGAAGATGCAGAAGGAAAGGAAATTCTTGGACGCCGTGAATGTTGAAGTTAACATCCTGGTTCATGTTCAAGGTGCCGGCCGCTGTGACCGAGCGGTTCTAGGCGCTTCAGTCTGGAACCGCGCGACTGCTACGGTCGCAGGTTCGAATCCTGCCTCGGTCATGGATGTGTCTGATGTCCTTAGGTTAGTTAGGTTTAAGTAGTTCTAAGTTCTAGGAGACTGATGACCTCAGATGTTAAGTCACATAGTGCTCAGAGCCATGTTCACGGTAACGCGAATGATTGGACCCCAGTCATGGTACGAAAAATATCATAGAATTATCTCCGACCTCCAACCATCCACAAACGTCTCACTGGGTCGTCGGTTCACTCCATGCCTTGTATCATTTGAGAAGAGGCACACTCGCGAGTCGTGGGACCATCTACACTCCCTTACACGATCAGCTAGTGCCCAGTTTCTATGCTGTTTATTTCATTGAGGCTTGCAGCTCTAGGGGCCGCTGTGAGCAACAGCCATTTGCGAGATCTCCGACTCGGCCTGCATGTAGTTCCATTCGCAATGTTCGCTCGGAAACTACATGAGACAGACAGCACTCACTGATAGCTGCAATTCCCGTCGACTTTGAGACATATCGTCATTAACAAGGCGTGACACTTACCTCTGTCGATTAGGACTTTTTTAGGGCCACTGTTCTTACCCAGTTACGTAGCTCCTTGTGGGGATGATTACTTTCTGTCCGATGCGCTTATATGCGTCCTTCTTCTGAGACTACTCAGTCTCTTCTGTAGGAATTTCTGAAGTATTTCCAGCGGCGGAAAAGATAAGCTAGGTAACGACTTACCAATCACCTAACGGTTGCGTCTGAATCCCTCGCGCTAAAGATGTGAGTCGAATTACAGGACGCGCCTGGATAGTTCGTCCATCGAACAGTTGATCTTTCCAGCAAACCGAACTTTTCACTTACATTGTACGGCTTAGATAAGCTGCTTAGTTGTTTGTCTGATCAGAAGTCTAAGGCCTGTGATTCTTCAGTTTCTCCTGGCGCATTTGTTGATCTAACAATCCACGTGTGTACCGTCGGTTCATAGTGTCCAACGGGCACAATATTTCGACGGCTCAGACATGTCATCATCGTCAGGACTGAGCTTCTCCGTTTTTCTTTTTTCCTCTCCTCGTTTCATCCCTTTCTCTGAAAGAGGAAGGCGGGCTGCTTCAGTGCTTCACTACACAATTCAGCCAATGTTTATGTAACTAGTATATACTGTTGAAAGGTTGTTTCTTTCGTTCACTTGTTGGCGAGGGGAAAAGGAGGGGGGATTACTGTATCTCCCATGCGCGTGATCCACTTATATCCCATCTTTTATCAAGCCATTCCCTCCACGAATCGCACCCGAGGACACGCGTCGGAGGCCACAGACGCGATTGCGTCGGCTTCTGTGGTAGCGTCTTTTTATAAGGGGCAGTCAAATGAAAACCGAACATCCGCCACAACGGGACCATCGAATGGTTCAATTCAAAGTAATCACCACACAGCCGGCCGGAGTGGCCGAGCGGTTCTAGGCGCTACAGTCTGGAACCGCGAGACCGCTACGGTCGCAGGTTCGAATCCTGCCTCGGGCGTGGATGAGTGTGATGTCCTTAGGTTAGTTAGGTTTAAGTAGTTCTAAGTTCTACTAGGGGACTGATGACCTCAGAAGTTAAGTCCCTTAGTGCTCAGAGCCATTTGATCCATAATCACTACACGTGTTAAGACATTTATATCACTGGAAGACGAGACGTTCAATTCCTGTTTCGTAAAACTCGAACGGCAGCTGACATATCCACAACCGCATCCACAGTTGCATTCCTCGTTCGATTGAAATCGACGTCCGCACATGGCGAAAGATCCGGACCGTACGGAGGATGTTGCAATATTTCCAACCAAATCATTGAAGCAGAGTCTTCGTCGGACTGGCAGTGTGTGTACGTGTGTGTGTGTGGGGGGGGGGGGGGGGGAGGGGGGGTGCGGCCGTTATCATGCAACAGGATGATTCCGACCGGCAGCACTCCTGGGTGTTTTGGCTTTATGGCGCGTCGCAGTTTCTGCGAAGTATCTTCACAGTGCTGCGCACTGACAATGGTTCCACGCTAGAGGAATTCGTCCGCAGCTCGTGGTCTAGTGTCTAGCGTTGTTGCCACTGGATCACGGGGTCCCAGGTTTGATTCCCGGCCGGGTTGGGGATATTCTCTGCCCGGGAACTGGTTGTTTGTGTTGTCCTCCTCCTCATCTTCATCATTTGTGACAGTGGCTGGATTGGATTGAGTAAAAATTGGACAACGTAAAAATTGGGACTTTTTACGGGCGCTGATAACCGCGTAGTTGAGCGCCCCACAAATCAAACATCATTGTCATCATCACGCCAGAGGAACTCGACGAGCAGAGGGCCGCTGCAGTCCAAGCAGAAGGTCATTACGACCTTACCGGACCTGTGCGAACAGCTTTGGATTGCTTTGGCGGGGAACATGTGAGAAGTTTCCGCTGTTGGCTTTGCCATTTGCTCTCGGGCTGTCGAAATGCTGTCGGACAGAATCATCCTGTTGCACGATACCGCCCGCACCCACATTGCCAATCGCACGAAGGCTACGCTTCCGTGATTTGGTTGGAAACCACAGCAACAGCCTCCGTACAGCCCGGATATGTCACCGTGTGTTTTCCACATCTTTGGCGGACTGAAGAAAGCGACACGTGGACATCGGTTTCATAGGACGAGGAAGTACAAGAATGGGTGTGATTGTGGGTGCCTCAGTGGCCGACAGCGTTCTACGAAACAGGAACTGATCATCTCATCTCCAAGTAGGATAAATGTCTTAACGCACATGGTGATCACTTTTGAATGGAACCATTCCATGGTCCCGTTGTAGCGGGTGTTCGGTTTCATTCGATCCCCTCGTAGTTTCTCTGTCCGTCCTGCTCGCCAGATCTTTGTGTTTGCAGGGAGCGTGTCTTTTTAGTTAGACCCTCTCCTGGTTCTCAAGCCTTGCTGAGATTATAGTCGCAGTCTCTGTTGAAGAGATTTTCCCTGGTGCCAATTTCGATAGCTTCTCTAACAGCAACATCTGGGGCTCATTTCGTCTGTTTACCTGACGATGGCGACTTGTCTGATCGCCGAAATATTGCGCCCGCTGGACACTATGAACCCGCAGTACACTCGTGGACTGTTCGATCTAAGGGCTTTTCGTTTCCTTGAAGCAACTTACCATACGGCCAGAGTCTATGTGAAAGCAAACATCTTTGAACTGTAAAACACGTAAACATTGGAAAGTGTGTAGTGACGAATACCTGGAGTTCGCTTATGGTAGCATACAGCTATCGTATTCACACGGATATTCAGTACGTACACCTTCCGCATACATACAGAAATGTGAATAAATGCTTTCAGTGTCACAGCGCTGTCTGCCAAATAGACAACGAATGTGTATGTCACAAACAAATCCAACATTGTAAAAGCACCCCAAGCCGTCTGAAGATGTTGGCACGACATTGAAACGCTTGCTGGCGTTAAAATAAAAATAAAAGCTTCTGAAATACCAATGGCTATTAATAATTGTTTGTATCTTTAGAGTCGCAGTCCTTAACAAACAGTCCATCATGCGCGACATATTTCTGTAGAAACATCCAAAGTCTTTATAATTTAACGCTCACTTTTAGTTAATGTACTTGCCTACATTTTCCACTCTTCAAATAGTAAGATACTTACGCCGTTCTTGCCACAAGTAATAACCCTCCATTCTGTGATAGTTTTGGCAGCAAAATACCAAGTTACGTACTTTAGCTACTCAGTCCTCTGTGATGTTTTGTCATTTGGAATAATTAATTTTGAAGCACATTTCTGAAAACGCTCTAGTCAGTTAGATACTGTCACAAGGTTAAGGACTTGTGTACTAAAACAGTAAGAGATACGTTTTAGCCCTTAGATCGACATAATTATACGACAGAGAAGAAGAGTCGGAATTTGTGCAGTAACACTGCCTCTTTCAACGTTTGATATTTACATTTACTACAACAACAGACCAACCGACAATGTGCCTCAATTGGATGTGCCTTGTGAAAACCAAAACTGTCGATATTCATCCTAAACTACGTGCTTACGATAACGTTATAAATGGATTTTGGACGTAAATGGGGAAAATGGTTGGCCTCTAAGGAAATTCGGCACGTCGTTTTTTGCTTTATTTCTCCACTTTTTTGCCCTCCGACCATCCCGTTTCTCTCTTTAACGCTTACCGAAAGAGAATGTTTGTAGCCTTGGGCGTCGCCCGAACGGGTAAACCTTTCCTTTAGCTGACGTCCCCGTTTACTCATAAGATGTTAAACATCTACGAGCAACTATACAGGGTTGTATGAGGAGTGACTCAGTCACAGTTTTTCTCTTTTTTGACGCGTTGTATTGCTACGTCAATGCTATATGTCAAGAATCTTCAAGCAAGTTAACTGTTGGGGTCAACTAGAACTTCATATGGGATCCAGGGAGTGTAATCATGTAATGTACACAGGTTTCCATAAAATAGGAAATAACCACAAATGGTTATAGATACTGAAAATATAAATCGATGCCCTGATCAATGGAGATGGGCAGGATAGAACCAGGTCAAACTCGAAGGCGATCAGGTGTTAGTTCAATAATCATTCATAGGCTGTGGCAACAATTTATAATCACGTATCCGATAACTGGGAGGTTTCGTCACGTAAGGCCTGGACTATGCTGTGAATCGATGACAAATTGGCTGTGATGCGCTCACAAGAATATGACAGTGATCCCGTCTCAACTATAGCCTGTTCTTGCTGCAGCCGCCGCAAGGGTGATATCATCGATACTGCGCGTGTAATGCTACGTACACGTTGTCATTGCCTGTTCCACTCATCAATCTTTACAGGAGAAAGATGACGCTCCTATTTAACGCTGGCCGACAGATGATTTTAGGACCAAGAGTGAGTGCTGATTTAATTTCCACTGTGACGGCAGATGTCTTTTGATTTGACAGATAGCCCGTACTCGTTAGAATCGATAAAACATCAATGTGTGTGGTGTGACGTATTTTATAACGTATTTCCTTGTCTTTAGTGAGGTATGGTAAAAGAGTGTGGGCTCACAGATTACCGACGGTATACTAGCGCTGTCGTTAAGAAGAGAGTAAAGAGTAACGGGTTGTGCTGTTGTGGTTAACGGCCGCCACCTCTAAGACGTCGCATTGGTGATAATTTCGGGCACGTACCCACTCCGGGTTGCAAAAAAGAAAGTCACACTCATTAAATAGTTGGAAGTGTTCATTCAGGGAGTACACTCACTGAGCTTGGACATCAGAGAAACAGTCACAGTCTTTAAATATTTGGGAATGTGCGTACCACCACGTAAAAGAAGTGGAAAAGACAGATGTCAGACTAAGATTCATTGTAAGAATCCTCAAGAAGTGTTGTCTGGTAGCGAAGGAGGTAGCTTTCAAAACTGTCGTTAATTGTTGCTCCGCAGTTTGGGGTCCTTACCATACAGGACTGATAGCGGAAACAGAGAATATTCAAAGAGAGCAGTGCGTTTCCTTACGAGTTCGCTTAGCAAGCGCGATGTCACGGAGGAGCTAATTCAGCTCTAGTGCCAGATACTGCAAGGGAAGCTTTATGTATCAAGTAGCTGCTTACAATTCAAATGCGGAGAACGCTCGTTCCTAGAAGAACCGTCCAACGTGTAACTTCCTTACATATACCTCCTGAGAAGGCTATGAACAAGAAATTAGAGTTCCGATCTCACGCCGAAGTTTAGGAGCAAACGTTCTTCCCGCGCGATCATGAAGGGGTGAAGTGTAATGGTACACGCAATCTCCTCCGCCACACGCTGTAATGTGGCTTACGGAGAACGGATGAAGATGTAGATGTAAGTGATCGGGCTAGCCAGACCAGACTGGCACAATCATTTTGTATATTTCAAACAATGTTCATGTTTTTTATGCTGCTATATGTATTCCACCGTTCAACCAATTTTCGTAGGTATCTAAGTTGACGTTATTGTTTCCAATATGTGTAGAAACCAGTGTTCATAGATGTCCTAAGCGAAAGCGTGAAAGATTTACAAACTTCCGGACCAGCGCTTGTTAATCTCAATGAATGTTTGAGGTGTGTCAAGAAGTCAAATTCCGACCGCTGGGAACAGAGCTATCCGGAGTAGTGTTAGTAATGAGAAGACTGTGAGGTCTGTCTGTGTGTGTGTGTGTTGTGGTCTTCAGTCCGAAGATTGGTTTCATGCTGCTCTCCACGCTAGCCTATCCTGCACAGGCCTCTTCATATCTATATAATTACTGCAGCCTACATCTTTTTGGACCTAATGACTGTATTGGTCTCCCTCTACAATGTGCAGTCCCAAAATTTCCCTCCATTACCAAACAGACATTTCCTTTTTGCCTCAGGGTGTCTCCCAGCGATCGATCCCTTCTGGTAGTCAAACTGTGCCATAATTTTCTGTACTCTTCAGTTCAATTCAATACCTCCTCATTCGTTATTAGACCTACCCATGTAATCTTCAGCATTCATCAGCAGCATCGCACCTAAAAAGGTTCTATCTCCTCCTTGTCTGAACTTTTCATTATTTGGTATAAAGGGTAGAGTGAATCATTGGAGACTGGACTCTTTGCAGATTCCACGTCTCCTCAATCAAATACCGGGCGAGCTGCCAATGTGGCGGAAGGGATTATAATTGACAATATTTGGGGGAGATATCTAGCTTACAAACTTTCCGAAAACCTTGGCAGCAACCGGAGATTTCGATCTATTTCTTCATTTATTTATGGGACAATGTATTCCAAATAAAAATATGGAAGCCTAGAGCATTCTGAGGTAACCGTTTATGACTGTAAGTTAGTATAGTCGATGACTCGCTAGACAAGATCAGAGTGTCTACCCTGATTACTGATCGAGGAGAATAGTTTAGTTAGTGTACTTTTCATCTCTGCTCCAAGGAGTAGTTAAGGCTGTTGTAGATTCGGTTCATTATAGAGCCTGGGTGTTTTATAGCAATATAACAGGCGAGCTGGTAATACAGTAGTGGAGTTGCAAATCTGAGATAATTGGGAGGGGTTACCACGTCCGGCATTTGCCTTCCAACCTCACGAAAAGTTTCGTGGAAACCGACGGGCAGAACCTGGTTTTAATTCACTTCGGAGGCAAGACTGTCCATTGCCCCAGACGACAACGAGAAATGTGAGTTTGTGTGTACGCGCGCGCTCGCTCGCGTGTGTGTGTGTGTTTATGTGTGTGTGCAACGAAAAGATTGTTTTGAGAGCTGATTACAAAACATTTCCGCGTCTGGCCAACGCCTGCGAGCTGCTCGATGGTGCCTCCCGCGAAGAGATCAACTGGTATTTACAGGCCGGCAGTGGCGCGACCCTTTTTATGCAGATGAGTCACTGACAGCGCCAGTTTATGGGCGTTTTTTGCGCCTGTGGGCGCTCCGATGGGACGTCCGCCGTAACGACATCGGGGGTGACGCAATCGTCGTGCCGGCTGGAAGCGTCTGTTGACACGCTTCCAAGGCGTCATCGGCGGGGAAGTAGCAGGAGCACACTGCCTCCCGATTGAAAACGAGAGACACTTGGTCTTAGTCATCTTGCAAAATGCCGACAGAACTGAACCTGTACAACACTGGGCATACAGGTTCTGCATCACATCAGAACTAGGAAGAGTTAGACGAGAGGGTTTGCTGCTAGGCGCTGAACACTGTTGTTATATGCATTCATTTGCCGCTTTACTTCCTCACAGCGTTCCTTGAACTTCAGGATACGGCCCAGAACAGGTAGTGGGAAGGCTGATTTGGCGCTGATCTACATAACACCATCTTACTGTCAACATTTTGTTGGATGTCTAGCTGAGTTTCTGCTTAAGGGATTGCTTCTGTCACATTTTTCTCCACTGGTTCGGTGTCCAGGCTCTTTCCTCAGATCCACGGCGTTTCTAGCCGCCAGCACTGAAAAGTAGTGCGACTAACGCGATGAAGCAAAATTACTCAGAGTGAACTCCACCCCTCGACCATCAAGAGCCTTAGCCAAGTTAGGTGATGGAACTGGTCGTTAAAAGGGCAACCTACTGCAATGGGGACTACTTCAACCAGGAGATGATCTTTGGAGCGCCCATGTGCTGTACAATGTCCAGTTTACTGCACTGCTCCTTTGTCTTTCCTCTATCATAACCAATGAACCATCGAAATACAAAACAGCTGATGGATATTTCAGAAACACTTTATGAAAATTTTTCGTCGTTTAGAGAGAAGAATTTGTCTCCAACTGTATGCGAATGGCGTCTCTCTATAATGAATATTTCACTCCGCAATGGAACGGAGTCTGTAATAAACTGGATCGGAACTACGTCCCAGTTTTTACCTTTCATGAGTAAATTCTTTTCTCATCGAGCCGTCTAAGCACGCCTCCGACGGAACAACTCGGAGCTTCAATCTGCCATTACATCTCTGCCACCCTCCCCAACGTCACAGAACTCTCTCGCATATACTGCTGAACTGCCATCCTAGGAGAAAATATCTGACTGAGAATGGTTTGAATAAAACTTTGCGGTTCCTTCTAGGATGCCTCCTACAGACTGTAACCGGGTGTAAGCTGTAATACAGTACTGGGTAAATGAGAGGGCAGAAGCAGATTGAGCTCTGGGTAGGATCCGCAAGTGTGCTCAGATGCTCAGCTGGTAGGAGCATTTCTCCAGAAGTGTAAAAGACTGGATGCGAGTCCAGATTAATTCGTCAGTAAATTCTGACTTGTTCTCAAGATCATTAGGGCTAATAGCTCTGGAGTGTTTCGTATAAAATTCGAGTATTTGTTCATCATCAAGTCGCGTGACTTTCTTATTGGACAGCTTACGTATCAAGCGTATTAAGGACAACTTTTAGTACATGCACCAGGCCCCCACAACCGCGCGAGTGGTCGACTGTGACGAGCGGACAAATTGAATAGCTGGCCGGCGGCCATTAGAGTGGTAAACTGACGCACGGAGTTCGAATGTTTATACATCGCTTTTGGTTATAAAATGCCTTCCCTAGAGTTAGGTCACAAACATAATGCCTCATTTAAATACTTTACTACAATATAGTTTTTAATTTATGAACAAACAGCAACTAGCCACTGTTTATGAATTTATGATACGTAGTACATCGAATCTGCCGTAGCTAAAAGTTATGCACTGGACCCCTAGCATTTTTCGTAGTTCATTTACGATAGAGGTACGCAAAGTGCATCAAAATACTCGAAGATTTGCCCACTATGTTAATAGATATTTTCTGACTCTACCTTGCTTTAGATTTTATGACGAAAAGTGCGTTATACATGGCGTAGTGCTTTGGCAACTCACGACCAAATTATCAAGTTACAACCTAACCTAGACCATGAAAACACTACCGATCAGCCAGCTACAACAAACAAGACTTCAGGCAGGCATCCAGTATCGATTAGTTGTGACTAATGCGATTTACTTTCGAAGATGTACACTTCAGTTTATATGTGTGGTTTTTTCATATAATAAATAAAACTCAACAACTGTTCCATCGAGAGAAGTTGTGAAATCAGATTACAATTACACACATTCAGTTGCATTTTATAACGATAAAAAGCCTGCTAACTCAAATTTCGTGTTGCTTGCAACTCAACTTTTATAGTTAAAATAAAATGTGGTTCACAAAGAAAAATTTATCATCTGCTGTATATGGTCTGGAAAACGAAAGATGGATGGAACAGCATCATCTTTCAGCTTTCTGCGATTTACGTAATTTTCAAGGAAACAACTTTCTTCAAAATGATCGGAACATATAAAATGCTATTCTGTCGGTCGGAAATCTTGCCTCCTGACAGCGTGTAACCATTTTTGTAACAGCTGTGCTTTTGAGAAAGGAAACCTGCAAATATATGTACAGACATTATGCTAATACCGTGTTACAAAAACATTTGTTAAGCAAATGCACTGACATACAAAACAACTTAAAATATCCACATATCTGTGAAATGTAATATTCGTTCCTTTCTCCAATTTATTTGTACAATTAATCGCTGTACAACTCTTCACCATTGTACTTCTTTTGATTGGAACGTACAGACGGTAGAATTACGAGTAACAAATACTGTATGTACGTCCCAACAAATATACATCGTTGAATAGGGTCTTCATAAACAACAATACTAGACAACATATCAGACTACAACCACTATAATGGCGTCTAGCCCAAGGTTCAATTTATCCCGCGACTGCAGCGCCATCAGTGAGTCTAGTTATTTTTTACAAGGTCTTTGACATGCACCTACAGGATTGTGTTGTGCTTTTGTTGTTGATGATGAGAGAGTGAAATCCGTTGGCGACACATAGTTTTATCTTTTCTAATAGCATCAAGGAGCTGCTGCCGAACTTGACGTCTCCATTGACATACGGATCATTATTAACAATGTCTCATCACACTCCCTGAGAGACTGTGAAGATGATTCGAATTTAACCTAGCGCACTCTTCCCTGATTAAAAGCTTACACCATCACACAGCTGCCGCTATACCCTCCCCCACAGCGTTCTTATCACCACTGAGGAATATGGCGGGAGAACGTAAACAATTATGAAAGACAACAGAAATGGAAAGCCCTCGTTCAATGCAAGACGACTTGCCTTTATAGCGATCATGAAATCTAGATAAAGAAGACTGTTTATCCGCGCAACCAACAATACTCCCCATGGCGCATATCTTTTCCACAGTGGAACACCGCTCCTCCTAAAGGGCCATTAAGTGACGCAATCCTCGTGATTGAGTGGAGTGGGATTCAAATTTCCATCCGGGCTTCCTGACCCAGATTTTCAGTGGTTTCCCTAAATGTTTAAGGCAAATGTCGGAACGGTTTCTTTGAAAAGGAAACTCTCTATTTCTTTCCCTGTCCTTTCCCAGTCCGAAGTTGTGGTCTGCCGGAATAATCTCGCTATCGACGTGACGTTATGCGACAGTGTTCTCTCTTTGGACTCCACCTAAAATTATTTAACAGTCCTCATTAAATATTTGGAACAACTGTGCCTGTGTGACTCACTGTAACAAATGGATGATATACGGTCACCAGATTGATGTTACTCGACGATTCCTCAGCAAGAGTAACTGCTTACTTAAATCAAAATATTACTTACAGATATGCCTTGGATCAAGGGTATCGGTTCGATACTACTTGCAGGGCTGAACAGCATTATTGTCCAGTTAAAAGACTCCAGAGCTTGTAGGTGACTGATTATAGCACCATACAATTCTCTATTTGCGTTCGTCGTGGAAAAGAATTTGTGAACACAGGAAGCCCGGTTAAAACTGCGTATACTCCTCATGAATTCCACGTGAAAGTGATCAGAAAGAGGCACAAAATTTCGTCAGGTGTGGGGGATATAATACGAACATTGGTGTAGGTGTTTTGTTGCCCACGGAGGGTTTACCTGCATTCTGCAATATGGACTGTGGGGAGACGGTGAAACTGGGTGCTGTGGGATCTTCAGAGTCGGGTGCGGCGCGAATGTTGTCAGAGTTACAGAAAGCGAGTATGACATTTCCATGAATGATCGTGAAAGCGCTACTGAACGGTAATCAGTGCGCATTTCTTGTTACGACTAACTTGACTAAATGTTGAAGCTCATCTTTCACGGAGTTGGCTGTTCCGACACGTCTGCTCCCTACGACTGTCCGCCCAGAAATGCTTTTGTGCAACCATGGAAACGATTGGTCTATTTGGACAGTTGGTTTCAGAGAGTCACCTGCATTCGGCTCTTCTCATGTTGCCAACCCAATTATCGTCTGTAGACTCGTTTTTCTCGCGCTTTTAACGCAGGAACGACAGAAAAACTTGTCTCTTTTAGTTTTCCTGGTAAATTTGATTTGTGCAGAAGGGCCGTGACTCACATCATCTTTCTGTTCCTGGCCGAATTGTGTCGTCCACTCTATATTATGATGTTACTTTGTTATCTCTCTCAGTCATGTCATGCCTGTTTTACAACTATTGCCGTAAATATGGAATGCTGCCTCATTAGCGCTTATCTGATTTTTTTTTAATTCGCGCTGTTAAAACCAAATCTTCATATTGTTGCCAAGATACCAATCTGATTTGCCGGTCCCTTTGTGAAATATTTGCAAAGATAAGGAAGATTTCTTGCAAACATTGCCTCAGGAACGTGATTTTCTGGAATCGTGCAGCAAGAAACAAAAAGATGCAATGTCCCGTCAAGGATCACATCATTTGAGACCGATCCAACCTCGGATTGGACAGTGATTAAAGCAGAAACAGGCCACGGCCTTTTTAAACGTGTTATCATGACATTCTTCTTTAGGGAAACGGCAGAAAATCTATATCTTAATGGCAGATGGGTATTTTTGATTTGGCAGAAGACGAAAACTGATTTTTAAATGATTAATGTTGTGATCTAAAGGTACCGCATTAGTGACTACGTAATGCTGAAGACTATGCTTCATTTCCCACTAAACCCCTCTGCAATAACAACTTACAAAATGGTTCAAATGGCTCTGAGCACTATGGAACTTAACATCTAAGGTCATCAGAACTTAGAACTACTTAAACGTAACCAACCTAAGGACACCACACACATCCATGCCCGAGGCAGGATTCGAACCTGCGTCCGTAGCGGTCGCGCAGGTCGAGACTGTAGCGCCTAGAACCGCTCGGCCTCTCCAGCCGTCAACAACTTACACTGATTAGCCAGGACATAATGACCACCTACTTAATAGCCAGTATGTCCACCTCTGGCATGGATAATCGCAGCGAAATGTCGTGGTTTGTAAGCAATGAGGCCTTGCTAGGTTGCTGGAAGGGTGGCACCACATCTGCACACACAAGTCACCTAATCGCCATGAATTCAGGTGGGGGGGGGGGGGGGGGGGCGCAATGAGCTCTGATGTCACCTTAAATCACATCCCAGACGTGTTCGATCAGGTTCAGATCTGGCGAGCTGTGGGGGGCCAGCACATCAATTGGAGCTCGCCACTGTGTTCCTCGAACCACTCCATCACACTCCTGGTCTTGTGACATGGCGCATTATCCTGCTGAAAAACGCCACTGCCGTCGGGAAACATGATAATCATGAAGGTGTGTACGTGGTCTGCAACCAGTGGATGATAATCCCTGCACGAGCTCAACTGAACCCAGGGAAGTCCATGTGAATGTTCGCCATAAATTAATGGAGCCGCCGCCAGCTTGTCTCCGCCCCGTAGTACAGTTGTGAAGAAGCTGATCCCTTGGAAGACGACGGATTCGCACCCTCCCATCGGCTTGATGAAGAAGATATCGGGATTCGTAAAACCATGCAACACACTGCCACGGCGCCAACGTCCAGTGCAGATGTCATGTGCCCGTTTCAGTCGTAGCTGCCGATGTCGTGGTGCTAACACTGGCACATGCATCGTTCGCCGTTAGGAGCGTTCGGTGTACCATGTGTTCAGACACTCGTGTACTTTGCCCAGCATTAAAAAGTATCGTGTTAGTTCCGTCACAGTTCGCAGCCTGTCCTGTTTTACCAGTCTGCCCAACCTACGACGTCCGACATCTGTAATTAGGGGTGTCCGCTCAAGCCGACGGCGTCTGGACGTCGTTCCACCTTGGTTTCGCCACGTGTTGAAGGCACTCACCACAGCGCTCCTCGAACACCGGAAAAGTCGTGAAGTTTCCAAAATACTCGTGTCGAGCCTCCGGGTCATAACAATCTGCCCTCTGTCAAACTCAGAGAGATCACAAGCCTTCCCCTTTCTACGTACAGACAGCACGATCACTGATACTACATGCACCGTGCGTGTGTCTGACGCAATCATTTCTCGCCAAGTGACGCTGCATCACCTGGAAGGGTTTATATCGACAGCAGGTCGGTGTCATAATGTTCTGTAACGGAGTAACGAAGAAGAGCAACATCGCTGATGGTTAGCTTCCTCCACATCTCAAGATGGTAATTGCTTTCCATGCAGGCTTTTTTTCACATTTGCAGACACAAATGGTAAAAGAAGAATGTTGTGACGGGAAAAATCTGAGTAGGACATTGCAAAGGCATGAACAAAGAAAAGGACACATGGAGTGCGCGATTAAATGGCTGTAGAGGAATCAAATACGGAAAAACAATAGATAAAGAAAACGTGAGACTGATTAGGGAATCACCAAAGTATTGGTATAACTTGTTTGGAAGATTGACCGATATTATCAGCTGCTTAGCCTTACATAATCTGGCATTTAAAGCCCACAGAGAATCCCTTAATAGCGGAAACAGAGGAAATTTTGTAGACCTATTTAAACTTTATTCAAATATGATCTGACGCTAAAAGAGCATTTGCAACGTGTTAATGAAAAGCAACTTTGTCAATATTATCTGAACCACGAATGAATTAATTATATTAATATCCAAATCTGTTATTAACGAAATTATAACAGAGTATGGTTTCATGCTCGATTGTACCGGGAATGTGAACTGTGCGGAACAGATGTCTATAATGAACATTTCGTTGTGTTTATTGCCGTCGCAGAAACAACGGGAGAATATTTAATAAATACCATTTTAAAGTAACTAGAAAATAATGGCCTAGACATCCAAAACTGTCGAGAAAAGGGATATGTTAATGGCGCCAATATGGTTGGTATTAATAAAGGTATCAGAAGAAGAATATTCAATATTAATTCACGATCATTCTCCATGCTGTGCGCGGCCGACCCACACTCTCACCGAGTACCATCATGACAAAACGAACAGACACCAGGCAATCATACAATTGATTCGCCTGGATGGGCAATGGATCCACCTTCTTCAGTGCTGATGCACAAGTACGTCCGACCTCCGGCAGGAATTTCTGAGTAGCGAGCACGGAGGAAATGGGCGGGGACTGCCACTGATGCCGCATATAGTCCTGATGCAGCTAATATCAATTGTCCCTTCCCTTTCCGCTCCTTTCTCTCCTCTCCTCATTCAGTTAGATCACATGTTTCACAGGTGCGGATTCCGCGTGGCGTTTGTTGTTTCAGAAATGTCCAAAACAACGGACACCACGAATTCATACAACACTTCTACAACTGGGAAAATATATTTCGGCTTCATCAATAAAGTTTTTGTGCTCGTTACAAAGTCAAGCAAGCTTTGGGATCTTATAAAAACGAAATTACAATTGGCATTAAAACCTCTGTCTGAAACAAGATGGGAAAGTAGAATCAGAGCAGTAAAAGCGATATTTTTGCAAATTGGTGATGTCATCGAAAGTGTGAATGACCTGAAAAATAAAACTAATGATTCTAAAATCTCTGATAGCGACTGCGAAGCAGTCTTGAACGAAATGTTAACTTCTGAGTTTATCGTTGCAATATACGTGTGGTTTGAGATTTTACTACGTGTAAACAACACAAGTAAACTATGACAATCGGTTCAAGTGAACTTGAAAGTAGCTGTTGATATTGTATGTTTATTTCGTGACTGGATTCAAGAATTCCATAATACAGGATTTGAAACAAGCATTGTACAAGCTCTATTGTTCATAGATAAAAGTAGTTACGAAGGAATAGCACAGAAAAAACGAATGTTCGGTTATGAACAAACTGATCAACCTACACAAGCTGTTGAAATGAAGTACAGAATTAACGTTTTTAACACAATGACAGATGCTGTAGCAGTCGACACTGAATGCTGATTCAAAGCGCTCAACGAATATTCTGAACGATTTCTTTTTATTATTTTTGATTATTTGAAATCTTTATTCAAGCGGGATCTTCTCAAGCATTGTACCGGTATTGATTTAGGTACAATACTTCGAGAAGGCGAAAATAGCGACATACAGCCTTTCGAACCTTATGAAGATCTCCTGCTTTTATAATACAATCCACTGGACTCAAAGACGCAAAACAACTTATTCATTACATTGTAGAAAATAATTTGGAAGGAGTATATCCAAATGTTTACATAAAGATGAGAATCATGCTTACAGTTCCGGTCAGTACAGAGAGAAGCTTCTCAAAGTTAAAATTTACCAAGACCCACTTGAGAAGCAAGATGAGCCAAGAAAGACTAACTGTGTTGTCAGTGCCATCAATTGAAGCGGAAGCAGCATGGGTAATAACTATGACGTAATCTTAAAAAAATTCAGTCAGTTGTACCCCGACAATATCGTCTGACAACATCGCGGCCACACGATTTGCAGCCCTATGTACTTCTACATTATCGGCCGGTATTGCCCCTCAGTATTTGCGGCAATATATTTCTGGACCCGGAGCGTTTACAAGAGTCCACATGATTGTCACAAAATGGATGACGCCGAGCTATTAGAAGTGAGTGCAGCTGTACTGCTTTTAATCACACAAGGAATCAAGTCTGAAAGAACAAGATAAATAGGGATTTGCGGACATGTTCTTTAAGTAGGGGGAACGCTTCGGAAGAGAAGTAATGCTGGATACATACTTGTTCTAGAATTTTAGCAAACTGTCGAAACACTATTTCAAATATCTCTTACAAGCAATTTGTCCCAGAACTGCTAAAACCGAAATAGATGTATGAGAACGTATAACGTACCAGTTACTATCCGCAGGAAAATATGTGATTATATGTCCCGAGTGCCGTGCAAATATACCGAGCGAGGTGGCGCAGTGGTTAGCACACTGGACTCGCATTCGGGAGGGACGGGACGGGAAAAACCCACCGTGGTACAACAACAAAGTTAGGAAACTACTGCGAAAGCAAAGAGAGCTCCACTCCAAGTTTAAATGCAGCCAAAACCTCTCAGACAAACAGAAGCTAAACGATGTCAAAGTTAGCGTAAGGAGGGCTATGCGTGAAGCGTTCATTGAATTCGAAAGTAAAATTCTATGTACCGACTTGACAGAAAATCCTAGGAAGTTCTGGTCTTACGTTAAATCAGTAAGTGGCTCGAAACAGCATATCCAGACACTACGGGATGATGATGGCATTGAAACAGAGGATGACACGCTTAAAGCTGAAATACTAAACACCTTTTTCCAAAGCTGTTTCACAGAGGAAGACCGCACTGCAGTTCCTTCTCTAAATCCTCGCACAAACGAAAAAATGGCTGACATCGAAATAAGTGTCCAAGGAATAGAAAAGCAACTGGAATCACTCAATAGAGGAAAGTCCACTGGACCTGACGGGATACCAATTCGATTCTACACAGAGTATGCGAAAGAACTTGCCCCCCTTCTAACAGCCGTGTAGCGCAAGTCTCTAGAGGAACGGAGGGTTCCAAATGATTGGAAAAGAGCACAGATAGCCCCAGTCTTCAAGAAGGGTCGTCGAGCAGATGCGCAAAACTATAGACCTATATCTCTTACGTCGATCTCTTGTAGAATTTTAGAACATGTTTTTTGCTCGCGTATCATGTCATTTCTGGAAACCCAGAATCTACTATGTAGGAATCAACATGGATTCCGGAAACAGCGATCGTGTGAGACCCAACTCGCCTTATTTGTTCATGAGACCCAGAAAATATTAGATACAGGCTCCCAGGTAGATGCTATTTTTCTTGACTTCCGGAAGGCGTTCGATACAGTTCCGCACTGTCGCCTGATATACAAAGTAAGAGCCTAGGGAATATCAGACCAGCTGTGTGGCTGGATTGAAGAGTTTTTAGCAAACAGAACACAGCATGTTGTTATCAATGGAGAGACGTCTACAGACGTTAAAGTAACCTCTGGCGTGCCACAGGGGAGTGTTATGGGACCATTGCTTTTCACAATATATATAAATGACTTAGTAGATAGAGTCGGAAGTTCCATGCGGCTTTTCGCGGATGATGCTGTAGTATACAGAGAAGTTGCTGCATTAGAAAATTGTAGCGAAATACAGGAAGATCTGCAGCGGATAGGCACTTGGTGCAGGGAGTGGCAACTGACCCTTAACATAGACAAATGTAATGTATTGCGAATACATAGAAAGAAGGACCCTTTATTGTATGATTATATGATAGCGGAGCAAACACTGGTAGCAGTTAATTCTGTAAAATATCTGGGAGTATGCGTACGGAACGATTTGAAGTGGAATGATCATATAAAATTAATTGTTGGTAAGGCGGGTACCAGGTTGAGATTCATTGGGAGAGTGCTTAGAAAATGTAGTCCATCAACAAAGGAGGTGGCTTACAAAACACTCGTTCGACCTATACTTGAGTATTGCTCATCAGTGTGGGATCCGTACCAGGTCGGGTTGACGGAGGAGATAGAGAAGATCCAAAGAAGAGCGGCGCGTTTCGTCACCGGGTTATTTGGTAACCGTGATAGCGTTACGGAGATGTTTAATAAACTCAAGTGGCAGTCTCTGCAAGAGAGGCGCTCTGCATCGCGGTGTAGCTTGCTCGCCAGGTTTCGAGAGGATGCGTTTCTGGATGAGGTATCGAATATATTGCTTCCCCCTACTTATACCTCCCGAGGAGATCACGAATGTAAAATTAGAGAGATTAGAGCGCGCACGGAGGCTTTCAGACAGTCGTTCTTCCCGCGAACCATACGCGACTGGAACAGGAAAGGGAGGTAATGACAGTGGCACGTAAAGTGCCCTCCGCCACACACCGTTGGGTGGCTTGCGGAGTATCAATGTAGATGTAGAATGTAGATGTAGATGTAGACGACGGTTCAATCCCGTCTCCAGCCATCCTGATTTAGGTTTTCCGTGATTTCCCTAAATCGTTTCAGGCAAATGCCGGGATGGTTCCTTTGAAAGGGCACGGCCGATTTCCTTCCCAATCCTTCCCTAACCCGAGCTTGCGCTCCGTCTCTAATGACCTCGTTGTCGACGGGACGTTAAACACTAACCACCACCACCACCACAGTGCAAATTTTTGAACAAGAGCGAAACGATATTGTCTTCGCTCAGACACGACTGCAGCGCTGATGTTGAGAGAAGTAGGAAACACAGGTGAAAGCAAGATAGAAGCATAATACTGAAATGAAATGTCGTGTGGCTAGGGCCTCCCGTCGGGTAGACAATTCGCCTGGTGAGGTACACCAAGGGCGGGGAATATGTCGGATTTCAGAGCAATATCTATCTCTGCCGTTGTCAGTATTATGCTGACAACGGCAGAGATAGATATTGCTCTGAAATGCGAAATATTCCCCACCCTTGGTATACGTCAGTAATTACCTGGAACATAAGCAACATTGGCCAGTCATACCGCAGAACTGCCGTCTATTGTAGCAATATTGAGGGCAACGCTATTGCAGTCATATACTGCTGTAAAATATGGTCCTTTAAAACACACCTTAAGATACCGACAAGTTTATGGCACTACCAACTTCAGGAAGCAATTGCGGTAACCATTATCGAATGCTCTGTGTTGTGCGTTGCTCGTTGTTTTGTGTTATTTTCAAATGAGTTAAGAGGCTATTCTAGGCCCATTTAAGGGTTTGAGTACAACTTTCACGACGCCAAGTCAGTTTAGCGATCGCTATTGCCATGTTCGCGTCTGCTTTCGCAGAAGCACTGAACGAGGGAGTAGACTGGCAGCGTTGCGAGAGGGAATCTTCCCCCAACCCTCCTCACTCGCGCCTTATGTTTTTAGTCACATAGTGTACGACAAATGCAGTTAATTTTAAAACCCAACTGACAATAAATCAATTGTTTTAAATGTTATTGGCAGAGATCGAACAAGCCAAAAATACGTCTAATTATTTAATGCCACGATTGATTTCGTCTCATTACGTCAAACTGGAGATGCCTATGCTTGTTTTACTACACTGTCAGTGTAATGTGATCATCATGTCATCCACTCTTGAAGGAACGTGTGAATATTTTTGCAACCAGCACACTTAATGTGCTGTGTGGACAACTTTTTATTACATGTTGTATAAAAAATGCTGATGTGCATACCACTCTATGCATAGATAAATAATGATTTGCGTACACTTACTTGTATTTCACTGTACAATGTTTGGTTTCTCTTTTGTCCTTACAAATTTATCAAAGGTAGCGCTAAATGCTCAAATGTAAACCGCACACACAATACTGTGGGACACGAACACAACACGTTTTTCGAAACAGTCACGACTTGAGAGATGTGTTTTAGGAGCAATGTATTTACGAGCAAAATTTATTTACCAAGCAAATACCATAGATTTCCTGACAAGCAAAGATCTAAATAACTGAGATGAAACTCACCCTTGATTCGTTTGCAGCTACGCCACTTGGAGCGCTGCAAGTTGATTGTTTCAGAGTTACCAGAAGTTGTATTCACTACAATGTGCGTCTGATTACTACTTCAGGTGTGTATTGGACTCTCTGAATTGCGTTGAAAATATGTTACTCGTTTTCTGGTTACGTCCATCTCGCATCCGTAATACTGGGTTGGGTAAGTGATTCCAAACTTGTTTTTGTTTCACATAAAACAGAAGCCGCTTTCGTTGCATGGTGTTCTGCGGACTTGTGTACATCTGTTACTGCTTACGAAACTGAGTGCGAAGTGCCCAGTTTAAATGTATTGTAAGTATATTGCTCACATTGTACGTTATTTTTGTTTGCATCCGTCATCTGTACTTCCTCGCATTTAATAAAGAACTCCATGCTAGCAGGTTTTGACAAATTGGTATTCAACTTTATGATATATTGCGACAGAATGCGTATGTAAATCTGCTTTGAATGGTGTTGCTCCTTATCCACTGTCCACTGCCTTCCAGAGTATGAATGTTGATGTAGACGAATAGGCCCTATGCTTTGTGGGCTTGGTGACTTCGTTGCAAATGCTAAAAATGTGACAGCTTCACAAATTTTTTCACACATCATTAACAGGTACTGCAAACAGTACATTTTTGGAGAAGTCGGTGAAAATTTCAGTGGCGTCCATTAAATGGAAGAGTACGAAAAACGAATGGTAACAAAAATTACTTAGAGTACAAGCAATATACTTACATTGCAGTTAAATCGAGCAATTTCACACTCGGATTCGTAAGCAGTAACATATAGACATGAGTCCTCTGCAAACCATGTGACGAAACCAGTTGCTATCACATGTGAAACAAAAACTAATAGCCGGCTGGAGTGGCCGAGCGCCGGCACGGTAACTCAGCGTGTTCGGTCAGAGGGTTAGCTATTCTCTGTAATAAAAAAACTGAGTTAATGGATCAACGACAAACTGAAATGGCTGTCTTGCGACGTCCGCCTCGAGCAGATACAACGAACAAAATGAGTTTTTAAAAAAAAAGCGGTTCTAGGCGCCACAGTCTGGAATCTCGCGACCGCTACCGTCGCAGGTTCAAATCCTGCTTCGGGCATGGATGCGTGTGATGTGCTTAGATTAGTTAGGTTTTAGTAATTCTAAGTTCTAGGGGACTGATGACCTCAGAAGTTAAGTTCCACAGTGCTCAGAGCCACTTAAACCATTTTAAACAAAAACTAATAATGGAATCATTTACCTCACGCAATATTATGCATGAGAGCAAAACTTCAGCAGAATACGATTAACATATTTACGTTGCAACTGAAAGAGCGCAAGTTGCACAAGAAGGTCATAATCGTGGACACAATTTCCTCTTGATAACAGCCACACGGTCGAAATGGCAATATTGTGTTTTACAAATAAATATACTTTACCACCGGCCTACCAGACCATCCATTAAGTATGAAGGAAAAATATTACCATACAGTACTTGCATTTCTGAAAGTAATAATACGGATTTCCGCTCCATACTTTTCATATTCAAAGTTCACTGCCACGCCACTGGTAGCGCCGCTGTCGTTGAGTTTACGTTTCGTAACAAGGGCCTTGCACTTCTGATATTTTGGTTTTGTGTGATCCAAACCGCCTCTTGCTGGCTGGTTTCGGCCTCCCTTAAAAATGTTTACTTGAAAAACAGCTGCGGAGGTGTGCAAGATTCGTCATTGATACAAAAACATCTTATATTTGTTGGCAGTGGCAAGAGTGACAGATGACGGGACTGCCAGAGTGCCAGTAAGACGGACCGTAACAAGACTTGCTGGGCACCGTGTACTGGCAGACTGGCCGTGGCGCAGCCTTTTAACCTCTGGGCCGCTTTACAATTACCAAACTGAGCGGAATGGGCCAGAGGGTGCCTCCGGGCTGGCAGCTCCAAAGCTTTCTACCCCAAAATATGTGCACACCGGAGCTCCGCCACCTCCCAGCCGTCCGTAAATATGTCACGTGATAGCCGCCGTGGGAGCCAGACAAAGCGGAGCAAAAGATAATCTGCGCCTAACGTCGAGCTTTTATCTCATCGATTTGTCAGTGACAACAACTTTAGTCTTTAACATAACATGAAGCTCTTACGCTTTGACTCAATGATATTGGCTTTATGCTGATTTTCACTTTAAATTGCAAAATGTTCGGTACTACAGCACTTCAGGTACAGTCTTCGGTGTACTCCGACAAATATGTACGATATTTTTAAGGAAGTAAAATTATTTCAGACAGACCAGCGGAAAAATACTCCTGTCAGAGCACAAAAAAATACGAATATGTTCCTGTTTATTTAAAAGACTCGAACTGAAAAGACGGCCGCTGTGGCCAAACGGTTCTAGGCGCTTCAATCTGGAACCGCACAGCTGCTATGGTCGCAGGTTCGAACCCTGCCTCGGGCATGGATGTGTGTGTTGTCCTTAGGTTAGTAGGGTTTAAGGAGTTCTAAGTCTAGGGGACTGATGACCTCAGATGTTAAGTCCCATAGTGCTTACAAGGGAACCGCCCCATCGCACCCCCCTCAGATTTAGTTATAAGTTGACACAGTGGATAGGCCTTGAAAAACTGAACACAGAGCAATCGAGAAAACAGGAAGTTGTGTAGAACTATGAAAAAATAAGCAAAATGTACAAACTGAGTAGTCCATGTGCAAGATAGGCAACATCAAGGACAGGATTAGCTCAGGAACGCCGTGGTACCGTGGTTAGCGTGAGCAGCTGCGGAACGAGAGGTCCTTGGTTCAAGTCTTCCCTCGACTGAGAAGTGTACGTTCTTTATTTTCGCAAAGTTATGATCTGTCCGTTCGTTCATTGACGTCTCTGTTCACTGTAATAAGTTTAGTGTCTGTGTTTTGCGACCGCACCGCAAAACCGTGCGATTAGTAGACGAAAGGAGGCGCCTCTCCAATGGGAACCGAAAACATTTGATCGCAAGGTCATAGGTCAACCGATTCCTCCACAGGAATACACGTCTGGTATATTCTATTTATTTATTTATTTATTTATTGTTCCGTGGGACCACATTTAGGAGAAGTCTCCATGGTCATGGAACGAGTCAATACATGAAATTATAACACGATTGTAGAAACAGATAAAATGAAACAAGTCGTTAGTTTAAATAAAGAAAATCAAGAATGTAACACTGGAATTTGCTTAATTTTTTATCTCTTCCAGGAGCTCCTCGACAGAATAGAAGGAGTGAGCCATGAGGAAACTCTTCAGTTTAGACTTAAAAGTGTTTGGGCTACTGCTAAGATTTTTGAGTTCTTGTGGTAGCTTATTGAAAATGGATGCAGCAGAATACTGCACTCCTTTCTGCACAAGAGTCAAGGAAGTGCATTCCACATGCAGATTTGATTTCTGCCTAGTATTAACTGAGTGAAAGCTGCTAACTCTTGGGAATAAGCTAATATTGCTAACAACAAACGACATTAAAGAAAATACATACTGTGAGGGCAATGTCAAAATTCCCAGACTATTGAATAGGGGTCGACAAGAGGTTTTCGAACTTACACCATACATAGCTCGAACAGCCCGTTTTTGAGCCAAAAATACCCTTTTTGAATCAGAAGAATTACCCCAAAAAATAACACCATATGACATAAGCGTATGAAAATATGCGAAGTATACTACTTTTCGTGTTGAAATGTCACTTATTTCAGATACTGTTCTAATGGTAAATAAAGCGGCATTTAGTTTCTGAACAAGATCCTGAACATGGGCTTTCCACAACAGCTTACTATCTATCCGTACGCCTAGGAACTTGAACTGTTCCGTCTCGCTTATAACATGCCCATTCTGTCTGATTAAAATGTCAGTTCTTGTTGAATTGTGGGTTAGAAACTGTAAAAACTGAGTCTTACTGTGATTTAGCATCAAATTATTTTCCACAAGCCACGAACTTACTTCATGAACTACATTATTTGATAATGTTTCAATATTACACACAAGATCCTTCACTACCAAGGTGGTGTCATCAGCAAACAGAAATATTTTTGAATCACCTGTAATACTAGAAGGCATATCATTTACATAAATAAGGAACAGCAGTGGCCCCAGCACCGACCCTTGGGGAACGCCCCATTTAACAGTGCCCCATTGGGACTGAACATCATTACCACTCTCAATATTGCGGAGGATTACCTTCTGCTTTCTGTTCTTAAAGTAGGAGGCGAACCAATTGTAAGCTACTCCCCTTACTCCATAATGTTCCAACTTCTGCAGTAATATTTTGTGGTCAACACAGTCAAAAGCCTTCGTTAAATCAAAGAAAACACCTAACGTTCTCAACCTTTTATTTAATCCGTCCAAAACCTCACAGAGAAAAGAGAATATAGCATTTTCAGTTGTTAAGCCATTTCTAAAACCAAACTGTACATTTGACAGCAAATTATGTGAATTTAAATGCTGCAGTAACCTTGTATATACAAGCCTCTCGATAACTTTAGCAAACACCGATGGCATAGAAATAGGTCTATAATTGTCAACATTATCCCTGTCTCCCTTTTTATAAAGTGGCTTCACTACCGAGTACTTTAATCGGTCAGGAAACCGACCACTGCTAAAGGAAAAGTTACAGATATGGCTAAGTACTGAGCTAATATACGTGGAACAATACTTCAGTATTCTGCTAGATACCCCGTCATATCCATGAGAGTTCTTGGTCTTTAGTGATTTAATTATTAACTCAATCATCCCTCTTGTCAGTATCATGGAGGAGCATTTCAGGTAACAGTCTCGGAACACTTTTTTCTAAGAGCGCTATATGATTCCCTGTTGGGACTAGGTTTCTATTTAGTTCACCTGCTATATTCAGAAAGTGATTATTAAGTACTGTACATATATGCGACTTATCAGCAACACGGACATCCCCACTACGCACTGATTCTATATCCTCGACCTGTCTCTGCAGACCAGCCACTTCCTTTACGACTGACCATATGGTTTTAATTTTATCCTGAGACTTAGCTATTCTATCTGCATACCACATACTTTTTGCCTTCCTAATAACTTTTTTAAGCACCTTACAATACTGTTTGTAATGGGCTGCTGCATTTAGATTTTGACTGTTTCTAACGTTTTGATATAATTGCCACTTTGTTCTACAAGATATTCTTATCCCTTTAGTCAGCCACCCAGGCTGCCTGTTTGTGCTAGTACCCTGTTTTAAACGTTCTAACGGAAAGCAACTTTCAAAGAGCACGAGAAAAGTCTTGAGGAAAGCATTATATTTATCGTCTACTGTATCAGCACTATAAACATCTTGCCAATCTTGTTCCTTGATAAGGTTTACAAAAGTCTGTACAGCAACTGGATCAGCTTTCCTAAAAAGTTGGTAACTATATTTAACATGTGTTGAAGCACAAAAATCTTTTAGACTTAAAATTTGTGCAACATGATCTGAAAGGCCATTCACCTTTTTGCTAACAGAATGCCCTTCTAATAATGACGAATGAACAAAAATATTGTCTATGGTTGTTCTACTGTTCCCTTGCACTCTCGTTGGAAAGAATACGGTTTGCATAAGATTATATGAATTAAGGAGGTCTACCAGCATCCTTTTCCTTGCACAATCACTTATACAATTAATATTGAAGTCACCACATATAACTAACTTTTTGTATTTCCTATAAAGTGAACCAAGAACCTCCTCTAGCTTTAGCAAAAATGTTGTGAAATCGGAGTCTGGGGATCTATAAATAACAACAGTAAGAAGTTTAGCTCCACTAAATTTAACCACACCTGCACAACATTCAAACACCTTTTCAGTGCAGTACTTTGAAACATCAATTGACTCTATACGACACTGGTGACGGCATGTGCGTCACATGACAGGAATATGTTGTCGACCCACCTAACTTGTACACTTGGCGAATGGGTAAAAAGATTCTTCTACCTTGCCCGATTTAGGTTCTTGTGGATGTGATAATCACTACCAAAAAAATGATGAAAACATAAGAGTTTGTTACATAAACTGCAACAAATGAATGCAAAAGTTTCACAGTCGCACAGTTTTCCCCATGCTCTGTCAAAACATATGTTTTTAACGTTTTCAAATTTTTCTGTGTGTAGACCGTCGAATCCTGCATATGTCCAAGCAAATCTGAGCATGTCCTGGAATTTTGGAGAGCGAAGTTAATTATATAAAAGATTAAACTTTTCACTCGAGGGAAGATTCGAACGAAGGACTTCTCGTTCCGCAGCTGCTCACGCTAACCACGGGACCACAACGCTGCAGTGCTCACACTATCCTTGATGTTGCCTATTATGCCCATGGACTACTCAGTTTGTATGTTTTGCTTATTTTTTTATAGTTCCACACAACTTCTTCCTGTTTTCTCGATTGATCTGTGTTCGGTTTTTCAAGGCCTATCCACTGTGCCAACTTATAACTAAATCTGAGGGGGGTGCGATGGGGAGGTTCCCTTGTTAGAGCCATTTGAACCATATTTTTGACCGAACTGAAAAGTGGGGTACCAGCAACCTCAATCTACCTTCCTCAACACCTTGAAAAATTTTCCCAAAAATTTTGGCATGCTTATTCGCGCATTTTTTAACATGCAACTCACCTCAAACTCCCACATGCTCCCCTAACTGTAACTCACTCACACCCACTAATCCATCACTGTAAGTCGCTCATAACCATCTGCTCCCAGTTACCCTTTCTCACTCTCTCGTTCAACACAACTCATTGTCATCATCTCTTTGTGTCTCTGTCATCGTGTTCTGTGTCAAAGGCACAGTCGCCTTCGTTCTGTCTTGCTCCTACAGCTTCCTCTCACTTCACTGTCTCCCTTTTGCTCTCTCTCCTACTGCTAATATGCCATTCATTCCTTCCTACTGCAGCTGTCTCTTCTCACCTTCACTCTCTCTCTCTCTCTTCGTTGTTGTCATTATTGTATACCCACATCCGCTTTCTCTCTTTATTCCTCCCCCCCCCTCCTCCCTCCACTGCCAGCACATTCTCCTTCACCTTTTTCCTTGCACCGTTCTATCACTGTCAACTATTCACCGATTCACTTTCTCTCACACTGCCATTGTCTCCTTCGCTCTTTCAGTACTTATTACTTTTCCATCTCTTCGCTACTGCCATTGTCTTCTTCTCACTCAGCATAAAAAAGCGAGATAAGGAATTTTTTACCGTCTATAATACAACATACAGTCACCAGTAATATTTATTTTACAATTGTTGTTGCCTACTTTGGCCTAAAGAAACAAATACTCATCTGCATCCCGCTTCTTCTTTCTTCTTGTACACAAATTAAGTGGCTTGTTGGGAATCAAGGTACCATAGGAAACCTTACCTAGTAGTCCTGTACTCTCCACTATACTCCAAGTCTTCCAAGCCAAAATGTTTGCATCTGGGAAAGCTTCAAGGCCACCACAGTCCGCATTGTTCCCCCATACAACAGCCAAGGTCAACCATGTGCTGCCTCCAAACACAGCTGATACATCACACGTGAACTGCATTCTTAACCCACGAAAGACATTTGGACCACCAATAAGCTGCTGCTTATTGAATTGGCCAGCACGGTCAATTCTATTGCCTTCAAAGACGTGAACACAGGAACACTGCGCCGCCAACGGTGACGATAACCACGTCGCAAAGGCATTGCAGAGGTACGTTAACACAAGTGCACAGTTCTATCACTGTCAACTATTCACTGTTTCCCTCTATTTCTCTCACATTGCCATTGTCTCCTTCGCTCTTTCCATAACAAAATCACTGTCCACTCTTCCAGTACTTATTACTTTTCCCTCTCTTTGCTACTGCCATTGACTTCTTCTCTCTCAGCATAAAAAAGCGCGAATATGTTCGCATGCCAAAATTTTTGGTAATATTTTTACAGGTGCTGAGGAAAGTAGTATAAGACAGCTGGTACCACACTTATGAGTCAGAGTCTTTTAAATAAACAGCAAAATATTGGCATTTTTTGTGCACCGATAGGAGCATTTTTCCGCTGGTTCCCTTAATTCCCTGCTGCGGCAGGGCATATAACTCATATGAAAAGAAATGTATTAGTCAGTGAAATTTAGATAGTTCACTAATGAAACTGAAATAACACAAAACTAATTTAACACGCCAGAATGGATATTAGTGCAAAAAAATTGCATATGATTCAGTACTAAAACATGGGGTTCCGAGATGATAACGGAGACACTTTACTAGGAGACGAGGTACTGGCAACATGGAAGCTGTGAGGACGGGTCGTGAGTCGTGCTTGGGTAGCTCAGATGGTAAAGCACTTGCTCGTGAAAGGCAAAGGTCCCGAGTTCGAGTCTCGGTCCGGCACACAGTTTTAACCTCCCAGGAAGTTTCACTTTACAGCATATTTCTTTGTGATACGTAACTTTTAAAACTACCTTTTCGGCCTCACGCCGGATTTTACGTGCGTATTTTAAGTGTACAAGTACGGTTACTTCGAACCTATACCTCGGGAACGTATAAAGATATGAAGAAAATTTTCGAGCTTGTTCGAGATCAGTATCTTGGGAATACATTGTAAAAATTACAATCATTTGCTGTGCACTGCCCTCTCGGACTCAGAGACTGAGGTTTGGTACCCAAACCGAAGGTTTTGGGGTGTTTCTCGGCAACGGATAAAACTTTTTGAAAACAGGGGTGGGGGAGGTGGGACGGCTCTTCTAGATAAATGCCAAGAGAACATACCGTTAAAATTTGAGCAATTTGCTGGGGTCATTTGGTATTTTAACTTCACCTCATACCGGATTTTACCTGTGGAACTAGGGTAATTCTGAACATCTGTATCTTGAAAACAGATAAAGATATCAAGAAAATTTTCAATTTTATTCGAGATCAAGATCTTACGAACATACAATAAAAATTTCAGCAATTTGCTCTGCATAGCCGTCTTGAAATCCTCCGCTGGTGACGGCGAAAACCTAGTAAAAATTCGTTTTTGTGGGGTTTCCCGAGGAACCACCCATAAGTTTCGTCAAGCCCACCGTAGCGCACCCAAAAAGAACCATCCGATTTGCTCCATTTGCCTGAGCAGGAGGAAGTGTGTAATATTCATATTTTTACCCTGTACTGTAGGATAGTGACAGTTAAACGATCCTTCTGTTTGGTATATAAATGGTCCCTAGTCCAAGGGCTATCCAAAACACTTCAGTCTACCTTTTTTTCACCGTTAGAAACTGAAGTGTGGGCACCGGAAAATCCTGTATTTATGCGTAGCGTTTTGAAACGTATCAGGTACGCATGCTGTCGCTTGCATATAGGTATATCCCATGGTCTGAATGCCCGTTTTGCTTCCGCAATTTTCTCTGCGATTTATCACTCGCACGTTATGTTTTTGAAGAGATGTGACTATTACTGAATCGGATGTTCACTTCTACTAGTACCTTAAGTGCGAACTTTATCACACTCTGGACAGGAGTGTCAGCTATTTTTTTGTGTATAAATGCTGGATTCTTTACGAAGCTGACCGTTCTAAATTGATGAAAGTTTTTTTTTCCGAAACAGATAGCTCTAAAGCTAGAAATAATATGTACAATCGGGGAGAGCGGTGTACCTGGTGGATAGTGTATCCAAGAACACAAGTTGTTTTCTGGTCGGTACTTCAGTCTTGTAACTGATGTTGCAGTATCTTGAATGAACGCGCATCAGAGATCGATACGAGCAGTTTTCGCCTTTTTCTACAGTTTTTGTTGTTGTTACACACGAGGTTGTGTTTTGTGCAGCACCTGTAAATATTTCGCGTTCTACACGTTTAAGTTCTTTATACATGTTAAAGCTATATGAAATGTATTGTTAATCCATAATGTACAGAATTTTATGATGACTGAAGGGCCGTGTATTTTTTAACTATCTGTAGAACAGCTGGACAATTAAGCCGTACTTCGTCGGTTGTGCACCAATTTGTACCTTGAAACAGATGAAGGTCTTTCATCATGGAACATGTGCTAATTGCGGATGAACTGATTTTTTTAAATGTCTTAATAATTATATCTGTCTCACAAATGAAAATATGTGTTCGTTCCCAAAAGTTTCTATTTCAAAATGTATTCAACTTGTAGCGAATTTTTTTATGATATTTCTGCTTTATTTGGTTTCACTTATTGATTGTTGGTATGTTGCAGAGTAATAATGTAACAGATACGTTATTAAATACGGTAATGACAAAATTTTCTCGATTGCAAGGCTTTTAAATTTCAGTTGAATATTTGTTCGTAGGTACGTGGCTCTGTTGTACCTTGGAACATCTTTTCACATTTGGAAAAACTTTAATTTACCGGAGTAATTTCTGTAACTTCAGAAAAAGACAGCTGGGCATAAAAAGTAAATATCATCGTTTAAAAATGGAATAGGAAATTACATAGAGGCGAATATCTGAAACATGTACGAAGATACAAGACTCTCCACAGATAAAATTCAGATTTGTATGCCACAAGTACTGGTTAGTTATTTTCAATCTTTAAGGTGTTGTAACGACACGGATAACACAGCAGATGAGTTGAATTCAAGTAAAGCAGTGCATTTCGCCCTATAGATTTTTCTACTGCAGATTCTTTCAATTGTTTAATATTTCCCTGTTTTGAGTACGAAGATTCACTGAAGATTTATTTGTTTTATTGATTTATTTTTGCCTTTATGCGTTCACATGAATATTTTTTTGGAGGTTTTTTAATCAGGAAACTATTATGACAATAAATTGCTATAGCAGCCTACAGAAATGTAACTTTGACTGTGTTTAGCTGAGTGAAACACAAACGATTTTCCCACAGCTAACGCTTTTTCTTACTCTGTACTTCCATGAGACAGAAAGAGTTAACTTCCTTCATTTGCGAGGTCTGTGTGCTGCAGTGTTTCTGTGTTACTTGACTGTTACACTAACTGGAGTGTAAGGGGGGGGGGGGGGGCGGGGGAGAGGGGGCTGATATTCAGTGAGTACAGTACTATGATCATTTTTATTTTTCTTAAGCCACAAACAATCCTTATGCCGGCGGTTATTAAATTTTTCATTTTCAATTTTTACTTTCTTTTCACCACTAGCACTTTGTTAGTTTCGCTGTCTGTCGAAGAATCGATTTGCAAAACAGCTTCATGGACTGTAAAGTATACAGCAACAACAACCAATTATATTGATCGACGTATTACTAGCAAAGCCGCTTCTCAATGTAGTTCGCTATACATGCTGTTGAGTGCAGGATAGCCGACAATGACTACAAGCCTAATATTTAATTTCGGTTACTTTTACGACACTGCCTCTTAATTTAAACATTTGCACAATAAACAGGCTGTACCATGTGAAATATTAGCCGTTTTACGTATCCCGATAAGGTGTGACTGGTGGTCGGGTTCTCGACAGAAAATTCAGGGAGATTTTTCCTAAATCGGGATACATGGTAAACTATACTGGATACAGTACTGAGCTACATGTTCAGTAATCGTCAACATGTTTCACAAATTTTGCAAATCATAACCGAATGTATAATGGTGGTACGAAATTAAAAATAAACTGGTCACCTTTGGCATCTAACACTGCTCGAGTACTTCAGGCGTTCAATATAATAATATACAACAAGAATGATGCACAAACGAATTTTATTCTATTCATTGCAAGAAGCCAGAAGTCCTGCAGTCCATCCCACTATTTTCAAGCACTTCATGTGTTCTAGGCGTGTATTAAAATCAAGTCAGTTTGGTGACAGTGGGCGGTTTGTTAGAGTAGCAATTGTCTTTTTGTACTCGTGTCTCTGACAGTAGATTTAATGTTTATTTTACTTCGTGTCTTCCCATGAACCTTTAATGCCGTCTTGCCCCTAGCTCTACATACCCCTAACCGATTCAAGACAGTTGTCCTAAAAGTAGCTCTACGGTACGACGCTTTACTGACTTTGGTAATTTTATAAGGTCATAGATGACAGACAGTACACATGATAAGTGCAAACAGTGGTCTCATACAACATTCATATAGTATTTACTCTGTGACGACATCACAATGATCATAGAGGTACTGACGGTTTTCCATGGATGTAATGCAGGAGGTAAACGAAAGACAAACGTCACCTTCCATTGTTCAACGTAGGAGCAAGTTCTGGAAATGAGCTTTCAACAGTTCAGCTGCTCCATTGTTTCGTCTTATTCCCGTATGTGTAGAGTGAGATGACATATGGCCGGAATTCCGTTTAACCAGTGATATGTTGGCTTCCAATGTCCACACTGCAACCGTCCGCAGAGCTACATATCAGTAGTAACTAGATAGATGAATGAAAGAACTGAAATATTCGTTGCTGTTCAACGGTGAGTGAGTATCCTGTATTCGAATATAAATTTTCTGAACGTAAATTAACTCATACGCCTTATGTATTATAAGTTAGCGGCTGTCAATAATATGCAAGTAATTCAGTGTTTTTAACGAAGTGCGTTGTAGTTTTTATTGTGTTTAACATCTTAGCCTTCGCTTCATTTATTTTATAGTTATATCCAATAGCAGCACCTTACACATTTATATGGGATACTGTCCAGTTGTGCAACGATTCTCCTTAACTCTCTGATTTACATCAGATTGACTTTGGCTCAATATCTTAAAATGAAACGTGTTATCGTGCGCAGAATTCTCAAGTTTTGGACTGGACTTACGTATAAATGCTATTACCACTCTAAAGCAAAAGTTAGAAACAAAGAAAGCATAGAACATAATGAGATGCTCATGTATCTGGTTGCGGAATTAATCCGTATTTTATCTTACAAATAGTTCGCTTACATTTGTGTGTAGTTTTTCGATTTTGTATCAAAAACGGAGTCAAAGCTTTACTAGGTCTCAATACTTAGTAATTAATATGGCGACTGCTCATTTCATCGTGTTAGACCAATGAGAGAAAACTTGTGCATTCGAAGCACCTCTGGTGGAGAAAGTAGAAATTTACGAGGCAATAAACTCTGAAGCGCCTCTAGCGGATTAAAAGTGAACTTTCAAAGCTAGGCGTCTGCTACAGTGCACTTTAATCCGCAACAGTATTATACCTTCGCTGATAATAGATTACCGTACGACATGACACCCCGTTCTAATACTCTTCGATATGTGGCGTTGATAGTACATTATCGAAGAAATGACCCCCGTTCTAATACTCTTCGATTTTGTGGCGTAATGAGAGATTGTGACTGCGTTGGGCGTTATAGCACAGCTTAAATTACTGGGTCGTGAGTGGACTCTCTCTCTCTCTCTCTCTCTCTCTCTCTCTCATGTCATGAGACTAATGTTGATGAGTGAAGAGTGCTTTGATTCTTAGTTGTTCGATTGTCCCACATCTACGAAACTGTAACAGCTTGGTGTGTTTTTAAACGTGCCTCGTTCATGCGTGTGCGAATTATGAATAGCCTGTACATGTGATTTTGATACAGGTTGCACGGCAAGAGAAATATTTAAGTGATATTTTACCACTGGTTTGTCAAAGCTGCTTAATCAATGGATTTCCCCATTCGCAACCCGTATCGTCCCTAGAATGATTCTCAATTCGCCTGTTCCGCTTGTATAATTTCCTTACCACGTAAGGTGTCCGCATCGCCGTCAAACGGAATTCATTCTCAGGTAGACAGCGGTCATAACATTTTGGTTCAGCAGTCACACCTTTCCCCACTTCGCAAAATGCGAAATACTGTGATGACACAGCATGTAATTATTAGTATTAAATTTGTGGAACATTCCAAGAGCTAACCTGACAAAGTCAACATCTGGGAACAAGGATTATGAAACGATGACGTTGGGGCACCAATAGTAACAGGAAGAATTTTAATCAATAACTCTTATGCATAAGCGCAGGTGTACTCCCTTTCTATCCTATGACGATAGCTCGCGAGTGATAGCCACAGGAATTTTACTCAGTAACCCCACTTTTTCAGCTTAAGCACGGAAAAAAGCTCATTATGTCGAAAGGCGGTGGCCCACCAATGGTCGCCTCAGGAAGTTTACCCAAGAAAACCAATTCTTCAGAATAACGCGGGAAACGTCCCTTTATAAGAGAACATAACACTGGTCCTCGACAAAGTTTAGCCAACGGTGAACACCAGAGGATCCTTAAGAAGATTCTAGCAGAGGTGTTCGAAACTTCGACCATGTAGAGAAACATGGCGCGGGCTAACCACACAAAAGAGTTTGCCTTCAAGGGGTATAAAACTTTAAAACTGCATAAAATCGTATGCTGGGCAGGTACTTCAATACCGAGAAGCTGTGTGAAATTTGGGAAGGAAGAAGGAGGACTGGCAGCTTAAAGATGTGACGCTGGCCATAAGGACTGCCTGATAATTCAATCGCTAACATCGTTGACGGAGAGAGGCAAGTTACCTAGACCTGATCCGGCACGCGGTTTTAATCTGTTAAGAAATCTTGAGCAGCGCACGTTCCGCTGCAAAGTAAAGAATCATTCTGCAAGGATTCCGGATAATTTAATGTTAAAATTGAATTCACAAACTGAATAATCTGATAGGATAAAAGCTCTTTATGCTGTTAGTTGGAGTCTTATGGTCTTTTCTGAATTATTCATTGCCATACGAGGCGAACAAGTACATCGGGTAATTTGGTGAAGATTGTGAAATTGTAGAGAGCATTTTCTGTGGAAGTGTAACACATCTCTTATTTCATGTTTGCTATTTTTTGTTGATATTGTTGTCTTCAGTCCTGAGACTGGTTTGATGCAGCTCTCCATGCTACTCTATCCTGTGCAAGCTGCTTCATCTCCCAGTACTTACTGCAACGTACATCCTTCTGAATCTGCTTAGTGTATTCATCTCTTGGTCTCCCTCTACGATTTTTACCCTCCATGCTGCCCTCCAATGCTAAATTTGTGATCCCTTGATGCCTTAGAACATGTCCTACCAACCGGTCCCTTCTTCTTGTCAAGTTGTGCCACAAACTCCTCTTCTCCCCAATTCTATTCAATACCTCCTCATTAGTTATTTGATCTACCCATCTAATCTTCAGCATTCTTCTGTAGCACCACATTTCGAAAGCTTCTATTCTCTTCTTGTCTAAACTATTTATCGTCCATGTTTCACTTCCATACATGGCTACACTCCATACAAATACTTTCAGAAACGACTTCCTGACACTTAAATCTATACTGGATGTTAACAAATTTCTCTTCTTCAGAAACGCTTTCCTTGCCATTGCCAGTCCACATTTTATATCCTCTCTACTTCGACCATCATCAGTTATTTTGCTCCCCAAATAGCAAAACTCCTTTACTACTTTAAGTGTCTCATTTCCTAATCTAATCCCCTCAGCATCACCTGACTTAATTCGACTAAATTCCATTATCCTCGTTTTGCTTTTGTTGATGTTCATCTCATACCCTCCTTTCAAGTCACTGTCCATTCCGTTCAACTGCTCTTCCAAGTCCTTTGCTGTCTCTGACAGTGTTACAATGTCATCGGCGAACCTCAACGTTTTTATTTCTTTTCCATGGACTTAAATACCTACAACAAATTTTTCTTTTGTTTCCTATACTGCTTGCTCAATATACAGATTAAATAACATCGGGGAGAGGCTACAACCCTGTCTCACTCCCTTCCCAACCGCTGCTTCCCTTTCATACCCCTCGACTCTTATAACTGCCATCTGGTTTCTGTACAAATTGTAAATAGCCTTTCGCTCCCGTTATTTTACCCCTGCCACCTTTAGAATTTGAAAGAGAGAATTCCAGTCAACATTGTCAAAAGCTTTCTCTAAGTCTACAAATGCTAGAAATGTAGGTTTGCCTTTCCTTAATCTAATTTCTAAGATAAGTCGTAGGGTCAGTATTGCCTCACGTGTTCCAACATTTCTACGGAATCCAAACTGATCTTCCCCGAGGTCGGCTTCTACTAGTTTTTCCATTCGTCTGTAAAGAATTTGCGTTAGTATTTTGCAGCCGTGACTTATTAAACTGATAGTTCGGTAATTTTCACATCTGTCGACACCTGCTTTCTTTGGGATTGGAATTATTATATTCTTCTTGAAGTCTGTGGGTATTTCGCCTGTCTCATACATCTTGCTCACCAGATGGTAGAGTTTCGTCAGGACTGGCTCTCCCAAGGCCGTCTGTAGTTCTAATGGAATGTTGTCTACTCCCGGGGCCTTGTTTCGACTCAGGTCTTTCAGTGCTCTGTCAAACGCTTCACGCAGTATCGTATCTCCCATTTCATCTTCATCTACATCCTCTTCCATTTCCATAATATTGTCCTCAAGTACGTCGCCCTTGTATAGACCCTCTATATACTCCTTCCATCTTTCTGCTTTCCCTTTTTTGCTTAGAACTGGGTTTCCATCTGAGCTCTTGACATTCATACAAGAGGCCCTCTTTTCTCCAAAGGTCTCTTTAATTTTCCTGTAGGCAGTATGTATCTTACCCCTAGTGAGATAAGCCTCTACTTCATTACATTTGCCCTCTAGCCATCCCTGCTTAGCCATTTTGCACTTCCTGTCGATCTCATTTTTGAGACGTTTGTATTCCTTTTTACCTGCTTCATTTATTGCGTTTTTATATTTTCTCCTTTGATCAATTAAATTCAATATTTCTTCTGTTACCCAAGGATTTCTACTAGCCTTCGTCTTTTTACCTACTCGATTCTCTGCTGCCTTCACTACTTCATCCCTCAGAGCTACCCATTCTTCTTCTGTGGTATTTCTTTCCCCCATTACCGTCAATTGTTCCCTTATGCTCTCCCTGAAATTCTGTACAACCTCTGGTTTAGTCAGTTTATCCAGGTCCCATCTCCTTAAATTCCCACCTTTCTGCAGTTTCTTCAGTTTTAATCTACAGTTCATAACCAAATGATTGTGGTCAGAGTCCACATCTGCCCCTGGAAATGTCTTTCAATTTAAAACCTGGTTCCTAAATCTCTGTCTTACCATTATATAATCTATCTGATACCTTCTGATATCTCCAGGATTCTTCCATGTATACAACCTTCTTTTATGATTCTTGAACCAAGTGTTAGCTGTAATTAACTTATGCTCTGTGCAAAATTCTACCAGACGGCTTCCTCTTTCATTTCTCTCCCCCAATCCATATTCACCCACTATGTTTCCTTCTCTCCCTTTTCCTACTCTCGAATTCCAGTCACCCATGACTATTTTTAGTACATATATATGCGAGAGATACTATATTGATGACGTGAAGTTTGCACCTCTTAGCCGCTTGGAAAGCAGTGCTTCTCACAGTGGCATTTCCGGGATGGGGTAGTGCGTCAACCCCGGATAATGACGAGGCTCGGTGCGGCGGCCAGCCTAGATGTGGTTTTCCCACATTCCACTAGGTTAATACTAGACTGGTACCCAAGTACCGGCTCTGTTATACGATTCGCAAACATTTAGGTATATTTCGCTCACTAAAACTACACGCACATGTCCCGTCCCAGTTCGATAACCATGCCGACCCTCCGTCGATGCGGGACAAAGGCACAAGAAAATGATGATTACGACGATGATGAAGTATCTGCCTCTTCCTTTCCCTTTCTCTGGGCGATCTCTTGCTTTCCCTTTCTCTGAGCGATTTATTGAAACACATCTTATTTCCTAGTAATGAACGAAACAGTATGTTTCTTTTTGCAGTGTGATACATTTTCTGCATGTAGTGAATGAAACCGGAAAATTACGTCGCTCCTTGCTTTGTCTGCGGAACGTTATCGACGAAACGAGTTTGCTTTCCTCCCACACTGGAATTATCTCTTATGGGTCATTGGGAGGAGGTCAGTACTCCCTTTTTTCCCCTTATATGTCTTTCGCCCGCGTATAAAAACAACACAGAGCTGTGTGATAAGTTCAATGACCTCCCCTACAGCAGCAGGCATCTGACGGCAGCCGTTGTTGCTTCCAGACGGTTACAACGGGGGAAAAAAAGCCCGGTACGATGCCAGAGGTGTGGCGACGTTGCCTTTGAAAAGGATGCATTACGATGCAGCGACTTGCGTCTTTACTTCCGGAAGCTTAAAAACATTTCCCAAGCGCTGACAGATTTAGGATTTGTGTTATTCGTTATACACTGAAGAGACAAAGAAAATGGTACACCTTCCTAATATAGTGTAGGGCCCCCGCGAGCACTCAGAAGTGCCGCAACACGACGTGATATGGACTCGACTAATGTCTGAAGTAGTGCTGGAGGGAACTGACATCATGAATACTGCATGGCTGTCCATATATCTGTAAGACTACGAGGGGGTGGAGATCTCTTCTCAACAGCACGTTGCAAGGCTTCCCAGATATGCTCAATAATGTTCATGTCTGGGGAGTTTGGTGGCCAGCGGATGTGTTTAAACTCAGAAGAGTATTCGTGGAGTCACTCTTTCTAGCTATTCTGGACATGTGTGGTGTCGCATTGTGCTGCTGGAATTGCCCAAGTCCGTCGGAATGTACAATAGACATGAATTGATGCAGGTGGACAGACAGGATGTTTACGTACGCGTCACCTGTCAGAGTCGTGTCTAGACATGTCAGGGATCCCATATCACTCCAATTGCACACGCCCCACACCATTACAGAGCCTCCAACTGCTCGAGCTGTCCCCTGTCGCACGTGCAGGGTCTCCATACCCGTAGCCGTCCATCTGCTTGATACAATTTCATACGAGACTTGTCCGACCTGGCTACATGCTTCCAGTGACCAACAGTTCAATGTCGGTGTTGACGGGCCCAGGCGAGACGTAAAGCTTTGTGTCGTGCAGTCATCAAGGGTACACGAGTAGCCCATATCGATTATGTTTCGCTGAATAGTTCCCACGCTGACATTTGTTGATGGCTCAGCATTGAAATCTGCAGCAATTTGCGGAAGGGTTGCCCTTCTGTCACGTTGAATGATTCTCTTCAGTCGTCGTTGGTCCCATTCTTGCAGGATCTTTTACCGACCGCAGCGATGTCGGAGATTTGATATTTTACCGGATTCCTGATATACAAGGTACACTCGTGAAATGGTCTTACGGGAAAATCTTCACTTCACCGCCATCTCGGAAATGCTGTGTCCCATCGCTCGTGCACCGACTATAACACGGTTCAAACGCACTTAAATCTTGATTATCTGCCATCGTAGCAGCAGTAACCGATCTAACAATTTTGCCAGACACTTGTTGTCTTATATAGGCGTTGCCAACCACAGTGCCGGGTTCTGCCTGTTGTACCGTAGCGATTTGCAGATGTCCATAGCTGTGCAGCGTTGTGTTGGCTAGTGTTTCCCACATTGTCGTCTGCTTCGTTGATAAGCTATGTTGTTGCCGTCTTGTGTTTTGTTGCGCTGTTTTCATTGTCATTTATTCGAAAATGAGCGATGATGCTGCTGTTGGCCCATTGTGGGGGTTACCTTCTACTCAGTTCGGAGAGAAACATGATAGTTAGGAACTCATGGAAGCTCAAAATACAGATTTGTGTTGCTGTCACAGCGTACTTACAGTACATGAAGGCGGAGCTTGTTACCCCGTGCACCCCACCACCACCGCCAATCATACCCACTCTTCCCGCTCCCCTCTAGCGAGTTCCAAGTTACAGTAATTGAGTAATGCGTCTGTCCATTGAAAAAAGGTTCCAAGTGTGTTTCGTACTTGTTATCAACAGAACAATCTTCACCAAATGTAGACTAGTATAATTGTGACTGTAGCAGTTACAAATGGTGTTTCTAATAATAAGTGTAATTCCTATTGAATTACTGCGGCGCCCGAAGCTGCTTTGCTGTGAAATAATGTGGCCTATCTGTGAGTCAGTCAGTAAATCCACTTTTGTTCAGTTTAATTCAGTTTAAAGCCTTCGATAACACGTTTATCAGAGTAAAAGTCTTTCTGCTTCAAGGAAAATACACTAATGCAGTGGTACTCGACTTTGAAGTAGCTTATCAGTATCATGGTGGAGAAAGAAGTTTCTATAGTGAATATATTGACTGCGCGAGAAGAAACTGTGGTGACCTAAAGCCTCTGTTTACCAGACTTTGCGCCAGTGGTCTTGATTATAATCATAAACCTACGAGCACTGTTTCACCGTCTCATTGAAATCTCTTGTACCAAACTATTACACTTACTCTCTATGACACTCAAGTCGCCTCGAATGCGATCAACTAGGCATTGTAAGCATATATGTCGAGGACCAAATACATTGTGAAACGGCCATTCGTTGGGCATTTTAATGCTAACAATGCGATTTTTTGTTTCGAGCACGCCCATGTTTTTATGTGATTAGTGGGTCGTTGGAGCTTTAGTGAAGGCGTTCACAATTTTGCAGAGCAGAGTTAAAGTGAAAAAATTAAAGATTATGAAATGTGCAATTAATGCCGACCATAAGTAAGCTAGGAAAAGGTGATGAGAGGAAGAATATTAATTAGTAATACAGAGGGAACGGTGATAATGTGAAATTATTGAGGAAGTAGTGTTCGCGTAAGGCGACTTAATCGGTTAAAGTTAGCAATTTTGTTTGAATGGTAAGAAAGATAATTGTCCTATGTGAAGTTTCATTTCCTTTTTTATGATTTTCATAGAGAATCTCCCAGAATGACACTAACCAGAATGAAAATAGTATTGTAAAAGTAGTGACGAGTGCCAATGCGAAATGAAGCTGTTAGGATTATCTAATAAGAGTGACTGAATTACCTTTTGTTCGTCCGGGTTATTTAATATAAACCATACACATTCTGTTTCATACCTAAATTGAAAAATGCGTAATGATACAGATGTAATTGGAATCGAATAGAGCCATGTGATAGGTATTAGGCACACGGTCACAGCTCTTTACATTGTCTTGTTTCCTAAACAGAGTGTATCAAAAAGGATGGCGCGAACTTACACGGCTGAAAGAACACGGCCGGCCGTCGTGATCGAGCGGTTCTAGGCGCTTCAGTGTGGAACCGCGCTACTTCTACGGTCGCAAGTTCGAATCCTGCCTCGGGCATGGATGTGTGTGCTGGCCTTAGGTTAGTTAGGTTTAAGTAGTTCTAAGTCTAGGGGACTGATGACCTCAGACGTTAAGTCCCATAGTGCTTGGAGCCATTTGAACCATTTTTGAAAGTACACGATAGTAGAAGCACATATGTTCCAGTTAACACGGCTCCGCAAACGAGCCGCTTGCGAGACAATTACGACTGTATGGTTCCACGCCGCCACTGACGGCATTGTTTGTAACATCGTCCGGTTGCCCCCTTGAGCACTTGAGGCCGTCCCATGTTCGCTGTTTACACAACGGAATATTGCCGAGAGGTGGAGTTGGAATCACACCACACACGCAGAACGTACAGGACGGGTACACTACACTGTCTCAAAGGGTATCAGTCGCGTCTGAGGAGTGCCATGTGTGCTGTGTTATAGTTACGATGGAGCCGTACAGTAACGAAGAGTATGCGGATATGTATCATAATACACATTTGTCGTGTGAAAGAAACCCACATTTTGCTGCCGGTGTGAGACTGCATCTGACGCGCAGATACGGCGGACCTGTACCTTGGCCTCCAAGATCACCTGATCTAAATCCTTTGGACTTTTGTGTGTGGGGTCACCTCAAAAGCAAAGTGTAGAGCACACCCGTTAACACGGTTGAAAAACTGGAGCAGAGAGTTGTACATGCTTGTCAAGAATTCCGGAATGATCCAGGGGTTTTCGAAATGATTCGAAATACATTACAGAGACGAGCACAGTATTGAATCCAGATGCAAGGAAAACACTTCGAACACTTCCTTTAGCAGGTACCCCATACATCAAATGTGAACTAATTGCGATGTACAACCCAATAGCAAAGTCTAAATTTCAAATTAATGTGTACTAACTACAATGACGTCAGTGGTGGCTTGGAACCATGAAGTCGTGATTATTTCGGAAGAGGCTCATTTGCGGACCCGTGTTTACTTGGACATTTGTACTTCTAATATCGTGTAATTTCAGCCGTTTTTGCGCCACCATTTTTGATACACCCTGTATAAGAAGTCCTAATCATCCCCCCCCCCCCCCCTCTACGAAATAAATAATTCCGATTGCCTTTAACTAAACTTGCGATCGCTGATAACCAGTGAAATATAGATCGTAGGTGGAGAGGTAAGATATTACCCTAAGGAGTAAGGATGGTTATTTGAGATATGCCCTCTTCGTAGATTTCATTTCTTTTCAGGCAAATTCCCACCGTGTGGGACTGAGACACGGGGATTCCCAGTGAATATTTCCGCTAGGATTTTGAGTTCAAGTAGTTACGTTACAACCAAAGAAAAACCTCACCAAAACAATGATTGGAAATCGCAGGACTGGAACAATTTTTAATTTGTTCATCAGGCTTCACTGTTCACGTAAAAAAATTTTAAGTGCAGGCAATCACCTAATTTCGGTCACAACTGTTATTTTATCTTCTGGGTCATATGCACGTACTGATCCGCTGAAAATAGCTATTGTTGCCGAAGTCAGCTTAAAACGTATAGACGTTAATCTAATTATTTCTGTGAAACAACGTAACATAATAAGTTAGTACAGTCTGTGGACCCTAGTTCGAAGAAATTACTTAAGAAATCGTGTGAGCCTGGTGTGTGTGTGCGTAGCTGTTCGTGTGCGTCAAAATGTATATTCGAAGACTTCTGTCGCCATGTATTGAAGAGTACCTATTTGGATCAAAAGCTTTTGTAACAGACCACAAACTACGTGAGATATGTGTATCCAAACAAGCCCTCACACGCTCGCAGTAATAGTAACCGTCTGAGATCCGTATTTCGGCTGGTCCTGGCGGAGGTTAGAGTCCTCCCTCGGGCATGGGTGTGTGTGTTTCTCCTTAGGATAAGTAAGATAAAATAGTGTGTAAGCTTAGGGACTGATGACCTTAGCAGTTAAATCCCATAAGATTTCTATAAAAAAAAAGTCCCTATTGACGGTTTGCGCAATATACTGAAGAAGACTTCAGAGCGTTGAAAACATTGATGCTCTTTCAATATGTTGTGCAATATGTTGTAGCTGTAAGGGTGATATTGCGCAATACGCAGCACTTCCTCCCGAGACCGAAACGAATTCAATTAACTCTGAACGTTTTTTTCCGCAAAGAAACTGAAAAAAGTAGATGACAAAAAAATCAGGAATTGGGCTGCAAGATGGATGGGAAGCACTGTGCTGTAATATGAGAAATGAAATTCCTGAAACGCCTGATATATCATTGTACACAATAGCAAAGGAAACTGAAGATCGCGGTACCATGACAGCAAGCAGAAATGTTTATTTTACTTGTAGCAGTTCTTAGAGTTTTCAGATAAGGTCAGGTCAGCTGTGCAGAGAGCATAAATTTTTCTTTTTCTTGCAACAGTTGTCACAACACAGACATAAGATCATGTAAGCTTTGAATCAGTAAATAATGATTTCATTTCGGTTGCAACTGCTGTCATAGTAGAGAAATACTTAAAAACCACTACATGTGCAATTACACAATTCATTTATGTAATTTGTAAATAGTTGTTTCTGTGGATTACGAATATGTGCTGCCTAATATGAGCCCCTGGTCCGTTGAACTGATCACGGAAACTTTTCAGATTTGTTTCGCCCGTTCTGTATGATTTCTGGTTGTGTTTTGCAAGGCAAACAACCCAAACGGAGTACATGTGATTTACACTTGGCCGCGCGGATTTCTTCGCTATGAAGGCAGAGTTCTAAGTGACATTCTTCGAACATAAATATTGCGCAATATTATTATGCCGGCTTGACCGCGCACTTCAGCGCAGTGTAAGGTAAACGTACAGTTCTGCTTGCTGGCTCTAGACGGGCCAACCGCCGTGTCGTCCTCTACCAGTGGCGTCATTGGATGCAGTCTGGAGGGGCATATGGTCTGCACACAGCTCGCCTTTTCGTTGTCGGGTTTCTTGACCTTGGGACCGTTATTACTAGGTCAAGCAGCTCCTCAGTTGGCCTCGCAAAGCTGAGTTCCAGCCCTCTTACATAGCAAAAATCCCTGGCATTACCGGGAATCGGAGCCGGATCTCCCGTATGGCAGTCAGGCGCATTGATCACTGACGACTCAAATACGGATGCGGGCATCCTCGAGGTATATTGATACAATATTATTTTGACAATAATGTTGAGCGTGAGAAGGCTACTTAACGCATGTTTGTAAAGAAAGGAAGCCAGAAAAAGGGGGAGAGAAAGGGATAAGAAGAAAAGTCATTACTACTGCGTTTTGTCTGTCTTTTGTATTAGTGCTCAGTGGAAAATTTAAGATACACTCCCGAAGGTCTATTCTTTCTGAAATTTAAGAGCAAGTGTTTCACGTAGGACGTCAACACTGTCTGCGAGTTGCGTGCGAACCATTACCTCCGTGGGCAGGCTTCGATCACAGCGTGACAATCCGGTCCATTGTTCAGTTACGTAGAGTACCATTCAACAGTTTGTTGTGCCTCGTTTACTTGCGATTGATCACACGTTTATTTTCCGTTGTTGTGTATAGTTTTCTATTCAAATGATACACATTGTCTGGTTAAAATTATCGGGAGACTTATTAGTGGGCATTAATATGGGGTGTGTCCACTCATCAGCTTTGAGACGGCTTTAAATCTGCTGGGGACACTTTCAACGATGTGTCTGCATGTCTGTGAAGGAATAACAGCCGATTCTTCCTCCAGAGCCAAAACCAGAGAAGGTATTGATGTTGGACGCTGGGTCTGGAGCGAAGTAGACTTCTAATTCATCGCAAAAGTGTTCCATTTCGTTCAGATCGGGACTCTGGACAGACTAGTCTATTTCAGGAATGTTATCTCCACTAACTATTGCCTCACAAACGCTGCTTCATGATAGAGTACTTTGTCATCCTTATATAAACAGCCACCGTCCCGGAACTGTTCCTCTACTCAATACGCAGTACTGCTAAGTGTGTTTTCATTCTTCTGCATTCACTGTTTTCGTAAGTGCAATAAGGGGATCATACCCGAACCACAAAGAACATCCTCCTACCATAACACCATCTGCTACGTACCTCACCGTCGACTCTATACAAGATGGTAGGTAACGTTCTCCAGGCATTCACCAAATTCAGACCTTACATCGGTTTGCCACAGGGTATAACGTAACTCATCACTCTTTTCCAGTCGTCCACTGTCCAGTTGCTTAGCTCCCTACACTACTTCAAGCGTCGCTTAGCACTGACTACACGATTATATGACTTATAAATAGCTGCTCGACCATTGTAGCCCATTCTTTTTCAGCTCCCTGCGATAAGTCATTGTGCTAGCTGGACTTCTGGTAGCACTTCGGTACTCACGAGTGACTCCTTCGGCTGATTTCGTGCGAATTTTTACGACCGCCCTCCGCAATGCTCGACGGCACCTCTCCGACAGCACATTGGGTTCACTGATCTTAATTTAGCTGTGGTTGTTCTTTCGCGTTTCCGTTCACAGTCTCATCATCAACAGCTGACTTTGTCCGCAGCTCGTGGTCGTGCGGTAGCGTTCTCGCTTCCCACGCCCGGGTTCCCGGGTTCGATTCCCGGCGGGGTCAGGGATTTTCTCTGCCTCGTGACGACTGGGTGTTGTGTGCTGTCCTTAGGTTTGTTAGGTTTAAGTAGTTCTAAGTTCTAGGGGACTGATGACCATAGATGTTAAGTCCCATAGTGCTCAGAGCCATTTTTTGAACAGCTGACTTAGGCCTCTTTATAATGGTTAAAGTGTCAATGATGCATTTGTTACTCAGGTGACATCCAGTGACTAATCCACATTAGAAGTCAATGAACTCTCCTGACCAACCCATTCTGCTGGTACTGTTTTCTAATGGCAACACAGTATTCGTCGCCTCCTTGTGGTAGGTCCGTCTCTCGTGACATCTAGCGCTAACATTACAAGAAAAACGTGCAAACTGGCCAGCAGACAAGCAAAGTACCAAAGGATCTGCATGCGAATGCATGCGAATGGAATAAATTAAACACTGGCATCCTACCGAGCTGTTTGTTCCAATATTATGATGTGTAGAGCAAGAAGAGAATTAAAGTAAACGGTGACATGTACTGTGCCCATTTGTGTGTGCATGTGTGTGTTTGTGGGGTGGGATGAGGGGCGGGGGCGGGGAGAGGAGAAGGCAATGATGAAGGGCGAGAGGCGGATGAGGACGCAGCGCAGTGTCGGATTATCAGGAGGAGGCGGCGTCCCTGCGGTCGCAACTGGTGGTGGGAAGCAGGCTGCAAGGTGTTGGCGGCGAGCTTATCGGGGACGGGCGCTTCATAATGAATAGGCTGTCTGACCGCGGCAACCCGACACCTCGCCAGGGCTGCGTCCGCGCCTCGTTAGCTCGCCGCCTTCCCGCCCCGTCCCCGGTTACATTCTCTCTTCCGACACACGTGCCTTCACCCACCACCAATCACCCATAATGACTCATACCCTGCCTTTGACCCAGACAGGGTTAACGTTCACCGGCTATTTTGTTTTACACAATCTTTACCTATCTGTCAAAGTACGCTGTACTCGGAGGTAGGTGCTTCGAAACCTGGTAGTAGAAGAAATCTTGGTCACTTGCATTTGGCGTGTAGGATGACATCGTAGATACACTGAGAGTCATTGTGTCAATTTCAGACGTCTCCGAAATGAAACTAGTGGTACTGTCGATAATGATACGCTCTTCGGACTAGAATTCTAAGATCGACGTCTCGTTTGCTGTTATTCAAGACGAGTATACTCCGTCCAAACATTGAGTTTCACCTGTACTATCCTTGATTCCATGATTATTCATCACAACACCGACTCAGCATTACACTACGCCTGCAGTTGTCGGAGTCATCCATGAGAGCACATATTTTTTGAATAAAAACTGATATTTTCGCTCTGCAGAGATTTGGTTACAAGCGTCTTCACACAGTTTAAATCTGTTACGTGTCTCATCTCAGAGGAATATCGTGACAATATATGTATAACGTAAATACAGCGTAAGTAGTTGACCATTGCGACGTTATGTTCTTAAAATGCCTTACACACAACTGTAAAAAAGGGTAATATTTTAAGATTTGTAGTAAATTATGGCACGATTATCCAAACTTTCTTCTTTGGAGTAATACAACGAAGCTGTGTCGCGCTCGATCCTAGATGTGGAGCACTAATTATAAAGGTGTCGTTTCCGATATATGACTGCGTATTATTAAATCTAGTTGCGTGTAGCGAAACTTAAACTGAAAGCCAAAACGTTATGACCGCTGCCCGTCGCGAGTGTGGATGCCGCGTGGTGACGTTGTGGGCACGTGACACACTATGAAAAGTACGTAAGTGCAACAGAGACGGTTGGAGATTACCCTAATGAGGATATGCACTGCAAATGGGGAAATACACTGAGACAAGCGTCTTTCTCAAAGGGCCGATTATTATTACGTTCAGTATCTCGAAAACGGCAAAGCCATTCGAATGTTCACGTGCTACTGTCGTGAGCATGTACGGCAAGAGATATGACAGTGAAACTACCACTAGGCGCTAAGTGAGTGGACGTCCACGACTCTTCACAGAACGTGGATTCGGAGGCTTGTCTGCTCTGTAAGGTAGGACAGAGGGTGATCTGGGGCATCTCTACCGAAAGAGCACTAGGCTGGTGCACGCACAAGTGTTTCGGAGCACACCGTTCATCGTATGTGGTTGAACTGGGAGCTCCACAGCAGATCACCCTTACGTGTTCACATGATGTTCCAACGACATCGTCAATTATGATTGCAGTGGGAACGAGACAATCAGGATTCGACCGTGTAGGCTCTTGGGTGTATCACATTTTTGATACACTAGGTCGCTGGTCGTTTCCACAAATGCCTTCATCGAGCTGCACGGCGGCGCTAAACGCGCAGCGCGCCATGCACGCAGGCTAGGGACAGTAGTATTATGCTACGGGAGACATTCTCCTGCGCTTACATGAGACCTGTGGTAGTAATCGAAGATACGCCGACAGCTGCGAACTGCCTGCATCCCTTCATGTTTAATGTCTTCTCCGACCCAATGTCGTCTTTCAGCAGTATGATTGTCTGTCTCGGAGCCAGAACCGTGATATAGTGGAATGATGAGCATTATAGTAAGCTCATGCTGATGTCTCGGCGACCAAATTCGCCTGATGTAAATCCTATGAGACCCGTCTGGGTTGCTATCGGGCGCTATCACCGCATTTGCAAATCATCGGCCCGTTATTTGCGCGAATTACATGACCTGTGCGTAGACATCTAATGCCACATACCTCTGGAAACCTTCCAACAAACTATCATACCTGTGATAAGCAGAATCAATGACATTTTGTTCCAAATACGGTCAAAGAAGCTATTAAGCAGATGGTCATAATGTTTTGGCTCATCAGTTTAATTCAGAGTATTGCAATGCTAAAAACGTGGTATTTTTTCGTCGTTTCTTTGTGCTTATTGGTAGTCCAGTCATGTTGTAACTCATAACTAACTCCCGGGCGTTCAGATAATTGATGATTTGATTTTTATGCACGATGTTGTGGACGAAAAAGTAATCGTCGACGCGGTCATACCCTGGCAAACTGTCAAATATAAGGTTTGAAAATTACAATGGAAAGATTTCAAAAAGGTATCTTTGTAGTGGAAAACTTGATAAGAGACCATGACCGTCTTTTCAGCAGTGTTTTTACTTCGCCAGTGCACATTTTGTAACACAGCTTCTTTATCAGGGCTGCAGTTGTAATGTGAGTATTTATATCTTTATAATGTCCTCAAATGAAATAGGTCTTAAACTCGATTAAAAATAATGGATCAAAAGCCTGTTGTTGCGGTCTTCAATCCAGTGACTGGCTTGTTGCAGCTCTCCACAACAGTTTGACATCTGCAAGCCTCTTCATCTCTTCGTAACTACAGCAACCTACATCCATTTAAACCAGCTTACTGTGTTCAGTTCTCGGTGTATCTATGTAATTCCTCTCACGGCCACACACTTCCCTCAACTGCCTCAGGGCGTGTCGTATCAACAGGCCCCAGATTTTAATCAAGTTATGCCATAAATTAATTTTTCATTTCGACTCAGTACTTCTTCATTAGTTGTTTGATCTGCGGATCTAATATGTATTATTCTACTATAGCATGCCTCTCTTCTTGTCTGAAATGTTTATTGTTCGCTTCACTTAATATACGATGCACGGTTTCGCAGCTATATACACTGATGAAATTCATTCGGGCTTCCATTCACGTCAAGTCATTTAAAAGAATTATTTAACCAGATGATCGGCTTCGCAATGGGAAGCCCATAAACTCCAGTTATAGCCAGCCTTTTCCACCGAGTATTTCTAGAAAATCGCCTTGGACACGCCTTCTGCAAAGCCTAGTTGCTTTTATCGTTACGTTGATGACACATTCTGGCTTCACGGACGTGAAAAGCGGTACGAGTTCATGGACCATATTAACAATATCCACGCTGGAGGTAGAGACGGTCGGTGCCTTGCCGCTCCATGACGTCCTAGTCCGCCGAAAGGAAAATGGCTGTCTTAGCCACTGTGTTTCCGAAAACCTACCAATACGGACCGGTATCTGCTCTAGACCAGCTACCATCACCCAGCACAGAAACGTTCTGTTATGAGAGCCTTGGTGCATCGAGAGGAAGCCGTTTCAGTCGCTGCGGATCTGCCGAAAGAACTGATGGAGAATTTTCAAATGAAACAACTACAACAACCGACAAATTTCGCAAGCCATTTCACCAAAGATTCGTAACCAGAATCCCCTGAGGAGGACACCAAGAATCTTGCATTTTTATCAATCTATGGCTGAGTAACAGGAAAGATTAGCCGTCCGCTAAAGAGGCTCAAAATCGATCCAGTCTTCAGGACCAGCAAAAATACAACTCCTGAGGTCCGTAAAAGATGACGTAGGTCTTACAATGACAGGGATATACAGAAATCGTGCGGGTGCTGACAGTTTCCTGTTGGATTGGATGCGCACTTTATAGAGCGCCGAGAGGTTTTTCTGCCTACGGTATCCTGAGATATCAGGGACTCTGGCAATTGGAAGGTTGAAGTGGGCACGACGGTCGCATGACCAAAACGTTAGTTTATGTGGTTGTGGACTGAGCACCAGTGACGCCACAGGTAGTAGCACCGCTGTGTAAGGACAGCAGTAGAAACCATACGACAGTCACCTTCTGACAATGGCCGGGGCGGATTCTCAGTCACTTGACATGGATGGAAGCCAGAGAGAATTTTATCACTTTTCACTTACTTACACACTATACCACTAAAATTTGGCGTTGGTTCTATTGAAATAGGTCGTTGCCATATGGATGCACTGATGTGTAGTGTTTAATATAGCACTAGTTTCGATACCGTACATTTTAAATACTTACATTATTGAGCTATCGATACGGCATAAGTGCACAGGGTATCGCTCATGGCCGTTAAGGAACGAAGTACCCTATTACTTCGGTCCGAAATATAACTAAAGCCACTCATTAGCACTGGAGGGAGACATTTGCCTACGTTCTTATCACCTTTCGTGGTTCAATCTCTTGGGACATCAACGGCCCTTTATTTGCACCCTTAGTGATGAAAATAGGTTATTATTCTCTGATAATGTTAATGCATTAGTAAAAAACCTAAGATGATCAGCTTCCACTTCAAATGTGTGCCGGCGCATCGCTATGATCTTCACTCCAGTGTGGCCCCCCAATACGGTACCTATTTCCCTATACAGCCGAGACATTTTTCCGTTTTTCCCCAATTTGGGAGCGGACTGGTAACAGCCGTTATTATATAGCGTGCAACTTAATTTAATATATAAAATTTGACTTTTACAGCTAGAGGCACAGAAACGATAAGCTTAAATTACAATACGTTTCAGAAAGTTTCGGCGGATGATGTGATAAAACGAATAAAACGCTAGACACAGACAAAACATGCCCAAAGTACAGCGTCGAGTCAAAAGTATTCGGACCCACTAGTATAAAAGGAGACGGTGAGTATTGTGTTGCCAGTAGGGAGGCAGTAACAGCAGAATGGTTCGGGAAAGAGAACTCATTGTCTTTGAACGTGGACTAGTCGTTGGATGTCACCTGAGTAAAAAATCCATCTGTTACATTGAAACTATTTTAAAGCTATCCATTTCGACTGTTGGTAATGTGACTGTGAAGTGGAAACGCGAAGGAAGAACCATAGTTAAACTAGATACCAGCAGTCCAGCTAGCTCAATGATTATGCGTGGAGAGTTGAAAAGAATACGGTAGAATGGTCAAGCAGGTCCTCATAAGCCAAACATCTCTGTGATCACTGCTAAGCGACGCTTCAAGCGGTGTAAAGAGCGACACCACTGGATAGTCGACGACTGCAAACGGGTGATTTGGAGAGATGAATCATGCTGTACCCACTGACTATCAGATGGAAGCGTATGTGTTTGACGAATGCGTGGAGAACTTACTTGCCAACTTGTGTAGTGCCAGCAGTGACGTAAGGAGGAGGTGGTATTATGGTATGTGGGTGTGCTTCTTGCTTATGGTGTGCTCTCCCTATTGCGCTTCAGAAAACGGTAAATGGGGAAGGATATGAACACATTTGACAGTATTATATACAGCGTGTTCTTGTGTAGAGGGTCAGTTCAGAGACGATGATTCTATAAGCTCGACAATCCACCTTGCATAAAGCAGCATCCCTGAGGCAATAGTTTACGGACAATAACATTCCTGAAATTGACTGGCCTGCCAGAGTCCCGACCTGAATGCAATGGAACACCTTTGAGATGAGTTCGAAAGTCAACTTCTTTTCAGACTGCAGCGTCTAACATCAAGTTTCAGCTCTTGGGGAAGAATGGGCTGTTATTCCTCCACAGACATTCGGACACGTCATTGAAAGTGTCCATAGCAGAGTTAAAGCCGTCAAAAAGACGAAGGGAGGACACACCCCATGTTAATATCCACTCAGAAGTGTCAGGATACATTTGGTCGTATACCTAGTTGGTTGGTTGATTTACGGGAGGGACCAAACGGCGAGGTCATCGGTTCCGTCGGTCGGATTAGGGAAGGATAGGGAGGAAGTCTGGCGTGCCCTTTCAAAGGAGCCATCGCGGCATTTCCCTGAAGCGATTTAGGGAAATAACCGAAAATCTAAATCAGAATGGCCGGACGTGGGTTCGAACCGTCGTCCTCCTGAATGCGAGTCCAGTAGGTCATAGAGCGAAATCTTCATTGGCTATGCTGTACATTTAGTAGTGTTTATACACGGTCCAGTCACATAAATGGGACCACTGCCTATTTTTGACGTTAGAGTGCAATAATCACGCACAGAAGGCAGAAGACAACACTAGCAATGGAGGATGCATAAAGTACGTCGGAGGAGGACGCTGAAAACAGTGCACTCGTTGTCGTAATATGCAAACGGAACGATGTGTTTGACGTCCAAAAGGGCATGATTATTGGCTTTAAATCCACAAAACCGGCGCCGATGCAACTGTGGTGCACCACGGGCCATAGATGACAAAGGTGAATGATGCCTGCGAAGATGTGTGCGGGCGAACAGACGTGCAACTGTTGAGCAAGTGACCACCCAGATGAACCAAGGGGCTACCATCAGTGTCTCCTCAACAACCGTTCGGCGAAAGTAGCTGCATATGGGCCTGTGCAACAGGCGCCTGGCTCATGCAGCCATACTGACTGCTGCTCATCGGCGACGAAGGCTGGAAATTGCGCGTCAGTATTGCAACTGGACGTCCAGTAAATGGCAACAGGTGATCTTTCCAATGAACCACGTTTTATGCATCTTCAAACTGATGGCCAATGGCGTGTACGCCATGAAACGTCTGAAAACCATGCAACAGCCCTCGGAAGCGTCCAAGCCGGAGGAGGGAATGTTATGGTCTGGGGAATGTTTTGATCTCGTCATTCTGGATGGCACAGTTGATAACATATATGCATCTATCCATGGGGGTCATTTATCCTCGGTCTGTTAGCATCCACCAGCAGGACAGTGCGACGTGTCACACAGCTCTCAGTGTACGTGCATGGTCCGAAGAGCACCAGGATGGTGGACTTGGATTTAAACTCAGTCGATGATTTGTGGGACCACCTCGATGAGGCTGTACGCGCCATGGATCGTCGACCGAGAAACATGGGGCAGCTGGCCGTGGCTCTGGAGTCGGCATGGCTCCAAATCCCTGTCGGTACCTTCCAGAACCTTACTGACCCTCTTCCTGCACGTCTCGCTGCAAAAGCTGGTTCTTCAGGCTATATTTATGTCACTATACTTTGCTTGACGGTCGAGATGTGTTGGATATGGATAGGCACTGCTCTGTATAGAACGGTCACATCAGCTGAGACGATGGTTTGCCAGTCGTGACATGAAATCCTTCGCAGTTTCCATGCGTGGTGCCGTCTGATCGTTAGACAATTTATGCGAAACAAATAGGGATCTTTTGCTTGCACAAAGCTTTACGAATGACTTCATTAACGTTAACTAATCTTCAGCTCAGAGAATGAGTGCTAATTGTCGAAAACGAATATTTAGTTGTTATTAACATAAATAACTTACGCTTTATATCATCAATTGTTCAGAGTTCATTACAAGAGAATCCATTTACAGAAGTGAGCCCTGGTTTCAAGATCATTTGACTTTATTATGTGACAGTACATTATTGCACCACTTGTACTTCCACGGAGTGTTGTTTTCTTAGAAGTGTACGTCTCACGGGCAGCTTGGCGGCTGATTATCTCGCTTAGGCTTCACCGCCCCTTTGCTATTCACAACGTCAACACTTTTTGCGGAATTTTTGTCTTTAGATTCGTTCCGCTTTCAAGATACTACACCTTGCTCCAACATACATGAAATGCATGTCTCTAAATTTCTGTGATGAGACACCTCCATCTTCGGTAAACAGTCGTGAACTGTGAAAGAGGTAAACTCCACAGTTTATACGCCACAGGCAACTATGTAACTTACTGCTTTTCAAGGAAATACTTCACAAAGAAAACACCATGCGACAGGCACTCGTTTGTTAAGAGACGTAAGTTATTAACAATTATGTAACTCATACACATTGCTCATTCAAGATTTCATACGGTATGATAAATTTATTTCTGATGATTTTGAGAAAGCGATGTTTGGAGAGTAGTGGCACATCTCAGTACACATAATTTGCTGTAAGACTCTCAGTTTGGCTTCAGAAAGGGAGCAGTCACAAAAGTGCTATTTAGTTTTTATGTATGAGATAGCAGGGCTAAATAATAGGCTGAGGACATAAGATTTTTTCTGTAATACAACAAAAGTACTTATTATGTGTACCAAACAACACTTTTGCATAAGTTGGAACGTGATGGGATTAGGAAAAAAGCTCAGCAATGATTCGTATCTGGAAAGTAGGAAACAGAAGGTTTTCTTTCAGTGTCAACTAACGGGGAAGAAGTTTGAGTCAGACTGGTGTCATGTACGGTGTGGGAGCCAAAGAGTACCGCTATAGGTCCGTTGCTTTTTTGTATGTGTCAACAGTTTGCCACTAAACATGACTGATGACACAAATCTTATCTTTGAAGATAACAAAAATGTTATTGTAAAGAGATAGAAAATAATATAAATTAGTAGCTAATAGGGTAATCAGTAACATCAGTATGTGGCATCAGAGAACAAATTCACGCTTAACAGTAACAGGCTGCAATGCTGCAGTCTCTCACACGGAACTCTTGCAAAGGCGAAATGTTACTGACCAAAGGTGGTCAAACAGTCAGTGAAGTAAACCATTTTAGATTCTTAGGTCTGATGGTAGATGGAAGGCTTCCTTGGCAGTATCAAGTTCAAGATATTATGCAGCAACTGAATGCTGCTCTCTTCACTATTAGATGTTTACTTTGCTTACTTCCACTCTATTATTTCGTATGTTGTATTCTGGGGCAATTCTATGCATTCATAAAGAATATTCGTAGTTCAGAAACGGGTCGTCAGACTAATCTACTGTGTCAGTTAGGGAACATTTTGTAGCCCACTGTTTAGAAGTCGGAATTTTAACTCTGCAACCCCTATACATACACTGATTTGCAAACATAAGGAAGACCCATTTCCGTAAGAACTACTTTATGCAACGTAACGAAATTTTGCAGGTTACTTATACATTCTTCGTGTACCTACTCCTCCAGTTTGGTTGAAGTATTTATGCTAGGAGGTATTACAAATTTTCTTCCTTAAATTTTTGTGTATTTTATTGGAGACATAAGAGCTCTCTCTACTATTCTACAGATATAGTATCATAAGGGTATTATAAACTATTTATAAAAAAAAATCAGGAGACTATTTTCTATAGGTTCAGAGAAAACGGGTCATTTCTCAGAGAAATGTATTTCTTCAGAAATTGCAATTACAAATTAATGTAAGATATAACTCCCATTTTAATAGAAACAACAAGTAAAACGCGGCAGCATTGTGATCATCATCTTCTACATTGTCTGAATGCACCATCTTTCTCCTCTTTAAAGATCTTGCCTCCTTGGACACTTTTTGGGCTTATAGCTCAGCCTTGTCGACTCGCTCCTTATAAAGTTCCTCGCGTATGATTCGCATATTCCAACCGATCATCACTCACAGCTCCTCCATGACTTTCAGTCTCTCAGTATTACCATAATTAAATGTGAATACAGCACCATACACACTAAGCTTTAATGTGTGATACCCCACAAATACATTTTAGGTACTCTTGTCCACACTACATTGCTGAAAGACTCTTTCACATTTTGTGTTTTCCCTTGTAGACATTTATTCAATAGATCTGGATTTTCAAAATCTCTGTAAACTGGCTTTTTATAGCAAACATAAAAGCATCAGGTAAACTTACATAAAGTCAAGCTGATTCAGCTTTTTTATATTTACATCACTCGCCTGAATTAGGGTTGTGGATCGGCTTGTCATCTGTTGATATTTTATGAAAAAAGGTTTCCCACAGAGACTTTTTCATACGTTTAGGTTATTTTCGTTGCTGCTTATGGCTTGACGACAGTACTCTGATAGTTGATTGCTTTTATTGTCTAGCAGACGATTTCTAATAGTTTTGCCGTCAGACATCGGTGCCTTCAGCAGCTCTTGCTTCCTGTGTGTTATACCAAGAATATTGCATGCACAACGTGAACAAGAATCATAACCGTTTTGCCAGTCGTACCAACTTCAAAGCAAGGTTTTCACTAGATTTCAAATCATACCACACCCTCCTAGGCTTTATGGTCCTTGAGATGTTAATTTTTAACTGAGTAGTGGTTTCATCGTCATCTTCAGTTTTCTGCTATATCAGCAGATCCGTTGCCCCTCTATTTTCTGCGATCCATTGCTTCCTTCTTAAGGCTGTTGTGCGTTGTACCATCCATCACGTCATCCAGTGTCTGAAATCTCGTCCTTCCTCGCTTCCTTTTCTCTTCTACATAACCTTCTAAAACTGTTTTTATCAGTCCGTTATTCTTCTAAATGTATGCCCAGTCCAATTTCTTTTTCTTCTTTTTATTACATCTAGTAACCGTCTTTTTTCTCCCACTCTTCTCAGTACCTCTTCATTTTTTACTCTTTCCATCCAATTTATTCTTTCCATCCTTCGCCATGTCTACATCTCAAAAGCCTCCAGCCTTTCTCTGTCTTTCTTCCTCAAAGTCCATGTTTCAGCGCCATACAGAAGAACACTCCATACAAAACATTTTATGAGTCTTTTGCTCAGTTCTGTGGTTTATGAAATCCTAAAAACGTATTACGCAACTAATTAAATTAAATGTATTTTAAATCAACCAAAGTTAATAAATCGTATATCAAATTGATCAGCAAATTCCAAATAGTGTTTTTGCATAAAAACAAAAATTAAAACTTTTCAGCAAAATGTCGATTTATGCTCCCTAATTGATAACTTACATTAAAGAACGCATCGAAAATTCGCCGCATTATTTCGGAACATTATGTTGCCTTAATAATGCTAAAAGCGTTTTTTAAAGCACGCTACACTAACAAGTTTCTTAAATTTGTCGGAAACTCATAGTGGTACATTATAGGCTTCGTCGTCGTTTCTGCTTTGGACAATTTCTTACAAACGAACCACAACCAATACAGTTTCTTGACTGTCTGAAAACGAATGTTATTTCATGTTTATTCACCCTTAAATAAAACATTATGTTGCCATTTACCATAGTAATTCTCTTCACCAGGTACACAAAAAGTTAGGTGGGGACGACAACAGAATCAACTCTGTCTTCAGACACTGACTCACTAAATGCCGGATGTACAAGAGGTACGGATTTTATACCATTGGTACAAATTAACAAGCAGCACAATATTCGTAACTCTTCCCCCACGTAGACCTGAATATTTCCTGAGCTGCTAAATTACTCTGAAAAGTGAAAGACTACTCCCAAATGAGTACGACGAGGCACACAAATCGCAACTGTGCAAGTTTTTTAATTGCGTTGAAGAACGAGATGCTGCACTCAGTGGGCGCCTTTACGAGTAACGGTACACAGGAAGCCAGCCATCTGTACGCTTGATTTACTGGCTGTAACAACGAAAGCGGGTCAGCCCCTCGGCGGTTAACCGGACTCGCAGTTCGCTTATCTGTTCATTAACCTGGCAGTCACTGGCCGCATCTTTACTGCCGCTTCGGCCTAATCTCTACGCTCCGCTTTCATTGCGATTTTTCATACTGAAGATGTACGCACGTAACGCTTTACGGACGTGTTCCGTCAGTACTTAAACAGGCGCAACGACCTCTCTACTTCGAATGTAATATAATAAAGCGTTCTGCCTAAGGGTTACGATCGGAAGAAAAGACTCACTCCTATACTGGCTTATCCTAACTACATACAAACTGAAAATCGCAATATAATAGCTGATCACGTAAAGTTATTTCAACTTTCGACCCCATTAATTTACCGAAATCCTTTGCATATCTTTTCATGCTCCGATTATCTTTTTCTGATTATGACTTTGACGTTATTAGTATATGCGTTACCAGAAATGTTTTTACGTGTCACGAACCACTTAATCTTAGCAGGCATTAAACGGCACATTTAAGATTACTCTACACGGCGTACCAATGCCTGTTTGACACACTGAATAGTATTATTAAACGGCTTATGCCGCCTCATGCGTTTTCCTTTCAAACATCCCAAAGGGAGTCATGCATCACTAAAATTTCTGCACTCGAATTTTTTGAATATTTGTCACGTATGAAACAGTCTCATTGCAATTATTTTATCTCTGATTCCAGATGGTGACGCAGCATCGTAAGTATTTGTTTTTTTTTCTCATAATGTGGGGCCACAGCCATAATATATGTCTTTAAAGTCAGTATCGCCAGTCGACTGTTTATTATTTGCAGTGTTACATTTACACGATTATGATTTCGGCTTCAAAGTGCCATTATCAAGTGTTTTAAGAGTTATACAGTCGTATTTTAAATACGACAGTATGCCATCTTCGGCAGTGTATAACACTTGATAATGGCACTTTGAAGCCGAAATCATGATCGTGTAAATGTAACACTGCTAATAAAAAACAGTCGAATGGCGGTACTGACTTTAAAGAAATATTTAACAGTTGGTCGCTACGCTCGCTATTATTCGCAAGACAGGGCACCTACATCTCACACAATCTTCTTTACGATTCTATCCAAATTTCTTGGATTGCATGTCTTTTCTAACATTATAGACCTCGTTACACTCAGTGGCAGCTCTTACAACTACTTGAATTTAAGCAAAATGGGTCTTGAAAGAAGTTTTTAAATACATAAATTGAGACACTTACACCATTAAAGTTCATCACTTTAAGTAATTTAATTATGACAAATTGTACCTAGCCAGTTCATCTCTTAGTGCACTGTTAAAAAAAATACTTTTCCTGCTTGTTTCAATATTTACCCAAACATACCACTGTCTATACCTCTGTCCTAATTGTCAAGAATGGAAACTAACAAGTTCCACTGATCACGGAAGCTCCACTGCGGAACTAAATTCATACTCAGGCGCTGCAGAACTAGTTCAATTGCTTCTCTTTGCTGAGGAATCTTAATCTAAGACCTCTGGTTTCTATGAAGCCCAATTAAACACCCACTAAAGGAAGTTCTCTTCATCACTCGCCCCTTATTGCTTCACGTTGCAAACCTCGCATCCAATAGCATCGTCTTTTCCATTGAAGAATTTTCTTCATCGGCGTCACCTTCCACGTTCCACACAACAAATTCCTTGTTTCTGGAAGATGCTGCCCTCTCAATACCATAGTCCCTTTGAGGTTAGAGAACATTTCGTGACGTCTAGGACCACGCGTGAGAGCTTGAGGAAGGCGTAACTAGTCTACGACGAACTTCTCCAAGTATACAAATATACCTGTCCTCTCTGCCAGATATCTTCAGGCAAACTAAGTGCCGAATCGTGACCAGCTAGCACGCAGTTACATCATTGTGCTGCGAAAAACATGCAGATCCCTGCGTTATCAACTTGTAGAAGTACTTGAAAATATTCCGTGCTACATACATGAGCGATAAATTCGTATATCCTACCACAAATTACTATAGCATAACAAATTTTATTGAATTCTGACCACGCATCATTATCCGTATGGACTAAATGTATCCACTTGAACCTCCTTACTGTAGTCGAGTCTAAGTCTCCCTCTACAATTTATACCCCCTCCTCCCCACCTCCTACCCTTCCTTTTATTACAAAAATTAACTATTCCTTAATGCCTCATGAAGTGTCTGTCAACGTAACACTTTTTTTGTCAAGTTGCACTAGAAATTTCTTTTTTCCCCCAGTTCGATTCATTGCCTCCTCATTAGTTATTCGATCTGTCCATCTAATCTTCAGCATTCTTAATAACACCACATCTCAAATGTTCTATTGTGTTCTTGTCTGTTCTGTTTACAGTCCACGTTTCACTTCCATTATAAGGAAAGGCTCCATACAGATACCTTCGGATAAAAGTTCCTAACACGAAAAATGAAAAGGACTGCAGAACCTTACATGGTACTTCCGTGTGATGAAGCCCACACAAAATGCAGTGAGACGGTCTGATCATCGTAACATTCCATCAAGAAGGCCTGTATATGCTGTTGGGAATCTCCATCCACGCAGTTTGTAAGCCAGTTCAGAAAGCATCACCAGTAGTTACTGGAGGGGCGTGACAAACAAGTTGCAGACCCAGTACCTGAGGAGATGCTTTAGTGATAACATGCCCGACTTCTGTTTGGGAGGAGAACAGTTCAGATCTCCGTCTGCCATCCAGATATATGTATTCCGTAGTTTCCTTTAATTGTTTGAGGTATTTCCAAGATTTTTCCTTTGGAAGAGACAGGGCCAATATCTTTCCCCACCCTTCCTTAATCTGAGATAGTGCTCCTTCTCTAATGACCTCGTCGTCGACGGGACGTTAAATACTAATCTTCCTCCCTACCGACTGGTCATGCACCAGACATATTCGATGGGCGGCATGTCGCATGACCGTACAAAATTATTCAAATAGCTCTAACCACTATGGGACTTAACATCTGGCCGGCCACGGTGGCCGAGCGGTTCTAGGCGCTTCAGTCCGGAACCGCGCGACTGCTACGGTCGCAGGTTGGAATCCTGCCTTGGGCATGGATGTGTGTGATGTCCTTAGGTTAGTTAGGTTTAAGTAGTTCTACGTTCTAGGGGACTGATGACCTCAGATGTTGAGTCCCATAATGCTCAGAGCCATTTAAACCATTTTTAAACTTAACATCTGAGGTCATCAGTCCTCTAGACTTAGAACTACTTAAACCTAACTAACCTAAGGACATCACACTCATCCATGCCCAAGGTATAATTCGAACCTACGACCGTAGCAGCAGCGCGGTTCCGAACTGAAGCGCCTAGAGCCGCTCGGCCACAGCGGCCGGCCGTGACCGTGGATAAATAGTGCTATCCGTAGTTCCTCCAAGAAGACTTGCAGAATTCTCGTCACATCCCGCCCGACATTCGTCTAGTGAAGTATAGAGGACTGACAACGTTATTGTCCAACACCTCATAGATGTAAATTGGTATTTCTCTGGTTTATTTTAGTCTACTAAAATTAAATAACGGTAGAATGTTAGGAATGTCCAGCGAAAGCCACTCTTTCATGAATAAGTTAGTAATATGTCCTCTAAAAGTTAATTGTTTAAAAAAATTTCTATTTCATCTAAATAGAAATTGGATTGTCAAGTAAATGACTTCTACGGAGATAATGGCACTTGAGAAACATGACAAGAGATATTAAACGAAATGAGAAATCCTCACAGATCAACAGAGCATCAAGAAGACGCTACGACTGAACTGCGGTGGTTTACGGAGGCATTTACAAAATACACTCTTAAAAAAGGTCGAGACAAAAATGGTCACAAATTGAATGTCACACAGGTGTGGACGGAAAATTCAAAACTGTAAAGGTTTGCTGCCTTTTGGGCGAATGTGTGACGCTACAAGTAATTTCACCGCGCGTTTGACTAGGATAGTATACAGGGGACAGGCCGATACCAGGACATAAAGTGTTTCCGAATTTCATTCCGTGTGCTCAGTTGAACAATAAATATGCCTCGCTGACAGATGCATGAACAAAATACACAGCTGTCAGCATTTGAGAGAGGACGTGTAGTCGGGCACAAAGAAACTAGCTGAAGTACTCGGCGAATCGCTCGACATTTCAATAGGAGCGATGCCACTATTCGACGATGTTGGCAGGAATTGGTGTGCCGTGGCCGGACACAGTGTCAAGAAGGCAGTGGTCGACCTAGAGAGCCGACAGAAAGTGAAGACCGACCAATCGTCAGCAATCAGAGCCCAGGATTCATCATTATCATCATCGATACGAAATGCAACGGGTGCTTCAGTGGCCACAAGGACCATTAAAACTAGAACACTGAATGGGGGGAGGGGGATGTTACATTGCAACTAAACCATTGTAAAGTTTAGTAAATCACATCTTATTCAAAAGAAGTCATAATTTATAGGTTGTACATTAGTGAATTGACCAACGGTCCTGCCGCAGTGGTAACCCCGGTTCCCGTCAGATCACAGAAGTTAAGCGCTGTCGGCTGGGCTAGCTCTTGGATGGGTGACCATCCGGTCTGCCGAGCGTTGTTGGCATGCGGGGTGCACTCAGCCCTTATGAGGCAAACTGAGGAGCTACTTGATTGAGAAGTAGCGGCTCCGGTATCGGATACTGACATACGGTCGGGAGAGCGGTGTGCTGACCACATGCCCCACCATATCCACATCCAGAGACGCCTGTGATCTGAGGGTGACACGGCGGCCGGTCGGTACCTTTGGGCCTTCGTGGTCTGTTAGGGAGGAGTTCACATTAGTTAATCATCATTATTAGATGTCAAATGGTATGTTAACACCAAATTAAGTACCAAATGTAATTTATACCATACTGCAGTCGTAAATTTTACGATGGTTTAGTAATCTAGGGTTAACAGGCAGCTCACAGAAAGGGGGCTGAGCTCACGGCGCCTCTTGCGCCGACTACCATTGATCTCTGTACACCAACAACACCGTTTGCAGTAGTGTCGTGCACATTTGGCCTGGAATTTCATTGACTGGAGAAGAATTATCTTCTGTGATGAGTCCCGCTTCGAACTGAGCACCGATATCCAGCGAAGACGTGTCTGGAGACGCCCTGGACAGCCGTGAGATACCAACGTGGGCTTGCATTTCGGCAATACAGCGCCCGATCTCACATGGCGAGGGTTTCTACTGCTTGTCTTTGTGCTTGCCAAACCCTGTCTTGGCCAGCAAAGTCGCCAGATCTCACCCCAGTTGAGAACTTTTGAGCGTTATGGGCAAGGCCCTCCAACCAGCTTGGGCTTTCGACGATCTAATGCGCCAGTTGGACGGAATTTGGCATGATAGCTCTCGAGAGGACATCCAGCAACTCTATCAATCAATGCCAAGCCGAGTAATATCAGGGTCAGAGGTGAGGCAGTTCGTAATTGACTTGTTCAATTTGTGAAGCTTGTTCCCCTTAATAAATCATCCAATTTTTTTGAAGTTGTAATCATTTGTTTGTTTGTACATATACATCACATCTACCGATTTGCGTCCGTTCTGGTAATTTCTTCGTGGTGCATCTTTTCTTTACTTTTTTTGGTCTCAGAGTCCATTAGTAAGTTGGGAAAATGGTTGTGTCTTCTAATTCAGCATATACAATTTTTTCTGGTGGAGTATTGAGACGTACAGTTTTTCCTTTTCTGAACTGACCGGTTACAAAGAAATTCTTCCAATCCATATGTGGCATACAGCAAACTAGTGCTTAACAGTGTTGGTTACAAACAGTCTTGGTTGCAATTTTAGTTTCTTATTTTTCAACGATGCGTTTCGCCTTATTTAGGCATCTTCAGGTTGTCTTAATTTGGTATTTCTTAGAAGAACCCTTTACTCAGTGTAGCCAATGTATGTAGGTACTCGCTGTTCTTTATTTCGAGCTCGCAGGGCAAAGATATCTCACATCAAGACAGATTTCTGAAAATGGCAGTAGTTAGCAGCAACTGTAAGGTTTTGTTTAACATATTGCTTTCTGCTCCGCACAGGAACGAAAACATTGTCACCTAATAATATAATCAGTAGTAGCTGTCTGCAGAAGATGGGTACGTCTCGAGGACATAGTGCTCAAAGGACTATATAGCAGCTACACTGACTGAAGGATTCTTCTAAGAAATACCAAATTAAGATATCCTGAAGATGACTAAATAAGGCGAAACGCGTCGTTGAAAAATAAAATACTAAAATTGCAACCAAGACTGTTTTTAACCAATACTGACCGATTACAGTTGGATGGCCACGTCTTGCTGTGGTAGATATGTTGACAGGCACGAGTCTTTCGTTCTGCCTTAGCTCGACTCACACCTATGGCCCTGCTCAGCGACGCCTCCTCAGTGGCCGAAATCTCGCTCTGATCTGACCTACGATTCAGCGCCTACCCGGCTCACTCTCGTACGTTATGCCACCCACGCCATTTCTCTTAACATACAGATAAATTCAGAGAGCACTAATTGTTTACAGACCCACTTGCTTACTAAATTCGCTTTAAATGTATCTTTAAAGATATCTTTTCTGTCGCTGTAGTTCTGTATCGGGGACGACATCGCTAAACGCACACATTTCCAGTTGAAGTTAGCTTCCGAAGCAACGAAGATGGTACATAATGAAACTGATGATGTTTGAAGTTACTTGCTGTTCTTTATTTCGAGTTTGCAGAGCAAAGATCTCATATCAAGACAGATTTATGAAAATGGCAGTAGTTAGCAACAATGATAAGGTTCTGTTTAAAATATTACTTTCTGCTCCTCACATGAATGAAAACATTGTCACATAATTATGCAATCAACAGTAGCTATCTGCAGAAAATGGGCACGTCTCGAGGATAGTGCTCCAAGGACTATATAGCAGAAATTTAAGCTCGTAGAGTGCAGCAAGGTTTTTGGCTTTCGGAGATCGTATGTCTGTACGCAGACAAAAGAGAGGCACAGAAATTTCCTTTTTTCATCTTCCATCAATACATCTGACTATATATCATGTATTTCTGTTCCGTCGAAAAGTTTATAAAACAAAATCCTGTCAGAAGAAAATTACTTTCGTTAGATTTCGGTTGTTTTTCACATCAACAAGACTCTGGTGTAGCTCTATAAACGCAGAATCAGAGTTCTCGGTGGAGAAGGGTTGGGGCATTTTTATGTGCTGTAGCAGGGAAGACGAAAATTATCACCGTACGAGAAACGTCAAGACTTGAAATGATAAACGTTTACAAACCATAATTTCCTTTTGTCAGGTAATTATGCGTTGCAGAAATAAGATAAAAGGAAGATAATATAGATTTCATTTTCATTCAAGACGAAGCTTCGTATCACTGGCACAAAGATTTCGAAATTACCTGCGTCAAAATTTTACCCAACATTAGCTTTGTCATTGACGTTGTTTGTGTAATATCTCTTTATATTCGATGAATTATTCAGATACAATTCTACCCTTGAATGACGTTTACTAATTTTCTATCTTCATACTCGCAGAATCCATGCGAAAAGTAGTTCATACAATAGCTATGCCATGAGCGCATAAGTATTCTTTGTAGTACTCTCTCTGGTGGTTGTTAGAAAAAAAGAAATGGGGCTTCCGAGATTGTCTTCGTGCCGATTAGCCTGAGCTTGGTTTGGAAGAACTGTAATCTGATTATTGAGATTTATCTCAGAAGATAACTGATGCGAACTGTACGATTAAAAGGAAATGTATATAGATTGCTCCTTCACATAAAAGGTGTGTATTTGAAATTTGAGAATTAATGATATTTATCGATATATTGCGTAGTTGTTAATCAGAAGGGAACTTCCGAAAGACTGGATACGAACCTGCATTTAATAATCCAAGAGCTCCATTACTTCTTCGGAAGGTTAAACTTCATCAAAGCTAAATATCCGCTTGATATGAGGTTTCCCGACTGATTATACAACGCTCCCAAAATTACGAGGCATTTTATTTGTACAGATTAGCAGACTGCCGCAAAGCACGAGCCTGCAGAGAAGAAGAATTATCGCCTGATTTCATTCTAACAAGTAAAATTTCAGAATCATTTTGAGTGACTGAACTATGACTGTGTTTCCTATCATGAATGATTGATTGCTCGAACGAATTGAAAGCTACAGAATTATATAGAAAAGATAGGAGGAAAAATTACATTTGGAATGCAGCATGACAATGTGCGCAAGCAAGAAGTTCATGTACAGCAGCTCTTGAGTTTCTTATTGTAGTTCTTTTATTTGCCGATATCCTAAAACTTACTCTGTAATTTCCTAATAAAATGAGATTTTTCGATCAGTATCTTTGATGACGAAAAAGTGTCTATTTATAACAATTGTACTCGTAACTGCGACACCCAAAGTTGAAGCTATAGGTCACAAAGCAACGCCATTGTACATCAGCAATACTTTTATTATTTCTAGTAGTGGAGCGAGTATTTATGCAGTGTTAATCCGTATTCCTCCCTATTAAAGGAAATTGAAGGCATGCTGCTTCCACGCCATTCATTGTAAAAGAGATTCTGTATACACCAACGTGTATATTTGGAGTCTATTGTCGGTTCTGGCTAGTCGTGCCAACAGTGGAGGCAATATATCCTTTTGGCTACTCATTAGTTATGATAGAACGTTGAGATCCATTTTCATTTGTGTTTCTCGACGCTGTATGAGCGACTGTGGTGAGAGCTTGTACAGGAATTGCTGTGACAGTGTTGTTTTGTTTGGGAATGGAACTGAAAGGAAGGGAGAGAATGAAAATTGTTTCCCTCGAATAGCAGCAAAGAGGTCATATTCTCGACGACCTCCGCAGACTGACTGAGAAGCAATTCTGTCACATATCCTCAAAGCTTGAGTCTGTCAGTATCTTTCTCCTACTTTCCAGGCTCTGCAGAGGCTTTCCTTCATAGCGGAGAAAGTCTTAATCACAGCGCATTTCATGTTTTCAGGGTGAATTTGTGGTGTAGGCACTACGCTGTAATGGTACTTCGTAACAGATTAAAACTGTATGCCGGATTATGATTCGAGCACAAACATTGGCATAGAGATGGTCACTCAGTTGGAGATACCTTATTACGTTTGAGCTTAGAAAATGTTCTAACATTCTGTAATATATCGATGCCGTTGATAATGGACTATTGTTCTGTGGATCAGTTCTGGTACTCTTCCTGAAGACGAGTGTGACCTATGAAAAAAATGTTCAAATGTGTGTGAAATCTTATGGGACTTAACTGCTAAGGTCATCAGTCCCTAAGCTTACACACTGATTAACCTAAATTATCCTAAGGACAAACACACACAAACACCCATGCCCGAGGGAGGATTCGAACCTCCGCCGGGACCAGCCGCACAGTCCATGACTGCAGCGCCTTAGACCGCTCGGCTAATCCTGTGACCTATGATATAGATCGAGGAGTCTACAGTTCATTAAAGTTAATAGAGGGGCTACATCAGCAGCAAGTTCTGTGTAGATTACAGCTATTTCTCAGTGCCACTTGTACTAATATCTACTGTAGAAAGAACGAAAGTTCGAACGTGATGGAGACGTCAGCGATTGTTAAAATACCTTTTAAAAATGTTTAATCTCACACAATCAGGTATAATTTCAATAATCTGAAGATGGTGGCTGACGACAGAAACTGGTAATTTCTTGATGAAATTATACATGTGGTATTGCTGGACAATAAATCATTAAAAAAAACATGTTTCACTCATCTATACAGTGGTGCGAGAATTCAATTGGGGCACTAATCCTGTAACTTCCTTTGGAAAAGAACATTTGAAAACAGAGTTCAGCATTTCTACTTTTCCTTGGCTACTCTTAACATGTTGTTGTTGTTGTTGTTGTTGTTGTTGTTGTGATCTTCAGTCCTGAGACTGATTTGATGCACCTCTCGACGCTACTCTATCCTGTGCAAGCTTCTTCATCTCCCAGTACCTACTGCAGCCTACATCCTTCTGAATCTGCTTAGTGTATTCATCTCTTGGTCTCCCTCTACGATTTTTACCGTCCACGGTGCCCTCCAATGCTAAATTTGTGATCCCCTGATGCCTCAGAACATGTCCTACCAACCGATCCCTCCTTCTAGTCAAGTTGTGCCACAAACTCCTCATCTCCCCAATTCTATTCAATACCTCCTCATTAGTTATGTGATCTACCCATCTAATCTTAAGCATTCTTCTGTAGCACCACATTTCGAAAGCTTCTATTCTCTTCTTGTCTAAACTATTTATCGTCCATGTTTCACTTCAAATCAAATGGCTCTGAGCACTATGGGACTTAACATCTGAGGTCATCAGTCCCCTAGAACTTAGAACTACTTAAACCTAACTAACCTAAGGACATCACACACATCCATGCCCGAGGCAGGATTCGAACCTGCGACCGTAGCGGTCACGCGGTTCCAGACTGAAGTGCGTAGAAACGCACGGCCACACCGGCCGGCTGTTTCACTTCCATCATGGCTACACTCCATACAAAGACTTTCAGAAACGACTTCCTGACACTTAAATCTATACTCGATGTTAACAAATTTCTCTTCTTCAGAAACGCTTTCCTTGCCATTGCCAGTCTATATTTTATATCCTCTCTACTTCGACCATCATCAGTTATTTTGCTCCCCAAATAGCAAAACTCCTTTACTACTTTAAGTGTCTCATTTCCTAATCTAATTCCCTCAGTATCACCCGACTTAATTTGACTACATTCCATTATCCTCGTTTTGCTTTTGTTGGTGTTCATCTTATACCCTCATTTCAAGACACTGTCCATTCCGTTCAACTGCTCTTCTAAGTCCTTCGCTGTCTCTGACAGAATTACAATGTCATCGGCGAATCTCAAAGTTTTTATTTCTTCTCCACGGATTTTAATGCCTACTCCGAACTTTTGTTTTGTTTCCTTTACTGCTTGCTCAATATATAGATTGGATATCATCGGGGAGAGGCTAAAACCCTGTCTCACTCCCTTCCCAACCACTGCTTCCCTTTCATGTCCCTCGACTCTTATAACTGCCATCTGGTTTCTGTACAAATTGTAAATAGCCTTTCGCTCCCTGTATTTTACCCCTGCCACCTTCAGGATTTGAAAGGGAGTATTCCAATCAACATTGTCAAAAGCTTTCCCTAAGTCTACAAATGCTAGAAACGTAGGTTTGCCTTTCCTTAATCTTTCTTCTAAGATAAGTCGTAGGGTCAGTATTGCCTCACGTGTTCCAACATTTCTATGGAATCCAAACTGATCTTCCCCGAGGTCGGCTTCTACCAGTTTTTCCATCTGTACACTATTATTCGGTGCCACGGACAGCCTTGACGTACGACTGGAACTTATTTAGATTTTGTGAGAGGTATGTGTCCTTGACGGCTACATTCTGCACTGTCGCTTTAGTAGTAATAGTTGGTCGTGCATGAGGACTACTCTTGTGAGCCGTCAGCTAGGCCGGCCGCTGTGGCTGCCCTGTTGGGTCTGGGGGCGCATGAGAGCAGGTGGCGGGCGTGTCCTTGGCTCCCACGCAAGTCACGGCGTACTCTGCCAGGACCCGCAGACGCCTGCAGTCTGCAGAGCGACCCTCGCCGCTCCTTGCTGTGCCGCACACACCGACTCACCTCACTCGCTTAGCTTCTCGGCTCTAGCTGACACAGCATTGCTCCCTAACTCTTCCTTACCTTACAGCTGTCCCAGGACAACGAATCAATATCACTTCATTGTCTTTTATTCAAGGCGCGGGGAGATACAACACCTAAGGCAATGGGCTCGCCTTATAGAGAGGACGGACTCAAATCGGCAACCGTATTTAGATATTGCGTGATTTCTCTAAATCACTTCCGACGATTGTCAGTCTGCGTGCTTCAACAAGGAGATGCTGGTCCATCCGAACCATTGCTCTGTATCTAATTCTCTTGTCTTCCCTACATCTATAATGTACTTCTAATTTGCTGTTTGCTGGACGCTGGTTCATTAAATATCTATCTGATTTTTGTCAAATTCACCTTTTTAAAATTCCAGTAACATGCTGCGTGTTGCCGACTTACCACGCCAATTGGATGAAAATCGTTTGAACATCTGTTATGGTTTCGAGAGATTAAGTTTGTATTTTCAAGCGCTTGAGTCGTTGCCCATTGTTGAATCAGATCTGCGGTTATGATAGTCTTGTTACATTTATTGCAAAGTGGAAACTGTTTAACATCAACATAATTTTAGCAATATGTGACGTTAAGCTCTATTTTCTGGCCAGACACAACCGTTGAGCGTAGCATCAGTTTCTGCTGGAATAAGCGAGGCTTTTATACTCAGTGCGCCATAGATGTGATATCAGTATTAGATGACTTAATTTTTGGAGCTCGATCGAGTGGTCTACACCCTCGGATCATTGTGCGTATTTTTCCTCACTTGCTGAATTAGATATTTTCACCCCTCTGCTGTTGCTACCTCCGCGTGACGATATGTGCATTTGCATCTTCCTCCTCCCCTCTCAAAAGCATACTCGTTTTCTAGGATATCCAACAACGGTTCCATGTTGGTTTCCCAATATATTAAAACAAATATGAACCTCTGTACAAAATTAATGGTTATTACTTTGCTCTTCTCTCCGGAGAAGACAGACAGCTGCTGACACCTACTGTAATATTACTATCAAATTATGGCATCGGATATTGTATTTCCCGTAAACGGGAAAACAGGGGCCATCATATATGCGTCATTATTTGAGAAAAATGTTTATGTATTGACGTATGGATCAATTCAACAGGACGGTTTATCTTATGTTTTGTCGACTCAGCTTGCGAAATCCGAACTGTCATACGCTCAGGCCATGTAATGTTCTGTAGTATAACAGTGTGTATTTTCTTATCTTTCAGTTATTTTGATAAAAATATTTTATTATAGTTTCTAATTTAAAACCGTCTATGGTTGTAAATGGAGCTCATATTTTCCACACAATTCTCGTTCCTAATATTTATAAGCTGTTCAGCCTGTAGTACCTGGGGCAATCAAAAAGTTTCCATTTGAAGGCGCTGCTGCACACTGGGCTCGCATTCGGGAGGACGACGGTTCAAATCCGCCTCCAGCCGTCCTGATTTAGGTTTGCCGTGATTTCCCTAAACCGCTTCAGGCAAATGCCGGGATGGCTACTTTGAAAGGGCACGGCTGACTTCCTTCCCTAATCCCATGAGACCGATGACCTCGTTGTTTGGTCCCCTCCTCCCCCAAAGCAACCAGCCAACCGCTACTGCAGCTTGTATGTAGCGTAGCACGACTCAAAATTCCTATTACTGGCTTCTATGGGTTGTTGAGAGGACGTAGTAGATGAAGTTTTGATTAGGAACTCATGGGTACTGGCTTTTATGGGCTGTTGAGAGGACGTAGTAGATGAAGTTTTGATTAGGAACTCATGTCCGAAAATGTACCGTTAGGATATAAAATAATCTGAAGGTCGGCTCGCCTACAGATCTCGCAGTTCACGGTACGCACACTAACTGCAAGAGGGCGCCGTCCTCAGTCCATGTTGTAATACTGTGACATCACACAACACCTTCGTCCGACCACAGAAACTGTTGCGAGAAATTTGTACGTTCGAAACTAGGAGGGTTGGCTGTGGTGCTCCACAGACGTGCTGCATTCTCCACTTTGAAAAAGCATGTCTGTCATCCATCGTCCCCTCGTCCCAAGAAGACGTTCAAGAGGCAGTCATATGTTAGAAAGGTGATGCGTACCCTGTTCTTTGATTACCGGGGCCCACTGCTTATTGATTTCAAGGAACCTGGAGTCTCCGTCAGTGGGGAACGGTGCTGCGTGATTTTGCCTGGTTGGCACACCGATTCTGGACTGTACAACCTTCGAACGGAAAGTTTTGATCGTCCCTTATACACTGCTAATTAGGAGTATTTTCACACAAGAATTCTGGGTTCACTGATAATTTACGATTCCTTATGTTATAATTTGTGATGCATTATGTTCCATTCTGAGAAACTGCACATTTTGTTTAAAGTAATCAGAGTTATTCGTACATACATTCTTCCCATTCTAAGGGTCTGTTCATTCGTAGAATGAATGAATGAATATAGCGAATTTTTCTCAATTGTTTTCTCTTAAATAATTTTGTCTGCATATTCGAACATTCCAGGGTTATTTATTCCGACTGTAGTAATTATTAAAATCTTCTGTATGATGGGAGCATACAGCGCACCTTCCCCCTTTACCCTGTCTTCTGTATTTTCAAAACTTTTAGTTCCATGTATTCTTATTTCTTCTAAGACACATTTTATAGTATCAAGGATAAACTATTAATTTGATTTGCACCTGAAAAGTGTATGAAGTTTCGCGTATGGATATTACCTCTGACACTGGTGTTGACATTTCGTGGAGTAGTTTTACCAATATAGACCTACCACCAATTCCTATTGTAAATTTAATTACAATCGGTTGCATTATCTGAAATGTAAATATCTCTTTAGAGTTCGATAACATGTGTTACAAATAGAACAACGTTTGTTACCTGGTTCTGATTTTTGATAAATGTATTTTTATATTACGAGGGTTGAATGAAAAGTAATGCCTCTACCTTCGTTAATTGTTTTTGGATGGGAATATTTTAATAAATCAATCGCAGAAATAATCCTTAGAGTATGATCTTTAATTACCAATATTCAATTGGGTGAAACCTTCCTCAAGAATACACTGACTGCACGTTGCTTAAATCGCATTGACCGACTATCTGCGCAGGGTTCCATACTTTATACTGCAACAACGCAACCGTACAATGCTAAGGCTTCCTGCCAACTGGAGCTGTAGAGAAGTGGTGGCAGGGGTAGCAGAAAATGGCGTAAACAAATAGACCTGCATTCTGATTGGTCCAGACTACATAGCGATTAAGGCACTATTGTCGAGACATCTCTAAAACTGAAACCACGATGGTTATGGCAGTTTGTGTAGCTGCGATAAAAATACTCTTTTAAGTTGCTCTTATACTCCTATTTTATATTTGACGCCAGCAGCAGGAACGGAATGCGTTTGTTTCGTGACCGAAAGACATTTAGCTTACTTGCAGTTCGTCTACAGGCACTTTCTATTCCAGGCACGCCGAGACTATTAGGGCCCTTGTTTAAGAGGGCGACAGCTGATAAACAGGCAGCAACGGGACAAGGAGTTCGGGTGAAGATAAAAAAAGGGCGACCTCACACCGTCCTGCGGGATGATCTGAGGTGGAGGCGGGTTGCGTGGAGGCGTGTGATCTGGGTTCTTCTGGAATGTTCGTCCGCTGTCAAACAATACAGACCCTGTGAGGTGATAAGGAATTTGAGACAAGGGACACATGATCGTACAGTAGTCCATGTCATAAATGTTTTCGTTCACAAAACTCTTAGAAGCATCTGGTGCCAAATCCTTTTAATGTGACCACTTCTTGTACAAGTTATGTAGAGCGCGTAACTAATGATTCAGGCCACCTGATGTGTGCTTGCGAATTGGAAGTAAGTCTTCATATATTTCGCTCACTGTCATTGGTCATTTTCGTCGACCATGGCAAAATGAAGGCATTTACTTTATACCTCATACAGTATCAGAGATCACCGTATGCATTTATTGTTAGGAGTGGTAATTGCTAACCGTATTAATATTACTTTTTCTATACCAAATTGAAAAATACTCGTCGATTTCACATAAGTTTAAAGTTCTTTAACTAGAACTGTGTTTTCTGTGTTTTGTTTATGACGTGTCGAATATTCTATAGTTCAGATATGTTTAATCACGTTCGATAAAAGTTTTGTCATCGATATTTTTTGTGTTTGTGTCTTAGTTTTTTGGTAACTAATGTAGATCGATGTTCAGGGAAGCAAGTACAGACAAAATTCTACCTTACCCGAAATGTTTGTCCTTCCCGAATAATTTGGAGTTGTTAAGGGCCATCTGTTGGTGGTATGGACCAGGGAGCGCACTGCCGTATGCCCAGCTGTGAAACACGGACGTGGCCCGCCGTTGCGTCACCGTAGAAAGCGGTCCGCCCACCAGAGTCAAAGCCCGGTCACTCGGGCTCCGGTGTCTGTGTAGTGGCTGGCGCCTAGGCTTCAAAATGGAGTTTCATCTTAATGAGTCACTTTAATAGTGAATTTCTTTGGAATCTCTAATCCCAAAGGTCATAGGGTGAAGTTCATTTCTTTCCCGCTGATTCCTCCTATTTTAAGGCAGTGACCTTCAGTCTACAAACTGTCCTCCATACGCTCCAGATGATTTTCCAGTATACGAGGAGTATATCATCTTGTGGAAGGTTTAATTTGGTTGTGGAATTAAATCTGGGACACCGGCACCATCCCCCATGCCGTTCGCCAAATTCGCTGGGAACAACCCAACTTGGGTAGGGACTGTAGTGTGAAAATGGAAAATCTATGTAATCAGACGTTAATTTCACTCCACTTGTCTGGTGAGTTATCGAATTCATCCTCTTTAACACCGACCTAGACACAATATATCTACATCAGCTTGGAACAGTATTGTTCCTACAAGTACAGCAGTTCCAACTCATGTTTGTGACTGAGGCTCTAGAACGTTTCCTATAATTTTAAGTTAAATGCCGAACCGAATATTGCTTTCCAACTATTCCTATTCTTGGCACTTCCTACTATCTGATACCTAATTGAAAAGAAACCCTAGCTCCGTTGGTGGTATGGACCAGGGAGCGCACTGCCGTATGCCCTGTCCTGCTAACTTCTATAGATTGGATGCTCCTAGGCAACATTTTTTAAAATTTTGTCCGATGATGTTTCTTTAATATTCGGAGCTCACTTTTGATAGATATTTGAGCTGACGTTGGAGGTGTTTTCTGAGTTCGGATGCCCTTTTGAACACCGCAATGTAACATTAATACCAAATAAGGGAAAGTTTTGTATTGAAACCGCGTGTGATTTCTGTAAAACGTATGCTTTTTAGTGCCTTAGTTTACTATAAAGGTTAAATCAGAAAAATGTCTTTTATGTTTTACTACTCTTCAAGAAAAGGACGATGGTCTATGTTTCGAGGTTAGAGTTTTATTTGAAGCCTCACATACATCTGTCTGCTGTCTTGCTAATATAGGGATGGTAGTCAGGGCTGGTTGAAGGCACAAGTGCCACAATTAGTAACGACTACTTGGGGCGCCAAACTGAGTAGAGCACCAGGGGCATCCAAGTCCAGGTTTGCATACAAAACTTATCACAGTAAGGCAAACCGATGTGAATGAATGTATGCCGAGGGAAAATAGAGGAAGATGGTGTGGGCGCCAAATGATAAGTCATTTGCTTGGAATAATGTTACCGAGCTGGCCCTGGTGGAAGTACCTGTGTGGCGGTTCACAAAGGACGCTTAAAAAGGGCTGACGTGATGGAATTCCTCACTGGTGTAGGCGTATCACTCGTTCAGGTCCACAACAGTTAACGTTAGTTGGTATGCATCAGCAAAGCGAACGGTATCCAGCGATGAACGGCGCTGCATTGTAAGTGGACAACAAGCACGACGAATTTTTTTATGCAAACTAGAAATGTGCGGTGGATTCAGACAACATTCACGGTACCAGTCGCATTATTCGTGAAAATTCCCGCAAAGCCGTATATGAACTATCTTATTTATCCAGTGGAAGAGGAAATATAGTGGTAATTATTCAGAACCCTACGAGAGGGGTATTCTACGTCAGTCAAGAGCTGTGGAAACCAATATCTTTCGACGTTTTTCAACGTTTCGAGCTGAATAGAGAGAAACTTTTGTTGAAGAGTGTGGCAGATTATGAGGTTTGCGAATCTAATACGATGAGGTGAGGCAGTCTGTTAAACACTTTTAACGTATGAGAGGCACATTCCTTGCTCAACCGCACTCATGGTAACAATGTCTACTTTGAGGTAGCGTTAATTAACTAAAATGTTAAACAAATTTTTGTAGATTCAGTCTACGATTTTTGAGGAATAAAGAAGATAAAATGTGGGAGGTATTACATTTAGACTGATCCTCGTATAAAGTCAGACAATTTCTGTGCATTTCAGACAACTGCCTTTCCTTTCTTCTGGTATCCATGTTCCTCATTATTTTGACGCTGCTTAATATTGCATCAATAATTTCCTCTTTCTTCAATTCTCTTGATTATTTATATCAGTAATTCGTTGATTTTTTGCTATCGAACATTTATTTCATATTCTCAGGTGACGATACCAAGAACAAATAACGAACCGAGGTTCAAGCATGTCGAAAAATTTATGAAAATGTTTCTGTTGTGTCCTGTATCCTAGTACTTTCCAGACAGTTCTTTTATTCCTGTTTAATTTCATTGTACTCATACGTGATTTCTGGCTACATTGCTGGATTGGAATGTCGAAAGTTTGCATTTCTTCTCAAATATAAGGCATCAATTACTTTCAGGCGCACATCTTTTCATAGTATGGTCACGAAGAAAAGGACCATAACACGGCAGACGCTGCTGCTGTCGAAGCGTGTATAATTTTTACGGTGGTAAAAGAAAATGCTGCCAGCATCTTACTGATTTTCTCGGAAATATGATTTACATTTCAGAAAACTTATAATTATTGTAGTAGAAAGCGAAACTGACTTCTCTTCTTTTAGAAAGAAATGTTCAAGGTACTTCTTTGGCATATTTCAATCGTGTGTCGGTATGAGCTTGGAGGTCATATTGTAAGGAGTGCACACTTCTGTATCACTTTCAGTTCATGTCGGTGTGATAAGCAGGACTAAAAATTCTGATTTGACCTTTTCATACTTGACCTAAATTATTAGAGGCTTACGCAGAGGCAGTTCCTAATAGTAAGAAACGGTCTATGTTCTCACTGTTTGTTGTCTAACGAGTTGGAGCCTTTTTAATAAAAGTAAATTCCTTAAATGAGTTTGCGATCATTATGAATTTTTGTGAGTAACGCTTTGTAGCTTTATTATGACGTGTTTTGGCTATTGCTACAATCAGAACCAAAACTTAGAGCTCCTGAAACAAAGTTCAGTGTCAGTTGATTTAAAAGTTGGTCGTCAATAGTCTGTTCCACTAGTTCAAAATTGTGGAACTGATTATGACAGCAGCTAAAATATTTAATAGCGAAGGGTGGTTTGCCAGCATATGGTGAGCCAGACAACCATTTGTAAAATTCTGCCACAGTCCATATCACTTACAACACGTGCTATCCTTGGTACTTACGAACTTGCCTCCGCGGCGACTGTTTTGCCGCTGGTTCATCGCACAGGTTACTGTGGTGATGGAATTTCTGTCATCTACCATATTCACAGATGAGGCTGCCTTTACGAGGGGTAGTCTGTCATCCTTCTCGACACTTGTGGGCTACGGAGAACCCACCGTACTATGGTGGCAGCGATCCGTCAGCATCAGTGTGTGGGCGGGGATTATTGGCGACCGCCTCATGTGTCGTCATCCATCCACAACGCCTCGCAGGTAAGGCATACTTGCACTTCCTGCTGGTGACTCTGCCTCCCATGTTGGAAGACATGACTTTGGTTGAGCAAAGGGTAATGCAACTAATACACGATGTTGTTCCAGCTCACTTCCCTCTGGAGCGTGGAGCTAAACCACTAATACAGACGGAACATTATCAGTGTCCTGGTTTGTTTTCATGTGTGTTTTCAATCATTGGAACTTGCACTGTCAAAGATCACCTTCAAGTGGGCGTATCTTCCTTGGAACGCATTTCCGGCCAAATGTCTATATGACGTTTTACCTGTTATCTTCTTAGGGATTGTTTGCAGCAATTTGTCCCTATTTAGCAAAGTCACGCAGTGTGTGTATATATACTGCGTGAAGGAAGCTATTACTACTCTTCCTTTTGTATATTTTTCGATACTTTTCCAATGAAAACCGCGAAAAGAAAATAAGTAAGGAAGACTAGAAAGGAATCAGTTGCGGTAATCGCCTTAACAGATCAACGTAAACCACGGAAACCTACATCTTTACGGTCAGATAGAGATTTGAGCCCCGTTCCTACTGTTGACGGACCTTAACAACAGTGCCGGTTATCTACCGTAGCTGAGAGTTGTATGAGACAGCATTTCGTAAAATAGGCTACTTTTGACTTGGTGATCCGGCTGTTTCAACTTCTAAGTACGCGTATTACACAAAATGTATTTTACGTACGATTTGATGCTAAAAATGGCATGTAAAAAGATGTATTATTTCGTTTGTGTCGAGCCATCCTCGATAGGCCAGTATTATCTTGTAAACATTGTGTTTCCAAATTCGCATAACAGATTTTGAGGATTTGTAGATGGGGCCGAGAGGATATTGGCTTGAAAGCTAATTCACACTCGGTAAAGTACCCTTGCAATTCTACATGAATAAATATTTAAAATAATGTGATCCACTTTCTCACACCAGCTGGACGTAAGAGTGATAGTAGCTAAGAATGACTAATAATTACTAAATTTTTAACGAACTAGCTAATGTGGTAAAAATGTTCAAAGTAGACTGACAAAGGAAACATACGCTGTTAACTTTGTACCCTCGACATCGCGTCTTCCACTGCTAGTCCCCAACCTGTTTCGATATACAAACTCTTTCACCCAGCAGACGCTTATGGGTGAAATAAATCATTTTACATGTTTGTTACTGTAACAGTGGTTAGATCATTACCAGACAGAGTTCATGCAGAAAATGATACCGTCTCGGTCCCCACTGCAATATTTCGTAGTGTCCAATGGAATTCATGAACACAGTTTATATGATGACTAACCAACATTTTTGACCGTCTACTTCAGGCACCACTCTTTTTTAAACATATCGATTTTTATAATCTCATTTCATTACACACAATGAAGGGAGTGTCTTCCTAAAAGAGCCTATGTTAAAAGAACCGAAAAAAAGTAATTTAATTCATCTATTACAGCTAGAATACGCTTGCTCAGATTGGACAAAATTAGGGGAGCAAATCTTTTGACGACGTTTGATGAGAAGCGATCGTAACACGCACATTGCTTGGTTCAAAGTGGCAAAACGTATGGATGAGATGGGCCGAGCATGAAGTTTACTAACGGTATTCGCACTCTGAATGCAAATTGGCGCCTCGGATTTAGTGCTTGTTGTGCTGCCCGTGTAGAGAACTACTGGAATGAATCACTAGTGGAATAAACCCTGAAATATTGCCTTGGCGAATGGAAAAACATTCATTTCAGTTTCCATTACATGTTTAAGTTAACTTTGACCGGTTTCCACTTATGGTACTACAGCGCACAACACTTGCTAATCCAAAGACGTTATTAACGAGATCGGACAATCTGGCAATGCCCTTAGGTAGCCAAACGGTAAGAACCTTACCGATATGAACATATAAAAATATGTCTACATAAAATAAAAACACCTCAGCCCTTACTCAATGAGCAAGCAGATTTCGCTAATCGCAGATACTTTAGAAATTTTAATTTTAATATATCATTTAATATTTGAAGATAATAGAACAAAATAATGTACAAGTAAGCTAATAACTTGGCTTTGGTAAGTAATAAGAAACATATCTATGAATTAATTTGGTTCGTTCCTAAAAAGGGTTCACTTTGACCGAACTAAAGTGTGATAGTGAATCGGACTGTAGTAGTCTTTCGACATTATGCATTTAAAAATGTTTCGTCCACTTTTTGTACTGAGTTTTTCTGACATGTTGCTCATTTTCTTCTCTTTCTGTTCCTTTTATTTTCTGCAATATAACACATAATCTTTTAATAACGTGACTGTACTCTTCCACGAGCTCGCCTCGCATTGTAACAAAGGGCACGCCGCACCAGAAGTACATGATGTTATGAAATAAAAGACGAATATTTGTCTCTGAAGGCGGTGTTTCGATTGCTCCTTACATATGCGCTACTGAGCCTGCTGACGGAACTTTTGATTGTGACGACGTTCCCATTCCCATATCGACGCACATTGATAACCCCGCTATCAGAAATACAGCAGATTACCGAAGACCGCTATTAATCATTGTAAGGCCCGATGCCCACGAGCGATTTATTATCGCGTGCTCGCAGCGTCATTTCGTCACGCATTTTAGCAGTACCTGTGGGGCAGTGGAGCCACGCACACTACGGCAATTAAGCTGTAAACTCTCTGCGACGAAGCGGATGAATGGAAATGATGGTATGGCGTCAGTGGCCGGGAGTTCCCAGACGGGAATTTCGGCCGCCAAGTGCAGGTCTTATTGAGTGCGACGCCACAACGGGCGACCTGCGCGTCGACAGTGGGGATGAAATGATGATGAAGACAGCACAACACCCAGTCCCTGAGGGGAGAAAATCTCTCCCCAGCCGGGAATCGAACCCGGGTCCCCGCGCGTGGCAATCCAATGCGCTGACCATTCACCTAATGGGGCGGACCGACGACACGGATAGAGAATCGTGATTGTCAACCACTACTGCTGCGTAGCAATTTCGCCTAGAAGCAACTGTCGTTGTTGGATAATTGGGCAGTGCACGCGTGATGTGACAGCCACCGCCAGCCTCTCATGGATGCAACCGGTTTGATAGTGGAACTGTTTATTGAAGAGGCGAATGCATGCTCTTGAAATACGAGAAACATGTCACAAAAGTTACTATCATAATGTTAAGAAGAGAGACGCATGGTTTCAAGCGCGTGGAAAGTATTTTTGAGGGTTTTGCTGCGAAACTGGATCAGCAGACAAATGGTATACGCAAGTATCACTGTAAAATGATGTTACGTCTGTGTTCCAATGACGACGTTTTCGCTCGAATTTGGTCGTTCAAAATTTGAAGCAACCTTAACAAGCAAATGCTTCGTTCCCCGGCGAAGCCCTTTCATTTCAATGTACAACTCTTCTGTCAATAGTGACAGTTTAAAATATATTCTGTTATTTCAGTGGGTTCAGTGTACTCAATACTTTATTGTATAGCAATCATGATGCTTGTTTACTTCTATTTACATCAGTACGGTTGCCTTCCAATCGCTACTGCTTCGCGATTATCGCTGTGATTTCGCTGTGCTTGTACTGAAACCATTGCTGAGGTAGAAACACGCGCGGCTGTTACTTGCTAATGTGCATCGAGTCTAAGCGAAATTGAAGAACATTTGGGTTTAGTGTCTCGTCGACGTCGGCGTCATAGGGACAAAGAATAGAAATAGAACGAACCATCCAGACATTTGCCTTGAAATAAACCGAAATATAGGTGGTCGGACGGGGACTTGAAGCACCGTCTACGCAAATGCGAGGCTATTATGTTTAATCTCTGCACCATCTCGCTCGGTCCGTTGTGGCGCCATCACGGCACGGGAATCTACGGTGGCTCACGTGCACGTCTGTTTAGCCACTGGCGACAGAAATATGCGTGCTCTGTTTGTTCTTGTTGTCACTACAAAGACAGGGGCTGGAGACCCCTGCCGCCTAGTCGAGACACTGTTTATTTCCCTAATCCTTGGTTTATCTTAACTATAAGATGGAGGTCCTCTCCAGAGCATCAAATACTGGATAGCTCTGCGTGGCAAACAACGGCATTTCTCGGAGTGCAAGAGAGTTTTTTCCTTAACAACTGACAATGAACAAAGCTCGTGACACTCAACAGTCTGAACATCATTCAGAATGAACTGGAAAAATTTGGATAGGGCATCCCTCCAACAAAATAAATTTTGCGTACGCCATAGTTGCTCCAGCGAAGATGGCTGTAATGCCAACTAAAGAACATGTTTTCATTCGGAATATGTCTGGCATACTCCCTACTCTGTCTTAACTTACATGTCATGTGTTTCATAGTCTCTCATTTGGACAGAATTTCGGTGTTTGGGATGTCTAATATTTCAAATATGTTACCATATAATAACAATGACAGTGATGCGTGCATATAAAATATAAAAGTGTAGTGTTGTGTTTATGTTCTTGGTAGTGACAATGCGAGAGAGGAGAAGGTGAAGCCTACTTCTATCGAGTAGCACCCAGGGAGCTGCTAAGCTCAACTTCTCGATCCGATGGGTGGATTTCAAAACGCAGTGTCTCGTGCTATCAATCAATGAGATACGAGGAAGGGTCTTTGACTATGGTCCAGTACGTTAGCTCAGAGTACTGTGATGAGAAGCTTTGTCGGCCACCTCGCTTCCCCTTGCCCACCAAATTATATCCATAAACATTTTTCGCAACGCTATTTCCGAACTGAGAGCCACCACACAAGCGTGCGTTAATAACCTGCACCACTGCGGAGATACTGTATCTCTAAAGACCGTGGAGTAGTCAGTTTCTTAAGATCTGACATTTCTTGTTTTCTTCGCTTCTGACTTGTGGTGAAATTTAGAATTTGCTAAAGAGCTGAATGCATCCCGTTTTGCTTTATGGAATGTTATCAGTTGGTAAAGGCATAACGAAGGAACAGGTCTAATAATGGACAAGAAAATAGGGGTCAACTACTGTGAATAACATAATGAACGGACGATCACAGCCAAGATTTGTACAAAGACATGACGCATTGCAGTAGTACAAGTATAACTGCTTAATATATCTACAGATAATGAAGAGGTTAAAAAGGAAGAAAAGAAAAATGTTGTGGGGAAAGGAAATGAAACAGGAAGCTGCTTGGAAAAATGTTGCAATAAACACAATTTAATGATTGCAAACATTTTGTTTAATAATCGTGAAAGATTTTGGTTCAAATGGCTCTAAGCACCATGGGACTTAACATCTATGGTCATCAGTCCCCTAGAACTTACAACTACTTAAACCTAACTAACCTAAGGACATCACACAACACCCAGTCATCACGAGGCAAAGAAAATCCCTGACCCACCGGGAATCGAACCCGGGAACCCGGGCGCGGGAAGCGAGAATGCTACCGCACGACCACGAGCTACGGACGTGAAAGATTTTGTGTACCTACAAGAACCCTAGAGGCACTATAAGATTTCAGATGTGTTATACGAGTATAACGAAAAGAAAACAGATTTAGGAACCAGGTTTTAAACTGCAAAACATTTTACACGCTGATATGAAGTCTGGCATTAATTTTTTAGTCATGAAACGTGGATTAATCCTAAATAAATTGCAAAATAGGTAGTGCGTTAAGAGATGAGACCTGGATAATCTGAAGTAGCCACCGATTTTTCAGAGTTTCAGAAGAAGAAACTTTACACTCAAACAGGGAAAAGGACTACAGCAAAAGATCAGTGGGTGGCTTTGACATATGAAATAGAGACAGTAGAAGACTAAACAAGGGAATAAGGCAAGACTCCGCAGAATTTTTTCCATAACACACGAAAAGTGAAATTTAATTGATGAAAGAAGAAAATATAAAAATAAGGCCAATGAAGCAGAGAAAGTGGAATACAGACGTCTGGAAAGGGATTCACAAAAGTGCAAAGTCCCATAACAGGAATGGATAGAGGAGAAATGCGAGCATGCAGAATCCTATATGACTAAAGAGTAGGAAGAGAGATGATGGTGAGATATTGGGGGGGGGGGGGGGGCGAGAAGAATTTGACAGAGCACTAAAAGACAAAACTAAAGTCATTAAAAGTCAAAACAAGGTATTTTGAGAAGACGATGCTTGCTCAGAATTATTAAGAACCTAGGAAAAAACCAACTATGGGTAAACTGTTCCAGCTGGTATGCAGGGTATAGGCTTATGAGAAAACCGAGATGTCCTCAGATTTAAAAAAAGAACTGTATAACCTCAACATGTTGATGCTGAAAAATTTAAGTATTATCGAAACATGAGTTTGAAGTTATGAAAGTTATGGTTGCAAAACACTGACACGCAACTACAGAAGAATGGAACGCTTGGTAGAAGCTGACGTGGGGAGGATAGGTCTGGGCTCTGGATAAATGCTGATCCTACGACTTATCTTAGAAGGCAGGTTGAAGAACGACTATTAGACAGTTAAAATTTTTGTAGATTTAGAAGAAGCTTTTGACTATGCCGAGTGGTATACACTCTTTGCATTTTGAAGTTATCAGAGATAAAATACAGGAAGTGGAAAGGTGTGTAAAACTTCTACAGAAACCAGACTGCAGTTTTTTTTAAAAGTGTCGAAGGATATGAAGGGGAGGCAGTAGTTGGCAAGGGAGTGGGACAGATCTGTAGAAAGCTGTAACCTATCTCCCACATTATTCCATCTTTATGTGTATCAAGCAGTAAAGCAAAGTATAGAGAAATTTGGAAAAAGGGACTAAAGTTCAGGGAGGAGAAAAGCTTTAAGTATGCCGATGGCATTGTAACTCCGTCAGGAGAAAATGACTTGGAGGATCGGTTAAAATAAAAAATGATGCCTTTATAAGAGGTTATAAGGTGATTATCAGTAAAACTGAAACAAGGATGCTGGGTTGTAGTAGAATTAAGTCGAGACAAGAAAAATTTGATTAAGAAATGAGAGCCTAACTGTCAATAGCAGAGGTAAAGAGGCTATAAAATTGGTCTGCCACAGGCAAGACATGATGTGCGGAAAAAGTGGAAGATGTTCCTTGGAATACAAATATGTTAGGAACTCGTCTGTGAAAGTACTTATCTGAACTGTAGCCTTATATACAAGTGAAACGTGAACGACAAGACAAGAAAAGAATGTGACGCTACAGAACGTTGAAGTTTCGATGATGACTAATGAAGGTACAGAGTGGAATCTAGAAGAAAAGAGCTTTATATGACATTTGATTACCGGAAGTAATTGGCTTGTAGAAATATCACGAGACATCAGGTAATGGAATGAAGTGTGGGATTAAAAATAGTAATGGAGACGAAGGTTTGAACGTAGTAAGGAGGTTCAAATGGATAAGATGTTCGAGCCTTCCAACTGCTTCCAAGTCGAACCTGATGGTCTAATGGCAAAAGTCATGCGTGTCAAACGAAGAGGTCACGGGATCAAATCCCTAACAGAGCACAGAAATTTCCAGTCTGTATTTAATCCAGCCTCCAGTGAGACGTCACCAGGAACGACACCTGGTTCGAATGCCCCGTTAAACTATAGGTGCCCTTTCCCCGGTAGTATAACTGGTATAGATTAGGAACACGCAAGTTCCCGAAGAGACGTCCGATTGAAAGACTTGACCCCGGACATTGAGTCACACGAAATTATAACTGCTCTCAAGGCTGTTGTACAAGGTGGTCAGAAAGGCATAAGCAATGACCTGACCACAGAAGGTAATAATGCCGTATCAGTGAGGCGAGTATCTTCCCCACAACACTCTGATAACTACTTGACTCCTCTTGTAAACGTTCAATGCATATATACTGAATCGCCAAAGAAACTGGTGTAGGAATGCGTATTCAAATACAGAGATATGTAAACAGGCATAATACAGCACTGCTCTGTGCACAGCAAGTGTCTGGCGCAGTTGTTAGAACTGTTACTGCTGCTACAATGGCAGATTATCAAGATTTAAGTGAGTTTGAACGTTTGTTATAGTTGGCTCACTAGCGATGGGACACAGCAACTCCGAGGTAGCGATGAAGTGGGGGTTTTCCCGTGCGACCGTTTCACAAATGTACCGTGAATATCAGAAATCCGGTAAAACATCAAATCTCCGACATCGTTGCGGCCGGGAAAAGATCCTGAAAGAACAGGACCAACGACGACTGAAGAGAATCTTTCAGCGTGAAATAAGTGCAACCCACCCGCAAATTACTGCAGATTTCAATGTTGGGCCATCAGTAAGTGTCAACGTGCGAACCATTCAACGAAATATTGTCGATATGGGCTTTCGGAGCCGAAGGCCCAATCGTGTATGCTGTATGACTGCACGACACAAAGCTTTACACTTCTCCTGGGCCCATCAACACCGACATTGGGCTGTTGATGACTGGAAACATGTTGCCTGGTCGGACGAGTTTCTCTTCAAGTTGTATCGAGTGGATGGACGTGTACGGGTATGAAGACAACCTCACGAAATCATAGACCCTGCATGCCAGCAGGGAACTGTTCAAGCTGGTGGACGCTCAGTTCAAAATGGTTCCAATGGCTCTGAGCACTATGGGACTCAACTTCTGAGGTCATCAGTCCCCTAGAACTTAGAACTACTTAAACCTAACCAACCTAAGGACATCACACACATCCATGCCCAAGGCAGGATTCGAACCTGCGACCGTAGCGGTCACGCGGTTCCAGACTGAAGCGCCTTTAACCGCGCGGCCACACGGCCGGCAACGCTCAGTAATGGTGTGGGGCGTGCATATGGAGTGATGTGGGATCCCTGATACCTCTAGAGACGATTCTGACAGGTTACATGTACGTAAACATCCTGTCTGATCACCTGCATCCATTCATGTCCATTGTGCATTCCGACGGACTTGGGCAGTTACAACAGGACAATGCGACACCCCACATGTCCAGAACTGCTACAGAAACACTCTTCGGAGTTTAAACTCTTCCGCTGGCCACCAAACTACGCAGACATGAACATTATTGAGCATATCTGGAATGCCTTGCAACGTGTTGTTCAGAAGAGATCTCCACCCCGTCGTACTCTTACGGATTTGTGCACTGCCCTGCAGGAGTCATGGTGTACATTCCCTCCAGCACTGCTTCAGACGTTACTCGAGTCCATGCCCCGTCTTGATGCGGCACTTCCGCGTGCTCGCGGGGGCACTACACGATATTAGCAGGTGTACTAGTTTCTTGGCTCTTCAGTGAAATATTCACTTAATGGTCAGCTACCTACAACGACTTTTTTCGCACAGTCATCCATTCATATCCGATCGTAGTCACCAACTTTTACTGGTACTAGCCTGCTCTGTCTTATGAAAGAAAGGGAAGAAAAGAAAAGAAAAGAGGGGTGTTTGAGGGGCATCCACGAATACTGAATAGATTCCCTGCTCCTTCCTGTGTACTCGTATTATTAGTCGATTGGAGAGGTATTCTTAATACTATTGCAGTCAACCGATAACATTGTGTTGTTATGTATTGTTATACAAGTGGACGGGATGTCACCGGGGCCAGCACTCAACGTAATTCTGTGGAATAGGACGAAGGAACCCGCCGATCTGAAAACCCACCAGACAATCGGAACACGATCAAAATAGTCACATATCGTCACTAAAACGAAGACAGTCGAGATTTTTTGAGGGCTCTACCCGATAGATTACAATGGTTCAAATTGCTCTGAACACTATGGGACTCAACTGCTGTGGTCATCAGTCCCCTAGAACTTAGAACTACTTAAACCTAACTAACCTAAGGACATCACACACACCCATGCCCGAGGCAGGATTCGAGCCTGCGACCGTAGCAGCAGCGCGGCTCCGGACTGGAGCGCCTAGAACCGCACGGCCACCGCGTCCGGCTGATAGATTACACTATCAGATATCGGGACGCAACGTGTTGGCTCAAGATGAGAAGACTGGATAAGCTAACTACCATAACGGGAGAAGAAATATGAGACAAACGCTACTTGAAGAGGTGGTGGTCAAATAGTTGGCAACGGAACAGGTTAGCAGCAATTAGGGTTGGAGAGTTACTCCTTATTCTCCAGTGTCAGGGAACGGTTAGGAATGAGACATACAAACCGAAGTAGAGGGATGGTCTACTTCTTGACTAGGCATGGCCCTTTCCCAATGCATTTACACCGCATGTTATCTGAGTTTAAGGGAGTAATCTACTTGTGGGCAGACACAACAGATAATCATGTCAGATATATCAGCGGCAGATGACGAAACTAACCTCAGCAACAATACAAAGTGACAACTCTGTTGACCAAATCACCTAGTTCACAAGCCGTGACAAGCTATTGTACCTAGAGTCATGTTGAAACTGTAGACTGAAGCAGACACATGTTCAAGTAACATTGGAATCAGTGGTGGGCGCATGACTCGATGTCTTTCCGATGTGTACCTTCCACCTACCCCTGCTCGACTGTGGTTGTAGGAATCTACAACTCATCTCTGTAATCTTTCCCATCATCTTTAAAGTTCCTTCAGTTTCAACAACATACTAACGTTCTTACTTCACACTCTCCGTTTTTACTAATTAATTTAATTTTTCTATGTAACTCATTGTTATTACTTCGATTTTTTATTGCTGAAAACAATATTTGCTTGTAATTTGGAACACTTTATGTTATGAAATGAAACATTGTAAAATGTACGAACTGTTTTCAAAATATTAGGAACAGGTCTCCAAAAATGCGATAAATAAATGAATGAAAAATGAAACTGTCTGATCTAGATTGCGTTCTCATACCGACAAAATTCTGGTTATGAAGATTTCTTTCACAGTCGTGATTCGGATTGGATGTCTGGGTCGCGCCACCTTACTACCATAGCTTTGCGACGTCAACTATACAAATAAGCTATCTGAATTGCTCAAAGAAGTTTTTTTTACAATCTGCTTACTTGCGAAATTGTGTGGGCTTTGTTAAAGGGGGACAGGAAAAATAAATCTTGAGAAAACTAAGAAAATAACTGTGCAATAAAAACAAAATAATAAAAAACTAAAGGCTCTCTCTTCGAAATTACACATCTTGCACAGTGTGAAGTCAAAATCTGCCGCAGGCTTACATTCAATATCTTGTTGTTCTACTCCCATTGTAACGTGTTTGGATCCTTCGTGGCATGCTGTCCACAAGATGACAGAGACAGAGGTGCTCTAGCCCTTTCTAATCTTCTGAGTTCATCCACTGTGTGAAGACGGTTCTTGCCATGACGCCCAGAAAGTTTCAGGAAGGTGTTCACAAGGTGGGCTCAGTGTGCTAGTGCATTAACGTCTTGAAAGACCAACGCATTCCTGAAATGACTGCGTGTTGGACAACAGGTTGGAGGATCCTCTCCCGATATCGCACAGCCCTCAAATTACCCTTCACAGCACTGAGAAGCGTCCTACGTCCGAGCGTGATATCGGTCCTCTTTGTTGAGCCCACTGGAATGCACGTCTGAGACGTACATTGATACACTGGTACCTGGCCATCTCCACATTCTTCTGCTATGACCACAAGCGTCAGAAAAAGTAACATCAGGGGAACTAAGGAGCACAGGAAAAGCATAACTGTGAGTGACTACTGCACTTAGCTTTCGGGGGAAAGTTTGTAGAGCGTTAGATCGTCGTACCAAGGGTCCTGGGTTGAAATTCCAATGATGTAATTTTTTTTTTTGCTATATTACACTTGAAAGTGTTATATGGGACTATTGATACTTCCACACGTGTTGTTTCTTTATTGTACCGTTCCGACTGTTTATGTTTATTCTATGAAACTACAAATGCACTAGTCGCTTCATCACAAGTGATGTCTGTTCTGTAGCACATGATCAACAGAATATCACATCGATCTGTACAAATGTACTCTATAGGTTTGCTACTTTCAACTATCGAAGCGAAAGCAGACTGCCAAAAGCACATTGCTACAGTCTCCGAAAATTTCTTTTACACATCAGGAAAATGTTCTCCCCTGTAACATTTTCAAGCGCAAACAGTGCAAGAAAATTGTGAATGGCGGGGTTTGAACACAGGACCTTTGCTACGACAACCTTACGCTCTACCACCTCACCCACACGAAATCTTAAAAACAATCATTAACTGAAAACCTTTTCATGTGCTCCATAGTTCTGGTGCTACTTTTAATTACCGTCTACGCGTGTTCTGGACGGCAGCACATAGTAAGAAGTAAATCGATGTTTCAGTTGATACTCTATCGACATACAACGATTGGTACCGATCTGACTGTCTGACATCTGGAGGTTGGGGTGTGAGAAAGAGTATTGGGAAAGAGATTCTCGATCAAAAAACACAAATTGTGTAAGACATTAGGGCGGCGCAAACCTGTTTTGTTAATTTTTATCAATCCCACGTGCCGAATTTCACTGCTGTTTCACTCCTAATGGATAATAGCATGTTAGATAACTTCTCAATCTTTTAAGCGCACTTGCCCAGTATCACTGCTGAGATCCCTTGGGAGTCGGCATTGTGTAGAAGAGTGGCGACCGACGTGTTCCAGCAGCGAGTTACGTTTACCCAGCACCTTATCTGTGGCATCAGCAGCGGTCTCACGGCAGACTGCGTCGACGAGGTCGCGCTCAGCAGCCACTATCTCGCTTCCCGTCTCTAGGGACCCGCGCAAAAACATCCAGCCCCCTGAGCTGTGACATCTCTTGTGCCGTGTTGCGTGTTGCGGAGCTGACGAGTCGCTGGCGAACCTCATAACTTACCGCTACCGTGCCACGATAGGGGACTTGCAGTTGGGCACGAGTACCTTTTAGCTCGTCGCGATCGCGTTTCAGGGTCTCGTAGATAGATGAACAGTTGTTGACAGAATAAAAGCTCTTGCGGCGCCGCTGTGTTTCTTTGACGGTTGTTTTCCGACGTCGGAAACCACTTAGCGGATTTTTCGCGACATTTAGCCACTATCGTGGCAAATGTTTTTCGTATCTCAGAAAACAACAGACAAACCTACCAGTCAAAAACAAATACTGAAAAGTGAAAAGAGTTTCATCCAAACATTTCTCATTCAAAACAGAGGACAGTCAGAACGGACTGACTCAGAAACAAAATGCATTTTGGTGAAATATTACTAACGAACAGCATTCTCTGAAAATTATGTATATTTGAAGCATAAATAAATGTGCAGGTAAAGGCGGAATTTCGCCAATATATTTTTATGCAGAAAACATGAGATCTTTGTTATGGACATAATTCTTGCAGGATTTCTCATTAGAGCTGATTCATTGTGTTTGTATTTTAATGCTGTTACACGAAATGGTCATTTTGGTGTCTCACTGAAAGAGATTACCATCACAATTAAGTACATCGCAAGGGCTACAAACCTCTGTAGGTAAGTTATAGCCTGAAAAATTCTGAGAGGCTGCAATGTATAATTACTTTCATTGCCGCCGTTTCACAGAGACATAAATGCTTGCGTCTGCAATTAATTCTCTGTAGCATTTTCAGAGTGTTCATTAAAGTGGTAATTAAAGTTCCTAAACTAATGCAGGAGCAAAATAACACCCCTACTCCGTTTCAATTTATGAGTAGGCTCAACAATTTCTTCAGCTATTTGGCTGTCTTTTATACAAGGGGTCGAAAGTACAATTAATTTAAAATCCTATAAGTGATAGCATTCTGAGCCCCGTACAACCGCTCGCTCGGCGAAATATACGTACTTAGAAACTAATAAATTGCACAGGTCACACCAAAAAAGAAAGGAAATACAAGTAACCTATTGAATTATTGATTAACCTCCTGAATTACAGATCCAAATCACTGAAATCGATTTGCAGTGGGATTTTGAATATACACTTTGTTCGAACATTATGTGAGACTTTGCAGAAAACGACCTTCTGCCACACAATCAAAAGGGATTGTGAAAAATATCGATTTTATGAAGAATAAGTAGCTCTTTATTCACTCGAGTAATAGGTGCTATCGACAGGGGTTCTCAAGCTTATTCCATATTTTAAAATTTCCAGAAGGCTTTTGACATATTCCTCAGAAGTGGATTTTAATCAAATTACGTTCCTATGGAGTATCATCTAAGTAGTGCGACTGGATTCGTGATTTCCTGTCAGAAAGGTCAGTTCATAATAATTAACGGGAAATCATAGAGTGAAACAGAAGTTATATCCGTGGCGCTCTGTTCTTCTTAATCTGTATAAACGATTTAGGAGACAATCTGAGCAGGCCTCTTAGACTATTTGCAGACTACGCTGTTGTTTACCGACGCTGTCGTCATCGGAAGATCAAAACGAACTCCAAACTGATTTAGAGAAGATACGTCTATATGGCACAAAAAGTGGCAGTCTACTGATCGTACACTATAAAAATTTTGAGGTCCTCCACATGAGTACTAAAAACATCCATTAAATTTCAGTTCCACGATGAACAAATTTTAAAGACTTCAAATCAACTAAATATCTAGGGACTACAGTTACGAACAACATAAGTTGGAACCATCACAGAGAAAATGTTGTTTAGGAGATGAACCAAAGACTGCGTTTTAATTGCAAAACTCTTAGAAGATGCAACAAATCTACAGAAGAGACTGCCTACAGTACGCTTGTCCAACCTCTTATGGAATGTTGCTACTGCGCGGTATGAGATCTTACTAGAAATGATTGACGAAGGACATCGAAAAAGTTCAAAGAAGGGCAACTCGTTTTGTAGGCACTGCTCTCGGAATCCCTGAAGTAGGGTGCTAGCCCTCGCCGCTATCCAGGCGGATCGTGACCAGTGAGCTATGAATCAGTTATACAGAGTGTCGCAGAAACGTCGCTACGAACTTCGAGGGGTTATAGAGAGTGTGTTGAGGAACAAGTCGAGGATAGGAACCAGAGTTCGGAAACGTCATCCAACATCGCTACAGACGGTCGAAGTTACAGGCGCCGGCAGCTGCCACTAGGCCACCTCTTCCGCAGCAAACCTGTCTTGTACGCTAACGGGCCGTAGGTGGAACGTTTCGCAACGTTGTTTGTTGTTTACTGATTGCGACTGATTGCCACGATCTCGAATGGAAAAGATAGAGCTATGAATGCGATGCTCTGTTGCTTCAGTGGGTGATAGTTTCACACACGGGTTTTCATGCACAATTTAGCTTTCTCCTAGAAACCTATAAAATCTCCAGGGTTTTATGCTATACACGAGAAAAATAAATTGCTGAAGAAAAACCGTGTCCGCGACCGACATCCACCAGGGCAACGGAGCATCTAATTCATAGGATGCTGATGTTTGGTTTGTAGGTCGCTCAACTGCGTGCTCAAAAGCGCCCGTACAAAGTCCAGATTTTTACACAGTCCAATTTGTTCACAATCCAATCTAGCCACTGCCACGAATGATGATGATGATGAAATGATGAGAGCAACACAAACACCCAGTCCGCGGGGAGAGAAAATACCCAACCCGGCCGCGGATCGAACCCGGGACCCCGTGATCCAGAGGCAGCAACACTAGCCACTTTTCTTTTTTTTTTAATTCATTTTGTTCGATATTGTTCGTTGCGTTTGGTCTGTGCGGACGTCATAACACAGCCGTTCAAGTTGATCGTTCTTTCTTTGACTCAGTTTCTTTTATTACAGAGAGCACGGAGCCCTCTGACCGAACACGCTGAGCTACCGTGCCGGCTAACCACTAGACCACAAGCTGCAGACTAATTCATAGGAGACGAGACGTGTCTATACAGCAACTAGCTCCATATTCTCCACTGACGATTGTGGCAATCACTCGCGATCACTGACTAACAACAACATTGCGAGACGTTCCAGAATCGTCTGTCTGCGTACAAAATCAGGTTTGCTGCTGAAGGGATGGCGTAGTGGCAGGAACCGGCACCTATGACTTCGATGTCCTGTAGCTTCGTTGAATGCCGTTTCCGAACACGGGTTTCTATCACCGATTTGTTCCAGAAACATCCACTATACAGTCCCTCGAAGTCTGATACAACATTCGTGGGTCACCTTGTATACAAATTACGACTGTATAACATGTGATACTAAATTTATGTGTAAAGTTAGTAGATCAAAGATCACCTTTAAACAGCTGTCATATTTTTGTATCATCTGAGCTGTTAGTAACGTGACGTGTGAGCGTTCGTGTATTTGCGTACTACAGGCGAGTTGGTGACGGAAATTTCTTCCACCACCATAATTCGGCTGCCTCCGAGTCGAGGACCACTACTCAAGCGTGCGTTAGCGATCTCCGCAATGGAGAAATCCCGAATCAGAAAAAAAGTCCATGGGAATGTCATAAACACTGATGTTGCTATAAAGTGATCGAAGGTCACATTAGCGAAGACAATTCTATACGACGAAAAAAGTACTACGCGGAAAAAAGTCATTCATAGGTGATTATCGGAACAAAGGTAATATTGTGCGATAAGAATTTGAGCGGTTTACTACGTCAAAAAAATCAAATGGCTCTGAGCACTATGAGACTTAACTTCTAAGGTCATCAGTCCCCTAGAACTTCAAACTGCTTAAACCTAACTAACCTAAGGATATCACACACATCCATGCCCGAGGCAGGATTCGAACCTGCGACCGTAGCGATCGCGCGGTTCCAGACTGTAGCGCCTAGAACCGCTTGGCCACATCGGTCGGCAATCGATGTTCCCCGTGACCTTCCATCAGGTCGTCAGCGGACACGTTGACGTCGATCTGATACTCATCTACATCATCATTTACATACTTATTTTGCAGTTCACAATTAAGTGCCTGACAGAGGTTTCATCGAACCACCTTCAAGCATTTCTCTTCCGGTCCACACTTGAACAACGCGCGGGAAGGACGAACACTAAAATCTTTCCGTGTGAACTCTCATTTCTCTTATTTTATTATTATGATTTTTCCTCCTATGCAGATGGGCGCCAAAAAACTATTTTTGCACTCGGAGAAAAAAGTTGGTTATTGAAATTTCATGAGAAGGTCGTGCCGTGACAAAAAACGCCTCTGTTTTTGTGATTGCCACCCGGGTTTGCGTGTCATATCCGTGGCACGCTCTCTCTTATTTCGCCCTAATACGAAACGAGTTGTCCCTCTTTTAACTTTTTCTACGTCCTCCGTCTTTGCTATCTGCTGCGGATCCCACACCACACGGAAATACTCCAGAAGAGGGCGGACAAGCATAGTGTAGACAGTCTCTATAGTAGACCTGCTGCATTTTCTAAGTGTTCTGCCAATAAATCGCAGTCTTTGGTTTACTTTTCCTACAACATTATCTATGTGATAGTTTCAATTTAAGTTATTCGCAATTATAATCCCTAAGTATTTAGGTGAATTTACAGCCTTTAATTGTGTGTGATATATAGTATAACCCAAATTTAGCGGAATTATTTTACTACTCATGTGAATGACTTCACGTTTTTCATTACTCAGAGTCAATTGCCACTTTTCGCACCATGTAAATATCTTGTCTAAATCATTTTGCAATTGGTTTTGATTATCTGATGACTTTACAAGACGGCAGATGTCAGCATCATCTGCAAAAAATGTAAGAGGGCTGCTCACATCGTCACCCAAATCGTTTATGTAGAGTAGGAACAGCAGAGGGTCTATTACAATTCGCTAAGGAACGCAAGATATTACTTTTGCTTTCCTCTATGAATTTCCATCATTTACTACGAACTGATACCTTTCTGATAGAAAATCACGAATCCAGTAGCACAACTGAGACGGTAGTTCATAGGCACGCAATTTGATTAGAAGTCACGCGTGAGGAACGGTGCCAGAAGCCTGTTTTGAAATCTAAAAACGTGGAATCAATTTGACATCGCCTTTCGTTATCACTCACTACTTTGTAAGAATAAAGAACTAGTTGTCTTTCACAGGAACGATATTTTCTGAATCTATCTTAGCTGTTTGTGAATAAATCGTTTTCTTCGAGGTAATTCATGATGGTTCAAATGGCTCTGAGCACTATGGGACTTAACTACTGAGGGCATCAGTCCCCTAGAACTTAGAACTACTTAAACCTAACTAACCTAAGGACATCACACACATCCATGCCCGAGGCAGGATTCGAACCTGCGACCGTAGCAGTCGCGCGGTTCCAGACTGTAGCGCCTAGAACCGCTCGGCCACCCCGGCCAGCAATTCATGATGTTCGAACACAATATACGTTCAAAAATCCTACGGAAAATCGACGTTAAGTGATATGGATCTGTAATTCAGCGTATTGCTTGTATTTTCTTTCTTGGGTAGGTGTGACTTCTGCACCGTTCCAGCCTTCAGGTACAGATCTTTCGACGAGCGACCGGTTGTATATGATAGTTGAGTATAAAATTGTATAAGTATACTCTGAAAGGAACCTGACTAGTGCACAGTGTGGGCCCGAGACCTTGCCATTATTAAGTGGTTTAATCTTCTTCGCTACACCAAGGATATCTGCTTATGATTTACTCATGTTGGCAATTGTTCATGATTCGAATTCTGGGATACTTACTTCGTATTCTTTGGTAAAGGAATTTTGGAAAATATAATTCGCACTAACCAAAGAAGAAACGAGTAGCGAAACTGGGGCAGGCAAGAATAATATCCTGCGCTTTTCGCAATACCAGGAAGCCATTGAAGTGTTAATAGAGTAATTCTATTAATTGTGCTGTCTCAGCAAATATTATCAGTTATGAACCTGCTTCCATTCTCATCTTAGTGAAGAACCTGTTAGCGTAAAAGACGAGTGTAGTACCGGTAACACTATTACTATTCAAAGCTGCATTCGTTATCGATTTAAACGCATTGAGCTAGCCGTTGCGGTGTGTTAAGAGTGGTGGACACAGCAATGCCTATGATTCGAAATTTATCGAAGCCCGAAACATTGCGAAAAGATGCATGTACTCACCCTCTGGCCATGCTGTGTTGAGATATTCACCAGAAAAGCTGCAGTACCGTTAGACACACCCAATAACCATCATGCATGTACACCATTCTTCATCTGTATGAATGGCATATTTCTGTACTTAAAAAAAACCTTGCATAATGATGACAGTTTATTAATATATCACACAGGTATGGTAATACCATAGTGCAAGTTTACTAGCATTCGGTTAAGGGTTTCTACATACATACTCCGCAAACCACTTGGAAATGGTACTTCCCACTGAACCAATTGTTAGGGGATCTTTCCATTCCACTGTTGTATAGAGCACGGGAATAATGTTTGTTTAAATGCCTTTGTGCGCATTATAATTAATTTAATCTGGTCCTCATGATCCCTACGGGAGCGATACGTAGAGGGGTTGTAGTATATTCCTAGATGCATCAATTAAGGCTGGTTCTTGAAACTTTGTAAGTTGGCTTCCTCGGGATAGTTTAGATCTACCTTCAGGAGTCTGCCAGTTCAGTTTATTCAGCATCTCTGTGACACTTTTCTGTGCGTCAAGCAAACCTGTGACCATTCGTGCTGCTATTCTCTGAAAAGTTTCACGTCCTCTAGTATTTGACAAAGATACCACACAGTTGAGAAATATTATAGATATGGTCACAAAACTGATTTGTGAACAATGTCTCTTTAGAGTGACTGCAATTCACTCACATTCTACTAATGAATCGAAGTTGTCACCGGCCTTACCTACTACGGAGACTATGTGATCGTTCCATTTCAGTTCCCTTAAATTATTACGCCGAGATATTTGTTAAGTTGATTGATTACAGTTATGATTCGTTGATACTGTAGTCATAGGATACTACATTTTTTCGTTTTGCGAAATGTACAGTTTTATATTTCTGAACATTTAAAGCCAGTTGACAATCCTTGCACCATCTTGAAATCGTATCAACATCCGACTTTTTTTTCGGACAGTTCTTTGTTGTAGATAACAGTATCATCTTGAACAGTCTGAAGTTATTATCAATATGATCTCCAAGGTCATTAATGTACGACATGAACAGAAATGGTCTCACACGTCTCCCTGGGGCACAGCCGAACTTAATTCTACATCTGTCGATGACTATCCATCCAAGACAACTTGTTGTGTCCTTCCTATGAAGAAATCATCAGCCTAGTCGCAAATTCCGCTTGATGCCTCACACGATCGTACTTTTGATAATAAGCGTCAGTGTGGTACTGAGTCATCGAGAAATACTGCATCTAACTGCCTTGATCAGTTGTTTTCAGAATCACATTTGAGAAAAGCGCCAGTTGGTTTCATACGAACTATGTTTTCGGGATCTATGCAGATTGGCATGGAGAAGGTAATTCCGCTCGATATAACCCATTACGTTTGAGCTTAGAAAACGTTCTGAGATTCTACAATTAATGAATCTCAAAGACACTGCACGGCAGATGTGTGGATCACTTGTGCTGCCCGTCTATAGGCAGGTATGACCTGTGTGTTCTCCCAACAACTGGGCAAAGTTTTTAGTTCGACGAATCTACGGCAAATTATGCTTAAAAGATGGGCTAACATAGCCGCGAATTCGGTATAAAATCTGATAGGCATTTCTTCAATTTTAGCGAGTTCAGCTGTTTCGCAACTCCCCTGACACTGTCATCTACATCACTCACCTTTGCAGTGGCACGAGAATGTGACTGGGGCAACAAAGTGGATTTTCATTTGTGAAGGAACATTTCAAAACGGAGTTCAGCGTTTCTGAATTTGATTTGCTACTCTCAACTTCAATCCTTGTCTCTACTCTCAACTTCAGTCCTTGTCTCATCCACGAATATCTGGACACCAACTTTTGCATCACTTACAGCCTCTACAGGCGACTAGTGTTTCTTTGGCGTTTGTGACAGGTCCTTCAATAATATTCTGCTACAGTAATCTTTGGAGGCTTCACTTATTACAATCTTGAAAGCAAATGCTAGTGTAATATTTTCCACTTCCATTTGTTTATATGTTGTGCCATATCGGTAAACGACTATTTTTCAACTATGAACTGTGCCCTTACAATGTGAGAGCTTTTTTAAAAATCGATCAACTCAGTAGCAGTGGACGAGGAATTTGCTATAGACGTATCCTTGCTCTCTGTTGATTCAACGCCTAATTAATAAGAAAATAAATCTTGTTAACATATTCTCATTACTATTTTATAAGTATTCTGTGAGGTTGAGCTGGTTTGTTGTGAGAGGGGGGAGGGGGATTGAGGCTTGAGATTCTACACCTGTGTGTATCAATGCGGGTACAGATGTCTGAGAAAGCCTTATTGAGCGTCATGAGAGTAGATGAGGAGGTACTTTGATCAGGAAGTGAGATTAGTGGCTGAATGGGGAGCGACAGGATGAGCATACATTATCCTCCGACTGACTTGCGTCATCACTCGGCTACTGTCAAGACACTATACCGAGCTTCAGTCACGCAGTAGCGGATATGGTGGTGTGTGAACGGCAACAACTGGCAGAAAATGGGAGTAAGCTGCTCACCCACATGGATGATTGTGGAGAACCCCCAAAGTAGAACGTTAACCGTCACATCGTGATCACTTAAGGAAATAGATGTCCGTATTAGGACACCAGACACAATCCGAAGAAATTTTTTGCGCCAGGGTTATCAGACAGTGACCATTCACAGAGCCCAAAATGTACATATCTGGGCATGGATTCCACTTGAAAAATGACCAGTTCACTTTCTTGTACAACGTACTACATGTGGTCATTATTTGTTTTTCTATAAACCCCATAAACTGGGTAAACCTACAATTAGACGCAGACGTATCTTTACTTTGGAAACTATGCCAGCACCCACCTTTACACACAAACAAATACAGGTTTGTTTTTAAAGTCTTTGCATCAATTGTCACATCATCTAGACTACAAGTGGTGTTACACTGTATTAACGCGGTGTCTCCTGGGGGTGACTAATTTCTGTCCGCTGCGCTTGTACACGACGCACTCTTAAAGAAGTTGCATTCAAGAGTCGTCATTGTTTTGCACATTTCTGAGAAGTATGAGGACTACACATTGATTAAAAGTCATTTTACGATTTCTGAAGGACATTTTCTCACCAAAACCAAGTACAAATATAAGGTACTAGTGCAGCCTTACAGAGGAAGGTTTTAATTTGTGATGTTGGTATTTCACAGCATAGGCCATCTATCCATAAATGTTTAGGTTGACGGTGGTCTCCATAGGCTTGGGATAATGATGCTGCCTCGAAACGCGGATATCACGGCTTCGAGTGTGGGTTTTTAAATGTGCTGTTGATGTCAGACTTCACAAAGGCGAACTTAAAAGTGATGAGGATATATGGCTGTTATTAGGAGCCAGTAAATAATGAGCCTGGCAGTATAGGCTAGTGTGTCTATGTAAAAAAGTTGTCCTGGCTGAATGGCTGTATATTCGGAAGGTCGTTGTGGTTTTTTAACGTTGCAGAAGTACCCTTGAATACGCGCAAATTGTTACCGTTCAACGATAACTTAGACATTTCTTTTGATGTCAGTCTAACGGTAGTTCGAGTGGTTTCACAACAGAGGAGACAAGCTCTAACTGAAGATACAATTGACACAGTAGACGATAGTGCACTATGGAGCTTGCAGAAGTTATTGCGGAAAGCTGGCCAGTAGTTGCACTTAGATACGTTTGATCCCGTACAACTCACAATTAGTACACAGACTGTAACTGAATGATGCGGTAAAGATACATATGTTCTACGAGAATTTATGGTCATTATGTAAGAGGATTCGAAAAAATTATTTGAATGATGAGCATTTGGTGAGTTTGGGAAAGTCAGAACAGAGAAGTTTGAATATTACAATCCGAGAAACTGAGTGATCTAAGTACTTCTGGCAGTCCATAGTTATCTTCTGTGAGAAAACTATAACAAACAACATGTATCTTTATTCGTAGGACCACTAGTAATGCATCATAGCGCGACGTAAAAATAAAAAAAAAAATAGGACAATTTTCCAACAAAACGGGGTACCACAAATGTTCGGCACCACCTTTGGCGCAACCTGAAAAGACTAAACTCCTCCCGAACAGGCCATGAAGGCCCAACGGTACCGACCGGCCGCCATGTCATCCTCAGCCCACAGGCGTCACTGGATGCGTATATGGAGGGACATGTGGTCAGCACACCGCTCTCCCAGTCGTATGTCAGATTCCGAGGCCGGAGCCGCTACTTATCATTCAAGTAGCTCCTCAGTTTGCCTCGCAAGGGCTGAGAGCACCCCGCTTGCCAACAGCGCTCGGTAGACCGGATGGTCACCCATCCCAGCCCGACAGCGCTTAACTTCGGTGATCTGACGGGAACCACTGCGACGAGGCCGTTGGCTTTGACGGAACCTACCGGGTCGATACATCAGATTTTTTTCGTAAATTTCCAATATTCTGAGCTGATTTTCTTTTACTTTGCCGAAATCGTGTGGGGAGGGATAATATACATGAGCTATCCTACACACATTGACAATAGGAAAAAGTCGACTCAAAATAACGAAAAAGGAGGAAAATCGCGCTCTCTAGCATTCAAACCCGAGACATTCAGGGCAAAATCACAGACATGATGATAGCTGGGCAACACTCACCATCTTGAGTTTCTTCAGAAGAGTGGGGAGGGACGAGGGTGGCTTCATCAGGGTCACCATTTGTTTTAGTATTTAAGTTTCTGTGATGTATATGTCCCGTTTATCTTGTGATAAAAATAATTCTGAACTCTTCTTACTCGAGTAAGATTTACTGCCATCAGATGCCATCGCAATGATGGGCAATGCGCAGACGGCGTGGTTGCACAACGCTAACAGCACGCGTCTGAACCGCGGACCTGAGGCAAAGCAACCGGCGGCTCTTCGCGGTGTAAATCAGCGGAACTGCGCAAGGAGGTCCCTCGCGCTCGCTCAGATTACAATCTTTTCTTGCCCTCTCTTTTGTTCCTCTGCTTCCCTCTGCTGTCTTCCCTTTCCTCTTCTCTTCTCCCCTGTCATCCTTTCGCTCACACTGCTCGTTCCAGGTCCTTCTCACGAGGTAGCATGGATACGAGTGTGAACAGCAAACGCTAACTGCTCGTCCGTGGACCAGTGAGCTTGGAACAGAGCGACTAGTGTGCAGTGGAACAGACCGATACTCATTTTCATGTTGATGGTAGGAGTGAGGGTTTGAGGAGAGGCAATTTTTGTCTCTCAAAAGCGAAATTAGTTAAAGTTTAGACAAGATCTGGAGCGCTAATTTTTTGATCTAGGGAATCTTTCGAAAATCACACAACACGAAGATTTTATAATGTTTCCTGTTGTTTTTTCGTTGCGACGTATACGTGCTCTTTTTATTTTAATAAAGTACTGTAACAAACACATGGGAAGCTAGCGTACTCTTTTCTAGTCACGGAACCGTAAAGAGCGATTTATGACTAGTTGCAGGCACGATTGTTAGAAAGTTTGCAAACTCGCTGGATTTTTTATAGACAGTATGTCTAAGATTGACCTAATGATCTTCAGGTATCACATCGGAGCACAGGCAGCGAGTGCACGAAACCCATCCCCTCGCATACCTTGTTAAAGATAACTAAAGAAGGTGCCGAAACGCTGGGCGTAAAAATGGCATGAAAACGGGGTGGATACCACAAAATGTACCGATTGATGTTTGCTGGCAATAATAATTTCTAATTTTCTTCTGGTGTTTGATCCCAGGGGAGTTCTCTGGAATTTTCATTGAATCCAAATGTTCAAAGGAAACAGTTTAGGAGCGACACGTCCTCACAGAGCGATCTGATCAAATTTCTGAGTATGGAAATTCCGACCATGTGATCTGTAGTAAAACATTACATTACATACAAGCCAGTTTACGGTGCATGACGTAGATTACAACGTACTACTATTAGTCCTGCTCCACCCACGGATACCATCCGGAAGAAGTGATTGTATTCCTTCATATGTGCCATAACATCGCTCATCTTCTCCTTATGGTACTTACGCGAGATATCTGACAGGGGCAACAGTATCGTTGTACAGTCTGTTCCCGGAAAGAGCGAAGTGGTGCTACAGCTAAGGCACTGGGGCCGCAGTCGGGAGGACCACGGTTCAAATTCCTGTCCGGACATGCAGATTTAGATGTTCTGTTGTTTCCCGAGTCAGATTGACACGAATGTTGGCATGGTTCCTTTGAGAAAGATACGGCAGATTTCCTTTCCATCTCTACCCTGACTCAGGGGCGATTCGAGAAGTAGGTCAAGGGGGGCCGGGGCTAATGGGGGAGGTGGCGTTTGGGGGAATGGAATATCGCTTAACAAAAGGAGCGTTGAGGTCCTCCATGGACAAATTGATAAAATTTGGTTTTGCTTAAAGTAGTTTCTGGTAACTGTTTTGGAGGTCAGGGTAAAAAATGTGTATTAATAAATAAATTTTAAGTTAAATGATATTTATTGGTTTAGATAGTAAGCTATTTGCTACTCTTATTCTTTTGTTAAAATGTGTTTGAAATACATTGCAACCTACAGTGCCACATAATTATATAAAAATGAATGAATCTGTTGGAGTAATATATTCACTGACTTCTGAAGTCATTTTGTGGTGTCACCGCCAGACACCACACTTGCTAGGTGGTAGCCTTTAAATCGGCCGCGGTCCGTTAGTATACGTCGGACCCGCATGTCGCTACTATCGGTGATTGCAGACTGAGCGCCGCCACACGGCAGGTCTAGAGAGACTTCCTAGCACTCGCCCCAGTTGTACAGCCGACTTTGCTAGCGATGGTTCACTGACAAAATACGCTCTCATTTGCCGAGACGATAGTTAGCATAGCCTTCAGCTACGTCATTTGCTACGACCTAGCTAGGCGCCATTACCAGTTACTATTGATGCTGTAAAACATGTACCGTCAAGAGCGATGTTCACCAATTATGGATTAAAGTTAAGTATTCCAGCAGCTACGTACGTTTTTTGTTAGTCTCATTTCCTTGACCTGTTCCAGACCTCACGCCAGCCTGCGTGAGCTAAAACGTGTGCCTTTCGGCTTCCTCTCATAGTGGGTTGGCTGTCTTGCCAATCCACAACACATTTTATCCAGTGTGATATGATGCTCCATTGGGGGAGGGGCGGGGGCCTCCCACATAGTTCCCCCCCCCCCCTTGCCACCGCCCCTGCTTTGACTGAATGTGTGCTCTTCTCTATCGACTTCATCACCAACATGACCTTAAAGCCTAATCTTCCTACTTTCCTTTAGCCTGTCTCAAATGGAAATGGAGTCCCATGCTTCTTTACAGAGCGTAGGGTAACGATGCGGGAGACCCGCACCGCCTTACTAGGCAAGGTCCTAGTGGAGGTGGTTTGCCATTGTCTTCCTCCGACAGTAATGGGGATGAATTATGATGATGAAGACGACACAAGAACACCCAGTCATCACGAGGCGGGAAAAATCCCTGACCCCGCCGGGAATCGAACCCGGGACCCCGTGCGCAGGAAGCGAGCTGCGGACCTGTCTCAAATAGCTGTTACCTAAATATTTCCCGGCACAGATTCATGAAAGATATGGCGTGTTTGTTCTACAGAGTTTGATGTGAATTCCGTAATCATCTTTATAATATTCTAGTACTAACAGACCGCTTACAGCTCCAGTATCGCGCATCGAATTCCTTCGTTCTCTTTCTCATATCGATCCAATGAAAACCAAAAATTGCTGAAAGAATAATAAAAGGTAGTTTTTCCCACAGATCTGACAATGTACTGCATTATCCGAAGAGTCTTCTTAGTCTCACCATACACTGCTTCGTAACGTTACACAAAGTTCTTTTTATCGCTGTAATAATTCCAGCGGAATGCCTGTATTGGTGGGCTCGAGCGCTACCAGATCTTTTGTGTTACTCATGAGCATTACCATTCTTTTATCGGCATTTAAGGCAAATTTACATTCATTACACGAGGGCGTTCAATAGTAATGCAACGCATTTTTTCTCCGTCAGTTTCGGTTGAAAAATATGCGGAATTTGTTGTGGGCCTTCGTGGAATATTCTCACTTAAATCTCTAAGTTCCGATAGGTGGCTGCGCTGTACATAGTCTTTAAAACGGCGTCTGTAATGGAGGTGCATTCGAAGCAGGGAGCTGTTATTGAGTTTCTTTTGGCGGAAAATCAGAGAATCGCAGATATTCATAGGCGCTTGTAGAATGTCTACGAAGTCCAGGCAGTGAACAAAAGCACGGTAAGTCGTTGGATGAGGCGTCTGTGGTATCGCCACAAGGTCGTGCAGATCTGTCCGATCGCCCGCCACCGGCCGGTCTCACACAGCTGTGACTTCTGCAATGTTGGAACGTGCAGACACTCTCATTGAAGGTGACAGATATATCACAATCAAGCACCTCGCTGCTCGACTGGACGCCTCTGTTGGTAGTACTGAGACATTTGTCCACCAGTTGGTTACTCAAAGTTTTGTGCCCGCTGGGTTCTTCGTCGCCTAACGGAAGACCATAAAGAGCAACGAAGTATCATCTGTGCGGAAATGCATGCTCGTTACAAGTCTGATTGTCGTAACTGTTTGACGAACATTGTCGCAGAGGGTGAAAATAGACTCATCACTTCGAACTGTAAACAAAACGGTAATGCATGAGACAGCGCCACACCACCTCTGTCCCGAAGAAAAAGTTCAAATCTGCATCCGCAGGCGGCAAAGTCATGACGACGATCTGTTTCTTGTCCTCTTTCATGGTGCAGCAATCAACTGAATAGATGGCAGTATATAGTGTGCGTGCGTCAGTTGAGAATTTAGGTCTGACGGGAGGCGCGCTAGGTTAGTCCGTGCAGTTGCTATGACCGCAGTGTCCGGATGGCGCATCTGCCTATTAAGCAGTAGACCTGGGTTCGAATCGCGGTCCGGTACAAATTTTCGACTTTCTCCATTGATTTAAATCAATGCCCGCTGGCAGGTAATGTCATTAATTGATTCTGACACTCTACACTATCTGATCAAAGTATCGGGACACCTACTAGTGGACATTAAATGGAGTATGTCCACCCTTTGCGCTGATGACGGCTTGAACTGCGCAGGGGACATTTTCTACGAGGTGTCTGTGGAGGAATGGCAGTTCACACAACTTCAAGAGCCGAAGCCAGAGAATACTGTGATGTTGAACGTTTGGGCCTGTCGAAGTCTACATTCTAACTCATCCGAAAGATGTTCGGCTTGGTTCAGACGGGGTCTCTGGACAGGGCAGTCCGTTTCAGGAATGTTACTCTCCACAAACCATTGCCCCACACATGCTGCTTTATGACAGGATGCATTGTCATGCTGATACAGTCATCGTCCTCGAACTGTTCCATTTCTGTACGTAGCATACAAGACTGTAAAATGTGTTATCCTACCGGATTTACCGCTTTCTTAGGTGTGATAAAGGGACCACACCCTAACCACAAAAAAAAAAAAAAAAACTGATACCGTAACACCACCTCATCAGTAATTCACCGTTGTCACTGCAAATGACGACAGATAATGTTCGCCAGGCACTCTTCAAACCCAGATCCTTCCGTCGGCCGGCCGGAGTGGCCGTGCGGTTCTAGGCGCTACAGTCTGGAACCGCGTGACCGCTACCGTCGCAGGTTCGAATCCTGCCTCGGGCATGGATGTGTGTGATGTCCTTAGGTTAGTTAGGTTTAAGTAGTTCTAAGTTCTAGGCGACTCATGACCTCAGAAGTTACGTCCCATAGTGCTCAGAGCCATTTGAACCATTTTTCCTTCCATCGGACTGCCACAGGCTACAGCGTAATGCATCACTCCAAATCAATTGTTTTTAGTCACCCAAGTTCCAGTGACGTCACTCTTTACACGACCTCAAGCGTCGCTTACCACTGACAGAAATGTGTGGCGTATCACCTGGCGTGGGAACATCTCAGATTGTCTGGCAGTCTTCTACACCCTACACGCAGTCATTGTGGTAGCCGGACTACTGGTTCCTTCCTCGGATTTAATTAGAGTTTTCTACAGTCACCCTCAGCAATGCTTGGAACTCACTAGTGATTTCTTTCACTGATTTGAGGCCTTTTTTTGTTTTTGTTTGTACAACCACCCTCTGCAATGCTTTACGATCCATGTTCTTCAGTACGTGAAGTCTTTCTGGTCTTGTTTTAGCTACAGTTGTTCCTTCGCATTTCCACTTCATATTTACAACACCAACAGTCGAGCAGTTATAGAATAGTTGAAATGTCCCTGATGCATTAATTACACAGGTCACATTCATTTCGAAGTCTCTCTTGACAGACCCATTCTACTGTTAGTGCTTCTCTACTCATAACACAATACTCCCCCTTTTCCCCTTCTTCCGTACTGGCGGGTCTGCCTCTCGTGACGTGTGGTGGTCGTTTCCGCTTTACATACGGATGTCCAGATACTTTTGATCAGATGGTGTATACATTTCAGATTAGATCTTTCCTACGGCTTCAACATAGTCTCTCAAACACGTCGCCGCGCTGACTGCCTGTTGTAAGAGTCTCACGTGTCAAGTCACGCCAACGGCTTGGAACTGTGTTAAAGGTTAAAACGGAATGCCTTTTGCACTAGTGTCGTTTAGCGACAAGCACAACGCCTCCCTGTCGCGCGGGACATCTGCACCGTCTCGCGTGAGCAGTAACTCTCAGAGGATGTCGCCTACGCCGTATCACCCCGCGTGGGAACATCTCAGACAGTCTGGCCTTCTGCAGCGGCAGTGCTGCTGTGCCAAAACCGGGCGCGAGTGGCGACTGCCGTCAGAAGCAGAACGGAATCTGGGAGAGTGGGCAGATGGTTGCATTGTATGCGGCTAGTATGCCGTTTGAGCTAAGCGCTCTTGTGTAGCTGCAAACCGCCCCCGTATGAAGAATCCCATTCTCTGAGCTTAACATCGACCAGTCATAATCTGCCCATACACGACGTTTGCATTCGCATGAACCGTGTTACTTAGATGAACTTCTTTCCAGCTACTAAAAAAAGAAAAAAAATACATTTGGGTATTTACAAAGACGGATTTTAGATGTAATTAACAACTATGGATACCATGACCACAGAATTGAAGAACGGTTTTATTTTATCGGAGTAACCAATGCGTTGCAGGTTTGAGTCGGTTTAATGAGGTGATAGAGGTCGCTCAGTCCTCGAGACTGTTGGGAATCGAGTCCCGATCCGGTACATAATATATAAGTCTTCACAAACGGCCATCGGAACGTATATTCCGTTAGGTAACATCCCGTTAAGTAGCAGAAAAATCTAATTTCAGTTACGGATACACTTAACGTGACAACTTTACGTACAAGCAGCTAAGATGAATTCATTACCTCAGGCGAGTGAATTGATGCGCGAATCATCGTTTTTCAGTTGCAAAGGACGGATTTTTTTGTATGCTATGGATTTTACAGCAGAACCATTATAGCAAAAATCTCTGAAATACACCGATCGCTCTATTACGTTAAAGTGGTAGCAGTTTCGTTTCGGTGCCACAGTTGCGTATCGCATAACTAAGGCGCGTAAAATCATGAAAACAGAGAATTAGTGCATTTGCAGACTTTAGCATGGTATTGATAAGAAATCAATGTGAAGGAGAAGAGCTGCATACACAACGCCGAGCAGAGGAAGTGAAGGAAGAACCCATAATCTCTGTTTTATTTTCGCAAAACTCTGGTTCCGTTTTTCGAAAAAAGAGAAAAAGTTTCTGTAATGATTACAACCGCGAATTTTACCTAACACTTCCGTGAAAGTTTGCTATCGTGACAGATTTGAGCACTATCGTTTGTTTGCCGTACCTTTCTGTAGTAAAATAAGTAGCGCAATACGCGTTTGTGTCCTTTATACGGTTATAGTTCTATAGCGGAGACTTTACGGTTACCAACCCACTAGAGACGTAGCATTACCTAAATGGAGGACGGGAGCAGCAAGAGGCTATGATCTATTTAAGGAATCGTTACAGTATTGGCCCGAACTATCTTAGGAGTACCCATGAATTCCATATCATAATGGGCTGGTGTTCCAACTACTTACGTTATCTCTTTCAGTATCTTACACCTACACTTTTATTCGAGAAAATTCCTTTAGAACTGATGTAGACCTTTAGAATGTTTTCTTAATTTCAGTACGCTTGAGTAGTTTGCAAGGACGAGTGAATCAGTGTTCACGAACGTACGTTCCTAATGGTATCAAGTGATATAAGTTTCTTTAGCAGAATTTCATGTATTTCACGACTTATTTTTCAGTCAGTACGCCATTTACTGCGCTTTCTTTCTTCCTAGTGAATTCTATTGCTGCAAGCGGATCCTTCTAGTAGTTAACACTGCCACTAGTTCAAAATTGGCCATATGTTTCACTTGTCACCCGAGACGAAAATTACTTCTCGCCTTAATAAAACTTTAATTTCAATCTGGCTATGGTATATTATCCAGAAACACACACAGGGCGCAACCCGAGGCAGGCTCCAATCCATGCTTGCACGTCACAAACAAAAATATCGCGGATGGGTGTGAGTTATTAGCAATAGTATCACCGGGTACAGATACTTAATTTTTACACTGATTTTGTACTGAGTACTGTCGGAATACATTTGCTTGAACAGGTGTTATTGAGACTTTTCCTCGCAACACGGACGGTAATGCCAGTGAAGAGAGGAGGGAGAGAGAGAGAGAGAGAGAGAGAGAGAGAGAGAGAGAGAGAGAGAGACGTGGAAAGCAGAGAGATGTTATGTCAGTTCTGTAGTGGAAACTAGATGGCACGACTTCTTCGTCCATAAACGGAATTAGCGCCGCCGCTAAGCATATCGCTGACACCCCAGTTCCCAGCTCGGCTCCTCTGCGGTGTCGGGCGTTGCCTGCAAGTTTCAAGTGGAGCGTTTGCTACAGATCGAGTAGCTGTAGTCGCATTCTCAAGACGCGTATTCTCTCAGCGCCATTAAGTATTGGCTAGTAACGTTGACTTCTTTGTGAGGAAGTGCTAAAAATCAGTTTCTATCGGCTATACATTCAGAGTTAGTGTGTTAAACACTTTTGTACATTCTGCAGACGTAGAACTGTCAGAAACTGCTTCTTATATTCAGTAGTCAGTCGTCATGTAGCGATGTGGTACACTCTTCGTGTTGTCGTAAAAGGCGAGCAATAGCAGAAAACACTCACGTTACCAAAGACCAAATGCTGTTGGTGGATTGACGTTTACAGCTGATGGATTAATATGCAATACCCTGTACGCCAAAGGCTGCCATACTGTACCACGAAACAAGGTTAAGTTTCTGTACAATACCCAGTACTGAATATAAAGCATTATTTTATATCTGAAAACTCAGCCATTCCTTTGTTTTAGGCGGTGGGTCACTGATCGCGCTGAGAATCCACAGTGTCTCGTAGTAGGGTGCTGTTTAAGTTGTCCAAGCCCCAAGTAATACTATCTTAAAACTTCTGCAAGCTCTGCTCTAGAGCTCTCGGGAGCACTAAGAACCAACCTACTTGATACAATAAAAGGGTTGTAATGAAAAAACATATCTTGTAATAAGCTTTTCATGTACGTATCATTCAGTCAACTGTTGTTAACCGTAATATGGTTATGCCTCGCGCTTATCATATCGACTTCCAGACATCACTTGGAAGCAAGCAGGTTACTACTGCAATAACACATTACGGAATTTTTGTTATTTGTACACGGCGCTCACTTCTCAGATATACGCAGCTTTCCCAGATCTGAGCAAAACAGATTCGAATTGTTCTTACTGATATCTCGTTGTGGAACTCAAGTCTGTACATTTTTTCGCTCTCTGTTTCCGTTCGTACATATATGTGATATATTGTCAAGAGAAGTGGCGAATTGTTAAATTACAGGGGCAATATTTACCGACATTTGGATCCAGTCCTCCATCTGTTCATTAGTCACACACGCGTGAAATCGCCAGATATGAGCCGTCCTCATTTCTGCAAAACTCTACTCTTCTGGACTCCAGTTAGTAACTTAGTGCAGCAAATCCCCCTTTCCTCGATTTTCCGCTCCTAAGCTTAACGCACTATCAGTTGAGAATAGTCGCACCAGATTGAGAATAGTCGTACCAGATTAAGTTATATGTGATGTTTTAGGAACACGAGATCGATTCGTAGTTTGCTCATCTTGAAATAGCTTTTACGTAGCTTCCTCGAACCACGAGACAGAAGCAGCAGTCGTTTTTGCAGACGTGTGAATTGACAGATCATCACGAATTTATAGCTTCTCTCTTCCATCTGCTTCTGGTGCGATGCACTTTATCTTATTGCTTTCGTACACTCGTAGTCGCTCTTCTGTCGGATGCAGATTTCGCATTGTATTTTCGGATCTGCCTTTGATTTTTAGCCACAGTCTTACTGGCTAAAGTGACGCGAGCACCATTCTTCGACTGTAATTATGACGTCATCGAAGAACATAAGATAGCTAATTAGGTTGCTCCCTGGCCTCCGATGAGACTGTGTTGGCGTCAGATAGTCAACTGCGGATGACGGTCATTCGCAGCAACTGACGAAGACGGCGGCCTAAACCGTGCATAAAAATTGAATTTTCTACTCGGAAAGGGTTATTTCTATCAGTTGTGCCGGGAAACCTTAAAAATAGGAGTCACTGCAGAGGTGGAAGAGTGATAGAAATGCGGCGTGCGAGATAGTGAAGAAGAGAACGGGGCGAGTACTCACCACGGCGGAGGCGGCGGCGGCGGCGGCCAGCGCGCACAGAAGAGCGGCGCGGGCCCCGAGAGCGACCATGGCGGCAGCGGCGACGCGTGGTGACGGCGCGCCCGGCGGCCAGCCACTGGCCCGGCTCTGGCCGCCGCCGCCGAGCCGCGCCGCCGGCCGCCGCCCCCGCCCCGCCCCACCCCCGCCCCGGGGGGGTGGGAGGCCGGCCGGCGTCCGGAGGCTGCGGCGCGCGCTCAGTACGCTGCGGACGCGCAGACATGCCGCGGCTCGCCGGCGTAGCCCTCGTCGGCGTCGCCGCCGCCCTAGCCCTGCTGCTCGCCGCCGCCCCGCCCGTCGCCGCTGTGGTGAGTACTCGCGCGCACTCCTGTTGCCATGGCGACCGGCCGCTGCCAGCGCTGCTAACTGTTACAGTGCCCACATGTCGTACGGTCAAATACGCCTAATGTCAACTGTCTTGCTAACCTTTCCCTCCACCTCGGATGACGCTACTCAGCAGGCCTAGCTACGACGCTTATCGCCTCATTATGTCAAGATATTTAGTGACCAACCTCTTCCCTTCGAATTAGGCTAGTGACTACGACGGAAGTGGCCGAAAAAATCGTGACAATTCGAAATCATCGTGGGATACTGGAGCGTGTTCTTCTTGTTTGTTTAACAGTGTAACGTCGTCTACGGCTTCCATGTCATGAACTCAACTGCCATAAAATGAAGTTCATCTAATGTGAACCATATTACTACTTTTCCGCGTTTCTAGGTTGCTTGACTGCTTTGGGAAGCGTGACAACTCCTTGTCAACAATGTTACTGTTGTGTCAATGACGTTTATCATCTTAGGAACCAAGATTGTCATCGACTATTCCACTTCGTATCGAATACCTTTGCTGCGGACAAAGTCATTAGTCTACCACCAACGAAGGGTTTTGTGGTACGATGCTTATTTCCTTAGTAATAAAATATAATAAACACCTCGCAGATGCTGACTTGTCAGATGTTTTATTCCAATGTCTGTCATATTAATAAACTTTCTACAGCATAGACACTTCTGCAGGTAACCTGTCAGTCACATGTCTCAGGCCTATATTTTTCAAGTGTGATTGTGACTAATCAAGATCAAAGAAACGTAAAGACTTCATCAACCTGTACGCTGGTTTGAACATCACAGTGCTTTACAGGGTGTGGTCCTATTGGAGATAGTATGCCGTTGACTTCTTGCTACCTCTGAACTGGCTTAACCAGCCAGTAATTTACCGTAGACGCCTTGCCACGGTGCAACAAGGCATTTGTGAAAAGTGAGAAGATTTTTAGTAACAAATAATTTCCTCCCGCGTTCAGCATAGTTTTAGAGTTAATGCATACGCCTGATGTCATAACAGTAATCTAAAGAGATTCTACAGCAATTTTGTTATATTTTGGGTTTATTTGTTGCGACCAGAACCACACAGAAGCACATGCGCCAGGAAAGGTGAACCCTCCCGACGGAACGTCACTGAGTCCTCTACGTCTGAGAGGTCATGGCGTTGAGCAAAACACAGTGCCGTCATTTCTTCCTGTCACAAAGCTGAAACTTCTCCTGTCCTTCTAAGTATGGCTCTTTTATAATGTTAGTGCTAACTTCTACCACTGAATACTTCTGTAGGGACGTGACAGGACCTTACAACGCCGACTGTTGGTTGTGCCGTTCATCGTATCATGGTATTAAGGCAATAAGCATTTGTGTATAGCACAGATATTCGGTGGAAGGGACCGACAAAATCACTATGATTTATGCTCATTTTATGGTTTTTAATGTAGCTTCTTTATTTGTATCTGGAACTCTGACTATTGGTTTAAGGCAGTACAAAAATGAAAGAAAACTGCCTCCGATTTATATGTAGCTGCTTCTTATTCCATCATCTGTGTCAAGCTGATTCGCCACGTGTTCAGATGATAATGCTTTGTGCTCTATCGACGGAGCGTTGAAGCAAACTTTATGCACTATGAGTAGAAACATAGTTGTGACTTGAGGAACGTGATCGCTGCTACGCTGGCGCTGGATGTATTTTTCGGCTGGAAACGTAATACAGACGTTACAGATAAAAGTGAAGTTTCCATAGGCTCTCTACACTAAATATTGAAACGCAAATACGTACATTTCACGTGTCGAGCTTTTACAAATTTTCAGAAGAATCTAATATCTCGTACATGTCGCTTGATATGATAAATTACTTACAGTGAATCTGTAGCGCATTAGATGTTTGGAATGTTGAACATGTCCAAACTTGACGACTGTCTACAGTGACTCTAATGATGGTTTGCCATTAAAATCGTATCCATTACAAGCGCAGGTGCAATCTCGACACGCGTCTCTCTTCAGACATCCCAAAGCGAAGTGTAATGTGTATAATCCAGGCAACATTCTGTAAATAGTACAACAATGTGAAGATGGTACACAGGTAAAGGGACCGCATATAAAGAAAATGTAAAGTGATTGACCGCCTCTCTTGTCAGAGTTTCCTCAATATGAGAATCATTCAACATTTGTGTGAAGATATATATTACTTGACAATAGAAAAGATAAGAAATTATTTTTCTACATAGCCCTCAATGGCCTATCTTATGAGAAAAAGTGCGTTATTCCAGCAAAAGAGAAGCTTTTAGCCGGTGCTTGATCGTTTCCGCGCCCTTTCATAGAAGTATCCACGAGATTCGAGTTTTTGACATTCAAAGTGATCCTTAAGTGAATCAGGAATGTTGACTTCAAGTCCGTGTCGGTGTTAGGAGGGGGAGGGGCCAGGGAGCAGGGAGACAATGGGAATGAGGGACACTCTTAGCAAATGACTTCATCACTTTAGTGCCGATAGACTACAGATACTTCAGCAGATCTCTACATGATGCACTTGTTCTCTCTCTTCCCCTCTCCCGTTCCATTCCCCCCCCCCCCCCCCCCCATCTCCTAACCACACTCACCTCCGCAAAGTATGTCGTGTTCAACTCTTCTGACCCCAAAAAACGAAAATGAATGTGACTCGGTCTTTCTTGACCAGCAAAGTGTTGTACCTTCTTAAACCTTGCGCGTCCACACACATACTTTTTACGATGATATTGAGGAGCTTCAGTACGTTTTGTACATTGCTCAGTGGACGTAAATAAGTTTCTCTCGCTCGCCTATCAGAAGATGGGTAACTGTCAGCTGCTCCGGCCAAAGGGCATGCACCAACTGCCTCTGCCATCTTTCACCAGCCGTCTTATTAGTACGAGCGTTACCCGCAGCTTGGCACACTACTATTACAAGACATACTTTTCAATCAGCAATAATAACAACTATCACAGTACCCACGATGCGACTTAAACTTTTAAGGCCGTCAGAAGCTCTCGTCATAGATAACCCTCACTCTTGCTGCACGAAAATATTCCTCTCCGTCCATAAGGGGGAGGGGGGTGGGGGAAGGGAGGGGGGTACATAGTCTTCCAGGAAGCACATCTGCTTTCTTTTCTCTCTTTTCACTCGGAACCCTGCACTGCCTACTACCATAGAACTGATGACTTGCACAATACGTCACATAATGAAGAATTCCTAATATGGACCGTACTATTAATCTTGTTTTAGTTTCATACAACAGGTTTTTCTGTAGGAAACCGGAAAAAAGGTTGTAAGGCGCCTGGTGGTTTGACGTTTATCGTGCTGTAGCCTCGAAATAAATCGTAACTATCAACTTTTCATGGCGTTGATGTTTGTTTTGCTATGCAAGTAGCCTACAAAATCATGAGGATTTACCATTATCTTAGGGGTTTGATTCACATTTCCCTATTCCCATATTTCGTAAGTAAAAAAGCAATTGAGGCTCCAGTCTTTCTGACAAATAAAGATGATTCATCTCTTTGCTTCAAGTTTTTACAATACCAATCGATTATTTTATCTCTTATTTCTACAACTGGCTTTGATTTATACAGTCGTATGTCTTAGTCGGTAAAGGCAACCTCGTTCTCCAGATTGCCATCTGTGGCTGTGCTGTTAGTCAGAATACAAAATTATGGTATAGCTATTTTGTTATTTACTTGGTGACCAGAAATTTAGCGCAAAATTGTTTTAAAGTAGATGCGAAACCAAGAGATAAACGAATTCATTGAAACCAAAGAAACAATACCGAAATATATGTGATTAAAAAAGGGAGAAGCTGTGGTTTGTTTAGTGACTTCAGATTACTTTCTTCTGTGGGTGTAATCATTACAACCGCAGTGAAGTTGGATGTCGTTTGTTTTCAAGATTAGATACTAGTGTATTACTAGGAAAAAACTGTTGGCAATTGTAGTAATTTTTGTAATTGACAATTTTTTTGTAGCTATACTGTGTCTATTATAGCGGACTCGAGCTGCTACTCTTTCTTTACGATGTCCAAAGAATTCTGAGTTTAGTGCTGCATTCGAAAACAGATTGCTTGGTTCCAACCGTACATCTACTATACTTTCGGACCTTCATCGTCTACTGAAAGTTTCTCTTCTACACCGGAAAGGGTCATGGATTTACACTTATGGTTCTTTACTGACTTGATCCCTTGCTAACTTGTCTTTTTTTTTCCTCTTGCTAATTTTTGCACGTTCTTACTACACAATGGAAACGCATACTATTGTTGCTAACTTGTGGATTTCCGAACTGTAAAGATGCAGTTGTTTGACTACGGTTCACACTGGTGTATTATTCTGATCTTCGAACAAAAGACTGGAAGATCCATCAGTATTTCAAAGGAAGTTAAGTGTGTGAATTTAGTTGCCACCGACACTGACTTTACGGTTAGTACTAGAATATGAGAGAGTGGTTTGTGGAAGCCTGAGCCTTAGTTGCCGATTGGAATTCAAAAAATACACGGGCACAAACAATTTCTTTTAACGATAGTATGGTAGTGATTAACGTTAGATGATCGTCGATGACCTTAATTAACACCTCAGTCTAGAAAAGTTATCTGTTAATGGAAGTAGACTTTTATGGGTTGATGTGATCTTCATCCAGACGGTTGTCATGCAATGAAATGAATCTTTTTGCACGACAGTGCAGCTTCGCATAAACTCAGTCGAGGCGTACACCAAGCGATGACCACTTTCAATATGAAAATACCCTGCTTCCGGCATTGCACTGTACTGTCGGGAATTCTGTGAAACAGGACACTGTAAAATCATTTTCCTTTCTTGCCTCAGAGAGAAGACAACACCATTATTTTTCTTTTTCGAGTCACTGTAATGCATCTGGCGTCTTACGAGCGTCTTGTCTTCTTGTTTGTGCTATTGCTGTCTGGGTTCCTTAAAAATTATTGTTCCCAGTTCTGGAGCTGTCTGAAGCTATTAAAGATTGATGCTGCTCTCCTGAAGACCATATGGGACTACGTTTTTTTGTGGAAGCCTGGGGACTAGCTCGAGTGTCTGTTGTTTCCTTTCTTTTTCTTTTTTTCTCGTGTCTCACTCTTTTCCGTGTTTGCTTTAACTATCTCGCCCGTTAATGGCTCCGAGCAGGGGATGTCGGACTCATCAGAACTTTAGCTGTTGAGATACATATTCCTTATAACTTCTCTCCTCATACGATGTAGTACTTTGAAAAATACATGCGATTACATTTTCAACATTTTCATCCTTGTGTTCGGAGTCGGCAAACATTCATCGCATGATATTCGTTGCAATATTATCAACAGACTTGTTACACTATTAATGCAGTAGACTGACATACAATTAATATCTACTCTTGGCAGTGAATATTAGCACAGCATATGACGCCAACAGCACTAAGTCGACTAATACCACAGGACATACAGTGGATAAACTGGAATAAATGGTGTCTGGAGGGTGGCTATCGTGGGATATAGCGATCTGCAGAAACTTCAGTTCACTTTAGTCCAAGATTGCCGTAACGTAGATGTGTCGCCTTGTATAATTTGATGTATTATAGACCTAAGCTGACGTCTTCTTCAAACCTAATTCATAGAGTAGCACAACCGTTCTAAAAGCCCTGATATCATCTCCCCTTCATTTTGCATTTCATTTCTTTCCTGTAGAGTTGTGTCACGACCTTTTATCGCAAAGGTGGTGATATAGAAATTGGTCACACAAATGCCTGTCTAGAAAATACCACCCATTTGCTGTGTTTATTTGCTCTGAGCGCTGAAAGAAACTAAACTTATCATCTAGCAGTGTTAACAATAGATACCAAGATTAGAATTGAGCAATGCACACATATGAAGCTTTTTACATGTTTGTAACTCCCAGTTGTACCGTTTGCAGTTGAAATGAAGGCTGAATTCAGTCCGAAAGAAAAGCAAGCGGCAGTGACATGGCAGTCACACTCCCAAGACTGTGGCAATGGTGGCAGTGGCAGCAAGGTGTAAGGCGGAGGGGGTGGGGGTGAAGGTAGGAAAGAAAGAGTGGGTTTGTGGTGGTTCTTCCCACTCACCACGTCCTCACTGGTCCGCCGCTTTTGTGATGTTGGCCAGTCGTGTCAGATGCCCTTGATAGGCAACAAACAAGGGTACGTATTTCAAAACCCAACGCAGTGGAGTGAAGAGGAAGTAGCAACATTTTTAATTTATATCTCGAAGTTCAGATTAATAAATCGGTTTAGTCGATGGAATAACCAGTGAGGATGTGCTGAATTGAATATGGCACAACTTGGCTAAAAGAGAGGGTCAGTTATAGGACATATCGCGAGGCATCAAGGAATTCTCAATTTCGTAATGGAGGGAAGTGTGGAGGGTAAAAATTGTAGAGGGAGACCAAGCCTAGGATGTAGGCTGCTGAAGTTCTGCAGAGGTGAAGCGCTTGCACAGGATAGATTACCTAGAGAGCTGCATCAAATTAGTCTTCTAACTGAAGAAAACTACAGCAACAGACGCGGAGAAGTAATCGTAATCAGTACATCAGTTGTTTAAGGAATGGAGTACTCTAGGCTTTGCATGGAAATAAATGTTTTGCTGTGATTTCTTTTTCGATATGTTTGACGCGTTTCATGGACATAATTCCATCACAGTCAATTTAAATATATTATGTTCGCATTGTGATTGCTTGTGTAGCCGCATTCGCCCACATAATATCATCCTGTGTGATATAAACTGAAGAAAAGAAATTAAATGGGCTTGTATATGTCCTATTTAAGAGTGGAAATGGCTTAATAGGTTGTTGTTGTAAAGCTGCATGCCCTCGGGAAAAATTACGGCTGTAGTTTCCCCTTGCTTTCAGCCGTTCGCAGTACCAGAACATGGAACATTTGTGTATGTAGCTCAAGATGGATCGAATATGTGGCAAACAAAGATATTAACATCTGTATGCAAGCTAGCTAAAAAAAACAACATGTAAGCTATAAATCAAATCTTATATGAAAGCTACGTCTCAGCATGTTGGAAGAGATAGAGCATGGCGCATGACTATGGAAACAAGCACCATGGGAAAATACTCCAGTGAAAATAAACCTGATGATGAGATCGTACCTTTAAGACACGTAACCAGATAAAAAAAATAAAGACGTCAGTCACATAATAAAATACTTATGTTCTCTTGTATGGGCTGAATAGACCTGAGTCTCCATTCACACGATGGAGACCAAGGGGGTGGGCGTGGAGATACGAGGATTCTGACTATATTAACGAAGCGAGTGAGTATTTTGCTGTCTGGTCAGTAGTCCAACTTTCGCTACGCAATTGTGATTTGTTTAAAAAGAAACCATTTATTTACTCTTCTCTGCGGTATTAGACGGTGCTTGAGAAGGGGCTTATACTGATATGTGTTCTACCGGCAGTTTTTTCCCCCATTTTTAGAGTATTCTTCAGCTCTTTTTGTACCCCGTTTTACAGCAAACTGTGACTGCGACATATCACTATATTTCTATCCTCAGTGGGTCACGAACACTCTCGAGAAAAGTAAGGATTTCAACTTTGAACAAACCACACCAATTATTCTATGTCGATACATTAAAAATTGTGAATAATTGACATTAGGGCAAAATACACACCACACAGGTAGATATGTTAAAACCTGTAAGTAACTGACATCACGGTAAACTGCACACCACGTAGATCGCTGCCTCTTGTTGGAAACATTATTTCGGTACCTTAAACAGTTCCATAGACATTGGAGGGTAACTAAATTACTCAAAATTACGACAGAGCGTGGTAAGGCTCTTCTAATACTCCTGGCTTTGTAATTTATCTCCATAATTGTCTTCCTCGTGCCGGCTAGATACCGAAGATGAAAATTTATTTAATCACAATTATTCGAATTGGTTGTACCTGTCTCCAGCGCCGATACCGGATAGACTGAATATACGAGTGACACGGAACACCACAGATGTCAGAAAAACCTGTGTTTTGTGCTGTGTGAACACCTCCTGTAGATGCAATAAGTTTGTATCACTTTGGAAGACCTTACATCCCGCTGCAGCCGTCAAAGAGGCGGCTGCAAGAAGGGGGATTTCTTAAGAATGTAAGGTACACGAGTTTTGGCATTCTGCGGTCCTGCGGACGTAAACAAAAAAGGAGGTCACAAAACTTGGAATATAGTATGTGAAGAGAGTGCGACAATAAATAGCTCTACAATGGGCAGAGTATATTTACAACGGATTTATTATTTGTATTAAAGTAAATAATCTTATTTTTCGGGGAAAGGATAGGAAGGTTGGGAGCTTACATCTAGTCAGCGAAGAGTTTATTAGAAACGGGACACACCCTCGGATTTGACAAGGACGGAGCACGAAACCAGTCGTCGCATATTTAAGGGAATCATCCTGATTTTGGACTTAAGGGAAAGTACAGAAGCCCTAAATTTGGATAATTAGTTCTGTTTCTCTCGAGTCCAGTGTAGTTAATCAGTTCCATCATTGGAAACGTACTAAATCAATGGCGCTCTCCTCTCTAGTCTACAGTCTTAAATTCAGCAGCCAATATTCGTTGCAGTTTGTTCTTCACTTCCTTCTTCATACCTGCACCCATACATCAGAATGCCTTACAATATTTTCCACACGATCATACCTCTAACTCGGATGGAATGGTTCAATGTTTTTCCGTTTAGTTTGTCACATGACTAATCGATACCCAAGCCTGCCCTTATTCAGCGCTGCATCCGTGCTTTCTCCTGTTCTTTGTCATCCATGTACACTCGAGACATCTTCCCAGTTCAAGTCTGTCTCTCGTCCAAGTGTGTTTTACTATGACTAGCCATTCGGTGGGACAGCGTGTCAATTCGTCATCCGGCTATCCAGTTTTAGGTTGTACGTGGTTTCAGCAAATATCTTCATGCAAATGACGGATTGATTAATATGAAAAGAACACTGACATTTTGCACCCTCGTCCTTCCTCAGTTCGATCTTGCAATAAGTCTCTAATGCCCCCGATATCGACAGGACTTTCAACCATTATTTTATTTCCTTGAAAGATTATGTGCTACCTCCCTTCAATCAACCATCCCATTTGTCTTCCTCAGAGTGTTTAGTAACAACATTCTGGAATCTGTATGCACGTTGTTCTCTGCAAATTTTGGAACACTGCAGCGTTGAGGTGCACTCTCGTTAATGTCTTTATTTAGGTTTTTTCGACTGTGGGTTGTCGCAAAATTCATCTGCTGCCGCTGGCAAAGTATCCAGGCTGCCAGTAGCAGCGCCTGAGGTCACCGGACTCGTTAAGCTACTACACAACGCTGGGCGGTACATGAGCAAGCCCACTAGCCCAGCTTATATGCGATTTCCTGGAGACGCTCTCGCAACGGAAAATGCCCATTTAATCTTCCTGCCACTTCTTTCTTGCGAATTCCAGAGTCACCAAGTATTAAATAAAACCTTGTATTAAATGCTGCAAGCGCTCTTCTATCTGAGCCAACTGCACCACGTCGTATGGTTGTTTTGGCGTTATTTGGTGTTTTGAATGCAGTTAGCAACTGAGCAACGATTTATTTAAATATTGTTTCTTTTTGAAGTATTGCCACTGTAATTCTGAAGAAACAATGCAAATGTGCTTTCTGCAAGTGCAACATATTGATCATCAAAGAAGCAGCAGCACGGGTATGGTGTACGAGGTGAATTGAACACTGACCAACGTCAGTTAGCTCGTTCTCTGTCTACGAATCAACCAACGACCACCCTCGACACGACACGAGGCGCACTGGCGAGAAAGCCAGCTTTACGACGAGGACGTCACAAGCAGCCAGCCGCTGAGAGTTTTGAGGACAGTGAGAGAGAGTGGCCCCGGGAAGCTACGCCCACGCGGCGGGTGCTTCCAGATAAGCGCGGGCGGCCGCTAGGCGCAGCAAAAAGTAAACAAGCCCGTGGTGCGCCCTGTCTTTATCTGCCGTCTGGTACGCCAGGATACTCTTACCTTATGCCACAATTCATAACATGTTACGCTCTTATGTTAGCGTTAAGAGGAGGAGACGTTCTATGCTAAGACGATGGAATCCAAGTTGTCAATAGCGCTTGTGACTGCAGCAAGTAGCTACAACCCTTAACACTTGAACTTTACGTTACTAACATATGTATCTGCTCGTATCAAAATGCTTTCAGATTTTTGGCCTTTCAGTGCTTTAAGTGTTGCAACGACGTAATATTGAGGACCGGAAACCGCACTGTTTTCTTTTAAATTAAGAACTAAAACCTCATTTTAAGTATAGGTGAATTAAAATGACTTTTTTAAGAGTTAAACCGCAATTATACATACGCACGCACACACACACACACGCACACACACACACACACACACACACACACACACACACACACACACACACACACACACACACACACTGAGTTCTTTAAGGAGGAACAAAAATATAGTGTAGGCATTCTGGGTTGGTTCAAATGGCTCTGAGGACTATGCGACTTAACTTCTAAGGTCATCAGTCGCCTACAACTTAGAACTAATTAAACCTAACTAACCTAAGGACACCACACACATCCATGCCCGAGGCAGGATTCGAACCTGCGACCGTAGCGCTCGCTCGGTTCCAGACTATAGCGCCTAGAACCGCACGGTCACTACGGCCGGTAGGCATTCTGGGACGTAATCTGATTAATAGATATAGCTATGACTTTAACACTTAAAAGTGATGCTTGAAGGACACCAGTCTGTTATTAGCATCTTACCTAACGTGATCGTCGACTTGATACCTGATAAATCATCTGGAATGATAGGACCATATGAAGATGGGTAAATGCGCTCGGACCCCCAATTTGTAATTTAAGCTGTCTCAAGATTGAAAAATAAGCCCCTAAGATACTAACTATGAATAAACCCATATTCATAAAAAAATGGTTCAAATGGCTCTGAGCACTATGGGACTTAACATCTGTGGTCATCAGTCCCCTACAACTTAGAACTACTTAAACCTAACTAACCTAAGGACATCACACACATCCGTGCCCGAGGCAGGATTCGAACCTGCGACCGTAGCGGTCACGCGGTTCCAGACTGAAGCGCCTAGAACTGCACGGCCACACCGACCGGCGATATTCATAAAATTAGGATCTCCACATTACATACGAATTCTCTGCAACCGCCCTCCATGGATAACTTCAAAAATTGACTTTAACATTTTTCCGTAATCCAGCAACCAACACTCCACGTCCGTTGCAAAAATGTTTTCTTACAGTATCCCGTTTTTGTGGTCTGTGTGATGCAAAGCACAGGCCAAGTAACCCTCAAAAACTGTGATTACTTTTGCGATTCTTGACATTGACTGATTCTCGCATAGTTATTCATTAGCGTCTTTGTTGACGTTAATCAGTTGTCGATTGATTATGGGCTTGTAAGTTAATCAGTTGTCGATTGATTATGGGCTTGTAAGTTAATCAGTTGTCGATTGATTATGGGTTTGTAAGCCAAAACTAGCTAACAGTAATAGTAAACACTGAACGACAGTCAAAGTGTGTTGCTTTTCGTTGATAAAAAATACTTGTTCTAGTTTTGCAACTTCGGAAGAGTTCGTTGACACGAACATGCGGAAGTACTGAAAACTACATCTGTTCTGGTGGCGTAGATCCTCACAACGCGCTGCAGAGTTCATTAAGTCTCACTTCGCCTGCTTTGGAACACCTGTCAAGTCGAATTACGTTTGTGAAGAAACCTCTTACTATCACTTACGTTTCACGTTGCAGACACCGAAAGCAGAAGTTTGTAGACGAAGAGAGCAGTAAAGTAGATACAGTGCGCCTGTAGCACAAAGAAAACTACCGCTGGGCACTGATAGACCGTGCTTTTATCGCGTAGTTAATTCCTCCTTTCACTTTTTCTATTCCTTCCCCACTGTGCTCGAGGTATAGCTTTCTGAGCAGAGACGAAGCGCAGTGAAGCAGTGTGGGTGGCAAAGCGTCACTGGGAGAACACAGCTTTCGAATTTCCGCATTTCCGTCGTAAAATATGGGTGTGAAATAATACATTCTTCTTTCGACTCGCCTTTTGGAACCGATTTCGAGGTAGCTTATTTCTCTTGTCATGTAATTTACTTGCAAGTGACTTCGCGGAAGAATAATGAACAACAGCCGCTACGCTGCATACTGATGCATCATTTGACGAGGAATGAAAAGGTTATTAGCTGTTGCCTGAGAGATATAATGGTTTAGAATGACTCCTCGTGACACTCCTCATCTCAAACGACCCTGCTCCTGTTCTTAAAAAGGTAGTTATTGTTCAGCTACACTCTGCTACTGAATCCACGATGGTATGTTGTCATAAAAAAATGGAAGCTTAGGTTTTCTGGAACACTGCATCTTTGAAATGAGGAAAGACTCAAGGTTAAGTTAACGCTCCACTAATGTTCGGCACAGGTGGAGCACTAGCGAGGTTAGACAAAGAGAGGAAATCGAACGTAACATTCCAGAGAATTACCCCGGTAATTCACTGATGCGGTTTAGAGAAAACATAAGCACAGTTTTTGACGAACTTTGCATCTTATTCGTTCTGGATACGTCCGTAACACCTTAACCCGTGCGTGGGTGAGGTGACAATGTAAAATGTTTAATTTACTCCGGAAATGGAATCTGTCAAGCGTCTAGCACACACTATCATGTTCTTTGGAAAAAATCTTTCAGCGAGGCTCTCACTATGGTACTGTTGGTATCACTAGTTCACCCTCTGTTGTGAAACCTTGGAACACTTACTACGACAGCTCGTATACAGCAGCGCCGCAAGGCGACTTTTCGCGACAGAAAAAATATCGGATTGCCACCTTGCGCCATATGCTGTTGTCTAATGAAGCTTGTGGCTTAGGAGCCGTGATGGTACCTTAAGTCTACCAGGTACACACAAATGTTGAATATAATTATTTCAGAAGCAGATACAAAGGACAGTGATAACTTCGGATAGATTTCACTAGCGAAAGGAGGATACTGTCACTCTCAGAATGATCTGTTTTATAATCTAGGACGCTCATGACAAAGACCGAATACTGTTATCGAAAAAAGACAGGATTGCTGGAGCTCACTTTCAGGGCTCTAGGAGCCATTCTTACCAAATACCATAAGTGGTAAACCTAATGCTTTCAATAAACGTGACACAGCAAACGTAAAATTGTGAAAAATCTCTTTTACGCCGACGGAATCTTTTTTTTTTTATTAAACAGGTACGACACTCTGGACATGACAGCCCATACGCTGTTGGTAGAAGGTCTTTTGATCAGCCGGTGGTTCTAGGCACTTCAGTCTGGAACCGCGCGACCGCTATGGTCGCAGGTTCGAATCCTGCCTCGGGCATGGATGTGTATGATGTCCTTAGGTTAGTTAGGTTTAAGTAGTTCTAAGTTCCAGGGAACTGATGTCCTCAGATGTTAAGTCCCATAGTGCTCAGTGTCATTTGAACCATCTTTTGATCACTGAGTTTTGCTATTTGGGGAGCAAAATAACTGATGATGGTCGAAGTAGAGAGGATATAAAATGTAGGCTGGCAATGGCAAGGAAAGCGTTTCTGAAGAAGAAAAATTTGTTAACATCCAGTATTGATTTAAGTGTCAGGAAGTCATTTCTGAAAGTATTCGTATGGAGTGTAGCCATGTATGGAAGTGAAACATGGACGATAAATAGTTTGGACAAGAAGAGAATAGAAGCTTTCGAAATGTGGTGCTACAGAAGAATGCTGAAGATTAGATGGGTAGATCACATAACTAATGAGGAAGTATTGAATAGGATTGGGGAGAAGAGAAGTTTGTGGCACAACTTGACCAGAAGAAGGGATCGGTTGGTAGGACATGTTCTGAGGCATGAAGGGATCACCAATTTAGTATTGGAGGGCACCGTGGAGGGTAAAAATCGTAGAGGGAGACCAAGAGATGAATACACTAAGCAGATTCAGGAGGATGTAGGTTGCAGTAGGTACTGGGAGATGAAAAAGCTTGCACAGGATAGAGTAGCATGGAGAGCTGCATCAAACCAGTCTCAGGACTGAAGACCACAACAACAACATTGATCACTGAAAAACAATCTTCTTCGAATAAAGCAATTCTTCTTGTATATCTACGTCCGTACTCAGTGAACCACTGTGAAGTGGATGACAGACGTAATTTACCATTATAGCACGTATTAAGGTTTACCCAGTTCCATTCGAATGTGTAGTTGGGGAAGAATGACTCTGTATGCGCTGCAATTAGTCTAATCTTGTCTTGGTGGTCCTTACGGGAGAGGTTGTACGGTGGTTTTGTGTTTCCCTAGATTCCTCATTTAATGCTGGTTCTTGACACTTTGTGTGTAGATTTTCACGGACTAGCTGCCCTCTATATTCAAGCGTCTGCCAATTCATGGTTTTCAGAATTTCCGTGACAGTTTAGAGAGTCAAACAAACACGAGACTATTAGTATAGCTCTTCTTTGTTGGTGTTCACTATCTCCTGTTAGTTCTGTCTGATATATGTCCCACACACTTGAACAATATTATAGGAGGGATCTCACGAATGCTTTGTAAGTAGTCTCCTTTGTAGAGTGAGCGCACTTTCCCAGTATCTTACCAATGAAACTAAAACTGCCACACGGTTTAGTCCGACTTAGCCTTCGTGATCATCCCCTATCATATTCACTAAAACAAGCGCGCGGGGCATCCTGGCGCTCTAAGGCGCCTCGTCACGGTCCGCACGGCTCCCCCCGTCGGAGGTTCGAGTCCTCCCTCGGGCGTGGGTGTGCGTGTGTTGTCCTTAGCGTAAGTTAGTTTAAGTTGGAATAACTAGTGACCTCAGCAGTTTGGTCCCATAAGCCCTTACCACAAATATCCAATCGCTAAAAACTGTTACACACAGGTGTTTGAATGAGTTGACCGCTTTCATAGGCCAGTGCATTTTTTTCGTTTTGTGAAGCTCACATTTTTAAGTTTCTGAACCTTTAAAGCAAGCTGTACCACTTTGAAATCTGATCAAGATCTGACTGATTATTTGTGTAGCATTTTTCAGATCGTACTTCATTATAGATAACAACATGACTGTGTGGGGCACATCCGAAATTACTTCTACATCTGTCAGTGATGCTCCATGCAAGATAGAATTCTGCACCTTCTCTGACAATATGCGCAGGTTCAAAATGGTTCAAATGGCTCTGAGCACTATGGGACTTAACTGCTGAGGTCATCAGTCCCCTAGAACTTAGAACTACTTAAACCTAACTAGCCTAAGGACATCACACACGTCCATGCCCGAGGCAGGATTCAAACCTGCGACCGTAGCGGTCTCGCGGTTCCAGACTGTAGCGCCTAGAACCGCTCGGCCAATATGCGCAGGTAAAGACCTCACACTGTGACTGAGACGTTCCACCGTTTTGTCTAAATGTCCTAAGAAACATCTGCAATGAGTTCAGCGTCGACGGATCACCGCTTAAATATGATATTTTATGGGACGCCTGCGTTGCCCTGTGAAATTTCTGGTACCATGTCCACAGGACAGTCGGTGTGAGGTAAACGATTAGCGGTCTGTTGTCTTGACGAAGAAAACTGAGCCGGTGAGAAGGTCCGACAAGACGCTCCGAGACCTGTGCAAATAGCTACGAAGCGGCCTGCCAGGGCGGCGCTTCTTTTGAAGTCAGCTGATCACTCTGCCGATGCACCCGTACCGCACCGTTGCTCTGGCGGAATATCAATGTGCGTCGCAGAGTGGCACGGACACAGTGACCAAAAGCATCGTAAATACATGAGCAGTGGCTCAAAACTCTTAATTATAATAACGTTGGTGCAGTGCAAATTACGCTACCTGACAAAAAAAAGTGAAGCACCTGAAAGACTTGGATGTCAGTGTAACTTCATACACGTACACGCCATCAGAGGATATGTAAATGATTCAAGTTGCAGTTCTCTGTGACAAGTAGAGCAGTCACCAGAGTGCATTAACGTTGTTCGTGTTTAGTGTTGTTACCAGACCTGATGGGATATATTAAGGGCCTTAACAGTATCAGATGTTGCGTGATCACTGTGAAGGACACGGAGATGCCGCGTACTCGTATGAGATAGTGTTATCAGCACCTGACGGAATTCGAAAAGGCCCTCTTTGTGGGTCTCTATTTGGCTGGCTGTTCGATTAGTGTACTGTCCAGATTTGTCGGCCATTCGGATGTGACAATGGCCCGTTCTTGCACTGCATGGGAACGGGAGGGCAGGAACAGTCGTCATTAAGGTTCCGGTCGACCACGTCTGACCATCACAAGGTAGGATCGCCATGCTGTGCAGTAAGCATTCCGTACATATCTGCGTCTGCCATCCGAAACAAGTAATGAATGAACTCCGTGTCACATTCCGTGTTGTGCCGCCCCGTTGGTCTGAGACTAGCAGTAGGTAGCAATAGCAGTACCGTGCCATGCGCAATCTGATGTTAACACCACGACATAAACGGCTGCGTTTGGAATGGTGCCCCGACCGGGAAGCATGGACAACTGATAAATGGCTTCGCGGCAGTGGAAGAGGTGCCAGTCTTCCAATTTGGAAAAATAAATATATTGTGTCTAGACAAGACAGCCTAGACACAATGAGAGGAAGCCGAAATGCACGCTATAAGCTCACGCAGGATGGCGTGAGGTCTGAAACAGGATACGTAATGAATGCTATAAAGAAAAGTACGTAGCTGCTGGAATACTTAACTTTCATCCATCATTTGTATACATCGTTCTTGATGAGACATGCTTCATATGATAACTATCAATTGCTATGGCGCCTTGCTAGGTCGTAGCCATTGACTTAGCTGAAGGCTATTCTAACTATATTCTCTGCAAATAAGCGAGGCTTCGTCAGTGTTGCATCGCTAGCTAAGTCGTCCGTACAACTGGGGCGAGTGCTAGTAAGTCTCTCGAGACCTGCCGTGTGATGGCGCTCGGTCTGCGATCACTGACAGTGGCGACACGCGGGTCCGACATGTACCAATGGACCGCGGCCGATTAATGCTACCACCTAGCAAGTATGGTGTCTGGCGGTGACACCACAGAAGAAACCGCAGAACAGTTGCTTAATCCACAACCTTTTTATTGTGCAAACGACTTATTTCGAAACACTTAAAAATTCCATTATCTGGTGTAAACTGTAATAATAAAAATATTCTGTTACAAGCGAATGGGAGGGAATTCTCAAGTCTGAAATATCGTATAAGGAACTGTGCGGCTAAACATTTTTAATTTAGAATTTTTTGGCCGCATAGTCCCTTATCTGATGTTTCAGACTTGAGGATTCCATCCCATTTGCGTGTAACGTAGTATTTTTATTATTACAGTTTACACCAGATGATGCACCTTCAAGTGTTCTGAAGCCGGTCGCATACACAATAAAAAAGACAGTGGATTAAGCAGCTGTCCTGTGATTTCGTTATGTTTCGAAATGGACTTGTACAGTTGCGGTTGCCCCACGCGTAGAACTCTTTGCCCATTCTGCCAATGTTTTTGAGAGGCACAGCCGTGTTACTCCAGGCGTCATGCTGTAGGGAGCCATCGGGTATGACTTCCGATCACGAGTGGTAGTGTTGTATTTCTGCAGTGAAAAGGCTTCGTTTTGACGATTTCATGCGCACATGTCGAAGGTTTTTAAAGTCTGACATGTGCTGAAACAAAATCTTTTACAGCACCACTTGAAAATGACCCAAAGGCCGGAACTGCAGTTGTGAAATAAATTATTTCTACAGTCAACGGTGAATATGATGTCCTTTAAAAAATCTTAGTGTACTGTAGCTCAGTGGCATGGTGCATGTCTCATTTACACGCTACTTAGGCGACTTGCGTGTCGCTAGCCTACACCAGTAATCTTACCACGGAAAGGAGACTTACCGCTTTACTTGGAATCCGAAACACTTGTCTTTACTGGCGAATCGTCACGTAGTTGAGAGGTGAAGATTAAATTAAAGGCAAAAACGTCCATGGTCCGAACGGGACTCGATCCGACGATTTTTTTTTTTTGAAGCACGTGCTTTACTTCTAGACTACCAGGTTCGACTTTAATAAGTCATAGATAAAATCCTGTAAGTTACTACACCACACGGATCGTAAAAGTGTTATTTAGTGACATCCAGTTGCTTGAGGCTTCCACTGGTTTAGCGAAGGGCGGTACAGTACTTGAGTAGCGGAGTGCCCTGCCGGTGCCGGCCGGCGAGTGCGCCCTTGACTGCGGCGTGAGAGCGCAGTGTCGGTCAGTGAGGCAGCGCATCAGCATGCGGGCGACGCACTGCCGGCGCTATGTCGCGCGTCTTTGTGGCCGCCACGCGGGGGACCTGTTTGCCCCCCACTCCCGCACTGCGCTATATTTAGTGGCCGACCGGTCCGGCCTACCTGCACTGATGGCTCTGCTCAGCCGGACGGCTATGTGTCAAGCAACGGCGGGCAACACACATCTGCCTTTAATGCCGAGATAAACAAATCTCGATGGGCTCTTATTTAAAAATAGGCGTCAAACGTCTGTAGTTTCGAAACATGGAGCGAAGTTACATACGAAGGCGAATTAGAAATGTCTTGCCTCTATTTTTTATTAGGTAACATACATTGAGGTGGCAAAATTCATGGGATACCTCCTTATATCGTATTGGACGACGTAGTGCAGCAGCTCGATGTGGCATGGGCTCAACAAGTCATTGGAAGTCCCCTGCAGAAATATTCAGCCTTACTGCCTCTAGAGCCATCCATAATTGCGAAAGTGTTTCCGGTGCACGATTTTATGCGCGAACTGGCCTCTGGATTATGTCCCATAAATTCTCGTTGGGACTCATGTCGGACTATCTGGGTGGCCAAATCATTCGCTCCAATTATCCAGAATGTTCAAACCAGTCGTGAACAGTTGTGGCCGGATGACATGAAGCATTGTCACCCATAAAAATGAAGTCTATGAATGGCTGTAAATGGTCTCCAAGTAATCAAATATAACCATTTCCAGTCAGTGACCAGTTCAGTTGGATCAGAGGACCCATTAAGTTCCATCACACCATTGTGGAGCCACCACCGGATTGCGCGTTGCCTTGTTGACAACTTGGGTCCCTGGCTTCGTTGGGTCTGCGCCGCACTCGAGCCCTACCATCAGCTCTTACCACCTGAAATCTGGGCTCATCTGACAGAGCCACTATTTTCCAATCGTATAGGGTCCAATCGATAAGGTCACGAGCCTAGGAGAGGCGCTGCAGGCGATGTCGTGCTGTCAGCAAAGGCACTCGCGTCAGCCCATTAATGCCAAATTTCACCGCACAGCCCCACATCGATTTTTGCGGTTATTTCACGCAGTGTTGTTCGTGTGTTAGCACCGACAACTGTACGCAAACGCCGCTGCTCTCGGTCGTTAAGGGGAGGCCGTCGGCCACTTTGTCCGTGGTGAGAGGTGATACCTCAAATTTGGTATTCTCAGCACAGATGGTTCAGATGGCTCTGAGCACTATGGGACTCAACTTCTGAGGTCATCAGTCCCCTAGAACTTAGAACTACTTAAGCCTAACTAACCTAAGGACATCACACACATCCATGCCGAGGCAGGATTCGAACCTGCGACCGTAGCAGTCGCGCGGTTCCAGACTGTAGCGCCTAGTACCGCTCGACCACACCGGCCGGCATTCTCAGCACACTGTTGATAATGTGGATCTCAGAGTATTGAATTTCCTAATGATTTCCGAAACGGAAAGTCTCATGTGTCTAGCGCCAACTACCATTCCGCGTTCGTAGTCTGTTAATTCCCGCCGTGAGGCTATAATCACATCGCAAAGTTTTTCACATGAACCACCTGAGTACAAATGACACCTCGTCCAATGCACTGACCTCTTATACCCTGTGTACGCGATACTACCGCCATCTGTATACATGAAAATCACTGTCTCATAACTCTTGCCACCTCAGTGTAAGGTGCAAGGTGCATAAAGGTAATTACAAATGTAAGTACTATTTTTCCACTTAGTCCCCACATGGGTTCAGACATTTGTCCCATCGCAATACTAAATTTGAGATGCCCCTGTCGTAGAATTCGTTCGGATGACTGTGGAACTACCATCTTGGCCTCATCGTTCCATGTGAATCGCTGTCCTGCCAGAGACTTATTCAGTGGACCGGAAACTTGGAAATCAATAGGGGCGAAATCCGAACTGTATGATGGGTGGTCCAGACTCTCCCAGTGAACTGATTGGAGCTCGTCGGCGGTTGTAATTGCCGGATGTCGCCTCGCATTGTCGTGGAAGATAACCACGTTATCCACATCGAGAATCCCTCGGCGCTTCTTCCTGATGATTGCCCGCAAACGTGGCGACGTGTAACAATAACTGTCGGCATTGATGGTTGCACCTGGTGGCATGAAATCCACCAGGATAGGTCCGCAGCGATCCCACAGGGCTGTTAACATATCTTTCCCAACAGACGGCAATGAACGGAATTCTTTTCTCACAGATGAAGCCGCATGTTTCCAAACCATGCTCTGCTGCTTCAATTCTACCATGAAGTGCATAATCCACTTTTTATCGCCAGTAACAATGTGGTCCAGGGAACTGTCAACATTCCTGGAATATCGTTGGAGATAGTTCAGTGAAGCAATCATTCGGTTGTCTTTCATCCAGTCATCCGAATGCTTAGGTATCCACCGACATGAAGCTCACGAGCCGTGTTAAGCCTTCGTACCGGGTACGACTTCAACTAATGTATACTTAGAATTGTCAAAAAGAAACTATAGTATAAAATCTCCAGTGTTGAGGTGGTTCTATGGCGACGTTCCGAAAGCCAATAAATAAAAAAGGTCCGCATTTGGTGAGATACGATAGAAGATTTCACTTCTGTGGGAAACCACAGCATCTACGTGTTTAATAAACGTACATTTAATAAACTGTCCGTTGTAGACTGTATTGTGCTTTATTAAAGTCTCGCTATTAGCTAATTTCGGCCGTGAGCCATTATCAGACACATTTGGCATGTTGTGTATTACTTATGGTGCTCTCTCAAACTCTTTTATGTTACATACATGAAACCAGAAGTCGTACTACATCGTAACATCGATTTCTGGTTTTATGTATGTGACGTAAAAGAATGTAATGAGCACGATATATAATATGTGACATAGCAAATGAGCTTGATAAATAAACATTAGCAAATAACACGATTTTAATAAAGTACAATACAATCTACAACGGACAATGTATTCTTTACACAACAGAAGGGTTAGAGGTTTACGACAGGACACTGACACAAAATATAGTGACCAGGTAGTGCGGTACTACGGCACCCCTTGCGCTCTACTTGCTCAGGAAAGAAAGTGATGAGAATTCCTTCCATCTCTAAGCCTTGAACTGAGTACTTGCGAATCGGGGAGCTACTGAAGGTATGTTCATAAACAACGTTCGATACGTCGTCGAATGATACACAGATGGCAGGAATTTCGGGAAATTCGTTGTATTTACCGCGAGAGGAATAAAATCGCGCAAGCAGCTGCAGCAGTATCCTTAATCATATCTGTCGGAATTTCATTCTTCTTTTCGTTACAAAATATAAAATAAGCAACGCATTAAAGTTGCTCGTTAAGCAGTACGCTTCGTGCGAGTCTACTTCATCTCACCTGCTATACGTTTTCTTCCTAGCAATAACGGGACTCCTTTATCTCGGAAATGTTCCCACTTCTTAATTTTATCGAGATGTTTTATTTCTTTCTTCAGTTTATTGATTACTTGTGACGGTTCCCTCTAGATAATAACGCAGCTTTCCTAAGATAGTTTTGACTGCCTTGATCTCATTTCCTAATCACATTTATAATTTTCCTAATCTTGTTGAAATACACTTGTTTAATACATATGCAATCGTCCATTCTTTTCAAAATTTTACCGAGCGAGGTAGCACAGCAATAATTCACTAGATTCATATTCTGGAAGAAAGCGGCTCAAATCCCTGTCGTCTCATCCAAATTTAGGTCTAGTTCGATCGTCTCTTTTTTTATAACCACGGTAGATTTCCTTCCTTTTCTTCTGATGACATCGTCTTCGTATTGACATCAAACCCTAATCTTCGATCCATTTCTATATTTTACACTACTGGCCATTAAAATTGCTACACCAAGAAGAAATGCAGATGATAAACGGGTATTCATTGGACAAATATATTATACTAGAACTGACATGTGATTACATTTTCACGCAATTTGGCTGCATAGATCCTGAGAAATCAGTACCCAGAACAACCACCTCTGGCCGTAATAACGGCCTTGATACGCCTGGGCATTGAGTCAAACAGAGCTTGGATGGCGTGTACAGGTACAGCTGCCCATGCGGCTTCAACATGATACCACAGTTCATCAAGAGTAGTGACTGGCGTATTGTGACGAGCCAGTTGCTCGGCCACCACTGAACAGACGTATTCCATTGGTGAGAGATCTGGAGAATGTGCTAGCCAGGGCAGCAGTCGAACATTTTCTGTATCCAGAAAGGTCCCCACAGGACTTGCAACATGCAGTCGTGCATTATCCTGCTGAAATGTAGGGTTTATCAGGAATCGAATGAAGGGTAGACCAAGGGTCATAACACATCTGAAATGTAACGTCCACTGTTCAAAGTGCCATCAATGGGAACAAGAGGTGACCGAGACGTGTAACCAATGGCACCCCATACCATCAAGCCGGGTGATACGCCAGTATGGCGATGACGAATACACGCTTCCAATGTGCGTTCATCGCGATGTCGCCAAACACGGATGCGACCATCATGATGCTGTAAACGCACCCAGGTTCGTCGTTGAGTACACCATCGCCGGCGCTCCTGTCTGTGATGCAGCGTCAAGGGTAACTGCAGCCATGGTCTCCGAGCTGTTAGTCCATGCTGCTGCAAACGTCGTCGAACTGTTCATGCAGATGGTTGTTGTCTTGCAGACGTCCCCATCTGTTGACTCAGGGATCGAGACGTGGCTGCACGATCCGTTACAGCGATGCGGATAAGATGCCTGTCATCTCGACTGCTAGTGATACGAGGCCGTTGAGATCCAGCACGGCGTTCCGTATTACCCTGCTGAACCCACCGAGTCCATATTCATTGGATGTCGACCAACGCGAGCAGTAATGCCGCGATGCGATAAATCGCAATCGCGATAGTCTAAATCCGACCTTTATCCAAGTCTAGGCTACAATCCGACCTTTATCAAAGTCGGAGACGTGATGGTACGCATTTCTCCTCCTTACACGAGGCATCACAACAACGTTTCACCAGGAAACGCCGGTCAACTGCTGTTTGTGTATGAGAAATCGGTTGGAAACTTTCCTCGTGTCAGCGCGTTGTAGGTGTCGCCACCGGCGCCAACCTTGTGTGAATGCTCTGAAAAGCTAATCATTTGCATATCACAGCATCTTCTTCCTGTCGGTTAAATTTCGCGTCTGTAGCACGTCATCTTCGTGTTGTAGCAATTTTAATGTGTATTTTATACATAAGTCACTCCAGTATGAATTACAAGTGTACCCCTGAGTGGGCTACGACCGCGAGATGCGACGGGCCAGACGGGGGCAGGGCGCCTCCTTCCTGGGGCGCGTATCTGCGCCTCCCTCCCCACTCGCCAGCCGCCTTCCTGCCTCACAGAGCTTCCGGCGGCGGCAGCTCGCAGCCGCTGGCCTCGACTGCCGCCCGCCTATACAATCCTCGCTGTTTCGTGCTCCTCTGCAGAGTCCGTTGACCGATCTCGGTATCGCCATCAATTTTTCTCATCTCCCTCAAATTACGACTAGTTAGCTACGCTTTTCGCCGTTTCAGTTGATCGTAAAATTTCATCGCACAGTGCCGACCTGCTAAGCCACGAAGGAGCCATTACCAAAGTAACAGCTCGGCGTTACCACACGGAGACAGCATTTGCAGAGGACGAAAGAGTCTGCTACGAGTGCAAGCGGCGAGCACCTACTCAAGGCATGCCAAACCTTTAGGGTCAAAATTATAAAGATGATTACAGATCCTAAATTGTATATTTTGGGATAAAGAACCATACAAAATAAATATACTCTAAGAAAAGAAAAGAAACATTGTACCACAAAGGTACGGAAATTGGTATATATGATGCACATAGGTACAAACAAATAAATGATTACAATTTCAGAAAAAATGGATATTTATTCAAAAGAAAGAGCTTCACAAAATCAGGAAGTCAACAACGCATTGGTCCACCTCTGGCCCTTTTGCAAGTAGTTACTTGGCTTGTGGCTGATTAATAGTGTTGCTGGATGTCCTCTGAAGGACATCGTGCCAAATTCTGTCGAGGTGGCGCGTTAGATCGTCAAAAGCCCAACCGGGTTTGATGGCCCTACCCATAATGCTCCGAAAGTTCTCAAATTGGGAGAGATGCGGCGACGTTGATGGCCAACAAAGAGTTTGGAAAGCACGAGCACAAGCAGTAGAAGCTCTCGCCGTGTGCGGGCAGGCATTATATTGCTGAAATGTAAGCCCAGGTTGGTATCCCAGACAAGTCATCGCTGGTCATCGGGGCTCATTTCGAATCTGGACTCATCGATGAAGATAACAATTCTTCAGTCAATCAGATTCCAGGCTGAATGTGCCCAACAGCTCTGTAAACGGGCTTGTTGGTTTAAAGAGAACAAAGGTAGTCGACGCAAGAGGCGCCATGGGCTCAGCCCCTTTTCTGTGAGCCGCTTATTAATTATCCTTGTGGTCACTGAAGCACCGGTTCAAAAATGGTTGAAATGGCTCTGAGCACTATGGGTCTTAATATCTGAGGTCATCAGTCCCCTAGAACTTAGGACTACTTAAACCTAACTCACCAAAGACATCACACACATCCATGCCCGAGGCAGGATTCGAACCTGCGATCGTAGCGGTCGCGCGTTTCCAGACTGAAGCGCCTAGAACCTCTGAGCCATACAGGCTGGCTGAAGCACCAGTTGCACGTCGTATTGACGATAATGATGAATCCGTAGCTCTGAGTGTCTCTCTTATGATTGCTCGGTTTCCTCATTCTGTCGTCACTCTAAGTCGATCGCTTCCTTCTTGATGCTCTCTTCGGCCATGATTCAGCCATTCGACCAATAGTGGCATCGCTCCTATTGACATGTCGAGCGATTCGTCGAATACTCCAACCGGCTTCTTTGAGTCCAACTACATGCCCTCACTCAAATACCAACATCTGCGTATATTGTTCACGCCCCTATGTGCGAGGAATTGTTACTGTCCAGCTGAGTACACGGAATGAAATTCACAGAGGCTTTATACCCTAGTATCGACATGTTCACTATTTACTATCAGTACCAGCTGCGCGGTGAAATTGCCCAGCAACGTCACACATTCAATCCATCCGACGCAAGAGTTTACAGTTTGTTTTTTCTTCTGAGAAATTATTTCATTGTTGCAATATACGTCCAGTTTTCTTACCTCATAGTCTCTGAAGATGTGTACTATAAATTGCTTCCTTGGCACAATACATATACGACTGATTAAAAAAACTATTTTATGTGCGGAGCTATCTCTTTAAAGTCATCCTTTTTTATTGAGACCTATAATCGTTTTACACTGTAGCGCAGTTTAATGTGGAGTACTATTAAATTTTGTAATAATTCTCAGAGAATACAAGTCGTCCATTTACTATGCATTGTAACCTAAGGATCTGTAAGCCACTAGTTGATCTGACAAATGCGCTGTGCCGCTCTTAGTCTCCAATATTTTGCACTCGCGCGAGATGTTATTCGCGTTGACGTAATTTAAAACTTTACGCTGTCCGAGGTCTTGAACGAGAAATGCTCGATGGACGAGTGTAAGAGGTTGAATCTAGACTTAATAGCGGTAATTGGAGTGAAATGTAAAGAAGATAAATGTAAGGTAAATCAACATCATCTCAAAATGATGTAGCGGGAGCAGGATTCGCTATGAACAGTAGAGTAAGGTGAAGACTGAGCATACGGTGTCGACACTGATGACGGTATTGTGAAAAACCATCCACAATCGGCTACGATGTGATCACAGTGTGTTTTCTCCTGTGAGGTTATACGTAACCCTCAGAGTAAGAGAACCTAGTAGAAACAGAAGAGCAACATGTTAGTATGTTCCCATGCGCTTTGCTCACTGTACAACGCACAGCAAGGATATTTGTAGGAGTGTGGCAAAATTTTATGCACCGTTGTAATGCACACCACTTCTGGTAACTGTTATGAACTTCTGTTGTTTCTCTACGGTGTCACTTGTTTACCTTAGTACAAACTAAATGTTCCTTTCCCATCATTAGTTCATTATTTCAAAACATTTCGTTTTGTCTCCCCTACCATCTGCGTAATTTTGGTTTGGGACACCCTGCGGAACGTTATACACTAGCTATTGGTCTCGAAGACTAACAGGGTATAGGACCTCAATTTTATACTACTTAAGCCTTTAATCTTGAGAGAAGAGTTTCCATTCGGTTTCATTGAGCAATAAGAGGAATTTATTCCATTGCCCCTGAAGTATTGGTGTGTTTTCGGGAGAATTGATCTGGCAATGATTTGATATTGTATTTCATGTCAAAGATGTTTCATGATTCTTAGAGCATCACAGTGTAGCAAACCACTTTTGTTTTCTTCAAATCACGACGCAACGATCCTCCGTTGTCGACTTGAGTATTAGAAAGCAGATACATGATAGGTCATAATCAAAACTATTTTCCTGGTGGGGGAAACATGGTATAGTATGAAGCATCCGTGTTTATAGGTGATAATCCGCTTAAGAACGAACATTGGCTGACTACAGATCATAATAACACATCCTAGTTACTGCTAACTATTCCATTCTCTTAGGTTATCCAGCGAAAGGAAGTAAAAATAGTACACATACACCAATCTATGTACTAATCAATGTCTTGGCTTACGGTGGGCTTAATTAGGTTAATATTAAACAATATTCGGACATTACGGTGTCGCGTACAGACAATGCATTGGATGGTACAGAAGTTCTCCGCCTAATCAGTAATATGTGCAAATTACCAACTCATAAGGTCCATGATAATTCTGAGTGTTTTATTTTTTTATGCGAGGGTAGCGGTAACACTTGAGACAAATTGTTGTTTCAGTGTGCTCCTATAGTAATCGTTCTGTGCATTACATATCTTGTAGAGCGGTTAATGGGTTCAATGATTCCCTTTAGAGTGACCTCGGCAACAGCTGACAAGAACATTTGTAATAGCAACTATGAATCCTCTACGTTGAACTTTCTGAACTTGTGGTTCCCTACAATCGTCCCCACTTCGAAACCACTTATAAGCTTCGATTCTGATAGAAACGAGCATATGATCTTGACGTCTGACGCACGTACAGTGGTATGTATCGTCATTCAGTTTTGCCTGAAGTGTGATGCTGCCGTAGACTATTACGGCCCGCAATAGAACACCAGGTGGCGACTGTAATGTGTGTAGAACAATAAAAAAAAAGAACAACGTTAATGTAGAGACGATCCGACAACACAAATGTCTGAGTATTAGCGAGATAATGTACACAAAATGAAAATAAGTGTTTGCGGCAACAGATACCATTAAGATACAACATTTCACGTATGCAAGTGCTTGCGTTTTTAATAGCGGAATGAAAAGCTGAAGAATAACATAGCATGTGTGTAAATGGCCGTAATTCTCGGAAATGGGGCGTTGCAGGTGATATTTTACGTCTGATGGACTGATAAAATCAGTGACACTGCTTCTGAGCTGTTAACAGGTAAATTAGGTATGCTGATTATCCTCCACCAGCCGTGAAATTTGTGTAACGTCTTCGTCTAATGAGCAGGGAAAATATAGTTTCTTGTAGTCAGCATTCATCGGATGAGAAATACGCTCGCTGTTGGTGTACATTGCGTGAGACTGAAATTGTAATTTCCCACTAATGTGGCCAGTCGCCTATAAAAGGCACCTTCTGAAGATTACTTTTATTTTGAGCAGTCGTGCAGTAAATCGCAAGTGGTAACGGCTTCCGTGTTGTATGTGGCTATGTCGGCGTTGACGATGCGACGCAGAGGTCTGTTACTCCCTCACGGCATCCACCAGGCGCCGTTTGCTGCAGGAGGTGCAGCAATAAAACATGCTGATAAGCAGCGACAGAGGCGGCGGAATGTAAATAGGCTTCCTTCTTCCAGGAACGATGACCTCAGGAAATAGCTCACATTAGGCGCATCGCAGACTCGCGCTGCATCATCTCTCATTCATCTGCGGTATTTCGAAACACTATAGATACAGCGCTTAGATAAAATAGTGTGGGCGCCCACGTAATATTGTGTAGATTCTCCTCTTGCCCCGGGAGAAAGTAATAATTCCAAAACAGACAGGAGATGACAGCAACGATGATACGTTTAAGAGCACCTGACGATGGCAATTTGCCGAAATGGGCTCATTGTGAATGAGATAAATTATAAACAACTTACATAGCAGTGTAACTGGATATTATTCATAAATAACCATGTAATTAAAAGACATATTTTGCACTGCGGGCCCCAAAGAACAAAAGCTATACAATAAGTAAACACTTTTACAGTTACAGTATTTACTGACCATTGAACATTAATATCACTTATACAACCGGATCCTTGTATCTGGGAAAAATTCAAGTCCCCAAGGAAATAAAAGAAGTAGAAGGAAGTAGGAGTTAACGTCTATCAAATGGTTCAAATGGCTCTGAGCACTATGGGACTCAACATCTTAGGTCATAAGTCCCCTAGAACTTAGAACTACTTAAACCTAACTAACCTAAGGACATCACACACACCCATGCCCGAGGCAGGATTCGAACCTGCGACCGTAGCAGTCCCGCGGTTCCGGACTGCAGCGCCAGAACCGCTAGACCACCGCGGCCGGCTAACGTCTATCACATGATGCTATCAGTGACATTTGAGCAAGTTCAGAGTTATACACACGACACAGTCCGTGTAAGCGCAGATATGCAGAGGAAATGTTTCCGAGTCTGTCACCTGCAGTCGGTCACTGCTGACAGTCAAATTCATGACGAAGTACTATAGGGAGCGACGACGAATATGGTAGAGTCCAGTAGAACGGAGTCACGTCGTCAGTGATCTCTATAATACCTGGATGCACAACTATGATCTCAGATCACAGAATTTCGGCTTGCCTGTTCATAGTCCGTCATGTTGTAATCAGGCAAAACAATTTAAATCGGTCTGTACGTTACAAAGAATTATTTACTTATTTCTGGCTTTGAAATGTATGTCAACAAGTGATATAATAGGCTGATGTGGGAGCAGAACTGAAACGTATTCTATTTTGCATTTTCGTGACATATCGTGAAAGCCATGTTGTAATTAGGCAAGGAACATCTTTGGCCGACACACTCAGAGAGCTGGAGTTAGACATCCGGGTGGTATAGAGATCACTGGACGTCTTACACAGAGTCCAGCAGCGGTGGCGATGGACGAAGGTGTACCGATGTCAGAGACTGTGGACCTCATAAGTTTAGCATCTCCGCCACAAGCGGCAGTAACTTCGTTGTGTGACCGCTGGCCATGCCTAGGGAACTACGAAAAGGGCCAGATAACCGCCGGCAGAGCAGGGTGCAGCGAGCATTCTTTGGGCAACCACCTCATCGTTACAGCTGCTAGACTGTCTAGGTGTTTCATTATTTGATTTTAATATTCAGAAACTGAAAGCCATCTTGAAGATAGTGACATCGGAAATTCTGAACCAAATAAACACAGTCACGGATTAGGCCTTAGGTCTGGTCCCACAGGCCCACTGCTGTCTACAAGCGGTACGAGGAGCGATTTATGAACGTGGGACCTGTGATCAGGATCTCGCCAATCCCTCCAGCCGTTTTGAATCCTGGTGATTCCGCTGTTTCTTTATTCAAACAACTGTGCGTTTGGTCTCACAAGGACTGATTGCACCCCGTACCGGAATTCCCAACATAAAAAGAATGTGAGGAGGAACCTGGAATCGAACCCGGGACCTTCCGATAACCATTTTTATTATTATTATTCTTGCTATTATTATTTGGACTTCCATCCACCCCTCAGCTCGTTCTTGCGGTCGTCAAATTGTGCCATCATTGGATAGCTTCTTTCACCTGTATTCTTATTTCCATAATTAATTAAATTCTTCTTCTTAAAAAATTAATTAAAAATCTCTGTTTCCTCCATTCACGGACGTAAATAGTGTTTTCTGTGGTGGAAAGTAACATAACTAAATTATAGTCGGTTGTTTAAGTCTTTTTATATAATAGACTTCACGAAGGCTTCTCATACCTTCCCCTATTTCTTCTTCGTTGGCAGCAAAGGTGCTGTGACTTGCGTTAAATTGAATCTTCTTCTTTATTGAGAGAAATATTCGTAAAATGTAGTTGGAGGCCTACAACGTTAAAGCATAAAGTAAATGTAATTGAAATTAAAAGTACAACTTCTTTTCTGTCACCATTGTTGCAGTTTAGTTACCTTCGTAACTTTGTAGTTAAAACAATAATTTCCGCTCTAAAAAATTTCTGAAGTTCTCTTTATACTTTTTTTTAGTCTAAGCAAATGAAGTTGTGCTGTTAAATATTGTAGGAAATCAGGCTGAATTATTTCGACTTTTGCTAAAAGGTAGAACATTTGACGAAGTTGTCGCATTTCTTTTGGTCACAGGATATGGTCTGTCATCAGAAGTCAATATATCAGCAGATGCTATGTGTACTGTGACTCTATTTGTAATCGCAACTTTGTATATCATGAAATCCCGTATCTCCTTCGAATTTGTACGCCCGCACCCATGTTCGTCTCTGTTTACCAGACCACATGTGGTGCACATGGGTCAAACTGCTAGGTGAATTTCATGGAGCTTAGAATTTATTGCAATTTTTCTGTTCTCTGTGCTCTCACTTTAAGATGGCAGATGTGGCCAGTGTATGCTTCCGCTTACCGGCTAGGGAGTTGATAAAGTCAGTACACCTTCTTCCAAGTTCTGAACTAGAGAATTGGTATTTATAGGAAAGGAACGTTTTACTCTAAAATTTGTCTGGTGTGAATTTTGTGCATTTAACAGCTAACAAAATTGAAAAATGTTGACAGACTAGTTTATTTGCCTTTGTTTACCATTACATCGATACCGGTTTCTTAGAATCAAAGAAGTTGTAACTGTACAAAACTGGCTCACATTGCAAGATAATGTTTCATTGTGTTGCCTTCATAGTAATGTTAGTATTGACAGATGTAGACAAATACGCGATAGTACTTAGATGTAACATCGAAAAATTAGAAATGTAGTTTCATAGACCTTATTACAAGGACAAACATTTGCGGTGACGTATTGGTAACAGGGCAGCAGGAGCGAGAAAACAGCTGTGCCTTTTCAAGGCAATCATCCCGACAAACTTGTCGATTTGAGATTTGCGAAACCAGTGCCACAACTACGGCGTCACCTCGTTCGATTTCGCTCACAAAATGAACCGCGAAACACGATGTTTCTATTCATTTATTTGTAAAAATCGGCTCCTTCTGAAAGCGACCATGTACGCCCACTTTGTCGATACGAGCTATTGGTATCCGTTTAAGTTTCACTGCATATCTCATTGAACTGAGTCTTATTGTAAAGAGACCGTCCTGGATCAATCGCGATGCTGCGGCGTCGGCGCACGAGCGGACCTACCAACATCGTAAATAACGCCCCTCCTCACCTGTACAGCAAGGTGGAGGTATGTCTCCGAGCCGCGCTTCCCCTTCCCACGAGATAAAAAAGTTACACCTTCCTCGTGGCACACAACATGCGTCGTTCATCCTATCCTCACCTGTGCTACGGAATGAACAAACAATTTTGTGGTGAGACGATAGGGGGAGGCAAGAATCTGTGAAACTTGGGACAATGTGTGAACTGTTAATCTTTAAACATGACTATTGTTATACGTTACCCTCAATTGTCCATAACGGAAACCACGTTACTTAGATGCTATTGCTTTTGCAGCCGGGTATATTGTATTTTACATATAAACTTTCAGGGACCCACATGAGTAAATCTCTTAAATGTCAGCATAGAAATGTATTCCAACCGGCGTCGCGATGCAGCTATGCTGGAGGCTTTGAGTGCCTTTCTGTCATTATTATTGTAGTTTGTCATTAATCATAATGTTACCGCAAACCCCGCAGCATAATTCAGATTGTGAATACACTGTTTACTAGTGTCTCAAACACACCTGACGTCGGTCGCCTCCAAGTTAAGCTACGGTTTTGCTACTGGTTCGTTATGTTGGCTGCAGAACACTAAGTTGTTTGTCGCCAGTTTGGAACGGATCGTCACACAGGAGGTCCTTTCTTCGTCTGCCCTGGACTTGTTAGCACACATTTAGCTTTTAGCACGGAGTCAAAGATTCCTTTTTGCTGTGTTTGTACTTGCCTATTTAGAAAACCAATACTTACGGAGCGTACTAAGGCATGCTACCCACATTCGCAGCCTCGGTCGCTAACATGCACTGGTGCATTTGCAATCGAGCAGCAAATAGCCGGTTCGAACCTCGGTGATGAAATTACTTTTCGCCACCAGTACAAGGCAACAAGAAGAGGATAGGCGATGGAATGAAATTTCTGTTTAAGTTCAAATGGTTCAAATGGCTCTGAGCACTATGGGACTTAACATCTATGGTCATTAGTCCCCTAGAACTGAGAACTACTTAAACCTAACAAACCTAAGGACAGCACACAACACCCAGTCATCACGAGGCAGAGAAAATCCCTGACCCCGCCGGGAATCGAACCCGGGAACCCGGGCGTGGGATCTGGTTAAGTCTTTGCGCCATTGATCCAGGTGAAATGTCAAACCTCTTCGCTGTGACTCACAGAGTGAAGAGACGGCGGAACGATAAATTCGGCGGTCCCCTTGGTGCTAATCGACAGGATTTAGATGTTGTCGACGCTGATTCCCCCTTCTGTCTTTTATTCTTTCGAACAGCAGTAGCTCGACACGGCATTCACCGCTTTGAAACATCAAAACCACACATTTGACACAATTCAATTTCAGTAAAAAATCTTGGACCAAGCAATGATCCACTCGAAAATTGAGTAGTTACGTAGATATATTACTTCCTGCATTATTTCTTCAGTTACAATTCTGAAAACAATCTCGTTGTATAGAACACATGGGGAAAGGGAAAACAAACCTAAATAGCATGCGATTTCTTTTAACGCTCTTAGCTGAAAGCGTAATTTGTTTGCGAAGTATTAGCAGATTTTGGAACTTCTAACATTTGTTAAAACTATGTGCACGGACCTGGCTTGAATCCGGATATTATTTTATTAACGCCGTGCCAAGTCATGAAGCTCAGTTTCATCGGGCCTGCACATAGCTCTCGTCTCATCTACTACCGACTTTTCCTCATTTTAATGTAAGCTGCTATTCTCCTTTCTGTTTTATCACTTTCGACTTTACGCAGTTGGGTACTAAATAGTTTGATGTATTGTGGACACATATTTTTCTAGAATTTGTTTCTTCAATTATTGTATTCTTTGAGTGTCATTTTTTGCTATTAATTTTATGCAGACACTGCGTGACAAAAACAGCTGCAGCACCCTGAAGACATGGTCGGAAATCAATGTAACTTCGTACACGTACACACCATCTGCGGCGATGTACATGATTAGAGTTGCAATTCTCTGAGACAGGTACAACGGCCACCAAAATGTATTAGTGTTGTTCACATCTAGTATTGTTACCAGCCTGATAGAGTGTAGAAGGGCCGTGAACAACGTTAGATTTTGAGCGATCACTGTGAAGGTCACGGAGGTGCTGTGTACTGGTGAGAGACAGCATTATCGGCACCTGAAAGAATCTGTAAGAGGTCTCATTGCGAGTCTCCATTCGGATGGCCGAATTGTGAAATATCCAGATTTACGGTGCATTGAGATGTGACAGTGGCCTGATGTTGGACATCAAGCATACTCGCCATAAAGATATACTCAACGTCTAGATTTCAGTCGGCTTTGTCTGATCACTACAAGGGAGAACTGCTGCATTGTGCACCAAGCACATTGTAAACTCTTCGCATCCGTGCCTACCATGAGTGACCAAATAAAGATCTCACTGAATCAGTCTGTGTCGTACCGCATACTGGTCGGAGACAAGCAACAGCCGGACTAGTGAATTATCGTCCCATGCTTAGGCTGGCGTTAACACGACACAAGGTTGCGTTAGGAATGGTGCCGTGACCAGGAAGCATCGACTGCTGATGAATGGCGTCACATTGTGTTCAGCGATGAATCGGGGGTCTGTACTACCCCGGATGACCACCATCGGCGAGTGTGGCGGCGATGTGGGGAGAGGGCCTCTTTGAATGCTTCCGGGAGGCACACCGGTGGTACTCCTGTCGGGATGGTGTGGAAAACTATCTGGTATGGCTCCAGATCATGGTTAGTAGCGACTGAGGGAGCTCAGACGACAAAGTGGTACATCACGGACATCCCGCGTCCTCGTGTCTCACATCTCTTGCTATAGTATCGTTCTGCGGTTTTTTTTATAACAAGAAAATACTCCTGTACATATGGCACGAGTCTCTATGAAGCATATGCGTGATGTTGAGGGTTCCAGTGCCATTATCCGGGATGTGGTTGGTTCAAATGGCTCTGAGCACTATGGGACTTAACTTCTAAGGTCATCAGTCCCTAGAACTTAGAACTACTTAAACCTAACTAACCTAAGGACATCACACACGTCCATGCCCGAGGCAGGACTCGAACCTGCGACCGTAGCGGTCGCGCGGTTCCAGACTGTGTCGCCCAGAACCGCTTAACCGGGATATCAAAGACCAATTACAATAATTGTGGGCCATCTTGCCTCAGGCTAGGATACAACTGCCCTAATACACCCTTCCCAACGGAATCAGTGCTTGCACCCAGACCAAAGAGAGTGCAACGCGGTACTGATAGGTGGGCTCGTACCACCAAGTTGTTTGTGAAATTGGCTCGGTTCGTAGTCACTGAATAACTTCGCATACCCCTGCAAACCCTTAATTTCATTTCGTTTCCACCTCGCGTCTGGTTGTTTCACTTTTTTTCGTCAGCTTTTATTCAAGGCTTGGCGAATATGTTTGCGTGGAATATGAATGAGCTAAACAGAATGAGCTAAATAAGTATGCTCGACTGCGTGCGTGAGCGAGCTACAAACACACACACACACACACACACACACACACACTTATTTAGCGCATTCTGTTTAGATGATTCATATTCCACACAAACATATTCGCCAATCCTCTGTCCCACATACGTATTTGTCCTGTAAAACTAAAATGTACGTCACTAGTACACAAAAATCATTTAGTGCTAACCGATATATATGTATGTCAGTCCCAGATAAACGGTTAATAGGAAGCATCTTGTGGTAGTTGCTGGGCGACGGGGAGGCGTGACGGCTCTCCAGATTGAGGCGGGGAAGCGAACAACCGCGGCCGCCGCAGCGACTTAACCGATGCCATATCGGTGCAGCTGGGCAGATGTGCCGCCCTCCTATTACGCTGCATCAAGCTCCTCAATTGATGGGACGACCCGCGGAGTAAGGACGCTGCCTCCCGCCGGGTTCCGTTAGCGCAGGCAGGTCGCCGCCGTCCGATCCAATCAGGAGCTCGTCCCCGTAATGACGGACTGCCAACTCGCCGCGGGCAGCACCCAGAGAGACCACCGCCGTCTGGGAAAGCACCTTCCCCAGAAATCCTATACTACTGGACCCGTCTCGCTTTCAAGCGTGGACGGCGTCCCGGCAGGGGACTGCCTCGATGTAGATGAGGTTAAGTACAACCCGAGGTTGTTACGGCACTGTGCCCCCAACTAAGCAAGGCCTTTGGCAGGCGGTCCACGGGATCCGGCGACTGTCGGTGTTGATTACTAAGGTGGAAGTGGGTGTCTTTTATTCCGATTGAGTAGTTACATTGCTTCCGAGGACAGCGTTTGCCACATCTCATGAAACCCGACGAACTGTGTGCAGTGAGTAACAGGAAGGTTCCAGAGTAAATCTTTCGCTCTGTAGTGGAGTATTGTCTGTAAAGAAAGTTTCTGCACATTAGAACTGTGTGCACAACAGCAACCTTAATCAGGATATTTGTTTTTCACAGTATTCTTACACACTGAACTATATAGACACAACTGATTACTCGCTTTACAACTTCAATCTCGCTTCGTATTTCCGTTTTTCATGGAAGTTTTCCAAAATATTTTTCTAGACTTGCGCGAGACAAGTATGGGCACTGACCAAGAATATTCTTATCGCAAAAATGGCAGTCCGCCATATCGTGAACTTCAGCTAGACGCATTCAGGTGTTCAGAATTCTGTGAAATCTTGACATATATCCCATCATAGAATATGTTAACGGGTATATTTGCTCATCAATATAACTCAAACTCTAACCCGGGAGCTCGGTCTTAGTCGCAAATTGTCTATCTTAACGGCTTCCAGAGGCAACAAAAATTTAATTCTCTGTGTTTGATATAATTATTGACCGCATTTAAAATTTTAAAATGTTGTCATAATATACTCATTAAGAGCTACAATCTTACGTCAAAGCTTAATACAGTAAGATACGTATTATAATTAGAAACTGCGCATATGCCTTGAGGCAGCGTAATTACGCCGCGCGAATTACCCGTATTGGAGATTGAGAGATTAATTCTTCAACATCAGACAGGGAATTTTAATTCATTACTTCGTTACTATTCACTCTATTCGCAACACATATCACTGACAGTATTCGCCCCTGAATGTACACTATATATTCGCCACTGAATATACACTATATGATCAAAAGAATCCGGACACCTGGTTGAAAATGACTTAGAAGTTCGTGGCGCCCTCCATCGGTAATACTGGAATTCAGTAAGGTGTTGGGCCAGCCTTAGCCTTGATGACAGCTTCCACTCTCGCAGGCATACGTTCAATCAGGTGCTGTAGGGTTTCTTGGGAAATGGCAGCCCATTCTTCACGGAGTGCTGCACTGAGGAGATGTACCAATGTCGGACGGTGAGGCCTGGCACGAAGTCGGCGTTCCAAAACATCCCATAGGTGTTCTATAGGATTCAGGTGAGGACTCTGTGCAGGCCACTCCATTATAGGGATTTTATTGTCGTGTAACCACTCCGCCACAGGCCGTACATTATAAACAGGTGTTGGATCGTGTTGAAAGATGCAGTCACCATAGCCGAATTGCTCTTCAACAGTGAGAAGCAAGGAGGTGCTTAAAACATCAGTGTAGGCCTGTGCTGTGATACTGCCACGCAAACCAACAAGGGGTGCAAGCCCCCTCCATGAAAAACACGAACACACCATAACACCACCGCCTCCGAATTTTACCGTTGGTACTACACACGCTGGCAGATGACATTCATCAAGCAAAAAAATGGTTCCAATGGCTCTGAGCACTATGGGACTTAACTTCTGAAGTCATCAGTCCCCTAGAACTTAGAATTACTTAAACCTAACCAACCTAAGGACAACACACACATCCATGCCCGAGGCAGGATTCGAACCTGCGACCGTAGCGGTCGCGCGGTTCCAGATTGTAGCGTCTAGAACCGCTCGGCCACTCCGGCCGGCATTCACCAAGCATTCGCCATACCCACATCCTGCCATCGGATCGTCACACTGTGTACCGTAATTCGACACTCCACACAATGTTTTTTCACTGTTCAATCGTCCAATGTTCACGCTCCTTACACCAAGCGAGGCGTAGTTTGGCATTTACCGACTTGATGTGTGGCTTATGAGCAGCCGCTTGACAATGAAATCCGAGTTTTCTCACCTCCCACCTAACTGTCATAGTAATTACAGTGGATCCTGATGCATTTTGAATGCCTGTATGAAGGTCTGGATATATGTATGCCTATTACACTTTACGACCCTCTTCGATCGTCGTCGGTCTCTGTCAGACGACGAGGTCGGCCTGCAAGCTTTTGTGATGTACATGTCCTTTCCAGTTTCCACTTCACTATCAAATCGGTAACAGTGGACCTAAGGATGTTTAGGAGTGTGGAAATCACGCATGCAGACGTCTGACACAAGTGACACCCAACCACCTGACCACGTTCGAAGCCCGTGAGTTACGCGGAGCCGGCCGGGGTGGCCGGGCGGTTCTAGGCGCTACAGTCTGGAACCGCGCAACCGCAACGGTCGCAGGTTCGAGTCCTGCCTCGGGCATGGATGTGTGTGATGTCCTTAGGTTAGTTAGGTTTAAGTAGTTCTAAGTTCTAGGGGACTAATGACCTCAGAAATTAAGTCCCATAGTGCTCAGAGCAATTTGAAGTTACGCGGAACGCCCCAATTTGAAGTGACGCGGAACGCCCCATTCTGCTCTCTCACGATGTCTAATGACTACTGATATCGCTGATATGGAGTACCTGGCAGTAGGTGGCAGCCCAATGCACCTAATATGAAAAACGTATGTTGTTTGGGTGTCAGGTTACTTTTGATCACATAGTGTACCTACAAAATTATATCACTGTATGGCACATAGATCAGGTGATACGACCTCATAAATAGTGAGATGCGTGAAAAACAAACTTTTGCTAAAACAGACCGCAAGTTACCCGGACAGTACTTATCCAGTGTTTGATAATGAGAGCGCTTAGCGACTTCCAACAAACTTAAAATTTCAAACGTTTGCTGAACTTTTTCTCGCAAACATGCTTAATGTCAAATATTTGACACAATAACTCATTTATAAAGTAATCAGATGTTTGAAACAGTTTTATACATGGGAATTCAATGCTTTAAAGTGGTGGGTTTATTGGTTCAGAAGAAACTGAAACATCGATTCAGTGAACACTAGTCAGCAAACGCACTTAGATACCACTTCCTTTACGCAATGTACAGAAAATTGTTTGCTGTTCAGCAGATTTCACTTTCAGTAGACTTCCAGAAGAACTAAAAAAAAAAAAAATACCGCTCACAATCTTTTACACTTTATTAATTCTTTAGCTTCTTTTGTTAATATGTTTTCTAATCACCGTTCTGAAACTATGTTCTGTCTCGTTCCATGACTAAATATCTTTGGCTCGCATGATCTCCAATGAATCTAATAAATAAATAAAAAATAAAATAAAGAAATTACATTGTGGAGAAAGGTTTAGACGCAGTCTTGGGGTTGTTCCCATGTAGAATCTTTCACTCTGCAGAGGAGTATACACTTTTGGGAAATTTTCTAACTATAAGAGCATTAACTCGCAGAAGGCAATATTCTGGGTTCGAGTCCCGGTCTGGTACACAGTGTTAATCTGTTGGGAAGCGTAATTAGAGCGTACATTCTGAAGCAGTCTCAACGATTCATTTTGGAAAATTCTTACAGGCTGAGGCTAAGCCATTTTACCTTTCTCCAAAGAGCGCTAGTCCAACAAGGGATGTGTGGTAGCTTATATGATGCTTGGAAAGCAGGAGAGTGATAGTGCGTAAAGAATGCCAAAAGGCGTGACGCGGTACCGAAGTCTGTAAAAGTCAAAGATTCTAGTTTTACTCACGATTCGCCACACCGTTTTAATGTATCAGTGTTTCAGTTAAGGTTTTATTTAATTCCAATATATTTACAGCAGCACCGACAGAATCATGCCGTTCTGTTTTTGGCGCGCTAGAGAATGCCGCATTGTGACGCAGTAGGTAGTGAATTTTTACAGGCGCCGATCATCCATATATGTTGAAGAATCACACAGGATTTCCTATAAACCTACGATGCGAGATTATCAAAAACTTTAAAGTACAGTATATGGTGCGGAGCAGAAAAAAAATGATATTTTGCTCAAAAACCATCCCATAACATTTCGTGAAGCACTTGGTATCAGTTCTGAATGTCTGTAAATAACAAGTCATATTAATGTAGAATTTTTGCCTAACGAGCGGACTATCTTCGAATCCCATTAAATCAAAACAATGATCTATTAAAAGAATATGTAGCTCTTTAAAACGTGAAGCAGCGTTTGACATTTGCTTCTAATTCCGTGACATATACATTTCTTTGTTGCCTATCAAGGATTTTCTGGGATCAGCAGTGTGTATCACAAATGCTTAAAAGTCTCCGCTAGTTGACAGGCGAAGAATATGCAGTGGAAACGGGCATCAGTAGTTACAAGAACCTTGTTTTAGGGGAGGAATACCAATATTATTATACCCACTGAATTTCATTCTCGTACGAACCGTGAAAGTAAGTTTACGCTTCCAATAGACAATTAGAAACATTCACATAAGGCACAATGCAAAAGCCCCTCTACAACGTAATGTGCACTCTGATTTTCCCCGTACAGATGCAGTGCAGCTAATGGAACGGCAGGGACGAGTTGAAATTTTGGTGAGCCCATTATAAAGGTCAGAGGCAAGTCGAAAAAAGTATGAAGAAAGAAAAAAAAGAAAAGCATATATTGTTGCAAAATTGTATTTGATACAATAAGCAGTAATTAACGCTGTATCATTATTTTCATTGTATTTACGTAATTGCATGGAAACTTTCTCTCATTAGATCTAATCGTATACTCTTTTTCCGCTTTAAGTCTGTAATATGGACACTTTGCTTCCTAGGTTGAGTAAATAGTATTAGAGGATATCGAACGATCATATAATTTCAATCAGAAATAACGTCCATAGAACAACAGATGAAAATACCGCAGTTCATATAAATTTAGTTTAGGGAGTTTATGTTCTTGTGATGAGTATATGTGTCAGGAGAGCTCGTTTTTCTGGTATGAGCTATCTATACATCAGTGCATAAGTCTTACAGCGGCTAAACGTTGGTGAGGGTGGAGCAGCAATTAGGCAAGCGTCAAATCCGTTCCCGTCACGTCACAGCCCCGGAAAGCTCTACCAGACAAGCTACAAAAAGCCAGGATAATAAATTTTCATTACCGCGATCAATAAAGTTGATTAACTCCAGTTTCGTTATGCTGTCAGCGCACGAAAGGGGTTAACATTAGTCTTAATAAGCGAGAAGAGAAGTCGGCTGCGGTTGCACTTCTTGTTTTTTATCGCGTCTAGCACCATATTTTGAGGGATACTATACTGACGTCCTTGAAACATCAGCTTGATACAAATCATTCCACTACGCCTCCTCCATTGCCTCCCTAAATGCTCCCACGCCTAATCGGTGAGCTTTCCTGTCTGTCCGCACGCACGTGCGTGACTTTACCCTCATTTGACATCCACTAATTCGACAGATCAGACACGTTCCTTTTTAGTGTTGCTGGTCCGGAACCAGGCACATTTACGCTTATTAGCACACATCTGGCGAGGGTCCACAGTAAATGGCACTATCAACATCGTTGGCAGCTGACGATGTTTCTATATTTGCAGCAGAAAAGGGACAATTGTTAGCGTGTTTAGGGATATGATTTCGGAAGCGTCCATTTACGGCGCGAATACTACATTGCCTGATGAAAAGTTTCCAGAAACACCTTTTTATGCGGAACTGACCACTAGATGTCATGATAGGTGGACCAGCCTGTGTATAAGGAGGCAGGAAGTGTTGTGTTATCGGTGAGAAGCAGTGACAGAAGATGGGTTGTTCAGGAGAACTCAGTTACTTCGAACGTGGACTAGTCACTGGATACCAACTGAGTAACAAATCTAGCAGGGACATATCAACTGTTCTAAAGCTGCTCATATCGACGGTTGGTGATGTGACTGTGAAGTGGAAACGCGAAGGAACAACCACAGCCAACAAAAGACCAAGGAGACCCCCCTGCAGCGACGGAGCACGCGGAGAGTAATTGTAAAAAAGTACTACCAACAGTCCAGCTAATACAATGGCTACGCGCAGGGAGTTAAAAAAATGGGCTACAGTGGTCGAGCAGCTCCTCATAAGCCACACTTTTCTGTAGCCGATGCTAATCGACGCTTGAGGTAATGCAAAGAGCGTAACTGATGGACAGTGAACGGCTGAAAACGAGCGATTTGGAGTCATGAATCGCGCTATACCCTGTGGCCGTCCGATGATGGGGTATGGCGAATATCTGGAGAACTTTACCTGCCATCATGTGTAGTGCCAGCACTGAAGCTCGGAGGTGGTGTTACGGTATGGCGGTGTTTTTCGTGCTTACAATGTGATCTCCCCATTGCGCTTAAGAAAAGGCCGAATGCCGATGGATATGAACACATTTTAGAGCGTTGTGTACTGCGTGCAGTAGAGGAACAGTTCAGAGACGATGACCGTATCAGCATGACAATGTATTCTGTCATAAAGCAGCATCTGTGAGGCGTTTTGTGCTATTGTCAACAATAATATTACTGAAATAAACAATAGTTCAAATGGCTCTAAGCACTATGGGGCTTAACATCTGAGGTCATCAGTCCCCTAGACTTAGAACTATTTAAACATAACTAACCTATGGACATCACACACATCCATGCCCGAGGCAGGATTCAAACCTGCGACCGTAGCAGCAGCGCGGTTCCGGACTGAAGCGCCTAGAACCGCTCGGTCACAACGGCCGGCTGAACAGTAGTACTGCATGAAAACTGGATTGGTCATTAATCACAAAGTCATGCTTCAAAAACAGAATGACTTTTTTGCTCGTAATATGACGTGTTTCGGTCTTAGCCATCTTCAGATATCTAGGAGCAACATGCTGCAAGCAGATATAAAGGTGACAAGAAGTTCACGTAAAAATCATAAGCAGACTCATTTTCATTTTACGAACAATAAAGTTATTCTATTTCTGAAGGACGGTTTTTGATTAGCGACCAATCCAGGCTTTATGCTCTACTACTGCTCAGTTTCAACATGGTCGCCTGCCTTCTCCAAATTCTCATTCACATCTCAGCCTACTTGGTACGAATGAGAATTTAGACTGAGGAGGGAGGCGTGCTAGGAAAGTCTCGTGCAGTGGTGCAAAGCCACTGTGCCAGGGTGGCGTAGTGGTTACCGCATCTGTCTAGTGAACAAGAGACCTGCGTTCGAACCCCGGCCATGGTACAAATTTTCATTCGTCGCTTCAGTCTGCATACATTCATCATAGATATTTGGGACTCGGAAATATCTACGGAACCACATTGTATCAGTTGATTGAAGCACCTGCGCCTGGTGTCCAGGCAGGATCCCCCGTTTTGTTCGATGCTGAGGTGCTATTCCAATATTGGTGCAGAATTCCAATATTGGTGCAGAATGTCTGCAATTCTGTTTGAGTTTAGGGGGAATACCGAGTGGGCTGGGGCGTGAATGGAAATTTGGATTGAGGAGGTAGGCGTGCTAGGATAGCATCTGCAGGCGTGCAAATCCACTGTGACAGGGTGGTGTAGTTGTTAGCGCATCTGCCTAGTGGGCGGGAGACCCGGTTTCGAATCCTGACCTTGGTACAAATTTTCATTTGCTGCTTCAGCCTGCATTCATACATCAACGTTTTTTCTATTTTTTAAAAATTGGTTCTCAGCTACGAAAGCTGTTTGTTCAATTTGTAATCTGTATTGATACACTACTGTCAATGGTAAGGCTCATTATTCATAGGGGGGCACACTAGATATTTACTGTTTTCTGAGAATTTTAGTTCTGTTTCAGTATCAACACATAATAAGCCACATTTGATACCCCTATCAAAGCACGAGGCGGGACTGGTACCCACAACCTCATGGAGTCAGGCAAACCCTGTTGTTCGAAGATAGGACAATATATTTAATTTAAAATTAAATTGCAAATGTGACTGAAATAATGAGTTATGCTTCTTTTATTCTTTTCATTCTGTGTGACCACGCACCTGATGCCTCCTTTACGACAGAAGCGAACGTGCTCTGGCAGCATAAGCGTCGGGTGCCTGCCGCCCTTTCTGGAGAAGACGTGTCACGGCGTAGACCGCTATTTCTGCGCACTGTGTACATACTGCAACCACCGAGCTGCACTGCGCGTTTCCGTCTATTTCTGCAGGCGCGTAACAGTCCTCTCATCCTCTGGTAGGGGAATATTTTTGTCCTCGAGCCCATTTCATCAACGCTGTTCCAACGAAACCCGTCGCAGCGAGTCTCTCTTATCCAGCCTACAATACATGGGTACATGTTTTCGACATGAAACACCCTAATGTCTGTGATACAGCATATATCAGATACATAAAGACGATTCATACAACAATGGATATACAGAGCTTTGTTTCTTCACTGTCTATAGTACAACATGTATTCGATAGAAAAAATTCGTACATCAATGGATACAGAAAATTTTGAGGTTTTGTTTGTTCAGCCACACACTTCTACACGAATCCCACGAATGTCACGGGATGTGTCTAATCGATACACGATTTCTCTCCAGGTATTCTTTAGCGTATGCTGATTCACTGTCTCAAATTTAGCTTTAGTTCTCTCACGAAGCTGTTCTACTTTCTCTGTCATTTTCATATGGCACATTCTGTCCTTCACATACACACACAGGAAGATATTCAGGAGAGTAAAGTCAGGCGACCAGCGTGGCCGTGGGACTGGACCACGTCTTCTAATCCATATTTTTAGGAATTGGTGACTCAAGACGTTATGAAGTTAAACATGCCAGTGCTCGAAGAGAAAGTGTGGGTCTCCATGTCGTTTCCGAGGGAATACAGAATTAACTAAAGGATCAAGATACGAGTGACCACTGAGAGTTACCTGTGCAAATAAAAAAGGTCCAGTAATTTCGCTCTCCATTAAATCATACCAAACGCTGACCTTAGGTCTGTCTCGTTGATACTCCGTGGCCTCAAGAGGATACTCACAACCCCAATTCACGCATTATGTTTGTTGACCTTTCCACTGATGTAAAATGTCGTCTGTGAGTTGTCTATGTGGTCTATGAATTGTCTAAGTCGAAGCGCTGAAGAAGTCTTCGACAAACTTTGCTCATCCGGGTTTGTCGTCGGATTGGGGGAGGTTGAACTACAATAACGAACCGCATACCACAACACGGTTTGTGCTTTTTCAACATTCGTTGCCATTTTCAGTTGTTTGTAAATCTTTCAGTTTCTTCGGTTTTCAGCTCCAGAAATAAAAAAAGAAAACAAACGAAAATGAACGTGATGTAACACTATAAATAATACTATTACACAGTTACTCTACCATCTAACACCTAATAAAATTATCTGGCTTGTTTATTATGTTCTTCATGTTTCAAATTAGTATGCTTCGTCTCACCCTGTATTACTCGCAATAGTTCGCAAGTTGACGTACAGTATTCAGATGAAAGCAATTACCTGCCGAAGTAGATATGACTCAAGCACGAGCATATTATTTCTCCCTAGACTTTAAGAAATTAACCTTTAAGAAATAATCCATTCCCTTCGTAGTATTACAAGTGAAATTCTTATCCAAACTTACTAAACGAAGCTATACTGTTGAAATGCGGTGACACGTTGGGTGTCACCACCTAGTTCATAGCTCCTTTCAGAATTTAACTTTATATCGGAAACTCCAATTTGAGAGGACCAAGGTTGAAAATCGCGTCTGGGCATCCTGATGTAAGTATTTCCTAAATCACGAGAATGCAAGGATGGTCCCTTTTACATAGCAGGGAATAATGTTTCCATCCTTCTCCACGAGAGCTAGTGTTCCGTCTCTAATGACCTCTACCTTGATTGGACATTAAAAACTAACCTCTGTCCTTTCTTCTTCTGTCGAGAGCAACACCATTACTGCCAAAGAAAACAATTTGTCGCAATGTCACCATAATGGATTCGTTAGCCCATTTATCCACTCGAACAACCTTCGCAGATTCTAAATTAATGCACCTATGGTTTTTGATAAGAGCCTACGTGGTTTCAGAAGATGCCTGTGCAAAAACTACAAGATATCCAGAAAAAATAACACAAGTCAGTGGTCAGAGCATCACTCCAAGTTTCGATTCGTAACATGCACCATGACGTAGCTGCATTAGGGGGTAGGCGTGTCACAATTTGTTGACAAATCGTCTGCTCTGGGATGTCACATCAAATTAGTTCGTGCCAGCAGATAGGCAACCCACTGAACGGATTTCCAAGCGCGCTGTTTCCACAGCTTCCCAATCAATTCGTTCAACAAACTGCACTCACATATTATTCGGCATCAGCTAACGACGTGCAATCTTGAACTGCACAACTCTTTTGATGCAGAAACGAGAACTGCTAGCATTAGTTGTTTCTACAGAATCCGAACGATTCCTATACTTCCATTGCCGAAAGATCTATTTCCTAGAGAAAGAGCTCTAATTATCAATTAGTTCTGATTTGATACACACAGTAACCAATTTTTTACTGGCTGAAGACTTTCCAGCCAATGCTAAGTGACATACATGAAGTGAAATGTTTCTCATTTCTAGTACTAATACAATGTATAAGAACTATCATTGAGAAAAACGTGGTTTTGTACACAAGAATGTATTGTAGGGCTCCTTTTATAATTATGCCTGATACTGATTCTGGTCTTCTCCACTAGAGCTAAAAGCTAGGATTTTAGGTGACTTACGATACCGAGAGATGAAAAACCACGTCAGCGTATATCTCCTTAATTTGCGCCGGACAGTTTTCAGCCGCTACAATACATAGAAATATAACCGCATCGTAGACGTTTTCTTTTTATCTCTTCACGAAGTGCGTTGTAAGGCACTTTCATACAGCGTAATCGCGAATATATACCAGCGAACTGTGTGCAGTCTGGTACGACACGAGGATCAAAGTAAGTATACAGGCAGCAGATGGAAAGTTTCGCGAAAAAAAGGGACGTTGGAGACTGACGTTCGAGAAACTTATTTAAGGAAGAAGAAATTTCATCGGCTGAAACTTACCGGTTTTTGCCCAAAGCGGTGTAGAGAAAGCAACGAAAGCTTCATTAGCAGTAGGCAAGACTGGGGCAGGGTGTCATAACATACGACTTTTAATTTTCTTGTTATTTTCAACAGATTTCTTAAATAAACAATTCATTGATTATTTTACTTGCATTTTTCAGCTAGTTGCTCAATCTTTCTTTTAACTGGTGAATCTGTTAAAACAGCTGTATTTAGTCTTTGGGAGTTATATCTGTCTGTATCGCCAGCCTTTGGCAAAGGACTTACAACAAGAAGCGACCTGCGCAAATTTCTTGAGCTAAGGACATTTAACAGAATTTTCCACGCGAAGATCATTTGAGAAGTTTCTATTTCTTTTGGCGTTAACCCTAGCAATAGCAAGGGAGGGGGCTGGGAGGGGGGGGGGGGGAGGGAATATCATGCCCAATGCCCACCTTTCAAAAATATTATAATCTAGTCATTTACTGTATATTTCAAAATTTTGAGAAAAATATTCATTGTATTTTATGAAGTCTTCTTTCTACCATATTCTATATTTTTTTTAAATTTTTCAGTTAAGCCTAACCTACAAATTTAAGTATTAGTGATAGATGTCACTTCTCCCAATGAATGTCATTTTCAATAATTTCACGATCAGGACCATGCTTACACATCAATATCCATCGGCCGCTTGTAGAGCGTAGTGCATTAATTCCTTCCCCTCGGCATCAGAAAAAAAAAATGCTTTTGTGTCTGGCAAATAACCAACGACAGTGGAAGGCTGAACAGTCTCTTCATCGTCAGTTTCATTTTGGAGAATTTTATCACAGTAACTTATTTTTCTACCGACCTCACTGCTGCAAGCATTATGTCTGGAGCAGCGTCTTCTTGAGAATGGAAATCATGTTCCAAGTAGGCTGTATTCATTTTATTGTCTGTACAGTCGCTCAATTTCAAGTATGGGTCAATCAAGCATTTATGTTAGCTTCCAGCTTGAAAATTACCCGAGGTTGAACTCGGTCGATCGCACAAATAATAAAAAGAATACCGTTTACTAGGACCATGTTTTCATTCACAAAACACGTTGAGGCTATGGACTCCACAAAAATAAAATTTTAAAACGTCTCCTTGGTTTGTCTATTTTATGATTTTTTACAATCTTTACATGAAACAAGCGAAAAAACTACTAGAAAACCGTCTGGGGTGGACTGTCACATGCGATAACATACCCGAAATTTTTGTGATAGCCAACAAAACAGATTTATCGTGCAAATGTCATGAAATAATAGAAAATAGATGGGATATAGATTTTATTGAGTAATGATTGAAACACTTACTGTTGCAAAAACACAATAAAGGCCGGAAAAGTTTCGCCAGGAACTAGGAACTGCATACACCCTACTCAGAATATTGTGATCGTGATGTAGTTTGAGAGTTTAGATCGCTACAGTCGAGTCGGCGTAAGTTGAAAAATGACAGGTGGCAACGCTATTGCAAGCTGTCAACTACGATGTGCCAACGGCTGCAGGTGAAAGCTTTAACAGTCTGTAGTGCTCCGGCAACACTGAGGCGTTGCTGCAGAGACGTTAACAAAACCGCGTAGCGTGATTGGTTGCAGTAGGCCCGCGAAGCTATTGCGCTACTGCGCCCAGCCCACTGCAGCTGTCATGGATCTTCTTACAACGACTCAACAATAGGAAGCAGCAGCGATTGAAAACAGACTTGTAACAAACAACCCACTTGGTCCGGTCTCCCCTGCAAACACGTGAAGACTGCTTTCTGCCAAACATGTGGGTCTCTCGAGCTTTCTGTGTATCATGACAGAGCTCGATGATATCAGTGCAAAGCCAGTGGTAGTGTATCTTGCGATTGTTTGCTACCTTCCAGTTTACCAGTGATGACACAATTATGTTGAAAGTTGTTGGCATTTCTGAATTTGGGAAAACAGTAGACACCAGCAGAGTACACGTCCCTTATTTAAGATGTAAGTATCGATAAACTCGGATCACATATTAGCTTGCGGGGTAAACTTGAGTGGACGCGTAATGCGGCGAGCTGAAGACTACGGGCGCCGGAAGCGCTGGTCCTTCCTCCTTCCTGCGCGCAGTTGATACTCCGTATCACTCCCACAACGAGGCCGCAGCTGCCTACTCACGCGCTTGCCGGCGTCTTCCGGCCCCAGTTTCGCCGACGGCAGAAATCTCCTACCCTTCCACTGTCCGCCAACTTACCATGTCCCCACTGGGTACAACGATAGTGTTTGAAAAAAGTCACTTGTCGCTAAATTAGGATGGGCAACGGGAATAATACTATAATTGTTTCACTGCCGAGAGAGTATATGAGGAATTGTGCAAAATGTGAGATACAAACAATCGATGAATGAGGCAAAAAGTCTTTTGGAAACCTATTTCGAAAATATGTGAAGTTCCGATTTTCACAGCGGATATTATCCGTTCCTCTGTTTACCATCACACCATTCCTTGAAGAGGGGGTGACGATAAAATAAGACTAGTAACAGTTCGCACGGAGCCAAATAAGGTGTTATGGTGACATGGTGAAATTGTAACAATTATCTTCCCGGACGACCTATGACCTATTTCCAGTTTGACAATCGCTTTCCGTATGGGTTCATCCAATGCCTCAACACGATTCGACGGAGTCGATACCCGAATTGTCTTCTCTCACTGTTACAGTACCAACTGCCGTCCTGCTCTAAAACATGCAATTTTCTGCTACAGACAATTAACACAGCCGAACAGTAGCATCGCTTTTTGCATTTGGTAAATGTTTAGTGTAAAAATATAGGCTACTGTCTTTCGTGAAAGTATTTTTCCGAGTTTTCCTTGTTTTATGGCAGCCAGCATGCAGTTAAATAAAAGGAAGCTGAGATAGTCACTGACAGTTTACTTGAATACTTTCAATTTTGTTGTTTTAGAGCCAGCACTGTTGTAAAGTTTACTTATAGTCAGGCAACAGATCAAGCAGGAACAATATGCTAACAAGAGAACCGGTCTACGCGAACGTCAGAAAATTGCCAACAAATGTTCTACTGACTTAAAGCACCCACGACACCCACGATATGGAATTTAACGTAGTTCTCTGCCCTTTACTCGAATCTTGCAGGTGTTGATTTATTATTGAAAGAAAAAAAAAACAAGGTTTTGCTTGGCGTAAACATGTGTTACCCATATATACTAAATCGATAAATGTTGAAGAATATGTAGTGAAAGCTCAGTAGTGAGTACCACGTTGACAGCAGAATACTGCTTTTTTATAAACTTCTGTCCTGCTGGACCTGATGGTTGTCCCTTACGAGAGCGAGGTGTGGCAGGCGCCGCCCACGGGAAGCCGTGTGGGCCCAACTTGTTTGTCAGCCGGCTGCTGACGTCACGCACCGTCACTTTCGTATTAACTGTGCCACTCCCCCGTGCTCTCCCCCCAATGTATACAGTGCTTGTACCAAAATACTCATGCTCAAGAGCGCGGAGGACGATGTCTTGTTGCTTTATCCCACTTGCTGCCGCCATATCCTCCACTCGCACCAAACTAAGCACAGGAATCAGGCAGTACACACTGCGTTTTTTGATATTTATCGATTCACATCACTCCATTCTTGAAAAAATAAAAGGGGTGAAAATATTTCAACCCAGAACTAACTCCGTCCGAACAGGTCTCGAAAGGCCCAACGGTACCGACTAACGGCCGTGTAATCCTCACCCTCTACGCGTCGCTAGATGCCGATAGCGACGGGCATGTGATCAGCACACCGCTCTCCCGGCTGTTGTCAGCAGTCGTGACCAGAACCGCTACTTCTCAGTCAAGTAGCTTCTCAATTGGCCTCATAAGAGCCGAGAGCACCTCGTTTACTAACAGCTCTCGGCAGACCGGGACGCTCACCAATCCAAGTGCTAGCCAAGCCCGACAGCTTATAACGTCGCTGATCTGACGTGAACCGGTCGGTGTTACCACTGTGTCAAGGCCGTTGGTTTCTGAAGCCAGAGCTATCAGCGTTTTCTGCACAGCATATCACAAAATCAGACAAATAGCAATGGCATGAGGCTTAAACATCTGTACTGTGAAGTCTCCAGTACTGGGAAATTGTCGTTATATGGGATGTGATCATGAATAAATATTGCAACTGAACTAGCATAAATCTGTGTTGTACGGGGACAACTGTAAGTGCCATATTTCACTCAGTCGCCTAATTCCTCTAAATATGTATCCTGAGCTATGAGTTCTTAGAGAGTCTTGATGGTTCGGCTTCTGATACTACCTCGCAGGATTTTGAGTTGAAGCTTCCTGATCAGGATACATTGAGTGATATGAACTTAGTTGCAGCTTGAAATGACGCTGAAATAAGATTGATACACAAGGTGCCAAGTTGCACCAAATAGCAAGAGTTTTGACGCAGAACCCGTAATATTTGACATTTCCTTCCATAACCACATCTAAACAATCAGCAGAAGTCATCCAATATGGCTCTCGCCCCGTATCAAATATCAGTTCATGCGGCTTGTCCTGAAAATGTTTCTGCTTAAGAGATCGCTTAAGGACGGTTGAAGACGTAAACTGTGCCCATGTCGAATAAACAACACTGACCTTCGAATAAATAGACTAAGTATTTCGGCTAGTGTGGTGTCCTCCCTGATTTGTTTCGATCCTTTACATCACTGCCTGCGCGCTACACTTGCCATAATATCTATTACGGTTCAAAGACTAGTCCTCGATTTATTAGCAAGTGAGTCGACGCATTGGTTGAGACACTGGACGTATCTCTCAGTCTCTTTCTACCACACTGATATAGGTTTTCAGCGGTTTCCATTCATTATTTGAGATGAATAGCGAAGTGAATCCTTTGATCATGCCATGGTCAGTTTACTTCCCCATCATTATTCGTCTGAGATAGTGTTCAGTCTCTAATGGCTCCGAAGTCGTTGTAGCGCTAAACCTCAATCCCTAACGAAGGCTTTACCGCCCGACACCACCTTTGGTAAATGATAGATTCTCATATATTCTGTGTAGTACCTATTCGTTTCGTACTTCATCACTCCACATAATTCTAAACATGTCTATGCAAAACCACGCTTCAAACGTTTCCATTTTATTTTTGTTTCTTTTTTCTCTGCCCAAAGTCCACTACCATACAGTATTTCACTGGAAACATACGCGTCCCGTTATTCCATCTCTGTTTTAGGTCCCTTTTCGCCATCAAAGAATCTCCTCTGTTTAAGACACTTTTCGTTACGTGTGTTAATCACCAACTTATGATAGCCCTATTTTGGTCATTTTCTGTGATCTTTTACTGTCGTTGCTGTTCTTCAGCAACTTCAGCTACTTGCAACTGTCATCCCTACTACCACTCAACTTTTGTTCACCAGTAACTTGAATTGTACGACATGTAGGATATTCATTCTATTGAAAAGAATCGAAATAATCCTACAAGGATTCGATTCCCAATTCTCCATATTCAGAATTCAGTACTCACTACTGAGCCAACTCGTTCGGTATTCGTCTGAGGCTAAATAACATGGCCATTTGGCAGTAGCTCGTTAGTATAATCTGGTATATACCGTGAACTGGCTACACTATGTGGCCAAGGAGTTATGCTGCATTGTTTATCATAGATAGCCTACTAGGAAACCGGAATATCGACGGGTTTCTCGGTATCTATTCCGTGAAGGAGAAGTTTGTCTACGCTCAGTCAGAGAATCGGCACTGTGGCTGTCACCTGTTGGGACGCACGTGTGTTGAGTGGGCCGGTACTGGTGTAGTGGTGCTTGTTTTACCGTGGGCCGTGGGGCGCGGGTTGCGTGAGCGCCTGGCCGTGGGTGGTAGCAGCCTTCCTGCGGCCTTCGCTGCTGCCGCGGCTCGCAGATTCTTGCCGCATTCTGCGCGCTGTTGTAGCATTCCTCTCCTGCTAGCAACAGATGCTATTAACACTGAGACCAACTGTGCTTGGATGAAGTAACTGACGGCAAAATTAGCTACACTACTGGCCATTAAAATTGCTACACCAAGAAGAAATGCAGATGATAAACGGGTATTCATTGGACAAATATATTATGCTAGAACTGACATGTGATTACATTTTCACGCAATTTGGATGCATAGATCCTGAGAAATCTGTATCCAGAACAACCACCTCTGGCAGTAATAACGGCCTCGATAAGCCTGGTCATTGAGTCAAACAGAGCTTGGATGGCGTGTACAGGTAGAGCTGCCCATGCAGCTTCAACATGATACCACAGTTCATCAAGAGTAGTGACTGGCGTATTGTGACGAGCCAATTGCTCGGCCACCATTCACCAAACGTTTTCAATTGGTGGGAGATCTGGAGAATGTGCTGGCCAGGGCAGCAGTCGAACATTTTCTGTATCCAGGAAGGTCCGTACAGGACTTGCAACATGCTGTCATGCATTATCCTGCTGAAATGTAGGGTTTCGCAGGGATGGAATGAGGGGTAGAGCCACGGGTCGTAAGACATCTGAAATGTAACGTCCACTGTTCAAAGTGCCGTCAATGCGAACAAGAGGTGACCGAGACGTGTAACCAGTGGCACCCCATACTATCACGCCGGGTGATAACGCCAGTATGGTGATGACGAATACACGTTTCCAATGTGCGTTCACCACGATGTCGCCAAACACGGATGCGACCATTATGATTCTGTAAACAGAACCTTGATTCATCCGTAAAAATGACGTTTTGCCATTCATGCACCCAGGTTTGTCGTTGAGTACACCATCGCAGGTGCTCCTGTCTGTGATGCAGCGTCATGGGCAACCGCAGCCATGGTCTTCGAGCTGATAGTCCATGCTGCTGCAAACATCATCGAACTGTTCGTGCAGATGGTTGTTGTCTTGCAAACGTCCCCATCTGTTGACTCGGGGATCGAGACGTGGCTGCACGATCCGTTACAGCCATGCAGATAAGATGCCTGTCATCTCGACTGCTAGTGATACGAGGCCGTTGGGATCCAGCACGGCGTTCCGCATTACCCTCCTGAACCCACCGATTCCATATTCTGCTAACAGTCATTGGATCTCGACCAACGTGAGCAGCAATGTCGCGATACGATAAACCGCAATCGCGATAGGCTTCAATCCGACCTTTATCAAAGTCGGAAACGTGATGGTACGCATTTCTCCTCCTTACACGAGGCATGACAACAACGTTTCACCAGGCAACGCCGGCCAACTGGTGTTTGTGTATGAGAAATCGGTTGGAAACTTTTCTCATGTCTGCACGTTTTAGGTGTCGCCACCAGCGCCAACCTTGTGTGAATGCTCTGAAAAGCTAATCATTTGCATATCACAGCATCTTCTTCCTATCGGTTAAATTTCGCGTCTGTAGCACGTCTTCTTCTTGGTGTAGCAATTTTAATGGCCAGTAGTGTACTTTTGGTACGATAGTCTCGTAAGAATATAAAAATATTTTACAGTTCAACGTCCTGTCGACGCCTAGGCCACCGGAGACGAATCATTTGCCCCATATCCCGTTCCGTAGCCGGTTCGAATCCTGTCAGTGGAAGACGATTTCACCGCTAGTATTTGGCCGACAAGGGGACTAGATATGGCGGCGTTCTTGCTTGCTAATCATTTCATCAATGTCCTGGATTAAAATCCAAACCTCTCGCAGTGTCTCGTGGAATGAAGGCATGTGAGACTGGTGACGGTGATCCGTTTATCGGATGGGGACGGTAAACTCGGCGGCCACCTTGGTGCTATCCGAGAAGGCTGTGTACCAGTAGCCTCTCCTACTGTCAATGTCAACAACACAAGCAGGACACTACACTGTAGCACACCCGTTACAGTTACCTACAAGAGACAGGTACACTGAAAACACTTGACATGCGAGCTGAGAAGTGGCGCGAAATGGAGAAGGCTTCCAACAGGTAGGGTACCACGCTAGTTCATTTGTTTGTTTGCTCAGATGAATAAATATTTGAAAGGAAACCGCCCGTGGTCTGTTCAGGAGATCTAACCGGCATTGCCCAAAGCGATTTAGTGAAACTGTGGAAAAATTACACGAAAACGAGTGAATCGGGATTCGAACTTCTCTACCCCTGAATACGCTCCCGAATGCAAAATTAATCTATCCGAACGGGGACGTAAATCGGTGGAGGTGATGTACGTATACAGACAAACAAATGTCACAATTTGACAAAAAATTGGACGTTTTATTCAAGAGAAAGAGTTTCACAAATTCATCAAGTCAATAAAGCGTGGGTCCACCTCTGGCCCTTATGCAAGCAGTTATTCGGCTTGGCATTCATTTACAGAGTTGTTGGATGTCCTTTTGAGGGATAATGTGCCAAATTCCCGAGCTGGTTGGAGGGCCCTGCCCATAATGCTCCAAACGTTCTCAACTGGGGAGAGATCCGGCGACCAAACTGGCCAAACTCTCACCGTGTGCGGGCGGGCATTATCTTGCTGTAGTGTGAGACCAGGGTGACTTTCCATCAAGGGAGCGTAGAATATCGTCCACTTACCGCTGTGTTGTAAGGATGCCGCAGATGACAACCATATGGGTCGTGCTATGAAATGAAATGACAATCCAGACCATCTGTCCTGGTTGTCGAGCGTATGACATGCAACAGTCAATGAAATTCCAGGCCAAAGAGGTGGCCGGAGTCGCCCCGAAAAGAGGTGATACCAGCCTCAATATTGCCCACCATATGACCCGACAACAAGGAGTAGCACCGAGCGAGGTGACGCAGTGGCTAGTACACTGGAATCGTATTCGGGAGGACGACGGTTCAATCCCGCGTCCGGCCATCCTGATTCAGGTTTTCCGTGATTTCCCTAAATCGCTCCAGGCAAATTCCGGGATGGTTCCTTTGAAAGGGCACGGCCTACTTCCTTCCCCGTCTTTCCCTAATCCGATGAGACCGGTGACCTCGTTGTCTGGTCTCCTTCCCCAAACAACCCAACCCAGGAGTGATTGTCGGGGGTGCTGTTTCATTTCATAGCGGGACCTCTTTGGTTGCTATCCGCGACATCCTTATTGCACAGCAGTACGTCGACGATATTGTACGCCCCGCTTTGTTGCCCTCTATGTTAAGTCATCCTGGGCTTAGATTTCAGCAAGATAATACCCGCCCGCACACGACGAGCGTTTCTACAGCCTGTCTTCGTGTTTGCCAACCTCTACCTTGGCCAGCAAGATCGCTGCATCTCTCCTCAATTGAGAATGTTTCGAGCATTATGGGCAGGGCCCTCCAACCAGCTCGGGAATTTGGCGATCTAACTTGCCAGTTGGACAGAATTTGTCACGATATCCTTCAGGAGGACATCCAACAACTCTATCCATCAACGCCAATCCGAATACCTGTTCTAAGAGGGGCCAGACGAGGCCCAACGCGTTACTGACTTTTTCAATTTGTGAAGCTCTTTCTCTTGAATAAATTTTTCAGTTTGAAATTGTATTGATCTGTTTGTCTGTACAAGTACATCTTCAGATTTTGGTCCCATTCGGATAATTTCTTCGTAGAGCACCATTTTTGTTTTAGGTTATATATAGTAAACAAAATCGACGTGGTACAGGGGGACAAGACGAACAAACAAAGTGAATACTCAGGAAATAAAACGATGTGATGTAAGTGAAGAAAGAGGAATTACAAGGTGTGTTGGTATCTTATATTCGATAAAACACCGTCGGTGTCAGCTGTCGTGTTGATGTCAAGGGTGCTGTTGAGTATGGATGGTAACAGCGGGTAGTCAGACTAGAGTGCAGCTGATCCGTCACCAATTAATTGGCGGATAATAAAAGTAGGAGAGCAACCTGCCATCTAGAACTACATCCTGAGTACATGGTAATGAAGGCACCTCTCTAGATGTAAATTTTCGCTCACCGAGCGTCAGAGGCCACAGAAATGGACGTGATCACAGGAACGTGACTAGTGGGCACTCGAAGCAAAAGTCCCGTGGACTGATGAGAGGAGGTAAGGACGAGTACGTCGGAATCCACATCAAGTGATGGATTCAGATAAGTTTTACACGCATTCTCATAGGAGGAGGGGTGTAGGAATTTGTATGGCATGTAGTGGGGCTCTTGAAACATCGGACATCGTCTCGCTGAAGCGAAAAATGTCTGAATCTATTATTATGTGTAACAGTTAACCGATAGCACACCACAAGCGACTTCACTTTTAGCAAGTTAGATAACGCCCTATCCTATCTCAACCATATTACATCAGAATAGTTCAAGGACACGAAAATTTTTGCGTGGTTCCCAGGGTCATCTGATTTCGATTCTGTTGAGCGTGTCAGGACACTATCGTGTTGAATGTACACTCCTTAAACTCAGCTCCGACAAGTCTCAGCGGCTGTGGGTGAATTTTGAACGGTTATGGATCCACATTCTTAGAAGTGTATCTTGGTGTCGATAGAAGTACTTGTTGCCGCTATCTTCTGTGTGAAAGGACGTTTTGGACGCTGCTAGTTAGATGCCTCTAACTCAATATGAAGGGAGTGAATACGAGGAGACACTGGAACGACGACATAGAATGACGCAACCCGAGTACGCCTATATCACACACACTACACACGTCGATGCTTTCTTCCCAGTGGCTATGCTTTCTGAGAGTGCTTTCTGAGAGCTTCCTCTGAGGCGCAGTTCCTATTAATTCACTTCTAATTCTGTTTTGTAGTCGTAAGACTAAAGTTACCGTAGTTATTAGATAATAGTGTGTTCTTTTTAGCATACGTTATCTGCTTATCACGCAATTACCTCTAAACTAGGTAACCTTCCTCATAGATAGCAACAAATGTGCTGGTTAGCAAATGTGCTAGATCAAAATAAGATCCAGGCCTTTCACGCGCAGGCTGTATAGTATGAAGCATAAGAGCATATTTGACGGATTGACTCAAAGTCTATTTCTACCGGTACTTCCCCTCTGTTACTCGAAACTACACAAAGACTCTCCAGAATGGAGAACGAAAGGGTGTGACGTAGAGTGGCTGGAGACAAAGTAAGGGAACGTTTCGGGAAAAAATATTTCCATCCACTGAGGAGGGGCTATGCAATTAAATAAACTTTACTGACAGGTACCTGGGAAGAAAAATCCGAATATGAATCGTAATACGCACTTTTGATTCAGTACGCAGTTTTATTGCTGTGGCGGTTAAACTGCGATAATTTTCATATTTGAGAGTATATAGCTGATAATTTTTGTTACGGTATCCTGTAAGATTACAAAATTCGATTATTATATGGTACTTTTATCGGCATAACGAATGAACTTCCGTTGAAATTAGGGAACTGATTTCTAATAGTATAATAAAACTACTTAAGTAATTCTGATTTGAGAAATATTATGTAAAACTATAATGATTAGTCTTTATTCGGGTGTTGAACAATGAAACAAAGCGACATTATCTGTAAAATTATTAATTTTTAATTTTTTGTTAAGCAAAAGAGGATGGCTCTAAGCACTATGGGACTTAACATCTGAGGTCATCAGTCCCCTAGACTTAGAACTACTTAAACCTAACTAACCTAAGGACATCACACACATCCATGCCCGAGGCAGGATTCGAACTTGCGATCGCAGCAGCAGCGCGGTTCCGGACTGAAGCGCCTAGAAGCGCTCGGCCACAGTGGCCGGCAGCAAAAGAGGAAAAAGTAGGACTGGTGTGTGATGCCATACGTTAACATCGTTTTTTTCCCCTATTTTCTTAAATCAAAAGTTTTATATACAGTCGTTAGTCATCGAAATATTCCGTTAATGCTCTGTATGTAATTGATTCTCAAATGCATGAATAGGGAAAGGGAAGCCAGTGATACGTACTCTCGGTTTGTGTTTCGCTGGGGGCTGTCTGAACTGCTCTCCAGCTGCCACAAAGTGTATTTCTGGTAGGAGATGGGCCCTTTGTGGCCGAGCCTCGAGGTTAGGTTCGCCAGCCGGCCGCTCCGGAGGAAACGACTTTGCGCTGTTAAATTTGCGGCCTCATCAGCGGGCAGCGGCGTGGGCCGCGCGCAGCCAGTTGCCTGTAACGAGTTTGGATGGGCGCCAGCGCCTCAGGACCGCCCTGTTCCGCGCTCCCTCCTGTTCCCCATCTGCCGAGTCCGTCTAGTTTTGAAATGGTGACTACACACATAGAAATCTGTGCCTTAAAAAACTGCGAAGATTATGGTTCAACGTGCTGTCGACGACGAGGTCGTTTGAGACGGAGCACAAGTTCGGGTGGGATAGGAAATCGATCGTGTTCTTTTCAAAGTATCCATCCTGGTATTTGCCTTACGCGATTTAGGAAAACCACAGAAAATCTACGCTGCCGGAAAGAAAGTACAACACCCTCCAGGATTGTGTTCAGCGGCTCCAGGGTATAGCAAGTGCACACTGAGGGGTCCTAGTGTTAGTGATTCATTATCACGGTCATCGGTCATGAGGTGGTGCTCAGGAGACCTCTCTGTGCACCCTCTGGTTTTAAACTGCTGGCAGTAACTGTGCTGACTTTTGAGGGGTACAGTGTTTGCAACATTCACTCTAGGATACGACCATGCCCCACCGACGAGTACGTAATCCTACTAAAGAGCTTCAGCCGTCTGAATAGAGTCACATTGTGGGCCTGCGGAAAAAAGGTTGGGGGTATCGACGGTATACTGCACTTGTTGGGCAGAATGTATCGGTGCTGTGTCGCTGCTTTCAGTAGAGGGCCGTGGAACATTCCCAAACTTGTACACTAGATTCTGGACGTCTGCACTGTAGAGACGCTCGGCAAGATCGACATAATGTGCGAGAGTCGGGACCGACAGAACATAATCTAAGGACGAAGGCATGGCACATATTTCACCTGCTGTGTCATTATGTTCCATTGGGTGTTGTCTGCTTGCAGCAGAATTACGATCACACGTGCCTCTGACCAGCTACTACTGATACAACGACACCGCTAGTCATGTCTACTCTGGTGTCCTGAAGTAGTTGACTAGAGAGCAGAATGGCACTCTGTTGTCTTCGGTGATGAGACTTGGTTCTATCTGGATGCGAGTGAGGACCGTACACGTGTATGGCGTGGACCTGCTGAGCTGTCTATACACAGGATGCATTCGCCCGTAACATACAGGACCCATCCCAGTCTTCATGGTGAGGAGACCATTAGTTACAAGTTCGGGTCACATCTGGTGTTTCTGCAGGGTAAAGTAACCAGTGCCCGCTACATTGCGTAGTTCACTATCCCCGTGCAACTGCCGTTTCTTCGACAGGAAGGTGATGTGCTTTTCCAGCAGGACAACGCACGTCCACATACCGCTGCTGCGACGCAACGTGCTGTTCATCGCGTACAATAGCTGCCCTGGCGAGCCAGCTCATCATATCTCTCTCATATTGAACACGTATGGGACATGATGAAACGGGAACTTACTCGTTCTCCAGGGCCTTCAAGAATCATTGCAGAATTACAACAAAAGGCGAAAGATGCTTGGGACAGTCTATCGCAGGATGCCATTCGGCACCTTTAGACCATTTGCAAGCGAGGATACGCGCCTGTGTTGCCGCCCTAAGGAGGTACACTGTATAGTGGGCGACCCTCGGGCACCCTTTACTGCGACATGGATGTTTCATTTTGTATGAATTTGTTATCATATTCCCCTGCAGTGACTAACTACCTGTCACCTCACTTGTCTATAAAATGACGTAGGCTTGATGATGTTGATTTTTTTAAAATCCCTAATGAGGGATTTGGGAGTCGTCCTGACAAATGAGAGTCCATTGTACTAACCACTACGTCACTCCGCTCGGTGTTAGACTTCGTTCTCTGCCTTCGCAACAACTAATATCGAGCATCTCCCTGCAAAAGTTTCACTAAACAATCGTTCTTGTTCGTTGAAAAATAGAGGGTTGTCGTTTTATGTCTCTTATACACCGAACCCATTAATTCAGTAGCAGGAAGAGGCTGACTTTGCCTGTTTGAGGAACAATTTGCCACAAGTGATCAGGAAATCCCGGTAAGTTTAAGTGAAGACTGCCAGACGGGGATTTGCTCGCCATTCCTCCCGAATGTGCGTCCTGTACCTGAACCACTGACCGGGAGTGGCGGGTTGCATTTGCTCTTCAGTCATGCGTTTTAAGAATTTAGAGAATATCTGTAAAATACTAGGTTTGCAACTGTAAATATCCGATAGTTAAATGTTGATATGACGATTTATTGAAGTTTTACAGCATCACAATGACATGAAATTAAATGGTTCAAGTGAAGGGTGTGGATGATGGTGATTATCGTCTAGATTTTATGAGGTAGATGTAATCCAGCGGTGTGGAGGGCTTAGGAGAAAAAAAGAATAAGGTTAACTGGAATATTGTGAATAACAGCAGTGGACGCTATATTTGATTTGTACTTGTGAAAAGAGAAGTTACAGTGACTGGAGTCACATTCGGGAGAACTGCAGTTTCAATTTCCTCCCAGCTGTCGAGATCTAGGTTCCGTGGTTTTCGTAAACCATTAGAGGCAAGTGCGGGAATGATTTCTTCTAAATGGACACGAAAAATTACCTTCCGCCGTTCTTTACAATCCTAGCTTGTGCTCTGTCTCCAAGGGCCTCGTCGTCGGAGGACCGTGAAATCCTAAATCTTCCTTCCTTGGAGGTGTGAATATTATAAAGAAGTTGTTGAGAAGGTGTTAGTTTAGCTATGCATTTTTTATGTATGGGGACAACAGGAGAGGAGCACAGGTGTAAATAAGTTAGGAAGGACCCGTTAGAATGGATGCATATCAGGACGGACTTCTTGTTGTGAAAAGAGGTATCGAGATTGTGTAGGTCTGCGCATAGAGCGATGTACTGCTGTAAGCTCAGGCTTGGTGATTAGAGGAGACACTAGGAAGTCGTTGGTATCAGATTAACGGGATATGTAGGACAAGCGTTCAGTGTGGATGAGGAAAGTTGGAGTTTAGCACAATATTAAACAACTCGTATGGGAAATGAATAACGAATGAAATAACTAAGGCGAAGTACTCGGCATTCAAAGATTTTGAGGGGACTGTAAACCTTTTAGGATAAAGATTGCGAGATGATGTTAACCAAGCCTTGAATGAATGAGATCGATCATTCTACTTCCGTTGAGCTATTGGTACGTGGTCTGTATTTGATATGATGCGGGTCTAGTTTCTTTTTTTTCCTTTTTTTGTGGAAATGTGTTGTAAGGTCTTATGAGACCAAACTACTGCGGTCATCGGTCCCTAAGTCAACACACTAATTAATCTAACTTAAACTAACTTACGCTATGGACAACACACACACCCATGCCCGAGGGAGGACTCGAACCTCCGACGTTGGGAGCTGCACGGACCGTGACAAGGCACCCCAGACCGTGTGGCCACCCCGCGCGGCAGTTTAGTTTTACAACGTAATCTGAATAGCACAAAGCGCTTTAACACTAGTTTTAACAACACTACGAGTTCGTCGTATTATACTCTGTCGGTATATGTCGTGCAATTTTACCCGATTTAAGATGCCCCGCGGGGAGCGAACACGGGGTAAACCCCCGATTTGTCGTCTCTACATGCTGTTTCTACAGTGTAAACGTGCCAGCAAGTTTAACTATGATCGATGAAACCTTCCCTGTAATATCGTAGGGTTTGACATTAGCTATCATTCTCAAAATGGACAATGTTTTGATGAAGTAGTTCTTCGATGTTCTAATTTGGCACAGAGTGAACAAGTAAATGTTTCGGAAATTTTCTGACAGGCCATCGGTGCAGGTCTCAGAGATTTTTCTAGCTTGAATCTTAGTTTGGTTGTATGGTTCATTTAGTAAGCGTGTTCCATGTGAAAAACAAAGTTTTGGGAGTGAGCCTAGGTTCTATAGCAGAATGAATTTGCCATTAAATGTAATTATACGTACCATATAATAGGCTGCAGAATGAGCTTCATTCTAAATGACTTTTGAAATAAGCCTAGTAAAATTGTAATCAACCCCAATATTGAAACTTCCTAGCAGATTGAAATTATGTGCCAGACTAGCGCACTACAACTTTGCCTTTCATGGACAACTACTCTCCAGGCAAATGCCTGGATAGCTCAGTTGGGAGAGCGCTTTCCAGCGAAAGGCAAGGTTACAGGTTCGTGTCATGCTCCAACACACAGTTTTAATCTTCCAAGAAGTTTAAAATCAGCACATATTCAGCTGCAGAATACCGAACCGTAAAGTTGGTTTCAACAATATACTGCAATTCTAGGCGTTGTCCGATTGGGTGTAGTTTGCATTTGCCTACGTCACCAAAGAGGAATGTCAACTTAAATGCCAGATAACAATCCTCTGAAAAAACTGAAGCTGAACCCCAGACTTATGGGGGTGTGGTCTAATACTTATCCGCTTAGCCTCCAAACTGCATGGTTAACAAAAGCTCATTTTGTGGATTCGCGGAAAAAACTGTTACCGATTTTGCAGATCCATCTGCAAACCTGAACAATTGTCCCATCTGCGATAACCTCGGTTACCACTAAACCTTCAACCTTCGTCCTTCCTCTCATTTGTTGTACCATTGTTTGATACATTAAAATGCAATATTATTGAATTTCTTGCTGTGTAATCTTATTGATGTCGGATGCTATAGGTTATCCTTTAATTCGTATTGCAAATATGTCATTTTGAGGTAGATCTCAATATAGCATATAGAGTTGGAATAGATTCTGGTGTCTTCATCTATCACCCACGAAGTGTTAACTACCGCCAAAGAGCATATGACTTGGCTATGGCATTGCTATATCCGATGGTTGAGTACTTAAAGGCCGTAGAAATAGTGTATATGTTGTGTCATAAGTTTATGGTACTCTTATTGTGAGAACACTGCAAATACTGAGCAAAATTTTTCTAAAAATTTTTCGTGTACAACTCGTTTTTCCAAGACCACTTTGTTGATAGCAGTGCATGGAGAGATATCACAAATGCTTTGCGTACGACGCAAAGGTCCGTCCGACTGCAGGAGTGTACTGCGCTGGAGCTGCAAGATAGGTAGATAGATAGATAGAGAGAGAGAGAGAGAGAGAGAGAGAGAGAGAGAGAGAGAGAAAGAGAGCGAGAGAAAGAGAGAGAGAGAGAGAGAGAGGAAGGGAGGGAGGGAGGAGAGGAGAGGAGAGGAGAGGAGGGAATGACCTCTGAGGCTGCTCTGGAAGTGTTTGCAAGCCAGCTGCTTGCCGGTCCGGTACTCCCACGCCGTCTGCTAGCCTCTCTCAGACGCTGTCTAGACGAAGCGCACCGTAATGCAAAATGCCGATTAAAGCTGTACTATCACCAACAGCAGTCTAGAGCTACGTCTGGGTTGTAGACACCATATAAAACGTGTTATTGGCTTTATATGGTAGTGTTTATAAGTAGCCATTCCTGTTTAGCGCACAAATATGCAGGCCCTGAGAATTATTAAGCCAAATGTGAGTATTCTCACTTTGTCTCATTTGCTAGTGCGATACTGAGATTGAGTGAACTGTGGACTTTCAAAGTCAGCGACTGTACAAGATTCCTTTGTACAAGAATAACGTCAGAAATTTCACTGTACAGTGTATCCGCTATTTTCGTCTTCTTCCATATTACAAAACCTTCTTGTTCTAGGTACGTTTCCCTTTTCTATTGACCCTCATAATTATTTTACCTAATTAAATGCTGGAATCCGTTTCCGTAGCTGAGTGGTCAGCACCATTGGCTACATCCGGAGGACTAGGGTTCGACTCTCGGTACTGTCAGGGATTTTCCTTGGTGGGAGGTCTGGAAAGGGGGTACTCAGCCTCGTGATGCCAATTGAGGGGGTACTCCGCCGAATAGCAGCGGCTTCTGATCATGAAAACTGACAACGACCGGGAGAGCAGTGTGCTGCCCCACACCCTCCATATCCCATCCAATGGCACCATTGACAGAGCATGACACGGCGATCAGTCGGTGACGGTGGGCCCGCCATGGCCTGTGGACGGAGTTAACGTTACGTTTTCAAACAGTAGTCCGAGATTCCTCATCACGACGGACTGGAGTCGTTTGTAAGACCCCTTTAAGGAAGCTCTGCTAATCTTAATCTACTCTCGTGAAAATCCGTTTTAATGTGCCGTTACAGTAATACGAGATCCAACTTTGTCAGAGACCGTTACACCTGTGCCACAACTGAAGTTTTCTATTCAAGTGCTGTTACTGTTTCACTGAGGGCACCACAGCGTCATCTCTTTATTTTCATCCTTTTAATCTGTCGGTATCATCAAGTGCCTACGTACGAGATATGGAGCGTTTACTCTTAAGAAAATCTGCTTGCTACGGAGCATGGCAGTTACTGTGAATATTATCAAGAATTACGCTATTAATGGACACTAAGCCGTAGGCTATCCGAGACTAACTTCTAGGTTAGGGATATAGTTATTAACAATATTCTGTCTTCAGTCACAATATTTTTATTTTCTGATTACTGCTCGACATGTTTCGGAGCTACGACTCCAGTTTCAAGAAATTATAGACATAATGGGCGTTACATTTACTTCAGTTTTTCATCTAACGGTAACAGAACGACACAGTTGTTAGATTTAACGAGATAACTGTCTCAGGTGGAATTAATGAGAGAAATGCTAAAGAAATAAATTACCTAACATATTACCTGTGTTTGACGACATAGCGTTCGTCTTCTACATTGGTGAAAAACACCCACATTCGCACCTACATCAACGTAAAGGACGGATGTTATGTGGTCAAAGGCAGGTAATATGTTACCATACCTTAATTCTCTCATTATATGAAATTCCATGGCATTAACTGGAATGTATCATCACGATCTTCAAACTTTTCGCTAATGGGTATATGACTTGTATTTGAACACAGACTAAAACAAGGCCGCAATTGCTGGCAGATTAAATATTTCTGTTGGACGGGGCACGAAATTTGATTGCTCACTTCAAATCTCGTTGCACACTGAAAGACTCATCACTTATTGTAAATGAAAGGTAGAGAGTTCGAACTCTCCATGTCATTGCTTAAACAGTGAATACGGAAGTTGTATTTATCTCATAATGTGGCGTTTTGCTTCTTAAAGATTGTGCTACTCGCCATCTGAAAGACGGAATTTGCTTTCGTGAATGACGTAACCACGTCAGCTACATAGAGAAATCAACATCGTATTCCAAACTAGTCACATGAATCCGTGATTGACGTTAGACGACGTGCGATCCGTTGGCAGTCACTTCCTTGCTACTGCCCGAACGTGGTTAAAACGATGGACTAGCGTCCTGGCGGAGCGGGTTTCAAATTTCTGATCCGTCATGCTCGATTATGTTTTTTGTGGCTTCGCTTTATCACTTGCAAAAATGGCTCTTAGCACTATGGGACTTAACATCTGGGGTCATCAGTCCCCTAGAACTTAGAACTACTTAAACCTAACTAACCTAGGGACGTCACACACATCCATGCCCGAGGCAGGATTCGAACCTGCGACCGTAGCGGTCGCGTGGTTCCAGACTGTAGCGCCTAGAACCGCTCGGCCACTCCGGTCGGCTATCACTTGCAACAAACTCTTGTCCACTTCCCAGATAACTTTAAGGAATGATCATTTCCTTCGAGATACGTATCCGAAATAGTTGCTTCCTGGTTGAAGTGCACCAAATAATAGTGCTATAATGACCGAACCATGCATAAGTGTCATGGACACTGTTGATAAAACAACACGGAACAGAAACTGCTTGGCAAATTAAAATTGTATGCCGTAACGAGACTTAGACTCGGGATCTTTGCCTTTCACGAACAAGTTTCTACCAACTGAGTTACCAGTGCACGTGGTAGGATAGCTGAGTCGGTAGACCACATGCCCAAGAAAGATAAAGGTCCCGAATTTCGGCCCGGTACTCAGTCTTAATCTGTCAGGTGGTTTCATATCATTGCACACTCCACTGCAGAGTGAATATTTCATTCCGGAACACGGAACAGGTTTACCGTGACCATAGGCCAAACGTAACTGTGTGGGGTATTACTTGAAACTAACACTGTTAACCCCATAATTATATGTCGTAAAGTTACTTCTTATCACAGACTTGGCACTTAGATCAACAGTACGCTGAAAAATTGCATCAAAGTTATGGTATATTGGCTGTATGAGCTGTAGGGAAGTAAAAAGAGAGGTACCAAAAGGCAAGTTGGAGCTTGTTTCCTTGTGTGAGCCTTCTGGAATGTTACACGTACAGAAATGTGAAGTGGTGCCAGTTATCGACCACTCTGCGTTCACGTTTTATCCCATGTTTTGGATGTGCGGCACTTGACTCGTAACAACGATTTTTACTGGTTTATGACAGCCGACGTGCATTGCACGCACTGTGATTTGCCGTATCATTTCCCGACGCTCCTCCCTCTGTGAGTAGGATTTATGTGACGCGCCGTGCGGTATAAATCTCTCCCTCGGAACGGCTGCCCTTTAAATAAAGACCTGTGACGTCCGCCCATTATGGCCTCTGCCCCCAGAAACCATCTCTCTGGCGAACAAGCTCTCTCCTCTCTCCGGTTCTGATAATCATTTCTGCGTCTTTCTTATAACTTTTTTTGTGGCAGTTTATCGTTGTCATTTTTTACGTCTCGCAGCAGTATCTTAGATTGATACTGATTGTTCCCAGCTACTGGCTGTCATTAAGTACTCATGAAGCTCAGAAACTGGTGAAAACAGTTCATATGTGCACGCCGCCTCAATTAAAATGACACATTTTTTTACTTCGACGTACGCGACTCCAAGCAGCGATGACTAGTTTTTGAAAGCCAAGACGAACAGAGCTGAGTATAAAATTTTTGGCTATTCAGCGATTACACTTATTTTATTCTGGGCTTTAATTCGGTCGTTGTGCAAGTTGATTCCGTCAGACCATAGGAGCAACAATAGACATTGTCATTAATGCTCTATTACATTTTACTTAAACTTGATTGTTCTTAGTGTAATGACTATCACCGTCGTATTGTTCAGCTGAATACTATGGGTAATGACATGTAAACATCAACAGGGATCGGATTTCTTTTAATAATGAGCTGTTATTCCTGAATAACTCTGCTGCTTGTCTCAAATGACGGGTTTTAGTTCCTGATACTGTCATTGTCCTTTTAGTATTCTTCACTTACAGAATACTAATGCCAGTGAATTTTGATAGTTGCTTACTCTGTTTGATCAAAACAATATGGGATTAGTGGATTCAACTTCATGCAGATACTTTGTTATTCTCCCAAAACTAGTTTCAGCAATAACTCGCTATCATCAGCAAGTTTTTTATGCTGAAGTACATGAAATATATAGTTTACATTTTTAAAATTCAGTTTAAATTTGTAGTTACATCACCAAATTGAAGTCGTTCTTAGCTCTCAAACACACTTCATCATAAACATCAACTATTTGGCAATAAGCATTTTATTTCTCTTAATCAAATTTAGAAAACTAACCACTGGAAAAAAAGTTGCACTTGAAGGCTCATATGGAATACTCGGGAAATATGAAATAGGGTTGTAAAACTGCAAATATCATAAATTTGAGGAGGAAACTATTTTATGTGCACAAAATAAAATTTTGAGATTGCTCTTTATTTAAACTCTTCAAAGCATTACTTGTTAGTAACAGAAAAAATACTTTGAAACGGTAAGAAATCTGTTAAGACCACAGTGAATTGTTGCATGTCCTCCTGCCATCACAGAGACCAGATCTCAATGTAATTGAGTCTTTGTGGTCCACTTTCGAGAGAAGCGTGCATGATCGTTATGCGCCTCCATCATCTTTACCTGAAGTTGCTACTATTTTGGAGGAGGACAGGTGTAAGATTCCCTTGAAAACCTTGCAGGACCTGTATTTATTCATTCCGAGACGACTGTAAGCTGTTTTGAATGCCAACGGTTGTTTTTCACCAGCGTTAATCATGGTAACGTGTTTTTGGTGTTTCGATATTATTGACTACCTCTGTAGAAATATTGGTACGTTTGATTGCATTCCGCTGTTGCGACATCACTGAGTCTGCGGTGCCATAACTTCCATCAAAGTCCTTAGAAAAATTCCTTATGTGGCGTACTGTTTCATGTTGCCCAGGGCGCTGCTGAGTAGGATCGAGGTGCGTTGAATATACACTGCGAGTCCTTTACCATTAGGGCGCCGTCTTGGAGAGCAGGATGCGTGTCATTTGATGGTAATCGTGAGCGAGCTAATGAGTGGCGGCCCCTTTGTCTCGTGTCGAAGGGTTGCCCGAAAAACAAGCCGACCCGAGTCTGTGTCCGCACTAGTCGCGCCGCGACTAATTGACGCCGCCCGGGAAATTAGCCCAGACAGTGCTGTTCGGCTCTGTGTATTACAGGCCGTGTGGACGTGCATGCAGTTGCAGAGATCATGACTAAAAGTGCAACGTATGTAAATATAACGTATGAGGAACCATTAGTTGAAAGTTACAGAATCGACTCAGTTTCGTTGCAGTCCTGAATATGTCATATTCTTCATGAATAAGCTCAAGTTACGGGAATAGTGATGAGTTAGTAATCTAAAAGAAAATATTTTAGCGGGAGGGCAGAAGGAAGGAAGATTGTATTTAGCATCACGTCGACATCGTGGTCATTAGTGACAGAGCAGAAGCTCGGCTTCTGTCAAGGATGGGGAAGGAAATCGGCCGTGCCCTTTGAAAGGAACCATCCCGGAATTTGCCTGGAATAATTTAGGGAAAACACGGAAAACATAAATCTGTATGGCTGGACGTGGGTTTGAACTGTCGTCCTTCCGAATGCGAGTACACTGTGCTAACTGACAGTACTAACGAATAATACTAGCTTCAGAAACCCTGATCTCTGCAGTTCTTGCACTTTTCTTATTTGAATTACATAAATCTCAGTAGAAAGAAACTAAATATATTGGATTCATAGCAGCCGATTTTTTTCAGATTCAATGAGTGGAAGTTAACAAAAAGCCAAATATATCTATCATACGTGCAAAATGGTGAAATAGGCGTCTAGAATTCGAGTGAACCAGGCTCGAAATCCTGACACTCAGCCGTCATGGATTCGGGGTAGCGTAGCTGCCCCGTAAAAGCTTGGAGTCCTTTTGTGCAAGGTTGTGGAATTTAATCGCACCGTTACTGAATGTCAGTATGCGCGTACATGATTCAAAATAAACATCGATCCTCGTTAATGACAGTAGTGCGTCAATTTGCATTAGTGAATCCATATAAACAAAGGGTAACATCGTTCAAATTTGGATATGGTTTTCAGGAAGTCAGTAACCGGTTCGAGCCACTAACCCATCTCGAACGACGTCCCTGTCAATTATGTCTCAACCTCTTCATCACCAAAGATATTGTAAGTATAATACTGAAAGAGCATGTCTCCATAGATGTCTGCTTTCCGTGAATAAGACATTGCTGTCTGAGAGGACAACATAGAAACAGGAACGCTCAGTCATAAACACGTGACACTTAGAGAGGGACGAGGGCATATATTGCCAACTTGACTGTAAACATTGCTGCCACAGAAGCACTTAAACTACCCGGAGTTTACGTAAATCACTCCACACGAGTGGAGTGTCGGAAAAAGAGGTATAGTTTTCAGCGGTCGAAACTTACTTACCGAGCAACCAGCCACAATGGTTGGTTCACTGGATTCGCGTTCGTGAGGGACAAGATTAAAGTTACATCTGGACATACTGATTTATGTTTTCTGAGGTATCTCTGTATTCATTACGGCGAACGCTTCTTAAAAGAAGACAACTGATTTAGTTCTCCATACATGACCTATTGAGTGTCTACTCCGTCTTTAATAAGTCATCGACGAGATGATGAACGCTAAACTTCCCCTCCTCCATTTCACGTGTCACCAACATTATTTAAAACCTATATAGGTGTTAGTCTTAGGATATGGTCTCGGAAATGTTGGAGACCGGGATTAGAAATTGTGGATGAAACATATGTACATCGTTTACTGTTTGCTGATGACCAAGTTCGTCATAGCACAAGACGTGGAGGATGCAAACTGGAACCTAAAGATTAATTATCAAGAAACAGATACTTGTACGTAGACGGAAACAGAATTAAACGATTAATAATTGTGTTACTTGGGATCTGTTTTAAAAAGAGAGGGAAAATCCGATACAGAAGTCGATAAAAGAATTAGCAGTGGCCCTTAGATTATCGAAATGCGCAACAGTCATATGGAACAGGAATGTGATGAATAGAACTAAAAGAATCATATTAAAGTCGATATTGGAATTGTAGTCTTGCAAGCAGCAGAGATCTGGACAACTAATCAGAAACATGTTAATAAGCTGAATGTATTAGAGGTGATTTTTTGGAGATCAGCAAAAATCTCAAGACGATAAAGTCAGGCACAATCAATTGTTACAGGGAATGGAAGTGAAAGAAGGAATATCTGATGTTCTGTATAGAAGGAAACTGCAGTAGTATGGACGTGTAAGAAAAATGAGGAAACAAGGACACCAAAACTTATACCGTGTTGAGAATCTGAAGGAAGAAGAAGAGGAATCCCTTTGATTTCCAGACTCCAGTATGCAGTTGATCATGAGAAGAGTTGGTGCGAAAGAAGATACACGAGACGGAAATACTTGGAGAAACATCTTGAAGTGACAGTGTTGAATATTGGTGTGCTAATACGTTAGAATTTCTGAGCTATGTTATGTTGGAGAAAACAAAAAAACATCTGTATTGAGGAAATCTCACATAAATAATCTGACAGACTCACAGAAAATAATGCTGGGATGCGAAAGACGAGAATCATATATGCTCGACAGTGCTGTCTTGAAGTTTTTGATTGTAAGTAAATGCGATAGTATCACTTATATGAGGCCTGACGACATAAAATAGCTAGTCTTTATCTCTTCTCTTCATGGCATTATCACACTTTCCAGATAATGATAGTTGCATCTCGTGGTCCTGATGCTTATTTCATCAAGATAACAAAGATTTCGACATAGAAAACGGTTCATCGAGATTGCCGAATCTAGCGGACACTCTAGACGCAAAAAATATTTAAATAGCCCTGTCGTCGTTCTGAGGAGGATATGATTTCACAAGTAGTATAAGACAAAGGTCCGTATTCAGAATAAGCAAAAAAGTTCAGTAAATATGTGCTCTACAGTGCGTACCTTAAGAGCTGTGTGCTCTTGTTCATGGTCGACCAAGTGAAACAAACCTCTTCTGTGGCAAGCTCTTTGTTTTCCATATTTTCGGAGATGGTAGTATGGACCCGAAAAAGAAAAAAATGTCGAGCGAATATGGGCCCTAAATTGTACTTTGAGGCTATGAGCACTTGTTCATCTTCGCTACTTTGGTACATCTCTCTTATACTGAACAAGTGCTCATAGCACCTACAGTACGCGTTTTACAGCCCATGTTTACTACACATTTTTTTTCTTCTTTTGGTATCTACTACTTCCTCTCAAAATATGGAAAGCAAAGAGCTTGCAGGAAAAGATTTGTCTCACAGTATCGGAGATGAAGAAGTGCTCATAGACTCTAAGGTGTGCATTTTAGCGTCCATATTTTCTGGACTTTTTTGCTTAGAATGATCCTTCCTGCCATATCCCTGAATACTGACCATTCCTCCTCTGACGCCCTGTGTATTAGTCGATAATTCTTATCGAAAAATTGGAAAGTGACCATTTTTCCTCCGTTAGAACTGTTTAGAGACAGGTGTTATAATCTAATAGTCTGTATGGTCACTGCGAACAGCCAATAGTGATTTGCGCGTGCTTGGCATCGATTCAGTGACTTAATTGATCAATTCCTGAAGGCCACTTAACTACTTATCAAGAAGAGAAACCTCGATTTCTGTAACAGTTGTGGAAGATGGTGTTATAGCTGCATTGTATGTTAGTACCAGCTGGGAATGAGGTGGAGGAACCAACAAAATAGTTACGTCAGTTATAAATATGTATAAAGCAAGAGAGAATGAATTGAGGCACAACCTGGAAGTTCAATGAAGAAAGACGTCTCATGATTTAAAGGGTTTGTAATTTATCGTAGTTATTTCAGCCTTAGCTCTCTTCTATGATTCAAAACACAGTAAGCGACAATGAGGTTTACGGCAACGAGAATTTCCGCGTTGACTCTATTTTTAACTGTAGTGTCGTACCCGCATGAGCTTCCACGAATAGCCTTCCCCTGTGCGATGCCCTTTGCGAAACTGCTGTTTGTAGGCTGTGAACGGGGGTGTTATCTCCCGCGCGCCTGCGCCGGAGTTTGTTTTTTCGCGTCTCGTCCCCGCGATAACCCCGCTTTCTGGACGCCTGCCCACTATTCATCGGTCGGCCCGGTTTTTAGCGACGATTTATCGTTTCATTGATGCGAGACACCGACGGCGGAGATGAAAGACACACGCTGCCGCGGCACGCCGGGTCACGGGGACAGATACGCGCGCTAATTCACGGCGCAGTGGCCTCTGGTCCGGCGATCTAACAGGCGACGAATTGGAGCATCAACTTTCTAGATAACTGCGAAACATTGTATCTAAGATTTATTTCGTACTTTTACGCCTATTGGCATGCGTTCAACGAACTGTTCGTCAGACTGGATTATACCACTTTTTCTGGATTGTTATTCGACTGAGACAAAGGATCTAAACTGAATTCCATAAAATTCTTCTGGATCGTAGATCGTGTCATGTTGTTAAAATGTATCAAAGTTTCAGCAACGATTGAAAGTAGCCTTGAGAAGGGCCGATAAAGGACGACACACCGGAAACATTTTAACGGTATGACGTGATCAACGACCTAGAAGAATTTTATGGAAATTCCTCCGTCACGAAGGGCACGAACGTGCGCTATATTGAGTTTCGAGAAATCTGTTTTTCGATGATTATGTGGGAGGTGTATGATCTGTAGCAATGCACCTTCGGGGAGAAGTGTAAATTTTTGCTGCGAATTGTGGTGATAGAAAAACTACAAGCTTTACGGAGAAGCACGGAGACGATGCGAGGTACAAAGAAGACAGTTCCTTTTCTGCATTCTCCCCAACAGTCAGCAGTCACTGGTGGAGATGTAGCATACAGGTGGATTAAACTCATTCAGGCCACTCGCCTGTGTGAGAAAATGTGGTACGTTTTTTATTTTAGATCTGCTGGATGCCATGACTTGACAAAATAGAAGTAAGCAATGTAAACTGCACGTTGTAGTTACAGAAATAGAAACTGCGTTTCTTGAGGACTAACCCGAGATGATCTTTCCGTTAATCCGTGCCGAATTTGTAAATGTACACGACAAGTATTCAGTAAGACCTCCTTTCTCCATATGTATCCAACTGCATCAGTGTTCCATATCTCTAATGACCTCGATTTCGATCAGACGTTCAACTTTAACCTTCCTTTCTAAACATACCCTTATGAGATTGTGAAATGGCAGATGTTATTTTCAGTTCTGCCGCAAAAGTGAGTCAAATATCCACAGAACAGAGAAAAAAACAGGTTATTTTTGCTCATAATGTATAAAACATGTGAATCAGTATATTTCAGATGATGGACGTAAGTACCTCGCGAAGGTCCACGAACTTGTAACATCACAGCGCAAAACGAGATGCCCATCACGTAGAAGGCCGCATTCTGGATCAAGCATATACGAACAATTTAAAGAGTCGCGTAATCATCTAGGCACCTATGACGTCTCAAAGCTGTGTAACGTAATAGGTCATATAAAGATATTACAGAAATAAATGAGAATGGCCGAAATTATCACATTTTTAACATGGAAACACTGCTACAATTGGAAGTTTTAGATACTTAGATTCTCAAAATGTTGAAATATTACCATAATAAGAACCAAAAGTGCGAAAGAGTGCATAAAATGACTGAAGCACAATGTAATGCTTTGTTCTCTGGTAACCTCTCCTTTCTTGAACAGTTCACATGAGACGGATCGTCTTTAACACACCTTCATCGAGTCCTGCACACCGTTGTGATGTATCAACCTGTAGTAAGGACAGACCGAAGGCACAGCCCTCACTGAGGAGGATATGACACGCGATGCAACTCGCGATACAACCCAGAAGCAACCTACATTTATGGAGCGCATAGAAACGTAACTGAAGCTATTTAACTGGTTCACACTGGGTCAACAGCTATACAATACCGACACGATGCTCTGTCGTATCGCCCGGCGCAACATGGAGTGGTGGTTGCTCTTGCAGCTGTGTAGTATGATACACAGAGAGGAAAATTACAAGTCATCTAAAGTGTCTCAAAAAATTATTTTATGTGGATGAAGCAATGCTACATCCACCTCAGTAGTTAGTTTCCAGTAAAACTTTTACTTTTCGTGTGAAAAATTAAAAAACGCTATTTTGGGATTAGGGCATGTTTTCCGCCATGCAGTCTTTCTCATATGATTTTCAAGAAACTATTGGATAAAAAAAGCAATAGTTTCCTTTCATCTTATAGTCTGACGTCATAGGCTGATATTGAACTGGTATTCTTTTCGCTATTGCCCACAGATACTGTAACACTTTTAAATTAAGTAAAACACAGAGCACATTTTGAAAAGTTTACAGTAATAAATTTAATAGCTGGGGAGGTTACTTGTGGGGTGTACCAAATGTAGCTAACATATCGAAATTGTTTTTAAGTCTGGAAGGACAGTTATGTCTTAGTTTCGTATCGCATATCGGATCGCCTCAGTGAGAGCGACACCGTAGAGGGAAGAGGGTTGCAGGTTTGTTCCTTCTAATCCACAACAGTATTTGTCATGGCCGGCCGGAGTGGCTGAGCGGTTCTAGGCGCTACAGTCTGGAACCCCGCGACCGCTACGGTCGCAGGTTCGAGTCCTGCCTCGGGCATGGATGTGTGTGATGTCCTTAGGTTAGTTAGGTTTAAGTAGTTCTAAGTTCTAGGGGACTGATGACCTCAGACGTTAAGTCCCATAGTGCTCAGAGCCATTTGAACCATTTTTTTTTTGTCATGACCATCGCGTGTCATACCCGTTTGGCTACCTTTGGTTGAAATTTATGCGTGCCGAACGAGTGGTGCACAGTCTTTGACCAACAGAATGACGAAACGTTAAGCCCCTGACCATTTCTGTCCGAGTTGGACTTGCATCCAGATAGGCAGTTCTCTGCTGTGTACTTGTGCATTCGGGTTGAAGCGCAGCAAGTTTACATGTGGCAGCTTTATTTTTTTCCAGTGTTGCTGTGACGGCAACACTATCAAGTTCGTGACATTCTCTTTGTGCTCTTTGATGGAATGTTTGAGCGGAGCGAAAAGAGACTAAAACGGGGTAATAGAATGGTTCTTTGTCCGAATTTTCACAGCTAAACGAAGATAGGGTAATGGAGTATCAGGCAGACCAAAGTGAGTTCTAGTTTTGCAAAGAAAGATTTAATTGCTTGAAAGTAACCAAGGTAATTATGAAAAACTTAGCGATTTACACGAAAATCACACAATGAATTTTCGTCCGAATTTTCGTAACCAAACGAAGAGTTAGAAATGGACAAAAAACTTACCAGACTGATCAGCGTGAGGTCTGGTCCTCCGGAAAAAAAACTGAAATAAAAATTTGGAAAATAAGATCGAATGTATTGAGAAATGATTTGTGTAAAAGCAAGAAATAAAACAGATTAGAAAAACATTTGCCGAACCATTGAACGACTGTCGACATCATTTCCAGCAAATAATGTGCCAATTGAGAATTTAAAGTTAAGTTTTTAGCTTAGAATCTTAGAATTTTGGAAATTTGTGGTAAGGACTATGGGAACAAACTGCTGTTGTCATCTGTCCCTAGGCTTGCACACTAATTAATCTAACTGAACCTAACTTAAGCTAAGGACAATACATACACCCATGCCCGAGGGAGGACTCGAGCCTCCGACGGGGGGAGCCGCGCAAACCGTGCAAGACGCCCCAGACCGCTCGGCTACTCCACGCGGCTCTTAGAATTTTAAGGAGTACTGTAAGATTTTATCTGCGGGAACCATAAATCCTCAATTGGTTCCTCATTTGCTGTACATGTTATCGTACATCATTCAGTGGTCGTCAAATTTTTCTCTAATCTGTTTTATATCTTACTGTTAGACATAACATTTCACAAAACATTATTGCTATATTAGAGACTTTTACAGATTTTTGCCAAGTAGTTTCCAAATCACTTCAGTGCATGTTTCATTGTCGTTATCAATTTTTAACAAAGCTCTGTGATACTTGATACTTGGCAAGCGTTTGAATCTTTGGCTGTTCCTGAGAACCCACTGAACGCCTGAGACACCTATCATCCTGGCAAATCGGTGATCGAGGTCACCATAGCACGTCGGTGATCAGAGGAGACCAGTATAAACTTTGGACGAGGATGTTGGTAGCCGGGGGAGAAATACGACACAGTAGCATCTGCCGTCTGCTTGAAGACCATTTGCTGAATTCGTTCGACTGCCTCGACGACAATCAGCGTTCTTGGAAGAAGCGAGGACAAGCAGCTCTACCGCCTGCGTCGGCCGTAACATTGAGCTAAGTGAAACTGCAGTCTGCGTCTCGTGTTACGAGCAGCTGGCTGGCTCGGGGGCAAGGACAAGAATTGATGCCGTTGGCAAACTGCACTTCTCTTGCGGGGATCTTGAAGCAGATTTTTCGAATGCAGTGCATTTCCGGGACTTCTTTATTTACTTCTTTCTGGCTTGAACTTCACGTCCCAAAAATCTGACAAGTATTAAAGTTGTAGCGTCAGTCCTCCTTCCAATCACTATTTCTTAACCGTAACTTTGATATGCTAGCATCTGTCAGGACTTTATATACGACGGAGCTCCGTAAGATGCGTGCTACAAAAAAACTGTACCAAGGAAGAATTTTACGTGACGGCTGAAATAAATTTGGTTTGGTTACACTTTAAAGGAGGAGATTGATTTAGTAAATGATTGTACAAGCGATTATAGTCCATTTCCAATAGCGCAAATGACTCAAAACGGAAATGTTTGTTTCGTACGCCTGGTGAACAGTTTTTCTCGTATGTCATTCTAATTCGAAGCAAAAGTCAGAATTGTGATAGTATGCTGGATCCCATTTGGTGTTCTGACTGTTATATTCGCTCGATGTAAACACTTTAAAGATACGCACTTCATTGCACGTCGGTTCCGAGTTCAAATATCAATCACGCGTAATCTAGTAGGGTTGCGCCGCCCAAACGTAGACACCTGGTGCCATCTGCCACCCACCACGTCCCGAGGACTTTATCAGTCGAGACCAATCGCAGAATCGATAAGAATATTCTGGGTGCGTGTTTGGCGTTCTCTTATAAACAATTCTAAATGTTGGCTTCTATTCCACGAGGCCTGCTTCATATTAATAATTGAATGAACGATATCATGAATATTTATCGACATGATCGAACATTTTCAGACACGATGAGGGCACACACTCATAAGAGTATTATCACAAATAACAACAGCTGCGGAAGTCTTAAGTTCACATAATCTCTGTTGATTAGCATGTACAAAGTGAGTCAGCTACACATTGCCTCAGCAATGCATTTTACAGCATCCAGGAGAAGATATATAAAATAACGTGTGATGAAGTTCGTCATTCCGGCTAAGTCATCAACATGTGCATATATGGGGAGAAAAATTGTGCCACCGTCTCTCAATAAAATGTAAAATGCATATTTTACCCAACTTTTGTTTGTTAACAACGAAGCGTTCTCCAACGTGCAGCAGTAAAACCTTTTATAAACCCTTGCTGCTTCGAATACCATACTTTCAACATGGATTATGCAGCAAAAAATCTTTGTAAACGTATCTCGAGTACCATTACTACGATGTCATGGGACTGCCAGTTTGAGCTTCCCCTCAGATATTCTCGATCCTTGCTCTTCGTACCACGAAAATTTCTCTGTAACGATCTGAAGTTGCTGAAGTATGTTGTTTGAGCCAAACCTGGAAGAGTATAGGAAAAATCATTTTAATTCACATTCATGTTCTGGAAATCAAAGGATATTACTGTAAAACCCTGTTGTGATCATGCTATAAGCATTATGAGTAGGTATTCGTCAGAGAAAACATGTAATGTTTTTTCACTTACATACTGAAATTCTGTTTTCGGGAGTGCTGCTTCGTTCCTTGCGTGGTAGACTAGTCTCCTCAGATAACGTCGCGTGCGCGGTGTGTGGTTGAACAATGGGACGCAAATCAATACGCTGACAGGACGAAACCGGACACAGCAGTGTGTAACATCTGGACATCAACACAAACAGCCAGCGCTACTCGACACTGCAGCAGCAGGTTTCAGCGTTCAACCCTTGTCTGAATGACTGAATTGCGGGGAAACCTCAAAGAGAGAAATCATCACTTCCCACATATTCAACAGTGATTATGTATGATACAATGATCTCGCAATGAAAGAGACTCGGTCAAGACCCTCCTGTGCACATCGGCGCTTACATATATGATGTCATGAATCAAAAGCTGTAGACTGAGTCGTGTACTGGCATATACACTAATATATGAGAAAAGACCTTAATAACGAAACACAACTCCACTAGAAGTTCCTACACGTTTCGATGTTGAAAATCGCCTTAAAGTGTAATTTCAGTAATATTTTTTTTTCTATCAGTTTTTCCCTAAAACAATTTAATACTCGTGGGGGTAGGCACTATGCTGTAACAGTAACCAACCGCCTGCAGTGGACTTTCATGTCGAAAAAGAGGTAATATTATTAATGTTATTATTATTGTGCCACAAAATACCGTTGCTGTCGACATGAAACTACTGACAATGTGAATTTATAGTAAGGAGAGTCTCTCATTATTTTCATCATTAGCAAGACTAACAGCAGACTACAATATGCTTGAAGTCATCACTGTCATTTCACTAAAGAACGACACTTAAGATGCAACAATCACGCTTTGTGAAGGAAAGCTGGAAGACTACAATTGCGCGCGGGTATACGAACGTACACCTTGGCGTCTGCCAGTCAACATACACCATACACAATATACACGCATTACAGTTGCACCAGAATGTGCAGCCTAATTAAAGTGGAAAAAGTTAATTAAATTGGCAACAACTGTCATCGCTGAGTCACTGTTTACACAGTGTCAATTCTTTCGTTAATTATCGAAACATTTCTGAGAAGCTATTGGCAATATTGGTGTAGAAACCGACTAAAGACGTTACTGTCTGCTTGGCTGTAAGTTGTTGTGTCTGGTCCACATTCCTTAGTAATTTGTTTCACCGAGCGAAGTTGTGCAGTGGTATAACACCGGACGTGCTTCTGGAGCACAGTGGTTTAAATCCTGTCCGGCCATTATATTTCTGTTTTCTGCAGTTCCCCATAAATGACTTAAGGCACATGACTGCCGGGACGGTTCCTTTGAAAAGGACACGCCGATTTCCTTCTCCATCCACCTCGAATCCGAACATCTTACCCTTATCTAACTACCTCGCCGATGGTACGTTAAACCTAAATCTTGCATCTTTTATTCCCATTTTGTACCCAGCCTCCAAGCTTCATGCCACAGCAGGCCGTGTACTTCTTTCATAGGTAATGGTATAGTAGCCCGTTATTAAAGCATTCAAGCATTACTAACTGAAAGACGTAATAACAGTGACACAACTTGTAATAGCGTACTACAACTTATACACTGCAATTCCAATATGCTAGCACCCTATTATTGACATTTTTAATTACGAGTGTTTTGTATTCACAACAATTTCTATATACATCCTCAGTACTGGAAAAGTCTCTTTAACGATACAGAAACGTATCCAGCCCGCCCAAAGCGTGTCTCTCCGTTAGATCAGCGTGTCCCTAAGCTGCTCATTGGAGTTGACGTTTCAACTGGCCTGGCGCGAAGCATTCTTTCCTCGTTATCGATAGTATTCCCTGTAGCGGAACACTCCGACAGTACAATTCCTGCGTGTGTCCCACTTGCCACGAACACCTCAGACTTCTATTTATTTTGTATACATACGTGGATTAGGACGACATCCATACAAAAAAGAATTACTCTTGATGGAAACAGGTAATAATTTTCACCGTTACCTCACGTCTGGCAGTAGCTGATGTGTTGTTGTTGTTGTTGTTGTGGTCTTCAGTCCTGAGACTGGTTTGATGCAGCTCTCCATGTTACCCTATCCTGTGCAAGCTTCTTCATCTCCCAGTACCTACTGCAGCCTACATCCTTCTGAATCTGCTTAGTGTATTCATCTATTGGTCTCCCTCTACGATTTTTACCTTCCACGCTGCCCTCCAATGCTAAATTTGTGATCCTTTGACGCCTCACAACATGTCCTACTAACCGGTCCCTTCTTCTAGTCAAGTTGTGCCACAAACTTCTCTTCTCCCCAATCCTATTCAACACCCCCTCATTAGTTATGTGATCTCGCATCTAATCTTCAGCATTCTTCTGTAGCACCACATTTCGAAAGCTTCTATTCTCTTCTTGTCCAAACTATTTATCGTCCATGTTTCACTTCCATACATGGCTACACTCCATACAAATACTTTCAGAAACGACTTCCTGACACTTAACTCTATACTCGATGTTAACAAATTTCTCTTCTTCAGAAACGCTTTCATTCCCATTGCCAGTCTACATTTTATATCCTCTCTACTTCGACCATCATCAGTTATTTTGCTCCCCAAATAGTAAACTCCTTTACTACTTTGTCTCATTTCCTAATCTAATACCCTCAACATCACCCGACTTAATTCGACTACATTCCATTATCCTCGTTTTGCTTTTGTTGATGTTCATCTTATATCCTCCTTTCAAGACACTGTCCATTCCATTCAACTGCTCTTCCAAGTCCTTTGCTGTCTCTTACAGAATTACAATGTCATCGGCGAACCTCAAACTTTTTATTTCTTCTCCATGGATTTTAATACCTACTCCGAATTTTTCTTTTGTTTCCTTTACTGCTTGCTCAATACACAGATTGAATAACATCGGGGATAGGCTACAACCCTGTCTCACTCCCTTCCCAGCCACTGCTTCCCCTTCATACCCCTTGACTCTTATAACTGCCATCTGGTTTCTGTACAAATTGTAAATAGCCTTTCGCTCCCTGTATTTTACCCCTGCCACCTTTAGAATTTGAAAGAGAGCTGATGTGCCCTTAGATAAAGTAGTACTGCATTTGTTACCATTCATTCCCCATTCTTAATTAATCTCGTTCCAAGTATCATTACACTTTATCGCGTTCTCCCCTCTTAATTATCAGAATGAATGCGTACAGAGGGGATCTCGGAAGAGCAGCGATGTTGCACTCTTCCGTCGCCTCCAGAGTTCCTGTTAAGTCTCACCAGCAGCAAGGGGTTCGGGAGAGCGCTGGAGCTGCGTAAGCTGACCTGCGGGAAGACGAGCCGCGCCAAGGCCAGCCGCGTCAGCTGCCTCTGTTTCTGCCTCTCTCCCAGGGGCTAAGCTCGCACACCTCCCTGCCGTCTCTACCCGCACCTGCCGCCCACTAGCTGAGCTCGGGTGCTTACCATTTCTGCATGCTCTTCCAGGCGTGCAGTCGCCTTCTTCATATTTGCTAAAAACGACTTTTACGATTGTCTTCGAGAAAACAATGGTCCTTTCTGTGTGAAATATTATTACGGATCTACTGTCTTCCCAGGAGACGCCACAACGATGATAAATACTGTTAAAATAGAGGTACCAGTAGAAAAAAGAAAACAAGTCCGTTGGTTAATTATACACGAGAAGAATATCAGGTGTACCATAAAACTAAGAAAATGGAACAAACATGCGAATGTTGTTACTAATTTCCTAAGTAGTCTGCGACGGACTCAGTGTGCTCTCAGAAACTGTCAGCGAAGACTACTTTTGCAATTTAGGGAAGTATCGGAAGCGAATTCCTTACAGACGAATGGAAAAACTGGTGGAAGCCGGCCTCGGGGAAGATCAGTTTGGATTCCGTAGAAATGTTGGAACACGTGAGGCAATACTGACCTTACGACTTATCTTAGAAGAAAGATTAAGGAAAGCCAAACCTACGTTTCTAGCATTTGTAGACTTAGAGGAAGCTTTTGACAATGTTGACTGGAATACTCTATTTCAAATTCTAAAGGTGGCAGGGGTAAAATACAGGGAGCGAAAGGAAATTTACTATTTGTACAGAAACCAGCATGGCAGTTATAAGAGTCGAGGGGCACGAAAGGGAAGCAGTGGTTGGGAAGGGAGTGAGACAGGGTTGTAGCCTATCCCCGATGTTATTCAATCTGTGTATTGAGCAAGCAGTAAAGGAAACAAAAGAAAAATTCGGAGTAGGTATTAAAATCCATGGAGAAGAAATAAAAAGTTTGAGGTTCGCCGATGACATTGTAATTCTATCAGAGACAGCAAAGGACTTGGAAGAGCAGTTGAACGGAATGGACAGTGTCTTGAAAGGAGGATATAAGATGAACATCAACAAAAGAAAAACAAGGATAATGGATGTGGTCGAATTAAGTCGGGTGATGCTGAGGGAATTAGATTAGGAAATGAGACACTTAAAGTAGTTAAGGAGTTTTGCTATTTGGGGAGCAAATAACTGATGATGGTCGAAGTAGAGGAGATATAAAATGTAGACTGGCAATGGGAATGAAAGCGTTTCTGAAGAAGAGAAACTTATTAACATCGAGTATATATTTAAGTGTCAGGAAGTCTTTTCTGAAAGTATTTGTATGGAGTGTAGCCATGTGTGGAAGTGAAACATGGACGATAAATAGTTTGGACAAGAAGAGAATAGAAGCTTTTGAAATGTGGTGCTACAGAAGAATGCTGAAGATTAGATGGTTAGATGACATAACTAATGATGAAGTTTTGAATAGAATGGGGGAGAAGAGGAGTATGTGGCACAACAAAAGAAGGGACCGGTTAGTAGGACATGTTGTGAGGCGTCAAGGGATCACAAATTTAGCATTGAAGGGCAGCGTGGAGGGAAAAAATCGTAGAGGGAGACCAAGAGATGAATTCACTAAGCAGATTCAGAAGGAGGTGGGTAGCAGTAAGTACTGGGAGATGAAGAAGCTTGCACCGGATTGGGTAGCATGGAGAGCTGCATCAAACCAGTCTCAGGACTGAAGACCACAACAACAACATCGGAAGCACACGTCTCTAAAAATCTGTAAATCTGTGATACAGATTTGTACAGCGTTGGTTATGTACCTAACTGTGGACGGAACTTGTAACACCAGATCCACTCCGCGATGGTGATGACTTATACAAAAAATCAATGCCAGCCATGGTTTTAAATCTCCAGCAGTTTCCGCCTGTGTTGCCCCGTCTCTCCCTCACCGGTCGTCAATTAATTAGTGTGGCTCATCTTGGACACACAACTTCCATTCATCCAAATCTTTGTGAATGATTATGTTAACACTTTCCTCGCTGCACCCCAGTTCCTCAGATCCTAATCGCATTGATAGTCGTCCATATGTTCTCAACGTTTTGTATTTCCTCAATTTTGTTTGTCATCGTGTGTTGCACTTGCTCGATGCTGTGTATCGTTACGCATTTTGATAGTTGATCTCACCATGCGAATCATCGACGCAAAATTTTCTTTCTGTTGCTGGTGCGTAACTACATTTCCTGGTCCCGGAGCGTGCTCCCTACACTTATACCAAAATCGCATGTATCTATATCGCCGTTTAAACTATAACGTGATGACTTTGCGTAGATCTTTTGGACTTCATGAAACACCCGCCTTGTTAGGGAATTTTCTGATAACATGTGCCTCAATGCAGTCCATAATGTCTCTGTTCGCCCCCTTGCGTGTCATCGTCGGTTCATAGGCATCTCTGAAACGATATTCGAACTTTTACAGCATATTTACATCTGAAAGTTCTTTTCCCAAGTGTAGCAACTGAACAAATGACTGGGGTGCTCGAGTGGACTAAGATAACGGATTACACATGAAAGTGCTTCTCTTTCAATTAATTCGGTGTCGTGCACAATCGAGCCGTGATCTAGAATAGATCGCGAAAGATTTCATCAAACTGATCTCTTTGTCAGTTCAGATGACATTACCACCGACTGTCAACACAGCCCATTGATGTTTCCATTGGACTTCATATTATTTCGATTTATAATTTTATGTTGCTACCATAATCACAATCTTACTGTAAATATTATATTTCGATTTATAATTTCATCTTGCTACCATAATTACAGTCTTACTGTAAATATTATATTTCGATTTATAATTTTATCTTGCTACCATAATCACAGTCTTACTGTAAATACTCTCCATCCTCATGACGTCCATTATCTTACAATATCAAGTTAAAGACACCTGCACACAGTCTATAAGAGAGTAATTTTTCATGAAGGTTTGGAAATGTATTTATCAAAAACAAAAAATACCCGTTTAACTGAAGAGTGGTAATGAAACACGTTAAAAGTGCCAGATCTGATATTTCTCAGTTGATTGAACAAACAATTTATTTCTGTTCGTACGCAACTAACTTGTATCCAATGAATTGAGAAGATATTGTGATACCACAGAATTATGCTGCTCACCGCATAAGCGCAGAAAATAACGAGACATATTACAAAATCTATAATTTATTAAAAACATTGTAAGTGCCATACCAGGAATCTGACTAGTTGTAATTAGCAGTAAGAAAGTTTTTTTTCAACCTGATTCTTGCAAAGTAGAAAACACCAACCAGCCATTGTTAATGACTTTATTTATTTACACAAACAGCGCTTACCGGTTTCGATCCGACGGGTTCATCTTTATATGGCTGTTCACGCTTATAGTTGGGGGGGTTGGGTTGTTTGGGGAAGGAGACCAGACAGCGAGGTCATCGGTCTCTTTTTGGATTAGGGAAGGACGGGGAAGGAAGTCAGCCGTGCCCTTTCGAAGGAGCCATCCCGGCATTTGCCTGGAGCGATTTAGTGAAATCACGGAAAACCTAAATCAGGATGGCCGGACGCGGGATTGAACCGTCGTCCTCCCGAATGCACGCTTATAGTACATTGGTTATTGTTTACATTAGTTGTTGAATGTTTTTATTCAAAAAATTAATGTAAACAACAACAGATGTGTTATAAATGTGAACAGCCATCCGAACATGTACCTCTCGGTTCGAAACCGGTAACGACGCTATTTGTTTGAATAAACGACGTTATTAACAGTGCTGTTTTAGTCTTTGTACCTGTAAGAATCAACTTGTATCTTGTGCACAGCCAAGGTCTAAAAAATGTCAGTTTTCGACAAAATATCAGGAAGCTGATTTTGTTCCAAATGCCCTTAATACCGAAGGACAATGCAAGTATAAAAACACGGCATTCGGTTTTTAACACGTACAATATAATCAACAATATCCAGTTCTCATATCTCTTAAATTTTGGAACTCCAGAAGGAAGCACAGCTTGGCACAACGTCCAGGTTCCATCTACTAATGAATGTTTGGAAGACTTTCCTCATGGTCTGGGATCTGGATCAAGTCCTGGGACATGCAATAGAGTACCGAGAAGACAATAGCATTGAAAACACTTTTTGTGGAAATTAAAGTTTGGAACATCTCCCATTTTCGCTCTTCAATTGTCATATAAGATGCTACGTTAACTGTACGTATTTTCATAAAGAGAAGCAGCAGGTTTTTGCAGATGAAGCGAAATCAGTGGTACATGATATTCCATTAGGTCTGTATAGGTAATAAGGTATTTGATTCACTACATAGAGATTACCGTTACCGCTTCAGAAGAAAGAGAGAATAAATTGATAGTAGCTTCACCTAAAGAACGCTGGAAGTTGCTGCAATTCGTGAGAGTATCAGAGTACTGCAAGGAATACCGCGTCACATTAAGTAAACTTCCCAACAAAAATTCGAACCAATTTAATTTGAATTTGCATGTGATGTGTCCAACATATTATTGTTTAAATGAGCTTGTGATAAAACGTATTGGATAGGGAATAGTAAGCAAACATGCAATAGGTAGAAATTTAATTTTATAGAAATTCTTGAACGAGATCTAAAGCATTTTTCAAGTTATCTCCTGACATTTCTTTTCATTGTTACTTTATTTAAGAGATACATTGAGTGATAAGAACTTACGTTCCGATAACATATTACATCTTACATGACGCGCCTAAATATGGCTTTCGTTAGCAAATCGTTTATGCTGCCGGCAATGTCTTGTTGCATAAGCTGTGTTTTTAAAACTTATGAATACATTTGAGAAGTAACAATCCACCAGCCCGTAAATCTTATACACAAAAAGTTCCATAATGTACTGAAACACATTCGACTCAGCTTGTGTACTAGACATCGATTCGACACAGGGACACATCTCGCCCTCTGCATGTTGCGATGCCTTGCCCACAAGATTTACAGTAACACTGCAGTCAGGTAACATAGCCATTGCCTTTGTCAGAGCGACAAGTTGTGAAGTATCTTTGACGTCTTGCAGGTGAAGAGCTCCTGTATTAATACCGTGTAGAGAAAAGTGATATATGACTGGAGTTTACGGCGCATTCATCTTGTGGTGGTGAAGTGGTAGCTGCAGCCAAAGTTGCGGTGAGCTCTTAACTCAGTCTTACGACTGCTTCCGGCGATTGACCCTATTTGGTGCTCTCCAGATCGTGAAAGGAGCTGAATGCGGCTCCCATGCAAATTACTCTTGTTAAACTCGAAGGCGCTGCCTTTTGTGCACGGTGTAGTGACGCGGGGGCGGAGATATCCCAGCGTTTGCAGAAAGTGGAGAGTCCAGCGCGTGCAGTCGCCTTCCCTTAATGAGGCGTTCGGCATCACGGTGCTGCTACAAGCCTAGCTACGCGGCTCCGGGTTCCCCAGGTTCTGTCGTGTTCCTCTGTGCAGGCTGGACGAGTCGGGAAGGCGACGACTCTCATTAGGAGCTGTCGACTAGAGATTTACAGTACAAACGCTACCACTCCTACTGGTCAAGCACGCCGTAGGTCCCCATTAATCGCTGAAAGCTTGTAATTATCTTTCCGTGTTTGCTAGTCTTTCATTATTGAAGTTGCTGGTTTCACAGCAGCCGATGGTACGACAACACTCCCCCTTACTTGGGAATCTGCCACTGCTTTCTCTCTCTTTCCTATCGTTTACCCTGACGTATGCGGTACGCTGTTTATACTGTAATATTTTAAGTAACTGACTCCTCCATTCTCAGCCTGCTGGAAAACGCCCAAGTGGACGTCCGTGGACACGATGGAAAGACCGAGTAGTAACAGTCGTTAAACAAATGGAGCCGACAGCGATGGAAGCTGAAGCTAGAGACCGCCAATCATGGGCTACCATATGCAACAGATATCCCCAGAGGGGATGCAACGTCTACTGATTAGGTGCTCTCATATTGCTTAGTTCCTTGCCAATTTGACTCGCTTTGGTAATCGCTGTAGGGACATCGCACACCCTATCAACCAGTAAAGTTTTATTTCGTTTCCTCCACCGCTTCTGTGTACTTCATTTACTATGGCAAGCAGCGTAGTGTCTTCATTGTTAAAGTAGTTAACGGATCTCTTTTCGCAGTTATTTAGACTAAAGCTATACGGACTCCTTCATCCGTATGTCACTGCTATTTAAGAGCAGTGAGTAGAGGTATTGTATCTCTCCCATTTTCTGAAGCGAAACCGCCAGTGCGATAACCAGTGTATTCTGTCTCATCTCTTGTGTCGAATAAAATAATAACTAGGCTAATCAATAAAAAACTGAACTACTTACGTAATTTCAGATCACAAAGAACTGGAATGGTATATATTTCTGTACGCTCTGTTTAAAGAACTATGAAAAGAAAAGCTTTCTTTCATTCGTTTTCATAGCGACGTGGATATTGACCTACCTTCGACGGTAGAGTCTGAAAGACGAGCACATTCCAATTACGCCCACAGGCTGCCTTTCTAATCCTGCTGCGAGGATACTCCGGTGACTATTATTAGATGGGGAATGCCGACAGCAAAACGCATTTACTGAGATACCCATAGAGATTGCCATCAGATAGCGGTCGCGGTTTCGATAAAAACTGTGGTTACGGGAGCAACGATTCATCCGCCTGAAACGATAGGCGTCTCTTTAGTAGCTAACCAGTAGTAAAGCGGGGCGAACGTCGCTTCACCAGGGGATAGTAGGCCAGATATCTCGTCAGGTACGCTTGCTTGCGCATTATGTGTAACAGGGCTGAATAACCACCTAGAGAATAGCGTGAATACGACTTTCAAAATCGAAAACTGAAATAATGCCAAGTGCGCTGAGAGAGCACAAAAAAATCGGGGCGTAAAAGAGAATCTGGGGGCTAACGGATAAATTTTGTTGGTTACACGTTTATTTCCAATTATTTACTGATCGGAAATTCACGCAGAGTTCGTCCAATTAGAAAATAATATTACTGTTTAGAGCCCCGTAGAAAATTAAGTTACAAGAAATCAAGTTAAAATGAAAATGCAGAATAAGGGATCATAAGGTGGTTCATTTTGATTCATATAGTTTTGCACAGTTGTTTTGTGATTTGATGTTTCATTTGCGTTGTTCGAAATGGAATTCAGACCCAGAGAAGAAGGAACACAGTGTAATTTCAAAACGATCAGTAAATGTCAAGGTCGCCAGAGATGAAAAACAAACTCGGAATGCCCAACTGTCGGTAAAGAAATCGGCCATCCCTTCTGAAGGAATAATAACGGCAGGTCATATTTAGGATAACAAGTAAATGGCCAGTTATTGATAAATAAATCGACCATTTCTTTTTTTGCCCCGCCTCGCCCCGGCCCGGAGCGAGTATACCTCACGGCAGAGTATATTTTAAAAAAATATCTGAAAATCTAAATAAGGATGTCTGGAAAGTGGTTTGAATCACGATCCCATCGCATACGAGTTCAATGTCTTTACACACGTAAAATAGAAATGTCGACGCAGATGGATTGTTTGTCCATCTTCCTCTACACGAGATGATCGCTTAGATGGTTAACGTATTTTCCATCAAAGTAGGATAAGCATACAAAGAATCTCTGGCTTTTCAGAAAATAGTGGTAAAGTAGAAGTTGAAACAACATATCGCGGGGGCAGTCCGAGGATTCCTTAGATAAACTTCCTCCTCAGGTTTTCTTACTGTTCTCAGATCTATGCTGTGAAGACTGGCTACCATTCGCTTCAATTGAAAGTGACGTCTTTTGTGACCAGTGGCGGCGTCCGGCGTCTGGTCCCCGCCGCCTCTCGTTCTTCCGGCTGGCGACGACGCATCCGTTTTAAGCAGTGCATCCGGGTCGCGTGGTGTCGATGACCGCATCATCTGCGCACCCGACCCAGTTTTCGCGCCTGCTGCCCCGCCTCGCCCCGCCCGGAGCGAGCATACGCCACGGTCGTGGGCGGCTAGCGAGCCGTCTCGTTGGGCGAATGCCGCGTCTCTGGCGCTTCCCTTCATATCACTGCGTTCGTTTCCTTCCCTGCAACATTTAGTAGATTTGTAGCGCTGTACTCAGTCTGATAGCCGTGCTTGAGAAAGGGAATAGATAGTAAATGGCGGATCGTTGGTCCCACTCCCGTTGAGGACTTACATTAAATAATTTCATCTATATATTTCTTCATGGTCCTCTATTTTTTCCAGAGAGAATCTTGTAGTTTACACTGTATCAGCAGGAAATAGCCATCATGCAGCTGCACTTATTTATTTGTTCATACCCAACTAGTGTAAAGAGCACATATATATATATATATATATATATATATTAAAAAAGAATCACCCCGGTTCCCAGGACTCCTGAAGATAGATGTTGACTGTGGAAATTGTGTCACAGACACAATCCCTTTGACTGTTCAGAGATGTGACTAAACAAGCCCAAAGATATAAAGAACCATGCATGAGCAGCGCCTATTAACGGAGGGGGTCCGACAGCCGATCAGTTCCAGTCATTCCACCAGGAAGGAGGTACACGGCTCGTGTTGTCTGTAGCTCAACCATGTCTAGACGGTCAATACCGCGGTTCGATCGCGTCCGCTTTGTTACTTTGTGCCAGGAAGGGCTCTCAACAAGGGAAGTGTCCAGGCGTCTCGGAGTGAACCAAAGCGATGTTGTTCAGACATGGAGGAGATAAAGAGAGACAGGAACTCTCCATGACATGCCTCGATCAAGCTGCTCAAGGGCTACTACTGTAGTGATGACCGCTGCTTACGGATTATGGCTCGGAAGATTGTTCAAATGGCTCTGAGCACTATGGGACTTAACATCTATGGTCATCAGTCCCCTAGAACTTAGAACTACTTAAACCTAACTAACCTAAGGACAGCACACAACACCCAGTCATCACGAGGCAGGGAAAATCCCTGACTCCGCCGGGAATCGAACCCGGGAACCCGGGCGTGAGAAGCGAGAACGCTACCGCACGACCACGAGCTGCGGACGGCTCGGAAGAACCCTGACAGCAAGGCCACCATGTTGAATAATGCTTTTCGTGCAGCCACAGGACGTCGTGTTACGACTCAAACTGTGCGCAATAGGCTGCATGATGCGCAACTTCACTCCCGACGTCCATGGCGAGGTCCATCTTGCAATCACGACACCATGCAGCGCGGTACAGATTGGGCTAACAACATGTCGTATGGATCGTTCAGGACTGGCATCACGTTCTCTTCACTGATGAGTGCGCATATGCCTTCAACCAGACAATCGTCAGAGACGTGTTTGGAGGCAACCCGACGAGGCCGAATGTCTTAGACACACTGTCCAGCGAGTGCAGTAAGGTGGAGGTTCCCCTCTGTTTTGGGGTGGCATTATGTGAGGCCGACGTACGCCGCTGGTGGTCATGGAAGTCGCCGTAACGGCTGTACGATACGTGAATGCCATCCTCCGACTGATAGTGCAACCATATCGGCAACATATTGGCAAGGCATTCGTCTTCGTGGACGACAATTCGCGCCTCCCATCGTACACATCTTGTGAATGACTTCCTTCAGGATAACGACATCGCTCGACTAGAGTGACCAGCATGTTCTCCAGACATGAACTCTGTCGAACATGCCTGGGATAGGGCTGTTCATGGACGACGTGACTCACCGGCAACATATTGGCAAGGCATTCGTCTTCGTGGACGACAATTCGCGCCTCCTATCGTACACATCTTGTGAATGACTTCCTTCAGGATAACGACATCGCTCGACTAGAGTGACCAGCATGTTCTCCAGACATGAACTCTGTCGAACATGCCTGGGATAGGGCTGTTCATGGACGACGTGACTCACCAACCACTCTGGGCCAACAGTGCCTTGATGAACTTGTGGATAGTATGCCACGACGAATACAGGCTTGCATCAGAGGGGGGATTATTTATGTAATTTTTGACTTATACAATTGGTAGTATTGTCCAATAAATAAATTAAAATAATTCCCAGAAATAAATGAGAATAATCCCAACGCCCCCCCCCCCCCCCTCCTATCCCTCCCACCACTACCGACCAACGTTTTCAGGGAATTATCCTTTGTTATCGGCGGAATGCTGGAAATGGAAATCACCTTCCAAATATTCCAAGTTGGGATTTCCTCTGGTCCACTCCCAGCCAGCTGGTACATTTGACAGAAAAGAACAGCGAATCTTTACTTGACAGGATATCATTTACTGAGACGAGAGAGTATTGGAGGTGGATGGCTAGGGAAAAGGATGCACACAACCAAGGTTCCAACAATTTATTTTTAAAAAACAGTAAACTTTTCATGTATTCTTTTTCTACGGGATTTAACATAGCAACCTTATCACTTCCAGGTATATATTACATTAACAAGACACCTTATTATCACAATTTTAACAGAATTAAATCTAAAAAGACAAGGAACTGTGCAAAAATATAACCTGTTACGTTAACAAATGGGATACAATAATCAGCAGTTTACCAGAAATTATTATTATTATTATTATCATCCAGATACAAGCAATACAATCAAAATATTATTTATGGCCGGCCGGAGTGGCCGAGAGGTTCTAGGCGCTACAGTCTGGAACCGCGCTACCGCTACGCTCGCAGGTTCGAATCCTGCCTCGGGCATGGATGTGTGTGATGTTCTTAGGTTAGTTAGGTTTAAGTAGTTCTAAGTTCTAGGGGACTGATGACCTCAGAAGTTAAGTCCCATAGTGCTCAGAGCCATTTTGAACCGTTTTTTTTATTATTATTTATGCTGATCAGTGTCTTTAAAGCACCTTTTAATTAAAACTCGAAGCCTCCAAAAGGAATCAAATATTACGATAGTTAGAGTACAATACATGAAAGGGTTAATCACATCAGTAAAAAATCTGTAGGATCTCCCTCTTAGCCGGCTGAAGTGGCCGTGCGGTTCTAGGCGCTGCAGTCTGGAACCACGAGACCGCTACGGTCGCAGGTTCGAATCCTGCCTCGGGCATGGATGTGTGTGATGTCCTTAGGTTAGTTAGATTTAATTAGTTCTAAGTTCTAGGGGAGTAATGACCTCAGAAATTGAGTCCCATAGTGCTCAGAGCCATATCTCCCTCTTATTGAAATTACTCCGAATTATCTCGGAAACTTTGCAGGTCGAGATCTATTACTTTCGGTTCTCCACACCAAGAAGAAGTTGATTCCCTGACCATGCCCTTTATAGACATGGACAAGACAGTTTTCTTTCTTAACTATAGAGTGTTCCTTGAAACTTGAGATCTTTAGGGATCAATTTAAATTATTGGTATACGCACACCAACAACACAATTTCGCGGCCAGTACTCTCAAACAAGATACCATACCCCACTAATTTGTCGTCATTGCAGGAGTAAATCCAGGAAGATAGTCATGTAACAATCATATGCAATAGGTAATTCCTCTATTCTAATAAGGCGGCATCCATATAGGAAGAATTCACAACTTGGACTGCCCTAGATACACCAATAAAATGCCACCATTGCTAACATACAGTACATTCCATGAAAATCCGGAGTCACGTTGAGTCCACTTCACTATAACACGCGTCGGTATGGAGCGAACCAATGATTATATATTCACATCCATCACGCGACGCTGAACACGTCAGTCATGCTCGACGGAGACTCCTGAGGCTCTGCTCAAGGGCAAACACGCTTAGCACTCACGCCATCACATGTGTCTGTCATACTGCTTCCACCCGGAAGAACTCACACTACCTCCTGTACAGTTGAAGCGTCCCCTTAGAAAAATTAATGAATGACTGTGCTGATAAACCTCTTACGTTATTTGAATTTCAAACAGCTGAGCAGCACTGAACGTACTCAGACATTGCTCTCTTTACTTATTTTGATCAACACTAAACTGACACACAATATTTTTAGCGCAACACAATCTGACTTTTAATAATCCCTACAAAAGAATGGCCCTGACTAACAATAACCTATACCTTTCATGAATCACTTACTTCGCAAAAATCTTCGTTACTCAAACTACTGCAATACAGCGAGCGCCAATACTGCCAGCTAAATAAAAGATTCTAACTACTGAAGTCACTAACTACTGATAGACATAGTTAGCAAATGAAAGATTTTGATAAAGAACAAACAATGTATTTACCTTAATAGTGTTCAAAGGTCATAATATATATCTCTGTTCAGCCGCAGCAGTCCAGAGCGTTAACTGTGCCTTCCTATTGCTCATTAAGTCGCCGCTTTTCTGCTCATTCCAGACACACGTCCCCTCCGTCACATGAGCCACTCCGCATCTGTGCTTCAGTGATCGCTTTCAACGATGCTGCCAAATTTTTTCACAAGAGAGAGAGAGAGAGAGAGAGAGAGAGAGAGAGAGAGATATGCCCCCATTATCAAGGGCTCAACCACAAGCTGTCATCGCACTGTCTGGTGCACACATGTCAGACGGCATTTGACATGTATCTTCTGATTACTACATCTCTGTGTGTGCCGTCTTATCTTTTATAGAAACTGGGAATTGAACGTCTGTCCTCCTGAATTTGAATCCTGAATCTTAACCATTACGCCAAACGCTCGGTCGCACGTATACGACTCAAAAAACTTGATGCCTGTTTCAGTTTCAGCTTCAAAACAGACAAAATGCACCAACAGAAAGTGTTTCGCCGGCTGTGGTGGCCGTCTGTAACCGCGCCACCGCAACGGTCGCAGGTTCGAATCTTGCCTCGGGCATGGATGTGTGTGATGTCCTTAGGTTAGTTAGGTTTAAGCAGTTCTAAGTTATAGGGGACTGATGACCCTAGAAGTTAAGTCCCATAGTGCTGAGAGCCATTTGAACCGTTTGTAGAAAGTGTTTCTGTATGTAAGTTTAGAGCGTAGAAGTGTAGCCGAAGATTCAGTTATTTCCTTTACGCTTAGTGTATGAAATAATCAGTTTTAATTCCGACCGAAACGTTTGATCCTGCCATTTACATTGTGTCATCTTGTAAATATTGGTGTTCTTAAGCCACACAGTTTGGTTACTTTTGGTCTGCAGAGTTCAGAAGGCTGTTTGTTGTCGGAAGGGGCGTGGTTTGCTTTTGGTTTCTACTTTCCCTAATCAACCTGATTAAAACGGGTGTCCAGATTTGCACCTGAACCAGAAAAATAACGGTACTGGTAATTTCTATATAACAGTTCATCCTGTTGGCCCACTTGAAACAAATACAAAATAAAGAGACGCTAACCATTTGCGACAATGTTAGCTCCGAAACTTCATATTCATGCAGCCGGGGAAAGTAACCTCAGTTTGAAATTTGAGTTCAACACATGAACTGCATCGAAATCTAATATTGTTTCAGAAGTTTTCCAAGCTCTGGTGAAATCAGTTGGAAACTGCACTAGACTAGGTTCATAACCACTTAGCCGGCCGGAGTGGCCGAGCGGTTCTAGGCGCTGCAGACTGGAACCGTGCGACCGCTACAGTCGCAAATTGGTTCAAATGGCTCTGAGCACTATGGGACTTAACTTCTGAGGTCATCAGTCCCCTAGAACTTAGAAATAATTAAACCTAACTAACCTAAGTACATCACACACAGCCATGCCCGAGGCCGGATTCGAACCTGCGACCGCAGCGCTCGCGCGTTTCCAGACTGAAGCGCCTAGAAGCTCTCGGCCACTCCGGTCGGCTGCTACGGTCGCAGGTTCGAATCCTGCCTCGGGCATGGATGTGTGGGATGTCCTTAGGTTGGTTAGGTTTAAATAGTTCTAAGTTCTAGGGGATTGATGACCACAGCAGTTAAGTCCCATAGTGCTCAGAGCCATTTTTGAACCATAACCACTTAACGTTTCTTTCTCTGTAAAGCAAATTCTTATTTTCGTGCTTTGCAGACAATAGTCCCAGAATACGCGAATACGTGATTGTTTCTCAACACGGTATGTGGTATATGGAAAGCGCCGACAGAATAAGACATTTCCAATTACGTCAGTCAAATCCAATCGCTGTTGGTGTGTACGAATGTGTGTCTGTGTGTTTGACAGGGGATGGAGGTGAGTCTTGTTTTGTCAAAAAACGTTTAATTAGATTTTTAGTTTCTTTTTTGTTTGCCCTCAGCTTCCAAACTCTAGAGAAGAGTGGTTGGATGTCGTTCGATATTTTGAAGTGTTGTGCAGTTTCTGTTTGGGAGCTCTGGGCAGCAAACACATGGTTCTGCAACAGCCATACAATTGTGGAAGTAGTTATTTCAATGATAAGCACGATTTCATTGATCTTATCTTTGCTTTCTTCGGCGCATGCAACTTAAGAAACAAACCGCAGTATCACTCTTCTTCAACACGTATTCGTCGGAACCATAAACTAAAGTTTTCTATTTTGTTCCTGTTTTTCTTTATTGTTTCTAAGTTGCGCTTCTTCGTGAATAACTGTAGACAGATATTTAGTTTCTATGTCTTTATAATCCGCGGAATTAACGAGCCACAAATACTTTTCAAATCCCATGTGCTCCTCGTTAGAGCATTCGATCAAAGAATGCATGCGAAAAACAGAATCTTTTAACTGTGAGAATTAGTAGAACAAGGGCACAAACGGTAAGAACCGCTGAGAGGCGCACGACTGTTGCACGCCTACCCGTCTGCGATGGGGTGAATCCTGCTGTGGCAATGGTCAATTCTCACAAAGCAGAGGCGTGCGTAACTCTGCACCGTTGCATGCGTCCTCTTGCCACTTCGTGCAACGGCTCTATCAACCTGGCGCACATGGAAAGTTAAACATGTGCAAACCCACCTTTACTCAGACTACTATCCGAGCGACGAGACGCAGTTGTTATCTCTTTAGAGTCGTAATTGGGGAAGGTGGTTTAAAATCCTGATCCGACCATCCAGATTTCAATTTGTCGTTTGGAACACGTCGAACGTGACCCCACATCTGAGCAAGTGCAGCGAGACAATGCGCGCCGCTCCGGACACGTAAGCTGGTGGCGGCATGCAGCAATCGAGTTCATTGAAAACATTAGGCACAACGAGTCCGCTTGGCGCGGCTATTGAGCGGGTCCAGCTGGGCGGTGCAGGTTCGCTGACAGTGGCAGATGCTCGCCCTATAAACAGACGCCCGGTTTCTTTCCGCCCAACACGTGCGCACCAGGACAGCAAAACAGCCCCCAGCAACGCCGCTGCATATGCCGACGCCGACAGAAAAGCGTCGCCACAAAGTGTTTCCTCGCGGGAGAAAAGCGCAGTTCCACCAGCGGGTTGTGTGTTGGGAGGTAGCTGTTCTCAACTAGAGTATTCTCTCGAGGCTCCTCCAACTAAAAACAAGTTGAGACTAGCTTCCGCGTGTTTCATAAATTAGATAATGACCTGTAATGGGCTATAATTGCAAGCAGCACTTTTTATGAACCGAGCGATGTGGTGTAATGATTAAGGTAGTGGAACTCATTTCGGGAGGAGAATGTTTGAATTCTTCGTCCGTCAATCCGCTTCTGGACTTCTCGTTATTACATTTTTCATACGAATAACGGGCTGATTCAGTCTGGACAGACCACAATTCTTTCCTTCTCTTAACAGTCTCACAATTAACCAGACGATAAGCTTTAACCTTCCTGTCTTTCTTCATTCTTCTCGTAATATGAAAAGTACTGAAGAGGAGCAGAAGAAGAAGAAGAAGAAAGTGAAAGTTCGATGTGGGGATGATGTATTAAGTATAACGTCTCTTCGCCGTCAAGCTGGCTAAGGCGGTGAACCGTCTCAGCTGGGCTAGGATGGAGAAGTCAATTGACCGTGGCCTTATTTAAGGAACCATTGTAGCCCTCGCTAAAGTAATTTTACAAAAACCATGGAAAAAGTGAACTGGAATAGGCTGGTCGGACATTTGGACCCTGCTTTTCCTGATGCGTCTTGTCACGGTCCGCGCTGCTCTCCCCGTCGGAGGCTCGAGTCCTCCCTCGGGCGTGGGTGTGTTTGTCGTCCTTAGCGTAAGTTAGTTTAAGTTAAATTAAATTGTGTGCAAGTTTAGGGACCGATGACCTCAGAAGTTTGGTCCCATAAGACCTTACCACAAATTCCCAATTTTCCTGAAAGTGAGACCACAGTCGTAGCTAATGCTCCACATAATCTGGTTTTGGAACAAGAAATTACAATAACAAACAAAATAGTAGGCAGACAGACTGTGCTACTACATCATGGCGAGCACTGACGTAACTTTTTACAATATTTGGCAGTAGCATGACTTCACGTGTTGGGTTTTCACATTGACAAGAAAAAGTTACTCTTTTCTGAACGTCTCCTAAAAAACAGAACGTCGATGTTTTTACCCATAAATAATGTCCAAATATTCACCATCACCAGTGAGTTGTGTCTAAGAGTATCAAAGAATGTAGTGTCAACATTTTTCAGCGCCTGTTAGTAAAGCTGTAAAACTTCCCCCCGCAGTACGGTTGAAGTGGCAGAACAGGAATCACGATCTGTCAGATCACCTCTACACCCTTGATGAAGTAACATAATTAGGCACTACGAGAGGATAATGGTAGCAATGCTGTGCACGTAGCAAGGGCCACGTATGGTTCTTAAACGACGAACCCATGACAGCTGTATGCGTTTGTTAAAAGAGTAGTCTGTCATTTCGAGCATCGTACCGGGACGTACCACGTTGAATTTTTTTTTCAATAATCAATAAGTAGTGTTGATAGCACAGTTATCAACGCAACGAATAGCTGTTACAGTCAGATGTTTCTGAGACGTTATCCTATCCAACAACTGTACAGGTTATCAGAGCCTCTACCAATTTCCGTACTGAAATCGTTGGCTAGTATTCAGCTCTGATACCTATTAATGACTGTGGTAAGATTTTGTCAGTAACCTAACCTCTCCATTCCCCTACACTGCTCGGTTAGTTCATAAATAATATTACCGCCTGACAGGCACTGAATTCGCCCGTGCTCGACCCTTAACTGTGTGGACAGTCGCGTTCACCTTCAGCTGACTCGAAAAGTATCGCACTGCCGCTGTGTTTATTACACCTTGCATTTTGTTTGGAAGTAATTTTAATGTTTACATGTAAAAACACAGATTTAAATTAAAAAATAAAATTAACGGCTTTCTTCCAGTACGTCCAACGGTCTAATATTCCGTTGACAGTTAATCTCAGTATTGACATAGTGAGATGATGTGCAGAAAAGTTTACCTCCGGCCTTACTGAAACACCTATCTTCCACGTTTCCGAGATATGTATAGAAAACAGAATCCTGAAAGGTTGCATCAGGTTTTTGCAGCCTGCTACTCCAGCTATGATGCCAGTGTCTTAGCCTCTGCGACACCTCAGCCAGTTTCCATTCATTGTAGACAGTGCAGTGCGAATGTAGTTCCCTTAAATATCTTGTTTTCGGATGGTAATTTTTTCCATTATAAATTGAGCAAAAGAGAACTGGCTGCCCATCTGCTTGCAATGTAACCACCACTGTGTTTCGATCTCACAGCAAGGAGAGCGAAGCGTAATAGGCGGCTTGGCTGCTGTTTGCTTCCATCCTGCCTCCAGGCTCCAGCATGAGGTAATGGCTGCCCAAGTAGGGTCCTGCCTGGAAGCGAAGCCCTGAGTCACAGCGCGAGCATTTCCTGGTGACGCGGCGTGACGGCACCGCTGCACTTATGTCGCGGGGCTCCTTAGCAGCATCCCTGCCGGTTAAACAGCGTGTTTACCATCAACTGTAATTGTTAGAGGCTCGCTCGGAGGCATCCACCTCATCCTGCAGCACTGGACGTAGGTTTGCTCTCGCTTCCGCTCGAAGCACACCTTCCTGTTTACACTTCTGTCCGCCACGCCTACGGCTATGCCTCCGGCAGTAGTGACTCATCCGGACTACATATAACTTACTTCGCATATTCGTTTGCGAGCGCCACAGTCGTGAAGTAATCTATGTGGAAGTTGTGTATTTGCGGAGGACTGTGGCAGATTTAAAGACTGCGCTGTTTCGTGGTACTTGCAGAGGGAGCTCAACGGTTGCACTATGTTGCGCAGTATGTGCCAGCACTGCCGGCAACTTGCAAACATTGCACTGATAGCAGATTTTATCTCTTTATCATTAAGATATGCATAGCCTCTGATTACGCAAAAACATTACTCTAAAACTAACAACATCGCATACGTAACTATGGACCAGCAACGTATTTTACTTGGGAGTTATGTCATTCTGTTGAAATAAAATACGAGAGCCGGCGTATCGTGTGACTGTCTTCTTCAATACTTCGATACTGCCGGTTCCTGGAGGGTCAGTTTTATATACGTACTGTGTTATCGTAAGTACCGTTGGTGTTTCAGATGACGACTGTGCGGAAGCTACAAGATGTAAAGAAATATGGCACATATCAGAGTGTAGACCGCTCTCAAAGTTTCGATTAGTAATATGCCCGGTGACGTCGTGGCGCCACGGAGCAGGCATTTCAGAACGTGAAGACCAATCATCTACTAAGTACTGTCGCATCGAATTAGTTCGCGCCTGCAGATAGGCTCCCCAATGGAAAGGTTTCCAAAGCTGGTTGCTGTCGTGCCTTCCCGGGGATTAAATGTCAGAGACTTCAGCGAATGGCACGCACGTATTGACGTTTGCCACATGTAAAACGGTACCCATGCTGAGAATCCGTAATGAGGTTTTAAAACTTTGAGAGGTGCCCTATCCACTGATACGTGTTTATTTTCTGTTTGTAGTTTTCGCGCAGTCGCCTTCTGAAACTCCAGAGGTACTAATGAAGAACCCTGTATTTCCATCTATGACAACTCTCTGAAGCACGCCTGTACGTTCGTGTTTCATCTTTGCCAATAACAAATGTGAAATCCCTTCCCAGGATATTTTAATAGCTTACAGAAATGGCCCGTGCAATTAATTACAGGTTCAGAAACGCAAGAAAAATGTTTTTGGTTACATTAGACGTAGGACATGAAATAGTGAAACTTTTAACATTAAGGTTTGTCCTCTTGGTCTTCATGAATGTAAAGACACTAAACATTGTGTCACTGGAAGTTAATCCTTTCCATAAACTAACAAAATAAAGAACCAGTTAAGTGATTTATTCAAACTTAAAGTGACTTATACAAAGTCTAATGAATTTATAAAATCCTTCACAGATTTGATAGTTCAAAGAACTTAGAGCTGATCGGAATGATAAGTAATTAACAGTTTTGAGTTCTTCGTGTAGTTTTTCTCCCTTTGACATTTTATCTTTTACACAGTCCAGTAAAAATGCAGGATGTCACATTCAGCTGTAAAATACTCGGAATTTGTAGACGGTATTAACTTTAACAGGCGGAGCGCTTTGTTGGTAACCTTGTGGACTAGTCTTAATATATTAATGATGATAGTTTCCTTACGCTTAAGATCAGAGCTTGATAATTGTATATTGAATAATGAACACGAGCTTGAATATCCCTTGACTGGTATCACGTTTCCTCTGTAAATATGATATTGTCACTCGACCAGTAAATATTCCTCCGCTTTATCAAGCAGTACCTGATCGCTTACAATGATTTGCGTTTTTCCTGTCAAAATGATTCGTTGTCCACATTCTGGGCATTTTCCATTCAAAGGGATGATTTAATACTGATCTTACTCTCAACATGGAACCTTGAATATAGAAGTTTCTGTTTCACGGGGAGAGATATGATTGCCAGTTCTGCGTGCATAATTTAAGTCTGTGTCATTCTATTACATAGCTTCCACAGATGCACAGACTATCATATTGAAAGCGGTACAAGAATTTCCGTGCAGTTGAAGAGGCAGGCGTATTCCATCTCGCTACTGATGAAAAGCTTGTAATGGTACAAGAGGGTCGCAAGATCTGCTTTCCATTCAGTACATGCAACAGTCTGAGCGTTTCTGGTTGGAACTCTTTAATGTGTCTCCGCCATGAAATTCGAGCATCAAAGCCACATGTCCAGGAGCACAGGGATATTGTGGTTGTTGATTTGTAAAGATATTGCATATGGGGCTAACCTGTGTCTGATGAAAACAGCCAATCGAAATTCCTGGAATACTACTTGTATTCCTTATTTGAGCGAGAAAATATTACACCTTTAAGAGTCACACTGGTTCTCCGTTTTCAACATGACTGCTACGTTGTAAATGGCTATCCAGGAAGAAAAAAAAAAAAGTCAAATGGCTCTGAGCACTATGGGACTTAACATCTGAGGTCATAAGTCCCCTATAACTTAGAACTACTTAAACCTAACTAACCTAAGGACATCACACACATCCATGCCCGAGGCAGGATTCGAACCTGCGACCGTAGTGGTCGCGCGGTTCAAGACTGAAGCACCTAGAACCGCATGGCCACACCGGCCGGCGACGAAAAAGCCTTTGGACCTATAAGCGAGTCGCTTTATGCTTTAAAATGAGAAGCAGCTGTAAACCAGTGTTGTAATCTGAAATCCATGCACGGATATCCGAACGGCGGCACATGGCCCCATTGGCTGTGTGCGGGGCGTCGCTGCTTTTTTCCACTCTATCCCTCCCAGTAGCGATGGCTCCCGGACGACAGAGCAGGGTGCCACGCAGTTTTACAACCACAGGATGGACCTGATAAACCAAAATGGTCTCATAATCCTTGGCAATAATGCTACCTCACAGGGTCACCACGGCACCTGTGGACTGTCACGATATGGCTGCCTAAATCATCACCGAGTCCCCTCGCTTTTTCGCTGTTGGGACGTAAACTCGGCCAGAAGTGGGAACCAGTGTGGGAAAACGGCTCATCCGACGAAATGACTTTCTCGCGTTGATGCATAGTCCAATTTTATGGCTTTGGCACTATGTTTTCCTATTACGGGAACTGTTTTTGGAATTCCAGCTCGCCCTGCAATTCCCTGCTTATGAAGCTACCTCACGAGTGCAGCATTCAGTTCTGCAGTGGTGACCGTCTCTCACGACCACTTAACACACACCTTCGTCTGCGATGTTACTTAGCGGATGATGTTTTTCCCCTTTCTCTATGTGTGGTATCAATCTTCGATACGATGCCACTTGAAACACCGGACGACTTGGGCTACATTGTTTACGAAAGTACTTACTATACGAGCACCAACAATTTGCCGACGTTCGAATTTGCTTAGTCCCGGTGTAATGTACTCACAGATACACAAAATACTGTTTTGAGAACGACTGGCACTTGCATCGTATCGTGTCACCGCCAGACACCAGACTTGCTAGGTGGTAGCCTTTAAATCGGCCGCGTATCGCCACTGTCAGTGATTGCAGACCGAGCGCCGACACACGGCAGGTCTAGAGAGACTCCCTAGCACTCGCCCCAGTTGTACAGCCGACTTTGCTGGCGATGGTTGACTGGCTACATCCGCTCTCATTTGCCGAGACGACAGTTTAGCATAGCCTTCAGCTACGTCATTGGCTACGACCTAGCAAGGCGCCATATTCAGTAATTAGAATGAATTCTGAACAGATAATATTGTGAATCATGTACTGTCAAGAGCGACGTTCATCATTAATGGATTAAAGTTAAGTTGAAACTAATTACGTCCATTTTCTGAATTCTCATTCCTTGTCATGTTCCAGACCTCACGTCAGTATAATTCTTCCCTCTTCACGCCAGCCTGCGTGAGCTAAACGCGTGCATCTCGGCCTCCTCTAGCAACACGGTGTTGGCTCTTCAGCCAACACAACACATCGTATTGAGGATATTGCACAGGTGCCGTACGTTGTCAAACACATCCGGCGTGGCTAGCATTTTTGTTTAAGCATGCATTTCTCGCGGTGTTCCCATATGTTTGTACATTTAACTTTACTTCTAAGGATCTGTGTGTGTTTTGGCTGATTTACACGCCTTAGTATTCTATGAAGCTGAAGTTCAGACGACCGCACACTGGTTTCACCGTGGCATGACGCCGACTTTGGGGCAATTGCAGCACAATGATGCGGCCGAACACTGTGCCGCCGCATCCTTGCTGGCTGGGCGGCGAGCTCGGTGGAGCGTGGCGCGCCGGTCCGGCCACCTGTTGCTTTGTTTCTGCCCGTGCGGCCACCCCGTGCAGTTCCACGGCGGAGCGTGCGCATCGCCACAGTCGTGGCCAAAAAAAAAGAAAAGGAGGGAACGCAGCCGGCGGAACGAGCTCCACAGACTCGGACAACCTCGTAACTCTGCATATTGAGGAGGGGCAGTGGGGGGCTGGCTGGCACAGCAGTTCAAGGACCTGTAGCCGCGCGGAAGCTTCTCGGCTAGCTGCACTTGCGCCTTTACGCTCATTTTATCTGGCGAGGAGATACCGGAAGTTATCTGTAGTCGAATAATACGTCATGTGAGTCGCTGGACAAGTGTGTGTCAGACTACAAATCCAAAGGGTTCAGTCATCGGCCGACCGAGGCTGGTTAGCACACTGGACTCTCATCTGGGAGGACGACGGTTCAAACCCGCGTCCGGTCATCCAGATTTAGGGTTTCTGTGATTTCCCTAAATCACTCCAGCCAAATGCCGGGATGGATCCTTTGGAAGGGCACGACTGATTCCTTCCCCATTCTTGGCACAATACGAGCTTGTGCTCCGCCTCTAATGCCCTCGATGTCGTTGGGGCGTTAAACACAATCTTCCTTCCTTCCGGTTCTTGGGTATTTTTCTGTAACATCGTTTTCTTGAGCATATAAAAAAACGCCAAATGGCTCCGTCATATAGAGTCTACATTGAACAGTACGTCGCCCTATAATTTACTGGATAAATTCATTTAGAGGTCGAAGGAAAGTAAGGACATACTGCTTCCAGTAGGAATATGTCTAGTAAAGCACCATGGTGTTTAAGACAAGCTTCGGGTTGTGAACAGCATTGTCTTATATATACCGATGTGGTAGACCCTGGTCAGAAAGATCAGCGTACGACTCGCAAGATATTTCGTTTGGAGCTGCGTTTGGTATCTTCAGAGATTAGTAAGAAACATCAGGAACAACATCCTTGCCTGCACGTTTCTCTCCAATCAGCCTTCAACGCTCATACCCTGCTATTGTTTTCAATTACGAAGGTCAGATATTGGCTGAGATGACTGTCACGGAAGAGTGACAACGGTAAAGCCACTGCCCAGAACTTGAGTTTCTCAGCTGCGTCAAGTACTGCAGTCAGTGCATGGCGAAATGCACACTACGTGAACGAGCGACTGTAAAGTTTCCACCTTTCCACCACTGTTGCTAAGAGAGGTGATGATCAACTTGTGCGGATTAAACAACGCTCTGCTTCAATCGGCATGGTATCGGTGGAAGAGGCATTTGCATGACCACTCTATTCTAGCTCAACATGTAATTGGAAGAAATTATATAAACCCCCACGTTCAGCCGCCATTTGGTTTTTTAGTCTTCAGGAAGCGGCGTGAGCCGGCCGGTGTGGCCGAGCGGTTCTAGGCGCTTCAGTCAGGAACCGCGCGGCCGCTACGGTCGCAGGTTCGAATCCTGCCTCGTGCATGGATGTGTGTGACGTCCTTAGGTTAGTTAGGTTTAAGTAGTTGTAAGTTCTAGGGGACTGATGACCTTAGATGTTAAGTCCCATAGTGCTTAGAGCCATTTGAACCCTTTTTGAAGCGGCGTGAAAAGGAATGGTGTAACAATTCCATTCAAGGATAAATTGTAAAAATAACAGGATAGTAGGAAAATGTTCATTCACCTCTTCTGTATCAACATTTACATCAGTACTCTGTAACCCATTGTGAATTGCGTGGCGGAGGGAAGAGATTGATTAACTTACACAATCTACATAACGTAAGCTCACTGTACGAAAATAGTATACTGATCACTCTTGAGCGCTAGCGATGGTGTAGACCCGGTACCAGACGAACACGAGGTCATCCATCTGTGACATAATCATAGCAGCGAAGTGGTGTGCGTGTCCCAGTCGGCTGTAAGGAATCAAATGGTTCAAATGGCTCTGAGCACTATGGGACTTAACATCTGAGGTCATCAGTCCCCTAGAACTTAGAACTACTTAAACCTAACTAACCTAAGTACGACACAAACATCCATGCCCGAAGCAGGATTCGAACCTGCGACCGTAACAGTCGCGCGGTTCCGGACTAAAGCGCCTAGAACCGCTCGGCCACCGCGGCCGGCGCTGTACGGAATCGGCTCAGATGTAATTCACAATACGGCGCCTCGTCTTCGAAATTTGCTAGTGATTCTGAACTCAGCCCTGGCGTGATAATTTCAACTTCCTGTGCTTTATTTCGATGGTAATTCGTGAAGAAAACACGGTCAGCATCGCCTTACAGGCTCTAAGAGAGCACCTTTGATCGCAAAAAAATATTACAATACGGGAATACGATTACTCATGAGTTTCAACAGTCACGGTTTCAACTATCACGGTATGACTCCACAGATAAAGATAATATTTCAAATGCCACTACACGTTGAATGCATTCGTAATACCCATACAACCATCTCCAATGTTGAAGTCATTGTTAAGGTGTCACAGTGGCGGTATTTTCGCGCTAGGTAATTCCAGTGAAGTTATTTATCACTTTGAGCATGGTGTTACTAATGTGTCCGCTGTGCTCCGTTCCCGCTGGAGTCCCGGAGGCAGCGCTGCGGTGACCGTGCTGCATTCCAGGCTTGAGGAGCCGCTATCCTGGGTGCCTGCCCCTCCCGCTGCCTTTCCCTGCCCCCACTCCACCCCTCCTTCCAACAGGACGGGACGCCTTGCAGTGCTCCAGCCGCTCCGCCGGTGCAGGTCCTACTCGGGCCGTGACGTCACCTGCTTTACGACCACGGCTAGGTGCCACGCCTAAGCCGCCGTTCTGCAGAACACGCGCGCGCGTTGACTGAATAATGACTACGTAACACATGTTCTGAATTTTAATTCTCCCAGATGAAGAGTCGCAGCCTCTATGGTTTGCTATTGAATGTCTATGTACCTCTTGTCTGAATATCAAGAGCTCAGATGGAAACCCAGTTCTAAGCAAAGAAGGGAAAGCAGAAAGGTGGAAGGAGTATATAGAGGGTCTATACAAGGGCGATGTACTTGAGGACAATATTATGGAAATGGAAGAGGAAGTAGATGAAGATAAAATGGGAGATATGATACTGCGTGAAGAGTTTGACAGAGCACTGAAAGACCTGAGTCGAAACAAGGCCCCCGGAGTAGACAACACTCCATTAGAACTACACAGCCTTGGGAGAGCCAGTCCTGACAAAACTCTACCGTCTAGTGAGCAAGATGTATGAGACAGGCGAAATACCCTCAGACTTCAAGAAGAATATAATAATTCCAATCCCAAAGAAAGCAGGTGTTGACAGATGTGAAAATTACCGAACTATCAGTTTAATAAGTCACAGCTGCAAAATATTAACGCGAATTCTTTACAGACGAATGGAAAAACTGGTAGAAGCCGACCTCGGGGAAGATCAGTTTGGATTCCGTAGAAATATTGGAACACGTGAGGCAATACTGACCCTACGACTTATCTTAGAAGAAAGATTAAGGAAAGGCAAACCTACGTTTCTAGCATTTGTAGACTTAGAGAAAGCTTTTGACAATGTTGATTGGAATACTCTCATTCAAATTCTGAAGGTGGCAGGGGAGCGAAAGGCTATTTACAATTTGTACAGAAACCAGATGGCAGTTATAAGAGTCGAGGGACATTAAAGGGAAGCAGTGGTTGGGAAGGGAGTGAGACAGGGTTGTAGCCTATCCCCGATGTTATTCAATCTGTATATTGAGCAAGCAGTAAAGGAAACAAAAGAAAAGTTCGGAGTAGATATTAAAATCCATGGAGAGGAAATAAAAACTTTGAGGTTCGCCGATGACATTGTAATTCTGTCAGAGACAGCAAAGGACTTGGAAGAGCAGTTGAACGGAATGGACAGTGTCTTGAAAGGAGGGTATAAGATGAACATCAACAAAAGCAAAACAAGGATAATGGAATGTAGTCGAATTAAGTCGGGTGATGCTGAGGGAATTAGATTAGGAAATGAGACACTTAACGTAGTAAATGAGTTTTGCTATTTGGGGAGCAAACTAACTGATGATGGTCGAAGTAGAGAGGATTTAAAATGTAGACTGGCAATGGCAAGGAAAGCGTTTCTGAAGAAGAAAAATTTGTTAACATCGAGTATAGATTTAAGTGTCAGGAAGTCGTTTCTGAAAGTATTTGTATGGAGTGTAGCCATGTATGGAAGTGAAACGTGGACGATAAATATTTTAGACAAGAAGAGAATAGAAGTTTTCGAAATGTGGTGCTACAGAAGAATGCTGAAGATTAGTTGGGTAGATCACATAACTAATGAGGAGGTATTGAATAGAATTGGGAAGAAGAGGAACTTGTGGCACAACTTGAATAGAAGAAGGGATCGGTTGGTAGGACATGTTCTGAGACATCGAGGGATCACCAATTTAGTATTGGAGGGCAGCGTGGAGGGTAAAAATCGTAGAGGGAGACCAAGAGATGAATACACTAAGCAGATTCAGAAGGATGTAGGTTGCAGTACGTACTGGGAGATGAAGAAGCTAGCATAGGATAGAGTAGCATGGAGAGCTGCATTAAACCAGTCTCAGGACTGAAGACCACAACAACAACAACATGTAGCTCTGACAGTTACGTGTAAAGACAGCTATCCACTCCCTACGGGTTCATCTCCCAGTTCTGACTTAAGACCTGTACATCTTCGTGGATATACAAACTAGTAAGAAACAGAGTCGTTCGGTTTCGATGAAAGTCCGTAAATACCTTCCTCAGTGTATTGCTTCGAGTGTGTATCTGTGTCTTTTAGATGACGGTGATGGATGTTGGTCTATGTTTTCTTTGCTATGGATAATTAGGGAAACGAAAGGAAAGGTATCCCTTACCAGCACATAGCCTGCTTTTTTCGAAACAGTCACCAACTTGGGGCTTCCATCTGACAGGCGAATCACCGTCACCAGTGTGAAATTCCTCACTCCAGAAGGTAAATGTTGTTGACAGGACACTAAATCCAGGGCTTCCGTTCCTTCTTCACTTCATGAACACAGAATACAGACTTGCGTTTTAACAGAGGATGCTGGCATACAGTCTGCAGATCAAGAACCGCAAGTCGTAACTTCCCTAGATAATATCTGGTGATGATAATTTTTTGGATCTCAAGGACTGCGACTATGTACTTTTGGGTTGAGGGTTATCCCCAGTACATGTTTACAATACTAGTAGTGGCTATTAAAACAAAAATTTCTGTGCACAGGTTTCTTGTCACAGTCCGCGTGTCCCCTCCGCCGGAGGTACGAGTCCTCCCTCGGGCATGGATGTGTGTGTTGTTCTCAGTGTAAGTTAGTTTAAGGTAGTTTGAGCAGCAATTTACTGCATTTTGTTGATGACCCTATTGTGCACGGTAAAGTATCTTCTTTGAGTGACTGTAGGAGGAAACAGGATGACTTGACCAGAATTTCTATTTGGTGTGATGATTGGCGGCTTGCACTAAATATGGAAAAAATGTAATTTAATGCAGACGAGTAGGAAAAACAATCTTGTAATTTTTAGCTGTGTGCTGCTTGACACAGTCACGTCTATTAAATATCAAGGCGTACCGTTGCAGCATTGCAAAGCAACTTGAAATGGAACGAGCTTGTATGTTCTGTTGTAGGGAAGGAGAGTGCTCGACTTCGGTTTATTGGGAGAATTATGAGAAAGTGTGACTCATCTATAAAAGAGACCGCGTACAAAACATGTATACGACCCATTCTCGAGTACTCCTCCAGTATTGGGTATCGCCACCAGGACGGATTAAAGGAAGACATCGAAAAAATTCAGAAGCGTGCCGCTCGATTTGTTACCGGTAGTTTCGGATAACACGCGAATGTTAACGGAAATGCTCCGTGAACCCAAATGGGAATCCCTGGAGGGAAGAAGGCGTTCTTTCCACAAATCACTGTATATTTATATAACTGGCATTACTGACAGACCGTGGAACGATGCTGCTGCTACCAATACACATCTCGCAAAGACCGCAAAGACAAAATGTAAGAAACTAGGTTTCGTACTGAAGCATATAGACGGTCGTTTATGCTCGCTCCATTTGCGAGTGGAACGAGAAAGGGAGTTGCCAGCTGTGGTGCAAAGCACCGCTTCACCAGGCACCGTATGGTGGCTTGTGGAATATGTATGTAGATTTAGATAAAGGAAGAGAAAAAATTAAAAAGAGAAGAAAAACTAAGCCATGGTTTGATCAAGACACTGCAATCTTCTTTGCGACGAGCAAGATTACAATTCCCACCTTGCCATTTCAGTTAAGTTTTCCGTGGTTTTCAAAAATCGTTTCAAAGGGACGCTGTGATGACCCTGCAACAAACGAGCTTCAGGTTAGCTGCTGCAGTCTCCTCTTCTTCCTCCTCCTTCTCCTCCTCCTCCTCCAGTGCCCAGACAAAACGACAGACGAACAAGACGCGGCGCGAATTCTCGTGGAGAGGGGGCCGGAGCAACAGGTTGTTGGCGTGGACGCCAGCCTATTTGAAAGTGAAAGTAGCAGCGGGTGGGTCGGTATTTCTGCCGGCCCGGCCGGGGCGCGGGGTCGTCTGCGGCGCGCCCTACATGGTAACAATGCTGCACCCGACGCCATGTGGTGGCCCACATCCAGCTGACGTCACTCTCGCGAAACAGAACACATGCATACACAAACAGCGCGCATATGTAGGCGCCGCTCACTAGGAACGTTCTTGTATGGAAGCTGAATTTCGACAAGTGCCAAGTGTCTCAACTAAAATTCTCCCTTGTAACAAGTTTACCCACATTTAAACGTCTCCGTTATTAAATGTTAAGCTACGTTGACAAAGCAGTTCATCTGCTCAATACACCGACGAATGGTCTCGTCTTATGGAAACACCGAGCACGCCCAAAGCGCATTACAATCGCAACGCGATGCTGTAGCGTACAATTTATTAGCGAGATTAATAAGAAACAGAGACCTACATTCTAAGTTGTGCAAGAAACAGCAACTAAGAAGTCGCCTGTAAATTTAATGACAAAATAAAGAAATGACGCTGAAGGCAGGGATTATTCTTCGAACATTGCCGGAAATGATGTGAATGAATTAGTGAAATTAGCGAAGCCTGACCGGAACGAAGGAATTTTGTCGCATGCGCATCTCTCTCTCTCCTCACGCTACTGGGAGATCATAAAGATATTTGACATTTTCCCCTGCAGTTTATTAACAGAGTATGTGCGAAATTATTCGAAACACGTATGGAAGCTACGTTCGACACGTTGAATCGTGCATAAACAGTGCTGCAACGACAATAGCGGCCGAATAGTCAGGTATCACATCCATATGCGCAGGCTTTAACTCTGCAAAGAAAATTCGTCCACAGAAAACGCTCGTCAGGGCGAGATTTATGACAGTCTTGGTTCTCAGTTTGCGGGAGCTAGGTTACTGTCATCCACTAGACCACTACAAAGTATGAAACTTCCTGGCAGATTAAAACTGTGTGCCGGACCGAGACTCGAACTCGGGACCTTTGCCTTTCGCGGGCAAGTGCTCTACCAATTAAGCTACCCAAGCACGACTCACGCCCCGTCCTCACAGCTTTACTTCTGCCAGTACCTCGTCTCCTACCTCCAAGGTGAGTCGTGTTTGGGTAGCTCAGTTGATAGAGCACTTGCCCGCGAAAGGCAAAGGTCCCCAGTTCGAGTCTCGGTACGGCATACAGTTTTAATCTGCCAGGAAGTTTCATATCAGCGCACACTCCGCTGCAGAGTGAAAATCTCATTCTCACTACAAAGTAGTTTGTACAGATAAGTGAGGGATATCTATGGACAGGGCTCTGAGCACTATGGGACTTAACATCTATGGTCATCAGTCCCCTAGAACTTAGAACTACTTAAACCTAACTAACCTAAGGACAGCACACAACACTCAGTCATCACGAGGCAGAGAAAATCCCTGACCCCGCCGGGAGTCGAACCCGGGAACCCTATGGACAGGGCATAAAATCATCTCTTACATCACCTGACAGATAGGTAGCACTGAATCATTCTTCGAAGTATTCTGCAGAAAATGTAAGTGTAAACTACCTGGACTCCTGGACATGCAGGGGTTGCACAAAAATATGGGAACACCGCAAAAAATGTATGCTTGAACATAAATGCAGATGCTAGCCAAACCTACAGGCTGCGCTGTTGTATTTGACCACGAAAGGTACCTGTGCGAGTGCTTCAATACATTACAAGTGTCTGTCGTGGTCAGAACAGTGTTCTGTGTACTTGTGAGCGCTTTATGTCGGAGCTAAGTGAATTCGAACGTGGGGAAATTTTTGGTGCTCATATACTGGGTGCTTCCGTAACCAAGGTAACCGAAGTGTTTGGCGGTTCAAGAGGCATCATGTCAATATGGCATACAGGAGAAGCGGAGAAACATCATCCACTAAGACACAATATGAACGACAGTGTTTGTTCAGTGGTTGTGACAGACGATCATTGAAGAAGGTTGTGACAGCTACGTAAGTCAACGCAAGACTCAACGTCGCGAACTCTGTCAGAACCAAAGCAACGTTGAGCGAGCTGTAATTCTAAAAATGCGTAACAGGAAAAGGTGGTGCCGAAGCTATAAAGCCTGTACTATGCTTCATGTCATTTAGTCGGATGAAGCTTATTGCTCACTGTTTCCAACGACGGACTGATGCTCCCTGCCAAGAGTGATGCATGGCGAGGGTTCGGTGATGATTTAGGCAACCATATCGCTGTATTCCACGGGCCCCATGGGTATTGTGTAAGATCGCTTTACTGTCAAGCAACATGTGACCATTTTGGTTGATTAGGTCCGTTCCATGACACTAAGTTTTTTTACGAATGGTGATGCTGGATTCCAAGACGGCAGAGCCAGTGTTCGCACAACTCGCGTCGTCCAGGGTTGGTTTTGTGAGCACGAGGATCAATTGTCGCATCTCTCCTGGGCACCACAATCACCAGATCACAATATTATTGAGTCTTTGTGGTCTACTTTGGAGAGAAGAGTGCGTGATCAATATCCACTTCCATCATCGTTACGTAAACATGCCACTATTTTGCAGGAAGAATGACATAAGATTCCTTTGAAAACCACACACACCTTTCATTTATCTATTCCGAGACGACTGGAAGCTGTTTTGAATGCCAATGGTTTTTTACACCTATTGGGCATGTTAATGCGTAGTGTTCTCGGTGTTTCTATATTTTTGTCCATCCTCTGTATATCTTCTGCCTCTCTTAGCAGTTTCTCGATATTTTTTTTTCAACATCCCTTTGCTAGGCATATTTGTTGGATTTTAGAGAGGGAAGGAGCATGTGGTTGTAGCTTATTGGCTCGCCTACATCGAGGTCATTTGGTATGTGACATTATTTCACTTGGCAAGGTGAGGGCAAGCATTAGGTTTGGCCACGTTTAACCTTCCAAGCATTCACCAGAGGCGACTTAGGAAAACCCGGAACATGTAAATCTGTGTAGGTACTCAGAGATTCCTCCCAGCTTCCTCCTCGAATTACAACTGGGCTTTCATTTATACACTGCAGGTAACAGTCAGGTGCGTGGCAAGGGACTATATTTATTTTACCATCAATTAATCGTTGCTGTTTGTGTACACGCCGTTATTACTCCAATTTTATCTACACGCTTCCTACAAGAGGGATACGTAAGACACGGAAGAACATTCGTAGATACCACTCTGAAACTTGGTTTTGAAATATGTTAGTCGGTTTTTGCGAGATGTTAGACGCCATTTTTTACTTGCCAACAAATTTATCTTTTCAATCATTTCTGTTTCCTGCTATTCAAACAGGCCTACACGATCACTCATTCTGTCCTTCTTTGTATAAGCTGGATGTTACCTATTACTCCAGTCTCATGCAGATTTTACACAACTTCATATTCTCATGCAAGATATTTGCACGAAAAAAAAACTGGTTTAGCTATGGCTCATTAATTAACAGTGTAGTGCTATTAATATTTTTACATTTTCTTAAGTGCAAAAATTTATATTTCCCAACTCCAAAAGCTAGCTGAATACTTTCTACCAGGCTGTTTTGTCAAGACTTGACTGGCCATCACTAACAACAGTTCCTCAAAGATGACCGCAATATCTAAAAAAAAACAAAAAAAAAAGTTAAGCTGACACTAACTACATAACTAATATTTAATAACAGTTGCAGTGGCCATATCATAATTCCTTGGGGATCACCACAAACTTCTTCTGTTTCTGTGGATATTCTTTGATTAGGGTAATATGTAGCGTACTCTCTGTCAATAAATCTCGAATTCCCTCTCAAGTACACTATCTTAAGGAATACGCTACTTCGTTCGGCCAAATTTCAGAGATGGCATCGCTTTTGCTAATGGGTGTCGGCGTCAAGGTTCTTTTCTGGTGTGTGTTAGGAAGCGTTTCCGCTCTCGACCAAGAAGCGGCATGTGCCAGGGCGAAGATGAGACGGAACGCCGCGAACAGTGAACTTCCTGCAGGCCCACGTGCACATGTTGCGCAAGAGGCTGCCACCTTTCTGGGTCAGCACCCGGCGCAGCCGCAGCCGCTGCACCCGGCCGTGTTTATCCTGCTAGGCGCGGCGCGGCGCGATGGCAGCGGCCGCGCAAGAAATGGCGACCGTGTCAGGATACGCATTCACGTGCCTCGAACTAGTTGCGAACCTCGAAACCTAATTTTACCACTGATTAAAGCATATAGACTTCACAAGTCTGCGACCCAGTATCAGATGTCTTTCTGAACAGATTAAAGTAGTTCAGTAGGTATATAAAATTATGATGTCACACACAGCACACATTTACATCTGACTTCCGTCTATTCCGCAAGACACCTTACAGAGTGTGGCAGAGGGTACTTCTGGTGTCACTGTCTCTTCCCCCTTTCCCTATTTCATTTACGAATGGTGCATAGGAAAAGCGACTGCCAATAAACCTCTGTAAGAGCCCTGATTTCTCTAATTTTCTCTTTGTGGTTATTTTGCGAGACTTATGTAGTAGGAAGTAACACCTTACTCGACTCTTCCCAGAATGTACTCTTCTCAACATTAAATCTCTCCATGATGCACGAGTTCTCTCTTGTAGGGCCTCCCACAGGAGTTTACTGAGCATCTTCGTAATGCTCTCACGCTGAATAAACGGTCCCCTGACGAAATACACAGCTCCTGGTTGCATCTTTTCTATTAATCCAACTTGGTAAATGTCTCGGTCTCAGACTGAGAGGAATACTCAAAAAAAAATCGGCCGAACAAATGTTTTGTAAGCCATTTCGTTCCTGGGTGAATTTCATTTCCTTACGGTTATTGCAGTGAATTTCAGCTTGTCATTTGATTTTTCTACTATTTATTTTATGTGGTCATTCCACTTTAAAGAGTTCTGGATGATTACTCCTAGATTTATTCTGCCAGTTAGTGTTTCCAGTGATTCGTAGCCAATTGTATAACCGAACAATAGGGTGGATTTCTTCGCCTATTTATGCGCAATACGCTCCATTTATTTTCGGGGCCAACAATCAGTCCCAGCACGAATCATCGATCCACTGCAGGCATTTCTCCAATTCTCTTCATTTTTCTAGTGTAACTACTTTCCTGCAGACTGTAGCACCGTCTGTGTCGAGCCTAATGTAGCTTCCAAAATTATCTTCCACATCATTTATATATGTTATAAACAGCAACACTTTGTATACTTACTCCTGCAATTACCTTTACCTCTGTCGACATTTTTCTGTTCAGATGATATTTTTCTGGTTACTCAGTTAAGGCGCATATAACAATTTTAGCTCAAAAGCAAGTTATTAGGTCAGTAAGTGATTTTGGATCTTAAGTAGACATTTTATGCAACTGACTGGTGTTCTTACACCTACACCTCAGTATTCTATCCACTTAAGAAGTATGTGGTTTGTTTTAAAGGAATGGCAACATTTCCGTGAACAGGAACATAGTAGGGCCTCGTAATTGTGTTACACTTAGAACTGAAAAAACAGTTTAATGTGAATACTTCATGACTGCTCAAACGTGTTATGCTGGTTGTGACTCGGTGAAACGGACTAGAAACTGCGAAAATGCTGTTTATGTGTGAATACTCTAAGTGCATTTTATCGAAAAGTAGGAAAACTGATCACGCGAGGAGCATTCAGACCCGTTTACTAATATCACACATCTTTGTTTGAATTTGCTATGATTTTTCCAAATCATTCCAAGCTAATGTCAGGATAGAACGTATTGAGCGGTGATGGCTAACACCTTTTGCATTCTTTTCCCATTTATTGGGCCTGTGAAATGGTTTAAAATATTTGAATGAATGTTTATTATTTTTGTCAGGTACTTGTTATTTCCGGTACGACGCTTGATATTTGAAAATTTAGATTTTTCCGATTTTTCTTAACAAAAATATGGGGGTGCGGCGACGTAATCAATGGCCGCGTGTCATATACGTAGAAATTTATTGAAAAAAAATGAATGGTGCACTTGAGCAGCATTTGACAGGAGTGCGATCCAAATACCTGGTGGACATCCTCATTGAAGTACCATACGTGTCCCTGAATAACTTGACGTTAATGTCGGGATGATCCAACTTCCATCTTTGTCTAACTGAGCTAGTGCTCCGTCTCTAAAGCTCTTGTTGGCAATAGGACATTTAAATCGTACTTACGTACGGTTGTGGAGGTAGTAAACTTACTACACAAGCGCACCTGTATACATACATAAGTTATAATAGTCTGACTCACAAATGAAAGGCTGTTTCACAATCTCAACCAAAGGCAAGTGAAACTCTAAAAGGTCACAGACAGCTGTTCTTAACTACGAGAATAAGCGGGTACTTGCTTCCCAGTACCTCCGGGTCGTATTGCGTTAGTGAAGAATTTACCATCGCTGATTAATCATTAATTTTTTGAGCGAAAATAAAGCTGACCCACAGTTAAAACGCAGCTGTGAACAAGCCACTCACTTTCCAATGGTGCATTAAAACGCTAAACTGACCCTTTCACTCCAGCGAATCGTCTCTTATCTTCACTGAATTCTCCACTCGAAGAAACTCCAGACAACTACCCGTACGGCACTTTAGCGTTGACCAATGGCTTTCAGCAAACTACTCGGGAAAACGACACTTACGGGATAACAGACGTGGAGAGTTTGCAGACATGTGTTTAGACGTACAGCAATAACTTTTCACCATATTTTAATGTAGGACAACGTGAGTATGGTCTGCCAATCTGGTCGTACCTCCAGCTTTACGTGTTATAGAGAATGAGAAGGTTCTTTACTTAAGTGCTTCTGTGTAGACAAAAACACGATTTGCTTAGTTCTCAAAATTATTAATATTATTATTTTTCTCTTTTACGGTATAGGAGAGTGGTGCTTATGGCACTTCTGGCGAAGATTATCCTTTACAAAATTATAAGCTGCTATTACTCAATTACTGACGAAAACTGCTTTCCGTTGAAGAAAGATTAACGTATTTTCTTTCGATTCTCCAGTACCAGACGGTCATGCTATTCTGCGTCGCTGACCCAAATCGTGCCAGTGAAGTGGTGCGAGTGTGGCAGTCGGTAGTATGGAATCAAGATGGGACGATGTGGAGACTTGACAGAGTGGCAGAAAGGAGCTATCGTGTTTGGACGTGTCCATGAGAACACTGTGAATGAAACTGCGCTATTTGTTGGTACGTCAGTGCGGAATGTTCAACTCGCAATATGTCATTGCTCACTACAGCAAATGAAGCAGCGCGTCTTCAACGGGCCGAACAACACAGTATATGACTTGAGTCATGATTAACCTTTCTTCTTATGATCCAAGACGTCGAGTGCACCGACGGCCAGAACATGCAATTAACACGAAGTGTGTGGAGGGTTTAGTTAATCGCGAAGATGGGTTTATGATGTATTGGGGATGTTTTTCGTACCATGACTTGCCTCCGCTCATTCAGATTCCCGCAAAAACGAGCCAGGATTTTTATTTTAACATTCTCATGATCAAGTGTTGCTATTTCTTCTGCATCTTCGTGATCCACCTGTATTCCAAGATGACAACATACGTGTTCACGTTGCTGCACGCATACGCTCCTATTTTGACGAATGCTCAAGCACTCTGTCGCACATCGACTTACTTCGAAATCATCGGATCTTAATCCCACAGAAAATCTATACTATTTTTTGGAAGAGTGGGTGAGAGGTAGCAATCAACATCCGCGGAATTTTGTAGTTCTCTGGTATTTAATCACCAACGAGTGCCTTTTTCTGGATATGGCCTTCATTAAGAAACTTACGGACTCTCTTGATCGCCGAATAGAGGCTGTTATTAAGGCTAGAGACGGTGTTACTCGGTATTATTGTTGTGCCTCCTGTGCGTGAATATTTTTCGTGTCGTTAGCTTACAACTGTTTAGGGTCTGATACTTCCCTGGAGGTTGCTTTGTGCCTTCCGAAAGCTGAGAGTGGGCAACATGGTGATCAATAGTAGGTTGTGGGAGGTCTCGAGCGTAATCTTCGGAAGAAAAACTTTGTTGAATAGCTTACGCTGCGAGCGCAGAGACGAGGACACTCGTGTCGACACGCGGAGGACTGGCTGGCAGGAAGCGGGGCCGCGGCCGGGACCGCGATAACCCGGGGGGTCGCCCACACCAAGTCGATGCTCTCCGGCCTGGATCGCAGAGGCGCGCCAAGCCGCCTATCCCATATACGCACATCTGGTCGACATTCCCTCAGGCCGATTAACCCAACATCGCCGCTGACGCTGCTCTCGCTTCTGTGGACAATTGTTATGCAAATTCGGATCAGGTGGGAATCAACACGTAGTCGATATAGAAATTTGGAGCATACACTATAACATGCCATGCAGCTGAACACGGCGCATGTGGCGAAGTATCAGCATTGCTATCTTAATTACTGTTTACAATATCCGATGACCATACCAGTGTGCAAGTACAATTACCACCATGACGGGTTTTTACCAATGTTGGCAATCTTATGAAATCATGAATGTCTGCTTATGATCGTTACCACTACAACATGTAACTTTTGCATCTATGTACAACAAGATGTTTCAGGATATCTGATGATATTGGAATAATGAAGTTAGCTTGCATCCAGTCAATGAATTTTTCCTCAGCGACATATTCAGCAGTTTTCAAAACTGCACTTATTTTTCAACGTGGTCGCATACGTCCTTCTTAACTGCATGTCGCAGCTGTGTTATGTAAGAAAGAATGTCATGTGGTGTACTAATACATTCTGATCCTGTGTGTTTTCCACATTTAATGTACTATTAACAGTTGTAGGCAGTGTGTTATAATAAAGCGTTTCTGGACCATATGCACATAACATATAATCGTACCTTTGATTACACCCTGCACATACATCGCCGGCCATTTATACTGAAACAAGCAACAAACTTCAAACTAGCATGAAGCGTACTTCATGCTTCGATAAGCGGATGATTAGCATTTCAGTACAATCGTATAACGTAGGTAAGAGCAATGCATCTACGTTCTGTGTGTAAGGAGAGATTACATAAGGTGTTTCTACGCATTTCAGTATTGTCTGTTTGTGAGAAGGTCGCGTAATGCCTAGTGTAAGAAGGAAAACTTCTACTCAGCACACGCGAAGTTCGACAGCTGTAGGATCAGGTCTATCGTGACTGCAGATTATACTTCCGCAATATTGCTGCTCACGGTCGACGAGATCTCACAATCGTCATGCGAAAAGGGAAGCGATGGGCTCACAGGACCATCGTGCTCAAGCAGGATCTCAGCACCGCCCCCCCACCCCCTCCCGCCCCCTGCGCTCCTGCCGCGACTAGCACCCGAGAGGACAGACTTATGGACTGCTCCACCCTGGAAGATCATAATGCATATCACGCATATTGCGTCATGGAATGAGCTTGTTTTCAACATTCCAAATATTCACACAGACAGTGAGACTACCTCTGGAGCACCAAAGACTATCAGCACGATGACTTGTTGAGGCTTCCCTTGACGCGGCAGCATTTAGAGCACGCCGACTTTGGGCATACGACTGGCACCAAGTCGAGTACCAGTTCTATGTCATTATTACGATGGATGGCCGGCCGGAGTGGCCGAGTGGTTCTAAGCGCTACAGTCTGGACCACGCGACGCGCTACGGTCGCAGGTTCGAATCCTGCCTCGGGCATGGATGTGTGTGATGTCCTTAGGTTAGTTAGGTTTAAGTAGTTCTAAGTTCTAGGGGACTGATGACCACGGATGTTAAGTCCCATAGTGCTCAGAGCCATTTATTGCGATGGATGTGTCCCAGAGCGCAAGCTCTAAAGAGGATGAACGTTGCCAGATTGCATTAATCATAGTGATGTGGGTCCACCATCTGGCCCCATGGTTAAGGATTGCCGTTGGGTACACAACACGTTCACCTCCGATTCGCATAGCCGGTAATCTGAACAGCGGCCATCAAATTTCTGACGTGGTGTTAAGGCCGGTGGGTGACTCTTATCTTCGAAATTTCCGTGACATTATCTTTCAATACGGTGGCATGTTGGCCATTCTGCCTTGACTGAATTCTATACAGAGAGTGTTCGACTGTTGCCCATGGAAAACATCTGGTCATGGGTTAACGAGAGACTGACACGCCACCACTCGCGAGCCGCTGCGACTGATGAACTTTCACGTAGAGCTGAAGCAGCATGGCAAAACGTATCTGTCATCAAAAAGCAGTTTGAGGCGACGCCGAGCCAGCTTAGAGCCAAGACGTTGGTGGCGGTAGTGGCAGCTCTGACTTCTGAATTTCGAACCTTGTATTTGTGGTGTCGTCAAGATGTCGCAGTGCCACACTAAAGTGAGCTAAGTCAATCTTTTATTAATTAATATAATAAAGCGAACTTATATTTCATGAGTTACAGTTCCTATGTGCCACCGCACCAAGCAATCAAAGAATTCAGTTTTGACCAGACGAAAGTAGTTTCGCCTGCTCACAACAATATTCCCCCAAGTACCCTACAAATTTAATTTTTCTTCCTACTGTACTGTATACATACAATCAGTAAAATTTAGTTTTATATTTTGCCCCTTGTTTCTCAATTTTAATGACCATCAGTGTACATAATTTATTGCGCAGTTAAAATGTATCTGTGTGATGTACAATTTAATATCCTCAGCCAAATTCACTTTTATTCGACCTGAAGGTCAATTCGCTCGGATACTGCAAACAAATTTGTTTTTGAAGTTCTGAATATCAGTCCGTCAGATTATTTGTGGAGCAAAGTGCCTAATATGTGTGTCGGGGTGAGGCTGTCTGTCCGCTGATTTATTTGGTGGCCCAGGCTCTTGCTGACGTCCGCGTCGGGTTCGGACCCAATTAATGGGGGTCCACGAGCAAAAAAGAGCAACAGCGTCGCGCCGGGCGTTGCCAAATGTTCGGCGGGCGACGGCCACATGATAAGGCGCTGGCTGTGCCCGCGCACAAAGGCTTCGGGGCAGCGACAGCTCTGCGACTTCCTGCTCACGCCCTAGGCGTGTGGGTCTGTCTGGTGGCAATGCAGCCAGTTGCTCTCCGGTGGTTAAAATTAACGCAATTTTTAACACAATAGACGTACGTCCCCTGGATCACACGCATGTACATTAACAATGGAAACATTCGTAGGGACGTTCTAAGGGCGTGTACATCCACTATCAATAGGTGATGAGACATAAGTAGCGAAGTGATCGTTAACCGGAAAGAAGTACTTGACTACGCATGGCATTTCCTTGTTTGATTCGACCGAGTAAGGGAGCAGTGGTTGAGTCAGTGAACTAGTATCTGAGAGGAAGTGAGTTCAAGTCTCTTTCTATATAATTTATGTCTTCTATGGTTTCTCCAACTCGTCACTGTCTGGTGACAATAAGACATTAAACTCCAGTCGTTTTGCTCCGAGCTGTGAACCAGTTGCAAAGGATATACAGCTTAACATGGATTCTGCATTCAGCATAGTTGATAGCAATTATAGACGTGAAAAAGTCATGTTCAGAGATTTCTGAAACTACCACACGTACGATTTTGAAAACGAAATCAAAACTAGCCGATGTAGCCAATACGTCTCATATATTCAATCTATTAGCAAAGAAAAGTGTCTATTAGCGAAAGACTGTTACACCCAAAACGAAAGCAGATTTGGCAACTTTATTTTTGCCGTAAACCCTGTTTAGCAGCTGGAATCGAAGAGGAACAAGGTGGTTGCGCTGATAAAAAGCTTAAATGAGATACTAACAAGCACACAAGTGTCTCTCGAGTAACATTCTGAACATTCAGAGGCATGGAAAGTCTGCACACGTTCAGTGATGGAAAGTTTAATTGCCTTTCAAAGCGAATACATAAAGCGTGAATAGGAAAAAAAGAACACAGGAAGAAAAGCTGAAGTTTACTGCCCTGTAGACATTTAGGTCATTAGAAGAGGAGAGCAAAGGATGATTTTAACTTTTTCTCGACGATGAGGTCATTAGAAACGGAGTAAAAGCTCAAACTGGAGAAGACAAAGTAAAGTCTGTGCCCGTGATCGAGCTATTGGCCTCAGTGAAGGTGGAGTACAGTCTTCCTCCGCCGCGGCAGTAGGAGGGAGAGGCTGGCGGGGCGATGTCCAAGACCGCCTTTTACCCACGGGAAAGATTCCCGGTGTTCATTAGATAGCGGGCTGAATGAACATGGAGCCGTCATAGATGGATTAGAAAGAGGAAAATTCCCCCTGCCCTTGTATAGCGAAAGGCTATTTACAATTTGTACAGAAACCAGATGGCAGTTATAAGAGTCGAGGGACATGAAAGGGAAGCAGTGGTTGGGAAGGGAATAAGACAGGGTTGTAGCCTCTCCCCGATGTTATTCAATCTGTATATTGAGCAAGCAGTAAAGGAAACAAAAGAAAAATTCGGAGTAGGTATTAAAATCCATGGAGAATAAATAATAACTTTGAGGTTCACCGATGACATTGTAATTCTGTCAGAGACAGCAAAGGAGCAGTTGAATGGAATGGACAGTGTCTTGAAGAAGGATATAAGATGAACATCAACAAAAGCAAAACGAGGATAATGGAATGTAGTCGAATTAAGTCGGGTGATGCTGAGGGAATTAGATTAGGAAATGAGACACTTAAATTAGTAAAGGAGTTTTGCTGTTTGGGGAGCAAAATAACTGATGATGGTCGAAGTAGAGAGGATATATAATGTAGACTGGCAATGGCCAGGAAAGCGTTTCTGAAGAAGAGAAATTTGTTAACATCGAGTATAGATTTAAGTGTCAGGAAGTCATTTCTGAAAGTATTTGTATGGAGTGTAGCCATGTACGGAAGTGAAACATGGACGATAAATAGTTTGGACAAGAAGAGAATAGAAGCTTTCGAAATGTGGCGCTACAGAAGAATGCTGAAGATTAGGTGGGTAGATCACATAACTAATGAGGAAGAATTGAATGGGATTGGGGAGAAGAGAAGTTTGTGGCACAACTTGACCAGAAGAAGGGATCGGTTGGTAGCACATGTTCTGAGGCATGAAGGGATCACCAATTTAGTATTGGAGGGCAGCGTGGAGGGTAAAAATCGTAGAGGGAGACCAAGAGATGAATACACTAAGCAGATTCAGAAGGATGTAGGTTGCAGTAGGTACTGGGAGATGAAGAAGCTTGCACAGGATAGAGTAGCATGGAGAGCTGCATCAAACCAGTCTCAGGACTGAAGACCACAACAACAACAACTTGTACCTGGGAAGGATTGAACCCGGACTCTACTGCTGTACCCACCAGATCACCACTGCCACTTGGATTGTGGAAGAATGGGACGAAAATCCCCATGGTCTTTTCAGAGAAGCTAAACGGGGCTGACCGGATGAGGATTTGAACCGCTGTCCACCCGAATGTGAGTCCAGTATCTTACCAGTGCGGCACTTCGCTCGTTGAGACAATTAGAGACAAATCAGTACCTCGGTTAGGCAAGCATAGAAAATGAATTTAGCAGTGGAGTAACCGTATCGGCATTTGCCTTAGTCATTTAGAGAAACAATGGGAGATTCAAGTCAGTTTAGTGGACTGGGATTTAAATCTCATTCGTCCCCGACACATCGGTGTGTTAACCATCTTGCCATGTTGCTGGTTAATAGTGTATTGTGAGAGAGTTTTGTAAAGTAAGCTATTTGAAGATGACAATAAATTGCGATAATTATGCTTTGACAACTAAACTATAGTTTGTTCGTAACGTTCGATACCAAATTACAGTATAATAATAATGACTTAGTGATGATTTCAGAAGTTTTATACCAATAAAAGGTGCGTAATTGTTCTGGAGAATCGTTCCGGGATTAATAATTGGCGTCAAAGATGCGTATTTCAAATCCTTATGATTCAAATGAATCGTAGGCGAGAGTGTCCCATTTGACGATAATACGAGGACACGCAGAAGTACAGGACCTCGATTTATTCTTTAATAATTCGCATTTAAATTATCATTCCTTTTTCAGATCACTTAGAACGGACGTCAGAGTAAGCCGTTTATCAAGACAACCATCATTTCTGCCTTATGATTTTACCACAATTTAGAAAATATGTTCTGTCTGTTGCTGTCCTTCACTGAAGAATTTCAAACAGTATTTAAACAAAAGTAAATTATGATTGGTACACCTTATTTGGAGATGCTGCATTCCAACGCTGAAAATTGGCACGATTTTTTTGGACTGTATTTGTTCTTAAAGTAAAACGCGAACAGATATACATGTGCACTTGGATGTAGAAGTCAATCATTGTAAGCGAGTTAAGCACCCGAGAACTCTTATAATGGTAGGTTAGGAAACACTCTAGCTGAATTACTGAAGTGTACACAATGTCAGAGCGAAGCAGCAAAGTATACGTGGGCGAATCTTCGTGAAAAGGTAGAATTTTATTCTAGTTTGCTGTGATCTTATAAAACGCTTCACTGAAATGTTAGGATGATTCCTTCCAGTTAGTGTCATAACTGATCTCGATATTGTTAATGTTATTGTGGAAAAAACATAAAATTTTACTGAAAAGAGGAAGTGAGCGATAACTTTTACTTAGTAATGTCCGGTTTGGGCTTTCTTCATTTCGATGTATGAAAGTATGAGGACTTAAACATGTAAATGACACTTGAAAATTTGTTTTCTACCCTCATGATATTGCTGAAAATGCTTCCGAGCATTAGGCGTTAATTTTTCGTGTCTGTGCAGTTTTAGTAGGATGAACATAGGTACGACTTATTGTCTATAGCCGGTCGCTGTGGCCGACCGGTTCTAGGCGCTTCAGTCTGGAACCGTGCTGCTGCTACGGTCGCAGGTTCGATTCCTGCCTCGGGCGTGGATGTATGTGATGTCCTTAGGTTAGTTATGTTTAAATAGTTCTAAGTCTAGGGGACTGATGCCCTCAGATCTTAAGTCCCATAGCGCTCAGGCCATTTGAACCATTTTTTAACTGTCTATAATGATGAGTTAGACACTTTTAATAAATGTTAGCTATGGTACGAAGATTCTAATCCGATTACTTTCGATCAGTGGCGCCATTTTTCGCGGTCGTTGACTCGTCCAGCCGACAAATTTCCGCACAGGTGCGGGGTTCCTCCACTTCAAAAAGGATGTTGTATAAAGCGAGACTGCCTGTCACTGCTGACAACATGACAATGTATGACGCATGTAGCATGTGTTGTCGTTTCTGTCATTCATACTTCTCTCAGATATAGACGTAAACACACACACAGACACACACACACACACACACACACACACACACACACACACACACACACACACACACACGTTTCTCTAGTTCCTAAACAAGCGCGGACTTGTAGTATAGATAGGATGTGACGCTGCAAATAGAGAGCGGGTTTTCCCCAATATTTTTAAAAAAATAAATGAATACAACTACTTATTAACTCTTAGCTGAATTGAAAGTCCCTCGGTTAAGGCAGAGGTTGCTTTTTCATTTTGTTGATTAAATTTACATGAATTGTGTACAGTCTATTGATACCTCGAAATACATTATTATTTTTTCTTGTTACTATGTACGTTGTTGGAATGGTCTGTGGTATGTGGTTACATATTGACACATAGTGGCTCATCAGAATATTAATACAGGCCTTTTACCTTTGTTTCAGGTATGTACCTCGTAAGCCTGTTAATCATAATGCACACACACATCATACAAGTGCCATATCACTGAACTGCCATGCCGTCCAGTGAACTGCGACTTCTTCGTGTGAGTATCTACGTTCTTACTCAACGTATGTACCTGGAAATTGCTGTTACTTATAGAACTTCTTTTACAGTTTTTCTGAATCTTCATTTTGTTATTGATTGCTATTGGCAACAGAAAGGGACGAAACGGAAGATGCTCGTATCATCTGATATTTATACTCGGAAACGAACACAGATTTACTTGTGCTGTAGTCTGTTTGAGGGAAGTATTAAATGTTTGCTTACTGGGCAGAAAGGTCACGCGCAGGCACAGCTCATCTCTGTCTACGCTGCTGTTTTCGATCTCCGCCACCGCACCACAAGCAAATCGTTGGACAGAAACGCTGAGTGGACGCCGGGAGCTAACAGACCATTCATTGAGTACAAAGAGCGAACGTGGAGCCCACACTCCGGGTGGCCCCCGTGCCGCCTCGGCCGGCCGATGCAACCCGCTCTGCACTGATGTTTCGCGGTTTGCCTCTTTTAGCGATGTGTACTTCCCCAAAAACCGCGCGTCCGGTCAGTCATCAGTATTGCAGAATTAAGCTTGTAAACAGTTTATCTTACGCTTCTGTGTGTTAGATACAATGGAGTAACAAGATCGCTTAATTATTTTCTGTAATTTTAAATTACTTATATTCACTAGCAAAATATTAAAAGAGGCATTCCCGGGTATTAAAAAACAATTGAAAATACTCAAAACCAACAAAGCTGCAAAATCCGCTAGCATTCTCATTATATTTTAAATTGAAAGTGCATAAGATTACAAGATAATACTGCAAATTGCGCATTTTGTTGAATGCTATAACGTGCCCCTAAATCGAAGACTGCGACGTATCTGTAGAGATAGGAAAGCTTCTGTCGAAGAAAAAATAAAAAATAAAAGAAAAAAGAGCAGTTCGGGAGGTACCACTCGTGTGAAAAGCAGCACGTTTTCTCTCACGTACGATATCTTGCAAAATGTGGCCATAGGCAGAAGACGCAGATTCCATCTTAGTGGTTTCCCGAAAGGCTTACAGAACTTATAGTTTCGACAGCTAAGTAAAATAATTGGTTCAAAAAACTTTGGTAGGTGGAACTTAACACGTAACAATGGACGGAGAGTATTCATGAGAAAGGAACGGCACATCGAGGAGTCCCAAAGAGGCGTAATAAGACCAACAATGATCTGAATAAACGTAAACGTTTTAAAAAGTTGTGTCAGCAAAACTGTCAGATTGTTCACTCAGAAAATGGTGTCCACAGGAAGGACAGCCGTTTTGTAATTGTAAGGGAATGGAGCACAACTTAGTAAGTATTTTAACATAGTTCACTGTTTCAAGCTCTTTTTGACTGTGGATAAACACGACATGTAAATGAGAAATAGAAAACGATTAGAAGCTTAGATAGTTTCTCCTGGAGCCTGTTGCGTAGTTTAACCATCTGGGGATAATATTACGAAGAAACGATGTAAACAGGAATCAGTACATGAAATTAGCTATAGAGACAGTGTATGGATGACTTACACGCTGAAGCGCTAAAGACACTGGTATAGGCAAGCGTATCCAAATAAAGAGAGATGTAAACAGGCAGAATACGGCGCTGCGATCGGCAACGCCTGTATAAGACAAGTATCTGGCGCAGTTGTTAGATCGGTTATCAAGATTTAAGTGACTTTGAACGAGGTGCCATAGTCGGCACAGGAGCGATGGAACACAGCATCTCCGAGGTAGCAGTGAAATGGGGATTTTCCCGTACTACCATTTCACGAGTGTACCGTGAATATCAGGAGTCCGGTAAAATATCAAATTACCGATATCGCTGCGGCCGGAAAAAGATCCTGCAAGAACGGGACCTACGACGACTGAAGAGAATCGGTCAACGTGACAGAAGTGCAACCCTTCCGCAAATTGCAGCAGATTTCAATGGGGGTATCAACAAGTGGCAGCGTGCGAACCATTCAACGAAACGTAATCGATATGGGCTTTCGGAGCGTTTATTCAGTCTCTGAAGCCCTTATCAAGTATCCCTGACTGCACCGTCAGAGATGTGATCTAGTATTCAGCCCAATGAGTGTGTGAAAGAGACAGGGAACTGAAACGATACGTATTAGCAATACGGCACGTTATTACAGCTGCTAGGGAACAATCGTAAGCACCACCATTTCGTTTATTAGAACTGAATCTTCCGTTTCTGTTGTCCTACGTGCTTTCGTCTCTTGTTTATCTCTTATCACTTCGAAAGAGGAGAAACGTTTTATAATTTTAGCTAGCGGCCGGCGCCACCCACAGTCGTAAAAGCTGATGTCACTTGGTACAGAATAATTATTTGCCAGAGTAGCAGTATTATTTTCTGTTGCTGTGTTAAAACATAGGTTATATATTTCTATTTATCGTAACTTGTCACTGGTTGCGTGGTAAATATAGAAACTTTGTTAAAATTGATCCACCTTGATAAAACTAAACAACGATGCTAATAAACTGCAAATAAATAAATAAATGAAAACAGCGCACATGTAAGTAATAAAACTCATTTCGTGACAACTCAGTGTTTTCTGTGTTAGAAAGATGTGAGCAGTATGGGACTGAATATTAATACGTGCTTTGAAAGGACAATTGAAAAGGGGGGAGAGGATCAGACATTGTTTCTAGGAATAAAAACGCCTACCCAGATCTATCGGATTGGACGCGATTTCAAATGGCTCTACTAAATAATTTATTGGTAGTCGTATTCTCCTTTTCTGCCGACCTTGAAGTTGTGGAGAATTATTTGTCAGTTTTTGCAACTGGCTGCATTACGATTTAGTTTTTCTGTAATTTTTCTTGAAAATATTAGGTGGCGGCTTACAGCGTCTAGAATAAGCTAGTATCACTTTCTACGAATCGAAGATGACCCATGGTTGTCTACAAAACACTATATCTGAACATAGCATTAACTTGGAAAATATACCGAAGTAGTTATGTACACGAACAAAATAAAGCTGTGTTACAGTTATTACTAGAAACATTAACAATTTCGGTTTTTGTGAAAATAACTGAATTTAAATTTCGCACTTTCGTTCAAGACCTCTTTTTGCACGCCAACTTGTAAATTTTCGATTCTGGTTCGAATGGCTCTGAGCACTATTCGACTTAACTTCGGAGGTCATCAGTCGCCTAGAACTTAGAACTAATTAAACCTAACTAACCTAAGGACATCATACACATCCTTGTAAATTTTCGATTCTGGTTCGAATGGCTCTGAGCACTATTCGACTTAACTTCGGAGGTCATCAGTCGCCTAGAACTTAGAACTAATTAAACCTAACTAACCTAAGGACATCATACACATCCGTGCCCGAGGCAGGATTCGAACCTGCGACCGTAGCGGTCGCTCGGCTCCAGACTGTAGCGCCTAGAACCGCACGGCCACTCCGGCCGGCTTTTTCGATTCTGCAATTGTCTTTATTTTGTGAAGTTCATGAACAATAATTTGATAAATGTTTATTGAATTGAGTTAGTAAGTGTTGGTGCTGACTGTATTTGTACGAAAGACATATTTCTCCTTCGGGGAGGATGCCCTACATTATTACATTATACTGCTGGATGAATGAACTCACGAGCGTACGCCTACTCGTAAATCAACAGTTCGCACCAGTGCATCAGCACGTGGCCTCGTATAGTACTGACGTTGCTACTTTGTGGAGTGGCCTGAAATTTTTTCGGGGTTCTTCCGTCATTGTTTATTAGTGTGGTGGAGAACACGTAAACAAGTTTCGCCAGAGATAAACTTCCCAAAGGCTGCCCGCGACCTCCAAAAAAGGATCAACGAAGAATAAACAACGTCTGCGACCCGCGACGCTGACCGAGTTTAAGCTTATGCCGCGCGCTGAATTATACGTTAACAAACGACTTAGTAGACGAACAAAAAATTCCCTGGGTACTGCGCTCGCTTAAGTATCTATGGTTTTGGTTTCTGTAGAACAGCAAGTATCTATTCCACCGATTCCGAGCGAGACTTACTATTCTTAAAATAAAATCTGTAACAGTTCGAAAGCTCACTTGGGAAGTAATATTTATCGTTATTTTACAACTTGGAATGTCTTTCCTGACGTCGGATAAATATTTTGAAATAATAAAGTCAGAAAAATTGTCATGTCCAGGGACGGACAGCGAAAAACTATATCAACTTGGGACAAATAAATGTCAGTGGAGCTTAACACTAAAGGGCATAACGAATTTTAAAATTTCTGCCCTTGGTGACTGAATGCACCGGGATCTACAGAGTTACTTGTGAAACTTAGCAATTACTTATAGAAGTGCTGCACTTGTTGACTCACATTCGGGAGGGTCGGGGTTCAATTCCCGGTCCGGTATCGAAATTTAGGTTTTCCATAGTTTTCCTACATTTCTTATAGCTAATGCTGGGAAGATTCCTTTGTAAATGGCATGGCCGACTTCCTTCCGTCATTACTCTCTATCCGAGTTTACACCGTCGTCGACTGGACGTTAAACTTTAATCATGTGTCATTCCTTTATTCTCTTTCTTCTGCTTACGTTACGGCTGTTGTTGGATCATGAGTAGCTCTTCATGAATTGCATTTTCTTCTCTTCTCAGAACATTTAAATTCTTTCTCTTCTTCTCTCCTGTTCTTCTTCAGAGATCTTCAGTAACCTCTAGTCTTCTCTGCTCATCTGGTGATTCTCTACCCATTTCCTGTTTATTTCTCTGTCGTTGATCGCCCGTATACTGGTCAGTGTGTACTCGGATCTCCAATTTTCCTACCCTTCCATCTTGATCCTCAATTCCGACCAGTCCTTCCTGAGTATAACAAGATACTTGGTTCGTATCTTTGTCCTTGTCCTCCCCGTCCTCTTTCAGTCGTTCTATTCATATGCATCCTGGTCACATGCCCCTCAAATCTTGTGCTTTCCAGTCTGATTTCTTCTGATACCGTCGTCACGCTCCGGTACAGCTCTTCCCAATGTGATCGTTTCCGTCTCTAACTAACACTTTTAGGTACCAATATTTTTCTAAGTTCTTTCTCTAGTTCTGCGCCATGTCTTCCTATCGGCAGAGGTGACTCGTCGGCAATAACATTTTCGAACAGCTTCGGGTTTAGTTACCTCTGACAGTTGGGAATCATTAGCACGGGATGTATTTTCCTAATAAAAGAATCCTTGGATGTTGGTCGATCTGAAACGTCAGGAGAGTTTTCCATAACATAATGAAAACTAAGTCACTAAGCTCAATTAACAGCAAGAAAAGGGCGCGCTCAACTGGTAGCTGACTAGAAAGAAATACAGTCAGTATCTAGTCCAGTGCTGATTGGTAGAGGCCGCTGTGAACTCGAGAAATCGAATATTTTGAGATGTAGATTTACAGAATGAAATAGATCACCCAAGCACATTGCTATAGGCAGTTAATGTCCTTCGTACAGTGAAGAGTAGGTTATAGACGTAGAGTTGTCATTTTGAATATAACTTTTATACTACATAATACAGAAAACTGTTGTTCAGTAGTTATCCAACATAGTTCGAGAAAAAGAATTTATGTTCGAACAAGACCAAGTGTAAATATAAAAATGTGAATTTGATATAACGCAAGAAGCTTGAGCACGTTGTGTGATTACCCCAATCAGCAATTCAGTGCTCTTTGTGCTGTTAACTGTGGCATCTATTGAAACCCATAACAAGTGAATATTATTCGAGATGCAAGTCTGTACTCCGCGTGTTAAGCGTCTGGAGAGGAGGACTGTAAATGGCAACGGCCTCCAGGTAGCAAATCCGATGTGTCTTTTAGATCACAGGAGGGCTGGCTACTCCAGTAACAGAACAGTTTATTTTTGGAAATATCCATCCACATGGCGAGCGGCAAAGCTGTGAAGTAGTAGTGGAAAGACTCCGCAATGATGGCACTCTACGAGTTTGTCAGGGATACACGCCTGAAAAAAAAAAAAAAACAAAAAAACAAAAAGGCGTCCTCTCATCTGCCGTGCGGAGCGTACTTCGCGTGCTCAGTGTAAAAGTCCTAATTTGTGACGATCTGTACACTTCCATGAAGGTCTCTGCGCTGATTACTCAATAATTTTACTCTTCCTGTAGTTGTAACAAGGGCAGACCGCAGTTGGGATAAAGTCGCGCTCTATTTTTTTGATTGCATAGCAGCAGTACACTTCCTTGGATGAAGTTCTTAGGTTTCTGGTCTGTTCTAGAAGTAGTTGAATTTGATCCGCCTCCATTGTTTTAATGATCGTCCATGACAGTTTACCTTGTAAATGATACCCCGACGCCATACCGAGAGATTGAGAAAGCTAGTTGTCGACTCTCACTTTTACAAGACTAATTAGTGCCTTCCTAAACATGGATTTGTCTATTATGTGAAGACTACAACCGTCACAATGTACTCAACTTTCAGTATGTTCTCCCGACACATTTTTCTGTTTATATTATTTTTCCCGAAAATAATTTAAACCATTAAACATTTACGACCGGTCTCTGTAGCCGAGTCCCTAACGCACGTTTATACGGTGGTGCTCGGCTCGGAGGTAAGCTGGTTCAAATTCTGGTACTGCATGAAATTTTCACTGCCAATATTTAATCGGCAACAGAACAGAGAGATGGTGGCGTTTACTTCCTGGTCATCAATCTTTGAACCAATTCCCTGTATTAAATTTTGAACCTCTCCAGAGTGATCCGTCGTCGGATAGGAACGTTGAGCTCGGCGGCGCCCCTGGTTCTATTCGAGAGGCGTAGGCTATGTGCCGGCGCCGGGTTTCGCCCTCTCCCTCCCATTCTCCCCAAACCCAACACTGCACTGTACAAGCACTGATCACAGTCATCTAAACGACACACATGCACACCTGGCGCTCCATAAGAAGTCGGAGGAATGCCTAAGCAAACAACGTTCACTAGGACCTTGTCTAGAACGGCGCTGCAGGATCCCTGCATCTGCCAGCTGCACTCATTCCCAGAGTCTTAGAGCTTCTTTGCCTTCCAATGTTTTCGAATGAGAAAAATGCACATTATTTTCATTCTGGTGTGAATAGCCATATTAGTGCACGTTTTTGTGTCCACAGAATGAGTGGCAGCTTGTTTTGTCTGTGTGGGTCACAGGCGACCATTCTGCAAGGACTGGGCCAACGGTGGTACTGTTTCCGGGTCCCAGGCTGAAGCTGCTGCGGGAGTTTTTTAAGTTGCACTTTTCGCGTATATTTAGCGCAGAATAAACCGTGCATCCAGGACTGGACTGGGGCACAGCTGTGGGCCGCGTGTTTAAAGGATGCCGTCCTTATTTGGCGAGACGGGATCCCTGCGCGGTTTTTCGCTTCGCTTGTTTGGCCTGCGGTCAGGCGCGCCTTGCGTCTTCCCAGAGCTGCTAGCAGCCGGTGATGCAATTGTTTAACACGTCGCCCGCATCGGTTAACCGCGACCGTCGCCGCGCCCCACGCGCTTCTCACACACACACACACACACACACACACACACACGGACGCGTGCACGCGGAAAGCAGAAAAAAGGCAGGCCTTGTCGATGTAAACTGGGCAATGAGACTGCCTCACTGGCGCGTGCTTTAAAGGGATCCCGTCGCAGTGCTCAGTATTTCTTCTTACACTACTCGCATACTCTGTTTGGACGTTTAAACATAAACTCCGAGCCGTCACTTGTAATTTGAGTTTCCACTTAAATTTTCGTGGGAAACGACTTTCCATGCTGACTGTAAACTGTACAGCCTTGCTGCAGTGGTTTACGAATAAGAGGCGTACCGCGAATGACTTGGACATGTAATCCAAAACTGTCATGAGCTCTGGAACAAGTGGCTAGGAGAGGGACCATAGGAGATCGAGTAACTCCAGTCAACGGTAATTCTGGAAGCACTGATCGTGCGAAGTCAGTTTAGCTCGTTTTGTCCATTGGGTACAGTAGGCTGTAGATGGCATGGCTCGAGATGGAAGTGCAAATGTCTCGACACAGTTGTACACTGTCGGATAGAAGACTAAATGAGATATGATTTATTATTATGTTAAGGACTTCGTAGAAAGCAGAACTCAATAAATTATTTTCGATGGGATGGCTTTATCACAAGCGAGAGTAGTATATACGGTTCCTTAAGGAAGTTTGATACGACAGTGTCCATTCTTGATGTGTATACATAACCTGATAAGTCCTCAGGCCGCTGTCCTAGGCCTATACATTCAGGTCACACCATTAGAAAATTATTGCGAAATGCAAGAAGACTTGAAGATGATCGATACATCTTATTTATTCTCAGCATAATCAAATAAAATGTAAGGCTAATAAATCGAAGGAAGTGCTCGACGTGATAACCTAGCAGGGTGGCGTAGTAGGCTTACTTTCGGTTGTTCAGATTCCCTTCTGGCCCTCTAGATTTATGTTTTACGTTGTTTACATGAGTCGGTTAAGGAAAATGACATGATAGTTCCTTAGAAAAGGACATTGCCGATAACTTCCCTATCTTTTCCTAATTCTATTTTGTGCTCCGCCTCTAATGCCATTGTCGTCGTCTGGACGTTAAATCCTAATATTCCTTTTTTCCATTTTTCGGTGTTACAATGAGTCATAATCGCCATATATCTAAGCCTATCCAAGAATAGGCTTCAAGTGGTGGATGGGACTCCTAAGCAATCTTACCCTTCATAAAAAAAAAACTCTTAACCATTCCTTGCAACATGCGCAGGTGCAATGCCATGCAAATAAGGCGGGTGGTGGCCAATACAGGTGTGACACCTAGTGCTTAAACCTCCCTGGCGCGGGGGTTGCAGCAGCTTACCAGCATTGCTTGATTGTTCCATCTGAAGTCTGAGGAGTTCTTCGTTTCAGGGTAACTGAAGCCAACGCAATAGTATACATGTTACCAGTCCATCTTGCAACATACAGGTGCTCGAGCGTCGAACCGGCACAGAAGAAGAAGCTGTATGCTATGTTACCACCATGTGGACAAGAAGGCTGTCATCTAACACCGAGCTTTCGGTCACCCAAGGGAGAGCACCAGCAGACCTTCGTGAACACCGTCTCCCGACAATCTTATTCACTGCTTATAAAACGAATCTTTCACTCTGCAGCGAAGCCTACTCTGTTATGAAATTTCCCGGCTGATTAAAACTGACGAGAAGAAGGGAATCGTTTAAATTACGTGCATTAGGACATTAACTCAATGAAATCCCTTTTCTTTCAAGCTAGTGGAGCCTGTGCTAAACAACAAAACATATGAATAGTGAGCAGTTTGTATAAGTGTCGAAGATTTGGACATTGTAGGTCTCATGGCTCAGGGATGCTTTCGTCGCGATGCACAAACGTCTTCGTAAAAACTCGTGTGCTACGAATCCGCGAGACAGCATCACATTGTCTTACACATGCTCGAAACTGTTTCCTAGAAGGCCTTACTCACACGTTCAAAGATGTGAGATGCGGCAAAAGCCAACACCGCACTAAGAGAAAAAACTGGAAGGGATAATACGTACGGTTTATCGTCCTATCAAAGTCAAGGTATTTGAAGCCTAAGCTCAGATTGGACAAGGACAAGGGAGAAAAGTGGCTATGTGCTTTACAAAGGGATTGTCCTGGCATTCTACGTAATTGATTTAGCGAAGTTGTGGATAACCTGAATGTGAATCACTGCTCGTGAATTCCGATGTCGTTCCTTATTTCGAATCATTTGCCTCAAGCATTATAGCTATGCTACAAACGCATCAGACGCCCACACTCGTGCTGTAGGGTCTAATACCTAAATGCAGTTATAGAACGTTTTCTATAATGGAATTGATCTCCATGCTTCAGCGTGCGGCTACAGTGCTTCACCGTGATTACGTGCCATCAGCCCTGAAAGTGGCTCTTCCAACTTTCTTTCTTCCTTCTTCTTCATCTGCTATCTGACTGGTTTGATGCTGCCCGTCCCATTTTCCTTTCTTGTGACAAACTTTTTATCTCAGACTAGTGCGTAACCCAATGATCTCAATCATTTGCTGTATATATTCTAATCTGTACTGTCCCGTGCAATTTTTGCCTTCTACGGTTCGCTGTAGCGCCACGGAAATTGTTTCCTTTTGTGTCGACACATCTAACATCCGTCCCTGCTTCTAGTCAGTGTTTTGTACATATTCCTTTCCTCGGCGATTCTGTAGAAAACCTCGTCATTTCTTATCAGTCGATTTAATTTTCAACGTCCTTCTGTAACACCGCATTTGAAACTCTTCGACTGCCTTGTTTTCCAGTTTCCCCACCATCCATTACCACTTCCATGCAATGTGCTCCGACACCAAACGTACATTCTCGAAAATTTCTTCTTCTACTTCTACGTCTACCTGAGTACTCTCCAATTCACTCTTGGCAGAGGGTTCATCGAACCACTTTCAGACTATGCCTCTACCGTTGCACTCTCGAATCGCGCTTGGGAAAAACGAACACTAAATCTTTCCGTACGAGCTGTGATTTCTCTTGGTCATTTCCCGCTATGTAAGTGGAAGTCAACAAAATATTTTCGTGTCCTCGGAGTCTTCCGCGGTGGCATGCTTCACTAAAATCTTCTCGGTTTCCAAACCACGTCACTTCGGAAAAAAAACTGACAATATTTTCGCATTCAGAGGAGAAATTCAGTGATTGAAATGTCGTGAAAAGATGTCACAGCGACGAAAAATGCCTTTGTTTTAATTCCTGCTACCACAAATATCAATCCGCGAGACTGGCTCCCCTTTCTCGCGACAATACAAAACGAGATGCCCGTCTCTGAACTTTTTCGGTGTCCTCTGTCATACCTACCAGGTAAGGTATCCATACCGCGCAGCAGTACTCCAGAAAATGCCGGACAAGCGTGGTACAGACAGTCTCTTAAGTATATCTTTTGCACCTTCTAAGTCTTCTGTCAATAAAATAATCTTGGGCTCACCTTCCCTAGATTATCTATGTGATGGTTCCTGTTTACATTGCCGGTAATTGAAATCCCCTGGTATTCAGTTGAATGGATAACTTTTAAATTTGTGTGATTTATTGTGTACCCGAAATGTAACGAATTTCTCACGTGAAGAACTTCACATTTGTTATTGTTCCTCAAAATAAGACTGATGTTTGATTGTTGTAGACTTCTTTTGGCCAATAATGCTACCTTTGAGTTTGGCAGTCTGCCCCTTTTTCGTGACAATACAAAACGAGCTGCCCGTCTCTAAACTTTTTCGGTGTCCTCTGTCATACCTACCAGATAAGGTGTCCATACCTTACTTCATGCGTTAATTTGCTTCCTAGGTAGCAGAATTCCTTCACTCCCCCTATTATGGTCCCTAATTTTAATGTTAAATTTGTCACTAGCTTCATATCCACTACTCGTCAATATTTTCGCCTTATCAAGCGCAGTTAAGCATTGAACATATTTGACAAGGTTAGAGGTGGTCAGAGACACTGTCTTGTTAATAGCAGTATCATTAGAAGATAACGAAAGGTGTTGGTGTTGGACTTGTCAAAATGAACCAGCCAAGCGTTCACCTTAAAATATTTAGAGAAACTGCCGAAAACGCATGTCTTGGGGGATGGGGGAGGCGTATAAGCATTTGAGGTCTCCATCTCTTTGCGGGGCCAGTGCATTTCCATTTAGAGTTTGGAGAGAGATTTATTGGCTAGTTGAAGCCCTGAGTCGGTCCAAGAGGCGATCATCCACTGTCCTTAACATACAGACTTCCGGATTCCACACTGATATACAACTTTCGTATAAATATTTTGGATCTGTTCTACAAGCGGAAAAATACATAAAGTGTAGTATACAGCGGCTACAAACAAGTCCTTCCGTATATCAGAAGCCAGCTTAGAAATTGAGATGAGGTAAGTCTACTATTTCCGCGCTAAAGAGGAATACGGTCAAGGACATCATAGGTGTGAAGCAGGTCATAGGTGGTCAGTAGGCTGTGTGGGTAGTTGCTCGGTAATTAGAGATTCGATGCAGTAGTGGGCTACGCGGCAAGTGTCGCCACGAAAGAAAGGGGAGAGTGGGGGCGGTGGTGGGCGTAGCGCGGTGGCGTTCCCACACTGTGCGGACACCGCTGCTTACGCAAAACCAGCGAGCCGAGCTGACATTTGTGCGGCCGCAAGCTCCAGGGAGTCGCGAGCCGCGGCTGATGTCACAGCCGGCAGCGTCACCGTCGTGACATCACGCCGGCCGCAAACAAGGCGGCACCCACACAGCCTGCCTCTCCTTAGCTCAATAGCCTATGTATAAACATTACGGGATGCGCTCGTGGTTATCGGCAGCTGGATCTGCGGACGTGAACATTACCCACTGCTCAAGAAAAACGGAAGGGAAAAAGTGTCTTGTTAAGGGAGGGCAAAGAACAGGAAGGTGGAGAGCCTGAATGAGATTTCGACCGGAGAAGAGATTTTGTCATTAAGGAGCAAAGGAACAATGGAACGTTAATCAGCCCGTGGACGTCGCGATCATTAGAGACGGAAAGAACGGAAAGAAAGAAAAGTGTCGTACTGTTGGATGGCGACCCCGAGGGGATGTTCAGATGTCTGTTTGGAAACGATTTGCTTCCTCCATGCACAACAGTCCCATTACAAGCGCTGTGGCGTTGCGGGCAACGTGGCGCGGTAACAGAAGTATGTAAGCGGAGCAGACACAGACGGGAGATCAGCCTAGCGAAGATATGGGCTGAAATGGGGGAATCCGTTGACATAATCGACGATGACAAGGGCAGATTATTATTACGCAGAGCTTTGAACGACTATCTCGAAAACGGCGAAACTGGTCGAATGTTCACATGCTACTACGGAAAGAGGTAGAGGGACGTGAAACTACAACTAGGCGTTAAATGGTTGAACGTCCACGACCCTTCACAGAACGTGGGGTTTAGAGGCTTGTCTGATAGATGATGATGTGTGGCATCTCTGCCGAAAGAGCACAATGCTGGTACACAAACAATTGTTTCGGAGCACGTCGTTCATCGTACGTTGTTGAACATGGAGCTCCGCAACAGACCAGCCCCAGGTGTTCTTACGTTGACCAAATGACATGGTCAGTTACGATTGCAGTGGGCATGGGACGATCGAGAATCGACCGTCGATCAATGGAAACGTTCTGGCTCTTCGGGTGAATCACATTTTTGCTACCTTAGGTCGGTAGTCGTCATCGATGTGAACGGTGCCTTGAAACATGCAGCGCGCCACGGACGTAGGCTGGTGGGAGTGGTGTTATGCTATGGGAGACATTGTCCCGCGTTTTCATTGGACCTGTGGTAGTAATCGAATACACCCTGACAGCTGCGAACCACTTTCATCCTTCATGCTTGATATCTTCCCCGACGGCGATGTCAGCTTTCAGCAGTCTAAGCAGTCTAATTGTTCGTGTCTCGGAGCAAGAACCGTGATAATCGGTTTTAGCAGCATTATAGTGAACTCAAGTGAATGTCCCGGCGGTCAAATTCGCTTGATGTAAATCCTGTTGAACTCATCTGGGTTGCTATTGACGACATCACCGTGTACGCAAATCAGCGCCCCCTTTTTTACTCGAATTACATGACTTGTGCGTAGACATCTAATGCCACGTACTTACAAAAACCTACCAATAAACTGTCAGAACTGTGATACGCAGAATCAGTGTTGTATTTCGTTCCAAAGTTGGACAAAAAGGCTATTAAGCAAGTGGTCATAATGTTTTGGCTCATCAGTGTGAATGTGTGTGTGTGTGTGTGTGTGTGTGTGTGTGTGTGTGTGTGTGTGTCACGGTAATCAATGTGTGTCGTTCTTCTCAGGCGCCATCCGCGAATGGAAGCTGGAAGGGGAGAAACAATGGTGGTGAAAATTTCTTCCAGCACCATGGTTCGAAGCGGTGGCCATAATAGTCACCTAGAAGTAAGCACATGACAAACTACACTGACGAAAAAAGAAGCAGCAAACTCAATAATTCAGCACAAAAAAAGGAAAAGTTACGTGTTCTGGCCATAGACAGGCCAGTCGGGGCCGACTGACCGCCATGTCATCCTCTGGCAGTTGCATCATTGTATATATGGAGGGGCATGTTGTCAGCCCACCTCTCTCCCGGTCGTTTTGGATTTCTGAGCTTGGCACCGCTACTAATCGCTAGAGTAGCGCCTCACTGTTGGCCCTCACGATGCTGAATGCACCCCATACATGTCCTCCCACCAAGGAAAACTCTCTGGCACTCCCAAATGTGTGTGAAATCTTATGGGACAACTGCTAAGGTCATCAGTCCCTAAGATTACACACTACTTAACCTAAATCATCCTAAGGACAAACACACACACCCATGCCCGAGGGAGGACTCGAACCTGTGCCGGGACCAGCGGCACAGTCCATGACTGCAGCGCCTACGACCGCTTGGCTAGTCCCGTGCGGCGTCTGGCACTCCCGGGAACCGGACCCAGGCCCGGCGCATGGCAGTTAACCGCGCTGACTACTCAGCAACGGAGGCGGCCAATAATTCAGAATAATTCAATATAATTCACACTAACAGTTACCTGGGCTGTTGTGACAGAGATTGTATAACATGTTAGCATGTCGATTTGTCCATTGCAGTTTCTACAAGGTAGCATCAACCACGTAAATACTTAAATGAAATGTTTCTCCGTGTTTGAGTTATATAATAACAGCACAAAATTGCTATATATTCACTTTTGTGTTGTTCGCTTTTGTCGTTCCTAGCTACTTCACTGCAGCAATGCTGTGTCTATTAATGTAGGAGTAATATGGAGAATTGTGACGCCTTTCCTTTCACTGGATAACGAGAGATCTGAGAAATGTGTTTTGAGTCGAGGAAACTTTGAGATAATCCTTACAACGCAGGAGGAGGGAGCGCAGTAGGCACTGGACTTGCTTTCGCAATAGGCGGGGTCCAAATCCTGGCCTCGAACGGTCTGAGTCGAGACTTCAAGCTCTAGCCTAGGTTGGTTAGTTGATTTGGCTGAGGGACCAAATAGCGAGGTCATCGGACCCATCGAGTTAGGGTAGGATGGGGGAGGAAATCGGCCGTGCCCTTTCGAAGCAATTTAAGGAAATCACAGAAAACCTAAATCAGGACGGCCGGACGCGAGTTTGAACCGTCGTCATCACTGATGCGAGTCCAGTGTAGTGACCACTGCGCTACCTTGCTCGGTGGCCTTTGTTATTAAGCACAGCAGCTTCATTGCAGTAGTGTATTAGTACCAGTAACATGCCTTAAACTTTAAAATAACTGTGTGAACGGCTGGGGTGCAAGTTAGGATAACTCGAAAATTATTTTATGATTACTTTTGTTTCTCAGTTGAGTTAAAGAGGAAATATGTGCCCAATATTGAAAGCTGAAAAGGGATGATTGTACGATTTTCTGCTAGAAGACGCTGGACGGCAGTGGGTTGGCCAGCCTGACTATGACACTGTCTCAGTAAACAGTCACTCGTACCAAGGTCTGCCTGAGATGTGGTGTTTGCAAACACAACGGAGGTACATTTCACCAAACGGTCCTCGTCTGCGCAGCTGTGCGACTGTCGAGCGTATCATATTCACTCTAATTTGGGTTCAGGGACAGTTCTCTATGTAATAACTGAGTTGTATGTTGTTGTAGTCTTTGTTATACCTATTTTTCCCTCATGACGACTTTGCCTGCCTAGAGAGGTAACACTCAACATGTCTTCTTACGAGCCGTTTAGTATTTGCGCTATGGCTGCTCCTGTTTCTTGAAGACAAGTGCAACCAGAGATGCTCTTTTTCGGAGCTTTAATACATTTTTGAAACATTTTTTTCCGCTGAATGTTTATGATACTATCATTCTGGCATGTGAGGATGCTGTTTTTAAGTTTGTTTTATCTGTCATCATAAGTGTACAGGTATTTACAAGATTCTATGTTTAGGTAACAGAAATGACGAATATAAATGATCGAGTTACGTTATGCATATAACGAACATTTTGTTTCTATCACAAACGTAATCTCTTCTTGACATGGCAGTATTTTCACCACAAATTTGTATGAATTCGCTGGATTGTCGTATACTGATTCTTCCAAGTACTAAAAAATGATGCTGTTTGAATTTCCTACATATAATGACAAGAAGTACTGATTTCGAGCTGAGGTTTTCAGCATGTCAGGGTTTTGTTCTTTCGACTGCTTTTTTTTCTTAGTTTTATAATTGTAGGCTACAGAGTACAAGCCCACTTACATTAACGCACGTTGATACTCGCCGGAGTGGCCGTGCAGTTCTAGGCGCTACAGTCTGGAACCGAGCGACCGCTGCGGTCGGAGCTTCGAATTCTGCCTCGGGCATGGATGTGTGTGATGTCCTTAGGTTAGTTAGGTTTAATTAGTTCTAAGTTCTAGGCGACTGATGACCTCAGAAATTAAGCCGCATAGTGCTCAGAGCCATTTGAACCACTTGATACTCGGTGGGGATAGTAAACCGACCTTTGGTGTGGAATAAAAATGTTCTGCAAGAGGTCAAGCGTGCCAGTTCTCGGAACCGGTACTATAACACCTGCAAGATACACGTACTTAGTCAATCTAGTCACCAACAAGACGAGAGGAAGTCAGCTCCGAACATGAAGACACGCACACTAAGTGGACGGAAGTCGCGAGAAAAGCCTAAATCACTATATTCACAATATGAAGACCTAGACAGCACTGGGGCGACACATTATGTAACACCCGGAGGACTTTAGGATTCCGCCCCATCCAGGTAGTGGTGCCGTCAAAGAGCCGGAGTAACGGGCGCTGCTTTCTTGGCCTGTAGACTGTTTGAAGCGCTAGCCCAGGATGCAATTAAAGTTACTTAGAAGAATCTAAACCTGGAAGACCTAAAATTCGTTAGCTGTATAGGGACTATAAACAGGAGTTTAATGTGTTGAATAATACTATGAGTATCACTGCCATCATTGTTGACACTATTCAACCGCCTCGAATTGCCTATTAACTTGGCGGTTTCTGTAAATGAAAAGTTCGTGGGAAGGAAGTACTGATGACTTTGACAATTAAAATCAACCTTTTCCAGTACGTACGTATTTTGATTGCAGCAGGCTGGTAGAAAGCACGAAATTCTGAGAGTAACTAGTGAAGGCCGCTCCGTTATAGCAGGCACTCCAGAGAAATCCGCCTGAGACATCTTTCTGTGACCCAGCGCTGTTTATCCCGCAGTGTGTTGTAGATTGTATCTGTTGCGTCTCGGCAGCCGGTGATGTAAGAGCGCTACACCCACGCTGCGGTGCGAGATGTCCCAGTTTGTCGCGGAACAGCGGGCGCGTTCTTGAAACGCGAGAATAGAGAAACAAGTAGGAAGCCGTCTGATGTCATGGGCTTACGCACTTCTTTCCTCCAACGCAAACCAGCGCTGCCGCCTGGTGGAGAAAGCTGTACTGCAATGATAGAGAAGTGTCACTGGCAGTAGTTAACACGATACGATATTGTAGTGCCTGTCTTGTTCAGACATGCGATGCAATGTTCCATCGGACAGGCATGCATATACCTAATGGATGTACGAGTGCAGGTTGGTAGGCACCTAGTTGACGACATATGGAAATTTGGGTGTGGCCATGACCCGTGCGTGGTTCCTATTGGTAAGGCGAGCAATCGCGATAAGCGGGAAATCCGAATTTGGGTTGCGGTCCGGCACAAATCTTCAAAGTCGTCATTCCATTATACAGATGATGGTTCAGCATATTCGCAACCGCAAATACAATTCAAGTAGTTCATACGTCTACTTAACGAAGGCTGTTTCTGTGCTGTTTGCGTTAACTGAGTCACGCTCCATATTCATAATGTTCTCCCCTGAATTCTGGGGTGCGACGCTCTGAATTATTGGCGTCATGGTTAGAAACCACGATAATTAGGAGTCATCAGGCTGTTTTAACTCATGTGTCATTTACGCTGCTGGCTTGTAATTTTTACATCTAGGATGGCGTAGTAAACTTAAGATTATGCAGGATGAGTCACGTAAGCGATTAACGTCAGGCCAAAGGCGTTTGTTAATTCCCCCTACAGACTCTGCAGATTTGAATTCGGGAAGAGAGTCTACAACTTATATCGTTGCGTCACCTCGTTCGGCTCACTGTTTGTAACTATAGCACCGTTTTAAATGAATAAACACGTAAAGTAATGTATTTCAGTTCTTCACATCTACAGCGTGAAAAAGCAAAAGCACTTCTCATAGACTCTGGCAATAATTGTCAAATTTGGAACCAAGTACTACACTAACAAGATCCAACGCTAACCACTATAGTAGTAGCGAACAGGATTCGCACCACCAGTGGAAGAAAAAGGACAGGGAAGTGTTCCCACATTAATTAGATAGTGCCGATGCCTAGTTACAGTGACTCAGTAAATTAGCATCGCTCTTTCGGCCGGTAGACGGTGGTTATTGGGTATGTTATTTTACATGTTTGTTTCTGTAGTACAGAAAATGTATTTTTTCAAGCACTGTGAGACGACAGTACAGAATTATGAACGAAAATGTCTTAGAAACCACTCGAAGCTAGATGTAAACGACGTCCGAGTGCAGATAAATTCAGCCACTACCGCTAAAGCAAAACTACTATCGGAAGAAATGAATTCAACACATCCACGCAATGCAAAATTCAGTATTTGATTTCATGAGAGACCGCCCGCCAGCATAAGATTAGACGGGGAGTATTGTCAGTAGAGAAGCAGTAACAGCAAAGTGAGTCGGTCAGTGGAGCTTAGTGATTTCGAACGTAGACTAGTGATTGGAAGTCACCTAAGAAGCAAATCTATCTGGGACATTTCAGCCCTTCTAAAGCTACCGAAATCGACTGTTGATGATGTGACTGTAAAGTGGAAACGCAGAAGAACAACAACAGCTAAACACACTCCAGGTAGAGATGTACTGACAGGCAGAAACCGTCGAGCTCTGCGAACGTTGGCTGTGAAAAAAATATTGAAATCAGCAGAAGGAATTACTCGTAAATTCCTAAATGCTACCACCAATCCAGCTAGCACAGCGATTACGCGTAGAGAGTTGGTCAAGCAGCCCCTCATAAGTCACACATTTCTGCAGTCATTGTTAAGCCACACATTTTTGTAGTCAGTATTAAGCGACGCTAGAGATGTTGTAAAGAGCGACGCAACTGGACAGTGGGTGACTGCACGCGAGTGATTTGGGATAGTGAATCACGCTATAACCCGTGGCAATCCGACGAAAAGGCTTGGGTGTGGCAAATGTATGGAGAACGTTACCTGCCGTATGTATAGTGCTAACAAATAAGTACGGAGGAGGTGGTTTTATGGTATGGGGATGTGTTTCGTGGTTAGGGTGTGGTCAGCTTATTGTGCGTAAGCAAATGCTGAATGAGGAAATATATGAACACATTTTAACGACGTTGTGTATATCCGAACAGTAGAGCAACAGTTCGGAGGCGATGATTGTATCAGCATGACAAGCACTCCGTCATAAAGCAGCGTCTGTGAGGTAATGGTTTTTTTACAATAAAATTCCTAAAAAGGATTGGCTTGTCCAAAGTCCCCATCTGAACCCAGTGGAACGCCTCTGAGGTGAGACAGTACGACGATTTTCGACTTTGCAACCAGAACTCAGTATCCAACATCACTACCTTCTCTGATTTCAGCTTTTGAGGAAGAATTGGTTGCGAAACCTCCACAGACTTTCGGACAACTCATTGAAAATGTCGCCAGCGGGATTCACTGCATTATACACCCGAAAGGTGAACACACTCTATATTAATATACACTAACAGGTGTTCGTATACTTTTGAACAAATAGTGTAGACTGTCACACGACAACATATTTTCCAAAGTGCTGCAAGCTACAAGATTTTTTTGCGCAAACAAGTGTAAACTATTCGGCCATTGAACTGACTGTACAGTCTAATTCGACAGGATACTCTTACATTTTCTCTTCTGGTATGTGTTACGATACATCAGTTTGGTCCTGTTAATTAGGCACGTTTGCAATTCTACTTTTTTTTTTTTAAATAAGCAGAGCTTCCAAATTGAGTTGTCACAACTAGCATCCGATTTCTGATCTCCAGTCGACATGACCAATCCTTATTATCACGAGGTGTCCGTAGCTTGTGAACTAGTGACTGACGTCGCCACCTCTAGTTCGGAGTTGGGGGAGGGGAGGGGGGGGGGGGGGAGTGTCGGGTTCGATTCCCGGCAGTGTCTGAGATTCCCTTCACTCCTAGATTGCGTGCTTGTTTTGTCCTTTTCATTTCATCTCATGTTCATCACAAAGATCCGCCAGTAGCCGAAATGGCGTCAAATAGAAAGAGTTGTTCCAGGAGTCCGAAAAGCCCCAGGCTGTTTCCGTACATCCTTCTTTTTAATGGATAATGGGACAGCAGCAGCTTTTTTATTGATGTGTATGTGTTAGCCTTATTTAATTGCAACCACTTTCGGTGATAAAATGCATCATCTTCAGGCAGTTCTGTAACATAGGACGATTACGCTTCCACGGACACTGTCGCCATATCTCTAATAAGAGGAGCAGAAACCACTGACGCCCACAGATCTTACCGTTTATGGTGCGTCTTGTTACAGCACGTCAACTCAACTCCTCCTGTTGAAAACCACCAAGGGGGACCGCTGATCTTAATGCCCCCAACCGACGAAATGGATGCAGATAAAGACAAGCAGATAACTGAGCGTATACTTGCGTGAAATATTCAGGTAGTAATAACAATCTTAAAACACTGCGCGTATCGCAGGAAGTGATATACGACACAATGAAATAATAAATATTATCATTCAGTTTTTATATTGGGTGTACTGAGATGAGAGAGAACCTTACTCCGTACACTCATAGAAGAGGAGATGATCAACCATAAAGATAATTGGATCATTACTCTCAGCAGTAATTAGCTCTTAATATTATCAGTCACTGTGGAGCATATCACGCATAATAAAGGTGACGTAATTATGAAAACGCATTTCCCGAAGTTTAATGAATCAACTATTGCACCGCAAAAAAATGAACTTGCACAACAAGAAGAGGTTACATCAGTACAGTGAGTCTGATCATCAGTACTCTGAAATCACCGTGACGGAAACAAACCTATTCCTTTCTGTTATACTTCCCTTTATAGGCACGGAAAAACCATACCGTTTCACTACATAAGCACTCATAAGCACTCAAAACATTCTCCAAACTATAAACAGATACATTTACAGTGTTCGCGAAAGGAAAAATAATTTCCAGGTATAAGATTAAATTGTGTTAACAGAGTGTGAGTAGCTCATTCACAACACGGCCCGCTTGCCCGAATGTTCCGCTTATGATTCCGTCAGAGCGTACCTCTTACCTATTACACTAGTTGCTAGCTGATGTTGTAACGCTTCCTTATTACTGTAACAGATAAGAGTGAATATTTTGTCTCGTTGTAGTAGTAGTAGTAGAGTACTAGTGCAGGAAGGATCATATACCGCAGTTTCTTCGTTTGATTGCTTCTGGTGGACAAATAGTTCCTTCTGTTATCTATATTACTGTTGTGGGTATCGTGCTGTGTGTTTGACTGTCAGCCAGGTACAAATAATGACGTGGTAAGTTTCGGGAAGACTGGTTCAGGTACATCTAATACTCCCTCTGAAATTTTACTCATCAACCTCAAATGTTCATATTTGCCTCAGGTTCCTCAGAATTCATACCGTCGCTTCGGTTTCCCGATGATTAATAAAGTTAGCCTCTCCAACTCCGGAAGCGGCAGTTCACCGAAAGTGGAAATTTGGAAATTTGTGGTAAGTTCCTATGGGACCAAACTGCTAAGGTCATCGGTCCCTAGGCTTACACACTATTTAATCCAACTTAAACTAACTTAAGCTAAGGACAAAACACACACACCCATGCCCAAGGGGAGGAGTCGAAGTCCGAGGGGGGGAGCTGCGCGAACCGTGGCAAGGCGCCCTCAGACCGCTCGGCTACCCCGCAATTCTCCGCACTGACATCGAGTTCTGGTTCAGGGCTCGGCAAATGCACCGTGGGCTTTCCTGAGCCCACGAAACGACAAAATCCGCAGACGATCTACAAATCTCTCCATGCTGTTCAGAATCTTCTCGAAACGCAGGAGACTTTTCCCGGAATTCATCAGAAATATTCTGTGCAGGCGGTACTGGACAATTTTTTATGAATGTTAGGAATTGCATCGTAAAATAAACAGCTATAGTTATTACTTTACTAGCTGACAAACTCGGTATTGCCCCGGGTACTTTGTATTACAAACGAAAAAAAGAACTCTTTTGCTGTATAATATCCCGGACAGTTCCTGTATGCTGTGCGCAGCTGCTTAGCGTTTAGACAGCAGGATTTTGTAAACGTGTCTACGGCGACACCTCTTCATAGCTCTCTACAGATGGCGATTGTTTTCACCTACGACCGTTTGCGCATCGTATTTGAAAGCGGTCAAAAGCACTGCCAGGTACCAGGGATTTCCATAAGTTGGCTCGACTATGGGAGCGCATTATTAGTAAAAAATAAATGTATTAAAATTTCATCCATGATGCAGAATTTTTTCACGTATCTTTATGTTAATGATGACATATTTCTTGAGCTACTTGTAGTGCGATGGTATTTTTGTGTGTTTACATTCAGTGCCATATGTGGATACTGTCTGCAAAATGTATTGCGAATAGAGTTATATATGCTGTTTATGACGATATGTCTTCTAAACTATGACAGGCAGGTGGTTCTTACGCCAACAGCGGTTGCTGCCAGACAGTAAGGGATATGTGAACCAAGTTTGGGCTCCTATCATTTAACTTTTGCAATACTTAAATATGCAACAGGTGTACTTGAGACGAAAACAACATATATGATTTATTTATTTAACGACTGTATTCTTTCTAATTATGAATTTTCATACATTACAAACAAGCAGTGGGAGAAATCTATGCACAGCGAAATCATGTTTCTTATCGAATGGTTAATTTAAGCTCTGCGGTACCCTGGTTCATTATGGTCTACCGAGCGAGGTGGCGCAGTGGTTAGACACTGGACTCGCATTCGGGAGGACGACGGTTCAATCCCGCGTCCGGCCATCCTGATTTAGGTTTTCCGTGATATCCCTAAATCGCTCCAGGCAAATGCCGGGATGGTTCCTTTCAAAGGGCACGGCCGGCTTCCTTCCCCGTCCTTCCCTAATCCGTTGAGACCGATGACCTCGCTGTCTGTTCTCCTTCCCCGAAACAATCCAACCCCATTATGGTCTATGGAGGACTAGGTTAAGTGCCGTACTGTTCTCGCTCTTATTAATACAATAATTTTTGTTGCAGAGTCTAATCAGTGTATTTAGAGTGATACCTTTTTTTTCAAATTTATTAAGAATCCTATCAGGTGGTATCCGTTTCCTGTTTATAAAACAACGAAGGTACTGCGTTTATCCTGAAAAAGAAAATCGAACTAAGAGCATTAGACCAGGAATTTTAAACTTTCGAGATACCAATTACAAGAAATTCACTGTAACCGTTCTTTGCTTAATTTTCGGTCACTTAAAACTTCAGAAATCCAGAATAATTACCTTAAATAATTCGTGAAAACACCAGGACCAGTATCTTAATGAGCCACAAAGATTATGCAAGAACGAATGAACATTTCAAATTAAATAGCTGTTCAGCATACTTTTCCACTATTGTTGCTGCCTACCAGAATTTCCGGACAATTATTATAATGTTCATTTTGAAAATTCTAGTATGTATTTGACCACTGGACGAAAGAGAATCTGAACAGGGCGAACAAATTAGTAGCGTTTGAGAATAGCGTTAATGTTATGCCGACAGTACGAGATCGTATCACTCAGCTCAGTTAAGAAGCGATGTAATATGAAACGAACACGTATGAAATTAGAATCAAAAAGTTGAATTAACTATGAGAATTGTGGGAAACAGTACCGCGTTTGCAAAGGAAAACGCACGGAAGATTGGTGTACCACATAAAATTTCTTCAGGTGTTTGACGTGCTCACTATGCTGGGCTGAAGAAAAAGGTTGAAGGTATTCAAGGATTTGCTGCTAGCATTGTAAATAACGGGTTCAGTCAGTATAGCAACTGTATGAAGACTCTAAAGTAACTTCGAAAGCTTCTGAAGAAAAGTGAAGCCGGAAAGGTAAGTTAAGAGAAATGATATTTGAAATGATTGGAACACAATTCTGCCATCTCAAACGATATTTCGAGTATGGACGATAAAGAGAAATGGGATAAGGTAGGTGGCGTCCGAAAGCAAATGGATATCATTTTCTCTCTCGATGCATTTCACAATGGAACAAAGAGGGGAATAAGAAGAGTAAAACGTTCTCGGTTTTCCAGCCGCGTCAATTCGAATAAAATCCTCGAGCTTTCGATGGCCATCTCCGCCATCGGAAGCTCGAGGATTTTATTCGAATTGACGCGGCTGGAAAACCGAGAACGTTTTATTCATGTATGCCGTCGCGAAAGACTCCGAGGACACAAAAAAAGGGAATAAATAATAATCACTTAAATTGAGCCTCAACTAAGAACTGCGCAGGGCTTGTGGAATACGTAAGTAGGTGTGGTATAGATGTATAATGTAGAACAAGTTGGCTACGTGCTTAGATTTCATGTTGCGTCTTTTTTTCACCGTGCCCGCTACGATACATGATTGAGGATGCAGAGAAACAAGTACCTTGTATTTGTCTTTATTGTATATTGCCTGTTCGACTCGACGTAGTATTTATAGCAGACATTTGATTTGCAGCACGTGTTCGCAGCTGTAGACAAAAACTGAAGTGGCCCAGGTGGACCTCCCGCCGCGCTTTCTGAGAATCGACTCTCGAAGAAGTCGATCTCGCCCAGGAAGCGAGTTGCGAAACGCCTCTTAAGACCAATGCTGAGGCGGCAGACAACAATAGCCTATTAGCGCAGGCGGCAATGAAGGCGCTGCAGCAGCCGCGAAGTGGGTCGGTGGAGGCAGGGAGGGGCTGCGAGAAGACAAACCAAGCAAGCCGTGGCGACCGATGTGTACACAGCACGTCCAGTCCAGAGACTGAGAGTGCGGACACTCAACCATGGCGATACTTTAGTGCCGGATTTTTCAGATACGTATTTTGTTTTATTCAGTTAGATCACTGCCAATGGAAGGGTACTTGTCTGTTTCTTGCGTATAGTGTGAGTGAGATGTCTGCATGTGCATTTCTCTAACATCTCCCTCTTTCTCACTCATGCTGTATACAAGAAATAGAAGTCTCTGGGAGACCATAAGTGGTGAACAACAAAATACGACAACGCTGAAAATGCAATCCAATTAAGGGCAATATTTTTCTGACGATCAATATCACAAACCCGGGGAAGAAGGGAGCCGAGGAGAAAGGACTGTTTCCGCGCTGCAGGCCTCACCCCTCGCAGTCGTTCTTCTCAGCAGTCTACAGTAGATTAGCAATTATCGCAACCTTTGCTTGTCTCGCAAATTTACTCTATTCATGCTACAGAAGAAACACTATTTTGACGAGTCTCGTCCCCGTATGAGCGCGGGGGCAGCAACAGGAATCTCGCATTACCGTCCTGATAAGGGAAACTCCCAATCGCAGACCCCTCAGATTTAGTAGTAAAATGGCCCGCTGGATAGTCCGTCAAAAAAGTCTGAACGCATGTCAAGTATGAAGACAGGACGAAGCAAAATAGAAACAGTCAACGGTCCAAGCTCAAGATGAGCAACATCGAGCGAGTTGCAACAATCACGGCGTCATGATTGTGTGGTCACGGTGTTAGATTGCCAAGCGGGAGATCCGTGTTCAGACCTACATCGTCCTCCTTTTTTTTATGAACTATCCTTCCGGTCATTGATGTGTCCTCCTTCTGTAGTCTTGGCAATTGTCATTGTATACGTTTTTATAGAATTGTCATTCTATACCATGGCAAGTGAATGTGATGAAAAGTGAGAACAGGCGAAATGCCGCATAGGCCTCTCACAGAAATGTAAATAACAAGTAAACGGGTGTGAACTATGTTACATCAAAGGAATTCAAGAGTCAAAACTTCCAAAACGGAGAGCAAGAGTTGTAACATGTAGTACTTGCGTAGAACAAATAGGAGGTACGTACGTTCTGGAGGTCCCTTCCTTCCACCTCGCTGTTGCAAATAGACGTTAGACCTCGACACGGACATAAATTTGAATACAGCGAGAAGTCACGACAATCACCGAACGGATAGTTCACAATGTGGAAAAAAACTTGGTCGCAAGGGAGATTGGAACATGGATGTCCTCCGTCACAGTCCAACAACATGACCACACAACCACGAATTCGCTCGATCTTACACATCTTACGGTTGGGCCTTGCACCGTTTCTATTTAGCTTCGTTTTTCACAGTTCAGTACACCTTCTTCCTGTTTTCATGTTTGATCGACATCTGTTTCTGACGGGCAACTTGCAAACAGGAATTGCCGCACTGGGCCTTCTTACCACTATCTGAGGGGGGCACGATGGGAAGGTCCCTTGTGAACATGGTCCTCGTGGGGATGGTTAGCCGCGCTTTCTTCCGATCTCTTTTGAAGAATCAAGAGTGTATCTGTGTCGTGTGGATGACTGTGATGAGTGTTTTCATAGCGTGTGGCGTTTCTATTACTACTACTGAAAGGAAGAGAGAGGGTAAAAACACGCACTCGGCACGCAGCCTACTCTTCTCAAATAGCTCAAAGGAGGCCGCCGATTTTATCGTTCCCATCCGACGGACGGATCAGTATCAGCAGTGACACATGGCCTCACTCGGAGAGTTGCCGCAACAGGACTAATGGAGCGTATTGTTGATCCCGAAATTGTTTTAGTCACCATGCGACTAAAACAGAGGTCCAAAATTACACGTTAATTTCCGTATTCCAGTGATTAGTTTCTTGTGAAAGAAGTTTCGTTATCTACGCTACGACTTCCAAATTTGAACAGCGTCTGTCACCGATGGCGCGGGGTCGAGGGTCTTGTTATTTTTATTCTCTGTGATGCTTATTCCGGCCATATAGAGCTTTCGGATATTCTCTTTCAAAGAGTGAAAATACACTTTTGTACGTAAAAATCAATGGCAATAAACTACACGCTATCGATTTATGCCTCAATCATTGTAATACAAAACTGAAACCCAAAGGTTAGAAGCGCGAAAAAAGGAAAGTATTAAATGAAACTGAGAAACTGAAAGTTAAAAGCAAGGTTGGAACTTAAAACTGCCACTTTGGCTAACACTTCTGAAATTTTATATCGTGGTATATCGGGGCACAAGGAGGATTAAAGAGAAACTTGTAACATTTCGAGTGATAAATCATTACTCTGATGCCGCGCGGAGTGGCCGCACGGTTTAGGGCGTCATGTCACGGACTGCGCGGCCCCTCCCGCCGGAGGTTCGAGTCCTCCCTCGGGCATGGGTCTGCGCATTTTTCTTCGTATAAGTTAGTTTAAGTAGTGTGTAAGTCTAGGGAACGATGACCTAAGCAGTTTGGTCCTTTGGAAATTCATACACATTTTTTGCATTACTTTGATAATAGTGCCAGAACAATGCGTAAATTGTCAAATTATGTTGTTGTTGTCTTCAGTCCTGAGACTGGTTTGATGCAGCTCTCCATGCTACTCTATCCTCTGCAAGCTTCTTCATCTCCCAGTACTTACTGCAACCTACATTCTTCTGAATCTGCTTAGTGTATTCATCTCTTGGTCTCACTCTACGATTTTTACCCTCCACGCTGCCCTCCAATGCTAAATTTGTGATCCCTTGATGCCTCAGAACATGTCCTACCAACCGGTTCCTTCTTCTTGTCAAGTTGTGCCACAAACTCCTCTTCTCCCCAATTCTGTTCAGTACCTCCTCATTAGTTATGTGATCTACCCATTTAATCTTCAGCATTCTTCTGTAGCACCACATTTCAAAAGCTTCTATGCTCTTCTTGTCAAATTGTCTTCTTGTCAAATGATACAGGCAGGTTATTCCACTGCAACGATGAGGACTTCATATGAATTTGTTATATAAGGCAGAACAGTTAGTATTCGTGGTGCAGCGGTACTGTATTTGACGGAAGTTTTACGTGAGTATATATAATGGCAAGCACTTACTATCACATGTTCTCTCTTTTCCTTTCACCATTAGAAACATTGTCACGGCTCCGAGAGGCAGGCAGAATTTGCTCAAGCGCTTTCAAAGAGATGCAGCGTCAACAGCAGACTGGTACTGCTCCTCCTTAGAATGTATCAGTTTTTTTTTCTTTCGTTTCCCTCTATTTTTTCGTTTCATAGTAGTAGTCAACTTGCAAGGAGGCGCTTATCGTTTGCGACGATTACGCAGCACTTTGTACACGATGTCTTCCTCCGTACATGTCGGTATGTTTACTTCTCTACTTTTCTCCTTCCCCTTTCCCCCTTACATACTCCCTCCCTCCCCCCACCCACCGTTTCCCCACTCTCTCTCCCCTTCCTTCCCCCACTCTCTCTCTCTCCCTATCCCACTCTCTCTTTCCTTCCCCCTTCTCTCTCTCCGTGTGTATGCTTTTCAGAGGGGGACAGATAAGGGAATGACTGTGTTGCTGTGATGAGAAAGGAAGAGGGGCGAGATTCCAGAGCGCGCGTGGGTCTAGCGCGGGGAGTTCAGCAACCGCTGAGGCGCATCGCCTGCCAACTGCCTTAAAGTGACGAGATCCTCTGATAGGACGACAGCGGCGCGGCGCGGACTTCGCTAAAAAAGCGGAAAACAGCCTTATCTGCTCCTCCATCTTTCAGACAGTACGGGAAGCGTCCTGAAATGACCAGTCGACCATTCTCTTAACATCGGAGGCGACCTGAGATAAATTTAATTTTCTCTAACTTTTGTCTATATCGCTTTTCCGATTATCTATTTTTTTCTCTCTTGTAAATGGGTTGGACTAGCTTTTACACCAGCTTTAGTGTCCACCATCTGTTGCTTCTTTACGTGTCTTCCTTTCAACTGTATAGTGATTTTTTTTTATTGTGAGATCATTACTCATTGTAGCAATCTTGTAATATTCCTGTCTTCGTTCTGAAGACACTCTGATACTTGAAACTTCCTGGCATATTAAAACTGTGTGCCGGACCGAAACTCGAACTCGGGACCTTTCCCTTTCGCCAGTCTCGGTCCGGCACACAGTTTTAATCTGCCAGGAAGTTTCATATCAGCGCACACTCCGCTGCAGAGTGATAATTTCATTCTGGACTCTGATACTTGTTGTGACCAAAATTTATCATTACATTTAGCGTTTTGTCAATCCCAAACCACTCATCAGTTTTCATAGATTTTCTTCTGCTGGGTTTCCTATGAATCAGCATTTTTGTTGTATTGCTTCTAAACTCTGCAGTGTGACTAACTGTGCGACATGATCTTACAATGCATTTATGTACGTTTGTTTAATCACAGTGCATTGTATATAAAAAAGTTGCCAATGGGTTCCTACTGCGTTTTTGAGAAGGGGAATCCACCACTAGTACTAAATTATGAGTAGCTAGGTGCCTACCTAGATCATAGACTGGGCATACTGCTTTAGAGAAGGGAACAATGGTCATCTTGTGATTGAAAATATTTAAGTATAGAGTTTCAACTGTAATTTCGTTTCTGCATTTGTAATACCCACCTTTCTCTGTCTTTTTAAGCGTATCATCTGATGATGACATGGTAAAAAGTCGAAACCGATCTTTATATTGGAAATATATAATAAAACGAACTCTGGACTACTTTTTATATCGAAACCCGCAGCTGCATGAAGATTGCTAACGATTCCCTGACATCGCATTAGGCGATATCGTACAGTACCAAATGAATTTTCTGTCAGTCATCCTCTTTTCGAAAACTGATTATTGTCTCAGTGAAGAAAATTTTGCTGTCTTTTATCATTACTGACTGTCTTCCACTTTTGCTTTTGCCTCTGTTATGTGCAGTTACTTTTGTTTTCGACCCTAAATTAGCTGTTTCCCTATAAGAGCGATCCAGTCACAGCATTTGTGTCCACGTGCAATGTATAATATGGGTAATTTTCCGTATTTGACCTTTCATTTGTTTCTAATAGAATTAAGATAGGCCATTTACGAGACTGCTAGTAACATTTTACTTGTTTACAGTTATGTTAAAGAGGAAAATAATTTGCTTTAGCCTTTCGTAAGGTTACGTTCGTCTCATCAGATAATTCTACAAAAAATGAGCACTGGAAACTCTGGAAAGGAGAATGGGTACCGATCGAATCCGGTCTGACTTCCCCTGTCTCCAAGTGAGGCATACACATTGATATCATCTCATTTTATCCGCCGAAATGATAGAAAGAGGCTTCCACATTCCAAGAAGATTCTGGCGTCATATTATTTCTTCCAATATACGTCGCGCGAATGTGCAATGATGAGAAATTCATAGAAATTAGATTTCACAATACCAACGCCTTCTAATGAAAGTACGTTCATATAGTTCGTGAAACGAAATTTGTAACTGGACTGATCTTAGTAGCGTGGAGCAGATTGATCTTGAGGAGAACTATTGGTACAAGTAGAAGTATCTTCAGGCGTGCCTCAAGTAAATGTATTGGGAACTTTGCTGTCCATGTTGTGCTTTAATCAGCTGGTAGACAGTGTTAGTAGTAACCTCACACTTTTTGCAGGTGATTCAATTATCGATAACGAAGACTGTCTCGAAAAAGCTGCAATCTCATCTTCATCTTCATAAGGTTTCAAAAGATGAAAAGATTGGTAACTCGCTTCATATGTTCAGAAATGTAAAATTATTCACTTAACAAAATTAAAAAGTGTAGTATCCAGTGACTGCTGCATCAATGAATCACACCTGGGATCAATAAATTCATACTAAAACGTTGGTGTAACAGTTTGTAGGGATATGAAATGGAATACTTACATATACTCAGTCGTATGTAAAGCAGGTGGCAGGCTCGGTAAATTGATAGGATACTGGAAAAATGCAATTAGCCTGCAAAGGATGTTGGGTAACCTTACAAGACACTCGTGCCACCCGTCATAGTATTTTAGTCAAGAGTGTGGGACTCATATCAAAAGGATTAACAGAGGATGTTGAATATATAGAAATAAGGGCAATGCGTATGGTCAATTTTTTTAACTCAATGGAAAGCATTACGGAAATGCTGAGAAATTTGAACATGGAGACGCTTGCAGACAAGCAGATAGACACGGACTGTCCTGCATAAGCCTACATAAAAATACATCCAGAAGCAGCACTCCATTACATATCGCTCTCGTAGGGTGAGCGAAGAGAAGATTAATCACATAGCGCACAGAGACATTGTAACAATCATTCTTCCCGCGCTCCATACGCGAACGGAAGGGAACGAATCCCCAATATGTTGAATGGAGTGACCACTTTGGAGCGATTCTCCAGCGTGGCTGCTGTCGGTTGCACGTTTCACAGTCAGTTGAGGATGATTCAGCGAGAGCGGCCTACGTATACAGGCGTAGAGGAAATCACTGTTCCCAAGCATCAACTGAAGATGTAAGACGAAGAAATCCAAGAAATGCCATGTTTCATATCATTTACAATACTCGCCGAGTATAGATATCGATGTCTTAAGCGCTAAGGCATTTGGAAAACCATCTGCAGTCATTGCTTAGCCTACCGTTACCTAGTCTCGCCAGACAACTGACAAAATTTTTCCTCAAAATAAAATCAGTCGTCAGCTGCACAACTGAAATATGATATTGTTCTTAACTGTTTTCGACAGATTAATCTGCTGCCAACTGGAAATTTAGCAGTGGATATATCAAATTAGGGTCGAACAACTGGGGAATCAAACTTCCTGGCAGATTAAAACTGTGTGCCGGACCGAGACTCGAACTCGGGACCTTTGCCTTTCGCGGGCAAGTGCTCTACCATTTGAGCTACCCAAGCACGACTCACTCCCCGTCCTCACAGCCTTAGTTCCGCCAGTACCTCGTCTCCTACCTTCCACTGCCCGCGAAAGGCAAAGGTCCCGAGTTCGAGTCTTGGTCCGGTACACAGTTTTAATCTGCCAGAAAGTTTCATATCAGCGCACACTCCACTCCAGAGTGAAAATCTCATTCTGTAAAAATCCCCTAGGCTGTGGCTAAGCCATGTCTCCGCAATATCCTTTCTTTCAGGAGTGCTAGTCCTGCATGGTTCGCAGGAGAGCTTCTGTAAAGTTTGGAAGGTAGGAGACGAGTTACTGGCGGAAGTAAGGCTGTGAGGACGGGGCGTGAGTCGTGCTTGGGTAGCTCAGTTGGTAGAGCACTTGCCCGCGAAAGTCAAAGGTCCCGAGTTCGAGTCTCGGTCCGGCACACAGTTTTAGCCTGCCAGGAAGTTTCATATCAGCGCACACTCCGCTGCAGAGTGAAAATCCCATTATGGAAACTAGGGAATCCTTCGTTCATAAACGATGATAACACGACGTATCGCAAAACGTACATAGTGTATGTAAAAATTGCCGCTATTGACTGATAACTAGAGTAAATTAATATCTCTTGTCATATAAAGAGTAAAGTCTTCCAAAAATGACAGATTGATCTGTCGAAACCGGTTAAATTCAGTAAAATATTTCAGTTGTGCAGTTGGCCACTGATTTTGTTTTGAAAGAGTATTACCACAGTTACTGGAAAAATGAGAGCTATCAAGAAAATCCTCTGACTACTATTTGAAAAATAATAGTTGTTCACGTCGGCGACAGGAGGAGTCGCTACGAATAATTTCACATCACACTTTGCAAAGGAAGTCGCTAATAGAGACGAGGAACGTAGTCATAAAGACAAGCAGCGTGTTCTAGTGTGTCGGATGCGGCGTTGCGCGCAGGTCGCGCGGGAACAAAGGCAGCGACCTATCACGTTCGCACGCGGCGGTAGGCGCGGCCGCTGCATTGTCGCCGGAATACACGCGCACACGCCTCGCACACAAAAGAGTCGGCGGCGCAGGCGCGCCCAGCGTGGATGCTCCTGCTGGTTGCAGCCTGCTCGCCTCTGGCGGCCGCACTCCACCATCCACCCCCTCCCCCCATCCGTGGAATCTGGAGTACAGACTTTTTTTTTCCATTACGGAATTCTCATACACCATGGATAACTATCAATTCTCTGGGATATAATAATTTTTTTTTCCGCTTGGAAAAGTTAGTTCACGCGGCACGACACATCTCGAAACTAATCAGCTCAATAACATAAAAAATGGCAATTTTAGAGCTTTGCCTCTCCCCCTTCCCTCTTACCCTGGATAAATTTCTATACACTCTGTGTAACATCACAGTCTAACATACAACTTCGCGACGCTCATTGCTGAGATAACTCTCGGCCTCTGACAGCTAAAATGACACTAGCGCCCCAAGCGCCGAGAAACACTGCTATCTCTTAGTGTCATATGTGCTGTAAGAGTAATGTTTGTTTTTAATTTTTTTTATACATAATTTGCCAACGGCATTGCCTCAGTGGTAACACCGGTTCCCGTCAGATCACCGAAGTTAAGCGCTGTCTGGTTTGGCTAGCAATTGCTGGGTGCCGTTGGCGAGCGGGATGCACTCAGCTTTTGCGAGGCCAGGTGAGGAGATGCTTTATTCAGAATTGGCGGCACCGGTCACGGTAACTGACACCGGCAGGCAGAGCAGTGTGCTGACCACATGCCCCTCCAAATCCGCAACTGGTGACACCTAAGGGATGAGGCTGACACAGCGGCCGGTCGTACCCTTTTTTGGGCGTTCAAGGCCTATTCGAACGGAATACATAATTTACGAAATAGTTATTATATTATTGGCTACCTAAGACTCGTTAGTAAAATCTCAAAGGAAAAGAATGGTCGCGTAACAAATGTAAAGGCATTCTAAACTTATAATTGAAATGACGGACTACAGTATATTCGTGAAGGAATGTTTTAGAATGTATTTTCGTCTTTCTATCGTGCCGCACGTATTGCTTTCAATCAAAAATGACTCTAAGCACTTTGGGACTTAAAATCTGAGGTTATCAGTCCCGTAGACTTAGAACTACTTGAACCTAACTAACCTAAGGACATCACACACATCCATGCCCGAGGCAGGATATGAACCAGCGACCGTAGCAGCAGCGCGGTTCCGGACTGAAGCGCCTAGAACCGCTCGGCCCAGCGGCCGGCCTGCTTTGAATCCAATCTTAATTTCGCTTAACAATAAGTCGTGAAGGTCTTTGTTTTTGTTTTTGGTTGTTTTTTTTTTTTTTTGAAGAAACTGGTTCCAATATCTTTCTAAAAGTACTTGTCTTTTTTCATTTGGTTTCTACGATATTTCTGTGGATGTCTGTTCCTATTATGATAGGCACTTACCTTGTCATGTAACTTCACGGAGTCTGATTGTTAACACTTTCTTACACTTCACTGCTTCACTCGATTTTCGAACTCTCGAATAATTTTATTTATTCTAATTACTTAATTTTCAAAACACGTCTACTTTTTTGTGTACTTGGTGTTTCTGGGTCCGATGTCGCAAGATTTGTGGAAATATTACGTGAAATTTTCCTTCTCAACAACTGTGATGCCGTTTATAAACTGGTTTGGTTCGAACTGTAACGAACGAAACTTCACTTTGTTTTTATGGGTATAGGAGGTCTTTCTACACAAGAACTTGTCTTCTACTGTTTATTAGCCATTTCGTCCTCCAAATAAGAAACTTTACTTTTCACCAAAAGTTTGCAGTTTGCTATAGAATCCTAATCCTAAGGAAACTTGAAGAATGAGAAATGCTGTTTCTTTTTCGTCATTGCTATAATTTATTGCACTATATACGCTCTCTTTTGTAAAAACCATGTTACTAATTGATATAGAAGATGGTACGTGCGTTTGTCGCCTATCTTATTCAACAGTGCGGCGTTGCTGAGCAGGAGGGTTAAGGACTGTATTCCTGAGACTGTGGTACCATGCTCTCCTGATAGGGAATCTTGCAGCCGATAGTAGCCATGTTCACGCTTACGCCAACTGCTCATACCAGTCAACGACTTCCGAATGGTGTCATGTTTTTTCTAGTTATTTTGGTGTTTATATTTCCCATTTCGAAAACTGACTGGCCGAATGCAGACTTACGGTGTGTCTTTTGAAAACAATTAGAAACGTAAAACTATTTTTTAATGTCGAAAATAAACACTGATGGTTAAACGCTGGTGGCGCGCATTTTTTCTATGACTTGAGTTTCTGGTGAGGCTTCTCACACGAAGTGTGACAGATTAGCATGTGCAAATAGTGTGAGACTTGTGTATGCGGAGAAATACTATGAGATGACGTGTAACTTTTCGGTGAGGGTATGGTTTTTCTGTTCATATTATGTGGAAGATCTTAGCATCGATGCCTACTTAATACCTGCAACAAGTGATAACTAAGGGGATTGCATCTCCCCACGATTCTCCACACGTACAAAACCTTGTTTCGACATACCTTCACCTATGCCAACGTCGTCTGGGCGTCAGCATAGTCCAGTTTCTATCAGTCCCTCGAAGTCCTCGAACGTCACGCACTCCGTCTTGCTTATTGCTTCCCCTTACCCTCCCTTACCCGACTCTTACACCTCTTAAATTCCCCCTCCTTCCTCGTCCACTTAGAATAACTCCCAAACTTGACCCCAACTACTCCTAACTGCAAAACCAGGCATGCTGCCGAGCCAATATTAGTGCATCACATCGCTCCTACATCTACACGCCTTCCACTTTGTCATCCAACGCAACTTTCAAGCCCATCCTCTTGGAAATTAAAAGCCGCCCTGACATTCATTCTTCCTAACCTCTTCCTCTGTGTACCTCTAAAATTAAGACTCCCCTTCTTCTTCCTCCTCCTACATTTTTCCCTTCTTCATAACTATTACCTGACAACCATTCTAGGTACCTCTGTCTTAGTCCTATGTCTCCTTCGCATCCCGAGATATCATGCCACCACGTAAACTTCCGCAACACGTCTCAGAGTACCGCTTATCCTTCTTAATACGACGTGGTTCTCTCGTGCGGCATGTCCTAAAATTTGGTGCAGTGAAGAGCATCATCTTAATTGTAGAGACCATCATCTGTTCCAATTTTAACAACACTAGCAAATAAAGTCCTTTTTAATAATTAAAACAGTTAAGTAAATGTCTTAACCGCTGAAATATCTCAGAAATGTTCTTTGAATATTTTTAAAGTTCCTGCAACCGAAAAGCGAGATATGTACCGCTGTCAGCTCTTAACGGCGTGTTAATTATGTATTAGTGTCTTTGCTGTCGTACTAGGTCCATTGTTTTCATGTTTTGGCAGATTTATTTTAACTTCGTGGCAGGATGGCCTTCAGTCTTTACACATGTCAGTTAACGTACGAGATGAGATGGTATGCGTCAACTATCTGAGAATCGTATAACTTTGTCCAGTGTGTTATCATATTTTAACTGATAACTGGTGTATCGCATTATCTGAAGCGGAGATTAGAGACCAGATCAGCGTTTGCCTTAAAGTAGAGTGGAAAACCTCCTAAAAACCACTAACAGGTGGGCATGTGTACCAGGCCAACGCTCGTTAATCCGCAGCGCGGATTCGATCTACTTCTGGCTCATCTCCCTGCGTCGCAAGCTGGTGTGCTGTGCGTTACGCTATACGAGCACGTCGAGTCAGTAATGTAACCGGAAAGAAAAACAAACAGATAATAGTAAATTTCTCATACAGTCGCCGACCAACACTATATAACGTGACAAGAGAGACAGTACTGTGTAGTCGATCGAATTAGCAACGATTGGCGACATTTGCTGTGTCCAGAAAACGGTTAATAATGCGGTTTAAGACCAACGTTTGGCACAGACTGTGTAGGCAGCGGTTGTTAACAAGGCAATTCATAGGTTGGCGGTTTCTTGTGCTTCTGTAGTGTCTTCTTAACGTATGATCTTCGTAAACAGGTCACCTGCTTATAGAAAATTGTCCCTGCCTCAAACAATTAGTGTACGCCTATGGAAATGATGGGGTGGCAGGTTTTTCAGTGAAAAGGTGTACTGGAGTTGTAGATTGTAGACGAATCTTTGATAGGCGACGTAAAACTAGCAGAAAGCGGGCGAATATTTTTGTCTTTTGGTAAACAGGACATATAATTTAAACTACAGTATAGATATAAATGGAATGTAACACACTTGGTTCGGCATTATCCGTCGTTATTAATCAAAAGCGCTGATATTGTTGAGCGATGTCGTATGCAGTTGCGGGTGATCAGTAGCATTCTGCGTAAAGCGCGTTGTGTATGGAGCCTTATCGCGTCGCACGCTAAGTAGGTCAGGCTGAACGTTTAACGATGCGGAGAAGGTAAAGGAAAAACGACTTTGTTTACCGCTGCAGTCGTAACGCAGACACGTTGTCCGAGGAGTCGAGTTTATCGCCTGTACCTGGGAGGCGCGGTTGTTGCTGGTGTAACGTGCCGCTCGAGTCAGTACCCGGTGCTAAAAGTGCTACGCTGTCGGCTAAGTAAACAACAGACGGCCTAAAATACAGCCAGAGGTGTCGGGAACAGCTCCTGGAGGAGATGACACATCGCTACGCATTACTGCTGAGTAACTAGCGTACTCTGGCGAGTAGAGCGTCATCATGATTCCCGCACCTCCAAACTGGAGGTCTAACCACTGCCAGTAAATCGTATCTCGGTACAAAATATCATCAGGAATTTGGGGTATTTCCAACGCTGCTTCTGCTCACGCTTCCAAGTTTAGGTCCAAAAGTTGGGCACAGATCATAAATCACAATTTCCTTAAAAGTTTGAAGGCTCCTCGCAACTACTATATTATAGATTGCAGAATTTATTCCAAATATTCCGCTTCACAAGTCCGTAATGTAATAGCTGATGGCTAGGTTGCTAGCTGGAACCCATCGCTGAAGGTACAAGTGTTTCTTCGTTTCAGTTTTTCCATCTTCTTCCTTCTTTTCCTCTGTTTCTGCGTAATAACTGGCCAATGGGAAACGGAAGATTATCTTCACTTCCTACCAGAAGGAAAGGCTAATTGGTAGGGAAAGGTCGCCGAGAAAGAAGAGGAAGATTTTGTTTAACGACCTGGTCATTAAAGACAGAGCACAAGTCTGGACTGATAAGACCAGGATACAGTGTCGCTCTTGGCTTTCACCTTAAAGGAAGACACGGAAAATCTAAATTTTATTGGCTGGATAGACGCGAACTTCACTCTATATTTACACATACAGTGTGAACAACGACTCTGCTGACAAAATTTCGGAGGTTTTAGAGGGAGACCTTCTGAGTATTTTGGCATAAGGAACCCGTGGTCTTCGGTGGCTCGTTATTGAGTAACGACGTAATTATTATTTATTCAGTTTGCCACTCCAGTTACCGTTATTTGTGGGCAAACAACCTTCATAACAGTGAAAAAGTCTGTAATACAACACGAAAGACAGAATAATCTAACAACCCAAAAGAGATGCAAAAATAGTGTGACTGGGTTCATAGCGTCGATGTGCCGTTCTTGCATTGCGTTCAGTGGACCCAGCAATAAACCTATCCGTACTGCTGTGTATCACTGTTAACGAAAACCTAACTTAGCCGTAAAAAAAAAAGAAGAAGAGTAAAGCGGCCTTTACTGTTATCAACGAGGAATACCATGTGTGAGTGGAGCAACAGTTACTAAACAAATGTTGTTATCAACAAGAAATACTTTGTGTAAATGGAGCAACAGTTTCTAACAAATGCTCACGGTCGATATCTGCAGTGGTATGCAGATATTCTCAGTGCAATACAGATACGAAGATGAATGAGGACAAGAAATCAAACGAAATGCAATTAGTCTGTAACGAGCCACGGAAACCGAGGGTTGCTTGTATCACAGTAGTTAGTGAACATCCATAAATGAGCTGTGAACTTTTGTCGGTGGAGCTATGGTTCACGCGGTATACTTCGCAGGCAGAGCGGAGGGAACGTTGTGTCAATATTATAGATTTTCCGTCCGATACCTTTCGCATATTGAGTGTGAGAAAAATGACTTATTCTCAGAATCGCTTTGAGAAATACACGATGGTGGCGGCATAATAGTCGTGCAGGTTTTTTTTTCGAATGCAGGATCTCTAAATTTATCTAGCATGTTTTTAGGAAAAATAAAATAATTGTCGTGTGACTAGCGCCTCCTGTCGTGTAGACCGTTCGCCGGGTGAAAGTCTTTCGATTTGACGCCACTTCGGTGACTTGCGCGGCGACGGGGATGAAATGATGATGATTAGGACAACACAACACCAAGTCCCTGAGCTGAGAAAATCTCCGACCCAGCCGGGAATCGAACCGGGGCCCTTAGGATTGACCTGTCGCGCTGACCACTCAGCTACCGGAAGCGGACATGATTTCAGGTGAACTACGTCTTTCTTCCAACGATTCCCAATTAAGTTCTCCGGGCGTTCTTTCGTATATGGAAAACCAAGCTGTCACGATTCTAGCAGCGGGTCTCTGAATCCATTCGATGTCTGTTGTCTTGCCCATTTGATAAGGGCTGCAAAGACTAGGACAATACTCTAGAACTGGTCGCACTAGCGTCTTGTATCCGATTTCCTTTAAAAATGCTTTGCATTTTCCGACGACCCTTGCAACAAATCTAGGTCTCACATTCACCTTCCCTAATAATGTTCCGTTTTCGGTACGTTCCACACCTTTCCTTAGTAACCCTAAATATTCACAAAATGTGACGTGCTCAAGGCGTTCATCACTAGTCTTGTACTAGGTTACTGCCCCACTCTTTCTCTTTGTTAGGCACTGTATTACGTCTATCCACATTTAAAGAGAGCTAGATTTAATTTCAAGCATAGTTTGTATGTAATGAGAACAGCAGAGGCCCTATAACGCTTGCTTGGAGCACACCCAATGTCACTTTCGTTTCTGCGGAACTCCACGTGAATGAAACTCATATGCGACAATAATTGCTCAACGTCCCTCTGTAAGGTTACTGCCGGCCGCGGTGGCCGTACGGTTCTGGCGCTGCAGTCCGGAACCGCGGTACTGCTACGGTCGCAGGTTCGAATCCTGCCTCGGGCATGGGTGTGTGTGATGTCCTTAGGTTAGTTAGGTTTAAGTAGTTCTAAGTTCTAGGGGACTTATGACCTAAGATGTTGAGTCCCATAGTGCTCAGAGCCATTTGAACCATTTGAATCTGTAAGGTTACTAAAAACGTAGATTAAAAATTTTGAACGGGATCCGCCTACATACAGACATATTTTGATTGTACATGGTTCCCACCACTCTCCATCAAAGCGACCGCGATACATCGTCATTCAACTACTGTGTGACTGCAGTAGCAGATAGTAATGTTCCTGAGGAAAGAGCATCACTGCAGCACCCGACAAAAGCTAGAAGACTGAAACGTCCCCTTTTGAAAAATTATACATGACTGTGCTTAAACTGACACACAATATTTTTTTAGCGCAACGCAATCTGACTTTCAGAAGTCCCTACAAAAGAATGGCCCTGACTAACATTAACCTATACCTTTCACAAATCACTTACCTCACAAAAATCTTCGTTACTCAAGCTACTGCAATACTGCGAGCGCCACTACTGTCAGCTAAATAAAAGATTCAAACTACGGAAGGCCCTAACTACTGATAGGCATAGTTAGCAAATGAAAGATTTTAATAGAGAACAAACAATGTATTTACCTTAATAGTGTTGAAAAATCATAATATGTATAGCAGTTCATGACATCCAGTCTTACAAATTTCAAAACTCCGCCATCTCTCTCCCCACATCCACCACTGCTGGCGGCTCACCACCAACTGCGCAACGCAACGCACTGTTCACATCCAGCTGCCCAACACTACAATGGCAGACAACAATGCAAACTAGCCACAGACTGCACACAGCACAGCCAGTGATTTTCATACAGAGCGCTACGTAGCGTTGCCAATAAGAAAACATAAACAGCCTACTTACAAGACAGCATGTTGGTTCTCTCACGCTTGTCTACTGCATTCACTGTCTACAAAAATCTTCACCTATCCCACAGCACGCACAGCTTCAGCTGTTCTCTGTATTTCGTTCATACGGTAAGCTCATCAATCAAAGTTAAAATTTCTAGACTCATGACCACCTTCTAGACTCGTGACCACCTAATACTTCGAGCTAAGTCGGATATAATCAACACTTTGAATGCTGTTTTGTTATGCACGTAATAGCCGGCGGCGTAGTAATCTTAAAGAGGAAGGAATCGATGTAACGCAGCGCTGACAGCATTAACATTTTAATTGACCTAACGGTTGTTGTCTGTTCCTTAGGACCTTCGTAATACATCCGTTACTTTACACAACATGCTAGCGGTGATCCATACCAATGAGACCACACCTACAACGGGCTTGGTGTGCTGAGTAATACATGTGCAGTCAACGGCCTCATTGCAACTAAATCCCACTTGTGCTTCAATGGCTGCTTAAGCACAAATCCCTTTTAAGTTCTCTGGAATGTAAAAAGGCGTTAAGTTGTTGATCTCTTCTTCATCGTCATCATAATAACAATAATCTTTAGCCATTTATCATCCCATGCAGGTTAAAGCCTCTTCCACACTTCTCCATACATCTCAATCTTAAGCTTTTCGAATTCAAGTTTCTCTAATTGTTTGGTAGGTGCTAATCCATCTCCCATTAGATCTTCCTGTAGGCCTCTTCTTACCACGATAAATTCAAAATAGTACCTCTTAAGTCTATTTCCCATAGTACACTCCTGGAAATGGAAAAAAGAACACACTGACACCGGTGTGTCAGACCCACCATACTTGCTCCGGACACTGCGAGAGGGCTGTACAAGCAATGATCACACGCACGGCACAGCGGACACACCAGGAACCGCGGTGTTGGCCGTCGAATGGCGCTAGCTGCGCAGCATTTGTGCACCGCCGCCGTCAGTGTCAGCCAGTTTGCTGTGGCATACGGAGCTCCATCGCAGTCTTTAACACTGGTAGCATGCCGCGACAGCGTGGACGTGAACCGTATGTGCAGTTGACGGACTTTGAGCGAGGGCGTATAGTGGGCATGCGGGAGGCCGGGTGGACGTACCGCCGAATTGCTCAACACGTGGGGCGTGAGGTCTCCACAGTACATCGATGTTGTCGCCAGTGGTCGGCGGAAGGTGCACGTGCCCGTCGACCTGGGACCGGACCGCAGCGACGCACGGATGCACGCCAAGACCGTAGGATCCTACGCAGTGCCGTAGGGGACCGCACCGCCACTTCCCAGCAAATTAGGGACACTGTTGCTCCTGGGGTATCGGCGAGGACCATTCGCAACCGTCTCCATGAAGCTGGGCTACGGTCCCGCACACCGTTAGGCCGTCTTCCGCTCACGCCCCAACATCGTGCAGCCCGCCTCCAGTGGTGTCGCGACAGGCGTGAATGGAGGGACGAATGGAGACGTGTCGTCTTCAGCGATGAGAGTCGCTTCTGCCTTGGTGCCAATGATGGTCGTATGCGTGTTTGGCGCCGTGCAGGTGAGCGCCACAATCAGGGCTGCATACGACCGAGGCACACAGGGCCAACACCCGGCATCATGGTGTGGGGAGCGATCTCCTACACTGGCCGTACACCACTGGTGATCGTCGAGGGGACACTGAATAGTGCACGGTACATCCAAACCGTGATCGAACCCATCGTTCTACCATTCCTAGACCGGCAAGGGAACTTGCTGTTCCAACAGGACAATGCACGTCCGCATGTATCCCGTGCCACCCAACGTGCTCTAGAAGGTGTAAGTCAACTACCCTGGCCAGCAAGATCTCCGGATCTGTCCCCCATTGAGCATGTTTGGGACTGGATGAAGCGTCGTCTCACGCGGTCTGCACGTCCAGCACGAACGCTGGTCCAACTGAGGCGCCAGGTGGAAATGGCATGGCAAGCCGTTCCACAGGACTACATCCAGCATCTCTACGATCGTCTCCATGGGAGAATAGCAGCCTGCATTGCTGCGAAAGGTGGATATACACTGTACTAGTGCCGACATTGTGCATGCTCTGTTGCCTGTGTCTATGTGCCTGTGGTTCTGTCAGTGTGATCATGTGATGTATCTGACCCCAGGAATGTGTCAATAAAGTTTCCCCTTCCTGGGACAATGAATTCACGGTGTTCTTATTTCAATTTCCAGGAGTGTAGTTCCTGACAGTATCACGTCATCAACTTCTGTCTTTTCTCCTATCTGTTTGTTTGTTTTTCTGTACCTTCTTGTTACACTGTACCCGCATAGTATCAGTGTTCGTTTGCGCATTTAACTTAGACTCTTCACTTCTATGAGTTGTACTGGCAGTACGAGCGTTGATCGAAGAACATTTAACTATAAGCATTCCTTTTTTACGTGTATCAATATCCAAATTGCTTAGCCAGGTTTCTGAGAGTAAAGTGAAATGGAAACAAACCATCTCGAAAGTACTTTGCAGTTTTTTGTTAGTGATGCTGATTCAAGCAGTAATGCAAACGAATAATTATTATTATATTGTGATGTTTTACATATTTTATTGTTATTTTTATTATACCCTAATCAGTTCCACTTTAAAAATGTTGGTGACAACAAATTATATTTTCCCGGAGCTGACGGTTAGGGAACAATAACAAATTGTGACTCCCCAACTCTACCCCCACAACTCGAAGAACTGAATCCTCGATCTGCTCCTGTTGCCGTATGCCCTGGTTACAGATTTTCCATTCAAACCGCAGTGAGATTTACTTCTTCCTAAAGCATTCAGTTTCCCAAATGAACTCCACCACCTCACTGTTTTTAGTTGTCCTAAATAGAAACATTTGTCATCTGTTTCTATAACTTTATCATTAATCTTTACAATTTCGCTTTCTGCGTACTGATCGTACATCATTTTCGTCGTCATACGTGCTTTGTTCAGTTTATCCATCCGTTTCTTAAGGTCATGTGGAAATTAAAGGTGTTTTAGATAAGATCGGTTTGTGTGTATTTTTCTTCATTTCAGATTAACGATTTGAATGAATTTTGAGTTTTTCAGTCGTTTGGTGAAATCGCGTGGAAACAGTATCGTTTTGTATACAGGGTGCTTGACTATTATTACTACAATGGAAAGAGGCAGATAGAGGACAGTGAAAGACATGTCCGAAAGAACAGACCACGTCCATATATGTATATAGGTCTGACAATACCGGCCATGACCTTCTTCTTCCGTGCAAATGCACACATATTACCCGAACTCATACGGGACTTGGTAAGAATGTCTTCCACGAGCAATGAGTGTGTTGGGCAGGGACACTACGAATGTAGTGTGTGAACATATAAAGTGAGAATGTGGGTCTCGCGGGAGGTGTGCGTGAGATAGTACCTGCAGTCGCACTATCCTCTGTGCCCTCAGTGGCACAGATGGATAGTGCTTTTTGCCATGTAATCAGGAGAGCCCGGGTTCGAGTCCCGCGCGGGGCACACATTTTCACCTGACCCCGTTGATATATATCAACGCCTGTCAGCAGCTGAAGGTATTATATATAATTCTAATTTCGTTCTAGACGGCTGTAAGTCTGTTCTTTCGGACATGTTCAAGAAACAAATGTCAGTAGATGCTAATGCTTGGTTCTCACTTATCGCTTTCGCTTATGCTTTTTGTCTATGAGGCTTGTTGGGTAGAACGAAAAACTCAGCCAAAGCATATACTTCTCTTTGTTACAACCGTCACTGCACTCCAAGACTGTTCCCAATGGAAAGATAAATAGCAGCATCAGTCCGATCCTATCAAAACCTGCACTGCTTGTGCCGACCAGGATACGGAAAGTAGTAACTCAACAAATACGACAAAGACACAATTTTGACAAGTTTAGGATTCTGCCACATTCTTAAATGTTACATCTAGATCTTTTTAATGAAGTAGAACTATTCTGTTGCACTCAAAAGGAAAAATACTGCACGATGTGTATGTGGCGCATGAATACAATCACACCTACAATGCCCAAGAGTTCGGCGCTTCCGGTGGAGACAACTGACATGCGCAAAGTAATACCTTTCAGCTTTCTGTAGAGCCTCTGGGGGTGCCGTATGCTATAAGTTAAAGATACTTATGTTATGAAGGGCATCCAGCGATAAAGTTAAAATATACAGGGTGTTACAAAAAGGTACGGCCAAACTTTCAGGAAACATTCCTCACACACAAATAAAGAAAAGATGTTATGTGGACATGTGTCCGGAAACGCTTAATTTCCATGTTAGGGCTCATTTTAGTTTCGTCAGTATGTACTGTACTTCCTCGATTCACCGCCAGTTGGCCCAATTGAAGGAAGGTAGTGTGGACTTCGGTGCTTGTGTTGACATGCGACTCATTGCTCTACAGTACTAGCATTAAGCACATCAGTACGTAGCATCAACAGGTTAGTGTTCATCACGAACGTGGTTTTGCAGTCAGTGCAATGTTTGCAAATACGGAGTTGGCCAATGCCCATTCGATGTATGGGGCAATAGCCGTGGCGCGGTACGTTTGTATCGAGGCAGATTTCCAGAACGAAGGTGTCCCGACAGGAAGACGTTCGAAGCAATTGATCGGCGTCTTAGGGAGCACGGAACATTCTAGCCTATGACTCGCGACTGGGAAAGACCTAGAACGACGAGGACACCTGCAATGGACGAGGCAATTTTTCGTGCAGTTGACGATAACCCTAATGTCAGCCTTAGAGAAGTTGCTGCTGTACAAGGTAACGTTGACCACGTCACTGTATGGAGAGTGCTACGGGAGAACCAGTTGTTTCCGTACCATTTACAGCGTGTGCAGGCACTATCAGCAGCTGATTGGCCTCCACGGGTACAGTTCTGCGAATGGTTCATCCAACAATGTGTCAATCCTCATTTCAGTGCAAATGTTCTCTTTACGGATGAGGTTTCATTCCAACGTGATCAAATTGTAAATTTTCACAATCAACATGTGTGGGCTGACGAGAATCCGCACGCAATTGTGCAATTACGTCGTCAACACATATTTTATGTGAACGTTTGGGCAGGCATTGTTGGTGATGTCTTGATTGGGCCCCCATGTTCTTCCACCTACGCTCAATGGAGCACGTTATCATGATTTCATACGGGATACTCTACCTGTGCTGCTAGAAAATGTGCCTTTACAAGTACGACACAACATGTGGTTCATGCACGATGGAGCTCCTGCACATTTCAGTCGAAGTGTTCGTACGCTTCTCAACAACAGATTCGGTGACCGATAGATTGGTAGAGGCGGACCAATTCCATGGCCTCCACGCTCTCCTGACCTCAACCCTCTTGACTTTCATTTATGGGGGCATTTGAAAGCTCTTGCCTACGCAACCCCGGTACCAAATGTAGAGACTCTTCGTGCTCGTATTGTGGACGGCTGTGATACAATACGCCATTCTCCAGGGCTGCATCAGCGCATCAGGATTCCATGCGACGGGGGGTGGATGCATGTATCCTCGCTAACGGAGGACATTTTGAACATTTCCTGTAACAAAGTGTTTGAAGTCACGCTGGTACGTTCTGTTGCTGTGTGTTTCCATTCCATGATTAATGTGATTTGAAGAGAAGTAATAAAATGAGCTCTAACATGGAAAGTAATCGTTTCCGGACACTTGTCCACATAACATATTTTCTTTCTTTGTGTGTGAGGAATGTTTCCTGAAAGTTTGGCTGCACCTTTTTGTAACACCCTGTAGTGAATTAGCCAAGCCATGGAAAACGGTGAACATCGTACGACGGGGTAATCACTAGGAAACAGACGGAGTGACTGAAAGATGTGCCACAAATAGACGCTGATATTGAGATACTGCTAGAGGGAGTCTAGTTAGGGGGGAGGGTGACGCAAGGAGCTGGCCGGTGCGTGGACGGCGCCACTTGGCGTCGGTCAACGGCGCTCGCTTTACGGCCGGCGCCGCCCACCGCGGCCGCTGCCCAGCCGTCACCGCAAACGACATAATCGCGCGGCCGGCCTACGGCGCCGAGGAAGTGGCGAATTTGAGGCCCACGCGGGGCGGGACCGGCGCCCGCCTGTCAACAGCCCCTGTCACCGCGATAACATCTCGAGAGTTCAGCCCTGGTCGTCCATATTTAATTAATAACAATTTCTTATGGTTTATAAAACGTTAGAAGGTAGTTCTGTAACTCACGTACATCACTCAGGGACATAAGTGTAGTAACGGGAACAAAAGTTAGAAATATGGTGCAGTAATGTACTATCTGTCTGAACATATTATTGTGCTGCCGTCTGCAATTCACTGTCTGTGCCGATAGTGTCCAACACTGATGCAGGAAGCTATTTTAATGATTAAGTATACTTTTACCACTAAACTACTGTACTATTCCCCTACAAAATTACTGACATAGTCTGATATCGATTTTCTTTATTTGTTGTTTCCGAAAAAAAAGAAATGGATACTAGAGTGCATTTCGGGCTAAACCTATATTCGCTGGCGTTAACATACTGACAAGAAAAAATGTTGTTCCTACTTGGACACAAGTCGGAGATTTTCTCCTCTCTGGGACTGGTTGTTGTATTGTCCTTACATTCGTATCGTCACAATTGACATCGCTATAGAGAGGGCTGAGTGGGCACGGCCCGAAAGCCAATAATTGGAAGAAATAAAGTACTCAGGCCTTAGCACACCACAACATCGATTTCGCACAAAACCATGCAACCTCCTCTTTGGAAAATTTATGAATGATTGTGCTGATAAACCCCTTACGTTATTTGATTTTCAAACAGCTGAGCAAAACTGAACGTACTCAGACATTTCTCTCTTTACTTATTCTGATCATCACTAAACTGAAACACAATATTTTTAGCGCAACGCAATCTGACTTTCAATAATCCCTACAAAAGAATGGCCGTGGCTAACAATAACCTATAGCTTTCATGAATCACTTACCTCACAAAAACCGAGCGAGGTGGCGCAGTGGTTAGCACACTGGACTCGCATTCGGGAGGACGACGGTTCAATCCCGTCTCCGGCCATCCTGATTTAGGTTTTCCGTGATTTCCCTAAATCGTTTCAGGCGAATGCCGAGATGGTTCCTTTGAAAGGGCACGGCCGATTTCCTTCCCAATCCTTCCCTAACCCGAGCTTGCGCTCCGTCTCTAATGACCTCGTTGTCGACGGGACGTTAAACACTAATCACCACCACCACCACCACCACCTCACAAAAATCTTCGTTACTCGAACTACTGCAATACAGCGAGCGCGAATACTGCCAGCTAAATAAAAGATTCTAACTTAATAGTGCTCAAAAGTCATAATATATACATCAGTCCATGACATCCAGTTTTACAAATTTACTCTCTCTAATGGACACACGTCCAGATCATCCACTCTCAAAACTCCGCCATCTCTCTCCCCACATCCACCACTGCTGGCGGCTCACCTCCAACTGCGCAACGCTACGCGCTGTTAACATCCAGCTGCCCAACACTACAATAGCAAACAACAATGCAAACCAGCCACAGACTGCACACAGCACAGTCAGTGATTTTAATACAGAGTGCTACGTGGCGTTACCAACATAAAAACCTAAACAGCCTACTTACAACCAGTAGGTAGCGGTCATCCACTGCAGTAGTAGCTCTTGGGCAGCCCAAGCAAGGCATGTCATCTCCTCCATGCCCGAACAACATCGCTTCGGTTCACTTCGAGACGCCTGGACACTTCCCTTGTTGAACTACAGACAACACGAGCCGTCTACCTCCTTCCTGGTGAAATGACTGGAACTGATCGGCTGTCGGACCCCCTTCGTCTAATAGGTGCTGCTCATGCATGGTTGTTTACACCTTTGGGCGGGTTTATTGTCATCTCTGAACAGTCAGAGAGTCTGTGTCTGTGATATAATATCCACAGTCAACGTCTGTCTTCAGGAGTTCTGGGAACCGGGGTGATGCAAAACGTTTTTCGATGTGTGTATAGTGTTTCTTTACAATCAGAGTGTTTCCAAGATTGTTATAAAGTTCCAAATACTAATGGGCATGAACAAGAGAATTTTATTTTAAAGTTATTAACTATTGACTAATAAACATATCAAAGTACGAGCAAACCTTTTTTTTAAAGTTCACTGCTGCTGATTCTGTTCCTGAACTGTTACTGTTGCGGATTAGTAATGTATGATTGTCTGCATTGTTAGAATATCGGCGCTGCAGCTTACTTGTTTTATTTGATGCTCCACCAGTCAGTCACATAGGGCGTTTGGCGTCAGCTCCAGGCTTCGATAACCCGTGCAGGTTCTGCCAAACCACGCCACAGTTTTGTTCAAATGTGGGTGAATTCCAAAGGAACCAAACTGCTGAGGTCATCGGTCCCTAGACATACACACTACTTAAACTAACTTATGCTAAGAACAACACACACTCACACACACACACACACACACACACACACACACACACACACACACACACACACACACACACACACACACACATACACCCATGCCCGAGAGAGAACTCGAACCTCCGGCGGGAGCGCCCGCGCAGTTCGAAACATGGCGTCTCAAACCGCGCTGCCACTCCGCGCGGCGCCACGGGTTTTATAGCTTCTGAAACAAGGTCGCTTCCTTATAGAGCATGTTACCGAACGTCGTATATTCATCCGTTCTCCGCGTCAACTATTTCCATTTCCTCTGGCTGAGGCATCCATGTAGTGTCGTCTTCTTTTTTATTTACGTTTTAGCATTTCGATACGTTTGGACCACTTTCTTACCGTTCAATGCAGTAATATTTCGTAATTAATTTCGCTATTGTTCCACAATAAATAAATGAGATTTCCAAATGCACAGAATAGAAACAGGAAAAGAAAAACAAGGATGCCTGTTGTGAATCAAGAAAATAAGTATTAGGTGTGGTCGTTTCAGTTGTAATGAAACAAGAAGACAGGTTTCGTTGTCTTTTATTTGCCGTCTCGGATGAGACAGTAATAATTCTTTTTGTAATTTGCCTACGCGTTCCGATTTTTTGCCATTGAGAAACAACCGGATAACATTTGTTTGCCCACAGAGTTTCTGCTAATCATCGAGTTTCGGACTTTGTCGATAGGCGGCTGCGTAAGCCACTTCCACAGCATTGTCATTGCTGTGTAATGTTACGTAGAAGGGCTTGTATAATTTGCTGTCTGTCGGAACTGTTCGATATACTGGCTTGAAGTTTCAGGAGAAATGCAATTGAATGACAATTTGCAAGATAGTTTTTACTTTCATAGAACATGTCCAGCCAGCCACACTTCCTTTTTCTAGAATACAGAGAGTAGGGCAGGGGGAAGGCGCTGAGATAGAACAGTTTGAGATAGAACAGTTTTGCCATGCCATCTGTTGAAAGAAACCACGGAAAGTTGCCTCGGCCACAAACAATAATAATTTGTAAAAATTAATCTTAATGCTTCTTTTCATTTTTACTGCAAACATATTGAGATCTTAACTGCAAAGTTGCAATTAACTTGTAGGACCTCTATAAGGCAAAAGAACATGTTACTGTTATCAGTCAACATCTGAACTGGAAATCACGCAGCCCACTGCTTATAGAACCGTGTCTCCCTTGGCAGTAGTGATCTAAAGGTGTAATGTTTCATTTCAAATACAATAACTCTGATGTCATCTATCCGCCTTCGTCGCGCGGAGCGGCCGCGCGGTTAGAGCCATGTCACGGATTGCGCAGACCCTCCCGCCGGAGGTTCGAGTCCTCTCTCGGGCATGGGTATGGGTGTGTGTTGTTCTTAGCATAAGTTAGTTTAAGTTCTGTGTAACACTAGGGACCGATGACACCACTAGTTTGGTCCCCTAGGAATTCACACACATCTGAACATTTTTTATCCACCTTCACGTAACACTCAACTACAATTACCTAACATTGTTCAGACAGATAACTGGCTGGGGTAGTCCCGTTGATGAGCCATCAACGTTGACATCCTCCCAACCTGTGTTTAGAGGATATTAGAACACAGTACACAGAGAGTGAATAAAGATAAGAACAAAGGTTCTCTGTAATATTGGAATTGACATCCTGCGAAAAGCAGCAGGACAATGTATACTGTTGCGAAAGTGGTTGAAATTATGTCAAATTTTATGGAGAAAATTGAATTTAGTTTAAACTATTGTGAAGTATTCTGTTATTCCCTCTATTGTTATTCCCTCGATATTCCATCGATGAGCCAGAGCTGTCGAATATATTGTTTGGTTGCTCAACTCATAACCAGATCACAAAATCACCCATAGCAACACAAGCAAAAAACATTGGACACACATTTATGTAAGTGGACCTTGAGATACTCGATCAGTTCCAGAATATTTATTCAATGGTTTTAATGGAGAAGCAAGGAAGTTTCTACACATCACGAAAAGCAAGGACAAAAAATTCTCAATGATAAACAAGATAGTGAATCGATTGTTTTCAAATGTTTCTCCTGTACATATATGCTCGTTCCTTCACAGATTACACTCAACAGTTACAACAAAAATTGTATAAAATAGAATATAAAGGATAGTCGATAATTTAAATTGTCGGTAGTGGTAGGACTGAAGTTATAAGGGATAGCTTAATTTGAAAAAAAGAAAAGAGGAGGAACACCTCTAACTGTATGCAAACTCCCTGAGAATACATACCGACGTTATATCTTTGTACCATACTTCGATTTCACATTGGTAAACCGTGCGAGTGATGCTTCGCGTATGTGTGTATTTTTGCACAGTGGTGGAGGCACAGTACCTGCACAAGACAGGCAAGAAATTCTTGTTTCTAACATTAGCAAGTGAACAGTCACAAGTTTTATATTTTCCGATTTCCCAATTGCAGTAGAACCAGAAAAAGGTGACAGGACAAGAGAGGCAGAACAACAAAGAACACGCATGCAAACACCACAAATAATACACTGAAGGGTACTACGAAAGTCTTGCAATACGACGCAGCAATAAGTCGCAGGAGACTGGTTGTTGCTGTGTTCTGAGAATATTTCATACTTGCATTGTAGCCGCTATGCCCAGTCTGTGGGCGTAGTTGTTCACTAGCAGGGATAGTTCGAAGTGGTATCGTCGTCACGAAGTGAGAGTCGGGCAGTTTTGCGGTATACCTTCGTGCGTGGTTTACATGTAGACCAGTGCTTTGAAGAAATGACTTTTGCACTCGGTGTTGTGTTTTCACATCGTACAATTGTATTCAGGTGGTGCAGAGAATTTCAAAGAGGAAATTTCACTCTGGAGGACGTTGGGAGGACGGGAAGGCCACGATCATCCATTACGGAGGAAAACATTGATGTAGTGAGGGAAAAGCTGGACGAAGACAGGCGAGTGACAAAGCAGATAAAGGATACCTTAGGGATAGGATATAAAATGTAGACTGGCAATGACAAGGAAATCGTTTCTGAAGAAGAGAAATTTGTTAACATCGAGTATAGATTTAAGTGTCAAGAAGTCGTTCTGAAAGTATTTGTATGGAGTGTAGCCATGTATGGAAGTGAAACATGGACGATAAATAGTTTGGAGAAGAAGAGAATAGAAGCTTTCGAGATGTGGTGCTACAGAAGAATGCTGAAGATTAGATGGGTAGATCACATAACTAATGAGGAGGTATTGAATAGAATTAGGGAGAAGAGAAATTTGTGGCACAACTTGACAAGAAGAAGGGACCGGTTGGACCGGTTGGTAGGACATGTTCTGAGGCATCAAGGGATCACAAATTTAGCATTGGAGGGCAGTGTGGTGGGTAAAAATCGTAGAGGGAGACCAAGAGATGAATACACTATGCAGATTCAGAAGGATGTAGGTTGCAGTAAGTATCAAGCATGCCAAGCATCAAACCAGTCTCAGGACTGAAGACTACAACAACAACATTACCAAACTTTCCTAGACCCTTTTGTAAATCCATAAAAGAACGCAACTGATGTGATGTTTTACTATTTAATAGTATTCTTCTTGATCTCTTAGTCTACGAGACGTTTAACTTGAATTTTCCGTAGTAATCGACTTGTTTGTACATGCGCATGCACATGCAGATGACAGTGTCAAAACACAAGTGGTTTTCGCTTAGCGTTACAACAGAGCACGCGATCCCATATCATCGTCGCATCTGAGGGAGCCGATAGCGAGGCTGTCATCAGCCGCAGCGGTCGCGGTATTATTTATAGGCGCGTCTCGCGGAAAGCGTGAGGTAATGCCTGCGCGGTGAATCAGCGGGGCGCGCAAACATTCCCACAGCGGCGCTGCTAGGGAGTAGGGAGATGGCAGCGCGGCGAGCACGTGGTGCTGTGTCGGGAAGGGCAGCCGTTTTTGCGCGCTGCCGCCCGCCTGCAGGAAGAAAACGACCCGCCCCGCCCGCAGTATCCAGTGTCCGGCCGCAGGAATGCCGACCCAAAACTCCGCTGCATGCTCGCGAACGTCGCCTTCCGGCCGTACTGGTCTCCATTGCCTGAAGCGGAGAACGGAACAAATTACTGTGTCTCCGGATGAGTAGTCAATCGAATACTTAATCGATACAAATAAAATAGTTTCTTTTCCAGTCACTTGTATTTTTTTTTTTTTTTTTTTTTTTTTTGCCACTACGCGTTTTGATGTGTAATATCATCATCTTCAGGTGGAGAATTATTTGTGTACATAGCTGGTGTTGAAGAGTACAGATGTCTCTCACAATAGCAGACCAAGGGCACTATAGGTGCAACATAACCTACCTGCAGTGTACTCCTCATCGCTGCAGTGTAGGTTATTTTGAATCTAAACTGCCCTTGGTCTGCTACTATGAGAATAAGTCTGTACTTTTCATCAACATCAACTGTGTAAATAAACAGTTCTCTACCTGAAGATGATGGTGTGGACCATCGAAATGCAGAGTGGCAAAAGAAACAAGTGACTGACGCAGAAACTGTTTTATTTATTTTTATCAACAGTCGCAGCCTCCATAATGTCGTCCGTTATGGATGAAATATTCATATTTAATAGACACAAAATAAATGGCGTTGTTCGCATGAATGAAGAACTGTTTGCTGTGACGTATTGATTCAACTCTAAAAGACTTAAGGCGAAACAAGGCACCTGGAGTGGAAGACGTTCGCTCTGAATAATTGGGGGGACATACCATGACAAAGAAGTATGAGACAGACTAAATACCCCTACACTACAAGAAAGCCGGCCGGTGTGGCCGAGCGGTTCTAGGCGCTTCAATCTGGAACCGCGCGACCGCTGCGGTCGCAGATTCGAATCCTGCCTCGGGCATGGATGTGTCTAATGTCCTTAGGTTAGTTAGGTTAAAGTAGTTCTAAGTTCTAGGGGACTGATGACCTAAGATGTTAAGTCCCATAGTGCTCAGAGCCATTTGAACCATTTGTTAAGTCCCATAGTGCTCAGAGCCATTTTTGAACTACAAGAAAAATGTGATACTTCTGTTCCACATTTAACAGTTGTTGACAAATGCGAATACTACTGAATTACGTAATTACGTAGGTAAACATAAAGTGAAAATTTTAAAATAATTTTGGAATTATACTTTCACCAGAAAAATCACAAAACGTGATCAGCTAAAATCTTTAAAATAAAAGAACTCAACTTATTGTTTGGCATTGAAGGAAAGTCTACTACACTGGCTTCAAACTCTACATGACAGCCTCTAATGGTGCGAAGAAGGGAATGAGGCACTATCCTTTACCTCTATCTATCGTCCTACCCATCATTCCTCACTACATGCTAGTGCAATACTAACTGGCTATAGTATTATGGTGTGTACTCTTAGAAATTGGCTCGGTGCATTTGAGGACAGTGGGATAGATTTTCTTTTTATGTAAAACTTATATTTGACTTCTTTTATTTGAAAAAATCCTGATTCATCACTTTTGTCACTGATTACGTAAAACTATAATACGTTAAAATTCCTCAAGGATTTCGTCACAACCACCAGAAAAAAACTAGTAGGAAAGACGACGTCGGTTTTGATCCTATGACAGCACACAAGCCATCTGAAGGACAGTAGATTATTAATGGTTTGAACGTCGTCCGCCAACAGATAGAGTAGTGACACAGCTACCAGAACGCCATCTGTGTCTACCCTTTAATAAGGAAAGTTCACAATCAGAAGGCTCCGTGTGGTGCAAAGGTGCGAAGCAAGCAGGCAACCATGCCACCATGTGTGCCACCTGAGCGAGTTCAAAAGGGGATAGATTGTAGCCTTCCTTGTGGCGGGATGGTCCTTTCGGAGAATTGCCACACAGGTTGGACGTGCTGCGTCAGTTGTGCAACGATGCTGGTATCTGTGGTCGCGTGAATATTCTCAGACCGTAGACGAGGTTCTGGACGTCCACGAAGCACAGACGCCCGCCAGAATCGTCTCATTGTAATGGCAGCAGTGGCAGATCGTACAGCTACCAGAGCACAGATAGGAGGATTTGTAAGCCTAGACGTGTCAACACGAACCGGTTATTAGCAGTGGGACTACGGTCACGCTCACCTCTAGCCTATCTTCCACTCATCCCGGAGAGTCGACGTCTACGGCCCGACTCGTGCCGTCAGAGGATCACTTGGAAGATGGGATGTCGTGTCGAGGTCTTCAGCGATGAAAGCAGACTCTGCTTGCACGCAAGAGTAGTGGGGCAATGGGGCTTCAAGCACCAGCGACGTCACAGCCTATCTCTGACGTCACAATGACGTAATGATGACGTCGCAATGACGTAATGAAGACGTCACAATGATGTAATTATGAAGTCACAGTCACAACCTATCTATGACGTCATAATGACGTAATTATGACGTCATAATGACGTCATGATGACGTAATGATGAATTACATCATAATGACATCATGATAGTGTAATATTTTTATGAAGTTATGATGACATACTTGGTGGACTTTTGCCAACAGCGTTGACCTTATTTCCACATGTTTTGATACTGACCTTACATAATATGACATCTTTAGCTCACTGCGACATCATTTTTTTATGAAGTTATGATATACGTGGTGGACTTTTGCAAACAGTGTTGACCTTATTTCCACATGTTTTGATACTGACCTTACATAATATGATGTCTTTAGCTCACTGCGATATCGTTGACAGTGCCACAACCTACACAGCTATATTTTGTTAAGTCATGATGATGTCATGGTGATGTACTTGATGGCACTGACCTTACGTAATATTATGTCTCTAGCTCATTGTGGTATAATTGACAGATTTTTCCTCTTGTTCCCTCCTCTGATGTACTTGATGGCACTGACCTTACATAATATGACGTCTTTAGCTCATTGTGATATCATTGACAGATTTTTCCTCTTGTCCCCTCCTCTAAGCGTTGTGACTACCTCACAGAACAAGGTTTTTACACACACACACACACACACACACACACACACACACACACACACACACACACACACAAGGTGTGCTATAAAAACAAGCTCATATGTTTATTCGGATATCATTTAATGTAAGAAAAAAAATTTTGTTACAAAATGTTATTAATTTATTTTACACTTTTACTTAAATCTACTTCATCATCTGACAGATCAGGTTTATTTTTCAACCATAAATACATGCAACGAGGGAACCAGCGATAGTGTTCCTCCATGGATCATCACCATCAACCCAATCATGCAGTGTCCCACTACAGTAGAAGCAGGTCATGTGATCAGCAGCACCAGAGTAGAAGAAACCTGCTTCAGGCAGTTCTTCAGCCTTTACTGGGATATACGAGGGCCAATCATGGAAGGACTGTTGACGTACTTGTTGACACCAATACTGAGGCCATGCTGGCTGTGCTGTATGCATCAAAGAGAATTTTTTAACTGTACAACAAGGACAACATGTGTTGATACCAGCAAGATGATATGATGTAGGACATATATGTCTCAGAAATGGTATGTCATCAAATTGCCAGTTACTCTCTTCAATGTTATAATAAATACATTTTACAGTATCATCGTTACTGTTGTGATTTGGTCTATAGAAGCCCATCTCTGCTAGGTCTTCAGGCTTCAAAAAGTCGATGGGCCAGTTACCATTCTCAAAAGTCTTTAGACGCTCAGCAAATGTAGGGTACATTGTGTAGTTTGCTTACAATTCTTAGTGCACATGTGTTATGCGGTTACTAACTTGTTGTTTGCTCTTTATATATTCTAATGATTAGATAACCAATTCTTACATAATTATTCCAGCTTCTCGTAATTCTTCTTCAATAGAAATAATCTCATTGTCATGTGATGAATTACCTGTTGCTTTTGACCTATGCAAAAAGAAAAGGCGTTCAACAACTTCATTTGGGTCATCCCAGTACACATAATCAGGAGGTAAATTGCTGCTATGTGTCTTCCACTGTTTTACTTCTGGAACATTACCTTCTGTTTCTTTCTCATCTACAGTAATTCCTTTACCACTACGAATACTAGGTTCGCTTTCCAAAGTTTCCTCACTTAGCTGACGATGTGCTTTTAGTAAATTTGCTCGAGATGATTTTCGAACTTTGTTTACATCAGACCAATTTAAATGAAGAATGTGTCGTATGATTGTTTTATATTTTATACTGTTATTAATATTAACTGGTTTATGAGCAGGATAACCTTTCTTATGGGCATTGGTAGCTTTTAAAATTTTTGCATACGTAAGAAGATCAGATTTTGTATAGCTTCTAGCTAAAGGTTTTTTTCTAAGAAGTAGATTATATAATCCTTTTGAACCATTGTATGTTACATCATTAATGATTATATCTGCTCCATCAATTATCGCTTTTTCATTCCCTATCATCCACCCATTATGGAGGTCATATCTCATACCATACACTTCATCACGTTCTTTAGGAGGAATTTGCCTTAATATTGATGATACTAATGTCTCATCAGGTGAAGCGAGAATACCTGGTTTCACATCATCTTCCACTTTTTCCTCTTGATTGGATGATATAACATCGGGTGAAATAAGATTTTCTGGTTTCACTTCCTCTTTGTAATGAGATGATGTAAATGTAGGATATGAAAGTTTTTCTCTTTTACTAACAGAAACAAGTTCTCTCAGAGGATCAGAAACTGGCTTCAATTCTTCCTCCAATTGTTTTTTTCTTTTAATTTCTTCTTCCTTAAGGGATAAAATTTTTTTACATATATTTCTTCTAGCAGACATAATTTGCCTTTTCAATTTTATATTGCGGTTTACAGCCTGTTGAACATTTCAATTTATTTGTATGGTTGGCACTAGATAATGATTGAAACAGGTACTGAGGTTACATCTCATCTGAGAAATATAGTCAAGTTACAGCATATTTATATTACCTCATAATCAAATTCCACATGAAGACCATAGTTTCCCAATTGAAATGGGTATAGTTGCTTAAAACTGAATTTATCTCCTTCCTTCACACTTAAAGGTACATTTAATGCAAGCTCAGTTTCCTTGCCATTGTGTACAAATGTAATCACTTCCAAATCAGGTGATGCTGAGCGTAGTTTCATAGTTCCTGTATAAGGAATATTATATTCATACTTCCCAAATATTGTATAGAATTAGGATTTGTGGAAGGTATGCTATCTATGCATAAAATGAATTTCTGACTTAGTTTAGAGAGTGTTTTATCTACATATGCTTTGTTAGCTGCATCGGTTTCTATTATTGGTTCTTGCAAATTTACAAGACGCTTATGTTGTATAACATATTTATATTAGGCTGTGGTGTGTGTGTGTGTGTGTGTGTGTGTGTGTGTGTGTGTGTGTGTGTGTGTGTGTGTGTGTGTGTGTGTGTGTGTGTGTGCGCAACGCTTAGAGGAGGGGACAAGAGGAAAAATCTGTCAATGATATCACAATGAGCTAAAGACGTCATATTATGTAAGGTCAGTGCCATCAGTACATCAGAGGAGGGAACAAGAGGAAAAATCTGTCAATAATATCACAATGAGCTAAAGACGTAATATTACGTAAGGTCAGTGCCATCAAGTACATCACCATGACATCATCATGACTTAACAAAATATAGCTATGTAGGTTGTGGCACTGTCAACGATATCGCAGTGAACTAAAGATGTCATATTATGTAAGGTCAGTATCAAAACATGTGGAAATAAGGTCAACGCTATTGGCGAAAGTTCACCAAGTATGTCATCATAACTTCATAAAAATATTACACTATCATGATGTCATGATGATGTAATTCATCATTACGTCATTACGACGTCATAATTACGTCATTATGACGTCATAGATAGGTTGTGACTGTGATGTCATAATTACATCATTGTGATGTCATCATTACGTCATTGTGACGTCAGAGATAGGCTGTGACGTCGGTGGTGCTTGAAGCCCCATTGTCCCACTACTATAACTTCATGAAAATATTACACTATCATGATGTCATTATGAGTAATTCATCTTTATTATGACGTCATAATTACGTCATTGTGACGTCATCATTACGTCATTGTGGCGTCATCATTACGTCATTGTGACGTCAGGCTGTGACGTCGCTGGTGCTTGAAGCCCCATTGCCCCACTACTCGCAAGTGACGGTCGTTTGCGCGTACGATGTAGACCTGGTGAGTGCTATCTCGTAGAGTGCTTTCGTACAAGACACACTGAACTCACCCAAAGCTTTGTGGTCTAAGGTGTGATAAGCTACAACTCTCGTTCCCCTTTGTTGTTTATGCATAGGACACAACGAGCGCTAGGTGCATGCAAAATGTTATTACAGCAGTTCTTTTGCCGTTCTTGCAACAGGAAGGTGATGTGTTGTTTCAACAGGGTAATGCCCGCCCACACACTGCCTGTGAAACTCAACGTGCTCTGCAACACATGCAGAAACTTTCCTGGCGAGAATGATCGCTGGACTTGTGTGCAATCGAGCACGTGTGGAATATGGTGAGACGAGAAGTGACTCGTGCGTCTTGTCAGCCAACAACTCTTACAGAACTATGTGGACAGGTCAAGCAGTCGTAGCATAACATATATTAGGACAGTATCCATCATCTCTACGATCAACTGGATGTCAGAATCAGCACCTGTATAGCCGCCCATGGGAGATACCTGGAACCTCTGAGCCGCAAATACTGTTCATTTGTAAATGTAATCATTTCATGTACTCCATATGAACTGTTGCGACAATAAATCTTGAGTGAATTTAAAACATCTAAAAGGGTTTCTTTCGGCAGTGTGTGTGAAACTACTTAAATAGCTACCGGTACTTATTGTTATTTTCCAGGTTATCACTGGATGGCTGAAACTAGTCTTCAGAAATAATATATCCAATTGAGATTGCAAAAATAAACTTTTTTTAGATGTGCTGTTCTGGTATCTCTCGCCAAGAAATGCTGCCTGCTATTAAAATAGTTCCTAAGCTATTTGAGTTGTCTCGTTTCTTTCCTGTCAAGGAATTATACGTTCTCTAGTAGTGCTCAAACAATAATCTTTACTGGAAAAAGGGAACAGATTTCAAATTTGTAACGATTTACTATATATTTCAGTTATTTTGCCCGATGCTTTTTTAAGGTCTTGACACGTAGCCCTCGGGTGTATTTCGTCTCTGAGTTAGTGTGTACGTGATGTTACTGTGGCGTTTTGATGAGGCACTGTTTTCCACCGCTGGGCGTAAATGGCGCACATTAACATAACTGCAAAATACACTCTAACCTAGATGATGAAAACGAAATGTCGCTATAGATAGGCTACACTGGAAATGTCGAGTAAAGTTAGTGTAACAATTTGTTGCTGTTTATAGTTTTCAGTGCTTTATATATTGTACATTAACGGTAGACATAATCTTAATATGCTTTCAGGAATCACCTTCAATTGGAAAATATCACGTATTATGACAACTGTTACTTATCGTAAAAAACGTATTCTTCGTGGGGTCACAAATGTTCTGTGCACTTATGTAACCATTTCCCTAATCCACTCTTTTTATTTCCTTTTATTAAATAGTTTATCAACGTTCTTGTGTGACCAGAATTACTTTCTATTGTGGCTAATCTCTTCACTTCCCGCCGGCCGGGGTGGCCGAGCGGTTCTAGGCGCTACAGTCTGGAACCGCGCGACCGCTGCGGTCGCACGTTCGAATCCTGCCTCGGGCATGGATGTGTGTGATGTCCTTAGGTTAGGTAGGTTTAAGTAGTTCTAAGTTCTCGGGGACTGATGACCTCAGAAGTTAAGTCCCATAGTGCTCAAAGACATTTGAACCATTTTCTTCACTTCCCAATGACGTGTTCGACTAGTTGTCCCACCTGTAGAATCTTTCATTGCCAAATCGGTTAATCCTTAATCCTGGAGCACTCATCTCCTATGAGCCCACCCGCTTCTGTCGATTCTCATAGGCTCATCGCTTCATCGATTGTGCAGTGAACACCATGTAATTTCACATTTTGTCTTTTCGCTCAGTACTGAATGTATCTGTGTAGCAGGACGTTGCAGTGCATGCTTCAGTTAAAGAAACGCGACTTTTCATCCTCAGCAAAGATTCACGGCTTATTACTTGTCTGATAAACTTTGCTTTTTTATTTTCCTCATTTATTGCAAGGTTTATTTAATAGAGAATAGAGGTCCTACCAGTCATTTCAGCTGATTGCAATAATGTTTTGGCTCGCGCTCTGTATTTATTTACGCTCTGTGAACCCACTTTCGTGCTAAGTAGTCTGTCCATTTCGTAATCCTTCCTTTCTTTCAACCAAAAGAATGCCAAGACGACCTGCCCAACATGCCTTTCATTGCATATTTTAATAGTGAGTACCTCAGACTGCTTTTAATATTTTTGCTATTAATATTTGCTTTTTGTAGATATTGTAAATTTTCAGCTCCTTAAACGCTACCTACCTTTCGGCAATTACTAGAGAAACAGCAGCTGATAAATCGAACGAAAAATCACACGCAATTCACACAGCATGGTGTCCTCCTTTTTACCACAAAAAATTAATTTTTCTACGTAATATGGAAAATTCAAACTGTTGTTTCTTTTATTAAGTACGCGGTTTCAGTAATTACGCGGTTTCAATATCAGGAACTAAACTTGACACCATGTCAGTGATTTCTGGGTATGCTTGTGGTGTGTAGTGTTCTTGACGTCGACTGATAGATTTGTCCCTGCTTAACAGCAGTGTAGATTTCTATGCTGCATGCATACAGCATGGCAACATGGAACCGTACAAATAGAGTATAGGATTGTTTCCGAAGGTGGCTATAATTATGATCGTTTGATCTTCAGACTCGCAACATTAGTCAGTGTCTGAAGGTTAACTACAGGTGAAACTGTAAGTCAACGATACGTTGTAATATGTTTCCCTGCAACGAACACGGCGAGACAGTGCTAAAAATGTTTTGAACATAACGAGGACTGTAGCCGATATTTTTCCAACAACCTGCAGCAGTATAGGACAATATACCCACATCGTAGGCGGAAATGACGGATGTTTGATCCTCAACAGTGACACTCACAGTGCGTGAAGCGGCTTCTAATCTCTTGGTAGCAGATCCAGTCGCAGAGCTGGGCGACTTCGGCCAGGAAGCGTGGCGCGAGGTGTCGGCTTACAGGGCTGTCTGGGCGTGGCCCTTGTAGCCCGCCCGCCACCCCCTCCCACACTTGCCACCATGTGGTCTCAGTAAACAATGGGTCCAAGTCGCCTTTGTCGGCTGCCCAAGCAGCGCCAACACAGCTTTAGCGTAGACTGGCGTTCCAACTACACGAACACACGACCTGTTGTCATGAAAACAACAGCTGTCGAAACATTCTACTCACTGTGAAATTACGCGTTTAGTTTTCCAACATATTTTTTGTCTCCGTAACCTATAAGGATCTGTATTTCTAAACTACTAACCTGGAGCACGGTTCCAGCTACAGGGTACCATTCTAACGGCTGCCAAGGGCAACACAAACTTGATTTTCAGTATTTCATGTGAATATTACGAATTTAAAAATTTAAAAGGCTGTCTTAATGTACTTATTAAGAGTTGTAATCTTCCGTGAAAAGTTTAATGCAGTAAGACAAGTATTACAGTTAGGAACTGAATATATGTCCTCACGCAGTGTAATGCATGGCGCGCAGACTATCAAGATTATATTCTTACAGTATTTGAGAATGAGACCACCTAGTGACTTCCAAGAAACCTTACACATTATTTCAGGCGTTCACCAAACTTTTTATCGCTGACCATCCCCCACCCCTTCCCCACCCCACCCGCTACCCTTCACACACAAAATGTTGGAATTTAATCACTTACTACAGTTTCGCTATTCATGCAGCAAAACTTCGCCATCAGGCATGACATTTTAATTTATTACTTGTTTACTACTAACAATTCTCAACACATTTTTCAGACAGTATCCTCACACACTAGTGGATGTAACTTCGAGATTATGTCATTGTACGGCACATAGTTCAGGACATATGACGTCATACACATTGAGATGCGCGAAAAACTGGCTTGTGCTTACAATGAAGCGGAAATTACCCAGACTATATCCGTACAGTGTTTCATAATAAGAACACTTAGCGACTACCAACACTTTTTGAGCATAATTTCAAACATTTTCCCAACTTTTTCCCGCTTACAAACTTGACTGAAAAGTGTAACACATTAACTCATTTGTAGAGTAGTCAGACGCTTTTAGCGGTTTTACACATGGAAGGTCGATTCCTTAAAGTTCCGCCGTTCCCCTGATAATCAAGAACCTCCCGAACACCTTGATCGGAACCAGGAACTAGAACCATAATACTTTCAGTTTGTTGCTGGGACACTGCTATCCATTGTGCCATTCCTGTGGAAACCCGATTGCACAACTACCGTCTCTTTCAAGTGTTCCTGACGCCACTGACTTTGATAAAAGATATGCCTGCACAGCAACCACTTATTAACGTCTGTGCGGCCCAAACAAACGAAAGCACCTAGATACCCTCCAATGTCAGTGTGCACGTAGGCAGCCTCATATAGGGGTGCAGTGGCGTGATGGAAGATAATGCGAAATCTGAATAAGTATGCAGTAGAATGATGTGATGTACAGTCTACCCAAACCACCCTGACCCCATCGTAATTAAAAAGAAAAAAAGTAAGTTGAAGACGCAATTGCATATACATAAAAAGTTTTCTCTTAGGAGAACGAGGAAGTTAACTTCGTTGAGTTCCGTTTTTTTTTTTTTTTTTTTTTTTTTTTTTCATGCGTATCCACCACTGTGGTACATCATGAAGACACGCAGTCAAAATGGCTCAGAGCACTATGGGACTCAACATCTGTGGTCATCAGTCCCCTAGAACTTAGAACTACTTAAACCTAACTAACCTAAGGACATCACACACATCCATGCCCGAGGATTCGAACCTGAGACACGCAGTCAGCCCACCCACAGTTTTCAAGGTTGTAATGTGCAATACTTAACTGAGATACATAAAATATGAAACCTAAAATAGTTTTTTGTCTCTGTTCCAGGTACGTATCAACTCTGGTTTTGGATCTTGGCGCCTATGTCGATGTAAAGAAGTACTGTGGTGAGTTATGTCTTTACTATTGTACAAGAAGACTAGCTATCTTCCTTCGAGTGCTGTAGGGGGAGGAATACATGTTAAATATGGGGTCGAATTACGGAAGTTTGGTAAGTTGAATTCGGTGGTCAGAAAGTTTTATGTATGAGAAGGAAACAGGGATCATTGGTGAGACAGATTATACAAACCAAAGGAAGTTCTTTTAATATACCGTGTTGCGTAAAAGAGAATGTACAGAACAATTTTTTAGAATCATCTCCATCAAGTCTTTCGTGAAGGCCTTTCAGAACATTTTAAGCGATTGGTGACACCTCTTCAGGTACACAGATCTACCTCTCATTTCGTTAACATGATGTTGTCACCAAGATTATTTTCTCTATACTTTGACCAGATGAACCGCATCCAAGAATGTCCTGTGATGAACGGCATCGATGCATGTCCCGTGATGCGATATCGGTTGCGTCATAGACGGGTGTTTGCGCCATGGAAGCGATATGTTACGAATTTTTCTGTCACGATCATTATAGAATGTCCTGTGATGAACGGCATCGATGCATGTCCCGTGATGCGATATCGGTTGCGTCATAGACGGGTGTTTGCGCCATGGAAGCGATATGTTACGAATTTTTCTGTCACGATCATTATAGGGCGTGTGACATTGCGATGTAAACGGCTGATGTAGTGCGAAACTCATCCACCGAGCAAAGTGGTGCAATGCTTGTTCTGGACTCCCATTCGGGGACAGCGTGGTTCACATATCCATTCAGTCATCCACAGTTTGATTTTCCGCGTTGTACTATATCGCTTAAATAATACTGGTACAGTTACGTAAATAGCAACAATAAGAAAAACGTCTAAAGTCCTTCCCCATTCTTGTCTAGTATAAGCTCATTCCCTGTCGCACGATCACCTGGTCGTTTACGGGGCTTAAGACTAAACTTCCTACCTTTCTTCCTTCCTCCAAAGCCATTCTTAGCAGAACTAGTGGGCAGTGACAGCTTTTAATGGTTGAAGGATGTACGCCGTTGGTTACACGTCCCAGATTGTGCAACTATAAACCGCCAGCCGTGTGCCAGAGAAATCCATTACAGATTGACCAAAGTTCGCTCGGTAGTCTGAGAATAGGCCTACTGGCAACACAATCAGTTAGACAACAAGGCATCCTGGTTCGACACATCTGTTTCTATCGATATTTTGTTGATAAAAGATACTTAATCTGTTGATTAACTATCAGCTGGAAGAAATGAGAGGTCTCTGATAATCCTGCATGTACCCCAGATTCATCACTGCATTGCTATCATATCTCCAGGCCATAGAATGTATATGTCAATGGGCAAGGATTCAACTCTTTTTGGGATGTCACTGATTGTTAACGATTGTTTTCAACAGCAACTGACGATTTTCTTCAAGGACAGCGTCCACCGGTTAACTACCAACGGAGTTTTTGGCATCCTGCCATGAAGAGATTATTAAAAGGAAAAGTTAACCATGGTCTACAATAAATAACTTTCAGACTTCGACACTATCCATTTTAACTAACATCTTCGTTTTTTAGTTACTGTAATTCTTCAGATCGTTTCATTTCAACACGTCTCTGACGAGAGCACACGCCGCAAGACACAAATCACGGCAGTATCAGCCGCGTCAGCTTCGGCACTACAGGTAAAGGCGTGCTGATGGGTCCTGCGGCACTGTTTGTGTGGAACCCAGCCTCCAGTGTCTTCAACAGCTGCACACGCTTGTTACACCGTTCGCTAAACACTGGTATTTCTGTCACGGCGCTGACGTATTTTAAACTCTGACCGGTTCTTCGCTCCAGCGCAGAACGCAACACACACACGAAACCCTTACACGCACAGCCATACAGCAGGTCGACCATTTCATAATCAGAGTCACGCATAGCCCTTCTGGAAACATCGACGTTTCATATCCGGTCCAAACAGAGTACGTGATAAGTACAGAGCATATCCGAACGCAAGGAAATTGATTTGTAGGATCGGCAAATGCACTGCAGTGCCTTAACGAATACTGGCTGCGATAGTTACTCGTTTACGCGGCCTTCACGTGTTGTAGAAGGTATACTGTTTTGAGATTAAATAAACGCTGTTCAAATGGTTCAAATGGCTCTGAGCACTATGGGGCTTAACATCTATGGTCATCAGTCCCCTAGAACTTAGAACTACTTAAACCTAACTAATCTAAGGACATCACACAACACCCAGTCATCACGAGGCAGAGAAAATCCCTGACCCCACCGGGAATCGAAAAATAAATGCTGTAAAATAGGTCATACTGACCAGACTAAATAAAGGAAGTCCTTTGGTTACTCGTTTGCTTCTCATGATAATGTACGTGGCATTCGCTTACCTTAACAAGCAAAAGCATAGACTATTTCATTTATTCTTTCTCGTTTTGGATACTGCGAAGCTGAACAAATATTTCCGATGTGCAGTATTTGAGGCACCAACAGCACATAGTTAAATGATTAATATGGCTTCTAATAAAGATTATCCTTCTCAACATTAGAAGGCGTTATGATACCGTCTACTGATAAAAGCCACATGGACTATGCTGATTAGAGATTTACCTTTTCTTCTGTACTTTATAAAACCTAGCATGTGTACACATGTCTTTTCCATAAAAGCAGAACTGTAAGCACTTTTCTTGAAAGCATTTTCATCAACGCCTCTTACATTAACGTGCTTCTAAATGTGGATACTATTGATTGTACTTCAAATACAGTTTGAGATCAGCATCCTTATTCCAGTAGCATAATTCGCTTGTTTCACTCACTCACGATCCACAACAATCTGTAGTTCTGGGAAATTTAATTACGTAAAATCTATATTGTCTGACAAAAAACTAAGCACCCGGGAGACATGGTTGTATGTCAGTGTAAATTGGAACACGTACACACCATTGACGGTATGTAAATGATTAGAGTTTCGATTCTCTGTGACAGGTAGAATGACAACCAGAATGGATTAGTGTTGTTCGTGTTTAGTGTTGTTACCAGTACTGGTACGGTATACAACTGGCGTGAACAGCGTCAGCGTTGAGCGACGACTTGTCGCGTACTCGTGTGAGACAGCATTACCAGCACCTGAAAGGGACCTCTTTGTGGGTCTCCATTTGACCAGATGGTCGAATCGCGTAATATCCAGATTTATGGGACATCCGGATGTGACAGTGGCGCGATGTTGGCCAGCATGGGAACGTGAGGGCAGGCATACTCGCCATTAAGGTTCCACGGCCGTGTCTGATCACTTCAAGCATTGCCGGATTGTGCGACAAGCTTATCGTAAAACCTTCACATCCGCTTGTGCCATCTGAGAACTGGTAATTGATTCCCTGTAACTTTCTGCGTCATCCCACAGCATTGGTCTAGACTAGCACCAACCGGACTAGGGAACTGACATCGCAGGCGCAGGCAGCCGTCAGCCCCACAAGAAAATCCTCAGCACTTCGAGTGGTGCTGTGGCCGTGAAGTATGGACCGCTGATGTATGGCGTCGCGTAGTGTTCAGCGATGAATCGCGGTTCTGCACTATCACAGATAACCATTACCGGCGAGTATGGCGGCTGCCTGGGCAGATTCCGTTCTTGCAGTGTTCTGGGGAGGCACAACGGTGGTACTTCTCGCGTCACGGTATGGAGAGTCACTAGGTACGACTAGCAACTCTGACGGCGCAATGGTACGGTACGGACATACTGCATCCTAATGTGTTACGTCTCAGGCGACAGTATCGTGCTGTCCTTTTACTGCAGGATAATGCTCGTCCACACATGGCACGAACCTGTTACATGCTACGGCGCACTTCTGTGGCCGTAGAACATGTGTGGAATCAGCTCGGACGTCAACTCCGTCCGATTGCCATGGATGTCAGGAACCAGTTGTGGACCGGCTTACCTCAGAAGAAGACCCAACAGAATCAGTGCACGCATCTAGCCCAGAGGAGTTGCAATGTCATACTGATAAGTGGCCTGATACTGCCAAGTATATTTGACTCGATTGTGTAATCACTGAAATAACATCAGGTGCACCTCAACCCGCAAAGTTTCTCCTCGTTTTCTCCTACCCTCCTGTGTACTTCACTTTCTGTGTCAGGTAGTGTACAATAATATTTTGTAACGCAATGGCTATCCACCTCTACACTGCATTTTCCCCTTATAGTACCATTGAGCGTCAGTAATGGAGGGTATTTGTCTAGCATACGTACCTCCCCGCCGTTGATTTAACATTCTCTAAATTAGAACTCCTATCGCTCCTATCAAATTTCGGTTTCCCACGAACGAAAAAGCATCAGCACGATACGGGATGGAAACAGGGACATTCGCGTGGTAACCAGACACGCAGTTGCGGATAGTTTGCTTTTCATTTCAGAGATATTATTTTCGAAACCAAACTATGGACATTAGGTGAAAGCTGTAGTCTGCTGAAGTTTTATCTTTTTGTATGTACACTCCTGGAAATGGAAAAAAGAACACATTGACACCGGTGTGTCAGACCCACCATACTTGCTCCGGACACTGCGAGAGGGCTGTACAAGCAATGATCACACTCACGGCACAGCGGACACACCAGGAACCGCGGTGTTGGCCGTCGAATGGCGCTAGCTGCGCAGCATTTGTGCACCGCCGCCGTCAGTGTCAGCCAGTTTGCCGTGGCATACGGAGCTCCATCGCAGTCTTTAACACTGGTATCATGCCGCGACAGCGTGGACGTGAACCGTATGTGCAGTTGACGGTCTTTGAGCGAGGGCGTATAGTGGGCATGCGGGAGGCCGGGTGGACGTACCGCCGAATTGCTCAACACGTGGGGCGTGAGGTCTCCACAGTACATCGATGTTGTCGCCAGTGGTCGGCGGAAGGTGCACGTGCCCGTCGACCTGGGACCGGACCGCAGCGACGCACGGATGCACGCCAAGACCGTAGGATCCTACGCAGTGCCGTAGGGGACCGCACCGCCACTTCCCAGCAAATTAGGGACACTGTTGCTCCTGGGGTATCGGCGAGGACCATTCGCAACCGTCTCCATGAAGCTGGGCTACGGTCCCGCACACCGTTAGGCCGTCTTCCGCTCACGCCCCAACATCGTGCAGCCCGCCTCCAGTGGTGTCGCGACAGGCGTGAATGGAGGGACGAATGGAGACGTGTCGTCTTCAGCGATGAGAGTCGCTTCTGCCTTGGTGCCAATGATGGTCGTATGCGTGTTTGGCGCCGTGCAGGTGAGCGCCACAATCAGGACTGCATACGACCGAGGCACACAGGGCCAACACCCGGCATCATGGTGTGGGGAGCGATCTCCTACACTGGCCGTACACCACTGGTGATCGTCGAGGGGACACTGAATAGTGCACGGTACATCCAAACCGTCATCGAACCCATCGTTCTACCATTCCTAGACCGGCAAGGGAACTTGCTGTTCCAACAGGACAATGCACGTCCGCATGTATCTCGTGCCACCCAACGTGCTCTAGAAGGTGTAAGTCAACTACCCTGGCCAGCAAGATCTCCGGATCTGTCCCCCATTGAGCATGTTTGGGACTGGATGAAGCGTCATCTCACGCGGTCTGCACGTCCAGCACGAACGCTGGTCCAACTGAGGCGCCAGGTGGAAATGGCATGGCAAGCCGTTCCACAGGACTACATCCAGCATCTCTACGATCGTCTCCATGGGAGAATAGCAGCCTGCATTGCTGCGAAACGTGGATATACACTGTACTAGTGCCGACATTGTGCATGCTCTGTTGCCTGTGTCTATGTGCCTGTGGTTCTGTCAATGTGATCATGTGATGTATCTGACCCAAGGAATGTGTCAATAAAGTTTCCCCTTCCTGGGACAATGAATTCACGGTGTTCTTATTTCAATTTCCAGGAGTGTATATCACTTTCAAATTGTTTGCCAGGAACAATGTAACATTTCTGAACTGCGAAAGGGTGAACATTGCCGGTGTCATTAATTTCAATAACGTCCCTCGCCCTATTGTTATTTCAAGGGGTCATACTGATTTACTTATTTATGTGCTGGCATATCCTGACAATGTTACACATCTCTCGTTGACTTACGGGCTTCTAAGATTAACAGAAGTATTGCAGAAAATAATGCAGTTTGAGACCTTTACGATGACGTGTAACATGGTTAATCGGATAAGCGAAAATTAACGATTAATTTTTATTCAAAATATTTTCATTATTACAGGTATAATTTTTTTTATCATACGATTGGTGAATATCTCTGAGACGACTACTGGTTTCCAAACGTTACTCTCTGAATAATTGATTAAAACTGACTGCCTCGATAGGTTTATATTAACCTATCAGCAACAGTTAGCAAAAACTTCAATAAATTATATATTTCCGGTCTAGCTAGTTGAATCCCATGGTGCTCACTTACGTCAATCACTAAAACTAACGGGTATTACACTCCATTAACGTTTCATTCCTCTTGGACGAGATTCATTTGGCAGTTCGTTTACAGCCGTTATGGTAGAAGGTACTGCGCAGGCGGAGCACACATGGGTTCCGCGATAAAGACGTTTGTAAATTATTAATCTACCGTGGCGTCATGTTGTTTCACATTACTTAGTAAATTACCAGTAACTGGCATTTCATATCTATAAGTGGAAGCGCATGAGATAATACGAGAGAGAAAAATGAGCTCGAGATGACAAGAAAAATTAGTATTTTCGTTTTTTTCCCCGATAAATAGAACTGTTACATAAACCTGTCTAGTTTCCAGCTGGGTAATTTTCCGTTCCAATATGACGAGAGTGACACTCATCGGAACGGTGCACTTTTTAGAATACCTTTACTTTCGCAGAAACCAGAGAACTTTATTTCACTGTAGCGTATTACACAGCGTTTTTACTGAACAGTCAGATTTTGTTGATTTTGTTCGTCTACTGTACGTATTTACAAGCAAAAAACCAATAGGGAGACTTGTACAATCGATTTCTTTGTTAACCACCGATGTCATCCTGTACTTTGATTTAGTGTCGCAAAATGCATAGTCTCGTAGACATTTGCATATAGTTCTATTGTGTTTCAGAATTGCATTTGTTTTATTATTTACTTCGACGCGCAGTGAATTATAAGGGCTGAGTGTTGAACCACCTACTCTTACGATCATGTTTCTGCCCTTTGGAAGTAAGTTGTGTTACACTTAACTATACAATATTTCTGAATTTATAGCGACATACCTCACAAGCACAGTTGATGTAAATGCCTTGTACGCCCACTGGCTCTTGGCATGCTGGCATCTTTACATGAGCTTCCCTGCATCATTTAGTCGTTAGATAAACTCTTCAGCCATTTTAATTGCTCTCACGAGACAATGTACACATTCTTCGTGTATAGGAGAGAAGTCAGTGCCTGCTAAAATCGTTTTCGAGGCAACAGACTCTAATCGCTTTTCAGAAATATTGAAATTACGTCAAAAGGGTGCTCTGTCATAGAATCTTTCGCGTTTGAATCCTTCGTTTCACAGCAGAAATTGTAAACCTCAAATAAATCGGTTTGGAGACTACAAGAAGTGCCAAGCAGTAATACCTGACCCGTTAAGCATTGTGTAGTGTTTGGAACTGGTTCTGCACTCCATGTTGGGCATAAATTCACTGAGATTTAAATCGCTCGTAACCATAAATCCTGTGAAAGGATCGCAATTGGCTGGAACAGCAGCTTATCTACAGTGGAGTCTCACCGCCATAAAATAAACATTTTATGCTTGGCACAGATATAGGCGACGAACGCCGCAGGGATCAACGTTAGGTCATGAATACCCGTGCACGTTTCTAAAATTGCTACGTTGGAAATCCCATAGCCGTGAATTTTGGCCTGTCTGTGTTTCCGACAGCAAACGCCTAAGCCCTCATATGTTCTCACCTTCTAAACTCTTGAAACAATGTGCACATATTTCTGCAAGCAAGAGTGAACATAACGAAGCACGCTGTTGTAGCTGCAGAGTATATTCTTATGTCTGGTACGATAGTTGCTGTCTCCTTAGAGAAGCCAGATATAATGAACAAAGCTAGTTGTCTATGTTCTGACGAAATTAGTAACTTATTATACTGATAACATCGAGCATATGGGCATACGGCTAAGTAGCGAATATCGTACAGTGGAAATGGAACTGTATCGTATTTACCAAATGTTTTACGTCAACTGTTGAGTAAAGACCTCTTCCAGATGTACGCCCATGTTATGATAAGTATATTTAAGCATCCACGATTTACTTGCCTGTTCTCCGATGTCACCTGCCCATATCGAGCACTATGGGACTTAACTTCTGAGGTCATCAGTCCCCTAGAACTTAGAACTACTTAAACCTAACTAACCTAAGGACATCACACACATCCATACCCGAGGCAGGATTCGAACCTGCGACCGTAGCGGTCTCGCGGTTCCAGACTATAGCGCCTAGAACCGCTCGGCCACTCCGGCCGGCCATATCGAGGTGCAGGGACGGACAAAAATATGGAAACAACACACAGTGTAGGAAACCCTGTGGAATTTAACTTCCAATCGTCTCAGAATAGATAAATACAGGTCCTGTATGGTTATAAAGGGAATTTTATACCATTCTTCCTGCAAAATAGTGGTAAGTTCATGTAACGCTGAGGGAAGTCGATAGCGATCATACGCTCTTCTCTCCAAAAGGCTCAATATATTTAGATCCGGTGACTGTGGTGGCCTGTGTGAACAGGGGCCCTGTCGCCTTGGAACACAGCATCAGCATCAGGGAACTAACATTGCAACATGGCACGCGATTGATATGATCATCCAAAATTGCCACATAATCCTTGGCAGTAATGCGCCCTTGCAGAGTAATCATATGGCTGGCGGAATCATCACCATGATTCAGTCTTGGGACGTAAACTTGGCCAGAAGTTGGAAACTGTGAGAAACAAGACATATGCAGCCAAGTGACTTTCCATTGCTCGACGGTCCATGTTTTGTGGTTTCGTCGCCAAATTTTTTAGTTATGGACATTTTCATCACTGGTGAATGGTTTTGGAATTTCAGCTCGCCGTGCAATTCCTTGTTTATGGGGCTCCTTGTGTTGTTTTGGTGCTGAGAGGGTACCAGAGTGCGACATTACGTTCTGCAGTGATTTTTGCATCTGTCGTCCTCTTATTTTTCGTCACAATCTTCTTCCATGAGCGTATGTCACGATCACTGTTACGATCACTCAACACACCCTCTCTTCCACGTCGTGACTTAGCGGATGATGTTTTTCCGCTTTCGCTGTATGCGGTATAAATCTTTGATACGGTACCTCTTGAAACACCGAACACACTGGCTGCCTTGGTTACGGAAGCACCCACCATTCGAGCCCCAACAATTTGCCCAGCTTGGAAGTTACTTAGCCCCGACATAAGACCATCACGACCATATGGAACACCGTCCCGTCCACGACTGACACTTGCTGCGTATTCAGGACATTGCACGGGAACCGTTCGTGGTCAAATACAACAGCGCATCCTGCAGGATTGGCTAGCACCTGCATTTTTGTCCAAGCATGCATTTCTCGCATTTCTCATGTTTCTGTTCAGCCTCCGTAGGTGGACATTACATTTGTTGGCCATGCTAGAGCTTGGGTTACGCCATTAATCAATCCGTCAATACCACCTACTCACGGAACCTAATATTAAAGCGAAACAAGTATTGTCGGTGTTCAGTTCTATCTACGTCTGCGTACGTATGATATCGCACGCGATAACATAACTACGTCGCGGGTAAAACCCTCCTCTAGCTGTCTGTATAACAAATAATAAAGACGTGACATAAAGTCATATAGAAGACTGGCGCCCGTTCAAGTAAATATGCGTAGAACTGCAGTTTCGGAATTATTACCATCTTCAGATATACAAGCGCAAAGGTAGCACAAAGACAAAAGAGCGTTACCAGTTGGGTACTTAATTGGTAAGTCTCTTGTCCTTGTGCCACCTTTGCCCTTGGATTTCTGAAGATGGAAATAATTCCGGAACGCTTAATGCATACTTCGTGATCGATAAACTCATTCGTCACCTGCTGTATGACTTTTTATGCGACCTAACTTTAGTTCTATCCCTACAGGGTGGTCCAAATATCTCACGAAACAAGCATAAAACGCAAAAACTACAAAGACGAAACTTGTCTAACTTGAAGGGGGAAGCCAGATGGCGCTATGGTTGGCCCGCTAGATGGTGCTGCCATAAGCCAAACGGATATCAACTGCGTTTTTTTTTAAATATAAACCCCCATTCGTGTAGTAGGTAGAGAAGTATCAATTTTTAGTTGGACCACTTTTTTCGCTTTGTGATAGATGGCGCTATAATAGTCACAAACCTATGGCTCACAATTTTAGACGAACAGTTGGTAACAGGTAGGTTTTTTAAATTAAAATACAGAACGTAGGTTCGTTTGAACATTTTATTTCGGTTGTTCCAATGTGATACATGTACCTTTGTGAACCTATCATTTCTGAGAACGCATGCTGTTACAGCGTGATTACCTGTAAATACCACAATAATGCAATAAATGCTCAAAATGATGTCCGTCAACCTCAAACCATTTGGCAATACGTGTAACGACATTCCTCTCAACAGCAAGTAGTTCGCCTTCCGTAATGTTCGCACATGCATTGACAATGCGCTGTTGCATATTGTGAGGCGTTGTCGGTGGATTACGATAGCAAATATCCTTCAACTTTCCCCATAAAAAGAAATCTGGGGACGACAGATTCGGTGAACGTGCGGGCCATGGTATGGTGCTTCGACGACCAATCCACCTGTCATGAAATATGCTATTCAATACCGCTTCAACCACACGTGAGCTATGTGCCGGACATCCATCATGTTGGTAGCACATCGCCATTCTGCCATGCAGTGAAAAATATTGTAGTAACATGGGTAGAACATTACGTAGGAAATCAGCATATATTGCACCATTTAGATTGCCATGGATAAAATGCGGGCCAATTATCCTTCCTCCCATAATGCCGCACCATACATTAACCCGCCAAGGTCGCTATGTTCCACTTGTCGCAGGCATCGTGGATTTTCCGTTGCCCAATAGTGCATATTATGCTGGTTTACGTTACCGCTGTTGGTGAATGACACTTCGTCGCCAAGTAGAACGCGTGCAAAAAATCTGTCATCGTCCCGTAATTTCTTTTGTGCCCAGTGGCAGAACTGTACACGACGTTCAAAGTCGTCGCCATGCAATTCCTTGTGCATAGACATATGGTACGGGTGCAATAGATGTTGATGTAGTATTCTCAACACCGACGTTTTTAAGATTCCCGATTCTCGCGCAATTTGTCTGCTACTGATGTGCGGATTAGCCGCGACAGCAGCTAAAACACCTACTTGGGCAACATCATTTGTTGCAGGTCGTGGTTGACGTTTCACATATGGCTGAACACTTCCTGTTTCCTTAAATAACCTAACTATCCGGAGAACGGTCCGGACCCTTGGATGATTTCGTCCAGGATACCGAGCAGCAGGCATAGCACACGCCCGTTGGGCATTTTGATTACAATAGCCATACATCAACACGATATCGACCTTTTCCGTAATTGGTAAACGGTCCATTTTAACACGGGTAATGTATCACGAAGCAAATACCGTCCGCACTGGCGGAATGTTACGTGATACATCTACATCTACATGATTACTCTGCAATTCACATTTAAGTGCTTGGCAGAGGGTTCATCGAACCACAAGCATACTATCTCCCTACCATTCCACTCCCGAACAGCGCACAGGAAAAACGAACACCTAAATCTTTCTGTTCGAGCTCTGATTTCTCTTATTTTATTTTGATGATTATTCCTACCTATGTAGGTTGGGCTCAACAAAATATTTTCGCATTCGGAAGAGAAAGTTGGTGACTGAAATTTCGTAAATAGATCTCGCCGCGACGAAAAACATCTTTGCTTTAATGACTTCCATCCCAGCTCGCGTATCATATCTGCCACACTCTCTCCCCTATTACGTGATAATACAAGACGAGCTGCCCTTTTTTGCACCCTATCGATGTCCTTCGTCAATTCCACCTGGTAAGGATCCCACACCGCGCAGCAATATTCTAACAGAGGACGAACGAGTGTAGTGTAAGCTGTCTCCTTATTGGACTTGTTGCAGCTTCTAAGTGTCCTGCCAATGAAACGCAACCTTTGGCTCGCCTTCCCCACAATATTATCTATGTGGTCTTTCCAACTGAAGTTGTTCGTAATTTTAACACCCAGGTACTCAGTTGAATTGACAGCCTTGAGAATTGTACTATTTATCGAGTAATCGAATTCCAACGGATTTCTTTTGGAACTCATGTGAATCACCTCACACTTTTCATTATTTAGCGTCAACTGCCACCTGCCACACCATACAGCAATCTATTCCAAATCGCTTTGCAACTGATACTGGTCTTCAGATGACCTTACTAGACGGTAAATTACAGCATCATCTGCGAACAACCTAAGAGAACTGCTCAGACTGTCACCCAGGTCATTTATATAGATCAGGAACAGCAGAGGTCCCAGGACGCTTCCCTGGGGAACACCTGATATCACTTCAGTTTTACTCGATGATTTGCCGTCTATTACTACGAACTGCGATCTTCCTGACAGGAAATCACGAATCCAGTCGCACAACTGAGACGATACCCCATAGGCCCGCAGCTTGATTAGATGTCGCTTGTGAGGAACGGTGTCAAAAGCTTTCCGGAAATCTAGAAATACGGAATCAACTTGGATGGAGCACGTACTTATATGTTTTTACGTATCACAGCGCATTGTACTACAAAGCGAGAAAAGTGGTCCAACTAAAAAATTCATATTTCTTTACATACTACACGAATATGTAATAAAAATGGAGGTTCGTATTTTAAAAAACTCAGTTGATATCCGTTTGACCTATGGCAGCGCCATCTAGCGGGGCAACCATAGCGCCATCTGGTTTCCCTCTTCAAGCTAGACGAGTTTCTTTCTTTGTAGTTTTTTCGTTTGATGCTTATTTCGTGAGATCTTTGGCCCGGTCACTATCAATGGACCACCCTGTATACACTAACAGATCTCCAACAACTGGTTTCCAATATGAAACTTGGGAATGTTCTTCAGCACATTACTTATTGTTCGTTCCCTTAGAGATTGTGAAGATTAATGCTCCTGATGCTCCATCCAATAATAAAATGGGAAGCATTTCTAATATGTGATACACGAAGTTTTACCTGCCTCGAAAAATACATACGTAGACGTATCTGAGTGTGACGAAATATGCGGAAACGATGCTCGGTATGGCGACTTGGCTGCAATTGCTCTATCGGAACCACCCGATACACGGGAGGACTGAGTTAAAGCGTAGGAACTGTCCGGCGTGGGTGCAGGAGAAGCGCAAAGCACGTGGAGGAGGAGGGAGGCCGCCCCGCCGGGCGGCGCGGTGTCAGCGCGCCGGCTGTGACGGCGCCGTCACGTGTGACGTGACACCCGTGCGAGCGGATCGCGGCGATGCGCGCCAAGTCGCATTACGCGCCGTCAGCTGCCGCGGCGGAAATCAGCAGTCGGCGCAGGCGTGCCACTCTCCAGGGGGGATGGTGCGTCTGCCCGTCCTGCAAGCGCCACCGTCCATCTGCTCTTATCAATCTCTTTGTCGGTACACCGGTTTCTCCACGTTTTCAAGTGAGTCGTCAAAGTATGGTACAAAATGGTTCAAATGGCTCTGAGCACTATGGGACTTAGCTGCTGAGGTCATCAGTCCCCTAGAACTCAGAACTACTTAAACCTAACTAACCTAAGGACATCACACACGTCCATGCCCGAGGCAGGATTCGAACCTGCGGCCGTAGCGGTCTCGCGGTTCCAGACTGTAGTGCCTAGAACCGCTCGGCCAGTATGGTGTAGATTTGCTTTCAGATCTAGGCGGCAACAGAATTGTTGTACAGTCAGCTTCAAATGCAGGTTCTCTAAATTTTCCCAATAGTGTTCCTCGAAAAGATCGTCGCCTTTCCTCCAGAGATTCCCATTTGAGTTCCCAAAGCATTTCCGTAACACTTGCGTGTTGTTCGAACCTACAGGTAACAAATCTAGCAGCCTTCCCGCCTCTGAATTGCTTCGATGTCTTCCTTTAATCCGACCTGGTGCGGATTTCAACCACTACTAGAACAGATCTCAAGAACAGGTCGCACTAGCGTCCTATATGTCGTCTCCTTGACAGATTAGCCACACTTTCCCAAAATCCTCTCAAGTCGACCGTTCGCCTTCGTGCGACAGGCCTCACATGCTCGTTCTCTTTTAAAGCGCTTCGCGACGTTATACCTAGATACTTAAACGATGTGACTGTGTCAAGCAGGACACTACAAATGATGTATCTGAACATTATACGTTTGTTTCTCCTGCTCATCTGCATTAACGTACATTTTTTGATATTTAGAGCTAGCTACCATTCATTATACCAACTAGAAATTTGGTCTAAGTTATCTTGTATCCTCCTACACCTTACTGTACGCCACGGCGTCACCAGCAAACAACCGCAGATTGCTGTCCACCCTGTCCGCCAGATCTTTAATGAATACAGAATTTAGTAGCGGTCATATCACACTTCCCCGTGCGTCTCCTGACGATACCCTCGTCTCTGAATAATACTTGCCACCGAGAACAACCCACTAAGTTCTATTACTCAAGAAGTCTTTGAGCCATTCACATATCTGGAAACCAATCGCATATGTTCGAACCTTCTTTAACAGTCTGCAGTGAGGCACCATGTCAAATGCTTTCCGGAAGTCTAGAAACATGGAATCTGCCTGTATCGCTTCATCCATAGTTCGCAGTATGTCATGTGAGAAAAGGCCAATCTGAGTTTCACATAATGATGCTTGATAAAACCGCGCTAATTTGTGGACATAAGCTTCTTGGTCTCAAGAAAATTTATTATATTCGAACTCAGAATATGTTCAAGGATTCTGCAGAAAACCGATGTTAGGGATGTCTTGTCTGTAATTCTGCGAGTCCGTTCTTTTATGTATGTGAGTCAGCTTCCATTTCTCCAGTCGCTTGGGGCTTTGCGCTGGGTGAGAGATACGCAATAAATGTCAGCTGAGTAAAGAGACAATGCCGGAAAGTAATCTTTGTGTAACCGAATTGGTATTCCATCCAGATCTGGCGACTTATTTGTTTTCAACTTTTTCACCTGTTTATGTTGTCCATACGGTAGGTGTTATATGGTTAAACGAATACTGTGGAAGTGAATCTCATGAACATTAATTTTTGGCATGTGTTGAAAGAAATAGTTTTACACCATGAACACCTTGGTCGAACGCTACCGAACTGACGCTTCAACATTTCCATGCATGTGGCTTATGATTAGAATTTCATCCTTATGCAACCTTATCTTCAGTATAGCAAAAAGCCATTCCTACTGCTGAGGAATGGTGTGAGTGCAATATGGTTGTGCAAAATATCACTGCAACTTTTCAGTTGGAGATAGCAATACAGCATGCACACAGAACGTGTACATGCAGATTATCGCCATCTTTCGTATTTTGAGAAACGTCGAATCACCGACATGAGTGAGATGGAAGTATCATATCGACATATTGCTGAGACAGTTTGCTGTAGTGCAGTGAGTGCAGAACGTGAAGTATTAAAATGCACTCAGGGCTGCAGTGTGGCAAGGAGAGTGGTCACGGATCCTTTCAGAAGGAGTACACCACGAGAAGTTCGTACCATTGTTCGGCTGGCGCTGACGAGCAGGCGGATAACAAGAGATGAAATCCGGACAGAGGTTACAGGAAAAGTGTGACCAAGAACCTTCGGGCACAGATTACTGTTCCGAACGGTTCTAGGCGCTTCAAAATGGCTCTGAGCACTATGGGACTCAACAGCTGAGGTCATCAGTCCCCTAGAAATTAGGACTACTTAAACCTAACCAACCTAAGGACATCACACACATCCATGCACGAGGCAGGATTCGAACCTGCGATCGTAGCGGTCGCTCGGTTCCACACTGAAGCGCCTAGAACCGCTCGACCACACCGGCCGGCCCTAGGCGCTTCAGTCCGGAACCGCCCGACTGCTACGGTCGCAGGTTCGAATCCTGCCTCGGGCATGGATGTGTGTGATGTCCTTAGGTTAGTTAGGTTTAAATAGTTCTAAGTTCTAGGGGACTGATGACCTCAGATGTTAAGTCCCATAGTGCTCAGAGCCATTTGAACAGATTACTGTAAGCTGGGATAAGACCTATAGTTTGTGCCTCGTTTACCGATGACACCATATAACAGACAGAGATTTGCTTGGTGTAGAGTCAGGCTACGCTGGGACACTGAATGGCATTCTGTGGTAGACAGCAATATGTAGCGGTTAGATCGACGCCAACGTCGCAATCGACGCATTTAGAAATCGTGATCACTTTTGTTATAATAAACAAATAAACGCCGTCTGGATCTTAACATTTTATTACCTGCTACCACTATCATTCTGCGCTATGGATCATCTACAGCTCTGGCGCCGCAAGGTGCAATTTGTCAGCATCAGTAGTCACTAATAGAACAAACAATTCTGTTGGCAGTTGGTGGTACACGCGGCGCTCATGAACCACAGCACAGATACGACACCTGAGGATGGGCTTGCAACAGTCCGAAACCGGTCGTATGAAAATAAAGTAATACAACTGAAGCGGTATTTTCAACCTCTTCGCTAATAGAAAGTTGTGATCCAGATGGTGTTTATTAATTTATTATCGACGCCAACGTAGACTGCCTGGTGAAAGGTCACATTAAGCAATAATTCCCGTGTCTCGTATCTCTTCAGCTTTCGGAAGCATGGTCTGAGGAGCTACTGGATATGACAAAAGGACGAGTTTGGTAATTGTTGAAGAGTGCTCGCAGGTTTGTGGCTACAACATTGTCAAGCCCATCACAGCCAGAAAACAAAAAAAAAAAAAAAATTCAGGGAAGAATGCAAGACACCACACTACAGTCAGCATGTCAAATGCGTTGCGGAATGTATGGATTCTACACAGGCCTGGCCGGTCCCCTGATTTGTCACCCAAGGACACATCTGAGATGCGATAGCAAGACGTATACTGTCATACCAGTCAGCAACAAGCTATCTTCAAGCTTCATGCCCTGATAATTCTTTCAGGCATGGAAAATGATTCCAAACTTGATACTCGGAGACTGTTGGCTTCCAGGTACGAATGGCGGTTATCACCAAAACAACTAGTCTTCAGTTATGCCGTTTTTCTTCATCTCCAGTTTAACCTGAAAGTTAAAACCGCACACAGTAACCGGTTTCTGAAATAACCCAATTTCGGTTTTGTTTCCAAAATAAACGATTTTGGGTTTTTTATTGCTATTGTTTTCAGTAACAAAGGTATGCAGCGAATTAAAACTAAAACAAAAGAAGAGTGGTTGGTTCAAATGGCTCTGAGCACTATGCGGCTTAACTTCTGAGGTCATCAGTCGCCTAGAACTTAGAACTAATTAAACCTAACTAACCTAAGTGGCAGTGTCAGTAGGCAGACGTATTAGAAACGGCTTGTGGTACTGAAGTTACTTAAAGTGAAGAAATTATTATACTTAAGTCAGTAGCATTTTTTTAAAATTTAAACTATGCAGTGACCGTTTTTGAAGAGGGTAGTTGCATCCGTCGCCTTTGTGACTTAAAAAAAGCATATTTTTTATCACACCTTTCGTTTTACTAGATTAAAACAATGTATTTAGAATTTTCGTTTGGTAGCAGATCTGAAAGCAGTTGTGTGGTATGCTACTGAAGTGTGTTTCTTTTACTTAGCGCATTCGCGTCGCTTTTTATACATCTAGATGTGTCGTCTGCGTGAAGATTATTTTTAGATCTACAATCCATACCAAAATAATGAATACATTTTCTTTCCAGACCACTTACCATAAAAAATCGCACTAAACAATAAAAGTACGATAAATACGCATTTTTAGTAATTGCGTAGGCTGATCTAAAATACCTTAAGTAATTGTACACCATCTAGTGCACCATGGCACGACATATGAAGAATTTAATGTACAAAACTTGGAGAAGGATTTTCCTCTGTGTGAGTCTATGACTAGGTGTTCTCATCCTATTGAGGACAATGAGAAGGTACTTGAAAGAGGTACAGCAAGTCCAGTTAGAAAAATGACATTAAAGGCCGTGGCACCATTTGTATTGACTTCTAATGGTGACTTAAGTGGAGGATGACGCCCTGGCCGGCTGGTAGCACCCAGTTGACTGGGACTGATCGCGGAGGTTGAGTTAGCAGGAGATGGATGTCTTGGCGTGTTTGGCAGCAACGGATCAACGCTAGAATAGATTGCTAGCGCGAATGAATGCAGATGCGACTAGCAGGGATGAGCGATGGCTGTCGGCTCGGAGTGTCCTCGTCACTGGAGGAAGTGGGCTCTTAGCAGAGGAGCTTGCTGGCACGCGCGCCGTTCCCAGACACCACGCTCCGTATGCAGCGCGCGTAGCGGCTAATCGGCCCCCGGCGGCGCCTTCGCTTACTCTCCCTGGCGCAGCGAGTTTCACAGTGTGACTATTCTGTTTCTCGATACACAATCTGTTCCCAAAAGGGAGTTTTTCACGGTGTCCAAAGAAGAGGTTCCCAAATTAAAACAAGGAAAAATTTAAGTTCCAAGTCATTTTTGCAGCCAATAAAATTGCCCCGAGTAATTCATGGAGTCAAATAGGACAACTATTTTTTAACAGGTGATAACGAAGTTTTTTTCCTTTTTTAGCGTCCAAGGCCCTAGATGACTATGTATTGAATCTGCAGAGCAATTTCTTTGATATTCATCATTTGGATTTGCTGCCCTTGCGTCTGCCATGTTTTCCATTAAAATGACTGGGTATAAGGCTCGCCTATTATGGAAAGCACTGTCTTTTTCATATGACCCATAACTGTTCAGCACCTCTGAGCCATCATCAGTGGGTTTTTAATTACAATCTGTGAAATGTGACCATACACTGATCAGCCAGAACATCATGAGCACAGGCATACTTTCGATACAAAACCGTCCATGCGATAGCAGTGTCACCTGACGAGGCATGACTGCTAGTCAGGCACATGCACGATGCATGTAACATCAGTGAGCGTGGTGTCCGTGTGTAGGCCGGCCGTGGTCGCCGTGCGGCTCTAGGCGCTGCAGTTCTGAACCGCGGGACTGCTACGGTCGCAGGTTCGAATCCTGCCTTGGGCATGGATCTGTGTGATGCCCATAGGTTAGTTAGGTTGTTCTAGGGGACTGATGACCTAAGATGTTAAGTCCCATAGTGCTCAGAGCCATTTGTCCGTGTGTAGAATGGGGAACGTGCGTGATCTATCTGATTTGACGGAGAGCAGATTGTGATGGCCGAGAGGCTTGGCACGAGTATTTCTGAAACTGCACGACTTTTCGAGTTTTCGAGAAGTGGCGAAACCAAGATGAAACCACATCCAGACGTCGTGGGGTTGGACGGACACCCCTCATTGCAAATGTCGGACGTCGTAGGCTGGGCAGACTGGTAAAACAGGACACGTGGCGAATTGTGGCGGAACTAACATCTGACTTTTATGCTGGGCAGAGTGCAGTGTGTGTGAACATACAGTGCACCGAACACTCCTAACGATGGGCCTCCGCAGTCGGCGACCCGTGCATATGCCAATGTTAACACCACGACATCAGCAACGTAACGATCGATACTGAACATTGGCGCAGTGTCAGAGCGTTTCATGGTTTGGTGAATCCCAATACCTTCATGATGACGATGGGAGGGCGCGAATCACTCGTTTTCCACGGGAACAGCTCCTTGACATCTATATTGCGTTGCGGAGACAAACTGGCGGCGGCTCCATTATGCTCTGGGGAACATTACGTGGGGAATTCACGGGTCTCCTGCAAGGCGCCATGACGGCCAAAGAGTGTCGTCGATTGGTTGCAGACCACGTACACCCCTTCATAATGATCATGTTTCCCGATGGCAATGGCATTTTTCAGCAAGACAATGCGCCATGTCACAAGGCCAGGAGTGTAATAGAGTGGTTCGAGGAACACAGTGACGAATTTCAGTTGATGTACTGGCCTCCCTTTTCTCCAGATCTGAACCTGATCGAGCGCATCTGATTGTGATTGAACATGGCATCAAACCACATCGCCCCCCTCCCCGGAATTTGCAGGAGTTAGGTAGCTTATACGTGCAGCTGTGGTGCCCACTCCCTCCAGCGAACTATCAGGGCCTCATTGGTTCCATGCCACGACGCATCGCCGCTGTTATCCCTTCCAAAGATGCCATACCGATTATTAGGTAGGATGTCGTAATGTTCTGGCTGACCAGTGACAACTAATCTACGAGAATTACGCAAAAGACAGTTTTTGCTTGTTAAGGTTACGACAGAAAAACTGACCTTAGGCCTAATTTCCATACATTATTTATCATTTAATATACATTCATATTTCACAAAATTGAGCAATAAAAAATTGATGATGGCACAGAGGTGCTGAAACATGTATGGGTCACATTAAAAAAACATTGTTTTTGCACAACCGGCGGAACTTTATCCAATAATTTCTGTAACGCTCTTTAGACTGTCTCAGAGATCATTTAATTTGAACATAAAACTCAAATTTTATTGTTTCGTTTCACTTGCAACAGCTTACTTTCCAAAACGGTCTTTAAATGAGTCGCCATGAGGGTTGTGCATCTACTCCTGGCAGTTGTGGTGAACAGCTGTGGTATTTAGAGTCATTTCTGACCAGAAATGATGATGATGATGATGATGAAGTCCCACACTCCTTGACAAGGCGGAGGGGAACGATGCGGGAGACCCACACCGCCGTACTAGGCAAGGTCCCTTTGCCCTTGCTTTCCTCCGACCGTAATGGGAATGAATGATGTCGATCCCGGGACCCCGTGCTCGGGAAGCGAGAACGCTACCGCAAGACCACGAGCTGCGGATTCAGACCGTTTTGAAAAAAAAAAAGAAAAAAAAGAAATTGAGGAAAGTGTTCTTCTGAAGCCGTATTAGTCCGAATAAGCATTCGATCACAGCCAATCGTTGGTCCTCGTCCACGGCAACCACTTCACATCAAAAACACGTTCAGCCGACAATTATTCAGTAATAACTGAACTGGTTGGTTGGTCAATAGACAAAAAATGGTTCAAATGGCTCTTAGCACTATGGGACTTAACATCTGTGGTCATCAGTCCCCTAGAACTTACAACTACTTAAACCTAACTAACCTAAGGACATCACACACATCCTTGCCCGAGGCAGGATTCGAACCTGCGACCGTAGCAGTCGCGCGGTTCCGGACTGCGCGCCTAGAACCAATAGACCACCGCGGCCGGTGGTCAATAGACATTGATTTGCACTTTGTATTGGTTATGAAGGCAACACCTTTGCCGCAATGGGAACATCGGTTTCCGTCAGATCAGCGGAGTCAAGCGTTGTGGGGCTGGGCTAGCAATTGGATGACCAGCCGGTCTGCCGAGCGCTGTTGGCAAGCGGGGTGCACGCAGCCATTGTGAGTCAAACTGAGGAGCTACTTATTTCAGAAGTAGTGGCTCCGGTCTCGTAAACTGTCTTACGGCCGGGAGAGCGGTGTGCTGACCACATGCCCCTCCATATCCGCATCCAGTGACGCCTGTGGGCTGAGGACGACATGGCGGCCGGTCGGTGCCGTTGGGCCTTCCAAGGCCTGTTCGGACGGAGTTAAGTTTTTGTGTTATAGTTTATGAAGCAATGATTGCAGTCATTTGCAAGCGAATAAGGAGTTCGTTCCAAATTGTAAAAACGAAACTGACCAGGACAGGTCTGACACCATCATGTAGGAGTACAGAATGACACAGGTAAAATTTTCAGCTATTGTAGAACAGTAATGAATACATTTCATAAAACTGCTTCCAGCTACTCATTTAGGAAGTAATGTAATTTGTGCTCTATATCCTTCGGAAATTTTGGCCACAGTTCTCTGTAGGTTTTGCGATGGTACAGCTTGTCTCACATATCCCAGTATTTCTTATTACTTGTCAGAGTCTCAGCAGCCATAATAAACACGGAGATGCACAAGCAGCAACAGGTGAACTCTCAGAATAAAGATGCTCGACGAATCCCATACCATTATTATTAATACGACGTCTGCCACATTCATTGTAATTGGATGAATTTTTTTGTAATTGATGAACCTTTTTTTGCCTCTGGTTTGGGCGACCAGTAGACCAATTTATCGGATATATAAAGTCCCAGTGGATGGCTAGTCGTACAGTTCGGAGGGATCAATAATATTCATATCCCACCTGCGCCTACTTTAAATCCGTAGGACATTTAAAAGTGTCGTGTAAGTACATAATAACGTCAACGCTGTCGTTCCAATGTAACTGAACAGTTTGTAGGAATCTATCGAACATCACAATAATATACGTTGTTATGAGATCAAAACATGACTTCTATTGCGTCGATAAGCGTAATCTGTTCATCCCAACACCATAGATCAATTGATGGTAAGGTCATCGGTCCCTAAGCTTACACACCACTTAATCTAACTTAAACTTACGTACGCTAAGGACGACACACACACCCATGGCCAAGGGAGGACTCGAACCTCCGACGGGGAAAGCCGTGCCGACCGTGACAAGACGCCTCAGACGAGGAGGCTACCCCGCTTGGCATAGATTAAGCGTGGGCCATGAAATCACGTAGCACAACTGTTATCTTCACGACAACGGTCATACGTGATGTATCTGATGCTTGTGATTGGCTACGTGCTACCTTACCTTCTGGACGTCCGTTCAGTGTGAAAAGCGAAATATTTCTACAGAAACACTTCCCTGTGAACGACTGTATCCTTGATGATAAACATTCATAAGAACGCCACGCCCATGCCATTTAAGGAGCTCATTGTTTCCTGGATGCATGTTTTCTGGATTCGGTTCAAAATGGTTCAAATGGCTCTGAGCACTATGGGGCTTAACTTCTGAGGTCACCAGTCCTCTAGAACTTAGAACTACTTAAACCTAACTAACCTAAGGACATCACACACATCCATGCCCGAGGCAAGATTCGAACCTGCGACCGTAGCGGTCGCGCGGTTCCAGACTGCTAGCGCCTATGACCTCACGGCCACCCCGGCCGGCTTTCCTGGATTCGGAATAGATACCTAATTTCGTAGGTGAACGAAAACAGATGATATGTCCATAGGGTGCGATAGTGATGAATTTCTTGAACAATGCGGAAGTGAAATTGCGACTACGTACAATGAGAAGTGTCGCCCCAAGAACGCCGGGTAGCCGCATCAGTGCCTGGCGCGTGGGTAAGCTACGCTCAAAAGCCCGCGGCATGGCAGCTGACGTAATGTGCGCCGCTATCTGCGAGCCGTGTTTATTCAGAGACAAAGCCGCCAGTGGGTCAGATAAATTACGCAGCCTTTCGCGGAAGCCGCCTTTTTCTGGTAGTGCGTTGTCGTCCCCGGTGCCGGGACGTCGCCTGTTTACACGCGTGGCCCGAGGCGGTGCTGGCGACGCCGTACTCCCCCCTCTCCGCTGGGACGAGCAGATGGAGGGGTAGTAAATTCCTCCTGGAATGTATGACGGCTAAGGAATGGATGCTATTTAAATAGTGAGCTCAGCTTCTGGAATATCTTGATGACATTGGGTCTTCGAGATGACGAGACTTCTAGTATTCAACGCGGAAAATTCTCAGACCGATGAAAGCTGTAGACGAGGATGGAGCAATGTATGTGACAGCCATTTTTCCATGTACTATACTTCTTCAGGATAACAAAGTGGAGTAGGATGTTATGATTCTCGGATGGCCAATTTTTTGATTCTCGTTTTCCAATAGTTCAACTGTTCAAAAGTTCAACAGGACAACTCCAGCGATATGCAGCAAGGCTAATAATTTTACAGGCACTTAGCTGCATTAGGACAATTTATTTCTTTGCTGCTGGTTTCAATCAGTGACCATAATCTGCCACATGAATCAACGTTAAAAAAAAAAAAGACATCAAAATCTCAATGTACAAAAGTCATAAACACACGATAGTACGAAAAGTAACTTACGAAAAACTGGCTAATACAAGTCACATGTCAATCGTGTTGAACCATAAAATCGGATTAGCTGTCAAACTCATGAATAATAACACAGAAGAACAGTAATTTTCTCACATCAGCAACCTTCGTCATGCACACGCAATAAGGAACTCAAAATGAGTAGTCTGGATTTAGTATGAGTAGCCAAAGTACTGAAAGATAACACCACAAAGTTATCCAGTCGATATGAACCATGAGACACAAAGACAATTTTGTTACTGTTTTGTTTATTTATTTTATTTAATAAAGGCTGTGCGCCTTTTAATGTTGCACAAGCAGAATACTCCAGGGCAGGACAGGACCAGCGAAACTAGTAATTACTGCTAACGATACCAGTTACGTTTATACTAGCATTGAGAGCTTCGCAGCGTGCACTCTAGAGCAAGTCGAGCAGGTGGATGCAGTCTAATTTGCGTGTGGTTACAATAGCTCTTGCTGTTATGGAAGTAACTTTGATGTTAATCTAACTAAAGTAATATTTCATATTTTGTATTATTCAGAGAAAGTGTTCAATTATAGTACGGCACATATTTGTGCTGTTTAGTAATGCGGGTCAGCTAAAATTAATTTTGTCATTCGAGTAGCAACCTTTAATGGTTATCACTCAGGTCCTTCAGCTTCAATACATGTTGATTAGCATGCACACAGACATTTTGTCATATCAGTGGCGTTAACCGTAGTTATTGAGTTAGAAGAAAAAAGACAGGCAGATGGGTCGGGATGTTACACCAGAGAGAGTTAACTGTTTAGTTCAGCGGCATCTGTGTTCTCGGGGCAGCGTGTCCGATTGATGAAGTCTACTAGGCAGGTTGGATCCTGTCTAATGAATGCATGAGATTTTAAATCTGCCGCTACTATGTGTGCTTTTTAAATAAATTAGAATGTGTAAGTTGTGTGAAACATCGCGTTCAAGCAGTTGGTTGATGGGAAATTGAATGGGCAATGCCTAGAGAATTAAAAAACAATTAATATATTAGCTTGGCGTAGGAAGAAAAGAGGAGTCATGAAACAAGTCGAAAGAGTGGGGAATAAGAAGGAAAGGGAACCTGTGGAGCTTGAGCACGTGGACTAGAACTTTTTTCTGGTTTCAGGCAAAGCCCATTTCGCCAAATACTATTATGTCATATAACGATTTGAACAAAACATCTGTCTGACCTCGTTACTATGAAATATAATAGTGCAAGATATTTGGTGTACAAAGTACGTTAGTCTGACTGCGCCATTACAGTTGTACACTGTGATTGTTATTGGGTGATTGTGCGTATCACGTTCTACTAATATAGATGAGGCAGGAATCACACTTGGAGAAGGTATTAATTTGAGAAATATCTCGTTTTATTAGTGTTCACGTTACGTACTAATGGTAAATTAATAGTAAAAATATTTTTTTTTTCATTTGAGCACCGAGTTGGGATAGCCTACCAAGAGTAGCCTTGAGTCTGTTGCTGCATCGGCAAATACCATATGCCTTTGATGTTATGGTTCTTGTCCAATAAAACGCTGTATGGTAGGGGTAGTAGTAGTGCACCGTGTACGTCAGCTGATCCGACTAGGATTTGGCTAGGTGAAGAAATCATCTCATAAATAATTATTTCTGGCCCACACGTCTTGGGCTGTGGCTGTCGAAGACGATTAGCTGAACAGATGCATTTAGCTCCGTGTGTCCGCAAGGCTGGCGCTGTCTCACGCACCTGCGTCCCGCCATTAAGCTATTGGTGCGGGCGGAATCCAGGCCGCAGTCGCCGCTGGGCGCGCTATACTTGGCTCCCCGCGCTGACATCACTCTTAAACGGGCTTAAACGGCCCTAAGTTAAACACGTCGCTACACTCCGCTCTGCTCCTCCGGCGGCTGAGCGGGAAGCTTCAGTCGCTGGACGAAGCGCAGCGGCAGGGAGTGTGGTAGGCGGCGGGGGGGGGGGGGGGGGGGGGGGGTGGTAGATGAGAGCTGGGTGGAAGGGTGGGGGGACTCGGCTCACGCTGTGAGAGCAGCACCAGTTATCACGCTGTCTGCTGCACCGCCGCACACTGGTTGCCTTTGTCCCGCGTGCCGGAACTGCATTCTGCTTGTAGCGAAGCAGCTCCCTCAGTAACTTTAAAACGCTGTAGAACTTCATTGTGAAGCATTTGCCAAAAACGGCTTTTATCTGCAGTTCGAAGAGCGAAAGAGTGATCGTGTTAATGTCGCGCTACACTGCCTTAGATGGAAGAATCGCTAGCTGTTGACACCACATATCTGTCGAAAACTTACTACACGAACGGTTCAAATGGCTCTGAGCACTATGGTACTTAACATCTGAGGTCATCAGTCCCCTAGAACTTAGAACTACTTAAACCTAACTAACCTAAAGTCATCACACACATCCATGCCCGAGGCAGGATTCGAACCTGCGACCGTAGGGGTCTCGCGGTTCCAGACTGTCGCGCCTAGAACCGCTTGGCCACACCGGTCGGTCTTACTACACACACTTTCGAATACATTCTCCTTCAGATAAGCTTGATTTTGCACGCTGTAATCTGTTAGCAGCAGGACTGGGTGTGGCCTTTACTGTCATTATTACACATTACTCAACAAGACATTGCAATTCTGCCGGAGCCAGAAAATGACTTGGAAGAGCAACTGAACACAGTGTCTTGAAAGGTGGCTATAAGTTGAGCATCAACAAAAGCAAAACAAGAGTAATGGAATGTAGTCTAATTAAAGAGGCGATGCTGAGGGAATTAGATTAGGAAACGAGACACTTAAAGTAGTAGATGTGGTTTCCCATTTGGGCAGTAAAATAACTGATGATGGCCGAAGTAAAGAGGATATAAAATGTAGATTGGCAATGGCAAGAAAAGCTTTTCTGGAGAAGAGAAATTTGTTAACATCGAATAATGATAGGACACAATCTGAAACATCAAAGTATCGCCACTTTAGTACTGAAGGGAAGTGAGGGAAAGGGTGGGGGATAAAAATCGTAGAGTGAAATGGTTCAAATGGCTTTGAGCTCTATGGGACTCAACTTCTGAGGTCATTAGTCCCCTATAACTTAGAACTAGTTAAACGTAACTAACCTAAGGACATCACACACATCCATGCCCGAGGCAGGATTCGAACGTGCGACCGTAGCGGTCTCGCGGTTCCAGACTGCAGCGCCTAGAACCGCATGACCACTTCGGCCGGCAATCGTAGAGTGAGACCAGATTCGGAAGGATATAGGTTATAGTAGTTATTTTGAGAAAAAGATGCTTGCACAGGACAGAGTAGCACGGACAGCTGCATCAAACCAGTCTTCGGACTGAAGACCACAACAACAATAAAAACAAGATACGAAGACTATACAAATCATACGCACCAAAATATGCACACTAAATATGTTAACAAACTGAAAGATATATTTACTGAAGAACTTTCCAACAAACAATATTTTGCATGTGTTGGCAATGCTGGCTCACAACGCCGATTCGCGAACGCCTAGTAATATCTCAGCCAGAGACAACAATCATGACAAAAGACAAAAGCCCATTCATTCACACGAATGCACTTCATTCACATACAATCATGCAGCATTGAATACATAAGATTTTTAGATTTTTAAATAAGGAACAATGCCAACATCGTAAGTGCTAAATAAGTCACCTAAAATAAATCTCAGTTTCAACCACCAGCTGTCAGGTGTAATGTAATGAGTTTATGATTAATGTTTTTGAGCCATCAACCATGCAAGTTTATAATATCGGATTCTTTAGATAAGCACTTTGAAAACGAGGCAATGCTTTTCACTATTATTCGGGACTGAGGAACAGATTTTAGTCTGGGGACAATAATTCACACCGAAACGCAAAGTTAGTGTTCACTACAATAACTATAGTCTGAGATTAAGCGTGTACGTGATCAGATTACAAACAGAGCAGGCCCTAAGCAAACTACAGCAGTCCACCGATTTGTTACGGTAGCTGTTCAAAAATGGTTCAAATGGCTCTGAGCACTATGGGCCTTAACTTCTGAGGTCATCAGCCCCCTAGAACCTAGAACTACTTAAACCTAACTAACCTAAGGACATCACACACATCCATGCCCGAGGCACGATTCGTACCTGCGACCGTAGCGGTCGCGCGGTTCCAGACTGTAGCGCCTAGAACCGCTTGGCCACCCTGGCCGGCTTACGGTAGCTGTTGTGTCGTGGGAAATGTCGCCAGTGCTTCTAGTTAACGTCAGTTTGCTTAATCGCTTTCGATTTTCTCGAGTACGGACATTACCATTTTCAGCGTACAGATTATTCTCTTGATATTGCTCATTAATGAATGCCTAGCGCCCAATAACCACGCCCATTCACATTCAAGGCTGGCGCGAAACTTCTGTCGTGTCGCGTCAGTTCTTGAATCGCTCCGCAACAAACAGTAATTGGAAAGGACAACAATATATGGTTGACCACTCACCATAATGTGTGTCATATGCATCATTATCATTTAAAGATTGTAATTTAGACTATAATAATTTTACATCTTTTACAGTGATATATGAAAAATCCAACAGAGCGCGCAGTAGACGTGTCAGGTGTCGTATACTAACCGTAAATATCGAATGCATATTTCATAAGGCAATATACACACACATATAATTTGTGTTGGGAAGCTGTAGAATTACATAATTATTGATGTGGCACTACGCTAGCTGCAAGTACCACGGTCGTGAATCGTACTACTACACTGGCCACGAGGGATCATCAAATCTCGGAATCGGATGCAGGCGGAAATGTTTCGTCACCAAAACTGAATACAAAGTGTTGTGTCTAGACAAGGCAGACTAGACACAATGAGAGGAAGCCGAAAGGCACGCGCTTAAACTCACGCAGGCTGGCGTGAGGTCTGAAACAGGATACGTAATGAATGCTATAAAGAAAAGTACGTAGCTTCTGGAATACTTAACTTTAATCCACATTTGTAGAACATCGCTCTTGATGATACATTAATAGAATCTCAATATCAATTGAATTCGGCGCCTTGCTAGGTCGTAGCAAACGTAGCTGAAGGCTATGCTAACTATCATCTCGGCAAATGAGAGCGTATTTGTCAGTGAACCGTTCCTTGCAAAGTCGGCTGTACAGCTGGGGCGAGTGCTAGTACGTCTCTCTAGACCTGCCGTGTGGTGGCGCTTGGTCTGCAATTACTGACAGTGGCGACACGCGGGTCCGGAGTATACTAATGGACCGCGGCCAATTAAAAGGCTACCACCTAGCAAGTGTGGTGTCTGGCGGTGACACCACACAAAGTGTTTATGTAACGTTCCTATTTTGCGAGAGTGAGTCAATCAAATTAATCGCAGAACACGACAGTGACATGAGCGCCACCTGTACTTCAGAAAAGCGTTTGACTCAGCGTAACAGCAACACGTATTGGCAAAAGTACGATCATATTGGGCATCAAACGAAATTCGTCATTGGTTTGAGGAGTTTTTAGTAGGGAGGACGTAGCTTGTTATTTCGAATAGGGAGTCATCGACAGACCTAGCAGTAACTTCAGACTTACCCTGGGGAAGTGTGTTGGACCCCTGCTGTTCACGTTATATGTTAATGATTTGACAGAGAACGTTAATACTGAGTTTAAACTTTCTGCATACACAGTCATCTGCAATGAAGTGCTGTCTGATAAAAGAGCCATAAATTTCCAGTCAGACCATGACAAAATTTCTAAACTGATGCAAAAATTGGCTAGTTGTAGGATGTAAGGTCTGCCAGTTATTATTGTTTGAACTAAATATCCACATAATTTTGTAATCATTTAGTAAAAATGTTCACATTACAGATTAAATAAAACGGGAACCCACTGATGGCACTGTGGTGCTGAAACATGTTTGGGTACTTGGAAAAAACGGTGTTTTGCATAACTGGCGGACATCACATCCTACAATTTTAACTGCAAACACGGTAAACACAAGGAGCGACAAATCCAAATGATGCATATATTGGCTAGTTGGTGTATGGAATTTACAAAATTGTGCACTTCACGTAGCGCAGAAATTAAATAAGTCATACTGGAATCATTCAATTCATACAGATACCTAGGTGCAACGGTTTGCAAGGATATGAAATGGAACGATCACATACGCTGTCTCGTAGGCGGGGTAGGCTTAAGCCCAAGCAACACAAGCCACTGGCGCCACAGCTGTAAGATTTGTGTGTTGGACGTGTCACAATTAGAAGCGGCCGCTTGGGACTCCCAGCTGAAAGAGGCGCCAGAGGAATTACAACTGTAAGATTTGTATACAGCGCGTATCACAGTTAGTAGTGGAAACTCAAGCGACTGAACGTGTAAGATTGATAAGGGGAGAGAGGGGTCGGCGGGGGTGCCGAGTGATAAGTCGCTTCAGTGGAGGAATGTTCTCGAACCGGCCCTGTTCGTAAGTAAAGCAGGTGGCAGACTTCTGTTGTAAGCTAATGAGAAACATGGGGCTAATGGCAAAGCGCTTAAGTGTCCTATCTTAATTGCTTAAGTGTGTGAAACCCCTACCAAGATGGCCTAACAGAGGGCACTGGCCGTTTTCAAAGAAGGGCAGCACGAATCGTCACAGGTTTTCCTGACTCACGGGAGAGCGTCACGGAAATACTGGAAAAGTTGAATTGGCTCTCGCTTGAAGACAGACGCCAGTTGTTCCGTGAAAACTTACGAATGAATTTTTAAGGTACTTCGAGTGTCGAACCTATGAATAAACAACAGCCCTGAAAAGCACGCTAATTGTAGCGTGCGGAGGCATTTAAGTAGTCATGCTTCCCACGGTCCATAAGCGAATGGGACGGGAAGAACCCCTGTAATGTTATACGATGCTAAGTGCTCTCTTCTGTACACTTCTCAGTGGTTTGCAGAGAATGTATGAAATTTCGATGTACCGGGCTAACATTTATTTTACTTTTCAGCTTACTCCTCCAGCGAGGTTAAACATTTATCCGATCCTTTGATAAGGCCTTGAAAGCCAGCAGGATAAAAAAAAAAAAAAAAACTGTCCCAGCCGTCACATCCAACGGGCTACCTCTCGGACTAAGGTCTCAGCGTCTTCAAAGTGCTGCTTACCTATATGGTTATTGAGGGACCCAAACACAGAAATTACGGGGGCCTAAGTCGGGGCTGTACGGCGGATATTTCAAACATTCACAAAGAAACGTTTCGATCTCTGTATGCAGCCGAATACAACTCTCAGCGAAATACAGATCTCACAATAAAACCCATCCTCCTTGCACAGTCCCAAGACCCTCACAGAATTGAAATGACACCATTTCATATCTCATACAGATATGATTTGATGTATATAGACTGCAGCAAGGTTGGGAATCGAACCCAGGTCGCCTGCTTATTAGGTAAGCACGTTAGCCACCAAGCCACATTGGCACAGCAGTTCACACAACTACACGAATTACCCTGGCATGCCTCCCTCCTCGACCCAAATTCTCACAGGGCACCTGCCTAGTATGCAGAAGATCCGGGTTCGATACCAGACCTTGTTACAAATTTTCGCTCGTCGCTTCAGTCTATACGTATAACCTTACAAAACTGCATAAACGGTGTTCTACTCGAGCACACGACTATAGTACAGCACATCTTGAACTTACTACAATTTTCAAATAACTGACCAGAGAATACTGCTTATCGGCTGTCTTCAACGCAACATAAGCTGCCATCTTAATGTTGTCTTATCTTTGCAGTTTCCCTCCAGGTTTTTTTTGAAACATGTAGCCTGCAGCTCACGCCTGATAACTCTTCTCATTCAGTTACGCTTTATACTCGGTAAAGTGCATTAGATCATGCGGTTTTTCGGAACAAGCAGATTCTTAAATGTATCAAGGCTGGCACGAACTGCTCCCATGTCACAAAGGCCGTCATGGTTTTTGCTTATAAGCTAGTTTCTCAGCTTCTGCTTGCTGCAAGAATTTAAATGGATTTGTCAATAGAGATCCTATCACTATCCAGCTGACTCCACAGTAAATGGGTTCGTCATTGCATTTCTATCAACAAGGCACTATTGCACAACTATAAGCATTGAGAAAACTGCGCCTCTGGTATACACGAAGTCGGAAAAATACAGTTCTTAAGACAGGTGCAAATTCTTGTCTTGCAAACGTTACGCTGGTTGATTTGGGGGAGGGGACTAAACAGCGAGGTCATCGGACCCATCGGATTAGGGAAGGAAGTCGGCCGTGCCCTTTCAAAGGAACGATTCCGGCATTTGCCTGAAGCGATTTAGGGAAATCACGGAAAACCTAAATCAGGATGGCCGGGCGCCTGTTTGAACCATCGTCCTCCCGAATGCGAGTCCAGTGTGCTAACGACTGCACCACCTCTCTCGGTTGCAAATATTATTAGATTTCGTTGTGCAACTAAAGTCAGTATGGTCTCGTACTAACCTACAAAAAAACTCTCTTCCTCAGACCGTCGGCGAATCCTTCAATAGGTAGGGTTGTTATAGCTCGCCGAGAGTATTGCCTTTTTGCGATCTTTTGTCAGGTACCCGAGGATTCTACCTTACAAAATAGGGCACAGTTTGTGTTTTTATGCATATTGGTTGCTAACATTACCAATAATTTACGTTCTGCTAGTGAATGAAATGCTAACATGCCATTGTGGGTCTCAATTTCTGCTTGTCGTTAATTTTTAATCGCATGCAGTTTAGTAATTTGGACTGGTCCTTTCACAAATATATAGCATAATTTTGGTTTGTGGAGAGATCCAGACGTGACTGTGAACATTTCATTTTCCCATTTTCCTCTTTTCCAGATTACGCTTACATTTTGGAGACTAGTGATTAGACAAGAATTTGGCTTCTTCTTTTACTGTATGTGTTTTTATAGGACGTATTTGTGGCGTATATTTATTCAGTCAGCTTAAAAATAAATCCTAAACTCCATAAATCACACCCAGAAGTTTACGCGACGCCAGCAGTGTTTTTGTGAACGGTGTAGAGGGGCATATGGTATAACTTGAAGAAAATAACTTTTTGACTGTCAGATGTCAATAGCGTAATGTTAGTCTTTTGCACTCGACTCAGTGAATCGTCAGTTGCTTTAAGCGAGGTATCGTATTTCTCGTTCCCTTGTCAGCTTTCCGAACCTTAGACCACGTACTCCACAACTGGTGTTAAGAAAATTTGGACATTTGTGTTAAGTTTCTATGAGACCAAACTACTGAGGTTATCGGTCCCTAGGCTTACATACTACTTAATCTAAGTTAAACTAACTTACGCTAGGGACAACACATATACCCCTGCGCGAGTGAGGACTCGAATCTCCGACGGGGCGGAACCATGCGAACCGTGGGGCAACGCGTCTCAGACCGCCCGGCTACCCCACGCGGCCTGGTCTTAAGAAGTTGACAAAGGCGGGCAGACCCACCTATTTCGACGAGTTTTGGCATACTTGTCGGAGGCCAGTCGAAAGTAAGTCCTGCGAAAAAGTTTATGCCTTTACACGTACATTTTAGGGAAAAAAATCCGGGGTCAACGGTGATGAATCTGGGTCCATTTCGGACCCGGTGGAATCGTTGGAATGTGGTAAAGACTTCTTTTATACACATCTGGCCCTCAACCTAACAGTTTCGGAGAAACTGAAGAATCAGTAATTTCGTTTCGTTGCAGATCTAATGCACAAGAAAAGCTACAGGCAACAGGCATGGAAGCCATGTGCTGTAACATCTATGTTCAACTCATATGGGCATTAGTTTGCAATATTTAACATTACTTTTTACTGCTCCTGAATGCATCCAGTTTCAGTCTTCCCACAAAGGACAGGTCCTAGACAAACCCAGGAATCGAACACTGGCAGATAAGTCACGCAAAGACGCCCTAACTGCATATCTGACTGGAACCTCTGAGAAGTTTTGGTCTTATGAAAAGTCAGTAAGCGGATCGGAATCATCTATTCAATTTCTCAGAAACCATACTGGCATCGCAACGGAGCCAGAAAGAGAGCCAAAAATTTAAATTCGATCTTCTGAAACTGTTCCACCGAGGAAAATTGTTATGAATTTTCATTCTTCACTTCAGTCTGCATATGTACATCGGAGATGTTTGAGACCAAATGGTCTGTTGAACCATCTAATTTCATTTCATCAAAGCACCTATGCCTGTGTTTCATTAGGATCTGCCATTTCATTCGATGCTGAGGTGCTGTTCCAACACAGTTGAAGAGTCTCTGCAATGCTATTCGAGTTTAGAGGGAATTCCAAGTGAGCTGAAGCGTGAATAGGAATTTGGATTGAGGAGAGAAGCGTACTAGTCCGTACAGTTTTGTAAAGCCACTGTGGAAGGGTGGCGTAGCGATTAGCACATCTAGCAAGTGAGCAGGAGACACGGTTTCGAATCACGGCCTTCGTACAAATTTTCATTCGCCGCTTCAGTCTGATATATACATCATAGATGTTTGAGACTTGAAAAGGTCTTTAGGACTATGTAGTTTCATTCAACTGTAATATAGTTCCTCTTTTCTGTCATCCCACGAAGACCGAAATGGCAGACATTGAGATAGGTGATTGCGGAATAGATAAGCAACTACTATCGCTTGATAGTGGAAAGGCATCTACACCAGATGAGACACCTGTAACGTTCCACAGAGATTATACGAACGAACTTGCTCCCCTTGTAGCAGTAGTTTAACGTAGGTCTCTGGGGCAACAAAGGGTACCTAACGACATGAAAAAAAGTGCAGGTCATTCCCGTTTTAGAGAAGGCCCGTTGGACAGACGTACATAATTATAGGCCTATATCGCTCACTTATTAGGACGCTTTTGGAGAAAGAAATTTCTGTAAAAATCAGCCACGCGGATTAACAGTGGTAGGTCTGCTCGCCTTTGTCAGCTTCTTAATACCAGGCCGCGCGGGGTAGCCGCGCGGTCTGAGACGCGTAGCCCCACGGTTCGCGCGGCTCCCCCTTGTCGGAGATCCGAGTCCTCCCTCGGGCATGGGTATGTGTGTTGTCCGTAGCATAAGTTAGTTTAGGTTAGATCAAGTAGTGTGTAAGGCTAGGACCGATTACCTCAGCAATTTGGTCCCATAGGAACTTACCGAAAATTTCCAATTTGCAAAAGTCAACATGGATTCCGTAAACAGAGGGCTTGCGAAGCTCATCTCGCTTTTCACGTCGATGAGATGCAGAGAGCCATAGACGTCGGCGCACAGGTTGGTGCCGAGTTCCTTGACTTTCAGGAAGGCATCCAATACAGTTCCGCAAACCTGGTTTGTGACTGGATCGTGGACTTCCTTGCAGATGGAACTCAACACGTCGCTCTTAACGGAACACAATTGACAGATGTACACATTATTTCAGGAGCACCCTAAGAAAATGCGATAGGCTCGTTGTTATTTACAATATATGTTAGTAATCTGGTGCACAACATCGGAAGCTCCATGAGGCTATTGGCAGATGACGCTTTGTCTACAAGCAGGTAGCAACGCCACAAGACTGTACCGAACTGAAAGAAGGGATGCAGAGGATTGATGTTTGATGCTAGGACTGGCTAGGACTGAACGTAAATAAATGTTTAATATTACGCACAAATGGAAGAAATCTCCTACTTTAAGATTCCGCTATTGGAAACAAAACACTGGAAACACTAGAGATGGAAAAGTAGCTAGGAATAGCCACCCGGAGTAACATAAAGTGGAATTAACACACACGCACACACACACAATTTAGGAAAAGCAAATGTCAGGAATGTTCGATCGCTTCTTGAGAATTGTTTATAAATCTAGGACCTTCACCAGTTCAGATTAATAGAAGAGATAGGCGAGATCCAACGAAAAGTGGCGCGTTTCATCACGCGATCATTTAGTCGGCCCGAGATCATTAAGGAGGTATTCAACGATCTCCAGTAACGGACGGTAAAACGTAGGGGGGGGGGGGAGACAGATTTGAAATTGAAATTCCGAGATAGTACGTACCGGGCAGAGTGAAGCAACATATTGTTTCCTCCCACAAACTTCTAGCGAAGTGATCAATATCACAAAGAGAATATCCGAGACATTAGAGCTGACACTGAGGTTTACCAACAATTATTCTTCCCACGCGCAATTTGAGAATGGAGCAGGGAAAGGGGGATCAGATAATGGTATCAGAAGTACCCTCTGCCTCACATCGTCAGGTGACTTGCGGAACATAGATGTAAATGTAGCTGTGTCAGACATCGGAAGGTTTGTTCTAGCAGGTAATAATCGGTCTGCTTCCCTATGTGGGGTACTGGTACGAGCATTCTAGTAAGGAGGCGGGTATAGCAGCGCGGGGTGGTGGACACTTCAGTAGGCCGGCCACGACGGCCGTGGCGATGGGAGTTCGCGGAAGTGCGGAGCTCCTAGCGCCAGTGGCGATAGCTGGGGGCGCCGGGCCCTGGCGGCGCGTGCGCTATCACGCCCACTCGCGCAGCCGCTGGTGCTGCACTTCCCACAGCCGGCCGCATTGCCAACATACCTGCGGCACGCGCCAGTCGGGTCTTCGACCTCCTCACTCGTCTCGGGCGCGGAATGGCCAACTCTAGCTCAAGAGCTAGTCAGTCCATAGGCTGATCTCACACATAGCGTGGTTGGTAAGCGCACAGAAAAATCACAAGTTACGTGCTTAGCATCGTTAAGCTGCGTTTGCATTTTCCCGTCTTACCTCGCGAATCAGTGGCGCCAGGATGTTTCGCGGTACGGATGTCTCGCCACTTAATTTACACTCAGCGAAACCTTGCTCGACACTGGCATAAATTGGGTGATCCTTCAGTATGGGAGAGACGATAATGTCAGCGCGTTCTGTCGTACCTCCGGATGCTGCATCCGCACTCAGCCTCACGACGGTAGGCCTACTGCATTTGTAAAAGAAAATGAAAACAGATCGCCACTGGTGGCACAACATATTATTCCGTTCGCATTAAGACGTCACAAAAATGTTTTCCCACATGTCCCCTTCACATCCAGTTGAAGATGACTTGAACACAGTACCAAATGTAAACGTAGAAGTAAAAATAACACAAAGGGCTCATTGTAACACACTTTTGAGAGTTCGGGGGCCCTGTGACTTCTGACGACTTTGATTTGGAATGTCATTAATTCTGTGAGCTGTAGATGCTGGTGTACCACACTGTCACCATCATTTTACGACCACGTAAATATTTTTGAGAAAAGTGTTTGTCGCATTGAAGAGTCGGAACTGTCACCCACTGATTCTTTAAAACATTTCATAGGTAAAAGTTGTTGGAATCACTCAAGGCTAGAACTGTGCAATAGGTTTGATTAATTTTTTAGCCAGTATATTTGTAAACTCTACCCCTGGTGCAAGCAAAGCCCTGTTTCGTGAAGTTACACAGTAAACCGCACGTACAAGAGCTTTTTCGATATAGTCGTTAATGCTCTTCATTTGAAGTTATACGTCCACAAAAATCAGAACTGCTGTGTTTATACGACTTTTAAACGTTTCTGTTCGCCCTTTAAATGTGTTAGCAAGTTTAACAATATTTGCTAACACGAATTATTATTAAAAGGTTTGAATTTGCTACCGAAAAGTAGCCGGTAATAGAGTTGGTAGAGGTCATCCCAGTATTTTTCTTATCTCTTGCTGTTTAATCATTGTAACCTGTTCGCCTCAAACTTAAAATTAACCTTCTCTTGCTTAAATCGCTGGCAGAACCAGACGAGTAATTAAATAGTTACCTGCATTCATTGATAATCGAGTTCCAGTTTTGGAACGCGTTATACTTAAGGAAACAATAAAATCTGTAAACGATTTTATTTAGTCACAATCACAAGAGGTGATCTTCCCATTACCAGTTTCGGCTGCTTGTGGTCGTCTTGTAATGCGGTAGTAATAGGCCTACACTAATTATTTCTACGGGATTCCTAAAAAAGTAGGAAAACATGAATATAAAAGACAACAAAACTTCAGTACACTTCGATAAGTGTGAGACGAATTCGTTCACCTAATAGAAAAAAAATTGAATGTTATACCTGAAGATGCAGTATAATTACGGAAATTAATCTGTAAATTCCGTTGAGTTTCCTTTTTGCCAGTTGCTTAAACAGTGAAATTCAAATGGCTCTGAGCACTATGGGACTTAACATCTGAGGTCATCAGTCCCCTAGAACTTAGGACTACTGAAACCTAACTAACCTAAGGACAACACACACACATCCATTCCCGAGGCAGGATTCGAACCTGTGACCGTAGCGGTCGCGCGGTTCCAGACTGAAGCGCCTAGAACCGCTTGGCCACACCGGCCGGCTTAAACAGTGAAGTTTTGGTGCGAAAAATATGCAGTGAATCAGGACTGATGGCATAAGGTAATAGTTTTCCAAATATGTTTGCAAATACCAATATATTTTTTTAAATAATTTTCACTGGTGATAATATATGTGTCTGCCCTTCACCTCATCCCATGTAACAGTTTTTAGGTACACAGTTATGCTAAGCACTCTTGTACTAGTTCCAGCCCTGCAAGTAATATTCACCGAATGAATAAAATCATTGGTAAGATACTGTATGCGAGACAGGTGGCGTGACTGGCGACATTTTCTGTAAAAGTACGAGTTAGTTTCTCCACGTATGCACTCCGCCACGCCCAAGAACGTTTTAAAAAAGTGTGATTCATTCGTCAGCCTCAGGTTTTACCTGAGGGGGTGCGCACTCTTCCGAGGGATGGGAAGACAGCGGGAATGAAGGACTGGGCCAAGTCACGCTCGCTCGGCGCTAACTGTGCCGCAAGTCAACGAACCGTCAAGTTCAACAAACCGAGACCAAGTACCCGCGAGGCCTCCTGTGGCTAGGCAACCCAGCAGTACGCCCTTCTTGCTGCGCTGCTACTCCTGTCACATTCGGCGCGGTAGCATTTTCTAATTCTTACAAATTGCAAGTAGTTGTGGCTAGCAAGATATGAGCAGTATCTTAACGAAGTAAAAAAAAGAAGCTCTATTTTTCTACAGTTATTTCATGGAACTGAAGCCTGAAAGTAGCGTTTGCAGCACGATTCCGATTCTGTTCTATTTTACCATCATTCATGCTTCTCTTTCCGTATTCATTGTAACTACGTTGGTCTGATGCTGCGACTGTTCACACATACTAATGGATCTCTTTCTCAGTTTGGACGCAGTAAATTAAAGGATTTAATCAAGTAATTTGGCGCAGTGATTAAGAAATGCAACTAATTAACAGTTAGAGCTGGTTTCTGTTCAAATTTAGATTTCCCGTAGTTTCTTGTGAACTGAATGTCCAGCGGTTCCTTAAATCAGATCATGACAAATCTCCTTCCAAACACTACTGCAGGGACAACTTTCCCATGTTCAAGAAGAGATGTGAAGCAAGTTCTGTAGAAATGTAAGTCTCCCTTCATCTCCTAATTGTACATATTGTTTTTGTAAGCTACGCAATCAAAAACGCCGAATACTTTATGAAGCGAAGCAGATGCAGAGTCTGCCTAGACAACCAGTTACACAAGTTTTCGAAATGCAGTGCAGAAAGAGACTTTTGCAATTGTTTTTAATGCAAGCTAGTTTTTGACAGATAAACGTTTTCCTACTGTGAAGCCCGTACATTCAAAATAGAATATGGGCCGAAATACTGAATCATGCACGTAGGTGAAGATATGAGCTTACCGTGTTGTTCATCAGTTAGTTGACACTGTTATATGAAATTGTTAGTTGGTACTGTTGTATGAAATTGGAATTAACGTAATTTATTGAAGTCTAACAGAAATAATGAGCTCCATTCATAAGTCTTTGGATATTACCGTTTTTTTTATTTCTATGCTATCAAAGAACCCATTGAGGTTCATTCAGCAGAACCTAATACATCTACAATTCTTCAGAACGTGTAACACATTCGATGACGTATCCTAGCCAGAGCCAGCAGTCCTTATTGGTACCTGAGTATTTCAGAATATCTGCCACAAATTCATGCCGAAAATTTGAAACTACGGTTTCACCACTATCTACCCAACTATTTTTTCATCCTTTTCCCAGTTACGGAGTTACGGAGGTAGTAATAATAATAATGTCGTGTGGCTAAGGCCCCCCCTCGGGTAGACCGTTCACCTGGTGCAGGTCTTTCGATTTGACGCCACTTCGGCGACCTGAGCGTCGATGGAGATGAAATGATGATGATTAGGACAACACAACACCCAGTCCCTGAGCGGAGAATATCTCCGACCCAGCCGGGAATCGAACCCGGGACCTTAGGATTGACATTCCGTCACGCTGACCACTCAGCTACCGGGGCCGGACACGGAGGTAGTAAGTGCAGTAGTACCAACAAACAGGACCAGATGACGTTTACTGACCAATGACGGTTTGACGATTTGTATGCCCATTCCAAATTTACTGTATGCATCTATTGATAGGGTGATAACTTGTGAGGGAAGCCCAAACGGTTCTGATATTGGCCAAATTGTTTTCATTTTCACAGTTTCCAAAACTACTTCTGTTGAAGAACTCCACTCCGAAAATATTTTACTGTAGAATAAATTTCTTTTATTTCTTAGGACCTAGAAATTTGTGAGAATAGACCTGAAATAAAATCTGTTAATGTTTCTCTGTGTTGGTTGAAAGCGGAATTTAGCTGGATACCTCAGATATCTGACTTCTCGTATCATCATTGTATTCTAAATGCTAAATCCTTGTCGCTGAAAGCTTTTTTTTCTGCAAGCGTTTCTGTCCGAAGTAATTTTCCATCTCTTGATATCTTTTGTATCTAGGTGGCATCTTCAGGGATTGTGAGGATTACTTCCTGACTCGTAACAATAATTTTGCCCGCAAATGTGTTAGCTATCCATTTCTTTTGTTTACTGCTATTGCAGCATTACTTTTCTAGTCCGTCGTTTATTTCTTGTGGGAAGCACTGATATGTTTTTCTCTGGATCGAAGACATTTTGGTGATACATGGCCGTATTTCAGTCGCTTCCATTCGTTATCATCTTCTTGCCCATCGTCTAATTCACAGCCGGCCGGAGTGGCCGTGCGGTTCTAGGCGCTGCAGTTTGGAACCGAGCTACCGCTCCGGTCGCAGGTTCGATTCCTACCTCGGGCATGGATGTGTATGATGTTCTTAGGTTAGTTAGGTTTAATTAGCTCTAAGTTCTAATGGACTGATGACATCAGAAGTTAAGTCGCATAGTGCTCAGAGCCATTCTAATTCACACTTCAGTACAGTAGGACATTCCGGACAAATGCTTTAGCAAAGGAACTTCTTGGCACGAGGTTCGTATGTTATCTCGTCAAAAGGTGTGTCTAGCCTTTAACGAGGGTACATTTGCTGTCCCCAGAAATAAGTAGCGAAACAGTAATGCAACTTTGATTACTTTTTACGAAATAAAATATTGGTCTCAGCAAAGTCTGAGTGCGCGAATTTTACGATGAATGGCGAGTATCGTAATTTATAAAGCAGGTTTCGCCAAATAAGGTTAGTGATACCTAAGGAAATCGAAGCGACTGCAACAGTTATCAGAGCCTTCGTGTTCAATTGAGTAGTAGTGCAGCTCGGCACTTGGGGCTGCATTTCGAGCAGTCAAAGGGCAAGAGTTGAGGATGACGAACTTCCTGCAGACTGCGGTATGCACTCGTGGCGTCTGCCTGGCCGTCACGTGAGCGGCAGGGGAAGGCAGGCGTGCCTGGAGGGCGAGATGCACGCAGCACTGGCGCAATATCCTGCACGTGTGCGCCTACGCGGGTTCCTCTGACTGCCGGGCTGCCGGTGACGTCACGCCTGCTGGATGCACTGGCTAACGTTCTCCAGAGACTCATGCCCAGCGTCCAAACACCTCCCAGTCCAGTTTAGCCGGACGTTTCTTTTGACACCTCAGTGTTTCGTACCGCCGTCTTCTGGACGATTGATTTTTGATATTTCTTTACAGCGCTATTCATTGTTATATTTTTATTGCTTCCGAGAGAAATTATATTTTTAATCTCTAATGTATATGAGATAGAATATACTGTATCCTGTTTTGGCAGGGATTATAATATTTAGTTGATCCATCAGTCTTTTTTCTTTATGATAAACATTTATTCAAAAAAAAAAATTCTCACTGTGTATCGTGGTCTTCACTACACCTAGAAAGCATTTTAACGATACTCAGTTCTTTTATTTCTCGTAAACTGATAAATTAGTTCTTGTGATAGTCATTATCATTTACTTCAGATATACATATATTTGTAACTGCGTATTGCAGTCTCCATTTGAGCTATAAAGCTAAAGAGTATTTTTCGATATTGGCTTAGATTGTTTTACGTAACGTAAGTTGCCTGTATTTCTTACTATATACCGAGATCTCATCTACAGCTGTAGCGCTTTTTTTTCACGTTACTCGATATGTTTTGCTTTCGATGTATGTTTTTCTTAATAATTCCCGGCGGAGCATCGTAGTTGTAACTTGAAGTATTTCTTTTCCTGATGCATTAAACTCTCGTAAATAAAACTGTTTTATTTACGTTTCAGAGCATAATCTAGAAGATGACGATTAATTCGTCATGTTGCTTATGTCTTCTGACGCATGCTAACTACGTTTCTTGTCAAAGCCAAATGTTATTGCAGCGATTTCCACTTTATCCGACACCAGAATATATAATGGAAATGAGGTCATTCTGCGACTCCTGAGAGTCTTTCGTCTATAATATAAGTAACACACAACAGCTTGCAACGTTATGTCACTGGAGCCCGTATTCGATTCATAGGCAGGCGAAGTGATCTGGAGATTAGGGAGTCGGTGGCCAGCGCCTACCCCGATCCGAACGCCTCACTAGTGCTCCATCTTTTCTGTGTCCCTGCTGAAGCTGTATGTGGTACACTAGAATTGTGCCTCTCAAGAAGCTCATCGTATCTGGTCGATTACAAACAAGTCTGTATCATAACAATGAGCCGGTTATTCTTATTCCTATAGGCACGCATATATATACATATAATGCGTCATCAGTTTTCCTACTGGTTTGATGCGGCCCTGTGGTAACCTTTTCGTCTCAAAGTTCCACTTAACGGCAAACGTTTTTAATTATTTCCTGGATATATTCCAGTCTCGTGTTTCCCTATAGATTTGTCTCTCTACGGCTCCCTCTAGTACCACGAAAGTTTTTGTCTCATGTCTTAACACACATTCTGCCACCCTGTTCCTTCTGCTACTTAGTGCTTACCATACATTTCTTTCCGCGCTGGCTTTGCCGAGAACTTCCTCATCTCTTATAAGTGTCCACTCCATTTTCATCATCCTTTCGCAACACCACATTTCAAACGCTTTCGATTCTTTTCTTTTTCGGTTTCCCACAGTCCATGATTCTCTCCTATACAACGCTGTGCTCCAGATGTAGATTCTCTGAAATTTCATTCTCAGTTTAAGGCCTATTTTCGATAGCAGTAGGCTTATTTTGTGGGGAAGTGCGCTTTTTGCTTATGTTTATTTTCTTTATCTGCTTCTTTATGCCCTCTTCACTTCGAACGACACACTTTTTCCATTTCATTATAGGGGAATTGCTTCAGTTCGTCTTGTTACTGGTGCCCAGTTGTCATGTTGCGTCTATGGCTAATATGATTTCTGCCATTACTCATTAGTTCGTCTTTCTCGGTTTGCTCTAAATCCATATTGTATTCTCATTAGGTTTCAATTCATTCAACAGCTTCTTCAGTTCTCTCTTACTTTCACATAGGATAACAGTCTCATTAGCGGATCTTGTCACCCTGAACTTTTGTCTCACTCCTAATCCCTCAGTGTGGTAGATTTATCATATGGTGTAAGTGGCGAAGGGGCAGAACGAATATGTAAGTATAAAATGATTATGTAAGCATCTCAGGTGTAAGAAGAAAATAAAATATGACAGACTGGAACATAGTTGTGCAACAGATTTAGTTTTCAGTAGCTCATAGTACATTTCATCTTGGAAATAAATTGTTTTAATCTCCCGCGGATGTGTATTTCACAGATGGTATTTTATCTGATTGCTAACGTCGAGGTAATGAATCTTCTGTAATTTGCAAACACCAATTACCAGCGGAACTTCGATAAGGAATCTCAGTTTCCTGGGCGACTGCTGGCCTGATCTTGTAGCAATCAATCACCATTCAAATCTCAGGGTTGCGGCTTGGAACACAAGTAGTTTGTTTTCGTCGCCCAGTGCTGATTGATCTCGGAGGTCGGAAGAATGGCCATCGCTGCTGCAGGTTAATTGCTTCTGCGAGGCTTAGCGGAGGGCCCGGCGAGGTGCATTCAACGAGACTGGGGCATGTACGTAGCCTACGCGGCTCGGCGGCGCACGTGTATCTGTGGAGGCGGAGCAAAAACGGACCAGCCTTGTGAGCGGGCAGCCCGCCGTTTTCTGGCAGCTTCCGCAGCAGCGCCCATAAACAGCCACGCCACTTGCCAGCCCATTGTGCGCCTTACACGTCTCCACGCACGTCTGTACATTGTGCCACTGCAAGCTGCTCGAGCCAGCCTCGTGCTGCGACAAGGGGATTGCCTCTTCGTACTCACTCGTTTCACTTACCATTATTATTATATGTCAGAGTGCTGAACGTTAGAAATTATAAAAATATGTGACATAAATCTTGAAATACAAACTTGTCTCACAGATGCAATAACAAAATACACTATTAAATATCTTCACTCGAGTCCTAAATCATATACTGGACAGGATAGAGTTGGCACTGGTCGTGGTGTAGTTAAATAATCCCATTTATTTTCTAACTCGCAGTGTAGTAAAGGTTATTCCGATGACCTTATATGTTGTGTTTTCGAAAGTTGCTGTTCACAATGTATATAAATGATCTAGTAGAAATCGCCGGATGCTCTTTAAGGCTATTCGCAGATGATGCAGTTGTTTATACCAAAGTAGCAACGCCAGAAGAATTTGGCGAACGACCTGCAGAGAACTGATGAATGGCGCAGACTCTGGCAGTTGACCCTGAACGTAAATAAATGTAACATATTGCGCGTACGTAGGAAAAGAAATCCACTAGTGTACAGCTACACTGTTGTTGACAAACAGCTGGAGACAGAGTCTGCCGTAAAATATCTGGGCGTAACTATCCAAAGCGACCTTAAGTGGAATGACCAATTAAAACAGATAGTGGGAAAAGCAGACACCAGACTCAGATTCATCGGAAGAATCTTAAGGAAATGTAACTCATCCACGAAATAAGTGGCTTATAAGACGCTTGTTCGCCCGATTCTTGAGTATTGTTCATCTATCTGGGATCCCTATCAGGTAGGACTGATAAAGGAGATAGAGAAGATCCAACGAAGAGTGGCGCCTTTCGTCACGAGATCGTTTAACTGGCGAGAGAGCGTCACGGAGCTGCTAAACAAACTCCACTGGCAGACGTTGCAAGAAAGGCGTGCATCACGGAGAGATTTACTGTTAAAATTTCGGGACAGCACTTTTCAGGAGGTGTTAGACAAGATATTACTTCCGCCCACATACATCTCGCATATTTACCACGAGGAGAAAATTCGAGAAATTAGAGCCAATACAGATGCTTACCGACAATCATTCTTCCCACGTACTATTCGCGAGTGGAACAGGGTTGGAGGGATCAGATAGTGGTACCGAAAGTACCCTCCGCCACACACAATTAGGTGGCTTGCGGTGTATGATGTACATGTAGATATAATTATTGATCGTATTGTGAAAATGTAAAATGCTGTCATAATCTGCTCATTAAGAAGTGTAATCGCACGTTATAAAATGCCAGTAAGACAAGTATTACAGTGAGAAACACGGCTTGTGGCAAAGTGACTAACAGCGGGCAAATACCAGAATATATTCATCCAGTATTTGAGAATGAGAGCAGTAAGTGACTTCCACCAGATATTACACAATTAATTTCAAACCTTTAAGAAATTTTTTCTCTCTAACACATCCCACAAAATGATGAAAGGAAAGAAGTTCATCGCTTGTTACATTTCCGCTGTTCATGCAGTGAAACTTCAGCATCAGACATGACGTTTTAATTTGTTGCTTCTCTACAACTAACTATTAGCAACACATTTCCAGACAGTTACGCATGTACCTACGAATGTACCTTCAAAATTATATCATATTACGACACATAATTCAGGAGACATGACGTCATAAACATACTCGAAAAGCTAGCTATTACTTAAAATGGAGAGCAAATTACCCCGACTATGTTCAGCCAGCGTTTCATAATGAGCACGCTTCAGACTTCCAAATAACTTTAAAGATAATTTCTAACATATTCTACACTTTTCTCGCTTGTGTGCTTCACGTCAAATATTTAAAAAAAGAGCTCATTTGTAAAGTCAGATACTTTAAGCTTTTCCTCGATTCTTTAAACAACCAGAGTTTGCTGGTTATATACCGAGTGATCAAAAAGTCAGTATAAATTTGAAAACTGAATAAATCACGGAATGATGTAGATAGAGAGGTGCAAATTGACATACATGCTTGGAATGACATGGGGATTTATTATACACCACTGTTTGGTTGGCACTGAGGCGTACCCTCCGATGCTATCCGTACAAAATCCATCGGCATCATGAACAGTTACCTGGCAAATTAGTGAAGCGGAGGGCATTTGCGGTGTGGGCGTTTTAAAAGATGGCGGAAGATGACGATTGGTTGAGTAACGTGTTGTGGACCGACGAAGCTCATTTCACGCTCCGAGGGTCTGTCAACGCCAACAACTGCAGAATTTGGGCTACCGAAAATCGTAGAACTGTCGTGGAAACTCCATTGCACGACGAGAAAGTCGCGGTATGGGTTGGATTTACCACATCTACCGTTATCGGGCCTTTTGTCTCTGAGGAAATGCGTGATTCTGGTTTTGTAACTGCTACCGTGACGGGTGAGAGGTACGCGGATATGTTACAGAATCGCATCATCCCCAGCCTGGCTGATAAACACCTGCTGGAACGTACGATGTTTATGCAGGATGGCGCTCCACCCCATATTGCTAGGCGAGTGAAAGGTCTCCTGCGCGCGTCGTTTGGTGATGATCGTGTGCTCAGCCACCACTTTCGTCATGCTTGGCCTCTCAGGTCCCCAGACCTCAGTCCGTGCGATTATTGGCTTTGGGGTTACCTGAAGTAGCAAGTGTATCGTGATAGACCGACATCTCTAGGGATGCTGGTAGACAACATCCGACGCCAATGCCTCACCATAATTCCGGACATGCTTTACAGTGCTGTTCACAACATTATTCCTCGACTACAGCTATTGTTGAGGAATGATGGTGGACATATTGAGCATTTCCTGTAAAGAACATCACCTTTGCTTTGTCTTACTTTGTTGTGCTAATTATTGCTATTCTGATCAGATGAAGCGCCATCTGTCGGACATTTTTTGAACTTTTGATTTTTTTGGTTCTAATAAAACCCCATGTCATTACAAGCATGTGTGTCAATTTGTAACTCTCTATCTACATTATTCCGTGATTTACTCAGTTTTCAAATTTATACTGACTTTTTGATCACCCGGTGCTATACGAAGATTCGATTCCTTGTTCCACGGGTTCTCTCGGCATTGACCTGTAACAGAATCAAGAGCTAACAGAAAACCAGTGAGCGCCGGACGAGGAACAAAAGCACGGGTCATCTGGCGCAGTGGGATTGGTCACGCAGCCGTAGCGCTGCAGCCAACAGCCTGTGGGAGCAGCGACAGAGCGCAGGCGCGGACCGCACGCAGCGCTCGTAAAGGCGCGCGCGCGCATTGTGTCTGCCGCCGCCAGTAATGGCCCCGCGCGCTGCCCATGAATTACAATGCCGCCGCCGAGGTGTCTGCCGGGCCAACAGCTCGTGCGTGCGCAGTCTTCTCTCCGTCCTTTCACCGGCTGCGCGAATTCTGTTGCAGTTTCTCCACATTTTCACCTGTTCTTATCACGTTCCGTAAGGTATCTCTGCTTGTGTTGTGAGGCCGGATTCTGTGGTTGTTGTCTCCGTTCATCCGAGGGTAGCAATCACGTGTATGTCTTACTTCTGCGAATCGTCTAATTTTTTTCTGTGTGTTATCGCATTTAACGGTTTATCCGTTTTTTTTTTTTTTTTTTTTTTTTTTTTTTTTTTTTTTGAGCAGGTGGTTGCGAAACACTCCACCAGCCTAGGTTGGTGTACAAATCGTACCCAGTTTCTCCGTTCTTCCGAACGCTTCTAAATCCGGATCTGATATATTGCGGATGTAAACGTACTGTAGGTGTAAAATTTTTTGAATATTTTTAGATGCTCATTCAAAACACGTACGGTGGAAAGAGCAGAAAAGGTAGACAGCTTCGCTGTGCATATTCAAATGTCTCTTGCGCCTTGTTCAACAGGAGGAAGCAAAGACTCCAACTGCAGTCACGGGATGCATCCGTGTTGTGTTCCTGACGGATATGCGAATTCACCTGCAAGTAGCATGAATGCTTCCTGTCGTCCAAGCCAACTCTGTTTAAAGTGGGGCTGGCCCCTTCCAATGTTCAGATAGCGCACGCAACGAGAGAAGATCGTCATAAATATTGATGAATGTATAAGGACATAGGCTTCCGCGGCCGGTACCATAGTGATTAAAATTCTTCTGGGTATTATGCCGCGTCATTGCTAAGAACTAACAACAATAATAAACTAAAAGCGACGTTTCGGCCGAACCACACGACTGGTTTTGCGTGGGGATAGGTTGGTTCAAATGGCTCTGAGCACTATGGGACTTAACATCTGTGGTCGTGAATCCCCTAGAACTTAGAACTACTTAAACCTAACTAACCTAAGGACATCACAAACATCCATGCCCGAGGCAGGATTCGAACCTACGACCGTAGCGGTCACGCGGTTCCAGATTGAAGCGCCTAGAAACGCATGGCCACAACGGCCAGCTGGGGATAGGTGCTTCTATTTATTACAGACTATTGATGTCTGACGTCACTCTTGTAAAACATTTAATTGGCTCTCTAATACGATTGGCTAGTCATGACGTAAGGGAATATGGAAGGAAAGAGGCTATTCGTGGATGTCCATGCCGTCTACGACTGGTAGCTGTCCGCCAATCAGCGTTCGGCTTCTGGTCGGCAAGTTTTCCTCCTGGTGTACGCGGAAGAGGACTGACAATTGATCTACAGCTGTTTGTGCAGATACGTCCGTGTCCCGTGTAGCTTCTGCCCCGCGACCGTACGCGGCCCGTTGGACTGGGATGGCCGGCAGCCAAGACGTCGGGAGTTTGTAGCCATCTTCTCTGTTGATGTTGTCAGGCTGCTTAATAATTTCGATCGCCTCCCGTATTTTGCGTTCTCGCATCCATGATTCTTTCGCCAGTACTCGGGCTTCCTGGAACCTGATAGGTTGTCCACAGTCACGGTCGTGTTCCGCTTTCGCCGATTTATTTTGTTGTTGTAATCGTACGTAGCGTTCGTGTTCTGCTACTCGTAAGCTGACAGGTCTCCCTGTTTCTCCTATGTAGGCAGCTCCACACTCACACCGTAGTTCGTCAACACCTGCAGTGTTAAGATTGTTGACTGCATCCTTGGTGAAACCTATCATTTCGTGGATCCTGTGACTGCTTCGAAAAATCGGTCTGAAACCTTGTCGGCGGAGGACGTTACCTAGCCGTTCACTTACGCCTTTTACGTATGGTAAGTGTACCAGTGGAAGCTTCTCTTCTTTGCCTTCTTCTCGTGTTCTGCTCCCCTTGGTTTTAGCTACCTTTCTTATGATATTGTCATCATAGCCGTTGGCGCGAAACGTGTGTTGTAGCTCCTTTAATTCTTCTTTCATGCTATTTTCATCGCTTATCCGGTAGGCTCGGGCAGTTAACGTATGCAGAACAGAATACTTTTGAGCTGGGTGGTGGTGGCTCTCCGCGTGCAGGTACCGATTAGTGTGCGTTTGTTTCCGGTACACTCTGTGTCCCAGTTTACCTTCGACAGCTGTGTATACTTCCACATCCAGAAATGGCAAGGTACCATTGTTTTCAGTCTCATGTGTGAACTTTATGTGCAGGCTATTTAAGTGCTGGAGGAAGTTTCCCAATTCCGCTTCACCATGAGGCCAGATAACGAATGTGTCGTCCACATATCGTAGCCAACAACTGGGACGTAATGGAGTAGAAGCTAGGGCCGTTTGCTCAAAGGCTTCCATGAAGATGTCTGCAGCTACAGGGGAGAGCGGGGAACCCATTGCCACTCTATCTAACTGTACGTAGATGACAGGCATAAGCGCACCAGATCGCAGATATCTGGTGGGATCCGATCCTGTAGAAAGCGCACAGTCTCCTCAATAGGTACGTTAGTGAAGAGAGACTTGATGTCAAAACTGACCATCATGTCTGATGGCTTTATTCACTGTTCCCTAATCAGTTGTATCAAGTGGGAAAAATCTTCCACCTAGGAATGTGTTTGTCCCACAAGACGGCGTAACTTAGGTGCCAGATGTTTCGCAACATAATACGTAGGTGAATCTATTCAGTTCACTATGAGCCTCAGCGGATAATCCTCCTTAAGGAGCTTAGATACTCCGTAGATTCTAGGAGGAACAGGCACCTTGGCGATTAGTCTCTTGGCTGTGTCAGGATCAGTTCTCGAGTCCTTCACGAGAGACTTCGTATTTGTGCCTATCCTCGCCGTCGGGTCACTCCTTAGTACTCAGTAAAGGGGATCGCTTAGCAGTTCGTCCATCTTCTTTTCATATTCAGAAGTGTCCGTCAGAATCGTAGCGTTTCCTTTGTCCGTATGTAGGACCACAATATCCTTGTTATTCCTGAGCTCCTTTATGGCCTGTCTTTCTTCACGTGTGATATTGGCTCTGGGTGGTTTTGCTGTTCGTAAAATTCTTAGTTTCCTGCCTTATCTTTTCTGCTTCGACACGTGGTACTTGGTGGAGTGACGCCTCCACAGATTGAATGATCTCTTCTGTGAGAATCTTTGCGGGCGTAACTGCGAAGTTTAACCCTTTGGACAGAACTGACGTCACTGCCTCACTGATGGTCTGTGTCGAGATGTTAACCACGGTACGAGCTGTATCCAGACTTAGCTGTGAGTGGTTTTTGTTTCCCGTTAGCTCCTCAAATTTCTTTTTCTGTCGACTGCTGACCAAGTCCTCCTCCATGCAGGCCTGCTTGTGGGTTATTCGGTCGATGTTATGGACATCCACGAATAGCCTCTTTCCTTCCATCTTCCCTTACGTCATGACTAGCCAATCATATTAGAGGCCAATTAAAAGTTTTACAACAGTGACGTCAGACATCGATAGTCTGTAATAAATAGAAGCACCTATCCCCACGCAAAACCAGTCGTGCCCTGAAGAAGGCCGTTGCAATTCGGCCGAAACGTCGGATTTAGTTTATTATTGTTGTTAGTTTTTAGCAATGACGTGGCATAATACCCAGAAGAATTTTAATCACTATTGATGAATGTAGTCGTGCAAACATACATAAATACATCTTACGGAAACAACATAAGAGACAGGCAGAACCGATCGGCTAATTAAAGGCTCCTTCGCGCTCCGTTCAACAGGAGGGAAGCGAAGACTTCAAATGCGTTCACGCAATGTTTCCATTCTTGGGAAGATGTATTTTATGTCCTATAGCAATACTGTGATTCTTGGTGACTTACTACTAATAATTGGGGTTGTTTTTGTTGTGTTTTTGTTGTGTTTTTGTTGTGTTTTCGAGGTTTTTAACTGTGTCGCCGTCGTTGTTGCTTTTATATCAGTTACTTGCGCTTGTGTTGAGCGAGTCAGTGTGAACCTTGGTAGTACGTTGCAACCCTCTCTAAGTTAATGTAATTCATCGCACGTCCATCTGAAGGGTCATAAACTCCTTGTTCCTACAGTACAAACATGTCCCGTAAGAGACGCAAAGGTGCTTAGTAGAGAGGGGGAGAGAGGCAGTCAAACCCGTCTGGGACACATGTCTAATAACATTTTGCAAACGTGACTTACACGAGAAATGCTGCATGAGTGTAATTCGAATGAACTTCAGCAATATCATCTGGAGTGTACTCTGAGCTTTCATGTGGTTACATCGTCCGTGGGCGTCATTTACGTAATGACCAAAAATAGTGGCTTCTGGATAGCAGGAGCGATAAGCACGTGGTGGTCAACGCCTGCCTGGAAAAATGAATTCAGGACGCGGCCTCACCCCGCTTGCGAAACCAGCCGCCTACCGCCTCGAGTTATCGCAGAGAACCACATCATCAGCGCGTCGTCATCGTTCTCATCGTGTCTTACTTGTAAATTTTTCTTATGTTATCTTCGCTACGCTGAATTCCCTTCCTATATGATTTCTTGCTTCTGTATGTTGTTTGTACAATAAGAAATAAATTTGTGGTTCCCAGTCCTGCTAGCTGTTCGATTTGAAACAACTCATCAGCTGGCGCATCGACTTCACTCCCTCAGGAGGAAGTGGGTGGAATAGTCGCTTGCAAACAATCTGTCTCTTCCGATATCCCTACGTTGCAGTAATGCAACTTTGGTAGAATTTTATAGGAAAAAACCAGCGAAGCTAGAGAAAATGTGTATATGTGTATCCTTGAGAATGCGTCAAGCTCTTAAGTTTAATACCGAATAGATGCAACTTAATTAGTTCCTTTCGGAAATTAAAAGAGTACCTGCTTCACTACATTAACTCCACAAATACCACCAAAAATAAATAATATTTAATGTAAATCTTACGAAACTGGCAGCTAGACGCCTCTCTCCGATAAGGGAAATAGACTTAGAATCACACAAATACCGGGGAATTAACATTAAGGTTAGAGTTCCGACTACGATGCGATCTTTGGAGACGGAGAACTGCCTTGGTCAGTGATGAGGAAGAGAAGTGACAGCGTACGTTTTAAAGGAACCCTCCCCACATTATCCTGATTTGGTTTAGGGAAACTCAAATCTGGATACGGTTCAATAGGGATTTCAAGCCTGCTCTATCCGAGCGATGTCCACTGTCTTTACAATTGCCTGAAATCGTTCGGTAGAAAGATTTAGTATTTGAGGCTCTAAGTGATGGTATTAGTGGAATGAGTAGTGATACTGGCACGACGAGTATTTAGACTGAAGCTACAAATTATAGAAAAGTGTACAACGCGGTACTAGCGTTAAGATCCTAACTCGAAGATAGTGAGATCGTAGTCTGTAAGTGCCCATATGCTCTCCTCAAGCTACATCAATAGTGCTTCCTACTGTCAGCCATAAGCAAAGAGGAAAGTACACTCAGTGACCAAAAGAGCGCCAACTCGAGAACCATACTTCAACGAGTACACTATTTACCGTAAAGAGTAACAGAAAAAATTTAAGAAATATGTAATAATGTACACGCAATGCTGCCCCTGGCCCCCAGTTTCCCACAGAAACTTTAAATATCATGCAGTGTAGTGTTAACTTGTATCCAGTGCAATTTAATGATTTAAAGCTCAGGACGTCGAACAGAACAGTCAGTGGACACTTACAGAATATAAGAGAGAGGAAAATGACTTGTATTATGTACTAATAATTAATGCAGATATTGAATTATTTTAAAATACTACCACAATCCAATACATATGTAAACAAAAAACTGAAAACAAGATCTTTCTATTCAGCAAATGATTTAATGAACACTGAAGATGCCTGAAACAATTGGGGAAAACATATCTGATTATGAAAAAAGAAATCTGTAGAAGTAATCGAGTAATAGCTGTCTTATCTCTAAGGTGAGCAGCATTTCTTTTATTCCTTTGTGATGGTCGTGGATTGGCACTGAGAATACAGGAAGAAAAGTACAGTTACTCAGCAGAGTAACAGAGTTCACTTTTGGAGTGTTGCCCTCCTGAGATAACGAGAAGACGCGGAGCCGGACAGGGAGAGCGACCTGAGCGCCGCTCAGCAGGCGGCGGCCGGCGGCCGGCGGGCCCGGTGCACAGCCAGAGCACGGTGGCCTGGTCCATTACGGATGCACGAGCGCATCGCGCCGTGGATCTGCCGCCGCGCGCCGGCCTGCCATGCGGAACTAACGAGACCTGTCCGGATCCCCAGCTGCGCCCACTTCTCGCATTGTCCCGCGCCCGGCCCGGCCCGGCCATGTAACCCATCTCTTCATTACCCGGGGCTCGCTTAACGCTCCTCAAGAATAGGTGCTCGTTTGTAGTTCATTCTCTGACTGCGTCCGATACGGCTCTCACCTCCTTGGAAAGGTTCGATGCCCTGACCGCTCACGTATCCCAGACATCGAAAGTTACGTGTCTAAAAAAATGAAAATACCGACACCCAGCGCAGTTCTTAGGAGAGAGCTGTAACTCATGATTGGCAATTTGTCATAAGGACTCTTTTGGTGCTACAGTGTATAGGCGGCGAGGTCATGTTTCAAATTTGATTCGTTAATGTTCAGCAACCTTCAACGCCGTACACATCACACGTATCACATACCACACGGAGCACACCACCCACCGACTAGTCCAACGTGCCCAACACCAATTTCCGATAGTTACGAAAAAGCCGACAATGTAGCAATATACTGTAAAAAGAAAGACTGTTGATTAACATCACGTTAACGGCGATATCACTACAGAATGGACCAGGATGGGGAAGAAAATCGGCCACATCCTCTTCAAAAGTAACCCTCTCATCATATGTCTTATTAAGTCCCATAGTGCTTAGAGCCATTTGATTTGAACCATTTGTCTTAGCTATTTAGCGAAACCACAGAAACCCAAATCTTTGTGGCCGGACGGGGATTTGAACCGCGTCCTAACTACGAGTCCAGTGTCTTAAGCACGATGCCACACCACTAGGTCAATATAGACTGCCGGATCTCATTTTTCTGTACTGGAGTGTTCAATCTTCTGAGAAGTTTCTGTTGTTAGTGAGCGACGGTGAATAGCTGCAGACGAGTATTTGACAAATACACGCAGCCGCCGATCTGAGTCAGCAACCTATTGTTACTGTTGCAGCTTTGAACAGGATAGGCCAACAAATCCATCTGATTTTCTTCGAATCACATTGCAGTGCCATGTCTTAATAACAGCAGCAGCAACATGCTGATACAGTGTAGGTCCGATTACAAGATGTTTCCAGACTGTACGAAACATATTGTTCTCTAACACATTTTCTTCAACACCTTCACCGAACTTGTCGCTGTCCAGAACCAGAGAAAATAGCTGACGAGACGAAAATAAAATAAAGGTGGTGAAAAAATATGGATACAACAAAAACACACACATTACCATGCCCAGTAGCGTGTGGGAAAACCGTACGCATGCAAAACAACTTCTAGTCGTCTCAGAATGGTTCTGTACGGTTTTCAAAGGACTCTTACACAGTCCTCCTGCAAAATAGTGCCAAGTTCAGGTAACGAGATGGAGGTGGATAGCGATCATGCATTCTTCTCTCCAAAGTAGACCCCAAAGGCTCAATAACATTGAGATATCTTGACTGTAGTGGCTAGGGGAGATGCGACAATTCTTCCTCGTGCTCCTGGACAGTGCGAACCTTTTGAACCGGCGCCCTGACGTTTTGAAACATAGTTCACTGTTGGGGAACAAATATTGTACGAGGTGATGGACGTGGCCAGCCGAAATCGTCACATAATATTTGGCAATAATGTGACCTTGCAGAGTAATCATAGGGCCCGTGAAACACCACAATACAACTGCGCAAATCGTACCGAACCCCCGCTACGTTTCATTCTTGGGACGTAAACTCGCCCAGAAGTTGTAAACACTGTGAAACAAGAGTCATCCGACCAAATGTCATTCTTCTGCTGCTCCACAGTCCAGATTTTATGGCTCCAGCACATCGTTTTCCTGTTAAGGGCATTTGCGTCATTGATGAGTCGTTTTGGAATTGCAGCTCGCCCTGCAGTTCCCAGGTTACGGAATTCCCTTCGTATTGTTTTGGTGCCGACATGGTTCGCGAGTGGGACATTCAGTTCTGCAATGAATTTTGCAGCTGTTGTCCGCTTATTTTTCGTCACAGTCCTTTTCAGTGATCGTCAGTCACGATCATCAGCACATCAGCACACACTTCCGTCCGCAATGTAACTGAGTGGATGATGTTTTTCAGCTCTCCTTGTATGCGGTATAAATCTTCGATATGGTGTCTCTTGTAACTCCAAACACTTTGGCTGCATTGGTTACGGAACTTCAAACCATACGAGCACCAAAAATTTGTCGACGTTCGAATTCACATGGCTCAGACATAACGCATTCACAACTTCACAGGACACTGTTCTGACCGCGACTGACACTTGTAGCATAATGAGGACATTGCGCAGGTGCCATTCGTGGTCAAACGTACAGCGCAACCTGCTACCTTGGCTAGCATCTCCATTTGTGTTCAAGCATGCATTTCTCGCGGTTTTTCCATATTTTTGTGCAGCCTCTGTATAACTCATATTTTAGTGGCACCAAATTTTATATAGCCACAACACACTCACTTTTCGTTAGGCATCCACGAGGGCCGTATACTTCCCTCTGAGTGTCACATCAGGTGTCTTTCCTCATTTCCCCGTAAAAAAAATTCTTCCAGTGCTTCACAAAGCAATGATGTCGAAGGCCTTACCAATTTAAACGATGTTGCGAATAAATAAAGTATAAGTGAAGTTAAAATGAAAGCTTTCACAACCGGATTACATTGCTGCTGGTAAACCTTTCGGGTATAAGGTGGTGGTCCACGAAACTCGTCTGCTCCTAACGTTTCGTCCAGAACAGCGCTGGACGTCTTCAGAGGCGTTGTTCCACTGTTAAGTCTTGCCGAGGACCGTGACCTTATTCCCCGAAATGTTTACCAGCAGCAGTAAGTGAAATTAACAAAGAACTAACAATTTGAAAACGCGTTTTTAGTAGTGCACTGTCCTTGAAAGGGAGTGGTTTCGCATTCGACACGAAATCTAGTACAAAATTTTAATTCCTTGCCAAAATGTTAATAGCTACATGTATCTTCTTAATAGTAAAAACGTTGTTTCAAACTAAGCAAGTTTTCACTATGAAAATCAGCAATGTTTTCACTTAGTAGCCTGCCTCTATGACCAGGAGGTTTACGTTCAATGTATCCTGATCTGAATGTCACGAGTGCGATTAATGGTGATAATCTCAATTTGATTTCTGTGTGCGAGATGGAAGATAGATTCATTCGTTCTCGTGAGATAAACTTGGCAGCAAATTGAACGAAACGACGCAAAATTCCCAGCAGTGTCAAGTCTGAAGGATTGTACAGGTTCGTTAGACACCCCAGACTATTCATTATCGGCCAATGCCCTCTTCCTGCTATCCAGCAGTAGCAAAACACTCCCAGATTGGAGGTGCATACGTACAGTATGTCGTCACCCTTCACAAGAAACGAAATCCCCTGCTCTGTTTTTATTGCTTCCTAACTACCGACTCTGACAGCCGTGGTATGTGCGGCACGCTTGAAATGTTTTATTGCCACTTTCCTGTACGATATAACTTTCGAAACTGTCAGTGGGTTGTACTGCACATGTCTCCTTTCGTGTCTGTGTTTGTGTTTTTGTGTCAGGGAAGAGAGAGAGAGAGAGAGAGAGCTGTGTGTGTGTGTGTGTGTGTGTGTGTGTGTGTGTGTTTGCGGGGGGGGGGGGGGGGGGGGCGGGTGCGCGTGCTTGTGTTGTGTGCGTAGGGAGGAATGTTATCTTAATAGTATAACTACGTATTCATTGTTGTAGTAGACAAGGCATGATCGGAGCTTAATGTCATCTGTCACCAAATAACTCGAAGCTATATACCTTGTATCATATCCTAACAGAGCTTTTATCTTTTACACTTGTATTTATGCAATGAGTAAGTCGCGCGTTTACATCCACAGCGTTTCAAACACGAGTGTAAGGAGTTAGAAGTCTTACGCCTCGATCTATTTCGAAATGTGTTACGATGGAGGTGTGGCCGAGCGGTTCTAGGTGCTTCAGTCTGGAACCGCGCGACCGCTACGGTCTCAGGTTCGAATCCTGCCTCGGGCATGAATGTGAGTGATGTCCTTAGGTTACTTAGGTTTAAGTAGTTCTAAGTTCTAGGAGACTGATGACCTCAGATGTTAAGTCCCATAGTGCTCAGAGCCATTTTTGAACCATTTTGTTACGATAGACGCATGAAACACATGGTGCTACATTCCTCTCTGAATCTTTACTGAGAATTTCTTCGGATGTTGCCAGCAGTTTTCCTCGGAAGTTCTTCCATAGCTCTTTTGTGTTGTCTCCCTGTAAGGCTTTTGATCATGGCCGTGATGCTCGCGCGATAACTAAGTAAGTCAACTGAATGGGCTAGACCTCTGAAATTCGTAATCTAGTAAGGCAACAGCAACTACACATGATTCAGGGTAGTAATAGGGTTCCGTAAATATCAGTTTTCTCGTGAAATCTGATTTCCTAAATATTTCTTCCTGTCGGTTTAGCGACTTATTTTGCCACCACTGAGTCGCTTTTTGGTCTCTGAGTAGCTATTTGACCAACAAGAATATTTCAGGGAGCATTTTCTTGATGTTTTAAGGAAAAAGATTATCGATTTTTATTTATTCCTGCCTATTATTTTGTAGCATCTTTTGTTTATGGACAACTAGTATCGATAATCTCACTGGAAACTTTGTGTGCAAAATCACGAGTTTCACAGTAGCTTCCCCTGAAGACCATTTCTCAACGCACAACAATATTGTAAGCTAATACAGATAGTATTGAAGTGCATCGCCTACCAAATAATTTCTCCTTATTGAAGACTTAACAGGTCGAAAATCAAGCACATTTTCTGATGCAGAAAGTTCTAGGAATATCTGTAGTTTAAAACAGGATTCGAAGCGAGGTTTCAGCACGTTATCTGGAAACATGCGCCGGCCGCGGTGGTCTAGCGGTTCTAGGCGCTCAGTTCGGAACCGCGGGACTGCTACGGTCGCAGGTTCGAATCCTACCTCGGGCATGGATGTGTGTGATGTCCTTAGGCTAGTTAGGTTTAAGTAGTTCTAAGTTCTAGGGGACTGATGACCACAGATGTTAAGTCCCATAGTGCTCAGAGCCATTTGAACCATTTTTGGAAACATGCGTAGCGCTGAAAACAGTTTTGAGAAAATGTTTAAAAATGGTTCAAATGGCTCTGAGCACTATGGGACTCAACTGCTGAGGTCATTAGTCCCCTAGAACTTAGAACTAGTTAAGCCTAATTAACCTAAGGACATCACAAACATCCATGCCCGAAGCAGGATTCGAACCTGCGACCGTAGCGGTCTTGCGGTTCCAGATTGCAGCGCCTTTAACGCACGGCCACTTCGGCCGCAGAGAATGTTTACAAAACGCTTAACCCCAACACGTGTCCGACTGTGTAGGTACCCAAAAGGATGTGTATGTATTAAACACAGTAAGAAACACCTTTATATTTTGCTGTAGGTGAGGAAACGATGTTCACTTCAACACATGAAACGACGACATATTATTCCGTTTTGATATAAGAAGCCTCTATAAACGAAAGGGTTGATGGCCGTTTGTGTGCAGAAATGCTGCTGACGGATATTAGTTCGATATTAGTGATATTCAAGAAAAGAAACGCTAAAGACACTTAAATTTTCATTTTGAACGGAATTTGTAAAATACTGTTTCGTTTTGGACTAGCAACAGACTTAACAGATGTTGAAATTGCATGAAATCCATACGAAGCGTGGTGGGGTTCTATCAACATGTTTGAACCAAATCAGTTGACTAGAAACGTTTTAAACAGCTGTAAAATAATGCTGATAACAGCGGAGAGGTTGGTGGACTTCGGAATTTTGGCTTCAGTATTACCAAGTGAGGCGTTGCAGTGTTTAAATCAGGGTACTTGGAAGAGGGGCTAAAATCTCCGACCAGACACCTTCATTAACTTTTCCTGTGCATCCCTTAATGACTTCACACGAATGGTAGGAATGTTACTGAACTGTCTTCCTTTTTATATCCCCAACTGAGCTAGTACTTTGTCTATTGACATTAACAAGGACTGAGCGCCACCAACTAATCTTCCATAGTTGAGCGCCGGCTATCTGGAGAGAGGGAGGCGAGAATTTCGGGAAAATTGTCACGAGTAAAGTTTAGCTGTGCTTGTTCCCACCTTTGTAGACGAGGTCTTTTAGCTTACGTTTGTGCCGTGACGCTCGACTTGAAGGTAATCAGTACGGTATTGAACCTATGGAGAAGTGGCAAATATAGTTTCTTATCACCTTACTTTGCCAAACTATACTGCACTGTCTTTGAAATGTGGTGATTTTTTCGTCGGGCAGTAATATTAAGTTCGGCGTTCCCCAGGACGTTGTTACGGACTGTACAGAGCGAGCCAGGAGGAGAGGTACATGCTTTTGGGGGTGATGGTATTGATGATTTTGAACAAAAAACTTCAAATGAATACATGTCCGTTTCGTAACCGTATCCGACATACTGCTGTTTGAAAATCATGGGTGTCAGTCGCTTAAGCTTCTTCACTACCTCCCACATGGGAATACAACCAAAACGTCATTAGGCTACGTAGTGCTGTCGTTACTGATCATAAGTCATATTTCTGAAACCACGCGTTTCTCCCCCATACACATTCACTTAGCGTTCCCGTTGCTTCCAGCATTAGGATTTCCATATGTCTTAACGGCAATTGACCGGCACACTAATTGGGCTGATGCTACTGCAGTTACGGACATTTCGACGAAAACAACAAATAAGACATTCGTTACAGTAATGAACTTCTCGCTCATACTTTACATGCGTGTGCTCAAGTAAAGGACCGTACAAATGCACTCAGGTCAGCAACAGAACAACTGTCTACAAGAGCTGCAAAATGCATCGTAGTTGACGGTGGACTTTTTCAACATCTGTTGTGAGTTAATGTTCACAATTAAACAAAACATTAGATCACAATGTTTCATTTACTGTCACCTGCATATGTTCCTCACTGTTTTCATTAGTTTCTTCGGAAACTGTTATGATCAAAACATATGTTCAAATGATATTTTTTGTTCAGAATCTCACCATTATCCCTCAAATCATGTACCTTTCCTCCTGCCTCATCCTGTATGTCGACGTCGGATTTCATCCGCTTCCTTCTGCATCATCGACAGCAAAAAACTACTCTCTATCGACACACACTCTTGACATGTATACTATATAAACATCTGAAACGTTGGATACATATCCCTCTAGGATGGCTTTCAGTTGAGAGGCTCGAATCGGAAGTGAACACACACACACACACACACACACACACACACACACACAAAGTACATGAGCGGTAGATGCGTAGATGCGCCGCTGCTGTTGACGCTACAAGTCTTGGCAGCGCATTCGTCAACTGATTCTGGCGGGAGCGTAATCCCGTGGACGCGCACAGCAGTTAACCGCTACCAGACCTTGGCATTTCGCAGGGTCGCCAGCTGGAACCGATGACCCGACTAAACACGTCGTGTGACAGTCTTTTTATGCTCGTCGCCAAACGCCTCGCACTCAATAAATTGATGTCAGCGTAACAAGAGCTCATGCGGAAATCTGATCGTCTCGCTGCCGTAAACGTGCTACATGTGTTGTTAAACAGTCAACACAGAACGCTCTCTGTACGTTTGGCCATCATTCCTGTGTTACAAAGTAGCAACGCAGACAAAGAGGAGCTTGGCTTCTGGCGACATTAATCTTAAATGTCAATGTATGCAGGGCATTCCAAAAAGATTCATCCAGTTTCACAAGTCCATATCTCCTACATTGACTCAAACAAATAACACGTTTAGGGTGGTGCCAGTCATTATTTGTCAGTTCATGTGTCTACCTGTAGTTGTCTCCCTGATGGTGCTAGCTCGCTCGCTGGATTACACGAATCACGTTCCTGGATATTTTAGAGATCTTACCTTTTCCCTTTTCCACAGTTACTAGAACATGGCGAAGTTTTCATTTTTCCACAGTGCGGAGCACCACCGTACTCTTATCTGTATTTAAGAGCATTTCTTAAGAATGGCGTGCCTCAACGACCGGCCGCAAGAGGCGTCTTGATCTCTCATCAAACCATTGTCTTCCAAGGTCGCCTGATCTCACAGCATGTAATTTCTCTGTGAGGCCCGTTAAAGACTCCGGCTATGTGCCTCCCCTTCCCAACAGCTTTGGGTGAACCGAGCCGACGCTCAGCAACAACATTGAACGCAGGAAGTTCAGACATTTTCGTTAAAGTATGGGACGAGTTTGACTATCGCCAGGTTGTTTGTGGTGCGTCCAATGGAGGACACACTGAACGTATGTGCAAGGTGAATGAGAAATATGATCCTAAAACGTAGTTGTAAATAGTATTCAAGATTGTACGTGGATGCATGTCAATCCTTCCAGGAGGGCAGACCGAGAGAGGTCGAACAGTGATTAGCACATTGGACTCGATTGGGCAGGATGGCGGTTCAGATCCGCGTCGAATTTCGCTAGATGGCTCCAAGCGAATGCCTGCAATGGTTCCTTTGAGAGGGCACAGCCGATTTCCTTTCCCATCTTTTAAACATCACGAGCTTGTGCTCCGTCTCTGATGATGTCGGTGTTTATGATACGCTAAACTCTATTCTTCGTTTCTTCTTCCAGGACGGCGCCAGGTCCATCCAGCCTACTATCAAATGAGTACCGGGAATCTTCCTCAGGGACAAAAGGCGGCTGGTCCCGCCACCCTCCCCCTCCTAGTGTCGCGGCGAGAAAAGGTTGCAATCTACCTTCAGTCATTCTAACAGCCCGGTCACAGAGTCTGCGCGACACACCTTTTACCAGTGTACGATAACGCCCGATAGCGTAATACCGTATTCAGATTTAGAACAAAGGACTTGTTAGCTGTCACATAGTAAAGAATGGTTGCATCAATACTGCATTGCTAGTTTCAATATTCGCTCGATGAACTTATCGCTAATAGCAGTAAAAGAAGTGCAGATGAGTAATAGCAGTCGAAAAGAAGCAATGAGTGACTTTATTTCCGGAACAAATTAGATAGTCCTACAGGAAACGGCCGTCACTACTCTTCATCACAACTACACTATTGCTCATAAATTAAGGACAATTGCAGAATGTGGTGCCACACAACGTGGCACTACACAAAACTGGCGCTAATAGCATAGGCACATAGGGGACATACACGGCACAGATCTATAAGTCCACGCTATTGGTGATAAGTTGAGAAAACCGTCACGGAACACATGTGCTACAAAACGCCACTGTTTCCTGCGCATGTACCCCGACATCAGTATGGGATATGATCACCATGCACACGTACACAGGCCGCACAACGGGTTGGCATACTCTGAATCAGGTGGTCGAGCAGCTGCTGGGGTATAGCCTCCCATTTTTGCACCAGTGCCTGTCGGAGCTCCTGAAGTGTCCTAGGGGTTTGAAGACGTGCAGCGATACGTCAACCTAGAACATCCCAGACGTGCTCGATGGGGTTTAGGTCTGGAGAACAGGCAGGCCACTCCATTCGCCTGGTATCTTCTGTTTCAAGGTACTCCTCCACGATGGCAGCTCGGTGGGCCCGTGCGTTATCATCCATCAGGAGGAAGGTCGGACCCACTGCACCCTGAAAAGGCGGACATACTGGTGCAAAATGACGTCCCGATACACCTGACCTGTTACAGTTCCTCTGTCAAAGACATGCAGGGGTGTACGTGCACCAATCTTAATGCCACCCCACACCATCAAACTACGACCTCCATACAGGTCGCTTCCAAGGATATTAAGGGGTTGGTATCTGGTTCCTGGTTCACGCCAGATGAAAACCCGCTGAGAATCGCTGTTCAGACTGTACCTGGACTCGTCCGTGAATATAACCTGGGACCACTGTTCCAATGAACATGTACTGTGTTCTTGGCACCAGGCTTTACGGGCTCTCCCGTGGCCAGTGGTCAGTGGAATGCACCTTACAGTTCTCCAGGGAACAAACCATTTGTGTTTAGTCGTCTGTAGACTGTGTGTCTGGAGACAACTGTTCCGGTGGCTGTGGTAAGGTCCCGAGCAAGGCTACTTGCAGTACTCCGTGGCCGACAGCGGGCACTGATGGTGAGATATTGGTCTTGTTGTGGTGTTGTACACTGTGGACGTCCCGTACTGTACCGCCTGGACACGTTTCCTGTCTGCTGGAATCATTGCCATAATCTTGAGATCACACTTTGTGGCACACAGAGGGCCCGTGCTACGACCTGCTGTGTTTGACCAGCCTCCAGTCGCCCTAGTATTCTACCCCTCATAACTTCATTAATATGTATTCTATGAGTCATTTTCAACACACAGTCACCATTGGCACGTCTAAAAATGACTGCACGCTTACTCGCTGCACCATACTCTGACATGCATTAATACACCTCTGCGTATGTGGGCTGCTGCCAGCGCCACCGTGCGACGACCGCAGGTCAAATGCACCACATGGTTATACCCCGAGGTGATTTAAACCCGCAAACCGCCCACCAGAGTGTTGTTTCGCCATGTATCAGCCTTATTCTTAATTTATGAGCATGAGTGTACTTTAAGATGTGCTGCCAAATTACATGAGTAATGCGACCAAGCGAAATAATTACGACAATGGCGTATTTTCGAACTAAGTGTTATCGTGTAAGAGAAGAAATTGTGAAACAACAAAAATTAAACAATTTTCTGTCACCAGCCATCTGACGTCCGCTGTGTGACTATGGTCCTACTGTCTTGTCTATACAATTATGGTTTTCAGCCATATGCATTTGCACGAATTCAAATGTCATCAACCCATAATCCATCAGTTGGTCGTCCCCTCATTTTCTTTTCTCTCGGAATTGATGCAAGAACGACCTTACTCCATCTACCATCCATTCGTCGAGCCACAAGTACCGTCCATGTCACTTTCATTACAGTCATATGTATGTCTTCCACTCTCCTCTGATCCATTTGTTTCCTTTTGTGGCTCTCCTGATAATTCCCAACATTACTCGCTAAGCGACCGTCAATTTTTGAACGTTCTTTTTTTTTCATTAAAAGTCCATGTCTCAGCGCCAAGAAGCAAACAGATAACACACACTGACTGCAAAGTTTGCATTTCAGAGAAATCGAAAGCATGGTTCTGAAAACAATAGTTAGCATACTGAAATCACTCCGTCATTTTACCCTTCTGTTTATTTTTGGTATCCAGTCATTGTCTTCAAAAGCGCTGTATATTGAGTCTCATCAACTGGCTCCATGACTTAAACGTCAACTTGTCCCTTTTCTATTAGCTGTGTTCATTATACATTACCTTAGTCACATTACTTAAGTTTAGACATTTTTTTATGCGGAGTCGGCTAAAGGAGGCGTAGCTCCGACGTAAGCTGCCCAAGTCCATAACCTTGGTTTCTAATATCAGCAGCGAAAACAGCCGATGAAAAGGCGTCGTATAACGATGTAACATTCCAAATCTGGCCCTCTTCTATCTAATGACCTCGGCAATATCGGTAAACAAAGCGGCAACTTGTTGATATACTCGAAATATCTCCTTATTTTCTCGAATAGTTTCTATATGTGTTTTATCCACACTGATAGGAAGTCTCGATATGGAAACTGATAAAAGCTTTGGGGTTTCCTTCGACTGAGATTTGAGAATATCATATGGATTAACCACAGATACTCACTGTTCAGGTACCCTAGTGAAGTTAAATTTTCTTCTACTTTAGAATGAAACAAAAATTATATTATTTACATACAGTTTGAATCAAGTGCTGATGATACAAGTAATTACTGTGCATTCTCTCTCATTTTCGTCATTCTTCATACAAAAACCCTTTTGTAGTAGTCATGACACAGGTTTGTGGTACGATAGCTGTGGGCTTCACTTGTCTCGAACGACCCTAGACCAACTTGTTATCAAGATAGAATATTCATCAAAGATATTTTATCTGGAGACTGAAAAACAGATCTATTGTGAAACACTAGTCAGTAAAATGCTGGACTGCACTCTGTATCTACCGATCTATGACAGTGCCATTGCCACAGTTTGTGTGACTGATGGACTATTCGTGACTGAGTGAGACCTATGACGAAAAACCCGTTACGATGCCAAATTGTACTATAAATTCACAAAAGTGTTTAAAACTAACATACATCACGTGACGGTGCTTGGCTCGCGGCCAGAGGTTAATAATGATAACGCGTGCTGTATAGTCTACTAATATTTTGTTTCGGCTATGTTTTTAGTTTGATTGTGTTCTGAATCGACTTAGTTGATGAGGATCAGGTTGAATTGCTGAGGTATGCGTACCATGAAACTCTGCTTACCCACGAGTTCTGGCCAGATACAGAAAGGTCAAGAAGTTAACAGTGAACTCTAAGGGTACGAACTCCCAAGATTTGCTGGAGGAGAGGGAGGGATAAAGAATGTTTCTAAATGTGCTAGGTTGAAGTAAACTTTATTCTATAGGCGATTCAGTGCACTTGATTTCAAAGGTCTAATGTAACCTAAGAGATAAAATTAAACTCCCCACTTTCATCAGTGAATGGTAAACAAAATACAAAACTGGAGGAGACCCAACACTTTGTGGTCCATAGAAAATTAAAGATTAGAAAGGGTATTCTAAGGCGTCTGTGAAGAACTAAATGGGCAGGCTACAGTCAGCCTAGGTACATTGTCTTTTCGAATCGCAGAAACGAGTTTAATGGCACTGGCGAGAGAGCCTTCAGACGGACTCTGGCGAGGTACGACGTCAGTGCCATATGTGGAGTTAGTCAATTTTGACGTTCCTGAGTGACAGAATGCCTTATGATTCTTTTGACTGCAGTTGCAGCAACGAAATGAATATAAAACTAAAGTCAGTTGGAGGAAAGTATGTCGGGTTGTTATGACTTCGACAACTGGCGACAATACAAACTAGGGTAAATAAGAGTAAAGTATTAGAAACAGCTTTACGATTGTCAACTGGTTAATTTTCCTAACTTTTGCGAGTGCCGTTTTTAGCATCGGGTATCATTATAAAATCGGGTATCATATAAATCACATCGATATATGGCTGACACAAAACAGATCTGTTGAGAAGCACTAGTCAGTAAAAAGCTTGACTACACTCTGTATCTACCGATCTATCACAGTACCAGTGTCACAATTAGTGTAACTCGTGGACTATTCATGACTGAATGAGACCCGTAACAAAAAACCCATTACGCTGCCAAAGTGTATAATTAATTCACAAAATTGTTTAAAAGTAACATACATCACATGACGGTGCTGCCTCCCCCTCCCCCCCCCCCCCCCCTCCCGACGCCTCCTGGAGCCTTTTGAAGTAGGACGTCGAAAAGCGAAAAGGCGAAAATATTTTTAAAAAATCAAGTTTTCAAAAATATGTTCATTTTGTTCCGCACATCTTTCCGAAGAGTTTGATGTACAAAACATTTATTTTCTTGGAAATGTAAGACACGTTAAATGTGCCAAAGTGCACTGCCACGTCTCTTCACAGAGCATTTTTATATCGCACGGCACTATTTCGCTCTGTAGAATTCAAACGTGTGTATTTTGTGATGTAAGCCATCAGATCTCTATTCAGGACAGTGGAAATGAAAATGTCCTCTGGTGCCTCTCCTGCTCCAAGTCAGCTGGTTTGATATCCTACACCCTTTAAAAACAACTCACAATTAATACTGGATGGGATTATTTGTGACCGGGAGAACAAGAACTCCTTTGTGGCTGACAGAATAAGAACTCTTCAGAAAATTTGCGCTCTTTATTATTAGCTAATAATTTTCTCTCTTGTGTAATATAAAATTAAATTTAGGAAACCGCTTGCTTTGCGTACTTTCACTCTATCTTCCCGTATGGTGTTATATTTTGAGGGAACTCTGTGCACCCAGCAAGAGTACTGTTTGGCCACTGATCTGCTCGTTTGTAAACACCTGCAGTGTTAAGATTGTTGACTACATCGTTGGTGGAACCTATCGTTTCGTGGATCCTGTGACTGCTTCGAAAACACCTGCAGTGTTAAGATTGTAGACCACGTCCTTGGTGGAACCTATCATTTCGTGGATTCTGTGACTGCTTCGAAAAATCGGACTGAAACCTCGTCGACGGAGGACGTTGCCTAGCCATTCACTGACGCCTTTTACATATGGTAAGTGTACCAGTGGAAGCTTGTCTTCGTTGCCTTCTTCTCGTAGTTTACGAATTACGGTGTAAGTGCGGAGCTGCCTACATAGGAGAAGCAGGGAGACCTGTCAGCTTACGAGTAGCAGAACGCGAACGCTATGTACGATTACAACAACATAATAAATCGGCGATAGAGGAACACCACCGTGACTGTGGACAACCTATCAGGTTCCAGGAAGCCCGAGTACTGGCGAAAGGTTGACTAACCAATCATATCAGAGGGCCAATTAAAAGTTTTACAACAGTGACGTCAGACATTGATGGTCTGTAATAAATAGAAGCACCTATCCCCATGCAAAACCAGTCGTGCCCTGAGGGAGGCCGTTGCAATTCGGTCGAAACGTCGGTTTTAGTTTATTATTGTTGTTAGTTTTTAGTAATGACGCGGCATAATACCCAGAAGAATTTTAATCACTATGTGTACATACTGTTTCACAATTTTTTCGTCTTACTTTAATTCTTTTTCTTACAAATTTTCTGATCAGGATTCAACATACTATGTACTTCCATGAGCAAATAGCACTGTCTCGCATTTTCCCAAGCATCCTGATGGATACATAAACGAATAAATAACCTTCAATGTAAAAAGGAAGATCTTGACCGAAAATCCCGTGACGATGAGTTATTCAGGGCCGGGACACTAGACAAGAACGGGAAAACAAATCGCAGTAGTTTTCTTGAAGTACCTAAATTTTGGATAATTGAACGGAGGTTCATACCCAGATCTTACAGAATGTGAGTCCTCTGCCTATCTACTACGCCACCTCTCGGTTTCTTTCGATCTGCCGGCCGGTGTGGCCATGCGGTTCTAGGCGCTTCCGTCTGGAACCGCGCGGCCGCTACGGTAGCAGGTTCGAATCCTGCCTCGGGCATGGATGTGTGTGATGTCCTTAGGTTAGTTAGGTTTAAGTAGTTCTATGTTCTAGGGGACTGATGACCTCAGATGTTAAGTCCCATAGTGCTCAGCGTCATTTGAACCATTTTTTTCTTTCGATGTAATCGACGCAATATTGAACTGTGTGGTCGGTAACGGTAGTGACAAGCGCATTTCCGTACAAGGCAACGTACGGCGAATGCGTACTTCATGGGCATACGGCATCTTATAGAGGTAGTTATCGGAAAATTATACGAAACGGAGTCAGTGGATTTTATTCTCGCCTTACGCTGACATGGCTACATTCACATGAGAGAAATTCTTTGTCAGTCAGTGTCAGGAATCAATGGCAGACAAACAGAACATTTAGTCGCGATTCGTTCACTCGTCACTCACTCGTCCAATTGTCCGCTGGCCCTGAGGTCCTCTGACACGGGTAGCAGCACTCTATTCAGCTGGGCGGAATTGCCGTTGATGAAACCATATTTGCCTCTAGATTAAAGCACTACAAGCAAACGTCGTGGATAGGCCGTAGCTGTTACTTGTAGAGGAGATATGTTTCGATGTTAATATACCTTCTTCAGTCATGGTTTTGTTTCCTTTTCAAGTCCAACGCGATTCGGAGCTAAGGCTCAGTTTTCAAGAAATACATTAAAATGTTGACCGTTTAGTTTGTTTAAAATTTTTCATGTAGCTGTAAAAAAATGACATACGTGATTTTAGACGAACAATGTGGCACAAGACATTATTCAGACATAGAAAAATTGCCTGTAGCGTGAGTGAATAGCCAGTGTATTTGCTCGTCGAGGATACGAGCGATGACATTTTCGTTCACATACTGCACGTTTAAAATCAATCTTAATTACTTGAATACTCAGAATTAATGAATTAATATTGAGTATTCAAGTTATTAAAATGTCTATGTTCCTCCAAGTACCGAGGGAATATTCCATAAATATTTAAAATCCATGTTCAGAACTTATATTATCTGTAAATAAGAATAGTTTTTTTCAATGCTATCATGTAATAAATTTTTTTTAAATAAAGTACTGCAGAATGGCCATTATTCACTACAGCAGGATATTCTCTGTTCTGAAACATTGTGGCAGGTTAAAACTGTGCCGTGTGTCAGACTCGGACTCGAAGTCGAAACCTTGTCTTTTGCAGGCAATGGTCTTACCATTAAGCTATCGAAGCAGAACTCAGAGCCCGTCCTCACAGCTTCACTTCTGCTGTTACAGCTCTCTCCTTCTTTCCAGTCTTTACTGAAGCTGTCCTGCATACCGTGCGGGACTGTCACTCTCGGACCAAAGGATATTGAGAGGAACTGGACAAAAGCCACAGCTTAGAGAACTGTTTCCAAATTTAAACTTCATAACAGATTACATTTATGTGGAGGACTGGGATTCGAACTCGGGACGGGGTCCTGCCTGGATAGCTCACTCGATGACCGTGTTAGAGTCCCAATACGGCACACATTTTTAATCTGTCACGAAGTTTAAAAATACTGGAGAGATGTAGCAAGCTACGGAGGAGTTTAGGATTAAGGGTGGAGTGTGAAAGGGGAGGTGAAGTTTCAATCGGCATGACGAAGCCGTTTCTAGCATGCCTGGTTATTCAAAAATTTGCGTATGTCGATGTTATGAAAATGTATATTACACGTTGTGGTAATATAGATCGCGTTGCCATAGCACAATCGGCAACGCGCATCTGTACCACAGACATTAGCGATGCCGCGCTGCAATCCGCTACGACGAATGGGAGGCGCTCGTGAAGACAGCTCTCTCTGTCAGCACCGCAGCGCCATCGCATGGAGGTCGATATAGTGCTAAGCGTGGACTCGCCCTTCCCAGTTCGTGTCTTCCGATGAAGCAGTCAACATTATCTAGTCAGGATATCGGTGCTTACCATGTCTCAAACGGAGCTTTTTTGTAAACGTTGAACATCTACTTCAAAAGAAGAGTTTGTAATTGTGTACTTCAAATGATGCTTTATTGTTCAAAGACATTTGTAAATATTCGACTCGTTCCTATAGCAATAGATTGTACAATGTTAAGTAAACGTTTTTATAATTCTTTCAGTAAAGTTGCATATATTGTAGTTCCGATCGGTGAGCTCCCAAAGCAGTCAAAGAACCCACAGTTATTACCGGGCGATTGTCATTTCGTCATTACATAATGTACATTATTGCACGTTTTTGTGCGATGAATGTTCTTATGGGTAAATGTAGAATTACAGTCAGTTAATTATCCTCCAAAAAGCAGTAACGTTTGCAGGCATTGCCAGATAATCGGATGCTGAGTGAACACTCTGTCGCGGAGGACTGTGAATGGCGGACGCAGACTCGGCGGAACTTTGCCCCTGCGTGGCGCGGCGCGCCGCGGCGGTCATTATCGGGGTCACGCTGGTGGCGATATCTGCGGCCGACGCTCTTAATAGGGACGCCTCCTGTCTCGCCGCTTGCCAAATACGGGTCGCGCCCGCCGCTATCTCTCCGCTCCCACAAAGCGAGCCATTCACGCTGCCACAAAAATTTACTATCTCCTCAGCATCTCACTGCGAGGTGCAAAAAAATATCAGAGCTCTTTAGGAAACCCAAAACTGTACGAACAGAAAAGTCCGCGACTCAAAAATTTGAATTAAAAGCATGTTTCAAACACTCTAATAGTGCTTCGCCAAATGTGTATATCTTAAAAATGACATCTATCGGCACTTTTTCCTCATTTATTTACCGTCACGGAAGTGAATTTCCATTGCAGGTGATCTACAATGATAATGTAGCCACAGCTGTATTTGAGGTACATTTATTACGTCGCAATCGGTATCGTCCAATGAAGGCACGTTCTGGAACATACACAGCCCTCCGCTTTGCTTGTGCTCGGAGGTCGGGGGAGCGTTCATGTGCTCTTCAAGTTCCAGAATGTGCCTTCACTGAATGAAACCGGTTGTGACGTAGTATACGTAGGCCTGTCTTTAATACAGCTGTAGTGGTTCTTGTTAACATTAACATTAATCAATTGTGGAGCACAAAATGATCAAGATTAATCTGTGATGAGTATTGGAAGGGAGTCTGCTCCAGAATAACGCTTCATATTGACATTACTTCTGCAGTATCAAACTTACACACCTAAATTTCTACATTTCAAACATGTTCTAATTTCGAATGTAAATTCTTAGTCTTGGGCTGTAGTTCGTGTTGTATCAATACCGTACCAGATATTCTGCATTTAAGTATATTTTCATGAAATTCGAAGCGGATGTTTCGTAGCTATCGTATTTTTCATGATTTCTACTTGACTTGTGGAACCAGTGTGTGAAGGGAAAGAAGCACACATGAGTACCCAGACTGCACGAGTACGGCTCTTGACCTTCATTGTAATATACAGGAAATGTATCCGCAGTTGTGAATAAGGGCAACCTCCAACTGTAGAATGGAATGACGACATTGAAAATCTGTGCAGGAGTAGGATTCGAACCCGGATTTCCCACTTGTCGCGAGCGGTCATCTTCACCATTTCGGCTATCCGTGCGCGCTTCACGGCCAGACCCCAAACTTTCATGTCGCCATCCATGTGTTACTAACCCGCATTCGTACACTTACTGTAATTCCCGTACTGGTAACGTCGGATAAATACGATACTGCAGTGATTGTGTTTGTAAGAAGTACGATGCAATATTCCTTCAGAGATGCATCGATACCCGAAGGAACGTTGCAGTGTACTTCTTAGAAACACAGGCCCTGAGACATTATATTTATTGTAATATACTAACGTTTTTTGAAAATTCTGTCCCCCATGAAGAATGGCCCGAATCCATCCTAGCTCTGAAAATGTATAGAGCAATGTACCACCAATAACTGATCACAACTTCTGAGAGATATGTGCACGTAGATCCTACAGGCTACGGAACGTTACGGTTACACGAAGCTCAGTCAATGAAGAGCTGTCAAACGCAGGAGAAATATAAAATAAAGTACTGTTATGCTCCATGGAAGTCAAATGGCATTATATCAGCGTGAGTTCTAACATGGTGGAATGCTCGGGTCTGAAAAATGAGATCGTCGTACAGAGAAAATTCAACCGTTACAGAGTATGTCGCTAGAAAATTGATTAGATGTGAAACCAATGACTAGAATAAGGGTCGTACTCAGCGACCACATAGTGTGGCTCATAGTAGCTTGAGATGGCCGCCATCATGCCCGCAAAGCCACAATGAACCATATCGTTAAGCCTGCAAGGTTGCCTTGACGCCCAATTGCAAAGACCGTGCAGTTAACAGTGCTGACTATTTGACGGTATCAGCTGCGGATTGTACTCGTGGTATGGATGCCATTCCGTCGGCTTTCTTTGTCCATAAACCACAAAGGCCTCAGATCGTGACGGGCACATGAATACCGCACACGACATGCTGTATGTCAAAATGTATAGTTATCTGCCGCTCCACATTCGACTTTCCTTACAGTGATGGTCACACACGTCAGTTGCTGCTGTGATGACTACAATCTGACTGTGTGCTTTATTCAGCGTCTTAGTGGTGATGGTTTGGAGCACAACTGATTTAATATGCTGTATTTCAGCACAACCAAGTCCGGTCACATGTGCGGTGAAATATGGAAGCCGTCGTAGAGAGATTGTACAACATCGCTGGCATTCGGGTTCGCCATTTGATTATCTCTGGAATATAACTGTTCGGCAATTCCTTCGTTACATGTAGTGGACATTTTTGTCAGACGATTGCCTGAGTTATGATGATCAGTTTATTCCATTATCTATTTCGCCCTGCAGCCGTTTCCAAGTGATTTTAACTCGCCTTAGCAGATGTCAGGGAACGAAGGATGTGATGTATTTGACACAGTCAACACTTATGGCTGTATACAGGGAAACGGTGCTCAGCATCCACAACACGACGAGCGAAGATATATCAGGCGCTATATTTGATGGTAATTTATGCGCTCTGTTTTCTTCTGTGTACAGCCATGACTATTGACGACGTCAAATATTTGCCACCTCGGTTGTTCCGTTTCGATTGTGACATGCGCTACGGAGTTTCAAAAACAATTAAAAGTGATCCATAGTGGAAAAAATTATTATACCTCAACAGTCGCCTGGCGAAAATGTTGTCATTTGATAAATACATCGAGGCAGGGGCAACCGAAGTAAAATTGCTCTTTTACAGCTCTTCAGTGATTAATGTTCGTGTTTTGACGACTTTTATACACAACTCTTGTAGGGAGGTCCTTGGGTCCCTCTCACAGGTGGCTGTAATATGCTAATTCCAACATAGGGAGGCAGACTTTTGTGAAACAGGAATACAAAAAAGAGTCTTCGTTATGACAATTCCGGGGATAGACATTTGACAGATATTTTGATTAATAGCCCCAATATGGTTGCATTTTTTGCAGAAACTGTATGATTTTGGTCCTTGCCCTAGAGAACGTGGTGTCTGGATACATCTCTGTTCCTTCCACAAGAAGAAATTGATGGTTACTTTTGTGTACACATTTTAGTGATGGGTGAGATATTTTTCTTGTCACCGCGTACGACTTAGAAACTATAAGCGTATATACTTTGCTTAAATTTTGCGAAAGATTGAGCTCTGAGGACGGAAATAGTTCCGTTATTAGCACAACAGACGAAGGTGGTCCTCATAAGGAAGTGAGCTACACGCAGTGTTCTAAGTGGCCAGTTTAGCCGTGTGCGGTTTCCGGATCCGGTTAGTATTGCGTTACTGAGGAACCGTCTCATAACGCGAGTGCCTGCCGTCCATAATGGGCGCTCTCATTGCGAGCACGCTCCCCGGTCCGTTATTAGGAAATGGGGAATATGGAGGACTCGCAGTTGGCAAGAGCGCAGAACTCAGACTTAATCCGCTGCGCTTGCGTCGCACTGCAGAGCGCCTGCATTTCAAACACTGCTTCAAATAAACATAAAGTTACTGTACGCTCGTCGACAGCAGATTCTGGTGTTATACACTGCCTGACAAACAAAGTGAATCACCCAGGAGAGGAGGAGACGAAATGAGGGTTAAGAGCGTTGTTTGATGTTGTGGCCTTCAGTCCAGCGACTGGTTTGATGCAGCTCTCCATGCTACTCTATCCTGTGCAAGCTTCTTCATCTTCCCGTACCTACTGCAACCTACATCCTTCTGAATCAGTTTAAAGCATTCATCTCTTGGTCTCCCTCTACGATTTTTACCCTCCACGCTGCCCTCCAATACTAAATTGGTGATCCATTGATGCCTCAGAATATGTCCTGCCAACCTATCCCTTCTTCTAGTGGAGTTGTGCCACAAATTTCTCTTCTCCCCAATTCTATTCAATACCTCCTCTTTGCTTATGGGATCTACCCATCTAATCTTCAGCGTTCTTCTGTAGCACCACATTTCGAAAGCTTCTATTCTCTTCTTGTCTAAACTATTAATCGTCCACGTTTCACTTGCATACATGGCTACACTCATACAAATACTTTCAGAAACGACTTCCTGACCTTTAAATCTATACTCGATGTTAACAAATTTCTTCAGAAATGCTTTCCTTGCCACTGCCAGCCTACATTTTATATCCTCTCTACTTCGAATATCATCAGTTATTTTGCTCCCCAAATAGCAAAACTCCTTTACTACTTTTACGGTCGCAGCTTCGAATCCTGCCTCGGGCCTGGACGTGCGTGATGATGTCCTTAAGTTAGTTAGGTTTAAGTAGTTCTAAGTTCTAGGGGATTGATGACCTCAGACGTTACGTCCCATAGTGCTCAGAGACATTTGAACCATTTTCCTTTACTACTTTAAGTGTCACATTTCCTAACCTAATTTCCTCAGCATCACCCGACTTAATTCGACTACATTCCATTATCCTCGTTTTGATTTTGTTGATGTTCATCTTATATCCTCATTTCAAGACACTGTCCATTACGTTCAGCTGCTCTTCCAGGTCCTTTGATATCTCTGACAGAATTACAATGTCATCGGCGAACCTCAAAGTTTTTATTTCTTCTCCATGGATTTTAATTCATCCTCCGAATTTTTCTTTTGTTTCCTTTACTACTTGCTCAATATACAGACTGAATAACGTCGGGGATAGGCTACAACCCTGTCTCACTCCCTTTCCAACCACTGCTTCCCTTTCATGCCCCTCGACTCTTATAACTGCCACCTGGTAAATAGCCTTTAGCTCCCTGTATTTTACCCCTGCCACCTTCAGAATTTGAAAGAGAGTATTCCAGTCAACACTGTCAAAAGCTTTCTCTATGTCTACAAATGCTAGAAACGTAGGTTTGATTTTCCTTAATCTATTTTCTAAGATAAGTCGTAGGGTCAATATTGCCTCACGTGTTCCAACATTTCTACGGAATCCAAACTGATCTTCCCCGAGGTCGGCTTCTACCAGTTTTTCCTGTAAAGAATTCGTGTTAGTATTTTGCAGCTGTGGCTTATTAAACTGATAAGTAATGTTATTTCAGTGATTATAAGATCGAGTCAGATTTACAAAGATTGAGCCTTCTTATCAGTATGACGTTATATCCCCTCTGGCCTGGATGCACGCAGTGATTCGAGATGGAAGGGTGTCATAAAGGCGACGCATCCACTCGGGAGGCGTGCTCGCCCACAATAGTTGCAACTGGTTCTTAATATCGTGGTTGCTGGCACTGGGACGGAGATGACATCCGAGCCGGTCTCGCACACGTCCTATCAGGGTAAGATCTGGAAATGCCGGACTAGGGAATTACTGTCCCATGCGTGCGGAAAGACGGCGGCGTTACAAGTGGTGCCATGACCGGTAACCATGGACTGCTGATGAATGACGTCCCATTGTGTTCAGCGATGAATCGCGGTTTCGCACTACCCTGGATCACCGTCGTCGACGTGTACAGTGGCGACTTGGGGTATGATCCCTTTCTTTCAAGCTTTTGGAGAGGTAAAGCGGTGTTACTCATGGCGATATAATGTGGGGAACCATCGGGTATGATTTCAGGTCATGACTGGTAGTGACTGGCGGCACAACGGTACGTCACGGGCATTCTGCGTTCTCATGTGTAACTTTTCATGTGACAGTATCGTGGCCCCATTTTTCAACACGACAATACTCGCCCACACGTGGCACGTGTCTCTATGAACTGTCTACGTGATGCTGAGGTACTCTCCTGGCCAGCACGTCCACTGCTGGACGAGGCCTCATTTAACGAGAGGTGGGAACACGTAATAAACCAATGAAGAATGTCGAACATGATCGTTTTAGTGGTCCAAGTGTTAGGGTGTGGAGAGGCATAACGTTGCATCGGTTTACTGACCCCCAAGTCTTTGCACAAGGTAAACTCACCAGTCACCGTTATTGTGACACTGTATTACTTACCCCAGTACGTCTTTTAAAGGGTTCTTTATTCACCGCTGACATCACTTTTGTGGAGGATAATGCGCGATCACATCAACAATACGTATGTAGGAACTCTTATAGCGAGCGTATATTCGGCGAATGGACTAGTCTGCTCGTTTTCCGCCTTAAAAACCATCGAGACGCATCGCATGTATTGGGAAGACGTATCGCAGCACGTCCACATACACCAACGAACATTCAGCAATTATCAGCCGCGTTGGTAGGGGAATGGATCGCCCTATTACATCAACCTCCTTACCAACCTTGAGGTGAGCATGGGAGCGCGTCGCAGAATACGCATTGCCCTCCGTCGTGATCACACACCCTTTTAAGAACCATATATCGCCTTTAGTGATGTCCAGAGACCATCATGAATCGCGGTGACTTGGGTGTAGATACGGTCTTTCAATAAAAGTGTCGTTTCTGTTCGTCTTATTGTGTGTTTCTTTCAGTTACCTTCTGTACTGTACTGCAGCCGTTTTTTCTATGTTTGATCCAAGTTTCATCGAGCTATGCTATTTAGCAGTAACACAGCATGCGAAAGTTACTTTCGTTCTTATGTCTTGCACACCAGTGTACTTCTTCTGCCTCTTTGTTGGCATTCCATGACCAATGGCCGGATCTTACTCTACTGATCTGTTATTTCATTAATTGTTAACATCTTAATTTTTTCTCAGGAGGGTATAGGACATTGTATGGGGGATGGTATGTCTTTGTGTCAATCTCTCTTTAGTCTCCACGATTCATTTCACATGTGTTGAGTGGAAGGGATGGCTGTTTACCAACTCCTTGTAAGGCCATATTAATCCAGTTACACTGTTGCTGTTAATACATGAGATATGTGTGGGAGGTCTGAGAACTTCATCTAATGAGGGTTGGTATTAGAAAGACCTGAATTTGTGTACAAAATAGATGTTATTTAATGTAAATTGAACTGCCGAAGTTTACTTCGACAGTCGTCATGTGAAATAAATACGGCCTCTCTTAGTTGCGAAGAGTCCATCTGGAAGACCATTAATATTGAAGGGCATGCAGTCGAATAACATCCGAGGAAACTATTTATTAGATTTCAAACATATTTTCAATTTAAAAACTACAGTACGCTTAAAGAAAATGAAAAAAAGACGGTCTTAAGTACGAAACAGTCTAAGAGCTAGAAACAGTTATTTTCCTGACGGAGTTGAATTGGACATAAGGCACGGAATCGACCACAGAGTCTGGTACGGGTCATGATCAACATGTCGTTTTTATCCGTAACAGGGATAAGAAGCTATGGACAGATCGCCAGAGTCTGAATACTCTTGGTTCCCAGGTGAGTGAAACAATGTTTTAATGGGAATACTATAATGAAGGAGTCATTCCATCGTCGAAATAATTGTCTCATTAGGTGACATTATTCATGTCCCTCACAACTACATTGTAATTTTATGTACACGGCCCAATCCCATTAATGTGACCACCACCGAAGTTTGACGTGAATGTGCAATAACCGCAGACGGCAGCACTAACGATGGAGGATATGTAAACCGTGTCTGGGGGGACGCGGAAATAGTGCTGTTATTGTCGTAATGCGGAAACAGAGCAACTGATTTGACGTTCAAAAGGACAGGATCATTGCTTTCAGGCCAAGGGTTGACGGCTTGCCGAAACCACTGAGTCTGTAAACTGTTTGAGTGCCACCGTAGTTAAAGTGTACCGTACTTGGCAAAATGGTGCTATCAAACACAGGCGACGAGGCAGCTGTGCTACACCATGGGCCATTGATGACATGGGTGAACCACGTCAGCAGAGATGTGTACCGGCGAATAGACGTACAACAGTTGAGCAACTGACAGCCCAGATGAACCAAGGGGCTACCAACAGCATCTCCTCAGCGACAGTTCAGCGAACGTTGTCGCGTATAGGCCTAAGCAGCAGGCGCCTGGTTCGTGCATCCATGCTGACTGCTGTTTATCGGCGACGAAGGCTGGAATTTGCACGCCAGTGCCGCAACTGCACTTCCACTGTGTGGTGACAGGTGGTGTTTTCAGATAAATCATGTTTGATGTTCCGTCGGCGTCAAACGACACTCTTCAACAATCATCGGGTGGTTCCAGGGTGGATGCGTGAGCATTACGGTCTGGGGAATGTTTTAGTGGCATTCCTTGGCTCACCTAGTCGTTATGGAAGGCACAACGGATCAGAACAAGCATCCATCCTTGGGAACCATGTTCGCCCCTACATACAAAATGTGGCTTTTCAGGCTTTTGGCAGATGGCCACATTAATGTGGCAGGACAGAAATTGTGTCTCATGAACGCAAAGAAGTTTGGATTAAGATTGTTGAAGTATACTAAGAACGAACTCAGTGTCTATGGTGTTCCACTGAGAATAACAGTATAGTAAAACGCTGATTTTCGCCATATTCAAAGACTAAGGGATATGAGGACCGTGCCTGCAGTTAAATAATGATTGCCACTCAGAATTATGTGCTCATGCACTTAGGAGTACAAATTTATTGATCGAAGGAATTGGTGATCTTAACTGTATATGTATATAATTCTTGAAATTATGCCACCTGATGATGGCGACTGGATGTACGAGAGGTGTCGGTGTACATTACAGCTACCTAGTACCCAACGGAAACTAAGGAGTCAGTAGCTATACGTCACAGTGAATCCTTAGGCTATTATGCCATATCAGGATTGATGAACTGTTTTAGACTAGAACTTGCGATAGGAGCTCGTGTAAACTTTGAAGGGCCATCTGAGCTCAAGGCTGCCGTTGGCTGTGCGTCAGATGCAGGGAGTGGTCGCAGTGTGGGCCGAGCGTGTCTGTTACAAATCAGCCGCGCTGTTAGGTAGGGCGTCTGTAGGTGGGGCACGGGCGCCGTGAAATGGCCGTGCGTAACGCCAGCAGGGGCCGCAGAATGGCCACGTCAGCTGCAGCTCAAATCACACATTACAGAGGTACGCAGCAGACGTACCGTCGGAAGCCAGCAAATGGGCGTACAGCACCAGCCGATAAATACAACTATTCTTCCTTCACCTCTGGCTATCAAAACAGCAACACCAGAAAGGTGGCCGGCCGCGGTGGCCGAGCGGTTCTATGCGCTACAGTGTGGAACGGCGCGACCACTACGGTCGCAGGTTTAAATCCTGCGGCGGGCATGGATGTGTTTCATGTCCTTAGCTTAGTTAGGTTTAAGTAGTTCTAAGTTCTAGGGGACTGATGACCTCAGAAGTTAAGTCCCATAGTACTCAGAGCCATTTTGAACCAGAAAGGTGTTATGCAGCTACCAACAAGTTTACGTTGCATTTTACATCAGTGTTCATGGATACAGACAGAACATCATTATTCCTTCTTTGGATATTTTGGCTGAAAAAGTACCACCCACTGTCACAGCGAATAATTCGATAGTAACGTAAACTTGACTGACAGTGGATATCGGCAGCCACAGTCATTAAAGTAGGTGAAAAAATTGATGCTGACTGCAATTAATTTTCAAGTCTTAAGCGAACATATAGTCTGTACAATAGAAACTCAATGAGTTGGGTTAGCGGTTAAGGACAGCAAACGTATTCGGTTGGTCTGGTGTTCTAATCCCCGTCCCTCTATACAGACATAAGTCTTTCGTGGCTTACCTAAACCACGTAAAGTGATATGTGGGAAAAGTCGTTTGAAAAAGTCACGGTTCGTTTACTTTACCGTAGTAGTGAGGACGTCGTCCTCCTCTTCCCGTTTATATATTAGCTCTGGTGTATTTGGCGCACTGCACACTAAAAAGAAGAAAATTGTAGTGAACACACCGTACCTTTCTTTCCTGTTTGTATAGCAGGTTTGGCGTATTTGGCGCTACGTGCACTAAAAAAAAGTTTATTACTTAAAGCGAAAGAGATAATATTTAAAAGAAAGCGTAGAAAATCTCACTGACTGACGAAAAACTGGTAGAACATGTTTGGGTAGAGACACATTACTCTGTTTTATTTCAAGGCAGGCGTAAAAATGAAACGTTGGTCTATGTAGACATGGACGTTCAGGATAAGAGATGAAGTATGTGAGGAAAGAATCGTCGTATTCCCCCTAAAGTTCATTCGACAGTGTGGCAATTTTCTTCACAGAGCTTACAGTGTTCCAGCAGTTGTTGTAGCTCTTTGTACATACGAATATTATGCATACCGTTACATTTCGAACAATACGACTTCCAAAAATTTAAACAATTTCAAAAACTCTCGTACCTGCAACTATGAAATAAAAGCAACTAGTGTTATCAGTTATGAAACCAACTGAAAGCATTAAATCGGAGTTGACTTGAGGACGAAAGTGAATCTCAGGAATTTTCTTCATCTCTACAGTCTGCATATATACATCATAGATGTCTGAGACTTGAAAAGGTCTCTGAAACCATATAGTTTCATTTGAGTAATTATAGCCTCAGTAACTGGTAGTACCTAAATTTAAGATGTATGAGATGTTTGACTCGTTCTTAACATGTGTCGTAATAGGACTTTTCATGATCAAAAATTCCAGAGTTTCTAACTTCAGTGCCGTGGTTTGAGCCTCTATTACTCGCGTCCAGAATCCAATGTCGGTGACGTAACTGCTGCTACACAGCGGTCACGACTTCATGTCGCTTCCGAATAGCGTGCAGTTGGTAAGCACGCCCAGATTCGCCGCCGCATTCCTGGTAATGGACCGAGGGCTGTGACGTCACAGCCGGCACATGTGGGTGACGGGTGCGTGGCATTTCGCTCTGTCTGCGGAGCCGTAAAGTTGAGCGATGGCGCATCGGTATAAATAGGGCTGCTGATAGCGGGTCTTGCGTCACCGCTCGTTACCGACTTACCCAGAAATTATTAATAAGGCGCGCTTCTTTCCCACTTGACCGTGAGACTGATGTGTCGTTAACGCGCTCACCACGCGAAAAACCAGGCTCCCGTGGGCGATTCCACTCCCGTTGCAACTCGGGCGAGACGATAAACGCCGCTTTGTAAATAGTACCGCCGCTCTTTTTGCCTGATCGCTTATTTGACTTCCTGGTGACGTTATGTCGCATCCACAAGGGAAGCAAAACCAAAGGCCTTACTTCAAGTTATGAACACTGGCGGTGATATCTTGTAACCTGACATATTCGTATCTAAAATTCAAAAGCCTATGCGAAACATAATATCAATCGGCGATGGTGGCGGAAGGGGCAGCGCGTAGTGCGCCCTGCTTCAAAATAATTTGCCAACGGCCATGTAAGAGAAGCGATACACCCTTCTCTTGCGTTGCAGTGAAATTTCATATCCTGTATTTGCTTGGAAGGCCAAGTGAACTCCAGCCGATATTTGATTGTGGTTTTCTAATACAGATATTTAATTCAACCAGTTTCTAAACAATGGAAGAAATATATATCAGAGAATAAGCTTAATCTCCCCGTTGACGTAGAAGCTATTAGGGATGGGCTAACCATAGCACTTCCTGTCCTCAGCACTGGTGTGTGTTAATTCTGCAAATAATCCGCTTTTGCGTTCATGAATACTGTGTTTAGAAAAATATCCATCCAATGATGGTTGTGCAAGTATGATATATTCTTGTAGTACCCTTTTGCTCTCTATTAAATAAAATGAGAGATGTGTGTTTAGGTGGTTGTATATCTTAGATCTATAATCACTAAAAATTTTATACCAGTAATTTTTCACTAGTGAAAATGGACACACACACACACACACACACACACACACACACACAATATGAAACATGTGTGTGCATATCCATTTCATTAGTGAAAAGTTATTCGTCTAAAAATTTTAAAAATTTTTCGGTTTAAAAGTGCAAAATATACACCTACCTTACCATATATCTCTCATTGTACATACTGCAGGAATACATCACTCTCGTGTAACCATCAGTGGATGAATATTTTTCTATTCCCAGTATTTGCAGAATCAGCACACCCTAGTGCTGAGTACAGTAAATATGTGCTATTTGTTTGCTTGGTTATCTCCACAGCAGATGATATAACAAATTATTTTTTCAGTTTCCCTCTTACGTTTACTGCAATTAATCATCAGACGTGATGCGCTTTTATTTATAAAGCATCTTCTGTGGTAGTTCTGGAAATTTTGTACTGGAAACATATTAGGTCTCTAAATTTTGGTATTTATAGATTGGTTCAAATGGCTCTAAGCGCTATGGGACTTAACATCTGAGGTCATCTGTCCCATAGACTTAGAACTACTTGAACCTAACTAACCTAAGGACATCACACACATCCATGCTGAAGGCAGGATTCGAACCTGCGAGCCGGCCGGAGTGGTCGAGCGGTTCTAGGCGCTACAGTCTAGAACCGCGCGACCGCTACGGTCGCAGGTTCGAATCCTGCCGCGGGCATGGATGTGTGTGATGTCCTTAGGTTAGTTAGGTTTAAGTAGTTCTAAGTTCTAGGGGACTGATAACCCCAGAAGTTAAGTCCCATAGTGCTCAGAGCCAGCCGAACCTGCGACCGTAGTAGCAGCGCGGTTCCGGACTGAAGCGCCTAGAACCGCTCGGCCACAGCGGCCGGCGTTTATAGATTAAAAACAGTACTAAACAGTGTTGAAAACAATATTAAAACGGCATTTCTTTATAAAATTGGCGCCCTATTTACATGGTGTTTTTGCCTCTTTTTACGTGTTCTGACGTCCTGTGCTTCTTCCTTCGTTGTGGGCGTAGGTGGAAATCGAAACAAAAGCTTGCTTCACAATCCCTTTTCGATATTTTTCGCCTTTTTTGATTGCTCTGTTTCTTGCGCTGCATATGTGGCCGTTTTGACTGCATACAACAATAGAGAATATGTCCGCCTGATTAGCTGGGAGGTAAAGTACTTGCCTCATATGCACGAGGCCTTGGTTCGATTCCCGGCTGGGTTGGAGATTTTTTCCGCTCGTGGACTGGGTGTTGTTTTGTGCCGTCCTCATCATCGGCCGCAAGTCGCCCAATGCGGCGCCGCATGAAATAAGACTTGCACTTGGCGGCCGAACCCGAATGGGACCTCCCGGCCAACAATGCCGAACAATCATTTCATTTTATTTCAGTAGAGGATATTTCCAATATTCTGATACTTTCCTTTTGGCTCATTAATCGGTGTAGATCTGTCCACAGAACTGCCACTTTGGCGGCTTGTGTGTCCAGTTTGAAACTATGTATTGCGGTAACTGTTATGAGTACGGCCTCGTGTTTGTTTTTGTTCTTGTTGTCTTCTTAATGACGATGATGATGATGATGATGATGATGATGATGATGATGTGACCTCGAGAAAAGAAAGTATGAAGAGCAGTACCATCGCCGGCCGAAGTGGCCGCGCGGTTCTGGCGCTGCAGTCTGGAACCGTGAGACCGCTACGGTCGCAGGTTCGAATCCTGCCTCGAGCATGGATGTGTATGATGTCCTTAGGTTAGTTAGGTTTAATTAGTTCTAAGTTCTAGGGGACTAATGACCTCAGCAGTTGAGTCCCATAGTGCTCAGAGCCATTTGAACCATTTGAGCAGTACCATCTTTGGGGCTACTTGAATAGGATAAAGCTGCCGAAATTAACCTCCTCATCCAACTACCGTATTACTCTTATCCTCCACTCGCTTCACATTGACAAACGATATGTAGGACCTCAGCGCCACGACTGATGATGAACTGTGTGCCACACCATCTGTCGTGATCGGGCAAATACTGACGATGAAAAGCTAATCCACAATCGTGGTTCAAACCATTTACTTAAAGTTAAGCGTCACTTGTAAGTAGTGCGTCAGCGGCCTCGTCTAATTAGCACGAAATGAGGTTATATACCTCTCATGAACTTTCCACTTATCTTTACGGCGCTTCATGAAAGGATCTGTGTTACGAAACTGGTCGTTCCATCCCAACGACCTCTAAATCGCACTACGTATAGCTGAAAGCAATTACGTGTGTATATGCCAAGTAAAGCAAACACAGACGTAAACTTGGGTAACCTGAAGAACCGTAAAAATCTGGTTTAACGGTCCCGTCGATACCGAGGTCGTTAGTGACGGAACACAAGCTTGAGTCTTGAAAGGAAAACTCTCGTCTGCTTTTCATAGGCACTATCCCAGAATCTGCCTTTGGGAAACCACGGAGAACCTAAATCAGGTTGGCTCGACGGGGATTTGAAGTGTCGTCCTGCCGAATGCGAGTCCATTGTCTTCAACAATTTCCTGAAAAATTTTCGAAAGCTATCGTCTCATAGAAAACAAAAATAAATTGTGCTAGTTGCTCACGCAAATATGTGTCTCAGATGTTGCTAATAAATTATGTATGTTGAGTATTGGGTGGTTGTAATTAAAGTGCAGCTAGTCACAAACGTCCAGTGTGGGCTGTAATTATCGTATGGCAGGGAAACTTTGTGGATATTCTAATATGTTAATGCGAAAGTGGAAAATACTTAGTTCCAACTTTGGCCACCAGGTGCAAAACCTGGCGCTTTCGATGTAAGAAAGACAGATAGAAATGTCCCCATATGTAATGGATCAGGAATGGGACGTGGGCAGAAAAGGTCAAACAAGAGAGAAAGGCATAGTGTTGATTTTATTATTAATTTATTATTTTTTCAATATGAACACCAGTAACGTCCATGAGATGCTGTACTGCACTAGATTTGTTCAAAAATGGTTCAAGTGGCTCTGAGCACTATGGGACTTAACATCTGAGGTCACCAGTCCCCTAGAACTTAGAACTACTTAAACCTAACTAACCTAAGGACATCACACACATCAATGCCCGAGGCAGGATTCAAACCTGCGACCGTAGCAGCAGCACGGTTCCGGACTGAAGCGCCCAGAACCGCTCGGCCACACCGGGCAGCACTAGATTTGTACCTGGTGGCCAAAATTGAAACTAATTTTTTTTCAGAGTAAATCGTTTCTGCATTAACGCTTTAGCGTATCTACCAAGTTTCACTACCATACGACAATTACAGCCCGCACTGGACCTCCGTGAGTAGGTGCAGTTTAATTATAACCACACGGTATAAGATGTGTCTTTATTATAACATTATTTGATATGATTTTTAAAGAATAATTGTGTTTAATTATTTCCTTTTGCACGACGGTTATTTGTTTATTATTGCCGAAAAAATGCATCAGCGCTAAATTCATATGTTTCATCGCTTCCTTAATACCAATGTAAATAGTGTATGTATTTGATTCAGGACAATTTTATACGTTTTGCGTTCATGTAAAACATGTAGAGTGTATGTGAAATCAGAATGTTCGTTGTAAAAGTGCTAAAGGTGACCCACCCTTTACTTTGTGACCGTCGTGGATATGTTTATAACACTGGGGCGTATTTCTATGATACTATTGCATGATGCACAGAAAATAACAAAAAGTCAAGCCTTCAGAGCTATCAAGACACGTTCACTGTAAGTACTGATGCTGAAGAGCCATTATGAAAATTCCAAATTTCGTTTATTTTCATTTCTTTTATGAATATTTTTCAGTTATATATTTTCACGACAGGGCACCACGGCAGGCAAAACAGCTATATGATTAGCAGTTCATCCTGTAATGCAGCCATATGAGGACGAACCGATATGCCATGAAAAAATGATTTTTTTAAACAGAAACGTCTATAAATTAGTGACTGGTAGCTGTTTTTGTAATATTTAAAGACGGAGCCCTCGCAATGTCAATTACCGACAAAATAGCTTTAAATAACAGCCTCATGGCTCGGTGAAGAGTCGTCACAGGAAGGTAGACGGCAATAGTAAGCGTTCATTTAGTAGCTTACTCTGTACTGTTAAGAAACTCTGTGTAGCTACATTTTACTTGTATTTAACTGTGGTGCAATTCGAAGCTAATATCCTCAGCCGCACTTAGAAAAAAAAAATTAAATTCGCAACGTCAAGGCAAAGATAAACCAAACAGAAGAAAGGCAGTACGGCTAGAGCCAGATAAGTAATTGCATGGAGAACACGTGCTGGGCTGACACCATCCCGTGGCCACTCATCTGCAGTGGAGCACGTCCCGTAGCTGCTGAATCACCGCCTAAAGGTTAACGGTTACTGGCGCCGTAAGGCACAGCGGGGCTCCAGCTACTAAGTGCTTGCCACCAATCAACGACTCATCACGAGTTGAAACACTTGAAGCTCCAGAAATGTGGCGCTGCAGCTCGCAAGACACGGCAGTTCACAGTGTTTCGTACTCTTCCGTATGCATTTAAGCCCAAGAGATGTCGTTAGTAACCGTCGTGAAACAAACTGACTGAATCTTTGCGCTTATTAGTGTTCATTATGATGTTGTCAGATACTCCACATCGTTCTTATAACGAAGTCCTTCTGGAGGTTGTTTACCATCATCTACCCAGCCCTGCTAAAATGTAAAGCTGCCATCAACCTGAGGGTGGTTTGAAACTATAGCGCTTTACTTGGCATGATCCGTCTGAGGTCTTATGCCATTACCTTCCTTTGACTTTTTGCCTGACTATCCAGTTAATTTAACGTGGACTTCGAATCTCGACATTTTTACGAACACTTCCACAAATGAAAGACGTAATAAGTAACAGATGAAAATCCTATGTCTGACAGTCGAGCGATCTACAGTCTGGAATTGAAATTCTGAACCACACCAAGGCCCGTTGTGAAGTACCAATAAAAAGCTGGGTCATGTGGATAACTGTGATGAGTGCATCTCAGTCTAATGGTATGTCTGCATTCTTATACTCAGTTACAGAAATGAAAGGCAATGAGAGAGAGTAATCCGGCGCCGAGACATACGTAGGCTACCATTTCAACACCACCAGGGAAGCTGCGCAGGTTAATGTCCCCATAATAGGGATGGCTCCGCAATAGTGGTGTTTACTTTCACTCCGTGAGTCACTCTCGGGGGTTTGTCAGTTGATCGAGGGCACAGGTGCACAGTGTGCTGATAATTCATTACACATCAACACATGTCTACCCTCTGCCGGCGGCTTTGTCAAAAAATATTTTCGTTTCCCAAAGAGTAACAAGATTTGTCCCATGGTTTTATTATTATTATGATCTTTGGAAGCTTCACGGAAGACACACGGATACCTCAAGATTGCTCGCCCCATTGTTCAATTGGACGCTGTTTAGTAATCATACACATTATGTTTGTTAAGACATTGGACTGCCATTTGTAAAGGGGCAGCATTCAATTTCCGACCTGGCCATCTCGGTTAGGTTTCCCGTGCTTTTACAAAATCATTCCTGGAAAGAAGAATTCGGTCGATTTTATGAGCCACACTTCTTCAATACAAGTTAGTGATCTACGTCTAATGATCTCACCATCAACGAAATATTATTACCAAACCTTCCTTCCTTTCATCCTTCTGTATCATTCTCTTCGTAGATCAATTATGATCTACGAGACGTCTTGTATCCCTGTTCCCAATCTTTCTGTCAAGCGAGAATGCACATTGGATACGCATTCGGGAGGACGGCAGTTCAAATCCCCGTTGGCTATCCATATTTATATTTCCCAGATTAGCCTAACCGTTTAAGGCAAATGACCAGATGGCAACTTTCAAAAGGACGTGATCAGTGCTCTTCCCTATCCTTTCCCATTTTCAGGTTGTTCTCTGTTCCTAATTACTTCTTCATTGACGGCACATTAAATCCTAAACTTCTTTCCGTTTCCCAATCTCTCTTAAATTCTCGGTGTCTATTAGACGTAGATCTGTCGCATTAGCGTCCTTATAGAGCTTATGCCTAATTGACGCTTCTTGTCCATTTTCACCAACGTTTCACTGTATTGCACGATTTTTAACACTAACCCATCTCATTAAATGATCAAAATATTTGAGTTTTTTTCTTTGATTTAGCGAGATGACGTGATTTTGAACTGATCGCTTAATGGAAGCGTTAATATCTGTGTTGTTCTTCGTAATTATTTACTTCGATGGAAATGTGATTATTTTCCGTTTTTCTTTTAATTTTGTAACATAGTAATACAACTGTGACAAACAAATGCCCTTTCTGGAGTGTTACGCACTGTGAATCTTATTGTTTTTGTGGTTTGTGTAAATCACATTACTAAAAATGTTCCTTCTCAATTTCCAGACATTTAAAATGTCAGACGCATTCTCTAGATCAAGAAGCACTCTTTAGGACGAAGGTAAAAAGAGAATATTTGCAGCAAGACAAAGTTCGTTAAAAAAGTTGTCCCTATTCCCGATTAGATGTATGCTTTCCAACTGATGTTGAGGTAGTGAAGACGGAGAAACCTACCTGTATGTATGAACGGCGAAGAATGTGACAATATTCTTTCGAAGGAAACAACAGACACAGACTTTTTTCGCGAATGCTAAACAGACGTAGTACAACTACCATTAGTCTTAGTTTCAAATTACAATGACCAAAATACAAGACATGCCGGTGAGCTAAACGCTTGGTAGGGACAGTAACCTCTTTCGGACAGTTCAATGGCTTGTCTTTCTGATCTTATTACCATTACTAGGCGTAATAATACCACTGCCACGATTCTATGCCGAAAACTAGCGAATACTCACTTTATGTCGCAGCCTTTCTGATCAACTAGAGTTAACAGAACAAGAGCAGTTAGAAAAAGACCAGCAATCAATTATTGAACGAAAATAGTGATTAGTATGTTATGATAAATCCTAGGACTTTTGTATCCTACATACAACTGATTATCGGATCACACTCACCAATTCATTTAGCTTTGATATTAAAATGGAAGTTGATAAAATGAAGGTAAAGATTCAATGTTGTCCCACAAAAATCTTCAAACTCTCCTTTTCGGCCTCTAAAAGGAAAAAGAATATGGCAGATAACAGATGTAATTAACTGCATAGCACAACCTTATTTGCCATTGGATAAGGCAAGGCCACTAGATCTGACGTGGTGGTTCGCAGACTCTACAACATATCGGAAATGCAGCATAAGTTGCCACTATTCCACAGTATGAGGGTAATCCCACATACTGGAACAGGACGCAGGCAGTTTCACGGTCAAAAGAGGCCGCAGAATGGATGAACGGAGTTGCTGACATCACTATACTGTACAATAACGGTACAAACTCTGAAATTCATATAATGACGAATTAGGAATAAGCTTGTATCCCATAAACACCGATCGTGCGAAAATCAAGACACTCAATTGACTCAATACATTCTTAAGTCGTTCAGATTCATGCCGTATCCTTGAGTATCTCAAAGTTCTCTATAGAGTAAAATAAGGTCCTTAATATTCCCAATGCATAAACTCGTATAAAGAACAGTGGGCCCATCCATATGTTGCCAAGGGTATTTCGTGGACTCTGCAGAAGATTCGCTGGTAAGCCTTTACACGTCCTCCTTGCAGTCCCGATCTCTTGCCCTGCGATCTCCATATTTTTGGAGCCTTGAAGAAAGACATTCGTGACCGTCGATTTGCTTCGGACGAAGAGGTGCAACCGCTAACGTTTTTCCGTGAAGGCATAATCGTCTTGTCTCGCAGTGGGATAAATGAATTAACAGTTACGGCGATTACTTTTGCAACAGTAAACAGTTTACTTACTTTTTTTCCATTTGTGTCTTTTTCATTCGAATGCCCCTCACAAAACAGCTGCAGAACCATGTTGTGGCGGAATAAACCACTAAATAAAGTAAAACGTGTATATGAAGGAGAATGAACCTTCACCTGCCCACTCGACTACCATTCCTCCGTCCGCAATTCTTATGATTTAGAATTGACAGGTGAGGAAGATTATGTTAAAGGAAAACTATTTTTTGTCATCATTTTGCTTAGTTGCATGGCAACAGTCACGAAAATACTCATCGAGACACTCTTTTACTGAGAGGTGAACTTGAATCAGGAGACATAACATCGAGGGAAAGTGAAGCAAATTGTAGACGTTCTCGAATGGGAGCCCCCGCATGTGATGACTGGTACGCAGTATAAATGAGATTTTTCCTGCCGCTTTGTGATACAGCGGAAGGGAGATGCTCCCCGACACGCTATAATTGGCCGGCATCTACCTAGGGGTTGCTTCCCCTAAGAACGGCTCTGACCTTCGTCGGCGGTACCAAACTCAGCAGCTACGCTTCGACCTCTTTGGAAAATAGGTCACCGCTGGGTGCCATAGCTGCTGCCATTTTGTAGCCAGTCGAATCGAAGGGAAAGTGTTAGCCCCTACGTAATGCAAGTGATAAAAGACATAATGTGTGTTCTCAAAATGTACAGTAAACAGTGCCGAGATACGTTTCGACCCCAGTGGGAAACCTTCAGTAACTACCACAGCGGTGACGTAAGACCGAGGAAATGACTTTCTTTCCGTTATCCAAATCACTGTCACGCTATTCTCCTTTTTTTATTTATTTATGTTATCGGAATCGTTGCAGGAATATCGACATTATTTTCGTGGAAACAATGTTTAAATTGGAAATACAAGTCCAATCTCGGAGAAACATAATTTTTCTTTCGTCTCTGTGTTGCTGCATTCATAATTATACAAAGAAATACACGACTCTCAACCAGTCTTACGGGAAAAAAAGTCTGTGCCATTCCATGAAATTAGCAAACCAGATGCAATTAGAAACGACAATGTTTAAAATACCAGCAACTGTTCTGACAACGTGACTTCTGTCTGCGAGCGGCTGTAAAACTAAGAGAATATTCCCCTTGTTTTAATTCTTGGCACGTTTGTTCTGTTATGTGCGTATGAAAAATGAATGAAAAAGGAATAAAGAAGGAAGATTAAGTTTAACGTCTCGTCGACATTGAGGTCATTAGAGGCGCAGCACAAGTTCGGATTGTGCCAAGGATGGGGAACGAAATCTGCCTGCCCTTTTCAACGGAACCATCCCGGCATTTGCCTGGAGCGATTTAGGGAAATTACGGAAAACCTTAATCAGTATGGTCGGTGCTCGTTTTTTAACCGTCGTCCTCCCGAATGCAAGTCCAATGCGCTAACGACTGCGCCACCTCGCTCGGTCTCCAGCTCCCTCCGTACTGCAGGGAGCGCCTCTATCGTTCGTAAATGAAATCTCCTGTGAACACGAGAACATTCTCACCGCTTAATACTGCTCACGTAGGTGTAGATTGGTCGCCCTTTACAATGCCCTAGCAATTTTATCCTGTCACGAATACAAGTTTGTTAAGGAGTTAATGAGGTAAAACAATCTACAACCGATTATCTGACGAAGTGATGCATTATTCCCGGCTCGGGAGCAGGCATGTTGGCATCTTTTGATGGATGGTCGGCCACCTGGACGAAAAAAAGGTGGGCGTGAAACAACTGCCACAGCAGCCGCGCATGTATCATACACACACACACACACACACACACACACACACACACACACACACCAACGAGAGCGTAGTGGGAGATTACCATAGTCATTTTACCAAATACAAAATTAATGAGATTAAAACATTTTCAAAAATGTTATGTTGGAGTTCGCTTGACTGAAAGTTGCGTATGTTTGACACATGTAAATAAAATTTTATAGTCTAAAATATTAGTAGGTATTTGAAGGAAACAAGTATAGAGAGTCACTATGAAGTTATGTTCTTTTTTCATAGCAATTATCATATTCGAGATTCAGAATTTTACTGACACGGAATGTAATTAAATCCCTAGTAAACTTATAACTGTAAGCTTTATCATATAGTAAGTATCGATTGCAAACGTAAGAAGTAATCATTGTGAGTGTGGTAGGTGAAAATGTTGGAGGCTGGAGAAGGTGTCAAAAGTAACAAGTAAAGTTATTGAATAAATTTCTTATTCAGAAAACAAATAGCGAAATAACATTCTGTTTATAATAACAGAGGTTCATGTTTCTTGTAGTAGCCAGATGTTGTAAAAAAAACCTCTCAGAGTTCTGTTGGAATCAGTACGTAAAAATGACAGTAGAACAAGCAAGGTAAATAATTGTCAGATTTGTAATGCAACAAAAGATAATGTCACAGCTGTTCCAAGTAATCGGGGATGTGCATCACATATTTTTATCACGGAGTCCATTTGGGAAACAAAAATGCTTGTTCTTATTTATGAGTTACCTTAGAATGTGATTCCATAGGGCATTACTGAATGTAAACAGCGAAATACGTTAAATAATTTATTTGTTTTTCTCCGAAACGTACAGTGGCACGAAGCGTAAAGGCTTTTGGATACCTTGTTTCATAAGCCCCATAACGTTGTTCTTTCGGTTTAAGTTTTCTTCAATAAAGGATTCATCAATCAGAAAATGGGTTTGAATCCCGCAATGTTTTATTGGGCTTTTGTCCTATTGGAGATAGCATGCATTTCTCTTCCGCCTACGGCTACACGATAAATCACACAAATTTAAAGGTTGTCGTTTCAGCTTAATACTTAGGGATTGCCATTACCAACAACTTAAACTGAAACCATCACACAGAGAGAATATGGGAAGACCAATTATTGGCAATACACTTAGCTTATGCAACAAGTCTACTTATGAGACTGCCTGCACTACGCTCATCCTTCGTCTTCTGGATATCGTTGCGCGGTATGAGATCGTTACTAGACAGGACTGACGGAGAAAATTCAAAGAAGGGCAGCTCATTTTGTATTATTCCGGAATAAGAAAGAGAGAAAAAGAGACACAGTTGTGGTATCGAGTTGGGGTGTCAATAATTTTAAAACGAATCTGTCCTTCGTTGCGGCGAAATCGTGCCACGAAATATCAATCACCAACTTTCTCCGCCGGATCTGAACATTTCATATTGACTCCCACCTACGTAGGGATAAATGACCATCTTAATAAAATGAGAGAAAGCAGAGCTCTCACCGAAAAAATTAGATGTTTATTTTTCTCGAGAGCTATTTGAAAGTCGAGCGGTCCAGAAATAGTCTGAAAGTGGTTCCATGAACCTTATTCCACTTAAGTGTGAAAATGCTGCGTAGTCATGCAGAAGCAGATAAACTGACTTACGCAGTCAGCTTCAGGGGGACTAACGTCAGAATGTCCTCTAGGCCGTTAACAGATGATGTTGCTGGCTCTGAGCTGCAACGCTAGAAAGTTGTAGTGAAGTGCCGGAAAACCTGCAGAGGATCGAAATTTGGCCCAGGGGTTTGCTCCTCTACAAAAACAAGTGCAACGTGCTGTGCATGAACAGGTCGTAAAAAAACATTACTGATGGAACTGTTGTCTTATTTACACCAGTTAACATGATAAAATATAAAAATTTTATTGCGTGACCCCTCCCACTGGAGGTTCGAGTCCTCCCTCGGACATGGGTGTATATGTTGTTCTTAGCATAAGTTAGTTAGAGTAGTGTGTAAGTGTAGGGACCGATGATCTCAACAGTTTGATCCCTTAGGAATTCACAGACATTTGAACATTTTTTTAAAAATTTTACTGACAATAACAATTTTTTGGAGAACTTCCATCCGTTCTCGTTGTGTGTCTATGTAGAAGTTTGAGTTTTAATTAAGACCTATTCATCATCATTGGTTCAAATGGTTCAAATGGCTCTGAGCACTATGGGACTTAACTTCTAAGGTCATCAGTCCCCTAGAACTTAGAACTACTTAAACCTAACTAACCTAAGGACATCACACACATCCATGCCCGAGGCAGGATTCGAACCTGCGACCGTAGCGGCAGCGCGGTTCCAGACTGAAGCGCCTTTAACCGCTTGGCCACCACGGCCGGCTCATCATCATTGTCCGAGTTGCAATTTATGTGCACAATTATCGTGAATCCACCTTACATATCTAAGGCCCTGGAACTATTTTAGATTTCTTTTTGATAGGTTGCATCGTTTCAAGCAGTAAATACAAAGGTATCTGTCATCTTCTTCATCAGACTGCTGCAGGTTATAAGAGAAAGGAAGAAGAACTGGAAGGGGCAGTCATTGAGTTCTTGCTAACAGACGCTTTGAACGAACTAGTTCGTAAGAGGAGATTGAGAGGGAGGAGTAGGTACGAGATGACAAACGACATAAAAGGAAACGGATATTACGCGGACCTGAAGAGGATGGCAGAAGACAGGAGAGCATGGAGAGTTACCGTGTGGAAGCTTGCCTTGGGCAGACACTAATAATAACATCAGAAGTAGGCCTATCCACATATTTCCTAGTCCTTGTTTTTAGAAATTTCTTGCCCTTATCAGTCCTTGCTCTCACAGAACTAATTCTTTCTGTTCGGGGTTCATTAGGTTCAAATAGCTTTTTTAGCAACTTCTCTTTTATTCTCCTATGCCTTCACTTTGTTTGATTGCGTTTCCAAATGCTGTTGTCTTAAAGTTTCCTTGAATAGGGTATCAGTCAGGATAGCAATGCAAAATAGTGCGTAAACGTGCCGCAATAGAACTGCATAAATGTTTCCCATCATCATGTTTTAATTAGTTTCAAAATCGCAGCAGTAACTTTCAGGCTCGCAGATTACACAAATGTACCTCGTAAAGTAGAAAAACCTCCTCTAAAGGAACATATAATTATCTGTGCTGAATCCTAAAATGTATGCTGCCTAGGTGCTTCGATATTTCAGTAACAAAATTTACTCACCTCGCACGAAAAAAGGTTGTTCCACAAATACGGTCACACAGCTGGTGCCGTGAGGTTAGTGAGAGCCCTCTCTAGACGGAAGTACTAATTATCCACTGTCGGTAGCGCTCTAGCAAGAATGTTTCCCTAAAAAAGTGCTCTGCCTTTAGAAATGTTACAGTTGTGACTAAATGCCTTACAAACTTCTAGGGCTTGTAGAGGTGACTGAGGAGACAAAATTTTGAATTGGAACCCTTGTCCCAACAGTGTAGTCATGGTACAGGGTGCTGATGTCATTTGACGTCTGTCTTATCTCCCTGACCTTGTTTGAGCTTCATTCGCATGTCTGTGCGTGTGACTGAGTACACATTTGCAGAATACATCGACATGATCCTTCTGCAGGGCGAAGCGCACTGTAATGGAAGAGCTCTTCGTCGCCTTTATCGGGATCGTTTTCCACAACGTCCGACTCCACCGCATATCCTTTTCTCCACAATTACGCAATGGCCTCGGAAAAGGGGTATCTTCGCTGTCAGCAGACGGGACTGGTGATGCTAAAATTGGAAGCCTGTTTGTGAAATCTACGCTCTTGTCAATAGTTGTAGTACTTCAGGGACAGAACTGAATGTGGTGCACTTTTCTGTGGCAGGCCATTTGCGAAGGAACTGTTACTGCAGAAGAAGCCTCCCCAGCGTGGCCTCTTTCTCGCCTTCCAGAAGGCTACGCCCGCCTCTGCTTCCGACGCCCACAGACCGCACGGCCACGCCCCGCCCTAACTCATTCTCTCTCAGTTCGCTGACCTAGACATACAGGCCTCACTTTGTCCGACGCAACAAAAAGATGACCTCTGGTTGTTTCACTAACTTGCTGTTCCATCGTGTCACGACCTGCAACTAAAATTATAAGGGCTTAAATGTAGAGAGTCACAAAAAATTCGATAACGCACATGAGCGTAGCGTTGAACGAACTACACTGAAGTAGATTCGTCTGTTGCAGCCAGTCGAACGCGGTGGGAGTGAAGGCTCATGCCATAATGGAATGGAGCAAACCCTGATTGAGTTCTGCTATACACAGTGGTAAACGACTTCGGATACTTATTTATTAATGTCTTTATTTTACCTGGCAAGATTAGGCCGTTCAGCTCCTCTCTATCAAATTGATATCACAGGAACCCAACATTAGCGAACGGTGTTAACGCCACCACACACACACACACACACACACACACACACACACATACGCACAAGTTGAAGTGATGGACAGACCGCAAGGCCGATTAAAAACTTGTAGATTTGATAATACCGTACGGCCGAGGTTAATCATTTTTGAAAACCATTGTTCCAAAGGAAGAGATCTTACTGTTTCAACTCGATTCAGAGTTCCAGTGACAATCAACAGAATGGTGTTCGTCGGCTTTCTCAGTCACGCCGCCGATCGCCTCCCCCCGTCCCCGTCGATCAAAGCAATACTAATGTTTTTTCGATATCAAATGTGTGTGTGTGAAATCTTATGGGACTTAACTGCTAAGGTCATCAGTCCCTACGCTTACACACTACTTAACCTAAATCAACCTAAGGACAAACACACACACCCATGCCCTAGGGAGGACTCGAACCTCCGCCGGGACCAGCCACACAGTGCCTGACTGCAGCGCCTCTGACCGCACGGCTAATCCCGCGCGGCTTTTTCGATATCAACGTCATCCGTCGTATCACCAAACCTGACGATCGAGCTGCTTACATTGAATGCTATTCCGCAGATTTGAAACGATTGTTACTACGCATCCACCGTTTTGTCGCACTTTGCACGATAATACGTCACTAAACGCTGTAATCCGCTTGCCAGTCTTCTTAGCGTAGCGTCGTGTATCAAATATATTGCATCCATCGTACAAACAGACCCTAGTGCCTGAAAAATTTTTTCTGTTTTTCCCACTCCTGTGTGTCCTGGAAAGCACATATTTTGCGGGAATACCAGATATCAAATGGTTCACATGGCTCTGAGCACTAAGGGACTTAACATTGGAGGTCATCAGTCCCCTAGAACTTAGAACTACTGAAACCTAACTAACCTAAGGACATCACACACATCCATACCCGAGGGAGGATTCGAACCTGCGACCGTAGCAGTCGCGCGGTTCCGGACTGAAGCGCCTAGAACCGCTCGTCCACCGCGGCCGGCTACCAGATATCCAGAGACGTGTATTATACTAAGTAAAAGGTTCGACTGATTTCAAACGAAATCTTGTTTCGAACACAGTTTCCGGGAGCCGTATGAAAATTAACAATAGTTATTGTGACAACTGGAAATTTGTTTTAAATAAAGGTATTTTGTTTGGATCTTCTTCCTTCTTTATTTTATAGTACTATTCGCTGCAGTTTATAGTTGCAATTTGTGTATTTATGAACGCTAGTAAATTAGTTTCAGCAGTTAGTAAGTAATCAGAATCCGGAAGGTGGGAAAGGTACTGAGTAGAACGAAAATTTACAACAGTCAAAAAAATTGTCAGACTCTGATGTAAATTATGAATCGGTTACAATATGAGATAAAGCCTTATTGAAATACGTCATAACAAAACAACTCGTTACGACCGAGAACATTCTTTCGCGGGACCAACGAATCGTGAAAATAGATATTTTAGAGAAATAAGAATATGCACAGAAATTCGACGGCCAGTAGCCTGCTTTGTGGAAGCCAGAATTGTGAAAACAATTGGTTTGCTTATAAATAACTTTTATGCTATCAGTCAAGATTTTTTTAATTTACATCTTTTCACGATCCTTTTCGGGAAACGATTCTCACTTCGAAGTACGTTTTTTTCTGTGCACTATGACACGTTTTCGTCATTTTTTTATGTATGAGGTTCTACTTTGTAATGTTGACTTTACTGCAACACAAAAAACGTGCATTTGTAACTGACTAATAACAACTAAAAATTACAAATTTTTTATATATTGCCGTGAAGTCAACACAACAATGCTGAACCCCACACATCAAAAACATTATTAATATGCCGAAGAGATTGATAAACACTGAGGAAGAGCTGCGAGTTACGGTCCGGAGTTGTATAATTGGTGTAAGAGCGTTACAAATAAGTTCAAAAAACTAGAGTGACAGATGTTACGAGAGAGACGTTGTACATCACAGGGGTTTACTGTTGAAATGTTGACAGCATGCGCTGGAAGAGGAGTCAGGCAACATATCACTTCTTCCCGTTAATGACCGCAACGAGAACATCAGAGAAATTAGAGCAATTTATCGACAGTCGTTCTTCCCGCTTACCATTCGTGAATGGAACAGAGAAGGGGAAAAAGGTAGTGGTACCACCTATACCCATCGCCACACACTGTGAGGTACTAGTGCAGTGTAGACGTAGGTATCCATACAAGACGTAACGGATGTAAGTTCAAATGGTTCAAATGGCTCTGAGCACTATGGGACTTAACATCTGAGGTCATCAGTCCCCTAGAACTTAGAACTACTTAAACCTAACTAACCTAAGGACATCACGCACATCCACGCCCGAGGTAGGATTCGAACCTGCGACCGTAGCGGTCGCGCGGTTCCTGACTGTAGTGCCTAGAGCCGCTCGGCCACCCCGGCAGGCAAGGATGTAAGTGCACATATTTCTATTTGTGACTGAGGATGGCTACTGAACAACATTGTATCAGTATTTATTCCATTTGCAGACTAACAATTATAGCTATTACAAGTCGTTTGTTTTTAGGTTGGTTACTACCTCCAAGAACATGTTGCAAGAACAAGCCATTAACTAAGACACAAAGGAATTACAGACATTGGCTGCGAGCGGATATTGATTGAAATCAATGGAGAAGGTTGAAAACTGTGCCGGATCGGGTTCGAATCCGGGTTTTGACCACTTTTTTTATCGACCACTAAGCCATTCGGACACAGTGGGCATCGCAACTGCACGGACGAACCTAGGACGCCTCCCGTCAGAATTCTCAACTTATCCACACACTACGAATGTAGTGCTACTTGCCCATTACACTTATCACTCGCTGTATTTTTCTTGGTGTGCATCTGCACTGAGAGATCGTTAGCTGTCTCGTTCGGACATGTCCGAAAGAACAGACACCATTGTGGTCCAGCAGCCATTGTGAATTAAGACGCAAAGGAATTACAGACATTGTCAGCAAGCGGGCATTGATTAAAATGGATGGGGAAAGTTGAAAATTTATTCTGGATCGGTATTCGAAGACGGCTTAGTGGTCAGAGCCTCTGCGAAGTAAGGAGGAGACCTGTGCTCGAATACCGGTCTGGCACATATTTTCAAATTTTCCCATTGATTTAAATCAATGCTCGCCTGGAGCCAATGTCTGTAATTCCTTTGTGCCTTAATTTATAATGACTGCTGGACCACAACGGTGCAGGCCTTTGATGCTTATTTTCGCCAGAGCAGCAGGTCAGGTGTTAAGTCTGGACACGTGGACTCAAAATAGTTACTCTACACTGACAGGCGTAGTCCACTTGGCAGTGCATTCTGTCCGTGCAGAAAACGTTAGGTCGTAAAATTCGTGAGGTGTTTGTGGGAAGATTGTTCGGCGCAAAAGAAACAAGATACTCAATGATGTGTGTACATATTAAGGTACCACATTTAAAAAAAAAAAAAAAATCTGTACTTGCACCCGTTTCAACCTGAATTTCAACCGAAATCCTCCTCAGGAACACTGTTAAGTGGGTTATAAAGCGGGAACCAGACACTGCTCGACAGAAGTGAAGCCTTCCGGCTCCGGTACCAGCCGCAGCGGTGATGTCCCACTGGGTGGACGCAGAAGCAGGACGGCGGCCCGGGTGAGCGGTCGTTGCTCGTTTAGCTCACTGGGGAGGCTGACGTCAGCGCGAGGAAGCGCGCCCCTACGCCGGCCGGCGTGGCTGCGGCTTTACGAGGGCGCCAAGTGGGAGTCAAGGGCGGCCTGGCCGGCAGATTTGTCGCGCTGCGCATTAATTGCGCCGTCCGCGCTGCTTAAGGGGTCACCCGTGTGGCGCGCCGGCCGGGCCGCGGGGGCACGCCTAAACCAACGGGCCTGCAACTGTTTGTGGCGTCTCTATTCTCTTCTCTTAATAAAAAGCATTTCTTCAGCAACCGTCGCCACGTCTGGTATCTGTTCACCGCAGCATTCGCGGCACCATGTAACGACGAGCTGACAAGGAGACCAGATGGCAATCTGATTATTATAACTTTCTAAATTTATGGTGCGTGAAGTTCAGATCACAAATGAAAACTACTCAAAAAAATTCTCTATAAAATAGGTTTTGAAGTTTTCCGAGCGTCTTTAACAACCTAAGGTAAGTTCATTTTTCGACAGGCAATGTGACCCTTTGGTGTAATGGTTGTCTGTCACTTGGGACATTCGGGTGCGATTCCTGCACGATGCAAATTTTTAAGTAAGTGCGCATGTTCTGCGAGCATTTCCATGAAGTATAAAACACATGCAGATGCGAAAAAATCGAAGTGCTTTTGACTACCATTACGAGACCTTTCTTTCTTTCTTTCTCGGGGCCTTTGTCCCGCTCCAACACGGGGTCGGCTTTGGTATTACGTATTTCGCAGTGTTAATGGCAGAGGGTGGCTGGATGCCCTTCCTGACGCCACCCCGAACCCCCCGGGACGGAAGCAGTGTACCCCAGCTGTCTGCATCTAGTGTAAGTCATGAAATAGTGCGAACGTTTTCAAATGTCTGTGAGTCGTGTAACTGAGGCGGAACTTGGGGACCAGCCCGGTATTCACCTAGCGGGATGTGGAAAACCGCCTAAAAACCACATCCAGGCTGACCGGCACACCGGCCCTCGTCGTTAATCCGCCCGGCGGATTCGATCTGAGGCCGGTGCGCCTACCCGAGTTCAGGAAGCAGCGCATTAGCGCTCTCGGCTACCCTGGCGGGTGCCTTGACTACCGTTAGAGGCCATCAGGCTATATTATTTAGTAAAAGGTGAATCTGGAGAGGAGGACCTGTTGTCTGGCCACCAAGATCACCAGATTTCGCACCAGTAGGATACTTTCTGTAGGGTCAGGCTGTATTCTAAACTTATGGACAGAATGAAAAATACTCACATTCCAGAGGCTTTCGAAACTGTCGGCCACATGTCAGAAATCTCTCCTCAACTCTGATAGTAGATGGTCACCAAATATCAAAAATGGTCCAAATGGCTCTGAGCACTATGGGACTTAACATCTGTGGTCATCAGTCCCCTAGAACTTAGAACTACTTAAACCTAACTAACCTAAGGACGTCACACACATCCATGCCCGAGGCAGGATTCGAACCTGCGACCGGAGCGGCACCAAATATCCTTTCTGTTAGAATGCGTTTATAACATTTCATTTTCATATCCTCCCGCCCCCCCCCCCCCCCCCCCTTCCTCGTATTCCTTGCCGCACATCCTAGCGTCTTTTTTAATTTAATTTTGATGCACCAGCGAAAATAAATCAAAATGTTATTACAACATAATACGAAGTAGAGATTAACTACATGGCAATACAAATAAATTGTCGAACAGTACTGTAGAAAATGACCTTTAATAGAAAGTTTTAAGGTCGAATGGTGGGCGGGGAATTTCATTGATGCAGGTTGCTAATATTCATTAACTGAAAGCGCAAGAGTTATAAATTCATGCTTACAAATACTTTTGCATATTTCCAGTCAGCACACTGACTGATTTAAACCATTTGGCCACCCCTGTATAAAGCGGGATTGAGCACTACATGTCACGAGAGGCGTAGGCGTAAGCGTCAGTATATAACGAACTGGGGAGTATTGCGTTGTCAGCAGAAAAGTTGTGACAGCAGAATGTCTCGGTCAGCAGACCTCGTTGACTTCGAAGATGGGCTAGTCATTGGATCAGCAATATTTCAACCCTTCTAAATCTTCCAAAGTCGACTGTTCGAGACATGACTGTGAAGTGGAAACGCTAAGGAATAGCCACTGCTAAACAAGACCAGGCACACCTCATGTACTGTACATGGGACCGTCGAGCATTGGGGAGGGTGGTGATAAATATCGCGTGACGTCAGTGGAAGGAATCAGCCATGAGTACCAAAGGGCTACCAGCAGTTCAGCTTGTACATTGACTGTGTTGAGGGAATTAAAAAGAATGGGGTACAATGGTTGCGCAGCTCCTCAAAAGTCACACATATCTGTACTCAGTGCTAAGTGACACCTTGAAACAAGTAATTTGGAGTGATGCATCACGCTGTACCCTGTGGCAATCCGATCCAAGGAGTCAAGTTTGGCAAATGCCTGAAGAATGCTACCTGCCATCATGTGTAGCGCCAGCAATGAAGTACGGAGGAGGTGATGTCACAGTACAGGGGTACTTTCCGCGGTTAGTATTGTCCTCTTATCGCACAGAAGAAAACGCTAAATGCGGAAGGGTATGAACAAAATTTACGGCATTTTGTACTGCACACAGTAGAGTAGTAGTTCTGAAACGACGACTGTTTATGTCAGCATGACAGTGCACCCTGTCATAAAGCAGCATCTGTGAGGTAATGGTATGTACATTCCTGCAATTGACTTGCCTGCCCAAGGTCCCGACCTGATTCCAGTGGAACATCTTTGGGATAAGTTAGTATGTAGACTTCTCTCCACACCTATTGAAGAAGAATGGGCTCCCATACCTCCACAGATGCTCAGACGCCTCATTGAAAGGGTTCCCAGCAGACTTCAAGCCGTTGTGAGGACGAAGGGTGGACACACCCAGTATTAATGTCCATTAACGGGTGTCCGGATACTTCTGATCAGAGAGCGTGTATTGCATAAAAACGTGTAGTAAGAATAAGGTTTAGTACTCTTGTGCAGTCATGAGCTAATGTTTGTTTAGCAGTGCATGTAATCTCTCATTAATTTTGTTGTAATTAATACATTACACTTCGGAAGCAATAATGATGTTCATAATTAAGAAAATAGAAAAAAGTTGATCAGATTTTCTACTGTTGCACACTATCTGAAGTATGCAATGTGGAATTGACAACTAGATTTTACGAGAGCCGCATCCACCAGTTCGATCGCGTAAATATTGTTACAAAAGCTTCAAAGATAACAAATGTATGTCCGAAACCAGACTGACTGACAGCTGTGTCAACGTACTCATATTCCGTCACTTTTCAACAGTACGAAGAGACCTGTAGCTAATACAGTTGTTGCTGCAATTAATGTTGGCGTTTCGAATCCAGATTCACTGCCACAGCTTCTGTTAGCCGAGCCCAATTTGTTCCCTTCCTCTTGTCAGGAAAAATTCTTCGCATTACCTTTACTCACATTCGGCTCCTCAGCATGTCAGATGTGACGGTCGTTCAGATGCGGAGGTGGAATAGTCAGATATAGTCATGTGTATAAGGCCAACAAGCAGCCATATTTTCATACAGGATGGTTTTGATAAATGCTGAATGGGACAGACTAAGGGAAACTATCCCTGACAGCAAAAAAAAAAAAAAAAAAAAAAAAGTCTATGACACAGGCTGGGCATTTATTAGCATTTCTGTACAGTACAACGCAGTGTACGATATGCCGTGATGAGAAAACCATTATTGTGGTGGGAAAAATGTTTGTAGTATCCATTAAAAAGAAACAGCCAATTAGAGCACAGTACTTTTAAGTAAAACTAACTGCTTCTTCATCTGAATTTGAGCGATGTTAAAACAAATTCCGATACTACAAACTGTTCGACGTGGCTCCCAAGGCCCTCTAAGCACGCGGGAATATTACGCAAAAGCGACTGACACACATGTTCAGATGTGCTATCCTGCAATCGAATGGCATCACAGGCAGCATTAATGCGTTGTTCTATGTCTGCACGTCCGGAATGAGCTACGCAGCCACGACTTCTTTCAAGTGCCCACACAGGCAGAAATCTAAATTTAAAGGGTTGAGGTACGGCGACCCGGAGAGCCATGCGACTGGACTATCTACTCTATCCATCGGCTGCTGTAAGTGTTGTAGAAATGCCTCCGCACGGAAATGCGTAAGTTAGTTGGAGCACCAGCATGTAGTAGCCACATTACCCTTAGTATCACCGAAGGCAAGTCTCCCAACAGGGGACCAGAGTGAGTCGACAACAGCATTGAAGCGCATGCCACCAAGTACCGATGTGTGAGCGCGCCGCCGTCGTGGACAGTACTGCCCCCTTGAGCGTAGAGCAAAAACACTATTACAGACAGAACATTTCTTTGCTGGTGTGTTCTCTCAATAACTGAAACCTACACCGTCAAAGATTTTTTATCTCCACGTTCAGGTGGGGTAAATACCTCGTAACGTATTTCCAGCCTTATGTCCATACGACCTTTCTTTCCTCATTATCTCATCAGGAAGTGTTTGATGCAGTTTGTCCCCATTTAACAAAATCACCCTGTTTGAGTGGTGTTAAACGTCAATGAAAACCGAAAGTAACGAGAAAAATAGCTCTAAATTTTAGGGAAACGGATAACGAACAGCACGTACAAGAACCATTAGGAAATAATGTGAATGGGAGACCAAGAGAGAGGTAGTTGGATTGAAAAGTGTGTAAGGTTGGGATGTAAAGTTTCACCCCTATCGTTCAGCCTGCACATCGATGAAACAGCGATGAAAATAAAAGAAAGGTTCAAGAGTGGGATTAAAAAATCAGGATGAGGGATATCAATGATAAGATACGCTGATGACATTGCTATCTCCTGTGGAAGTGAGGAAGAACTACAAGATCTGTTGAATAGAGTAGTATAGTATAGTATAGTAGAGAGCAAATAAAAAAAAGACGAATGTGATGAGGAGTAGCAGAATTGAGATTAGCGATAAAATTAACATCAAAACCAGGAACCGCGTAATAGACGCCCTAGTAATCCCGCTCTTACAGGGTTCCACAGGGAACAGCCTTGATACTGCCAAAACAGCAGACCTGCTTCGTTCTCGCTATTATTGGCGGGTGGACTGTCCTTGACTCCCACAGTGTTTAATCTGCAAATAATTTTTGTCCTCCCAGTCACCTTGTACGGAGGCGTTCCGTGGCAAGAATCCAAAGGAAGGTTTCTCAATTCCACAAGATGCCTTACCGAGAATTCTTTCATTCTGTGTGCACTTCGGCGTTACGCTTTCCTATGGTGAAATTGTAGGACTCATATGTAGCTCATTATTGGATATTTGGTAATTTCAGTTACTAGTGGTCAAATGATAGTCCAAGAAATGAATAATGAACTGAGTGCCAGTTGCCTTAAACAATTTCTGTTCTTCACGTTCTTCGTCTATGAAATCGTAAAAAATGAGTTAATTTTGGAAAACAATTAGGTGAAATTTGCCCTGATTACCTAGTACTACGTGTAGAAAAACAAATAATTCCGTTATAATATAGCATGAGGCCATAAATGGACATATTACTTCATGATACCTGAAAAGAATATTGAACCTTACGCTCTAAAGCTATGTTTTCAAATAGAATACTTACATTAGAAGGTAGAAAAATATTGGAAATAAGCATTGCATCTGATTATTTTCAGTTTTCAAAATATAAAGACTTACAACGATCTCTAGTTATGCCAATAACAAACACTTTGCTCATATTAGTTTTCTACTGACCAAGTTTAAGCGTGATACCTGTTCTTTCGAATTGTCGAATAACTGATACATTGAACGTTATCTTGAAATATATTTGAATTAAGTCTATCTGTCATATATGTGCATAAACTGCAAATCAGAGAGCGGCGGTCCTACAGGCGTATTTTTTTATTTTTTTTTTGTAAACATTAAAGATCAGAACTGCGAAATCTGATTCAAAGACAAAACTGGGCGATTCTCCCAGGGTCTCCGGAGTAATAACTTTCTTTCCCTATCACTTTTGGCACCATCTAACTCCATCACAAGTAGTGTTGATATATTAGCTGTCTACATTATCACTGCACTTGCAAAATCTGTACGAAAGTAGACCTGATACTCCCAGGATGACTATTAGTGTGGTGGTGTCTTATGGGAACTGCTAACTATGGGATCGGGTCACATATTCATCAATCTTTCAGAATAGGCTTCAGAGCGGGTTTAATATTGGTGGAGGCAATGTATCTTCACTTATTTCACATTTCAAAGTTTCACTTTCGAGGTAGACATAGAGGAATAAATTCGAAGTGAAATGCAAATAGTGATAGCTAATTACGCGTGACCTGGAGGAAGCATTAGTAAAGCACGCGCTTACAATGTGCGACATAGGTCCAGTAAGGACCAAAATTAAAAAAAAGAAGTAAAATGTCTCTCTGATTTTGTGTTTGGATAATCATGGATATATTGTCTTTCGAGACATGCTATATTACCATTGACGAAATGGTGCTACGATGCCAAAAGGCATCTAAATAAAAAACTCAGCCACATTCATCATTTACTTTATGTTCCGTGTTGCCCCGAAAACGTTTCTTAGTTCGTTGGCTGGCTGGCTTCGGGGAGGGGATAAAACAGTGATGTCATCGATCCCATCGGATGAGGGAAGGATGGGGAAGGAAGTCGACCGTGCTCTTTCAAAAGAACCATCCCAGCATCTGCCTGAAGCCATTTAGGGAAATCACGGAAAACCTAAATCAGGATGGCCGGACGCGGGTTAGAACCGTCGTCCTCCCGAATACGAGTCCAGTATGCCTTCTCTTACATGGAGAACTCCCCATCGAACCCCTCTCAGGTTTAGTCGTAACAAGGCCCAATGGATAGCCCCTAAAAAACTGCAAGCATGAAAACAGGAAGAAGCTGTACTGAACTATGAAAAAAGACGCAAAATAGAAACAGCGAACGGTTCAAGCTCAAGATGTGCAGCATTGAACATACATCTGTAGGTAGGACATCTTGGTTATGTGGTTACAGTGTTGGACTGTGTAGAGGAGAATCCGTGTTCAAATCTCTCTCGTTGCCCCATTTTTTTTTCTCAATATTATAAACTGTTCGTCTGGTTATTGACGTGTCTGTTTATTGTATTTAGATTTGTGTCTGTGTCGCAGTGTAACGTCCGTTAGCAACAGCGAGTGCAAGAAAGGGGGTTCCAGACATACGTACCTCCTATTTGTTCTACAAAAGTGCCACACGTTTGACTCTTGCGTTCCGTTTTGGAAGTTTTGGCTTTTGAATTACTTTTTTCTAACATAGTCAACACCCGCTTACTTGTTGTTTTCATTTCTGTGAGAGGCCTATGCGGCATCTCCCCTGCTCTCATTATTCATCATATTTACCTGCGATAGTATAGAATGACAATTCTATACTAATGTATAGAATGTCAATTGCCAAGACTACAGAAGGAGAACAGACACGTCAATGACCGGACGGACAGTTCATAATTTTGTGAAGAAAAAAGGGAGGACGAGGTAGGTTTGAACACGGACCTCCCTCTTGGCAGCCTACCACCGTGACCATACAACCATGACGCCATGATTTTTGGAACTTGCTCAATGTTGTATGTCTTGAGCTTGGACCGTTCACTTTTTCTATTTTGCTTCTTTTTTTCACAGTTCAGTACACATTCTTCCTGCTTTCACCATTGAACTGTGTTCAGTTTATGACGGGCTATCCATTGGGCCATGTTACAACTAAATCTGAGAGGGGTGCGATGGGGAGTTTTCATTGTTAGTATCACGAATGATAACTTTGAAATTATTTGACAGCACCTAAAAGCAGTGCAACGTAATTAATGGTTTAGAAGTAGAAAATCCGTCGCTTTTATCAAAATCGCAAGGAATGAGAATAGTGTTTACAAAATAATCGCGACAGTCAAAATCCGTGCTGAAATAGCCAAAAATCGAGAGGCAAGCGATGGCTGACTCAAGTCAGTCTAAATAACCCATCGTCCCAACCATAAGGAGTTGGTAATATCACGACCGTATGCATCAATGTAAGATTCTCGCGTTGTGAGATCAGCCTAACTCTTTAGTCATTGCGCAAAAGCCGCATCTGTTTGCGACTGAAGAGTGAAACGGGAGAGCTACCAACGCGCATGGCGATTCTCTGTCACCACTAGCCGTGTTTACTCTGAGAACGATGCGCAATTTTACTGCGGAGACAGAAAAAGTGATGGCTTCATTCTAACCATGATGACTGCGATGAGAAGGGACGTAATTATGTCTAGTCGCTGACACGTGTTGGTCATACTGCATCATTGGCGGATTCCATTGCTACTTTGGTCAAGAGGTATCAGATTTTCTAAGTTCTTATTACTTGCACATTGGTGATAATGTTAATCATACGTCCCTTGGATCTTAGTGTGACCTAGAGAGTGGTTTCATTTGGGAAAGAGCACTAAGATAGGTGAAATCCCAGTAAATATGCTAGTGGCCTTTTACAGGGATATTTCACTTCTAAATCGCACAGTTTACAAACAAATATCATCGGAAACTAAATTCGTATTTAGACAAATACGGTGCTGTTTCGCTGACGGCACCCATTCAAATGGCACCTGAGCATAGGAAGTGCTTGTATGGCAAATACACGATCTATATTAACTAGGCGATGGATACTTAGCGTGCTGGATATAATTCGCAAGGAGGCATCATACTTAATAAAATATACAAACGTAAATGAATTAAGTTATAGTGATTAATAGTTATTTGTGCATCGGATCAAGCAATGTGCTCTTTCTTAGGAAGGTCGTTTCATTCACTGATTATTTACGGACCTCCCACCAGAATCTGTCTCGCCGCAGCGGCTAATGAGGCGCTCGTTACACATTCTTTTGGCACTGATGCTAGTGCTAATAAAACATGACATCGCTGAAACTAACTGTAAACCGTTACGAGCTTCTTAACGTTCTCGAGGTCTCTCTATTTTGAAAGATAGACAAAGGGAAATGATCACAGCAATATCCACATATTCGAGCGAAACGCACGGTCAGTTTTATGAACTGCTTACACTATTAAAACCAGATAAATAAGGGTTGCCTGTCTCCCATGAGACAGGGTTAAACTTTATAAGACGACAAAATCAACAATTAATGCTCTAAATATTTATCAGTGGAATTAAAATTCTGGCTGAAAGGATATCAGTGATAAGTTTCGCTGATGACGCTGCAGTAATCAGTGAAAACGAATACGAATTATAGGAGCTGTTAAAGGGAATGAACAGTCTAATGAGTTCAGACTATGGATTGAGAGTAAACTGGAAAAAGACGAAAATAATTATAAGTAGCAGAAACGAAAACACTGAGAAATTTAATTTTGATGATCACAAAGTAGTCGATGTTAAGAAATTCTACTACCTCGGAAGCAAAATAATCCATGACGGACGAAGCAGACTAGCAAAGAGGGTAGTACTGACCAAGAGAAGTCTACTGGTATCAAACACAGGCTTTAATTTTAAGTAACGAATTTCTGAGAATGTACTATTGGAGCACAGTATTTTATGGTAGTAAGTCATGGACAGTTGGAAAAACGGAACAGACGAGGATCTAAGCGTTTGAGTTGTAGTGTTCCACAAGAGCGCTGAAAATTAGGTGGTCTTGCAAGATAAGGAGTGAGGAGATTGTCCCCAAAATAAACGAAGAAGTGAAAGTATGAGGAACACTCGCAGGAAGAAGGAACAGGATGATAGGACATATGTTAAGGCATCCGGATGGTACAAGAGAGAACGGTAGGCGAAGATAGAGGTTGGGATGTTGTTGTTGTGATCCTCATTCCGAAGATTACTTTGATGCAGCTCTCGATGAAAGCCTCTACATCTCTGAATAATTACTGCAGATTATATCCTCCTGAATCTGTTTACTCTATTCATCTCTTGGTCTCTGTCTAAGATTTTAAACTCCCTCCACCCCCTCCTTTCCACTTTCATTCAGTACTAAATTGGTGATCTCTTGACGTCGCGGAATGTGACCCTTGTCCTAGTCAGGTTGTGCCACAAATTTCTTGTCTTCCCAATTCTATTCAGTTCCTCCTCATTAGCTACGTGATCTACCCATCCAATCTTCAGCATTATTCTTTAGCACTACATATCAAAAGCTTCTATTGTCTACCGACTAAACCGTTCATCGTCCATGTTTTACGCAATACGAACACTTTCAGAAAAGACTTCCTAACGATTAAATCTATGTTAACATATTTCTCTTCATCAGAAACCACTTTCTTCCATTGTCAATCTACATTTTATATCTTCTCTACGTCGGCCATTATCAGTTATTTGGCTACTACTTTGTCTCGTTTCCTAATCTAATTCTCTAAGCATCACTTGATTTAATTGGACTACATTCCATTGCCCTTGTTTTGCTTTTGTCGATGTTCATCTTATATCGTCTTTTAAATACAATGTCCATTCCGTTCAGTTGCTCTTCGAAGTCCGCTGTCTCTGAAAGAATTACAATGTCATGAGAAAACCATAAAGTTTTTATTTTTTCTCCCTGAACTTTATTTCCTACTCCAAATTTTTGTTCTTTTTCCTTTACTGCTTGAGTATTGTCCAGATTGAATAATATAGGGGATAGGCTATATGCCTGCCTCACTCCCTTCTCAACCACTGCTTCCCTTTCATGCCCCTCGACTCCAGTAACTGTACAGATTGGGATAAATCCAAAAAATGATTGAGGACGTTGGGCCCAAGAGCAGCTCTCAGATGAAGAAGTTGTCACAAGAGAGGAATTTGTGGCGGCCTGGATCAAACCAGTCAGAGGACTGATGCCTGAAATATATACCTCTTGTACTGCACTCTGCAAGATTCCGAGAACCGACCAACTGAGAGGAAAACGTACACCGCGAACAGTCAATCACTGCCTCCAGCTGGATTCTAGCAATATATGCTGATAATCTCCACAAAGATAAAACACGACTGCAGTTTCAACTCAGTAGGAAAAACGTAACACAAAATTCCCCTGCAAAGTGCTTCTTTCTGCCAGGACTTTCCAGAAGTTTACTTCCAACAGGTGCTGGAAAACACATTTGTGGAAAATTGACTAGACCTAAAGCCAACATGTAGGTCCCGACCACAAACCGCTTGGACGGATTATAGAAGCACCAACCCATCGTATCCAGGCTGAATAAAGGTCCCTTCCTCTGGATATAAGGAACTGGCTCCAATGACCCCAACAAACAAGAGGACAGACGGCCCCCATGGACGCAGCCGGGAATGATATATTACAACTATTTCATGAATGGAGATTTAATGCAATACGTTGGCACACGATTCAGTGATGAGAAACTATTAATGGCCAAATTTCGATGAAGAAAATTGTTTCCGCTATCGTTGTTCTTGCCTCGTGATCGAGATCCAGTGTGTTACTATGATTTAGCGACGCTGCCAGTAGAAGTACGATGTTCTGTGTGAAGCGAATGCTGGACTCCTTCAGCAGGATTCTGAAACTGGTTTTCACCTCAATGATCTTGTATCCTGCACTCGTACCCGCAGGTAGCTTGTATGTTTAGTCGGTAAACAGATTATCAATCCAAGGCTCAGACATCATTTTGTCTCAGAATTTGTCCTAATACATGCAACGCGCTTCAAGTAACAAGGCTGGTGGCGGGAAGCTGTGCATCGGCGTAGGTACCAAGTATAACGAATTGCCATTCATTAAGTTTTAGTAGACGTTTGCTAAAGGACGTGTTTACGAAGCCATTTGCCACTATTGTGTGACATTTGTAGCGTTCGCACTGAGGTAACAAAAGTCATGGGATACCTCCTCTTGCCCGGCGTAGTGCAGCAACTCGATGTGGCAGGGACTCAACAAGTCGCTGGAAGACCCCTGCAGAAATATTCAGCCATCCTGCGTCTATAGCCGTCCATAGTTGAGAAAGTGTTGCCGGTGCAGTATTTTGCGCGCGACCTGACCTATCGATTATTTCCAATCAGTGATCGATGGGATTTATGTCGGGCGATCTGGGAGCCAAATCCTCGATCGAATTGTCCAGAATGTTCTGAAATGGTGCATTGTCATCGATAAAAATTCCATCGTTGTTTGGGAAGTCCATGAATGGCTGCAAATGATCTCCAAGTAGCCGAATAGAACCATTTCCACTCAATGATCGGTTCAGTTGGACCAGAGGACCCGGTCCATTCCATGTAAACACAGCCTACATCATTATGGACCCATCACCAGCATACACAGTGCCTTCTTGACAAATGGGGTCCATAGCTTCGTGCGATCTGCGCCACTCTCGAACCCTGCCATCAGCTCTTACCATCTGAAGGGACTCATCTGACCAGGCCATGGTTTTCCTGTCGTCTGGGGTCCAACCACCACCTCCTAGGTGGACCAACCGACACGATCACGAGCCCTGTAGAAGCGCTGCAGGCGGTGTCGTGCTGTTACCAAAGCCACTTGCGTCGGTCGTCTGCTGTCATAACCCATTAACGCCAACGTACGTTCCACATTGGTTTCTTCGGTTATTTCACGCAGTGTTGCTTGTCTCTTAGCACTGACAGCTCTACGTAAACGTCGCTACTCTGGGTTAAGTGAAGGCCGTCAGCGACTGCGTTGTTCGTCGTGGGAAGTGATGCCTTAAATTTGGTATTTGCGGCACAATGTTGACATTGTGCACCTCGAAATACTGAATTCCCTAAGATGTCCCATGCGTCTAGCTCCAGCTACCATTCCGCATTCATATCTGATCATTCTCGTCGTGCAGACGCAATCACATCAGAAGCCATCTCACATGAGTCACCTGAGTACATATGACAGCTCCGCCAATGCACTGCCCTTTTATACCTTGTATACGCGTAACTACCGTCATCTGTGTATGTGCACATGGCTACCCTATTACTTTTGTCACATCAGTTTTTTACGGCAGTTTCTGCTTCAGAGAGAATATGGTCTGTAAACCCTATGTATTATTCAAATAAAAAGGAAAACTAATGTCGAGCATTTCATATTTTTACGAGCATGAATGGACATCAGCAATGAAAGCTGCGAAAATATACCGCATTTATCGGTGTTACCAAGTGCGTGATCCGAGCGAAATTACCGTAAGAATAGCGCACCACCAGACATACTGTCTGTGTCTACATCAAATTTAATGGCTCCATCATTCACACCTCACCACGAGCAGCTTACATTCAACTGGCTGTGACATATTTTCACCTATTTGAAGATGTGAATGTCAAAATACATCGAACATTCTGAATTTTCGTTAAAATGCAGGTCCTCAAACCGACTACAAGAACCAGTTCGCAAGACTGAGATGGGCAAAGGCATGTCTTCCCCAAAAGAGTTATGGTTGCTGATCACTGCTCCATTCAAAATAACCTTTTGTTTGATTATTGTATTATTTCTTGACACATGAATTTGCTTTGCCACAGTGTGAACAGCGCGCAAGAACTGACTGTGCTAGCTACTGTCTTTTGGTAAGTGCCATTGAATCCCTTTCTTGTGACCTTCCTGCTGAAGAGAATACAGTCTTTCTGTTTCCAGGATGAGTCTAGATCCGTTCTGTGAATCATTGCGACGGTGACTGGCCACATGGGTGGGTCATTATAGTGAAGGATATCATAAGAGTACTCAGTTCGAGTAATAATTGATTAATATGATGAATCCCGACTACGAACGTGCTGATTAATGGTCCTCTAATAACAAATAACCACACTTGATAATAGCCTTGAGGTCCAAAAAGGATTGTGCTTAAAACAAAATTGCTGCTGGTGCTGAAGTTTTACTCAATATAGCAACTGTTCCCTATCCTGCCGAAATGGATTTATTTATCCAATAAGGTATCGCGGAAGCAGTAACCTAATAAAGCCTACACTGCACTGACGATTTTTCTGAGAGCGCCATCTTCATGTTCCACAGACGCAAATCATTACTCCATACTGCTTCCCCTTCCAATAATATATGAGGGTTGTAACTTAAATAGTGGCAAATATTTATTCACAATCGATACAAAAGAGTTACATGTTTGCACCTGTTACTGTCCTTCAAAGTAGTCACCAGCGTTGTGTAGAACCCGTTGCCAGCGATGTGGAAGGCGTAGTATACCGTTAGCAGAGCCTGTTCTGTTGATGGTGCGAATGGAGCGGTCTACTGCGTGTCGAATCTCTGGAACAGTTCTGAAGTGAATGCCACGAAGTGGTGCCTTCATCTTCGGAATCAAATAAAATTCACAAGGGCTTAAGTCCGGGGAGTATGGTGGGTGGTACAGTACTTCCCAGTCCCATCGACCGAACAGAGCAGCCACAGCTTGCTATGCGCCGGCGCATTGTCATGCAAAATGATGGGTAGGTTGTGCAGAAAATGTCGTCGTTTCTTTCGCAAAACTGGTCGCAGGGGATGCTCCAGAAACGAACAGTAATACGACTTAAGTCCTGGTGACTTTGAGTCCCACATATTTCTTTCTTCGCTGATTTTGCGGACAACTTCCTCAGTCCACCTAATTTTCAACATTATTCTGCAGCACCACATTTGAAACGCTTCGCTTGTCCTCTTTTCCGGTTTTCCCACTGTCCCACAAACACGATACTGTGCTCCAAACACACGCCCTCAGAAACTTCTTCCTCAAATTAAGGCCTATATTTGACACCAGCGAACTTCTCTTTGCCAGGAATGCGCTATTTGCCTGTGTTAGTCTGTTTCTTATGTCCTCCTTGCTTCATCCATCTTGGGATATTTTGCTTCCAAGGTAGCAAAATTCCTTAACTTCATTCGAGGTTACCAGTTTTGATGTTAAGCTTCCTGCTATTCTCACTTCTGCTACTCCTGATTACTTTCACCTTTCTTCGATTTATTCCCAATCTGTGTTCTGTACTATTTATATTGTTCCAGATTCTGTAATTCTTTTTCACCTTCACTGCGTATAGCAATGTCATCAGCAAATCTGATCAGTATTATCCTGAATTTTAATCCCAATTTTGAACCTTCCTTTAATTGCCGCCATTGCTTTTTCTATGTATAATTGAGGAGCAGGGAGGGGATATACCGCATCACTATCTTATACGCTTTTTAATGCGAGCACTTCGCTTCTGGTGTTCCAGTCTCATTTACCCATCTTGGTTCTTGTACATATTGTACATCACTCGTCATTCCCTGTAGTTTATTCCTATTATTATCAGAATTTCGACCATATTGCACCATTTTACATTGTCGGACGCTTTTTCCAGGTCTACAGATCCTACGAACGTGTCTGCTCCTTGCAGATATCACCAAAATAGAGCTATATTACCACATTCGATTGCCAGACCGCCATGTATCGTCACACATCATCACTTTCAATAAACTCCGGCGAGAAGCACAGTTCAAATAAGGGCAGTGGCTCGTAGGCTGATGACCAAGGATTGTGAACCACAAAATCTCCTTCACTTGGTTGCCAGATACTGGTGATGATAATTTCTCGTAACAATGTCATTCGAACCGGCTACCTTCTAGTCGAGCAACAGACTGACTGCACTGGCCACCGCAGCTAACGAGAAGGATTTCCATTCCCGTCTAAAAGACGTTACACGAAAAACAAGTACAGCATGTAATTGCCGAGTAAACTCGTATTTCATGATGGTCATACCGTTGGAAGGATATTCAGTCAGTGTCATGGCTAGCACCATTGTCATGGAACATAATGATACTGTTCTGGTGCTCAGATGGTCCCCCAGTACATTTCCAGCCGTAGTCTCCGATATGTGCTAGGTACTGAGGCATCCACGTGCCCTCCTGGATCTACTCACTCTGACCAGGATGTTGAAGGATTGTCAGAAAAGACGACGACCTCCTCTGCAGACATCTGCGCAGGCGCTGTTCGCGGCCGGAGAAAGACGAGACAGCGGCAGGCAGACTGCTGGTATTTATGGGACGTAATTATGGGAGGCCGCGGGAGTTACGGCAGGCAGGCATGTGGGCGTCACCAGGAGCAGTCGGCTGCAGGGGAAGCCGCCGCAAGCTGCCGCCACCAATCTGTGCGAAATACACTAAGAAAAGTCGCTTTGCTAGAACATCTCGAGCACTTTGCTACTACAGGGATACAATTCTCGAACAATAAATGCGACTGGGCTCATAAAATACATAGTTAATCTACCCTATCTAGTGTCATGATATTACAAAAGAACTTCATAGAGACACTTTACTTGTGAAACAGTGTGGAGGAAGAACAACTAAAACTTACAGAATAGAAGTGGGTCATTACCTCTTGTAAGAAATCTGAGTTTAGTACCTACACAGAGAACACAGTCCCAACAAAAATAGTACCAAAGGAACTGTATTAACAAAGCAGTCATAGTACAGCTGTCAAATCTCTCCTTAAACATAAACACAAAGACAATGTGAAATTTTTATGCGACACCAACGCCAGTTCTACAGCTTACTGATTGCATATTATTATTATTTTGTACATCCGCAGTATGTTCACATTCCTTATTTCAGAATACGGCAATACAACAAACTATTACTCCGTATCATGAATGTAAATCGATACATTAGGGCACCCACGAGTATATAGGTAGTTATACTGGAAAGATATGCCAGTAAGCCGCGGTCGTCATCAGTTATTACACCATCCTGGGAAAAGCTGCTGGCTGGTAACGAGGAAGCAAGTATTACTCCTTACAAGCGGCTGGACCTCTCCACTCGTCAAATCTCTCAGATGTTAGGACGTTCGAGTTGTGTAACTGAATATTATGAAATAGGGGGAACCGTGTGGACGAAGCGGGCAGAGAGGGCGAACAGAAAAACTGACCAAGTGCTAGAAATAATTTCACAAAAAAAAAAAAAAAAAAAAAAAAAAAAAGCCCACGCACACTACTGCATGCTGTTGTGGTCTTCAATCCGAAGAATGGTTTGACGCAACTCTCCACATTACCCTACCCCGTACAAGCCTCTTTGTCTCTGCTTAGCTACTATAACCTACACCCCTTTCAAACTGGTTACTGTGTTCTAGACTTGGTCCCTCTGCCGGCCGAAGTGGCCGAGCGGTTCTAGCGCTACAATCTGGAACTGCGCGACCGCTACGGTCACAGGTTCGAATCCTGCCTCGGGCATGTATGTGTGTGATGTCCTTAGGTTAGTTAGGTTTAAGTAGTTCTTAGTTCTAGGGGACTCATGACCACAGAAGTTAAGTCCCATAGTGCTCCGAGCCATTTGAACTTGGTCCCTCTCTAGAATTTCAACAACGCAGATTTCCCTCATTTGCCAAATTGACGATTCCTTGATGTATCAAGATCTGTTCCTCCTTTTACTCAGGTTGTGCTATAAATTTCTTATTTCCCACATGCGATTTGTACCCTGTCATTAGAATTCGAACTACCAATCTAACCTTCAGCATTCTTCTACAGCACCACATTTCTAAAACTGCTGTTCCCCCCTTGTCAGATCTGTTTATTGTACCGTTTCACTTCTTTACAAGGCTAAACTCAACCCAAATATCTTCAGAAAAGAATTCCTAACATTTGAATTTATATTCGATATTAATGAATTGATCTTTTTCAGAAATGATTCTCTTGATGTTTCCAGTCTGCATTTTATATCGTCTCCGCTTTGACCATCATCAATTATTAATTATTTTGCTGCCAAATAACAAATGTGTTTACTAATTCAACTACACTCCATCACCTTTGGTTTATTTTTGTTAATACTCACTGAATAATATTTTTTCATGACACTATACAATCCGTTCACCTGATCTTCCAAGTCCTTTGCTGTCTCTGACAGAATTACGGTGTCATCGACACACCTCAAGGTTTGAACTTCTTCTCTCTGAACTTTAATTCTACTTCCAAATTCCTCCTTGGTTTCCTCTGCAGTTTGCTCAATCTACAAATTGAATAACATCAGGTATAAGCTACAATTCTGTCACACAGACTACGTTGAGTGCACTGTATAGATTTCAGTATTACTGGCATGACCTACATAGAGATGACCAAAAAATTTAGAATGAGTAGAAATTATGGTGGTTGAAGTATTATGATATCTGTAGGTAAATCAGTCCTGTCATAGATGCACACCATGACGACTTACGATTCTTATGTGTCTGGTGAACGCGGATGTCGATCTAACCTTAGGGGTGGTTTCGATAGTAAGGAGTTCCAAGCTTGACAGAAATCCCATTTTAAACTTAATAAACCATGGTAATTCTGTTAGTGCGCGAGTATCGCATAGACGGAAATGTGAGACTATGACTGAGCTAAAAAATGGAATTCGAAAAATATGAGATGCAATTTCAGTGGACGCCTTGAATAACGAAATCCAACAAATGTCCAAGGAAACTGTAGAAACGCTTAAGCACAGTGATGATTCCATTATATACTGAGCCTCTAGCGTGCATTTTTTAAGTTTATTTTTTTATTTTTATTCTATACTACATAATGTTGCGTTTATAATAATTCCACATAGGAACCAGGTTTTCGTTCTTACTGTGAAATGAGCAATTGAAAAATACGTACTGTGTAAGGTTCCCAGTAATTCTACGTAACGGAATTTTCTGCACAAATCAAGAAATAGTCGGATTAAACCGCGAAAGCAGCCCTATGTAGTATTTGACACTAATGAGATATATGAGGAAATAAACATGTTGTCGGAAGCGAAACCTGATCGCAATTATACTCACTTCCACCACATCATGGTCTATATACAGGCTGGTACTGTGATGATATTATAAATTTTCAAGGATGGTGGTGAAGGGTAAATGTATCAATTTGAGGTAAGGGACCCACGTCCGGAAACAACGGACCAGTACCGAAAAGTTATAAGCGAAAATCGTTCTGATATGTCTGACAGTAGGTCTTCTAGTGCAAGCTCTTTGCTGTCCATGTTTTTGGAGGAAGTAGGAGCGATCAAAACGAGATAAAATTGTCTAGTATACATGGGCTCTAAAATGTAGAACTTAAGATTTTTGAGTTCTTGTTCTGTAGAAGAGATGTGTTTGCCAGTAGCTCCTAAGGTATGCACTTTGGAGCCCCTGTTTAGTGTACTTTTTTTCTCGTTTTGGCCCACACTGCTACCTTTAGAAATATGGAAACAAAGAGCTTGCAGTAGAATAGGTCCACTGTCAGTAGTGTCCTAACGATTTTCGCCTATAACTTTCGACTCGGCCGCTTCCAGAGCAGGATCCCTTAACTTAAATTCATACATTTATCCTTCTACATCGTCCCTGAAAGTTTGTAACATCAGTACGGTATCACCCTGTATTTACCTAGACGTCAAACATATACACTACTGGCCATTAAAATTGCTACACCAAGAAGAAATGCAGATGATAAACGGGTATTCATTGGACAAATATATTATACTACAACTGACATATGATTACATTTTCACGCAATTTGGGTGCATAGATCCATAGAAATCAGTACCCAGAACAACCACCTCTAGCCGTAATAACGGCCTTGATACGCATAGGCATTGAGTCAAACAGAGCTTGGATGGCGTGTACAGGTACAGCTGCCCATGCGGTTTCAACACGATACCACGGTTCATCAAGAGTAGTGACTGGCGTATTGTGACGAGCCAGTTGCTCGGCCACCATTGACCAGACGTTTTCAGCTGGTGAGAGCTTTGGAGAATGTGGTGGCCAGGGCAGCAGTCGAACATTTTCTGTATCCAGAAAGGCCCGTACAGGACCTGCAACATGCAGTCGTGCATTATCCTGCTGAAATGTAGGGTTTCGCAGGGATCGAATGAAGGGTAGAGCCACAGGTCGTACCACATCTGAAATGTAGCGTCCACTGTTCAAAGTGCCGTCAATGTGAACAAGAGGTGACCGAGACATGTAACCAATGGCACCCCATACCATCAAGCCGGGTGATACGACAGTATGGCGATGACGAATACACGCTTCCAATGTGCGTTCACCACGATGTCGCCAAACACGAATGCGACCATTATGATGTTGTAAACAGAACCTGGATTCATCCGAAAAAATGACGTTTTGCCATTCGTGCACCCAGATTCGTCGTTGAGTACACCATTGCAGGCGCTCCTATCTGTGATGCAGCGTCAAGGGTAACCGCAGCCATGGTCTCCGAGCTGATAGTCCATGTTTGCTGCAAACGTCGTCAAACTGTTCGTGCAGATGGTTGTTGTCTTGCAAACGTGCCCATATGTTGACTCAGGGATCGAGACGTGGCTGCACGATCCATTACAGCCATGCGGGTAAGATGCCTGTCATCTCGACTGATAGTGATACGAGGCCATTGGGATCCAGCACGGCGTTCCATATTACCCTCCTGAACCCACCGATTCCATATTCTGCCAACAGTCATTGGATCTCGACCAACGCGAGCAGCAATGTCGCGATACGATAAACCGCAATCGCGATAGGCTACAATCCGACCTTTATGAAAGTCGGCAACGTGATGGTACGCATTTCTCCTCCTTACACGAGGCAATACAACAACGTTTCACGAGGCAACGCCGGTCAACTGCTGTTTGTGTATGAGAACTCGGTTGGAAACTTTCCTCATGTCAGCACGTTGTAGGTGTTGCCACCGGCGCCAACCTTGTGTGAATGCTCTGAAAAGCTAATCATTGGCATATCACAGCATCTTCTTCCTGTCGGTTAAATTTCGCCTCTGTAGCACGTCATCTTCGTGGTGTAGCAATTTTAATGGCCAGTAGTGTAAATTCCAACCTTCTTGCTTCGGTGAGCGGCACGGGAAGGACATAAAAAGGTAGCGCTCGTCACTGAGAGCTGTGTGTTGTGGAACTGGACCGCCGCATTTGCAAGCAACTGGTGGTAGGCAGCAGACGCAGTGCCAGCGTTGTCCTAGATACCGCTGGCCGGAGGCGCAAGAAACGGCTGAGTCCCTGGGCAATCCTCCGCAGGCGCCGAGATGCGTATCTGTCTTGTAGCGTGTAGGCGCCGCCGGCAGTATCGAGATAGCCGCCACACGCACCGCCTCTCCTCTGCGTAATTAACGCGCCGCAGGCCCTGCGAGCCACAATAAAAACCAGCGCGGCGCCAGCGGGCTGCGGGCGCTGCCGCTCACTGCCGCCATATGGCATCTGCGCTGCCGCCTGTCGTAATTTTGTGGGATGCATGACTCTGTACTCTCAGGGAATCGCTCCCAGGAATCTGCTGCGGTAATAAGCACAGCACACTGTCCGGAAACTGGACATTCTGGTGCGAATGAGAAAAGTTAACGACTGAGTACTCCCCTCGATATACGGCAACAGGATAACGAGACACTAGGCTCATTCTTGTTTTAAGTTCGTACTGCACGAATCTTGATGATAGTTTTATAGTATTTTGAACTGGGACACTCACATGAGATTGTCCAGCCGCATAACTGGGACCATCCTCACGCACGATGGCACCTTTCCATCGCGAACTGTGCTGTGGTAAGCTGTGACCCCTAGTGTGTGTCTACACAGTGCAGGTGACTGTAGAGAGAGCGTGTAAGTTTTTAGTATCATATTTGTGCTGGCGATGACAGTGAAAGAGAGAGGGAGTGTGTGATACCCGGTGCCGGTACATAGGTTGCTTCTCTCCAATAGCAACAAGACGAGCTTAACGTCCCCTTTCGATGGTCGTATTACTATCAAATCTCTCACATGCTCTCACTGCTTAAGAAACTATCTGACCGATTGAAAATTCAACCCAGACAATTGAAACAAAGTCTGACGACCAGGAACAAACGCCACAACTCTCCCTCACCTCGTCAGCAAAAATACTGGCGATGAAAATATCTTTCATCACTGAGATTCTAACCCGGTATGTCCGAATTGAGCGCCATCCCAGAAGCATGCTATAGCTACTTTGGTTAGGAGGCTGGTGTATTGGAAAAGTTACATGATTACTGACCAGTTTACAGGACAGGTACAGTACCCAGTTGGGGTGTAATCAGTCATATACTAGGTCGTAATTAGGGCTTAGCTTGTTCATCAAAGCTAACTTTACTCATTAGAGCAGTTGCTTCTTTTCAAAAGACATCACTGTCCATAGGACCATAAACAGAATGATACTGTCATAATATCTTCAGGCTCCTCTTTCGTACGAAATATCTTTCTGCACCAAGAATTCTGCCGAGAACTACATATAAAGGCGTCGTGAACTACAGGAACAAACGCTTTAAAGTGTACAAAATAGAATAGAAAACGTCAGAATGAGCTACGTCGCGCAATAACCACGCTGCACGATAATGGTTTTAACCAACGACCTGTTTACGATGAAAAAGCAATTTCGTGAGTAATGTTTCCTTTAACCAAGACCTGAAAACTGTGATCAGTTGGAGAGCATTACATTCCAAAGTAGAGAAATACAGTCATACTGAAGAAACGTTATTCTCAGATCGTCATTTTTTCTGTTTTCCGTCGTGCCTTAGTTGCTTCCAAATTCATGGAGGTGTGTTCTGACTATGCAACTAAATTAGTTGCATAGACGAGATAAATCTCCACTAATTATTCTCAGAATTTGCTCTTTCATCTCATGTGGGCTTTCAGTTACATACATTTGTAGTGTCGACTGTAATGCTCGGCTGCTACCCTTGTTACTATCGGACGTAGTTGATATAATGTTTTCAACTCCATTTTGTCCAGTAAATCATTTCACAGAATTTGTGTGTAGTTCAGGGTCACCTTTTGCACTGCTGATTTCGTTAAGAAAACGCAAATATCCTTTCGTACTCATGTCGATGCTCTGATGGCACCGACAGCTTCTGATTCCTGCAAAGTGACTCGATCCATTATAACTAAGCAAGCTGACGCAGTGGTTAGGACACGGGCCTCCACATTCGTACGAATTTCTGTTAATAACGGTTTTAAATAGTATAAAATGTCGGCTCGAGTAATTAAAGGAATCCCAGACTTATTTGTGTATATCACTGGGAAATATTCACTTTCCGCTGAAACAGTCACATTGCAGATGCGTTATGAGGAACCGGAATAGCAGAGAAGGGAGCACCAAGGTACACTACCTTGAGTTAGCTACACACCAATGTGGATGGGAGACAGTGATTACATACTGCAAAAACGCGTTCATTTGGTCAATCCGACAACTAGCTCTCTCAAAAGAAGGAAGGACGATTGGTTTTCAACATCCCGTCGACGTCGTTAGTGACTGAGCATAAACTCCAACTAAGATTGTGGAAGCAAATCAGCCGAATCCTTTTGAAAGGAAGTTTCCTGCTGCTTGCTTAAGCCATTGAGGAAATCTCGAATCTGGATGGCTACAATAATTGTAGTATTTGACCTGAGAATTGTAATACTTTAGGTCTGAATCGTATTAAGACCAATGTTTTAATAACTCCATATGCATTCATCATTTCTCGAGGAACCCTATTTCATGACTGGGAATTAATGGTTGAGCATTATACATCAAATTTGCTGTAATAGTATAGTAGGTTGTACGTGAAATGTAGAAATCTTTCTGATGAACGATGAGGAATTTTGTAGGCTGACAAGCTGACACAGCAGTTAATAACAGTAGTTTTGCTAATCTCAACAAAGATAAAGAGGTTTGGAACATTCGAGAGTTACGGAGGTCGCTTGTTCTGGTCATATCACTTCCTACAGTCATAGACGTGACGTAATGCGTAGATTCCCAAACTATTTGGCCACGAAATACGGAGGAACACAAGCAAAGCCCTGTAGCCCTAACTCCAACTGACTGTACTGATGATCATCACGTATTCGCAACGCGACAGTCAAGTGACTTTATACTTTTATCACAAACACTCTTAAAACTGCTTTCCTAGTACCACGTATGCGTACGTACAACTTTTATTACTTTGTTCCGTTGAACAATTCATTTATAAACACCATCTTCATTTAATTGCAGAACTAAAAAAAATGCTTTCGTAGAATCTCGTTTCTGTGGAACCATACAGTCCCGTGGAATAGTCTACGAACCGATGACGTAACAAACAGCGTTCTTAGAACAAAGGGAAGTATGGTTAGTTTTAACGTCCCGTTGACGAGCACTCATAGTATTCAGTGAAATACCAATTGATATTCATCTCACCGTAATACATCTAGTGGATTTTAATGTACTGTTTCAATATATCACACAGAGACCTGTGTCTAAGACAGTGTTGTCTGATGTAGAATGTATGAGAAAGATAAGATTAATAGAGTCGCTATTGTCAGGTTCACGCCAATTTTTTTTACGTTATATAGTGAGCACTCTTAAGATATAGAATTTAGATTGCAAGATTTTACCTCAATGGTTCAAATGGCTCTGAGCACTATGGGACTTAACATCGGAGGTTATCAGTCCCCTAGAACTTAGAAATACTTAAACCTAACTAACCTAAGGACATCACACACATCCATGCCCGAGGCAGAATTCGAACCTGCGACCGTAGCAGTCGCGCGGTTCCGGACTGAAGTGCCTAGAACCGCTCGGCTACCACGGCCGGCATTTACATTAATTCTGATTAAATTATGACTGTACATTTTACAAGTCCCAAGTACCTTTTTTTTAGGTAAATATTCGGTTAGTCTTCTCCTTAACAGCTTTCTATTGGAGCGGGTCCGCTTTCTGGATCAATGCATGACATTTCATAAGGTCTAATCCTGCCTGTCAGTTTAGGCTATTAGATCTTATATTTGCGCTTATTGTGTCCTAGCCAACGTAATTTAGGTCTTCCGCGTTGTCTCTGGGCTTCGAAAGTGAGATAGTAGGCTGAGCTGATGACTGAAGTAGGTGATGCCCGTATGATGTGTCCGTACCACCGAAGTCTCCATTCTTGCATCCTCTCATTGATTGGAGCCATTCCATATAGTTGTCGGATCGTTGTATTTTTGATATGGTCAAGTAGGGAAATGCCTAATGATATTCTCAGTTCCGCATTTCCATGACATGTAGTGAGTGCTCAGCAGTTGCAGGTGTGGGCCAACACTCGGTACCATACAATGCAACTGACTTCACTACTGTGCGTTACATCTTTGATTTTAGGTAGATAGGCATCTTCTCATCAGAAAGAATAGCAGTAATGCTTCCAAGGTTCTCGGGTGTACTGCCGGACCTTCGACGATTACTTGAGAACCTTGGAAGCAACATGAAGCCGGAAATGCCTCGACGACAATAACAGTCGCATGCAGGTCACTCTGCTTCTTACCCACAACATCCTCATTCACATAGCTGTCACTCTGTAGTCGAGAACCTAGATATCGGAATGTGTCCACCTCGGTAAGAAAAGCTCCATTAATTTGTGTAGTTCCAGGAGATGAAAACTATCGAGATACTCAGTGTTGTGAATGTAAAAAAGGAGGTCAAATCTTTGTGGACGATTATACCATGTTTGGACTTGAGTTTCAAGATCCTCCCCGGTATCCATCGCAAGCATCATATCAGCATATAGCAGTCCATGGTACTCAGGTCTGTAATCGTGCGTTATGGTTTCCGTTACGGTAACAAAGAGCAGCGGAGACGGTGCTGAGACTTGATGAACGCCAGCTGTCACAGGGAAACTGACAGTGAGTCCTGCAGAGGTTCACATCCGGCTGCTGGTGGTTTTACAAACCATTTTTACCCAGCTGATGTGGGTTTCAGAAACTTGACAATCGCGAAGGGCATGCCAAATCAACTGATGTGCTATTCGATCAGTAATGGAGACGAAACCGTATCTTTGTAGAACAAAGACATGATAAGGAATCATTCGTTATCTTCTCGAAGGAACAAGTCGAACATTCCCCTGTTTTGGTTTAGATGAAGGAAGGGAAACATAGACACGTTCCTTAAAGGTTACAGCCTGAAACACACTGCACTGAGTTAGCTAAAAGTTGTAGCGACCGTTCGTTTCGTATACTACGTGCGAGACTTCGATTCAAACTTTGCGCCCTTTGTTTATACACCCTTGAGCGCCTTGTTTTAGTACTTTAATTAACAGCCAGAGCTTTGAAACTAGCCGATTTCGTGCCCCATCCTCATCCCAATATATTGGAAGTTAAAAAAATGTTATATATTACTACAGAAGGTAGTATTGCTCAAAGCTGAAAGAAAAGTTCCTGGTAATGGCATGTCCGCAATCCAATATGTGTTGAGATATGCGTGCCTCAGCGATACAGATAGCCGTACCGTAGGTGCAACCACAACGGAGGGGTATCTGTTGAGAGGCCAGACAAACGTGTGGTTCCTGAAGAGGGGCAGCAGCCTTTCCAGTAGTTGCAAGGGCAACAGTCTGGATGATTGACTGATCTGGCCTTGTAACAATAACCAAAACGGCCTTGCTGTGCTGGTACTGCGAATGGCTGAAAGCAAGGGGAAACTACAGCCGTAATTTTTCCCGAGGGCATGCAGCTTTACTGTATGATTACATGATGATGGCGTCCTCTTGGGTAAAATATTCCGGAGGTAAAATAGTCCCCCATTCGGATCTCCGGGCGGGGACTACTCAAGAGGATATCGTTATCAGGAGAAAGAAAACTGGCGTTCTACGGATCGGAGCGTGGAATGTCAGATCCCTTAATCGGGCAGGTAGGTTAGAAAATTTAAAAAGGGAAATGGATAGGTTGAAGTTAGATATAGTGGGAATTAGTGAAGTTCGGTGGCAGGAGGAACAAGACTTCTGGTCAGGTGACTACAGGGTTATAAACACAAAATCAAATAGGGGGAATGCAGGAGTAGGTTTAATAATGAATAGGAAAATAGGAATGCGGGTAAGCTATTACAAACAACATAGTGAACGCATTATTGTGGCCAAGATAGATACGAAGCCCACACCTACTACAGTAGTACAAGTTTATATGCCAACTAGCTCTGCAGATGACGAAGAAATTGAAGAAATGTATGATGAAATAAAAGAAATTATTCAGATTGTGAAGGGAGACGAAAATTTAATAGTCATGGGTGACTGGAATTCGAGTGTAGGAAAAGGGAGAGAAGGAAACATAGTAGGTGAATATGGATTGGGGGACAGAAATGAAAGAGGAAGCCGCCTGGTAGAATTTTGCACAGAGCACAACATAATCATAACTAACACTTGGTTTAAGAATCATGACAGAAGGTTGTATACATGGAAGAACCCTGGAGATACTAAAAGGTATCAGATAGATTATATAATGGTAAGACAGAGATTTAGGAACCAGGTTTTAAATTGTAAGACATTTCCAGGGGCAGATGTGGACTCTGACCACAATCTATTGGTTATGACCTGTAGATTAAAACTGAAGAAACTGCAAAAAGGTGGGAATTTAAGGAGATGGGACCTGGATAAACTAAAAGAACCAGAGGTTGTACAGAGATTCAGGGTGAGCATAAGGGAGCAATTGACAGGAATGGGGGAAATAAATACAGTAGAAGAAGAATGGGTAGCTTTGAGGGATGAAGTAGTGAAGGCAGCAGAGGATCAAGTAGGTAAAAAGACGAGGGCTAGTAGAAATCCTTGGGTAACAGAAGAAATATTGAATTTAATTGATGCCAGGAGAAAATATAAAAATGCAGTAAGTGAAACAGACAAAAAGGAATACAAACGTCTCAAAAATGAGATCGACAGGAAGTGCAAAATGGCTAAGCAGGGATGGCTAGAGGACAAATGTAAGGATGTAGAGGCCTATCTCACTAGGGGTAAGATAGATACCGCTTACAGGAAAATTAAAGAGACCTTTGGAGATAAGAGAACGACTTGTATGAATATCAAGAGCTCAGATGGAAACCCAGTTCTAAGCAAAGAAGGGAAAGCTGAAAGGTGGAAGGAGTATATAGAGGGTCTATACAAGGGCGATGTACTTGAGGACAATATTATGGAAATGGAAGAGGATGTAGATGAAGATGAAATGGGAGATACGATAATGCGTGAAGAGTTTGACAGAGCACTGAAAGACCTGAGTCGAAACAAGGCCCCCGGAGTAGACAATATTCCATTGGAACTACTGACGGCCGTGGGAGAGCCAGTCCTGACAAAACTCTACCATCTGGTGAGCAAGATGTATGAAACAGGCGAAATACCCTCAGACTTCAAGAAGAATATAATAATACCAATCCCAAAGAAAGCAGGTGTTGACAGATGTGAAAATTACCGAACTATCAGCTTAATAAGTCACAGCTGCAAAATACTAACACGAATTCTTTACAGACGAATGGAAAAACTAGTAGAAGCCAACCTCGGGGAAGATCAGTTTGGATTCCGTAGAAACACTGGAACACGTGAGGCAATACTGACCTTACGACTTATCTTAGAAGAAAGATTAAGGAAAGGCAAACCTACGTTTCTAGCATTTGTAGACTTAGAGAAAGCTTTTGACAATGTTGACTGGAATACTCTCTTTCAAATTCTAAAGGTGGCAGGGGTAAAATACAGGGAGCGAAAGGCTATTTACAATTTGTACAGAAACCAGATGGCAGTTATAAGAGTCGAGGGACATGAAAGGGAAGCAGTGCAGTTATAAGAGTCGAGGGACATGAAAGGGAAGCAGTGGTTGGGAAGGGAGTAAGACAGGGTTGTAGCCTCTCGCCGATGTTGTTCAATCTGTATATTGAGCAAGCAGTAAAGGAAACAAAAGAAAAATTCGGAGTAGGTGTTAAAATTCATGGAGAAGAAATAAAAACTTTGAGGTTCGCCGATGACATTGTAATTCTGTCAGAGACAGCAAAGGACTTGGAAGAGCAGTTGAATGGAATGGACAGTGTCTTGAAAGGAGGATATAAGATGAACATCAACAAAAGCAAAACAAGGATAATGGAATGTAGTCTAATTAAGTCGGGTGATGCTGAGGGAATTAGATTAGGAAATGAGGCACTTAAAGTAGTAAAGGAGTTTTGCTATTTGGGGAGCAAAATAACTGATGATGGTCGAAGTAGAGAGGATATAAAATGTAGGCTGGCAATGGCAAGGAAAGCGTTTCTGAAGAAGAGAAATTTGTTAACATCCAGTATTGATTTAAGTGTCAGGAAGTCACTTCTGAAAGTATTCGTATGGAGTGTAGCCATGTATGGAAGTGAAACATGGACGATAAATAGTTTGGACAAGAAGAGAATAGAAGCTTTCGAAATGTGGTGCTACAGAAGAATGCTGAAGATTAGATGGGTAGATCACATAACTAATGAGGAAGTATTGAATAGGATTGGGGAGAAGAGAAGTTTGTGGCACAACTTGACCAGAAGAAGGGATCGGTTGGTAGGACATGTTCTGAGGCATCAAGGGATCACCAATTTAGTATTAGAGGGCAGCGTGGAGGGTAAAAATCGTAGAGGGAGACCAAGAGATGAATACACTAAGCAGATTCAGAAGGATGTAGGTTGCAGTAGGTACTGGGAGATGAAAAAGCTTGCACAGGATAGAGTAGCATGGAGAGCTGCATCAAACCAGTCTCAGGACTGAAGACCACAACAACAACAACAACATGATTCAGTTAGTCCTCTCATTCCCATATGTTACGTAGAAATTGGCACTAGTCTTTCGTGTGGTTACCGCGGATCCTGATGTTCCATTCACTTCTTCTTTCCCGAGAGTCACTGGACACGGGCTCCAGTAACTTCTGCACATTGTTGATGGGTTGAGCAAACACCAATGCCACATAGCCAAAAATCAGACGGATTCAGACCAGATGCACAGGGAGACCATGCAGCTTCCTCGACCAATCCATCGCCCTCGAAATGTTGCAATGATGTACTGTCGCACGATTCGTTAAAACGGGGCGGTCTCTCTGCAAGGGTTACGTTCTCCAGTATAGCTATTAATTCATCGCGCAGAAATCGGTGATACATAGCACCTGATAATCCATTTGGCAACGTGTATGGCCCAGTGAATATGCCACCTAATATTACTGCCTATACAATGATTCTGAAGCGATCCTAATGCCTCATCTATATGAGTCCTCGAGGATTTGCATCTGCCCACATAATACTACACGTTACACGTTGCAAGTAAAACGGCACATTTATCAACAGGTATTGCTTCCAGGGCATGTAATTATAGGAAATTTTCTTCCAATGTTGACTAATACTATCTTCTGTAGGAATAAGTGACTCCATATAATAAATTAAATATATTACGGGATACGTGTTGAAGTCGGTACTACATAGATGGAATGGTTGGCTATTAGCAATGACGAAGCAAAATAAATAAAAATATAAATGAAATTGATGAAGATGTTAAACTACACCTATATGACCTCCGAGATAAACTTTAAGCTTCACATATATTTATTTACTGGTGTTTTTAGCAATACATGGGCAACTAAACAAAACGCAGATAACATTGTTTCGAGTGTCAGGTTAATCATGTTTCAGCACGAATTAACCAGTTCACCAACATTTCATTCAGTGCGTAGCTGGCGAGCTTAGTGTGTTGCTGAGTCTTGTTGAAACAGTAATGGGACAAGTTTACCTAGCGGGAAGATGTGGAAGTGGGTCACAGAGAGTGCTGGCATAGTGGCCAGAGATGCAGGTGTATGAAGAGCGGTGCATTTGCCTGTAGCCGACCGGGCGAATGGCCGCGCGGTGAGTCACGGGCAGACCGCAGAACCCGCTGCGGTCGGCATAGCGTTACACTAGCTCCTACACGGATGGCCGCCGCGCAGCCTCTCCGATACACAGCCCGGCTGGGTTCCTCCTGTCCCCCTGCACCTCTCCTAACACTTTGGTGCGGGGCGTGGGGTGGGGGGGAAGCATGTGTCTGTTAATATGTGAACTGCGCCGAAGACAAACATGTGGCAGAGGGAGACTATATTTATAACTGTTTTAGCATAGGAATACATTCTTCCAGACCATGAGCAGCATTCGTCTGAATCTACCGTCATCAATGTCATCGTTATTTTTCACCTGTTAATGGGTAAAACATTTTCCAGACGTCTCCACGTATTACGACCGTAAACTTTTGCTGACCCAGAAATGCCCTTTTGATTATCTGTGCCACCTATCCATGTTCAATTACGACATCATACTGACGGTTTCATTTAGACCGCGAAACTCGCTGCGGTCCGCTTACCGTTACCAGTTCCTCCACGGATGGCGTTCGTTAGGCCACCTTATGTCGAACTTTCTTTGTAAGTCGTCATTCTCCTGATTGGTTCGATGCAGCACGCCGCGAATTCCTCTCTTATGACAACCTTTTCAACTCGTTGGATACATTCCAATCTCCCTGTTCCATTGAAGTTTTTACAAATTTTCTATCATCTTGTTCCTTCTTCTTATCGGTGTCTTCTGTATGTCTGCTTTTTCGCCGGCTTTGCAGAGAACCTCCTCACTCATAATCTTCACAGTCCATCTAATTTTCAACATCCTTCTATAGCACCACATCTCAAAAGTTTCGATTTCCTTCGCTTTCTGTTCTCCCAAAGCCCATGATTCACTAACAGACAATGCTGTGCTCCAAACGTACATTCTTAGAAATTTTATCCTCAGATTAATACCGATATTTGAAACTAACAGACTCCTTTTGCCAAGTAATGGCCTCGTTGTTTGTGCTAATCTGCTTTTTATGTCCCTGCTTCGTCTGTCATGTATTATTTTGCTTCAAAAGTAGCAGAACTGTGTCACTTCGTCTATTTCGTGATGCTGAGCTTAATCTCATTCCTGCTACTTCTCATTACTATCGTCTTTCTTCAGTTCAGTCTCAATCCATATTCTGTAGCCATTAGAGACTGAACTTCATTCCTTTTTACACGTCCTGTAATTCTTCACTTTACGTTAGCTAGTATGGCTATAAGCCAGATGCATTTTGTTTCAGTTATATAACAGTAACTGCAACGTCCTAAACACCTGCACTCTGTCTTGCCCATTTATTGATCTTCCTATTTCTTTTAGTTGTACCCAACAAATGTCTTTCGTCATTTTGTGTTTCTACAGCCGTTACTTCGTTACTAACTTGATTATGATTATTGTCCTTGCTTGTGAGGTCGTATCTGTGAGTAAACAAGACTTTCAGTAGACCGCAATATGTGTTTCGCTTCTTTTCTTTATGAAGATTCATTAGTGAGGACTTCTTGTGATCTGTTCTTCATATTTTTGCGGCGGTAAATATGCAATTGGTTTTCGTATACAATCCAGTATGTTCTATTACGGACATTTCGGTGCGTTACTCAAAAATGTTTTCCAGTTTACTAGTACATTTACGAACGCGTTTTTCTCAGGTTGATAGGCTGGTGGAGATTTTAAACGACAACGTTCAACCAATCGTTCAGGCATTGTTCCCGGAAAAGAATTTTCCCTTCCAAGATGACAAAACCCATACATACAAGGAAGGAAGGAAGGTAGATTATGGAGTAAAGTCCCATTGAAGGCAAGATCATTAGAGACGGAACCCATTTGCCTTGAGCGATGTAGGCAAATCATGGAAAAAACTAAAACGGATGGCCTGACGGCGGCTTGTGTTTCACAATCTCGGAATTTGAATATTATCGATTCATTTGGATAAGAATAACATAAAGAGTTAAGGGTCTGCGATTGTCCTCAAACGTCTGTGAAGGGCCTGAAACAATTCGTTTGCTACGAATTGCGTAAACTATGTTGTTTTGCCACCACTCAGTAATTATGTGCATCCTCAGGAGCAGCCAACGTCTTTGGGATGCAAAAGGGGGGGGGGGGGGGGGGAGGGGTAGACGTACCGCGTATTGGGAGAGTGTCTCCATTATCACGCTGAACTCGCGCGTACGCTGCGCTCTCTCGAGTCACAGCGTCCATGAGCGACGCAGGAGTTTCTCTTCAGAAATCTCCGGCCTGTACAGGGGTCAGCCGCTTCAGACAGCAGCGCGTGCTGATGCTATCACCACCACGTACGCTCTCCCGGTGGTACACTGCCGCTCTCTTCTTTGCCGTCAATCGCGGTGGCGCGGTTGTTCAAGCAATACATCGCTTTTTGGAGAAGCGCGATTCAAATCCCCATCCGGTTCTTCCCGTAGTTTCTCTACAGGGAGTGAACGATAGAATGGTTTTTTGAAATGGCGTGGCCGATTTCCTAACTGAGCTTTTACTCCCTCTTGACCTGACTTCGTTGTTGTTCACCACCGCAGAATCGAGTCGTTATTTGCCAGGAAAATTGAGAGACGTATAATTACAACCGCCGTTCTGTGTATGACATAAGCACTGGACAATCAGTAAATATTAGTCTTTCTGATTTCCTCTTCCTAAAGAATATGTGGTATCAAAGCTCTGTCTTGTCAAATAGCGTCCCTGCGAGCACTAACGTTTCATGTTGTGTGTGTGTGTGTGTGTGTGTGTGTGTGTGTGTGTGTGTGTGTGTGTGTGTGAATGAGTGTGTGTCACAAATAAAGGGAAAAAACAAATTACTGCAACTTTCACGATATCTGTTCACTCGTTGCCTTGTTTCCACGGAGTCCGAACCAGCGACTTCTCAGTTAAGGCAGGTTGTTCAGTGTGTGATTGACCGCTGCGGATTAGCTAGGTAAGTATTCCACTTGCTCCAATCGAATACTTACGGGACGTCGCTCGGTTAAAGTTAAAACGTTGCGTACTCCGGTGATAGATTTTACTCACGGACCCCTACATCAACTACACTTTCACTAACAGACTTACGGTAAAGGTTGCCGACGAGGAGGGAAATGTTGCATTTTGCTTATCGAACGAGGCAGCACTGTGGTTAAGACACTGCATCGGCATTTGGAATGATGGAGATTCAGATATTCCATCCCTTCTGGTTTTATTTTCTGTTATTTCAGTTGATCACTTCATATGAGAGTCGGACTTGTTATTTAGTAAATGTTATTCTCCACTTTCTTCTCCTTCTTTGCCCACTGGAGCTAGAGTTCCGCTTGTGGTTATACCAATGTCTAGACTGCATCTGAACTTCCTTCTTTCTTTTCCTCTATATTTATGGTTTATTAGTGCATGATTATTTTTCGTCCTCGAATTAAATGCTTATGCTGTCACAAGTTTCGTCAAAACTGATCAGATGGTGCTTGAAGTACACCAATTCGAATGGCTGAAGCCGCAGATATGCGTGTTCTATCACCCATCAATGTTATTTATTTGTGAAACGCAGTACTCATGTACAATCTATGTTTAACTATTAACGCATATAAAAAAAACTGTATAACAATAAATAGCAGTAGGTTCGAAAGAGTCATAAATTATGTAATATCTGTCAAAAAGCGAAACACATATAGTGCTTGCAGTCATATTTTCGAAAATAAAAGTTTTTGTTTTGTTCTTTTTTCATTCGTCATCGATGTACGAATGTGGAGTATCAGTTAAGTGATTGAAACACAGCAGAATGAAGCAGCACGTGCTGACATCTAAGTAATGAGATCACTTTGGCTATTGGTACTGGCCCCAGCTGTGCGGATACAATGAAAATTATGTAGCACAGCCACATGCTGTTCCTGTCAGCTGTGTAAACTGCTCGACTCCACTATATTTCACTCACTTTCTTGAAACTCTTCATACTGGATTTTCTGAACAATGTTTAATTTCAAAATATTGAGTTTTGTTATCCATTTTGTGTTTTTTTATGATTTTTAGTGTGAGGGTTAAACGCCATGTCAGTATCGAAACAGATACAGTGCGCCCCTCGCAAAACTTCATGTGCTTGGTGATTAGTAACAGCGAAAACTGATAGTAATAATGAATATTTTCGTAGTATCTGATGGTGATACTTGCCGAATAATGTGTAACTACCCGCTCGGAGAGCCGTACAGTTAAGCGCTGTTTCTAGGGCGGGAAGGTACGCCGGGCTCAGATCGAATCCGCCCGGTGGGATAACGCCGAGAGTGGTGTGCCGGGATGCCACACCCCACTAGGTGGTACCCAACTGTAGCCTCAGTTATACGATTCGCAAACTTTTGGAAAACTTCAACTCACGTACAGATGAATAACACAAAACGGGTGATGGGGTGGCGACAAGAAATGCATCCAGCCACCCCTTAAACTAGCTCTGTCAAATCCGTTAACAACCGTGTCAACCCTGCACCGGTTAGGGACAAAGGCACAAGTAGAAGAAGGTGAACAATGCGCAACTGCTCCACTTCGTCTTCCAGATGAGGACACAGAAAACACTTAATGAAATTCTTAGATTCGTGCACTTGATCATGCCAGTTTGTTGCAATTGTAACATCTAATCACAACAGGTCCATGATCTTTCCCCTCGCCTGCGCTAAAACTGTACCTACTCTCACAGGACGCTGCACTTGTTACTAAATTCCTGTATTTCCTTTACCTGGTCTATTATGCAGTGTTCATTGCCTATTCTTACAACGGGCTGTATACATCTGGTCCTGTTAACCCCATTCTGTCTAGTTATACGGGGCAGTTTAGCTGAGTTGATGGGTTGCAAATGAATGGCGCTAATGAGATAGCAGAATTGTTTCCCGCCAGCTACGCAGCCAGTCAGGTGGGTTTGGTTGTTTGCGTAATAAGCGAGGCGGCCTGGTCTCCCCACGCAGGGCAGGAATCCGGCAGCCTCCCGCTTGGCACCAGCTGGCCGCCTCCTACCCTCAGCTGTTCGCCCCCGTGGGCGCCCAGTGGGGCCCACTGAGGGAGAGTCCAGGCTAGTACTTTCTCCTCACACCCGCTACACTTAACCAGAAACTGCAGGGCTCAAGAGGTCTACACGGGAATCTCAACTGCCTTCTAGACCTACCGTCCACGATCCAAGGAAGAAGATTACACATAGCGAACACGACCACTCATGTGTTCCAAAGATGTTCAGCATAGCTAAGTTGTAGTGCATTTGTAGAGATTCTTTCAAGGCTTGGCCGTGCTCTTAAAACCATTTGCGGACACTTCTAGTCGACTGATAAGGCAAGTTATTTTGCCGTTATCGTCTGCGGGATCGACAGCCATCGTGTATAGAGGAATGAGATATCAGAGGATGAATCATAACAAAATCAATTAAAGATGCTTTCGCTGAGAGGATTAATGGCCATAAGGTATCATGGAAACATTCCAGAGACTATACTGCCCTCATAGCCCTGTGTTCTTCCAAAACTGTTGCAAACTGTCCTACGTTTCTCGCCAGGTATACTGACGTGCGTCCTTTCTAGACATACGAGAAAGACAACTGTGCGAAGTCCTTCATGTGGATCGTCTGTATGAGAAGTAACATTCTATTGAACCACCCATTTCGTGATTTTGAAAATGAAAGAGCCTACTAATTGGCGTCCGCAACTTACTGAAGTGGAGAGGGCGTGGGGGGGGGGGGGGGGGGGGGGGGGATTTGGACCCCTTTGGAATCTGGAGCACAGAGTTTTTATTTATTACGTAGCTGTCATATACTTCTAGAAGTGGCCGGCCCTTGTGGCCGAGCGGTTCTAGGCGCTTCAGTCTGGAACCGCGCGACCGCTACGGTCGCAGGTTCGAATCCTGCCTCGGGCATGGATATGTGTGCTGTCCTTAGGTTAGTTAGGTTTAAGTAGTTCTAAGTTTTAGGGGACTGATGAGCTCAGAAGTTAAGTCCCATAGTGCTCAGAGCCATTTGAACAAACTCCTAGAAGTGATTTCCCGTCATTACGGTAAGCCTTTCGTTTAGCCAGTTGTAGCATTACTCTAGGCTTGTTTTTGTGGCATGAAATCTCTAGCAAGTGACCAACTCATTTATATATTTACATCAAAAATGGCAGTTGTAGAGTCTTCCAGGTTCGCCCCCCTCGCTTCCATGATATTTCTCCAGATGCCCATGAGCGTAATCTTTACAGCCATCAACTTGGAATGAATATCCATTGGCAACAAACCGCCCAAAACTAAGGACAGCATTTCAGTTTATCGATTTGAACGCAACACACGCAACAGTAAGACTTTCAAAAGCCATGTTGTAAAGCTATTCCTCACATCGTAAAGAGAACTTAAGTCAATATGCACCAAGTAGCAATACAGGCAAATAAAAATTTATTGTATACCAGTGCCACTTCTCTGTCACATAAACCTTTCAATTCAGAGCATAAAAGAAAATTTCGTAGTGGAACTTTTCTAATTTCTAAACCTTTTATTTATGATATGTCGTCTACGAAACTAAAATGATCTGTTTTTACACAACGTTTCACTGAAACAAGTTGTACATTATTCTTATTATTTCCTAAACGACTCATCACATACCTATGATCTCGTCCCTCGCCCACGCCCCGTTTCGGCATTGAGTGTTGATCTGAACTTGTTTCTGGAGGACATAGGTGGCACATAATAGACTATTACTAATTTACCCCTTGAAACTACCCAAAACGTAACAAAAACAGAAAAAGTGAGGCGGAGATAGGAAACGGAAGAAACAATATGATAGGAATAAAAAAATATAAAGAAATTTATCACCATTACTGAAATACGAGGAGGAGGCGATCTCCCGTTTCACCCATTTGTGTGGTACATTAAGTACTCGAGATCCAGTCTCCCTTTGGGTCTGGGTTTCACATCCAAACATAAGTTTACGGTCTCTGGACATATTTCCTTTCGTCGTTTAGTTAATCCTTGGCTCGGTATACAACTGGAAGTATTTTAAATAGTCAATATAGTCACTTGACTAAAACGGTTTCGTGTAACGTACCAACCCATGCTTTAGCTTCTCCTACTACGTATAAGCTAGCAGACCCATGCATTAAGATAAACGGAACCTTAGGCGGAATGTGTAGTTTCCGAATAACAAAGAATTCTTTAACAGTGAGTGACTTGTACCGCAGAATACTCGAGACTTAAGTAGCCAATTCTGTGTACTCAAGGGATTTCATGGTCAAGTGCCTTAACTACGAGCAAAGTCATGATCTAAAAGTGGTTCAAGATGTGTGAAGGTTAGGGTTTAACTTCTCGTCGGCGTTAATGTCATTAGGAGCGGGGCGCTAGTTAAGTTGGAGAGAGAGTAATAGAAAGAAAGGATTGGTGGGCTTATTTAAGTAATCTTTTCGGCATTCACCAAACATAATTTCGGTGAACACAAGGAGAGATTATCTGAATGTTGAGTGTGGCATCTAAAATCCGCTCTTCCCTAGTACCAATCCAAAACGATAACTGCCAAGTTACGTAGCTCGACAATAGTACTGAAATATTTCAGAAATTCTGTTAATTTGTTTTAAATACAATGTTCGTAGATTTAAATCGCTAACATTTTTGGAACTTCAGCTCAACTCGTTTCGTTTGACATAGTTGCATTTGTTGCATCATATGGTTCCATTCCGTAGGAATGATTTCTGTTCTGTAACTAATTCACGAACGAAATATTGGCTGGCGAATGAGCGTTGTAATTTAGCCTTGGACCGTAATTTGAAATTTCGTTCGATAGATACATCGCTTTGTTAAATGGCTCAGCATTCTGGAGAAGTAAATGAAACTGTTGTTATTCTCGGACAGTGTTCGCCGTACATGGCCAACCAATTATCTCCGACCATTGGCCACTAGATGAGGCGTTCTATATTAAGACGGTAGAACTTGTTCTATCTCTATCAAGTACGCTGGTCATGACATCACGCGTGTCTTACAGAGGAGTGGCTGATTTGTTGTTGCCGCAGTCGGTTCCCTATAAGTTCACCTAAAGATCGTATTACGAAGGTACCGAGAATAATATTGGTTACACCAACTGTACTACGCAAAAGACCGCAAACGCGAATGTGAGAGCAGCATATTATGATAACTATTCACCCCTCCGGGTACTATGATTTGCCGAGAACGTTGGTTTGACAAATAATACACGAAGGTATGGATAATTTGCAATACGGCTCATGCTTACTCCCCCTTACAAACGAGTTACTGAAAGAAATACGTTTTTAAAAGCAGTAAGAAACTTTTAATGATATTTGATTTTTGACAGTCCTCAAAAATATGAATATAATGAAATAGTGCTTTTAAAAGTTTGCAATTACATTTCTTCGAAAAGTAACACTTTAAATACGCCTACGTTGGCATAAAGTCTGAAGGTACGGGACTGCTTCCGCCCTTTCATGTCCACGTGGTGACAGAGGAGAAATTGTGCTATGCCGACAGTCTTTGCTTTCACTTTTACATCATTTTCTAACTCTTTTGAGACAATTCTCATTACTAACGCCAACCTGAACAATATCGCAATATAACGATTCTCAGTGTCTTTCAGAGTGTCTCCAGTCTCATTAAAAGTCGCGCATGGTCTCATTAAAAAAATTATTGCTTCATTATATCAACACATAAAAATCTGCGATTGTTAACAGCATGGGAATAACACATGTCTTTGTGTACTATCGTATTTTACGAAATTTGTTTAAGTATCGTGAGTCACTTACAATATCTGATGAAAAGTATCTGGACACCTGTTATTGGACTTTAATCTGGGAGTGTCCACTCTTCGCCTTTGCGACCGCTTCAGCTCTGCAGGGGACACTTTCATTGACGTGTCTGGATGTCAGTGGGGGAACGGCAGCTCAGTCTTTCGCAACCGCCGAAACCAGGCAAGGTAGTAATGTTTGACGCTGGGGTCTGGAGTGAAGTCGGCATTCTAGCTCATCCAAAGGTACTCCATTTGATTCAGATCAGGTCTCAAGACAGGCCAGTCCATTTCAGAAACGTTATTGTCCACAAACCATTGCCTCACTTCTGCTTCTTTATGACAAGGTGCATCATCATGCTGATACAGTCATCTTCTCCGAGCTCTTACTGTTCCTCTAATGTACGCAGTATACAATGTTGTAAAATGTGTTCTTATTCTTCCACATTTAGAGTTTTCTTAAGCTCAGTAGGGGGGGGGGAATCACAATTAACCAAGAACTACCCTCCTCCCCCCCCCCCCCCCCCCCCCCCCGTAACAGCACCTCCTCCGCACTTAACTGTTGATATTAGACGTGATGGCATGGAACACTCTGAAGGCATTCGCCATACACAAACCCTTCCATCGGATCGCCTCGGGGGATAGCGTGATTCATCGCTCCAAATCACTCGTTTCCAGTCATACCATGTCCAGTGGCGTCACTCTTTACATCACCTCAATCTCGCTTATCATTGACTGCGGGAATGTATGGTTTATGAGGGGCAGCTCGACCATTGTACCTCATTCTTTTTAAGTCCATACGCACACGGGTTGTACTGGTTGAACTACTGGTAGCACTTTGGAACTTACGAGCGATTCCTTCTGCTGATTTCATGCTATTTTCTGCTACCACACTCCGCAGTGCTCGACGGTCCCTGTCGGTCAGTACATGAGGTCAATCTGCTCTTGATTTATCTGTGGTTGTTCCTCCGCATTTCCACTTCACAATCACATCACCAACAGCCGACTTACGCAGCAGTAGAAGGACTGAAATATCCATGACGGATTTGTTACTCAGGTGACACCCAATGAAAAGTCCACGTTCGAAGTCACTGAGCTATCCTGATCGACCTATTTTGTTGTTAATGCTTCTCTTGTTGTTCCCACCTCTTCCATACTGGCCGGTCCGCCTCTCATGACACGTAGTGGTCATTTTCGCATTACATGGAGCGTCAGAATACATTTGATCAGATGGTGTGTACAATGAGTGTCTTTAAATGTAGATTCTACCTTGACGTTTGTTGCAGAGATAGCCTAGGTAACATTTTAAATGCGAGTTTATGTCTGTGCTACAACAACGATCACGGATGTATTTCTGTCGTCCAACTTATTGAATGAGCGATAGTCACTCACTATCCCTGTCGTAATTACCATGTCTTTAATAGAATAATTAATCTAGCATCAGTATCCATTGATAAGTGACAAACGAAACATACAGCATTCACGTTCCTATTGAACACTCGGTGAGTCTTCTTCCACTGTTGATCCACACTCTGTTCCAGTTCTGAAGCTATGACTTAGGATTAGGTAGTGATACAGCATTACATAGTGTGAAATGTAATAATTACCAGAGTCACAGCGAATTACTATCGAAGAATCGAGGGAGTGAAATTTTTTGTTTTACTTGTTTGATCCTGGAGCATGAAAATGTCTCGTCTGCAGTTAAGTGTTCGTCGTCACAGTGATGCCTATTCAATCCTGACTAGAGGCATTTAATGCAACGGGGATTTAGAAACCCCCTATATATTTCACCATGTCTATGTTATACAATATATCCTGTTTACAGGAGCGTGCGTAAATCAATAGACACAATGAAGAAGGCATGCTTCTTCATAATGATAGATTATAAAATGTTCTATCGTTGTTACATATTAAACCTCTTTACAGAAATCGAAATAAATTTTACCTAAGAGACTGAGAATAAGCAGCTAACAGTCTCTGGATCCATATCTTCGTCTGTTCTCAATCTTCAGCCTACTGGACCTGACTGAACGTGATACCGTACTGATACTAGTTGCGAGTCAAAAAGCACTTAACCCAACTCAGAAGAAGAGAGACAGATGAGCGACGTGCTTTCGCCAGCTGAGTTAGTGCTTCTCTCTAGTCTATCATAGCCGACAAAGAAAAGACCCACTCCGCTCTGCAGAATCAGATTAAATGAGTATTTCATTACGGTCACAGCTTAACGATGTGTATGACAATCAGAATGTTTTACTTATTATTTATTTTTGTTTATGTATTTGTACAGTACGCCGTGATTTTGGCATAGCTTAGAATAGTGTGCACCCTAAATTCTATTGCAGACTGTATCTTTCTAATTAAATAATTATATCTTGTGGAATAAGTACCGCTAACAGCTCTACGTAAGGTCCTGTGTTTCGGACCACAGTCGGTGTCGTAGCATGAAGCCACATCTTCAGGTGTGTGTACTGCGTACGGTGGTAATATCCGGACAAATGAAAATTTTTTAAAGCAAATTTATTAAAATAAATTCAAATGAAGATGAAAATCCTTTTACATATAAGTAGTTGTATCTTTCACGAGTAACATTACTCGATGTAACCCCCTTCAACCGCAATGACCGCCTCCAATGTTGTCCTGAAGCGATCGCACGCACTCTTTAAATCAGCGCTGTCTATATTCGCGAATGCTGCTTCGATAGCGGTGCGTAGAGATGTGACATTGGAGTGTCTCGTCATATTGGTAACTCTTTCGACTATGCTCCAAATAAGGTAGTCCAGGGGCCTGAAATCCGGGCTATTCGGGGTCCAGAACTTCTCTGATTAGAACATGTCAACGTTACCCGATAGTCAGTTTTGGACTAAATAGCTCGTAAGAGACAGTGTACCGCCTATTGCAAGACATATTGTCTCCCCGAGGCCACAGTTACCATCAACGGTTTCACGACATTCATCAAAACTTGCAGACAAACTTCTTTTGTGACTGTTTGTCCCTTTTCAAAGAAATGTTGCGGCATATCACCACCACTGGATACAACACCTAGGACGTGAACCCCAGACTTCCCCGAAGCATTATACTTGGCCTCAACATTGTAAACAGTTAATCTTGGGTATCCGAAGAATCGAACTACTTCAGTGGGCGAACGCCCAGCGCCAAGACTTTCGATAAGCGCGGCTTTTCGGGTGTACTTTGCTCTTCTCCATAATATCTCGGCCATTTTGAGATTCTGACTGTTTACTAGATGTCCATGACTTTCAAGAACGCTAATCGCGACCTTCGGCGGAACTACGATATGGCGGAAAATTCAACTTCGAATTTGTCTGGATTTAAACGCCGCGCCCTGTATAAATGTAGCGTATTTGCAATTTGACAGTACGTTCACTTGGCGTATTACTATTATTTGGACAGTGAATGTTGAGTCTGAAATCCATCCCCGCCTTTGGGTCTCGTACGACATAATTTGTACTCCCACCTGAAGACGTGACTTTAAGCTACGAAACCGGTCGTGGTCCCAAATAAAGGATCTTCAGTTGTTTGCGATTCTCAGTTCACAATAAGCACTTCTACAGCTGCAGTTGCTCTGAACACACAGCTATTTGCAACATAATTATATTTTAAACAAAAGGGTCATTTTTGTACATTACCTGCTAATTGTCTCTGTTTATTCACAACTATTAACTCCTGGTTACCAGGAAGCAACCATCCTGGCTCTAGAGAGTTTCGATTTGAGTCACAACCAACGAGTAAAATATTTCTGATACTTAACTGGCAGTTAATTAGGATATCCTAAAATTTTAGCGTCATAGCACGTTATCGACCCCATTTATAATTGTCTCATCAGTAATTACAATCTGTGTATTTCAGGTTTGCGGCCGATGTTGAATATATCCACAACTACGACATAGCCTTGTGTTGCAGGCCTAACGTACTGTTTCTGGAATGGTGTAATGTGCCCATCGATAAACTGAGATTGAAATGCTGTAATGTGCCCATCAATAAACTGAGATTGAAATGCTGTAATGTGACCTTCAGTAAACTGAGAATGTTCTAACTACATGCACTGCGCTGTTTTTCTGCGTGTATGACTCCTGCGCATTCCGTTTACATCACATAGCACAGTATCTTATGAGACGAATTTGTGTTTGTTGCAGACGTGCAAGGGCAGCCCGGTGAGATGCGACTGCGACAACGTGAAGGGCTCGCCTGGGGCCCCAGGCATCCCAGGTGTGCGGGGCATGGATGGACCACCAGGAGAGATCGGCTTTGACGGGCCGCCCGGACCAACGGGAGAGAAGGGCGCTTTCGGCGAGTTCGGCGCCATGGGGGAGAAGGGGTACAGGGTGAGTACCAAGTTTTAGTTGTTCTCTGCTGTACGTTTGTTACTTCTTTAAGGGGCTAGCACCTGGAACAGTGGAAAAACAGTAGAATAGTCAGAGTAAATGTAATAGCAATAGTAAGTGAGACGGAAGAAGACGCAAAGACACAACTCGACAACTTAAGTAAGGTAGCCAGAAAGGTGGGACTGAGGATCGCCTATAACAAGACAAAGACATTAAACACCACTGCAAACTGGGAAACACCGGAAGGCACTGTGCAAATGGAGGACAAATTTAAATACCTGGGAGAATTTATAACAGGAAGCAACAGGAGCAAGGAGGGAATAACAGAGAGGATAAAGAAGATGAGGTCAGCCTTCTGCATGACGAGAATATATCCACAGAGGCAAAGATAAGCCACTACAAGGCAACCGTGAGAAATGCAGTATTATATGCTGCTGAGACGATGACACTAGGAAGAAATGGGGTAGAAAAACTAGAGAAAGAAGAGAGAAAAATACTAAGAAAAATACTAGGTCCCAAAAGAGGTGGAGAGAAGTGAATGCGAAGACCTAGGGAAGAATTGTACCGGAACATGAGAACAATATCCGGGGAAACCAGACTCAAAAGGGCAAGGTTTGCTGGGCATGTAGTTAGGATGAGTATGGACGAAGAGAGTGTGGGAAACAACAAAGAGGACAAGGGGAAAGACGGGAACCAAGTGGATTGTTGAACTTCAGAAGGACTGGTTGGATTTGGGGATCAAGGTCGAAGGAAAGGAAAATTGGAGGAACAAATATACACCGACAAATATGTCGGAGATCAATGACAGAGGAGAATACAGGAAAAGATTAGAATGTCACCAGTGGAGCCGCGAGGAGAAACGGAAACTGAAGATCTTGGAAGAAGAGCGGGAAAGGAGAAGAGAAAGAATGAAGAGGTTCTGGGAGAAGAAGAGGAAAATCCAGTCCACGAATGGGCTACCCGTGGTCCTACAGAGGCCGTAACGCAAGAAGAAGAAGAGTATAAATAAGAAGGAGAAGAGTCTCGTTGCACCACTCCATGACACATGCAAAACTTCCAATGAAGCAACCGGCTGAAGACTGATGGATGTTGAGAAGGAAGACGGCATCGCAATTCCAAGAACAGTGAGGAGTACGCCGTGCAAAGAAAAATGGAAAGCACAGAATTAACAAAAGAAAAGCTGATTGTAACCCGAATCAGTGATGTGTGGACGGTTGACGCCTATAGCTAGTTTATACAGAACTGGGAAGCGGTTACATCGGCTAGTTATCAACAACATTATGCAAAACCCAATCCAGATAACAACTGATTTCAGAACGGTACTGAACTGTAGCGTATAAATTCTGGTTCTACTGGTGGTTCCATTTGTATAACAGGGGGTAATCAACAACGCCATGTGATACATTGAAGGCGCGAAGTAATAGCTTTATATCAAGAAGAACCACCTTCTAGTTCTAGAGAATGTTGGAACTCGACTTGGTATCGATCTCATAAGCAGATGCAATCATAGTTTCTGACAGAAGACTCCGAGCAAGATCAGATACCATATTAACGTAACAGGATTAGTCGATTTATTTCGTGAATATCGGCAGTGGTAATCAAACTCACTGTTGGATATTCTCCAAGATCTTTATCAAACCAAAACTGACGGACGGTACATTACCCTATCACATCATTTGCGTAGATGCGACCTGTAATGGTAGTGCAAGTGGTCTTTGTAGCTGTTACGGAGGACAACATTTTTTTTCTTTTAAAAAGCTGAGTGGGTGCAGGGAACACATACGTGTACACATCAACTGAGCTGCACAGTGGCACAGTGCCTAGATGATAATTAGGATAATAGCTACAACCGATCTATGCCGAAATCGAATCCGCCTGTCATCTCGAAACGACCAGGACAGTCTCGCACCTGATATACCTGCATATTTCCTACTGCCCACGGTTTGTCGGTCGACTTCAGTAAGAAGCTGTCTCTTAAACAGTCAAGGCACTCTGGTAATTCACCTGCATCCCTTCTTCGTGGAAGCTGCCGAAAGGCTCACTGCCTTGTGGCTATATGTCATTCAGATCCTTGTAATGGCTTTCGATTGCCTCGCGGATACAATCGTGAAGCACCCATGAACGAAAGCTAGGTGTTAATTCCTTCTCTTCAGATTCCTTGTATACAGCCTACTAGGAAGAAATTCAATATATTTCTGTCTATTAGCCTTTCTGAAATAATTTTCAGCCTCTCCAAGTATCTCTTTGTAATTCAAAATGACCCAGCGGGTCACTTTTCCGAATATTATTAACTGGAACATTAGAGCAAATCAAATTGTGTACAGATGAGACACATAGAGTAATTGACATGTCATAGATCTAGCCCAGAGATGACGTTGATATCATGTTTTAAAATTTGGTAGTCATGTGTTGCAGAATAACGTAAGTCAACTGCTTGCTTGATCTGTGGAATAGTTATGTACAGTGACATTCACTGCAAAGCCGAGAACTTTTCTGTTTGCCCCCGCGTGGAGAAAATTTTAAAGTTTACTGCGAGTAATCACAAAACGTTTTTGGACTATGGGTTGGGATGTTCTCATGATAACATACCCAACTATAAATCATGATTTTTGACAGATAGTTTTAGAGGTAAGTGCAATTTCAAGAACATATTGTTATGTTCATTATTTCTATTCCGTATTAAATACTTTTTGCTAGAAACAGATTCAACAGAAGGAGACCTACAAGATGCCGGTGGAGTAAAAAAAAAATTATTATAGACTTTATCGTAACAGAAAGAAGTGGTGTGAAGATCGGTACTGAACAGATTTTACTCGTATAGCGATCACGAACTAGTTAGAATTATTTTCACCTTCAAATTCAGATTGTAATGTTGAAAATGAACGACGAAAAACGTTTCATTCTTGAGCCAAAATGAGCTACAGATATGTCAGAAATCTTTCCGAAATGCTTTTTTCTAAAAAAAAAAAAGTAAATCTGGGACATACGAAATTATTAGTTAAACGAATAAAGGCGATATCGTCCCAGAAATAAAACAAACAGAGCAAGCTTGTCTTAAGCACCCTGCAGTTCATTGATGAAAGCCAATGCAGAGTGACATAGGCGACTGTAAAGCCATAAATAAGATAGTCTAAAATGAAATGAAGAAGATTACGAGGAAATATAATGACCAGCTTCTCATGGACATTCGAAGAAAACCAAACGCGAACATTTTGAAATCTAAGATGGCAACTGCACATCTAAAGTAACCAAGGTGAAGAACAAGGAAGGTCAGATGGTCACAGTAAAGCGTCTTATACTTCGTTCGTGATTTATACCGCAAGGTATATACTCCGTTTAATGGTTGTTGGTGAATAAGAAACTCTTATAGAAAACTGCAGACTGTGCTGCCATCTGCAGCAAGTGTATGTGATGTAACTATAACTGTAATGAATGCTGGGAATAAATGTGTACGCTGAAGTGATTGTGTTGAACTCCGTTAAAAAGTTGTAACTGATAAGGCTGGTGGCGACATGTTTGAGGAAGATGCTTGGTCGCTCTCAGGCGGACGAAGAGAGCCTAAACATCATTTTAGTAGGAACAGAAGCCGCAATAAACTCAAGCGTGTCACTCAAAGAGAGACTGATACAGCGTTGACACCAGTCTACTTCCTAAATGGTGGCAAACAGATAAGATTCCATGTGGACCAGAACCAGCAACAAGGAAGGATCATATCAAAGAGTTCCGACTGAGACGAAAGATCAACGAGGATATTTGGCGTAGACTGAAAAATGAATTCCTCCTGCTCCTAAGAAGTTACCACGAGGTTACGGGATATCCCTTAAGAAGAAAACCAAGAATTGGAGAAGCTGTTCTATGTCAGGAGGACACCAAACAAAAACAGCTGTGGAAGAGAGCAGCAGTGGGGGAAGAAGTGCGGCTTGGCAGAGACAACAAAATAAGATGCATCATTCTTCGGCAGCCTGATGGTACGAAGATCTGTCAACCGGCCCAGCTGGTTATCCCCCTTGACAGAGACCAAGGTGGGAAGGACGTTGGGGATTAAGAGACTCTTACGCCATCTCTCGGCTTCTTGTAGAAAACTGTAGACTGTGCTACCCTCTGCAGTACGTGTTTGCAATATAGCTGTAACTGTAAGGGATGCTCTGAATAAATGTGTGTGCTGAAGTTACTGCGTTGAATTCCTTTAAATATTAAGCAGCACCAATACTAGTGCACTCTCTGAAGCATAACTCCCATCCTAGATCACCAATACTGAAGGAATTCCCGCAGTATCGATAACAGGGGCAGAAAACCATCTGAGTCAAATGAAAAACAAGAAGGGTCTAGGAAGGGATAAAAAAGCTGAAACTATTAAAGAGATATGTCCGAAGCTATTAAAATTCTAAGGCTGTATATACAAATGTACCGAGACTGGAAATATAGGAAAAAACTGGGAAAATGCTGAAATACTTTCGTCCAAGCAGAGCGGAAACTTCAATAATGACTGTCCCGTAAGTCTTATGGCACATCTACAAAATATTATGTTTAAGTCATTACAAACCGATTCATTGAAGAACTGGACTTTTATCAAGAGCCTGAAAAAGCAATTCTCAGCTGTGACTTATTTGTTCTAGACTACTCAATTTGTCCTTGAAAAACACCATGGGATATAACATTAACATACATCTAGCATTTGTCGATACTCACAAAGCACTTGATTCAGTTGAGATGTGTAAATAATGAAAGTACCTAGGAATTCCACTGTCAGAAATGCTTTTGAGTAGTATTTTAAGTTCATAAAACGATGATGATAAGAGTAGATGAAGACCAAAGCGGTTTACAAGGATGACGCGAAATTTCCGAAATTGTTCATTCTATCCGTGAAAAACGTACAGGTATTCAGAGGCATGGCCCAGGATCGTAAAGGGATTCAAATTGATGCCCAGTACCCGAATCACCAACGTCCAGTGAGTTAGCACTGACGATGCAGCTGCTGAAGATGCTTCCAAATATATATGGTTTACCACAAATTATAGTTAAAAAAGTCAACTAATTGGCAGAACTGTCACAAAGAATTACGTTGAGTTTGGCAGCAACAGCCTCACCAACAAGTATAGTCGAGTGTATATGAAAACGGAAGTGCGGACCACATGTCACTTACAATGACAATAAACAGTCAACAAACCTTGGCTCACAAGGGGAAGGCCCCAGACACGGCCAAGCGATTCGGCTCAAATTTTGCAGGCCGCTTGTGTACAACCTAAAACGAACTACTCTAAGATATTTTGGGTCAACACCCTCGAAATTTTGAGAAAATCACCCCTAAAAGTTATGACGAGCAATCGACTCAAAATTGGAGGGATAGATAGATAACTGAAAATATAGCATTTTTCATCATCAGGTACGGGGTCCGCAAACGCAAACTTTTCCAGAAATCGAGGAAAGAAACGTTTACAACTGCCGCTTCTGTACCCACATGGTAAACGCTTTTCGCCGGCAGCGCCGATAGCGCAACGGCCGAGGTAACTGCCTGAGAATCGCAAAACCAGGGTTCGAATCCCGAAGCAACCTCGCGATGCGTTGGTATTTTTCCAAATCTCAATTGATTGGGATAGGAGGGTTAATAAGGTAAGTAAATCAATAGGGAATGATAAAAATAAGGTAGGCAAACTAATTTCCCAAACGCCGTGAGTTAGTAAAGTATTAAACTTTTAAGCCTTGTCACATGAGAACATCTCCGAGTAAGTGTGCTGCGCTGGCAACAAATGCACCTGCGTGAAGCAGAAAAAGAGAGGGAGAGTGATGTCAGACGTAAGTGTATTGGACAGCAGAAAAGCAAAAGACACAAATTGGAGTTTTCTAAGATAACAGAGAACTAAAAACGTGACGTAGGGAAATGTGGCACCGGATAAAGATTAGAAACAAAACGTAATACAGCGCATATCTCTAGGCAAACGAAGGAAATCTGGCAGAATGTGAAGCAAAACGAAGAGATACCCTGTCGCAGATTAAATAATTAATCAAAGTACGCAAGTGTTGAATTCTGAAAGGTGCCTTATAAGATCTAGAGAGACTAGTTTGATATAAAAAGACTCGTATTAGGCAATATTAATTTATCGTCTACACTGTAAAGCAACATCTGAATGAAGGCGCAGCGGTCATTGATGATGCAAGACAACGCTGAATAACAATCATAAAAAAGAAAACATCAGTTGTTAAAAAATTTTTAATCTTTCAAGGTATTAACATAAAACTGAAATTGGGCACTTGCTAGTAGTTTTATATAGTCGGTTCTACCGTAAAAAAGCGGTTTCGTAACACAAGGACAATAGTAAAGCAGTTTTAAACTATGATTAAGTTAGAAGATGTAAGTTATTATTAGAATTTTAAAAGTACTGATTGATTCCAACTTGCCTGCGCTAACTGCCACAGTTATAACAAGTTTTCGAACTTGTATGTTCATTCTAAAATTGTCTCTTTAACATTTTTTATGCAACTTTGAAAGGTGGACAAATTTCGGAAAATAAAAGGTTTACATACAACTGAAACTTCGACAGCACTTTTAATTCGGACAGTTTTCTACTTCTTAATGTTAAAGCTGACAATGGCGCAAAGTATTCATAAAACCGAACAGTAAAAACTCAACAGTCTAAATAACTTGAAACTGCAAGTGCAGGAGGTGTGTCCATAATGGTACTAAAGTATGGCTGAAGGATCTTGCAAACAATATAATTGATTTTCGAAGAAACACCCCACCAGCCATGGCAGCTGTACTTATATTAGAACAACCTGTCAAATACATCATGTGTTATAGCTCGCTGTGCACATGTGGGCAGTGGCCTTACGTTATGAATCCACTTGCGTATCCGCTTAATCTGTTCATAGGTTGTCAAGGACAGTCATAATGTTGTCAACTGGGACAGTAATGACAGGTGATTAAATATACAGATCAGATAGATTTGCGCTGCATTTAATGTTTATGAATCATTTAGATTTTTTCTTATTTGTTTTTATACCCTTCCTGTCTGCTCTCCTGTATATACAAACTCAGTAATGTGGATAGCTGTTGAAACACATTTTACATTATAAAATGATCCAATGCAAATGTATTGATCTGAAGAACTCTGTGACCTAGATTCCCTGCTTTCTGAGACCTGTAGCAAACTCTCTATTTTTCATTATTTACAAGATTTTCAAACAACAAGAAATCATATCTTGAACGAATTTAGCTTAATTGGAAGCACTAAAGTCGATCAGTCGACGTATCTAGATATCGAATTTTCTATCCATTTATATATCATTCTATTAAAAATCAAATCGGACAATTGCTTCATCGAACTCTCTCCACAAGTTCGGAATCGGTATGTAAAAAATTCATTAAATGCTGTCCCTCCACTTCTGTCATTTCTTGAGATTCTCTTTTCTTAAAGCATTTATATAACCAAAGTTTCTCCTTATCCTGGACCTCTCTTTTCATGTGGCTGATGATGATAGAGATTTATACAAAGCATGATGATGTAATTACTTAATCGTTTTCAGATTTCTAATATTGCCTTCTTCCTTTTTGTACTGCAAATATTCCAGTTCTGAAAGCTTTTCTTTATTCTTCCAGCCCAAATCCTGGTCAATCAGGTGTTTGATTCGGGCACCTACTACTCAGCCATCATCTTTTGGTTACCTTCATGTGCTGTACTAAGTCTTGTGAGGACAATGAAATGCATGCCACAGCCCTTACTGTTGTCGGCCGTGCATACTTATCACTATTTAGCTCGGGGTAAATATATCTTCAGTTGCCCTTCTGTCATAAAGGAAATCGCTGTGGTGCCGGCCGATGTGGCCGAGCGGTTCTAGGCGCTTCAGTCCGGAACCGCGCTGCTGCTACGGTCGCAGGTTCGAATCCTACCCCGGACTTGGATGTGTGTGATATCCTTAGGTTAGCTGGGTTTAAATAGTTCTAAGTCTAGGTGACTGATGACTTCAGATGTTAAGTTCCATAGTGCTTAGAGCCATTTGAACCATTTTTTTGAAATCGAATTGCTCTTTTCTAATTCTATGTTCTCGTGGGACATACCCACTCCCTTGGTAACTCATTATTTCTTTTCCTTTATATAGCTACCAAAACCTCTGATATTTATTCTCTAAAGAGCACATTCTAGTTTCAATCGTTTTCTGCATTTGCCCCTGCCTCTGATCATTTCTCTACCCATCTTGAATTATTCTCTGAACTTTTGGTATTCTTCATTAACATATTATTTTCATAGTTCTGCTTCTAACTTATGTTTCTCATTTTTTTAAGGCAGTTCTGCTGTCTAACATGTAACATCATCTAAAATTTATGATTCGAAAGAGTAAGACCACCAGTTACACCGTTCTGTCCCACATACTGCCTGTTTGATATGTCTGACTTCATCCTCAAATCCATTCTTCAGATGCGCCTATTTCAGCTTCCACCAGCTGGAAGAACTCCTTTATGCTCTGCAAGTATAATGTGTCTGTTTAGTTAGTAGCCTCTCTGACCCATAACGTGACAATTGCTCGAATCTTTCAGTTTAGCTTTTAAGCCCAGAATATTGTCACAGTGCGAAGATTTTTTTCCACTTGTCATCTAACGACATCTTCTATAGGTGATATACTCTCTGTTCCCTTCGGTCCACTTGGGCATTGCCTCCGATTGGCGGTCTGGCCTTTCGCTGCATTCCGTCAGAGACCACAACATTCTAAACTAAAGACGGAGTAGGAAGTGAGTTCTTCGAGGGCAAAAAGTTCCCTGAAGTAGCATCTATACCCCGTGTAGAACTTATAGCGATTTTAGAGGGATGTAAATACGCGAAAGAAACTCTAGAAGAAACAGTCTTTATTTTATCAGATTCGCGCTCAATACTGACTCTGTTAAAATGCTATGAAGTCAACAACCCCATAGATAATTTGATATACCACGTTGCAGAAGGAGCTCAGGAGCTTTCCCGCCCAAGTAAGACTACGATCATGTCTTGGGTGAAGGTGCACAGCGAAATAAACTGGAATGATGAAGCAGATACTCTGATTAAGAAAGCTATGCACATTGGTTTAATGAAATATGATCATATTCCACTTGACGATCTCCTACACACCATTAAAACTACAATCAGAGATCGATGGAACAAAAACCTTCAGTGGTCATACGAAAATAATGGGAGCACTATGCTTCAGTAGCACTTAATCTTCCAACACGTCCTTGGTGCCAAAATTGCTGATGCAGCAGAAACTTCGATTCAACTATGGAATATTCCGGCAACAACTCTAACGCCTCAACACGATCACGTGTTCATGTGAATGCGCCAGTGAGGAAGATAATCGCGACAATTATTTGTGTGTGACAGAATATGTGAAGAAACTAATTGCAGTATCTGATTTCCTCTAGCAGCACTTTAGCAACAAACATTCAAACTCTTTTAGCGGCAGAAAACATAAAAGTGTATAAACTCGTATGAAAGAACAAATAAGAATAGAGGGAAGCGATTATTTTTATTTCATTTTTTAAATTTCTTTCATTATTGTGTAGTAAATGAATAGGTACGATTTGTGTTATCAACTCTCCTCTGATATTAATGAAAGTATTTTAAATTTCTTGGATCATTTATTTAATTCCACGTTAAATTAATGTAAAGGATAATTGCTGTTTTTTCGCGGTTCAGGCTGTCGCAGATTTGAATGGTAAAAAACCATTATGAAGCTGGATAAAAGCCAAAAATAAATTTTGAAAAATACACTTTCAAGAATTCGAGACCTCAGCACGGAGTTGTACCTTTCTTCTCGTGAAAGAAGTTAGTCCCACTCGGCGCAGCAATATCTTCACCTATGATGCTATCACCGATCGAGATAGCGCAGTGGCTAAGACTTTGAACTCTTTTCTAGATTAAGGCCTTTCGTAGTTTCCTTTAATTGCTTAAAGTAAATGCTGTGATGGTTCCTTTGAAAACGAGGGAGCCTTCTTGTCCTTCTCCAATCTGAGCTTGTGTTTCGTCTCTAATAATCTCGGCATCGGCGAGACCTTAAACCCTAACTTTAGTTCCTTTTTATTATAATGCCCAGTGCGGAAATATCACTGATCCCACCTTTACGAGTACTTTACCGAACTGCCATCCACATTTTCTCAATAATTCCAGTACCTTGGGTTGCTGACTGTCTCCTGGCACCCTGATAACTTTTCAGAGATTCAAATATTTGAAAGTTACCAATCTTTGGGATACGTTTTACTTAGAAGTTCTCAGTCCAACACGTAACTCGATGCCTTGTCGTTACCCAAAACTTTTGGCTCACTAAGGAAAGGCAGAACTCAATAAACACGAGTTGTACCACCTCGCGCTCTCACCATTAAGATGACGTTGCATGGTGAAGGAAATGAAAGGTGAGAGAGAGAGAGAGAGAGAGAGAGAGAGGGAGACATATTGTTTTTATTTGGTCTCCCCAACGCTTAGGCTCCACCCCTCCCTACCGCATAGCGAGATTTTTCATGCCACTGTGTCCACTCAGAGCCAGCTGGATCTTCTGTATCGCCAGTTAGCTTCTTACCTTTTTGTTAGCCTACCTACATTTGATACTCTCTAGAGCTTTAAAACTCAGATACGAGAACCGTCTACTTTCTCTGCGTAAAGGAAAGTAATAAATAACGCCTGGCGTTGATACGTGAACCAGAAACCATGCAAGCTGAGCAGCTGGTGTTACAGACTGGCGGTTCGTCTTGTTTGGCTTGCAGACCGGTTTTTCTAGGGTATAAAACGCAGTACTATGGCTGGTGTAATCTCAGCAAAAGCAATTAGCATTATATTTATCCTAGAAGTCTCGTCTCGCGGAACAAATCTGCTCTTTATCCATTTACATTCGAAGAGTAATCGCAGACTATTATCTAGTGCTCCGAGACCTTTTTTTTATTTTTGTGCCAAAGTTTATATGGCCATTACCCATTACAACATGACAGGCTATAAAACTGGTTTAATTAGCTAAACTTCTGTTGTTTCCTTTCAATATTGCAGCTTAAAGTAGACATTAGAGCTTAAAGTACGGACTAAAGATCAATAGAAACATATGATGTGGTCTGATCAGTCCCACTTTACACCGTTTATGTATGGAGAACTCCTTTACAATTGTATAATCCAGTCTGTTCTGTTCCAGTTGTGAAACACCGTGGAGCTCTTACTGTAGTATAGTAGTATCAAATTTATTCTCTCCTCAAGGGAATTCAGGTTGTTTTCTTTTCCAAGAACGTCCATATACCATATTAGGTTGATATAGATTTAATCCCGTTCAAACTCTGTGGAACTGATGTCACCTCGGCTACGATATATCTGACCAACAAAAAAATTGTGTAAGGCAGAGTGTTGTGACCATTGCTGAGTAGAATTTAGTTAGATAACTTACAGATTCCTTTAAAAGCCGTATTAAATGAAAACAAATTAACTCGGTAATGAATCGGTTGTCATAAGCCAACGTGAATAGTATCTGCTATCGCTGCGGTTTGTTTCTTTCTTCAAAGACGCGAAACTTCACAGTAACTAAATCTAATACCAAATAACTCTGTTGAAAAAAACTCAGCTGGGTGACGATCTAGAGAATTTTTAGAACCAAAAGCAGTTCGTTTCATAAGACGAAACATACTGATAACAGACATGTAAGCCTATTTCAGACAAAACTAGCGTTAGGCGCTACAAAGAAACGCAGATATTTATGTATAGGAACCCACGGAAGAGATCGGTGTGAGAAATAAGAAGGGATGAAGACATTATATTTACACGCGGAGCAGCAGAAGAGAGAGATTAGATCAATGTCTATAGATACCGCGTCGATCACCGTGGTCATCATTTTCCAACTACTCTTGTAACGGTCTGCTGAGCACAAGTGATCTCCAATCTGTTGAATCTGTTGCTGTCATTATTCATATATTGTTACGGGACGTCTACCCATATCAGGCTTATCTTACTCCATACAGCTTGATTTTGCTCGGATGTTTGAGCATAATTCGTTTTTTTTTTTTTTTTTTTGGCTTTTTCTGTTCTCCTTATTCGCCACACGCTACTGACTCTTATCACTTTCCATCACAATAACAAGTTTCTTGCTTTCCTTAGTATCCTCTCCTCTCTCCTGATTTTATCTCTCTTTCTCGTCTGGTTCGAGTTACTGAATAACACCTATTTCGCTGCTTGGATTTTACTTTGCTGTTTCTCTGAAAGATTTCCGGTTTCCAGGTCTTGAGTTTGTTTCAAATGGTTCAAATGGCTCTGAGCCCTATGGGACTTAACATCTGAGGTCATCAGTCCCCTAGAACGTAGAACTACTTAAACCTAACTAACCTAAGGACATCACACACATATCCAGGCCCGAGGCAGGATTTGAACCTGCGACCGTAGCGGTCTCGCGGTTCCAGACTGTAGCGCCTAGAACCGCTCGGCCTCCTCGGCCGGCTTAGTTTGTTTTCAGCAATGAAAAATTTACAGATCCTTGAACTTTCTGTTCCACAGGAGTTTTCTCTTTTGATTCTTTTGGTATTTTGATGGAAGATAAGAGAAAGATTAAGGTTTAACGACCCGTCGATGACAAGGTCATTAAAGACAGACCACGAATTTGGGTTATGTGTAGGATGGGTAAGTAAATTGGCCGTCTCCCCTTGAAAGGAACTATCCTGTCGTCTACTTTAAGCGATTTGGAGAAAACAAGAAAGACGTAAATGTGGTTTCTGACTCTGCTACTCCGGAAAGCGAGTTCAGTGTTTTAATCACAGTATTCATTCGAATTTATCATGGCGCAAGTTGTTGTCCTTTCATACAACGCCTCCAATATATTGGAAGTCGTTGATTTATCATCGTCCAGCTACCACCAAAGTGCTATTGGAGACCATTCCTTGTCTATTAATAGCTATTTCTTCTCATATTTAAAAGATACTGCTTCAGGGATACAGCAGTTTTTTTTTAATTATATCTACTCTTTCTCCTCATGTAACACAAAATTGCACTGTCCAGAGGTAGAATATTACTATCCTGATGGTGAAGTAATTTTCATCACCAGTATCTGACCAGGCGAGAAATGGTGACATGAAGTTTCTTAGCACGGCAGCGTGTGCCAACACCCTGGATTACATTTTGAAATCCCACGCATTAGCTCATGCTGGACGTTAAGTGACGTGGTTTTTTTGTAGTGGGGACGCTATTTGAGAGGAGTAGGCGGTATCACACCGTCAAGGAACATCCTCTGCCTTCTCTCTCTCTCTCTCTCTCTCTCTCTCTCTCTCTCACACACACACACACACACACACACACACACATACTACACTACCACCACCACCAACAACAACAACATCGCAAACTCTACATTACACTACAACACCCGACGTGTACCCATCACAATCATATACACTAAACAGTAACACATATGGTCACAGAATTTGAACTTCGAAAGCAAGTAGGGGAAAAAAACCACGACGAAAGACAAATATTTGATGTGGTTGTTATTGATCTATATTTCACTGAACTTATCATCCGGTGTTTCTCAGCTACCAGAGTCAAACGACTTTATTTGCAAACGTATGACGTTAGCCAAAGGAAAAGTTTTGGTTTTATAGCCATCAGTCTTTCGATTAGAATGATGCTAGTCTTCATTCTTCTCTGTATTGTGCCTTTCGATTAGAATGATGCTATTTTTCATTTTCCCTATTTGTGCTAATCTTTTTATTTTTAATAGGTAGGACAGCTTCTATAATTTGTTTTGCATATTCTTGTCTATGTCTGTCCCTAACATTTTTCGACTCTTCTGTTTCTTCCTCGCCCAAGTAAGCAGACTCTTTCTGGTGTTTTCCATAGACTTCTTTTGTCTCCCGCTCTTTTCCTTACTTCTTCGTTTCGTACTCCATGCGTCTATACAGTATTCAATATTCACCGATAGCACCACATCTGAAATGCTCCCCTTGTTTCCATATAAATATCTGACTCCAGTAGAGCACTTGCAATGAAGACAGCTTACTATTCCACTATCAATCTCATATCTTTCTTGCTTAGGACGTTGTGTATAACCGTATTAGATCGGAGAATTCTCTCACTTCCTTCACTTGTACGTCGTTAAAAAATTGTGTTCAGCAAGTTGCCACGTTTTCGCTGCTACTCTTCATCACCGATTTTACTTTGTTTTCCCTTAAGGTGCTCCGGAACGCCCTATACTTGCAATGTTAAAATAACGCTTATAAATTACATCTTTCCTCACAAAGTATTTGAGGTAGGAAGTTGAACTTTTTACAGATTATTTATTGGAATATGGGCTACAACTTAACGCAGGGATTTTACAAAATCTTAGTTCAGTTATTAAAGATGATTTTTTTTTCAATTGTAATGAAAATTCACAACATTTTTTTGCAATTTTTTATTTATATATTCAAAAATATACAGTTTTTTGGAAAAAGGCTGTGTTAAATTATGCAGAAGGTACTGTGTAACATTTACTGAAAGTTTGAAACAAATATGTTTGGAAGATCCTTAGAAAACATGTAATTAGTATGAGAAAATGAAAGTTTTGGGAATCTAGCGACAAAGATTTGATTAACTGTTTAGTGCATTCCAGGTCCATAGGATGGATTATCTTCATCCTCTGCAAACTCCTCCTCCAGCTTCCTCTTGTTCCTCCTCCTGTTTACTCTTGCTTGTATTTCTAGACTCTTTACAGCCCTGTCTGCAGCCCGAAGGCGTTCCTTGTCTAAAGCAAGCATCGCTCGTTGTTGTGTTCGTAGATTTTGCTACCATTTTCTTCAGTTGCAGTTACTGCAACACTGTTCCAAAAGGTGGTCATGTATGAACACTTATCACATTTCAGTTGTATTTCACTAGCAAGTCCTACGTGCTTTATTATGGAGAGTTCCAGACCAACTTCACTACAATGAATACATCTTACACAGTTTGAAAAAATTCCATTGAGAACCGACATATCAAATATTTCATTCACATCCGATTCGCCCATAAAACATTCATAGTTTTCACTCATTGAACCAAGCTTCTTCTGTGAAGTATTTTCTTTCCCACTTTGACTGCTATGGGCAGGTGTACTTGAGAGGTTAGGTTCACTCACTTGGTTATCGTCTTTATTGTTTACAGTAATAACACATACCTTTGGCTTTCCAACATTTCTCCTTTTCTTAAAAGCCTTCAGAGGATTTCTAATAACTTTACTTTTACTCATTATTATACTTCAACAAAACAGAGACTCAAGAAACAGAATTAATTACGAATATTTTCGAGATAACGACAGTGTAAATAAACATGAAACAATCGACAATCACACCAGCGATATATATTGAACCATCACAGGTTAGCCACAACACATACTTTATCTCACATCACTAAAATGTACCTGATGAACACGGACGTTAATAATAACGCCATTTGATAGCAGTTTAACAGCGCCACAGTGGGTCACGCCCGTGTAGAACACATTTCAAAAAAAAATTTAAAAATAGTTGTAGTCTTCGGAATTGAATAAATTATATATCTATTAAAAGGTAATAGTCTGCATATTCAGAAAACGCAAAAAAGTAAAAATTGAACTTTTCATGACTTTGAGCCTTTCCGGAGCCCCTTAAGCCACATTCTGTTCGAAGTGTTCTCCCTATTCCTTGCAGCTGGTCATCTAAGCCTTTCTTACAGCCAGCCAAAATAGTTGTGTCGTCTGCTGACCTTAGCATTGATACCTGTTCCCATTGCGCATTAATTATTCTTTCGAAATTTTCTTAATATTGCTTAATTGTTCCTTTGATTCTGTCTTATACTCTTCTTAACATTATCTTGTGATTCTAATAACTTACAAATCGGCTCCTACAGACTTGTTGGAGCTCAGATCATTCGATGCCGTGTCAGACTCTTGTAGCATTACTGCATCACCTTTTCTTTCACATTAGCTTCAATATCTCCTTATACAACATAGTGGTACAATTTCTCTCTGTTTTTAGGAGATTTTATAGAATCCGTCATCTGGTCTACCACTGTGACGAAGCGAAGCTGAAGTAGGCTTGGCTGGTGGACTGATTTCTGGTTTTTAAACTACTCTAATAAGCTACTCTTTTTCGTGATAAAATTGCAAAACTACTGAATAACAATCTTTGGCATATCTCTGTTCACCAAGCGTTCCAAAATATTCTTGATTAGAAAGTTACCAGTATGTATCGTTATATGATGTGTATTTGGTGATCTTCGTGACATGCTTACAATTCGTCAAAACGTCCGCAAATGAGAGCAGCAGTGACTGTAGTAGGGGCAGGTTCATATCCCTGGCAGCCGGCGTAATGTCTTCATCCCAGCGAGCGTTCCAGGCCGGCCGTCGTTCCTGGAAGACAGAGCGGCGCCGCCTGGCCCTCTCTTATCTGGCTCAGCATCTGACAGGATTCGGGCCCACTCCGCCATTAGTTGCTGCCTAATAACGCGTAATAGCGATAACGCTTCCCCTTGCGGCCAGCTTTACACAGCAGACGACGAGGCACGTAGCCTGAGAGCGGCTGGTTGGAGTGATGCGGGTTTGATGAGAGGGGGGAAGCGTAGACATCTCTACCGTGAGAAGAACTGACTCTTCCCAACAATTACATACTGCAAACGGCGTCATAAATGTGTTTGAAAATGAAGGCAGATATGACTGTGTTTTATAAAATACACTGAAGAGCCAAAGAAATTGGTACACCACATCAGTAAGAGTACGAGGGCGTGGAGATTTCTTTTGAACAGAACGTTGCAAGACATCCCAGATATGCTCAATAATGTTCATGCCTGGGGAGTTTGGTGGCCAGCGGAAGTGTTTAAACTCAGAAGAGTGTTCCTGGAGCCACACTGTAGGAATTATGGACGTGTAGAGTATCGCGTTGTCCTGCTGAAACTGCGCAAGTCCGTTGGAATGCACAATGGTCATGAATGGATGCAGGATGCTTACGGACGTGTCACCTGTCAGTGTTGTATCTAAACGTATCAGGGGTCCCGTATCACTCCAGCTGCACGCGCCCTACACCATTACAGAGCCTCCACCAGCTTAAAAAGTCCCCTGCTGATATGCGGGGTCCATGGATTCATGAGTTTGTCTCCATACCCGTACACGTCCATCAGATCGATACAATTTGAAACGAGACTCGTCCGACCGGAAACGTGTTTCCAGCCATCAACAGTCCAATGTCGGTGTTGACGGGCGCAGGCGAGGCGGAAAGCTTTGTGTCGTGCAGTCATCAAAGGAAGCCGAGTGGACCTTCTGCTCCGAAAGCCCATATCGATGATGTTTCGTTGAATGGTTCGCATGCTGACACTTGTTGACGGCCCAGCATTGAAATCTGCAGCATTTTGCAGAAGGGTTGCACTTCTGTCACGTCGAACGATTCTGTTTAGTCGTCGTTGGTCCTGGTCTTACAGGATCTTTTTCCGGCCACAGCGATGTCGGAGACATGATGTTTTACTGGATTCCTGATATTCAAGGTACACTCGTGAAATGGTCTTACGGGAAAATTTCCACTTCATCTCTACCTCGGAGATGCTGTGTCCCATTGCTCGTGCGCCGATTGTAACACCACGTTCAGATTCTCTTAAATCTTGATAACATGCCATTGTAGCAGCAGTAACAGACCTATCGACTGCCCCAGGCACTTGTCGTATTTCGGCGTTGCCGCCCGCAGCACCGTATTCTGCCTGTTTATATATCTCTGTATTTCAGTACGCATGACTATACCAATTTTTTGCGCTTCATTGTATGACCTCCACCAATATGCTCGTATAAGATGTATTATAATTAATAGCGAAAACTGACGCTGGTGAAAATGGAATAGATAATAGTAGCTAAATAGATAATAGAAGCTAAATGGATAATAGAAGCGAAAACATCCCAGCCGACATGCAGCCGTTAACGAGATAGTTACAAATGTGTGGTTACTACTCATCGCTGATTCAAGTATGAAGTACTGTCCCAGATGGTACAAACGTATTTCGCATGTAAACTTTTGAGTTAAGTCCCTATCTAATTGGGCTCTAAAGACACTCATTGCCTCCCTTAACACGAAATGCAACACTACTTCAGCGCATTAAATGTTACAGTTTACTGCAAAAAGGAAGGAAGAGAGATTAGTCATTAGAGACAGAGCAAAAGCTCGGATTACGAAAGGATGGGGAAGTAAATCGGCCGTGCCCTTTTCAAACGAAATATCCCGGCATTTAACCTGGACCAGTTTAGGGAAATCACAGAAAACTTAAATCTGGATTTCTGTATGCAGATCTGAACCATCTGCCAGTTGCATTTGAATGTAATACTGCACTTGTTTCGACCGGAGTGCTTTGCGTTTTTTTGTTGAGATAACCTCAGACATGAAGATCCAGAGTATTGAGGTCAGGTGATCTTTAAGCCAAAAGTGGAGCTCTTGCTTGACTTGTCCATCTTGGAGAACATCGCCACGACATTTTTATTCTATCACCAGCAAGACGCGCTGGTGCCCCATCACACATGTACTGCATTCCCCAGTCATAGACTTTGGTTATATTTGAGGCTAACTGCATAATGACTTGATCGAAAAATTGGCATTTCAAGTACTCTTGTACTAATGAGGGCAATATTTCATACGGAAGTAAGTGGCAGTTCGTAACCACATATTCGTCATTCCTCGCAAACGGTTCGTTTGCGTACCAATTCTTACTGGAAGATTTTTGCTTCTGGTTTCGTATGCTTTCCCCCTTGTCAGTTTTTACTGTTAATTGTTACAGACGATGTATTTTTATCCAGAGCGCTCGGAATCGAGGCAAGGACCTAAATGTCTCTGCAGTGATGATTAAATATGGGACTGTGAATTGACTTATTAAATATGTGCATAATCTAAACTGATGAATAAATAATAAATACTATCAGGGATGGGGATGTTACGACACCTTCTTGGACAGCCATGCGTGTTAAAGTGCCGCTTCCGGGACGGGGAGGTTCGCCGGGCCCGGATCGAATTCTCCCGACAGATTAACGACGAGGGCCAGTGTGCCGGCTATCGTGGTGTGGTGATTGGGCCTTAATAGGTGAATATCGGGCTGGTACCCAAGTCCTGTTTCGGTTACACGGTTCGCAAACATTTATAAACCGTTCGCTCACTTCCTCATAAATAACACTATTCGCAGCCATTTTGGGGTACACGTATTCCGTCTCGGGGGCTAATGAAATTGCTCCATTAAGAGCATCCCGCCATCACTTAAATTAATGATGATACATCCGTAACCAACCACGCCGACCCTGTGCTGATGCGGGACAAACGGACAACAAAAAGAGAAGAGAAGAGATGAGTGTTATAACGTCACGAAGCTAGCATTCTAAGCGTATTACATGTATAAATATAAGCCGAACCAGGACAGAAAACACATAAAAAACAAACAGCAAATATGAACTTCTCCCTTGTGGAATAGATTAAGCGCCATGTAGGAAATGAGAAGAGAGTGTATGCGCTAGAAATAGTTGGAATAAACACAAGTAAATGACTTAGTAGTAGTTACAAAATTATATCAACACAGTGACTACAGCAATGGTAGGAACGAGAGAATGAATAACAAGTTCCATCCCTAACGTGAAGGCTTTGAACACTAGCGGCTAGCTTGGAGACATTAAAAAGGGGACCCGTGATTTTGGCTGTTTGTTTGAACGATGGGACTACTTCCACCTTTATTCTCGCCGATGAAATAAAAGTGCTTTAGGCGAGGAATATGTGGTGTGCTCCGTGCCGTGGACGCTTGAACTGAAAAAGTAATACTCAATCTGCCAGATTTTTCAGAACTTAGGAAGCAATAAAGTGAACTGCTTTAAGCTGGGTGAACAACTTTATCTGATTCATTCGTGGAAAGTTGATTTAAAACGCTCACTCCCCTTTATGGAAGCACGTCTTGATACTAGAGAATGTACCTGATTCCGCTTGTCTGTTATTATTACTAGCACATTACCACATTTTGGGAGCCGAAATGGCACTAACGGGAAACATGACGTTACTGCTTAAATCGACGCAGCTCTGCACACGTAATTTAAGAATTAAGAGGAAGGTGCATCAACTGACTGCACTAATTTGCTCTCGTGATGACTGGGTGTTGTGTGATGTTCTTAGGTTAGTTGGGTTTAAGTAGTTCTAAGTTCTAGGGGACTGATGACCATAGATGTTAAGTCCCATAGTGCTCAGAGCCATTTTAACCAACTAATTTGCTCTAGTTACCAGTGATACAGATTTTACACTCCGTGCACCACCCCGTTGACCACACAGTGTAGTAGTCGGTGATAATAAGATTGGACATCACAACCCCGCGGCAGATATTGTGTTTTGGAAGCACTTATTAGAAAAATTTCTGCATGGAGTTATAAGAACTGTCTTGCAGTTGTAAGAACTGTCCACGTTGCTGTGAAGCCCAGTTTTAGGTGACGCGGGTATACGTTTGTAAGGGGGAATAGAGCCAGGTTATCTACCTCCTATGAGGAACGTTCTTATGGAAACTTTTGGGCTTGCATGTTAACGCCAGTTTTGATTAATGTATTTTCCCCTATATCGACTTTAATACGTGCAAGCAAAAAGAAATATCTCTGAGCCTATGTCACATCTTTGTGTCAAGATCTTTGCAACAAGTAACAGTTGTATAGCACTTTCTGGTTGCTGGCAAAGTTTTACTATCACAGTGCATATGCATACAAATTGTGTAAACTGTCTGGTGTGGTGCCCACTGACCATCACAATGGAAGCAGATAGGTGGATACTAACAATAAAAGCCGACCATATTGTCGCAGTAATTTTGGATCCAAATCGACGGATAAACAATATTCATGGCAATGCGCTGAAGCTTGTTCTATCTTGTCATCGAGCTATCACCCAGCACTATGTAACTTCTGGAAAACCGTCTGAAGATGAGCCTGAAAAGGTACGAAGACCGGTTCATGGAATGAATAGATAACTATTTCGAAAAAGTGACTGGACGCCGTTTTATGTATTTACATCGAACAGGCTTATTTCTGAGTGGAGCGCCACCTCAAAGGCGTGCGTTAGCGACGTCGGCTACGGAGGCGGAGACGAATAACTATAATGATTCCGTGTGGCTCAGTGGCCTGGTGCAAGTCTTTCAATTGGACGCCACTTCAGCGAGTTGCGTGTCCATGACCTACCCCAGTTATCCAATCGGGGAATTGTGAACTACAGTTTAACATGGTATACAAGCCAAGTGTCGTGTCTGGCGAATCTCCACATCTTTAAGAGGTGATTGCTAGGCACACTGTAAAATCCGTGGTTCGACTGGGATTCGATCCCGTGGCCTTTCAATTTCCAGGCAAGCGCTTTACCAATTTATTTCCTTATTGTTCGTTGCATTTGGTGGGGGTGGACGTCACAAGATACCCGTTCAAGTTCATCTTTGATTCCTTCACACATTTTTTTTTATATATATATTGCAGAGGGCAGCCAGTCCTCTGACTGAACACGTTGCGCTGCCATGCCGACTCCGTTAGACCATCATCCTCGTCACACACAAATAACTGCAGCTGTCACACGTTAATATTGTAGTCAAGTCAAAATTTGTCCAATTGACAGCAGAGTTCAGTCTTTGTACTAAATTAATATTTTGTCCTAATCTGACAGGATTTTACTGCAAAACATGCCCTTAGAGATAACTTCGTCGTCAGCGAACAGTATGAAATTGCAAGTGCTCACTAGGTCATTAATATAATGAACAGTATCAGAATGGCTCTGAGCACTATGGGACTTAACATCTGAGGTCATCAGTCCCCTAGAACTTAGAACTACTTGAACCTAACTAACCTAAGGCCATCACATACATCCATGCCCGAGGCAGGATTCGCCGGCCGGAGTGACCGAGCGGTTCTAGGCGCTTCAGTCTGGAACCGCGCAACCGCTACGGTCGCAGGTTCGAATCCTGCCTCGGGCATGGATGTGTGTGATGTCCTTAGATTAGTTTGGTTTAAGTAGTTCTAAGTTCTAGGGGCCTGAAGACCTCAGCTGTTAAGTCCCATAGTGCTCAGAGTCAGTTTTGAGGCAAGATTCGAACCTGCGACCGTAGCGGTCGTTCGGTTCCAGACTGAAGCGCCTCGAACCGCTCGGCCACACCGGCCGGCAACAGTATCAGACTTTCGTACTATTGTAATAATTGTCGTATGGAATGATTAACTGCGAGTGACTCAAGAGGGATGTTCAGCAGCCCGGTGCAAGCTCTTTTAATTGGAAGCCGCTTCGGCAACCTGCGTGTCCTTAATGCACCGCAGTTATGCAACCAGGTAGAGAGAAGCTACAGTTTAAGGTGGAATCCGAACCACATGTCCCTGGCAGTCCTTTACATCACTGAGGTAGACTGAAGAATTTTGAAGTCTGGCTGGGGCTCGATCTCGCGTCATTTCTGTTTCCAAACATGCGCTTTGCCAAGAGACAACCAAGCCCGTCACATCTATTGTGTGTTACAGACGAACAAAAATGCCATAACAAAAGGGCCTTAACAATCAAAAGCCGTTTAATAGTAGCAAATACCTGAAAGTAACAGTATAAAAAATTCTTAGTAGCCATAGGGAAATAAATGAAACACTTATGAATTTGAGTTTCATATATGTTGAAAGAAAAAATTTTTCATGTAACTTTCCGTGATTTCGCCAAAGTGCTCAACTGTAATAAATGAAAAACTTAATAATCATGATAAAACCTGTCTACTGAAACCTGTCTACTGTGTTTTCAATATCGTCTTTATTTTATGCAGTGTGCCAATGTACATTTCCATATCACAGCTTCTAGTTGTAATGTAAGAACCTTCTTTGCGATATCAACACGTCAGTACGCTTATCTGTGAATGAAGTTGCCTTATTTTGAATATAAAATCACACTGATGTAACACGAACTCGTTGTTTACACTGTCATACCAACAGAGTTTTTGCTTTCCTTCGGAATGTACACTGATAGAGTAAGAACGCTACTGAAAAGAGAGTAGTTATTAAGTTTTCCGTAACGGTGTTACAATTACTCTCGTGTAGCCACGGACAATGAGCCAGAGTATCTGGCGAGCTTTGGTTCGCAGGAAAGCAGCTGTTGTAGCGTCGGCAAATGAAGCAGCGGTTATGTGGGCGGTCCCGGTCGATTGCGTAATTGCGGGCAGTTGAGCGGGCGCGGACCTGTTCCGCCGCAGCGAGGCGCAGCGCGGCCGACGCGAGACTTGGGGCGCGCCCTGTCCCGCTGGAACGCAGCGCCAGCACGCCAGCGCGCCCGTCTGCCGGGCCGCGGGATGCCTCTGGAGCCTCCAGCGCGCTGCCGCAGAGTGCGGTGCGGCGCAGGGCTCGAATGCCTGACCTCTGTCTCGCCCGCCACTTCCCACCTTGCACGAGTACTCGCGAAATGGCGCTGCCTGAAAGTGGCCGTATCCATTCGCTTTCGCAGAGCCACTGACCGCGCATAAGTTTCACATTTCGAAACCCTAAATCTCTTTACTGCGCACAACCTTAGTACCTTCGCTGCGCTATGTAAGGTGTTCCATGTTGTTGTTGTTGTTGTTGTGGTCTTCAGTCCTGAGACTGGTTTGATGCAGCTCTCCATGCAACTCTATCCTGTGCAAGCTTCTTCATCTCCCAGTACTTACTGCAACCTGCATCCTTCGGAATCTGCTTAGTGTATTCATCTCTTGGTCTCCCTCTACAATTTTTACGCTCCAATGCTAAATTTGTGATCCCTTGATGCCTTAGAACATGTCCTACCAACTGGTCCCTTCTTCTTGTCAAGTTGTGCCACAAACTCCTCTTCTCCCCAATTCTATTCAATACCTCCTCATTAGTTACGTGATCTACCCATCTAATCTTCAGCATTCTTCTGTAGCACAACATTTCGAAAGCTTCTATTCTCTTCTTGTCCAAACTGTTTATCGTCCATGTTTCACTTCCATGCATGGCTACACTCCATACAATACTTTCAGAAACGACTACCTGCCACTTAAATCTATACTCGATGTTAACAAATTTCTCTTCTTCAGAAACGCTTTCCTTACCATTGCCAGTCTACATTTTATATCCTCTCTACTTCGACCATCATGTTATTTTGCTCCCCAAATAGCAAAACTCCTTTACTACTTTAAGTGTCTCATTTCCTGATCTAATTCCCTCAGCGTCACCCGACTTTATTCGACTACATTCCATTATCCTCGTTTAGCTTTGGTTGATCTTCATCATATATCCTCCTTTCAAGACACTGTCCATTCCGTTCAACTGCTCTTCCAAGTCCTTTGCTGTCTCTGACAGAATTACAGTGTCATCGGCGAAACTCTTGTCCATGGATTTTAATTTCTACTCCGAATTTTTCTTTTGTTTCCTTTACTGCTTGCTAAATATACAGATTGAATAACATCGGGGAGAGCCTACAACTCTGTCTCACTCCCTTCCCAGCCACTGCTTCCCTTTCGTGCCCCTCGACTCTTATAACTGCCATCTGGTTTCTGTACAAATTGTAAATAGCCTTTCGCTCCCTGTATTTTACCCCTACCATCTTTAGAATTTGAAAGAGAGTATTCCATTCAACATTGTCAAAAGCTTTCTCTAAGTCTACAAATGCTAGAAATGTACGCTTGCCTTTCCTTAATCTATTTTCTAAGATATGTCGTAGAGTCAGTATTGCCTCACGTGTTCCAATATTTCTACGGAATCCAAACTGATCTTCTCCGAGGTTCCACGTACTTTGGGCATATCTAATAGGAAGCGCGTTCCAAAAATGATCGACGATTTCTGAAAAAAAATTTAAAAATGAATAAGACTTACCATGAGTTTGTGTTTCCTATATACTATGTGGTCGGAGGCATTCGGACACTTGTTAGTAAACCTTAATGGGTGTGTCCACCTTTCACCTTCATGACGGCTTGAACTTGACTGGATTACCTCCAATGAGATGCCTGAGAGTCTGTGAAGGAATCGCAGCCCATTGTTCTTCACGAACCGAAACCAGAGGAGGTAGTGATGTTGGACGCTGTGATCTGGAGTACAGTCGACTTTGTAAATCATCCCAAATGTGTTCCATTCGCTTCAGGCAGATATTCTGGGCAGGCCATCCCATTTAAGGGGTTTTATTTTCCACAAACCATTGCTTCAAATATGCACCTTTATGATGAGGTGCACTGTCAGGCTGATGCAGTCATCTTTCCTAACTGCTCCTCTACTGTGTGCAGTACACAATGCGGGGAAATGTGTTTGTATCCTTCCACATTTAGCGTTTCCTCCATCGCAATAACGGGACCACATTCCAACCACGAAAAATATCTCCACACCGTAACACCATCTCCTCAGTACTTCACTGCTGGCGCTACACGTGACGACAGGTGGAAGTTCTTCGGGCATTTGCCAAACACAAACACTTCTATCGAACTGGTACAGGATATAGCGTGATTCATCACTCCAAATCACTCGTTTCCCTTCATCCACTATCCAGCGGCGTCGCTCTTTAAACAATCTCAAGCATCGCTTAGCGAGGACTTCAGAAATGTGCGGTTTATAAGTAGCTGCTCTACCACTGTACCCAATTCTTTTTAACTTCCTACGCCCAGTCATTGTGCTAACTGAACTGCCCGTAGCACTTTAGAACTTACGAGTGATTCTTCCTGCTGATTTCATGCGATTTTTACTATCACCCTCCACTCTCCCTGTCCGTCAGTACGTGAGTACCTCCTTGTCCTGTTTTAGTCGTGGTCGTTCCTTGACGTTTTCACTTCACGCTAACATCACCAATAGTAAACTTGGGCAACTTTAGAAGGATTGAGATGTCTCTGACGGAATTGTTACCCAGGTGATATCCAATGACTAGTCGCTGAGCTCTTCTGACGGGCCCGTTCCGCTGTTTCTGCTTCTCTAGTGGCAACACAGTATTCCCCGCCTGGTGTTCTACTGGCGCGTCCACCTTTCGTGACAAATAGTGGCGAATTTCGCATTACGTTGGAGTGTCCGTATACTTGTGATCAGATGGTGTAAACTTAAACAGCATTCGTTGCTTACTTCTCTTTCTCATCCTTTCTTTAATAATCGTAATTAGACGAAGATTTGTGAGTAGCTCTTGCTACATATAGACCATCTTTATGAAGTGTGAAATTATTGGAGGAGTTGTATGGTGTATTTTGCTCTTACAAACCATAAAAGAGTCGTACAGCTATAATCAGTCCTTGGCCACTCTCGTTCTTTACAAAATTAGCTCGCGAATCACATTCAGCCACGATCCAACGGACAACCGAGAACAGATTGGAGCTGCAGAGCATTATTATAGCAATGTGCCACGTAGGCCATGGCGGCACTAGTTGCACGAACCGCGGTGGACAGCAGCAGTCGCTAATAGTGACCCTTGACGAATAACGCAAGGAATAGCAGTAATTAATATCCACGATATCGGAGAACACTGAACACAGCAGAACTTTTACTGTGAGAGCCGACTGTGGTGTATCTGCACTATTCGGCACTGACTTAATAATAAAAATCAACAGTGGCTCTAAACCTGTTGAGCATCGAGCCGAACAGAGCTGAATAACGGGTACAGGTACATCGTTCCATGTTGCTTCAACTCTTTGCAAGAATTCATTACTCGCGGTGGCTGGCGAGCGGCTCATGTGTGGGGGCGTGCCAGTCCCCTCAGTGAGTGAGAGATCTGGGTAATATGCTGGTCAGGGAAAAAGTCAAGCACTGTCTTACCGAGGTATGTCGGGACAACACGGGCAACATGCGGTCTTGCGTTATGACGTTGAAAGATACGTCACGGTGACCTCGGAGATAGTGTGCGCCCATCGGACCTAACACGACAAAGTGTCGCGACTGTTGTCCAAATCACCCGCTTTGCGAACCAGAGAGGATCCTGTTAAACAAATTTCCGTGTAACCGTCCGTGATTTCACCTCGGTGATGAAGCAGTATTCCACTGAATCGATAGAGATGTGACTCGTTTCAAAAAATGGTTCAAATGGCTCTGAGCACTATGGGACTTAACATCTGAGGTCATCAGTCCCCTAGAACTTAGAACTACTTAAACCTAACTAACCTAAGGACATCACACACATCCATGCCCGAGGCAGGATTCGAACCTGCGACCGTAGCAGTCGCGCGGTTCCGGACTGAGCGCCTAGAACCGCTAGACCACCGCGGCCGGCTGTGACTCGTTTCTCAGATACATTTCAGTATGGAATGTGTATTCCTAAATCTATTATATATGCTGTGTGTATAATCAACATCAGTTAAACTCAACTTGAAAAATCTGTGATCTTTCACATAATAAAACATGTTGTGGCTCCGTGTCTTCAAGATACCATCGGTAACAACAATGGAGATTTTAAAATAAGTGTAGTATGAGATTCGCACAGTTAAAATTTCATTTCATTTTTCTACTTAGTCCTAAATAACTAACAAAACAGAATTTCCCCTCTTGATTATTCTGAAGTGTATTTATTCACCACAATCGCGATTTCGACATATTTATGTCATTTTCAAGTGATAGCTCACTATAAAGTGCTTCACTTGAAATCATTTCTCCTCGTGTCAACCATGTTTACATATTCCATACGTAAAAATAACAGAAATGCTGCATCTAGTGGACAGATGCGACCTCTAGGCACTGTGGGACTTAACATCTGCGGTCATCAGTCCCCTAGACTTAGAACTACTTAAACCTAACTAATCTAAGGACATCACACACATCCATGCCCGAGGCAGGATTCGAACCTGCGACCGTAGCGGTCGCGCGGTTCCAGACTGTAGCGCCTAGAACCGCACGGCCTCATCAAAGGTTGTTTTTTCGATTTATTCACTTTATCTCGCGGCCGTTTCGCCTCGGTTTCGCTTCACCTCCTATTTATTCCATTCCTGTCTTTCCCTGAACATTTTTGTTTTTCCTCCTTTCGTCGATTAGTTGAAGTATTTCTGCTATTACCGATAGTTACCATTCTTGTATGTATGTTTATCTGTCCATTGTCTGTGATTGCCTCTTTTTTATAGATGTACCTTCCTCTTCAGCTGAACTACCTGCTGTGGTATTCATTACCTAATTATAATCTGAGTCTATATCTGTTCTTGTGTACGCCTTACGATCTTATTACAGAATTTCAGTCTAATCGTGCGGCCATGGCAGCAGCGTGGTTCCGGACTGCTGCGCCTAGAACCACTCGGCCACAGCGGCCGGCCAGATGCGACCTGAATGCGATAGTAATTATTACGTGAATTTCAACTTTCTTTTTTATAAATGACGAAGACACCTGCCTGTCTCAGGAAGAAAGAGGGATTGGGAGTCGAAAGAAGAGTTTCGACGTTAGGAATCTCCTGCCGGTCACTATAAAAGGAAAAACCGAGTGGGGGTGTGCCACACTGGCGCGTTGCCTTCGGCGAGGAGGAAAGGGACCAAAGCGAGGGGAAGGGATGGGAGTGGCAGGTTGGTGTCGGGTTGCCCATTCATCGCCGGGTCGCGACTTGGCAACTGCGACAGGCGCCCAGCTGAATGAGACTGCCGGCCTTGGCGAAATGTGCGCTTCTCCTCTGTGGTGCCCACACAGCAGCCGCTTTCAGCAGACTGCCACTCTCTGCGGCACGCGGTTTCTTCCTCGCTGCCAAACGGCACGCCTTCTCCAAGGGAGCGCCTCCCTGTCCCATCATCCAGTTGTAAATATTTCGCGCTTCCCCTAAATGCCTTCCGGTTTATGCTGGAATGATTGTTGTGATGGCGCGGCAGAGATTACCGTTTGTCCCAGTAAAGCTTGCCTCGTCTTTTCCAGTGCTGGCTGCACTCCACTCTTCTCTGCATAACCTCTGTAAATAACAAAAAATGTACGCACAGTAACAATTAACGCTATCAGCTGCTTACGACGTATAGTGGCATGGCCTCACTTCAGGTCACACGTTGAGATGTATGCCTCGTGGGTCAAGCTCCTCCGGCATAGCCTGGAGCATAGTTCTAAATGGGGAGAGCTCTCTGTTCGGACACGTTGCAGACTAATTTCTGATAAGGAAATATCCTGTAGGTACACAAGATTAGTGCGAAAAAAACTAAAAAGGAACTACGATACCAGGCCATGAAGACCACGTGACGGCAGCCTCTGCTATACGGCGTCATGCGAATGCGGTAAGGAGGAGCATAGGTCAGCACACCTCTCTCCCGGCTGTTGTTGACTTTCCAGACCTTGGAGCCGCTACTGCTCGTTCATGTAGCTCCTCCATTGGCATCACGAACTGAGTGCACTCTATTCCAGTCCTCCCACCAAGTGAGTACCGGGAATCGAAGCCAGGTCCTCCGCATGAAAGTCTGGGGCACTGACCATTCGAATGCGGAGGCAGACAGTGCGAATGAGGCATCAGCACCAGCGAGTTGACTGGGGTTTCGACATACGACAACTGGCGTGTCATTACTGAGTGAGTCAAATCGCACAGAAAGTAGCTGGACATTGTATACGCAATCGATGAGATGTCGGTTCAAATCTCTGTTCAGCCATCTTAATTTAGGTTTTCTGTTTATACGCTGATTGACCGGTGTATGATCTCGCAACTGTAATGTCGGGAGGATATGATGATGAATATCCTATAGAGAAGTTTCCATTTTTGGCGACATAATTTACTTATTCTGATCAAGCACTTGATGTATGCGCCCCGTACGTGAAACCCTGATTTTCCTTTTGGCCTTAACCGAACCTAGGCTGTTGAGAAATAGTCTACGCGTAGGACGTGGTCTCTTATTGATTTCACTGGCTGTTACGCTGCCGACATATTTGTCGGTGAACCAGGTGTAGTGGTTAAGCATCGATACATTTATGTCAAAAATATATGACGAAAGGTCCGATAAATTCAACAGCTAGTCTTAAATTAAAATTGTTGAAATCTGAAACATTGTATGTAATATACATTGACATGGCGTCTAATCAGTTTTCCGTTGCTTTCTTTGTCTCATGAACTAGGCGAATAAGAATCGTGTATACTGCATTATCCTAAGCACCAGTGTTGACCTCCATCAAACTTATTTCAATCATTTGCTGTTTATTGATTTTCTCAGGTGACATAACAAGCCCACTGTTTTGCAGGAACATGACTTTCAAATGACAAGACAGTGGTGGCACATAGCCTAGTATACCCACAAACGTCGGCAACAACCAGCTTCTTGTGTAAAAGCTTGCTGCCCTTCACTAAAATAACGTAATATTCGTCGATCCCGTAAGACTATTCTCTGGGTGTGGATCACAAGAAAATGAAAATAAACCTTTTAGCAGAGGAAGTAGGAACTCTAAGCAAACTACAATAAGTAACGTGACTGTTAGTGGTTGTAGATGAATGACTGTTCCGGCCATGGATGTTGTTTTATATGCACACAGAGGTGCTCATCGTTGGCCTCGTCAACGCGTACTATGTAGTTAAGATTACGACTTGAATATCTAGCCAAATGAGCAATTCGTCAGTAAATGATAGCGAGCTAGCCACATATTCCTAGCGGCGTGGTTAGACAATTTTCTGTCGTATTTGTGCTATCCTCGTATTCAGTTGTTGGCTCCGAAGAAATGAATTCTGCCACCAAAAATCTAAAGTCCTCTCTTACCCAGGCAACACTGAAATTGTGAATTCCTTCATAGACCAATTCAAGCGTAAACGACTTCGATACGAAGAATGCGGTCTTTTTAAAGGTACATTATATTGTGTCTCTGAGTTACGCGAGGTCTTGAATGGGATCCACCAAGCCCCGTCAGGGATTAAAGAAACTATCTGAAGCAGCTGCAAGGTGATTCATGTTTTGTGTGGAACAGCTGACAGAAGTGACAGGCTGATTAAGTGTCGCCTTTGTACTACCTTGAAGTGGCTGACGTCCGGGCAGGATAGGCCACATACCTTATACGTCGTCCTGTACTACGTGGTGGAGCCAGATGGCCAGTCAGAGCAGCTCACACTACTATCTGAGAACATGAGGTTGTTGCATTCTACCACGCTGTCTGAGAAAGGTTCTGGTCACCCAGAGTTTGCTCACTAATTCTAGAAGCGCGGAAGGTGTCTCCATTAGTGAGATAGAGGAAGTGATTTGGAAACAGGAAAGCAAACAAGGGACAACTCCCTGACGAAATTGCTGATAAATGTTACATTGAATACGCTGCGTCATTAAACCCTCTCGTAATTCAAATTTATCGAGAATCTCTCGCGTAGTCAGAGGTCCTGCGTGACTGGAAAAGAGCACAGGACACTTCTTTTTGTAAAAAAAGAGTAAGAATTACAGGAAAGCCCTAACGATCGACAGTTGTATAATCAGGGAGCGAATTCTTAGCTCTAACGTTCTAACGTTTCTGGAGGAAAAGAAGTTTCTCTTTCACGAAAATACTCTCGCGTCAAATCCCTATTCGCCTTTCCCCTCACGATATCTTGCAAATAGCAGTTCCAGGTGAACGAATGGATTCCATCTTTGTAGATTTCTACAAGATCTTAAGTACTGTAGCGCACTTTCGACTGGTAAGCAAGATAAGATCATACGGAGTATCTTCACAAGTATGTGACAAGTTCGAAGAAACTGTTGCTGACATATTCCTGTACATTATGTTGGACAGAAAACGTTCAACAGAAGCGAAAATAACAACGAATATGCCACAGGGAAGCACCACAGAACCGCTAACGTTCTCAGTATGCTTAATTGACTCATCAGACTCAAGCAGTCTCATGTTGTTCCGAACTATATTGTCCATACGAACGTGTCAGTGCTGAATGATCACAAGGAAACGCAGAACCACATAGAGAGACGCGAGATACTTTAAATGATCGGACTCCCACGTTTAGAACAGCTTCAAAGGTCTGATTACTTTACAAATGAGTTAAAGCGTTAAATATTTGACGTGAAGCAAGTAAGCGACAAAAAGTTTAAAAAAGTTTTGAAATTACGCTTAAGGTTTGTCGGAAGTCGAGAGATGTTCGCATTATGAAAAACTGGATGAATATGGTCAGGGTAATTTTAATCAGAAGCTAGTTTTTCACGCATCTCAATATTTATGATATTTGACGTGAAGCAAGTAAGCGACAAAAAGTTTAAAAAAGTTTTGAAATTACGCTTAAGGTTTGTCGGAAGTCGAGAGATGTTCGCATTATGAAAAACTGGATGAATATGGTCAGGGTAATTTTAATCAGAAGCTAGTTTTTCACGCATCTCAATATTTATGATATCATATTTCCTGAACTGTGTGTCGCACAATTATATAATTTTGCATGTATATTCAGTGGTGTATGTGGGTACCGTCTGCAAATCGTGTTGCGGAGAGACTATGTAGTAAACAAGTAATAAATTAAAACATCATGTCTGATGCTAAGGTTTCACTCCACGAACTGTAAAAATGCAGTAAGTGATAAACTTTTTTCGTTTCATCGTTCTGTGGATGTGTCAGCGAGATAACATTTCGTAAAGGTTTGAAATTACGTATAAAGTTTGTTGGAAGACGCTGAGTTCTCTCATTCTCAAATACTGAATAAATAAAGTCCAGGTCCCTGTGCACCGTCAGTTACACTGTATCACTATAAAAACACAGTTTCTAGCTGCAATACTTTTCTTATTGTGTTAAACTTCTAACAATAGAGTGTACCTCTTCGTGAGGAGATTATGACAGCATTTTAAATTTTTAAATTGGGCCAATAATTACAAGAAACACTGAAAATCAAATTTTTCTTTCCCTTGGAAGCCGTCATATAGGCAACCTGCAACTGATACTGGGTTCCGGTATAGTAGCTTAGTAATAATCTGTTACTAAAATTTCGGCTACAGACGTCTAGTGTTAACTGTTTTTAAAAGTGGGTAAATGCTATACAATGCCCATAACAAAGAGAAAGCACCCAGTAAAGCTGGGAACATTTAAAAGCCGCCGAAAAATTATCGACAGAAAGTGTTAAAAATTAGGTCCTATGTATGGCATCTTCCTTACGTATGCTTTGTCCACTCTCTCGTGATATCATGAAAGTCGTCCATGAACGTGTTGTGTTGACGTGACTCGTTAGATATCCCTACAAGGTAAAAATATCACTAATGGTACTTTCGATAATAATGGAGATTAGGGAATGTCACTGAATCTTGAGATGACATGGTTACTGAACAATTTTCGTACAGCTTCCATTGATTAACTGACAATGTGTGATGTCGCAGCATTGTGATGAAACTAGGCATCATGAAGTTTTGGAAAACTCTACGACACTGGTGCAAAAGCAGCTCAAAGCGTCTCAGTGTACTTATCCGAAGAGCGCCGGTGTCACTATCACACACCGATCTACCTATCGGATTGCTATCTGCCTAGTTAAGACAGATCTAGTTGTTCACGTAGGCTATAGAATGTTGAAATGTCCCATCATACATCCTCAGCTTGTCCATAAATTCAGCAAGCTCGTTTGTGTTTATTTTCATTCGCTATTAAAGTGCCTTTCGTAACCAAAGATCGTTCCCTCGTCGTCCTTGCACTGTCTGCATCTTGTACCGATGAAAATTCAATTCCAAATGAGGGAATCACCAACACTCTTGGGACTACAACTGTTGCTTACGATTTGAACGTAGGTCCCAAAATAGTGACACGCTTGTAGCATCGGCATTTGGCCTCTCCCAATCACGCGGGTTGTTTTATCCGAAAACTGATAATCAACGGGAGGCGTATTAGGATTTAATGTCCCACCGCAGTTCAAATTCAGATTAAGGAAAGTGAAGGTAGGACATTGACCGCATGCATTTCAAAGGAACAGTCTAGGCATTTGCCTTGAGAGTTTTTTATATGCCACGAAAAACACACATCGATGGTTGGACTGCAATTTGAGACCAGTTCTTGCCGAGGTGTTGATTCCGCCACCGTATTCTGTGTTGTACAAATGTTAATTTTTCCTCGTTCATCTGTCGATTAGTCCGTAAGTTGTTTGAAACGAGATAACAATATAAGGAACGTGATATTATGTTGTTAAAATTTACAGCCTTTTTTTTCGCTTGCTACATCAATACTGTTTGTCTTTCAGACAAAAGTGACTATCATTCCTCTTTTATAAATGAATTTCATTTTTGTTTTTCCAGGCATGACTCACATAATTCCTTTAGGTATCTACGTGGTTTTTATCTCCTATCTTTCATGTATGTTTGTTTATTCTTCTGTTAGGACTTACAGACTCACACTTCATCATATAAAATTCTCCATATAACTACATTTGACCACACTTGGCCCTACAGTCTGCCAACAGGGACAACTGCAATAATAGCAGCGTGATCAAATCAGTCCAATGCAACTTTTTTTGAGGAGGTTTTGAGTCCACAAGTGTTAGTAGATGAGCTAAACGGACAAACATAAAAGGTAGGTGAGATGAAAACCAATAAAGATGCCTAAACAAAGGGGTGAGGCATGTTTGATTAAAAACCAAAACAAAATTCAGTTCCATAAGGCGTGTAATACAGCGATTGTATTATTTTTGTTTCTTGATCTTACCCTGTCTGTGTCGTAAGTCGTTAGAAACGAAGTACAGACTCCATTGCGATCGAATATGATACGAGTCCGCGCGCGCAGCGTGGGAAGATTTCGGATTTCCATCGATCTAGCTGTGAGCCTTCCGGCGGAGGCCAGAGGTTATGGTTTGTGGCGGGGGTGCACGGTGGGCGTGGGCGATGTAACTTGTTATCCATCTTCGCCATGTATTATAATCCTCTTGGGAGGGGTATGTTCTGAAAAACAGCAGCAATCTACATGCGCTATGTCGAACTTGTACAGAATTCATATACTAGTAGCGTGATTACTTCTACATCTACATCGATACTCTGCAAATCACATTTGAGTGCCTGGCAGAAGGTTTATCGAACCACCTTCACAATTCTGTTATTCCAATCTCGTATAGCGTGCGGAAAGAACGAACACCTATATCTTTCCGTACGAGCTCTGATTTCCCTTATTTTATCGTGGTGGTCGTTTCTCCCTATGTATGACGGTGTCAACAAAATATTTTCGCTGTCTGAGGAGAAAGTTGGTGATTGGACTTTGGTGAGAAGATTCCGTCGCAACGAAAAACGCCTTTGTTTTAATAATGTCCAGCCCAAATCCTGTATCATTTCAGTGACACTCTCTCCCATATTTCACGATAATACAAAACGTGCTGCCCTTCCTTGAACTTTTTCGATGTACTCCGTCAATCCTATCTGGTAAGGATCCCACACCTCGCAGCAGTGTTCTAGAAGAGGGCGGACAAGCGTAATGTAGGCAGTCTCCTTACTTTTGCCTAGAACCGAATGTCACGAATTAGTAAGGCAAGCGGATAAAAGAGAGCATATGTAACGGAAAAGAAAAAACACAATCTGTCAGCTCTTTTTCGTACCTCATTCCAAAGATTTTGCTCGTAATTTGATTCATTCATCTCGTGTAAAGCGTAAATGCATATGTGCTGTAGAACGGATGTCAGAGGATACTTTCCATGTATTAAGATTACTCACGATTCCATTCGCGAATAAATGCCTCAGTGTTTTCATGTGTTTAGTTTTATCTCTGTTCTCTCTACGGCTGTGATACGTAAGATGCTGCAAAATATTTATAGGGCACATCCTGAATACTGCGCTTGTGGATTTTGTAAATAGATTTTTATATGCGCTTTGTGTCTTTCTTCGTGTATATTGCCATTTCAGTCTTTTCAGGATTTTTTGATGCTCTCCTGAGTACCAAAAAACATGTAACTGTTGCCGATGCACTTCATTACATATACTTATCACCGTTATCAACCCAATCTCACATGGATCCCATTCACTTAATCAGTACCTCAGCACATATCCTACAAGAGTTTTATCTGCAACTGCCAGTTGCCAAGTATTCTACCAATGAAATGAAGCCTGCAATTTGCGTTGCGTATGACTGAAGCTTTCGAACATTTCATTCCATTCTCCTATGCATTGTTGCTGCCATTCAGCGACGCAGCAGAAGAAGAGAAAGGAAATAAATTAACTTTCGTACCGTAATAGAGCGTCTAAGCAGCAATACTAAGCTGCTGAAAAGATTGTAGGTCATTGGGAGGTTTCGAGGTGAAACAAATTCTAACAAAAAAACTCCTGTGAATGTCATCGCGTCATGATGTTTGATCAGTCATAGTCTCGGCCGTCTTACTTCAGAGAGATGATGAATGCTCTAAATCGTCGTCCTGAAGAAGTAACGTGCAACTGTGGTCGACTCATGGCGACGCAGTCACACCCTCAAAGACTTTTTTGGAACTAACAGTGGCCGCTGGAGGCCTAACCACTCCCCGCTTTTATGAGTAAACATATTTTCATCTGGATATAGTCTAATATCTCGGACGAAGTAAGACACTATGCATTGTCTTATTTCGTACCCGGGCTCACTCACCACATCACTTTGTGTTGGTTTGTCGCCACCAAAAATTTTGTGTCTAATGACACTTTATTTTTACCGGAGCACAACCAAACAACGTAGTACTGGGGTTAAGAAATACAGGGGAAGCGTGTTTAATAGCACTGTTCGGTCCTCCTGACTTCAGTTTCCACGGCGTTTCTGAATCACGCGCTGATGGCCTGGCAGTCAGTTGCATAGGGCTCTGTCATGAGTTATCTGACTGGTTTGATGCGGCCCGCCACGAATTTCTCCCTTGTGCTGACCTCTTCATCTCAGAGTAGTACTCGAAGGCAACGTTCTCGACATTTGTTCGATGTATTCCAATTTCTGTCGCCCCCTGCAGTTTATGCCCTCCACAGCTCCCTCTAGTACCATGAAACTTATTCTTCGATGTTTTACCATTTATTCTATCATAAAGTCGATGTTTTCCATATGTCCCTTTCTTCGCCAACTCTGCGGAGAACAACCTTCCGCCCTTCCCTGTCCAAATTTCTTATCTTATGAGCTGACCAAATTTTCAATAGCCTTCTATAGCACCACATCTCAAACTCTTCGAATCGCTTCTTTTCTGTTTTTCACACAGTCCATGATCTACTACCATACAATGCTATGCTCCAAAAATACGCTCTAAGGTATTACTTCCTTAAATTAAGGTCTTTATTTGTTACTAGTAGACTTCTTTTGATCAGCAGTGCCTCCTTCCCTGTGCTGGTCTGCTTTTTGGGTCTTCCTTGCATCGTCTGTCAAGGATTATTTTGCTTCTAAGGTGGCGGAATTCCCTAACTTCGACTACTTCGTGGTCCCCAATTTTGCTAAGTTTATTTTCCATCTCATTTCTGCAACTTCTCATCATTTTCGTCTTTCTTCGGTTTACTATCAATCCATATTCTGTACTCAGTAGACTGTTCAGCCCTTTGGTTGAAATGGTTCAAATGGCTCTGAGCACTATGGAACTTAACATCTGTGGTCATCAGTCCCCTAGAACTTAGAACTACTTAAACCTAACTAACCTAAGGACATCACACACAACCATGCCCGAGGCAGGATTCGAACCTGCGACCGTAGCGGTCACGCGGTTCCAGATTGAAGCGCCTAGAACCACTCGGCCACAACGGCCGGCGTTCAGCCCTTTCAACACTTCCTGGAATTGTTTTTCACTTTCGCTGAGGGATAGCAGTGTCGTCAGCGAATCTTGTCAGTGGTATCCTTTCACCCTAAATTTTAATTCCCCTCTTGCTCTCTGTCTTTATTTCCGCCATTTTGTCTTCGATGGACAGATTGAACAATAGGGACGATAGACTACATCCCTGTCTCACACCATTTTCAATGAGAGCACTTCGTTATTGATCTCCCTCCCGGTTCTTTTACATATTATATATTACCCGTCTTTCCCTATAGCTTACTCCTGTTTTCCTGAGAATTTCAAAGGTCTTGCATCGTTTCATGTTGTTGAATGCAGTTTCTAGTCGACGTATCCTATGAACGTAACTTGATTATTCTAAAGTCTCACTTCCGTTGTCAAGTGCAGCGTCCTAACTAACTCTCTGGTCCCTTTACCTTTCTTAAAGGCCAGCTGCTCGACACTTAACAGATTCTCACTTTCCTTTTCCGTTCTTCTGTGTCTTATTCTTGCCAGCTGCTTGGATGCATGAGCTGTTAAAACTGATTGTGCGATTGTTCTTGCACTTACCTGTACTTGCTATCTTCGGGATCGTGTGGACTTTAAAAAGCTGATGGTGTGTCTCTAGTCCCATAGATTATACACTCCAACTTTAATAATGTTTGCCGCTGCACCCAGTGATATTAGAAATTTTGAATGAATGCTACCCATTCCTTATGCATTACCTGATCGCAAGTCCTCCAAAGGCCTGTAAAACTTTGTGTTAGTAGATCTCCCGCTATGTCTTCCACATCGACTCGCATTTCTTCTTCCATCCCGTCATCACACAAGGCTTCCTCTCGTGGAGGCATCCAGTGTACTTTTTCCACCTACGCGCTCTCTCCTCCGTGTGTATCAATGGAATTGCCCTTGCACTCTCTTATTGACGCCCCTACTTTTAATTTCGTCAAAGGTTGTTTTTTCGATTTCTTCACTTTATCTTGCGCCCATTTCGCCTCGGTTTCGCTTCACCTCCTATTTATTCCATGCCTGTCTTTCCCTGAACATTTTTGTTCTTCCTCCTTTCGTCGATTAGTTGAAGTATTTCTACTATTACCGATCGTTACCATTCTGGTATGTATGTTTATCTGTCCATCGTCTGTGATTGTCTCTTTTTATAGATGTACCTTCCTCTTCAGCTGAACTTCCTGCTGTGGTATTCATTACTTAATTATAAACTGAGTCTATATCTGTTCTTGTGTACGCTCATTGCAGAATTTCAGTCTAATCGTGATGAAATCCAGCTTGAATCTTCCCATGTCGCCGGGTGCTTTCCAAGTCTACGTCTTTCTCTTGTAATTTTTGAACTGTGTTCTACTAGCTGAAATTTATTGCAGACCTTAGTCTTTCTCCTCTCTCAATCCTAGTATCAAGTCCATTTTCTCCCATAACTCTTCGTTTTATCCCTCCGTCCGCTACAGTTTTCTAGTCCCCCATGATTATCAAAATTTCATGTTCCTTTAGATACTAAATTAACCGTTCAGTCTTCTCATATAGTTTCCTTACCTCTTTATCTTCTGCTTTTGACATCAGCATTAATACATATAATTTTTGTTGTTGGTTTGTTGCCAAATTTGCTGAGAACAGCTCTGACACTGACTTGTTCACATTTTTGCTGCTATTCATCTCATCAGAAATCGTTATTTCTTTCCATTTCACTTTCTGACCTTATATTTAGCGTTTGTATTTATTTTTTCTGATTTTCTGGCTTTCATGCCATGTCCAAACTTTTGACAGTCCGCGCGTTGACTCGTATAATGTTATCCTTTCGTTGGTGTTTGAGTCTTTTTCTCATGGTCAACTCCCGCTTGCCAGTCTCGTCCCGGAGATCGGAACGGATGACTAATCCGGCATCTTTGGTCAATGGAGAGAACATCATGACACTTTTTCAAATGCAGTCCACATTTCCTGTAAATAAACATTGTGTCTGTTTTTAGTGTAGTAGTACCTATTTCTTTCTGTAACCTCTTGCCATTAACCATTACTGATTCTTCCGCCTTTTAGGAACAATTTCCCCACCCCAAGAGCAAGAGTTTCTCCTGAACTCTGTCCGCTCCTCCGTCCTCTCTGACAAGGCTGTTAGCAGAACGAGGGTGCAGCCGGCCGCGGTGGTCTCGCGGTTCTAGGCGCTCAGTTCGGAGCCGCGCGACTGCTACGGTCGCAGGTTCGAATCCTGCCTCGGGCATGAATGTATGTGATGTCCTTAGGTTAGTTAGGTTTAATTAGTTCTAAGTTCTAGGGGACTGATGACCACAGATGTTAAGTCCCATAGTGCTCAGAGCCATTTGAACCATTTGAACCAGAACGAGGGTGGCTTCCTTGTACCGGAAGTATTCGTCCGTCGTTTCTGATGATTTTTATTCAAAATTTAAGCAGTGACGGGGATCGTAGGCGGGGCAAAGGACGTTTTGATTTCTAGTCAATGGCGGTACCACTGGAACACGGGAGCGTACCTATGCTGCTGTATACACAAATGTTGAACAACCACTGTAACAGGTCGCATGCATTAAATACCTAGGAACAGGCATATTAGGCGATTTCTAGTGGAAGAATTATAATTCTGACCGTAGGAGAGGAAGACGCCAGACAGATTCATTGGAAGAATCTTCAGGAAGTCTACTCCACCCGCAAAGAAGATAGCTCATTCGACCAACACTTGAGCACTGTTCCTAAGTGTGAGACTCTTCCTGGGTAGAATTCATAGAGCAAATAGAGAAGACACATATAATAATGGCGCCTTTCGCCTCGGTTGTTTTTAAGTAAGTGGGAATGCGTCACAGAGCTGCTCATTCAGCTCCAGTGGCAGAACCTACAACAGTTGTCGTGCATCACGATATGGTTTACTGTCAAAACTGAGTGTACTTACCTAGAAGAGTGAACCAATCTATGACAGGTGAAAAGACAATGAAAGTAAAACTGGAGAGATTGGATCTGATACAGAGGCGCTGAGCATTCTTCCCGTGAGCCCTAATGGCGACTGGGATAGGTAAGGGAGGAAGTGATAGTGTATACGAAGTGCCCTCGCCCTCGCACCTTACTGCGGCTTCCGGAGTATAGATGTAGATAGAGAATGCCGCACTCTCCACTCACGCAAGCGACCGTGGTGAGAGAGTGAATAAAGTGAGGGGAAGCAGCGGGGGGAGCAAAAAGTTGTGCTAGTGCGAATAATGAGAATTTATGACGCCAGAGGAAACGCTCGTCTTAAGTAAGTGCGAAGGAGTCATTACGTTTGGCTGCCGCCACACACCGCTGACGAATGCCAGACACATTTCGCCAGAGATGGAGGGGGTTGCGGAGTGACTGGAGGCACCGGAACCATGTAGTGTGGCGCTGCAGGCGGAAGCCGACAGCGTCTGTGTGCGCCGGCGGTTAGCGGCTGCTGCTGCTGGCGACGTAAACACACAGCACGTGCCGGGGTGAACAGCCTCGCTGTGTCCTCCAGGGGAGGAGCCACGTGGAAATTACCTCTCGCAAGCTAGCAACTTCAGATGATTGCAGGTTATGTTCGTACCTACCGATTGCTAGCCGACAAACCCCCCAGACACAGTAGACCACTAAATATTGGAAAATTTCAATTTCTTTTACTTTTTCCAGATACAGTAATCCGCACGGTGAAGAACTAGAAAGAATGTAGCGCAGCAGAACGATTTACACGACTCCTTAAAATTTAAAGCTATCCTCAGCCACCAATGTAGATTTGCTTCGCTGTGAAGGCTTGAAAGAATGTAAAACCTGCAAAGGTTTAAATTACGTGTAAAGCTAGTTCGGACCGATAGGTGCTCTAGTTCTAAGTGCTCTAATTCTCAAATACTGGATGAACATCGTCTGCGTAATTTACGCGCCTTGAGTTACCTTCTCTCAATACATATACACAGTTTCTAACGGTAATACTTGTCTTATTGTCTTAAAGTTACTGAGTAAATTACAACAGAATTTTAAATTTTTAACTATGGTCAGTGATTATATGAGCTACTGAAAATACTGTCCCTGGAAGCTTGTGCCTAAGACCAAGCGACCGTTTTACTGTTTAGTAATACAGATATATTCTTGCCGTCCTCCATCCTATGAACTAACTAACTCACCCCTTTTTAGTTTTACCTGAAGTAAAATTTCTTATCTATTACCCACTCAAACAGGGACGTTCCGAATTGTGAAAGGGACGCTAATGTTTGTAAACGGTTACAGCAGACTGGAAAAGCTATAGTCGTAATAATACCATCACTATCTGTAGCATACTTCAGCATTTTGCCTAAACATTACTCAATATTTTTCCAGTGTCGTCACAGCCGTCAGAGGAAGAATGTAATGTGACTGGGAAGATCTCCAGGTTGTCGTCATGCTTGCATCGAAGATTCTCGGTGTTCTACAGGGTGGCGACAAAGTTCCGTTGCTCCCTATAACAAACAACATAAACCCCTAAACGTAAATATGAATAACAGTTATTTAGAGATCTGTTCTTGAAGCCTGAACCTTACATGTTCAAAGGATCAGTGTGCTCATTGTCATTCTCAATGTAAAGGAGAATACACCACCAGTTTCAGTTAGGCATTTTCCGGAGCACTGCTGAGCGCATCGTTTCATAAAACAGTTACGATACCATTGCCGGCCTGAAAAGTGACTCGAGGGAAACTTTGTCTTACAGCACTTTTCAGGCCGGCAGTGGTATCGTAACTGTTTTTTGAAACGATGCGCTTTAGGAACTCCCACGGTGGATATCACACGTGGTGAGGTCTGGCTTCGTGGTGACCAGGCAAGGGAGTTCAAAAGGGTATCGCTTAACAATGTTGTTACGATACCATTCACGACCTGAAAGCTTCTGTGAGACACAGTTTCACTCCAGTCATACTGGCAATGCTCCGAAACATGTAGCACAACAACTGGCGGAGTAATATCCTTTACCATCAGAATGATTGTGCACAGACTGATGTTTTGTGTACTTAATGCTTCATATCTCAAGAAAACGCCACTAAATAACTGTGCTTCATGTTATTTATTTCAGTTTAGGTGTTTTTGTTGGTTATTATAGGGGATAACAGTTGTGTACACCCTATAGCTGTATCGTTTTTCCCAATTTCACTCCAATACCTGAAGAACAACGGCAACACTCTTCGTCAGATAGGAAATGACTCACAGGTGTTTTAACAATGAGTTGAGTCACAATAACGCGACTGTAACAGCGGAAACTGTTAACTGAATAAGATTGTATAAGGTGCAGAAAACGAGAAAGATGTAAAAATAGTAAATAAGCTGTCTATTATTTCAAAAGTTATTGCCATAAATGTTAAGATATTTATCCCACTGCGAGACAAGACGGTTAATGTACACACGAAAAAATGTTTGCGGTTGTTTACGGAACCATAATTGTACCCTGGCTTTTACCTCTTCGTCTCAAGCAATTCGACAGCCACGCGCACATGCTGCCAAGGTTGTTTCGAGTACGCTGCAAACGTTTCACTGGAAAGACCTATGCATCGTCCATACAGTCTCGATCTCTCACCATGCGATTTCGGTATATTTGGAGCCCTGAAGAAGACATTAGCGGCCGCCGATTTGCTTCAGACGAAGAGGTGCTCGGCTGGGTACATCATGGTACTGTAGGAAACTGCAAATATTTTCCATTAAAGCACTGACCCTCTTGTCACCGTGGGATTAATGTATTAACAGATATGGCTATTACTTTTTAAATAATAAATGGTTTAATTTCTTTTTTTCTATCTGTCTCGTTTTCAAATGGTTCAAATGGCTCTGGGCACTATGAGACTTAACATCTGGGGTCATCGGTCCCCTAGAACTTAGAACTACTTAAACCTAACTAACCTAAGGACATCACACACATCCATGCCCGAGGCAGGATTCGAACCTGCGACCGTAGCAGTCGCGCTGCTCCAGACTGAAGCGCCTAGAACCGCTCGGCTGTCTCGTTTTCATTCGACTGCCTTTTATACTTATTGCCACATAAGAAACATATTGTCTATGGTAAAGCTGCACTTGATCGTTATTAAGCTAAACTAGTTTTTGGCGTAGCTCATAATTCTACAAATTTCGGAAGAGGGAAAGGGCGGAGAGGAGTCTGCCCTCTATGTTAGCTGATGCCGAGACGAGTATGGTGAAGATTTGCAAACTTTGTGACGTGTATGGATGCTAGTATAAAAGCTTAAAGTATGGCGCAGCGGTTGGCTCATCCTTTTTATTCAACCGATCAGCCAGTTACAACACTCTGCTGTTTTTTTTTTAAATTCTTTTCCATGGCTTTTTTTTTTCGACCCTTACAGTCGTCTCGTAAACCTGTAGTACAGGTGCTAAAGACCGTCCTGTCGTGCGACTACGCCGACGTATTATCATATCATCATCGTTATATGACACTTAAACAGATGAACGTTAGATGCTGATGAACTGCGGACGAAACTGGCCCGGCTTAACAACAGTAATGTGCCGTTTGCTTAGCAATTTAAAAGGAGTGATGCGCACGAGATGCAGTAGGCTTTCGTGTTGTCCGGGTGGATGAAAGGATTTTCGGGTGCGGTCCGCCGCAGTCCCGTTGGAGCACAGTGCACACTCCCAAGACCCCGACCCACACGTGCGCCGCGACCGTCTCTCAGCCACGCAGCGGGGGTCTAGCTTCACGTCCACAGACAACTGATGCTAACCAGACAATGGCCCGAAAGACTTAACACCACGTGCTGCCGCCTTGTCCTGGGCCTAGCTATGCAGCTGTGACTTTACGGCGCTTGCGCTCACACACGCACACACGCACACACACACACACACACACACACACACACACAGGAACAGTTGGGAGGCAGTAACAAAGGTCAGTGCCATACTGGTGTGATTATTCAAGAAATTGTAGCCATTTGTTCTTCTAGATCTTGCGCACTTAGACCTGTACTCAAAAGCTCGTTCGTGCGGTAGCACTCGAACCGAAGAGAGGACACAAGTCGATTTACATTTTTTAATCACAGCTTTGTGGACCATTGTGCGGACTTGAACCCAGTACCTCTCCGCAGTGTCCCAGCAAACAAAGTCACTAGTGTAACCCCGTTTCGATGAAGGCATCATGCTCGACTGCTCTCTTGGTACCGTTCGAGGTAACTACAAATCATCAAAAAAAGTTTTGCATCGCCCCGGTTCCCAGAACTCCTGAAGACAGACGTTGACTGTGGATATTGTATCACAGACACAATCCCTTTGACTGTTCAGAGATGTCACTAAACCCGCCCAAATATGTAAACAGCCATGCATGAGCAGCGCCTGTTAGACGGAGGGGGTCCGACAGCCGATCAGTTCCGGTCATTCCACCAGGAAGGAGGTACACGGCTCGTGTTGTCTGTAGTTCAACCTTGCCTAGACGGTCAATACCACTGGTCGATTGCGTCCGCATTGTTACTTTGTGCCAGGAAGAGCTCTCAACAAGGGAAGTGTCCCGGCGTCTCGGAGTGAACCATTGCGATGTTGTTCGGACATGGAGGAGATACAGAGAGACAGGAGCTGCCGATGACATGCCTCTATCAGGCCTCCCAAAGGCTACTACTGCAGTGGATGGCCGATACCTACGGATTATGGCTCGGAGGAACCCTGACAGCAACACTAGGATGTTGAATAACGCTTTTCGTGCAGCCACAGGACGTCGTGCTACGACTCAAACTGTGCGCAAAAGGCTGCATGATGCGCATCTTCACTCCCGACGTCCATGACGAGGTCCATCTTTGCAATCACGACAATGTGCAGTGCGGTACTGATAGGCACAACAACATGCCGAATGGACCGCTCAGGATTAGCATCACGTTCTCTTCGCCGATGAGTGTCGCATATGCCTTGAATCAGACAATCGTCGGAGACGTGTTTGGAGGCAACCCGGTCAGGCTGAGCGCCTTAGACACACTGTCCAGCGAATGCAGCAAGGTGGAGATTCCCTATTTTTTTGGGGTGGCATTATTTGGGGCCGACGTACGCCGCTGGTAGTCATGGAAGGCGCCGTAACGGCTGTACAATACTTGATTGCCATCCTCCGACAGATAGTGCAACCATATCGGCAGTTTATTTGCGAGGCATTCGTCTTTATGGACGACAATTCGCGCCCCCATCGTGCACATCTTGTGAATGACTTCCTTCAGATTAGAGTGGCCAGCATGTTCTCCAGACATGAACCCTATCGAAATTTCCTGGGATAGATTGAAAAGGGCTGTTTATGGACGACGTGACCCACCAATCAATCTGAGGGATCTACGCCGAATTGCGGATGAGGACAGGGACAATCTCAACCAACAGTGCCTTGATGAACTTGTGGATAGTATGCCACGACGAATACGGGCACGCATCATTGCAAGAGGACGTGCTACTGGGTATTAGAGGTACCGGACCACCACCTCTGAAGGTCTCGCTGTATGGTGGTACAACATGCAATGTGCGGTTTTCATGAGCAATAAAAAGGGCGGTAATGATGTGTATGTTGATCTCTATTCCAATTTTCTGTACAGGTTCCGGAACTCTCGGAATCGAAGTGATGCAAAACTATTTTGATGTGTGTAGTTTCATCCTCTTTCTTTCATTTCAAGCGCATCGTTAATGCCACCATCACAATACTGCGTGACAGCCATTTGTCATCCACACGATATTTGTACACATTTGACAATAACAGATTGGATGAAGGCAGCCTCCTCGAGTACCTTGCTCAGGAGAGCAGTGAGGCTTCTCATATTGTCCACAGTGTTCATTGGCCAAGTGCAAGACCAGCTTCTGCACATTCTCATGTGAAGTATCTTGAAATACTTGCTGTATGTGTTTTGTGGTGTCCGACGTACAAATTACCGGAACAACCTTTTCATGTCAGTCCAGACGTCTGAATATTTTTGAAAGTTCGAATGAAACGAGGACACAGCTAATAATGTTATGTTCCTCATTAAGATGATCGGAAGAGAGCTAAGTTTGTTTATCCTGTAGTTCGATGAAGTCTTTATGATTCAAAACATAAGTCAGTTCACCTTTAGGATTCATTTTCAGATAATTGTAATACCCGTAAAATGTCGCAGAGCTTCTTCCAGCTGACACAGAGACCTCACAGAAGGCGATCTGCTGTATACACTATATCACGCATCATAACTTAAAGGCAAAAACATTTCTGATTAGTTAATAGGCTCGAATCCTTCAACGGTTCAGTCTTGATGTCTCTTTTACCACGGTAACGACTTTAGTTGGCAGGAACAAATCGCTCGTGTTAACCTCTGTTCCAGATGGTCGTTTGGTGGATTGTTAGTTTGTAAAACGTTGACGTCCTGCAGTAGTTTCAGCCTCGAGGCGAAGCAGTTTCCAGCAAAGAGTCGGGGCATACATCGCCTCTCCCAGTCCGTCATGGTCTTTTTTACCTCTACTTCTAGTATGAATTCTGTGTTGAACGGGGTCTGCCGTCGGCCGAGCGGTTCTAGGCGCTTCAGTCCGGAACAGCGCGACTGCTACGGTCGCAGGTTCGAATCCTGCCTCGGGCATGGATGTGTGTGATGTCCTTAGGTTAGTTAGGTTTAAGTAGTTCGAAGTTCTAGGAGACTAGGTTTAAGTAGTTCTAAGTTCTAGGGGACTGATGACCTCAGATGTTAAGTCCCATAGTGCTCAGAGCCATTTTTGAGGGTCTGCCATTGCTGGTAAACATGTGGGACAGTAAACGATGGCGTATCTGTGGAACCCGCCGTTATCTTTAGAAGATAATCTTTCAAATTCTTGAAAGCAATCCCTATTTTACCATTGTGTTGCATTAGCCTTGCGCTCTAAGCTACGTAAGACGAACCTGCGAGAAACAGACATCCCGCTGAACATCTCTCTGAGCAGACAGAACGACAGTCAGTATTCGCCAAATATTTGCTCCTCCCTCTGTCTTATCTCAGCCCACCTGCTGGAGCCTTAAGTGACTGCGTACACTGATGAGCCAAAACATTATGACCACTTGCTTAATAACGTATTGATCCACCTCTGGAACGCAGTAAAGCAGCGATTCTGCGTGGTATGTATTCGACAAGTCCTTGGTAGATTTCCAGAGGTACGTGACACCAAATGTCAACGGGTAAGTCACGCATTTCCAGTAAATACGGGCCAGCCGTTTGTTTGGTCGGAGCGGTCGCCGTATAGCGTCCCACCTGTGCACTATCGGGTTCAGTTCAGACGAATTTGATGGACAAGACGTCAACATGGGTCCGCTGTTATGCTCCTTAAACCACTATAGCTCGAGTCGGCCTTGTGAAACGGACAATTATCGTGCTAGAAGATGCCACTGCCATCGGGATAGTCATCAAGCACGAAAGGATGCAGGTGATCTACAATAATCTTCATGCAGTCTACAGCTGTCATGATGCCTTCAATTCATTCCACAGGTACAACGGAAACCGAGGCGAGTGTCTCCTAGAGCATAATACTGTCCTCACAACCCTGTGTCCGTGGTGCATTGCATGTTCCGAACAGCATTTCGCCTGATGACGGCCTATCTAAACACGAGCATCGACCCGATGTAACAAGAAACGTGATTCATCTCGCAAGCTACACGTTTCCATTGACCCATTGCTCAGTTTCGATGATCTTGTGCCCACTGCCGAAGCTGTTGCGTTAACATGGGAACCCTTTGGAGTCTATTTGCTGGGTAGCTCCAAGTTCAACAGTGTGCACTGAACAATGTGCTATGAAACACTTGCTCCAGCACCACCATTGTGCTCTGTGAACAGATCTGCCACATACCGCCGCCTATTCTGCTTTACAGAGCAAGCACACCTCGGACCTCCACCTTCTGTCCAACACGTTGTCACTTACCCGTTGTCCCACGGTCCTTCAGCACTTTCGACAGATTCTCATGCCAGTAGCACGCGAACAGCCAATCAGCTTCGCAGTTTCCAAGGTGTTCGTTCCCAGGCGGTGGGAATAACAATCTGCCCTTTGCCTAAGTAGTTTATGTCAAGAGATTTGCCCATCTGCGGTCCTTGTCGTCTCTAGACTGATCCGCATTCTTCTCTGCTCCGCTTTTGTTCTTTCCTGAATGCGCCACGTGTCCGCAACACCATCAGGCAGCATTCAGTTTTGCGGTTGGAAGTTACAATGCTTTGGCTCATCAGTGTATACCAACTTCTATACGCCTGCTCATTACTCATTGGCCAGAGAACATATCATCAGCTCTACATACTTCGCGGCTACTAAAGGATACCGCAAATCTAAGTCTCACAACGCTTCCACGGAGCGTTCGTGCACCGTCCCTAAATGGAGTAGGGCGGAGGGAGAGAGGTGTGGAAGAGGTGGGGATTGATCATTTTGATATATCTACATCTACATGCGTACTCCGCAAGCTACCGTACGTGTATGGCGGACAGCACCACGTACCACTACTCATTTCCTTTCCCGTTCCACTCGGAAATAGAGAGAGGGAAAAACGACTGTCTGTAAACCTTCGTACGAGCCCTAATTTCTGGTATCTTGGTGGCAGTAGAATCCATCTCCAGTCGACCTAAAATACCGGTTCTCTAAATTTGCGCCTTGGGAAAAAAGCATCAGCTTCCCTCCTACGTGTCTCATTTGAGTTCACTAACCATCTCCGTAATACTTGCGTGCTGATCGAACCTACCGGTAACATATCTAGCAGCACATCCCTCAATTGCTTCGATATCTCCCTGTAATCCGAACTGGTGGTAATCCCAAGCATGCGAGCAGTACTGAAGAATGAGCCGCACTAGCATTCTATATGCCATCTGTTTTGTAGATGAGTTACGGTTCCCCAAAAATTCTCACAATAAAACGAAGTCGTGCATTCGTCATCCATACTACCATCTTGATGATGATATGCTTTGTTCCCCATGGCGCGTGTGGGGTACTGAGGGACAAGTGTCGATATACACACAACAAAACGTCTTTGAATTATTATCGCCTTATGTTCACCTTCGTAAAAGCGAGCGACGGGGCTTAGTAGTTAATACGTTGGACACGCCCATGGAAGGAACGGGGCTGAAGTCCCCAACCGGCCATGCACACTTGGATTTCTCGTGGCTTCTCTAAAGTACTCAAGCTGTTTGCTACTAGTTCTGTAAATAAGTCCCGTCCATCCTTGTCCGAGCCGAGTCCTCTTGCCGCTGTGCGGAAAAGCGCAGATCCCTGCGTCTAGTGCTGCAGACGCACAAATTTTCTGTCACGGTTGGACGTTCCGGAAACGGGCGGCCATTTCCTGTCGTGTGGTGGGTTGCTTGCTGCTTCCCGTGGAGGTCGGCGCAGAATGGCCAGGACATGCGCAGCGCCGGCTATTTCGGTGTCCGCGGGTGAGGCGCGCTGACGGCCCCGCCTGTGTACCGCTGAGCCGCGAACCGACGGCCGAGTCCGCTGCGGCGGCGCTATTTTTAGGACGCTGGTCTCACACGCCTCCCCTCACCCACCCTCTAAAACAAACAGGAATATGTTCATAAATCCGGCCCGCGATGGCAGATGACGGACTATTTCTTTCGCTTTTACGGCTGTGTTGGCATGTCGCTCCAAACCACGAGCTTTCCACTTCTTCGAAAAGCGCGCGTGTGTTCTACAGCTTTGGTCTGCGTTCAAAGGACGTGAAAAGAAGGGAAAGAAAAGACTTCTTTAATAGGATAGTGGCAGAGAAAACGATCCACTGAAACACGCGGACATAAATGGATAGAAAAATCAAAGATGATACGGACAATACGTCATATATAAAAGGGAAACTGATAAGGTTCGTACGGTCATGTATGCCCACCTACCTTACCTCTCCATGGTTCACAGCCACATTGCTATAACGTTCCGCTGTTCCAGACTGTTCTAGATCATCAGTTAGATGATGCGTGAACGTGATTCACGAGGTAATCCTGTTAAGAAAAAGATCGACCAATGCCTGATGATAAATTTGTGACCCCTTTATGGGTAGAGCAGATACACCAATTTTTGTGCACCATACAACTTCCCAATAATTTCATGTTACATATTTTGCAGGAGCTACTGACAACCCTTCGTACAATTAAGATTAGCAGAGGAAGGAGGAACAAGCAATGAATACAGTTAAGTGTACATTCAATTGAGATCCGGTCTTGTAACAATACTACAGCGTTAATTATGCATCAACTAGGGTATAGCGGATTGTGACCATTGAATTACATGCATAACACCAATTAGATTTTTCTCTTATCTTTAGAACGGTAGGGATCGTAAATGGCGTTACACTAATAGATCACTTAGCACGCATGTAATATGAAACTACGATGTATTTAATACGGCGTTTAATGAGATTTTTATGATATCTTTAGAAAGAGCTGTTAGAACTACACTGTGGGTAATCCGGCGTTGTTAGGGTAGAGTTATGAAACTACCGTAGTCTAATCACAGGTGTAGCCTAGAGTACGGTAGTTTTTCTAGTAGCTTTTCTTAGTTATGATCGTAGCTGCGTTACTTATACGTTAGATGTGTTGCATACATGTCGGGCGTTTTTTTCGCGTATCTTACTACTCGTAGATTCCCCTATTAACCGGAAGCGATGAACCGTCTAGAAACGGAGTGAGGCTATACGAAGAGCTGCGTAACCTACGGAAAATTTTTGTTATGGATAGTTATCCTTCTGTCTGTTACTTAAAAATAAACAGTATTTATGGCAAAATTAATACTGTCAGTATTTAATTCAGCTTTTATTACAAAATTTATTATTCCAGAATGAGATTTTCACTCTGCAGCGGAGTGTGCGCTGATATGAAACTTCCTGGCAGATTAAAACTGTGTGCCCGACCGAGACTCGAACTCGGGACCTTTGTCTTTCGCGGGCAAGTGCTCTACCAACTGAGCTACCGAAGCACGACTCACGCCCGGTACCCACAGCTTTACTTCTACCAGTACCTTATTATTATTTATTATTATTAATTTTTTCAATAATACAGAGCTATCACATAGCACTAGAAAACGCAATTTCAAACAACCCCAAACATCTCGTCACTACTTTGTCGAGCCTATTTACAACATGTTTCTCTTCTTCATAAATTGCTTTCGCGCTTATCGGTAATAACAAGAAACTGAAGAAAGTGTTACCTTTGGTCGTTATGAAGAACTTTATATTGAGTGCTAAAAACAAGAATGATGATGTAGATTCTTTTATGTTTCTGCATGTAAACTGCACTTGTTACAGAAGTAATTGCTTTTGTTACATAAAAGAGCAGAATTTACGTCATCAGGTAACTTTTATTATTTATAAAATGCTGTTAATATTTTGTGGGGATAGAGAGTACATAATGGATTTATACCGAACGATGTGCCTTTCCGATTATGTGCGAAACAAACGAATAAAATAAAGAGAAGTTGTCGGCTCCTAATGTCGCTCTCGCACATTCATTTATGTTTCTTTCCCTAGGCTAATAAGGGATATGTAAAGTCATCGGCTACCCTGTTGTGTGAAACCCCCACCACCAATATTGAATACGATTAGGATGTGACGAGCTTCGAGTGATCATAACGTGAAACTTTATGCTATTCGTGCCATTCTTGCTGAGAATATGAGTGACGTTGAAACGTGTTGTCATCTCCAAAAATGCCAGACCACGATCCAGTCATGATTTCGGCAAAGAATCATGCTTTCGTTCGCACACACTAGGTTCCTAGAATGTAAACATTCCCAACATCGTGTTATCGCCATTGCTGGCCTATAGAAGAAATTCTGCGACTGATTCATAAATTCAGAACGTTAAATACGCGCTCACCCACGGAAACAAAATCATGCTCAGCAGACATCATTCCTGCCATCAAAAGTGCACCCTTTCCCAGGTGTTAGCAAGTTCACTACAAATGAATTCGATTATTTTCAAAAATAATTTTATTGACGTATACTTGTCATCCTTCAACAAATGACACTAATAAGAGCAAGAAGCAGCGAGACGTCAAGAGCTGAGGCAGAGTGCTTATTAACCGACGATGAGGAATGTGGTATACGAAACGCGGAGCACTGGATTCTCTTTACTCGTGGAGCGGCAGAGAAACTGCTCAGCTATTACTGAAATATAAGGGGCAATCAAATAAAAACGAGACAGATGGGAAAAAAGTAAGTAAACTGTTCATTATTTCATAAGTAATCGCCATAACTATTTATGCTTTAATCCCACTGTGAGACATTACGGTCAATGTCTTCATAGAAAACTCCTCGCTTTTGCCTACGGAACCATGACTGCACCCACGCGTGCAACTCTTGGTTCGAATGAAATCGACGGCTACGAATGTCTTTCTTCAGGGCCTCAAAAATAATACGGAAATCGCATAGGGAGAGATCGGGACTGCTTGGAGGTTGTGTAAGGAATTCCCAGTGAAATTTCTTCAGCGTAGTCGAAACAGCATCTAGGCGGGCCGATGTGTTGCTACAGCATCAAATAATTGACATCAACTTTGTGGAAAGGTTGATGATTTAAAAAATCACTAAACAGAAAATATTATACGAAGAAATTAGGGGTGATTAAGCTACGCAGGTGTCATTTTCCTCCTCTTTGCCAGAAGTGAGATATCGTTACATTAATGTGGTCTCGACCTCCTCTTGTGCATGGTATCGTTGTCATCCCTTGGGTGTCTGTATTGAGGCCACAATAGCGCCACAATTGTGCTCGTAAGGAGGGCGGAAGTCCCATAGACATGCGGGAGCAGCCAGCTGCCCTCTGCTCTCCTTTTATTTACTGGTGGTCCTCTCCTGCCAAGAATCTGCTTTGTCACCAAGGAGGATCCAGTATCCCTCGTTCACGTTAGATAGTACTTCTGCAGCAAGAGCTAAAAGTCTACTCTTTGTTTCGTGACTGGAGTATTGCCACAGCTGTTATCGCAAAATATTAATAGTCTGCACGAGAAAAAGACAAACTGTTTCCAAAATTGTCGTCGAGCGGACCGATATTTAAATGTCTATTTGCAATAGATACTGCCGATTTCCTTTTTCAACTTTTTCCAACCTAATTCATGCTCCGTCTCTAATGAGTTCGTCATCGACGAGATTTTAAACCCAAATCTTTCTTCTCTTTCCTAAATCAAAACTGTTCGAAAAAAAGAAAAAGAACTAAAGGAGACGAAGACGTACGCCGTGTTAGGTAGGGTAAGTGCAACGAACAGAAATCAAGACCCAGAAACGTGTTTATAAAAGATTCAATTGCTTCCGGGACGGAAAGGAAACTGTTTCCCTGTTTGTGACCACGAGCTGATTCATGAGAAAAATGTACGTGTGGAAGCTATTGGAGATTTCGTCACCGCGTGTGGAGGTTTAGTAAGGCGAGATGGCGCTACAGATTTACGCTGCAAGTTGCTTTGAAGACAACGCCCTCATGTTAGGTGCCCGAAAACAAATTTCTTGTTCTTAACTTCTGTAGCGCGAACGCAACAGTTGTTTTAAAAAGAAAATGTTACTGTGCTTTCGCGAATAACATGGCGTCAGTGAGCCATTTTCAGACGTTTTTCTGGCCTCTTAAACGCTTGTTTGATTCATTAATGCGAAGTATTTCGCCTCGTCAGAGTAACTTTCTTTTTGTTACACGTTTACAACAACCAAGAAGAGAGCTGTACGATGTGAAAAGGCTGCTTTGTAGCCCAGCATACATGCTGACGAAATTGATATTGTCTCTGTTCTCATTCCGAAAATGCAGAGGGCGTATCTTTGTATGTTTGGTCGATTTTCAACTTTTCCATCTCACAGCGTTCACACAGAAAGCTTTTCGGGTTGCAATGATTGGAAACCTCGAGCCAAATGACAGAAATAAAACAACTTCAGTAAATGTAAACAGCGCAGCCAAAATTCATTTATATAAAGGAAAATATCACCTGAACGAATCCACGTACGAATGAAATGTGATTCCTTTAGGCTTCAGACTGTAATCAGAATGATTAACACACCTGTAAAAGACACAAGCTGACATTTTTGATCAAAGCACTTCCTTCAGAAGCTAATGTTTGCGGCGAATAAAATGGCGGACGTCGGCTTCAAGTTTGTGACGTCATGACAACTCCCCTTATTATTCCTCCATTCATGGGGCTGAAATCTATCTTTGCTTCAAATCGTCATCACTTGTGATGGGTCGCAGTTCCGACAGTTCGACCCGGAGTGCAGTAGGCAACCATCACGGCCGCTGTGCATTGCCGTCTGCGTCTCATTTCGCCAGTCGTTCAAAGGTTGCTTCATTTGATTCCAAAGGGAGCCTTTGCTGAAGTTGCTTGTTATAAACGCTGCAGTAAGGATATTGCGGCCAATTGAGGCAGTTTTTAAAGTGAGCAAGTTATTTTGTTTTTATCTACTGTTCCATTTGTATTATAATTCTGTCCATCGAACTTCTTAGGCAATCTTAGTACTTAATAGCGATTTATGCTGATGGGCATTTATAAAACACTTGACTGACCATACTTAATTGTGCTAGATAGGTGATTACCAACGGATACTACAGACATAGTAAAACATTTGCTAAGAGAACTTGTGAACGGGTCCAGAATGACTAACTTAGATATGTACGGGCCTGCATAGAGCGAGATGAAGCAGTGAATAAATCAATGGTCTCACATTTTAGATGGAGTGGAGTTCATATCTGTCCATGGCATGAGGAAACACTTTAATTAAAATCAATAACTGATTACATAATAATTCGTCAAAAACAGTTTTAAAAACACGAGACGTCAGAGCTTACAGAGGAGGAACCCAGAGTGACCACATCTGGTTAACTATAAAATTGTGTTTCCGTATGTAGATATGAAAAATAAAGAAGAAATTGTTAATGAGGAGGAAGATTTTAAAACTGAAATAAAAATCCCAAAGTATAATGTACATAGTCTAGAAAATGAAAAGTTAGATGAAATGTTAACTGAAACAGAATTTAACAATACAGGCATGCAGTGTAAATATACATGAGGCAGCAAAAGAAGCCGTGGGCGAAGAAATTAAGTATGAGAAAAAATAACCTTTATATTATATTGATGCAGAAATAGAGAAAGAGGTACAAATAAAGAAAGAAAAATATTTAAAATGGCTAAATACACAAAGTATCCACGACAAGGTAGAATTCATAGTACATCAAGCAAAAATGAGGAAAATGGTGACAGAAGCAAAAAATAAGGATTGGGAAAATACCTATAATAAAATGAATCGTCTAATTGAAGGTAACAGAAGCTCAGAGGCATGGAAAATATTGAAAAAATTGAGAAAAGATTCTAAAGAAATTCAGCAAATTAACTACATTAGTATCCAGCCTTGGGAAAAATACTTCAAAGAATTACTGACTGAAAACAGAGGAGAATTTTTGGATAAAATTAATAACGATATAGAAGAAACAGAAAATAATGCCAGCATTTCACAGGACATGGAAGTAGCAAAAAAATCAATTAAAACTTTAAAAGAAGGAAGTGCTACTAGAATTGGAGGCGTACCAACTGACTATAAATGCAGATAAATTAAATGAACTTTTGAGAAGCCTTTTTGAGAAATGCATAAATGGCGAGGCCTTACCAGAAGATCGGAAAGTAGGATTTATATCAAGAACCCACAAGAAAGGAAGAAAAAATGAGTGCGAGAACTATAGAGGAATAACTGTAACTAATGTATTTAGCAGACCTTATGGAAGGATTATCACACATTTTTTGGAAACAGAATTCAAGGAAATGGAGGCCGAGGAACAAGCTGTCTTCAGGGAGATCAACTATAGATCATATATTTTGCTTGCAACAAATAATTGAAAAGAAAACTTTAGAAATTAACCCCTTCATTTAATATATGTAGACACAGGAAAAGCGTATGATAATATATCCATATGTAACTTGTGTAAAGCTTTATAAACGTTTAACATTAGTTCCATCACAATTAAAGAAATTCGGAACTTTTGCGAAAACTCTATAGCATGAACGAAAATACAAAATTGTCGCTCATCCGGATTTAAAGTTACAGAAGGATTACGTCAGGGATGCAGTCTGTCAGCAACACTTTCAAAATACATACAGAAGAAAGCAATGGAAAACTGGAAAATAAAATGTAAAAACATAGAAGTCTCAGTAAATGATATTAAGACATATTCATTACAATTTACTGATGACAAGTTAATTTTGGCACAAGATAGAGAAAACATAGAGCATATTATAAGGAAATTAACAGAGGAGTGTAAACAATGGGACCGTAGGTCAACAGGAATAAAAATATGGTAGTTTGAGACACAAATCAAGATTTGACACTCGAGAAAAGGGATGGGAACCATTAATCACACTGAAGAGTACAAATATAAGTGAGTCAGTATTACACAAGATGGCAAACAAGACAAGGAAATTAATTCGAGAATAAATGCTGGGAAGTTTACTATTGGAACAATAAATGGTATTTTATGGGACCAACAGATTAGAAAGGAAACAAAAAGAAAAGCCTTCAATACAATTATCAGAAACATTATGACATATGGATCAGAAGTAAGGACAGTTAAATCGCAAATAGTAAAAAGGTAGATGGCAACAAAGATGGAGTTCTGGAGGCGATCCACAGGGATATCTAGGCAAAAAAGACTCAGAAATGAAATCATCAAGAAGAAAATGGACTTTACAAGTTCAGCTGCAGATTTTATAGAAGGAAACAATTGTTATGGTAAGGAGATACAAAAAGGATGTCAAAGGAGAGGTCACGACAGAGAATTAAGGAATGGGAGCCACCAGGGGGAAAGGAAAGAGGGAGGCCGCCGACCACATGGGCTCAAGGAATTCAGACCGCTATCAGAAGACGAGATACTGAAGAAAATTTATGGGCAGATTGACAAGAATGGAAGATGAAAATCAAATTTGATGTGTAATCTTGCAATACCGAAAAATGTAAAATGTTGCCTTGTGAAAAAAGATAATAATTATTAAAAAAATATGTAGTTTTATCAAAGCAGCTTCAGTTGATTACCGAAGGGTCTTCAGAGCTACGTCAACGCGCCAAAAGCGAGTATCTACAAACGTTGTTGGTTTATGTTGTACGTTATCTGATCAAAAGTATCCGGACACCCCTACGTAATGCGGAACTGATCACTTGATGCCACGAGCGGCGGACCCACCAGTATCAAACGAGAATGGGTCGAACGTGTATTAGTCGTTGAATGTCACATTAGTAACAAATCCATCAGAGACATTTCAATCGTTTTCCTGCCGCGCAAGTGGACTGTTGGCGATGTAATTGTGACGTGTAAACGCGAAGGAAGTACCACAGACCAGACACACTTCATGTACTGACGGATAGAGACCGTCGAGCACTGCAGAGTAGATCTAAGAAATCACATGAAATCAGCAGAAGGAATCACTCGTGAATTCCAAAGTGCTCCCACCAGTGCAGCTGGCATAACGACTGCGTGCTGCAGGGAGTAAGAAGGATAGGGTTACGTCGGTCGAGCAGCTCCTCGTAAGCGGCACATTTCTGTAGTCAGCGCTAAGCGACGCTTGAGGTGGTGTCAAGAGCGACGCCTGTGTATAGTGGATAAATAGAAGCGAATGATGTGGAGTGGCGAATCATGCTATACGCTGTTGCAATACGATGGAAGGGTTTAAGGATTTGTGTTTGACGAATCCCTGACGAAAGTTACCTGCCATCATGTGTAGCGCCTAAAGTGAAGTACTGAGCAGGTGGTTGCTGAGGAATAGGTGTGGTTAGGCAGTGGTCACCTTATTGCGCTTAAACAAACACTCACTGCGGACGGATATGAGTACAGTTTTGAGTAATGTGTACAGTAGAGGAACAGTTCGGAGATATTGAATGTATCGCCATGACAAGGTTCAAAATGGTTCAAATGGCTCTACGCACTATGGGACTTAAAATCTGAGGTCACCAGTCCCCTTGACTAAGAACTACTTAAAACTAACTAATCTAAGGACATGACACACATCCATGACCGAGGCAGGATTCGAACCAGCGACCGTAACAGTCGCGCGGTTCCGGACTGAAGCGCCTAGAACCGCTTGGCCACAACAGTCGGCGCCATGCCAAGACACCATGTTATAAAGCAGCATCTGTTAGGCATTGTTTTGTGGACAATAACGTTCCTGAAATGGACTAGCCTACCCAGGCTCCCGATTTGAATACTTCTGGGATGAGTCAGAAAGTCGACCAGGCTGCAGGCCACGGCGTTCAACAACAATATCTTCTCTGGTTTCAGCACTTGAGGAAGAATGGGCTGCCATTCCTTCAGAGATATTCAGACAGCTCATTGAAAGTGTCCCCAGAAGAGTTCGGGCCGCCATAAAAGCGGAAGGTGCACCCTTACCACGTTAATGTCCGCTAATAAATGTTCGGATACTTCTGATCAGATAGTGTGTATGTAATTGCAATGAAATAACTTCCGCATGTTGTTTACACTATTGCATGAAAATACACCCCTTTCGGTTCTGTCTTGTTGCCATTCCTCCGATTAACAGCTTTAGCCCCGAGGGTGAAACTGTTTTTTGAAATGAATACTAGGGAATAAATACACTATTGAAAAGGCAGTAGACGGTCTTTGTTACTAAATTTTCTATTCATTTCTCCGTCTCGGTTTTGTCAGCAATACCCATAACGTTTTTATCCGCAACATAAGAACGCAATTTTGTATCATTTGAATACGGAGCTACACAAAAATTGCATGTCGTTATTAAGGTGGCAATGTTAATTCTTTTTTGTATTTATTTATTTCGAGATCCAACAGAATGTTAAGAAGAAAAAGAGGGTAGGCTTTAATGTCTTCTCGACGACGAATTCATTAGAGAAAAAAAGAGCACGAATTCAGATTGGAGAAAGATGGGCTAATAAACCGGTTATCGCCTTTTTTAATGAATCGTTCTAGCGTTCACCTTTATTCGTTTAGGGAAACTGCGAGAAACCTATACCTGGATGATTAGACAGGGATTTGAACGGAGCTCCTCACCAAAGCGAGTCCAATGTCTTAAGCACAAGTCACATCACTCGGTAGGAATAATACATACATGACGGAAGGATATTGAAAATCAGAGTTAATTTAAAGCCAAAAAGGTGTGCTGCGATCACACGTCAGCCCAACATTGATTACAGCTAATAATCGTAAAATATACTCAGCATAATATCACCAACATTCCCTGCTGACAGATTACAAACGTTTCACTTGTTGTTAGAAACTAACCTACAGCCTCAGCAGCTTCTTAAGTACACTTCCTGACAAAAGAGACTGAATCTCCTAGAAGGAGTGGAGGAAGCGGTACGAAACTTAAGTGGTTGAGAGGGTATATCATGTTATTTCAGTAATTACAATATCAACTCAAACTTAAAAAGAACTTGGCAGATTTAGCCCACTTATCAGTTTGACGTTGCACCGCTTATGATGTGCGTACATGTACTGACTTAGTTGGGAAGGGTGTCACAAAGCCGTTGTACCCTATCATGAGGCAAGCTGCCCCACCACTGTTGTAATTGGTCTTTGATACCCTGGAACAGAATTGACGTCTGCGCTGGTCCCACACGTTATCTATCGGGGACAGATCTGGTGATCTTGCTGGCCACGGGAGTTGCTCAACATTTCGCAGATAGTTCATTGAGACACATGTCATGTGTGGACGGTCTCTGTCTTTCAGAATGAATTTTAATTCTGCAGGGGAGTGTGCGCTGGTTTGAAGCTTCGTGGCAGATTAAAACTGTAAAACTGTGTGCCAGATCGGGACTCGGACCTAGGTCCTTTGCTTCTCGCGAACGAGTGCTCTACCGACTAGCTACCCAAGCACTATTCACGACCCGTCCTCACAACTTTACTTCCATTGGTACTTTATCTCATACCTTCCAAACTTCACAGAACCTGTCCTGTATATCTTGTTGTACTACGACTCCTGTTGCCTTTAGAGCTGTTGTGACAATAATAATAAAATTTAAGTTTCAGAATCTAAACACTTTCACTGTTTTTAATCGTTGGGAGGCGGCGGGGGGTTGGTAATTACGTGGTTCCGGACCCTAGAACCAACTGAAGAAAACTGTCTCCTAACGCCACGCGCCTGCGCAGAAGGCTCTAATCTCTTGTCCACATAAACAAGTGTACCGGCGCACGCCCTCTGCACGCGACACGTGTCCGCTGTATACACACCACGTGGCAGCCCCCTTCACTTCACTTGCTGCATTAAACTACTATCGCCAGAAGATAAAGTCATGTCATCTTCCGTTGCAATCTTTCTTTTCTCACACTATTTATAATGAGTTACGTATGTGACTGTAGGATAAGCGCTGATGCTGACTGACATAATTCATTGCGTTGTAATGAAAGCGAAATGACTTTCAGCAGGCGCTAAAATAACAGCTGGAAACAACAGTGGTGCTGTGCTGCTTCTATTCACGATCTACCGAAGTTATTTACTTGTGAAACCAACGACATGAAGTAGGATATGCTTGACTGAAATGAACTTTGCACCACGTATAAGGTTCGTGACAATATACAATTGATGAATATTACAGAGCTGCGCATAATCTCGTACGATATAGTGTGGAGATCCCACGTGCTGGAAAAGACTCTATGAAGCAGAGGGAGTAAAATGAATATTTCTCATGGGTTAAAATAAGAAGCATTCATTTACTGTTAAATCACAACTCTATTTTGTTAAATCTCTATTATCACTACTTTGCTAGACTCTTAAAATTTATATAATTATCAGCAACAGTTTGGCATCGCTGCTTGATTAATCCATCCTCCAAACGTCTTCATGAAATGTGGAATCCAGCGGTATACATTCATGTCCCCTGCTGCATGTGCTCTGGCCACCTCCCATTAGGTCTCATCTTTCGGAATGCACCAAAGAATTTCATCTGTCCAACTGGCTTCCATTCGCTCAGCTACGTGTCCCGCCCACCCTTACAGTATTAATTACGTCTTTCACTCGCCTGTTACTTTCTCCATTTGTCTGCTTTCTTGTCTTTCCTATACATTCCCAACACGCATCTGTCAATTTCTCTCTGAGAAACCTTCATTTTTGGGTGGATTTCTCATTAAAAATCTCGTAGGAAAAAAAACTGATAGTAAATTTTCGTTTTCAGACACATCGGAAGCATTGCTTAGAAAACCATATTTAGTTGACAAACCCTCCCCAGGCGATATGTCCTCTTCTGCTTATTTCTTTTGCGGTTCGCCCAGTCGTAATAGTCAGTACTCGTCGACACTAATGAATCCTATTAGCAGATATTTTTCTGATTTGAGTCGTTGACAAATAAATGTCATGATTCTAAGGTAATTTTCAGTGCACAAAGCAGTTTTTTCGTATTGTGAAATTCGATGAGTATTATGAAAAAGTGACGAAGGTGCGAGAGAAGATAACCACCCGCAGAGTAAAACGTTTAATGGGAAATCTTAATGTAAAAGTAGGGTTGGCCTCCGATACTAGAGTAGTGGAAATATATGGGGATGACACTGTAACTGGCAATGCAGAAAGCTTAGTCACTCAGGGGCAATGGTCACAGAAAGATGTGGAACCGTGGGAACTAATGCCCTAAACGTTGTGCCGTGGAGTCAAAGAGAGCGTGGATATATTCTTGAGGAATCTCCGCTATGCTTTTTGGATGGCAGACTAGGAAAATCGTTAATGTTTTGTGGAAGACGCTGCAGAAAAAACCGGCCCTCGTTTACCCACTGTTTACAAACTCGCAATACTGTCGTAGCAGAGTACCCTATACGAGCAGAAATGTGCCATGAAACAATACACACTCGTAAATACATTCCCTCCTGCCCACATACTTTCTCTCTCTCTCTCTCTCTTTCACACACACACACACACACACACACACTCACTCACTCACTCACTCACTCACACATACACACATACACACACACACCAACTTTTGATCTTTATGTGAGACAAGGTTTCCTTTGGTTGTAAGGCAAGACAAATATCGTATTTGGTAATTCACTACTTTTTATTCGCAATTGGAAAACCCTCTCCCTCCCAATTAGCTCGCATGGTCTCCGCTGCAAAGAAAAGATTTTCTACGATAGGCTGGACCTCAAACAGCTTACTCTGCCCTGTAGGGTACAGAATGAAAAAGAAAGTAGGTACGACTAATCCATTTCACGGAAACCGGTCATTTTCTGTTGTCCTAACTTACAAGTACCAGCAATCAGATGCCAGCTTTGTATTCTTTGTCATCGAAGAGGCATGCGGGACTTGCTTTGAAGTTTCCATTTAACTTAGCGGTTGTTCACCGAGAGTACTGTCCCTTGCACTCACCTCTCCGACCACATAAGAGAGAGCGTCTTTTTTTTACACACACATTCTCCGATGGATTCGTCGGGATCACTCTTTCTGGAATCTGCAAATTTCTACAAACGCTAACATACATTGTATTACATAGAATGTTATCTGGTGTCCATCCTGAGATCTCAATGTATTCAGTGGAGTGTCGAAAGACTTTTGGCCACACAATTTGATGCCAGGTTTCAACCCAGAGAAAAAAAAAAAACAAAAGAATCCAGTACAATTATACTGGTTATAAGGGCGTTTCCGAATCCACTGCAAGAATTTGGAAGATTCACTTACTAAATATACTTGTCACGGAATGACATCTGCGACTGAATGCAGCCTTCTCTTGCATTCCTTATGTAATGGCCTCCGTTGTTGAAACGGGTAGTCTTGAAGATGTGCGAAAAAGAGTGACCGGAAGCGATTGTTGTCCAGGGCAGAACCCTGTAACAAATGATTCAAATGACTCTAAGCGCTATGGGACTTAACATCTGAGGTCATCAGTCCCCTAGACTGAGAACTACTTAAACCTAACTAACCTAAGGACATCACAGACATCCATACCCGAGGCAGGATTCGAACCTGCGACCGTAGCAGCAGCGCGGTTCCGGACTGAAGCGCCTAGAACCGCTCGGCCACGGCCGCCGGCGTACCCTCTAACAGATTGCTTCCTCTGCCGCCTAGGAAAGCCATCAGTGTGTTATGTCTCGCGTGCATCCACAACGTTCCACGACGTTGCTACAGACTCACATTGCGATATGCAGTGAGAATACATAGCAAATGAAATTGGTATGGAGTACTAACCGGGGGCAAATTTTTAGATAATTTTTTGAGAGCCGAAGTATATCAGCGCTGTGTTTTATCAGATTTTTGTAATACAGTCACCAACACAATTTAATTCCCTGAAGAATGGTATCACTGTATCTTCGGCATGGTAATATAAACTTCATTTATTTAATACTCTTATCTACCAATGTTGCTGTATATGAAACTGAATTTGCTTTATGTTTCAGGGTGATCCAGGGATGCCTGGTCTGCGGGGACCACCTGGAATTCCGGTAAGCATCACCACATTGGCCATTCATACAGTATTGACATTGTACAGTTTCTTCGGATCTGAGTGTCTGATAATGCTCGCATAACTACTGCTCCAAAATCAATCAAAATTGAAGTTGGATCTTATTTAAAATGCACGTTCCAGATTGACACATTTACAGCTTCATGTTTCACTACAATGAAATCTCCTCGGGTTTATTGCTGCGTCAGTCCCCAGTGTGTCCACGATATTTCGGAAGGTATATTCTCTCCTTTCATCTTACGAGAGAGGGAACTTGCCTTCGGAAAAGTCACGGACACACTGCGGCTCGACGCGGCAAGAAATCCGAGAAGATTTTAATGCAGTTCACATGAGGCTACATCACCGTAAACTTCCTCAATAATCACGTTACATTTTTAGAAAATACCGACGCACGCAATTTTAATTCTTCAGGAATTGACCATCAGACATCGAATCTCTCAGATAACGCAAAAGATATTTATAGAAAGTTGTTTCTTAATGAGTAAACTGACAAAGTAACGCACATGAATAAATGGACCTATAGAAATAATTTAGCTCCACATGTAATGTTTTCTACCAGTGCAGCAGCTAACGTACGTGGAACACCTGTTAATAAACTGGAGCAGCCGTAGAACAAGGGAAAAATTTGAAATATGCCTTAGCAAGGTCGCAAGGCATCCTTGGTCGGCCCTTCATTCGTTTTTCTGGTTACAAGAATTCCCCGTGATTTATTTGTTTAGCGTAAAGCAGTACGCATGAAATACGTGCAAAAGTACAAGAAAACAAGAACAAGACTTAAATACAAATGTACATTAAACTAAGAAACAGTAGCTACACGCGAATGTCCAGTCTCCTTCTCTAGTCAAAGCTTGATGCTATAGCCATGAAAAAGTCGTTTGGATCATCCATGTGGGCTCTCAGTTTACAGTCCTAAACAGTGTGCTGGTTGGTCTGGTCCAGTGCTCCAAAATGAGACACTAAGTTGGAATGATTACTCCATTTGTGCAGTTAGTATACACACGCTCCGTGTACTGTTCGGATACGGTTTATGTTCTTCCACTGATGCCGTGGAAGTTCAAAGCCCTTGCGTCTCCGTAAAGGGTCAATAAGATGTTGCACTTCCTGTATCTATACCTTGTTCCGTGATATCCAGTGAAAGGGAAGAGACCATGAAATGTTAGCAAACGAACTGCGTGTACTCTGTACTCTCAAGAGAACACAGCGCCACAATTGCTCTTGAAGAGGACTGGATAGAAAGTGCAAATGAGTATGTTGACGCAAGTAAATTTACCTAAATCCGAAGGTTTGTTTGAACACCGCAGTGCTTCACTATGCTTGTTCCTGATCGAAGTTATACGCCGTTGCCTCCGTCATGCCACTGATCTGCATTATCCAGCCAATTTAGATAAGCTGTAATTTAAAACTATTATTCCAAACGATGACATTATTACACAGTAGCTGTATATAGTACAGACATTTAATAGTGTGTAACAGCATTCAGTCACAAAATGGTTTTGGTTTACTTTATTGAAAAACCACTGTCAGACGTTTCGAATGTCAGACGACATTTATACTTTTATCAAAACAGGTGGCATACTGGTTTACAATGAATCGCCCTAGGAACAACAAAAATTCACAATTTCAAAAGTATGACAATGATGGTTGTGCTACAAGCTTGTGTTAGAATGCGACTTATATGAAATGACCACCTGGAACATTATTGTTTTCATCGTCTTTCTCCAGCGAATACCACTGATGTTCCCAGAATCAACTTTCATTCTGCACCGTATTTGCAGCTGATTTGAAACTTTCTAGTAGGTTAAAACTGTGCGGTGGATTTTGACTCGAATCTGGAACGTTTAGCTTTCGCAGAAAAATGCATTGATGACTGTTCTGGAAACAATCCCATAGGCTGTGGCTGCACCATGTCTCCGAAATATCCTTTCTTCCAGGAGTGCTAGTCCTGCAAGGACTGTAGGAGAACAGCTGTGAAATTTGGAAGGTGGCAGATGTGGTACAGGCGAAAGTAGGCTTTCAGGGCGAATCGTGAGTCGTGCTGAACGAATCATCCGTATCATTAACTAAAAGTCACTTCTTCACGTGCTTGTAAAACATAAAAATTTTAGTGAAAAATTTAGATCCTGTAGCAAATTTGGCACTTCTGCTGTTTAATTTCTCTAATTATTTTCATCGAGAAGAAAATCAAACATTATACCACCATAGCATAAAGAAAATGTTTCGCCAGAACGTAAACAATTTGTTTTTTAAAAAATAATGTTCTTGTGCCTAGAATGAGATTTTCACTCTGCAGCGGAGTGTGCGCTGATATGAAACTTCCTGGCAGATTAAAACTGTGTGCCGGACCGAGACTCGAACTCGGGACCTTCGCCTTTCGCGGGCAAGTGTTCTACTCACTTTTTTTTGCGGGCAAGTGCTTTACCATCTTTTTTATTTTTTTTTAGGAGAAACAGAAACCTTTATTATTCACAAAATAAACATAGTACGTCCTGACACATGATAACTGTTCTGGAAGGAACCTCTCTGCCGTCCTACCATGCAGCATGAAATAACAACAAAATCGAAGTGGGGCCACCTCCGGCACCCTAAAGAAAAGTATTTTGGATATGAAAACAAAATTTGAAGTACATCCATTTGCTAACTGTTCAAGCGTGAGTTTTTCGAAGGTCGCATACTCGCATAATGTTCTTAGTCGATCACATTACTAGGTCGGTTTCACAACGAAAGCACCGCCACTCATCTTTGCACACCCGGCACACCCCAAGTATATGGCGGGTCCGCAAAAACCGTTACTGGGAAATTGGCATACCAATCCTTGTACTTTTGTAGCCGTAATAGTGTTGTGTGTCCATCTTGCAAGTATTGCCAGTAATCCAGGACGATCAGTAAGTTCGTACGTGTGTCTCTATAGATGTAATGGACCGTCATACCTGTGATCCACGCCACTGCGTTCGTCTTATGACGCGGAAAATACGTTTCCTCTGGAAAAAATACTATGTCAGAACAGACTGCTGTACAGATAGTGCGCCGCATGAACGCTATTATCTTTCTTGCGAGAGTCCAGACAGCCAATGCCTCGCCGCAGACCAGCCGATGGTCGTCCGTATCCAGCACGCCGCATTGCTGACACAAGGGCGAATCCGCCAAATGTATTGCGTACTTTTTATCATTTGTAGGGTATTTTCGGTTGACGACAATGTACCATGTTGACATGACTGATGTAGGTAGGTCGGGGTGGTGGACCGTGCGCCACACCACGTGCCAATTAACAGCTGGATGTTTGCGTTCCACCCTATTCCGGGCGATCTGTCGAAGAAGCAGATGGTACACGTCCTTCGATGTCGACTGTCGGGTCGTCGGTAAACGCTCTCGAACGTAACTGTGTTCCACGATGAACGTGCGCACATACGTTAATGTTGTGGCGTAACAAGCTTGCTACGCCACACTGGGAAGGGAGCCGAAAGAAAGGCACGCGTACACACACGCCGACTGGCGTCAAGTCTGGAACAGGATAACTATTGAATGGTAGCAAGAAAAGTACGTAGCTGCTTTATACTTAACTTTCAATCTTTGTTGGTTTACACGTTCTTCTTGAGACATTTATACGATAACTCTCAAAGTAGGTAAGGCTAATGGCGCCTTGCTAGGTCGTAGCCATGGACTTAGCAGAAGGCTATTCTAACTGTCTCTCGGCAAATGAGAGGAAGGCTTCGTCCGTATTGTCGCTAGCAATGTCGTCCGTACAACTGGGCGAGTGCTATCTCGTATCTCGAGACCTGCCTTGTGGTGGCGCTCGGTCTGCGATCACACAGTGGCGACACGCGGGTCCGACATGTACTAAATGGACCGCGGCCGATTTAAGCTACCACCTAGCAAGTGTGGTGTCTGGCGGTGACACCACAGTTAAAGGGGGCGATACATGGCCGACACTGACTGGAGGAAGATGCGATGTCGGTACGAGTTCTTCGATGATCGTCTCCGTAAGCGAGTGATTCCTATTGCGCCACCGTTTGAGCATAGTATTAATATACATGGCACGCGCCTTCTCGTGCACGTTCACTAAACCAACGCCCCCCTCTCGCGCTGGGAGGGTAAGCGTGTTGTACTGTACCTTAAAGAGTTGTCCCAGGCACACATAGTACCCAAAAGCCGCCTGAATCCTCATAGCCATCGTGCGCGTCAAGGGGAGAAGGTGTGTCAGGTGGCACATCATGGGCGCGAGGTAAAGGTTGACGAGTAACACTCGCTGCAGCGTATCCATCGACCGTAGGGCGTTTAGTCGTACTGCCGTGCGGACTCTGAGTAACAGTCTTCGGTAGTTGTCCGCAGCCGTTCTCGCTGTCTCTTTATGAAAGGTGATACCCAAACAGCGGAGGGTTTTCACCGCAGGTAAGGGTCCTTCCGTTCCTGATTCTAGTCCACGCCCCACATGCATGAATTGTGATTTTCGGTAGTTGACCACACTTCCAGCTGCCATCCCATACGTCTGTAGCCAATCCAGTGCTGTTTGAGTCTCCCTCTCATTCCGTACGAGGAACAGAATATCATCCGCGTATGCTCTGCATTTGAATGATAAATGCCATAGGGAGATCCCGGTAAGACGGCGGCGAAGGCCTGCGAGACACGGTTCTAAGGCGATCGCATAAAGGAGGATCGACGAGGGGCAACCCTGTCTCACTGATCTTAAGATCTTAAAATACTTAGTTCTCCCTCCGTTGACCACCATCGCTGATCTGGCGCCGTGCAACAGCCGCATCACAGCATTGGTCAATAATGGCGAGATACCCATCCTGTTCATCACCGCCGCGAGGTACACATGATCCATGCGATCAAAAGCATGATCGAAATCTACTGCAACCATCGCCCCCCGGAGGCGGCATGCAGCCGCGAGGGCGACGACGTCACGATAGTCTCCCAAGACTGTGGATATTACTGATGCCGCCAAGACAAGTCTGATCGGCATGTATTCGATTCTCCAGCGACTTTTTGATACGACTTCCCAGGATGCGCATGAAGATCTTGTAGTCACTATTAAGGAGGGTCAAGGGGCGACAATCACAAGGCCGTTTGCCACCACGGGGCTTCGGTATCGGTATCATGAGCCCTTCTGTGAATTGAATGTGAACCGGTACTTCTTGCCGCACTCATTAAACATACATAGCCACATCGGTGTCATAATGGTCACAAAGGCAGGGTAAAATTTCAACGGGAATCCATCTGGACCTGGGGACTTGTTCCAAGCACCTCGTGTAATCGTTTCCTCCAGCTCTTCACACGTAATTTCAGATAACCCGTCTGCTTCCCCGTTCACACTCGTCGCGTCTGGGATCTCTTCCAGGACGTTCCCCAACTCCCTCTGACCCTCCCCGTTGCTCGCATAGAATCTGCTAAAATGATCCGTGAACGCCTGTGCGATGCCCCTTTGTGTTGTAAAACGACGGCCATCGCCGAGATCGATCTCATGTATTAAATTCCTGCGACTTCTTCGTCTTTCCTTTATCACGTAATGCATCGAGGGAACCTCATTGGGCAGGAAATCCGGCGACCTCGCGCGTATCATCGTACCTGCCATCCTCTGCGTCGCAAGTTGTACCAGCTTCGCCTTAACTCGGTGGACGGTCGTCTGGCGTTCTGGTGTAGGTGGTTGAGCTAACAGTTCCCGGAGAGCCGTAAAGTAAAACTCAGTGGTCGTGCCCTACTATTGAGAAACCTCCTTCCCGTAACCTATTAACGTCCTCCGTAAAGCTGGCTTCGCGCACTCGATCCACCACTGCAGGACAGAACCAAAAGAATTTCGTCGACGGAGGCAGCCATGCCACGCGTCCTCCACCATGCGTCGGCACTCTGCATCTCGCAGGTGGGAGACGTTCATCTTCCAATTACCCCTCCGTCTCCATACCTGCTGTCTATCAAGGTTAACCGTACAAATATATGCCTCATGGTCTGTAAACGCTGTCGGCCATATTTCTGCGTCCACCGTCGACATTGCTAACGCCCTTGAAACGTAGATTCGGTCCAAACGGCCCTCGGAGTGGCTAGTAAAAAATGTAGATCCTGGTTGGTTGCGATACTTCAGGTCCCATGTATCGACTAATTCCATCCCGTTGACCAGCTCCCTAAGTTCGTGGCTAATAGTGTAGTTAGGTTGTTGGTCCTTTCTGTCGAGCACACAATTAAAATCTCCGCCGAGTATGCAACCATCGTATCGTCCCTGGAACAATGGTGCAACCTCATGGGCGTAAAAATCTGCTCTATCTCTTCTCTTATCCGAGCCTGACGGCGCGTATATGTTGATCAAACGTATTTCACCTATGGTCACGGCCGTACCACGGGCAGAAGGCAAATACTCTACTTCGTCTGCACGTATCCCTTCCTTTAATAGTATAGCTGTGCCAACGCCTCTCTCGTCACACGGGGAACAGTAAATGTCGTAACCGTAAAAGTCCGAGGGGGGAAGTACCCGAACTTCTTGTAATAGTGCGATGTCTTAATCCGCAGCCTTTATCATGTCACTGAGCATCTTGATTTTTTCCGGCGTCCCAATGCTATTGATGTTAACAGACCCTATCCGATAAGCTTGTTGCATGGCGGTCAACGTAGATAGGGTATCGTACAGTCGCTAAGTTTGCCGTACATAGGCTGCTGTCGGACTAACGTCCCCCGCCGTCCCCTCATATGGCTGCCATTATTCCGTACACTCTGACGGTCTTACACCGGGAGAGTGCGTGGGAGCAGTTCCTCCGGCATCATCTGTTCCCCACGGGGGTGGCTCTTCTGACCCATCGTTGTCGTGCGGTGCAGGCGCCGTAGCCTCCTCAGTAGACTGTTGCCGTCTATCGAGCTCCTTCGCTGTGTCTGGAGCATCGTCAGCGGTAGGTCGTACTGAGCTACCCAAGCACGACTCACGCCCCGTCCTCACAGCTTTACTTCTGCCAGTACCTCGTCTCGTACCTTACAAACTTTACAGAAGCTCTCCTGCGAACCTTGCAGAACTAGCACTCCTGAAAGAAAGGATATTGCGGAGACATGGCTTAGCTTCAGCCTGAGGGATGTTTCCAGAACGAGATTTTCACTCTGCAGCGGAGTGTGCGCTTCCTGGCAGATTAAAACTGTGTGCTGGACCGAGACTCGAACTCAGCACCTATGCCTTTCGCGGGGAAGTGCTCTACCAACTGAACTACCCAAGTATGACTCACGCCCCGTCCTCACAGCTTTACTTCTGCCTTGTAATTTATTGCATTTTAGTGCAATAAAAGATTTAGTAAAAAAAAAAAAAACAAAAAAATGAGACAGCTCAGTCCGTTGGCACTTGCCTGTGAAAGGCGAAAATCTCAGACTGGAGTCCCGGTCCAGAACACACTTTTAATCTGACAGGAAACTTCATCTCCCAGACTGGAGTCCCGGTCCAGAACACACTTTTAATCTGACAGGAAACTTCATCTCCCGTGTTGTTCTTCAGTTTTTTCGCGTACACTCACAGTTGTCTTCAATATTATTGCTATTACTAACGAACATGAATAGTAATGAAGACAACTGTGGTTGTAGGTAAAATGAATGAAGAATAACATGAATGTTACTACTGGAGAAATACGATGAAAACAAATGTTCCAAGCTGTCATTTCATGTAAATGCCTCCTAACACGAGTTGGTAGCGCATCCATCATTGTCATACCTTTGAAACTGTGATTTTTTTGTTTATTCTAGGGCAGTTAATTTGTAAACTAATGTACCAAGTATTTTAACAAAAGCATGTAAGCAATCTGACGATGAATATATGAATTCGAAACTGGCAACGGTGTTTTCAGAGCGATAAAGTACAGCCGTATTATAGCTGTTTGCTGCTGTGCACGGCCTACATTATGCAGCTTAACGTGGGCTCTGAACCACGATGAGGCATGGCAGTTTACACGACAACAAAGCATCCAGAGATGAAAGAAGCCACAAGCATATTTGTAATCAAGCACTTTCATACAGAGCATCATATCCGTATAGAAAAGCAACCGCGGATGAACCTGTGTGTAATTTTTTTCCTAAAGTAAGGCTTCTCTTAAGAGGAACAATAAACGAACATTGACCTTCACGAGCCTGTAATCCAGACCCTTGCTCATACACCTTGTAACGATAGTGTACTGAAGGTAAGGCGACAAAACTGATTGTTGTCTCACCGTATGAACACGTGGGAAGACCCCAGCTTCCAGATGAAAGCAAGGCCACTGTGAGCGAGGAAAAAAATAATCGCGTAACAACATGTCAGGGGAAGCGATGCGACAGATGAATTACCTGGAACGAATTGGCATGACTCTGCATAGCCAGGTAGAGAATGGGTGAAATTTTACAGCGTCTCACAGTCAGTAGATGGAGAAAGCAAGGCATACCATTACATGAAATACTTCCAAAAAGATGTATCTTGGAGAATGGTACAGCAATGAATTTACTGCCCGTAATACACGTTACCTTGCACAGCGACCTTTATAAAGGGACATTTGGATTGAAAGAACAGTTTCTCCAATCTGGCCTATCAGAATTTTGATCCTTGAACATTGGCAGAAACGAGGATAACCTGCTTCTATTACTGACTCTGGTTATGAAATATACTAAGCACTTCTGTTAATCTTAAAGAAAAGGTGGAGTAAGATTTCACGCCCTGTCAATGAAGAGGTCATAGTATTGTAATGTAGAAGCATTAGAATAACGGTGACAGATTAGAATGTATCGTCTCGTCGACGATGAGATCATTAGAGACGGAGTACAAGATCCGAGTGGGAAAGGAGACCGAGTATCTTTCACGACGCTGTGACAAGGGAGGTCCTAACCTCTGTTCGCACGTGGAGACACCCGCCACTTATCATCGAAATGTAATCTCTCAAAGGAAATTATTTTGCTGCGTTTATTTAAAATAAACATTTTATTTCATTCTTGGTAATTACTAACGTTTCTCCTTGGACTAAATGAAGCTGTATCACACCAGAAATTATTTTATGCTCACAGACAGAAGTGTGCGGAAAAATAGCACATGTGAGGATGGCCCTAACAGTGCAACCATAGTAGGTACAGCCACAACAATCACAGAAATGAAGTTCACATGTAGAATGGTAAAAATAGTCAACCCCTTTAAGTTTTGTACCCATACCAGAGTTCGTAACTCATGAAAACAGGTCAGCGTAACTCTTGAGCTGTTAATGGCCAAGAGGACAAGATTACTTACTTGCGTGTCTGAAAGAACATAAACATACATTGTTGACGGTCCTCAGTTATGGATCGTCAACGATGTATGTTCTTTCAGACATACAAATACTGTAAGTATTAAAAGCCTAGTTGGGCATACGATGTTAAAAACATTGTTCACGATTCCCTGTAGTCCCATTCTCCATGTTACGGGAATCCAGTAATGTTGCGCGCATCAGGCGATGAATAAAGTGGCCTATAGCAAAAGGATGTAAACAGTGTGGCATATGGAGGTTTGTGTCGATCTAGGAGCGTGAACGGATAGGCGAAGTGCTTAAGTTGACCGCTAATTAAATATAAATGGTTTGGCCGGGTACACTGTAACATTACAGCCGAAATTTGCTACATGTGGTTATTCTCTCTTTTCAAAAACTAAATTTATCACTTGTTGGTTTTTTTTGTGACCCTGGAACAAAATCTATGTACCTACGAGGCACTCCACAACTACATTTTCAAAGAGACGTATCAGTAAATGGTCTGAGAGTTCGGAACCACGCTTGGCCAGGCTGATGTAGGTTTTCTGTGGTTTCCTTAAATCGCTAAGCCATACATTTGGAGAGTTTCTTTGAAGAATCGAAGATTGATTTTCTTCCCCATGCTGGTCCATTTCGAGGGTGTGCTCCGTCTCTAATGACCTCGTTGTCAACGGGATGATAAATCCTAATCTTCCTTTAGTTCCTTCGCGTTAGTAAATAAGCCCACAGAACAAAATATTAGCCATCTTATCAAAAGAGCACGCTGGTCTCTTTGGGGTGCTATATATGGTGCACAACTCGTACCGGCCGGTCATGTGACCCACCACCGCTGACGTAATGGCAGAAGAGCAGAAAGGAGTTATGGTGTTTGGGCATGCCGTGAATGGAGTTACCCGATTTCTTGATGTATTAATGCCTGCAAGGTATGCTGTAGATATGTGAAAGTGGTCATAAAAACATTCTAATCGACGAGTACTGGAGACAATGACAACAGATTTTAAACCAGGCATGAATTGCTGCTGGCAGTGAACATAGGTCCATCTCAACCAGTTTCCGAGCGAATATTGCCTAGGGAACTGCATGCGACGGAAATTTAGTGTCGAATACCACGGTAAATCTACATCTATACTTTGCAAACCAGCGTGAGGTGCATGGCAGAGGGTACGTCCATTGTACCAGTTATTAGGGCTTCCTCCCGTTCCATTCACGTATGGAACGCGGGGAGAATGCTTGTTTGAATGCTTCTGTGCGCGTAGTAATTATTTTAATCTTATCCTCACGATCCCTGTGAGAGATACGTAGGGGACTGTAGTATATTCCTAGAGTCAATATTAAAACCGGTTCTTGAAACTTTGTTAATAGACTTCCTCGTGGATAGTTTACGTCTGTCTTCAAGAGTCTGCCAGTTCAGTTCCTTCAGTATCTCTGTGACACTCTCCCACGGATCAAACAAATGTGTGACCATTCGAGCTGCCCTTCTCTGTGAACGTTACTTTCTGCTGTTATTCCTATTTGGTACTGATCCCAAACTCTTGAGCAATATTCTAGGATGGGTTTAACGAGTGATTTGTAAGCAATTACTCTAGTATATTGACTGCACTTTCACAGTATTCTACCAATAAACTGAAGTCTACCACCTGCTTTACCCACGACTGAGCCTATGTGATCATTCCATTTCATATCCCTACAAAGTGTTACAGCCAGGTATTGGTATGTGTCTGCTGATTCCAATAGCTAGGACCGATGACCTCGCTGTTTGGTCCCCTCCCCCAAACCAACCACCGGTCCAACAGCGATTGCTCAGAGCAGCACACAAAGACTTACTTTTTAAATGAGCCAGACAACAAAAAAACTGGACAGTAGCTTACTGGAATGAGACGTTTAACTCGCAGTGTGTGGAGAGAGTAGTTTACGCTGGACGTGGTTCTGTCATGTTTTGAGGGTATTTTTCGTACGTTAATTTGGGCTTACTCAGTCAGGTCACTGTAACCATTAAACAGTAAGTTTATTTCAACATTATTGGTGGAGATATCCCTTTACAACAGCCGTGGTCACAGGGTTTCAAGCATACTTTCCTGGTCTGAGGAACACTCACGCACCCCACCGCTCCTCGAAAGGCCCGCTAAATCACCCAATATTAATCCCACAGAAACTGTCTGGGATTGTTTGGAACAGAGGGTGAAATGTAGCAATCAAAACCCGCCCAGTTTGGTAATTATACATGGTCTGAATATGAACGAATGGCTTCAGTTGGATATGGCATACCTGGAAAAACATGTGGACTGTCTTCCTTGACAGAGGCCAGAGGATCATCTCCGTGTGCATCAACGACATGCTAGTCGGCTATAGCGCGGTATTTGGCGCTGTCCAGTAGGAGATGATGTTTAGGCCCTGACAGGCGCTGTCGCTGTGGGAACGCCGTCTGCGAAACATCCGCAGGCGCTTCCGGCGTCGGCCGTCGACCCCCTCCGCCGCGATAGCTTATCGGGGAGCTCTGTCATCTCCTTTCTGTTCGTCTCATCTCATCTCGTTTCTTCTTCTACGCAGGCCATCACATGCCTTCCGCGGGAAAACGATGAATATCAAATCGGTGATGTCACTAGCTTCACTTTCCTCTCTGGTCACTGAAAAGGAAATTGTACATTCTGTGCGTTGTTAACGTAGCCATCCTTCTGTCTCTCTCTCTCCATTTTTGTCTTTTTTTGTAGCTGTTAAATTTCATTCTGTTGATTACACTAGATGCTAGTGAAGCCCTGGGTCTACGCTATGATTAATTTCCCAAGAATCTCTGCTTCAGAGACGTTCTCCAAGAGAGTATTTTGCAAAAATAAGACTCCAATTACTTTTTATCCTAATATCTTCGGTGTTCCACATAGTTCTTTTTCAGTTGATTTCTTGCAGCGCTATGTCGTTGGGTTTTATCTCCACTGAGGATGTTTCTTTTATCTTCCCCACAGATACATTTCTTCTTCTTCTTCTTCCAGTTTCAACCGTCCTGATTTTGATACGTCCAGAATTTACACCCATGATTTATAATTCTCCAAATGTTTGACAAATGTTTGTCTTGTATGTATACCAAGTTTCCCTTCCTTAGTAGCTTAAAGTTACGTTTTAATGCTCGCAAGCCCATCCCAGTTGTTATTTTCACATTGGTACCTGTTGTGTCGATATGACTTCATCGACAACATTCTGCAAGCTCCAAACCAAACATCGCACTTGGTTTTTTGTTTTTCAATGACATGAATAACAACAGTGACTTCTTACTGGGGAAACAGCATCAGAATGAAAGGCCTATTCGAAAGAGAGTTGATTTAAAGTTTAAACATGGTTGGGACACAGCAATACTATATACTAAATACAATACCACCCTGTTGGCGGTAATATTCATTTCACTCCCAGAGTTCTGTAAGCCAACAATTCGGTCTATTGGAAGGCAGGTGGAATCCAAAAGAAAGTGCATCTTGGTATTTGTACATACACAAATTATCGCCGCAGATAGAAGTCGGATTTATTAATCAATCATTAACAAGTTCAAAATCAGACTTTTGGGTTATTAGTCACTCATTTTAGCTCAGAATCTGTCAGAGCTTAGAAACAGCTAATCACCAAAGAGAAATGCTTTATACAAGGGGGAAAAGGAGAGATATCTCTTATTAAAAATGTTCACATCACTGCCTCGTAATAAATTATAAAATCGCGGAAATCGCCCAACAGCACTTCTCAGCTGTTGCTATAAACTCTTGGACAGACTTCTATGAAATAGGATAAGCACAAGAATGAGGGATGATGTCCCCGTTGAACTAGAAGCTGCACAAACCGGGTTCTAAACCTGACTACACAAATCGAAGTTGTATTGCAGAAACAACTGAAGACATCTGTAATGTTTGTCGGCTTGATTGTCTCTTACGATACAGTATGAAAGAAGAGCTCTTATGTAAGTCAATCAGAATCATCCCCTGCTATACCACATTGCGATTACAAATTAAATGCTCTCAGACAGCACTTACGTGTACTCCAGGGAAATTTCATAAGCAAAGAAATGAAACTAAATAATGGACCACCTCAAGGGTCAGTAGTATCCCCTACACTTTTCAACCTTTATACACACATCAACAGAAGTTTTGCATCACTCCCTTATTTAGAAATTCATAGGACGGAAAACAAAACCCGCTCTGAATTACGCACTTATTCGTTAGTAATGTGTCCAGATGTAATGTGTGTGTGTGTGTGTGTGTGTGTGTGTGTGTGTGTTTAACTGGATAACGTCAATACGTGGTGGAACGTCTCCTTGCTCGGCTGAAGGCTTGGATTCGTCGTGGCAAACCATCGATGAAATAACTAAGTCAGCCTTGGTCCTAACTGTCGCACTCCTCATTGGAGACTGTGCGTAAGTCGCCGAGAGTGCATGGTAGTTGTCGACGTCCAAAAACAGCTCGTTTCAACCGATTCCACACATGTTCGATTGGGTTCCCATCCGGGTAACAGGCAGGCCCCTCCATTCTGGTAATCTTAGCGTGCTGAAGGGAAGTGTTCACGAGGATGACACGATGAGCGAGCGAGCTGTTACCAATCAAGATGAAATTGTCACTAAAATATTGCCAATACGGACCCAGTATTGGTTGCAAAATCTCGTCCCTGTACCGTAGGACAGTGCCCTGAACAACCACGCCCTCAACAACCATGTGCTCAACAACCACGAGAGGTGTACAGAACATCACTACACCACCATCTGGTTGCACATGTGGATCACAGTGTTGGAGGAATTCTATATTATCGGGCTCTCATCAAACATGTTGTCTGAGACTCTTAGGGTACAAACAGATCCGAGTTTCATCCGTGAACAACACCCGATGCTAATCGTGGGACGTCCATTCTGCATGATTTTTTGCCTATCTGTAACCCCTCGTGGTCTCGCGGTAGCGTTCTCGCTTCCCGAGCACGGGGTCCCGGGTTCGATTCCCGGCGGGGTCAGGGATTTTTCCTGCCTCGAGATGACTGGGTGTGGTTGTCTCGTCTTCATCATCATCATTCATCCCCATTACGGTCGGAGGAAGGCAACGGCAAACCACCTCCATTAGGACCTTGCCTAGTAAGGCGGTGCGGGTCTCCCGCATCGTTCCCCTACGCTCTGTAAAGAAGCATGGGACTTCATTTCATTTAACGGAGACTATGGTGTGGCGGTGTACGACATGGTGATTGCCATGGTCGTTTGGTATGGATATTCGCATCATGCGATCGTCTACTAACAGTTTGATGCGATACATGGCGTCCTCTTCAAACACGGAATTCAGTTCTGGAGCACTCAGCCCACGGTTCCTTTGACTCATAAGTCGTAGATATCGAGCATCCTCTGCGCCTGCCAAACGTGGACGCCTGTGCTGTGTATGTCCGTAACACTATCTGTCAACTGGAACCTATTCCATTTCCGCACCACATCACTTTGACTCCGGTGCGCTGGTCGAGCGCTACTTCCCTAGCTGACAAGCCTGCTGCACGTAACTTGATGATGCGGACCCGATCATTGGTCGCGACTGTCCTTCAGGGCATGATGGATGTGCACTCTGCCGTTTCAAAGATGTCTCTGATGCGCCTCTATTGGTACTTTACTTGCAGCTGAAATGCTGCAGACCATTCGATTGCGGAGCTCTAACCGTAGGTAGCGCTGAGGGATAATCTTCCGCTCGGTGCATAGCGGTCGCAGTAGCAACATACCTGCACGACATTTCGGAGCGATGGAAAACTTCTCTTGGTATGTGTATTTCTGACAAACCTGAAGAAGAGCAAAGAAGTTTAGATATGTTGACAATCTAGCACTTGCGGTTCAGCACAAGGAGTTCAGAAGTGCTGAAAACACTCCAACTGATGATCTCGACGAACTACACAAATATTTTACTATGTGGAGACTCATACTGAATGTTTCTAAAACCAAAATCAGCGTTACCACTCAAACAACAGAGCAGCAGACTTTAAACTGAAGGTCCGTATGAACGACAAAGTGCCTGTCTATCAGTCACACAAATTATCTTGGCATTATCTTGGTAGGACACTGTCTTTCAGGAAGCATTTCGAAAAGACTTCTTGGAAAATAAACACACGAAGCAACCTTATCCAAAAACTCTGCGGTACTAACTGAGGAGCATAAGCAGATACTCTCCGACCTTCTGCGTTTAGTTTAGCCTTTTCTGCGGCTGAACATTGAACTACGGTGTGGTTGAACAGCCATCACATAAATAAAATAAACTCTCAGAGGTGTTAGCAAGGCAGTTTGCTTACCCCATTACTCTTCATTACGATTATGGAGAAATTCGTGAAAGAAATAAGGAAGTAGAAAATGAAGATTTGAATGTTTTTGCTTTTGCTGATGAAATCACCATTTGTGGAGTGACAGAAATGGAGGCTCAGAGTAGACCGGATTACTGGAATAAAAAACTTAGAATTCAAGTTGACTGTGAGTGAGAGCGAGACAATGGCAATGGATATGAGTGGGACACCCACACCTTGTAACATCGTACTGGAAGAAGATAAGGCTGAATTATGAAAAGTTTCAGTTATCTGGGTAAAGTCGTATCAAGGGATGGAAGTGCCAAACTAGAAGCTTTAAAAAGTGGGAAAGAGTAGGAAAAGGATTAGCTTCTTCCACCAGGTATGAAACCTAATCAGGGGCAAGGGAGTCCCTCTAAGAACTAAACAGACCATGTATAAAACCTATCTCCTGCTGATAATGACGTATAGCCTGAAGACCTGTGTCATAAATAAGTCAAATACAACTATGTGAATGAAGTTCCCTAGGTCAGCTCTACAAAAAAACCAGGAGAGACGGAGTCAGGAACGAATATTAAGGAGAGATATGCAGGTGACCTTGCCCATGGAGGAAAGAATGAATGACTGCTGCGAGATTGGAGTGGCCAGGTCATGTGAAGCGGATGAACCCGACTCGCACTCCACTTCTTTATGTGGAGATGGAGGTACCAGGAAATCGGCTGATAGGGCGGCGGAGAAGAGATGGGTAGACCAGGTTAACGAAGATCTCAAGAAGAGAGGAGTAACGCGGGATACAGTGACGAGAAAAAGGCTATACCAGGACAGAAATCAATGGCGGCATATCGTTTACAAAGCAAGGAAATTCCGATGAATGTGATGATGATGACGACTCAGATCAATACAACCGTTAAAATCATCTCTGGGTGCATAAGAACTACTCCACCCTACTGGTTTCCAAGAATCAACCACATAGCCCCTCCTATGTTAAGAGAACGAGAAGCCCCGTTGAAAGAATATTCCAAAATAATGAATAATCTTCAACTTTCCATCCATGAAGGTATCCCCGGGTTGACAACAAACCGACTTCGTTTCAAAAATCCACCCCTGCGCCTGTTTCAACAGCTTGCTGATAGCATCTTCACCACTGACAGCTAACGGCGAGAAACCTGGACTTCAAATGCATGACTTCGTCTTTCAGTCAAATTGAAAACTCCACATTTCATCCCCGTCTATTTCGATTCTGAGCTTCTAAAATAAAACCAATTAAGCACCTTTTCTTGGAATTTCAAACTCTTGAGTCCTTTGTTTTTGTTAATCGCCGACTATAACGTTTCCAAAGTCAAAACTATTGTCTAAGGTTTTAAAGCCATTTGCCAGTACAACATGAAGACCACGCAGAATTTGTGCCACGGGCGTTCTCTGCAGTCGTTATTCAAATTTCAAAATCGTTGTCTCTGGTGGCGGCGATTGCTACGCTGTAGGCCGACTTTCATCTTCATGAAAATTTCCTTCTTGCTCGAATTCGTTGAACCAATGAAACATGATAGCCAAAGTACGGAATTTCCAAATGCTAAATGTGATTTTATGAGGTACACTGAAATGTAAAAAATAAATAGAAGAAAAGAAAACCAACTGACAGAAATGCTCTCATTTTAGCTCATTGCTGACAGCTAATGAATATCTCCGTAGATAACGACTTCGGATAGGTTTGCATCGCGGATAATAGTCAAACATCGTTGTACAGTGCAGTAATAAACAAGGCTGTATGCTATTGTCGCGTGTCTACTGGAAACGAGAGAATGTATCAGAAACCCTTCTCAAATTTTTCAGGCTTTTTCTTGTAGATCGCAGATAAGTTAGTTCAATTGTCGCCATGATAGCTGCGTTCTTTTTCAGAGGGCACTATATAAAGTCACTGCTTGTTGTGGAAGAGCCACAAAAAGGACCGCCAATTGTTATAGTGCAATGTGTACCGGACGAGCTATACGTGCTCTCTTAGCGAGGGCGCTGTGGGGGATAAGTTCTATCCAGTCAAACGTACAGATAAATCTATTACGTATCTGTGGCCAATCTGCTTCCGGCCAATAACAGTTGACCCTGCAGTTAATGCAAACTTTATATGAATTAAAGTTGACAGACTAACTGGTGGGCCGGCCGCGGTGGTCTAGCGGTTCTAGGCGCTCAGTCCGGAGCCGCACGACCGCTACGGTCGCAGGTTCAAATCCTGCCTCGGGCATGGTTGTGTGTGATGTCCTTAGGTTAGTTAGGTTTAAGCAGTTCTAAGTTCTAGGGGACTGATGACCACAGATGTTAAGTCCCATAGTGCTCAGAGCCATTTGAACCATTTTGAACTAACTGGTGGGCTAAAGGTGTAGTTAAATAGGTGCATGTAAAGATGTATTTTCCCACCCACTGAGTACTGACACAACAACACAGTTCTTACGAAGCCATCAACATGCCTGTTGCGTAGACCTAGGTTTATCTGAATATTCCGCCTGTTAGCAAACAAACCATTGATTGCAGTACTTTTTCGTCTGGGGGCTTCAGTCATATAGGACACCTTGCGTGTGCGGTACGCCACCGGGGCTCCTCATGCAGCTAGACACACAAAATTTTCTTGAAATTCCAATTAGTTTGCGGACTGCGTTCGCAATAGTCCTTATGCAGCATATTTTGGAATTCATTAATTCTGACTGTAACGCTGCCAGAAAGATTTAATCATTCTGGAAAAATGGGAATATTAGCTCAGTGACAAACTCGAACTGAGACAAAAATTAAAGTCTGTTAAAACTGTGTTCACGATAATCTTCCACGTAATGTTTTTACTTTACGTCTGGCCATCTGCAAATTTTGCCAACCTCACTGTATTTTTAAAGTAAAGTGCAGGTACTACCACACAATCTGTAGATTAATTCCTGAACTGTTGGATTAATTTTAAAAGGTAATTTATAAGATTCGTTTCGTACTACCGGAAACAGATCCAGAGGGCACGTGAGTATGTTGGAGGGTTGATGTTGCAGGGAAGGCCGGGAGATGCTGGGCCGCGCGGTCCTGACGGGCTGGACGGCTGCAACGGGACGGACGGAATCCCCGGAACGAGGGGAATCCCCGGTGGGCCAGGGCCACGAGGCATGGAGGGCTCTCCTGGAGAGCAGGGACCCACTGGCGACCCGGGCGACGGCGGCGTCAACTCCAAAGGCGTCAAGGGAGACCGCGGCGTGCCTGGCAGACCGGGACAACCCGTAAGTACCAACGCCACATACCAACTCATCACTACGAAAATATGAAAATGAAGCTATGAACACTATCAACTGTGCTCTGTACAGCCTTGATAATGGTATTAAGTGAGGAACTATTACTATAGGTTGATTAGAATTACGTGGTAGGTGACACTTCACAGACTGGAGCTGGTTTCCTCCAGAGCGTTCAACATCACGCCCAAGCCGTTCGCCATTGCCGAACAACCACAACAGTTAGTTACTTCAACTTGTCCCGCTTTGTTTGTTGTAGTGTTTGGATCCGAATTCTGCATCTGGCGCTTTAATTTCCTATTTCATTGCACACGATAAAAAAAAGGGCACACACACACACACACACACACACACACCAGATACTAGCGATATACACGCTTTTCATACAGAGTGCTAATCAAACATTACCGAATCCTTCCGCTCTAGACGCGATTCAGCGTCACATATACAGTCATTTTAATGATAGAGAGTGTGCTGGGTGGCAGTGGGCGAAGCTTGCTTCTTCCGCTGTTCGAGCCCCTCTCAGAATTCGTTCATCACCTTGTGAACAAAGAGTACAGCCTCTTCGCTCATTTTTATAAATAATGTAAACAATTACTCTATACACGAATAAACTTTGTGTTCACAATGGTTACTTATTGTTAAAGCGCAGAATATCGTTACGTAGCTAGGGTTGCTTCCAAACGGCCGTACCGAGCTGGCCGCCTGCCACAAGACAAGAGGCTCGGCGCATCGCGGCCGGTGTGTTCGTCAATCCCCGCCGATCCGCGCAACAACGAATAAGTGTCGCTACATCAAAGGAAATGGTTCGTTCGTGCGCGGCTTTGCTTAGACGGCGTTCCTCTTTCCATTTTTATTGACGCGTACGTTCTCGTGTTCCATTCTGCGCTGCTATGCGCCGCGCGTTCTGAGCCATGGCGCGTCTGGTGTGTGTTCGACTTAGGTTGGCGAGTGTAAGGATTCCGGAGTGACACGAAGTTAGCCGACTTTCACCGAACAGAGATAAGTTACTTTTTTTAATGTGTGCAACCTTAAAACGAAACATTGTCGAACCAATTATTACTTGGAAATGGCCTTTGAAAATTGTTCCACGATCAGAGATATAGAGAAAACCGCTTCATGGAATGCTTATGGTCTTTAGTACCGAGCACGTAGCACTAAAAATCTCTAGATCAAGTATAGTTCGTAAAACAAGAGAGTTGAGAAGTGCCGTATCTCTTTTTCCTCCGTTAAAAAAAAAAAAAAAAAAAAAAAAAAAAAAAAAAACAAATGTGACAAATAATTTAGATCAGCATATGTTTCCGTTCTGGCCACTATTCTTTTTTTGAGCTGTGAACAGGTGTTCATTGTAGTAACAGTGATTTACTTCTTTGGACTGATTGGTGTTTAATACTTTTTTTCAGGGGGAAACAGGGCTGCCTGGTATGCGTGGCCTTCAAGGACAACCAGGAGACACTGGAAATCCGGTAATTCGCTCTTTTAGTTACTAGCATTGGAGCAGACTTCGTGCGCCACAGAGTAATAATGAAAAATATGATTGTTTCGTACAGTATATGTTCTGTTGTCCCGGCAAGTTAAAGATTATATTTTATACATACAACTGATTCATGAACTATAAACAATGCCTGCAAAACCTCCAGAAATAATAACAATAACGATTACCTCATTCTAACTCCAGAGATACAGATGACATGAGACGCATTGGTAGTTTGTGAATTATTGCGACTCCGGAGAATTCAGAATGAACAATTTCCTGACTTTTCACTCTCTAAGAGTATTTATTTTGTTTATTTCTGTTATCTAGAAGGTTACAGAAGTGAGGAGCTAGTACATAATTTCTTTGTTTATGACTGTAAGAATAGGTATTTTTCTTCAATAACTATAGCCTGAATAAATTATAGTCAAATAGAATTAGAATTCTCTAAATTCATAAAGTTTGTCTCTTTAATAATGATCCTAGTTCTCTAACGTAGCTAGATCTTGCTAAGAAATTTCTGCAGCTTCATATTCTTAATGTAGTTGTGTGTGTCGAAGTAGGTACCGGTACACCATGTGATGTGGTGCTCTTTCTCGCAAAACATATGGTAACCCTTTGTCAAGTTGATTTAGCACCAAATGTGTGTATGCCAAGTAGGTTCATTGTGTCTGATAACGTAAAAAACAACTTTAAGCACTCCCATCAGTTCTTACCCTAATGGTTATTGTCTTTGTGAAAGGCAGTGCAATATTTTATGTTGTGATGTTGGCAGTAACCCTTCTCCTACTTTCACCATCTTGAAACACGTAATGTTTCTGCCTCTGCCCTTCTATTAAAATTATAAACCGAACAAAATGTATCATACTGTGTGTCCACATTTATTTTAACCCTCACAGACTAGAGGCAGGGAGCAAGCAATAACTCTTCATCGTTGCTGCAGTGCATTCAGCAAGAAAACTAACTGTATTTTGGTTTCCTACTGTACCTAAAATATGCTGCTCGGACTAAATGATTGTTGTTGTTGTTGTGGTCTTCAGTCCTGAGACTGGTTTGATGCAGCTCTCCATGCTACTCTATCCTGTGCAAGCTTTTTCATCTCCCAGTACCTACTGCAACCTACATCCTTCTGAATCTGATTAGTGTATTCATCTCTTGGTCTCCCTCTACGATTTTTACCCTCCACGCTGCCCTCCAATACTAAATTGGTGATCCCTTGATGCCTCAGAACATGTCCTACCAACCGATCCCTTCTTCTGGTCAAGTTGTGCCACAAACTTCTCTTCTCCCCAATCCTATTCAATACTTCCTCATTAGTTATGTGATCTACCCATCTAATCTTTAGCATTCTTCTGTAGCACCACATTTCGAAAGCTTCTATTCTCTTCTTGTCCAAACTATTTATCGTCCATGTTTCACTTCCATACATGGCTACACTCCATACGAATACTTTCAGAAATGACTTCCTGACACTTAAATCAATACTGGATGTTAACAAATTTCTCTTCTTCAGAAACGCTTTCCTTGCCATTGCCAGCCTACATTTTATATCCTCTCTACTTCGACCATCATCAGTTATTTTGCTCCCCAAATAGCAAAACTCCTTTACTACTTTAAGTGCCTCATTTCCTAATCTAATTCCCTCAGCATCACCCGACTTAATTCGACTACATTCCATTATCCTTGTTTTGCTTTTGTTGATGTTCATCTTATATCCTCCTTTCAAGACACTGTCCATTCCATTCAACTGCTCTTCCAAGTCCTTTGCTGTCTCTGACAGAATTACAATGTCATCAGCGAACCTCAAAGTTTTTATTTCTTCTCCATGAATTTGAATACCTACTCCGAATTTTTCTTTTGTTTCCTTTACTGCTTGCTCAATATACAGATTGAACAACATCGGGGAGAGGCTACAACCCTGTCTTACTCCCTTCCCAACCACTGCTTCCCTTTCATGCCCCTCGACCCTTATAACTGCCATCTGGTTTCTGTACAAATTGTAAATAGCCTTTCGCTCCCTGTATTTTACCCCTGCCACCTTTAGAATTTGAAAGAGAGTATTCCAGTCAACATTGTCAAAAGCTTTCTCTAAGTCTACAAATGCTAGAAACGTAGGTTTGCCTTTCCTTAATCTTTCTTCTAAGATAAATCATAAGGTCAGTATTACCTCACGTGTTCCAGTGTTTCTACGGAATCCAAACTGATCTTCCCCGAGGTTGGCTTCTACTAGTTTTTCCATTCGTCTGTAAAGAATTCGTGTTAGTATTTTGCAGCTGTGACTTATTAAGCTGATAGTTCGGTAATTTTCACATCTGTCAACACCTGCTTTCTTTGGGATTGGAATTATTATATTCTTCTTGAAGTCTGAGGGTATTTCGCCTGTTTCATACATCTTGCTCACCAGATGGTAGAGTTTTGTCAGGACTGGCTCTCCCACGTCTGTCAGTAGTTCCAATGGAATATTGTCTACTCCGGGGGCCTTGTTTCGACTCAGGTCTTTCAGTGCTCTGTCAAACTCTTCACGCAGTATCATATCTCCCATTTCATCTTCATCTACATCCTCTTCCATTTCCATAATATTGTCCTCAAGTACATCGCCCTTGTATAGACCCTCTATATACTCCTTCCACCTTTCTGCTTTCCCTTCTTTGCTTAGAACTGGGTTTCCATCTGAGCTCTTGATATTCATACAAGTCGTTCTCTTATCTCCAAAGATCTCTTTAATTTTCCTGTAGGCGGTATCTATCTTACCCCTAGTGAGATAGGCCTCTACATCCTTACATTTGTCCTCTAGCCATCCCTGCTTAGCCATTTTGCACTTCCTGTCGATCTCATTTTTGAGACGTTTGTATTCCTTTTTGCCTGTTTCACTTACTGCATTTTTATATTTTCTCCTTTCATCAATTAAATTCAATATTTCTTCTGTTACCCAAGGATTTCTACTAGCCCTCGTCTTTTTACCTACTTGATCCTCTGCTGCTGTCACTACTTCATCCCTCAAAGCTACCCATTCTTCTTCTACTGTATTTAATTCCCCCATTCCTGTCAATTGCTCCCTTATGCTCTCCCTGAAACTCAGTACAACCTCTGGTTCTTTCAGTTTATCCAGGTCCTATCTCCTTAAATTCCCACCTTTTTGCAGTTTCTTTAGTTTTAATCTACAGGTCATAACCAATAGATTGTGGTCAGAGTCCACATCTGCCGCTGGAAATGTCTTACAATTTAAAATCTGGTTCCTAAATCTCAGTCTTACCATTATATAATCTATCTGATACCTTTTAGTATCTCCAGGGTTCTTCCATGTATACAACCTTCTTTCATGATTCTTAAACCAAGTGTTAGCTATGATTATGTTGTGCTCTGTGCAAAATTCTACCAGGCGGCTTCCTCTTTCATTTCTGTCCCCCAATCCATATTCACCTACTATGTTTCCTTCTCTCCCTTTTCCTACACTCGAATTCCAGTCACCCATGACTATTAAATTTTCGTCTCCCTTCACAATCTGAATAATTTCTTTTATTTCATCATACATTTCTTCAATTTCTTCGTCATCTGCAGAGCTAGTTGGCATATAAACTTGTAGTACTGTAGTAGGTGTGGGCTTCGTATCTATCTTGGCCACAATAATGCGTTCACTATGCTGTTTGTAGTAGCTTACTCGCATTCCTATTTTCCTATTCATTATTAAACCTACTCCTGCATTACCCCTATTTGATTTTGTGTTTATAACCCTGTAGTCACCTGACCAGAAGTCTTGTTCCTCCTGCCACCGAACTTCACTAATTTCCACTATATCTAACTTCAACCTATCCATTTCCCTTTTTAAATTTTCTAACCTACCTGCCCGATTAAGGGATCTGACATTCCACGCTCCGGTCCGTAGAACGCCAGTTTTCTTTCTCCTGATAACGACATCCTCTTGAGTAGTCCCCGCCCGGAGATCCGAATGGGGGACTATTTTACCTCCGGAATATTTTACCCAAGAGGACGCCATCATCATGTAATCATACAGTAAAGCTGCATGCCCTCGGGAAAAATTACGGCTGTAGTTTCCCCTTGCTTTCAGCCGTTCGCAGTACCAGCACAGCAAGGCCGTTTTGGTTATTGTTACAAGGCCAGATCAGTCAATCATCCAGACTGTTGCCCTTGCAACTACTGAAAAGGCTGCTGCCCCTCTTCAGGAACCACACGTTTGTCTGGCCTCTCAACAGATACCCCTCCGTTGTGGTTGCACCTACGGTACGGCTATCTGTATCGCTGAGGCACGCAAGCCTCCCCACCAACGGCAAGGTCCATGGTTCATGGGGGGGACTAAATGATTAATAAGGAAATATTGAGACACATCAGACTACTGTAAGAGTTTGTTAGAGAGAAAGTAGATATGAAATAGATCATAGGGAGATATATGGAGAACAAGGACATAGCTGCAGCTGGTGCTATCAGCTAAAAAGAAGCCGCAAGCATGTCAGAGACAGTCGAGAAGAGCTGTCGCAAACTGACCCAAGGATTGACTGCAAAAGAACACCAAGCTGTGGCAGCATGTTGTAAATTATTTGCTGTTGGAAAGGGAAGGAAGGTATGTTGGAGATCAATATCCTGATGTCTTGTAAGTCATTAGAGATGAATATTAATTGAATGGAAGAGATAAAGGTCCTAACCTCACTGTGAATATTTTGGTACCTTTTATGTGCATACTCATTCATAAACAATAAAAACTGCAAGGAGGAGCCAATATGTGCCTCCTACTAAAGTAATCACGCCAAATAATTAGAGAACACTCTGGATAATCATGATTTCCAAACAGGGATTTAAAACCTGATTCTTCACAATACATGTCCTAACCACTGAAATACTGTGCTCAGCTTTGCTGTTGAAGATATCAAGTCTTTGGCAGAACCTTGTATAATTGTTTCATAGGATGAAATCATTGTTTATTGCCCTCACTTAAGTATGTACATAAGTATGAGGTACATGCACAGTCACAATTCAGTCTGGTTATATGGAAAGTCTGTATGTCCACCTAAATATGTACCACCCCATACATAGATACTGCCTCAGTTGAAGGCATCCATTTTACTATTGTTTGTTGAACAATAATAGGTTTTGGATTTTCACCAGGTCAGAACACTGATTCTAAACTGGGATTCATCAGTGAAGAAAGTATGCTTTCTCTGCTTTGCAGCCATTTGCAAAACGTTTCTGCTGATGCAAACAGTGGACCATACATATGCAGCCAGTCGCCTTACATGCACACCACCATTGTGTAGTCTTCAGATTACAGTACACACTAGTATTACTCATCTTGTGTTTGGTTTAGCACCCTAAAACACTGTCCAGTCAATCTTGCGTGCAACAAATGCAGACCACAGTGTAAGGTGTGTAATGATGGACATTGGTTATTGAAGCTCTTCTTAACCTTAATCACACTTAGTTGAGCTTCTGGATGCAGAAGTGTTGTTACAATCTGTGAACATGAGAGTGATGAATATTTAACCAATGTTTCATCTGCCCCACTCTGCCAATGGACAACCATTGCATTTCTTCTGGTAGCTGATGGCTTCCAACAAAGTGGGCTATCTAAGCTGTCTGCTTCACTGTCACAGCACCAACCACAATCCTAATTTGTTGCTGCATTCATATGATACAAAATAAGTGGTTTACCATTAGCTTGCAAGCGGTATTTATTTGCTGCAATAACTTACTTGGTGACATCTTGCTGTTTGGTGTTCATCTTGGGATTTTTGGCCAACAGTTGTTTAGTGGTTTTTGCAATGTTGCCAGCATGAATTGCTAGCATTGTCAAAGATTCACACTCCACTGCTAGTGCTGGATTGCAGTGCGGGGTGCAGACGATTCTAGCCTCTCATGCAAGTTGAACGTAAGAAAAACAACTAAATATCAGTTAGCTGAAGATCCAGAGACAAGCATAAACAGGCAGCACATGTATAATTGGCAGTGAAAGCCTCAGCAACATTAAAAAAATACTTGGTGTTAATTATTTTATGATAGTAATATTTAACTAAAGTGCATGTCATTTATGTTGGCGGCCGAGTTTAGGTTCGTTTTGCGCATATGACGTCACAAAACACAGTCAGCCAATGAACTGAGAACGACGTTGCCATATCTCGACTGCCATGCAGAGCATGAACGAGTGTCTTCAGTTTTAGAAACTTTCAGTCATAAATAAAGTAATAGAACAAAATCAATGTCTTGATAGCAGACTTTCTTTTATAGAATGTTTGGAAAAAGCATTCTTTATACCAATTGCTTCATATTCTATTAATTAATTAAACCAAACAAGCAATAAAACTCCTGATTCAGGCGATAGCAAGGAAAGGTGTTTGTATCAATCTCACGAACCGCTTTTTCGCAATAAAGAACAGTGGTAATTGTTTATTTCCTATTGTGCTTCGACGAAGCGTGAGTAATTCATAGTCATACCAACAGTGTTTGTCAGTATTTTGCGTGACGTGTTAGAGTCCTCATGGCGTACTATAACCAGATGAGCTGCGTTAGCGTAGCGGTTAAGGTGTTGGGCCTCTACGCAAAAGGTTATGAGTTCAAACCTTTGTGCGGTGCTAAATAATTTCATTATTTAAGAACAATATCGAAGTGCCTTACTTCACGAATTATATTCGTTTGAATGCAATTTTTTGAAACTTTTAGTGCTTTGTCTCTTCATTAACCCTTTCCCTGCTGCAGACACGTGCTCCCCGCATTCCGCGCTGTGCGCGATTTTGTCATCACTGCACTTATCATGCGATTTCACAAAAAGTATTTGGCCCAAAAATTTGATTTTTACACGTCTTCTTGACTGATCCCTTCCCCCATAAATGACTTAATTTTGTTTCGATGTTCAACACAGTTATTATGCAGCATTAAATGTAGTAAACCTTTGCACGAAATTTTGAAGAGTTTGCAGAGGTAGAAGTCCATAGCGTATACTTTCCGTATGGTTGATTTTAGTTGCCACAATGTTGAGAATGAAATGTGGACAAAATACCTAAATTTCATATACGATTTACTGTATAACAATATCTCATTTAATTTAAGTACCACATAGGTGTCGTATGTAATATTGAGAAATATTCCATCTTTCGCGACTGTAATAAAAGTTTTATTTACACCGGACGCGTTCGGCTTTTTTTAAAGCACTTCATTCAATGAAAGGTATGGCACATACACAATGGTACTCATGTTTTCTTTCTTGTTTTTGTTCCACAGTCACAGTTTTACCAATGGTACTGAAATATATTCCTCTTCTGCAACTGTAATAAGCGACTTATTTAGACCAGACGCGTTTCTCTCTTTTGAAGCATCTTCAGTCTACAGTTTTTTGTCTCCTCCATTGCAAAGTCACCTTTCGTAGTTTTGTGCTGCGGTAACACAATATTCAACGTTTGTGTTGGCTGATCAGTGTTTTAGCAAATAAATGATTTTTGTGTGTGCCACACACAAAAATTATATTTGACATAGCTCAGAGCACTTCAATGATAGACAGTATATTCAAGTCCTAATGTTTTTGTAAGTCCACAGTTTTGTTTAATGTATTTTGTCTACTTCCTTTTGATTGATTGAAGTGCTTTAAAATAAAGCCAAACGTGCTCAGTGTAAATAAAACTTTTGTTACAGTCGCGAAAGACGGAATATTTCTCAATATTACATACGACACCTATGTGGTACATAAATGAGATATTGTTATACAGTAAATTTTATATGAAATTTAGGTATCTTGTCCACATTTCATTCTCAACATCGTGGCAACTAAAATCGACCATACAGAAAGTATACTCTATGGACTTTTACCTCTGCAAACTCTTCAAAATTTCTTGCAATGGTTTACTATATTTAATGCTGCATAATAACTGCGTTGAACATCGAAACAAAATTAAGTCATTTATTGGGGGAAGGTATCAGTCAATAAGATGTGTAAAAATCTAATTTTTGGGCCAAATAGTTTTTGTGGAATCAAATGATAAGTGTGTCAAAGCAGTCGGAACACGATGTGTGTGCAGTGACAAAATCGCACACAGCGTGGAATGCAGGGAGCACGTCTTTGTAGCAGTGAAAGGGTTAATGCGGCCTTGGTGGCTTTACTTCATGAACTGCGCGCTCCCCCCTAAACATAAGCTTGCGAACTATGCTAGACTATGGCGCTGCTTCTATTGGCGCGTGCGTCGTGTGCAACTGGCAACGCAGCAATCTCCCACATCTGGGCGGGCATGCGTGAGCCACCAAGATAAAAGAATTCAACTATACCAATTATCTGATTACTCTAGACATTACAAGCATTTTACTTTTTGATTTCTTTCATTTTGTTCAAAGGTAACACTACTTAATTTGGGTATGGACGTTTCTGTCTGTTACTATGTGTTTTGCCACACCAGGGTAAGATGAACAATTGAACTTGTATTTGGTACCATATGTAATCAAATCAGTACCATGAGCAATATTCAGTATTTGATGATATACATTTTGGTTCAATATACATGGTTTTTGGAAATTATAAAATTACTCACCTGCACCTAATAACAACATTTTCTTAATCTTTATTGTATGGGTTGCAGTAGTTTTAAAATAATTTAATAAGGGAAGTGACCAGTGGAAGTATGTTACTTCCAGGCTCACTTCTTTTATATGTTCCAAGTGCTCATAACATTGCCTTTTCTGCAAATGTGCTTGCAAACTTGACAAGTCACCAGTCTTAGCACTCTGAAAGCTGTATGAAAATATGTCTTTTGCTGTCTCCAAGCAGTCAATAACAAAAATGTATCTTACAATCTGTAGTAACTATTGTAATATGAATCAGAATGAAAACAGGAAACTGGTGATATGCGCAGGGATTCCCTGGCCTACCAGGTTTGGTAGGTCAACCAGGAGATCATGGTGATTCAACAGTTGGTCGTCGAGGGAGACCGGGAGATCGAGGAGACCAAGGGGAGCCGGGACTGCCTGGCATACCGATGTTCAATGACACATCTAAGGCATCGGGGCGATATCCTGTTGTTGCCAAGGGCCAGAAGGGTGTCAAAGGATGGCGTGGTCCAACAGGAGAACCAGGCATTAAGGGACAATTTGGAGACAAGGGCTATCGGGTTAGTATGTGCCATTCTTGTTTATGTGATAATAATAACAATTATTATTATTTATTCTCTCTCTGTCCCTCTCTCTCTTTCCCACACTCCCTCTTTCACCCTCTCTCCCTGTATAATGGTTCTCCACTTGCATCACTTTGTACACTTAACTTCACTTACACAGTCATTATTGCTCTTATTCAAGCTCACTTCCAAGGACTTCAGAGTACTCATTGTCACTGAAGCAAACAAAACAGTGCAGCTGCAACAGAAATATTCTTCATATGAATGACATCATAAACATATACACAGCATAACAAAGTGGCAATGTGAATAATTTACATATTCCTTGATGTAGAAACTATTTGGAATTATCACCTTTTTTAAACTCTTTCTGAAATATATGTAATGTTTTTGTACTAATTGTATCTGTATGCAGTGAATGTATTGAATAATATTTTTGCTTATGTACTATATTTTTCTGGTATAGGGCTTTGCTATGTATTTTTCTATGTAAACCATTCCCACTTCTGGTGTCATATTTTGAATATGGCTTTTAATGCTGAACAATCCCTCTATGATTCTGGTAATGCACACAGAGTGTATGATACTGAAAGAGCCAAAAATTTAAATTCTTTCAAATGTTCCTGCAAGATTTTTTATTGATAACCCCATTCATTGCTCTTATTGTTTGCTTTTGAATTTTAACTGCTTCGCAAAACTTGCATTGCCTCAGAAAATAAACATACTGTAACTAGCTATGCACATTCGCACAGTAATCATACACAAAAACATTGATTTCATATGTCACTGCAGCCCGTAAGCATTCTTAAGACATAACAGCATGTACTTAACCTTTTATTCAGTAGCCAATACATTTTTCCTATGTTAAAGGATCATATAACGAAACACATTAAAACTTTGTGTTAGACATTTGTCCAGCACTATATCCCCCTATTCCCAGCATTGTATTGTTTCTGGCTTTTGTTCTTATGTCTCTAAAGTTGAGCAATATTTTTTTTCTTATCATTAGCCTCCATGCAATAATCTCTATATCAATCCCTATGCACCTGACAGAGATTAACCACTTGAAAGCCTTCAGCTAGGTCTAGAAACAGCTCACAGTTTAATTCGTCTTGTCTATAGCAGCGATTCACAACCTTTCTGAGATGATTAAACCTGACTGCAATCAGATATTAGCTAGTATCACTCCCCTCTCCCACCCTCACCCTTCCATCCCCCCCCTCCTCCCCCACAAACCTTTTATATACAATGAGTTAGCAATTCTCAGAGCATCATGAGACTCAGAAAAACTGTCCACATTTGTTAAAAAACATGCTTCCTCAGTACCATTACTCTCCCTCATGACACTTGCTTCACACAGACCCTATGCCCATATTTAAAATATGCACCATACTTTGTAAATCAGTTGATTTCTGGACTCCTTGCTTCTGATCTGGCAGAAATTGGAAGACCTTAGGCTGCCAGTGCTTTGTGTCTGATCACTGCGACTAATACTAATAATGATAATAATAAGAATAAGTCTAGGCCCTACAGCAGTGTAGTAGTCATTACATACTAACTGTTGTGTTGTGCTGTCAGTTCATTTATAGTTGTGATGTAAATAATGAAAACATTTCTGGTCCATTGCCGGAACTACCTGCAATCAGAGAAGACATTTTCATCAGATACTAAGCATATGTCACACAAATGTCCCAGTTTTATTGTCAGTGACGCATGGTACAAAGTACAAAGTGGATGGAGTATAAGAGGAAGAAGATGTTCATAAAATTGTTTCATGATTTAATGCTAGTATTTGAAAAATAATGTGATTATTGGGAACTTACGTAATGAGAATAACAGTGTTACAAAATAGTGCTAATGCTAATGATCTTTTAAAAATAATTTAGTGTTATGACTGAAACATAATCGAATTCTCTTGGTTTTAGTCCTCATAAAATTTTATTTTACACCTCAGGGAGTGATTGCCACCAGATTGGGAACCACTAGTCTGTAGCAACTAGGATTTTCTCCAATAAGTCAAAGAGAGCTGTTTGAGTAGATTTGTTTCTCTGAAACCATTTTGAGCATTGACTAGTATTTTATTTTTATTCAAGAGGTTGGACAAACTCTCATGGATGAGCCTTCCAATTATTTTATGACAGCTAGATAGTAGTGAGAGTAACCAGGTAGCCACTAGTACCATCTGTTTTTTGAAGTGGGTTCAGTACTGACTGTTTTTGGTTTGTAGGGAATATTTCTGTACTAAATGATACACTGATTATGTTAGTTAGCTGAGTGTCTATTTTGCTTGAAATTTCTTTAATGATCTTATCTGCGATACCATGAGGACCATAGGATTTTTATAAAGATTATATTTATTACTTCTGTTTTAGTACTGGACTCAAAACATCGTATTTTCATTCTGGTAGATATTTACATGATTAGTTGACTCATAATGATTATAAATTATTTGTTGTGCTATATCTATATAGTGTTATTTAAATCTATATTGTGTCTTCATCAGCTCTTCCACCAAATAATAGAAGAAGTCAAACTTCTGGAAATTAGTGAATAATTGTCAATTCTCTGGGATATAATAACTTTTTGCATCACCTATAAAATATTGTTCTTGTGGTGTTGCACGTTTCAGAACTGACCAGTTCATTTATATCAAAAATGTTAATTTACAGTCTCCCCCCTCCTCCAGATAAGTTTCTGCAGATGCCAGGGCTGAAACTTTTTGGGATGTGTAACAGACTTTGTGAATTCCAATTTATCTGCAGGAACCAGAGCAATGTGGGCCAAGCTAGCTAGCAGTCAGCAGTGCCATTTTCAGCTTGGTATCAACTACACTGCTGATACATTGCCAGCTGATCATAAAGCTAATTTTTTTTTCAGGTTTCTCTATCAATATGTTACTATGACATTTGATGCTGGGTCAGGAGAGAGTCTCTTTGATTTCCCCACTGATCGCAGTGTGTCTTCTATTGTTAAGCTGCAATTCATCCTGACTTTCAGTGAATTATCTAATAGATCTGTTGACAAAAAGGAAAACAAATAGGTATTCCTGATAGGTGTAATGGAGTAGCACATATACACCAGAGAACAACAAGTGTTTCAGTCTACACATTGCTGAACTCTCCTTCTACTGTAAATGTGCCCTACTGTATACTGACTCCAGGGAGGGGGAGGGGACCAGAATCAGTAGCAGGAGGGGGGGGGGGGGCAGACATGTCTTAATAAATGTACCAAATTTGAAGTTTATGGCAGATTTTTCTCTCTTTTCAGTTCAGATATAACCTATGAGTGTTGTGATTAGTATGTTCTGTGTCTTGCATGAAATAAAAATGCAACATATATTCTTTACATGAAATAAGCTTACCAGTAACACTAAGCAGCTGCCACAGAAAATGAAGTTACGATCTTAGAAAACTTGACCAGTAATATGGGAAGCAACTTGCGTGCATCATCCACATGCATGATGAATGAATTACGGCTGAAAACCCACATTCATCTGTCCTCAGAACCATCATAGACACTGGCAGTTCATTGTATGGTTTAAGGAACCATGTTATAAGGCTGATAGTTTTGAGTAGAAAATCATCTGCAGAGACAAAAGAGATTTTCAACTGTTTCTTAGTGAGCAAACCTGTTAAAAATGCATGAAAGTCATCTTTAGAGAAAATGGAGATTTTAAATGGGTTCTTACTGAGCAAACCTGTTAAAATATGCATGAAAATAATCTTTAGAGAAAAAGAAGATTTTCAACAGGTTATTAGTGAGCAAACCTGTTAAAACAAGTGCTTGATAAACCATCACATAATTCATGAAGTGCCAGAAGAATCCTGATGGGTCAATTTACAAAATATTTCACAGCAGCTGCCACAATATAATTATAATTTGAAGAAAATAGAACTTGGAACTCCTCATCTCTTAATAGCGTTCTTTAATGGGAAACAGAGATTTTTCACAATTTTTTGTGGTAATAGCTCTTTCCAGACTATTTAATTTCATAATCTGATGACAACAACTGGTTAAATGATCTAAGATGTGAAATTTCGGGTGAAAGTGGATATTTTGGAGGCAGAAGGGGGCTTTCGCCCCTGTCTGAAATCTAGGTACAGAGTTTTAATTCATTACAAAATTCTCTTGAATTTCTAGCAGTGATGGCTTGTTATTGACAAACTGCAGATTAACATTGCCTGGTGTGAGGATTAGTTTTATGACTTTAGCAGTGACTACCTGTTTTTGATTTTTTTCTTGTTTGCACACTATTCACAATAAATTATGCTGATTCATTGGTGCAGTGGCAGTTTTGGCACTATTCTGCAGTCAAGTTGGATGTGAACTTTTACAGAACAGTGTTAAAACAATGTCACCAGTCTTTTCTCTGTCTCTTCCTTGTACAGTTATTTTCATGCTACAGACAGGGACTGATGCAACACCCTGAAGTACAGATTCTAGTACAATGTAAGTGTGGCAGCAGTATACGAGCTTGTCATCCATCCCCAACTCTCTCAAAAACACCCTCTTCGCTTGCTGCACAGCAGCATCTCAATAGCAATTTGCCATTTGTCTGTGGGCAAAAAATACTTGTGATGGCCTGAAAATTTTTACATTAATTTTTATACGGCAAACCTATTACAGTGGCCTCTGAAGAACACAACTCTCTCTTGCAGTCCAAATGCTTCAGGCAGAACAAAACCACATTTTGTGCACTAGAAGAAAGGAAACAAGAGTCAATTTTCAAGCTCAAAAAGATGTCCTCTCCAGGCATTGGAATCTTCTAAACTCTATCAGTTGCTAACAGTGTCAAATGCAGTCATAGAACTATGAATTATGCAGGCCACTTAGCCGGATTACATAATAGTCTGACAACCTGGAGAGAGGAGGACAGCCTTGGTTCAGTCCAAAGCTTTTAAAAGTCTATCTACTGGCCAATTGCAGGGTGGTTTTAGAAGACTTCTCACATTCACCGAGCCGGAACATGTAGTTTTTGAACCACATTTTGCTCAGTTTTAGTTATGACAGTAATAATAATAATAAGCAAGCATGCAAATGATTAAATAGAACCATTAACATTTTTAACAATTTTATGATAACACATGAAGTGGATTCCTGTGTTTGTAAAATATCCATTGGTCTCTGTGGAGTTTGTCTAGCAAACCAGTTTTCCATTACTGCTAGTATTTTCAATTAGTAATGCACAACTGTAGCAAATAAGCAGAAAATAATTGCCACACTAACCAATATCCCACATGACATTATTTCTCCTTCAGGGCCCACCAGGTGTTGCAGGTCTCAAAGGGTTGAAGGGCGACCCAGGTATAGATGGACCACGAGGAAAGCAAGGCCGCCAAGGGCCAGAAGGGCCAGCAGGCCCCAAAGGCCAGAAGGGAGCTCCTGGCTATGCTGGAGAACCAGGTAGAGATGGACCAAAGGTGAGAAAACCCAAGATTCATTCTGGTATTGTGTTCTGTCATTTTGGATGTGTGCCATAGATTAAGTCATCACAGTGTGTATGAATAAGTCAGTGTGTGTGGGTAGAAGTACATGCTCTATTGTTATTAAAGTGCTTTTCAATCAAAAGTACCATCAGTGTTAATATAATATGTTTTACAAGGACATATTTTGATATTTGTAATATCTGAAAATATAAATTCAGGGAGCACAAGGTGAAGACGGACAAATAGGTCTACCAGGACCACAGGGACCAGAAGGACCACAAGGAATCTATGACCCAGACTTGGATGAAGATGGAAAACTTGGTGTTCAGGGACCACAAGGAGCATTAGGTTGGTTGGGATACATTATATTTAGTACTGATGGATCCACAAAAGAACCCACCAAGAAGTATGTGGAAGCATGTCTATGCTACTGAGCAGTAACTCCTTTACATTAATGTGATTATCAGTCTTGGTATTGAAACAGCATATTTCTTTCAGTTAAGACTCTACATGCTAAAAGATCAATTGTTTTCAAATGTAATAACTTCTCTCAAGAAATGAAATAGCATTACATAAGCTAAGTAGTCTAAAGTCATGGGAAGGGTTATCCCATCGGAACATGTGCTGTCTATGATACCCAAATGTTGCAGGTATAGTTGAGACAGTATAAGAAGATCTCTTGATAGCTTGTAGTGCTGTTGCCAGCTTGCAGCTTCGAAGCACAAATGGATGCAGGCAAAAACAGTAGCTGTCTACAGAGCTGTGACAGCACTGAGGCATTGCCACAGAGATGTTTACAAAATTGTGGTATGTTGCCGATTGAGGTAGGCATGCAAAGCTGCTGTTTCCAGCCCACTGCAACTCTTGGGAATCAGCTTAACACCAATTCAACTGTAGATGTTGTGTATGGGGTGAGTATAGAGATGATGTCTGAGAGGTGTAATGAACATGGGAACATGTTACAAATTAACTGACTTTGAATGTGGGATGATAAGTGGTGCAAGATGCATTTGTCATAGCATATCAGAGATTACACAAAATTTTAGGTTTACGAGGTCTGCAGTATCTGGATCTTCAGTACCACAGAGGTAATGTATCCACTTGTGTAAAACAATGCATAGGACAAACCCAGATGTTTGTCCAGTGGACATCTTGTTGCCTCTGCAGAGCCATGTAATAATATTGTAGGTCAAATTACCCTAATTTGAATGTGGGGTGACAGGAACCCATTTCTACCATAACTGTATGAAGATATATGAATCACTCAGATTTCAGCAACTGACTACCAATTCTCAATACCTTCTCATGACTTTTGGCCCATCAGTATATATTACATGGTGGTGTATGAAGCTGAATTTTATGGCGTTATTGTTTCATGGGGCATCATTTTCTTGCAGGACCTCCTGGAGCAAAAGGAACATCTGGTATTCCAGGAGAAGATGGAATCTCTGGAACAATTGGTCCCCCTGGGCCACCAGGTTCAGCAGGGTTACCAGGACCCAGAGGTGCCAAAGGAATATCCATTAAAGGAGAACGAGGAGATGATGGTAATTTTGGACTATTATGCCCACATGACTTTCATAGCCCACAGTGAACTGTGATTGCTATTGTGAAAATATTTTTTTTTGTGGGTGTTGCATCAATTTGTGCTTTTATCTTTTTTTTCAAATTGTGGCAGGACACTAGTGTAGTGAGGCTCCTTCCATCACCATGCCAGTGTGCCATTTTTTGGCGGGATGGTGTTAATAAAGATACAAGCTCTTGGCAATAACAGTGGAACTTTGAGACAGCTGCCTAGGGATGCTTTCAGTGTGGCACACCGCCACATGCAGTAATATGATAAGTTCTGCCTCTGAAAAGGAACAGGCAATGGCTAAATACAAAGTTGGTGAAACCCCTACTGTTGAGATACAGATTCATCATGGGTCATGTCAGAGACTTGCTGTGGTCCTCTGAACTGGTCAACATGTTTCTTCAATTTTTCCTGTTATATATTATGAAGGAAAATTTTTTGAGGGAACTGCCATATTGTAATATTATGCTTGCATCTCTGACATGATAGTTGAGCCATTTGCCTGGTAAATTTTCCTTTACCTGTGAGGCATTTAAATCAAGTACTTTGAGTGTTGGTAGCAATGCAAAATGAAAGTGGGATACCAGAGAATTATGATGTTGTTATATCATGAAAGTTCTGGGAGAGTAAAACTGTGTGCCAGACCAAGTCTTGAACTTGGAACCTTTGCCTTTACGAGCAAGTGCTCTACCGATGGTGGAACACTTGCCTGCGAAAGGCAAAGGTCTCGAGTTTGAGTCTCTGTCTGGTACACAATTTTAATCTGCAAGGAAGTTCCATGTCAGTGCACACTCCAATGCAAACTGAAAATTTCATTCTGGAATCAATACACCATGTCAGGTTGAATGTGATATCCCAGAAAATGCAACTGAAGGACACAAACAGCATATGTCACATTAAAGATTGATTGGAGGTAGTGAATTTATGATCTAATGAAGATAAAAAAAAGAATGAATCTGACTGTCGATGAGTCTAAAGGAGATGTGAGCTGTCTGGGTCTCAACTATACAGGTTACCAGCTGTCACAACTCTGAGGTTCCTGTCAATTTGATAACATTTGCACTGACACATACATTGAAATGGCAGGTCTCAGTTGCACTGACATTTAGACACTATGGCCTAAAAATACTTTTGACAAATTACCAACAAGATTATAATCTGTAATTTTAAGTACAGTCATAATTATATTCTGAAAATACTTACAGTTTCAACTTTACCACAAATCTCATTATAGAAGCACTTACATGTAAAAGTTTGTGTAGTTGCTTAACCACACAATTAAATGTAAAATTACTGATTTAATTACATTCAACTGGACTGCATATCACCATATCCAGTATAGTGTGGTACTGAGCAAGTAAATAAATTAGTCAACAAACTGCCATCTTTATATTTAGAAGTGGGAAGCAGCGGAAGTTATGAAGCAAAGCACAGTTCATTTTCTGTCAATGAAATTCTGAAACAAGAGTTATATTATCAAAGATAGAAAAGCATTTAATACCACACAGCTGAAGAAAACACAAAGTGATAAATTTGAAGCCTATTTCATAAGCAGCTTAATACCCATTGCGTTGAGCAGAATAATATGTGAAATAACTAGGGAAAGGAAAAAAACCTGTTTTTTTTTTTTTTTTTTTTTTTTTTTTTTTTTTTTTTTTTTTTTTTTGCCAGTTTCTGTGTTATTATTCGACTATTTTAGTTTTATTTTTTGCCATTATATTTTGACAGTTCTGATATTAAGTTCTAACATATTTTTTGTGAAGTAATGCACACTTCTTATTTTTGTCTTATTTCATTTTTAAGTGTTGTCTTCAAGATCAGAATCTGCACATGAATTACAGTATATTTACTGCCACACCAGATCACATTTATTTACATTATTTAAAGGGAGAAATCATTTCTGTCAAACCTATTAAAACTAATCAACTATAGAAATATAACTTTGCAACCATACACTGTTTAAAAAAAGCACTGTCATAACTTCAATGTTTTCTAAGACATTATGTTGCTGTTCTGTCAGTATTTCACTATAGTGTGAAAACATCTGCATGGGGTTTTAATCTGAAATGGAAAGCAATCTGGCTTCAGCATGCCACCAGGCATTTGACATTGTACACATATCCTGCCGGCATGGACAGCTGCTTTCCCAATAAATTACGAAGGGATTTGTATTCCTTCAGAATGTCTTACAAAGTCGAGACTTGACATTTAGGTACACACAATTCTCTGGACAGAGAACTGAGAAAAGACTCATAAAATGTTTTGTATCGAGTGTTCTTATGTATGGCACTGTAACGTGGACTTTGAGGAAGAAAGACAGAGAAAGGCTGGAGGCTTTTGAGAAGTGGACATGGCGGAGGATGGAAAGAATAAGTTAGATGGGCAGAGTAAAAAATGAAGAGGCACTGAGAAGAATGAGAGAGAAAAGACAGTTACTAGATGTAATAAAAAGACGAAAAAGAAATTGGATTGGGCATATATTAAGAAAGAATGATAGACTGATAAAAACAGTTTTAGAAGGTTATGTTGAAGGGAAAAGGAAGTGAGGAAGGAAGAGATTTCAGATAATGGATGACGTGATGGATGGTACAACATACAGCAGCCTTAGGAAGGAAGCAATGAATCGCAGAAAATGAAGAGGCGAAGGACCTGCTGGTATAGCAGAAAATGGATGATGATGAATTCTTGTTGCAATATCTCCATTAACAGAGTTCATTATTTGAAGCCATTTTGACTGTTTTTTGACCGTGACTGTCTCAAGGTTTTTTTTATAAACTACTACTACCAGTCACAAAATTTGTTAACTAATGTATTATTTATTTATTGTGTGACATGTTTCGAGGGAATACCCCATCCTCAGGCTAAATGGCAGTACAAAAACAATTTCACAATAAGATCATACAGATGTTACACAATCTTCTCATTAAGAACAAAGTGAACAACTGTTACAAAACATGCAAACATCAGTCCAGCTTAACAAAGTGACATCGCCTCTTACTAGGTTTTATCACAGCAATTATGAAAAGACTGTGTAACATCTGTATGATCTTATTGTGAAATTGTTTTTGTAATGCCATTTAGCCTGACGATGAGGTATTCCCTCAAAACATGTCAACAATAAATAAATAATACATTAGTTAACAAATTTTGTGACTGGTAGTGATAGTTAATAAAAAATAAATCAATTAAAAAAATTTAAAAAATACCTTTACAGTGTTCATTATCATCCCATGGCTGAAAGATGAACCTAGAATTGTGAACATAGATCATGCTGATATGTTGCCATAAGAGTTGTTACCTGGTTTGAAGGTGCAACCCAATGCATTTCAGTGTTTCTATCACATCTGCCTGAAGTATTTTTCCCTTCATATTTTCATAAATGTCATTGGTTTGATTACAAAAAATTAATTTTTCTACAATAATGAAGAAAACTTCAGTTTAACTTGGAATGTGGCAATAAATTTATTTGATGACATAAGATTTTCTGATAGTTTTACACAAAAAATTGTACTAAAAATTGATTTGGGGAGATCTTTAATGTGGTTTATCAGTTAAAGTACATATTTCTGGAACACACTAGCCTAAATTCAAAAATTACTAAATATAGAACTTTAGCTTCGCAAACACATTAACTAACATGGTGCCCTTCCATTCAGATATTAAGAGCACAGGACATGAGACATCATTCAGCAAATGTCTTTCTGATAGTAATGCAATACAGTGAGAATTTTTTTTCAAAATTTATTCAGTATTATTTTTGCTATTTCGTGAATGGAGTTTGTGGTGACTTCATGATATGTTTTGTAGAGTGACATCTAGGTTTGGTTGGAAGATGATCAGACACCATAGTGATTTATGTGTTAGCACAGCTAAAATGCCAAATTTGGTGTTTTTCGTATATATATATATATATATATATATATATATAAAACAAAGATGATTTGACTTACCAAATGAAAGTGCTAGCAGGTCGACAGACACACAAACGAACACAAACATACACACAAAATTCAAGCTTTCGCAACAAACTGTTGCCTCATCAGGAAAGAGGGAAGGAGAGGGAAAGACGAAAGGATGTGGGTTTTAAGGGAGAGGGTAAGGAGTCATTCCAATCCTGGGAGCGGAAAGACTTACCTTAGGGGGAAAAAAGGACGGGTATACACTCGCACACACACACATATCCATCCACACATATACAGACACAAGCAGACATATTTAAAGACAAGGAGTTTGGGCAGAGATGTCAGTCGAGGCAGAAGTGCAGAGGCAAAGATGTTGTTGAATGACAGGTGAGGTATGTGTGGCGGCAACTTGAAATTAGCAGAGATTGAGGCCTGGTGGATAACGGGAAGAGAGGATATATTGAAGAGCGAGTTCCCATCTCCGGAGTTCGGATAGGTTGGTGTTAGTGGGAAGTATCCAGATAACCCGGACGGTGTAACACTGTGCCAAGATGTGCTGGCCGTGCACCAAGGCATGTTTAGCCACAGGGTGATCCTCATTACCAACAAACACTGTCTGCCTGTGTCCATTCATGCGAATGGACAGTTTGTTGCTGGTCATTCCCACATAGAATGCGTCACAGTGTAGGCAGGTCAGTTGGTAAATCACGTGGGTGCTTTCACACGTGGCTCTGCCTTTGATCGTGTACACCTTCTGGGTTACAGGACTGGAGTAGGTGGTGGTGGGAGGGTGCATGGTCAGGTTTTACACCGGGGGCGGTTACAAGGGTAGGAGCCAGAGGGTAGGGAAGGTGGTTTGGGGATTTCATAGGGATGAACTAAGAGGTTACGAAGGTTAGGTGGACGGCGGAAAGACACTCTTGGTGGAGTGGGGAGGATTTCATGAAGGATGGATCTCATTTCAGGGCAGGATTTGAGGAAGTCGTATCCCTGCTGGAGAGCCACATTCAGAATCTGATCCAGTCCCGGAAAGTATCCTGTCACAAGTGGGGCACTTTTGTGGTTCTTCTGTGGGAGGTGCTGGGTTTCAGAGGACGAGGAAGTGGCTCTGGTTATTTGCTTCTGTACCAGGTCGGGAGGGTAGTTGCGGGATGCGAAAGCTGTTGTCATGTTGTTGGTGTAATGCTTCAGGGATTCCGGACTGGAGCAGATTCGTTTGCCACGAAGACCTAGGCTGTAGGGAAGGACCGTTTGATGTGGAATGGGTGGCAGCTGTCGTAATGGAGGTACTGTTGCTTGTTGGTGGGTTTGATGTGGACGGACGTGTGAAGCTGGCCATTGGACAGGAGGAGGTCAACATCAAGGAAAGTGGCATGGGATTTGGAGTACGACCAGGTGAATCTGATGGAACCAAAGGAGTTGAGGTTGGAGAGGAAATTCTGGAGTTCTTCTTCACTGTGAGTCCAGATCATGAAGATGTCATCAATAAATCTGTACCAAACTTTGGGTTGGCAGGCCTGGGTAACCAAGAAGGCTTCGTCTAAGCGACCCATAAATAGGTAGGCGTACGAAGGGGCCATCCTGGTACCCATGGCTGTTCCCTTTAATTGTTGGTATGTCTGGCCTTCAAAAGTGAAGAAGTTGTGGGTCAGGATGAAGCTGGCTAAGGTAATGAGGAAAGAGGTTTTAGATAGGGTGGCAGGTGATCGGCGTGAAAGGAAGTGCTCTATCGCAGAGAGGCCCTGGACGTGCGGGATATTTGTGTATAAGGAAGTGGCATCAATTGTTACAAGGATGGTTTCTGGGGATAACGGATTGGGTAAGGATTCCAGGCGTTCGAGAAAGTGGTTAGTGTCTTTGATGAAGGATGGGAGACTGCACGTAATGGGTTGAAGGTGTTGATCTACGTAGGCAGAGATACATTCTGTGGGGGCTTGGTAACCAGCTACAATGGGGCGGCCGGGATGATTGGGTTTGTGAATTTTAGGAAGAAGGTAGAAGGTAGGGGTGCGGGGTGTCAGTGGGGTCAGGAGGTGGATGGAGTCAGGTGAAAGGTTTTGTAGGGGGCCTAAGGTTCTGAGGATTCCTTGAAGCTCCGCCTGGACATCGGTAATGGGATTACCTTGGCAAACTTAGTATGTGGTGTTGTCTGAAAGCTGATGCAGTCCCTCAGCCACATACTCCCGACGATTAAGTACCACGGTCGTGGAACCCTTGTCCGCCGGAAGAATGATGATGGACCAGTCAGCCTTCAGATCACGGATAGACTGGGCTTCAGCAGGGGTGATGTTGGGAGTAGGATTAAGGTTTTTTAAGAAGGACTGAGAGGCAAGGCTGGAAGTCAGAAATTCCTGGAAGGTTTGGAGAGGGTGATTTTGAGGAAGAGGAGGTGGGTCCCGCTTACCCAATCCGTTATCCCCAGAAACCATCCTTGTAACCATTGATGCCACTTCCTTATACACAAATATCCCGCACGTCCAGGGCCTCTCTGCGATAGAGCACTTCCTTTCACGCCGATCACCTGCCACCCTACCTAAAACCTCTTTCCTCATTACCTTAGCCAGCTTCATCCTGACCCACAACTTCTTCACTTTTGAAGGCCAGACATACCAACAATTAAAGGGAACAGCCATGGGTACCAGGATGGCCCCTTCGTACGCCTACCTATTTATGGGTCGCTTAGACGAAGCCTTCTTGGTTACCCAGGCCTGCCAACCCAAAGTTTGGTACAGATTTATTGATGACATCTTCATGATCTGGACTCACAGTGAAGAAGAACTCCAGAATTTCCTCTCCAACCTCAACTCCTTTGGTTCCATCAGATTCACCTGGTCGTACTCCAAATCCCATGCCACTTTCCTTGATGTTGACCTCCTCCTGTCCAATGGCCAGCTTCACACGTCCGTCCACATCAAACCCACCAACAAGCAACAGTACCTCCATTACGACAGCTGCCACCCATTCCACATCAAACGGTCCTTCCCTACAGCCTAGGTCTTCGTGGCAAACGAATCTGCTCCAGTCCGGAATCCCTGAAGCATTACACCAACAACATGACAACAGCTTTCGCATCCCGCAACTACCCTCCCGACCTGGTACAGAAGCAAATAACCAGAGCCACTTCCTCGTCCTCTGAAACCCAGCACCTCCCACAGAAGAACCACAAAAGTGCCCCACTTGTGACAGGATACTTTCCGGGACTGGATCAGATTCTGAATGTGGCTCTCCAGCAGGGATACGACTTCCTCAAATCCTGCCCTGAAATGAGATCCATCCTTCATGAAATCCTCCCCACTCCACCAAGAGTGTCTTTCCGCCGTCCACCTAACCTTCGTAACCTCTTAGTTCATCCCTATGAAATCCCCAAACCACCTTCCCTACCCTCTGGCTCCTACCCTTGTAACCGCCCCCGGTGTAAAACCTGACCATGCACCCTCCCACCACCACCTACTCCAGTCCTGTAACCCGGAAGGTGTACACGATCAAAGGCCGAGCCACGTGTGAAAGCACCCACGTGATCTACCAACTGACCTGCCTACACTGTGACGCATTCTATGTGGGAATAACCAGCAACAAACCGTCCATTCGCATGAATGGACACAGGCAGACAGTGTTTGTTGGTAATGAGGATCACCCTGTGGCTAAACATGCCTTGGTGCACGGCCAGCACATCTTGGCACAGTGTTACACCGTCCGGGTTATCTGGATACTTCCCACTAACATCAACCTATCCGAACTCCGGAGATGGGAACTCGCTCTTCAATATATCCTCTCTTCCCGTTATCCACCAGGCCTCAATCTCCGCTAATTTCAAGTTGCCGCCACACATACCTCACCTGTCATTCAACAACATCTTTGCCTCTGCACTTCTGCCTCGACTGACATCTCTGCCCAAACTCTTTGTCTTTAAATATGTCTGCTTGTGTCTGTATATGTGTGGATGGATATGTGTGTGTGTGCGAGTGTATACCCGTCCTTTTTTCCCCCTAAGGTAAGTCTTTCTGCTCCCGGGATTGGAATGACTCCTTACCCTCTCCCTTAAAACCCACATCCTTTCGTCTTTCCCTCTCCTTCCCTCTTTCCTGATGAGGCAACAGTTTGTTGCAAAAGCTTGAATTATGTGTGTATGTTTGTGTTCGTTTGTGTGTCTGTCGACCTGCCAGCACTTTCATTTGGTAAGTCAAATCATCTTTGTTTTTATATATATATATATATATATATATATATATATATATATATATATATATATATCAAAAAAGAAAGATGATGAAACTTACCAAACAAAAGCGCTGGCAGGTCGATAGACACACAAACATACACACAAAATTCTAGCTTTCGCAACCAATGGTTGCCTCGTCAGGAAAGAGGGAAGGAGAAGGAAAGACAAAAGGATATGGGTTTTAAGGGAGAGGGTAAGGAGTCATTCCAATCCCGGGAGCGGAAAGACTTACCTTAGGGGGAAAAAAGGACAGGTATACACTCGCACACACACACATATCCATCCACACATACACAGACACAAGCAGACATTATATATATATATATATATATATATATATATATATATATATATATATATATATATATATATATATATATATCTAAAAAGAAAGATGATGAAACTTACCAAACAAAAGCGCTGGCAGGTCGATAGACACACAAACAAACACACAAAATTCTAGCTTTCGCAACCAATGGTTGCCTCGTCAGGAAAGAGGGAAGGAGAAGGAAAGACAAAAGGATATGGGTTTTAAGGGAGAGGGTAAGGAGTCATTCCAATCCCGGGAGCGGAAAGACTTACCTTAGGGGGAAAAAAGGGAAAAAAGGCCCTTTTTTCCCTTTTTTCCCCCTAAGGTAAGTCTTTCCGCTCCCGGGATTGGAATGACTCCTTACCCTCTCCCTTAAAACCCATATCCTTTTGTCTTTCCTTCTCCTTCCCTCTTTCCTGACGAGGCAACCATTGGTTGCGAAAGCTAGAATTTTGTGTGTATGTTTGTGTTTGTTTGTGTGTCTATCGACCTGCCAGCGCTTTTGTTTGGTAAGTTTCATCATCTTTCTTTTTAGATATATTTTTCCCACGTGGAATGTTTCCCTCTATTATATATATATATATATATATATATATATATATTATGAAAATATTTAGTTTAATTCATGCACTGCATTAAAGATCTCACAAAAATTGTTTGATAGATTGTGCAAAGGTTTTGGGAAATGTCACATCAGATACTAAAACTGTTACTGGAATAGGAATCACTGAATGTAGGGTATTTCCATTGGACAACACATCTGGAGCTATAGTTCTTTACGTGAGCAATCAACTGTCATTGTAAGGTTATACGCAATTCACAGTGTTGAGAAAAAGAGTCAAAATCCAGTTTCAGAATTCAGTAACTATCAGTTACCAATATCAGTAAACCACTCCACTCAGATTTATAACTTTTTACACGGAAACGGGGAAAAATGCCAAATTTTGTGACGTTTTGTTATAACTACTAATGGCATATTATATCACTGAAAACTGCAGATTTTGAGCTGTTTTTTTACTTTACAATTTACTCAAAAATTTCCTGTTCATAGAAATAGCGTAAGAAACATGAATTTGAAGGTATTGTATGATGAACAGCATGATTTCAGAAAAAATACAGCTACAGAAGAAGCAATTATGAGGATACATTGATACTAAATAAGATGTTCTGAATTCTGGGGAGTGTAGGGATGCAACAAAAGTCAAATGTGTGATTTGCAGTATATACGTAAAACATGTACAAGCAGGAAGTCAAAATAGGCAGAATCAAAGTAAATGTAAGTGTACCAGAACATTTTAACATAGCTGTTGCTGTTGGAAATGCTGGAACAGTAAACAAGGCGGTTATACCGAAAAAGCATAAAAACTGGAAGTATATGCACAGGCACAAGTGCCAACATTTGTAGATAACAGCACCTCTGCAAAATAATGAGACTTCAGAAAAAATATTAGATGAAATAACTGGGATATATTTTGAAAAAATAGGGTTTGAACAGGCAGAGGTAAATCAAAATTAAGGAGGATACGTCAAAACCTTTGAAAAACTGATGCACAAACTACTGGCCTACCCATTTTTTGCATGTTTCTTCTCATATGCCTCTCAAAGATTTTGTGGTTGCCTGCCAGACAGTCTTGGTACAAACCACACATAACATTTGTTATGTTACAATTTACAGAACTCCATTCGATGCAACACTTGTGCAGAGACATGAACAGTACTGAAAACAGATTTTATTATTGTGCTGCAAATGGTGCGCTATTTCTTTCTGTCTTATCTCTTTTGGTTTAATTTGTTGTAGAATAAAGCCAGATATTGGCTATGAACAAAACTGAATATATTCACTCTATCCAATTCTTACTCTCTTCACTGCTATAAATTAAGCCCCTCTTCATTTTGTTGCTGCTAAGGTTAACTCTGAGTTAACTTTTTTTGTTTTTGTCCTTAGACAAATTTTTGAAGATATTTGAAATTGCAACTGATATGAAAAGCTATATTCCAAGTGGTGGTAAAATAAAGTAAGAAAAGGAAATAAACTAATTATTAGTGTAACCTTAGCATCTGGAGACAACAGTGGCCATGTGTGTTGTGTTGTGGTTGTGTGAAGGTGTGTGATGAGTTCTTTTTTAATGTCTGATGATTGACTTAGTTCAAAATCTGAATATTTGTATCATTCGGATCTATGGAACACATTCTTTTTCATTGTGACGGTATGCAACTCATTGCCTCCTCTATCTGGTGAGGAGCAGTCTATCATTTCCATATTGTTGTTATTCTATCCTGGAATTTCCATTGTTTGATTTAAACTAGTTATTAATGTTTATTTCAGGATATCCTGGACCACCTGGCTTGCCAGGAGCCCCAGGTCTACCTGGACCAAAAGGTATCTTGGGAGAGAAAGGCTTCCCAGGTCCCAGCATCATGGGTCCCCCAGGACCAGATGGCTTTCCTGGAATACCAGGAGTCTCAGGACAGCCTGGTGATAGAGGAGATCCAGGACCACAAGGCAAATACTGCATTTTATTGAAATTAACAGTATAACAGAAATTTAGATTGTATGTAAAAGTGTTTCAAAACTCTTGACTACAGATTATTAATATGAAGCTGTTTTCATATTTTTATTACCACCTACTGTAATGTGTCTTGAAGTGTAACATTAACCTCTATAAGCCAACACTGTAAAATATATGCAGTTATATCACTGTTAAAATATTGCACATTTATTTGAATAAATGAAAGTAAAATATTTTAAATTCTGATGACAGGTCCAAAAGGGCTGCCGGGAATAGGTGTTCCCATTCGTGGTCCTCCGGGAGAAGCAGGTCCACCAGGTCTTCCTGGTCCTGATGGTCGACCAGGGTACGCAGGTCTTGATGGAATAGAAGGACCGAAGGGAGAAAGAGGAGAAGATTGTGGTGTCTGCTCACCAGGTACTTAACACTTCTCATTGCTATAACAGTGTTACTTGTTAATGTTTGTATTACTTATTTAGAAATGTATGTGTTTAGATTTGAAGAAAGATGAATATATTGAGACAAGAAAGTGGAATTTGGTAGTAAGTAGAAGTTGTTGCTGTGGCATCAGAAGATTAAAACCTGAAGTTGGTAAAGAAGTATAACATAATCATAAAATTGAAAAATATTTTTAGGTTGCACCAGGTTTCCTGTCCTTATGCGTCTTCCTTTTATAATAAATTTGCACCAGTAGCTTCAATGGATAATCTGCAGATTAAAAGAAAAAAGTATTTTTAGGATGCAGAAGGCTTACTGTCTTTTTGCATCTTCTTTTGATACTAAATTTACTCCAACAGCTTCAGTAGATGGTCATTAATATAAGTTTTAAACTATTTTACAGGTCTGCCTGGTCCAAAAGGAGAAAGAGGTGATTCTGGTCTGAATGGTATACCGGGGTCTCCAGGTTTCCCTGGCCTTCCTGGCCCCCGGGGGCTTAAAGGGCCAAAGGGCAAGCCTGGTGCTCCTGGTCCACTTGGACTTGCTGGAATGCCTGGCAGTGCTGGTATGTATGTAGTGTTAATTGTAAAGCTACAATAGTATGAAGCAAACCTCCAGAAAGAGTGATAGGATTGTAATTATTCAAAAGTAGCTTTAGGCAGTGCACACAGGCCTTCTGATTCTGGGGAGCCTGTACCAGTATGCAAGATGAAGTCAGAGCCATCTGGAAACACTTCAAGCAATGAAAATCAGACTAACACTCTAGTCAATGCAACCAGGTCTAATCTATGAACTAAGAACCATCACTACCTTGGAGCAACCAAAATATGATCTCTACTTAAGATTGGGGGGGGGGAGCTAAAGATGAGGTGTAACCCAAAAATTTTGATCTTACATTACAGGAGGCATGATTTACAGATTCAAGCACCACTATTCAGGGAATTTCAGAATATTCAAAGGGAAATCTGGGAAAAGGATTGGAGCAACTCTACAATAGCTCAGCAAATCATTCTGTGTTTTCGAACAAATACTTGCCTCCAAAACTTAGCTCACCTTCCTGTAAACACTCTATGCTCACATTCAAATGTCCAAAGAAAATGTATACATTTTTCAGTGCTCACAACACATAAAGACAGCCAAAGAAACCCTGAATAAGTAGACATGTTTTGGGCCCAGGTAGGGAATGAATTACAAAGAACTTCAACTCATGGTGTCAAAATTGCTTTGATGTGCAAATTGGAAAGGAACAGCAGTTTCAAAATATTGTTGGCAACTACCCTGTGGGCAATAGAATAAATAAGTGACAGAAGATTTATTGAGCTGAGTGATGCCTTTGATCTTAAACTTATGCCTACTTATTTCAAGAGACATCTCAGCAAAAAGAATACATGGCACTTTCCAAGAAAAGATTTTGATGAATTCCAGTTGGACAACATCATAGTATCAAAACGAAATGTTTGGGGAAATTGTGAACATAGAAATGAGGAAAGGAGCCAATCTTTACTCAAATCACTCCCTGGCCCATGTGAAAGTTAGACTTCTTCCATTAAATAAGAAAAAAATTCCTTGGAAGAAAGTTGTAAGAATCAATTCTGACAAGCTGAAGCAAAATAAAGCTAATTTCCAGGAGCTGTTACAACAAAGAAAAACAGATACCTGCCAGGACGTACAGCAAAATATGATACATACTGCAAAAGATATAGTACTATTATGAAAGGGGTGTAAATACTCATGGTGTACTGATGACTGTGATAAGACAGCTGACCAAAGATCAATGGCCTGCAAAGCTTAGAACACAGACAACAAAGAAGATAAATTCTCACAGTACAAAGAAGTACAGAAGCAGACTGCAAATGTGCTCCATAAGGACAAAGGACCTAGACTCACAGACAAAAAGGAAGAATTTTGAGTCAGAATTTAAAAGGAACAACAACAGGAACTTTTACAGGGTCTTCATGCTGCATTAAAAACCACCAAGTTTGAACTTCAAGAGGAATGATGGGAAACTGGCTGTGAATGATAAACAAAATTGTGAGATCCTTGCCAAGTACTTCAAGAAATTGCTAAACTGTGAAGAATCCAGAGAAAAATGGCCAAGAATAGTCCCAGAGCAAATAAACAACAATTCTCCCCCTACTCCTGATGAATGTAGAAGGGTAATTGTGCAGAACTGTAAAACTAAAAAGCCACCAGAGAAGACTCAATCACAGCAGAAATCTTCAAAAATGGAGGTGAATTCACCTTTAATGCCCTATGTCATGAGATGGAAATTATCTGGAAAACTGAAATAATACCTGGTGAATGGAAAACAGCACTGATTCACCCTCTTCACAAAAAGGAAGATAGAACTGATGTCAACAATTAATGTGCCCATTCTGTCATATTTCAGATTTACAAGGTGTCATCCAAATCATAGGAGGCTAGGCTTATGGAGCAAGTAGATCATCAAATTTGTGTGTATCAAGTTGGATTCATGAAAGAGAGGTCCTGTATTCACCAGGTCTGGGGCCTGAAAAGAGTAAAAATGTTTTTAAAATGGCTGTTCCATTGTGAAATGATAGTCACAGGATGTTTCTGGTGACAAATACTTATTTGCAATCCTGCAAAATTACACACATGTATAAATGGAGCCCCTATACTAAACCACCAGATAACAACATGATATTTAAGACGTAATACATACCCTTTGATACAAAGTGAACGTACAACTTCAACAAAGTTGTCAAATAATATCAAAAATGACATAGGTTTTACAAGTCCACACACCAAAATAAGATTTCACCTAAACATGTGTGCTACTAACAGCAGCGTGAAGTGGCTGGCAGCTGTTCCCACTTAAGAGAACTAGTTGGCACTAGGTGGTGTGCACCCTGTGGTGCTGCCATCATAGTTGACCTATCTTTACAAATAGAAATAATATTAACAGTTACAGAATATGTACAATTTTTTGTGAACAGTAATTTTTTTTTTTTTTTACTGCTGCCTTATGGCCATGAGACAAGAACTTGCAAGTGCTTTTAATGCAAAAACCATTCAAAAACTGAGGTTTGCTTGGTAAGCAATGGGGATGCATGGAGATGCATGTTAAAGAGTTACTGGGAGAGATACTGGAAAACAAACAAATTAATTAGGAAACACACTGGACTAGAAGTTGCTGTTACAACTCTAAGAAAAATTAAATGGAGGTGGTGGGACATATGAAGCATGGTGAATGGATCATAGGTGGACCAAAAAATTTCATTGCTGGACTCCAAGAAATAAGGAAAAAAAAAAAAAACTGAGGTGGTGACCTTACGAAAGGTCACTTGAGGATCATTTAAAACATGACAGAACAACATTTGCATATAGCTGAAAACCATAAGGCCGGGAAAAGTCTAGATGAGCCCTTTAGCAAGCATTAGCAGGTTGATGATTATGATAGTGATCATGAATACATACTTACATGTATCTCTCTCTATTTATCTGTGTATATATGCTTGTTTGTGCATGCAGTACAGATGAATACCAAATTTGAAATGTTGGCTATTGTATCAGGAGTTGTAACATTTGTGCATTCCACTGAAAATATTTTTGAATTTAATTAACTTATCAGATATGTTGTTGTCAGGTCTGCAGGGAGTTCCTGGACCTAAGGGTGAACAAGGAACATTGATTTACCCACCTCAGTCTCAAATTCAGCCTGACAAGGGGATAAAAGGCATGAAAGGTTTTCCAGGGCCTCTAGGTCCACCAGGTGATGAGGGTCCTCCTGGAGCAGATGGACTTCCAGGTCTCCCAGGACCTAAAGGACCCAAGGTAGGTGAAAGCTACTGATCTTTTGCAGTTTCTTTTATTAACATAGTCTTAAAATGTTTCTTGATGTTGTAATTTTTGGTCCAAAGACTATTTTGATGTATCTCTCCAGACTTGTCTATCCTGTGCAAGTCTCTTTATTTCGCAAAAACAGACATAATGTCTGATAGGATAGCAGCAATCAGTGATTTTACAATGTTACTTGTAATCTGTCTTGATTGCAAATTTTTTATTCATATGACTGGTTTCAATTCATCTAGAACCATCTTCAGATGGTTCATTTTATGTGACGCAGTATGTGAAAGTTGCTGGATTTGGACGGGTTACTCCTGTAACTTATATATCAGTTCTGAAGATGGTTCTAGATGAATTGAAACCAGTCATATGAATAAAAATTTTGCAATCTCTTCATTTCAGCATAGCTAGTGCAACCTACATCTATTTGAACCTGCTTACTGTAGTCAAGTCTTGGACTCCCCCTGCAAATTTTATACCCCTATCTGCCCTAACCTGTACCCATTCACTTTCCCCCATTACCAAATTAGCTATTTCTTGATAATTTGAGATGTGTGCTACCAACTTATTCCTTCTTTTAGTCAATTTATGACAAAAATCTCTTTTAATTCCTATGTAATTCAGTACATTTTCATTTGTCACTCAATCTAGTAATCTCATTTTCAATATTCTTTTGTGGCACCAAATTTTAAAAGATTCTGTTCTCTTCTTTGTCTTCCATGTTTTATTTACAAATAAGGCAACAATTCAGACAGATACTTTCATGAAAGTATTCTTAACACTTAAATTTATGTTCAGTGTTAACATATTTCTGTTTTCTGGAAAAACTTTTCTTGCTATTGCCAGTCTGCAGTTTTATCCTCTCTACTTCAGTTACCATCAGTTGTCTTGCTACCCAAATATCAAACCTCATCTGCTACTTTCAGTGTCTCATTTCCTAATACAGTTCTCTCAGCATCACACCACATTTCTTGTCTATTACTTTCACTGATTTTCATGTTACAACTTCTTTTCAAAACGCTGTTTAGATGAACTTTCAAGCCCACTGCTGTCAGTGACTGTTTTACAGTGTTATCAGCAAACTTCAAAATGTTTATTTCATCTCCTTGAATTTCAATTCCATTTCCAACTTCCTGTTTGGTTTCCTTTACTTCTGTCTCAGTGTATGGATCGAATAATATGGAGGATACGCTACAACAAAGTCACACTGCCTTTTCAACTACAGCTTGCCTTTTATGTCCACTGACTCTTACAACAGCTGTTTGGTTTTTGTACAAGTGTAAGTAACATTTCGCTTACTGTATTTTCAAAGAGTATAGTGCAGTCAACATTGTCAAAAGCTTTCTCTAATTCTATAAATGCTATCAATTTAGGTTTTCATTTCTTCAGCCAATCTTTTAGGATAAGTCATAGAGTCAGTACTGCCCCACCTATTCCTATATTTCCCTGAAACCCAAACTAATTGTCCCAGATTTGGCCTCCATCAGTTTTTCCATTTTTCTATAAATACTTCATTTTAGTAATCTGCAGTCACGACTTATTAAACTGATGATTTGGTGATGTTTACATATGACAGCACCTACCTTCTTTCGTACTGGGTTGTTATATTGTCCTTGAAGTCCCTGTGTACTTGCCAGTCTCATATATTCAGTATTCCAGGTTGAAGAGATTTGTCATGTTTGGTTGTCCAAAGGATCTTAACAATTATGATAAAATTTCATCTCATTCATGTTACCTTGTTTCAACTTGGGTCATTCAATTCTCTGTCAATACTGCATCTGTCATTTGATCTTCATCCTCTTCCTTCTCTTTTTCCATAATATTGTCTCCAAATTTCTTTCCTTTCTGTAGTTTGTTGATACAGTCCGTTCAACTGAGCTTTCTCTCCATTGCTTGCTATGTGGTCGCCATCTGAGCTTTTGAAGTTCATACACCTACTTCTCTGTCCTCTAAAGATGTCTTTAATTTTTCTATATGCAGCATCTATGTTTGCTATATACATTTATTCTTTTATTGCTTTATATTTCTCCCTTAGCCATTCATACTTTGTGATTGTGCACATTCTTTAAAACACTTTCTTTGTATGTTTTGATTTCTTCAGTTACTGCATTTCTGTACTTTCTCCTTTCTACATCTATATCTACATCTACAACTCAGGAAACCACTATGAGGTGCATGGCAGAGGGCACATCCCATTGTACCAATTATTAGTATTCCTTTCCGTTTCATTCATGCATGGCACACTGGAAGAATGACTGTGTGAATGCCTCTGTGCAGGCAGTATTTATTCTAATCTTTCCCCAAGAAACCCTGTGTGAATGATACATAGGGGATTGTTGTATATTTCTGCTGTCATCATTTAAAGCTGGTTCTTGAAACTTGGTTAATAGACTTTCCCAGTATATTTTATGTCTATATTTAAGATCTTCCAGTTCTGTTTCTTTGTTATCTCTGTAACACACTTGCGCAGATCAAACAAACCTGTGACCATTCATGCTGCCCTTCTCTGTATATGTTCAGTATCCCCTGTTAGCCCTATATGGTGCAGGTTCCACACACTTGAGCAACTTTTCTAGAACTGGCTGCATAAGTAATTTGTAGGCAATCTCCTATTAGACTGATTGCACTTCCCCGAAATTCTGCCAGTAAAATGAAGTCTACTGCTTCGCCCACAACCTTGGGCCTATGTGGTCATTCCATTTCATATCACAACTAAGTGGTCATCAGTCAAATTCAATATCCCCTGTGTTATTCAAGAATTTCTGCTGGACTGTGTCTTTTTGTTTAGTTGTTCCTTTGCTGTGTTCACTGTTTAATTTCTCAAAGGTAACATTCATCTTCAGATCTATTTCAGCCAGGTGTTGACTGTTGCTTCCATTGAAACCCTCAGCAACTTCCAGTTTTTTAAATTTACTCAGGAATAATCTCATTACATTCATTTCTTTCTATAGCTTTGCAGTTGCCTATTGCTTCCATTTAAACCCTCAACAGCCTCCAGTTGTTTCATTTACTCAGGAATCATGTCTTTACATTCCTTGCTTTCTGTAGATTTTTCAGCTGAAATCTACATTTCATAACTAATAAATCATGGCCAGAGTACGTTTGTTCTTGGAAATGTTCTAGGTTTCAACGATCAAGTAGTGCTTTTTCCAGAATTGTACTGGTGGTTTCATCCTTCAATTCTTTCCCCTTATCCATATTCTCCTACTATTTTTTTCTTTATTTCCTTTTCCTGCTGTGCAATTCCAGTTAAGCTTTTGATTGGTCAACACAAACATATTTGGCTTCACAGGTTTTATGCCATAAGCTTCAAAGCCCCACACTGAATTAGTTATGGCAAGCCCATGTCTTAATTACATAATTAAGACTCATTTAACAGGTATACGGCAATAGTCACTGTGCAGCATAATCTATCCAATCAACAACAGTCTCACTCAGATGAACAATACGTGTAGCACTTCTATATTAAAGTTAATCAGCAATCATTGTAAATTGTCCTACTTCACTGTCTGTCTTTTTAATCACAATAACACATCATTGTGCTATCACATTACAGTTCTGATTGACATGGGTTCCATGAATCTAGGCAGTGACTGCCTTTCATATTCAAATTAATCTGTGTATGTTATTAACGGTTATAGTTCAGTCTGGTTTCATATTAAGTTAAACACATTATTGCACAAGTACATTATAACTCTTTTGACTGACATGAGTTCCATACACGAAATCTCAGAACACGCTGACTTAAAATGGCTTCAGGCCCGATTATTTTATAGCTTTGCAAAAATGGTTAGTAAAATTTCACTTTGTTAAATATGTAATTTCAATAATTTGCAATTAGAATATTATACATCTATATCTACATCCATACTCCGCAAGCCACCTGACGGTGTGTGGCGGAGGGTACTTTGTGTACCTCTATCGGTTCCCCCTTTTATTCCAGTCTCGTATTGGTCGTGGAAAATCCAGAAGTGTTACAATTAGAATTTTACATCTTAAGTTGATTGAATAGTGCAGAAAGATTGGTTTTGGCCTCAATTTTATGTTACAATAAGAGTTTTGACTGAAATAAGGCTTCTTGATGACAAAAACTGGAAAAATAGCTAAATAAACAATACCATACATAAAGGTGTTAATTAGCCAGAAACGAATTAAGTTTTGAAAATTAGCAACATGTATACTTTAAGGAGTTCTATTGGTTATTTTCCTAACTTGAGCAGTAACATGGTAATTAAATCTGTTTACATGTCAACAACATGAGTGGAATAGGAAATGATTACTGTTAGTTAACTGAACTGAACTTTTGCAAAACCAGTTACTTGAAATGGTTCAAATTAATTAGAAAATTATTCTGACTAATCTAATTTAGCAAAGTTGGGCCAGGACTTATAATTGGAATTACAGAATGACAGTTTTATCTTATGGCACATCTGTCATCCGCACTAATGACAATTGAGAAAAAAGTAATCGTTTAAGGAAGCAAATAACAAAAAAAAATGGGAATGGGTCCCAGTTTGCTTTGCTACACATTCTTATAGATTTTGTCTATGCTGATACTACGATGGTATTTCTCCATGTCTGTTTGTTGTGGCAGCTAACAAGCTCATCTCTTCCAAATGTTTTTTGATATTCTGTGATGGAAATAAGCAGTATATTAGAATATGGTTTACTGTTTATACAATTTAAGGATATGCAACATACTCTGAGATACTAAAGGGAGAACTGTGAATCAACCCTAAACACCAACAGATGGTCTGATGACAGAAACCCCGTGGAGGCCCGGGAAAAGAATAGACCTCCAGTATGTTCTGCCAGTCATAAAAGGTGACGAAAAGAACAAACCACTAATCGGGCTAACCCCCCTATTAGTGTGATTAATTGGTTCAGGACAGAACTAATGAAGCCTCGGACAAGCGCTGTCATGGTCGGGGACGACGCTTGAACCCTATGCCCGTCCACAATGGTAATGACACTGCTAGCCACACGGAAAATGATTTAAATCCAAATAGAGGTGTTTTGCAGGATATGCTTCCTGCAACCACTCTAGAAGGAAAACAAAGACATATAATGAGATGGTCAGATGAAGTTAACCGACACCTCATGTTCTGTTATTACCAAGCAACAAACTTAGGAACCAACACAACTGGATACAGATCACAAGTATACACAACATTTATTACCAGATACCCAGAATTAAAATTTTTAACAGAACAATGACTAGCTGATCAGATCCATGTAATAATCAAAAATAACAGGATACCCCAGTCAGAATTAGGAAACATCAAACAACAAGTACAACAAATACTGGAGCAAAATAATGTGCAATCAGAAGAAGAAGAAAATACAGTAATGGACTCAAACATCCCAGAGCAAACAAACAAAGACAACATGTGTTAATTAAATAATCAGAGGAAAATGAAATCTTAAGACAGCCACCAGAACAAGCACAAGTAGAACAAGAAGTGACACACATGTTAGATATAGAAGAAAAATTTCAGCTGTCATATATAGAATACAAAGACACAAATACAGTCATTAGACCATTCTTGCATAGACCACCAAATAACCCACAAGTCAAAACAACAATAACAACTATCAACACAATCATACACAACAAAATAAATGAAAATACAACTATGGAAGAGTTAAAACTACTGGTTTATATAGGAGCACTCACTACACTAAATATACACATTAGGCAGAGATCAGAACCAACCAACACACAGAAGAAACCCACAAAACCAGCATGGCAACGCAGGCTACAAATCAGAATAGAAAAACTGAGAAAAGACATTGGACAGCTAACACAATTTATAAGAAATGAAATATCAGACAAAAAACGAAAAAGGTTAGGTAAAATCTCACAACAAGAAGCGATAGAGCAATTAGATGAAAAGAAGCAGAAATTACAAGCATTGGCCAAATGACTTAGAAGATACAAAAAAAGTGAAAATTAGAAGGAAACAAAACCAAACATTCAACACAAACCAAAAGAAATTTTACCAGACAATAGATAACACACACATTAAAATAGACAATCTACCAAACATAACAGACATGGAACACTTCTGGAGCAACATATGGTCAAACCCAGTACAACATGACAGGCATGCACGGTGGATACAAGCAGAAACACACACATACAAGATGATACCACAAATGCCTGAAGTGATAATTTTGCAACATGAAGTCACCCGAGCAATTAATTCTACTCACAATTGGAAAGCCCCTGGAAAAGATAAGATAGCAAATTTCTGGCTAAAGAAGTTCACCTCAACACTTTCACATCTAACTAAATTATTTAACATAATAGAGGGAAACATTCCACGTGGGAAAAATATATCTAAAAACACAGATGATGTGACTTACCGACCGAAAGTTCTGGCAGGTCGATAGACACACAAACAAACACAAACATACACACGAAATTCAAGCTTTCGCAACAAACTGTTGCCTCATCAGGAAAGAGGGAAGGAGAGGGAAAGACGAAAGGATGTGGGTTTTAAGGGAGAGGGTAAGGAGTCATTCCAATCCCGTAGCGGAAAGACTTACCTTAGGGGGAAAAAAGTGTGTGTGCGAGTGTATACCTGTCCTTTTTTCCCCCTAAGGTAAGTCTTTCCGCTCCCGGGATTGGAATGACTCCTTACCCTCTCCCTTAAAACCCACATCCTTTTGTCTTTCCCTCTCCTTCCCTCTTTCCTGATGAGGCAACAGTTTGTTGCAAAAGCTTGAATTTCATGTGTATGTTTGTGTTTGTTTGTGTGTCTATCGACCTGCCAGCACTTTCATTCGGTAAGTCACATCATCTGTGTTTTTAGATATAAATTATTTAACAGTTACATTGCAGACCCATACACGTTCCCTGATACACTTACACATGGAATAACTTATCTGAAACCTAAAAATCAAGCAGACACAGCAAACCCAGCTAAATATCGCCCCATAACATGCCTACCAACAATATACAAAAAATTAACTTCAGTCATTACACCGAAATTAATGACACATACAACACAGAACAAAATTATAAATGAAGAACAAAAAGCCTGTTGCAAAGGAGCACGAGGATGTAAAGAGCAACTGATAATAGATGCAGAGGTGACATATCAAGCTAAAACTAAACAAAGGTCGCTACACTACGCATACATTGATTACCAAAAAGCTTTTGATAGTGTACCCCACTCATGGTTACTACAGATATTGGAAATATACAAAGTAGATCCTAAATTGATACAGTTCCTAAACATAGTAATGACAAATTGGAAAACCACACTTAATATCCAAACAAATTCAAATAATATCACATCACAGCCAATACAGATTAAGTGTGGAATATACAAAGGAGACTCATTAAGTCCTTTCTGGTTCTGCCTTGCTCTGAACCCACTATCCAACAAGCTAAATAATCCAAATTATGGATACAATATTACTGGAACATACCAACACAAAATCACACATTTGCTATACATGGATGATCTAAAACTACTGTCAGCAACAAATCAACAACTCAACCAATTACTAAAGATAACAGAAGTATTCAGCAATGATATAAATATGGCTTTTGGAACAGACAAATGTAAGAAAAATAGCATAGTTAAGGGAAAACACACTAAACAAGAAGATTACATATTGGATAACCACAGCGACTGCATAGAAATGATGGAAAAAACAGATGCCTATAAATATCTAGGATACAGACAAAAAATGGGAATAGATAATAAAAATATTAAAGAAGAAATAAAAGAAAAATATAGACAAAGACTAACAAAAATACTGAAAACAGAATTGACAGCAAGAAACAAGACAAAAGCTATAAATACTTATGCTATACCAATATTGACCTACTCATTTGGAGTAGTGAAATGGAGTAACATAGACCTAGAAGCACTCAATACACTTACAGGATCACAATGCCACAAATATAGAATACATCACATACATTCAGCAACAGAAAGATTCACATTAAGCAGAAAGGAAGGAGGAAAGGGATTTATCGACATAAAAAACCTACATTATGGACAGGTAGACAATTTAAGAAAATTCTTTATAGAACGAGCAGAAACTAGCAAAATACACAAGCAATCATTCATATAAATACATCGGCTACACCACTGCAATTTCATAACCACTTCTACAACCCTCTAGATCACATAACATCAACAGATACAAAGAAAGTAAATTGGAAAAAGAAACCACTACATGGCAAGCACCCGTATCATCTAACACAGCCACACATCGATCAAGACACATCCAACATATGGCTAAGAAAAGGCAATATATACAGTGAGTCAGAAGGATTCATGATTTCAATACAGGATCAAACAATAAACACCAGATATTACAGCAAGCATATTATTAAAGATACCAGTACCACAACAGATACATGCAGACTTTGCAAACAACAAATAGAAACAGTAGATCACATCACAAGTGGATGTACAATACTAGCAAATACAGAATACCCCAGAAGACACGACAATGTAGCAAAAATAATACATCAACAACTTGCCATACTACATAAACTAATAAAACAACATGTTCCCACATACAAGTATGCACCACAAAATGTACTGGAGAATGATGAATACAAATTATACTGGAACAGAACCATTATAACAGATAAAACAACACCACATAACAAACCTGACATCATACTCACCAATAAAAAGAAGAAATTAACACAACTAATCGAAATATCCATACCCAATACAACAAATATACAGAAGAAAACAGGAAAAAAAAATTGAAAAATACATCCAACTGGCTGAGGAAGTCAAGGACATGTGGCATCAGGATAAAGTTGACATTGTACCAGTTATACTATCAACTGCAGGAGTCATACCACACAATACCCACCAGTACATCAACACAATACAGCTACATCCAAATGTATATATACAACTACAGAAATCTGTAATTATTGATACATGTTCAATTACCCGAAAGTTCCTAAATGCAATGTAACATATACCGTACAGTTAAAAGGAAGTCATGCTTGATCAAGGTCAGCGTCACTTTCCATTTTTAACCAGACATAACGTCTGAGAAAAGAAAGAAATAATAATAATAATAATAATAATACAAAAAATGTGTACACTGGTATGATAAAAAACTTCTTTAAAAATTATGATGACCAGTTTCACCCATCAAACACTTTTTTGTTGGTTGCTGTAATCATAACAACCAGGCCCAAGTGGTTGTTGACTAGGAATCAATAAAATAAGAGCTTCATTTGGCCCATGATGAATGTTCACATTTGTGTCATATTTGGTGAGTGAGTTGTGATTGTAGCTGCAGACCAGTACTAGTCTCTTTGCACAAACTGTGTATTTAAGAGGATTTTAGCAAGTAAAAATTGTGGTAGGGCTAGGAAACCTTACCAAGAGGTAAAAACTCGACAGAAAATAGATTCCTTTGATGAAACCATAAGTCACTGTTCCAGTACAGTTTTTTAAGCCTTTTGGTAGTGATTTATGACTGCCATCATAAATACACTTTTACAGTCACCAACATGAGGTAGATGTACGAGGAATGGTTTTTAAGTAAGTACCGTTTTGAAAGGCAAAAAAAAAAAAAAAAAAAAAAAAAAAAAAAAAAAAAAAAAAAAAAAAAAAAAAAAAAAAAAAAAAAAATGCTAAGATATTTCAATAATTTTATTTTTACACGAAAGCCTGTACCTTATTCTACTTTTCTACATAATTTCCATCAATATTGAGGCACTTGTCATAACGTTGTACCAGTTTTTGAATACCCTTCTCATAGAAGTCTGCTGCCTGACTTGTTAACCACTGCATCACCATTGTTTTGACGTCGTCATCATCTCGAAGACGCTGACCACACAGGTGTTTCTTCAAGTGCAGGAACAGATGACAGTCACTGGGCGCTAGGTCAGGGCAGTATGGAGGATGATCTAGAGTTTCCCATTGAAAAGATGTGATGAGATCTTTGGTCTGATTCGCCACATGCAGATGGGCATTGTCTTGCAGCAAAACGATGCCCTTGCTCAACTTCCATGGACTGTTGCTTTGATTCTGGTGTGATGTAGGCCACCCATGTTTCATCGCCCATAACAATTTTGCTTAAGAAATCATCACCATCGTTGTGGTGTCACTCAAGGAAAGACAATGCACTGTCTAAACATTTGGTTTTGTGCACATCCGTCAACATTTTCGGTACCCAATGTGCGCACAGTTTTTGGTAATTCAAGTGATCGGTCACATTGCCATACAAAACACTATGAGAAACATTAGGAAAGTCATCCCGCAAGGAAGAAATCATAAAGTGTCTGTTTTCTCTCACCTTATTGTCCACTTCCTGCACCAAACTTTCATTAACAACCAAAGGATGCCCACTCCGTTGTTCATCATGCACATTTGTGCGGCCATCTTTAAATGCTTTCACCCTCTTTCTTACCAATCCATCACTCATAATGTCTTCTCCGTAAACTGCACTGATCTCACAATGAATATTGATTGCTTTTAGGCCTTTAGCACTAAGAAATCTTATAACAGCCCGTACATCACAGTCGGCGGGACTCACGATTATCAGAGGCATCTTAAACACTCAGTACACAATGTAAGAAGAATCAGACTGTAATTGCGTCAGTGCATGGATTAAGGTACCGGCTTTCATGTAAAAATAAAATTATTGAGACATCTTATCATGTCTTTTTTTTTAATTTCAAAATGGCACTTACATAAAAAGCACACCTTGTACATAATTATACCAGACACATAAACCACCAATGTGGACAAGTTAGAGTCAAGCACCAGGCTGTGAACCACACAAATAAACAAACAGTTGCAGCTGTGTTCATCACTCTGCAGAATGATTTGGTGCAGCTCTCTAATATATCCTATGCACATCTCTTCACCTCTGCATAACTGCTGCAGACTACATCCATTTGAAGTTAATTACTGCATTCAAACTTCAATTCCCTTCTCTACTCATCTATCTTCAGCATTCTCCTGCAGACATCAAATTGCAAAAGCTTCATATCTCTTCTTTTCCTATACTGCTTATTGTCCACATTTCACTTCCATGCAAGGCTACACCCCAGACAAGTACTTTCAGAAAATATTTCCAATGATTTAAGTTGTATTAGATGTTAACAAATTTTTCTTTGTTAGAATCATATTCTTGCCTTTGTAAACCCACATTTTGTATCCTCTCTACTTCAGCCACTGTCAGTTATTTTGGTGACCGAATAACAAAACTCTTCTACAACATTTAGAGTCACATTTCCTAATCTGATCCCTTCAACACCATTACTACACCCCATTACCTATATTGACGCTCACCTTATAACCCCTTTTCAAGCCAAAGTTGATTATATTCAAATGATGTTTCAAGTTCTTTGGCCGTTCTGACAGAATTACAATATACTTAGCAAAACTTAAAGTGTTTATTTTTTTAATAGCCTTTCAAATTTTTTTGTTTCGTTATTGCTTGCTCAATGTATAGACTGAATAACATGGGTCGTAAACACTTATTAAATGAAAACATTTTGCAAAAGAAAGCATATCCAAATAAAATATTTCATTTAATCCACTTCTTTAGGGGAGTTATGGAGATATAGGTATTCCTGGAAGACCTGGAAGGAGTGGATATAGTGGTATACCGGGTCCTAAAGGTGACGATGCTACAATTCCCAAGCAGTATTTGGTTGGAGACCCTGGAATTGATGGAAGAAGGTAAGACATTATTCATCTTTATGCTGTTATTGGCCTATTAGTCAGTTTATGATGTACATACTGTGTAATGAATGTAAATAACATAAATACAAAGTTATGTCATTGTTCATAATTAAGTGATATGCTGCAGAAGTAATTATGACATTACCATGGCTACTGTGTGTGTGTGTGTGTGTGTGTGTGTGTGAAAGAGCAAAAGGTGAAAAGTCAGTGTGCTTTTCTGATCTTTTCTAGTATATCTACTCATCATTCATCTGCGTATGAGTAAGTAAATTTGCAAGCTTTTGGAGCCAGTGGTTCCTTCTTCTGGCAGAAAGGTTGAAGGGGAAGGAAGAGGGATCATGGAAGGTTCCTTCCCCTTCAGTCCTCCTGCCAGAAGAAGGCACCATTGAATCCCGATGCCTGCACATTCCATAACTTTTATATGTGTTTTCTCCTGCAACCACTTGGTGATTAGATTTTTGGTCCATCCATTTCTGTTACATATAAATCAAAGTTTTTGACAGTGAGAGATATGAAATATGATTTTGTAATGAAGTATCACATACTCTGATTTACTGAAAGATCTTTAGACTATCCAACACAGGTACCTAGCAGTGAAGCTAGCACAAGCCATCCAGGACACCCTCTTCTTCCCACAAAAGCAGGTTAAAGAGGCATGACTGTGCTTCACTTTGGGAAATCCTGAAATCTGTAAGAATAAGATGGTACATGCAGCACTGAAGGTGGTCTGTGAGGAATTTGCAATGGCTGAATGTTCCATGCTGTTCTGTTTGCTGATATACATGTCATTGTCGAAAAGGATAGTTTTTGATGCATGTGAATGAGAGTGTGAATGATGAGAAAGCTGTGATCATTTGAATCAACCAACTATAGTGTACAGAATTTAAGTCACCATAATGGAATGAAGATTTGTGGGTGTCTTTTATGTCCTCTAATGCAAGGTTGCCTCTGTCAACAAGTACAAGTAGAGCACAGTGCTTATTTTACCACAATACCAGTACATCATAACTATTCTAGGTGGTGAAACTGCCCACATTCAACAACTCTTCTGTGTGGGATTCAACAACTCTTCTGGGAAAGAACTGATTTCACGAAGTTTAAAAAAGTGAATGTAGTATCTTTCTAACTCTGTTTTATGTTTAATATATCTTTGTCTGTTTTATGTTGCAGTCTGTGTACTTTTGTTTCATATACATTTTGACCCTTTCTTTTTACTATTTTGTTTCATTAGTGAAATATTTTTTGTTTTCAGTTATACATGTAGATATTTTTAAACTGGTGAATCACATGCTGAAGAGCAATGCTCACAATATTTTCATGATAGTTCAAGAGCTCATTTTATTACTTATGAGATAGACAAGCTTATAATATGAGAAGCACTCTGACAATCCTGCAGATCTCTCCAACTTGAAAACTCAGTATCTGTGGAATGTATCACTACAGATGTGAAATACTTATTTCTTTTTGTTTTGCTTTTCGCTGTTTCCCTACAGAGTCGGTATTGTTATGTACTGGTTTTGGCAGTGTTAGTGGCATTTGGTGGCTAGATGCCATTCTTGATGCCACTACCCCACCTGGGAAGGAAATTATGTGCGCCATCTGTCAGTGTCTAATGTAGATCTCATATTCAAATGTGATGACATTTTCTGTGTTTGCATTTCATGTTTCTAAGATGGAATGGGGTTAACAGCCTGGTATTACCTAGTTGGCTATGAGGAACTGCCTAAAAACAACATCCAGGCTGGCTGGCTCACCAGCCCTTGTTGTTAATCTCCAAGGCAGATTCGATCCATGGCCAGCTCACCTCCTCATATCCTGGAAGCAGGCACATTAGCATTCTTGGCTATCCTCATGGGTTATATGCTAGGTACTCAATAGACTAAAGATGTGTAATTATGAGCCAGATTTCATGTTTCCAGTTCTTTAAAAAGAAGAGTTATTGCTGCAAATCCTCTCTCAAATTTGTGCTTCTGTGAAATGTTTCTGAAACCTTAATTGTTATATTGCACTCAACATGCATTTTATGTCATTTTCTTCTCAATGTGCACTTGAAATTTGGTTGGTATGGACTTTTAACTGATTCTCTGTAGTATTCTGTGTAATGTGAAACTGTGCTACAGGAAGTAGCTATACATAATTATTCCTCTTCATAATAACTTCCTACTGGGGAAAGGAAATATATGTTTTAATGTAGACTTTTCACATCACTGAGAGATTAAAGATAGATTGAAACTCAGCCCCTGTAGACTTCTCAGTTTTCAGCACATACTTTATCATTTTACTCTCCAGGCAACACTGTAGCTTTCTGATAGGTGATGACTTCATTTACCACCAGAATGTTATATGTGAGATTAGATGCTAGTAGTATGTTAAACCTGGATTTAATTGTACTTTTTGATCATTTGGGTACATGATGATGTGACTTTTCAACATTGTTTGTTAAATAACTGTTTTGTTAATGCCAGGGGAGAAGTGGGTGAACCAGGAGATGTTGGTGCTCCAGGAGAAATGGGAGAAGCAGGGTATCATGTTATGGGAGATATTAAAGGAGAAAAGGGAATCAAAGGACCCAGAGGAGACAGAGGTAAGTAAAAGATGAAACTTCCTGGTAGACGAAAACAATGTGCCGGACCGGGACTCTAACCCAGGGCCTTTGCCATTTGCAGGCAAGTGCTCTAAATCAGCTACCCGAGCACAACTCATGGCCCATCCTCACAGGTTTATTTGTGCCTTTGCCTCATCTCCTGCCTACTGGCCTTCTGTTTGGAAGGTAGGAGATGAGGTACCGGAGGAAGTAAAGGTGTGAAGATCGGTCGTGCATCTGTTCGGGTAGCTCAGTCAGTAGAGGACTTTCCCATGAAATGCAAAGCTCCCAGATTTGAGTCCCAGTCCAGCACACAGTTTTGATCTGCCAGGAGGTTTCACATCAGCACATTCATTCAAGTGAAACCTATAACTATTTACACCACAGTGTCATCCCTGAAGATTAGTTGGTTGTTATGATATTTGATAAAGTATCAGGCATATTTAGAAACACAGCCATCTTTTAAAATATTGCATTGTCAATTCACCTACTGATACATTTCATACTCTGCGTACTGCTGAATGGGTATATGCATACAGTCAAAAAATTTCTCTGGTGCAGTAAAGTACAGCGGGAAGCTTTCTGTGAGATGACTCCAGCCTAATTTATTATAATCTTGTGAATATTGTTTAACTGCTTTAAAAAGTTTATAGTACAGTGTAAGGAAGTCCTATGGAATCAGATTGAATAGTGTAGATAGAGAGATAATATGTGAAATAAAGGAAAGGCAACCATTCATCTATAGCTGACTGATATGTGGTGTGTAGAAATATGCTGCAGAAGACAGTATTTTTACTAGCTTTTGAGCTCTTGTTCTTTCCCTAATAGAAGTACACATATTCATGTACACAGGCACCCTAACCACACAACACACACACACACCTGTTGCCACAGCAAGACTGACTGTTGATTACCAATAGCAGTTGCTGTGGCAGATGGAGAGTGGAGGGAAGGACAGCAAGACGAGGAGAGGATAATGGGGTGTGTGATGCAGGTGATTCGACAGATGACTCAGCAACTGCACAAAAATAAAAAAGGAGGACATACAAGAGGTAGGCAAAGGGAGAGGGGTTGGCAGAAGTGAGGGGTGGAAAGAAGGAGAATGTGAAGATGGAGGATGAGACAGGGAGGGAAAAGAGAAAGCAAACAAGGCATAAAAAGGGTGAGATGGGAAGGAGACAGGAGGGCAGATAGAGAGATAGGGGGGACAGGGGAGCATTACATGATCTGAATGAGGAAAGAGTGGTGTGGGCAGAAGAGGGAAGGGAAAAGTTAAGGTGAGGCAGTGGGAAATATGTTAGCAGAGGTTTAGGCCAAATTGCTCATGTAGTGAAGCAGCTGTTAAAGGTATTTTTGTAGTGGTGCACAACTTGTTTGGCAACTAGATGATGAAATTTGTGGTTTGCCACATTTTGGCGGAGGCCATTGATGCAAGTAGACAGTCAGTTGCTTGTAATACCAGTATTGAAAGCTATACAGTAATTGCACATTGGTGATAAATAGCATGGCTGCTTTCTCATGTGGCCTTGCCTTTTATAGGGCAGAAGATGTCTGTGACTGGCTTGTGGTAGGAAATGGTGGCTGGGTGTACTTGACAGGTCTCACATGTGGGTCAGCCACAAAGGAACAACCTATCAGGTGCAACATTGGAAGCAAAACTGGAATAGGGATGGACAAGGATACTCTGGAGGGTGCGTGGGAGGTGGAGTACAACTTTGGGTAAAGTGGTAGGATTGTGGGTAGGATATCTCTCATCTCAGGGCACAAATTGAGTGGAGTATGTAGTTGAGCTTTTAAAGGCCAAGGTGATACTGGGTAATCAGAGGGGTGCTAGAATGGCTAGTTAATGGGTTTTCTGGCGTCAGAGGAGGAGATCACAAGGCAGATCCATTTATGGATGTGCTGGACAGGACACTGTCTATCAATAGAGGCTATGGCAGGTTTATTGGTATATTTCGACAAGTCCTGCTTTCCACTGCAGATGTGGCATCCATGGGTGGCAATGCTGGAAGGAAGAGACATGGAATGGGAGACAACTGTCAGAGTGGAGGTGCTGTTGGTAGTTGGTGCACTTGATATGAACAGATATATTTTTCAAGCCTTCTGCAAGGTGTAGATTGACAGCTAGAAATGTGGCTTGTTGAGTTGAGAAGGACCAGGTAAAGCAGTTTTGGAGATGTTGAGGAAAAGGAAAGAGCAATGATTGTAGCTGCCCTGTTTCCAGATCATGAAAATGTTATCAGTGAATCTGAACCAGACAAGGTGTTTTAGGAATTGACTGGATAAGAAGAATTCCTCCAGGTGGCCCATAAATGAATTGACATAGGATGACCCCATGTGAGTATTCATGGCAGTACCACAGAGTTGTTTATAGATTTGGCCTTCAAAAGTGAAATAATTGTGACTCAGGATGTGGTTTGGTAGAAGGATTAGGAAAGAGGTGGTGGATTTTTGGAGGATGTGTGGAAAGTTTAAATGGCCACAAGGCCATGAGTATGGGAAATGTTGGTCTATAAGAATGTCACATCCATGTGCCCAACAAAAAATATGGTGGTAACAAGACAGGAACTGTGGAAAGGTGATGAAGCAAGTGAGCATTGTCTTGAATGTATAAGCGGTAGGCAAAATAATGTGAACACCTGTAATTACTTGGGAATGGTTTATTAGTAAGGGGTTGGACCCCAATTTGCCCATAATATAGCTGAAATTCTTCTTGAAATACTGGCATATAATGATTGTACAGTCTCCAGTGGAATGTTGTGCCACTCTTCGATCAGACCCTCTTCTAATTCCTATAGTGATGAGGGAGACAGAAATCTGCTCTGGAGTCTGTGCTCCATTACCGTCCACAGGAGCTTGATAATGTTTAAGGCCAGGGACTGTGCTGGCCAGGGGAGATGCTGCAGTTCAGTTGCATGCTCTTCATACCACGATTGTACTGTCCTGGCTGTGTGATTTGGTGCCTTATCATACTGAAATATGGCATCATTGTTGGGGAACATTTGAATCATGGGGTGCACCTGACCATTTAAACTGTTCACATAATCATTGGCTGTAAAACAGCCTTTGAGAGTAATGATGGGACCAGCAGTATACCATGATATGGCTGTCCACACCATCACACTTCCACCTCCATGCTTAACCACTGGAATCAAGCAATCAGGATTATAGGCTTGTTTTGGCATTCTTCAGATGTAATCGTGGCCTGATGTTGGAAATGACGAAAATGTTGACTCGTCGGACCATATGATGTGTTTCTACTGATCAGCTGTCCAGGAATTATGCTCCTGACACCATGTTTTAAATTTTTTGTGTTGGTTGTTGTCACTAATGGTTTCGTTGTAGCAGCTCGCCCATGAATATTCACTTTATGGAGTTCTTAGTGGACAGTGTTGATTGATATGGAGCCTCAAAGACGGCTATTGAGCTCTGCAGTCACTTTAGCTGCTGTAGTTTTGTGTTGTTTTGAAACAATTCGTGTTAGCATACAACGATCTCTGTCATTTAAAAATGTTCAAATATGTATGAATTCCTAAGGGACCAAACTGCTGAGGTCATTGGGTCATCGGTCCCTGGACTTGCATGCTACTTAAACTAACTTATGTTAAGAATAAGACACACACCCATGCCCAAGAGAGGGCTCGAACTTCCGGCACGAGGGGCCATGCAATCTGTGATGTGGTGCCTCAAACTGCACGGCTTCTCTGCGTATCTCTCTCTGTCTTTTACTTTTGATTGGCACCGACTATTATGTTTACTTGATGATGTATTTTCATGTTTTCTGTAGGCTGCCATGACTGTTGAAACAGTTGCTCTTGAAACATTCCGTAAGTTTGCTGTCTTGGTTACTGATGCTTCAGCTAGTTGGTCTGCCACAATCTGCCCTCTTTGGAAGTCTGTCAGGTCTTGCATTGCACATTGACCTCGGCCTCTGAATGTGGATGTGATGTGTGCACTGCTTGTAAACAACCTGCACTCATGCCTAGTCTGTACTGAACATACACAGTCCAGTGTGACACATGCTTTACCTTCGTTGTTGACTGTCAAAAACAACCATACTACTACTACCACTGTCCACATTATTTTGGCTATCCCTGTATGATGGCAGGTTACAGACAACAGTTTAGAGCTATGGTCAACAAAGGCAGAGGTTCATTCCATGGTAGCATAGTACCCAGGCTCAAAGGAATGATTAGCAGGGAGACCTGAACCCATCTCTCTTCTCACAACAGAATCCATCTCTCTTCTCACAACAGCAAATACCTGCTCTCCTACTTTCTGCCTACTCCTCAAACTCCACAAATCCATCCCCACAGGTCTCCCTAATGATTATCCCATTATGGCTGGGCACAATGCTCCTACAGAATGAACCTCTGTCTTTGTTGACCAGCTTCTGTAAAATAATATCTGTAATCTTGAATCCTACATCAAAGACATTGCTCACTTCTTTTGTCACCTTCCCACAAGTTCCTGTCCCATTACCACAAGACTGCTAGTTGGTCACTGTGGATGTGACATCTTTAAATATCCACATCTCCCATGCTCATGGCCTTATGGTCGTGGAAAACTACCTTTACCAACATCCTCTTGATACCAACCCACCTACCTCTTTCCTAATCCTCCTAGCCTCCTGGCTCACAATCGTGGGTATTCACATGGAACAATCCTGTGCCAGTTTATTTATGGTTTATCTGGTGAAATCCTTCCTATCTAAATCAACAGCTAAAACCCCTTGTCTGTTTCAGTTTAATTGGTGACATTTTCAGCACAATGATTACAAACTTCCACGAGAGGTAGAGTATACCTAGACTATGGAAAGTCACATAGCAATGCATGGTCAGAAATGATTTCCTGGTATGGTAGTGATTGCTCAAAAAACAGGAAATGAAAGACATGAATAGGGTGAGAAAACATGTTCATTATGCTTAGTACAGCTAAAATGCTGGGATTGCTTTGGCTGACAAATGCAGCACATGGTGCTACATGCATATCTGCTTCAATGTGTTCTGCCGTATGGTTTCAGCATGATGAGGCTCCCTCACATTACAGCGTTGATATGTGTCACCAACTGAATGCAACATATCAACTTCAGATTGGCCAAGATGATCTGGTGCATTGGCCAGTGAGATAGCCAGACCTGACTTGCCTAGATGATTTCCTCTGGGGGTATGTCAAGACAATGGAGTGCCAAACCCCCATTAACTGTGCTGAGGAACTTGTGTGCATTGTGGCATCTGCTGGGGAAGTCTGCAACATGCCCGGTATTTCCCGAAACATCAGATCTTCCATGTGCCGGAGATGTGAAGACTGCATCATGGTCTGTGATTATAATTTTGAACATCTTCTTTGATGATGGTCATTGACCGTTTTCATTCTTATTTCTTGATTTCCACTGTTCTAAGAATAATTAACAAGTTTTTTCACCGTTTGTGTCCTTTGTGTTTGTATAGTCACTATTGCATCAGGAAAGCATTTCCAACCATGCTCTAGAATGTGATTTTCCATACTCTCTCTCTCTCCAGATAGTTTGTAACTGCTGTGTTGAAACAACCTGTATAAGATATATTTAAAAACAAAGATGATGTGACTTACCATACGAAAGCGCTGGCAGGTCGATAGAAACACAAACAGACACATACATACACACAAAATTCAAGCTTTCGTAACAAACTGCTGCCTCATCAGGAAAGAGGGAAGGAGAGGGAAAGACGAAAGGAAGTGGGTTTTAAGGGAGAGGGTAAGGAGTCATTCCAATCCCGGGAGCGGAAAGACTTACCTTAGGGGGAAAAAAGGACGGGTATACACTCGCACACACACACACATATCCATCCACACATATACAGACACAAGCAGACATATACAACCTGTATAAGAAATTCACAAGATCACAGTGTTCGAAATTGTGGATGTTGTAATGCTTTTGCTCACAATATAGGTGAAAACAAGTCAAATGTTCAGCTTAAAATATTAATTAACTGCAATATCCACATTATAATTCGTGATCATTGACAAAAAAGTTTTTGAGCAAGAAAATGTCATGTAAATAATTACCTTGTTGAAGTGGAGGTGACAATGATTGTTTTTCATATTTATCATCATTCTTGTTTGCTGCAGAATTCCAAAGTTGATTTTTTGGATGATTCTACATTATTATGCGATTACAAGGATATTTCTTGGTAAAAGCCTTGTGATAAATCAATTTTCAATGTTCTTCATTTATTCACAATAATCTTTGTGACACAAAACCTCAGACTCACTGATCACATGCCTCATTGCTTCTGATCCCAAGACTGAAAAAATATCACCCATGGTCAACAGTGATCACCTTGATTATTTTCCGATAGTCAACAAACAACTTACTTTATTGGTACGAGTTAAGATATTATTAAAATTTCATAAGCCAAACGATTTTGCCACAGATTCATGCTAAAGTTCACTTGGCATTTTAAATTCTACTCTTACATGTACATACATTCTCTACAAGCCAGTCTATAGTGCCTAATGGAAGGTGCTTGGTACACTAATAGTTGTAACTTTTTCTGTTCCACTTACATAGAGAGCAAGGGGGAAAAACAGCTATCTATAAGCCTCTATATAAACCTTAATTTCCCTTATCTTGACACAAAATGTACATTATTAACAGTAGAATTGTTCTGCCATCAGCTTCAAATGTCGGTTCTCTAAATTTTCTCAATAATGTTCTGCAAAAAGAATGTTAACTTCCCTCCAGGGATTCCCATCTGAGTTCAAAAAGCATCTCCATAATTTGTGTTGGTCGAACATACTGCTAACAGATGTAGCAGCCCATCTCTGAATTGTTTTGATGTTTTCCAACAATCCCACCTGGTGAGCATCTCAAACAATCAAGCACTAATCAAGAACAGGTTGCACTAGTGTTCTATACTCGGTCTCCTTTACCGATGAACCATACTTTTCTAAAATTTTCCCAATAAACCAAAATTGACCATTTGCTCTATGTTCTGTTATCCTTAGATGTTCATTCCATTCTGTATCACTTTACACTGTTATGCCTAGATATTTAAATGATGTGATTGTCTTAAGAAGCACACAGTTATTGCTGTATTCGAATGTTATGGTACTATTTTTCCTACTCATCTGCACTAACTTAAATTTTTATACATTTAGAACAAGCTGTCATTCACACCAATTACAAATTTTGTCCAAGTCATCTTGTATCCTTCTACAGTCACTCAACAACGACACCTTACCATACACCACAGCCTCATCAACACAGATTGCTGCTTGCCCTATCCATCAGGGCATTTATCCATTTGGAGAATAAGAGCAGTCCTATCACACATCCCTGGGGAACTTCTCACGAAGCCCTTGTCTGTGATGATGTGATGAACATTCACAGTTGAGGACAACATTCTGTGTACTCTTATCTAAGATGTCTTCAAGCCTCACACATATCTGGGAACCTATTCCATACATTCGTACCTTCATTAACAGTCTTCAGTGGGGCCCCTGTCCTGGAAATCGAGGAATATGTAATCTGCCTGTTACCTTTCATCCAAGGTCCACAGGATATTATGTGAGAAAAGGATGAACTGAGTTTTGCTCATGCAATGCTTTATAAATCTGTGTGATTTGTGGACAGAAACTCTTCCATCTCTTACTATGTTTGAACTGAGTTTATGTTCAAGAATTCTGCAGCAGACCAAGTTTAAGGGTATTTGTCTGTAATTTTGTGGTTCCGTTCTTTTATGTTTCGTATACACAGGAGTCATCTGTACCTTTATCAATCACTTGGGACTTTGCACCGGGTGAGAGATTCATGACAAATGCAAGCTAAGTAAGGGGCCAGTGCCTATAAAACTGAACTGGGATTCCATCTGGACCTGGCGACATATGTTTTCAGTTTTTTTCAGTTGCTTCTGTATGTCAGGCATACTTATTACTATATCCTACATAAGGGAGTGTATGTGATGGTCAATCAATGATATGTTTGTATAATCTTCCTATGTGAATGATTTCTTAAATGCACAAAATAATATTTCGGCTTTTCTTTTGCAGTCTTCTAGAGCCACACCAGATTGGTCAGCAAGTGATTATAGAAGTCTGTGACCTACATAGTGATTTTATGTCAGAACAGAATTTTCTTGTGTTCTTGGCAGATCCTTTGATAAGTTATAATGGCAGTAGCTGTATGCTTTGTGCATTGATCTTTTTACAGTCACATGAATTTATACCAATTTTTGTCTGTCACTGTTTGCACGTTCTTTTCTGCTTTTGCTTGTCTGGTTCCTCAGAAATCCTCAAATTTTGTTATTAAACCACAGCGGGTCTTTTCCATCCATAATTCAGTTAGTTGGCACACACTCCTCTTGGATGTGATTTACAATCAATTTAAACTTTGCCCATAATTCCTCTCCAACCATGATACAGGAACTAAAAGATGTGTATTCATTTTCTTAGTGGGATTCCAACAATTGTTTTTCTGCTCTTCCTAGAAAAAATACTCTCCTAGACTTCTTGATGGATTTATTACCTTAAATAACCATCATTGCTATGATGACATAATGATCACTAACCCCTGTCTCTATGCTGACTCAATTGATAAGATCGGTCCTATTTCAAGCTACAAGGTCTAAAATATTTCTATTGTATAAGGGCTGTTGAACTAACTGCTTAAGACAGTTTTTAGAAAACGTGTTCAAAAATACTTCACAAGACCACCTGTCCATATCACCTGCAATTAATCCATAAATATGTAAGTCTGTATTCATATATAAAAACAAAGATGAGGTGACTTACCGAACGAAAGCGCTGGCAGGTCGATAGACACACAAACAAACACAAACACACACACAAAATTCAAGCTTTCGCAACAAACTGTTGCCTCATCAGGAAAGAGGGAAGGAGAGGGGAAGACGAAAGGAAGTGGGTTTTAAGGGAGAGGGTAAGGAGTCATTCCAATCCCGGGAGCGGAAAGACTTACCTTAGGGGGAAAAAAGGACAGGTATACACTCGCACTCACGCACATATCCATCCACACATACAGACACAAGCAGACATATGTCTGCTTGTGTCTGTATGTGTGGATGGATATGTGCGTGAGTGCGAGTGTATACCTGTCCTTTTTTCCCCCTAAGGTAAGTCTTTCCGCTCCCGGGATTGGAATGACTCCTTACCCTCTCCCTTAAAATCCACTTCCTTTCGTCTTCCCCTCTCCTTCCCTCTTTCCTGATGAGGCAACAGTTTGTTGCGAAAGCTTGAATTTTGTGTGTGTGTTTGTGTTTGTTTGTGTGTCTATCGACCTGCCAGTGCTTTCGTTTGGTAAGTCACCTCATCTTTGTTTTTATATATAATTTTTCCCACGTGGAATGTTTCCCTCTATTATATTGATATCATTAAGTCTGTATTCATTAGTTTAAAGTCCCCTCCAACTAATATTGCATGATGTGGGTATTTCTACGCTACTGAGTATATTGAATAATTTTAAAGCTGTCACAACAGAATTGATTGGCCAATAAAAACATCCTGTAATTAATTTGAGTTCACCTAAACCTGTCACATGCATACAGATAACTTCACAGTCAGCCTCAACTTTGATGTTGAGAGACTTAATATTTCTGTTGACTGCAATGAACACTCCCTCTTCGATGACATCCACTCCGTTTTTTTGATACTTGTTCCATGCCTTGCTAAATACTTCAGAGCTTTCCATTTCAGGTTTCAACCAGCTCTCGGTTTTGAGAATAATTTGAGCATGACAATTTCCCTGGCGGGCATAAATTCAGGAACTTCATTATGAATAGTTCAGCAATTTACTGTTAAAAGCTTCACAGCTGAAATACCTTTACTTTGTACTTGGTCTGATTTCACTCTCTGCATTTTGATTGGTGTGTAGTGCAACCCTGATGTATCATAGGGAGTCATACAACTTTCTACACCTTAAAACCTGATCCAGAAATCTACAGCCAAGACATAACAGATGCAACAGAGCCTTTGGCTGAGAACATTCACTTGGCTCTGAACCAAAGGGCCCTGATCAATTCAGGAAACTGCTTCTAATTGTGAGGTTGGCTTGCACCACCTGTGCGAAGTCAGCATTTCCACCACTTCTCCCAGTCAGCTGTATGAACAGATAATGGTAGCACAAGTGACAGATATTATTGGTGCACACATGGGCCACAGCTTGTAGTGCGACTGCACTCTGCATGATTAATAGCCACAGGCAGGGTCTCCTTTTGGATGAGGCTGCCTAGCAGACATACCGAGTGCACATGGGATTTCTTTCCAGCTCTGGACACTATTTCCCTATGGGGCTCCCTAATGCACCTAACATTGGAGCTCATGACAACCAGAAAATGCAACCTCCTCCCCTCCCCACTGTCACTGTGTACCTGCTCAGACCCTGCTAATGGAGTGGCCATCTGTCCACTCACAGGATAAATGGGTGAGACCCGATGGCAAGGCTCCATGTTGACTTTCTACCTCATATGAGATGAATGCATCACCACTTTCGACTCACCCTGTAGTGAGGGCAGATCCACTGTGTTGGATATGCTACAAGGTGTCTTGGCAGGAGAGCCTGTAAGCAAAACAAATGTCACTTGAAATGCTCCATGTGATGTACCAGATTCTGTGCCACCTTTACACCATGAGGGAGCAGTGTGAAGATGGCTGACCATGCCAAAAGCATCCTCAGCAGTTCACAAACTGTGGCCAGTTCCTGTGTCTACACACAGCGAGCACACAACCTATCCATCATAGTACTGCTAACTTAAGTATTAACTATAAAAGCATGCACCGAAAGTTAAATGTGTAACTTACTACCGTGCCGATGTGTCACCAGCAGAGGCTGATGCCTTACTGAACTATGTAATTGTGTGTACTATGATGATTTCTATCAGAATTTTCGCTATCGGTGAAATTTCTGGACTTTCACATATAAAGTACATTAATATTTTTCCATATTGACTTTTGCTTTTTACAATCACCAACAAGAATTGGAATATTGATTAATATGAACATTCTTTCAACAACTGTAACTTTTTCGAAAATAATGGCTTTTTATGAAAATTTCATAAATTATGTAATATTAACAGCTTAGTGTCTAACGTATCCCTATTATTGTTTCACACAATCAGTTACTTCATTTATAATATAATGAATGCAAATAAAAAAAATTACAGAAAATTATCATAATTGAATAGCACTTATGTAATACCATGAAACAATATAAGAACAAAAACATTAGCTACAAGAAATGAAATACAGATGTACAAGTGTATCATGATGTATATTAACTATTTGTATCATATTGTTGAATTGGAGGATCTTGGTCTGTTACATTACAATGTGTCTTACGTATGTATGAATAAAACACAATTTTTGCATTTCTGTTCACAGGGTTCGATGGTCTGCAGGGGCTTTCTGGTTTGCCAGGAGATCGTGGACTTCCAGGTTCACCAGGGTTGCCAGGAGCACAAGGATCTAGCATTGCTGGCCTTCCAGGGTTTAAGGGTTATCCAGGAATGGTGGGGAATCCTGGTCCAAGAGGGCGAGCAGGTGTTCCAGGTCTTCCTGGTGCTGTTGGATTACCTGTAAGTACCAAAGCACATATATCTTCTGAAATAGTTGCATGGTATACATACACTTCTAATAATTTTGTTATTTGGGTCTTCACTAATTAGGGTGTATACGACCTATGAGAGTGTTTTATGACTGAAATGGTCATTCCTGTCTGCAATCATTGTTACTTGATACAGCTTATGTCTGTTTAATGGGTCACAGATAGGAAATGAGGTACTATATTTACCATTAATAAATCTCACACTTTCTGTACCTACTGATTTAATTATTGATTGATGCTGAAACAATTTTATGCTCTTCTGTTGTCATCTCACTGATTAGATGACATGAAATGCTGATAATTGAATGTTGCTGGTGGAATACTGATGAAATTGAGAACTAAGTTGAAAGATCTTGAATTGCAGAAGGCTACTTAACTGTTTGATAAATAATAATTAGCTTGCAAGTACCATTCAATTGATGCACAGATGCCAATATTTGTATGGTAATAGATAATCCTTGACAGAATATAAATTTTCAGGGTTCAAGGTAACAACTCGCCAAATAGTTGAGTCACTGTTTCGTTGAAGGGACATCGATAAGACTGAGTATGTTACTAGCTAACTTTAATCTAATCCACAAACATATCTGCACATTCCTCTAACCTTCTGACTAGCCCCAGGAAGCAGCCAAAAAGGGGCACTCCTTTTATTGCCCATTATTACCCCTGACTGGAACAGTTTAACCACATCCTTTGCCAGTGCTTCCACAACTCATTATTCTGCCTGGAAATGGGGAACATCCTGGCTAAAATCCTTCCTACCCTTTCCAATTTTGTGTTCCAACTCCCTCCCCCCTCCCCAGTTCTACCTATAATCCTAGTCCATTCTTACACTAAATGTACTACACATCCCTTTCCACAGGGGTCATACACCTGTGAATGACCAGGTGCAGGACCTGTCTGAAACACCCACTAAGTACATCCTATTCCAGTCCCATCCACTTGTGAAAGCAGGCATATTGAATAGAATTTTATACTGGCATGACCACCAACCAGCTGTCTACCTGAGTGAATGATCACTGCCACCCTGTGGTCAAGAGCCAAGTTGTCCACCCAGAGGGACTGTGTTGTTGGGCACAATATGCTCAATTTAAATGGCTGCTTCCCAACCCTTGCCATCTGGATCCTTCCCTTGAACACCAGCTCCTCAGAATAATGTAGATGGGATTTGTCCTTGTAACACATCCTTCAATCCCATACTTCTCCTAGCCTGCCCCACAAGTACCTTCACCCCTGCCTCAAGACCTAATTTCACGCATCCTGCACTCATGTCCTCCTCTTCACAGTCTTCCTCTCCCACTGTTTTATCCCCTCTCTAAATCCACTCCTCCATATCATTGTTTGCTGTGCACAATTCCCTCTGCCTATAGCTAAAAAAAATTCATCTGTGACACATTGGTATCCCATACACTTACTGCCTCCCCTCCGAGCCATCAGCCACCCATCCCCAACCCTTCCTCCCATTTTTCACCTCTCCCACTCCATCTGACACAACTCCACACTCCAATCAGTCTACAGTGCCAGTGCACTGTAGTCAACTGGGAAAATGTAGCTATGCAGGTGTATGTCTGTGTGTACTGCACAGCTGTGAAGATGGATTTGTCCTAAGGTTAGCAGTATTCTCATTTTGTTTGCATATCATCAATGACTCAACACCTCAACTGTTCCATGAGTTGTTATGTTCTCCTTAAATGTTTAGACATCAATATTCTGTCATCAATGCAAGTAAGTTGTAATATGTAGTTATCAAATGTGGAAACATTCACAGTTCAACATTGTTTACAGTGATAAATGTTAAGAATCACTATTATAAACAACAAACTTCAGGCAATATTGCTTCCTTATTATTAGAAACTCAAACCCAGACTGGTATGGCAGCAAACTATCCACTCTTTTGATGTTGGGAGCACTTGTGGTGTATTACTCATTTATATTTCAATCTTATGAAAAGGATAGTTGCTACTCACCATATAATGGAGATGCTGTGTCACAGATAGGCACAATGAAAAGACTTGTCAGAAAGTGACCCTGCATATTTTCTCAGAGGCCTTGTTGGCTGAAAGCTCACTTTCTGACAGCCTTTTCGTTGTGCCTATCTGCAACTCGACATCTCCACTATATGGTGAGTAGTAACTACACTTTTCATACTACTACTACTACTACTACTACTTTTACTACTACTACTACTACTACTACTACTACTACTACTACTAATAATAATAATAATAATATTTATTCAACATTGAATAATCAGATACAATCCCTAGAAATAATACAGTTTCAGGACACCATACAGATTATTCTTCTGAATACATCAGTTTATAAATTACAAACTAAAGATTTGTTTGTATTAATAAATTTTACATTTTGATGCATTTTACATTTGGTAGTATACAATCACAATAGGCCTATTACAAATATTCTTGTTATCAACATTATATTAGTTGTAGGTTACTTAAAACTATGAGCTTGACATACTTACGAAGCACTTTTCATATAGATATAGTACTCATCTAGGGAATAGAAAGGGTCTTCAATTAGAATACTTTTCAGCTGATCCTTTAATTTGTCAGTAGGAAAGGCTCTGAGGCTTTTTGGTAGGGCATGTCTAGCTTCAGCCCAGCATGAAGTGCATTTTTTTCATATAAAGCTGTTCTGTGGCTATTTCATGGTATCTGAACTTATGCCTTGTATCATACTAGTGCAGGTCACAGTTGAAATTTGAATTTATTGTTTTCACAAGCAATATAACTTTCCAAATGTCTGTTTGTGTCTGTGTATGTGCAGATGGATATGTGTGTGTGTGTGTGTGTGTGCGAGTGTATACCCCTTTTTTCCCCCTAAGGTAAGTCTTTCTGCTTCCGGGATTGGAATGACTCCTCATCTCCCTTAAAACCAACATCCTTTCGTCTTTCCCTCTCCTTCCCTCTTTCCTGATGAGGCAACAGTTTGTTGCGAAAGCTTGAATTTCATGTGGATGTTTGTGTTTGTTTGTGTGTCTATCGACCTGCCAGCACTTTCGTTCGGTAAGTCACATCATCTGTGTTTTTAGATATATTTTTCCCACGTGGAATGTTTCCCTCTATTATATTCATAGCAATATAACTTTCAATATGTATACACCTATAGTGGTAAGCCTACCTAATTTTGGGAACAGATTCTGACATGATTCTCTAGGTTTGGCACCACAAATAATTCTGATAACTTTTTTCTGTAGTATTAATAATGTGCTTAGGTTGGCTTGAGTTTTTGCACCCCATATTTCTATGGCATAGTTTAAATTTGATGAGAATATGGCATGATAAGCTGTTTTTAGTACACCCATATCCTTACAATATTTGCTAATCATATTTATAGCAAATACATTCTTTGACAGCTTACAGGCTAAGGAATCAATATGCATGTCGCATTTGAGGCTGTCCTGGATTGTAATTCCCAAGAACTTTGTCCATTTTTACAATGTCATTTCCTATGGATAATTTCATGCCAAATTCTATATGTTTCCTTGCGTTAAATTCCATCGTTGCAGTCTTTGAAGCACCTACATTTAGATGGCTTTCATTAAAATATTGGACTATTTCATTAGTTACACTGTTGCACAGCACCTCCAGACTGTCATAGTCTTCGTGTTTACACATAATTGATGTATCATCTGCATACAATATTTTTTTTACAGTAAGGAGAACAATACTGTATATCATTAACATAAATCAAGAAAAGAAGTGGTCCCAAGACAGAACCTTCAGGCACTCCATATTTGATATCAGTAATTTTAGATTTGAAAGACCCACTGTTTGTTTTAAGCAAGAAAAATTGTTTTCTATTGCTCATATACGATTTTATTAGCTCATAAGCAGTTCCTCTAATACCCAGGTTCCACAGCTTGTCAGGTAATATGGTGATGTTGATACAATCAAAAGCTTTTTTATAGATCAAGGAACACTCCAGTTACATACTCCTTGTTCTCTGTGGCAGTTATTATTTTTCTATTAATTGTGCTTCGGCTGCTGAAGTTGACTTGTTTTTCATAAAGCCATTCTGATTTTCAAATATTAAATTGTGTTGACTCAGGAATGTCATTAGTCTGGTATAAATAACTTTCTCAACTACCTTAGAAAATGCAGGTACGATTGAGGTGGGCCAGTAGTTTTCAATTTTAGATTTATCACCTTTCTTGTAAATTGGGGTTACTTGTGCTATCTTTAGACTATCTGGGAAACAACCTGATGCAATTACATTATTTACTGCTGTGGCCATGGCATCAAATATGTTGTCTATGCATCTTTTCAGTGTACTGATAGACAGTCCATCATTTTTTACTGAAATGTAGAGACAGTAACTTGATTCCAACTTTCGCCAGAGTTGTTCATTTTATTAATAGTGTGGCCGCCAACAATATAAAACGCAAGGCGAGTCTGGCTTTAGTAAGAGAACGAATCCGTTTTACGCGTCGTGAGTTAGACGCTGTCGCAAGGAATTTATATTATTTACATCTGAAGATTTCAGCAAGATGTTCTTCCCTTAGTTGGGACTGGATTGACGGCGTATCCTGGGCCAAGGCAGACTGGGCTCACAGGGACAGTACGAACAGACAAAGTGCGAAGTTTAGCCAACTCGTAACACGAAAACCGCAAGAAGCTATCTCTGGACGATCCGTGGTGAACCTCACGGAGAAATCTTTTGACGATGCGACGATGTCAGTGCTTGCGAAAGGTTTAAACTTCGCTCCTACACCTGCCTCACTGCCTTTAACGGATTTCATCAGTTCCATTGAGGAAGCCATTAGACGTCTCCCTGTGGATTCTGCAGACGAAATTCGACGTGAATCTTGCCGAACGTTGTTGAAATGTGCACCACAACGGGGTAACATCTCGCCAGCTGAAAGAGCTGCTCTCCGCAGCCTGAGAGAAGATACTAGCACAGTCGTACTGCCTGCGGATAAGGGTAACGCCACAGTTCTTCTGACAAGAGAAGCCTACAACGAGAAGATATATTGTTAGCTAAATGATTCTACGTACCGCAGAATTGAAAAGGACCCAACAAGCCGAATATCAAGGAAAACTACTACCCTTTTGAACGACTGTTCTCTACCTGAAGAAGTTATCAAGAGATTGAGACCACACAATGCAGTACCACCAAGACTCTACGGTCTTCCGAAGATACACAAGGATGGTGCCCCACTACGATTAATAGTGAGTAATATTGGTGCTGCGACCTATTCTACAGCAAAATATCTGGCCTCATTACTAAAGCCGTATGTGGGTAAGTGTTGCCACCATATACGTAATTCCGAGGATTTTGTCAGTCGCTTGAAGGAAGTTAAGCTTAGCAGCTCAGATTTATTAGTCAGCTTTGATGTGGTCTCACTTTTTACCAAAGTGCCTTTAATGGAATCATTACATCTTATTGGTAACTTATTCAGTGCAGAAATGACGGCCTTGTTTGAACACATACTCTCCTCAATGTACTTTTTATTCAGTGACGAATTCTTTGAACAAACAGACGGCGTCGCTATGGGGAGCCCTTTGTCGCCTGTGGTAGCTAATCTCTTTATGGAGGACTTTGAGGAGAAAGCACTTGAGTCTGCTGTCTTAAAGCCTACTGTCTTCTGGTGGTACGTAGATGATACTTTTGCTGTATGGCCTCATGGCAGACAGGAACTGGAGAAATTCCTTCATCACTTAAACTCATTACATGAGAACATCAAATTTACGATGGAGATTGAAAAAGAGGGCACTTTACCATTTCTAGACGTGCTAGTACGCCGTAAAAATGATGGGTCATTAGGACATTCTGTGTACAGGAAAGCGACTCACACAGATCTGTATCTCCAGGCGTCAAGCTGCCATCACCCAGCACAAACAGCCGGTGTTCTCAGTACCTTAATATATCGAGCGCATATAATATCGGATGATGAAAACCTCCACGCAGAATTACAACACTTGGAGAAGGTTTTCAAAGAGAATGGCTACACTTCTCGCCAAATAAGGAAGGCCATGCGCAACTATCATAACAAGAAGCAACGCACTGAGGACGCAGATGATGACTTTAAATCAACTGCGTTCCTTCCATACGCCGGGAATGTGTCGTCGAAAATAGGCCGATTACTGAAGAAAAATAAAATCAAGGTTATCTTCCGTCCACCAGCAAAGAACCGGGCCCTGGTTGGATCCGTTAAAGATGATTTACAACTGAAGAAGGCAGGCGTCTACAAAATTCCCTGTGAATGTGGCGCTGCATATATTGGCCAGACGACAAGAACTGTCCATGAACAATGTATAGAACATGAAAGATACACCCGTCTGCGGCAACCGTCAAAATCGGCAGTAGCAGAGCACTGTATTTCTTTGGGACATTCAATGGAATACAATGTAACAAAAAATTTTATCCCCGGTTTCCGGTTTTTGGGATTCCGTAATCAAGGAATCAGTGGAAATACGTCTTGCCAATAATCTTATAAATCGAGACAACGGCTTTCAGCTGGATAAAAATTGGAATCCTGTTATTAAAATTATACAATCACAGTGGAATAGACAGTGTCATTCGATACTCAGTGACTAGATGAACCTTTATTTCCACCACCGAGGGCAGCACGTACAACTCGGCTATGCTGCGCATGTCAACACCTGATGCATGCGCTGTAGGATGCCAGTACATTTCACATGCGCGAGATTCGGCATAAATACCGCGACTGCACCTGGGCTCTTCAGTAGTTGTGTACTCACCTGATGATGGCCGGACATCTCTGGGCCGAAATATCGTGGCAGAATGTCGACGGGATCCGGCTGCATACCCGGAAATTATTAGAAGTCCATCATAGCCTGCTGATTTTGTATTTTTTAATGGCCTTACTACGTTTTTGATTTCCTTGCTATTGGTTGGGGCCACGTATATGCTTTGTTTGATTGGAATGCCCTTATATCCATACTGAAGATTCTTAAAATGGTCATTGACAGATTTTCCAACAGAAGAAAAGTACTCATTAAAAACATTTGCAATCTGACATTGACATTTCATGATATACCCTTTATGGTTTATAGTAAAATCACTAGTTGATCTGTCCTTACAATACCTAAAGCTATTTATTACTTTCCAAACAGCTAAACCAGTGTTAGTAGAGTTTCTTAACATTGTGGCTACATATTTCTAGCAGCAGATCTTTATAATAATCATGATAGTTCTTAAATTCTACCTTTAGTGTATTATTATTGCTATTATTTACCATTGCACATAGGAAAAGTCTAAGTTTCTCTCTGCTGTTTTTACTTCATGATTTATCCAGTTATTTTTTGTATCTTTTTGCACTCATTTACTGTAAAGGTCATTTCTGGGCATGAGACACTGAAGCAATAATAAAAATCTGATGCTGGTTTTTTTCACCCCATTGTAAGCTTTTCATCAAACTGTTGAGCTCTTTAACATTGTCATCATCGGTGATTTTTTTTGTCACACATTGTTTCTCTTTTCTATTGACATGAAGATTTTCAGCTTCTATCAATACCTGTATTGTATGGTGGTCAGAAATGGCAAGCTGCAGAACTGATGCACTGCATGTAAAGTGGGACATGTTAGTTATTATCTTGTCAATGCATGATTTTATACTATTGACCTCTCTAGTGGGCTTGTTTATCAGAAATGTTAAGTTAAATTGAGCTAGTACTAGCATTAGTTTTTTAGATATAGAGTCATTGGACAGCAAGTCAGTGTTTATATCTCTAGTTAGTTGTATGTTGACTGAGCCATTTTTATTACAGTGTTTACTGTCAATGTCAATAAGGTCATTAAGAACATCAAAGAAAATATCTAGGCTACCAGATGGAGGTCTGTATAGGCCTATAATAATTAAGTTCTCTTTCCCCCACTTATAATTAATTGCTTCTAGTTGTATTACACCCTCAATGCTGAAAACACTTACATCTATTACACTATAATTACTACCGCTGGCTGCAAAGATAGCTACCCCACCACCAGGTTTCTCTTTTCTACTGAGGGCAGAGCAAAAGATCATGGAGAGTGGCTGACATACACTAATTAGCTAATCTGTGTACCAGTGTTCACTCAGAACTAAAACATCAGGGTTATCAATTGCTGCAATGGTATCCAACTCATTGTGCTTATTGCTAAGACTTTGAAAGTTCTGCTGAATTAATTTGAATGTGAGCTTGGATTTTTGAACACTTGATGGACATGTCACCCTACCAGACTGATTGTTTTTAAGACTACAAGGGTTCTGCTGTATGATATTAGGGCTGAGTTTCTCCTGCTAGACCATACAGGGAGATGTAGAGCTACCAGGCTGTCCAGCATAGTTTACAAGTTTCCCTGGCTTGTCAGCAGTGGCTGTTTGTGTGGCAGGTCCTGTTTGGGTGGGTTGTGCCATTCCATAGAAATGCACTTATTTACACTGCTTTGTGTAGTGTTTTGTCTGATTTCATCAATAATTAATTTACTCACAATCTTTTTACCCCTCTTACTCATGTGCATACTATGAGTTGTGTGTAGGTGTCTATCTAGGTTACTGACTTTTACCAAAGACACATTGTGAAAATTATAACATATTGTTTTAAGCTATCATTTGTTTTATGCACTTCCAAGTTCACAATAGATTGGTATCTGTGGAATGTTAACGACAATTACTTTAGTGCCAGTCAACTTACTGAGTGGCGTCATTTGCTTGATTTTTAACCACATCATTTGTACCACCAATGATAACGACATAATCATTTGCTGAGAAAGATTCACTATCTTGCACACATGGCTTCACCACAGCAGAAAGAGGTGCACCAGGTTGAATGTGAGCCACAGCTGTAAAGTCATCTTGGATACTCACAATGTTTTGAGCTATTTTGTGACCATGACTGTCTCCACATATAAGAATCCAGCCCTTTGTGTACTTCTGGTTCTTCTCACTTTTTCTACTACCGTTTTGTAACAGTCTCTTGCATACATTTTCATGGATTACACAGTCATTTCTTTCACAGATTTCACTGTCTTTACATTGAACATTTTGTTTATGTTCACTCACTAGGTTAGCATTAATACATGAGTTCATTCACCTTTTTATTTAGTAATGTAACCTCAGCTTTTAAACACTGAATTTCACTTATTAAATCTTCAACTAATGCTGAGAGTTTGCACTTACAGTCACAACTTTTTGCGTTTGTAATTTTACCTGAGTTTTTAAGGCTGCACTGAATACAGTTCCAGCTTGTCAGAAATTCGTTGTTTTCTTTCACTGATGAGTCAATTTTAGCACATTGAAAATGAAACGAATTGTTGCATTCGCTGCATATGATTCCAGTTTTCCACATTTTTTTGCACTTTCTACACTTTTTATCGACTCAAGAAGTGTTTTTACATGAGCTAAGAACCATTTCACTACTACTTGCCGTCATATTGTAAGTGACCACTGTAACATTCCACCCTGGGTTTTCCATTGTTTGACTTATTTATATTTGCATTTTATTATTCCTGGCACTAAACAACAGTTTTCATCAACATGCAGTTAAGAAAGATTTAAATACACAAATTTTTTACTTTGACCAACACTGGGAAGTCATTGATATGTATTGAGAATATTATTGGTGCTAACATATCCCCCTCTTTCCTGCCTGAGTATCACTTATGTTACATTATTTTAGGTTGGTATGTATTTCACCATAAGTTTAAATCTATGAAAAATTTCTGATATTTCTATTCTGTGTAATTTATTTCTTTCTTGTGTTAACTAGATATTTAACAAAACTGAGTCAGTTTTTATTACTTCTATGAAGATTTTTGTGATCTATTTTTCAGGGTCCTCCAGCTCAGAGAGGTGAACGTGGTGATTTAGGTATGGCAATATTAGGTGGTGAGATTGGTCTCCCTGGCCCTGAAGGTCAGAAAGGGGAACCTGGTTCAGAAGGACCTCAAGGATTTCCTGGATTCAAAGGACTAGATGGAGTTACAGGCATTAAGGGGCCAAAAGGTGCCCCAGGATTCTCTGGAACACCTGGCACACCAGTATGTGTAGTTCTACAGTATTACTGAATTTTCTTTCTCTTTCTTCTAATTTTTGTGAACATCTTACACTGATATGTATTATATCATTATGGATGTTTCTTCTTTTAATCTAAAATCAATGGGAAAATATATTCAGACACTGGCAAAGTGAAAAAAGACTAAATCCTTAAATTATTTTAGTAGCTTACCTTGTCTGATATGTTTTTATAGGGACAGAAGGGTGCAAGGGGCGAGATAATACCAGGCCCACAAGGATATCCTGGTATTCCTGGTGCAAAAGGTCTGATTGGTATTTCTGGTGCAATGGGGCCCAGAGGTAAGTTAAGATTTCTATGGTGTTTTATGTATTAAAACAACGGAGAAGAGTTGTAAACAACATTCATTTCAAAATTAGAGTAGAAGTGACTACTATGCGTTCCTAGTGTTAAAATTAGGATAGTAGGTATTTTAATGTACTAGCATTATATGTATCATGAAACTGAAACTTACCAAGTGTGTGAAAGACAAAACAGAAAAAAAGCTATGAGGTCCTTTATTATACTCACCTAGGTATGTTTTATAATTGTATAGATGGAATAAACAGATGACTGTGTTGCTACAGGAAACAAATACTGGACTCATTTCCTGAAAAAGAAAATGATTGGTTTCAGCTAGACTCCAATAATGATTTCAAAAGATAGACATGCCATTTTTAATTATTGTTTAGTCCAAATTATTAGTTTTTCATATTTTTTTATAATTTTATGTTTGCCATTACTAAAACACAGTCATCTCCACCACATGTAGTTGTTTAAATGATTAGGTTGTAAATCACCATCATATTCAAATTAAAAAAGGCCTTAAACATTTTTTGAATATTTTTCTTTTCTGTTTCTAGGTCCTGATGGCCCACCTGGGCAAATGGGCATAAAAGGGTTAAAGGGTGAAATTGGTCTAACTGGAAGGCGAGGGCCAGATGGTGAACCAGGGAGAGCAGGTTATCCAGGACTTGGAGGACGGATGGGGGTTCCCGGAGAAATTGGTCTGCCTGGTGACGTAGGAGATGCAGGACCACCTGGTAAGTTTCAAAAGTTTAAACAACTTAGAAAATGAAAACAAAGAGGATTTTAGAATTTATGTAGGGATTATAAGTGTATTACTTTTATAATTTCCGTGTTATGTCAGTCTGTGTGCAACTGAATATGAGCAACATTATCATACCATACACATCTTGCCTTTAGTTTTCAAAAGGCATCATCAGTGACAAAGTTTGTAGGTGTTGTTCTACATGTGTGCTTGCTTTGTTGATTTTATGCAAGCACACATGTGGAACAGTACCTACAAGTCTTGCCACTGATGATTCCTTTCACAAAATGAAGGTGAAAGCCTTATATAACATGATAAAATTGGTTTCATTTACATAGACAAAGATAAACTGTAAATTATCAACATAGTATTATACACAAATAAAGATAACAGAACAGCAGAAGTTAAAGCTGTATCATATTAACCAATGACATACTGATAACATGAAATAATCTCATCGTGTTAATGTGAAAAGATACATTCTGCATAGCTTCACTCCCTATTGTTCAGTGGAATTAAATTGGGTGGCGGGGGGGGGGGGGGGGGGGGGTAAAACTGCTAAAGAATATATCTGGTAGCAAAAATACAATATAATGTGTATGTAGATAACCACACATTTTTGCAGATACCACTTTAAATATTCTTACATTACCATTCCAATACATGCAGTCCATAATATTTGTAGGTAATAACAAAAGTGAATTTCTGATGAACTGATGTACATATAACCAAAATACATGGAACAAAATTAATTTACATGTGGATTTTGGTCCTTATCAAGGGTTAAGAGTGGCATTCTAAATTCTGGTCTAGAAGTCCTTGTGATGCTAATAGCTGTAAATAGCTGTAAATTCAAAACAAAAATTAGGAACATGTTTTATTAACAACTTTTTTTACAAAGTATTTAAATCTCCAGAATAAATTATTAAAAATTCCTGTTACCAACATGATAAGTGCAAATGTTCATTGCAAACAGACATTTATTGTTACAGCCTGTGCATATCTGTTATCATTTGTCAGTAAGAGCATCAATAGATAGTAGAACATTAAAACTTCAGCGAGAGCAGAGAACCACATAGCCCCAACCTACAAAAAATGATCTCTCTCAATAAATGCTAAATTTCGACATTACGCCTCCATCATTAAACCGGAAGCAACATACGCAAGTGAAACATTATTCAGACTAAATACTCAAGCAACAACTGACAAATTGCAGAAAGTTGATAGAAGAATACTCCGAACAATTATCAGTAATAAACATCAAGTTAATGGGCAGTGGAGACTTTTGCCCAATTCAGTAGTGTATAAAGGAAATGAATTCATTATTGGTACAATGTGGAAAAGAAGGATTGCATTTTTTGGCCAAATATCTCGCCTACCAAATACTAGATCCTAAAGAAACTTTTTAACTACTTCTGGAACAGTAAAACCAAAAACATCTGGTTTAAAGGACTACAAAGTGATCTAGATGAACTGAACATCACCACATACCAAAGTCAACACAGAGAAGAGAAACTGCTTCTGAAGAACAAATACACACAGCTGACACTCAAACCATCAGAATGGAAGAAGTGTGTCATATCTGCAGAAGAACGAGCAGCCAGATCACAGTGAATGAAGAAGTTTTGGGAAACAAAGAAATTGCTGACTGCTAAGACCTAAACTTAATCATTATAGACTCTGTTGTACACTACTGGCCATTAAAATTGATACACCATGAAGATGGCGTGCTACAGATGTGAAATTTAACCGACAGGAAGAAGATGCTGTGATATGCAAATAATTAGCTTTTCAGAGCATTCACACAAGGTTGGCGCCGGTGGCGACACCTACAACGTGCTGACGTGAGGAAAGTTTCCAACCGATTTCTCATACACAAACAGCAGTTGATCGGCATTGCCTGGTGAAACATTGTTGTGCTGCCTCATGTAAGGAGGAGAAATGCGTTCCATCACAGTTCCAACTTTGATAAAGGTCGGATTGTAGCCTATCGCGATTGCGGTTTATCGTATCGCGACATTGCTGCTCGTGTTGGTCAAGATCCAATGACTGTTAGCAGAATATGGAACCGGTGGGTTCAGGAGGGTAATATGGAACGCCGTGCTGGATCAAAATGGCCTTGTATCACTAGCAGTCGAGATGACAGGCATCTTACCCGCATGGCTGTAATGGATCGTCTCGATCCCTGAGTCAACAGATGGGGATCTGCACGAACAGTTTGATGATGTTTGCAGCAGCATGGACTCTCAGCTCAGAGACCATGATTGCGGTTACCCTTGACACTGCATCACAGACAGGAGTGCCTGCGATGGTGTACTCTACGACAAACGTGAATGCACGAATGGCAAAACGTTATTTTTTTGGATGTATCCAGGTTCTGTTTACAGCATTATGATGGTTGCATCTGTGTTTGGTGACATCATGGTGAACGCACATTGGAAGCGTGTATTTGTCATCGCCATACTGGCATATCACCCGGTGTGATGGTATGGGGTGCCATTGGTTACACATCTCGGTCACCTCTTGTTCCCATTGACGGCACTCTGAACACTGGACGATACATTTCAGATGTGTTACAAGCTGTGGCTCTACCCTTCATTCTGTCCCTGCGAAACCCTACATTTCAGCAGGGTAGTGCATGACCACATGCTGCAGGTCCTGTACGGTCCTTTCTGGATACAGAAAATGTTCGACTGCTGCCCTGGCCACCACATTCTCCAGCTCTCTCACCAATTGAAAATGTCTGGTCAATGATGGCCGAGCAACTGGCTCATCACAATATGCCAGTCACTACTCTTGATGAACTGTGGTATTGTGTTGAAGCTGCATGGGCAGCTGTACCTGTACACGCCATCCAAGTTCTGTTTGAATCAATGCCCAGGCGTATCAAGGCCGTTATTACGGCCAGAGGTGGTTGTTCTGGATACTGATTTCTCAGGATCTATGCACCCAAATTGCGTGAAAATGTAATCACATGTCAGTTCTAGTATAATATATTTGTGCAATGAATACCTGTTTATCATCTGCATTTCTTCTTGGTGTAGCAATTTTAATGGCCAGTAGTGTATTATGTTTGATTTTAGTGTTCCATTGTGGACATAAACTATGTAAATAAATAAATAAATTGTTTTTAAATATTAAGTTAGCAACAGTAGAAAAACATCAGAAATTTAGCATAGCTAATAAAGAAACAACATTTTTTCGTTGTAATAGGTTTACTTGTTATGTTTGTTTATAGCCTGTGTAAGCAGAGATAGAACATAATAATGTTAATGTATTGAAGGAGTCCTTCCACATCCCTATAATAGTACAGACCAGTGTTATGGTATACCCTGAATCCTTCCATACCCCAGTTCATGATGGGCTGTTCATAATACAGTGAGTGAGTAAATGCAAAGCCCTTTTCTTGAGCAGGAAAATGATAAACAACCTGAATAACAGCAGCACATATTTAAGCAATTTGGTTGTCTGTTGAGGCAAGATCAATCTAATTCCTTCCATTCTCTTAGCTTTCTCAGAATTCTTGCTGCAACCCTTTAATGCCTTTATAAAAGATTAGATTAGATGAAGTGTAATTTTGTTTTTAATAGATACATATAGAAGAGATTCCCAGGATGCAGAAAATGTTTCAAAACAAGAATACACAATAAATATTATTTACAAAGAAAAACAAATAAGCTAATGCACCTTCCATAGATCCCAAGTGAAATGGCCCTCCTAGATGTAGAATAAATTGAAATATCATAAACATATTTTCAATTAAAAGGTATAACAAACTTGTCACAAACTATGTGAATGTTTAGTACACCAAGGCATCAGTGTCCAGAGGCAAAAAGATGTTGTGCAGTATCCTGTATGAGGTCCCGGATCCTCAAATGACACAGCTTGGAGTCAATTTTTTCTATTAAAAATCATTGTTTATATACCCTCCCACATTAACTCACACTTGCTTTCACAAAATTACAACTATAACATCAAAATATAAGAACTGTATTATTATTATCCATCTCCATTATAAATTTGCAGAAAGCTTCTGTGGGTGTTAACCCAAGTCAAAAACAGTCTATATGAGTCTGAAAACATCCTGAGATCTGCTGATTTAATTGGCACCAAACAAACATAAGACATGTCATTCTTTCTCAAACATCATTCCATAACTCAAAATAATATTCAGATAACTTCTGTTTTTTTTTTTTTTTTTAGTTATTTGTCAGATTTAGTTTATAGAATGTCTCTTGAAGCTGTGTATATATGTGAATATTTTACTAATGATATCTGATAACAAAGGTTACAAAATTTGCAGATATAAAATTTGAAGCTTTCTGTTATGTTGCAATATTGATTACATATCAATAGCAAAATAAATAAAATTGTAAATAGAAACATATTTTTTTATGTATTTAAAATCAAATGGAAAATAATAGTAAAATAATGTAGATTTGTTTTCAGAGTATTAGCTATTAATTATTTGCTGGCTAGGTGTAAGACCAAAGTGTGAGAATGTATCTATATACAAATGGAAAATTATATTTGTAAAAAAATTGCATCTCACAGCTAGGAAACCGTATGGCCATCCACAGTTACGGAATACATAATTAATAATAATTTGGACAAAGTGTAAATGGTGTCATAGCTTTCTGTAAGCAAGGGAAAAATCTGATAGAACTGGATTCATTATAATTAATTATTTACAGTGATCACATTGCTGTACTGAATATGTACAGAAATCAGACTGTGAGACTGTGCATACTACTCACACAAAAATTATTCTTATTTCTTGTTAAATGTGTTATAAAACTTAATAGAAACCACTGTCCTTTTCAAGATAGTACATTATTAGTTTTTAAAAGACTGATGAGATGTTAGTAGGCACTACAGCTGTTGAAGTTACAGAGTTAGCAACAACAGTACTAGGATTATACTGTGAGACTTTGCTGCCAGACAGGTGAGTCACTGTAAGTGGATATGTCTTGTGTGCATTCACAACATGATTAGCAAAGTATTAGTGGCAAACGTCATTTAATATGGTAAGGGACAATCTTGGTAATTCATGCTGCTTTAGTGGCATCAACTGACATGCCTACAAGCTGCTGTGGCTCCTCCTCATACACATATAGTATGAGGTTTCTGAATGGTAATTATATTACAAATAAATAATTTCTGTCTAGGTCATATAAGATCCCAAAGCAATTTAAAAAGAAATTATCTATTTGAAGTACAGATTGGTCATAGATTCAAATCTGGAATTTGTTTCCTTTATTAATAAACAGTATTTCAAACCCATGCAAGTTGTTGCAAAAATTCTGGCCACTGGTCAGTACACTGATAAAGATAAAATCTGGTCCCGTTGTGAATCTATATGTTATGAGAAAGAAAGCAGATTACCATTTCCTGAATATATTTCCCTCCACATGCCTATGACACCCCGCACACCCACCTTCTACATGCTTCCCAAAATCCATGAACCCAACAATCCTGGATGCCACATTGTGGCTGGTTATTGTGCCCCCACTGAAGGAATTTTGGCCCTCATTGACCAATACCTCCAACCACTTGCCCTTAATCTAGCCTCCCACATCAAAGACACCAACCACTTCCTTTCCTGACCCTCTACCATCCCCACCCCTTTACATCCTAAATCCCTACTAGTCACTGTTGCCGTCACCTCCCTATATACCAATATCCATCATGCCCATGGTCTTACCACTATTGAACACTACATTTTCCAATGTCCTTCAGACCCACTAACTCATTCCTCATACACCTAACTAACTTTATCCTAATCCACAACTACTTTTCCTTTGAAGGGAGACAGACAGATCCTGCCAAGCTATTTATGGCCCATCTAGAGGAGACCTTCCTAGCTTCCCAAAATGCTAAACTCCTAGTCTGGTTCAGGTTCATTGATGATATCTTCATGATCTCGGCTCAGGGCCAACACAACCTATCTTTGTTTGTTCACAACCTCAACACTTCCTCTCCCATCCGCTTCACATGATCCTACTCAAACTGGTGTACCACCTTTGTAGATGTTGACCTCCTCCTCTCTGATAGCTCCATCTGCACCTCTGTTCACATTAAACCCACCAACCACCAACAGTACCTCCATTTTGACAGCTGTCATCCCTTTCTCACCCAAAAAAATCCTTCCCATACAGCCTGGCCACTGGGGGACAGTGCATCTTTAGTGCCAAGAACTCCCTTGCTCAGTATTCTGAGAGTCTCACCAAGGATGTCACAGACAGGCACTACCCCCCAGACACAGTCTGCAATCATATCTCCCATGCCATTTCCCAACACAGCCCCAATCCTCCCACCACACCCAAGAACCAACCACAAAGAAGTGTCCCCTTCATCACCCAGTGCCACCCTGGATTGGAACAACCAAACCATATCCTTTTCCAGGGCTTTGACTACCTATCATCATGCCTCGAAATGAGGAACATTCTACCTGAGATACTTCCCATCCCTCCTTAAGTGGTGTTCCATCACACCCAATCTTCACAATATTCTAGTCCATCCCTGAGCCACTCTCAATCCCAACCCCTTGCCACAAGGATCATATCCCTGTGGAAGACTCAGGTGCAAGGCCTGCCCAAACCACCCACCTAGCACTTCCTATTCCAGTCCTGTGACAGGTTTATCCTGCCTCATAAGGGCCAGCCCACCTGTGAAAGCAGCCATTTCATTTACCAGCTCTGCTGCAATCATTGCACAGCTTTTTGTATTGGTATGACTACCAACCAACTGTCCACCTGGATGAATGACCACCACTAAACTGTGACCAAGAGCAATGTAGATCACCCCATGGCATAACATGCAGCTGAACATAACGTGGTTGATTTCAATGGCTGCTTCACTACCTGAGTCATCCGGATCCTCCCCTCCACCACCAGATTTTCAGAAGTACACAGATGCGAGTTATCCCTACAACACATTCTCCACCCCTGTAATTATCCCGGCCTCGGCCTGTGGTAACATACTGCCCCATACCCTCCACCCAACATTTTCCACCCCCTCTGTCCTCTTATCTCCTCCCCATTCTTGTTTCCCACCCTCTTTGTTTGCTGCCCTCTGTCAACACACCTGCCCATCTTTCCCCTTTCCTCTCCTTTTTTGCTCCTTTTTTCCCCACCTCCCTGCCCCACAACCTCCTGTTGCCATGTATTATCTGCACACTCTTCCAAAAGCATTCGTCTCTCTCCCCGCCAGTACACTACTATCCCTTCCCCTTCCCTTCCCCCTCAGACTACTGCTTGGATGTTATGTGATAGTTGCAATTCAGCCTGAGATGCTGGAGTTGGCAGTCACATGTGCATGAGATATACTTGCTTGTGTGTATGAATGGTGTGTGTTGCTCTTTTCCTGATTAAGGCTGTGGCCGAAAGCTATATGTAAATGTCTTTTTATTATGCCTACCTGCAGCTTAATGTGTTCTTTATGGTAAATAGCAATCTGTCTTTTGCTTATATTGTTGATATTCCCACTATGGAGAACAGTCTATTGCACAGCGGACTTTCCACATAATATGTTATTAATTAAACAAGATCTATGCTAAATCATAGTAAAGTTCCTGAAAGCACTGTCTAATAAATTTTTCATCAAAACTATCAGATTGTTTATGTTTTCTTAAAATGAATGCAACTCAGAGATGGAATAAGCTTATATAATCTACATTAAAAATCATGTCATAAAGAAAGACCAGGCAAGTGTCTTAACTTTTGTAAATACTTTCTATTAATGCAAAGTAATTGTGAATAGAAATTTTTACATACAGTACAAAACAATACAAATTGATGACATTTTTAACCATCAGTTCTCTTTTGTGGCACTATTTTATATTATTTTTGTTACAGATTTATAAAGCAATGTTACTTTTACTTGTATAATGTTTATTTAACTTCCTTGATATATATCAGGTTCCAAGGGCTTCCCTGGACAAGTCGGTATTACTGGTTTACTTGGCCCTAAAGGTACTGAGGGAGACAGGGGTTTTCCTGGAATTCCTGGTCCTCAAGGACGAATAGGCTTCCCTGTGAGTACTGATGATGTAATAACAAAAATACAATTGATATACACAGATATATTTTTTGAACTATGGAACTCCAGTCACTGTTTTAAGAATATCTACAGAAATACATTATTATTATTGTTGTTATTATTAAATATTTAATTTTATTGTTCTCACTCATGCCATATACTTGATACTCTCCTATTATTTATATTGTGAGCAACATTAAAAGCATGTTTATCATAAGTTTTTATCATAATGCTACAGCTGGCGTGTTGGTGTTGCTTGGTAATCGATGATTGATTTCTTCTTGACCTCAGCTCCTATGTAAAGCCCTACTGTTGGAGACCTATTTCCGGTCACACTTTGTTTTAAAAATTTCTTGACACTCACACTCCATCATTCTTTGTCTCTATTATTGTTTTTCCACTCTACTATTTACTTTGTTTCTCATATTTTTTCATGTGCACTACATATTTTGGTTGTTACTTGTCTCATCTCTGACTTGTCACCAGTTCTCTATGACACTTGTAACTTCCCACTATTTCAGATGTCTAGGGTTGCTGACTTTCATTACCAGAAAGTATGTGAATGCAGAGGATGAAATACAAAAATGTTTCTAAAATTCTAAATTTAGTGTATCATTAATGCCAGTATAATAGTCACAAGAAGAGATGGTATACTTGAAAAAGGCCTGGAACGATGGGAAGATACCAGTTGGATTACATCATTGTCAAACAAAGATTTCAAAATTAGGTAAGGTGTACCCATGAGCAAATATAGACAAAGACCACAGTTTAGTAATAATGAAGATTAGATTGAAGTTTAAGGAAATCATCTTGCAGAATCAGTGGGAAGAAGTGGGGTACTGAAGGACTGAGGAATGATGAGATTCATTTGAAGTTCTCTAAGGCTTAGATGCTGAGATAATGAACACCAAAGTACGCAGTTCCTCTGAAGAGGAATGGACATCTCTAAAAAGGACAAACCCAGATGTTGAACAGACAAACAGAGGTACAAGGAAGATATCAGCTAAGAAACCTTGGGTAACAGAAGAAATATTTCAATTTTTCAACAAAAGAATCAAGTGTAGGGAAAGGTAAGAATACAGAAGTACAAGTATAAGAAATGAAATAAATAGGAAGTGCTGGGAAGCCAAGATGAAATGGCTGCATGAGAAACGTGAAAAAAATCAAGAAAGAATGGTAGTTGGAGGGACTGATTCCGAGTATAGAAAAGTCAAAATAATATTTGGTGGAATAAAAAGCAACAGTGGAAAGGTGGATAAATGTGAGACTTATCACACAATCAGCTTTGACAGCTCTTGTATCAAGCTTGCTGACGAGAATAGTATACAGAAGAATGGAAAAGAAAATTGAGGATTACTCATATTATATGATGACCAGTTTGACTATAGAAAAGGCAAAGGCCAGGTCTGACGTTGCACTTGATAATGGAAGCATGACTTCAGAAGAATCAAGACAAGTTCACAGGATTTGGAAACCTAGAAAAAGAAAGAAAATATGGTGCAAGATGTTTGAAATTCTGAAAAAAGTATGAATAAGCTATATACAGGGAGCAAAAGGCTATTTACAATTTGTACAGAAACCAGATGGCAGTCATATGAGTCGAGGGGTATGAAAGGGAAGCAGTGGTTGGGAAGGGAGTGAGACAGGGTTGTAGCCTATCCCCGATGTTATTCAATCTGTATATTGAGCAGGCGATAAAGGAAACAAAAGAAAAGTTCGGAGTAGGTATTAAAATCCATGGAGAAGAAATAAAAACTTTGAGGTTTGCCGATGACACTGTAATTCTGTCAGAGACAGCAAAGGACTTGGAAGAGCAGTTGAACGGAATGGACAGTGTCTTGAAAGGAGGGTATAAGATGAACATCAACAAAAGCAAAACGAGGATAATGGAGTGTAGTCAAATTAAGTTGGGTGATGCTGAGGGAATTAGATTAGGAAATGAGACACTTAAAGTAGAAAAGGAGTTTTGCTATTTGGGGAGCAAAATAACTGATGATGGTCAAAGTAGAGAGGATATAGAATGTAGACTGGCAATGGCAAGGAAAGTGTTTCTGAAGAAGAAAAATTTGTTAACATCGAGTATATATTTAAATGTCAGGAAGTCGTTTCTGAAAGTATTTGCATGGAATGTAGCCATGTATGGAAGTGAAACATGGACAATAAATAGTTTAGACAAGAAGAGAATAGAAGCTTTCGAAATGTGGTGCTACAGAAGAATGCTGAAGATTAGATGGGTAGATCACATAACTAATGAGGAGGTATTGAATAGAATTGGGGAGAAGAGGAGCTTGTGGCACAACTTGACTAGAAGAAGGGATTAGTTGGTAGGACATGTTCTGAGACATTGAGGGATCACCAATTTAGTATTGGAGGGCAGCGTGGAGGGTAAAAATCGTAGAGGGAGACCAAGAGATGAATACACTAAGCAGATTCAGAAGGATGTAGGCTGCAGTAGGTACTGGGAGATGAAGAAGCTTGCACAGGATAGAGTAGCTTGGAGAGCTGCATCAAACCAGTCTCAGGAGTGAAGACCACAACAACAACAAGGTATAAGAACCAAGAGGGCACAATAAAAATGGGAGATTAAGAATGAAGTGTTTGGATTAAAAAGGATGTAAGATAAGGTTTCAGTCTTTCTGCCTACTGTTCACTTTATACACCGAAGAAGCAATGATGAATATAAAAGAAAGTTTCAAGAGTGGGTTTAAAACTCAGGGTGAGAGTAAGTTATTGATAAGGTACGTGGATGACATTGCCGGTGCAAGTGAAGAAGAATTGGAGGATCAGTATAATGAGCACAGAACATGGATTGAGAGTAAACCAAAGAAAGACAAAAGTGATGAGGGGTAGCAGAAGTGAGATTTGCAATAAACTTAACATCAAAATTGACCTTGAAATATACAAAGCTCTGCAATTATGCTATCTTGGAAGCAAAATACCACATGACAGATAAGCAAAGAGCATATAAAAATCAGATTAGCACAACAAAGAGGGCATTCCTGACCCTCGAAAGTCTACCAGTATCAAACATAGGCTTAAATTTGAGGAACAAATTTCTGAAAATGTGCATTTGGAGCAACACATTGTATGGTAGTAAATCATGTAGGAAATTCATCAAAGAAAAGAATCAAAGTGTTTGTGACAGAGGGATGTTGAAAATTAGGCACACAGGTACGATAAGCAATGAGGAGGTTCTCTACAGAATTGCCAAAGAAAAGACCATGTGGGAAACATTGAAAAGAAGAAGAGAGAGGATGGTAGGACATGTGTTAAGTCAACAGGGGATAACTTCCATGGTACTACAGCAAGCTGTAGAAGGTAGAAACTGTGTCAGTATAAATGGGTGTAATTTAGCATCTTACACTTGCAGATCTAGCATGGATAAAGGAGGAGTTGCCATGTACACAAAACAAGGATATAAGTACAAAACTGAAGAAGTAAGCAAGTTTTGCATCAATCAGCAGTTTGAAGTTTGTGCATGTGAGCTACAGCTAGATAATGTAGTGTTGATATTAGCAACAGTGTACAGGTTCCCATTAGGAGATTGGGAGCTATTCGTAAAAAAGTTTGACTCCCTATTATGCTGTCTGTCAACTCTTTCTATACCATAGATGAATTCTTGAATAGGAGTAAATAAATCTACAGGTATAATATATGTATTTTGTGCCATTTAAGGGAATGGGGCAGGTAATAAAAACATTAAATTTATTTTGTTTAAACCCCTTGATCCATGTGTTCATTTCTAATGCACTTGACACATTCCACATGATAATGGTTACCATTAGATCGATCAATGGAAAAGATAACTAACTAAGAGAAAATTAGAATACACCCAACAAATAGTTGTGGATGTTGGGTGTAGGTGCTACTCGGGTGATGTGCATTGCCAAGAATTTTTGTTCAGAGTTCTAAAATTTTCATGGATGCATTCATTCGGCCTATAAATAAGGTAGATAGTGCAGCCCCCTCCCCCCCCCCCCCCCCCCACACACACACAAGTGTGTGTGTGTGTGTGTGTGTGTGTGTGTGTGTGTGTGTGTGTGTGTCTCTATATATGCCCTGAAATCAGAAATGTCCTCCCCACTATCCTTTTCACCCTTCCTACTGCGGTATTCCGCTGTCCTCCGAACCAACACAAAATACTCGTCCATCCTTACACAACCCCTGCTCCCAATCCCTTACCTCAGGGCTCATACCCCTGTAATAGACCTAGATGCAAGACCTATTCCATACATCCTCCTACCACCACCTACTCCAGTCTGGTCACTAACATCACCTATCCCATCAAAGGCAGGGCTACCTGTGAAACCGGTCATGTGATTTACAAGCTAAGCTACAGCCACTGTGCTGCACTCTATGTAGGCATGACAACCGACAAGCGGTCTGTCTGCACGAACGGCCACCGACAAACTGTGGCCAAAAAACAAGTGGACCACCCTGTTGCTGAACACACTGCCAAGCATGATCTCCCTCACCTCAATGACTGCTTCACAGCCTGTGCCATATGGATCCTTTCCACCAACACCAGCTTTTCAGAATTGCGCAGGTGGGAACTTTCCCTGCAATACATTCTACGTTCTCATAACTCTCCTGTCCTCAACCTTCATTAGTCACTGTCCTCACTCCATCAGCTGTCGGATACTTCCACCTACAAACCATGCCACAGTGATCCCATTCCAGTAATCCAGCAGGATCTCCAGTCAGTACTCAAATCCTTAGGCCCATCCCAGAACCCCTCCCCAGAGTCCATCTCTCTACTTACCCCTACCACTCCCCACACTCCCACCTTCTACATGATTCCTTAAGTCCATAAACCCAACCATCCAGGACACCCCATTGTGGCTGGTTACTGTGCCCCCACTGAGAGAATCTCTGCTCTTGTGGACGACCACCTTCAACCTATTACCCGGAACCTATCCTCCTATATAAAAGATACCAACCATTTACTCGACCAACTCTCCACAGTTCCTGTCCCTTTACCACACAGTGCCCTGCTCATCACTATTGATGCCACCTACCTGTACACTAACATTCCTAATGCCCTTGGCCTTAATGCTATTGAACACTACCTTTCCAGACGCCCTATGGATTCCAAACCAACAACCTCATTCCTAGTCTCCATGACAAACTATATCCACACCCACAATTACTTCTCCTTTGAAGGCATTACCTACAAATAAATGTGCGGTACGGCTATGGGCACCCACATGGCACCATCCTATGCTAACCTATTCATGGGCCATCTAGAGGAATCCCTCCTAAAAACCCAGAATCCTAAACCCCTCAACTGGTTCAGATTCATTCATGACATCTTTGCTATCTGGATTGAAGTTGAGGACACCTTATTCACATTCCTCCAGAACCTCAACAACTTCTCCTCCATTTGTTTCACCTGGTCCTACTCAACCCAACAAGCCACCTTCCTAGAGACTGACCTTCACCTCAGAGATGGCTACATCAGTGCCTCCATCCATATCAAACCTACCAACCACCAGCAATACCTCCACTTCGACAGCTGCCACCCATTCCATACCAAGAAGTCCCTTCCGTACAGCCTAGCCATCCATGGTTGGCGCATCTGCAGTGATGAGCAGTCCCTCTCAAAAAATACCGAGGGTCTCACTGAAGCCTTCACTGACCGTAATTATCCTCCCATCCTTTTACAAAAACAAATCTCCCGTGCCTTATCTTTCCAGTCTCCCACCACCTCCCAAAGTCCCAAAGTGTGGCCACACAGAGTAGCATTCCCCTCATAACCCAGTACCATCCGGGACTGGAGCAACTGAATTACATTCTCCACCAGGGTTTCGATTACCTTTCGTTGTGCCCTGAAATGAGAAATATCCTGCCCCCTATCCTTCCCACCCCCACAGTGGTTTTCCACTGTCCACTGAAACTACACAATATATTAGTCCATCCTTTACATAACCCCTGCTCCCAATCACTTACCTCATGGCTCATACCCCTATAATAGACCTAGATGTAAGACCTGTCCCATACATCCTCCTATCACCACCTACTCCAGTCCGGTCACTAACATCACCTATCCCATCAAAGGCAGGGCTACCTGTGAAACCAGTCATGTGATTTACAAGCTAAGCTGCAACCACTGTGGTGCATTCTATGTAGGCATGTCAACCAACAAGCTGTCTGTCCACATGAACGGCCACCGACAAACTGTGGCCAAAAAACAAGTGGACCACCCTGTTCCTGAACACACTGCCAAGGATGATATCCCTCATCTCAATGACTGCTTCACAGCCCGTGCCATATGGATCCTTTCCACCAACACCAGCTTATCTGAATTACGCAGGTGGGAACTTTCCCTGCAATACGTCCTACGTTCCCATAACCACCCTGACCTCAACCTTCGTTAGTCACTGTCCTCACCCATCCAGCCCCCTCCCTGTTCCCATTCTAGCACTACACAGATATGTGTGTGTGTGTGTGTGAGTGTATACCTGTCCTTTTTTCCCCCTAAGGTAAGTCTTTCCACTCCCGGGATTGGAATGACTCCTTACCCTCTCCCTTAAAGCCCGCATCCTTTCGTCTTTCCCTCTCCTTCCCTCTTTCCTGATGAAGCAACCTTAGGTTGCAAAAGCTTGAAATTTGTGTTTGTGTGTTTTTTAATCAATTCCATTCATCTGCTTATATATTACAGGGTCCAAGAGGTGACATTGGTATACCAGGATTGGCTGGTTTGCCTGGAGAACCATCTTTCAGTGGTTTACAAGGAGACCAAGGAGAACCAGGTAAAAATATTGCATTGCAGCTTCTGTGCAGAGCTGATGAGTTGACTTGTAAATGACACAATGAAATCATTGAAATAATTGGTTTTCACCGTGACTGTTGAGCCTACAGGTGGATGTACATAAAATGAAACAATTAATTTTGAATTCATACAGAGTGATTGCCATTTGGCTCAAAAATATTCATATTATCATCAAAAGGTATAATAAATGATTTAGGAGTAAAGAAGACCACACACTGAATAGCTGAAGTGTTCAGTCATCAACAGGCACACAAAAAAAGGAGGAAAACTTCCTAGCTTTTGGACATGTCCTTTAATTAGCTTGAGATCTCTCTCTCTCTCTCTCTCTCTCTCTCTCTCTCTCTCTCTCTCTCTCTGGATGATCACACAGGACCACAATTGAAGTTCTGTCATTGGACTGGGGTGAGGTGTTGAGTTGGTTCAAAACAAAACAAAGGGACGAAGAGGTGGAAAGCGGGAGGAGAGGTTGGGTAGGGGTAGCTGATGGCTTGGAGGGAGGCAGCCAGTGTGTGGGATAGGAATGTGAGAGCTGGAGGCAACAGATGTGTGGGATAGGAATGTGATATTCTGGCACTAGAGCCAGTGAGTTCATGCAGCACAGTTCTATGTGAAGGACTCACATTCTGCCACACACTCAAGTTCAGTGAAGCAGGACTTGTCAAGGACCTACTCTCCTTCTGGTCTCTACAATGGAAACACTTCTTTGGGTCATTCCCTTCAACAAAAGCTACCCTAATCCCAAAAATTAAACCTGCCTCTTGCAACTCACACCTCCACCCAAGTGTGACCTCACCTACCACACTCAAGTCACCTTTGAGGAATTATTTCTTACCTCTAACCTAGCATGACCATCCTTCCCCAGGTCCCTTGCCAAGAATTCAAACATCTCAACAGAAGAAAGAATGACAATTCACAACTTCAAGACAGACACTCATTTAATCCTCTGCTGCAATTTCAGCACAGCATTTTTGTCAGTGTGACCACCAACCAACTGTCCACCAACCAACAGTCCACCAGAATGGGTGGTCACCACCAAAATGTAGCCAAGAACAGAATTGACCACCCAGTGCTGAAGCATGCTGCTGAGCAAACATGCTTGTGTTCAATGGCTGTTACAAAACCTGTGCTATTGAATCCTTCCCCTCAGCACCAGCTTTTCTGAACCTTGCAGATGGGCATTATCCTTGGAACACGTCATTCACTCCCGTAATCCTCCTGCCTACAACCTCCCACTGCACCCAACCCTCTCTCCCATAGTCTCCCCTTCCTCTGACCTGTCACCCCCTTACAAACCATACCTTCATATCATCATCATTGTGTGGCACATGAACTCACTGGCTCTGGTGCTCATGTATCGCATTTCTATCCCATACATGTGCTGCTTCCTTCACTTGCATTCCTATCCTGCACACTGGCTGTCTTCCTCCAAGCTGCCAGCTACTGCTCCCTTACCCCTCCTCCCATTTCTCATCTTTTCTCCTTTTACCAACCTGACTCAACACAACCACTCAGCCCAGTCCACCTGCAAAACTTCAGTCCCAGAATAGTGTGTTCAGTTAGCACAATGTGTGTGTGTGTGTGTGTGTGTGTGTGTGTGTGTGTGTGTGTGTGTGTGTGTGTGTGTGTGAGAGAGAGAGAGAGAGAGAGAGAGATCTATCTCATTGAAGGATACATCCAACATCCAAAAGCTAGCAAGTTTTAATACATTATTGTGTGTCTGTCTGTGACTCAATGCGTGCTTCTACTGTTTGGTTAGTGGTCTCATTTACTCCTAAAGTATTTATATTCTGCTAGAACTTTCACTATAAATGGGCATTCCTGTCATGTATTTGTATTCCTATCATGTATTTGGCACAGATTGATCAAGGCTTTGAAATTTTGAAATAGTTAGCTACAGAGCTCATTTTCTCAAATTAGAGTGATTTATTTATTGTAAGTCAAACACAATAAGGACAAAGAAAAATGTATAACAATGATAAGTGGTGTGAAAAGAAAGTAAGGTCAGTCAAACATAGTATTAAGAGAGGTGTTAGATATATATGGCATCAAAGTAGATTCAAACTGTGATTCTAACTCCTACATGCTCTATGTATAAGTTTTAGTTTTAAAATGCTGGAAGCATTATTATTACTATGCGGAAAGTAAAAATATTTATTTACTATATGCAACATAGACTGATTGAGTGTTGTGTTTTGCTAAAAATAGGAAATGTGTTTGTAACAAGCAAGTCTCTTTGAGTAATCAGGTAGTAAAAACTCCTTGTGATATTAATAACAAAGAAATAGCTAAAGTGGTAAAGAAGACAATATTTGTGTTTGAAACTTGTCATTTTGGGTTTTCTGTTGTCACACACCTTCTGCTTCACCATGTTCTCTGTTCTCATTTTAAGATAAAATATTATATAATTTTTTGAAACAAATTCACAATTTTGTTGGCATACTGATTGTTTCTTTTCTATATAAGTAAGTTTAATTTTTTTTAATGTCACTTTTCTTAACAAAATTTGAAACCAGCTGAAGGAAGAGCAATGGAAAATTGTCTTTCTCATGCTTGAAAATGTTATTCATATGCTCCTATCTTATGAGGTTATTTCATTTGATAAGTCTGAAAACTAAGAGAATAAAAAAAAAGACATAACAAAATGACACAGTGTGATGTATTCTAGAAATTATTCAGCTTAATGACGATGTCTGATGTGTTAGAGAAAAAGAACAAGTATAATAACAGTTTCAATATCCAGTGACTCATATAATGAATTAACTGTTTTTGAAAAAGATATTGCAAGATCCGCTTCAGTTGCGCAAATTTTTCTGGTCTTTACCCAGGTTTTGGCTAGAATAATCTAGCCTTCTTTAGAAGCATAAAATTACTATAACATGCCAGAGTAAATCACAGTCAACATTAAAAATTAAAACCTATAGTACCATGGTACCATGTCGAATTAAAACTACTTAACTGAAGTCCAGCCCCGGCATCAGTTCGCCATATGGTCGGTTGGCAGGGGCAAACAGGTTGGCACTGACCATTGCACGCGGAATTGCACTCAGCACATAGCAACTCAAGCGCGTGTGCATACAGAGTCAAGGCTGTATATCATTGGCTGTCTGTTTATCACATATTGGGATCTGATAACCATAATTTTAAGCAAACTAAGCATTATGTAGATGCAGTCCCTACGTGTATCAACTATATGCAAATTGTATTAAACTGTAGGAAATTTACTTGTTGGGTATATAAAGTTTAAGGAGTACATTTACAACTTTATGCACATATGGTCATCGTGTAAAGTATCCCCACCGAACAAGACTAGTAGTGAGCACTTTACTTGTCTCACTTATTTAAAACCTTACTCATTATCTAAAATGTAATTAGGGTGTAACTGGGCATACAACGCCCCTGTCATCACACTATTACTATTGACCAACATAGGTCAAGCATATTAATTAAAGTGTGGTGGAGGGTACAATGTCTCTGTCATCATGCTTAAGTGCTATTGACCGACATAGGTCAAGTATACTAAAATATAGTCTACGATGTCTGTTAGATGGGAAATATGTTCTATAGGTAACATTGTAAATAATGCTATATGTGTGTAATGTTATCGTTATCATTAAAAGGGTAAATATTTAGAGCAGCTAAGTTCTACTTTACTTTGCTGCATAATTGTTAAATTCATCTATGCTACTGACCGACATAGGTCACGTATATTAATTAAAGTGTGGTGGCAGGTACAACATCTCCGTCATCACACTTATGTGCTATTGACTGACACAGGTCAAGTGTACTAACATATAATCTACAATGTTAAGTTCATCTATGCTGTTGACCGACATAGGTCATGCAAATTAATTTAAGTGTGGCGGAGGGTACAACATCTCCGTCATCATGCTTATGTGCTATTGACCGGCATAGGTCAAGTGTACTAAAATATAATCTACAATGTACCTTTGACGGGAATAATCTTCCACATGTAACATTGTAAGTAATGCAATATGTGTGTAACGTTATCATTGAAAGGGGAAGCATTTAAAGCAGCTAAGTTTTACTTTACTGTGCTACATAATTGTTAAATTCAACTATAAAGGTGTCCAAACTCTCGTGAAAGAGTAGTGGGCCAAACTTAAATTTAAAGGGAAGTGCGATGCTTGATGTCTGAAAATGGTATGCGGCGACCAACAGAGAAATATGGTGGTCGATATATATATAGGTTTTAATTTTTAATGTTGATTGTGCCTTATTCTGGCATGTTATAGCAATTTTATGCTTCTGAAAAAGACTAGATCATTCTAGCTGAAATCTGGGTAAAGACCAGAAAATTTGCACAACTGAGGCAGATCTTGCAATATCTTAGTCTATCACAGTTGCTGACAGAGTTGCAATATGCTAAAAATTCTTAACTGTTTTTGCTTGTCCTTTAGGTTTCAAAGGAGCTGAGGGAATTCAAGGATTACCAGGACTGAATGGTCTGAAAGGGCAGCCAGGAGACAATGGAATACCTACTGCTGGCCCACAGGGTTTCAAAGGCTTCAGGGGAGACCGTGGATTTGGAGGCCTGCCGGGAATAAGAGGCAGGAATGTAAGTACCATAAACAGAGTTCCCTTGATTTAAAAGCTCAGTGTGGAGCAGATGAATACCATTTAATGTTGTTTTGTGCCATCTTACATTGAAATAAACATTTTGGAATTTGTTGTCACATATTATTTTTTGTGACTGCTGACCGTACTGAATGGGAAGTAATGAAGCAAAACAAATATTAGTTTGCCACACAATGAATTGTGGAAGGTATTTATTACAAATTATTTTGAATAATGATCATCAGATGTAGCTGTGGTAAGAACAATATCGTACAGTCTAAAACATGTTTCAGGAAAAATATATGGGACAGTGGACAACAGTTCCAATCATTACTTACAATGAAGTACAAAAAAGAAACACACCAAAGTGACCACATAAGGTACTGAAAATATAACTCTCATATACATGGAGCCATACATCTTGACATGTAGTCAATTTGGCACCTGGCTCCATGTGTAAGGGAGATATGTTTTCAGTATCATATGTGCCCACTTTACTTCATTGTAAATATTGCTGGAAATTGTTGTCCACTGTTGCATGTATCTGACTTGAGGCATCTTTTGTATTGTATGTCTTTGTTCTTACCACAGCTATGTCTGATGATGTATTGAAAGGCATCAACAAATTAATTTGTGGCTGAGGCATTCCACAATTCATTGTGTACCAATTCTGAACGGTAGCCTGCCTCATAGACGGAAACATTTCTGTATCACGTGAAGAAATTATTATGTTGCTTAGCATTACTTTTTTTTTTCAAAACTGACATTCCTTATATTGTCTCTTTCTTTCTGTCAGGTTCAAAAGGAACTGGCTAACTTCATGATTTATTAAAAATCTAACCTGGACTATAAATCAAACACAGATCCTTGTCTTTCACTGGCAATGTTTATACTGAGTAAGCTACCTCATTGCATCAGTTATACTGACAGAATTGAAGTTATGGGGACCTAGTGTTAAATTTGCCTGGATAGCTGGTTGCTACAGGCATTGCCCATGAAAGGCAAGATTCCAGATTAGAGTCAGCCTGTCAGGCATTTTCACAACAGCATAAACTCCTCTACAGAGTGAAAGACTCACTGTGGAGTAACTAGTTTATCTGGAAGCTAAGCAGTATTTAATATGTTTTGTTCACTATTGAGGACTCCTCCATAACCTAACTACTTTCTTCCCAAAATAATGTCTGCAGCCTGTGGTCTTGCGGTAGCATTCTCGCTTCCTGCTCATGGGGTCTCAGGTTCGATTCCCGGTGGGGTCGGGATTTTTCTCTGCCTTGTGATGGCTGGGTGTTGTGTGTCTTTCATCATCATTTCATCATTATTGACTCGCAAGTCGCTGAAGTGGCGTCAACTAAAGAGATCTTGCAATGCAGCAGCCAAACTTCCCTGCATGGGGCCTCCTGGCCAACGATGCCATATGATCATTTCATTTTTTTCCCCAAAATAATGTTAAACACCTTCATAGGGTTCTATTTTTCGCATTATATAGAAGTTTGTGAAGAGCTCTAGAGTTTGTCTCGGCAGAAATAACACTTTTCCTTAGATAAAAGTCCTCTAAATATAATTTTTTGTGCTTTTTTAGACTGTATCTGTGAGATCATTTTTATGAACAATGTTTGCTTTGCATTTTATGAATACTCTTGTGAAAAATGCAGTGCAAATACAAGAAAATTTGCATGAATCAAGGTATGTTCAAGACCATAAAATAAATTCTTCACTTTAATGGAGAACAGGCAGTTGTAAACTATTTAGTGAACACATCTTATGCAGAATGAAATGAAAGCTATTCAAATGTGTACCCTTGCTATGTACTGAGAGAAGTGAGATACTATGCAATTTAAACCTGTTCAGTAACTATAAATTTTTGAAACTACACCAATTTTTGATTTTCTCTCATTTTGATTATTTTCAGGGCTTGCCTGGGGACCCTGGACCCGATGGTCCTAAGGGCGTACAAGGAGAACAGGGCCCCAAAGGTTACCCTGGTTTGAAGGGGAGAGATGGTATACCTGGTTTGAAGGGACAGAGGGGTGATGATGGTTACCCAGGCCTCCAAGGGCCAAAAGGCATGAGAGGAGGAGATGGAGATCCAGGATTAATGGGAAGACCAGGTACAGACAGTTCTCTCTGTCTCTTCTCTTTTTCTTTCATTGATGTGGGCTGGAATTGTGACTTCTGTCTGTATCTTAAAAAGTAGACTTAGTGCTTCTCACTTGTACCCCACTACCACAACTTCTTTCAATTCCCCGAAGATCCATTGTGAAGATAAGAAAAGACCCTGTCATGAGTTGGTGACTCAAGTTTTTTTAATGCACATATCACCACACAATGTGATAATGCCATGAAGTCATTTACTTAGGGAGAAAAGAGGCTTTTTAGTAACACACGGTCCAGATTGTTCAACTGTTAGCAAAATACTTTAGTGGTGAATTCTAATGTACTTCATTCAGGTTGTTTTTGTCTGAATGAAGAGGAAATGAATGCTACTGGATGTTGCTGAACATGCTGTAATACTAAATAATTTGTGAGATAGTTTTATGACTAAATCTTCTTGAATATTGTGTTCCCTATACTAAAGAAAAATCACATAATGATAGATTCTGTACATTTCATAAAAATAGAGAAATGTCTACCGTACAATGTCCCTAAAATTCTCTTAGAATGCCCTAAGCACAGGAAGGAACTAACATTTGGTTATTTCTCAAAATTGTTGAAACAATTCAAACCAAAGCTAAAGTTTCACCATACAGGTGGAAACTGAAATTTCATTGTGGACCTAGGCAGAATCTCTGTGGTCAAAGAGATATGATTATGCTATAGAACTGTGATGTTAACATCCTGGTGTGTACTGTACTGTATGTTTGGAAACTAATTTGCAAGCAGTATTATGAAAGAAGTGGTAGCATACACATTTAGCAAGACCTTTTTACCATTTTGAAGAATAGTGCTTGTAATTGTTTGAAGTAAGATGTTGCTAATTTTTTCACATGGTGTGGTGTTGTGTAGTATTTTATTACCTGCCTTTTTAAAAAGTTATAGCCCCCATGACATATTATTTCACTCTTAAAACAGGGAAATGCCTAAAGGAATTTAGTGAGGTGTCATACTCTTTCTTTAGATAATAATGAACAATCCAAATACACTTTTGCAGGCAGATATTCTACTGTTTCATCATAGATAGAAATGACACAGTCATGTCACTGGTAACTTCTTTGAAGGATAGTAACCTATTGAATCCAAAAACTTACACACAAACTGTAAAACTATACCTGGATCAGAATAAAAAATGATTGATATCTGAGAATGGAAGAGGGTGGGGGTGTTGCCAGTTTGCTGTTGCATGTAAGTGCAATATGGCTCCAGTAGCAGCAGTTGTGCAGTTCTATATTGACTACATTCATATGTTAGCTGTTAATGTGTAATTTTCATTTCTTTTGCTATGGTAGTTGTCTTGTAGGCAGCTAGCTTTCAGTCACTTTGTTATTCTGATCTAGGTCTAGACGACAATAAATTTATGTAAACTAGTTATTGTTGTGAATTGCAGATGGAAACATTAACTCAATGAGACAATGAATAATGGCTTAATGTTTGAATTAAAAGACAAGACTGAAAAATTACAAGTTATGTAAATCTGGAATAGAATCAGCAACAGGCTCACTGAAAGTTAATGATAGCAGATAATGCAAAACATTGTGTTAGTGATCTAAGTCCAAGAACTATTGTTAGCATTAGCACTGGTGGCAAGTGTAGTGCTGCAGACTTAATGTTGCTGCTAGTAATGATGCGACTGGACTGCTGCTTGGAGTGAACTGGTTTAAGCATGTGATCACAGGCTTATATTAGTACTAAGCAGGAAGTAACTGCTGGAAACAGTAACACATGGCATGGTTGACCTCCTTAGCCAGTGATACTTTGTGGTCTATTGAGGACAAGAATGATTTTTTACTGAAGTATTTCTTTTTCATCATTTCTATGAAACTACATATTGCAAACAGGTGTTTGAACTTCTTGTTGGAGGAATATTAAATATATACTTCAGTAAAAAATCATTCTTGTCCTCAATAGACCACAAAATATCACTGGCTAAGGAGGTCAACCACGCCGTGTGTTACTGTTTCCAGCAGTTACTTCCTGCTTGGTACTAATATAAGCCTGTGATCACATGCTTAAACCAGTTCACTCCAAGCAGCAGTCCAGTCGCATCATTACTAGCAGCAACATTAAGTCTGCAGCACTACACTTGCCACCAGTGCTAATGCTAACAATAGTTCTTGGACTTAGATCACTAACACAATGTTTTGCATTATCTGCTATCATTAACTTTCAGTGAGCCTGTTGCTGATTCTATTCCAGATTTACATAACTCGTAATTTTTCAGTCCTGTCTTTTAATTCAAACATTAAGCCAGAAATCATTTTCTTAAAGAAAATGTCACTCATTTAGTCACATATACTACGTGACTATTGAGAAAAGAACCACAAAATACTTATTGTAACCTGATGTTAAAAGCGGTTATCATGAATTTGTTTAAAAAAATCAAAATTATCGAAAAATTTGCCAAATTGTAATATGAACATTTATCTGTAATTATAACACCAATTGCAATGCCCATGTTTGCATCTTGTATTACTCAGAGCAACAGCTCATGTTGTATTGACAGAGGCCATTCCATTTGTAGCCAAGTGATGCATTTGTCAGGTTGTAGTCAGTCATTAGCAACAGAAATGGGTCAGTAAACAGTTTTCTGCAGGCACCTCATTAATGCTACTGCTTTTCTGTTGATTTCTGTGCTGTACTTGTAATGGATAGTGTTTTTGTATATTGTCCCTTTAAATGATAGGTGTGCAGTGGCTGCTGATTCACAGAAATATCCAGAATGCAATTTGCAAAGAACTACATATTTACATGTGCACCAACACTCCTTGGTTTTCAAAAAACATGCTGTACAGATGAGAGCTCACAACAGACAACTGATATCTGTTTCTACTGAGTCACAACTGGTCCCACTGTCACTTCATGGCAAGCAAATTATAAAAGATACCATACTGCACAAAAATCATAATTTGAAGTGTTGTAAAAATGGGTCCAAAGCACTTCCAGTCATCCCTTACTATTGCAACATACCTGACTGACTTTTACATGAATAAAAACAATAAATTCTAGTAAATGTCATACAATCTGATGATACTTACCATCCCAATCTGTCTGCATTGCAGGATTGCAAATTTCCTTACATGCATTTAAAGCTTGGAAAACACACAGTTGCCAATATGTTAGCAAGGTAAATAATATCATTATGTTCCTTGAATAATCTCATTATCTTCATTAAAAGGCAACTGTTGTATGATAGCTGAAAGCCATTAATTATGCAGGACATTGCCAACAACAATCTATTGTAGAATTTGTTCCACTGCACTGTTCGTGCTCATAACAATGTGTGTTTTTTTGTAGCCAGATACTGGCAGAAAAAATTCTCTGACATAGTAGGACATGTTAGACTCTGCCAAACATGAACTTGTTCTAAATAACTTTTTGCATGCCATGCTTCACTTCTCTAAATTACAATTGCCTTGGTAATAGCCAAGCAAGAAAAATATTTACTTGCTTTCATTAATTTCTGATTAATTCCAGTTTAATTGCCAAGTCACAGCAACAAATAAATAATGGTGCCTAAATAAATTTATGAACTACCACTTATAACAAAAGTAATATCTGTAATGAAACCAGTGCATAAGAAAGGAGATATAGCATCAGCAGATAACTATTGACCAATATCACTTATATCCATAATATCAAAAATAATAGAATACTGCATGCATAAACAGATGATTCAATATTTTGAACATAATGGTATACTCACCTCCTAACAGTGTGGTTTCAGATCCAGCCTTTCTACAGTTAATGCAGTTGAGAGTATGGTAGCAAAAATATACAATTGTTCTGAAAATAAAGATATTATCTGTGCAGCACTGTTGGACCTCAGGAAAGCTTTTGATGTGCTATCCCACAATATTCTCATAAAAAAAACCTCTACCACTATGGAGTGAGAGAGAATGCCCTATGCCTAATGAAGTCATACTTGGACAATAGAAAACAGTTAGTTAAGGTAAATAACCAAATGGCAGAATGTCTCCCAGTTGTAAAGGGTGTACCTTCAGGATCTGTTCTTGGACTTTTCCTTTTCATTATTTATATAAATGATTTACCTGTAGTTGTATCATGTGATGCAGTGCTATATGCTGATGACACAACACTCATCATATGTTATACCAATCTTGAAAATGTGCACCCCAGCATGGCAGTAGCAATGGGGAGGTGCACTACTTGGCTTGAGGAAAATGTACTGCAGAAGAATGGTAGTAAAACTGAAGCTATTGTATTCAATCTGAATGCTCCCATTCATGTTAACAAAATAGTAAAATTATTAAGATTCCGTATAGATCAAAAGCTCAACTGGGATACCCACTCAGGGAAGATATGTGGCAAATTGGCATGTGCCATATATCTATTCTACAAGCTGAGGAGCCGTGTCAGTAAAGAACTTCCATTGTATGCATATTTTGCATTCTTCCATTCGCACCTGAGTTATGGAATACTATTATGGGGCAGTTCTGTAGGCTCAAAATTAGTGTTTAAATGGCAAAAGGAAGCCATAAGGTGCATAGCAGAACTTAGCCCATATGAATCATGTCGAGATTATTTTAAGAAACTAAATATAATGACAGTGTCTGGCCTGTATATTTACAACTGCCTTGTCTCGTTAAAGAGAATCTGAGTAAATTTGACTAAAGGAGAACAGTTCATGATCATAACATAAGAAGTGGACATACAATTAATATGCCATATGCTAGGCTTGCAAAGACACATAACAGCTACAAATATCTTGGTCCTGTCTACTTCAACAAATTACTTGAAAATGCCTACAAAGTGCCAGTAAATAAATTTAAAATCAGTCATTCGAGGTGGATCAAAAGTAAAGTAATTTACTCTGCTCAAGAGTTCCTTGAGTTTGTGACAAATGACCCATTTTCCTTATGAGTATGAACTATAATTTAAATGCAAACTACACATATGCCACACTGCGCAACTATTTTATTTCTGTTTCATGTACTTATTATTAATTATCTGCTTGATTATTTATTTGTCATGCACTGAATTATGTAGTTCATTTATCTTGTAATTGATCTATTTGGAAACTTCTTGTTATTATTTACATTTGCACAAATATGTATTGTATCCATCTTGGATTATTATATTGTTGTTAATAACATTGGTCATGTTGAAGTTTATATTATTATTATTGTTATTATTATTATGTTAACACTGATGACACCAATTGGATGTAAATATGCTCAATGGTGGAATAAAACATTTGTATTTTGTAATAACTAAATTTAATAATAACAATAATAATATACAGTCAAATTTTATATTTATCACCCTCTTTGCCTTAAGGACACAAGTGTTTTTATTTGCAGTTGCTCCATACAATATTTCTATTTTTCTCTTTAGTCAATTTTCTGTCCATTTATTATACAAGTTTTTAAATTTACTGTTTTAAAGTACAAGTTATTATTTTTGTGTCCACTGTTCTGCTTTGGGCTTAAAAAAAGGCTAAATTGTAGAATTCCTGGTGTTTCTGTATATCCATTTATTATATTTATCTGTTTTTTGTAAGTTCTAATTTACAAAACAATGTGAGGATGAACATATGAATTAATTAATAAATGCTTTAAGGTATTCCGGGAGATGTTGGAGAGACGGGGTTGAGAGGTACCCCAGGACCCAAAGGACCAAAAGGCTTTAGAGGGGATCCAGGTTTTAGCCAGTTTGCACCTGGAACCAAAGGAGAACCAGGAGAACCAGGACTGAATGGTGTAATTGGTTTCCAGGGAGATCGTGGAGACTCGGGCCAGTCAGGACTCCCAGGTTTTAAGGTAAACCAGTAATTACTCTTTATGACAACAATAAAGTGAAACAGTGCATTGTTTAAGTACAAGTATTTCTGATGATACTTGTCACAATTTCAAAAACAAAAGTTACAAAATAAATTGTAACTCTTTTCTGCATGACTCAAGACACAAAAGCAGAACTTTTGCACCAGTGAAATATCTTATTTATTAAGATCCCTCATTACAGTGTGTGATCACTACAAATGACCAACACAGTTTTGCCCCTGCATTACTAACTTACTTGCCACTACTCAAGAAGGGAAATAGCCAAGTCTGGAGTAGCCATGGAAGGTCCTGGCTTGATTGAAATATGTCTTCCTAGAGAATCTCATATAATTTCAATCAGATTTATATCCAGCAAGCTGGCAGGTCCTGGCATTTGAATGCAATACATCTGTACATGAAGATGAGCACTGTCATCCTTAAAAAAAGAGGAAGATTAGAGTGATTCTTGAATTTCTCCCGGCGTAATTGATAATCAAAATATCCACGGGTATGCTGCCAGTCTATAGTGCCCAACGGGCACAATATTTCGGCGATCATACATGTCGCCATCATCAGGTGAACTGATGGACTGAGCTCCTGTGAATGTGCCGGCACGGAGATCCATACGCTATGGCTGCTCAGAGGGAACTGGGTTCGGTCGCGGCGGCGGCCGATTTAAATACCCTCCGCCCGCTGCACGCTCCCTCCGCCGTCCGCGCCCCGCGCCACGGTCGCGCGGTGGAACAGATTGGTACCTGAGAGAGTGCAATTCACCCGCCGGAGCCTTGAGTTTATCTCACAGGAATTACTCAAACTACATTTGCAACTGGCTAGTAAGTTCACTTCTTGTTCCTGGGATTGGATTGATGGTGTCACCTGGGTGTCAGCTGATTCCACCCATAAGAAGGCTACGGGACGTCAAACAGCTAAGTTCTCACGTCTCCTTGTCAAACCATCTCTGCAGGTTCCGTGCAAGACTGTCATCAATTTGAGTGGCATGGTGTTGAGTGATGATGCGGTCCCGGTTTTGCAGAAAGGTCTCAACTTCGCTCCCACCCCCAAGTTCACTCCGGTCGCAGAAATTGTTAGTGCTGTTGAACAGGTTGCAGCTCGACTTCCGCCAGAATTACCCGAGGAAATACGTCATGAAACTTGTCGTGCGCTGACGAAATCCAAGCCGATGAAGTCAAATATCAGCAGTAAAGAGAGGGCGGCCATTCGTGATCTGAGGGAGCGCTCTGAAATTGTTGTCTTACTGGCTGACAAAGGCAATGCTACAGTTGTTGTCTCCCATAAGGACTACACTGATAAGATACAGAGCCTGCTAAATGATGATTCCTACCAGAAGATCAGCGTTGACCCTACAAAGAAGGTGGAGAACAAGACGAGGGCGCTTCTGAAGGACGCAGATTTACCGGAGGGTGACGCTAAGAAATTGTTACCCCAAGGTCCGGTACCGCCTAGACTATATGGACTCCCGAAGGTTCACAAAGAGGGGGTACCATTACGCCCCACTGTCAGCAACATCAGGGCACCTACATATTTGTTGGCCAAATACCTGACAGGAATATTAAGTCCTTATGTGGGTAAATACCCTCATCACATCCGTTATTCCGTGGAGTTTGTTAAACGCCTTGATAGCTTCAGGTTGGATGAGTCAGATATCATGGTGAGTTTTGACGTCATTTCCTTGTTTACGAGGGTACCCCAGCAAGAGTCACTAGAATTGATTAGTCAGAAGTTTGATGAGAATACCACTGAACTTTTTAGGCATGTCTTGACTTCCACGTATTTTCTTTTTAATGGAGAATACTACGAACAAACGGAGGGAGTCGCCATGGGTAGCCCACTCTCACTGGAGGTAGCGAATTTGTACATGGAGAACTTCGAGGAGGAAGTCCTGTCGTCATCCGTATGGAAACCTACTTGCTTTTTCCGTTACGTGGACGACACGTTCGTCATCTGGCCACATGGTACGGATAAACTCCTTGACTTACTTACACATCTAAATTCCATACACCCCAACATCAAATTCACTATGGAGACTGAAACGGAGGGTAAATTACCTTTCCTTGACGTCTTGGTCAAGAGAAGGGCTGACGGCACCCTAGGTCATGGGGTGTATCGGAAGACTACGCACACTGATCTGTATTTGCACGCAGACAGCTGCCACCACCCTTCACAGAGGAATGGGGTACTTAAAACTCTAGTACATAGGGCACGCACTATCTCTGATGCAGAGAGTCTACCCCAGGAATTGGAACATCTGAGAACTGTATTTCGAAAAAATGGGTACTCAGAGTGGCAGATTCAACGTGCTCTCCGCCCAACCACTGCAGCACAACCTGTTGAGATGGATGAAGTCACGAGGGAGGAGGTAGGCACTGCATTTATTCCATACACAGGTGCACTCTCGGGGAAAATCGCCCGCATTCTGAAGAAACACTGGGTCGGAACTGTGTTTTGTCCTCCAAATAAAACTCATGCACTGGTGGGGAGCACCAAAGATGACCTCGGTTTGAGGAAGGCCGGCGTGTACCAGATTCCGTGTCAATGTGGCAAGTCGTATATTAGTCAGACAATGCGTACCGTTGAGGATCGATGCCGTGAACACCAGAGGCACACTCGACTGATGTACCCGGGCAAGTCGGCAGTCGCTGAACATTGTTTGTCGGAAAATCACGCCATGGAGTATGACCGCACGAGGATTCTGGTACAGACGTCGAGATATTTGGACAGTGTTGTTAGAGAGGCCATTGAAATTCGCACCAATGACGACCTCATAAACCGTGACTGTGGCTATAATCTTAGCAAGGCTTGGGAACCAGCGATTGGGTTAATCAAGAGTAAATCGAGCAAACGTATAGTTGTGATGACCACGGCGGACAGAGCCATCACACCGACATCATCTCAGACGCTGTCGCAATCTGTTCCACCGCGCGACCGTGGCGTGGGGCGCGGACGGCGGAAGGAGCACACCGCGGGCGGAGGGTATTTAAATCGGCCACCGCCGCGACCGAACCCAGTTCCCTCTGAGCAGCCATAGCGTACGGATCTCTGTGCTGGCACGTTCACAGGAGCTCAGTCCGTCAGTTCACCTGATGATGGCGACATGTATGATCGCCGAAATATTGTGCCCGTTGGACACTATAGACCGGCAGCATACCCATGGATATTTTGATTAGGAAGATTAGAGTTTAACATCAACGTTTAATGACAATGAGGTCATTAGAGATGGATCACAATCTTAGATTAGGGAGCAATGGGGAAGGAAATCAGCCATTCCCTTTCATAGGAACCATCCAGGCATTTTCCTTAAGTGATTTAGGGAAATTATGGACAACCTAAATCTGGATGGCTGGACAGAGATTTGAACCATTGTCCTCTCGAATTCAAGTACAGTGTGCTAATCATTGCACTGCCTTGCTCTGTATAAAAAAGAAATTTTTGCCAATTGTACCAACACATGACAAAATGAAAAGTTGCAAGATCTTCTATATGTAATTTGAAATGCCAAAGAACCATTTTGGATGATATAAAGATTCATATGACCAGCCATCTTCATTCCTGCATTCACCAGCAATCCATTACCATGATTCTGGGGTTGGAAGGTGCGGAAGTTGAATGTGCACCAGAGGGTGTGGACCTGGATACCCACTAGGGGTCTCTGTGCTCTGTCATGTGCCTGCACCGTGAGCCTCACTGTGTGAATGTGCCACTCTCCATACCACATGAAGTCTGCAGCCAGTCGCGTTTCCTGTGGTCAGGTATTTAGGCGTGTGTGTGGTGCTACCCTGGCAGTTTGGTACTCACCGTAGTTTGCGTGTGCATCTCAGCTGTACTGTGCTCCAGTTTAGATACCTGCTGTCATTGTTTGGAGTGTTCCTGCATTGCGGTTGTCTCACTGTGTTCATCCCCTCAGTTATTGCTTGTTTGCCTCGTATCATGTCCTGGTCAGTCGTAGTATCTGTCGTCCTCTACCTGTTCATCTGTCCTGTCTGTTTGTAGTTAGCAATACCTCCAGCAGCTCCCCTGCCTGGCGGCTTCACATCTCCATTCTCTGCTGCGCACTGCATGTGGCTATAACAATGATAGTGGGATATTTTGTGCACAGCTGTAGGGTTCTTTCACATTTATCCAGATAAAAGCCATTGGGATGCCAGTTGACATTGCAGTTCACAAGAGGCCAGCAGAACACAGATCCATTTGATTTGATTTCATCCAGATCTGTGACCAGTGTTTTTATTTACTTGAGTGTTGTTTTTCTAACAGAACACACATTATGCGTATGTGATCCTCCATAAATATATTTGCAAACAACTGAGACTGTTATGCTCAACGTAGTTGTGTCCTGTTGCCTATTTCAGTGCCCTGTGATCAAGCTGACAGTCACCTGTAGTTATCATTGTTCATGTGTAGCTTTGTTGTACTTTGAATGGCATTAGTTACCTAATGCTGTGAACTTACAGCTTCTGTGTCCTCCTGTGCCACAGATTCTGGTAATCAGCATTGTGTCACTTTTACTCATATCAATATTAACAGTAGTACTGAGCACCAGTGACTTCTGGAAGTGGTCAGTGTATCAGTCCGTTGTCTAGTTGGCATGCTTAGATGAGCAGTACACTACCTGTGGTTATATAGAATGATAGTGCTCCAGCATTTTCCATGAAACTGAGCTACTGATTATCAGGATATCTTGACTGATCCCTGAAGGTTCCCCCTCATTTATGTAGTATTTGCACAGTCTATTACTATATTCTCATGACTCTGTTCTTCTCTGGATGGAAGTGTTGTGCCATAAGCATAAGCTTGAAAAAGTATGTGAACTATATAGCATTCTATTTCAAAGAAAAATATCAGCTGATGAATTCTTTCTTCTTTTCTGCTTCTTACACTGTAACAGATTTCCTTGTTAATTTTGAAGCTGAAATTGGCGATATGTATATGTAAGCCAGAATGAGATTTTTACTCTGCATCGGAGTGTGCGCTTATATGAAACTTCCTGGCAGATTAAAACTGTGTGCTGGACTGAGATTCAGACTCAGGACCTTTGCCTTTCACGATAAAGTGCTCTACCATCTGAGCTACCCAAGCATGACTTACGCCCCGTCCTCACAGCTTTACTTCCGCCAGTACCTCGTCTCCTACTTTCCAAACTTCACAGAAGCTCTCCTGCGAACCATGCAGAACTAACACTCCTGGAAGAAAGGATATTGCGGAGACATGGCTTAGCCACAGCCCGCTGATATGACACTTCCTGGCAGATTAAGACTGTGTGCTGGACCGAGACTCGAACTCGGGACCTTGCCTTTCACAGGAAAGTGCTCTACCATCTGAGCTACCCAAGCACGACTCACGCCCTGTCCTCACAGCTTCACTTCCGCCAGTATGTCGTCTCCTACTTTCCAAACTTCACAGAAGCTCTCCTGCGAACCATGCAGAACTAGCACTCCTGGAAGAAAGGATATTATGGGGACATGGCTTAGCCACAGCCTGGGGGATGTTTCCAGAATGAGATTTTCACTCTGCAGCAGAGTATGCGCTGATATGAAACTTCCTAGCAGATTAAAACTGTGTGCTGGACTGAGACTCAAACTCGGGACCGAACCAGGTTTGCAGGAGAGCATCTGTGAAGTTTGGAAAGTAGGAGACGAAGTACTGGCGGAAGTAAAGCTGTGAGGATGGGGCATTAGTTGTGCTTGGGTAGCTCAGACGGTAGAGCACTTTTCCGCAAAAGGCAAGATCCCGAATTCGAGTCTTGGTCCAGCACACAGTTTTAATCTGCCAGGAAGTTTCGTGTGTATATAAGTTCTGCTACAGTGCAGTAACTGTCGGAAGCATTAAGTTTGAAAGTTAATGTATTGTTAACTGTTATTATGGAAACTAAGATTGATATTACTGAACACATACAAATACGTACACCACAGACATACAAATTAATGTTTATATTTTGCAACCATATGCCATGACTCGTTATTTCATACAGATGTTTTAGTCCACCTTTAAATGCATGAAGTGGACAGTTCTCCACAATGTGTATTATTGTCTGTTCCTCCGCATCACAGCCACATGCCAGCACTTTCTCAGTAACCTCATGTCTTAAAGACACTGTCATATCTCTACTGCCCTCTTTAGATGTGGTTTAGTCTTGACTATTCATAATAGGGAAGATCAAACCCTGAAATCTTCTTTGTTAGGTTTATAATTAGGTGGACATTGTGGGGTGGATGATCCTTCCAGTTTTCTTTCCAATTCCTGGTGACATAAAAAATGTCAGCTCTGCTGTGATTTCCATCTCCCCTCCTTGTCCCCTTCCCCATGATCTTACCTGACACCACCACCCCCAACCTTTTGGTTAGTTCCACCCCTGAATTTGGATGGATCTCTTCTGGGGTCCAAAAACCTCCATCACTCCAATTGTGTTCCATTGTTTGTTTTGCCCGCTCTTACAGGAGTTTCAGGATGCTATTGCTTTTTGCACTGATGGCTCTAAATCTGCCGATCAAGTGGAATATGACTTCACATCTTCTATTGGTATGGAACAACCATATGTGGGGTCTTTACCATGGAACTGATGGCCATCTATCAGGCCCTTTGCTTTATTAAACTGCTCAGTGTTTTCCCACCACTTCTTGGTCTCTGATGATCTTAGTGCTACTGCTCATTTGATTGATTTCCTTTGGGTTCCCAGCCACATTGGTATCCTGGTTAAGGAACTAACCAATCGTTTGACTGGGGGTGGGGTGTACATTAGGTTTTTCTTGGCTAATTCCACTATACTTTATTTTGAGAACAAAGGGCCCCTACAGCTCTCAGTACTATTGCCAGTTTTAAACTGTGAAATGAAAATGATTGCTGGCTGTACAGAAGCGATCTGTAGAGGTGTGGCAACACTGAAATGTTGGTGTAAAGACATATAAAAATCATGTTATATGACTGGTTCTGGTAGATGTGTGAAGCTACTGTGCCAAGCTCACTTAACCATTAAATCTCTTCTTTCACTATAGTGTGTCTCCTCTGTTGGTCCTAACATTGAATACGAAGTGTCCTACACTGAAGAGAAATTTTTCAACTCTGTTCCCACTTTTGCTTTAAAGTTATCTGTAATTATGTCTGCATTACTTTTATTTAACAAAACTTGTAACTCCTTGTAAAGATGATCAACATCATTATCAGAGTGCAAATTAAGTGGGGCATAAACTTGCACCATTTCTGATGATTATATTCCATTTATTCTTAATAGCATTCAGTCTGAGAATTCCTTTTATATCACCAGTTCAATTTTTAATTGCCTTTATAATGATGAAGCGCCTTGGTTTTGCCTATATAAAAAGATTTTTCCTGACTGTTGTTGTAACTATGAACACAAGGAAACATGATCAGAAAATGATTATGATTATGATTATTAGGTCATGGAGTGACAAAAACTGAATTACACTGGATGTAGTTACAAGTAACAAATACATTTGACAACTAATAGCCCAGAGGCTCATACGTGGCCTTATAAGGATGCTGTCCCACCCAGTGTCACTAGAGTCCTACCGCATGTGCATGGTAGAACAGGTAAATGCAGTTGGTAACTGGGCTACCCCTCTTGGCTGCCGCGGGTAGCTGTGGCCAGCGGTCGGTGTGAACTACATTTTGCTTAGCAGCCTGAGTTATTTCCACAGCGGGTGCAGGTGTAGGGACTGATTGGTTACTACAATCCTCCATTTTTGGGGGGTGGAGGTGGGGGGAGGAACGGGTGTTGGTGTTGGTGTCTGTGATGCTGTTACTGCAGAGATGTCCATGGTGTCTGTGAAGACATGTAGGGGAGGGGGGATGAGGTGGTGGAAGAGCAGCCAAAGGTGGAAAGGTTCGAAACTTTTCCGATCTGCTTGGACCAGGACATACAGACAAAATCAATGGGATGAGAGCATCCCAATTGCCAGCAGATCTTGGGGTGACAGGTGGACAAGACTGGCAGTAGGGGGCAGGAGCCGTCTGGATATCAGAGTCCATGATGAGTGGTGTTGGATGGGGAGTAATGATCACGGACTGATGAGGAGAGGCTCTGGTGACAAAGACACAGCTACCATCCCCACTAGTGGAGGTACTGGCTCAGCACAGTGTGAGGCACCCGTACTGGACACAGGAAGCAAACCCATTGTCAGTGCTGATAAAACCCTGGCTGCCAGACTAGGTAGGCATGGTCAGGCCTGCCCAAGCCCGGAAGTGGCCAGGGTCACTGACGAATGAGGTGTCACATCCATGGCATGAGGAAGGGATCCAGCATCCATCCTGGGATACAAGTGATTACCAAGCAGGAGCTCAGCAGGATTCTTGGCTCCAATTGGCGTCATTCTGTAAGAGCTTAAAAGGAATGAGAGAGCCTTCTCAGCTGGTAATTATTTGATGTACTTGCATGCTTGCATCTTAAATGTTCAAACATGGTGTTCTGTCTCACTGTTAGACTACAGATGGAAGGGAGGCACCATGACGTAGTGAATGGCATTGTGTGTTGAAAAGTCCTTGAAAGATTGCACCATGAAATGAGCACCATTGTCCAAAACCAGGGTGCAAGGCAAGCCTTCTATGGAGAATGTCTGTGATAGTACCTTTACAGCTGCATCTGCTGTAACAACAGACAATGAATGACATAAGGAAAACCAGAAAAGGTACCAGTGACCAATAACTAGAAAGTGTCTAAAAGAGGACCAGTGAAATCAATGTGGACCCTCTCTGAAGTCTCTGTAGGGGCTGGCCATGATGGGGGAAAAAATATGCACAGTGCCACCAACTGATGCAAACAGTTGCAGCAGACCACAGCAAGTTTGTTCCAGATATGGCAGGCTACAACGAGGTGTTCCACCCCCTGATAATGCCCAGCCATAACACATGGAGACGAGCCAACAGTTTTGTACAAGAGATCCCTCAGTGACATTGATGTAATAAGTGGAGGACCTCCCACAGCAGAGAGCTCGATCCAGGATGAGGAGAGTTAACCCTTCTGTTGACAATAGAATAATGCCATCCAAGAGGGGGAGGCAATGGTGCAACACATAATAATTCCAATGTAGGTCTGATGCCTGGCCTGGTAGACAGTTGCACCACCATGTTGGATCCAGCAAATGACCTGTCAGAGCACCAGACCTGCTGTCAAGGCAGCGGTAATAGGGGAACTGGTGATGGGGATGCCATCCACCATGTGCCTCACCTCCCTATACAGTTGAAAACAAATCAGTTCCTCCTGGTCAAACAAGGGGTCAGTGCCCATGGAGAGCTGGAACAGTACATTCACATTTGCATGTTGCTACATAGGAATGAAAATGGATCTTTTAATTGTACTGGGACAAGAAAAGACCCCAATTCTGAAGATGATGAGCAGCTTTGTCTGGTAAGGATTCTGATGGGCAAACAGGGAATTAAATGAAATTTTGCACCATACAAGAACACCTGAAAATTTTTTAGGGCATAGTCAATAGCAAGAACTTCTTTTTCCACCCAAGTAAAATGTTGCCAAGCCATGTTGAGTGCTTTTGATACAAAAACAATAGGCTGTTCAGAGCTATCTGAATGATGATGGGCCAGGACTGCTCCCACCCTGTACTTGGATGCTTCCATGGCCAAGACCAGATGCTTGTCAGGTTGAAATCTTGCAAGACACAGCACAGAGCAAAAATTATCCTTAAGCTGAACAAAAACATGCTAAAAAGCAGCAGACCAAACAAAAAGAGCATGTTTCCAGAGCAACAGATGCAAGGGACATGTGATAGTAGCTGCTCTTGGAATGAACTTGTAACAGTACACCACCCGAAGTTCTTGTAAATTAGATGGACAGGGCAAAGTTGTAATGGTGGTGACATGTAGTTCCTGGGCGTGCATGCCCTGTGGGGAAATTTTATGACTCAAATAAACAATGGAAGGCTGGAAAAAGTGAGACATACATTCGAAGCCCCCATGCTATAGAACAGTAAACATAGCACAGATGTTACATAGGTGATCCAACACATTAGCACCTGTAACAAAGATGTCATCAAGATAGTTGATGCATTAAGGGACACCCGATGTAACTTGTTCTAAAAACGTTGAAAGATGGCAGGTGCTCTAGCAACCCGAAAAATTATCTGTTCACACTGATAGAGGCCAAAAGACATATTAACCATAAGTAACTGTTTTCATGCCTTCTTCAACAGAATCTGAAGGTAGGCATCTGCCAAGTTGATTTAAAAAAAAAAAAATGATCTCCAGCCAATTTTGTGAACAGTTCCTTTGGGTGAGGTAAGGGTACATGTCTATAAATGCATTAATAGTGACCTTGAAGTCACCATATGTCTATAAACGCATTAATAGTGACCTTGAAGTCACCATAGAGCCAAAGTTGACCAGACTTGAAGAAATCAGTCTAATCACTTCCAATGACCTTAGGCAATTCAGCTCCATCTTGACATGGTCACATACAGCTACTGGTACTGGCTGTGCCTAAAAAGAGTGAGGGTGGGCAGAGGGTTTGAGGGTGTTGTGTGATGCAAAATTGTTTACATGACCTAATCCTTTGGCAAACATACCTGGAAGGTCAGAACACAAGGAACTGAATACTTGATAAGGCACTTGGTCTGGCACCACATGGACAACATCCGAAATAAAAAAATGAAAAATCAAAAGTGTCTAACCCAAATAGATTTTCCCTTACTTGCATCATTAACCACCATTAGCCAATGGAATGAACAGCTGACTTGTAAAATGTGTCAGCCATGAATTGACTGAGAATACAAATGTGCTGTTTGTTATAGTTTACCAACTGATGATAGACATGTGCCAATGGTGGATACCAAAGCCTGGCATACATCTGTGAGTTGGATGGGGACACGGTGGCCCATGATGTGACTTGTGAGCATAATGGCTGATCCATTACCCAGATTTCAATGAAAAGTTTATTCTGACTTTCAGACAAAGATGAAGACAATGATGAAACAGTATGAATATCAATGTCCATTGATTTCTGCACTGTCTCTTGAGGGGGTAGATATTGACGTACTGCCATTATGGGGCCCATTCTTTGACATTAATAGCAAGAGGCCCACCACTTGGGGCAGGTTGCCCACTCATGCTGTATGAAACAAGAGAGACAAGAAGGAAATGGTGTTCACTGTCCATGCTGCCTCAGCCTGACTGGCTTGTTACGCTGCTGCTACTTCCATTTCCCCCAGTGTGCTATGCTCCATACACTGGGGCTGCATGCTGTCAGCAATGACGACGTCACTTCTAGTCTCTGAATGGTGGCCCTCAGTGTGAGAGATGCTGTTTGATTGTTGGTGTGTACTATGCTTGACTGATGTCTTCTGTGGGCAATAAGTGTAGAAACTGGCAGGTTACTACAACTGTAGTTCTGTCTTATCTTTCTCCTTTCTGTATATTTCTGATATCCCAATTGTATCCCACTAGATATTATTTGATTCCAGCAACAGTTCAAGTAATCTGTCTTCAGTCCCAAGTGTCAATCAGTCTATAGTCCCCATATAGATTGTGTTAGATGCAATCAAGTTTTTATGAGAAATAATAATTTTCTCAAGTAAACTAAGTGTAGCAATGTGCAACAACAGAAATAACTGATCCTGTTCTAAATACAGGCTTCTGTAGTCAACGATACAGGCTTCTGTAGTCAACGTGTTTTAGCCAGGTTGAATTACCAATATTCCAGGAACTTATTGACTGTAGTAGGGTTTCCAGAATTAACCTGACAGACCTGAAGATTTTGATGAGAGACTTGTCCAGTGCTAAACCTCAGCATAGCAGAGTATCAACAGTTTCAGCCCATCTCCAGTACTTCTATATGTCAATTATGGACATTCAGATTAAATGCTGAATGTGTACTTGTGGTGGAGATTTATCTTGTTATTATTAATGTATGCATCGGCTTTCTATTGCAGAAATAAATGCAGTCTGCCTGGAAGTTTGCAGATGTCTAATCTCCATGCTGCATACAATGTGAGCTGTAAAGATGCCCTTCTGTTTCTTTTCATCAAACTGTATTGAAAAGGGATACAAAATGATCTTTTCTTTTGTTGTGCACCTGTGCAGTTTTCCTTGACTTTTCTTACATTAAATCTGTCTCTTCTTCCTGATGACAAAATTCTCTTAGAACATCCACAAACCAGAGATTCTTCATTTAGTATTTCTACTGGTTTCTTTATCAAACTTTTCTTAGTCACTTCAGTCTAAGGAACTGCTAAGTTCTGTTTCAAACATTGTTCTCAGTAGCATTAATATTTCACTCCACTAAACATTTCACTCCACTACAAAGTGAAAGTTGCTTTCTGGAAACAATTCCTAAGACTTTAACTAAGCCATTTCTCCACATTATTTTTTCTGCCAGGAGTTCTGTATACAGGAGATTTTTTGTAAATTGGAATGATGTACTGGTGGAAGTAAATCTGTGAGGGAAGGTTGTGAGTCATGCCTGAATAGCTCAATTGGCATGAAGGCAAGGTTCTGGGTTTGAGTCCCAGTCTGGCATAGAGTTTTGATCTGCCAGACATTTAATTATTTTCAATATTCATATCAGGATTCTTATTTTGAGCTAGACAAAGAACCATAAATAACCCCTTAACTTAAAAGCCTGAGATTACTTATCTATCTTGACAGTATTTTGTCTAGAAATTCAAACCCCAGAGAAAATCATTCCATCTAGTTAGTTACAAATATGGCTACAACAGAGCACAAGAGAGCACAATGATGCTTCTTTGATTGGTTTTGCAGCTATGAGAAGGCCCCTCTTGGCTAACTGCTGTCAAAGTTAGAGGGGAAGATATTCTAGTTGCCATTTACTTGCATTGTGTAAAGATATTATACTCTGGTTTTCCCCTGCATTTTTTTCATTATGGAGAGTGATGAAGAGTTTGGTATGGAATGTAACTTGCAGACTTGCCCCCCACATGTCCAAGATTTTCCTTTATTGGAATGCTTTCAGACTTCAAACAAAGTGACTTGAATATCTAAGTAAAATAACTGATGATGAGTCAGTGAATATTGTAGTCACTGAGAATAATAGATGTGCTTGAGATAAGCACATTACTGATTGAAAGGACACAAACAGTGATGAAATAAGAATCTTCTTTAGTATAATACCATTATAAAGTATTATAAAGAAACCAAGCAGCCAGATGTATTGCTCTAAATATCAACTACTTGCAATTCCAATATTTCACCAGTTGCTTAGCTACAAACGATTTTTGGTACTAAAGGAATGGCTTCATTTTTCAGACAGCTCAAAATATGACCCTGCTGGTCATCCTCAGCCAAAGCTAACCAAAAGCTGTCCCGTTTTAGAAAATCTCAATAATAAATTCAAAATTGGTTGTACTCCAGAGAATGATGTCACCATAGATGTTAGACTTGTTTTATGTAAAGGGAGATTAGGTTGAGTTCCATCTCTACCTCTAAGGAGAGCAAGATTTGGAATAAAGATCTACATATTCCGTGAGTCCAAATCTAGCTACATATGATCTATAATTATATATACAGGTAAGGACCCAAAATTTGATGATGAATACAAAGATCTGTCCCAGTCATATCAAACAGTATTGATGCTAATGAAACCCCTTCTCAACAAAGGCTGCTTCTTTAAGTTGATAATTTCTGTACTTCTCCACATGTAGCAGATCTCCTTATTGATAAGAAAACTGACATATGCAGCCCGGTGTGACCTTCTAGAAAAGATATGCCACCAAAGTTTTGCAGTAAAAAATTGAGGGAGATATGTTGGCTTTTCAGATGGGTAAAGTTACAACAGTGAGATAGAAAGACAAGTGTGATACATCTATTTTGAGCACTATCCACAATGCAGAAATGAAAATTGTAAATAAAAGGCGTAGATAGATAAAAAAAACCAGCAACAGTCATATCATATAATGACACAGTGGGAGAAGTTTGTAAAGTTGACCAGCAAACAGCAAACAGTCCAGTAACATGGAAAAGAAGCAAAAATACTATAAAAGTTTTTCGATCTACTTGAACTGGTTCTCTTTAATTAATTCAGCTTATACAAGAAATCTAGAGGAACAAGAAAGCTCTTGATTTATGTGTGGCAATGATTGAGAAGATGACAGCTGAATGTCACAAGAAGGAATTCACTTTGAACGTAGTTGGTCATCCATCCACAAACATCAGTCCTATTCTTCTAATTGACTATCAGTTCCTGTCATTTGCCTCAGCTACTGTAAAGAAGCAGAATCCTACCAGAATACGTGGGATGTGCAGTACAGTTTGAGATGCAAATGGAGGACAAATAGGACAGAATCATGAGATACATGTGTGAAGATTGTGATGTAGGCCTATATATTGTATTATGTGTCAGAACATTTCACACAACCATGAACATATGGAGATGAGTGTTGTATGAAAGAGTATTATTGTAATTTTTATTGTTTATCAAAAAGACTGCAAACAATTTTGAAAGAAATTTGACTAAAATAGTCTGTCTTAATACATTTTATTCAATGTGGAGTTTTTTTCTAAAAACAATGGGTAAGCTCAAGGTTTTAAGATAATGTTTTTTCACCATTCTATAATTACCATTTAATTGAATAATTGTCAGGCTGCTGTTTGAAATAACCTATAATCACAAACAAGTTTAAAGTTTACACACTTTTACAGATAAATTGTTAAGTTAAGGAGTTAATTTTGTTTTACTACAGGGATTAAGAGGGGAGATTGGACTCCAAGGAGAAATTGGTTACCCTGGCCTCTCTGGAGCACCAGGCGTTCCAGGAGATGAAGGGCCTCAGGGACCAGCAGGTAAGTGATACAGTATGATTTACAATTATATTTATGTCTAATTTTGTATTGTGCAAGCCACTGTGAAGTGCACAACAGAGGCTACTTTCAATGGCACCACATATTATGCATTCTTCCTGTTTTGTTCGCGTATGGAGCACAAGAAGAATGACTGCTTAAAAGTCTTTGTGTCAGAGGATAATTAGTCTAATCTGTCTTCAAGGACCCTACAGGTTTGATAGATAAGGGTCAGTAGTAGAATCCTAGATTCCTCATGTAATAGTGGCTCTTGAAGTTTTTTAAGCAGGCTTTCATGGGGCAGTTGGCATCAATTTTCACTGACCAACTCTCCTGTAGGTCAATCAAACCTGTCACCATTTGTTCTGGCCTTCTGCGTATGTGTTCAGTATCCCTTGTCCAACATATTTCGTATTGGTCCTACACATCTGGGCAATGCTCTAAAATGATTTGTACAAGTGTCTTGTTAATGATCTCTTTAGCAGACTGACTGCATTTTCCCAGTATCCAACCTATCTGCTGTATTTGATGTTTCACCTCCAGAATTTACTCATATGCCAATTCGTTCACCTCTCCATGGGAAATAAATTAATAAATCAAAAATAAAATAAAAAAGGTTTCTCACGAAAATGAGAACTCCACTGATTTTATGCTAAAATGGAATCAGAACTTTGATAAGCTGATTTGCGGCCACATCTGATTGTGTTGACCTGTGGTCATAAAGGATAGCTTCTTTGTGTAATTTACCATTCTACTGCCTTATGGAGTTGTCCACTGAGGGAAAGATGTATGGTTAATAATCTTATTTTTCTAAAACAAACACTAAGATTTCTATGTTAAATGGTCAACAAAACATATTACAGCTCCTTCTTTAATTGCTTTGTTGTTCTTACACTCGGTTCCAGTACATTTATTCCTTAGTTGCATTCACTGTTGATGTACCTTTCATTCCCTAGATTTATAGTGTGGTGGATATAGAAACAAGAAAAGATCATAAATATGCACATAGTAACAACCAGTGTCATGTAAATAATAATATTGCAAACATAAGTGCAAGGCATGAAAATAATAACAATGCAGAGTTCACTTTTGTAGGTATGGTCCCATGTGATGTTCTATATTCTTGTGCAAAAGCTTTGAACAAGCTGCATATAGAAGAAAACAAAAAATTCAAAATTATTACAAATTAAAAACAAAATTAAAGACTTACTTTCTTAGCTGCATTTATAAATTATCTGATTATCTAAGTTCAAGACTTGGATGTTTCTTGTAGTAGCTAACAAGAAACTTTATTATTTGTTAGCAGGTTTCAACTCTTACATTATGTCAGTGATGGTGTACTGAGAGTTGTCAGCGTACTCGTGTGAATATTAAGCAGATGGTAATAAATAAACAACTGTATGCTATAATTGGAAAGGAAGCATTATTTTCAAAGTGTGGCTTTTTGATACAGATAATTACTGAAAACTCTGCCTGTGTGTATTTCTTGACTTATTTAATGTCCTTAAAAGTCTGAATTGACAGCAATCACACTATCAAAATTAAAATGTCCCTTTCTTGCAGCCTTTACACCTATGGGTACTGCATCTGCAGTGGGTAGTTGAGTTAACCAAATATTTTGGTAACTTTGCCAGAGCATATACAGACAAACAATATCTTGTCCAGCCTGTCCAGGAATGAGCAGTGAACTGTGACACCAACAACTGTACATCAGTCATTGATCAGTACTCCTCTTAACGCCCAATATCATTCAGTCCTCATTTTACCACTGCCACTGAGAGCCATCTCTGTCATGCCTCTCATTACATCCTCACTCTCTGCATGCCCAGTATATCGTAATTCGTCCCAGTTTCCACACACCTTTGATCTCTCCTCTTTCTTGTCAGCCTGAGTAGCCACTCAGTTGCCAAGAAGCCTTGTAAGGAGTTAATATAAGGTGTTAATTATGAAGGAGCTATAATTTTAAATCAAAAACAAATGTGTGAAGTCTGCGATAATTATTTTACAAATATTGGTGCTTGACTTCCACATTCAATTCAGTTAGTACCTCAGCAGCTTTTCATTGCTCAGAGTGCTCCAGAGCACCAAAGCTGTATACAGTGGCAATATTCCTGGTCCTTACATAAATGTTTGATCTACTTTATCATGATCTTATGCAAAAGCTGTTTCAGTATGGTGGTAAAGAAACATATGAACCTGAGAGATCACATATTGTGATTAGTTTGTATCATAACTCTCTGCAGGATGCAAAATATAGCGGTTAGCACATGTTATGGCGAAACAATTTTGTCCACAAAGCAATCTTTCAGTTAGAGTGCCCTTCAGCATTCTACTCTTGGTCTCCTCTTCTGTATTATTAGTATTGATTCATCTAATAATATTTGTATCAGTCTGGGAGTAAACATTGCATATTATGCCACTATTATTCATGCTAGCCATTCCAATCCATTGTTACAGAATATAATAACTGACAACAACCAAAAATTCATTATCTGGTTGAAAATATACATACTATTACCAAATAAAAATAAAAATAAAAATGTCTTAATGAATTTCCACTCTTTGCAATAATCACCATCAATGATAGAACAAGTTCTCGTTGACAGTCTTACAATATAATAAGAGATAATCACTAAGTTTCTTGGAGTGTCAATAGATAACACACCAAAGTTAAACAGTTACAAGGAAATACTAATAAAATGGTTAAATGGCACGTGATATGCATTTAACATACGGATCAAGAGTATATAACGTAGAAACATTTAAATGTGTTTATTATGCATTTGTACCACACTGAGAAATATTTATAATGCAGAAAAGGATTACTAAATTAATAAGAGAGATCTCTCTCTCTCTCTCTCTCTCTCTCTCTCTCTCTCTCTCTCTCTCTCTCTCTTTCTTTTAGACTACAAAAAATATGTTTCACAATTTCTATATATTGTATTTTAGAAGCCATTAGGTTTATACATAGCACCACCTGTCTGGTAAAGATTTTGAAGTTCATTCGTCTGACATATGTCAACTAAATAACAAAATAAAGGGTTGCCAGCATTACACCTAGAAATGTACATATGTTCAAGCTGCAAAAATTTTCAAGACTCTACAAATAAAAATATTGCTGCAGAAACTCTGCCTTTAATTTGTAGAGCACTTTATGAATGTCATCTTTGATTAATGTTTATGTTCTTCATATCATGCTGGTAGATACTGCATCAATTTTTTATGTTATTTTTCACATGCAATGTAAAACTTAACAAATAGTTCTTCAAATTTTTAGGACTCCCTGGTGTTGGTGCAGAACAAGGTCAGAAAGGTAGCGGTGGCCTTAATGGCCTTCCAGGAAAACCTGGACGCCCTGGGCAGAAAGGTGCACCTGGAGAATATGGGCTTGATGGACCTAAGGGTATCTCAGGAGTACCAGGGCTCTCTATAATGGGACCAAAGGGATACCCAGGTGCAGCAGGTAAGAACTCCATTGTTTGTGACTTTCATAAGAGCTGTATTACTATAGTAAGGAATGCTGACTGTTACAATACAGATAGTAAATAATTATGATTCATACACGTAGAGACATAACTTTGTATGTTGGATCCAGTAAAATTCAGATCCCTCCAATGTATTACATTAAAAAAGATAAAGATAAACTTCAGCCAGTTAAGTCAGAAAAACAGGAAGCTTATTCTTCAGTGAGAAAAGGAAAATAGCACAGTGGAATAAGCAGGAAAAATATATCTAAAAAGTTTCACTCTAATAATTGGATAATATATATTGATTGAAACAGGTGGATTATAAGTTATGTTTTAGAAATTTGTTATAGTATTTTTGTGTAATGTATTAATGTATATTTGAAAGAGATGTAATGTTGCTGCTAATAGACTCAGAAATTCTTTTTCTCTTTATATACAAAGTCAAGTCATTGATTTAATGTACAAGAGATTCTTCAATATAGGGGACTTATTTTAGACACCCGCATAGCACAAAAGACTGAAATTAATTTTAATTTGTGACAACCAATACATGTTTATCACATTATTCTACAGAGGTAGCTCTTCCATCATTTAAAAATTCCACAGCTGAATAACATTTTTGCACAAGAGTAGCATGTAATTTTTCCATACTGTGGACATTTTCCCTTTTGGCTGAAGGGATCAGCAGAAGAAAGTACTAACCCTCAATTTAGTAAGGATTAGTCTGGTCATGCCAATGGATGTGTTTTCAGTTTCAACATGTGCTGGTAACAAGTATCTCAAAATGCACCACTAAGATAGTAATGCATAATGTACAAACTGTTTTGTCTTATTTTGTTTATGTTCTGGTTTTTTAGATTCAGCTTAATATGTAATATGTTGTAACTCCAAATACAATCTTGTGGGTTAGCGCTTTCTTCCACTGACCCGTTCAGATCATTATAAATTTTCATAGTGATGTACTGTGGAATATGAGAACAAGTTGTAATTTATAATCATATGAATTTTTTTTTGGTTCTAGTATCATACACATGTTCAGTTCTGTTTCCCATAAATGATTCTGAATTTTTTATATAGTTTCTTGTAGTAATAATACTACATTTACACTAGTTGCTTTCTCCTAAAAGATGATGTAATATCTTGCAACAGACTCAGAGTAGAAAACAGTATCATCATTGTGAATGGAAGACTGCTTAACTTGTTTACCAAGCAGTTTACACGTGAAAAACCTGATATTTTTTTATTCAAATATTCCTATGAATTTGATAGATTGCTTCCATAAGCTCCTGATTTCATGGTTGGTTTGGAAGTTAACACTGATCGTGATTTTTTTTTTTTTTTTTTTTATAGTTGGCAGACAGGTAGATGTATCATACATTCAAAATGATTACACTTTCAATTTTGAAGGACCAACTTTTATTGCAATACATGGCCATAAAACATATGTGTCAGTGTAACATCAGGTCCCCATCATGAATACAAGTATTCACATGTTGTGGCATGGAGTTGTACATATTATGACACCCATGCAGTACTCTATCCCATGATGCTTGCACCTGAGCATGCAGTTCCTGTAGATTGGTGGCTGGAGTTGGAGTCCTGATACATGCTCCACGGCATTCCACACATTCTCAACTGTGGGGAGAGGGGTGATGTGGTTGGCCATGGCAGAGTATCCATAGCTGCAAGGCATGCTCCAGAGGTCTCAGCAGTATGAGCATGAGCATTGTTCTGCTAAAATAGGGCATGGGCATGGGCATTCATGAATGGCAGAGCCACCGATTGCAGAATCTCCACCATATACCATGCGACTATCACAAAGCCCATTAGGAATACTAATGTTGAATGGCACCATAGAATCTTGGTCCTCACACTGTCATATCAGGCTGGTGGGACATGTGATGGGAGACCACAAACCACTCTTTGTTGCAATCTCCATTGCTCCTCCAGATAAGGACCTGATGATCATTGCCTACTAGGGAGAAGTGGGATTCGTGACAAAAGATGTTCTGCTGCCAGTCTGCAGGGCCATATATCCATTGCTGCTGATACTCTGAGAGCCTGGTATAATACTGTATGGGTATGAGTGTCAGGTCTTGTAATGATTGGTGTGCTGCGATCCCTGTGACATGCAGCTGCCTGCCAAAGGTACTAGCAATTGTGGGATGTTGCATAGAAGGCAGGAGAGTCTGCTGAATGTATGCTATAATTACTGTCAGTTCTGTTCACATGTGGTGGACAATCTGTTGGTCCTCCCTCCTTATGGTGCTTGGCAGACGTCCACATTCTACATGTCATGCATGCATGCCCTCCAGTATTCATTGCCCAGCAACAGCAGCCAACAGTAATATCCATACAACTATGTGGCATGCATTATTACAATAGGACCACCCTGCCTCCCACAGTCCCACTATGTGGCTCTTTTGAACTCATCTAACTGGGTAACTTGGTGTTGAAGTGTGACCTGGGCATAGTGCACATTCTGGTGATGCTCTAGTGATGCTACCAGCTGTTGTACTTGCTGGCATGGCTGTTTGGGCCCTGTTATGTCAACCAATGAACATGCCATCATGGCCCCAGCCACAATTTTTAAGTGCGTAGCCGACTACGCATTGGCATAGCTGATGGTGTGCAATGTACCTGTCCAGTTCAGAGTAGATTGGTTTGGTCCTTCTTGGTGTAGCTCTTTTGAAGATGAACAGTGTATCTGATTTTAAGTATTTTAGTTTAAAACTACATTACACTTAACATAGCTCAGAAATCCAACATTAACAATACATAACAGGTTTTTGATCAGTCCCCTCTTTCACAATAAGGAATAACAGTATAGTATGGGAAGAGACTGCACATAAAGTGATATAGGACCCTTACATGTGAAGTACAAAGAGAACTGATAAGCAATTAATGAAGTCCTGACTAACTGGTAATATTTTGGGGAGTGGGTACGTCATAAATTAGCAAAAAGGATACGGACCGAAGACATTTGAATATGAGGGAAAGGAGATAAGATTTATTTTCAACTTCCAAAGATGGGAAAACAGTGATGGGAGAAAAAGGAAGATGCTCAATAGAAATCATAAAACTATTGCTACATTCCATCCTGGATTTTCCATTGTTTGATAAAAATCGTAAAAATATAGACGTGTTTGGAAAAGGGGGTGAAATGGCATATGACAATATACTATGTAGTATAAAGGCAATAAATGAGAATAGTACAGAAAACTTTGTCATCACAGAGTCAGTTTGTATGTAATTATGCACTAAAGTGTATTGCTATGCTTTTTTCCTTTCAGTTTGTTATGAATTTTCATAGCATTGTACTGTGGAATTTGTTATAGAATTTTAATCTATAAGAGAGAAACATCTTTTTTCTAGTATCATAGACACGAAACATTAAAAACTGAAATATTGACTAGAAATAAAGATAATAATAGTTTAATAGCAGAAAAGCAGTCCTGGGTGTGAGTAATACATTAAACAGAAAAACAACAAAACCACAAAAATATGTGTATGCATACAAACTTTAAAAACAACAATGCATGCTTCATTTCTGTTGATCTCACAATAAACTCAGCCAGTCAAAAAGCTGTAGATAAATATAAATGGGTGGTGGTGACATAAAGTAGAAGGAAAGAAGAAACTGGAGCTATGCAAGGGAACAAAACTGAGTTTCTAGTAATTGGCTGAAAAATATCACTGTCCCCAACTGAAAAAACAATGTGCAGTCTGGCATTAGAATGCAACAATGGGAAAACGTTTTAAAATTTTGGTAAATGCAAGACAAGTGACTGCACAAACGGATTATGAAACCAAACTAAATTATAGAGATGTCTTTGTGGTACGTTGGAATTAATTTTTTAAGCAGCAGTGAAGAAGAAATTATTAACGAGACAAGAAACATGATTCATTCAACAAAGAATGTCTGTGTAAGATTCTGGCTGATAGTTAGCAGAGTCATAAAAAAGAATGTCGGTGAGTGACAAATATATCTACAAAATAAATTGTGCTATCACAGTTCAAAGACTCAAACAAATTTCTGTGAGAAAACTGCCTTGAAAAGGATGATGTTCGTTTGAATAAACTGGGGTCTATAACACCTAGAGGAATGTTTACAATCTGAAAAATTATTAGAAGCAAGGGGAACTTATATGGGTTGATGGGGGTGAAAAATCAGATGCTCTAGTTGAAACAGCAAAATATAAGTGCCACACAAAAAAGGAGACACTACAGAACCTGCTTTCAGAATAAAATTCACAACATGAATGTCAGCAAAAGAAAAATTAGATATAAGTACTGCATCAAAATATCAAATACACTGGTAACAATAAACTGGAAGCAGAAGAACTGATTGAAATACAACCAGACACATTAAGCATCTGTGAATGTGGGCTAACTGAAAGCAAGATAGAGAATCTGACAATAAACAAACTTTGACAGTTACTACAATTGTGAACATAAAGATGGAGATTCTGTATGTATTAAAACAGGACAGCTTCTAAAGACTGTAAACAGCAAAACTAACCGTAACTAGAGAAAAAAACTTTGAAATTTCTGGTGTAGAGACAGATGCAGAATGTTTTATGTGTACAGATTACCAGGTGGCGAGATTAGCATCTTTCTAGGAAAAAAGCAAGCTAACTTACTAAAAATCAAACAGTGGAAAATCCAGTATGGAATGTAACAATGTTATGAAAAGGGAAGTTGCCACTCCCTATGTAGCGGAGATGCTGAGTCACTGATAGTCACAACAAAAAGACTGTCACAAAAAGACTCCACCACAAAATTCTCCTGCTATGCAATCCCAAATTCCTTGAACGCGTAACACACATTGAAACTCCTGCATTGCAGGAACTTGAGCAACATGCACAATGCCACCTCAAAAAGCTCTCCACCCTGCTCACTTCCTACTCCCACCTTGGAGTACCACTGACCATCATCTGTACAATAAACTCCAAACCTCACCCACGTCCCCTCATATCTGACAAACCCTGTCTTGCAGACCTACTACACTTACCCCACCCTCCAAAACTCCTCCCACCACCACCACACAGAATCAAGAACTAAAATGACCCATAACACAGTAATGAACCTTTCCTCCAGAAGCCTTAGCCACACAGAAATATCAGTCCTTTCAAAAGGCCTCACCTTTTGCTCCACTCCCAAATTCAATCATGCAGGACTTGTTAAAGACCTTATCTCCTGGTCCCTACAGTGGAAACACTTTTTTGCCACCAAACCTACCAATCAGACTCAACCAAAGACCAATATTCAACCCTGCCTAACCAGTTCACTCCACCATCCACCCGTGATCTATCCCCACTGCCCCCAAATCACCCCTGTTAACTTTCCCGAACTTCTTAACCTCAAAGCTTGCCTCAACATCATTCCCCAAATCCCTCAACATGCACACCAACCTTACATCCACAGAAAGAACTGCAGTCCACCATCTAAAAACTGATCCCGACCTTATAATCCTACCTGCTGACAAAGGCTACACCACTGTTGTTTTGAACCACAAGGATTACCTGGTGGAAGGACTCTGCCAGCTGTCAGGTACTTCCACCTACAAACCTTGCCACAGTGACTCCATTCCAGAAATCCAGCTGGATCTTCAGTCACTCCTCAAATACTTAGGCTCATCCCAGAACCTCTCCCCAAAGTCCATCTCTCTAGTCAGCCCTACCACTGTTCGCACTCCTACCTTCTACATGCTTCATAAAGTCCATAAACCTAGCCACCCAGGACACCCCATTGTAACCAGTTACTGAGAGAATCTCTGCTTCGTAGACCAATACTTTCAACCTATTACCTGGAACCTGCCCTCCTCTATAAAAGATACCAACCATTTCCTCCACTGACTCTCCACAATTCCTGTACCTTTACCACACAGTGCCTTGCTCATCACTATTGATGCCACCTACATTTACACAAACATCTCTAATGCCCATGGCCTTACCACTATCCTTTGCCAATCTTTTAATGGGCCATCTAGTGGAATCCCTCGTAAGCTCCCAGAATTATAAACATCTCACCTGGTTCAGGTTCAGTGATGACATCTTTGAAATCTGGATTGAGGATGAGGACATCCGATCCACATTCCCCCAGAACCTCAACTACTTCTTCCCCATTTGCTTAACCTGGTCCTACGGAATCCAACAAGCCACCTTCCTAGATGTTGACCTCCACATCAAAGATGACTACATCAATACCTCCGTCCATATCAAACCTACTAACTACTAGCAGTATCTTCATTTTGACAGCTGCCACCTGTTCCATACCAAGAAGTCCCTTCCATACAGTCTAACCACCTGTGGTCATCGAACCTGCAGTTGTGAGTGGTCCCTCTCAAAATATACCGAGGGTCGCACTGAAGCCTTTATGGACTGCAATTATCCTCCCAACCTTGTACAAAAACAAATCTCCCGTGCCTTATCTTTCCAGTCTACCACCACCTCCCAAAATCCCACCATCCAGCCACAGAGGAGCATTCCCCTCATAACTCAGTACCACTCAGGACTGGAGCAACTGAGTGACATTCTCTGCCAGGGTTTCAACTACCTCTCATCGCACCCTGAAATGAGAAATGTCCTGCCCACTATCCTTCCCACCCCCACTGTCCACTGAACCTACAATATATTCATCCATCCTTACATAACCCCTGCTCCCAAACCCTTACCTCATGGTCATACCCCTGTAACAGAACTAGATGCAAGACCTGTTGCATACATCCTCCCACCACCACCTACTCCAGTTCGGTCACAAATATCACCTATCCCTACCTGTGAAACCAGTCATGTGAACTACAAGCTAAGCTGCAAACACTGTGCTGCATTCTATGTGGGCATGGCAACCAACAGGCTGTCTGTCCACATGAATAGCCACCAACAAACTTTGGCCAAGAAACAAGTGGACCATCCTGTTCCTGAGCACGCTGCCAAAAATGACATCCTTCATTTCAATGACTGCTTCACAGCAGATCTTTCCCACAAACACCAGTTCTACTGAATTGCACAGTTGGGAACTTGCCGTGCAATCGTGCAATACATTCTATGATCCCGTAACCCTCCTGGCCTCAACCTTCGTTAGTAACTGTCCTCACTCATCCAGCCCCTTCCCTGTTCCCATTCCAGCACTACACAGCCATCATTCCACCGTCACACCCAGTCTTTTTACTTCTCTCCTTTTCCACTACTTCCCCCCACCCTCCTCTCCCTACCTCTCCCCTGCCCTCTGTCTAACCTGCAGCATTACACTGTTCACCACCCCTACCATACTATTCCTCTTCCTTCCCACCCCAGCCATCTTTGCTGAAGTCTTTTTGTTGTGCCAATTTGCGATTCAGCATCTCAGCTATAAGGTGAGTGGCAACTTTCCTAATATTGTAACTCACTAAAAATGAATACGAAGAGAAACATTGTTGTATGTGGAGACTTCAGCACTGACAGGAGAGAAGGATCAAAAACAAAACAAGAATTTGAAGAATTGTTAACACAGTATAGCATGGAGGCAACAATATTTGCACCAACAAATGTGACTTCTCAAAGTCAGACCATTATTGGCAACATCATCACTAATATTAGCAGATGTAACTATGAGTCACATGTAGTTCAAGCAGAAATATCTGATCATCAGTGGACAGATGGTCTGCTTCTGCAGAAGTAATGATATAAGACACAAAACAAACAACCAAAGAAATCTGCAAAATATTAACATCTTTAGAACAATATTGAGTAGGGAAATCTGGAATGAAAATCTACAGGCACAGAATGTAAATGAAAAGTATTACACACTTATTACAACAATTAAATATCATTTTAATGTAGCTTCCCCCAAAGAAATGAGAAAAGAAAAGGTGCAGGATCAAACACAGTGGCAGGATCAAACACAGTGGATTACCAGTAAAATAGTACAACATTGTAGGAAGTTGCAGGACCTGAGACAGTTGGGCAAAGCTGAAAACTATGAAGTATTATAAAAGAATTACAGAAAAAAATAAGGTGGATAGAAGCAAGAGCAATTAACACAACCATAATAAACTCAAAAAAATTAAATAAAATCAGTTTGTAATGTAATTAATGTTGAATGAAAGGAAAAAGATGGATCAAACTAGCAGAGATCAAGTCAGTGAAGATAGACAACACAGTGGTTGCAGATGATAGAGAAATAGAAGACTTACTTAGTGATTACTACGTAGAAGATGAACTGACGAAAACTGTAAGGGAACTGAAGTTCGAGAAATCAGTTGGTGATGATGAAACATCGGATTACATAATAAAAATAGTAAGTGAGAAAATAATCACACCATTGCTGGACATAGCAAACAGCTCTTTCAGAAAAACTGAAAATAGGCAGGGTGGTGTCAGTGTACAAGAAAGGGGATGAGAATGACCCCAACTACATCTACATCTACATCCATACTCCGCAAGCCACCTGACGGTGTGTGGTGGAGGGTACTTTGAGTACCTCTATTGGTTCTCACTTCTATTCCAGACTCGTATTGTTCGTGGAAAGAAAGGTTGTTGGTATGCCTCTGTGTGGGCTCTAATCTCTCTGATTTTATCCTCATGGTCTGCTCGCGAGGTATACATAGGAGGGAGCAATATACCGCTTGATTCCTCCGTGAAGGTATGTTCTCGAAACTTCAACAAAAGCCCGTACCGAGCTACTGAACGTCTCTCCTGCAGAGTCTTTCACTAGAGTTTATCTATCATCTCCGTAACGCTTTTGTGATTATTAAATGATCCTGTAACAAAGTGCGCTGCTATCCGTTGGATCTTCTCTATCTCTTCTATCAACCCAATCTGGTACGGACAGTTACGGGCCGGCTTTTCTGATAACAGGTTTCTCAAAACTCCTGGAAATGCTGATGTATAAAAGATTAGTTGACTATTTGGACAAATGCAGGAAGTTCCAGGAGGAATGGTCAATATTCAGGAATATGACAAGAATGGCCATTCGAGACAAAAAAGTTTAATAAACATGGGCTATAAAATGCATACCTTAAGAGCTATGAGCACTTGTTCATCTTCGTTGCTGTGAAATACATCTCTAGTACTAAACAAGTGTTCACAGATCTAAGGTATGAATTTTAGAACCCATATTTACTAGACTGCTTTTCTTTGAATGATGTTTCCTATCTTATCCCAAAATATTGACCATTCCTCCTGCAACATACTTGTCATGCTTGTACCATTACAGTATGATTCCAGAAAGAGTAAGTTTACAGAATCAGCAATTGCCAGTCTGATAGAATACAATATACAGTCCTTACATGGAAAAAAAGTTTTATCAGCAATGTTCCTGGATCTCTCCAAAGCATTTAAGATTGTTGACCATGAAATACTGATACAAAAATTGGAAGGCTATTGCATTCAAGGACAAGCAGGAAAGTGATATAATAATACTTAAGCAACAGAAAACAGTATGTATCAGTAGGGAATTCATACCAGTCAGAAGCCAAAGGTATCAAATAAGGAGTGGCACAGGGTTCAGTAATAGGGCTACTGCCTTGTTAACTGTATAGCTGTTGAAGAGAAAGAGTAGAAAATAATGTATACAGATGACATGACAACACTGAACCACGACCAAAATGTGGAATAGCTCGAGAGAAGAGCATATATTTCTGCAAATGTCACCACTCTTAGGAAATGAATTGTTTAGAAATCTGAAATTGACTGTGTATGCAATATTCAGAAACAAAGACAATGCATGGATTTAGAGGGGGATGAAACAAGTCCAAAGAGGTAGAACTCACAAGAGTCTGAGGTATTACAATGGATAATGAGCGGAAACAGAAACAGTGTTTTAATTCCACCTGTAAGTATCTCAGCTCCATCATATTCATAGTAAAGCAACTATCACAGTAAAGAGCTTCTGCACACAGTATACCATGGACTCCTTGAACCATACATGCAGTCCTGAGTGACACTGTGGGGAACTGAAACATTCAAGAAATAAAAAGAGTGTTCAAATTAAAGAAAAAAGCAATTAGAGTCATTTCAAGAAGAAAGGCTTCCGAAACATGCACAAACTGCTTAAAAAATGTAGCCATCTTAACTTTTACATCTCTTTACATATCTAAAACAATAATATACATCACAGAAGATAGCGCAAAGTGGATTACAAATACTAGTGTGCACACCCATAACACATGGAGGAAGAATGATATATGAAACACACTCCAGCTTCTGAAACTTGGGAAAGGACTTTCTAAGAAGTCTGCCTTAAAATCTGCATGACAGTATACATTATATTAATTTTCCAAAGAAACTAGAGGACTTGCTGGTGGGAAATGATTTCATAGCTCTGAAAAGTATTTATCACATGAAATTTGTTTATATTGTTATTTGTAATCAGTGATATAAGACTGTAAGGATAAGTGATAATGAACGTTTTTTGGTTTTGATGTGTCCTGTATTAAGCATACTTTTACTGTACACAATATAATCTTACAGGATCAAATAAAACTCAATACAGTGTCAAAACCATTTCCTATAAATATTTCTGAGTTGTTTGATATAGTTTCTTGTAATAATAATGCTATATTTACACCACTTGCATTCTCCTAAAGACTCTGGACCACCTGGTCAAAGAGGCAAGTCTACTAATATTACTGTATGAGACTTTTATTTCATTTATTTAATAAATACTCTGCCTTGTGTCTCTCCTGGATGATGGGGTTTTGACTATTATACATGTGTACTTCTTTCTAGTTTTCTTATGTCTGGATGAAGCACTGTATTAACCTAAGATGAGTTTTTTACCATTTCATTATGGGAGGGAGGGGTTGTCTTATATTTGCAGATTATTAATTCGTATTGCAGGGGCTTGGGGGAAGGGGGACCATGGACCACCCACTCAATATATTTTAGTCGTAGTAACTTCTAAATTCCAAATAGAATGAAAATAAACAAAAATAAGACGACAAAGTACGAATCACCATAACAGTGAAGTGATGAGTGGTGGAATGATAGAGAGAATATTGTTGAGCTATCAGATATTTTTTGTACTCTAATAAACACTCAAAGCTCAAACATGCAACAGAATTAATTTTATTTTTTGTGCAGCATATACCCTCATCACTTTTCAAGTCCTCTCAATTATCATTTATAATTTGATATTTTGCTGACTGTGACTCATATGAGAGCTATTCAGAAAGTAAGGTCCAGTCAAGTGTGAAATGGAAACCACAGTATGAAGCTTAGCATAGATTTGTTGGACAGTGTCTCTAGCATGCCTGTCGATCACGTCACAGAACTATTTTCAGTTCTGAGTGCACAGTGAGCATGTAAAAGAAGCCTGGAAAGTAATGGCACCCACCAGGTATGAATGCCTGTGAGAAATTTTGCCTGATTTCATGCAGCTTACCCATCAAAACTATCATGCATTTTGTTCTTCATGACAATTTCTTGGCCACACATTGCAGGGGCAATGAGGGCACTCCTGCAGCATTTTTGATGGGAAGTGCTTGATGACCCACTCTACAGCCCAGACTTAGCTTGCTCTGATTTTCATCTCTGCACACATGAACTGCTGGCTATGAAGACAATATTTTGGCACAGGAAACAAGCTGCAGATTGGTGTAGAGATTTGGCAGAAAGCACAGGTGGTGCCTTCTATGATGAAGGTACTAGAAAGTTGGTACAATGCTATGACAAATGTTTTAATTGGATAGCGACTATGTAGAGAAGTAGCTGAAAGATGTCGCTAGCTGTTACAAATAAAATATTTTTGATTTTCACTGTGGTTTCCATTTTAGACCGATCAGACCTTGCTTTTTGAATAGCCGTTTTACGTAGGAAATATAGACTGCAGCTCTCATGTTGTAATTGTGTGTGATGGTGGATGTTGGTTACTTTGCTTCATTTCATTGTTAAAATTTAGGTTTACCTGGTGCTAGAGGACGACCTGGTATCCAAGGTCTACCTGGCATGGATGGTCGCCCTGGGCAGACTGGTCCTAAAGGCTTCAGGGGTGATCCAGGACCACCTGGTGGCAGGTAAGAAATGCTTTCAGAATGTTAGTTGTTGAGGTACTTCCCATTCTTATTTTCTCTTACCGTTTTTTTTTCTTTTTTTTTTTTTTTTTCCTTAGCTTAGTGATGAGTCTGGAGTGCACATCTACCTATTAGTATATAAATTTCATCTCAGTATTTATTACTAGTGGAGGTTAAGACACATAATAACTTGTAAAAATATTTCCTTCTCTGTTCCTCTGTAATATGACATACATCCTCATTTTAATTTCATTTAGGGATTTTTGAGGCTCTCATAAGTAGTTATAGAAGATAAAGGGTAAGCGCAGCAACAGACAGCTAAACTCAAATATAAGAAAACACATCAATTAAAAGCCCAGAATTTTTTAATACAGCATTGGCAATGTATCACTTTAATTATTGGCATCAGACAAATAAGGACAGTGCAAGGTGAAACTATTAAGTGTTAACTAAATTCTGCACTGCAATAATTGGAAAACTATTTAGAAGATGTAGCTTATATACAAAAAGTTTACTAATGAGACATTAATTTGACTTTTATTTGAGTATTGATCATCTGCTTGAGATTCTTACTTGTTAGACTGCTTGAAATATTGTGAAAGTTTAAGAAAGAGCTGTATAATTTATGAGTAATATATCTGGTTGATTTGAGACAGTTACAAACATTTTCAATAAAATCTAGCAAAACAAACTGCATCAGAAATATTATGCATTTGTCAATTAACTACTTTTGAATTTATAAAAGCTTATATCCACAAAAGATTCAAAGAACATGTTTCATTACCCAATAAATAAATTGTATAATAGTGTAAAATATAAAATGAGAGCATAATATCATTGATTGTTTTTCAGTGTTTGATGTACATGCATAGAATGAGGATAAATGATACTTGTATCACCCAGTTCCCTCTGAAAGGTGTCTTCCAGAGTATTAATGTAGAAGCCAGACAAAGATTTCAGGGCAAAATCTACTCTCAATCTTGATTAGAGCAGAGTTTCTTTCTTGCAATCTATGACATATTGTCTGAAATCTGGTGATCAAAAATTACAATGAAATGTGTGAAGCTCGTGCAAGTTTGAATGTGGGCTGTTAAAGGTCCAAATGAATGAAATTAAATAAATGTTAGAAAAACAAATTAAGTATATAAATCTCTTTCTTTCAGTGTGAAGGGTATAGTTGGAGATGCTGGTGATCCTGGACCTTCAGGCATACCTGGACTGAAGGGTGTAAGAGGTGAGGCAGGACTTGCGGGCCAACCAGGCTTACCAGGATTTAAAGGACAGCGAGGCTTCCCAGGAGATTTTGGTCTTCCAGGAATGAGTGGCCTCCCAGGCAGGAAGGTATGTAAACTATAATAGGGCTAATAAGCAAACAGTATTGAGATAAGTACATAAACCTCAAAATACATCCATTGTGAGGGGCAAAGGGAAGAGGACACTGTTGGGGGAAGGGTGAAAGTAAATGGAATGGGAACTCCCTCAGTAGTGGCTGGAGAACTTGCAGTAGTGGAGACTGAGGCCAGGATGATTTTTACCTGAAGGTTGTGTTGGCACCCTCAAAATTGAGGGAACTTGGTGTTCAAGCCAGAAGGTATCATATCTAGGTTGCATGGATTGAGAAGCAAAAATTCAAGCTGGAAAAAAAAAAAAAAAAAAAAAAAAACCCTCAGTGTACAAGAACTTCATATATCCTGACTAGATAGGACTGAATGTAATCTAGATTACCAAAAATCCAGATAATCTCAAAATATTATAGTAAACGCAAAAAACTTTAATATGTACTACGATATATGCACCTTTTATTTTGGGACAAAATGTTTCATCCAGTGTTTCATTTTTCTTTTCTGCATTGTATGGTGATTCTGCAAACTGGTTTTAGTCGTCTTTTTCAAGCAGAAATCTTCAATTTTTTCCACTTCTTCTTCCAGTCTGACACAGTTAAAATCTCTATACCATATTCTGCAGCTACATTTTTCAGCAGTGCTCCTTTGTCTGTTCTGTTCAGTGTTTTCAACTTTTTGTCCATTGAAACAACCACTTTCTTTCACTACAATGCACACTCAAAACATGGTAACATAAGATCAATATCAGCACAGCTTCTTAACTCTTTAAGGAACAGTTCAACACAGACCTTTGTAAGATAGCTAGAAACATGGGACTGCAGAGTGCCAACGTAACAACTATACAAATACTGTACCATAACAACTTCATACTGCAAATCTTCATGTCAAAATAAAGAGAAACAAAAAAATGAACCCGAATAAACCAGAAATCTAGATTAACGAGGGTGGGATCAACTATGTTTTATGTGCTCATCTTGAGAAGCAAATCTACCACTTCTATTTGTTACACTAATGCTTCTGCAGTTTATACGAGTTGTTCTTAGAAGCAAGATTAATATTCCTGGGTGACAGATGTAAGTTATTTGAAATAAAAAAGAAATTCAAATGCTTATGTACTCTACTTTGAATGGCACTCAAGATAAATATTTGTGAATGTTTATTATAAGTAATTATTTTAGTCTGTTGTTTATTTTTATATTGTAACTGTGTCTGTGCTTCATTTTTCCATCAGGAAGGCATCAGTGTCCATGACATAACTTAGGAGGTCTTCTTATTGACATACTCAGCTTTCTTCTGTACACTTCTGACATAATCCAATCACAAAAACGACACTCTGATGAAGTCTGGAGATCTTGTTGGCCAGACAATGATAGAGCCATGACCAACCCACTGATTATAAACTTCTGTGGGGGGGGGGGGGGGGGGGGGGGGGAGGAGGAGGAGGAGAAGTGTTGATCTGGAATTAGGTATGTTGGAAAGTGGTGATGGTATTATTCAACAGCAGAAAGAATACTGCCATCACTGACTCAATAAACACACTCTGCATGAGTGAAACTTGTAATTTGTCAGCAAGTACTTGTACCAGGGAGTAGTTGGTTTCATTATTTTGCACCTTCGGTCACTTGTATGCATCTGATAGCAAGTAACAATCAGCATCACATGCAATGGCATAATTTCATAGCATCAGAAATATTCAGAGCACAGACTCTAAACAGGACTTGTTCATGCACACTTTGTCAGAGGACTAATGAGGAAGAGTTTTTAAACAATAGTGTTATAATTTACAGATTAAGGAAAGTGTTATCAGACCTAAGGACACTTGAGGATGTAATGTACACTGCACTGAATTTGGTGATAATTTTCTTTTGTACACAAGCAATCATGACTGCCCTCTATGCTGTTCCTATTAGCTAGGCAGAGTTCAAAATCAGTTTGTAAAGTAGCATAATTATTTGCAGTGGATTCAATCATCTGAAATTTTGGTAATCTAACTGCCTGTAACTGGTATGTTTCATGAGATTACACAAGTTAAAAGTATGTCTGTGGATGAGCAAAGAAGTACGTTCAAGATACATTTGTAATGTAGGCAGTTTTCAGTATTTTCTAACTGGGAGGGGCAACAGAAGGAAAAACATAATGCAAATGACAGCCAGATTTTTCAAAAATGGTTCAGATGGCTCTGAGCACTATGGGACTTATCTGAGGTCATCAGCACCCTAGAACTTAGAACTACTTAAACCTAACTAACCTAAGAACATCACACACATCTGTGCCCAAGGCAGGATTCGAACCTGTGATCGTAACGGTCGCGTGGTCCCAGACTGAAGCGCCTAGAACCACTTGGCCACACCGGCCCACCCAGCCAGATTTTATAAAATATTTTTGATGTAGATAAATCATATGAAGTAATAGTGTATCACTTTTGCTGCCTGTCTGCATGAGGATCCATTGTGAGGTCACATATATCACTTATGATCTTGGGCCGCAATTTCCCTTATCTGAAGTCTGTTATTGTGTTTTTTATACAATAATTACCTAAGTACATTTCCAAGTTATAACTATGTTAACTGCACTTCAATGACTGGGCGTAATTGGTAATGAAGTGATCATCGTATGTTAATGACTAGAAAAAAATGGTAACTTCGTGTGATATGGAAAATAAAATTAAAAGACAACAAAAAATATTTCTGCATCAGGGGATGAATTTAATGCTAAAATACATATGTTGTCACTTTGTGTATCCAGCTAGTGTACCAACACCAGAAGGAAGCTCTCTGTCTTGGATATGGGTAGAACTATAATGATAGCAGAGTGTGATGGATGGATAATAATGAAATGAAATGACTGTATGGCATCATTGGCGGAGAGGCCCCTATTCGGGGAAGATCGGCTGCCAAGTGCAAGTTTTATTTCATTTGATGCCACATTGGGTTACTTGCGTGCCGGTGATGAGGATGAAATTATGATGAGGATAACACAACACCCAATCCGTGAGTGGAGAAAATCTCCAACCCAACCGGGAATCAAACCCGGGCCTGCTTGCATGGGAGGCGAGTACATTACCACCCAGCTAAGCAGATGGACTAGGATGGATAACAAATCGTGATTATTTACAGCAGCTATAGGACGAACTACTGGATGGTGGATAGTTGGATAGTTACATAGAAAGGTAGAGACAAGTTTGTCTTGAGCTTTTAACTTCCATCGGTCTTCAGAGAAAAACAATTTTAACACACATATGCGGGTACACCCACTCACTTCTGATACTCAGGTGTATTGGTCAGAAGTGTGAGAAGACAGTAAGGGGCAGGAATAGAAGATGACAGGAGGTTGTATGAAGCAGGAAGATAATGGGAGAAGTGAGAGGGAGAAGGAGAACTAACAGCAAAGGCGTAGGCAAGTGCACACACAGGATAGATGGCAGGGGGCAATGAGAAAGGTGATAGGTAAAGAAAGAACAATCAGCCAGGAAAGAAGAGAACAGCAAGGACAAGAACAAATAACAAATAAAAATGGAAGAAGCAAATTATTAATGCATGCAAAGATGTAGAAACTGAAGGGCGGGAGATCAGTTGTTTGTGAGGTGTCTGCTAGCCCCAATCCTCCACCTCTTTCTCCCCTCTTTCCAGTCTCTTGTCCTATGATTCAAGCCTTGCTTCTCTTTTCTGTTCCTATTTCATTTCTCTGTCTAACAGGCTTCATATGTACAAAAGTGTTTGATCTTTGCTTTATTTTGACTCTCACATTTTCCTACACTTTCTTTCACATTCTCCCTCCATTTCCTCCTTCACCCATGTGCAAACTGGACCATACCTTCACTTACCTCTCAGCATTGCCACTGTATTATTTATTCTATTCTCTCATTTTCTCTTCTCTGTGCTTTATAAAATATTTTCCTATGTACACTTCCTGTGGCATTCGTACTGTCCCTACAACTTCAGCATACTTTCTAATCATATTATTACTTTATAAATGTATGCCTGTGTCCCAAAATTGTTTTGCTCTTAAGAGGAGTGAAAGTTCAACACCTCAGCAAATAATTACCTGAAATTTTCATCTCCAAACTGAAAGATAGGTAAAATTTACAACAAAGATTCAATTTGGATTAATAAATAAAAATGGCAGGCTACTGATTAGCAGGTACTGTAAAGTACTAACTATACATTTTATAAATAAAAAAGTTCATGGCAAATATTATCCTTTGATTATAAAGAGGAACATAAAGGAAATGTTGTCATCAAAAATAAAAATCTTGTTCAATTAAGGCCCGTATATGATTTCAATCAGGTTTTGATATGAATTGATTTATGCATTTATTTATTTTGTCCATTAGGGAATAAGAGGTGAAGTTGGAGACATTGTTATTCCAACAGCACAACATAAAGGAATGCCAGGTGATCCTGGACCACCTGGTCAAAGAGGTAAGTTGCTAATTTTACTTTATGAGTCTTTTCTCTTTTAGTTTATATTTTTGATTTACATTCTGCCTTATGTCAGCTGGGGCTTGGGGCACTGAGTTAAAGAAACCTTAAATGTCCATGCTGGGCCATGGATCCTTAATGCCTATCTCGCGTCCATCGGCCGTCGTAATTTAATATATTATTATTGTTATTATTATTATTTTTTGATTGTTGCCGACTTACGTGGTGGGCCTTAATAGAAATGATATTTCATTCAATTTTGATTTACGGTTAAATGCTTTCCTGAAGTTCTCCTTTTTAACAATATTAATCTTAAATTATTTGTTACGTTAATGAATGTTAGACTTGCTGCATCTTAAAACATGAGCATACAAGCTGAACAATGTAATAAACTTTTCATATTAATTTCCTTGGCTAGTCAGTTCACTTTAAAGCAAAAGATCTTTAGTTATTAATTACAATTGCGGCCCACACACGTGCGAGAGTATTTTTCTTACCTCCGTTAACCATTGTGTTGTAGTCGGAGTCCTGGCTGTGGCTCTCGGCTATGGTACTGAAAATAAGAGTCTTAAAGCTACATATTTCTGCAACTTCGTGCGGCTGTGGAGAAAAATTAATATTACGTTAATAGCGGGCGAGTATTTCGCTTCCGCTAATTTTCATAAGTTAATATCGCCACGTAATGGCATCGTTGGCTGCATCGGCCGCTGCGATTGTTGAACTGTAAATTACTTGAATGCAGGTTAATTCAAGGAAGGCGGACATGAAATCGGGATCACCTCTTACAAATTAAAAGTGCACAATAATATTCAATTAATATATTATCTGCTTAACTCATACAAATATGCTTACATTTGCCAGCACTCGAAAGATGTCCGTCTATACACAACAAAGACAAGATAGGAAGTGAAGTCGACTAAAAAAAATTAACAAAAGAGCGTATCTTGTCGTCTCTTTAGATCATTTTGTCATAAATTATTTCTTTGCATTGCATTTCCTTGCATTTCTCGACAGAGAAATTATTGTTTTACGGCTACATGATAAAAATATATTATTCAATTTTTAAATGTCTCTTCTTTATAAATACTGTTTTTTAAGTCTTTTCGTAATATAGCACTGGGGACGCTATACCTAGAATATGTCGTGGTTGTATCAGAAGCCAATTGTGGGAGAGATCTCCGAGTTTCCTTTGCTACTGTGAGACGATATGCAAACGAACTATTTGCTGTACTCAGAATTCTATTATAAATTCCCCCAATGTGATTCTTTTGTGCTTAATGACATCTGACTGCAATTCAGGCCTCTGTTGAAGAATGGAATTGGGTGAGGTTGCTTGCCTCATAGAAAGTAGCGATGGATGTAAATCATTAACATCAAGTTAACTCTGTGAAAATTTTTGACTAGGTTGTAGGATAGGATTGGTGTGTCAATGTAGGTAGTCTGAAACACCATGAAAGATAATCAGATTTATTCCATTTGAGAATTTACATATGGTCATAAATCACATTAACAAGGTGATTCCTCTTGAATGTGGACAGATTAACAAATTAACAATGAGAAAGAAGTATAACACAAATCTACAACTATAAAACCTAGTGATGTGGATTGGCACTTCCCCTTAACTGAATGAAAGTGCAATATTCTAGGTCACATACTTTCCATCTGTACCTAATCACAGAAATAATGCGAGAATGTGCTGCAATGCTCAATAGGTCAGTGGCCACCTGTTTAACTTTTATGAACTGCAAGGCTGATCATGCTATGGCCAGAGCTGCATATTTTGCCTATTCTGCTCAATGACAGGGTCCCCAGTCAGCTGTTCTTGTTGTGCTGTTATAACAAGCAAGTGTGATGTCTCTGCAACCACAGCAGCATGCGCATATGTGACACAATCCTGCAAAATTATCCGGAGCTTTGGATAAGGTACACAGCTACTTCGCAGTCACTCTGTATTGCCTGGTACAGAGTACTGCATCCTTATCAGACGATGCTAAAATGCAGATGTCTCCTTTCTGCTGAAAACCAAGTGCGGCCTGCCACTCTGCTGGTGTGGCTGTCCAGTCGCAACATTTTAACAAATTTTTCACTGATTAGCACGATTCCCGTACAACTGTCAATGCACAGGAAACACTGTCCGAAGAACTTTCCAGATGCTTCCTTGGTGCCAGCGTCAAACCAGACACATTCTCTGTCCCATGCTCAAAAAATATGGAGTGGAAGATTCGCGGAGGTTTATTACTTGCTGGTAATGTCACCCAAGATGCTTTTGTGAGCCCAGGGTGACACAGTTGAGGGGGAAACAGCGTGTCCCTGCGTTTTATTCATTTTGGGGAGACATTCTGCTGGTCTTGCATTGTTCTGCTGGAAATGCCACCTGCCTGTCGGGTGGCATCAAAGCCCTACCTCTGGAGACCGCCCTGGCAAAGCCTACACCTCTTGTGTGCTGGAGGTTGTAAAATTGGACCTTCGGGCTAACGCCCTGCTGTCTTTCCGCCACCAGCACCCTGAGTACAATCTTGCATGAAACTCTATCTGCAAAAATTATTTGCACTTAACACAATGTAGCACATTGTCATTGCTCATCCCTTAGCCATCTCTATTAGCATAGCGTGATGAACCACAAATTTGTTCACATCCATGCTGCTACTTGTCATTGCTGCCCCAATTGATTATTCAAAAATATAAAGTGGCGACTGATGTGTGCGTAGTCCATATACGTTTCCACCTAGTATTAGTCCTTCTTTAACACTAGAATTTTGTGTTGGTCTGTACACAGCTTAGAGTATGATAGGTGGGGCACAGGCCAAATTAAATTCTGCATGAGAAGATTATGTGTGTCATAATTAGTACAAATGTCAATCATAAATCAAAGAGAAAAGAATGGGTGCCAATCCACATAGTGTAACATGTATGTACATATTTAGATGAACACAAATAGGCAATGTACTAAAATAAATATATTAATGGTCAATGGGGACATGTGTATATGAATAAAGGGCAGCCATAGGGCTCATCTCTCTCACCACTGAGGGTGATGTAAGGTGACACATTGTCTGGGAAGACATGTAAACATATTGACATTAATCATAAAGAAGTTATAATAATTAATTTATCATGCAATACTATATTTGACATGAGAGACTTCTGGAAAGAACCTAGTGGTTATACAATAAAGAGTGTACAATAATCCAAGACTGTAGTCTTAACAAGGGAGCCTTAAGAATGAATATTCCAGGTAAATGACAAGTCCTAAGATTAGTGAAACAAACACAAAATATTATCAAGGAACATGAAAGATTTGTGTCATGCTATAAGTTAATATTTAAAAATCCATAAATGGAACTGACTGTGCTACAACATGTGGGTGCACACCCAAAATTTATGATACAAATGTAGGTACAAATTAGGATAAGCTAGACATGACCAATCAAGCAAATGTGTGTTATATCTAATCATTAAGTTAAGACATGGATATAATGAAACCAAAGACATGTAAGTCAAGCTTCAGTGCTTCAATAATAATAAAAATTTGATACTAATTAATTGGAAAGATATCGTAACACAGAGAGACACTTGTTGTACCTCTTTTAGGATTGTGGTGAACTTGAGTATTTCCTAATAATTCAAGGAAGACAAAGACTTCACACGAAAAGCTTCAACACTTACTTGTAGTGTCACACACATTAACTGACGTGTGGTCCATGGTGCTATTGACAGGGTGGGTGCAGGGCACGGTGTGAGGGATGGGTGGCATGAAAATGTGTAGTGGATACCTCTCTTGCTGCGTTGATCGCCATTGTAGTGTGGGGCTGTGGGCCCACACGAATTTTGTTGGTGCAATTTGGAGAGGTGGCAACTTGTGGCACTGGCATCACCTCTGACATGGTGTGCGCACTTAAGTGCAACTGCCTTATCGATGACGTCAGAGTGGCGCCTCTGCAAGACATCTGCGGAAGCTGGGCAAACAGTGGAGGCGGTGCTATGCACAGTGGCGTGTGCCGCCTATGAGTGAGTCTGGTAGGTCCTTGGCTCAAGAGTAGACTGCACATGGTATCCTGTGACAGAGGGAAACGATTCCCCAGGGCATGACGAGGTAGTGGATCAGTGGCCCGTGGCAAGCCTGTAGGGCACACTGAGCTGTGGGGGGAGCTGAACGGCAGTTCTGCGACATGGGCTGGCCCTGTGCTGCATTGTCTGCCTCCTCCCCCATGGCTTGTGGCAGGAACCAGTTGGTCCCCCCACCATGTATCCTGCACCATCACCTCTATCTCCGTCACAGCTGGGTGCACTCTGGCAGCATGCAGTTTGGTAGGTATGAAATACATCCAAGACAGTTTTGCCCACAATCCTTTACAAATGAAATGTGACCAATACAATCGAATAAACTAGGTATAACATGGTGACAAATTATATATTAACAAATAACATCTTACACAGTAGGTGGTAGTAGTGGCTATCCTAAGGATAAAAGGTAACTTGTAGTTCTACAACTAGTGTGATGAAGGAATATGTGTGGGTAAACTTAAAGGAGAGAAATGTGCCCAGCACCATGTAAAGGAACCATAGTACCTTTGAGCATGTGACCTTGTGAATTTAGTGTACATGCACTTATTCTAGCATGCAATTATTAGTGATGGTGAGGTATTAGTACTTGAAATATGCAAACCTGTGTAAATAATAATGAAATGCACAAAAGTAATTATTATTACGTAAGCACTTTTTTTGCATCTCTATTTGTTCCAACAGGTTATTTGCCTGTGTTTGAGTTTAGTGGTTACCAAAAATGCAAGAGCCTTGTGGTCAGTGTACACTTTTGTCCTTCTACCATACAAGAAGTAGTGGAATTTCTAGAATGCCCAGACAACAGCGAGTGCCTCTAACTCTGTCACCGAGTAGTTTCTCTCACTTTTTGTAAGGACACAACTGTCAAAGGTAATCATTTTCGAGACCATGGTTCCATTTCCAATATATTTTTGAAAGACCAATATGCCTAAGCCTGTGAGTGAGCTATCCATCAATATGGAAAAATCCTCTTCTAGGTTAGGGCACAACAATACAGGTGCATTAACTAATGCAGATTTTAGTGCTAGAAATTGCTTTTCTGTCTCTTCATCCCAATGACATGGTGTGTTCTTTCCAGTGAGTGCACTGAGTCATGGGTACTGAAAGTCATGGTACGTAGGAATTTTTGGTAAAAGTTAATGACCCCCAGGAAACCGCGTAATTGACACTTACTTATGGTTTGTGGGAATTGTGCTATTGCCGCTACTTCTTGGGGTTGGGAGAAATTCCCTCCTTGGTAATTGTGTGACCAAGGAAATGAACCAAGGTGGTGCCAAAGCATGATTTCTCGATGTTCACTGTAACCCCGTGATCTCTCAATAAATGGAACAGTTCACATAGCATGTAGTTGTGTTCTTCCCATGTCCTTTCTGCAATTAAGAGGTCATCAACATACTTAGTGACTCTCCCCTGGAGAAATGCATTGAGTATCCTATGTAGTCCGTAAGTATCCCATGTAATCTGTGAATAAAGGTGGTGGAGGAAATATTGAGGCCGAAGGGAAGTTGTCAGAATTGATAGCAGTTTCCGAAGGCCAAAAAGGCAGTGTATTTCCAGCAATCCAGATAATTTGTCAGAAGCTGCTGTGGAGGTCAATTGATGTAAAGGTTGAAACACCATGAAAGTTCTGCAACAGCTCCTCTAATCTCTCAGATCTGTCAGTTTCAGTATCAATGATGGTATTGACTTGGTGTGAATCTAATACAAGCCTAATGGATCTGTTCTTTTTTTCAATGGCCTTAATGAGATTGTCGTACGTAGATTGGGTGAATTCAGTGACACTGTCAGCTAACATTCGTGATACTTCATTTGCGACCCTGTTCCAAAATATATGAGGCATGGCATCAGAGCTACAAAGAATTTCTTATGAGGTTTGACCTGAAATTTGTATGTAAAGTTTTTAATAGTGCCAGTTTTGGGCATGAAAACCCTGGAGCTATACCTTAGAATATTATGTAAGTGCTCTCTGTCATGTTCCTGTATATGTTGTATCATTTGGACCTTCTCTGTTATGACTTCTTGTACTGTTTCTGTCTGGTTGCCCTGATCCGTGCAGCTGTCTTCGTGTTGTTTGATCAGCTGTGGTGTCTGATCTCATTTTTTATTTATGTAATGGGATCTCGTTTTTATTTATGTAATGTAACTTGATGCTATTTGTGGGTAATTGTGCTTTGATGGCCTGTTCATCAAAGCGAATTATGATCTCACATTCTCTATGCAGAGTGACAGTACCTCTACTGATGTCAATGAGAGCTAGAAGGTCTCCACAAGACAGTTAGCTTCTAGCTGATGTCCTTGGTTGACAAATTGTAACCGTGTTTCTAGGCACACTTTAGTGGTCTTTCCTACAATTGCACTTTTTATGTGTGCTTTCTTTGCTGCTAAGAAGGGCCAAGGTTTGTCCACATTGCACAAAGGGAATGCATTCTCTGATATGGCAGTTTCATGGCTGCCAATGTCAATGATGGCACGTAAAACTTCCGACCCTACTGTTACAGAGTTGACAAGATGGAGATCAGCACTGCTCTCTTCCTCCCTCTCATCTGTGAGCACATACCGTATGTCCTCATACCCAATGAGATTAATGTTGTTGTTTATTTGTCTGGAATTATGGGCATTGTGGGATGTTCTTTCATGTCTGGGGCATCAGCTATGGTTGTTGCCATTGTTATAAAATTCGACAATGAGTTGGGGCCACATAATTCTGCTCACTCGCCATTACAGTTTATGCAGCACTGGCCATTATTGCCATTGTTAGATTGTTGACGCTGTCTCTGGTCCCATCACTTAGTATGGGTCCTGTCGTCATTGTAACTATGGCGGTCATCATTGCCATTACTGTTTTTTTGGTAGCTACTACTTTGCGTGTTTCTATTACCACAAAACCTGTTGTTCCTGTGTGACTGATAATTGGTTTGTCCATTTGATCTTTTGTTTTCATATTTGTTTCATCTTTCTACAACCATCACAACTTCCTATAGTAGATATCTGAAAGTGTCTGCATTTGCATCACACTGACCAACCAAGGCTTGCTGGTATATAAAAGGTAGTTCAGAATAACAGATATCCTCTTCCAAATATGGCATGTCAAGAAGCTGGTTTTTTCTCATCAGGCCTTCAAACATTTTTACAGGTGTTTTGTGCTGTGAATCCTCTAGGTCTGGACACATGGTGATTTCATGTTTGACATGAGATTGTTCTGCTCATGACCAGTAAATTAACCTACATTTTTCTATAAATTCCTCATAAGTGTTTCAACACACTGCAGAGGGTTTTTATGTTGGCCGCATTGCTGTTCTTGTTTGTATATAAGAATTCAATTCAACTTTTGAGTACAATGGGCAAGACACAGGAAATGCATTCTAAAATTGTCTGTACCAAGCAATTGGATGAAGTGGGCTGTCTTCTTTGAACATTGAAAATTTCCTGTTTGACAGATAATGTTTAGAGTCAAGCACAAAATCTACAATATATTCATATATTGCATGGTTTGTATAAATTTTGCCTGTTTGACATTACGGGTCATACTGTGCAAATTGAGACTGCTCACAGGAACAGTACTAGCACTAAAATTCATTGACTTGTACTCTCACATAAGCCCAATGCGAGGCAGTGAAGGTGCACTGGACAATGGTCATTCTGACATATTTGCATCCATCTGTGTGGTACCACAGGGGGGTAAGAAGGGTTTTCAACAACAAGTAAACTGTTGTGCAATAGGATTGTGTTGTCGGAACATGCATTTACAGTTGCGATTGCATGCTCAATAGCTTTGATCAACTGTTTTGAATTTATTTGAATTTTCTTCCTGAAAAGTGGTGACCTGTTCAGAAACCATTTCTAATTTTTCATCCACTTCTTATAGACGGGTGGTGTGTTGGTCAAATATTTGTTTACCTGTAGTAAACCCATTTGTAACTGACTGTGATGCTTTTGTGGCAGTCCAAACTGCATGCTTCACTCGTTTTATTGCTATGTATGTCATTTTCTTAGCTGCTGCAGCATAACTTGAAAGTTTACTCTTTCATACCCAACATTGAGGGATCAGAAATTTTAGCAAGGTAACATTCCCACATATTTTAAAGTTTCTGTAGTCTCAACATTTCTGCACTCTTTCAGTGGCTTTCGTTGTTCAGTCAGTCATCTCTTTTATTCTTAAATTATTAACATTCTACCAGATTTTTCCTACTGTATGTAATTTTAATTAGTCTGAATGTGTTACAGTTATAGATTTCTCATGGAAAAACAAAAAAAAGATAATCTTAGATTGAGGGACATCTTACAGTTGGCTAAATAAAGATGTCATATTTCAGAAGGGTGACCAGAGAACTATTTATTCATGGGGGCAAACAGATTACATTGCCAAGAAGATGTAAATGATATGTACTTGCAGTACTGCCTGCAGTAACTTTTGTTTCACCCAGGAAGATTCATTACCTAATTACAGCTATTAACAAGACATTACACCATGACAAATGAAAAGTAGGTGGTGAAGAAAACAATAGCAATATGATTAGTCTGATATGGCTGACTGGAAACAGAAAGGTCACATGAAATCAAACAGTAAAGAAAAAGGCAGTACTAGAGTGATGGGCTCAAGGAGGGAATTGTGAGAAACAGTCAGAAAAGTGAAATTTATGGTATATGGCAGTTATTGAAGAAACAGGTCACAACTTGATGATAAGCTAACTAGTATCTAGTGAGAAGGGAAAAGAAATAAAGAAAGCAACAACAGGCATGTCTGCTTCATTATCAGATTCTCAATAGTTAGAGCATATCTTTGACTAATCTGAAGAGGAAAAGACAGTGGTAGTTAGGAAATATGGGGACAAACAATCATTAATGAACTGTGGGCATACTGAGGTAATGGATAAAAGTAAAATGAAGACACAAGGCCTACTGTAAGAAAGAGACAAGTTCATATTACAAATTTTTGAAACAACTCAATGAAAGAACAAGGTAGGTTTCTGTCACCAAACTACAAAATGTGTTTAAAATAATTTTTGATCAGATTTCAGTCTGCTTCTTCATTAGCTTCCACAGTGCTTGCTGTTGTATAGTGGTGGGCAGCACATGTATTTTAACTGATAAACTTTTTTTAATCCCTGCAGGATTTTGTGAAGAGCATTAAACTGACGTGGACAGATACAGTACAGAGCTAGTGAAAGACATAAAAATCATGTGTTATTATCTTTGCTGAGTGGTGAAAACTATATGCTGGAGGTTTCGTATGTGAACTAAGGAAACAGCATTAGTATGTTAATTGGTATATGAAAAAGGAGGAATATTCTCTCCTAATTTTAGTTTCGATTTGTGTAGCAGACTGGTCTGAAGAAAGCAAGAAATCAGCTTAAAAAGGTGATAAGAAATGATAAGATAGTGTGTTTGTGTGTTTCCGTCATTGGTAACTACATTATCTCATGATCGGAGATGACAAGCCTTTCCTTAATTTAAGACAGTGAAGCATGTTAATGTTTATCAGTTACAAACAGTTGCCTCGACTATAATATACATAACTACAGTACTGTAGAAAAACAAAAGTTGGAACATAAAAAAATGATAACAGTGACAATAAGAAACTGTGCACACCATCTACTGCACATAATAATGAAACTAATGTGGGAGACAAGTGTTGTTAAGCCAAGAGCAACAACAACAAAAAATTGTTAGTGTCAATCTGCACAACAAAACGTTAACAAAGAATGGTTATGTGATGTATATAGCAAGTGCAAATGGTGTTGCAAAAAAGCAAGTAACTGCCTATCAGAACTAAAGAAATTCCTGGATTAATAAACAATGTAATTCAAACATTGCAACATTACCACACAGATATGACAATGCATCAGTCATGTGTGAACAAAGAAATGCAAAAAACTAACGTTAAAATAAAACAGATGTGTTCCTTGTTTGGAAAGTGCAGCATGCTTGATGTAGTCAAATTGGACACATACAAGCAATACCAGATGTGGAATACATCTGAGTTATGAAAGAAGAAAGTTTATATGTAGAATGGTAAATGAAATAATTGAAAGCAGAGAAAATATGAACTTGTGTGGGACTGATGTCACTTATGGCAGAAATAGCAGCATCCCCAGTGTCATCTCCAGTGCCATCAGTAGCAGAACCAGCAGCTGAAACATTGCCACAAAAAGCAGAAACATCATGTTGTCCCAAATGCAACAGAAAGGCAACTCAACATTTTTTATTGTGAGTCACATGAGAGAAAAACAGTCAAACCTATGTGAAGCATCCCTCTTATGTATTCAAAATGAACTTCCAGTTCTGCAAGCAGAGCTAACTAATGTAGGCCTACTGAGAAAAACTGCTCCAAACAAATATGTAAATACAATGGTGAATAAGCCTCAAACTTTGCCTGATTTTCATGAAAATATGAGAGGCCTGACCAACTGCTAACACACCTAAAAGATGAAGGATGTGGAAGTGAATATGATATACTGTGTTTCTCTGAACATCACATCATAAATGAGATCCACATGTTACTAATTGAAAACTTGTGTTCAGCTACTCATTATTGTAGATCTAGTATGGGAAAGGGAGGTGCTGCAATATTTGTTAGAAACAATGTAGTGTATAAATCTCTAGATTTAAGCAAATACTGTGCTGAACAGTACTTTGAGGTAATTAGTATTGAGGTAACAGCAGATAGTATAACAGTTAATGTGCTGTCAATTTACAGGGCATCTGCTGGTTATCTGAATGTTTTCCTGAGACATGTTGAATCACTCTTGTCCCACCTGTCTGGAAATACTAAATAATTCATTGTAGTAGGTGACTTTGATGTGGACTTTTTAACACAAAATAGAAACAGAACATGAAATGTATTCGCAGTTGCGATTATGGACAGCCATCAACTGAATGACGACAATGAAATGCATGCCAGAATGGGACTCGAACCTGGTCTGCCCTCTTATTGTGAGCAATCACCTTACCATTTGGCTATCTGAGCACAACTCAAGGGCCAATCCAAAGTTCCATATGTTGTCAATCATGTGTCTACAACCAATGGAGTGTGGAGTGCCTCAGAACTCCATCGTGGGCCACCTACTTTTTATTATTTTTATTAATGATCTACCTTTTTGTACAGACAATTGTAAATTCACCATTTTTGCTGATGACATATGCTGCTTACTGATAATTCAGTAGACAGACTTGATGTGACAGCTAATAAGGTGTTTAGGGATATTGTGAACTGGTTTAACATAAATGGTCTTCCTGTTAATTACAGTAAAACAAACTACATTCAGTTCCATACAACCTCTAAAGAAGAAACAATATGAGAAAAACTAGGTGCCCAGCTGACAGCTAGGATGGATAGTGCGGAATACCTAGGTTTACATATTCATAACAAACTAAACTGGTCAGACCACATCCTGGTTCTGATCAAAAGAATAAATTCTGCTGCTTATGTTTTATGCATTGTCTGCTCTTACAGTAATATGAAAACCATCAAATCAGCTTCTTATGGTTATTTTCATGCCATTATGGCATATGGATCAAATTTTGGGAAAATCAGCCATTGGCTAGAAAAGTGCTTTGTGCATGGAAAAGAGTCATAAGAATCATGAGGAAAAGAGTCATAAGAATCATGAGTGAGCTCACCCTAGAGCCACATGCAGAAATCCTTTTAAGGAACTTGACATATCCACATCCACTGCACAATGTATATTCTCCCTCATGGGTTTCATAAGAAAAAAAAGCCCATTTTCAAACTTAATAGTGTCTATCTACATCTACATCTATGTGATTACTCTGCTATTCACAATAAAGTGTCTGGTAGAGGGTTCAGTGAACCACCTTCAAGCTGTCTCTCTACCATTCCACTCTCGAATGGCATGTGGGAAAAACGAACACTTAAATTTTTCTACGCGTGTCCTGATTTCTCTTATTTTATTGTGATGATCATTTCCCCCTATGTCGGTGGGTGCCAACAGAATGTTTTTGCAATTGGAGGTGAAAACTGTATTATAGTCATGATACTACAAGAAAAGATGATATCCACTAAGAGTAAGCAAACCTGAGTATGGTACAGAAGGGGGTCCACTTCAGTGGCTGTGAGATTTTTAATACTCTCCCTTGACAAATTGTTTAGTAGATGATGAGATCTTGTTAAAAAAAATTAAGGCACTTCCTTTTGCAAGGGTCATTTTACACTGTAGAGGAGTTCCTGAACCATAATGAATAGTACCCATGTACCTATAACTCTCAGATCAATTCCCAGATCTTTATTTGTGATCCTGTACACTTATCATTGTAAACATATTTATTTTTTTATGTTTTCTGTAATAAATATTTTTTCTGCAATGTTTATTTAACAAATTTTTTTCTGCGATAGAACTTAAGCTACAGATACTTTAATATGTAATTAAACAATATTACATGCATAATACCATAACCAATGTGTAAAACTGACAACTTCCATATCCTGTGAATATTCACAACATGAATCACCAGAACATGAAATAAATAAATAAATAAATATTATAATTTTTTTATAAAAATAATAGAAAACTCCACCACCCAACTGTCAATGTACCTCAAATCTAAAGAATTTTACAATATTGTGTTATTATCAGAAAATTTTGTAAAACAAATTGCTAATATTGAACTAAGGAACATTATCAGTTGAAGGGGTTGGTGGAAGCAAGTGCTAACCCATAAGAGATATTTCGAGTTGCTGTCTGCTACATGTTGGGTAAATTTAAAGACAGGAGCATAAATATGATAGGCAAAACAAACTATATGGTAGACAGCTCTTTCTGGCAGTGCATGTGAAAAAGCTTGTTATGAATATGTGGCACATTCAGAAAAACAACAAATAGTGCAATTGTACTAATCCTTACTAAACTGAGGGTTAATACTTTCTTACACTGACCTCTTCGATTACCTTTTAATTGCAGCCACCAAACATGTAATGCCACTGAATTTCTTCTTCACAGGATTCCCAGGACAGCGAGGACCCATGGGCATTCCTGGATTTGATGGTGCAAGGGGCCTTCCAGGCGAAGCTGGCAGACCAGGTCTTCCAGGAACACCTGGATTACCAGGATTGAATGGGATGGCTGGTAATCCAGGGAGACCAGGTCGCATTGGACCAAAAGGATTACCAGGTAACAGAAGTCAAGTAGAATGGTACTCTCATGTCTGTCAGATAGGAACAGGATGTGAGAACAAAAATACCTTTGCCGCATCAGGAATACTGGTCACTGTTATTGTGTTGGACTTTTAGACCAAGTGTACTTTTAACTGCTTCCTCAGCTCAGTACCCAATTAGTAATATGGAAGGAAGAAAAGAAGTGCAGGAACTATTTTCAAGTTGAATTATACAATTGTCTAGATGCCCACCTTCTACATAAAAGAAACTTAGGCCATGGCATACCATATATATTGGGAAGTTAAATTGTACAATTGTATAGATGCCCACCTTCAACAGTGCAGCCAGGAATAAGACTGCACATTATTTGATGCTCTTTTGTGATGAGCAATAAATCTGGACAGTATGAGTAAACAATGATGATGATTGTGTAGGCAGAACATCTTGAGTTACCTTATCACCAAGTCACACTATTATAGGCAGAAGTAGTCAAGAAGGAACTGTTATTTAAGCTTGAATATTACATTAATGTATAATGACTATAAACCAAATGTGAAGAGTGGAATTGCAAGCCAGCATATCTTCCAAACTACTATCAAATATTCCACAAGTTCAGTTTAGGATTCTTTAGACCAAAGAAATATCTGTGTCACAAATGTATCATATTTAATTCACTGGCCAGAAATGAAAAGCATTTGAAGCAAGAAATCATGAAATATTTGCAGAGAAGAGATCTGGCTTGAAAGAAGTGCATTAAAGTCAGAATGCTTGCACAAAGTGACCTAAGTGCTGTGGCTATAAATTTTGATCTTCAAGCTCTGTTGAAGGTTATGATGGGTACTTGTGCCCAAATATTATACCTGAGAAAAACAACAGCATATAATTGAGAATTTGAGATGGCATTTGCCATTTGTCAGGTAAGACAGATGGTAAAAGAGAATCGATTGAAATCAACACATCTGTGATTACAAGACAGTGCTGCCAGAAGTGACACAAGTGGGGATGGGTGTACATATAAATCTACATCTACTAGACATTCTCTTGCCTGTTCTCCTCCCAAATACAGAAAAAAATGTAGACATTCTTTGATATGTAATATCTTTGGAACAGAATGATATATCATTGCAATTTTGTGGGGTAGCATAGCCCTTTGTTTTCTCAACAGATCTTGGCTTGCGTTTTCCTAGTAAACGACAGTGCAGCAATGAATGAAGTAAGATTGTCATTTGAGCAATGTAAGACAGTACTGAAGTGGTACCAGACATATGAAAATATGATGGAGGTACAATGGCAATGGTGTAATGTGTACAGAACTCACCCACCAACACGTACAACAATTTATCATATTCCGGCTAAATTTGAAGCCAATTGTACTGTTCAGGATATGCATAAGGAAAGGTCTGGCTGACCAAAAATGTCAAAAAGTCCAGCTCCCAGCGCTGCTGTGTTGCAGTGTTGTACTAGGTCACCTCAAACATCTGTGAAGAAGGGTGTATGTGAAAGCAGGGCAAGCCAGTCAAATGTAAGACGAATTCTGAAGGCTGCAAAGAGAAAAATGTACATTCCAAAATTGCTGCATGGTGTAAATGAGGGCAACCTATATCAAAGGATGGAGTACTGTGAATGGTTTAATGGCATGCTTCGCAAGGATGGTTATCTGGTCTGACAGGGCGCAGCCCAAACTGAATGAACGGTACTGTAAACCATCACAGCTGTGTATACTGGGCTCCTGAAAACCTTCACCTTAACATAGACAAACATGTTAATCTACCAGGTGTTAATGTGTGGTGCAGTCTGTCATCATTTGGTTTGATTGGCCCATTCTTCTTTGAAGGTACCATAATTGGTGAGGTATATCTTCATATGCTGCAAACATGGATTTTGACTTTCCATCAGAGATGTGGTTGAAAATGAAAGATTTTATCTACAACAAGATGGTGCTCTGCTTGACTACCACAGAGATGTCAGAGCCTGCTTGGATGAAAATCTATCTGGGTGATGGATAGGTTGAAGCGGAGCTGCTGAGTACCCTCCGTGGTTTGCAGACCTTACTCCTCTTGACTTCTGCCTAGGAGGGACCCTGAAAAATGAAGTTTATCAGCAGAAGCCAACTAAATTGAATGGACTATGAGAAGCCATTGAGATGTTCTGTGCATTTATCACACTGGCAACACTGATAGTTGTAGTTTGCTCAACAGTTAAGTGGCGTCACTGTTGTTTAGCTGCTAACAGTGGTCTCTTTAAATACATAAAATAAGCTTCCCCCTGTGAAAGAATTGTAATGGTATTCATTTTGTTCCATTAATATTGACTATCAAAGAGTGTCTACATTTTTCTGGATCCCTCTGCAGAGCAAGGGGAAAATGGCTGTCCATATGCTTCTGTTCAAGTCACGATTTCTCTTGTATGTTGGTGGCAGTTTAATCTTTCTACCATCAGTTGCAAATGCTGGTTCTCTGAACTTTCTCAGTACTGTTTCATCAAAATAACATTTTCTTCCTTTTACATGCTCATTACATTTTATATAGTTTTACAACATTATGCTTAAATGTTTATATGAGATGACTATATCAAGCAGCTCACTTATATCTCATTTTATATGAGATGACTATATCAAGCAGCCCCCCTCCTCCACCCCCCCCCCGCCCCCCCCCCCCATGAATCATGGACCTTGCTGTTGGTGGGGGGAGGCGATACAGATGGCCTTACCGTAGGTGCAACCACAATGGAGGGGTATCTGTTGAGAGGCCAGACAAACATGTGGTTCCTGAAGAGGGGCAGCAACCTTTTCAGTAGTTGCAGAGGCAACAGTCTGGATGATTGACTGATTTGGCCTTGTAATACTAACCAAAACAGCCTTGCTGTGCTGGTAGTGCGAATGGCTGAAAGCAAGGGGAAACTACAGTCGTAATTTTTCCCGAGGGCATGCAGCTTTACTGTATGGTTAACTGATGATGGCATCCTCTTGGGTAAAATATTCCAGAGGTAAAATAGTCCCCCATTCGGATCTCTGGGCGGGGACTACTCAAGAGGACATCATTATCAGGAGAAAGAAAACCGGTGTTCTACGGATCGGAGCGTGGAATGTCAGATCCCTTAATCAGACAGGTAGGTTAGAAAATTTAAAAAGGGAAATGGATAGGTTAAAGTTAGATATAGTGGGATTAGTGAAGTTTGGTGGCAGGAGGAACAATATTTTTGGTCAGGTGAATACAGCGTTATAAATACAAAATCAAATAGGGGTAATGCAGGAGTAGGTTTAATAATGAATAAAAAAATAGTAGTGCGGGTAAGCTACTACAAACAGCATAGTGAACGCATTATTGTGGCCAAGATAGACACGAAGCCCATGCCTACTACAGTAGTACAAGTATATATGCCAACTAGCTCTGCAGATGATGAAGAAATTGATGAAATGTATGATGAGATAAAAGAAATTATTCAGGTAGTGAAGGGAGACAAAAATTTAATAGTCATGGATGACTGGAATTCGAGAGTAGGAAAAGGGAGAGAAGGAAACGTAGTAGATGAATACGGATTGGGGGTAAGAAATGAAAGAGGAAGCCGTCTGGTAGAATTTTGCACAGAGCATAACTTAATCATAGCTAACACTTGGTTCAAGAATCATAAAAGAAGGTTGTATACATGGAAGAATCCTGGAGATAATAGAAGGTATCAGATAGATTATATAATGGTAAGACAGAGATTTAGGAACCAGGTTTTAAATTGTAAGACATTTCCAGGGGCAGATGTGGACTCTGACCACAATCTATTGGTTATGAACTGTAGACTAAAACTGAAGAGACTGCAAAAAGGTGGGAATTTAAGGGGATGGGACCTGGATAAGCTGACTAAACCAGAGGATGTACAGAGTTTCAGGGAGAGCATAAGGGAACAATTGACAGGAATGGGGGAAAGAAATACAGTAGAAGAAGAATGGGTAGCTCTGAGGGATGAAGTGGTGAAGGCAGCAGAGGATCAAGTAGGTAAAAAGACGAGGGCTAGTAGAAATCCTTGGGTAACAGAAGAAATATTGAATTTAGTTGTTGAAAGGAGAAAATATAAAATTGCAGTAAATGAATCAGGCAAAAAGTAATACAAATGTCTCAAAAATGAGATCGACAGGAAGTGCAAAATGGCTAAGCAGGGATGGCTAGAGGGCAAATGTAATGATGTAGAGGCTTATCTCACTAGGGGTAAGATAGACATTGCCTACAGGAAAATTAAAGAGACCTTTGGAGGAAAGAGAGCCTCTTGTATGAATATCAAGAGCTCAGATGGAAAACCAGTTATAAGCAAAGAAGGGAAAGCAGAAAGGTGGAAGGAGTATATAGAGGGTTTATACAAGGGCGATGTACTTGAGGACAATATTATGGAAATGGAAGGGGATGTAGAGGAAGATGAAATGGGAGATACGATACTGCGTGAAGAGTTTGACAAAGCACTGAAAGACCTGAGTCGAAACAAGGCCCCGGGAGTAGACAATATTCCATTAGAACTACTGACGGCCTTGGAAGAGCCAGTCCTGACAAAACTCTACCATCTAGAGAGCAAGATGTATGAGACAGGTGAGAAATTTGTTAACATCGAGTGTAGATTTAAGTGTCAGGAAGTCGTTTCTGAAAATATTTGTATGGAGTGTAGCCATGCATGGAAGTGAAACATGGATGATAAATAGTTTGGACAAGAAGAGAATAGAAGCTTTTGAAATGTGGTGCTACAGAAGAATGCTGAAGATTAGATGGGTAGATCACATAACTAATGAGGAGGTAATGAATAGAGTTGGGGAGAAGAGGAGTTTGTGGCACAACTTGACAAGAAGAAGAGACCGGTTGGTAGGACATGTTCTGAGGCATCAAGGGATCACAAATTTAGCATTGGAGGGCAGCGTGGAGGGTAAAAATCGTAGAGGGAGACCGAGAGATGAATACACTAAGCAGATTCAGAAGGACGTAGGTTGCAGTAGGTACTGGGAGATGAAGAAGCTTGCACAGGGTAGAGTAGCATGGAGAGCTGCATCAAACCAGTCTCAGGACTGAAGACCACAACAACAACATATCAAGCAGCACACTATTAACACTGTATTTGAATATTACAGGATTGTTTTTGGTACTAATCTGCATTAACCTACATTTTTCCACATTTAGAGCAAGCTGCCATTCAGCATACCAAATAGAAAACTTGTCTATGTCATCCTGTATCCTCCTAGAGTCAATCAGCAACACACTTTCCTGCACACTACAATGTAATCAGCAAATAGTCACATAGTGTTGCTCACCCTCTCCATCAGATTGTTTAAGTATATAGAGAACAAAAGTGGTTGTATCACACTTCCTTCCAGTACTCCTGATGATACCCTTATCTCTGATGAACACTAGCTGTCCATGATAACATACTTTGTCTTTGACCCACTCACATATATGAGAGTCTACTCCACAAGCTTGTTCTTTCATTAACAGCATGTCTATGTGTATCACTCCGTGCAGGAACCATTCAAACTTAAAAATTAGCTAGTCACAAGTTTGTTGAAACAAGTCATACACTAATGGTGTGTGACTATTCATTTCATAATAGAGAAGAAAAGTAAGTATTTGCCAGTGTATCGCCCTGAAGCATGGGTCCCAATCATTTGAAGTTGCAAGAAGTATCCTCATCCTTTCATCATCTGCACTATGCTGTAAAACAGTTTCCTAAATTTCAGATGTGATCAGAAAGACATCCCCAAAATTCCAGTGAAGAATGTTTACCTATTTCACTAAGAAAAATACAAACTTTGTTCACTGTTTTGTAAGACAGAATTTGGAGGGGCCTTTTGTGACGTAAGCTTAAAAAGAAAGGGATGACCTTCAGCAGATGTGTCTGTTCCAAGTGGCGCAATGGTTAGCACACTGGACTTGCAATCGGGAGGACGATGGTTCAAACCAACATTCTGTCATCCTGATTTAGGTTTTCCGTGATTTCCCTAAATCACTTTGGGCAAATGCTGGGATAGTTCTTTTGAAAAGGCACACCCAATTTCCTTCCCCATATTTCCCTAATCCGATGGGACCAATGACCTCGCTGTTTGGTACCTCCCCCACATTAATGAACCAACTAACTGAGAGTCTGTGCATGACACACTGCCTGAATCAGATACAGAAGAGGATTTTGATGCATATTTAAGAATTCTGTGGATTATATTGTTTGTTTACAGCTTTATTGTTGAGTCAGTCTTTGGTTTTTAGTTATTCTTGTTTATTTTGAAGCTATAAAAATGTAACTGACATCTGATATATATCTGATTTAGGTTTAGTATGCATGCAAAAATTGAGTTAATCTTGGTAGTTCCAGAAAAATGGACGTAAGGTCATCCCCCACAACCACCAAGGGGAGGGAAGTATGATGCATCAATTTGTTATTTCTTTTTTTGCATACCGTATATATACCTTGCATCATCAGTGCTATAGAAACAGAGTAAGAGAAGAAATTAGAATTGTCTGAAGAAATGAACAATTTGGTGTATATGATCAGCATTAATCTTTGCTTAGAATGGAGAACATGGCCCCTACTTTTTTCTCTACTTCAAAGTCTGTTTTGAAAAGAATGATGAGATGGCTCCTATAGAATGGGTAAGAATAAAATGACGGTGACAGTGAAGAGAGTTCAAGAACTTAGAAAAATTAATTTGGAACACTTATGCATTGTATAATCATGGAAATGATTCACGAAAGTAAAGGCTTATAACTGTATCTCCAGGAGATAGGCTTTCCCCATTTTCTTAGGACAGATAATAAGAAATATGCTGAAGTTCATTGAATTATGTAAGTCAAGATGTACCATCATTTACTTACAGTGACCCAGTTTTCTGTAAAGTCAGCATTACTTGGGGAGAGATGCTTCATTTCACTTGACTAATGGTAGTGGGCACATGAAAACTGAAAAGTGAGACACTGTGTCAGAAATGAATTTTGTTAAGCATGCAACAGTTTGAGCCTCATCTTCTGTGCTTACTAACACACATCCACAGTCACAGTGCAGTTGATAGGAAGAGGACACTTTCTATCATCATTTGTTGTCCTGTTAAAGGTACAGGTGTGTCAGCTGGTGTCAGTAAAGCTATTTGTTCAAAAATTAGATCAGTTTTGATTGGAGTGTCTTTACTGCAACGTCTATTTTACGAATAGATTTGGTTATATGAAATGTAAAACCACTGTTCTGTAGTCTAAACTTCATGTTAAGAAATTAAGTATCTTATCTGTATGGAGCCAGCTATGGTAGGGACATTTTTTGGAGCCAACAGATAGAACATTCTGTTTGAGGTGTCCAACTAGTGGTATGGAACAAGTTCTCCCTCTCATTTTTTTGCAAGTACTTATACAAGGTATTTAAAAATGCCCCATATACTTACAGGAGATAGTACTGTCCAAAATTACAAAATAAATCTTATAAACATATGCCTGGTAATGAACACTTATTGAGATTTGGGCCATTCTGATGTATGGTAGCTGTCTATCAGCTCACACTACAGAAGGTGCTCAATGTAGCTCTTTCAGTCCTCCTCCTCAAAGAATCACAAAGCTGTGTGAATAGACATGGTTGGCCTTGGATTTGGTCAGGTGCATGGATCACACTCCTGTAATGTACTGCTGACAGATGTGGAATCTGCAAGTGCATTTAACTGTCCTCAAAGGGAGAAATCTAAGGGATTGCAGTCTGTCATGTGGGAAGGCCATGTTGCTAAGCCTCCTCAACCAACCCATCACTCATAAAAAGTTTTTGTTAGGCACTGTCATACAAAGTTCAGATAGTTGGGTAGTGTCCCTTTTTGTGTAAATCACATCTGGTGTCTTTGTGGGAGGGTAATGAACACCAATATTGTAAGTTTTTATAAGTAGTTTGACGATAAACAACACCTGTTAATTTTTCCAGTAAAGTGAACTGAGTCCTTCACCTACAGTTCCTCCTCACATATTGATGCTAAGGTGAACCTGATATCTGCTTGAGGATTTGCATGAAACTACATTATCACAATCTTTGTGAACCATGCCTCATCCACAAATAAAATGAAAGCTGTAAATTGCATATCTTATATGATTCTTCTTTGAATCACTTGGCAGAATTGTAACCTAATGTGATGGTCTTGTGACCTGAGAATTTGCACAGCAGGTAAGTGTTATGGATTAACAGTCACACCTCCATATTTGGTGAGCAGGCTATGTGATGTCTACTGTGTCCCCATTGTTGTTGTTGTTGTTGTGGTCTTCAGTCCTGAGACTGGTTTGAATACAGCTCTCCATGCTACTCTATCCTGTGCAAGCTTCTTCATCTCCCAGTACCTACTGCAACCTACGTCCTTCTGAATCTCCTTAGTGTATTCATCTCTTGGTCTCCCCCTACGATTTTTACCCTCCACGCTGGCCTCCAATACTAAATTGGTGATCCCTTGATGCCTCAGAACATGTCCTACCAACCGATCCCTTCTTCTAGTCAAGTTGTGCCACAAACTTCTCTTCTCCCCAATCCTATTCAATACTTCTTCATTAGTTATGTGATCTACCCATCTAATCTTCAGCATTCTTCTGTAGCACCACATTTCGAAAGCTTCTATTCTCTTCTTGTCCAAACTATTTACCGTCCATGTTTCACTTCCATACATGGCTACACTCCATACAAATACCTTCAGAAATGACTTCCTGATACTTAACTCTATACTCGATGTTAACAAATTTTTCCATATTGAAAATGACCTGCTGTCTGCAAGTTGCTGGAAAAACCTGTTGGAAATTTTTTCAGATTTTTTGAGGATGTTGATGGTATACATAACAGAACAGGCTTTATGTCTTATACATAATACTGATATGTTTAGGTCTATACATAATTACAAACATTAACTGCACACTCTAAGTTTTAACATGTGTTTCATATATTTTATTACATGCTCAATCACACTATCTACACTTAATATACACCATTACAAGCATTTATACTGCATTACCTACACAACTACAAATATTTATTACCTGTCTGTCGATTAACTCTATTGGCAGAATTACATGTCTACCATTTCTCACGAGGACTAATAGGCCTCTGTTTCACTGTTTGCATTGTTCATAATCCATGCAATACTAATCTTGCTTTGATGCCAGCACAGTTTCAAAACAATATGTACAGGATGGCTGACGTAGGAGGTAATTGAGCAATGAATGTCAACAGGAAGACATCCTATATTACTGAGTACTAGCTGTTCTTAATACAAGAGGACCGATCTGTATCCAAGAAGTATTTGTTCCCAGACATATGTTTTGGGACTTTTTCCTAGCTTCCTTTCCCCATAAAGGAGATTCTTTCTGGCAGGCTAGAAAATGCTGTGAATGTTTTTAATGAAAATGGAAACATTGGGCATAAATAAAATCTATTATTTGTCCATAACCTCACTGTGTTGTTATGCTTGACAAAATCAAGATAGTTCAATATACACTAGTGTATGATTCCATAAGGATAACTCGTCTACCATTGTGATGTACTGTGTAGGAAAAAAGGAGTTAATCCACATGACAAAAGCCAGGAAAGCTAAGGATTGCATCTTTCGACTCTGTTGTAGGAACTGAAGCTTTACAGAAGAAAAAAAAAATTGTAAATAGTTCCAGGATATGTTGTTGTTTTTCAAGTTTGAATTGGCATCACACAGTTCACAGTTTAGGCTAAAAAATAAACTTATTGGCATCCTCCAAAAGCTGTCTTACATGAAACAAGTGGTGTCTTTTCTCACTTTGATGACCCTATTCTTTAATGTCGGGATGTTCCCCAAAAGAATCACTTTAATTCACACCACGAATGCTGAATTTAGTGTTTAAAAATGGCATATCAAAAGTATCATTCACTGAGTAATCATTAACAAAAACTATTCCATTCCACTGTGGCAAGGTGCTACAGCAACCAGTTTTGAATTATTTCAGGATAAAAACAATCTTAGTTACAAAATTATTACAAGATTTTAAACATGGCTGCAGCAGCAACTGTTAAAATTCTTCACAATATCCTGCAACTGTTTTTGGCTGCCATCCTTTATTGTGAACAAAATTATTAAATATCACTGAGACACTTCACCATTTTGGTGCATATCAGATTGTGTTAAAGTAGTTGGGTATGTAACCTGTCCATCATAAAGCCATATAAAATGGAAAATGGATGTAACAGTAAACCAGCCAGTTACTGTTGTGTACAGTTTACATTTTATATGGCTTTGTGATGGACGGGTTACATATCTAGCTACTTTTACATAATCTGATGATTCCGTAAAAGGGTGAAATATGTCATTGATATTAAATAATTTTGCAACCAAAACCGTTTTTGTTCTAAATTAACAAAAACAACCACTAAAGGTAAAACTGGTAAAATGTAGATCAGACAGCTTGTGTGTATGATGACCATATAAGCAGAAAAGGGGAAAATTTGCTTCTCAGTAAGGCCTAAAATTATAATTAATGTGCAAGTTAATGAATGAGTTGAACACAATAAATTTCTTTACTGTAGAACTAAATACTTCGAAAGCAATATTACAAAATTTCATGCACACAAAAGGTTCTAAGAATTACTGTTCACCATGTAATTGTTTAATCATAGCTTTTGTATTGCTGTGAAAATTGAAAGTGAATACAACCTACTGAAAAGCAAATTTGTAACTGTGTTCCTGGAGAAACAATGGATAACCATTCATTTTTTTATTAAAAAAATACATATTTGTGTTAAATAATTTTCTCACATAAGGGTTTACTTATACAATTGCTTATCTGCTGATAACCTCATCTTTGAGTGCCCCTAACATTAATCTAATTGTTTATTTCATAGGATTCAGAGGAATGGTTGGAGATCCAGCACCTCCAGGACCTGAGCCAAAAAGTCGTGGTTTCTTCTTCACACGACATTCACAATCTGTTCAAACACCAGCATGTCCTCGTGGCACTGTTAGGATGTGGAGTGGATACTCGCTTCTACATTTCCTTGGTAATGCAAAGGCACATGGACAAGATTTGGGTAAGTAAAAAGAAAGTACATATCAGCTAAACATTGTGGTATAAGTGTATAAGTCAGAGTAACTATTTTTTATGAGAGCATATCCCAGGTGCCTCTACTAACAAGCAGATGTTACAGAATGGCCCCCTTCAATTGTCTTGATTCTTATAGGATTTGACAGTCAGTTAAAAAAAGATTGCTTGAAGGCTGAAAGATTTCCAAAATCTGTTAAGTATAAAGCTTTCTGAGTTTATTAACAGAGTTACTGGTAGCTCAGTGCATAGCGTACAAGTCTTTTAACTGTGAAGTTTCTGGTTTGATTATCTTTAGGAGCAGCAACCTCTTGTTTTGTTACTTTTGTTTGAATTCTTTATTCCTTACCAAATTCAAGCTTCAATTAAGAAATATGGAATAATAATTTTTTGATAAAAATAACACATTATTTACAGTAAATCATAATTTGATAGCAGAATACGAAACATCACATAGAAAATAAAATACTTTTTGATTTCTAGAGACTGAACAGTATTATTGATGTACACTGATAAACCAAAACATCATGACAACTGCCCAACAAAACATTGGATGCCGCATCATGACATGGTAACAAAAGTATGTAGCAGAGCATATTCGAACGGGGGATCACCCTGGCAAAGATATGTACTGTGAATGTGGAAATCCATTGAGATAAGAAACATTGACAAAGGGCAGATTATTATTATTCAGAGCCTGTGAACAAGTATCTTAAAAAGAGGGAAACTGGTCAAATGTTCACATGCTACACCTATGGAAAGAGGTAAAAGGACAGTGAAACTACCCCTAAGTGCTAAATTTTTGGACTTTCGTGATTCTTCGCAATGGGCTTGTCTCCTCTGTTTAGTAGGATAGATGGTAACCCATAGCATCTCTGCCAAATGATCACAATGCTGGTGCACGCACAACTGTTTCGGAGCACACTGTTCATTGTACGTTGTTGAACATGGAGCTTCACAGCAGACACCCCTCCATTTCACACGTTGACCCAACGACATTGTCAATTACAATTGCAGTGCACACAGGACCGTTGGGATTCAGCTGTTGGTCAATGGAAACATGTCAGCCCTTCAGGTGAATCACATTTTTTCTAGGTCAATGGTTGTCTACACAAAAAAATGGTTCAAATAGTTCTGAGCACTATGGGACTTAACATCTGAGGTCATCAGTCCCCTAGAACTTAGAACTAGTTAAACCTAACCAACCTAAGGACATCACACACATCTACACCCGAGGCAGGATTCGAACCTGGGACCATAGCGGTCGTGCGATTCCAGACTGATGCGCCTAGAACCGCTCGGCGACTCTGGCCAATTTGTCTCCACAAATGTTATCATTGAGGTGAATGGCAGCTTGAAACATACAGTGTGCCATAGACGCAGGCTGGTTGGAGCAGTATTACTCTATGGGAGACAGTCTCCTGAGCTTGCATGGGATCTGTGGTAGTAATCAAAGACACTTTCACAGCTGCAAACCACCTGCATCCTTTCATGCTTGATGTCTTCCCAGATGGCAGTGTCGTATTTCAGCTGTATGGTTGCCCATGTCTCAGAGCCAAAACTCTGCTACAGTCACTTGAGGAGCATTATAGTGAACTCATGTTGTCTTGGTGACCAAATTTGCCTGACTTATATTCTACGGAACCCATCTGGGTCACTATCGGGTGCCATCACTGCACACACAAATCAGCAGTCCATTATTTACAAGAATTACATGACCTGTGTGTAGACATCTAATGCCACATACCTCCACAAACCTACTAACAAACCTTCAGATCCCTGATATGCTGAATCAGTGATTTATTTTGTTACAAAGATGGACAAACAAGCTGTTAAGCATATGGTCATAACATTTTGGCTCATCAGTGTGTGTAATGTTTACATTTAACAAAGGATTTTTCAAGTCTCTATCAAATTTTGACTTACGTTATGCAATTCATAATTAAAAATCAAAAGTAGTTATTCTTATAAAAAATAATAATCATTCAGTATCAATGTAAAAAAAAAAAAGCTTGTGCCTACTGAGAACTGAACTTGTGACTGTGCAGTTAAAAGACTTTTACACTACACATTCAGCTGCAAGCACCCTGTTTATAAGATGGAAATGTTTTATACTTGGCAGTGTTTGGAGAGCTTCTAATCTCCAAAGGCAGCTTTTTCAAATTTTTGAAATCGTGCCATACTGCTTTAGGAATTTGATGTCTGCACAATGATTTTAGAATCCTTTGAGAATGAAGAATCTTGCGGTGAAGTCAGTCCTTAAGGACCCACTGTAAGAGTCAGTAAGTGCGTTTTCTGTGATGCTTCAGCAGAGATTTACAATTTTGTTTTTTTCATTGTGTTGACAGAGTCAGCAAAAACAAATACTACTCAATACGTGTTTCATACAATGCCCAGTGCCAGTGGAAAACATCCATTTATTTTTTTGACACCAGTACTATATTTTTTGAAGTGAAATTGTATGTGCTATTCATTAGAGCAGTAACGTACCAATTTACTCTGGCATGATATTTGATTTAATCACCTAAGCAGATTCAGAAGGATGTAGGTTGCAGTAGGTACTGGGAGATGATGAAGCTCGCACAGGATAGAGTAGCATGGAGAGCTGCATCAAACTAGTCTCAGGACTGAAGACCACAACAACAAACAACATGCATTAACAGAGAAAGCAAAACATTAAGAATAACTGTCACTCCATCAGCAACTGAAAAGTGCTGCTGATGTCAATAGCAGACTGACAGCAAGGTGCATGCTGAGACTCACGTGACAGGGGAGGCCAGACACTGAAGTTCATTGATACATTCACACATCATGTTCCCTAAATGAAGGAGAATCTTCCATGGTATGCAGCGAGTCAAGCAATAAATTATGGGAATTACGATTAAATTACTTTTATGAGGTGGTATCCAAAAGTTCTCGAAATAAATTAATTAAAATGATCATGTTTTTCTTATATTTTATTCTGCACCATCCCCTTCAAAGTAGTATCCTCAGGGTGAATACATTGATATGGACATTTCTGCCACTGTGGAAATGCATCCTGGAAGCCAGCTTTCTCAAGGTATTTAGTAACCTCTGGGATTCTGGTTGTATCTCCTCATCCTTCAACTTGATTTTCATCTTGACTAAGAGGAAGTCACATGAAGTTAAGTCTGGTGAGAAGGGTGGGTGGGCAACAATTGTCACCTTCTTTTTAGTCCATTATTCCAGATTAATGTAGGGTGTATGCAGTCATGTGTTGTCATGTTGGAGAATCCAGTCACTTGTACACCACTTCTATGGACACTTTGTTGTTATGTAAGCCGTTTCTGGGGACATTTTGTCCTCATGTTTTCCCTCAAATGTTTTAGAGCATCATGATAATACTCTTTATCGACCAGGTGACCACAAGAGATAAATCTTTGCGAAAACCAGTTGTTTAAGTTTCACACAGTCTTGTACATAATGTTGCTTCTGCTTGTCTTGAAGCACTTGTGGGAACAATGTGGCCACAGTCCTATTTGTGTTCAATTCTTCTGACAGAATACACTCAAATGTAACATAACATACTTCCAAGGTATTGCAGAGATCTTGGTTGGCCTATCTAAAATCTTGCAGAAGCAGATTACTCAGTTTCTGAACATCATCTAGTGTGGTCCTAGTTGGCCACTGCCAACAGTTGCAATTATCAGTTGATGTTTGCCTGTTTTTGAAATACATTTTCTGGTTGTATGTCCATATCTAACTTAAAGCCTGCTTCAGCTTTTGGTATATTTATGAAGTGGTTTTCCCGAGTTTAAAACAAAACTTTATACAAGCCCACAGCTATTTCAGATCATCCATCACAAACTACTACCTCCATGGAAACATGACAATGAAAATATTCTCACCAACAACTAGCCCAACCACTCAGCTTACAGTCATTTGGGACATGGATTCAAGAAGCATGTGTGAGGAGAACCTTACCAGTATTCCAGAGTGCTTGTAACCATTTGTGTACAAAATTCAAATTTTAGTAACTTTTGGAAACCACCTCAAAAATATTTATGTTACATATATTAAGAGAAAAACCAGCTGCTTTGAAGAGAAATGGGTGGAAAGGAGGGGGGAGGGGGTAGGGAAGTGGGGAATCACTGTTCTTCTTCTTCTACTACTCAGGTGTTGTCTTTATCTAACACTTCAAACAAGGCATTTACGAGGGCGGTTCAGAAAGTAACCTCCGATTGGTCACAGTGCGGGTTGTGGGGGGAGTAGCGACGCCATCTGTGCGTTCACGCACTCAACAGGTCAGTCGGCATCAAGCCGTGGTCGAGTGAACGTCGTACCTGCGCTAGTTTAGTTTTTGTGGCAGTTTGAAATGTGTGCTGCAATAGAAAACCCCGCCAAATGTGAAGTGCGTGCTGTCATAAGGTTTTTTTACAGCCAAAGGATATTCTGCAGCAGCTATTCATCGTGAGCTTTGTGCCTTGTACGGACCAAGAGTTATGAGTGAAGGAGTTGTCCGTGAATGGGTACGTTTATTTAAAAGTGGACGAGAAAACGTTCATGATGAAGAGAAGAGTGGCAGACCGTCATTGGTGACTGACGAACTCGTTCAGACAGTTGATGCAAAAGTTCGTGAAAATCGACGTTTCTCAATGTCGGAGTTGTCTACTGGTTTTCCACAGATTTCTAAGACTCTCTTGTACGAGATAGTGACATCAAGATTTGGTTACCGTAAGTTCTGTGCACGATGGGTGCCCAAAATTCTTACCGACCACCACAAAACTCAAAGAATGGCCTCTGCATTAGACTTTCTGTCACGTTATGAGGACGAAGGAGAACCATTGTTAAACAGAATCGTGACCGGTGACGAAACCTGGATTAAGTACGTGAACCCTGAGACAAAAGAACAATCAAAGATGTGGGCACATTCAAATTCGCCTACCAAACCAAGAAAAGCCTCGCAAGATTTTTCTGCCAGAAAACTGATGGCAACGGTGTTTTGGGATGCCAAAGGGGTGTTGTTGGTTGAATTCATGGAACGTGGTACGACCATTAATCAAGACGTGTACTGTGAAACAATAAAAAAGTTACGACGGGCTATACAGAACAAACGCCGTGGTATGCTGACTTCCGGTATCGTTTTTTTGCACGATAACGCCCGTCCTCACTCTGCTCGCAGAACAACGGCCCTTCTTGAGTCCTTCAAGTGGGACGTTATCAACCATCCACCTTACAGCCCAGACCTGGCGCCAAGTGGTTATCACCTCTTCATGCATTTGAAGAAATGGCTCGGGTCACAGCGGTTTGATGACGACGAAGAGCTCAAAGATGCGGTCACAGGCTGGCTCCAGGCACAAGCGGGTGATTTTTATGCAGAAGGAATTTCAAAGCTTGTGAAGAGATACGATAAGTGCCTCAATCGCTATGGAGACTATGTAGAAAAATAGTGCAAAGATGTAGTTGTAAGATGTATATATTAAAATATTTTTATTTAACTTGGTGTATTTTTTTAAATCAACCGGAGGTTACTTTCTGAACGGCCCTCGTATATAACTTTGCTCAGACCACTATCAGCTGCCTATGTACTAAATGTGGAAAATCTGTTTAATATAAACATTAAGAATTGTGCAAAATTTACAGCCCTGGGCCCAGAAATTCTGATTATTTATAGAAGGATTGGCTGAGGGCATGTTCTTTTGCTTTGTTTTTGAATACGTGAATTTTCAGTTTCCACCTTGCTGTCTGCCAGTAAACTGTTACAGACTTTTTAGACCAAAATATAAAAACTTGTTTGAACTGTTGATAGGGATGCATAGAGTATATGGAAATTATTTTTACTTACAGTATTGTGTTTGTGAGTTCCACAGTTTATCCTAAATTGTTATTAATGAGAAAGACCATTAGGGAATGTATGCATTGGCGTATAGCCTATGAACACAAGCAGGCCAAGCACTGAATCTCAGAATACAATATTTAATCTAGTATATGATATGGAACAGTGCAACATAAGCCCACTCCCCTTGCATCTCAAATATTTAATAACAATTTCTTAAGATTTGGAGATAGTGTAGTCGAAGGACTACTTTCAACCTGAGTCTGTACATCACTATTTTGTTGACTGACATTTGACTTTTATTTAATATGTCTTAGCTAAATACTTGTCAAAGTGACTGTACACTTTTTTCCATTTACAGTGTCCACAGTATATCATGTATGCGTAATACAATAATTTTTTAGTTTCACTGGATGCACTTGGCTCCAACTTCTTGCATTAGGAGACTTTAATGTGTAATACTATTAACATATCAATTATGAATGTGAATTTATATCTGTAACTCAGTCAGAATGGCTGTTCGGGATTATTTAACATATTTTTAACCAGTACTTTGCAAATCAGTGATTGAATCATGTGGCTGACTGTCTATTATTCGCATACTTGTTCTGTATAATGAAATGTTATTTCACACAGCTCTAACTCCTTGTGGCATTTCCTCAAGAGACTTAATGAAGAATTTCTATTTCCTTCTTTGACTTTTACTACATATATGCATAGCAGCACAAATAAAAGTTGTTGAGATTATTAGTGCCATAGACAATTGCTAAAATATGACTGAAATTCCTGTGCAGCTCCTGTGTTGCAACATGATTATGTACTACGGTTGACAAATTGGATGTATCATCATAGGGATTTTGATTCATTTACCGCTGATGAAAAAATCGCATTGCCATGTCTTACACTCATCGCATGTGATGTGCAAGTTTATATGATGCAGCTAAATAACCTTGTAAACATTATTTTTACTCAACTGAAAAGGCCTCTTCCTTGTCAAGATATATCGACACATATCACAATGAGAAACTTCAGATGAATAAATTGCCATGCATTTGATATTTCCACTACGTGACCTGATGCTCACTTGGTGATTATTATCATAAGATATCTTAACACATAATTATTGATTTACTATTATGATGTAGTAAATGAGGATAATGGTTGATGGTGTCATTTTCTTACACATACATGACCAATCTGTGCTCTAAAATAATTTCAGGTGCTCCTGGAAGTTGCCTTGTAAAGTTCTCCACCATGCCATTTGTGTTTTGCAATCTGAATAATGTCTGTGACTATGCCAGTAGGAGCGACTACAGTTATTGGCTTAGCACTACAGAGCCAATGACTGCAATGATGACTCCCATACCACCAAGAGACTTACCAAACTATATATCCAGGTATGACTTCTATATGGGCTTCAGTTTGACATATAAGCTATGTATGGTTTATTTTTATAACACTCACATAAAATATGATTTATTATACTCCCTTCTTATGTATATGAAAATGATGTATTGGGCCATTTTCCGTGCATTACTTTTCATATTAAGGTGAGGCTCTAAAGCATGGTGGGTGCTGTTTGGACCATCCTGTATACATGCTCACAACATAGGTTATATTGCAGGGAGGGTTCTCACCTGTGCAATTCAGAAAAGCTGGTTGTGATAGGAAGAATCCAGATGGCACAGGCTGTGAAAAAGTCATGAAGTGAAGAACATTACATTGGGCAGCGTGCTCAACAACTGGGTGGTCCAGCTGTTTCTTGTCCACATTTTGTCAGTAACCATTCAAGCAGATGGACAGCTTGTTGGCTGTCATGCCCACCTAGAGTGTAGCACAGTGGTTGCAGCTTAGTTTGTAGATCACATGACTGCTTTCTCATGTAGTCCTGCATTTGATGGGATAGGTGATGCTTGTGACTGGACTATAGTAGTTGGTGGTGGGAGGATATATGATATATTATAAATGAGACAGGTATTGCATCTAGGCCTATTACTGTGATTTGAGCCATGAAGCAAGAGGTTGGGAGTAGGGCTGGAGCAGAGATGGATGAGGATCTTGTGTAGGTTTGGTGGGCGCAGAATACCACTGTGGGAGGAATAGTGGGGTAGGACATTCCTCGTTTCAGGACATGATGAGAGGTAGTTTCTTGGGTAATATGCACATCTTTCAAAACAGGAGGTTCCCTTCCATCACTACAATTTGCCCTCACTCATATCTAGGGTGAGTTTTGATTTGAAACGCTTCTGTATCTGCCATAATTACTAGATTTAGCAACCAATAATTGCATTTTGTCTACACACACAAAAAAATTATTGGGAAAGCAGGTAATGAGATTGTTACTGAGACAAATGGTTATTTAACTCAAATGATCACACCTTGTTTTACTATGAGTATAAGTATAGTAAAACATTCTCTTTTAAATCTTTCTTTGTCATCCTCCATATGTTACTATAGATCGTGTAGTATTGTTGTGCATTATAATTAGTTTCTGAATCTGATTCTTTGCTTTCTGAAGACACTTTGATGAATCTGGTACTTTGCTTTCTGAGGACACTTTGATGGCTATAGAGAATTAATATTTCCTTTTTCCCACTAAGAAACTGAATTTTTGAAAAATTATCTCGAATAGCAATAGTTTATCATCTGTACTTGTAGTCATGTTTTAATGCTAATGAAATGTGTTAAACTATTTTCAAATGATAACTGCTTTAACTAACAAACAATTTTTGCAAGTACTGTATTTCCAGGGGCAGATGTGGACAATGGACATAATTTATTGGTTATGAACTACACATTAAAACTGAAATAATTGCAGAAATGTAGGAAATTAAGGAGATGAAACCTGGATTAGTTGAAAGAACTAGAAGTTGTTGCAAGTTTCAAAGAGAGTAAACAGAAACTGATGTGATGAGCTCAAGGCAGCAGAGGATCAGATAGGCAAATAGACAACATCCAGTAGACCTCATTGGGTAGCACAAAAGATACTGAATCAAACTGATGAAAGGAGAAAATATAAAAATTTAGCAAATGAATGTCTAAAAAATGATATTGACAGGAAGTGGAAATTGGCAAAGCAGGAATGGTTAGATGAGAAATACCAAGCTGTAGAAGCTTGCATGACTATGGGCACAATAGATGTAGCATATAGGAGAATCAAAGAGATCTTTGCAGAGAAGGAAAGTGCCTGTATTAATATTAAGAGCCCTTACTTACATTGTAAAGAAGGATGAAAGGTGGAAGGAATACATATGACTGTCTATTCGAGGGAAACATGCTTGAAGATAATATTATAGAAAGAGAGAAGTAAGTAAATGCAGATGCGATGAGAGGTATGATACTGCACAATTTGACAGAGTTCTGAAAGATTTAAGGCAAAATGAGTCTTCTAAGCTAGATGACAGTCCCTCAGAATGATTCAGAACCAACTATGATAAACTACTCTGCCTTGTATGTAAGATATATCAGACAGGAAAATACCCTCAGACTACAAGAAGGATGCAAAATTCCATTTGCAAAGAAGACATGTGCTGAAAGGAAGACTGGAAAAATTGGTAGAAGCTAACCTTGGGGAAGATCAGTTTGAATTCCAGAGAAATGTAGGATCACAAGAGGCATATCCACCCTACAATTTAAGTCAGAAGATAGGTTGATGAAAGGCAAACCTACATTTATATCATTTGTAGATTTAGTAAAACTTTTGACACTGTTGACTGGAATGCCCTCTTAGAAAATCTGAAGGTATCTGGGGTAAAATATAGAGAGCAAAACATTATCCACAACTTGTAAAGAAACCAGGCCACAGTTAGAAGAGTCAAAGGACATGAAAGTGAAGAAGCTGTTAAGAAAGAAGTAAGACAGAGTTGTAACCTCTCCTCAGTATTATTGAATTATACATTGAGCAATCAGGGCTGGAACAGAATGGACAGTGACTTGAAGAAGGCTTATAAGATAATTAGATAATTATCAATGAAAGTAAAACAATGGTAATGTTGTATTTGAATTAAATCAGGTTATACTGATAGAATTGAATTAGGAAATGAGATACTAAAAGTATAAGATGAATTTTGTTATTTTGGGCACAAAATAATGGACATAGCACAGAGGATATAAAATGCAGACTGGCAATAAGAATACAAGTGTTTCTGAAAAGAGAAATTTGTTAACATCTAATATAAATTTAAGTGTCTTATTCTGAAGATATTTGTATGGAGTATGGTCTGTACCTAAGTGAAATGTGGAATATAAGCAGTTCACACAAGAAGATAACTTTTGAAAATTAAATTGGTAAATGAGGTGGTACTGAACTGAAATGCAGAAAAAAGAAATTTGTGGCACAACTTGACTAAAAGAAGGGACTAGCTGACAGAACACATCTTGAGGTGCCAAAGAATCCTGTTTGGTAGTGGAAGAAAAGATGGGGGGGGGGGGGGGGGGAGGTTAAAAATTGTAGATGGAGGCATAGGCTTGGATACAGTAAGCTGGTTCAAATGGATGTAGGTTTCAGTAGTTACGCAGAAGTGAAAAAGGTCGCACAGAACTGACTAGCTTTGAGAGCTGCATCAAATCAGTCTTTGGACTAACAATAACAATATTATAATAACATTGTTGATTATTATTATTGCTTCATTTACAGGATAACTGAAATTTAATATCTATTGCCCCAATAATAATTTTAACTTTCTTACAGACCATTTGTATCAGGAAGAATGATAGCACAGCAATCGACTACAGTGTAATAAAAATTAGTTTATATAAGTTGTTTTATGCAGATTGTAATAATGTGCTATTTTCCTAGTACTGATGCAGCTTGCCACAGATGAATCATGTACATCTGGGTTGAACTTATTTTGTATTTGCATTGCTAAATAGATGCCCCATGTGCTGTTTTAAATAAAAGTAACCTATCAGTACAATTAGAATGCAGTGTTTTACAGTTATGTCCAATTAATTTTATAGGTGTACAGTTTGTGAGGCGCCTACACGTGTCATAGCAGTCCACAGTCAGTCCATAAATTATCCATCGTGCCCTAATGGTTGGGAAATTCTGTGGACAGGCTACAGTTTTATCATGGTAAATACTGGTGCTGTTAAGTTTAGTGCTATTTCATTAACTTTTGCATAATTATTTAAGTCTGAGATAATAGCATTTTTTATTAATTAAATGGAAATTTGGCAAGTAGCCAAACAGCCAGTTCACATATATTGTTTGCACATACATTATAATGCATAATCCTACAAAACTTACTATAAATTTACAAAGATGATAGTAGATAACCATTAAATAGTTATTCAACTCTACTGATAGATATAGCAGCATATGACACACAAAACATAACATTGAGGTCTTCAACAACTTTAGAATGAATTTTTAACTACTGGTTGACAGGAGAGCTTTTGTGAAGTTTGGAAGGTAGGAGACGAGATACTCGCAGAATTAAAGATGTGAGAACGAGGGGGAGGGGGGGAGGGCGGGGGGGGGGGGGGGGGGGCGGGCGGCGGCATGAGTAGCTCAGTTGGTAGAGCACTTCCCCTCGAAAGGCAAAGGTCCCGAGTTTGAGTCTCGGTCCAGCACACAATTTTAATCTGCCAGCAGGAAGTTTCAACAACTTTGTTATAATACTATAGTGCACATTGCACTTTCCTCCTTTTTAATTCTTCCATTTCTAACAGCACCTTAAAGTGTGTCAGCAGTTAGCAATTTGTTTTGACAATCTTTAACAGTGAGGCAGATATGTGGTTAGGTAGCCAGGGGCCACTTGATCCACATGCTCCACCTCTTGACAATCACTGGTTGTTGACATGATAATGTAATTTATGAATATATGCTTTTTGACTTTTGCTTTGGTTAAGTCTTAGTTAAGCCAAATTGTTTCAGTTTTTTTTATCTGCCATACCACATCTGACTCCAGATGCATAGTGCAATAGCGGCATAGGTCCTTGAGTTTTGTCTGTAGAAGGTCTGTCGCTGTCTATACTATTTCTCCAGATCCCGCAACCCCCCTCCCACCCCTTTATTTGTATCATGTATCCCAGTTGTAGTAGGTTGTGATATCGTATGATTTAGCATTTTTATCCATTATTTGTAAGAATCTTTGCATATATATCATTTCCATCAGGTACTACTAATGTAGCTGATCAGTCTGCCATATAATTTTATAATATCCAACGTGCTTTTCCATCCGACACATCACAAACTTAATTTCTGATCTGATATACTAAAAACATAGTCCTGTATACTATAGGATTTAGTTCATCAAAAAACAAAGATGATGTGACTTACCAAATGAAAGCGCTGGCAGGTCGAAAGACACACAAACAAACTCAAACATACACACAAAATTCAAGCTTTCACAACAAACTGTTGCCTCATCAGGAAAGAGGGAAGGAGAGGGAAAGACGAAAGGATGTGAGTTTTAAGGGAGAGGGTAAGGAGTCATTCCAATCCCGGAGCGGAAAGACTTACCTTAGGGGGAAAAAAGGACGGGTATACACTCGCGCACACACACATATCCGTCCACACATATACAGACACAAGCAGACATATTTAAAGACAAAGAGTTTGGGCAGAGATGTCAGTCGAGGCGGAAGTGCAGAGGCAAAGATGTTGTTGAATGGCAGGTGAGGTATGAGTGGCGGCAACTTGAAATTAGCGGAGATTGAGGCCTGGTGGGTAGCGGGAAGAGAGGATATATTGAAGAGCAAGTTCCCATCTCCGGAGTTCGGATAGGTTGGTGTTGGTGGGAAGTATCCAGATAACCAGGATGGTGTAACACTGTGCCAAGATGTGCTGGCCGTGCACCAAGGCATGTTTAGCCACAGGGTGATCCTCATTACCAACAAACACTGTCTGCCTGTGTCCATTCATGGGAATGGACGGTTTGTTGCTGGTCATTCCCACATAGAATGCGTCACAGTGTAGGCAGGTCAGTTGGTAAATCACGTGGGTGCTTTCACACGTGGCTCTGCCTTTGATTGTGTACACCTTCTGGGTTACAGGAATGGAGTAGGTGGTGGTGGGAGGGTGCATGGGACAGGTTTTACACCAGGGGCGGTTACAAGGATAGGAGCCAGAGGGTAGGGAAGGTGGTTTGGGGATATCATAGGGATGAACTAACAGGTTACGAAGGTTAGGTGGACGGCGGAAAGACACTCTTGGTGGAGTGGGGAGGATTTCATGAAGGATGGATCTCATTTCAGGGCAGGATTTGAGGAAGTCGTATCCCTGCTGGAGAGCCACATTCAGAGTCTGGTCCAGTCCCGGAAAGTATCCTGTCACAAGTGGGGCACTTTTGTGGTTCTTCTGTGGGAGGTTCTGGGTTTGAGGGGATGAGGAAGTGGCTCTGGTTATTTGCTTCTGTACCAGGTCGGGAGGGTAGTTACGGGATGCGAAAGCTGTTGTCAGGTTGTTGGTGTAGTGGTTCAGGGATTCCAGACTGGAGCAGATTCGTTTGCCATGAAGACCTAGGCTGTAGGGAAGGGACCGTTTGATGTGGAATGGGTGGCAGCTGTCATAATGCAGGTACTGTTGCTTGTTGGTGGGTTTGATGTGGACGGACGTGTGAAGCTGGCCATTGGACAGATGGAGGTCAACGTCAAGGAAAGTGGCGTGGGATTTGGAGTAGGACCAGGTGAATCTGATGGAACCAAAGGAGTTGAGGTTGGAGAGGAAATTCTGGAGTTCTTCTTCACTGTGAGTCCAGATCATGAAGATGTCATCAATAAATCTGTACCAAACTTTGGGTTGGCAGGCCTGGGTAACCAAGAAGGCTTCCTCTAGACGACCCATGAATAGGTTGGCGTACGAGGGGGCCATCCTGGTACCCATGGCTGTTCCCTTTAATTGTTGGTAAGTCTGGCCTTCAAAAGTGAAGAAGTTGTGGGTCAGAATGAAGCTGGCTAAGGTAATGAGGAAAGAGGTTTTAGATAGGGTGGCAGGTGATCGGCGTGAGAGGAAATGCTCCATCGCAGCGAGGCCCTGGATGTGCGGAATATTTGTGTATAAGGAAGTGGCATTGATGGTTACAAGGATGGTTTCGGGGGGTAACAGATTGGGTAAGGATTCCAGGCATTCGAGAAAATGGTTGGTGTCTTTGATGAAGGATGGGAGACTGCATGTAATGGGTTGAAGGTGTTGATCTACGTAGGCAGAGATACGTTCTGTGGGGGCTTGGTAACCAGCTACAATGGGGCGGCCGGGATGATTGGGTTTGTGAATTTTAGGAAGAAGGTAGAAGGTAGGGGTGCGGGGTGTCGGTGGGGTCAGGAGGTTGATGGAGTCAGGTGAAAGGTTTTGCAGGGGGCCTAAGGTTCTGAGGATTCCTTGAAGCTCCGCCTGGACATCGGGAATGGGATTACCTTGGAAAACTTTGTATGTGGTGTTGTCTGAAAGCTGACGCAGTCCCTCAGCCACATACTCCCGACGATCAATTACCACGGTCGTGGAACCCTTGTCCGCCGGAAGAATGACGATGGAACGGTCAGCCTTCAGATCACAGATAGCCTGGACTTCAGCAGTGGTGATGTTGGGAATAGGATTAAGGTTTTTTTAAGAAGGATTGAGATGCAAGGCTGGAAGTCAGAAATTCCTGGAAGGTTTGGAGAGGGTGATTTTGAGGAAGAGGAGGTGGGTCCCGCTGCGACGGAGGATGGAACTGTTCCAGGCAGGTTTCAATTTGGATAGTGTCCTGGGGAGTTGGATCATTGGGAGTAGGATTAGGATCATTTTTCTTCGTGGCAAAGTGATATTTCCAGCAGAGAGTACGAGAGTAGGACAGTAAATCTTTGATGAGGGCTGTTTGGTTGAATCTGGGAGTGGGGCTGAAGGTGAGGCCTTTGGATAGGACAGAGGTTTCAGATTGGGAGAGAGGTTTAGAGGAAAGGTTAACTACTGAATTAGGGTGTTGTGGTTCCAGATTGTGTTGATTGGAAATTTGAGGTTTTGGAGGGAGTGGAGCTGGAAGTGGGAGATTGAGTAGATGGGAGAGACTGGGTTTGTGTGCAATGAGAGGAGGTTGAGGTTTGCTGGAAAGGTTGTGAAGGGTGAGTGAGTTGCCTTTCCGGAGGTGGGAAACCAGGAGATTGGATAGTTTTTTGAGGTGGAGGTTGGCATGCTGTTCTAATTTGCGGTTGGCCTGTAGGAGGATGCTCTGAACAGCTGGTATATCCTCTCTTCCCGCTACCCACCAGGCCTCAATCTCTGCTAATTTCAAGTTGCCGCCACTCATACCTCACCTGTCATTCAACAACATCTTTGCCTCTGCGCTTCCGCCTCGACTGACATCTCTGCCCAAACTCTTTGTCTTTAAATATGTCTGCTTGTGTCTGTATATGTGTGGATGGATATGTGTGTGTGTGCGAGTGTATACCCGTCCTTTTTTCCCCCTAAGGTAAGTCTTTCCGCTCCTGGGATTGGAATGACTCCATACCCTCTCCCTTAAAACCCACATCCTTTCGTCTTTCCCTCTCCTTCCCTCTTTCCTGATGAGGCAACAGTTTGTTGTGAAAGCTTGAATTTTGTGTGTATGTTTGAGTTTGTTTGTGTGTCTTTCAACCTGCCAGCGCTTTCGTTTGGTAAGTCACATCACCTTTGTTTTTTGATAAATTTTTCCCACGTGGAATGTTTCCCTCTATTATATTAATAGGATTTAGTTCTTCTGATAGTTCTTTAGGAGCTAAAAGGCTGGCATTATAACTATTACTATATTTTACGAAAAGGATAGATTGCCATTCACTGTAAAGATGATCCATTGAGTTGCAAACAGGCTCAACAAAAATACTGTTACACAGTTAGCTTCTGGCCATAGCTTTCTTCAGAAAAGAAAACACACATATTCACAGAAGCAAGTACACCTCATCCACACGTGATCACGTTCTCCAGCAGTTCAGACCAGAATATTGTTGATATTATGAGCTGGAATTTCAATTGTTTGTTATTATATTTTTGTTCTTAATTTTACTTTATATTGTTGTCATGGCTGTGACTTCTTTTAACAGCTTGCTATTTACTTTCCCTTCTTTATGCATCATCTCGAAACCCACTTCTGACTCCAATCTCACTCATGGATCTATTTGCATAAAGAGGAGCAACTTTTCAGAACATATAATGCCAAAGAAAGCAAAATTTTCAAAAGAAGTAAAAAAAAAAAAAAAAAAAAAAAACACACACAGAAAAAGTATTTCATTAATTTTTTCGAATTTTACTCAAAATGCTCAGGGAGAGCTGTTGATAAAAATGTGTTTATTACAAAGTAATTTTTTGTTTTACTTTCATTATATGAAGACTTTAGTGGGGGACTAAATGCATTTTGTTGTGTCCTGTCGGACAATATGGCGTTTGATACAAGCTTCTATGGACATAACACAGTTTGATTAGTTTTCGGCAACAAGGAGCTGGTAAATAAATTTTATATTTCGAAAATTCACATTTTAATATTCAATACAGTACTTTCACTCTAGAAGTAGAAACAGAAACATAAATGCTCTTAATGTTGACATTATTTTTCCAAGAACAGATTCCTCTCCTAAACGATCACAGACAATACCTTGGGCAATAAGTTTGGTACATGGAAGGCTGCTAATTTTGGTGAAGAACTTAAGTACATCATTTTCTCTCCAATTTTTTGCAAATCAATGGCTTAGTAATTTTTCTTGCACTTATTTTCTTGTGTAATCCTGTTCAAAGATGACACAGTGAGTCTCCTTGCTAATTTGCAGAAATCTGTATCCAAATTTCCTAATCAAAAAAAGCACTTTGAAAAATCATCAAAAAACTAGTTGAGATGAGTTTTGATTTTCACTTTATTACACTTTCACCTATCATGTATTTATTCAAACGAATCCATTTCAGACCACTGATCACATTTACAGGCTTCAAATTTTTACTTAGTTCCTTCTCAATCTTTCATCAAAATCCTTGTTTCATACACTTTTGCCTAAACTTCCTGGTATGTATTTGGATTCAATATTTTGGACATTTTATGAAGTTTCTTTCTTAGTTGGCCAAAAACTGAGTCAGCAGGTAAAAAAGACTGTTCTCAAATTGAAAAGCAGAAAAGAACATCATTCACATGCACTGTAGATTTTCTTCTAGCTAAAAAAGGTTAAAATCGATGAAAAACATGCATCCACTTTTACTATACCCTCCAAATTAAAATACAAAAGCTTACATGACTGATTTCTGTAAGCTACATCAGAGTGAAAAAAGAAGACATATGCAACAGTGCTGCAACACTGAAAACTACTACCAGTTGGTCATGTTTGGTCAGTTGAAAGATTTCATTTCAGTCCACCAGTCTTGCATTGTAGGCAACACTGCTTAATAAAATAAATTCATGGATTTCATACAGTCTGACTCATTCATACCAGAGGACAAAATGCTATTTCCAGAATGAGATTTTCACTCTGCAGCGGAGTGTGCGCTGATATGAAACTTCCTGGCAGATTAAAACTGTGTGCCCGACCGAGACTCGGACTCGGGACCTTTGCCTTTCGCGGGCAAGTGCTCTACCATCTGAGATACCGAAGCACGACTCACGCCCGGTACTCACAGCTTTCCTTCTGCCAGTATCTCGTCTCCTACCTTCCAAACTTTACAGAAGCTCTCCTGCGAGAGCTTCTGTAAAGTTTGGAAGGTAGGAGATGAGATACTGGCAGAAGTAAAGCTGTGAGTACCGGGCATGAGTCGTGCTTCGGTAGCTCAGATGGTAGAGCACTTGCCCGCGAAAGGCAAAGGTCCCGAGTCCGAGTCTCGGTCGGGCACACAGTTTTAATCTGCCCGGAAGTTTCAAAATGCTATTTGTTGCTTTTACTACTTTTCAAAGCTCTTTTTGAAGGTTTTAAAACTTGTTTTTATGGGATCTGATTGTAGAAGTGTGTCGAGTGGGTCAGAGAATACTTTAATTTTTATGAAGCTCAATTTTGTCCACCAGTGGACATAAGCATTTTGAAAAGTTGCTCCTCATATATTCTTGTCTCATACTTCCAGGGTCCAATTAATGTGGGTCTCCTATCAGTTTTATCATCAGCATGTGTTTCAGTTTCTGATGTGGTGTCCAGAATTTCCCTTCCATAAAAGAGAGCTTATTCCTACCAAGATTTCACAAAAAATTGGTGTTCCGTCAAAGTATCCATTGCATTAAAGTGAGGTACACTGCATGAAAGAAACAGAAAAAAATGAAAAAGAAAAGAAGTGAAGCACACAGAAGACATGGTCGGTTGTCAACATAACTTCATACACATACACACCATCACCAGTTACATAAACGATTAGAGTTGCAATTCTCTGTGACATGTAAAACGACCACCAAAATGCATTAGTGTTGTTCATGTTTAGTTGTGTTGATGGGCCTGGTAGAGTATATGAGGTGTGTGAACAGTGTCAGACGTTGAGTGACCGCTGTGAATGACCCAGAGATTCTGCACACTTGTGTGAGACAGCACCTGACAGAGTCTGAAGGGGTCTCATTATGGGTCTCCATTTAGCCAGATGGTCGAATCGTGCAGTATTCAGATTTTCAGCACATTCAGATGAGACAGTGGTCCAGTGAGGTCTGCAAATTTGTCACAAAGGTTGTAGTTGACCATGTCTGACCACCGCACTGGAGGACTGCTGTATTGTGCACCAAGCACATCATATCCCCTTCACACCTTTGCTTGTAATCTGAGAATAAATAACGGACTCCCTGCAAGATTCTGTGTTGTCCTGTGTAATTGGCCAGAGACTAGAGGCAGCCAGACTGGGGAGTTACTGTATGAAATGTAAGAGGTCATTATCATCACAACACTAAACAGCTGCAGTGGAAAGGTGCCACTTCTGCGAAGCATGGACTGCAAATGAATGGCACTGCATTGTGTCCTGCATTTCCCAGGATGTCCATCACTGGTCAATTTGTCTAATGTTTTGGAGAGGCACGACAGTGTTACTCCTGGCATCATGTGTGGGGAGCCATCGGTTATGACTTATGGTCACAGCTAGTTGTGACTGAGGGAACTCTGATGGCACAGTGGTATATTGTGGACATTCTGTGTCCTCACATGTTACCTCTCATGCGACAGTATTGTGGTGCCGTTTTCAACAGGACAATGCTCATCCACATATATATCTATGAATCATCTGTTTGACACTGAGGTACTCCTGTGGTCACCAAAATCCAGATCTGTCCCCATGAGAAGTTGTATGGCACCAGCCCGGACGTGAACTTCTTCGCAGTACCAGTATGTCAAGTACCAGTTTGAACAGTTATGGACAAAATTGCCTCAGGAGAGGTTGCAGTGGTTTTATGACATCCTTCTCAACCAAATCAGTGCATGCATCTAGCTAGGGGGAAGGGCGGAGATGCAGTGTCATAATAATGATAAGTGGGCATGCTGTCGAGTTCTTTGTGCATTTTGTAATAAAAAAAATAACATCACATAGGCTCTCAATTCATTAAGTTTCATTTCAGGGTGTTTTGTCAGACAGTGTATTTTTGGTAAATCAGCAGCTACTAGTCCAGTGCTGATGGAATTGTTGTTTATACTTTTTCAGTGCTTTTTTGACACTTTTTGCTGTGTCACATGGGGTTATGCTTCATTTTTTAATAAAGTGTATTAGTTTTTTGTAATCCACGATAGTTTCCCAATTACTAAACAATTACCTGTTTTCTGCTACAATATGCGTAAACTTTGCTTCCATCTCCTAAGTGACAAGTGTTGAGGGTGTGGTCAGATCCCAATAGTTCCTTCAGTATTGCCCACATTGGCTCATGTTACATGGGCGTTTAACAGAGTATTTCATCCACAACACTGTTGATTTCCTTAGAGAAACTTACTCTTATCAGTTTACTGTCATTTGATATCACAAAATGTGCTTCTTCTATTATGTCTGTGATAGACTTCCCACCCAGTCTTTCCTACCTGCACCTGAGTGATGGTGTTCATTGAAGTCTCTAATAATCAACTTTGTATAGGGCATGCAGCTTTACTGTATGGATAAATTGGGTAAAATATTCTGGAGGTAAAATAGTCCCCCATTCGGATCTCCAGGCGGGGACGACTCAGGAGGACGTCGTTATCAGGAGAAAGAAAACTGGCGTTCTACGGATCGGAGCGTGGAATGTTAGATCCCTGAATTGGCAGGTAGATTAGAAAATTTAAAAAGGGAAATGGATAGGTTAAAGTTAGATATAGTGGGAATTAGCGAAGTTTGGTGGCAAGGGGAACAAGACTTTTGGTCAGGTGAATACAGTGTTATAAATACAAAATCAAATAGGGGTAATGCAGGAGTAGGTTTAATAATGAATAAAAAAATAGGAGTGCGGGTAAGCTACTACAAACAACATAGTGAACGCATTATTGTGGCCAAGATAGACATGAAACCCATGCCTACTACAGTAGTACAAGTTTATATGCCAACTAGCTCTGCAGATGATGAAGAAATTGATGAAATGTATGATGAGATAAAAGAAATTATTCAGGTAGTGAAGGGAGATGAAAATTTAATAGTCATGGGTGATTGGAATTCGAGAGTAGGAAAAGGGAGAGAAGGAAACATAGTAGGTGAATATGGATTGGGGCTAAGAAATGAAAGAGGAAGCCGCCTGGTAGAATTTTGCGCAGAGCATAACTTAATCATAGCTAACACTTGGTTCAAGAATCATGAAAGAAGGTTGTATACATGGAAGAACCCTGGAGATACTAGAAGATATCAGATAGATTATATAGTGGTAAGACAGAGATTTAGGAACCAGGTTTTAAATTGTAAGACATTTCCAGGGGCAGATGTGGACTCTGACAACAATTTATTGGTTATGAACTGTAGATTAAAATTGAAGAAACTGCAAAAAAGTGGGAATTTCAGGAGATGGGACCTGGATAAACTGAAAGAACCAGAGGTTGTAGAGAGTTTCAGGAAGAGCATAAAGGAACAATTGACAAGAACGGGGGAAAGAAATACAGTAGAAGAAGAATGGATAGCTTTGAGGGATGAAGTGGTGAAGGCAGCAGAGGATCAAGTAGGTAAAAAGACGAGGGCTAGTAGAAATCCTTGGGTGACAGAAAAAATACTGAATTTAATTGATGAAAGGAGAAAATATAAAAATGCAGTAAATGAAGCAGGCAAAAAGGAATACAAACGTCTCAAAAATGAGATCGACAGGAAGTGCAAAACGGCTAAGCAGGCATGGCTAGAGGGCAAATGTAAGGATGTAGAGGCTTACCTCACTAGGAGTAAGATAGATACTGCCTACAGGAAAATTAAAGAGACCTTTGGAGAGAAGAGAACCACTTGTATGAATATCAATGGCTCAGATGGAAACCCAGTTCTAAGCAAAGAAGGGAAAGCAGAAAGGTGGAAGGAGTATATAGAGGTACTATACAAGGGCGATGTTCTTGAGGACAGTATTATGGAAATGGAAGAGGATGTAGATGAAGATGAAATGGGAGATATGATACTGCATGAAGAATTTGATAGAGCACTGAAAGACCTAAGTCGAAACAAAGCCCCGGGAGTAGACAAGATTCCATTAGAACTACTAACAGCCTTGGGAGAGCCAGTCCTGACTCACCATCTGGTGAGCAAAATGTATGAGACAGGCAAAATACCCTCAGACTGCAAGAAGAATATAATAATTCCAATCCCAAAGAAAGCAGGCGTTGACAGATGTGAAAATTATGGAACTGTCAGTTTAATAAGTCACGGCTGCAAAATACTAACGCGAATTCTGTACAGACGAATGGAAAAACTGGTAGAAGCCGACCTTGGGGAAGATCAGTTTGGATTCCGTAGAAATATGGGAACACGTGAGGCAATACTGACCCTACGACTTATCTTAGAAGCTAGATTAAGAAAAGGCAAACCTACGTTTCTATCATTTGTAGACTTGGAGAAAGCTTTTGACAATGTTGACTGGGATAATCTCTTTCAAATTCTGAAGGTGGCAGGGGTAAAATACAGGGAGCGAAAGGCTATTTACAATTTGTACAGAAACCAGATGGCAGTTATAAGAGTCGAGGGGTATGAAAGGGAAGCAGTGGCTGGGAAGGGAGTGAGACAGGGTTGTAGCAATGTTATTTAATCTGTATATTGAACAAGCAGTAAAGGAAACAAAAGAAATATTCGGAATAGGTATTAAAATCCATGGAGAAGAAATAAAAACTTTAAGGTTCGCCGATGACATTGTAATTCTGTCACAGACAGCAAAGGACTTGGAAGAGCAGTTGAACGGAATGGACAGTGTCTTGAAGAGAGGATATAAGATGAACATCAACAAAAGCAAAACGAGGGTAATGGAATGTAGTCGAATTAAGTTGGGTGATGCTGAGGGAATTAGATTAAGAAATGAGACACTTAAAGTAGTAAAGGAGTTTTGCTATTTGGGGAGCAAAATAACTGATGATGGTCGAAGTAGAGAGGATATAAAATGTAGACTGGCAATGGCAAGGAAAGCATTTCTGAAGAAGAGAAATTTGTTAACATCGAGTATAGATTTACATGTCAGAAAGTCGTTTGTGAAAGTATTTGTATGGAGTGTAGCCATGTATGGAAGTGAAACATGGACGATAAATAGTTTGGACAAGAAGAGAATAGAAGCCTTTGAAATGTGGTGCTACAGAAGAATGCTGAAGATTAGATGGGTAGATCATGTAACTAATGAGGAAGTATTGAATAGGATTTGGGAGAAGAGGAGTTTGTGGCACAACTTGACAAGAAGAAGGGATCGGTTGGTAGGACATGTTCTGAGGCATCAAGGGATCACCAATTTAGTATTGGAGGGCAGCGTGGAGGGTAAAAATCGTAGAGGGAGACCAAGAGATGAATACGCTAAACAGATTCAGAAGGATGTAGGCTGCAGTACGTATTGGGAGATGAAGAAGCTTGCACAGGATAGCGTAGCATGGAGAGCTGCATCAAACCAGTCTCAGGACTGAAGACCACAACAACAACAACATAATTGAAATACATTACATTCCTCCCCGTCCAACAACAATGTTCCTACCCCCAGACCACACAGAAGCATCCCCCTTGTCACCCAATATTATCCTGGCCTCGAAAACATCAACAAATTACTCCGCCAGGGATATGACTTTCTCAAGTCAACCCCTGAAATGAGATCATCCCTTGACAAAATTCTCCCCACACCACCCAGAGTTGCCTTTCGTCGCCCCCCTAACCTCCGTAACATCCTTGTTAAACCCTACAATATTCCCAGACTACCTTCTCTACCCAGCGGTTCCTACCCCTGTAACCGACCCCGCTGCAAAACCTGCCCCATGCATCCCCCCACAACCACCTACTCCAGCCCCGCTACTGGTAAAACATACACAATTCAAGGCAGGGCTACGTGTGAAACTACACATGTCATTTATCAACTGACATGCCTGCACTGCACAGCCTTTTACATCGGCATGACAACAACCAAACTGGCTGAGCGCATGAACGGACACAGACGAACTGTCCGCCTAGGAGATGCCCAATACCCAGTAGCGGAGCATGCCCTCCAGCATAATTCTAGGGACCTAGGAACCTGCTACACCGTATGTGCCATTTGGCTTCACTCTGAACTGCAGAGATGGGAACTTGTACTCCAACACATTCTTTCATCCTGCCATCCCCCTGGACTGAACCTATGTTAAACAACCTCACTCCCATTCACTCTTCAGTCTTCTCCTCTTTCCCTTTCCTCTTTAGCCATTCACGCATCTTTTCATCCTATATAGTTGTGTTTATCTTTATACTATATACCTCTTTACTTCTGTATGCATCCTCTTTGGTTTGAAGCTGGCACAGTACTTACAGTAGAACATCTTTGGCTTCCCTCTGACAACCATGCCTCCATCCTTGCTACCCTCCCTGTTTACCTTTCCCTGTTGCTTCATAACCTGGGTTGTGAGTAACTGAATCCACTTTCCCTTCTTCCCTTTTTTCCCCTCTCTCCTCCCTGATGAAGGAACAAAGTTCCGAAAGCTAGGAATGTAAATTTTCAGTTCTGTTTTATGTGTATCTATCGGCTGTACTGAGCTGAGGTAAGTACTGGCCAGCCCCTCTATCTCTTTGTTAGTATTTGTTTCACATAATTGAAAGTAACCATTAGGTCTCTCAGTAGCTTCATATTAATTGACATCCAGTAATCTGAACACATCCTCTTACATGTACAAGTGGAAATGCCTGTAACGTACTTTTGGATTGTCTTTATGTGCAGATCTCTGGCCTCTTATGTATTACTCTTTTATTAGCAAGGCAGTGCCCAGTACCTGCCCATCTTGTTGTTTTAGATTGTGTTGTATCCAGGAAGGTGTGAATGCAGATCTCTTTTCAGCCTAGTTTTGGAAGCAGCACAATTGTGATTTGCAGTCTTTCGATAATCTGCACCAAGCTATCCTTATCTACCTCTAGAGGGAACTGTCCACTGTAAAATCCTATTTCTTGTTAAAACAATTGCAGGCTTTCATCTAACTGCACTGCCATTAGAACCAGCTCTTATACTGTCAAGCAACTTCTTAACACTTCAATTATGTTGATTGTGAGGACCAGTTTAATTTAATATATAAATGACTTACCATTAGTGATACTTTCATTATAGTTGTACCTGTTCAAAAGTTTGTGCTAGTGGTGAAGAACGCCAGTGCTGAATCTGCTGAAGATTCATGTCTGTGGGAAAAAATGAATTCCTTAGACAAACTTACTCTTCATGTGTCTGTGTATGTGTTGGTTTGTTTTTAGTCTCAGATTAAACAGTGTGAACCATGGTTATCTTTGACTGGAGAAATTTCATGGATCACGGCAAGTTCAGCTGCTAATGTCAGTTCACATCTGAGTGACATTACAAAACAACGCCTCTGTTTTATGCAAATATAGTTAAAAAGAAGTAAATAATAAATGTGGTGTTATTAATACAAAAACTGTTAAGTACATCCACTATTGCACTGCTGAAGGTCAAAATGTATAAACTTTAAGGTTAGGTTAAGGAAATATTGGCTATGTAAGTAATGAGTACAGATAAGGCAATAACTACGCAAATTGTATTCAAATTTTAACTACAAAAGAGGTGCATAAACTGCTATGATAACTGCATGCATGTTTGTGAACAAAACTACACTGAAGCACCAAAGAGACTGGTATAGGCATCCATATTCAAATGCAGAGATACGTAGACAGTCCTATAATAATGCATCATCACTAGTCTGTGTCAATGCTGCTGCAAGTGTGGCTGCTTGATGACTGATGCCATCTTAAGAGAAATGTCACTTATACTGCACTTCCTTATCTAACTGTAGCGCGGCTTATGCAACCTACCGGAAGTGAATTTCAGCCTGGCAGAGCTCAAGTAATAACTAGGAGCTATGCCTGCTGGGCTCCTTCTTTAATACTCTTTCTTAAGTATTGTAGATAAGCATATTATGCTATTTTATGGCACATATATATCAAAGTATGTTGTAGTGGCAGCAAGACTCACAGAGATGCCCAGAGGTGCCTCACACAGAGAGCTACAACTCCAAGAAGAATTGCTTCTCAGCTTTTGGAAATATCAATGTGTAGACTGTTTTTGTTTTCTTTTGTTTTATTTTTTTTTTTTATAAAATCTCATGGGAGATAAGGAAACGATAGATACTTTATTTTAATTTCTATAATAATGTGTCACATCACCAACAACATTAATCTTGCTACAATTAAGAGCTCCTTTAAGCCTTATGGACACAGAACCTGAATCATTTATTTTATGATGATTCCTCATCCTGAGAACCAACGGCATTGTAGACATATAATATATACCTCTGTCTCTGTTGTAGACTTCACATATCTGAAATGTCAGATACGCAATAATTTCTCTACTATTAAAAGTCTCCAGCCCTGCCACAGTGTCTACTTTAGGACCACGTACTACAGCCGCAGTAACCCAACCATTACCATGTCCATTAGCATCTGCTATCGTAAGTGTGAAATTCAATATGCATCCACAAAAGACTGAAGGGCCATGCAAAATAACTTGGGCACCTACTCCATTCTTCATACTAATAGCATTATTATCAATAGCTTTATATACTGTAAGGCGTGACTGCCTTCTGCTCCTATAATAACGTGGCATCACTAGTCTGTGTCAATGCTGCTAGCACTTCCTTATCTAACCGCAGCGTGGCTTACACAACCTACCGGGAGTGAATTTTAGCCCGGCAGAGCTCAAGTAATTTATTTATTTATTTATTTATTTGTCCATATAAATCTCTTTTTAAGTACATATATTGTACACAGGATATTGGACAGAAAACATTTTTTGGCTATTGGATTTTCAAATATCAAACATAAATTTTATAAATTTTTATGACAAATTGGATCTATACAGTTAATAATTACAAATTTTTGAAATACTGTATATTTATAACTTATTTCTACAATTAAAGATACAAATTACATTTTTTCTTGCATAAGATACTGTGAGACTGAATAGTAGCAATTTTCAGGAGGTAGGATGTCACAGACTTTTTAAAGCTTTGTAGTTCAGTAAGAGATTTTATATGTCTTGGTAATCTGTTGTAAAGTTTTGTTCCTGCATGATATACACCTTTTTGGCATAATGTGGTGTTACAATGATTGACGTGTATGTCACTGTCTGACCTGGTACTGTAATCATGGACACTTTTGTTTTGAGGAAAAAGGTTTTTTTTTTCTCAGTATGCTTTTTTTGACATGCGTGACTATTTCCAGTATATAAATGCAGGGAAGGGGTAGGATCTTTAGATCTTTAAAGAAAGGTTTGCATGATTTTCTGCTGCTCACTTGTTTCATTATTCTTATAATTGCCTTTTGTTTCCTGAAAACTGTTATGGCCTGATGTACATTTCCCCAGAAAATGATACCGTACTTCAGTATTGAATGTACACGAGCAAAGTATACAGCCCTAACTGTTTCTGCACTAGTACTGTTGCAGAGAATTCTTACCACATAGCTCATTTTTGCTAGTTTTGAATTTAGGGCTGTGATATGAGTGTTCCATTTAAGATTTTCCTGGATATGAATCCCGAGAAATTTAGTTTCATTGACAAAACTAATGTTTTGGTTATCCATACATATTACAGGTTGTGCCGGATTTTTATTTTGATCAGTGTGGAAATTCATTAGTACAGTTTTTTGGGGATTAACTATTAGCCTGTTTCTGGTAAACCATTCAGACACTCCTTTTGTAATATCTTTTGCAGATGCAGTAAGATTTTCTTCATTATTCCCTTCAATCAATAGACTGGTGTCATCTGCAAACAGTACTGGTTCAGAATCCCTAACGTGTGATGGGAAATCATTAATGTAGACCAAAAAAAGAAAGGGACCTAAAATGGAGCCCTGTGGAACACCATGAGTTAGTCCACATGGTTCTGAAACGTGTACCTGGAGTTCATTTCCTTCTGTGTACTTAATTTCAGTTACCTGAGAACGATATTCCAAATATGATTTGATCCACTGATTTGGCACACCTCTTACACCATACCATTCGAGCTTCCTCAGGAGTATAGAATGATCAATCACATCAAAAGCTTTTGTTAGGTCCAAGAATAAACCTGAGATATTTCTGTGGTTGTCCACTGCATTTACGACATGGTTTATCAGATTGAAAGTGGCAGTTTCAATTGATCTCTGTGGTCTGAAGCCATGTTGACACCCAGAAATAATATTATTCTTGTCGAAGAATGTAATTAGTTTTGAAAGGAACACTTTTTCAATAATTTTCGAAAACCCTGACAATAGAGACACAGGCCTATAGTTACCCATACATTGATGATCACCTTTTTTATATAGGGGTATTACTTTTGACATTTTCAGTTGCTGAGGGAAGACACCACATGATAAGGATGAATTGCATATGTCCAATAAAGGTGAAAGTATTTGTCTTGCTGTTATTTTTATAATATAATCTGGAATATCATCAATACCAGTTGAGTACTTACTCTTCAGTGAATTAATGGTATTTAGGAGCTCTGTTGGGCTTACTGGACTGAGGAACATGGATATATTATTTATTTCAATAGATGAAAGTTCTTTCCATGTTGTATTAGGTGGATTTCCAAATTTTTCCTTCACTAATTTCCCAGCAACAGTTGCATAGTAAGAATTGAAACTATTTGCAACTTCCCTAGGGTCAGTGACATTATTGCCATCATGTGATATCACAATATTTCTGTGAGTTGTCTTCTTCCCAGTAAGATCCTGCACAGCTTTCCACATGGACTTAGTTAACTAGGAGCTCTGCCTGCTGGGAGTCTGGTGCAGTTGTTAGATCAGTTACTGGCAGGTTGAATGTGGTGTTACAGTTGGCACACAAGCAGTGGGGGACAGCTTCTTCAAGGTAGTGATGAAAGGTAGTGCTGAAGTGGGAATTTTTCCGTACGTCCATTTCACGAGTGTACCATGAATAACAGGAATACAATAAAACATCAAATCTCTGACATTGCTGCAGTCAGAGAATGATCCTTCAAGAATGGGGCCAATGATGACTGAAGAGAATTGTTCAATGTGACTGAAGTGCAATCCTTGAGCAGATTTCTGTAGATTTTAATGCCGGACCATCAACAAGTGTCAGCATGTGAATCATTCAATGAAACATCATCGATATGGGCTTTTCGAGCTGAAGACTCACTCATGTACCCTTTATGACTGCACAAGACAAAGCTTTATGCCTCGTCTGGGTCCGTCAACACTGACACTGAACTGTTGATGCCTGGTTGGACGAGTCTTGTTTCAAATTGTATCGAATGGATGGACAGGTATGGGTATGGAGACAACCTCATGAATCCATGGACATATCAGCAGGGAACTGTTCAAGCTGATGGAGGCTCTGTAATGGTGTGGGTTGTGTGCAACTGGAGTGATTTAGGACTTCTGATATGTCTGGATACGACTCAGACAGGTGACACATACGTAAGCATCCTGCCTGATCAACTGCGTCCATTTATGTCCACTGTGCATTCTGATGGACTTGGGCAATTCCAGCAGGATGATGCAACATCCCACATGTCCAGAATTGCCACAGAGTGGCTCCAGAAACACTGCTCTGAGTTAAACACTTCAGCTGGCCATCAAACTCTGCAGACATGAACATTATTGAGAATATCTGGGATGCCTTGCAACATGCTGTTCAGAAGAGATCTCGACCCCCTCTTACTCATACGGATTTGTGCACAGCCCTGCAGGATTCATGGTGTTAGTTCTCTCCAGCACTACTTCAGACCTTAGTCGAGTCCATGCCATGTTGTGTTGCAGCACTTCTGCGTGTTCATGGGGAGCCTACACAACATTAGGCAGATGTACCACTTTCTTTGGCTCTTCAGTGTAGTAAGAAGCATATGCAAATCAATTAGTGATTATAAGTTGGTGGCTCAAAGGTTGTGTCCTGGAATACAGTATCTGAGATTCGATTCCCGGTCAGTTCGTGGATTTTTTTCTAATTTCCCCTTCTTTTGCCTGTGTTTAAAATATGAAAAATGACATTTTTTTTTTTTTTTTAATTTAAAGTCAAAGGAAAACTAAATCATGTGGCAGTTATTATGGCTGCAGCATTTGATTTTACTTTTCAGTTTTACCATTCTTATTCCACATTTCAGAAGCATGCACTGTACTTTTTTCTTATGTTTGCACCAAAGGCAATCTCCTTTTTGTAAATTTCTCCCTGAGAAGAACATTTTCTGTGGTCTTTTTTTAAAAAAATATATATAATGTGTTGCTTCCACAGTTAACATACACTATTTTTCTTACCCGCTCAATGTAAACATTCTCTCCTTCATCTTCATTTTCATTGCAATAAATGAGAAGAACACTCTCATTTGAAGTTACAGTAATTTCCTGATTTACTGAAGTTGTGAATAAAGTGCTACTTTCATTGTTATTTAAATGCAGCTAATTCATTTCAAAAAATTTATCCAAGCATAAAATTATATCTTGTCAAGTATGAATACCTTCTAGGTCCTTTTCTTAATATAATAACACATTTTCAAATTTTCCCAGTCAGATCTGTCCCTTTTTTCCGTGAATTAAAACCAGCAGCAACTCCTTTCCACATGGTTTCCGGCAATAAATCATTTTTAGCCAAGGAGAAGTTAGAGGATCACACCTTTTTCTGCTTATTTTCCTCCATCTTAGCAACACTACACTTTCGATAATAAATACTATGTATCAACAATGTATGATTAATATCTGCCATTGAAGCATGATAATCATTTGATGGTTGATTGTGGCAGCATTACCAAGCATGTTTCATGCTAATTTAGATCAACATTGAACATTGTACAGTCAGTCCAAAGTTTAATATTACACAATAGAATGGATTACTGAACAGAGTTCAATTTCTGAACCACGGTCAAAATTGGTCTCTAGTCAGTAATGTCTCTGCAACTGACCCTTAGTTTTTGAAACATTTGTTGTGCAAACAATTCATTATAGAGGAGATTAGAGGTGGAGTGATTGTCATGTTCACATATGATGTGTTGTTCAGTTGGAGAGACTCTACAGGGTATCTTACATCATGCCTTTGTGATTTATTTCATGTTGATGCAATATTCTGGAAAAGATCTGTCATATAACATATGGGATTTTATTCAGTGGACACAGCTATCATAGTGTTCATTGATATCATGTTGTCCCATTCAGCATGTGCATTGTTGCTGCCTGTGACAATGACAGTGAGGGCAATTGTAATACCAGGTTTCTGTATGGTTTGACTGGACATTGGCTCCACTAATCACAAATGGTCGCTTTTAGCTTATGCAGTATTTTCTTGAACTTCTTAGGGTAGCATTTTATTTTAATTACACTGTGTCACAAATGGAATTTCTTCCTCTATTAGGCTGGACATTAACTTTTTTTAATTCCTTGTTCAATCACTTGAAATGATATACATGCATGAAGCCCTCTCTGATTAAAAATTATGATTCCTCCCAAACTGTTTGTTGACACATTGGTGCTGGTTGCAATTTTAATCTGATTTCCAACTTCCAGTTCCATATGCAAAATTTGTGATGAGTTGATACTAAGCCCTATCATGGAACTGAACTCACTTATGTAGTAGTGTACTGAACTGGTGTAATTTGAAACTTATATTTTGGACTTTGTTTCTTGGCTTGGATGTTGACTAAGCCTCAAGCAGATTTGTATTCTTCAGCACGAGAAGGTGGAAATTTGCAAAGAGAAATGCAGGGAGGGCAGCAATGCACAAAACTCCATATTAATTTTTGTTTTCTACCTCTCCATCAACAGAAGTGCAATATTGCAGAGATATTTTATAGAAACTCCAAAAAAACCTTCGATAAACCTCTCAGAATGTGAAAGATTTCTTCTTATATGGTAAATCTAAGACAGCCACCTTCTCTCTTCTCTCAAAAAAATAATCTTGAAAAAGTTTCAGCAGACATTGCAGCTTAGAACAGCCTCCAGTCATCCACAGTGGTTTGAAAAAAATCAGTCTCAAGTAACCCAAGTGTTGTATTGTATTAACAGTAAGAGCTCTGGGACTGAAGTCAAGCTAGCTATTTATTTCACATCAAACTACATGAAGGAAAAATTTTCACCATGAATGTGTCAGAGAAACTAAAAACACTGTTAATCGGTTGACAAAAGAAAATTCACCTGACAGTTAACATTGCATAAGAGCTTGCAGGAATTACGTGGACAATGTGCGCATTCCACAAAGTTATGACAGCTTCTGGCTTGCCGTGACTGCTGGTCAGATACAAGCAACTCAGCTCAGTTCAGCGATGCACTGCTCATTGCCATTGATATACAGTGACATGAAACAATAAGATATTTGCTTCTATGTTAGCATGTACCTAAACAAATCCAAAAATAAGGGAGAGGGCCCTTATATCTGGCTCTAAAGAGAAATGAATGAATAAGAACTGCATGTACCTACTCTTATTTCTCTGTTTCTTGCCACCATTGGTAAAATGGTTTTGGTTTGTCCTCTTAGGCATCCATATGAGAGGGAAGGGTGGCAAGAGATGGTACTTGACCCTTCTGGAATCTGGAATGCGGAATTTTTTTCATTACAGATGCCTCATACACATCTAGGGGTGATTTTCTGTGCTTTTGATAAATCTCTCATTTAGCCTATTGCAGCACTTTGTCAGCATAATTCTGGTTGTATGACATATCTTGAAAGTGACCAACTCATTTATATAAAAAAATTCAAATTTGCAGTCTTGCTTTCACCCTGGACAAATTTCAGCAGCTGCCCTTGTTTGTCCTGCATGTAATTATTTGCATTCACTGTTTTTGCCATTTATATTTTCTTCTTTAAATGACTTGCTTTTTGTTGCCTCTGTATACATATTTGGATTCTTAACTGCTACAAAACTGTGTAGTAATGGCTGCACACTATTACTACAATGCCCCAAATTTCCTCTTGTTTACAATCACTGCATATGTTTTGTTGCAGCACACTCATGTTTGTGATGTGCGACCTGGGTGTATGTATTAACATAATTATGATCGAGAACTGGGTGTATTCAAAGCAGTCCAATAATTAGTGAAACATACAAAAATATGTTTGTATCCTTTAAGGATATTCAGCTTTCTTACACACACAGAAAATAGTGTTCCTTACCATGCCATGCATTTCAGTAAAGCAGTAAAGCTTTTTGAAAAATAAATGGTCTAAGCACTTGACACACATTGTGTGGAGGTAATTTGGTCCCATGCAATTTATGTGATTTATCCAGCATGACTGGTAGTAGAGCATTAAGCTGGGTGCACTTCAAAACATGAAAAGTCATTGTATCATACGACTTTGACATCAAGTCACAATTGGAATTGATCAACTCATACAAATACTGGATGTAACAATCTGTATGAATATGAAATGGAACTCCCACAGAGGCTCAGTTGTATGTAAAGCTGGTGGCACAATTTGGTCCATTGATACAATACTAGGAAAATACAATGAGTCTTCAAAAGAGATTGCTAACTTGTGTGACCCATCCTACAATACTGCTTAAGTTTGTGGGATCTTTACCAAATGGGGGTGTTGGGGTAATGAATAAACACAGAGACGGGCAGCACAAATGGTCACAGGTTTGTTTGACCCATAGGAGAATGTCACAGAGGTGCTGAAGAAACTGGAAGTCAGCTATCCTGTGAGTTTCAGAAACTGGTGTTTTAAATGATGAATGTAGGAGTATTGTAGAACCCCCTACATATCACTTCCATAGGCATCACAAGGTAAAGACTAAATTAATTATACTGCACACAGAGGCAATTAAACAGTAAATTTTCCCTGCTCCATAGATGAATGGAATGGGAAGAAGCCCTAATAAATGGTACTTTGTGAAGTACCCCAAACATGCACTTCATAGTGGTTTGCAGAGTATGGATGTAGATGTAGTTCATGATGAAGATATCAAAATATTGCACACAACAACAAAAAAAAAAAAAAAAAACTGTGAAACAGCCGGAGATCTGAAAGCATATTATTGTTTACCAATAATATGACAGATTAGAGTACCTGTGTGTGGGTTCATACTTATCTGCACAACAGATAAATTTTTTCTCCATATCTGCATCCTGTGATGAAAACAGTAAATTTAGTCAATTAGTAGAAAGTAGAAAACAATTTTCTTGTGGTGTTGCAATTCTTTTTATTTCTGTGCTTGCTAAGAGACAGAAAAATTCCAGGATCTGCTGAGAATTGACGCCAGGCCTTTGGATGTATAGTCAAACACTACACACTTCACCTTATGTAACATAATATTCAAACATTAACAGATATCGTCATGTGTCTTGCATTAATCTACATTTGAAAATAATATTCTGTTTGTGTGGAAACACACAGCTACTATGTCTCCACGATTTGTTAGATACAGTTAACTAAGTTGCTTCATCCAAAACAGAAAACATTACTACACAGTGTACATGGAAATACATGCTCAATGGATGTCAATAAACCTGCACTTTAGAGTCTTTGGTAAATTAATGATATTAACATTTCTTTGTGGATAGTTAACATTCAGTCTGATGTCAGAGTATGACTGTCTACTCATCCATTTCATTTAGTCACCAGACTTCTGTATTTGATGCACATTATTTAACTGTGACTGACATGGAGATATAGTAGCTGTATGTTTCCACACAGACAGAATATTATTTTCAAATGTAGATTAATGCAAGACACATTATGGTATTAGCTAATGTTTCACAATCAGTTTACATAAGACTAAATGTGTAATGTTGGACCACATATCCAAAGGCCTTGTGTCAATTCTCAGCAGATCCTGTTATTTTGCTGTCACTTATTACTTAATTAACCTCTGGCAATGACTTGTTAATGTGAAAGTTGCACTGTGGTTTGGGGTATAGGTCACCTTATAACTGACTAAGCCAGAAATGTAGTAGGAAGTCAGTGGCCTACAATCTTTAATAGGACAATGCCTATTCAATGTGGTATTCAAACCAGTCTTTAAGCTGAAGTCAGCTTTATGATCATAATGATTCCAGCCAACAGATAACAGAAGGAGAAAAGAAAGAGCAAAATCTATAAGGATTGACTGGTGAGCCAAATGTGTCATCGAAGTTAAGGGGAAACTATGAGTAGACCTTGATCAAAATAACAAAATGATTGATATTTGAGCATAGGAGAGGGGAGGGGGCAGTCTTGTTGTTTTATATTTGACTGCACACACAATGTGGCTGCTGCAGCAACAGCTGAGCATTTCTGTACTGAATAAAATCACATGCTGCCCAGTAACATGCAATATTGGGCATGCTTAGCAGAGAAGTAACATTCTTGTAATTTTTATGCACATTTTCAAAACAAGTCTAGGACATTCTGTCATTCAAATTCAATATTATACACAGAGAAGGAATGCAAATAATGAAAACTGGTCACACGTGTTACATCACTGCTCGCTAGTTTCATTTGCAACTGACTGTAGCAACTGATACCTGAGCTAGCAGAGTAGTATGAAGATGGTGACCAGAATATAAGACATGAACAAACTCATTCTATTTGGTTTTTAATGTCTTGTGAACAAGCATCTGCCAATCACTTCATTACTGATCCAATCATAGATAGATTCTTCCTTCAGCTCTAAATATGAGTGTTTATTTCCCCTAATTATAAAATGTGGTTGCAATCAGGAACCATATTTCTTTGATTGTGTCCTTGTCTTGTGTAATGCAGGTATTTCTAAATGTAATTTGCTTGTTTTGTGACTGCAGCACACCGATGCTGGAGCAGAAGGAAGTGGTCAGTCACTTGTTTCACCTGGCTCCTGCCTGGAGAGTTTCCGACCAAGGCCATTCATTGAGTGTCATGGTTTGGGCCGGTGCAATTATTTCACTACAGCATATTCTTATTGGCTGGCCACCATCGAGGAATATGAGATGTTCAGAAGACCAAGGCAGCAGACGCTGAAGGCAGGCAACCAAGAAGCTCGTGTCAGTCGCTGTGCAGTCTGTATTAGGCAGAAAAGAAGAGGTTCTAGTGATGGATTTTCTCTCCCTGATGCTGGAGAATATAGGACGGGTAGACGTCGCTTTGGATAAATTCTCAGCAGATGCATGTTGTAATGCACATATAAGAACTATGTTCAGTTTTTCCATCATTTACATGTAACTGCTGACAGTGTCAGAGAAGAACTAAGTAATGCTAAATTTATGTGTGGTGTGCTTTTTCTACCTGGAAAACATTTTTCTATCGGGAAAACATGAGTTTATAAGAGAATGCTTAAGTAAGTTTCAGTTGTGATCGATGCAGCTGGATGTTATGGAGAATGATGCAATAACTACAACTAACTGAAGTATTGTCTTCATAGAGGAGGAATATTAATTTGTGCCATTAATTCAGTTTCCTATTATTAGCATAAGTTATATTTAATATAATGACATTTTAGGAACTGTTCTATTTATGTACTGAATGCATGGTGCTATAAGTGATAGTAATATTGTAAGTGCTATCATGTTAAATAGATGTCATTTTGTAAAGTATTTATAAAATTTAAAAGAGTTTAATGAAGTCACTGCCATCTCACTGCCACTTGGAGCTGTACTAATGTAAATAGTAAAACATAAAACAAACAATGCAATATGTGATGGACACTGTAAAAATGCCACTAAGAATTTTGTTTGTTAATAGGGAAATCAGACTTGTGCACAAAACAACAGTGCATTGTATTTTGTACAGCATCAAATAAATGTATTGTTTTTTTCTTATTTTTTAAATGATTGTTAATAATATCATACTTTTAATTGCCAAATTATGAAGTTCAGTTAATACTGTAATATCTTCTACTTTTAACACACTTTCAGTTTTAAGCACCTCTCCTGAACGTTACCAATTTATAAATTTTATGTGTCCTTTAATTCATCTGCAGCAAATGTTGTTAATTTGTAATAGAGCAGTGGTACTTGAAGAGAAGTTATAGTCTTGTGGGCCAAAGAATTTTTATCACAAGAAATTAACTTGCAAATGATAGGTGGTGATTTACCACTCCTGATCACTTAGCTGTGCATCAATGAATAGGTTTAAATTCCAAAGCTCTCCACAGTGGTTCATGGAATGAGGGCATGTGATACTATTTATGGTGGTCTATCCATTGGAAGAGGATGTTAACCTCAGTGGCCTCCTTGGTGCTATTTTGTAGGAGCAGACAGTATGTGTCCAGCATATTTCATCCTCTCCCTTCTCTTTCATAATCAACAACAACAAAACAACATGGCAATACACTCTACACAATGCCATCAAAATCACCTGGGCTGAACAGTTACTAATTAACAAAACATTCACTCATTATGAAGAACAGGTGTCAAAACTTCTTTCTTCTGTTAATATTCACTACTGCACTTATCATTGCCCCTCTGTGTGTGTGTGTGTGTGAGTGTGAGAGAGAGAGAGAGAGAGAGAGAGAGAGAGAGAGAGAGAGAGAGAGAGAGAGAGAGAGAGAAGTTGAATTTGACTCTGAATGTCAGTTATTGCTTATTAATGCAGAGGCAACAATTCTTATTCACAAGAATTAAAGCATATAATATTACATTCGTACTATACAGTTACTAGCTGGATTTAAACAAAAAGTAACTACTGTGGCAAGAAAATGTCTGATATGATGTATGATTCATTATTTATTATTATTATCATTTTCTATTGTGTTCCAGAAATTGTTTTTCTAGTGTAAATGTTTTCTTTATTATGATGTACTTCATTAGATTGACTGTTAACTTATAAGTACATTTTATGATGTGCAGATGAAGGATATAGACCTCACCCATAGAAGTAAGTGAAAGACTCAGACTAGGAGAATAGCCACAAATCACCAAATAAACATTTTGTAACTACAAAAACACAATATGATGCATGAATGTAAGATACTTGCTACTAGAGCTTGGAAGAGAGGCAGGAGAGAATATAATATACAGCAGTGCTCTTAATCTGCATCATTTTTCTTGTAATTTGTAACTCATTTTGATACTGGTATATATGAAAATGCAGCAGAGACTAGGATAATTTCCATGAAAACTTTGAATGAGACAACAAGAAATTACAAGGTTTAAACAGAAAGAAAAAGAGAAAATAACATTTTGTCCCAGGATTTTGAAACTAGAGATTCTTTCTTCAAGATTGAACAGAAAATGCTGGAAGTGATGATAAACAACAATGTGGGAAAGAGGGTTAAGTTATTCTCAAAATGTTGGAGAGGAACAGAGCATAAAGAATGAAATGTAACCGATGCAATGCAAAATGTAGAAAATAAACACTGTATGGAAAAACAGAAGGCATTTTATTGATTAGAGAAAGACCAGTTATTAAGAGTTGAGTATAAACAGAAGTGAGGCAAGAATAATGGAATGATGAAAGTGAATGAAAGAAAATAGTCACAGAGATCAGAAGACATAAAAATAATGATGGGAGAGGAAAAACTGCCAAACAATGAAAGGAAAAAGAGATAAAGTAACATATGAACAGAAGAGAGCAAATTTTAGTTACCGAAGATTTAGAGATGTGTAGGATTTAATATATTTTATTATAATTTGTAATAATTCTCCGGTTCTGTCATTTGTGACTGTCTTATAGTGGTCAGCACAGTACAATAATTAGTTTCTATATATGAACTGCAGGCCTCATATATAGATGATGTTTTGACCTTTTCTAAGTCTGGTGTATAAAACTAGTTTTTCTTCCTTTTCAGCTATTTGCAAAACAGAACTGTCTTACCTGTTTTTCAGATATAAACTGTAATTTTATTTGAATTTGTATATCATTCTAATCATAAACTACTAAAGTAACATAAAATGTATCAATATATTATCATTGGGTCATTAAATAAGACCACTTTCTGGACTGCAACATGAGCATTTTACTGTTTCCATGCCTTGAAACTGTGCTCAAATATAGGAGGTTGAAAGAGACATCATATAGCACAAATTTCATTGGATTTTAGAACAAAGCAATACCTTAACTCTGTTTCGAAGTACAATATGGAACAAAGTATGTATGGAATAGAAGATGACAGAATTCCTGTGGAACAGATTGGGTAATTTTTGAAGACAATGTCATGCAAAGTTTAAAATTTGGAATGCTAGTATGTGGAACTGATGTGTGCAGTTGTGTGGTAGACTGGCCAGCCCCCCCCCCCCCCCCCCCCCTAGTTTTTAGGTTTTTTAACCACACACACTTATAAGCCAAATGCCAGGCCAGTTCCTCATCTAAACCTAAGAGACACAAAATACAGGCAGTAAAATTGTGAACATGTGCACCAGAAAGGACTGATAGTGGCATATCAATTAGCCTATAGTTTTCAGATAATTACTCACACCTCTTTTTTTTTTTTTTTTTTTTTTTTTTTTTAGCAAAATACCAGATTACTTCCTAAACTTAACACAATAGTTATAAACATGGCATACATGCAACAGAGGGTGCAGACAGATGAGACACAAAGTTTCTCCAACAATGTAAGATCTCACATTTGGTTTTGTGAAGTTTTACTATCACAGACATAATTATGAAATACACGAAGAACAGACACTCATTATATGGACCATGTAAAGAAAAATAACACCAGTCAAAAAATAAATTACTGTTAAAAAATAAAAACTGTTACAGCACCAACTGTTGTAATGCAAATGATGTGAAAGGGCTGAGATTTGTGAAACAACAGTTATTCACTAACAGTTACAGAAGGAAACTGATTCATTTTTGTCAATCTTATATTTTTCTTAATTACTATAGAACATTCAAACTTTAGGGTCCGTCCATGATGGATGCTTGGATAGTTCAAATGGCAGTTTTTACTGTGACAGTTCAATGCCTCAGCCCAGCACACAATTTTGATCAGCACACTAATGTCACATTAGCAAACATTAACAAATGAATATTTCATGCTGAAAGTAACACCTAGGATATAGGTTGACCATTCTGATGAGTAAGTGGCTCTCATTTGCATTAATGTCATATATTATGTTTCAATTGAATATTATTTTCCACAAATGCATCAAATGTATGCTCCATTGCATTTGTCTTGAACTCCAAATGAATATAATGAAATGCATAGTTCCCTTACTGTTACAAAGATTTATGTTATAAAACAATGGGAAGTGCAAGACGGAGTAGCAACAATATTATAAAAATTAGGTGTTCAGCCACAGAGAGGCACAATGAAACGACTGCCAAACTTCTAACCTCTTGGGCACAAATACCCTTCTTCAGAAATAGAACACACACACACACACACACACACACACACACACACTGTCTCTGGCAGTTGTGGCCCTACTGCAGACTGTGAATGCCACTTATGTGAGCGGCAATCAAGGGTGATTGGTGGGGGTAAGGAGGATGCATGGGGTGGAGAGGATGAGGGATAGAGAGTACATGGTGAAGACAGGATGGGGCTGTTATGTGCAGAGTCTGAGAGTTTGTAGGCTGTCCTTAGGGGGAGATTATTAAAGATGGGGGAAATACTATAGGTGTGTTGGCAGAATAGGTGTGTGTAGTGCTAGAGTGGAAGTGGGGAAGGAGGTAGACAGGAACTAGCAAAGGTTGATGCCGAAGGTACGGGAATGAAGGACATGGTGTAGGAGAGTTCCCTCCTGCGCAATTCAGAAAAGCTGGTATTAGAAGGAAACATCCAGATGGCATGCAAGCTTCGAAGCAGTCATTGAAGTGAAGCACATCACATTGGGAAGCTTGTTTGGCAACTGGATGGTCCAGCAGCTATCTCTCAGCCACCTTCTGGTGGGGACCAGTCATGTGGACAGACTGTCAGTTGTCATGCCCACATAGAAAGCAGCACAGTAGTTGCAGCTTTGTTTGTAGGTCACATGGCTGCTTTCACAGGTAGCCTTGCCTTTGACGGGTTAGGAGATGCCTGTGACAGGACTGGATAGTAGTGGGAGGATGTGGGATGGGTCTTGCATGTAGGTCTGTTGCAAGGATGGGAACAGGGACGGGATAGGGGAGGAAAAGGATACTGCGCAGGTTTGGCAGACAGCAGAATACCATTGTGGGAGTAGCGAGGAGGATAGTTTGTAGGATATTCCTCATTTCAGGGCACAACAAGAAGTAGTTGAAACTCTGGTGCTGAATTTGATTCAATTGCTCCAATTATGAGGGACACAAATACCCTTCTTCAGAAATAGAACACACACACACACACACACACACACACACACACACACACACACACACACACACACACACACTCTGTCTCGGGCAGCTGTGGCCCTACTGCAGACTGTGAATGCCAATTATGTGAGAGGCACCCAGGCACTAAAGGAGCTCTCCTTTGTGGTCAGACAGTGGGTATGCGGTAAGTGGTAGATCACTGGTGAGACAAGGCAGGAAGGGAGGGTAATTTCAGACTGTGAAGTCCTTAGTGAGACCCTTGGCATATTTGGAGAGGGAATGCTTGTCACGACAATCAGTTGTGGCCAGGCTGTATGGAAGGGCCTTATTGGCATGGAATGGGTGGCATAGGTATTACTATTGGTGGTTGGTAGGTTTGATGTAGAAGGAGGTAGTGATAATAATGAAGTCAGATCACCAACGAGTGTTCCCTCCCTCCTCGCCCCCCCCCCCCCCCCCCAACACCTTTCAAACACACTGAGACAGATTCCGATTCATTTATTTTATGACGATTCCTCAACCTGAGAAACAAAGGCATAGTCGACATGTAATATGATGAACGCTTATCTCTGTTGTACATTTCCCAAATCTGAAATGTCCGATAAGCGATGACATCACGTGAATTGAAATTATCTAGCCCTTTTACTTTATTGACTTTTGGTCCACGTACAAGAGCAATGGTGACCCAGCCGTTATCGTGTTCATTCGTATCCTTGTTAGCGAGAGTGAAGTTCAAATCTCCACCACAAAACACCGACGGACCATGCAAGATGACTTGGGCCCCTGCAAAATCCTTGGTAGTAATAGAAGTGGAAGTCAACATTGGGAAAGATGGGTTGCTGGGTTGAGGAGGACCAGATGAAGTGAATGGTGGACAAAGTGTTGAGGTTCTGGAGGAAAGTGGTTAGCGTGTCCTTACCTTTTGGCCAAATCACAAAGACATCATCAATTAATCTGAACCAGGTTAAGGGTTTGGGATTCTGTGTGGTTAGGGAGAATTCATCTAGATGGCACTTGAATAGATCGCAATAGGAGGGTGCCATGCAGGTGCCCATTGTTGTACGATGGGTTTATTTGTAAGTGATGCACTCAAAGGAGAATTCATTGTGTGTGAGGATGTAGTTAGTCATGGCAACCACGAAGGAGGTTCTAAGTTTGGAATCAGTTGGGCATTGGAAAGGTGATATTCAACATTGGCAAGACCATAGTTACCAAATATGTTAATGTAGAGGAAGCGGCATTGACAGTGATGAGCAGGGTGCTGGGTGGGTAGGGTTTTTAGGTGAATATATCTGACATCTGATGGAGTCCCTCTTTCACAGCCTCTGCAGTTCATAGCCATAGTGGTGGAGCCTTTGTTGATAGGTAGGATTATATGGTTGGGATCAGTTTTGAGGTGGTGGATTGCTGTTATTTCTGCAGATGTAAGGTTGGTTTCCATGTTGAGGCATTTGGGGAATGATAGTGAGGCAGGGATCAAGGTGTTTTTCCAGTTACCTATTGTCTCCCACATACCCGTTGTCTGGCCACAAAGGAGAACTGCTCTTGTAACAAGTACCTCGCAGGACTGGACAAACTGAATCACATTCTGCACCATTGTTTAAACTAGCTCTTCTCATGCCTTGCAATAAATATCCTGCCGAATATCCTACCCACCCCTTCCACACTAATAATCCTCCATCCATTGAACCTATGAAATATCCTCGTCTGTGTCTACCCCACCACTTCTCCCGGCCCCTTACCTCATGGGTCATATCCCTTGAGTAGACCTAGATGAAAGAGCTGTTCAACACATTCTCCCACTACCAACTACTCCAATCCTGTTATGGGCATTTCCTACCACATCAAAGACAGTACTACCTGCAAAAGCAGTTATGTGATATACAAACAAAGCTGCAACCAATGTGCTGCTTTCTCCATAGGCATGACAACTAACAAGCTGTAAGTCCACATGAATGGTCTGCACAAACTGCGGCCAAGAGGTGGCTGGACCACTCTGTTGCTGAACAAGTTGCCCAACATGATGTGCTTCACTTCAATGACTGCTTCACAGCCTGAGCCATCAGGATCCTTCTGCCCAATGCCATCTTTACTGAACTAAACAGATGGGAACTCTCTACAACATATTCTTCATTCCCACAACCCCCTGCACTCATCCTTTGCTAGTCCCTGCCCTTCACCTACCTATCCCTTTCCTTGCCGACACTCCAGCACCACACATTTTTTTCTATTCTGCCAATGCATCTACAGTCTTTTCTCCTTCTCTAATTCTTTCCACCGCTCTCCCTTTTCCACTCCACACCCCACCTTCCCACACAGCCCCCCAACTCTCTACCTAGTAGCCCTCTCCTGTCTCCACCACACCTCTGCATGTTTTCACAAGCAGCTCAACATCTTCCCCCACCCCTACTCAATTGTCCTCCCTCTCCCCACTCCATGTCTGCTTACTACTACCACCACAACCACCACCCAATACAGATTGCTACTCACGTCAGACACATTCACAGTCCACAATTGGGCCACAGTGGCCAGAGACAGTGGTCATGTTTGTGTGTGAGTTGTGCTTGTGTGAATGTGTTCCCGGGTACGTTACATGCTCCATATGAGGGTACGTTCAGCATTGATGAACATTATCATTATGATGTGGGAAGGCATAGTGTTGTATGGGAGTAGTGACCACCAGATCTTTGAACAAAGTATACTTGCCAGTCAATGTTATCGTGACACTGTACTCCTTCACCATGTGCATCTTTTCAAGGGTGCATTCGGTCTTGAATTTATTTTTGTGGATGACAACACACATGAAGGAACCCTTAGAATGGCCAGTCTGTCTGGGTTGCTTTGGGGAGGCATATTGCAGCACATCCATATGCCCTAATGACCATTCAGCAGTTCTCAACAATGGTGGTGGAGGAATGGAATGCCTTAACCCATGAACTCCTTACCGACCTTGTGGCGAGGGTGGGAGAATGTTGTAGAGCATGCATTGTCATCTGTGTTGATCATATATGTTATTAAAAACCATGTCACACCTCTTTTAATGTCCAGGGGACCACTGTGAATCACAGTGACTTCAGTGTAATTATTGTGCTTGAATAAAAGTGTCATTTCTGTTCATCTAATTGCATATTTCTTTAGCTTTACTCTGCTGTTATACATTAGGTAAAAATGTAGTTGAGAGGTATAGGAGGAGGAAATTTTGTACACAGAAAATCAGCCAGAAATTAAATATCTTGTGTAGGAATTATGAGGTTTTCTTCATCACTTAAGAAAAACATACAATATAATAATTACTATAGTTTCTAGGAGTCCTTCAATCAGTTTCAGTAGTCTTATCATATCGCAATATAACCACCATCTCAGAAAATGTACGAAATAATATATCAACAGATACTGATTATTACCCATGATACATGCAAGAAAGAAAAATTGTAAGTAGCTAACAATGTTTGAAATGGGTCAAAACGGGATGTATAGAAGTTCTTTCATCATCCAACATTAATTCAGTTGACCACAACAACAACATACAAGATTATTATATAGATAAGAAAACACATTCACATTTTCCACTGAAACGCTGCAGCACTTCTAGATGGGTACTGCACATGACCTTTCCAATGGCTGCACTTTGTTCATTAAAAGAAATTTTGAAAAAAACCTTGTGTAAACAAACAGAAATGTGTCGACTGGTCAGCAGCTATAGCACATGAACACTGCTGCTGCTATGGTCTTGGAAGTAGTTCCTACTTAAATATTAGATATCTTATTACTATGTTATGGTAAATGAAATTTTAAGTTAGGTTTGGAGTGGGACACTTAATGAAAAAATATTCTCTTTTATTTAGAATACCCTCAACAACAAATTTAATGATAAATTCTGTCATGCCCATCTTTGATGTGCATAAATTGACGAAAATGGTCAGCATAATTCACTTCAACAATGATTTATGAAGTGCGTCATAAGTTGATGCAAATGTCCTGCACCTCCTGTATCTAAGGGAGGAATATATACAAAGATTTCACACGTTCAATGCTTCCAGAACATAATGGAGCCGGCAACTTCATTAAAATGATGTTCTTTTTCTCACAATGCTCACGCCTGTTTCATTTGGAAAACAGAATTTAGAAACTCTACATTTTTTCCCCATAAACATAATTTTGACATCATCATTTGGATCACACTTAATTATTCTTCCAAAATAATGGAGCACAGTTTTTTTTTTGTAGAAAACTTCACAAGAACACAGTCATCTTTCTCAGCCATTACTGGTCTGCCTTCCTGCTCTATTTCTTGCATTTCATGTTCCTCAGGGCTCAGGAACATGTCAAGATCATCATCAGTGTCTTCACACTTGACATCCTCTGATGATGCAGAATTTTTACCAAGTGCTTTCTTTTTTTAAGGATTTCTCCTGACTTTCGGTCTAGGCCTACTTCATTTTTCTGATTGTTTGATTTGCCATTCAACTGCTAACTTTTCTTCCTCTGCCTTTTCGGTGTGCATGTTAAAATCCGACTTCTACCACTCTTCTTTCCTCTTTGAATATTTTTTCATGGTTAAGCTTTCAGAAAAGGACGAACTTGTTCAAGACTTACCGCTTGCACCATTGAAGAACACGACCTGTGTGTTCTTTTTCATCTACAACAGAAGAAACATGTGAAGATATGCTGGACTGAATGGATCCTTAGAAATAGCCAGTTCTTGCCCATCTGATGGAAGGGAAACTTTCAGAGATGGAAGAGAGAAATCGGTTACAGAAGACATTAAAATTCTGATTCATTGAAGGACTCACTGTTCTGAGAACAAATGCCAGATTTCCGAAAGACAGAAACAATATTGTTTTGCGTGACAGCCAAAGAGTATGCTTGTCCAACCAGCTCACCTATGCAATAGATGAAAACAGTTTTCCCTGGGTGATTTATTAATCAGTCATTGCAAATTCTATTGTAATAGCTTTTAAATGGATCAAACAATGACACATGAAGAAGCTACAATGATATGGAAAGGTTAACAAAATAATTTCTTTCTCTTTAGCTATAATGATAACTTCTAAACCCACATGGTGCTCGTGATTATCAGAAATTAGTAATATTGGTTGATTCCTGCTGCATTTAGTGTGATCAGTTATGTGCTCCAAACACTGTTTGAAAAGTACCACAACTGAACACCAATCCTGTCCTGCTAGTTATTGCAAGACTACGTGGAGGAGCACCTTTCAGAATTCTTAGACAAACAAAAACTGGAGGCAAAGCATTCCCGATGGCATGAATAACGCCATAATTTGCTCCTCTCTTTCTATAGATATTACCTGACCTACATGTTTTTCACACTTCACAACAAGCCTAGGTCGTATATTGACTGCAGATACTCCTGTTTCATCGCGACTGAATATGCGATATGGTGTAAGTTCACAGTTTTTATAAACAGACTTCAGATTATTTAAGAAGAGATTAACATTCGGTTTGTTCGGGCTGGTTGCTCATCCTAAACTAGTTGTTTCTGGGCCCTCAACAAAAGTTCCTTGTGTCATCATAAAGCCTTTGAATCATTCATGTCCTGCCAATTATATATATATATATAGCAGCCAGCCCATGATGCTTTCTATTGTCAGTCTAAAGATACTCCACTCCTCTCTTTGGAAAACACCAAAGCACATACCAAATTACATTCATAGACAATGTTCTCCTTATCATCTGCTTGGGAATATTTCTGAAGATGATACTGAAAGAGCTGTCTTGGAGAGACCAAATGCTTATGTCCCCTGTTTTATGCTATATCCCTTGTTGACTTACATTAGAGACACTAAAAGGAGGCTCTTAGCTACAGTCATCCTATCAAGGAACTTCTTGAGCCACTTATGGGGCATTTTGTCCTGTAAGGATCACATAGTCAATGTATAGAAATAGTAACTATCAAAATACTTATACTGAGAGGAGTAAGGCACCGTACCTCACCTCCCAAAACAGGATGTGTCATTCTTCACTTAGGAGCACTCCAATACGTCACAGTCAAAAACATAACCTGCAGAGCTACAGGTACCAAATTATGTTAGCTGATTCATGGGCATAAACGACCATCTCACATTCTAACTCACATTTTCAGATCACTCTCAACAATGAATATTTGGAAACAGTTGAATTGTTTTCTGTGATGAGCTATTACCTTTTAAGAACAGAATCGATTGTGTTCTCTTCTCAGCTACCAACACGAACTTTAGTAAACAAGATGGAACAAGAAGTGCACCTGATCAATATCACCTGATTAAACGGTATGGAAACAACAATTCGGAACAACTCAACAATTCAGAACTATCCAACTCCTCCCTATCCTAATATATTAACAGCCATTAACGTTTTTCTTAATCATACTATGTAGTTTCTGTAGTGTTGTGCTCTGACTATCGAGCTGTTGACATGTAGTGTGAATAAAGCTAAGGTTACTTCGTGCTCCTTAGTCAAGCACGCGCGTGGAACACCGTTAAAATGTGGCGAGAAACAGATTGTTCTCACAGTTTTTCACGTGTACAGGAAAAAAACAGGCTTTTCCGGATGTATTAGTTATTAAATATAACACATTTTTTGAAACAGAACACAAAGCTGACATGAAAAATGTGGTATTACAAAGATTGCTGGTACAAATCTCGCTTTGGTCTTCTTTCTATCTTCGTTCACTCTGCTATGCCTGCATCTTTTAAATTTAAAGTTCATCAAATATATGCTGATACATATCTAATAACCATTTTTTATGAAAAATACACAAATTCCTGTTTCTAAATACATACTGCAGGCAAAATTTTCAGTTTTCATTGCAAATATAAATTCTTGATTACCAAGGTAGTTTAAATTAAGAAAAAATGAAAAATTACATTTTTAGGACAAAAATGATAATCAAATACTCTTTATTTGGACTACGTCCACTGTTTTGCATCACAGATGTAATCTCACACGAGGCAGAGTGATCGGCGTTGTAGAAACATGGAACGAATAATTTTCACGGCACAGAGCACACCCTACAAATACTGCACTTTTACAGTTGCCACCGTACCACTGCAATATGAACCATAGAGAATCGATCTGGAACCAATTTAAGGCGTTTCTTGTGAGAAATCACAAGATTTAAGCTGCCAGACATACTGGAACTAACGTACAGTCAGACGCTGGCGGGATAAAGAGCAGCACGTCACATAGGAAGAGAAGAAAATGCGACGCTTGGATAGCTTTGTGGACTCTGTTGTTGATCGCCTCTTTATTAATGTGGCAGATGACAGTTCCAGTACTGAAATGTTTCTGTGGATTCGGATATGGAAGGACTCCAGAATTACCACACGACTGATCTTCAGTGGCTTCAATATTTAACTACACTACTGGCCATTAAAATTGCTACACCAAGAAGAAATGCAGACGATAAACGGGTATTCATTGGACAAATATGTTGTACTAGAACTGACATGTGGTTACATTTTCACGCAATTTGGGTGCATAGATCCTGAGAAATCAGTACCTAGAACAACCACCTCCAGCCGTAATAACGGCCTTGTTACGCCCGGGCATTGAGTCAAACAGAACTTGAATGGCGTGTACAGGTACAGCTGCCCATGTAGCTTCAACACGATACCACAGTGCACCAAGAGTAGTCACTGGCATATTGTGACGAGGCAGTTGCTCGGCTACCATTGACCAGACAGACGTTTTCAATTGGTGAGAGATCTGCAGAATGTGCTGCCCAGGGCAGCAGTCGAACATTTGCTGTATCCAGAAAGGCCCGTACAGGACCTGCAACATGCGGTCGTGCATTATCCTGCTGAAATGTAGGGTTTCTCAGGGATCGAATGAAGGGTAGAGCCACTGGTCGTAACACATCGGAAATGTAACGTCCACTGTTCAAAGTGCCCTCAATGCGAACAAGAGGTGACCGAGACGTGTAACCAACGACACCCCATACCATCACGCCGGGTGATACGCCAGTATGGCGATGACGAATACACGCTTCCAACGTGCGTTCACCGCGATGTCGCCAAACACGGATGCGACCATCATGATGCTGTAAACAGAACCTGGATTCATCCAAAAAAATGACGTTTTGCCATTAGTGCACCCAGGTTCGTCGTTGAGTATACCATCGCAAGCGCACCTGTCTGTGATGCAGCGTCAAGGGTAACTGCAGCCATGGTCTCTGAGCTGATAGTCTGTGCTGCTGCAAACATCGTCGAACTGTTCGTGCAAATGGTTGTTGTCTTGCAAACGTCCCTATCTGTTGACTCAGGGATCGAGACGTGGCTGCATGATCCGTTACAGCCATGCGGATAAGATGCCTGTTATCTCGACTGCTAGTGATACGAGGCCGTTGGGATCCAACACGGCGTTCCGTATTACCCTCCTGAACCCACCGATTCCATATTCAGCTAACAGTCATTGGATCTCGACCAACGCGAGCAGCAATGTAGCGATACGATAAATCGCAATCGCGATAGGCTAGACCCGACCTTTATCAAAGTCATAAACGTGATGATACGCATTTCTCCTCCTTACACGAGGTATCACAACAACGTTTCACCAGGTAACTCTAGTGAACTGCTGTTTGTGGATGGGAAATCGGTTGGAAACTTTCCTCATGTCAGCACGTTGTAGGTGTCACCATCGGCGCCATCCTTGTGTGACTGCTCTGAAAAGCTAATCATTTGCATATCACAGCATCTTCTTCCTGTCGGTTAAATTTCACGTCTGTAGCACGTCATCTTCGTGGTGTAGCAATTTTAATTTCCAGTAGTGTATATGAAGAAACCTTTGCAATATGCTTTTGAGTCAAATATAGCTCGTGGAGATAAATTACCCAGTGCTAAATTAGGAATTTTCCTTACTGTTGTTTTTAATTACAATACTAATTAGCTAAGAACATGTTACGGTTTTCGTCTGATACCCTAAGAAGCGTGTGGTATTGCCGGGATTTTGTCAAATATCATTTCATTCTTTTCCAAAATTAAATGACTCTTGAAGCTACATCGTTTCTCAGCCTGTCTCTTTATATATCTCAACTGCAACTGCTCACTGCACTGCAGGTTAGATGGACCAGCTGGGTGGCCTGTGCTGTCCAAGTTAAATGTGCTGGAAAAGCTGTTATTCCCTATTGCGTCACGCACAGCATGTTGTGTATATAGTTCGGCGTAGTCAGCGCGTACACAACTTTCCCACTAGAGCGCGCCCCGCTAAGCACAACAGCGCAGGCGCAGCGCTCGTCCGTCTTCGCACTACGAGATGGAGCTGTCATAGAGACGGACCAAATTCTGTTTCCGCCGATCCGCGTATTAATATGCAACGCAGCTAATGAGATTGCTGCTAACGTAGAACCTTTTCTCCTCGCGAATCACACTCGCGCAGCGATACCTGAACGCGCGAGGTACTATAACGAGTGTACAGACCTCCGATTAGTCAGTCTGCATTTGTCTATAGTCAAGTTTCAGTCTGCGCCTAATAAGATTATCATATTCCTGTACATAGCCATGAAGAGAAATGTATAGACACTTTGTCAAGTATCAGAGATATGTGAGAATAAGATTAACGTACCAAGACCAAAGGAACTTCAGATTGTCAATTGTAAACAGCATCCAGAATCAAGTTACGTAATCTCTATGATTTTTATTATTTTAATAAATGTGTGTGAAAATTAATCAAGTTCTGTTTAAAGTTGGTCACCGTCAATCTGCTACTCTAAGTGTGCAAGTGGCATTTCTATCGTCTGACCTAACGGCAGAAGATAAACACGCCACGATAAGACCACGAGACATATTGCTGACGCTCGCCTACTTCGTTAGAGCGACAAGTCAAATAATCTGATGGTGTGTGTACCGAAGGTCTTACAGTGCGCACACCACACAGCATAAAGCGTATTCCTACCATAATACTTGTCTGTAGGTACTCAAGGCAGCTTCTGTCGTGTCCTGACACAAGATAGAGAGGTGGCAGGGGGTTTGAGGTCAGTCTGCAATTTCCCAGAAGTTGAGGAGCAAGTGCAGAAAGCCAAATTCACGGCGAAGGCAGGTAAATGCTTGGATCAGCGCCAAATAATGTCACAGGGCACCTGAGAGAGGCGCGGATTTTCGGACTTGACAGGATGGTCGCAGCAGGAGACTCACAGTATTCAGAAGTGTAATTGACACTTTTTATTAGTGATCAGCGGTTCTAGGCGCTTCGGTCCGGAACCGCGCTGCTGCTCTGGTCGCAGGTTCGAATCCTGCCCTGTGTGATGTCCTTAGGTTAGTTAGGTTTTAGTAGTTCTAAGTCTAGGAGACTGATGCCCTTAGATGTTAAATCCCATAGTGCTTAGAGCCATCTGAACCATTAGCCATCAGACTAACTACTACATTGAAGGCTAATTCTAAACATTAGAAAAAGCAAAGGAGGCAACTGGTTGCACGAGAGAAGTCAGTATCTGAATCCACGGGGGTGGTCGCCAGCGTGCACTAGCAGCGTGTTAACCCATTGACTTAATAAAATTTTTCTCCAAAGTCGACTCTATTTTTGTTATTTAAATGCATGGAAATTAGCATATTCTGCCTTTCACACTTTTCTCAAAATTATATAACTCTTTTGACAGGAATTCTTTATAAATTTACCCTTACTTCTTGCTAAGCGCCAAGGAATGAAGATAATACTGTTTAAGAAGTTTTTGTTGGTGTGGTATACCCGAGCGCATTTCTTACATTTATACCGGGTATCACTTTTCTTCTTCCTTGCATTGCACACTATACAATTTTCTTGATGGGATTGAAAGGGATAAACCTAGTAAAATCTGAAAACGGTTGCTTATTACTCGCAAAATACCGAAATAAATCGAGTGAGCTATACACGATTCTTCAGCTTTCCAATGGTATATGTCATGTCATCTATTAACAGAGAAGAAGAAACACTAGCAGGAAGAACTTGGCCCATCTCACAGCCAGTATTGTAGTAACGGACTTCAGACCTGCGACCCGCTGTGAGCTGGTTGGGGGCTGAGTGCAAACCTGACCGCAGCTCGTAGTCTAGTGGCTAGTGTTGCTATCTCTGGATCACGGAGTCCCGGGTTCAATTCCCGGCTGGGTTGGGGATTTTCTCTGCCCGGGGACTGGGTGTTTGTGTTGTCTTCATCATCATCCTCAACATTCGTGACAGTGACTAGATTGGTCTGTGAAAAAAAAAAGAATTGGACTGTGAAGAAACTGATGACCGCGCAGTTGAGCGCCCCACAAACGAAACATCATCATCATCATCATCATCATAAGTACAAACGTGAAAGCAGCACTCGAACTGAGAAAAACACACACGTCGGAGATTACCGAGGCTGGCCACAAGTGACACGGAATCGGCGCCCCAGCAATCCTACTGAGAACCCTGCTAAATAGAAAAACATGGGTTTTTAAAGAATCACGGCGGCGCAACATTTCTCTCTTCCTATAGTGGACTCACCAATCCACCGGCACTTACCAAGCTTCGGCCAATCTGGCGAGTCATTCTGCACCTCCAGGGCCACTCTGGCCACCCACATTTAGATTCCTCCAGTTCTCCTATTTGGTGCGTAGGGATGTTCCTGGACTTTACATTTAAAAACTCCAAGTTTCGTGGAAACACCATTCAGGTGAAAGCTAAACGTCACTGCCACTTTTATTATGGCCAGCAACAACAGTGTTTTATGTCACTTCACCCCGCCCTCAGTCCTTTAGTCATGGGGACTGCTGTAGTAGCACTCTAATCTGTGTCAGTCCACTGCAGTTTTGAGGAGCAACTACCAAGCTTTCTGCCTTTGTGAAGACGTGCCTTTTGGTGGCCATCTTCTAGCCTGACACCTTACAGCAGCTTCTAGGCGGTGGATGGCTTTACTAATTAGTTCTCTTAAGTGAACTTGTCTCCTGGAACAATTGCCCAGTGCGTCTGCAATTTGCAGGGCTCTAGTGTTACTATATAGCTCCAGTAACATAAACTTTTGCGTGCTCTCTGCATTGTGTCTCTGATTTCCTATCTTGGAGTGAAACTGATGGCATCCAACAGCCTTAAGCGTAACAACATACGAGTCATTATCTTGTCAATATATGACAAATTAGTGAACAATTATTTGATAACAAATTTGTAATCTAGCTTCTGTTGTAGTTAAAACATCTTAGCTCTAGAAACGACATTATAGACATTCTTAGTTAATTAGTCTAGTTCTCTTTACATTTTTCACTTTGTGAAGTTCATATTTCACTTCACTGTTGGACACATGTAAACATCAACATAAAACAGTGTTATGTTTTTCACCGCACTTGTACGCACATAGACACATGCATAGAAACATCACTGTAAAACTTTGGCTTTTTTTTATGAAGACATATGTTACATAGAACATAAATTTAAATCATTGGCTAATTAACTCGTCCGCTTTTTACTTTTCAGATAGAAATTCAACACAAAAATAAAATACAGGGTGTGTCAAAAAGAATAACCCAATTAAAAAAAAAACTGTTGTGTTATTCGAGATATGATGAGAGAGGAAAGTTACTCTCTCACCTCAGATAAGCAGTGACATTATTGCTCTTACGATGCGTTTCGGAATTTAACCAAAATCAGGTATCCATGAGCGATTGCTATATATAGATATGGCGTTCCAAGCTGTATGTAAAACAAACATTTGCAGACTAGCCTGCGAAAATCTTGTAATCCCTGGGACCGATATCTTGCTAGTATCAGTGCCGATAAGTTCTGCATCCCTTCATTGTCTACAGAAATATAAAATAGTATTTCCATTCGAGCTTAAGAAGAAGCTCGTAGGATCTCCAACACTTCCTATTCTCGACTATGGCGATGCTATTCTTCAAGGACTTTCGTACGAAAACTCTCGCAAGCTTGAACTGGCGATGAATGCTTGCGTCCGGTATATTTGTGACGTTCGTTATTACGATCATATCACTCCAGTCTATGAACAATTATCGTGGCTACATGCTGATAACCGCAAGGAGTACCACACTTTATGTTTACTTCATCGTCTTCTCAATCATCAGACTCCCTCTTACTTACCCTCAGCCATTACTTTACTATCTAAATAGCACAGCAGAAATACTCGATCTCAACAAAGTAACTGTGCGGCTGGTCCCGGCGGAAGTTGGAGTCCTCCCTCGGGCATGGGTGTGTGTGTTTGTCCTTAGTATAATTTAGGTTAAGTAGTGTGTAAGCTTAGGGACTGATGGCCTTAGCAGTTAAGTCCCATAAGATTTCACACATATTTGAACATTTTTCAACAAAGTAAGATCCTCTCAGTACCGCCACACAACACCGTCATGTTTTCTAAATCATTTTCTGTATCCGGAACCCGACTTTGGAACAATCTCAATCAAAATATCAAAGAAATTGAATCACTTCCAGGTTTCAGAAAGCAGCTAATGGCTCACCTTCTCTCGCAATAGCTATCTCTCCCACATACTGGTCTGCAGCCCACACTCCTCAATCTCCCCTCCACCTACAACTTTTGCCTTCTCCTCACTTACAGAGTTATTTACTTAAATGAAGTCCTCTCCTAACAGCCACTATTACTGTAATTCCAATTTTCTTGTTCTTCATCCTTTCTTTTTCTGTCAGTACTAAACATGATTTAAGTAGTTCTAAACTAGTCTATATTATTTTTAATGCACTTCGTTTTATTATTACTGTTATTATTGTCATTTATCCTTACTTTAATTATTGTGAACTATTATTATTATTATTATTATTACTATTATTAGCTTATTATCATATCTAAGACTGTTATCATTTTCATGAATGTTTTGGTAATATATCTGTACGTGTTGTTCCTGGTCAGATGTAAGAGAGCGCCTTAATGCCCTAATCTGGTCAGGCTAAATAAGCAAATAAATAAATAAATAAATAAATAATAGGAGAAAAGGGTCAAGGTTCTCGATTTACGGAGAGGATGGACTGGGCATATACACAATTAAGTGCCCTACACGCAACTGGCCAATTTTTTCTATCAGTCCTCCGTGGTAAAAGTCCCATATTGATGAACAGTACTCAAGAATCGGTCCAACGAGCGTCTTGTAAGACCCTTCTTCAGTGGATGAATTGTGTTTCCGTAAGATTTTTCCCATGAAGCTCAATCTCGCATCTACCTTTCCTGCTATTCGCTTTATTTAGTCATTCCACTTAAGGTTACTCCGGATGGATATTCCTAGGTAAGTTTCCGACGCATTCTACTATATCATTTACACAAACAGACGGGAAGAAATCGCAACACCAAAGAGTTGTGCGACGTAAACTCAAGTTGGTAGGCTTGTTTTTACATCTGAAAGACTTCTTTTCAAACTTCGCGCGAAGCGCGTAAGGATGGCGCTGGTGGCGCCACTGTTGTAATCAGGTTTGCTTTAATAACACGTTGTAATGGTCGTGAGCGTTAGTTACATTTGAGATGGCACATGATAAGTTGATGTAAGTCAAGAATGTATTTAAGGCGAGAAAGAAGCCATTATCAACATCTAAGTTTAATCGAGGTCATGTACTAGGGTGACGAGAAGCTGGATGTTAGTTCTGCGATATTACAGAGAGACTTGGCAGGAATGTAGCCACTGTACATGACTGCCGGCAGCGGTGGTCAGGAGACAGTACTGCCACAAGAAGACTGTGCACCGGACGGCCACGTGGCACTACCAAGAGGGAAGACCTTCGTGTACTGTGTATGGTTCTGTCGCATCGTACTGCATCTACAGCAACAATCTGAGCAGCGGTTGGCACCACAGCGACACAACGAACTGTTGCAAATCGGTTACTTCGAGGACAGCGACAATGCAGAAGGCCGGTAACGTGCATTCCATTGACCCCAAACCACCGCCATTTGCGGCTTACGTCGTGTCAAGCAAGAGCTCAATGGAGGACAACTCTATCCGCAAACATAACCAGCATAAACCGGCCGTGTACTGACTGACCAAGTGCAACAACCATGGGACTGCAACCCAAAAAACGACATCCGGCATCTGTACAACTCAATACATGTACGTCAACATGCCTGCAGTCAACACTCTGGCGGCTACACCGGTTATTAACGTACCAGCATTTCACATTTTCAATGACTTATCTCGCGCCTCCATTATCCTGAGATCTTGCGTTGTTAATATTTAAACGTATTACCTAGACATCGAAATCTCATTATTCTCCGTTAATTACACTACTGGCCGTTAAAATTGATACACCATGAAGATGACGTGCTACAGACGCGAAATTTAACCAACAGGAAGAAGATGCTGTGATATGCAAATGATTAGCTTTTCAGAGCATTCACAGAAGGTTGGCGCCGGTGGCGACACCTACAACGTGCTGACATGAGGAAAGTTTCTAACCGATTTCTCATACACAAACACCAGTTGACCGGCGTTGCCTGGTGAAACGCTGTTGTGATGCCTCGTGTAAGGAGGAGAAATGCGTATCATCACGTTTCCGATTTTGATAAAGGTCGGATTGTAGCCTATCGCGATTGCGGTTTATAATATCGCGTCATTGCTGCTCGCGTTGGTCGAGATCCAATGACTGTTAGCATAATATGGAATCGGTGGATTCAGGAGGGTAATACGGAACGCCGTTCTGGATCCCAACGGCCTCGTATCACTAGCAGTCGAGATGACAGGTATATTATCCGCATGGCTGTAACGGATCGTGCAGCCACGTCTCGATCCCTGAGTCAACAGCCGGCCGGAGTGGCCGTGCGCTTCTAGGAGCTACAGTTTGGAGCCGAGCGACCGCTACGGTCGCAGGTTCGAATCCTGCCTCGGGCATGGATGTGTGTGATGTCCTTAGGTTAGTCAGGTTTAATTGGTCCTAAGTTCTAGGCGACTGATGACCTGAGAAGTTAAGTCGGATAGTGCTCAGAGCCATTTGAACCTGAGTCAACAGATAGGGACGTTTGCAAGGCAACAACCATCTGCACGAATAGTTCGACGACGTTTGCAGCAGCATGGACTATCAGCTTGGAGACCATGACTGCGGTTACCCCTGACGCTGCATCACAGATAGGAGCGCCTGCGATGGTGTACTCGACGAACCTCGGTGCACGAACGACAAAACGTCATTTTTCCGGATGAATCCAGGTTCTGTTTACGGCATCATGATGGTCGCATCCGTGTTTGGCGACATCGCGGTGAACGCACATTGAAAGCGTGTATTCGTCATCGCCATACTGGCGTATCACCCGGCGTGATGGTATGGGGTGCCATTGGTTACACGTCTCGGTCACCTATTGTTCGCATTGACGGCACTTTGAACAGTGGACGTTACATTTCAGATGTGTTACGATCCGTGGCTCTACCCTTCATTCTATCCCTGCGAAACCCTACACTTCAGCAGGATAATGCACGACCGCGTATTGCAGGTCCTGTACGGGCGTTTCTGGATACAGAAAATGTTCGACTGCTGCCCTGGCCAGCACTTTCTCCATGACTCTCACCAACTGTAAACGTCTGGTCAATGGTGGCCGAGCGACTGCCTCGTCACAGTATGCCAGTCACTAGTCTTGATGTTCTGTGGTATCGTGTTGAGGCTGCATGGGCAGCTGTACCTGTACACGCGATCCCAGCTCTGTTTGACTCAATGCCTAGGTATCAAGGCCGTTATTACGGCTAGAGGTGGTTGTTGTCGGTACTAATTTCTCAGGATCTATGCACCCAAATTGTGTGAAAATTTAATCACATGTCAGTTCTAGTATGATATATTTGTCCAATGAATACCCGTTTATCATCTGCATTTCTTCTTGTTGTAGCAATTTTAATGGCCAGTAACGTATATTTTTAGTGTTGCGATTCTTTTTCCGTCAATGTAGATTGTAAAGAGTAATCGTTCTGTCTACCAGTTTCAGCTGTTTATTTCACATTAAAAAAAAATTCAGTGATTATTTATGACCCTGATAAATAATCGTACTTTTGCCTTTGTGTTTATAACCCTGTATTCACCTAATCGTACAGAGATATAATTCTATTCAGTGTTGATCCGTGAGCTACACCTTACGTTATCTCAGACAGAGCACTTACGTCAAATTCCTGTGGAAATTGGGTCGGGGTTACTTTGGTGGCGCAGCCCCGGCCGGTGGAGCGGAGAGGCGCTTTTTGTAGCTGGGCGGGCGAGTGCATAACGTAGTCGCAGTGCGCCCCGGCGTGTCTGGCGCACGGCCAGCGGCGGCGCGGCTGAATGGAGATTCGGGGGAAGGCGGGCCCATTAGGCCGCTGGCGTCTCCTCGCGCTAGTAATTAGCTCGGAATGCACAATGAGGCCGCGCCGTGCTCCGCCGGAATCCAGAGCGATTCCCCATCAAAGCGAGGCGTCGGGTTGAGGGCAGATCTCTTGCGAACCAGGCCACGACCTCGGGAAAAAGTCGTTTCCCGAGCAGAAAGAAGCAGATCGTGTCGCCGAGAGTCCGGACCCCGTTAGAAAGAAGTTGAGTAGAGGAGCACAAAATAACAAAAAACCCCTCCGTAAGAGTAAGTTGTGAAGATTAATACAGCGGATGCATACACTCGAGACTCGATCTCGTAAGGTGCTACACACTGAGGTGACGGAAGTCATGGGATACCTAGTAGTATCGCGTCGGACCTCCATTTTCCGTCATTAGTGCAGCAACTCAGCGTGGCATGGACTCAACAAGTCTTAGGATGTCCCCTGCAGAAATACTGAGCCAAACTGCCTCTATAGCCGTCCATAATGACGAAAGTATTGCTCGTGAAAGATATTGTGCACGAACTGAACTCTCCATTACGTCCCATAATATTCGACGGGTTTCATGTCAGGGGATCTGAGTGGCCAAATAATTCACTCGTATTGTCCAGGATGTACTTCAAACCAACGCGAGTAACTGTGGCCGGGTGACATGGCGCACTGACATCCATAAAAATTCCATCGTTGTTTGGGTATATAACGTCTATGAATGGTTGGATACGGTCTCCAAGTAGCCGAAAACAACCATTTCAAGTCAACGATCAGTTCAGTTGGACGAGAGGACCCAGTCCATGCCACGTAAACACAGCCCGCACCGTTACGCAGCCACCATTGCCTTAAGGGGGGACGTTGATGAAAAACACACACTATTTCAAAAATGCACCAAATCCACAGTTTTGGAGATACGACAATGAAATTTTGTACCACGATTTACATGAAAGTAGCACATTTACACATAAAATCCTTTGATTGTATATATTCAACTTTATTTTCAATGAAATCTGAAGTTTTATTTTCAAAAAAGATGTATGTTCCTTTTTCTCTGGGTGGGTGACGATCCAGGCCGCCATGCGCTGTTGCCATTTTTCGGGGTGCAGTCAGTCTCGTGATGCCAATTGAGGAGCTACTCGACCGAATAGTAGCGGCTTCGGTCAAGAATACCATCATAACGACCGGGAGAGCGGTGTGCTGACCCCACGCCTCTCCTATCCACATCCTCCACTAAGGATAACACGGCGGTCGGATGGTCCCGGTAGGCCAAAAAAAATGGTTCAAATTGCTCTTAACACTATGGGACTTAACTTCTGAAGTCATCAGTCCCCTAAAACTTAGAACTATTTAAACCTAACTAACCTAAGGACATCACACACATTCATGTCCGAGGCAGGATTCGAACCTGCAACCGTAGCGGTCGCGCGGTTCCAGACTGTAGCGCCTAAAACCGCTCGCCCGGTAGGCCTGAAGACAGAGTGCTATTTTTTCCTTTTTCTCAGAAAGTATTCATGAGATTTCTAAAAAAATTCTCTGTTTCATCTCTTTACATGTTGTAAGCTTCTCTCATGAGGTTTTTGGAATAGATGAAATAGGAGAATTTTCATAATTTTTAATTATAATTCCACAAGTACAATTTTAAATTCATGCAAAATTCCAAGCACTTTGCCCCATATCTCCACTTGCAATCATAATTTCACAATTTACTCTTGAGACAAAGTTTATTAGGTTTACAGAAATACGTGTACAAAATTTCGTAATTCTAGCATTGATGGAATCTGTGGAAAAGGTACATAAGCTTTAAAAAAGGAAACGCAATTTAAAGCTCAACCTAACCTTTTTCCTTGTGTCACTTCTTCAGAAGGCCACACATTTGTACTCTGGGTCGTCTTTCCCTTCAAGGTTTCTCGTCTGGTTTCTTCTTGTCTCCCTTCTTTCCTTTACCAGGTCTTCAACTGACTTTTCAGCTGCAGAGACGCACTGCAGAGACGTAGCCTCATGGCTGGTTTGTTGTTGTTCCTCTCGTCTTCCATTCAGTAACTTATTCAAACGCAGTTTATCCAGTTTTCTATACACTTTTTGTGATCGTGGCGTAACTCAATGAAGAAAGACTCGAACACTTGTATAAATCTCTGTCAGTATCACAAGGCAAAAAAAGAATTGCTTCGTCATAAAGGATGCAGCTAGTTTGTTATTGTTTATAAGATACGGAGCAGAGTCAAAGATGATCTATTAAACCAAAGAGTATGTATCACGGCCTTCTAGATGTATCCCGCACACGTTTGGTTGGAAGTAATACACAGAATCGTTGTTCACTGAGCTGGCATTGAAGTGCTGCTTCAAAACGTGGGCGTGGCAGGCAGGCCGCGTCACACTTTTAATTAATTGTCAGGCACTTCGGATGCGATTTCAACATTGAAACTTTGGGAACTTATTGTCCATGAGCTGTAGCCCGCATCTCGTGGTCGTGCGGTAGCGTTCTCGCTTCCCACGCCCGGGTTCCCGGGTTCGATTCCCGGCGGGGTCAGGGATTTTCTCTGCCTCGTGATGGCTGGGTGTTGTGTGATGTCCTTAGGTTAGTTAGATTTAAATAGTTCTAAGTTCTAGGGGACTGATGACCATAGATGTTAAGTCCCATAGTGCTCAGAGCCATTTGAACCATTTAGCCATGAGCTGTACTAACAAATAAAAATAAATCGGAAATTGACGTTTTTGGTAAATTTCATCAACGTCCCCCCTTAAAGAGTGACTTGTTGACAACTTGGGTCAATGGCTTCTCGGGATCTGCACCACACTCGAACACTGCCATCAGATCTTACCAGCTGAAACCGATACTAATCTGACCAGACCACGGTTTTCTAGCCGTCTCGTGTCCAATCGACATGGCCACGAGCACTGATAAGGCGATGTAGGTGATGTCACTCGCATCGGTCGTCTGCTGACGCAGCCCATTAACGCCAAATTTCGTAGCATTGTCCTAATGGATACGATACATCCCACATCAATTTATGCGGTTATTTCACGCAGTTTTTCTTGTCTGTTAGCACTGACAACTCTACCTATACGGAAACGCCGCTGCTCTCACTCGTTAAGTGAAGACCGTCGGCCACAGCTTTGGCCGTGGTGACAGGTAATGCCTGAAATTTGGTATTCTCGACACACTTTTGATACTAAGGATCTCGTAATATTGAATTCCCTAAGGATTTCCGAAATGGAATGTCTCATGTGTCTAGTTCCAACTATATCTTTTCTTATGAATCACAGGAGTACAAACGACAGCTCCGCCAGTGCACTTCCCTTTTATACATTGTGTACGTCATAATAACACCCTCTGTATATCACCATATCGCTATTCCATGACTTTTGTTACCTCAGTGTAAGAGGGAAAAAATCGAAAGAAATTCTGAACGTCACTAGACGCTAAAACAGGCAAACGTGTTCCAAAATCGGTTAATCGGTAAAGATGGAAAATTAAAAAAAAATTAGACTGTCTTCAAATCTTACAGTAGTTTAGCGCAATGTTACCCAGATTACGTTTTTTGCAGATAATGAACAGACTGGAATAATAGAGAAAATTGCAGTGGCAGTTTCAAATGAGTCAAGAGACTGACGAAAAAAAATTTATACTTTGATTTAGCTATTCTATAGTTTCCCTAAATTCCGAAAGAAAGATACTGGAAAACTGCCTACACTACTCTTTTCCGCACTCTTCCGGCATATTGTGGCGCGCTATGTCATCCGTACCACATAGGATTGAGGAAATTTGGTGGTAGGTTCGTACCGGACCAAACTGCTGAGGTCATCGGTCCCTAGGCTTACACACTACTTAATCTAACTCAAACTAACGTACGCTAAGGACAACACACACACCAACGCCCGAGGGAGGACTCGAACCTCCGCCGGGGAGATCCGCGCGAACCGTGGCAAGGCGCCTCAGACCGCGAGGGAAGTACATCGAAAAAGTTCAGAGAAGGGCAGCTCGTTTTGTATTATCGTAAAACAGGATGGCGAGTGTTACAGATATGGTACGCGTGTTTGAGTGGAAATCATTAAAAGAAAGGTGTTTTACGTTGCGGCGAGGTCTTTTTACGAAATTTCAGTCATCAACTTTCTCCTCTGGATGCAAAAATATTTTGCTGAAACCAACCCACATAGAAAGAAATGATCATCGTAATAAAATAAGAGAAATTAGAGCTCGCATGGAAAGATTTCAGCATTCGTTTCTTCAGCGCGATTCGAAAGAGGAACGATAGAGAAGAGGTTTGAAAGTGGTTCGATGGCCTTTAAGTATGAATTGGAGGGTAGACATGTAGACGTAGAAGCTGCAGATGTAGATGCTTTGTAAGCACCTCAGCAATGATGAGACGTGAAACTTTAAAATATTTTTTGTACTACCGGTATAAATCGCAATATTCTTCTTCAGTCACGAAGTTTTTACTTGGTGGATGAAGTAGAAACTTGACGATTGTCTCTGAATTATACATGTTTTTCAATTTAATTACCACATTCATCTTATCATAGTCCATAATGGATGAAAATGTTATCGTTTTCTAAAATTTAACTTTCACAAAATCGTCAGAACTGCACTAAAGCCTTGTAAGTTCGAAAAAATACGGAAACAAATTTTAGTATGAATTCCTAAAAATTTCACGATATTCTGTAAGACATTTCTTTTGCTAGTGCTCATAATGGCCCTTGAAGCAAAAATGCACAGCTTCGATATAACTCAACATCGTGCATGAACTTTCCATTCTGCATTCCCTTCAAATCTTTGTATGATTTGAGAATAGAAGATCAGTACAGTATTTTCAATTATTTTTGCAATGTATCTTCATGTTTCTACAAGGAAAGTTTAATTGAAGTTCATTATCTAGAACACAGTAAACTTGTTGTCAAGATCTCTGTATTTCTTTTGTTTACTCTGAAACTGAAATATTTTTGTAAAGTCGTTTGTAAACAGAAGACCTTAGCTGTAAACAATGGTAAGCAACAAGTAAGCGGTTTTGAGAAATTGTGCAGTGAAGTTTCAATAAAATCTCATAACTATAATATTGTAAGTACAGTCACTGTGATTTTTTTATTCAGTTAAGTCATTTTTCAAACATTTCTAGAGGAACGACAAATTTTTGAAACTGAAAATTCTGTCAAAAATTTTATTCTAAAAAACTCGTCAATTGATACTTAACATTATACACTTCCGAGTTAAGAGCACTTAAACATACATTAGTATTGACATATCACTGTTTACCTGCTGGGCGAATTAATGAAACATTACTGTGAAATCTCTCAAAAATATAGACTCAGACGGTCTGAACCGTTTTAGTTTTTGATACTAAGAACTGCATTAAGACTTTTGCTATAATAAAGTACAACACCCTCAATAATTAATCTATGATTCAGTACAATCTGTTAGGTTGGTGCATAAGTTCGTAGCGGTTTTGTTTTGCGAGTTGGTATTGCGGTTGCAGTTTTATTTGTAGTTCACTGTTGCCTTTTTGAGTTTATACATTGTCATTCTGTCATTAGGAGATAGTGAGTGGAGCTGTGGACACTAGAAAATGGCGTGCCAAGTGAAGAAATCAGAACATTTCCTAGATATTTTTCTGTTTTAATTCAATGGAGGGGTGACAGCAGCCGAGGCAGCCAGAAATAATTTTAGCCATATATGGGGATAATGCCGTTGGACAGAGCGGGGAAAGAAAATGGTTTTCTCGTTTTGCGGAGGATCGTTTTGACATTAGTGAATCTCCACGGTCAGGAAGACCTTCAGAGTATGATGAAAATCGTTTTTGATCCACATCAGTGTAATCGAGAACTGAAACATGTGATGAACTGTGATCATTCCACCATCGTGCGGCGTCTGCATGCAATGGGGATGGTTCAAAAGTCGGATACATGGGTACTGTAAGCTCTAAGCCAAATCGCGGAATTCATCGGATTGTCCTATTTGCATCTCTGCTTGTTCGTCATCAACTGTCTCGTTAACAACACCGACCGTTCCTATTCTTTATCGTTACTGGTGACGAGAAATTGTATCTTTATGCTAACATAATGGAAAGAAAGGAATGGTTCAGTTCAATCAAAGCAGCAACTCTCTGTTCAAAGACCTGCTCGCATCCGCAAAAGATAATGTTACGCATCTGTCGCAACAGCGACGGTGTGGTGCACTACCAACTGTTTCCAAGAGGTGTAACCGTCGCTGCTGACATGTGTTGGCAGCAGCTGAGACCTCTTGCAGATGCAATCGAAGAACAAAGACCAGGAAGACTGCATGAAGTGATGCTACCCCTCGATAACGCCTGCCCGGATTCTACTAAAGTGACAAGAAACACCATGGAAGTCACTCCACACCCACCTTATTTACCTGACCCTGTGCCCTCATATTTCAACCTTTCCCACTCTTAATCCAACAATCTTCGAGGAACTTCTTTTACGGATGAAAATACGCTCCGAACATGGCTCCACGCTTTCTTCGCCTCAAAATCACGTGATTGATACAGTCGAAAAATCGAAAAGTTACCCCAGTGTTGGCAGATTGTTGTAAATAGTGAAAGAGAATATATTATTGACGACTAAAAGCATTTGTTATGTGTGTCTGTTGGGTCTACTAAACTTATGGAAAACTCTACGAACTTATGCACCAGCCCAGTAGTTTGAAAGTGCTTCGATAACCCTCTGCCAGACACGTAAGTGTGAACTGCAGAGCAGACATGTAGAGGTAGATGATGCTGATGTAGATACTTGGTAAACACTTCAGCATTCATGAGACCTGAAACCTTAATATGCAGTATTTTTTGTACTGCAGCTCGCAGTAAAATACAGGGTGATTCAAAAAGAATACCACAACTTTAGGAATTTAAAACTCTGCAACGACAAAAGCACTATCTGTCGGCGAATTAAGGGAGCTATAAAGTTTCATTTAGTTGTACATTTGTTCGCTTGAGGCGCTGTTGACTAGGCGTCAGCGTCAGTTGATGCTAAGATGGCGACCGCTCAACAGAAAACTTTTTGTGTTATTGAGTACGGCAGAAGTGAATCGACGACAGTTGTTCAGCGTGCATTTCGAACGAAGTATGGTGTTAAACCTCCTGATAGGTGGTGTATTAAACGTTGGTATAAACAGTTTACAGAGAAGGGGTGTTTGTGCAAAGGGAAAAGTTCTGGACGGCCGAGAACGAGTGATGAAAATGTAGCACGCATCCAGCAAGCATTTGTTCGCAGCCCAGGAAAATCGACTCGCAGAGCTAGCAGAGAGCTGCAAATTCCACAATCAACTGTATGGAGAGTCCTACGAAAAAGGTTAGTTATGAAACCTTATCGTCTGAAATTGGTTCAAGCACTGTCTGCAGCTGATAAGATTAAAAGAATCGATTTCTGTGATTTTATCCTTGCTCAAATGGAAACAGATGAATCTTTCGTTTCAAAGGTTGTGTTTAGTGATGAAGCAACTTTCCACACTAACGGGAAAGTCAACCGTCACAATGTCTGTATATGGGGCACTGAGAATCCGCGGGAAACAACTCAGTATGAACGTGACTCGCCTAAGGTGAACGTTTTCTGTGCCATTTCAGCCACTAAAGTTTTTGGTCCCTTTTTCTTCGAAGGTGCTACTGTAACTGGACTACAGTATCTGGAGATGTTAGAGAATTGGCTGTTCCCTCAGCTCGAACAAGAAGCACAACAATTCATATTTCAGCAGGATGGAGCGCCACCACATTGGCACTTATCTGTCCGTAACTACCTGAACGTCAACTACCCGAGGCGATGGATCGGCCGCCAGGCAGCCCGTGACAGAGCACTTCATCACTGGCCTCCAAGAAGCCCTGATCTTACCCCCTGCGATTTTTTCTTATGGGGGTATGTTAAGGATATGGTGTTTCGGCCACCTCTCCCAGCCACCATTGATGATTTGAAACGAGAAATAACAGCAGCTATCCAAACTGTTACGCCTGATAAGCTACAGAGAGTGTGGAACGAGTTGGAGTATCGGGTTGATATTGCTCGAGTGTCTGGAGGGGGCCATATTGAACATCTCTGAACTTGTTTTTGAGTGAAAAAAAAAAACCTTTTTAAATACTCTTTGTAATGATGTATAACAGAAGGTTATATTATGTTTCTTTCATTAAATACACATTTATAAAGTTGTGGTATTCTTTTTGAATCACCCTGTACATGTTACTTCAGTCACGAAGCTTTTACTTAGTGGTTAAGTAGAACTTGACGACTGACACCGAATTACACAGCTTTCTCAATTTGTCACATTTCTTTCGCCATAGCCTATGATGGACGATTTGTTGTCGTTTGCTAAAATTTAATTTTCAAAATCCTCAGAATTGTACTACTAGCCACAGATATTCTAAAAAAACCACCAAAAACAATTACATTTTTGTATAAGTAGCTGAAATTTCACACTTTCGTGAGACATTTCTTTTCTCTGATGCCATTAATGATCCATGAAGCAAAAACGCAGAGCTTAAGTGTAACTCTACATCATGCATAAATTCCCCATTTTGCATTCCCTTTACATCTTTCTATGATTTGTGAACAGAAAAATAGTTCACTATTTTCAATATTTTTGCAAATTATCTTCATCATTTTTCAAATATTTCCAGTCTTACGACAAATTTTTAAAATCGTAAATTCTATCAAAAATATTGTTCTTAAAAGTACTCAGTGAGTACTTACCATTGTTTACTTGAAGCTGAGAGCACTTAACATGCGTTAGCATTGACTTAGCTCTGTTTCCTTGCTGGGCAAATTAACGGAACATTACTATGAAACCTCTCAGAAGCCGGCCGTTGTGACCGAGCGGTTCTAAGCGCTTCAGTCCGGAACCACGCGACTGCTACAGTCGAAGGTTCGAATCCTGCCTCGGGCATGGATGTGTGTGATGTCCTTAGGTTAGTTAGGTTTAAGTAGTTCTAAGTTTAGGGAACTGATGACCTCAGCTGTTAAGTCCCATAGTGCTTAGAGCCATTTGAACCATTGGAACCTCTCAGAAGTACAGATTCAAAAGGTATTAATTGTGACACTAAGATCTGCATTAAGAGTCCTTCCAATAGTGAAGTACAACAACCTCAGAAATTAATCGATGATTCAGCAGAATATACAATTAATTTTATGATGCACCTTACTACAGCACGTAAACGACATTAAGGCTGGCCCTTAACACATCTGCCAACACAACATCGTCTACTTACTTAAAAGTTATTCATATTTGCCTGTGTGGCAATAATATTTGAATCGCTTTTCCATTCAGGAACATATTAAGGATCTTTATCTGCGTCGTAGTTAACCTCGTATTTGTACAATTAGTCCGTGAAAAGCATTTTCCTTGCACGAAAACTGCACATGTTACTATTACTGGTAGACATATTTCTGGATCTTCTCACTGTTTATATACACACATCCTGATAAAGTTGCCATTAGTCAGAATCAAAACTTAGGGATAGGGCTGCCATGCCTCCGTATATCATGGAACTATCAACTAATGTCAATACAGCTTATCACGCACCACCTTTCACATCAATAACTTTGCTTCTCGTTACTGTTTATTACCACTGTTTGCAATCGAGGTCTCCAGTTATCCAACTTCTATAAATCTTAATGTAATTAATGATGAAATATTGATTTTATGTCTCACAAAGATTTGATTCTTCAGCTTAACGTAGTTAATAAGCTGCGCAATCTCCTATACCATCACATCATTACATGTCTCGAATCCAGTGTTCGTGTCCTTTGGTCAACTCCATGTTCTTTTATCTTCTCTGCTTTAGAAAAGAGCCTTTATTTCTACAAATGCGTGCTTTCGTTCCATCCTAACAATATGGGTGGCTTCCACGTCCTGTCTATCCCTGCCCCATTTCTCCGCTGCTGGCTTCAAAACTGCCACGATCCCCACTGTCTTGAGGTGGCAGGTGTCTCATCCATCTTAGATAATGGTCTTTTGACGTCCACCTCCTGGTTTATGGGCAGGGAGGTGCCCCGTGTTTCTGTTTCATTGTTGGGTATAGTCTGGGCTTCTCGTCCGGCCTTCTGCTACAAGTCATCACATAGTAAAGGGAGAAACGAGTATGACTGCTTCATTTCCACTGCCAAGGCACTCAAATGCCATTATCTTCGGTACAGTAATATTACAGAGCTCTGATATTTCATTGCACCTTTAAAGTCAGCTGTGAATCACGGCACACTCCGCTGCAACAGTGATCTCTCCGGTGGCGTTGACAGAAATGATTCCAACAGTCTTAAAATACAGTTAACTTACAAGCGTACTTATACTGAGGTGACAAAAGTCATGGGATAGCGATATGCACATATTCACATGGCGGTAGCATGAAAAATGACTCTGAGCTCTATGGGACTTAACATCTATGGTCATCAGTCCCCTAGAACTTAGAACTATTTAAACCTAACTAACCTAAGGACATTACACAACACCTAGTCATCACGAGGCAGAGAAAATCCCTGACCCCACCGGGAATCTAACCCGGGAACCCGGGCGTGGGAAGCGAGAACGCTACCGCACGACCACGAGATGCGGATTGGCGGTAGTATCTCGAACACAAAAAGCCGCCGGCCGGAGTGACCGAGCGGTTCTAGGCGCTACAATCTGGAGCCGCGCGACCGCTACGGTCGCAGGTTCGAATCCTGCCTCGGGCATGGATGTGTGTGATGTCCTTAGGTTAGTTAGGTTTAAGTAGCTCTATGTTCTAGGGAACTGAAGACCTCAGAAGTTAAGTCCCATAGTGCTCAGAGCCATTTGAACCATTTTGAACAAAGAGCCGCGCGCGGGGCAGCCGCGAGGTCTTGGGCGTCTTGTCACGGTCCGCGCGGCTCCTCCCGTCGGAGGTTCGAGTCCTCCGTCGGGCATGGGTGTGTGTGTGTTGTTCACAGCGTAAGTTAGTTTAAGTTAGATTAAGTAGTGTGTAAGCTTAGGGACCGATGACCTAAGCAGTTTGGTCCCATAAGATCTTATCACAAAAAATCGAACGCAGAGTGCAAAAGGGCAGTGCACTGGCGGAACTGTCATTTGTAATCAGGCGCTACGTGTGAAAGGGTTTCTGATGTAATTAGGGCCCACATGACGGGAATTAGCAGACTTTGAACTCGGAATGGCAGTTGCAGCTAGACGAATGGGACATTTGATGACAGAAATCGTTAGGGAATTCAATATTTCGAGATCCACATTGTCAAAAGTGTACCGAAAATACCAAATTTCAGGTATTATTTCCCACAACAGACATCGCAGTGGCCAACGACCTCACGAAACGACCGAGAGCAGGGCGTTTGCGTAGAATTGTCACGGACAAGCAACATTGCATGAAATAGCCGCAGAAGTTAATACGTATTTGTTAGGACAGTGCGACGAAATTTGGTGTTAATGGGCTATGGCAGCAGATGACTGACGTGAATGTCTCTGCTAACAGTTCGACATCGCTGCAACGCCTCTCCTGGGTTCGTGACCGTATCAGTTGGACCTAGACGACTGAAAAACATGGCGCGGTCAGATGATTTCCGATTTCAGTTGGTAAGATCTAATGGTAGGGCTCAGTGTAGCGTAGAACACACGAAGCCATGGACCTAAGCCGTCAATTGTTTTCGATTGGTTTGAAGAACATTCTGAACAATTCGAGCGAACGATTTGGCCACCCAGGTGGCCTGACATGAATCCCATCGAACATTTATAGGAGTTAATCGAGAGGTCAGATCGTGCACAAAATGCTGCACCTGCTACACTTTCACAATTATGGACAGCTATGGAGGCAGCGTCGCTTAATATTTCTGAGAGGGACTTACAACTTGTTGAGGCAAGGTGATTGTTGCAGGTGGTAAGTTCATATGGGAACAAACTGCTGAGGTCATCGGTCGCTAGGTTTGTATACTACTTGATCTCCCTTAAACTAACTTACGCTAGGGACAACACACACACCCATGCCCGAGGGAGGACGCGAACCTCCGTCGGGGGCAGCCGCGCGAACCGTGGCAAGGCGCTTAAGACCGCGCGGCTACCCCGAGCCTTGTTGAGGCCATGCCACGTCGAGCTGTTGCACTGTCTGGGAAAGGAGGTCCGACACGATGTTAGGAGATATCCTATGAGTTTCGTCACTTCAGTGAACAACATTTCTATGCCAGCTCTAGGAGATGATCATTTCCTCTCTCTGACTGGGAAGTCGGCCGCAGTGGCCGAGATGTTCTAGGTGCTTCAGTCTGGAACCGCGGGACCGCTACGGTTGCAGGTTCGAATCCTGCCTCGGGCATGGATGTGTGTGGTGTCCTTAGGTTAGTTAGGTTTAAGCAGTTCTAAGTTCTAGGGGACTGATGACCTTAGATGTTAAGTCCCATAGTGCTCAGAGCCATTTGAACCATTTGACTCGAAATTAGGACCTGCACTTTGAGCTCTCTTTCCAATTTTGACAGGAGGACTTGATATGATCGTAACGGTTCGCAACCGTCCAAGCACCTGAGTAATCGTGCGCCTCTGCTCTCTGCTCTGTTATCTTTTTGTTAGGTGCTGAGCAAGACGTGGAGCTTGAAATTCGCTTAGGTTTTCATCCTCGGCGGATGTTTGAGTTCGGTTCCGTCTTGCACGCGCGCGTTTGTGCCGACTTGGCCGCTGTTCCTAACTTGGAGGTAGCGGGCTAGCTGCGCGTCAGGCGTGGAAAGTTGGCGGCAAACAGCACGGGTCACTTACCGGCTGGTCGGCTGCAGGTGCTCGCCAACAGTTCTGACTGCTGACACCAGCAAGATTCATCGTCTAAGTTAACCGTATTTTTAGCATTCAAACGGGGGCAAAATTTATTATTTAGCAAGTCTTATCTCACGACAAATGATATTTGAAGCACAGGAGCTGTACAAATAAAAGAAACACGTTCCAGTCGAAAGAAAATTATAAATGAAATATTAAACGAAGAACAAAAGTATTATATAGAGAAACAGTCTCTGTTGCAAAGCTGTTTTTTTTTGTAAATAAAACGTTTCGCCAGGTTAAGACCTCCTCAAGTTTTTTTTCTAAAAGAATAGAAAAAGCAAGGATGTAGTTAAACTAAATTACAAATTAAGGGCACGATTCTAAGCTGCCCTAATTTTATAGAAAAAACATTAAAAAATTAAAACCAAATTAACACTCACGAAAGTCTATCACAGCAATCCATATCACCGGCTGGTAGGGCGATTTGTCGGGACGATGGTAACAAAGTATCTACGGCAACGACCGTCGAACAAAATTCACTGGAGGAAGACCACGTATAAAAGCGTAAAATAATGCAAACGTAGGAAAAAATTTATAAAGGCAAAAAATAAAAGAGAGAGGGACGCACAGGCAACTTGAAATAGTCATAGCCGCCAGCTGAAGAAAAGCTTAGAGCCATACGACACTAGCGTGGGAAGCATGCTTTCCCTCTACACACTAGTTTCTCTGTGCCCGTCTATTAGACGGTTTAGTCACCTGAAATTCATGCCCATTCGATGTACGTGTGGCTCAGCACTGTGGTTCACATGGGAGCTATCACTATTTCAAGGCATTTTCCACTACCTCCTTTTATTTTTACCCTTTATGAATTTTTTCCCCGGTTTGTATCCTCTTACGTTTGTTCATACGGTCTTGTTCCAGAGTATCTTTGTCCGACGGTTCTTCCTATAGAAGATTTGTTAGCATCGTTCTGACTAACCGCTCTATCAGCCAGTGATATGCATTGCTTTGATAGCCTTCTGTGAGTGTTAACTTGTTTTTTTTTAACAGACGTTTTAAATAATCTTTTAATAATTAGGGCAGCTAGAACCATGGCACTTAATCTGCAATATACTATAATTACATCCTTGCTTTTCCTTTTCTTTTAGAAAATAAAAATATTTTTACAACCGAGATTATTTCTTTAAACAGGACGGACATTGATAAATATGACGAACTGGAGGGACGGATTCCAGAGTGGAATCCGAGGAAGAAAGATCCTGTGAACATGTATCAGCAAACGCGTCGTTGCCACGGTAGATGGCGTTGACAACGGCCTTGTGTTACTTATGTGTTGCAGCCTGTGTGGTTGACGCAGCGCACTTTAGGCAGCAAAGTGGTCCGGTACTCATGTCAGGAACAAGCTGAGATGGTGTTTGTGTACGGCCAAGCAGATGTAGCCAGCACGGCTAACCCAAAACAAGTACCCTCCCAAGCACCAACCACATTTGAAGCCCTTTTTGGGCATTTGTGTGATCATTCGCTCTTTCAGACAGAAGAACGTGCTGGGAGGCGGCGGACTGTGCGTACAACAGATTTGGAGGACCGGATTCTACAGGTTATTGAGACAAACCCCAGTACAAGCTCCACGCAAGTGCCCCGCCAACATGGTGCAAGCCAAAAGCACGATTATGTGTATCCTGCATGACAACCGCTACCATCCCAGCCACCTGCAACGAGTGCAAAAATTATCGGCAGTGGATTTCTCTTTACGGGAAGGATTTTGTGGATGGTTTTTGCACCAAACGATTTATTGTCGTTGCACGCACACCGTCAATTTCCGCATACGTCTTCATAGAAACTTTTCCCTCCACTTTCAGTCAGGAATCCCTCCCTGCAGTTTATCGGTTTTATTAATGTTCACCCAGTCCCAGTATAATTATGAAAACCGGTTGCCGAACAAATGAGGCTGTCACGGAATGGAATAAGCTTTACACAGGAATATTGTCCTTACTCAGAACTTTTCTTACAGATATAGAAAAGAAAATAATTAATATGGAACCTAAATTTCTCACAATGTCATCCTTGTATAAAATATTCTATTTTCTTGCCGCGCCAATTAACAAGAGATTAAGAGCCTCAGCAGACAGAGCAAAAGACCAGTTTTCTGATTGCTCAATAAAATAAGAGAGTTCCTGCGGCAATTTAAAGACATTCTTGGGTTCAGGTTTCCCGGAAATTACATTTCTTGTCAGTGCCAAAACAGCTATATTGGTCAATCAATTAGTACTGCTTTCAACATTTTACATAACACCAAAAGCACGTTAAAATCGCAATCCAGAAAAACCACCGCTTCCTGAACACAGCCTCACGAATAACCATACAATTAAATCTGATGAAACTAACCTACTGGAGCTTTCATCAGAGATGCGGTAGAGAACAGATTGTGCAGCATTATTATAAACTGTGACAGCGACTGTGATCTTAGGGAGGCATGAAAGCGAATTTTCTATGCTGAGAGACTATAGAGAAATTCGGAGATGTCGGTAAAATGTCTGGCTGAATGTAATGATGCAATTCGACTAGTCACGCGGGAATTATAAGGTCGTTACAGGAGCAATTACGACGGTCAGTTGTTCCCCACGGAGACGTTGCAGATTATTGTCGAAATCTTGAGGTGTAAATTTTATGTAACAACAATTTATTTTGTTTATAAAGGGAGAGAGAGAGAGAGAGAGATAAAAATCGACTGCTACATGAAACATAGAAAAGAAACCCACTGCTCGCATAATATTCATTAATAAGCTGCCCTACATAATAACTAATATATTCAGACCACATTAACATCGATTTCCTAACTTCAAATAAGCTGTAAGGCACACTCAGTTACAACACACACGCAAATAAATACCCGTAAGTAGAAGTATACGAGGGAGTTAAATAAGTAACGGAACACATTTTTTTTCTGACAGCAGGTTGGTTTTATTCAGAACGCCAATACACCATATTATTCTCCACTCTGTTGGCTACAAAACTCTCTTTCTCAACGTAATCTCCGTTCAACGGACTGCCTTATGCCACTTTACTGGAAGGGCCTGTGATACCACTCTACTGGCCGATGTAGGGACCAACTGCATCGTCAATAGCTCCCTGTGATCCACGTACTGTTTTCCTCGGAAGGCATTCTTCATTGGGGCAAACAGATGGGAGTCGGTAGGTGCGAGATCTGGGCTGTAGAGTGGATAAGGACGAACGGTCACAGAGCTCCTCTTGGATGCACAGACTTGCGTGAGGCCTTGCGTTGTCATGAAGAAGGAGAAGTTCGTTTGCATTTTTGTGGCGACGAACACGCTCAAGTCGCTTCTTCAGTTTCCTGAGTGTAGCACAGTGAACTTCAGAGTTGGTCGTTGCACCATGAGGGAGGACATCAAACGAAATAACCACTTCAGAAGACCATCGCCATTTTACCGGATGAGGGCGCGGCTTTGAACTTTTCTCCGGAGGAGAGGTGGTAGGCCGCCACTCAATGGATTGGCAATTTTTTGGAAATTTGTGGTGGTTTCCTATGGGACCGAACTGCTGACGTCATCGGTCCCTACTTAATCTAACTTAAACTAACTTACACTAAGGACAACACACTCACCCATGCCCGAGGGAGGAGCCGAACCTCCGACAGGGGGCGCCGTGCGAACCGTGGCAAGGCGTCCTAGACCACGAGGCCGTGGATGGGCGTTTTGTTTTCGGTTCAAAGTGATGAACCCATGTTTCATGAACCTAAAGAGGTTCGTAGCTGTGGAAGCGTAATATATCGTCTGGGATGTGCTGGCAGCTGTAAATACTGAAGCTTTTTGTGGGTTGTGTGACCAACGTGTTACACTGATCATTTTACCTATGAGTTAGTTTTTTGTTAAGTTATTCCGACTTATCGTTTGATAGAGACAGAAAAAAACTGATTTCTTGCAGCGTTATGTGTATTCGATTTACACACACACACATTGTCGTATCTTCTTCCTCTAATGATTCATAATTTATTCTGCAACAGCGGCAACAGTTAGCACTGGATTTAGTGATTACAGTTTTACTCAAATTCTGTACACATTGTACCTTTTAAAAGCCATATTCACTTTCATGGGCCAATAGTGTAAAATCAGAAAAGTAGACGAATCGGAAATAATTGCTACGAAAAGTTTTATTATTTTAATGGCTTCATTTGTGATCCAATATGACTATCCCGATCTCGAACCCTCTCCCCGCCCCCTCCGGCTAAGTTGTGCTTAAGTAGTAGGGGGAGGGAGGATAAAAATATACCCCAAAAGGGGTACTTTTGCGGTTTTGCGGTTACATCTCGTAAAGGACTCACAATATCAAAAACATGGTCCTATTAAAAGTTATAGGGTATCCAGTTCTGCATTGAACGAAACTATAAGCATAGTTTTTGGATCACCAATTCCCACACTAGCACCCATCTAAGTTGGATGCATTTTACATGTTATGAAAAATCTTCGCTCTAACTTCTGCTTTTTGGTACTGTCATCTAAATTAATCCATCTATCAATAAGGAGCTCCGTACATAAGTTATAGAGGAATAAATTCTGCTTTCAATGTGACCAAAAGTGAATTTTATGGACCACCCGTTTCCATACAGCACCACCTTGAAGATGGACGATGTCTCATCATCAATGAAGACTTTTTAACCTGCATTTCTTCAGTAACTGTTATTTACAGTGCATTACACATAGTACTATGGTACTCCGTTGTACTAGTCATATACCTAGTAAACATAGCAATACAATAAAACATTAAAATTGTAGAATATATAAAAGGATAATATTAGAAAAAGGTTTCATATAGAATATGATGAGATACATTCAACTGATATGAAGAAGGAGGCAGGATAAGGAACACAATTCTTGAAATCAGTCAGTGATGATTATATTTCATAATAGGAAAAATTGTAGTTAAAGGTACGAAGATCAAAACGGGAAAAATAGATTGGTACACATATTTCACAGACGTTGACGTTTGACTGTCGTTGGGCCACTCGGTCCCTCAAAGTTTATAATTTTCGCTTCCGAGTCCGTCGGCCCCTCAAAACCTGTAATTTTCGTCGGCCCGTCGTAATTTACGTCCAGGTCTCCGTCAAATGGTTCATCAATTTCACCCGGTAGGTGGGAGTTAGTGCAGGAGTTCCCCTTGTAGTTGCCACAAATGAATGACTACTTAATCCTAGCCTTCCGACACCCACAACTACATGCACACTCCTTGCTGCATTTGCAGAAAATTGTGGAGAGAAGAGACTGTGGAGCTTGTTCCTTGAAGGTAGGAACCAGGCCAAGATCATACTCTGAAGCCCGCCATCCCCAAGAGGAGCGGATCCATCTCGTGTCCCAACCACATTTGTACTAGTGGCTAAGTTCTCAAGCAGTGTTGTCGGGCTGCTTAGGATGTTGATGGTAGGGATGCCAGGTGAAATTTGGATTTCATAAGGGCTTTGGAAAACATGTCGAATCGGAATTTATCTGAAGTATCCCCTACCCTACCTCCGTATAGGATTGTTAAAAATCGCAGGCCAGCTTCGGAAACAGTTTCAGTTGAGTGTCATGCTCGAAGAAAGGTCTAATTTCTTCTTCAAGATATTAATTTTCGACCTTCTTGCCCTGCTTGAAGATTGTTAAAGTTGTGTCACATCCACTTATGGTGTAGAGAAATACGAATAGCCTTCTGACGTTGTCTGCCAGTTTGAAGCTGCTGGAACCAAATGGGGTCGTTCCTCTTCCAGGTTTTGAGAACTATATTTTTCCTGATGGTGTGCCTAGAGCATTAAGCATGATGAGAAGATCTATATCCTCACCAATTACCGCAGCCTTCTCATGCTCCTGTGATACCTAATGTGCAGTGGCAACAATCAGGTGGTCAGCGTCTTCATTAGGTGCTTTACTTTGAAGCCTTCACCTTCAAATCTCTCAGTTAGCAAGCTAATGAGATGTGCTTTATTTCTGTCATTGGAAAGGAATTGTTCCCGAGTCAAGTTACCCCTTTAACTCGGTAAAGGTGATCTCAGAACTGTGTGTCTTTTGCTTCGATGGAGTCGTTCAGCATATTTGATGCTCTTGGTGAGCATATCTTCTGAGTAGCCATCAAACACCACACTTGTCGCATTTCGGCACCATTCTTCCACACAACCCGATGAAGGAGAAATCCACCATCGATGTCAAAAGGTGCACCTTCCAGGTTTGCTTAATCCAGTGCTGTGAACAAGGCATTTAACACTCACTTGGGTGTCTTCCTCAGTCAGACAGCGTCGAATAGAGAGAGGGGATAAGGTACTACCTCATAATGCTCTTTAAGTTGTTCATCGGATTTCTTGAGGAATGCTGTCCGGTGGAATATGGATTCGGGGTTTACTGGTACACCCTCTCCATCAATGGTCACCTTAGATTTGAATCCTAGTATACTCATTACTTTTTTTTCCTGGAGAAACTAGATGATATCAAAGGTTTGACCAAGCAGGACGTGCATTGAGGAATTGTCAATATCAAATGTTCTGTGGCAGTTGATTGAGTCGTGCTGATGGACATAACAAAATTATTAACAGGGAAATGATCATGGGGTTCTGTCATGGTAAGAATCTATCTACTCAGAGTACTGTCTGAAATGATGCGACCAAGACTGAGCCCTCCGATACTTTTAGAAGAGAGCATTAGTGTCTGCTCAGTCGTCATGTCAGACCATCACCCACTCAAAAACTTAGCAGATGTTGTGATAGTAAACCAGTTATTGAGAACAAACTGTGAGTAGTCTTATTGGGATACTTTTTTTTCAAGGCCCATCATGTTTTGTAAATAGAGCTGCGCAGGTCTAGCATACAGAAAATGTCCACTGGCATGAAAATAGGGCAGCATTTTCTTAACGGTGTTGAGGTGGAGCTCCCAATCGCCCCCCTCTTTGTCTGAATGAATTGCTTCATCAGAGTAGTCATATCGAAGTAGAGAATCCATAACTAGGCATTGTAACCACATAGCTCCAGCTTTTCAAGTTTATGTGCAATCATATGCTTCAATTTTTCATGATTAATGGCTTACAAGGGACTTGTTGAGGTGTGCGCCTCTTCAACGTCCTGATTACTCTCTCGTTGTCACTCATTCTTGTTGGGATGATATATGGGAGAGCCAAATTGGAATGTATATGTGCACGAAATGCCCTTGAGTAAGCACACCCAGTCATCATATTTTCTGTTGATACCTGAACGTAAGCAGCGTAGAAAAGCTCTTGCTGCCCGCTTCCACTCATAATGAAACTCTCCCAACTCTATTATTACCACACTCAAATAGGAACGAAAGATGCCACTACCTCAAGTGAATTAATTTAGAGATGCTGGTCAAATGTAATGAAACAGACATTTTGTTTGATGATATCGCATTTGTTTATTGTAGTGAGAACTGATGTGTACACAGTCATAGTTGCTGGGAGGTGCATTGATGAACGTAAGAACTGTGTCTGTGACGGCGAGTATGGTTCAGAGCACGTTATTTGCTCCCTGAAGCCATTCCAACCTGAAGATCGTCTTCTTTCCATTGTCAAAAAATCCACTTGAAATCTACCAGTTTAATGTTCACTCTTGATCAATTTTCCGCCAAGTCCTCAAATATGATGCTTCTTCAAAGGTACTCCAGTATGCTCAAATGTTGTTACTGGAATTACACAGAATCTTCTATCTGCGCTGGCTTTTGTTCTAGCAATTACTGGACTATTTGAAGAAGCAGAAAATGCTGGCTTTACACACTGGATACCGCCCATGGCACGAAATTATTATGGCCATCAATTGTGTAAACATTAAAAATCTGCATTGTCAAACGCCCATTGCGGAAAAGAATTTGATTGATTAAAAGTTCTGAGGGTGGTTCGCATATGACCGTTCAAACATCCTGGCCTTGTCGTAGTAACAGCAAAAACCAACTCCACTTGCTATTGTATTACTTCTCTTGTGCCATATTTCTTGGACAGGAGTGATCCAACCCCATCTTAGAGGGATGAATGAAAAGATCTAGGTCTGGTGGAAGATATTACTGCAAGGGCAGTAGAAATTACCGTGGTTCTGTCATTCTGCTGTTGACCTCGTTTGCCTCTCTTTGTGACTGAATCAAGCAAGACCTTTAGGGCTTTGGAATACCCTCCTCACAGTTTTCCAGGAAGTGTTGGGGATCTGGGTAACTATCAATGCGATACACATTTGAACGGATATCTTCCCGGATTATGTCAACAGCTGCTATAACAAGTTGTAGGCGTTCTTCCTCCTCGGTTTTCTGTTTGGATTGTTGAGACAAGATTTTGTAACCAGTATTGCGGAAACAGTATACTGTCTCTCAACGTTGACGAACTGACATGATGACACCACCCCCATAATGGTCTTACATCCTTTTCTTCAGAGGTTCTCATTTACTTTTGGGACAGGGAAATCTTTCAGGACCTCTTTCAAAGAAAATTGGCACTCATCTTCCATGTCCTCAATGTAGTTGCAAACATATTGTAAAGCAGTAATTATGTCTTCATCCTGGTTTCTACTTTTGATGTTTGCTGAACTTACAGGGAGGAAAAATTGTCTCACAATATGCAACGAAATTATCCTCTAGTCGGGATGTGACTTCTTCGGCCCACTGCTCTCCCTTGGCAACTACAGTTTCCAAGACACCGTCTCCAATGTCGCTAGTGGTTACGGCACAGACGGCAACCCGCCAACGGACTTTCAGTCTTAGCTGTTTCGAAATGAATTCCTCACTGACATCCCTGCTAAAAAAAAAAAAAAAAAAAAAAAAAAAAAAAGAAAGGAGTGGTCCAAAAAATTCACTTTTAGCCTCGTCGAACGCAGAATCTATTTCTCTATAACTGTTATATGGACAACTTCATTGATAGATGGATTAGTTTACATGATATTAGGAAAAAGCAGAAGTTAAAAAAATTTCATAATACGTAAAATGTGTCTAACTTTGATAAAATGGAAATGCCATGTGGCTAGGGCTACCCGTCGGGTAGACCGTTCGCCTGGTGCAAGTCTTTCGAGTTGACGCCACTTCGGCGACATGCGTGTCGATGGGGATGAAATGATGATGATAAGGACAACACAACACCCAGTCTCTGAGCGGGGAAAATCCCCAAGCCAGCCGGGAATCGAACGCGGGCCGTTAGGTATGACATTCCGTCACGCTGACCACTCAGCCACCAGGGGCGGACTCTTAACTTTGATGAGCACTAGTATAGGAACGTGTGTTCCAAAAAGTGTGCGTCTGGTCTCATTCAATGCAGAATTTAATGCCCTACAACTTTTATAGGACCATGATTTCGATATTGTGAGTCCTTTACTAGATATAACAGTAAAACCGCAAAAATTTCCAGTTTTTGGTACCCTTCTTTAACTCCCCCCCCCTTCCCCCATTTAAGCACAACTCCGCCGAGGGAAGGGGGGCGGGAAGGATAGTCATATTGAGCCAGAAATGAAACCATTAAAACGTAAAACAATAAAACCTTTTGTAGCAATAATTTCTGATGTGGATTTTAAGCACAGTCGCCTATTAATCACCCGTGATAACTTCAAATGTACGAAAAGGTAGCAAGCTCTGAAAAACTCTTCAGATTGTACCTTGCTCATATTCACGAACAGGGTTTCTTGGAGAACTATTTCACTATCTTCAGTTGTTTCAAACGGCTTAAACAAAGGTCTGTGAAACCCAAATCGCCCTGAGGCACAGAATCCGGCAGAAACTGGCGCCGAGATTGCTACCGCTTTCCTTCACTTCCGGAAGGCGGTCGATTCAGTTTCATTCTGTAGTCTAGATAGTAAAGTACGAGCGCACAGAATATCTCGCCAGCTGTGCAAGCAGAACACAGCACGTCATTGTAAAGGAGAAAAATGTTTAGGCTTAAAACTTCGCGCGTACTCCAGAGAAGTGGAATTCATCCATTACTGTTCACGATGTACATGAATGATGTAGTATAGTGGTTCTCAGAACTTTTTGACGACGGAATCCTTGTGAAATATTAAATATTTTTCGGAGCCCTAAAATAAGAAAACCCGGTTTATGTCAATTCTTTAATTGTAATCCTGCAACAATATACAAAAAAATGTAGAATCATATAATACACAAAAAAGACTGCATTGATTCCACCGTAAATTGATGAAATTGTTTCCATTCAATGGGAGGTACACAGTTGTTTTTTATTTTTGACCAGTTGTTTAATGACAGGCTTGACAGTACTGCGGTATTTTGTCTTTGTCTACATATGCTGAGAATCCCGTTTAGCCGGCCGGTGTGGTCGAGCGGTTCTAGGCGCTTCAGTCTGGAACCGCGCTACCGCTACGGTCGCGGGTTCGAATCCTGCCTCGGGCATGGATGTGTGTGATGTCCTTAGGTTAGTTAGGTTTAAGTAGTTCTAAGTTCTAGGGGACTGATAACCTCAGACGTTAAGTCCCATAGTGCTCGTAGCCATTTGAACCAATCCCGTTTCACACAAGAATCTCGTAGGGAACGGTAGAAGAACAGTCAGAGGCTGTGTGGCAAACTGTGGCTATCCATCACGCACCCTCCACCAAAAATAGTCAAGTAACGTTATTTTGTACAGTGACTCCATGCTTGAGTCGGAGTCAGTACTCCGCAAGTCACCTGACACTGTGTGGTGGAAGGTACTTACGGTAACGCTGTCTGATTCTGTTCTTCCCTGTTCAAGGCGCATCGGAAGAATGACTGTTGGTAATCCTTTGTATTAGCTCTAATTTCTCGTTGTGGTCATTTCGCGAGATGTATGTAGAAGGAAGTAATACGTTGTCCGACTCTTTCCGGAACGTACTTTCTCGGAATTTCAATAGTAAATCACCCCGTCATACACAACACCTTTCTTGTATCGTGTGCCACTCGAGATTGTTGAACATCTCTGTGACGCTCTCGCGCCGTCTAAACGACTCTGTGATGAAACGCATGGTCCTTCCTCGGATCTTCTCTACCTCAGCTATTTTTTATTTTATTTATTTACGACATGCCCTATTACAGAATGTTTAATACTACGTGTACTTATTGTGTGTGTGTGTGTGTGTGTGTGTGTGTGTGTGTGTGTGTGTGTGTGTGTGTTCATGTGTAGTGTAGTGTATGAGTTGTGCGATAATGATGACAGAAAGGACGAATAGCCCCCTGCCAAGGGGGCGCCAAGCTTTACGTCCCCATACGATGGACGGATCACCATCAATAGTGTCACATGCCCTTACTTCATGAGACACTGCGGAGAAGTTTGGTATTTAAAACTGGACATTGGGGCAAAGTCTTTTGATCAGGAACTTTACGCCACCACCTCCCTTCCCCTGCTGACCAAATATTGGCAGTGAAAACCTTTCTCCCTCGTCAGGATCCGAACGGACTAACCCCCGGGTCGAGAGTCATCGTACAAGAATGCGTTAGCGATCTCGTTTTTTTTTTCGTCTTAGCGGACGTCACATGACATCTGCTGATGATCGTTTTGTTGCTGATTCTTACACTCAGTTCATGTATTGCAGAGACCAGCCAGCTCTCTGACCAAACACGCTACCTCGACTACGGAGGGGGTTTGATGCCTCCGTTATAAGTCATACCTAGTATGGGTCCCAGAGTGATGAGCAATACTCAAGAATCGATCGAATAATTATTTCGTATGCGACTTCTTTAGTGGGCGAATTACATTTCCTTAAGATCCTTCCTGTCAATCTCAGACTACCTTTTCCTCTCCCTGATATTTGTTTTATGTGATCATTCTACTTAAGGTCGTTGTGGATGTTACTCCTAGTTCCTCTATGGTATATATTGTTTCCTGCAATTTGTCTTCAACGTTGTAGTTGTACGGTAGTGGATTTCTTTTCCCGTATATGGGCAATATGTTACGTTTATTTACGTCCAGGATCATCTCCCAGAACCTAACCGCCAGGTTAGCCGAGAGCGCTAATGCGCTGCTTCCTGGACTCGGGTAGGCGCGCTGGCCCCAGAACGAATCCGTCCGCCGGATTAACGACGACGGTCGGTGTGCCGGCCAGCCTGGATGTGGTTTTTAGGCGGTTTTCCACATCCCCCTAGGTGAATACCGGGCTGGTCCCAACATCCCGCTTCAGTTACACAGCTTGCAGACACTTGAACACTTTCGAACTATTCCATGGATTACACTGGTTGCAGACAGTTGGGGTGTACTAATTCCGTCCCTGGGGGTATGGGGTGGGGGCAGGAAGGGCATCCGGCCACCCCTTCCACTAACTTTGGCCAAATCCGATTAATCATGCCGACCCTGCCTCGCTGCGGGAAAAGGCACAAGCGAAAGAAAGAAAGAATCATCTGCCAGAACCTACACCATTTATCAACCCACTGTAGTACCTTTAGCAGATACAGGGCTATTACAAATGATTGAAGCGATTTCATAAATTCACTGTAGCTCCATTCATTGACATATGGTCACGACACACTACAGATACGTAGAAAAACTCATAAAGTTTTGTTCGGCTGAAGCCGCACTTCAGGTTTCTGCCGCCAGAGCGCTCGAGAGCGCAGTGAGACAAAATGGCGACAGGAGCCGAGAAAGCGTATGTCGTGCTTGAAATGCACTCACATCAGTCAGTCATAACAGTGCACCGACACTTCAGGACGAAGATCAACAAAGATCCACCAACTGCTAACTCCATTCGGCGATGGTATGTGCAGTTTGAAGCTTCTGGATGCCTCTGTAAGAGGAAATCAACGGGTCGGCCTGAAATGAGCGAAGAAACGGTTGAACGCGTGCGGGCAAGTTTCACGCGTAGCCCGCGGAAGTCGACGAATGAAGCAAGCAGGGAGCTAAACGTACCACAGCCGACGGTTTGGAAAATCTTACGGAAAAGGCTAAAGCAGAAGCCTTACCGTTTACAATTGCTACAAGCCCTGACACCCGATGACAAAGTCAAACGCTTTGAATTTTCGGCGCGGTTGCAACAGCTCATGGAAGAGGATGCGTTCAGTGCGAAACGTGTTTTCAGTGTTGAAGCAACATTTTTTCTTAGTGGTGAAGTGAACAGACACAATGTGCGAATCTGGGCGGTAGAGAATCCTAACGCATTCGTGCAGCAAATTCGCAATTCGCCAAAAGTTTACGTGTTTTGTGCAATCTCACGGTTTAAAGTTTACGGCCCCTTTTTCTTCTGCGAAAAAAACGTTACAGGACACGTGTATCTGGACATGCTGGAAAATTGGCTCATGCCACAACTGGAGACCGACAGCGCCGCGACTTCATCTTTCAACGGGATGGTGCTCCACCGCACTTCCATCACGATGTTCGGCATTTCTTAAACAGGAGACTGGAAAACCGATGGATCGGTCGTGGTGGAGATCACGATCAGCAGTTCGCGTCACGGCCTCCACGCTCTCCCGACTAACCCCATGCGATTTCTTTCTGTGGGGTTATGTGAAAGATTCAGTGTTTAAACCTCCTCTACCAAGAAACGTGCCAGAACTGCGAGCTCGCATCAACGATGCTTTCGAACTCATTGATGGGGACATGCTGCGCCGAGTGTGGGAGGAACTTGATTATCGGCTTGATGTCTGCCGAAGCACTAAAGGGGCACATATCGAACATTTGTGAATGCCTAAAAAAACTTTTTGAGTTTTTGTATGTGTGTGCAAAGCATTGTGAAAATATCTCAAATAATGAAGTTAGTGTATAGCTGTGAAATCGCTTCAATCATTTGTAATAACCCTGTATTTAGTGTTTTCTGATATTTTTATTTTCTTATAGCCAACCTTAACATCTGCGAACAGCCATAAAGAGCTTCTGATGCATTCTACTGATCGTTTATAAACATTGTATATGGTAACAGTCTAGAAACACGGCGTAAGCCTGAGCGCTGATGCCTACAGCACTGTCGATCTCATGAAGGAAAAGAGGTATCTGAGTTTCGCAAGATCGCTGGACCTTTATTGATTTTTACGATTTTGTCATTTCTAAACAGGTTTCACATATTTTATGGCTTCTAAAATTCGGTTCAGTCCGGCTTTCGCCGCCGTGCAGTGCGGACGTGTGGTTTCCGCCTGCGGAGCGCGCGCGCTCGCTGTTGTTTACATTTCAGCGGCCGTCACTTACGTGTCGCTTACGTGCACTAGAACCATGGCCAACCGTTTTCGTAAATCAACATTACGATTCAACTTCTGCAACGAATACGCACGACCAAAGGCCTTGGAAGTGGAACGCTTCCTACGCGACGTTGCTAAGATCCCAGCTTCCGACATCTTGGGCATCCATTTGTCCATATTAAGCAGTACGGTGTATGTCAAAGTCGTCAGTTACGCGGTATGTGAAAGAATACTTCGTGACACCAACCATGGATTACGCTTTTGCCACGCCGACGGCAACGTCGGAGTGGTCACTGTCGACCACGCCGGCTTAGGAATGCGCACCGTACGAGTTTTCGAACTCTTGTTCGAGCTTCCGGCGGAAGACGTTATCGCGGCTTTCCGCCCCTATGGCACTGTACATGGCCACACTGCCGAACGCTGGGCGCAATTCCAAACGTACCCCGTTCTTAACGGTGTACGGCAGATCATCATCGACCTCCATCGCCACGTGCCATCTGACCTGCAAATTAGCGGGTGCCGCGAGGTTGTCATATACGACGGCCAACCCAAGACCTGTTCCGGATGCGGCAAAGATGGCCACCTCAGATCTGAGTGTCTTCAGCGACGAATCACCCAATTGCCAGCCGCTACCGTGGGACCTTCGGCTCCGACGACGGTTTTACCTATCACCTACGCATCGGCGCTCTCTTCTCTTCCCACCGGCCGCCGCCCGTCGGATCATGTACCGGTGACCCTTCCAGCTGCTAGGGATAGCGCCGAGGCCGACACGTCGCGCTCAAAGCCTGACGCTACTCCGGCGCCACTACCAACAGCAATGACTTCCAACACCCACCCGCCCGAACATATGGACGCCCCTTCATTTGACGTTCCCGCGACGGCCTTCCTCTCAGAGCGACGCGACTCCCTTCCGTCTTCCGACACAGAGGGACGAACCCGCAAACAACGTTCACCTAAGAGGCGCAACAAGAGGCGCCGTACGGTCTCGGAACGAGATGGATCACCCCCCCCCCCCCCCTGATGCTCCTGAGGCCGTCCGACCCGACGAGGCCTCGGAGAACCTGCACGACGCTACGAATGACGACAACATGACGCCGACTGTGGCTGTGTCGATGCCTACCCTACTGGCTCGCCCACGCGCTCCTGAACCAATGGACTCCACCGTTGCGACTGCCGCCGAGACGTCCTCCGCCCCTACGACCGAAGTGGAACGTACGGCCATCACAACGACAACGCCTTCAATGTTGTGGAGTGAGGACGTCGATGAGGACCCGGACCACACGCTGGGGACAGAGTTACCCCAGACGAAGGCATCGTTACGCCGCTGATAACGCCGTCAGGTGGTGTACGGCACGACTCACCGTTGCCTCGCCCCTTTTCATCCTCCGCCGGTGGAGTTCCCCTCCACGGCGGGGTATGGTTCCAAAGCTACCGAATGGCGACGATCAACACTAACACCATTAGTTCACCCGTGAAACTTCAACTGCTACGAGAGATGATATGGGCGTCGGACGTCGATATCGCACTACTACAGGAAGTACACTTGGCCACACTTACAGACGTCGCGGGATATAACACTTATCCTTCTCCTGGTGACCACCTGGGACGCGGCGTAGCCATCTACGCCAGAGAAGGCTTTCCAGTGGCCGATATCACATACTTTCCATCTGGCAGAGGCATGGCCGTCACCGTCATGGGGACGCGTATCGTTAACATTTACGCTCCGTCAGGCTCCACTCGCAGACGCGACAGGGAACTCTTCTATTCAGAAGAAATCGCTCCTTTGTTTCTTGGACGCTGCGACCGTTACTTGCTTGGGGGTGATTTTAATTGTGTCTTACACCCTAAAGATCAAGTGCCCCACTACAACACCTGTCCAGAACTGCGTCTTGTCGTCCGAGATCTGTTGCTCCGCGACACTTGGGAAGTTCAGCACGGCGACGCGCCTGGACATACTTACCAGACGAGTCACTCCGCGAGCCGCCTTGATAGACTTTACGTCTCTCGGGAACTCACACCTGCAGTCCAAGGTGCAGAACTTTGGCCCCTGGCCTTTTCGGACCACCGTGCCTACAACTGCAACATTCTCTTCCTCAAGCAAGTGGTCTGGCGTAGTCGTGCTCCGTGGAAGCTAAACACCTCCCATCTTCATGATCCCGAATGTCTTCAACGTGTTACCGAGACATGGGCCACTTGTGAACGTCGCTTACCTAAATACTGCACGACCTTGACCTGGTGGCTGGAATGTGCCAAACCTGCCATTCGACGTACATTGATTCAGTACGGAAAGGAAGTTGCTACGTGGCACCGGCACACTACCGACTATTTTCACGCCGTTCTCCGCGACCTGGACACCCAACCACCCACCTCCGACACCCAGAGGGAACGCAGCAGGATTAAGGCGCAAATTGTAACTTTGACACGCCGTAGACTGCAGGGGGCTATGGTGCGAACCCGATGTCAAGAATCGGTGGAACAAGAACATCCGACCATGCATCATATCGCCTCCGATAGGAAACATCGACGACAACAACTCATCACCGAGATCACCACCTGTCGCGGCCAGCACGTCACTCGCCAGGCTGAAATCGTCAGCGCCTTTGTCGACCACTACCGCACAATGTACCAGGAGGAGACTACCAACAACCACGCTGAGGAGTCTGTGTTACCACACGTAACTCGCACCCTCACCAGCGACGAAGCGGACGAGCTGATGGAGCCAATCCCCGGACGAAATCCACGATGCAGTCAAAAAAGGTGCTCTGAATAAGTCACCTGGTGTCGACGGATTGCCGATAGAATTTTATCGCGCTTTCTTCACACTAATGGCGTCACGGTGGACAACGATGTTTCATGAACTGCTGACGATGGGGAACGCCGTACCGCCGTCCTTCGTCACGGGATTTATTATACCCATCCACAAACCGACACCAGGTGTGACGACATCACATTACCGTCCCCTAACTCTGCTTAACGCAGACTGTAAAATTTTTACACGCCTACTGGCAACGCGATGCCGCTAGGTCCTGCCTAGCATTCTATCCCCGGAACAGACAACTCCGGGCGGCTCGGTTAATGTACAAACGGCCACAGGAGAATGTCGCGATTTAATTGCACTGGCAGCGGCGTGCAGACTCCGCGCCGCAGTAGTTGCCATTGATTTTGGCAGCGCATTCGACAAAGTGAGGCATCTTTTTCTATTCTCAGTGATGAACCGCATGGGTTTTCCACCAGCCTTCATCGACGTCATCCGGCGCCTGTACGGCACCGCCGAATCGCTGATTCAGGTTAACGGCCGTGTGGCGGGACCAGTGGCGATCCGGCGTTCCGTACGGCAAGGCTGCCCACTTTCGACCCTACTCTATGCCATAAGCCTGGAGCCACTCATCGGGAGTCTGACGAGCCACCTTTCTAGTCTCACTTTGCGACAGCACAGTTTTCGATGTCGTGCGTATGCGGACGACCTCCTCCTCTTGATCCGCTCACGGACTGAAACACACACGGTACTTGATTTGATATCAACGTATGGCATGCAGCGGGCAGTAACATGAATGTGGCTAAATTCGCGGCGATGCCCACTGGACGCGGCCTCTCACACCACGACTTAGCACCTCTCCCGTGTGTACAAAAACTACGACATCTTGGTATCATTTTCACCTCCACCGTGCGCCGCTCCGCTGCCATCAATTTTCGGCGTGCACTCCAAACTATCCGGACGACGGTGCGACAAAATCTTCTCCGACGACTCGGTTCTTTACAACGTGTCCAATACCTCAATCAACATGTGGCGTCCAGAATGGTCCACATTGCGCAGGTCCTCCCGCTGCCATCAACTATTGGACACAGTCTCCAGGCTGCCTTCGGATACTTCCTTACGACCGGTACGCTCTTTAAGGTCCGCTACGACACGCTCACCCTTCCCCCGCGAGCGGGGGGCCTCCGCCTTGTCAATGTGCGACTCCGCGCGGCGTCCTTGTACATGTCCACCATGCACAAGCAGTGGCACGGGGGCATCTCCCTTACGCGCAGCTTGCTGGAAATTTTTGTCCCCGCGACCATAACACCACCAGTACCAGTTGGACACATCAAGCACCATCTGACGCACATATCTGATTTCATCGTCGAGTTCAGTTATGCTCACACACACTTACCGACCACGCGTTCTCCTCGACCTAAAGATTTTTACGCCACACTCCTTCGTTCCATATCCAGCAACAATATCGAACTGAGACAACCGTCCACGCGGTGGCCCACGGTTTGGCGTCATATCCACCAGCCTTTTCTTCCCTCCAACGTCCGGCAACATGGTACCAAGTCGCAAATGAAAAATTCGCCACAAATCATCGTCTTCACGCCATCGGACTAAAGGACTCTCCACTTTGTTCCATTTGCCACCTCGTGAATGACGATGTCCATCAACTGACTTGTGCTGCCACCAGTGACGTCTGGAAACTTGCCCGACGGTTCGTTGCCTGTTACCTCCGCGTTCCGCCGGACTCGATTGACCCATGGACTTTTATCCATCCTGAGAATACTTATTTCCCCGCCACCAAAAATCATGCGATTGTATGGGTCAAGGGATGGACGATCACCTACATGTATAATGATGGCGACAAATAACGCCTTGATTTCTGGCAGTACTTACAAACCGCCCACAGTGAAGTCGAACACCGACCGCGCTACCGCGCCTTCTTCGCCAATTACCTACATGCGATCTTTTCGTCACCCCCGCTCAGTTGGATGGTGCCACATGCCGACAGCACTCCCGCCCCCCTGCTGACATCTGAGACTTGAGACTCCCCGCGCTAATTTCTACATTGTAACCCACAGTGGAGTAGGCGCATGGACACGCGCCTCCTTTCTTTTATGCACTATACCAGAAAACACTGGTTTTTCCCTCACTCCACTGTATATTGCTTCACACCTATTAGCTTACATCAGTATTATCATTCTTTTTTGTCCTACACCTTGTTCTTAAAAAAAAATTGCTCGCCTTGTATAACGTCTTGTGTTATTTTCGCCGGAAGGATGGCATTTATGTTGTATTTAAGTTTGTACCAATAAAGATCTTTTGTTCATTTACCCTGTCCCTGGTAAAAATAAAAATAAAAAAAACATAATAAAAATAATAAAATAAAATAAAAATAAATCAAAACGCTACTATTTTTAGGGAGTGATTCAGGGACGGGAGGGGGGAGACATCGCGGCCGGGCCTCGGGTTCCGACCCCTGCCCGCCTTGTCTCCACCTACTCATAACTGAACACTCTTAAACAAAATTAAAAAAAAAAGAGCGCTAATGCGCTGCTTCCTGGACTCGGGTAGGCGCGCTGGCCCCAATCGAATCCGTCCGCCGGATTAACGACGACGGTCGGTGTGCTGGCCAGCCTGGATGTGGTTTTTAGGCGGTTTTCCACATCCCCCTAGGTGAATACCAGGCTGGTTCCAACATCCCGCTTCAGTTACACGGCTCGCAGACATTTGAACACTTTCGCACTATTCCATGGATTACACTGGTTGCAGACAGTTGGGGTGTACTAATTCCGTCCCTGGGGGTATGGGGTGGGGACAGCAAGGGCATCCGGCCACCCCTTCCACTAACATTGGCCAAATCCGATTAATCATGCCGACCCTGCCTCACTGCGGGAAAAGGCACAAGCGAAAGAAAGAAAGAATCATCTGCCAGAACCTACACTATTTATCAACCCACTGTAGTACCTTCAGCAGATATTTAGTGTTTTCTGATATTTTTATTTTCTTATAGCCAACCTTAACATCTGCGAACAGCCATAAAGAGCTTCTGATGCATTCTACTGATCGTTTATAAACATTGTATATGGTAACAGTCTAGAAACACGGCGTAAGCCTGAGCGCTGATGCCTACAGCACTGTCGATCTCATGGAGGAAAAGAGGTATCTGAGTTTCGCAAGATCGCTGGACCTTTATTGATTTTTACGATTTTGTCATTTCTAAACAGGTTTCACATATTTTATGGCTTCTAAAATTCAGTACAAAAGGGTTCTGAACCCATAAATTCATTTGCAGTTTTGTATTCTGCTCTTCAGGAAAATACGTCTCAAAAGCTGCACGCATGTCATGGAGGCATTCGACCTGTTCTCCAAATATTTCGTTTGGTAATTCTTCTCTCTCAGCAACGAACAAATTTAATGTTAAAATGCTTTCTGATTCCCTCTTGCCAAGAATCCAAAAAATCTAATGCTTTAAAATCTAATGTTTTATGGCAGTTATTTTGTTATTGGTATTGAAAACTGTTATCTCTTTTCCTTGGAGAGATAGATTTAATTCATTAACTTTTTCTACATACACCTACCAAAAAAGCTAGTCTAAAACAACCAAGTCACAGTGCTCAAACGATCTTTTAATTTGTAAGAAATGTCAGTTACAAAAAGCTTGTAATTCAGCTCTTAGTTCGAATAAGCTTGTTAAGGCCTTACTGTGAGATAACCGTATAACCTCATTTTGGGGCCGTGGTGTTTTATGCCTGCTCCCAAAGTCTTCACACAATACTGAAAACAATTGGCAATGAAGGGCGCGTGATATAACATAAATTTTAGATATGGTAGCCTGTACTTTGTCGCGAGTACTTGTCTGTATAGGATACAATGCCTGCAACTACAATTCCGCGCTTTATTTTTTATTAGTGATACCGCTCCTGCTCGTTTAGTAGTCATTGTCTTGGCATCATCTGTACAAATACAAACGTTCCACTCGATAAGGTATATTTCAAAAACATTTTTAATCATGTTAAAAATTTATTTTCCAGTAATTTTAGTTGACAGCAATACGCACATAAGCATGATTTCTTCTAGTGAATATTTACATGGATATATTTCAATTATCAGCAAGATGGCCAGCCCAGAAACATTACTCGACTCATTCATTTGCAAGACGAATTTGTTGTGTTGAAGGCGACCAACTAGTTTGGTGTATCCTGCAAGAACGTTAATTCCACACGCAACAGTGTCGTTCGAATGTGGCTCTGTAGAAAGATACTTTGCAGAATTTTCGTTGAGCATACATTGCGTTATACAATATTGCAGTGAAGTGTTATCCTGAATTACGATCCAAAGTTCCTTAGGGCATGCATGCACAGCCAAAGGAACAGGTACTGCCTCGACTACAGCCGTTAGGAAATACATTAAGTGCACTTGCAATTGCGTATATGGACACCCATCAGCTGTAGAAAGGAATCACGACAGTGAAAATTTGTGACAGACCGGGACTCGAACCAGGATTTAATGTATTTCATAACGGCTGTAGTCGCTGCAGTTCCTAAATTCAAAATAACACAGGCACTGCAATATCGTATTTATCCGTCGATACCGGACAAGCGACTTTCAACTATAATATCTCCCCTGTACTGGAGTATACATAATGCATGTACGAGTATAGGTTATAGACGTATGGCTGGCGACATATGAAAGTTTGGGTTCGGCCTTGAGTCGTGCACGGATAGCCAAATGACGGGAAGTTTCACATGTGACTAATGCTGAATATACAAAGGTTGACTGATAATGAATGCACAAGGGCAGCGGAATGATAATGAATATACAGCTGACTATAATTAGCCGGCCGAAATGGCCGAGCCTTTCTAGGTACTACAGTCTGGAACCGCGCGACCGCTACGGTCGCAGGTTCGAATCCTGCCTCGGGCATAGATGTGTGTGATGTCCTTAGGTTAGTTAGGTTTACGTAGTTCTAAGTTCTAGGGGACTGATGACCTCAGAAGTTAAATCCCATAGTGCTCGGAGCCATTTGAACAATTTTTGACTATAATTAACATACGTGTGACTGTAACGAATATTTAGTTGCGAGCCAGCCGCTGAGCGGGACGAATGTGTGGCGGAGCCGGACGTTGATCCGATGTAAACAACGATTGTGTCGCCGCGTACCATATTAGCCTGAGTTACTTGCTACTTGTGCTTGTTTTGAGATAGATGTAATGAGTATTTCAAATTATCAAAGAAAATGTAGGATTAGATTTCGATTTGACTGTAATTTTGTACAATTTAAGGCGATTGAAATCAAGGAAGGAAAAAGTAGGAATATTTCCAGATGATGTTGGGTCATTCACTTATCTTTTGTTACAAATGCTGTACTTTTGAAGATAAAAGCTACCGAAATATGCTGCTCTATTGTGAAGAGGTATCGTGGTGTCGCAAAGCTCGATCATTCTGATGGTAGTGATGTTACTGTGTAGCTAGCATGGGTTTTCGCACATTTAGAATTTTTTAACTTTCTTTTGCAATCCCTTCTGAGGAAATAAATTGTGATCTAAAAGGCTGTGGTAGGGTCAAAATTGAATTTCCGAGAAATTTGGTCGGAGTTCAGCAAGTCAAAATCGAACTTTAGAAGCACATTCCGTCTTTTATAAATGTATGCGGGTATCGTGCTCTCGTAATTTGTGATGGACAACTCGAACACGCACGTTATGCAGTTCTACTGAACACATTCGTGCTGAATGTAACAGGAGGCGCTTGCCGCAGATTCCAAGTCTATGCCCTGTAACCAGTACGAAATTATCAAAAAATGGCTCTGAGCACTATGGGACTTAACATCTATGGTCATCAGCCCCCTAGAACTTAGAACTACTTAAACCTAACTAACCTAAGGATATCACACAACACCCAGACATCACGACGCAGAGAAAATCCCTGACCCCGCCGGGAATCGAACCCGGGAACCCGGGCGTGGGAAGCGAGAACGAAATTATCATACGCTGATCCAATGGCCGTCCGCGATCTCCGTGAACAGGAACTATCCGGACAGGCGGCAGAATCGGAGACTCAAGGGGACTCGAATAAGAATGTAGAATTAGTTTCTGTCCAGAACAAGCAGATAATGCCTCCACTGCACTTTCATGTGAGCATCGCCTCGTCCGTTACCGATAAGGACTTCATTGTATCGCTATCTGGTGAAAACCAGACTGAGCAACTGCCGCAAGAAAAGGATACAGCAAACATCTGTCCCACGAGGAAAGTATCTTCGGAAATGTAATCGAAGCAGTGATTCCGGTGGTACAAAGTGAAGGAGGAACAGAACAGGACTTACGCGATACCCGCACGGTATGTGATAAACGAAGGAAAGAGGACAGAGGGGAGTCAGGAGCAACCAAGACCCGAAGCATGGCGAAGAAATCAATGCAGCAAATGTGCAGACGGTGGACCTGTCTGCACGGAGACAAGTGACACGAGATGATGAAGTAACGTCAAGCAGGGAGGATGGGGGCAGTCGCCGTCGATCTCGCCTTCGTTATCGCCGACGGTGTCGCCTTCGGTGCATCCAAAGAAATCTCCCAAAAATAAGAACGAAGACTGCTTCTGTGACCGAGCGGTTCTAGGCGCTTCAGTCCGGAACCGCGCTGCTGCTAGGGTCGCAGGTTCGAATCCTGCCTCGCCCATAGATGTGTGTGATGACCTTAGGTTAGTTAGGTTTAAGTAGTCCTAAGTTCTAGAGGACTGATGACCTCAGATGTTAAATCCCATAGTGCTTAGAGCCATTTGAACCATTTTTTAAGAAACTAAGACGCGCGCACCAGGCGGCAGAGAGTCTGGTTCCCGTGTTAAGAGACAGGCCGAGAAATATACTTGAACGTGAAAAGGAGGTGGACGACTGTACAGTGGAATAGGACACCGACATGGCTATATTGATGACAGGTCAGGGAGGAACCGACGGTGCAAGAGAAACTGGCACTCGACATGAGCCGCGGGGTCTGGGGCGCCTTGCCACGGTTCGTGCGGCTCTCCCCGTCGGAGGTTCGAGTCTTCCCTAGGGCATCGGTGTGTGTGTTGTCCTTACCGTAAGTTAGTTTAAGTTGGATTAAGTAGTGTGTAAGCCTAGGGACCGATGATCTTCGCAGTTTGGTCCCATAGGAACTTAACCACCATCACTACCACCACTCGACATGGACATGAAATTTCGGAATATAAGCACAGTTTCGCGGAAGACGTAGAATCTCAGACCGACCAGGAAATGGAAGAGGTTCTGGAAGTGGTAACTACACGTGCAGACGGCAAAAGCAAAAAACAAACAAACATCTTAGTGGAATCGGACATGAAGCTGGGAACTAAATTGCCTTTACTTGTGCCACTCCCCCCTCCCCAACGTTTTAAATGTCATTGGAATAAACGTATGCTGTAACTTCCCTTAACATCAACAAAATACAGAATCACACGAAGGTGGCTGGTTTAAAAGACTTTTTATATCGCTCTTGTATGGGCATTGTTCTGCATCAGGAAGTTACTATATTTACTGCTCAAAGAAGAATTTAACGTTTTTCCAACTGTTGTTATTGAACTGGTGTTTGTACTGTCTCTGTTTGTATGTCTGTGAAGTACAATATTCCGTGCGGCGTCGACGACCTTCACAACGTACGCGGCTAACAATGACTGTTTCATTTCACCCACTTCCTACACCTCCTCTCGTTATGGCGGCCGGGGTGGCCGAGCGCTTTTAGGCGCTACGGTCTGGAACCGCGCGACCGCTACGGTCACAGATTCGAATCCTGCCTCGGGCATGGATGTGTGTGATGACCTTAGGTTAGTTAGGTTTAAGTAGTTCTAAGTTCTAGGGGACTGATGACCTTAGAAGTTAAGTCCCATAGTGCTCAGAGCCATTTAAACCATTTTGAACCTCTCGTTATCCTGTCTCGTAACAAAGTCCCCTCACATTCCGATTTTCTTACTTTTCTTCGCTCGCCATGGAGCAATCGGAAGTCAAAGAATAACTGTCTCGCTCGTGGAGGCGAAATGCGCCAACTCGCGATATATATTCACTTTAGACCATCAACAGTAGAAAGATCGTTAAACTGGTCAGCTGATCGATCCACAACCCCCACCGGCCAGGACAGTCCAAGGGATATCACAAAGTAAACATTAAAAACTTACATGTTCCTGGATTCCGAATGCCTCTAAGTATTTCTCGGGATAAAGTATGTGGTACTGCAATCTTCGTGAAGGATCGGATAGACACGAAAAATGCTCGCTGTTTAGAATCTGGACGGGGTACTAGATGTCGGATTTTTAATATTACAGCATTCCCTTAGGGAACAATCTTAGAGAACATAGAGCCAATTAAATAAAATGGTTTAGTGTTTTTACTTAAAAGACAGCCTCTCGAAAGTTTTAACTGGCGGTGACTGGAACTGTGCTATACACAAGAAATATCAAAGCCCAAATTTCAACTTCTCCAAAGCATTTGAGGACCTTGTATAAAATATGAGTTGGAAAGATGCGTGGGAATTAAAGTATCCTTTCAGTGCGCAGTTGCAAAGCAGGATCGATAGAATATATGTTACCAGTCGAAACGATACCTGCAGCCCTTTCCGACTACTTGACAGTGAAGTGCACCACTAGATTATCTGAACAAAAAACATAGCGGGGTCGTCCCACATGGAAACTAAACATAAACATGCTCCATGACAATGGCCTTGATGACGAATAGCCTGTATTTGTCAGGCTTCGCTCCGATTACGTGACAAATTTCGAAATACTGTTGACTGGTGGAAGCTACGATCTACCCTGATTGCTTACTGAAGGGTAAAAGCAGGGTGATTGAAAGATACAACTGAATTTGATTGCATATGTCCGCGGAAGCTTTACGAACAGCCAAACTACCAAGTTGTTTTAATAAATGTACGGAAGATTAAGCCTAAACTACTAAATCTCAAACAAACACAGTTGGAAGGCCTGAAGATTCACTCATTTGTTAAGTCGTCAGCTGCGGAGCAAGGAACCTCATCACTCTTCCATTTGATACAATACGAAAAAAACAGAAGAAGGAATTTTATCGAGATTCTGCGAACAGAAGACAGAGGAGTTAAGACAGGAAAAAAAAGGTGTTTTAACTGACGCACATAGGTTTTAAAATGTTTTATATGATGCAAGTCACTTTGAACCACGCTTTGTAAGGGAATTGCTTATGAAATGTGGTCTACAGAGTATAATAACCGTAGAACTACAGTAGAAGCTTAACAACAGAAATAACATGCGATAAAATTTTGAACATGATTTAAAGTGCTCCCCCCCCCCCCCCCCCCCCCTTCCCCTCTGACAAGAAGTCACTATGTGCCGACGGATTGCCAATTCAATAACAACGAGTTTAATATTACCAGTGCTCTGAGCCATTTTTAGTGGTTGCATATGATTGTTAAGTATGGAGCTATTGCATTAGGGTACTCTGAAGGGAACCTAACTGGTAGGCACCCTGTGCCGTAGGGCTTACTTCTATTAAATTCCTTCATTACTCCGAGGATATCTATTCCTAAGTTATTCATGTTGGCAGCTGTTATTGATTCGAGTGATGGAATGTTTACTGCGTCTTCTTTGGTAAGGGAATTTCGAAAGGGTTTAGTAACTCTGCATCAGCAGCACTGTCATTGATAGCATTTCCATTGCTATGGCGCAGAGAAGACATTGACGGGTTTTGTTGCTAGAATACTTCACGCAGGAGCAGAATCTCTTTGGATTTTTTGCCAGGTATCGAGACAATCATTCTTTTTGGAAACTGTTATAAGAATCTCGGACTGAAGTCCCTGCTAAATTTCCAGCTTCTGTAAAATATCACAAATCTTGGGGATATTGCGTTCGTTTAATTTTTTCATGCTGTTGTATCCGTGTTTGCGAAAAAGTAAATTTGTTTCCAGAATGAAAGAGCGAATTGCTTTCCAGAATGAATTTTCCCTGTGCAGTGGAGTGAGCGCTGATTCGAAATTTCCTGTCAAATTAAAACTGTTTGTACGTACCGAGACTCGAAACTTTTGTCATTCGTAGGCTCCTTATCCGTTGTATCTACCTGTCTCTTTGTCATTTTCGTCAGCAGTTATGTGCTAATGTTATCGCATGACACCTCTCAAATTTCATCGATGAAAGCTACACACATTTTTTTTATTACAGAAGGTGGTGGCCTCTCCATTGACCGAAAACGCCGGGCCACAATGCCGGCCTTTTGCCTTTCGCTGAAGAGTGCTTTAGCAATTGAGCTACCCGAGCACGACTCTCGGACCTGCCCCCTCCCCCCCCCCCTCCCTCCTCCCACACAAGGTTTACCTCCACCAGTTCCTCCCATCTTTTGGCGGAAGAACTTCTCTGAAGTTTCGAATATTGCAGTAAAGAATTTACATCTACAGTAGGTGTGCATCGATTTTTGTTCAATCCCTTACAGTGCGTTTCCGGACTTGAGACAGTGCGTTTCCGGACTTGAGGTCCTATTTAACCCTCTGAACACGAGTGGTTTCTGCCTCAAACCGCCATTTTATTAATTTGGTTTGGAGTACCAGTGCCTTTCGCGTTGAGACCAACGGTACTATTGCAAGACAGTGACATCTAGCGGTACACTGACGTACTGCTACGAATGTAGTGCATTTTTAACTGTCACTTACACCGTTCAAAGCAACCGTTGGCGCGGAGATTTTGCAACGCGTTTGTAGATGATCGTGACATATGGTTTTATTTACAGCGATCATATTGAGGAGATCATTGACGGTGAAAGCAAGATTATCTAAAGTTACTGTAACGTAAATTTGAGTTTGTACTACTACTTTATCAGTCGTTTCCACATGAAACCATCGGGGCAGTATGAATTCCAAAGAATTTTCTAATTGGACATAGAATTGTTAAATTTAGGCCATTTTTCTTGTTATTTGGCACTATAATATGTTTTAGGCACTATGTGATCATAGAAATTTCGAGGTACGGAACTGCGTGTAGGAAAATATGGGAAATTGCTTACAAATATATCACTAGAATCTGTGATTCCAAAGTAAAACCACCTCATTAACACAACGGTTTTTTGCGAAATTAATTTTGTGAAAAATTTTGATTTTGTTTCATCTTGGTGGGAATAAAAGGGTTACAATTAAGGCCATTCGAATGCCGCTGCAACCCCTAAACGCATGTGATGTGATCCCAGAAACACCCTGTATGAACAGTGAGATGACAAAAGTAGACGGATAGAGATATGTGTATATTCAGTTGGTAGTAGTAAAGCGTATACAAGATATAAAATTGCAGGACATTGGTGGAGCTGTCGTTTGTATTCCAGTGATTCACGTGAAAAGGTTTTCGAGGCGATTATGTCTGCACGACGAGAATTAACAGACTTTGTTATTCCAATTCGGAAATCTTTGGAGAATTTAGTATTCAGCGATCCACAGCGTCAAGGGTGCGCCGAGAATACCGAATTTGCGGCATTACTCTCACGGTGAACAACGCTGTGGCCGATGGCCATCAATCAACAACCGAGAGCAGCGGCGTTTCCGTAGAGTTGTCAGTGCTAATAGGCGGGCATCACTGCGCGAAGTAGCCACAGAAAGCGATGTGGAACGTACGACGAATGCATCGGTTACGACAACGCGGCGAAATTTGCCGTCAGGGGGCTATGACAGCAGACGACCGATGCGAGCGTCTTCGCTAACTGCATGACATCGGCTGCAGCGCCTCTCCTGGGCTTGTGACCATATAGGTTGGACCATAGACGACTGGAAAACCGTGGTCTGGTCAGTGAGTACCGATTTCAGTTGGTAAGAGCAGATAATTGGCTTCGAGTGTGGCGCAGAACCCTCGAAGCCATCGACCAAAGTTGTCAACAAGGCATCGTGAAAGCTGATGGTGGCTCCAAAATAGCGAGAGCTGGGTTTACATAAAATGGACTGGGTCCTCCGATTCAATTGAACCGATTATTGACAGGAAATGGTTATGTTCGGCTACTTGCAGACCATCTGCAGCCATTCACGGTCTTCATGTTCCCTAACAATGATGGAATTTTTATGGATGGCGGTGTGCCATGTGACCGGGCCACAATCGTCCGCAGCTGGTTTGAAGAACATTCTGGACAGTTCAAGTGAATTATTTGGCCGTCCAGATGGGCCGACTTGAATCCCGTCGAACATTTATGGGACATATTCGAGAGGTTAGTTCGAGTGCAAAACCCTCGACCGGCAACACGTTCGCGATTATGGACAGCTGTAAAGGCAGCATGGCTCGGTATTTACGCAGGGGCTTCCAACGACTTGTTGAGTCCATGCAACGTCGAGAGGTTGCAATACTCCGGGCGAAAGGAGGTACGAAACGATATTGGGAGGTATCCCTTGACTTTTGTCACTTCAGTTAAAGTACATTCGTGACACTAGCATTTTTAGATATGACTTTTAAATAAGAAAGTTACCCAAGAGCAGGTGGAATCATAGAATGCAAATGCATGTACGTAAAATTTATAAACTACACTACTGGCCATTAAAATTGCTACAACAAGAAGAAATGCAGATGATAAACGGGTATTCATTGGACAAATATATTATACCAGAACTGACATGTGATTACACTTTCACGCAATTTGGGTGCATAGATCCTGAGAAATCAGTAACCAAAACCACCACCTCTGGCCTTGAGACGCCTGGTCATTGAGTCAAACAGAGCTTGGATGGCGTGTACAGGTACAGCTGCCCATGCAGCTTCAACACGATACCACAGTTCATCAAGAGTAGTGACTGGCGTATTGTGACGAGCCAGTTGCTCGGCCACCACTGACCAGACGTTTCCAATTGGTGAGAGATCTGGAGAATGTGCTGGCCAGGGCAGCAGTCGAACATTCTCTGTATCCAGAAAGGCCCGTACAGGACCTGCAACATGCGGTCGTGCATTATCCTGCTGAAATGTACGGTTTCGAATGGATCGAATGAAGGGTACATCTGAAATGTAACGTCCACTGTTCAAAGTGCCTTCAATGCGAACAAGAGGTGACCGAGGCGTGTAACCAATGGCACCCAATACCATCACGCCGGGTGATAACGTCAGTATGGCGATGACAAATACACGCTTCCAACCTGCGTTCACCGCGATGTCGCCAAACACGGATGCGACCATCATGATACTGTAAACAGAACCTGGATTCATCCGAAAAAATGACGTTTTGCCATTCGTGCACTCAGGTTCGTCTTTGAGTACACCATCGCAGGCGCTCCTGTCTGTGATGCAGCATCAAGGGTAGCCGCAGTCATGGTCTCCGAGCTGATAGTCCATACTGCTGCAAACGCCGTCGAACTGTTCGTGCAGATGGTTGTTATATTGCAAACGTCCCCATCTGTTGACTCAGGGATCGAGACGTCGCTTCACGATCCGTTACAGCCATGCGGATAAGATGCCTGTCATCTCAACTGCTAGTGATATGAGGCCGTCGGGATCCAGCACGGCGTTCCGTATTACCATCCTGAACCCACCGATTCCATATTCTGCTAACAGTCGTTGGATCTCGAGCAACGCGAGCAGCAATGTCGCGATACGATAAACCACAATGGCGAAGGGCTACAATCCGACCTTTATCAAAGTCGGAAACGTGATGGTACGCATTTCTCCTCCTTACACGAGGCATCACAACAACGTTTCACCAGGCAACGTCGGTCAACTGCTGTTTGTGTATGAGAAATCAGTTGGAAACTTTCCTCATGTCAGCACGTTGTAGGTGTCGCCACCGGTGCGAACCTTGTGTGAATGCTCTGAAAAGCTAATCATTTGCGTATCACAGCATCTTCTTCCTCTCGGTTAAATTTCGCGTCTGTAGCACGTCATCGTCGTGGTGTAACAGTTTTAAGGCCAGTAGTGTACGATACAAATTCGGTAAGTAAGTAACTTCTTTCTGGAGAAATAGTGAATCAGAGGCACGAAATAAAATTTAGAACTCCATTCTGTTGCTAGAATTATTCAAGTTACCTTAATGTCGTCAAGTCAAGCTTGTTATAGTGCTTGGTATAAAGAGCTCCTCGAGCTTCACTAACTAAGGGGCTAAGCTGATTGAGACGGGAACTGCGGGAAATGGCGCCGCTGCAGAATCTCCGCCCCGTGTATTCGCCGCTCTCGCCTGAGTATTCCTCCACGCAGCTGGCGCTGCCCACGCGAAGCCCCCTGGCCTGGCTTTCCGCGATCGGCGCCCCACTTACTTTAAGCCCCTTGTTGTTTACGCGGGTAGAGCGGGCGCTGAGTCTGAGGCTGTTAGCGCTTCTGGGATCGCGCCGCTTAACTTAATGCTATCTCACGCACGCTACTTGCTCTAGCAGGCGCCGAGCTCTGCTGCAGTACGTGATAGAGCTGAGGGCCCCAAAAGCAAAACACGCCACAGCATTCGAAAATGTGACACCGCTGGTGGAGCGTGACGGGGAGAGTAGCTTTCCTCAGAAAGACAATGAGTTAACATTAATTTAAACGGATCAATGAGCAACAGCTCCACATGCTAAAAGGTTTGGGTTCGTACATAAGTTCGTAGCGTTTTTCTATTAGTTTAATAGCTTTTTCCAAAGCTGCTTCGCAGAGGAAGACCACACTGCAGTTCCTTCTCTAGATCCTCGCACGAACGAAAAAATGGCTGACATCGAAATAAATGTCTAAGAAATAGAAAAGCAACTGAAATCACTCAACAGAGGGAAGTCCACTGGACCTGACGGGATACCAATTCGATTCTACACATAATACGCGAAAGAACTTGCCCCCCTTCTAACAGCCGTGTACCGCAAGTCTCTAAAGGAACGGAAGGTTCCAAATGATTGGAAAAGAGCACAGGCAGTTCCAGTTTTCAAGAAGGGTCGTCGAACAGATGCGCAAAACTATAGGCCTATATCTCTGACATCGAACTGTTGTAGAATTTTAGAACATGTTTTTTGCTCGCGTATCATGTCATTTCTGGAAACACTGTAGGAATCAACATGGATTCCGGAAACAGCGGTCGTGTGAGACCCAACTCGCTTTATTTGTTCATGAGACCCAGAAAATATTAGATACAGGCTCCCTGGTAGATGCCACTTTCCTTGACTTCCGGAAGGCGTTCAATAGAGTTCCGCACTGTCGCGTGATAAACAAAGTAAGAGCCTACGGAATATCAGACCAGCTGTGTGGCTTGATTGAAGAGTTTTTAGCAAACAGAACACAGCATGTTGTTATCAATGGAGAGACGTCTACAGACGTTAAAGTAACCTCTGGCGTGCCACAGGGGAGTGTTACGGGACCATTGCTTTTCACAATATATAAAAATGACCCAGTAGATAGTGTCGGAAGTTCCATGCGGCATTTCGCGGATGATGCTGTAGTATACAGAGAAGTTGCAGCATTAGAAAATAGCAGCGAAATGCAGGAAGATCTGCAGCGGATAGGCACTTGGTGCAGGGAGTGGCAACTGACCCTTAACATAGACAAATGTAATGTATTGCGAATACATAGAAAGAAGGATCCTTTATTGTATGATTATATGATAGCGGAACAAGAACTGGTAGCAGTTACTTCTGTAAAATATCTGGGAGTATGCGTACGGAACGATTTGAAGTGGAATGATCATATAAAATTAATTGTCGGTAAGGCGAGTGCCAGGTTGAGATTCATTGGAAGAGTCCTTAGAAAATGTAGTCCGTCAACAAAGGAGATGGCTTACAAAACACTCGTTCGACCTATACTTGAGTATTGCTCATCAGTGTGGGATCCGTACCAGGTCGGGTTGACAGAGGAGATAGAGAAGATCCAAAGAAGAGTGGGGCGTTTCGCCACAGGGTTATTTGGTAAGCGTGATAGCGTTACGGAGATGTTTAGCAAACTCAAGTGGCAGGCTCTGCAAGAGAGGCGCTCTGCATCGCGGTGTAGCTTGCTGTCCAGGTTTCGAGAGGGTGCGTTTCTGGATGATGTATATTATATTGCTTCCCCCTACTTATACCTCCCGAGGAGATCATGAATGTAAAATTAGAGAGATTGCAGCGCGCACGGTTGCTTTCCGGCAGTCATTCTTCCCGCGAAACATACGCGACTGGAACAGGAAAGGGAGATAATGACAGTGGCACGTAAAGTGTCCTCCGTTACACACCGTTGAGTGGCTTGCGGAGTATAAATGTAGATGTAGATGTAGATGTAGAAACACAACAGGTACACATAACAGTGACTTTAGTCATCAACAACATATTTACCTTCAACATTAAGAACGGTCTGACAACACTGGGGTAACTTTTCGGTTCGCGACTGTAAAATCACGCAGTTTTGAGGCGAAGAACCCGTCGAGCCATGATTGGAGCCTATTTTAATCGGTAAAGGAAGTTGTTGAGGGCTGTTCGACACAGCGGGAAAGGTGAAAATCTGAGGGCGCAAGATCAGGTGACTAAGGTGTGTGTGGAATGACTTCCCGATCCAACTCATGTACAGTGTTTTTTGTCAGTCTAACTGAATGCGGGCGGGCGTTATCGTGGAGTAGCACCACTTCACAAAGCCTTCCTGGCCGTTTTTCTCGGACTGCGTCTGGAGACATCTCAGTTGCTGCCAATAATTGCCAGCAATGACGGTTACACCTCGCGGAAGCAATTCGCAGTACGCTACACTGTCGCTGAACCACCAGATGAATAACATTATCTTTTGTGAATGCCCGCAGCTCTTTGTACAGGGAGCTGCTGCTTTGATTGCGCTCAACCATTCTTTTCTTTTCCTCATTTCTCGTATCCACTAACGATACAGATCAGGAACGGTCGTTGTTCACGAGGAAATCGATGACGAGCATGCAGGGATGTGTATATGGCCACCCGCTAATTTTTGTCATTCTGGCTTGGAGCATGCGCTACCCACACACACGATTTTTGAACCTTCCGCACTGCGTACAAATGTCGCACGATGTTGGAATGATCACAGATCATCACATTTACCAGTTCTCGAGTACACGGGTTTGGATCATTGTCGATTATTGCGTTTAAACGATCTTCATCAAACCCCGAAGGTCTTCCTCAACATGGAGACTCACTAATGTCAAAACGAGAAAACCATTTTCTTGCCGTGCCCTGTCCAGCGGCGTTATCCCTATATATGGCTAAAATGTTGCTGGCTGCCTCCGCAGCTGTCGCACCTCTATTGTACTGAAGAGGAAGAATATATCGAAAATGTTCCGATTTCTCCACTGGGCTCTCCATTTTTTAGCGACCACTGCTCCATTCACTATCTCCAAATAACAAAATGACAATATGTAAACTCAAATAGCAACAGTGAACTGCAAATAAATGACGAAAATCGGTAAATAAACCCATAGCAACCGAAATACCAACATGCAAAACAAAAATACTACGAGCTTGTGCACCAATCTAATAGTTTATTTTACTCCGTGACTGTTTAGACTCTTCTAATGAAGCCTTTTTGTATTGGAATTTGAAACTGACATTGTAAGTGCAACCGAATGTTATACGTAACGATACAGTGCGTTCGAAAAACCGCTATGCACTAGCTGTGCACTAGACTACGGAATAAGGATGTAGATTACTTCAAAACTCGAAACAAAGCTGGCAGAACTGGGCCGGCCGCGGTGGTCTAGCGGTTCTAGGCGCTCAGTCCGGAGTCACGCGACTGCTACGGTCGCAGATTCGAATCCTGCCTCGGGCATGGATGTGTGTGATGTCCTTAGGTTAGTTAGGTTTAAGTAGTTCTAAGTTCTAGGGGACTGATGACCATAGATGTTAAGTCCCATAGTGCTCAGAGCCATTTGAACCATCTTGGCAGAACTGGTTTTTCACACGATTATTTGATTTCATTCTGCTACTGTGTAACATTTAACTGTTTAATTGAGTATATGAGAGCCATTGAAAGTCATGTGTAAGTGTTTAGATTAGTGGCTGTCAAACTTTTTTGCTCCAGAGGCAATACTGACATTGTGGGGCACAACCTCGGCCGCACATATACCAATCTTACAGGAAAAAGTTCTACGAGACTAATCAAAAAGTAGTGTATCTCTCTTTGTACAGTAAATGAGGGTAACATTTTACCAATTACAGTATCTTTGTACCAGGTATAACTTTTGTTTCGAATGCCTGCTGCTCCATCCACTTACATTATTTTGTACTAGGAGTAACGGTTGCCTTACCTCTGTGATTTCTATTTAGTATTTCAGTCGGCTTTCCAACTTCATACAAGTTCTTAGGCTTATGATTGTCCTTTAATTGTGTTGACTGTGAAGACAGCTTGTGGCGACAGTGATTTAAGTTGAACAACGCTAGGCCAATAAAAATATGTTGATATTTTTAAGTAAACCTCTAGTACTGAATTAAAAATGTTTGTTTTTACTTCTTATTAACACACGATTTAAATCTGGCACGATCTAAATTGAACCACAGCATTAGATACAGAAAAAATTCTTCCCTTTTTAAGACTGGTCAAAAGTTACCCTGAATGACATTGTACCTTTATACCAGAATTAAAACTGAAAAATTACTCTAATGCGGCACAATTAGTATACATTTTCACTTTTCCAAGCACTCCATAACCACAGATGTAAAATATTATAATGTCTTCTGCGATATGTAATTTATTTTGCGTCCAGTATTTTTAAAAACATCGTAAAAAGCGGTATAAATCGATTGACTGTTCGTAACTTATTTGTATCAAAACAATTGACAAAGCATTCGGATACCACAGAATTATGATGTCAACCTCATAATAGCAAATTAGAAAACAAATAATTTATTAAGAACGTTGTAGAGTCGTACAAGTAGAAAGTTTTCGTTTCACGTGCCATTAATGCAGACGCACAACGTTTCATTTGTGGAGGATACAAGTAAGGAACACAGCAATAGCAATTTAACTACTTGAACTCTAGTCAATAAAAGTAACGTCACATTTATTTTAAGTTTTTTTGCAAAACCTTCAAATCAAAGAAGTCAGTGGTATACAATGGAATTACGTGTAATGGCCTCATAGCTTTAGCCGACTCAAAAATCTCGTGTAAGTATTGCGGCACAAAGACCCTGCTTATCTTTCTTCGTTTCGCATTGATTGAGTGTTCCATCGGTTCATGGTATAATATTTTATACATTATGAATGAAACACACACAACACTGGTTTAATATTCTACAATATTTATTATTTGCTACACGAACCGGTTTTCGGCTGTTACGCCATCATCAGGTACAAAGCTAGGTGTGTTGTGGGGCACGCACGGACCACCTCCATTTCCAGAGGTGAAAATGTTAATGTTAGAATTAGGAATGAAACAAGCGGGATTCTCTCTGTGTGCGATGTAAGACTATTTAACTAAGATAAAAATTTAACACGTCCAATAATGAACTATAGACAAATTACAACAATTGTATGTATAAGAACATAATCGAAGAATAAACTTTGGTGACATATTCCAAAGATGAGGCTGAACAAAATAATCTTTCACAAATCCTAAATTCGAAACAGGTAAGATATAATAGTGATACTAAGTAGGTGATCGATATGAGTCACGCACGCCCGTGAGTTGTTAGTACTGGAAGACAAACAATAAAACATCTCCCTCTCACAGCCTCTAATCATGCTTACTTAGCTCACGGCCGATTTCACCAACGCGCATTAAAAATTAAGTACATTTTAAAACATTACTGTCTCTCTTAGTATTTTTGTTTGTTACTGAGTAGGAAACCTATACTCTTAAGAAGCTCTTAACGTTAGTTTTTGGGTTTGGCTGTTAGATACATATGTTGTGTTGTTGTTATTGTGGTCTTGAGTCCTGAGACTGGTTTGATGCAGCTCTCCATGCTATTCTATCCTGTGCAAGCGTCTTCATCTCCCAGTACCTACTGCAACCTACATCCTTCTGAATCTGCTTAGTGTATTCATCTCTTTGTCTCCCTCTACGATTCCTACCCACCACGCTGCCCTCCAATACTAAATTGGTGATCCCTTGATGGTTCAGAACATGTCCTGCCAACTGATCCCATCTTCTGGTCAAGTTGTGCCACAAACTTCTCTTCTCCCCAATCCTATACAATACTTCCTCATTAGTTATCTGATCTACCCATCTAATCTTCAGCATTCTTCTGTAGCACCACATTTCGAAAGCTTCTGTTCTCTTCTTGTCCAAACTATTTATTGTCCATGTTTCACTTCCATACATGGCTACGCTCCATACAAATACTTTCTATACTCGATGTTAACAAATTTCTGTTCGTCAGAAACGCTTTCCTTGCCATTGCCAGTCTACATTTTATATTCTCTCTACTTCGACCACCATCAGTTATTTTGCTCCCCAAATAGCAAAACTCCTTTACTACTTTAAGTGTCTCATTTCCTAATCTAATTCCCTTAGCATCACCTGACTTAATTCGACTACATTCCATTATCCTTGTATTGCTTTTGTTGATGTTCATCTTATATCCTCCTTTCAAGACACTATTCATTCCTTTCAACTACTCTTCCAAGTCCTTTTCTGTCTCTGACAGAATTACAATGTCATCGGTGAACCTCAAAGTTTTTATTTCTTCTCCATGGATTTTAATACCTATTCCGAATTTTTCTTTTGTTTCCTTCACTGCTTGCTCAATATACAGATTGAATAACATCGGGGTGAGACTACAACCCTGTCTCACCCCCTTCCCAACCACTGCTTCCCTTTCATGTCCCTCGAGTCTTATAACTGCCATCTGGTTTCTGTACAAATTGTAAACAGCCTTTCGCTCCCTGTATTTTACCCCTGCCACCTTCAGAATTTGAAAGAGAGTATTCCAGTCAACATTGTCAAAAGCTTTCTCTAAGTCTACAAATGCTAGAAACGTAGGTATGCCCTTCCTTAATCTAGCTTCTAAGATAAGTCGTACGGTCAGTATTGCCTCACGTGTTCCAACATTTCTACGGAATCCAAACTGATCTTCCCCGAGGTCGGCTTCTACTAGTTTTTCCATTCGTCTGTAAAGAATTCGCATTAGTATTTTGCAGCTGTGAATTATTAAACTGATAGTTCGGTAATTTTCACATCTGTCAACACCTGCTTTCTTTGGGATTGGAATTATTATATTCTTCTTGAAGTCTGAGTGTATTTCGCCTGTCTCATACATCTTGCTCACCAGATGGTAGAGTTTTGTCAGGAATGGCTCTCCCAAGGCCGTCAGTAGTTCCAATGGAATGTTGTCTACTCCGGGGGCCTTGTTTCGACTCAGGTCTTTCAGTGCTCTGTCAAACTCTTCACGCAGTATCGTATCTCCCATTTCATCTTTCATCTACGTCCTCTTCCATTTCCATAATATTGTCCTCAAGTACATCGCCCTTGTATAGACCCTCTATATACTCCTTCCACCTTTCTGCTTTCCCTTCTTTGCTTAGAACTGGGTTTCCATCTGAGCTCTTTATGCTCATACAAGTGGTTCTCTTATCTCCAAAGGTCTCTTTAATTTTCCTGTAGGCAGTATCTATCTTACACCTAGTGAGATAAGCCTCTACATCCTTACATTTGTCCTCTAGCCATCCCTGCTTAGCCATTTTGCACTTCCTGTCGATCTCATTTTTGAGACGTTTGTATTCCTTTTTGCCTGCTTCATTTACTGCATTTTTATATTCTCTCCTTTCATCAATTAAATTCAATATTTCTTCCGTTACCCAAGGATTTCTACTAGCCCTCATCTTTTTACCTACTTGATCCTCTGCTGCCTTCACTACTTCATCCCTCAAAGCTACCCATTCTTCTTCTACTGTATTTCTTTCCCCCATTCCTGTTAATCGTTCCCTCATGCTCTCCCTGAAACTCTGTACAACCTCTGGTTCTTTCAGTTTATCCAGGTCCCACCTCCTTAAATTCGCACCTTTTTGCAGTTTCTTCAGTTTTAATCTACAGGTCATAACCAATAGATTGTGGTCAGAGTCCACATCTGCCCCTGGAAATGTCTTACAATTTAAAACCTGGTTCCTAAATCTCTGTCTTACCATTATATAATCTATCTGAAACCTGTTAGTATCTCCAGGCCTCTTCCATGTATACAGCCTTCTTTTATGATTCTTGAACCAAGTGTTAGCTATGATTAAGTTGTGCTTTGTGCAAAATTCTACCAGGCGGCTTCCTCTTTCATTTCTTAGCCCCAATCCATATTCACCTACTACGTTTCCTTCTCTCCCTTTTCCTACTCTCGAATTCCAGTCATCCATGACTATTAAATTTTTGTCTCCCTTCACTACATGAGTAATTTCTTTTATTTCATCATACATTTCTTCAATTTCTTCATCATCTGCAGAGCTAGTTGGCATACAAACTCGTACTACTGTAGTAGGTGTGGGCTTCGTATCTATCTTGGCCACAATAATGCGTTCACTATGCTGTTTGTAGTAGCTTACCCGCATTCCTATTTTCCTATTCATTATTAAACCTAATCCTGCATTACCCCAATTTGATTTTGTGTTTATAACTCTGTAGTCACCTGACCAGAAGTCTTGTTCCTTTCTGCCACCGAACTTCACTAATTCCCACTATATCTAACTTTAACCTATCCATTTCCCTTTTTAAATTTTCTAACCTACCTGCCCGATTAAGAGATCTGATATTCCACGCTCCGATCCGTAGAATGGCAGTTTTCTTTCTCCTGATAACGACATCCTCTTGAGTAGTCCCCGCACGGAGATCCGAATGGGGGACTATTTTACCTCCGGAATATGTTACCCAAGAGGACGCCATCATCATTTAATCATACAGTAAAGCTGCATGCCCTCGGGAAAAATTACGGCCGTAGTTTCCCCTTGCTTTCAGCCGTTCGCAGTACCAGCACAGCAAGGCCGTTTTGGTTATTGTTACAAGGCCAGATCAGTCAATCATCCAGACTGTTGCCCCTGCAACTACTGAAAAGGATGCTGCCCCTCTTCAGGAACCACACGTTTGTCTGGCCTCTCAACAGATACCCCTCCGTTGTGGTTGCACCTACGGTACAGCTATCTGTATCGCTGAGCACGCAAGCCTCCCCACCAACGGTAAGATCCATGGTTCATGGGGGGTAGATACATATATAACTCAGAAATGCAGGCTGCATGAATACCTGACTCAGGCTGCATGCGTCCCTTGAGCTGCAGTTTGACGGCCGCTGATTTAGATGTTCAATTTGTTTTTAGATTACGGTGCTTTCAACTGAGGAACGTATTTCTCTCGTTGACATGTGTTTAGAAAAGACGATAAATACACGGATTTAGTGCAGGAGGCATTTGTTAATGAATTCCCGGTAACAGCTGTACCTCGTCGTCGGCTTATTGAGAAAATTACATTTACTACAGTTCCCTTTATGGCCTAGAAGTCTCTTTCGCATTCTTCAGTCCATAACCATGTATTATTTTTTCTCAACAGGTTCACGAGGGGGTCACAGTTGTTTAGGTACGAACTTCTTAAATAATTAAGTGAGTCGTAGAAAAACCATGAATTGTTTTCTGTTCCGTGGTGTACAAAAGTGTTTGATGACCGCAGTCTTTCCAGGATGAGGTAAAATACCTGTGGGAGAGATAATGTGGCCCAAAATTTTATTTTTTTCTCTTCCAAATTTGGAATTTTGTAAATTGATCGTTACACTATATTCAAGAAATTCTTAAGTACAAATCTAAATGTCCTCTCCATGAACTCGTTGCAGTCAATACGCTGACATTGTGACCACCTGCTTAATAGCTTGTTTGTCCGTGTTTGGAACGAAATACATCACTGATACTGCGTAGCAAGGATCCAACAGTTTGTTGACAGATTTATGGAGGTATGTGGCACTTATGCACAGATCATGTAATTCGCATAAATAACGGGCTGTTGATTTGCGTACGCGGTGATGGCGCCCGATAACGGTCCAGAGGGGTTCCAAAGGATTTTCATCAGGCGAATTTGGTCGCTGAGACATAAACGCGAGTTCATGAGTTCTAGTATTAGTTTTAGTTATGTCATGTTCCATAGGTCATTTTTACCTATTATTTTATCGATATGATGTGGAACAAGTCAGATTACAAGATATATATACACACATGAATAGGGCTAATATTAATATTACTGAAATTTTTAGTTCTACACATGCAACTACATTTAGAGGTACAATTTTTTTTTTACCATTTCTAAAACAGAAACTCGTCCATGGAGTAGAAGGAGTTGTCTAAAAGAAATGATTTTAAGCTAGATTTAAAACTTGATCTGCCACCTGCCAGACACTTTATGCTGTTGGGCAAATGATCAAAGATTTTTGTTGCTGAATAATGTACTCCTTTTTGAGCAAATGACAGCTTCAATAACGGATAGGAAAGGTCATATTTCCCTCTAGTGTTGTACATATGAACATCACTGTTATTCGCGAATTAAGATGGATTATTTGTAAAGAATTTCATTGGCGAATATATGTACTCTGATGGCGCAGTTAAAATACCTAACTCCTTGAAAAGGTGCCTACATGACGTCCGTGGGCGAACACCACTAATTATTCTCACTGCTCTCTTTTGTGCAATCAATACTTTATGTCTAAGTGGTGAGTTCCCCCAGAAAACTAGTCCATAAGTCATTATCGAGTGGAAATATGCGAAGTACGTTAGGAGGCTGATCTGTTTATTACCAAGACTAGCGATTATACGAAGAGCGAAAGAAGCTGAACTCAGTTGTTTGAGAAGCTCAGTAATATGCTTCTTCCAGTTCAAGTTGTCACCAATGTGAACACCCAAAAATTAGGAGTAATTGCTTTCCTTGTGCCTCAGCTAAATAACCAGACTCTCCAATCTTTTCACTGAGAATATGAAGTAGTACAAGTATATCCAATACCACCTCATTGCACTCCTCTTTTATTAAACGTATTTCAGGATGGATAAGATGGAAATTTACTTTATTGCAGTTTCGAATAGTATTTTCCTTCGCTGTAACCAAATAAATTGATAAACTCTCTCTATCAACTTGCAAGCGGCATTTACCAGTATCGACGTCGAGGTTTGCCTTAAATTGTCTGCAGAACTCCATCCCTAGAATAGAATTTACTATTAATTTCTTAACCACAAGAAAATTGAATTTAATATAAGTATTATTTAAGGTAATAGGCATCTAGCTTGACGTTTTGTATCTTGATCCCTATGGCTTTTAATAATTTGCAGTTCTGTGTAGGGAAAGTGGGTACATGCATCTCTTTGCTATCACGTCAAACAAACACTTAGACAAAACGTTCGCAGAAACGCCTGTATCCAGAATCATATGAACTGGTATATTGAGTAAGTTTACATGTATTATTGCTTATAGCACTTCCTCTTCATCCTTCCTTGTCTCATAGGAACAAAAATCCTTTCTCAGGTCGTGTTTCTCATCATACCTAAAAAAAAAGAATAGTTTTTGAATGCACCCCGCTAAATCCAGGATCTGGCGGGATAGCATTATCCTGTTGTCGAATACTCTCATTAGTATTACCTACCTCAACTATTTGAATTGGATGCTCACGAGAATGAAGAGTTGGTTCCCCTTGTCTAACGTTATTGCCTGAGACAGGGTTCGTGTACCCATTTGAGTTTCCATGCTAACCACTGCTGTTGTTTAGATGCCCGTTAGAGGGTGCACCATACCAGTTTTGTCTACTTTTGTTATTACCATTAGCTAGCATGTTGCGATAACCCTGGTTATATCTATTCAAACCCCTTTTCTGAGCGTTTCCATTCGCTTTAAAATTACGTCTATGGGGCCTATTACCTAATGTTATTGGTCGTTGCCACTCTTGTTGGTGTCTAATGTTGTTGCTTTGACCTGCTATAGTACTTTTATAAAAACCATGTGGCGAATCTGTTTCTTGTCTGCCTGCATCCCTCCCTGTAAACGAAGTCATTGGCATCAACTATGGATAGGAAATAACCTAAATCATTTTCTGGTACAGTAACTAACTCCTCATTAATATGTGCAGGTAGTCTGCCCTTTAAAATTTTAAGAACATTGACGTGTGAAGTAGGTGTACTCCAGTAACACGTCTTATTTAGGTATTTTTCGAAATACTGTTTAAAAAGCAGTCGTAGGCTGCACCCAAAAAGCATTCGTAAAGGAGGTATGATACCAAATAAAAGCTGCTAAAACGCAACCTCATGGAGGCTACACAGGCACAGTAGCGCAGAAGAGGAACTCACACGGAAACTGTAAACAAAGCCGTACGCCAACTATTTCTTGGCTTCTCCGAGCGGGGGGTGAGGGGAGCGGGGATCGAGCACTATGGCTGCTGATGGGAGAGGCGGGGTCGGGAGAGGAGCAAGCTCCACCTCCATGTACTGCAACCGCGCAGTGCAGGCAACACAAACGTGTTTCTTAAACAAGTTTGTTTGCGTGGCCATCCTCCGCAGCAAGCATATAAATACATGTTTTGTAAATAAAACTGCCTTTTCCTGCTGCTAGTTACTTTATTTATCCCATAGGCGTTTCGCCTTCTCCTGTTCTAAGGCATCACCAGTGGGATCTATAACAATACAGTTTTGTTAGTTATAGATTATCAAACAGTTCACTTTTTTTCTTTTTTTTTACAAAAAATCTCTAAGTGAACTGTTTGATAATCTATAACTAACAAAACTGTATCCTTATAGATCCCACTCACGACGCCTTAGAACAGGAGAAAGCGAAACGCGTATGGGATAAATATAGTAACTAGCAGCAGGAAAAGGCAGTTTCATTTACAAATCAAGTTTTTCTTAAATTTCTACAAAAGCAACTATGTGTATGAAAGAATCAATCGTCAATTAAATACTTCGTGCTACCGAAATTGAGATCACTATTTGTACTGACATATTAAATAAAGACATTAACATCCTACGTTATCAGTTCCCATATCAAAATAAATGCGTAATTAGAAGTAGGTAAAAGAACAATTTACGACACTAGGAATGGAAGATACTAACTTACTGTTTGTACTGACATATTAAATAAAGACATTAACATCCTACGTTATCAGTTCCCATATCAAAATAAATGCGTAATTAGAAGTAGGTAAAAGAACAATTTACGACACTAGGAATGGAAGATACTAACTTACTGTTTGTACTGACATATTAAATAAAGACATTAACATCCTACGTTATCAGTTCCCATATCAAAATAAATGCGTAATTAGACGTAGGTAAAAGAACAATTTACGACACTAGGAATGAAAGATACTAACTTATTGTTTGTAGTGACATATTAAATAAAGACATTAACATCCTACGTTATCAGTTCCCATATCAAAATAAATGCGTAATTAGAAGTAGGTAAAAGAACAATTTACGACACTGGGAATGCAAGATACTAACTTAATGTTTATTTTTTTTAAATTTACAGATGCCACAGATTTCAGCAAAACTATAACAATATTCATCGCGAATGTGTAATGAAACAAGAATGAAACAGGCCAATGTTGCCGAAGCTTCTGATAATTCTGATGCACTAACAGTTTGACTTTCGCACGCAATCGTTTTCTCTGATTAGTCACTGGTATCTGAAGTGCCAACGTCGACTGTGAGGTTGTCAATGGCTATTTCCATCTCACCATCATGTCTCCAGTACTCCTGCTCAGGCTGTTGCACCTTTTCGTAGTAACCTTCCTCAGTAACAGCCGAAAACAAGCGCTTGCAAGAGTCAATAGATTTTCATATGACATGTCACCTGTAATGATGCGCCTCCGAATTGAGTGAAATTGCATTTGAAAAGTTTCAGAAATTGTTTAAAGTGTGCGATTAGTCATTACTATAAGCATCTGTCTTTCTACTGGCTCTATGGTTATCACGTTACGCTGATCGGTAATAACACACTTTAAATATAGTAAATGCATTTATTGGGCACCGAGGCAAAAAGAACAAACATGGCAGTACACAAGTTGCCCACTGAGAGACATAGAACAAAAAAAGTTCAAAGAGATCAGAGTCAAAGATAGGGCGCTCCGCGCTAGAGACACCACTGAGCCTCCCCCCCCCCCCCCCCCCAACCCCCACACCCCCGCCCGGCAGTGCGAAGCACGGTGGAGGGAAGCTTCATCACTTTCATCACTCAAAATTGTAATCCTCGTGACAGCACAGCGGTTGTAGACGGCAGCCGGCGCGAGAAGTAGGTGCGTCGGAAACTGCGCTGCATGAGTCCCCTGCGGTCAACTGCTGTGTATGTAGAGAGGCGTCGATCGAGGGTAGGTCAGTGGTGTTGGGAGGTTGGGTGGCAGTGATGGAAGGCAGATCGGAAGCGTTGGAAGGCAGGTCAGAGAATGACCTCGCCAGTTTCAGGGGATGAACAGACACGATCTGTAGTCAACCATTTAGATGAATTACGAACGTGTTCGCATCTCGATGTAACACTCGGTGAGGCCCTGAATAAGATGGTTGCAAGGCCGCTCGCACGTAGTCGTCGCATAGCAACACAAATTCACAAAATGCAAGGTCCTTGTCGACGAACACAGATGGGGTGGAATGAGGGCGAGACAGGGGGATGCGGAGGCATGCGACGTGTGCACGAACCCGTTTAACCAGAGCCGGAAGGTCCATAGTATCGGCTTATGGTCAGTCCTCCACGAACTATGCTGGAAGGAGGAGGGGCTCGCCAAGTAGAATCACAGCAAGCGATGCATTCAAGTCTTCTTTAAGTGCTGAGCGGATGCCTAGGACGACCCGAGGGAGGGCCTCGGACCATAAGCCGCCATGGCACATAAGTGCGGCCTTGAGGGTGAAGTGCCACCGTTCAACCAGGCTGTTCGCTTGTGGATGGTAGGCTGTGGTGTGGAATTCCGCAACAACGCAAAGTTCACACAGCCATACAAAGAGGATGGACTCGAACTATCATTCCTGGTCAGTTGTGAGGGAAAAAGGACAGCCAAATGGCACGACCCACACAGATACGAAAGAATGAGTGATGGTCTTGGCCATGATGTCGGCAAGAGGGACCATATTGACCCGGTGGGCTATGCAGTCGACGATTGATAACATGTATCTGTACCCCTCGGAAGGGGGCAGGGTCAATGATGTCGATATGGATGTGCTGAAGGCGTCCTCTTGGAACGTCAAAGTTTCCTAATGGAGGTTGAGCGTGCTATGCTGGCAAGGTACACAAGTGCGGGTCCATGTGTGGCAGTTCTGCTTCACGCTGGGCCAGACAAAGCGCTCAGTAACCAGCGTTCCTGGGTGGGTCAAGCCGTACAAAGCAGTAAAGACCACATGTCGAAGAGTGGTAGGGAACAGCGGATGGGTAGTGCCCGTAGATACGTCGCAATGAACCAGGGTCGTCGACCTGTGTAGGATGTGGGATTGGACAGAGAGTGATGACTTGTTGCCCGAAATTAATCGCTGTATATTGTCGTCTTCAGCCTGAAGTTGGGCGAGCTCTTCCAAGTTGAACAGTGCGATTAGCATGCAGATGCGGGGTAGGTAGTCTGCCACAGCACTCTCCGTGCCGCAGATATAGATGCATTGGAAGAGTGCTGACAGATGTAGTCCATATGACAGAAACGCCTCAGCAGAAGGTCTTTTGCCAGATTACGAATAGCGTCCACAAGAGGCTTGTGATCTGAGTAAATTGTGGAAGGTCACCCCCTCGATGTCACTACGGAAGTGTTTAATCGCCGTTTATGCAGCAAGAAGCTCACGATAGACAGCTGACCACGTACACTGGCTCTTAGTCAGTTTCTTGGAAGAGAAGCGGAACAGTTGGGTTGAATCAGCAGTGTGCTGTTGTAAAACAGCGTTCACAGCTGTGTCACTGGAATCAGTTGTGATCGAAACATGGGACTCAGGTTCAGGGTGGGTGAGTGTAACTGTTTTGGCAAGGGCAGTTTTAAGGTTACCAAATGCGTCGAGCATGGGTTTGGTCCAGTCCAACTTCCGTCTCCCTGTGGTGTTTTTGCTGGAGAGGGCATCGGTGAGGAATATGTTGGTGGTAAGACTTTGTCATACCCAGAAAACTATGGGGCTGGGCATAATCTTCAGGAAGAGAGAGATCAAGTATGGTTTCGACACGAGAACTCATTGGTAGGAGGCTGTCAGCAGAGACAGTATGGCCCAGAAACGCAACAGATGTGGAACAGAGTTGAGATTTATCATGGTCGATCATCATGACATTGGCAACGAGGGCTAAATGGACAGCATCAAGGTGAACTTTATGTTCCTTAGCAGAGGAGGAAAATACCAGTATATCATGTTAAGTAAGAATAAGCAAATGGCAAAGATAGCAAAATGGAATCAGTGAACCACTGCCACATCAGCATTTTTCAATCCAAAGGCTTGTAACAGTATTCATATAGGCCAAAGGGGATGATGATGGCCATCTTCAGAATATTCGGAAGGTGCATAGGAATTTGATGGTATGCCTTCGAACAATCTAGAACAGAGAAAAAGTTAGAACATGTAGTAATTACGTGAAATCCTGGATATGAGGAATGGGGTGGTTATCGATAGTTGTGCAAACATTAAGAGACCTGTACTCCCCACACATGTGCATGGAGCCGTCCATTTTGGGAACAAGGTGGATAGGTGAAGACCAGTTGCTATTGGAGCGGCGGAGCACGCCCGAAGCCAATAAATCCTGAATGATTTCTTTTGTGCTCAGAAGTTTAGAAGCATTAAGGGGCCTGGCCTTATAATGTACAGGTGGGCCATCTGTGGTGCAAATCCTATGACAAGTGCTTTTACGGATGGCCGATACTCGCGAAGGGGGGGGGGGGGGGGAAGAGGTGTCGAGAGAGGGTCCGGAAGCACTGACCATGCTGGATAGGGTGTGTGTGAGTCATCAGTTGTAGTTGATGAAGAAAGGCATGGTGCAGCAGCTGTGCAGTGCGAGGAATCCAGAGTAGCATGAGCAGGTGTATCCTGGAGATTTGTCCGCAGTGATGTGAAAACGGCAGCAGGCAGAGGAATGCTCAACACATGAGCAAATTCGGGAGAACACCCAGTAGAGGCGTGTGATGGGTTGACTTGTTGTGGTTTTGCAGATAGGTGATATTTCAGACGCCATGCATGTGACAATTAAGCAGAGGAAGAGGCAATGCGGGCATGTAATGCATCATTCTGGGTGTGGAGTTCATCGATATGTGTGCACATGTCAGACAAATCAGAGAGTCATGTAGTAATACACTCGAACAGAGACGCACACATGGAAAACATAGCCAATGAAGCAGAAAGCAAAGTAATGCTGAACTTGTTTGAGCACAGAACAGTAGAACCAGTTGTGTGGCGGCCTGCAGGTCTGGTGAAAGTTCGTAATGGTGTAGAAAGTCCAACCTGATCAAAGTTTCATCTACGTCCAAGGGAAGGTGTGGTCTTGTGATAGGTGAAGCGACACCTTGATGGTGCTAAGGACCATAATAGGAGAATGATTTGCAGCGGTCAAGGCGAGGTTAGCAGGTGAAATTATGTTGCCTGTGTGCTTGGTCAGAATAATGCTGACAATGAGAAAACGAGTGCCCAATGATGAATCAGTGGCATAGAGCTGTCGCGCCGCTGAAGCGAGTGGTGCACCATTGGACAGAAGGCGCCATAAAGAGACGTGGTGTTGCATGCAGCGTCCCTGTAAGTAGCATGGTACCAGCACAGTGGGTAGGCTGGGAGGCGAGGCAGTGTGGAGAGGGAAGAGGCTTCAGCTGGCTGTGTCGCTGCTGGTAGCTACTTGGGCTGCTTCTCGGGTGAGGTCAGCTGCTGTTGGGAAGCTGCAGACAGTACCCCCTATAGGCTACTAGGTGGCAGCTCCTGACTGACAGTTGAGGTGCTGAGGCAAGTACGCTGACCTCTGCTGGCCAGGTGCAGAACTGAAGGTGCAGGCATGCCAATTGAGGATGATGGAGACGTCGTCTGTGGCAGGCAGTGTCAGTGACAAATGATTGTGTAAGCTCGATCTGCTATGTGTAAACGACCATTGAGTGGATCAGGGATATGAGACAGCATATGAAGTTGTAGATCCAAAGGCATTTTGACCATCCACAATGTCCAAAGCATGGCGTCAGGTAATGCTTGATCATCAGTTAATCTACATAGGCGCCACAGAAGCAGCGAAGGAGTACTATTGTCGAAATGATCGTTGTGAATAATGTGGTGGATAGCCTCTGCCAGAGGGCGAGAAAGATGCTCTATGAGCAGTGCTTTTGCTGTTGAATACTTGTGCAAGGCAGGCGATGAGAAGAGTAGGTCGCTGATGAGCATGGAGGTGACTTCATCCACCAGACAAAATGTGTGTCGTCATCCAAAATGCCATGGATGTCCAGTAGGTGATCCACTAACACGAACCAAGTCTTAGGCTTATCTTTTTGCAAAGCAGGTAGCTTGGGAAACCTGCCAGGTAATACACATTGAGGCAGCAGCAGCAGCAGGCAGAGATCCGTGTGAGCAGGGCAGGATGTTTCCAACACTGCGAGTGCAGTAGCGGTGACCGGTGCATCACCATAGGTCTGCGTGAGGGGGCGGCCACATGCAGCACATACTGTGGAGGGTTCAGGTGCAAAAGTCGGCACAGTGTGCCCAAATTGCATGCCCGATGAAGAGCACAGCATGATTGTAGTAGCAGGTGCCATCGCAATAGTGGGTGGAATGTGGTCACAGCACAGCCATGGGGGAGCTGATCTGGATGCAACCATGGAAACCAGCATGGTCAAGGCGAGACGACGTGCGGGGGGGGGGGGGGGGGAGGGGGGAGGATGGGGGCTGCTGCAACACTAGGCATATAAGAAATTGTTATCCCGTGCATAGAAGGTAAATGCTTAGATGAGGGGTAAACCACAACGTCTTTAACTGGACGATCGTCCACAATGTCGTTAGGTGGCATGCACTGTACATGTTGTGGCCATTGTCGTGCTGCCACACTATACGGTAGCAACGTTGAGCCCAATAAGGTTAGCTGGCCGCCGGCGTGGCCAGGCATAAATAATTGTTCAGTTTTAACCAAACGTGCATTAGGTACACTTGACCACTCGAGTGCATGGCACTAGCACAGAAAGACACTGGTAATTCCATTGTGGCGAGAACACTGTGGGTTGGCTCACGAAGTTCGTTAATCGCGAAAACAAGCACAAAATAACTCGCGATCACACGACGACGATGTCGGGGTCATCACTGTGGTTATCACGTTACGCTGATCGGTAATAACACAATTTAAATATCGTAAATGCATTTATTAGACACTGAGGCAAAAAGAACAAACATGGCAATTCACAAGTTGCGCGCCAAGAGAGACTCAGAACAAAAAATTTTCAAAGAGATCAGAGACAAAGATAGGGCGCTCCGCGTCAGAGACGCCGTAGCTCTATCAGTTAAAGAGTACACATTTTAGATTAATTACAACTAAATGTGGAGCTATTTAGAAATATTCTCTAATATGATTATAAATGAAACTCCCACAATACTATGCAGGCTCTTCCCAGTGTACGACGCAGCTCTGAGGGAAGATTGCCAAATCGGGTGTAATAGTGATTTTTGTTTTCTTTTTTTTCATCATTGCAGCACTTCCTTACATTCATCATCATTTTACGACAAGCGCTTCTTATAACCGGATTTTGTCTCCGAACTGGAGTCGACGGTAACTCCCGCGATGGACCAGTAACTGGAATATCTCTCATTTTCGAAGCAGTGAAAACGCAGCTACTATACACTGGCAGCAACAGCACAGCTAAGCGAGCGACGTAGCAGGCAACAAAGCTGACGACAAATGCAGTCTACGCCGCGCAGTTGGCAACATGTAGAAAACGCCACGCCACGAAATCTCTCCACTGCTGCCGATAGTTTCCGATCCGGAACTAGGGGGGCCGCATGCCAAGTTACAGTTCTCATTTCGTACAACGGCCCCAGAGGCCCGTCCGTATTCACACAGTGCATACTTTCTTAGTCCACATTGTATGTTATTAGATGGTTCTGGGTCAAAAACGTCTCACCTGTACTCCAGGTGACAAAAACTTGGCAAGAATAGCCTGTTCCAATTGATCATAGATTTCACAACGCTTAGGTATGTCTGCAGCCCACAGCAAGGTGTCCCCTTGTGTATATCCGTAATGGATCTTTTGCTGTTCATCCCAGCTACGCGGTAGAATATATCTAAAAGATCTAATGAATACTATGGTTGTACCTTCATTGTTTCCGTAGAAAACACCTGAACTGTCTGTGTTCTTATAGTCTTTCGTCGGTGAAGATTGTTGACAGGCAAGACGCATTACGTGTATACAGTATTGTTACTGCTGTCACGTGTCGATAGTTTCCTTGTTGTACATTAGGTAATGACAACGGCTCACATGCTTCATAGTCCACTTCGTTTACATCTTGTGTAATATTTAATCTTCGTTGATCCATTATGGATCGTGGGACGACGGCTGGTGTGAACTTCTTATGCAATCATTTACCAACAGCTGTATGATTTGTAGAAGTTTATTTTATTTTATGAACTTCTATTTGCTGCTACCAGTTTCGGCATTACATTGATGCCATCTTCAGGCCCCACTCGTCATAGTCGTAAAATCGCTATACACGGAAGGAGCCATATAACTGGACCCGTGAATCAATCGTCCTGCAACAGTCTTGGTGGCCAGGCGACACAGACTCATTATTTGTTTACTGTTATACCATTTGTCTTTTTGCTATCAACAACAAACTGTTCACTTGAACCCAAGCGTCCTATGCGTATTCCATTACGTATTTGTTGAAAAGCTATCTTCAAATCGGTATCGAGTTTGTTAACAATCTTTTCCTCTCGATTACTATCGCTTCCCCTTCCTCAATGTGAGTGCGATGTTGCTCTACCACCATTCCACATGTGTTGAATCGCTGTCAAATAACCCAACATCAGCACGATCTGAAACTTCCTCGCAGATTAAAACTGTGTGCCGGACGGAGACTCGAACTCGGGACCTTTGCCTTTCTCGGGCAAGTGCTCTACCAACTGAGCTACCCAAGCACGACTCACGCCCCGTCCTCACAGCTTTACTTCTGCCAGTACCTCTTCTCCTACCTTCCAAACTTTACGGAAGCTCTCCTGCGAACCTTGCAGAACTAGCACTCCTGAAAGAAAGGATATTGCGGAGACATGGCTTAGCCACAGCTGTGAGGACGGGGCGTGAGTCGTGCTTGGGTAGCTCAGTTGGTAGAGCACTTGCCTGCGAAAGGCAAAGGTCCCGAGCTCGAGTCTCGGTCCGGCACACAGTTTTAATCTGCCAGGAACTTTCATATCAGCGTACACTCCGCTGCAGAGTGAAAATCTCATTCTGGAAACATCCCCTAGGCCGTTCGAGTCTCGGTCCGGCACACAGTTTTAATCTGTCAGAAGTTTCATATCAGCGCACACTCCGCTGCAGAGTGAAAATCACATTCTGGAACCATCAGCACGATCATTTAATTTTTGCTCATCATTACTGAGGCGTTCCTGTTTTAATGTAATCACAAATCCTCCGATATTTTTGGTACTTACGCAATAAATCATCTATGCGTTGTGTAAATCTGACAGGCTAACTTGCATCACGGATACCACCTTTGCTGAACTACTCGTATTTTGTTTTAGGGTAAGGTCATAAAAGTGATGAGTGTTTTTCTTCTGTTGATTTATAAGTTCGGAAACTTTTTCATTAAACTTGTGTTCTTACTTTTGCTCGAAACTCGAAAATTTTGTTTTAAAGTTATCTGATACTGCTTACACGATATTTGTTCCGACTACTTATGCATCTGCTCAAGATATTGTAGGGCAAGACTGTCATCCCCAGATGTCGGTAAAACATGATTTCCTACTCTTTGATGTTGTTCCTTTTCAATGGCTATTTCATGTTCCACTATTTGAGGGCTAGGAAAGATATATGCTTCACATAAATCGTCACGATAAAAACTATCGCGCGAGAGAGCGCTTGTGGACGTCGATCCAGACGGCAATTGTATCATCTACTTTCGACAAAATATTATTTGTTCTGAGTTTAAAATACGGTTATCATCTGCCCTAATTTCAGTGCTTTCTTGGGACGCAGCAACTTCCGTTGGTAACTCGTTATCGATTGCCGGTACACTCATTTCGTCGGATTAAATTATTTCGTCCAGTTTTTCAGTACTGCTGTTCACTTTCGTAGTAAAATTCTACCAGTAATTTACTGACAGTATTGTTTCTGCACACACCTGGAATGTATCGACAATACACACACACACCAAAAAAGTTTTGCATCTCCTCGGTTCTGAGAGTTCCAGAACCTGTACAGAAAACTAGAATAGAGATCAACATAAACATCATTTCCGCCCTTTGTATTGGCCACGAAAACTACACATTGCATGTTGTACCGTAAGCGAGACCTTAAGACTTGGTGGTCAGATTGCTGTACACAACGGTACCTCTAATACCCAGTAGCACGACCTCCTGCATTGATGCAAGCCTGTATTCGTCGTGGCATACTATCCACAAGTTCATCAAGGCACTGCTGGTCTAGCTTGTCCCACTCCTCAACGGCGATTCGGCGTAGATATCTCAGAGTGGTTGGTGGGTCACGTCATTCATAAATAGCCCTTTTCAATCTATACCAGGCGTGTGCGATAGGGTTCATGTCTGGAGAACATGCTGGCCTCTCTAGTCGAGAGATGTCGTTATCCTGAAGGAAGATGTGCACAATGGGGGCGTGAGGACGAATCCCTCGGCAATATGCTGCCTATATGGTTGCAATAATGGCCGGAGGATGGCATTCACGTTTCTACAGCCGTTACGGCGCCTTCCATGACCACCAGCGGCATTCGTCGACCCACATAATGCCACCCCAAAACAGCAGGGAACCTCCTCCTTGCTGCACTCGCTGGACAGTGTGTCGAAGGCGTTCAGCCTGACCGAGTTGCCTCCAAAAACGTCTCAGACGATTGTCTGGTTGAAGGCATATGCGACACTCATCGGTGAAGAGTATGTGATGCCAATCCTGAGTGGTCCATTCGGCATGTTGTTGGGTCCATCTGTAGCGCGCTGCATGGTGTCGTGATTGCAAAGATGGACCTCGCCATGGACGTCGGGAATGAAGTTGCGCATCATGCTGCCTATTGCGCACAGTTTGAGTCGTAACACGACGTTCTGTGGCTGCACGACAAGCATTATTCAACGTGATGGCATTGCTGTTAGGGTTCCTCCGAGCCATAATCCGTAGGTAACGGTCATCTACTGCAGTAGTAACCCCTGGGCCACCTGAGCGAGGCATGTCATCGACAGTTCCTGTCTCTCTATATCTCCTCCATGTCCGAAAAACATCGCTTTGGTTCACTCCGAGACGCCTGGACACTTCCCTTGTTTTATTTTATTTTATTTATTTATCTACAAATTCCAAGGATCCTGTTATGCGTATGACACTAGGATGTAGAACGACTTGAGTAATATATGTTCACAGACCATGGTATCAATTAGTTTACAAGAGCAGAACTAGACATAAATTACATAAGACTTGCAAAAATAATAATGAACTAAAATAAAGTCGTAGAAATAATACATTATGCAAAGTTTATCACATTGCAAAAGCCTATTTGTCACAGTAAGTATATGGTTACAAATAGCAACAGAAAGAACATAAACAAACAACAGTAAATATAAATACACACAAAGTCTACTTTTCTCTGTTGAAGTATTCATCAAGTGAGTACCACGTTTTCTCGATTAAATATGTCTTTAGATTGTTTTTGAATGATGCACTGTTACTAAGTAGACTTTTTATATAGCTCGGTAATAAGTTAAATATTTTGACACTGGAGTAATGCACTCCTTTCTGTACCCGAGTTAACCTTTCTTGTATTGTGATAATGGAAGCTTTCATTGGTTTCATAGTGGGCAGCATTGTCAACCAAGAAACTTATTATGGAAAAAATATACTGGCAGGTTGTGGAAAGTATTCCAAGTTTTCTAAAGAGCGTCCGGCAGGAGGTTCTCGGGAGTTCTCTGCACATTATACGGACTACTTTTTTCTGCATGAGGAAGATTTTTTTTAGATGAGGGTGAATTGCCCCAGAAGATGATGCCATAACACATAATGGAGTGGAAGTATGCAAAGTATGTGGACTCCGTGACATTTATGTCTCCAAATTGTGAGATTGTCCTAATGGTAAAAATTGCTGAGGACAGCCTTTTTACAGTCTTGAGGACATGGTGGTCCCAGTTGAGCCTACTGTCTATGTGGAGGCCCAAGAATTCGGTGCAGTGTACCCTTTCTATCTGATTATTGTTATTTAAAACAGTAATCTCCTGGGGGAGTTTATGGTAAAGTCTGAAATGGATATAATTTGTTTTGCTCAGGTTCACTGTGAGCGAGTTCACTTTGAACCAGGTTAATAGTACTGTAAGTAATTTGTTGGCATCAACCTCTATATCAGTGAGCTGTTTGTTACTAATCAAAATGCTGGTGTCGTCAGTAAACATGGTGAACTTGCATGTATTGCATGAAAAAGGTAGGTCATTTACGTATATCAGAAACAGCAACGGACCAAGGACGGATCCCTGGGGTACTCCATGGAGTACAGTGCTCCAGTCTGACTCTACTACCTCTCCCTCTTTATTGCTCCCATTGAGAATTTATCTTCTGCTTCGTGTTTTGGAGGTAGGATTTTAGCCAGCTTCCCAGTGCCCCAGTGATCCCATAGTGGCGTGATTTGTTGAGGAGTATATTGTGGTCCACACAGTCGAAGGCTTTGGTCAGATCACAAAATATTCCAACTGCCTTCATTTTATTATTTAGGGATTCCAGTATATCATTTGTGAAAGAAAATATGGCCTCAGTTGTGGACATACTTTTCCGGAAACCGAACTGTCTATCACTTATGTTGCCAAAGTTTTCTAGGTGCCTTACAATTCTGGAGTACAGTAGTTTCTCAAGGACTTTAGCGAAAGTGGACAGGAGGGAGATTGGACGATAGTTTGAGACTTGCGTTGTGTCTTCCTTTTTGTGGAGAGGCTTCACTATAGCAAGTTTCATGCCCTCTGGGAAAACACCCTGGTACATAGAGGCATTAAATATATGTGCTAATACTTCGCTTAATTGGTCAGAGCAGGTTTTTAGCAGCTTACTGGAGATATTATCTACACCAGATGATCCCTTACATTTTAATGAGGCAATGGTTTTTTTAATCTCATATCTAGTTATGGGGGATGTCCTTATCTCGCTAACTGGAATGGGAAAACTGTGCTTCAGTAGATCCATGACACTTTCTAAAGATCCATTGCAACCTATTTGCTCTGCAGCATTTATGAAGTAGTCATTGAATGCATTCGCAATAGTCTCTTGGTTGCTTACAGTATTGTCATCATAGTTTAGTACAATGTCTACTGGTTTACTGGCACTGTTCGTACCAGTCTCGCTCCTTATTATGGCCCAGATTGCTTTAATTTTATTACTGGATTGGTTGATTTTGGATCTAAAAGATATGCTTTTTGAAAGTTTGATTACCTTACTCAAAGTTTTACAATACTTTTTATAATGATTTATTTGACTGGGGTTTCCTGATTCTTTTGCTGTTATGTACAAAATTCTTTTTTGCTTGCAAGATGTCCTAATCCCATTTGTTATCCATGATTTTTTGTGTTTTCTTTTGGTACAAAATACGGACGCGATCGAACTGCGGTATTGACCGTCTAGTCATAGTTGAACTGCAGACAAGACGAGCTGTGTATCTCTTTCCTGGTGGAATGACTGGAACTGATCGGCTGTCCGAACCCGTCCGTCTAATAGGCGCTACTCATGCATGGTTGTTTACATCTATGGGCAGGTCTAGTGACATCTCTGAACAGCCAAAGGGACTGTGTCTGTGATACAATATCCACAGTCAACGTCTATCTTTAGGAGTTCTGGGAACTGGGGTGATGCAAAACATTTTTTATGTGTGTAAATGGCTACGGCATTCACCACTACATGTAACAGGCTATTCTAATAAATGAAACTATCTCTACGAAAGAAAGAAAAGTTATTCTCCTAGAAGTACTAAGAATAGACTTTCAGAAGAATTGAATGCAAATGTGTCCAGTATTATTCGTTTGATATTATTAACTGACATTTTACTCGCGCATTCCAAAGACCAGTACTTTTGTGAATGTCGTAACATGTAAATCTCTTGTTATATTCTTTGATTACTGATACTTTTACAAAATTCTTATCACATGGATACATTCCGTTCATATATCGGAAAATTATTGACATTAGTACATTTACATTTGAACAATTCTGGAAAGTTATATTGACACAATATCAATACTTCTGTCTTTACGATGTCAAAACTCTCGCGTGATTCGAATAAAAGGTAGATAATTAGAATTTTTAACAGGTCCTGTCACGCAAAAACGCCATTATACTGTAATTATTCAGTAAAGATAATGATCCAGCTGTGTCACCGACCTCGGAAAGTAATACGTATGTTACAAAAATCATTACAATTGATTCCTGAGACAGTTTCGTAACCTACTTATTTCATAAAATGTGTATAAAGTTTCTTTTATTTTCTTATCAAGCTATTGCGCAGTGATTTTAATGTCTTTTTATAGCCACGGTGTTTTATTTCTTCTTTCTTGAATGTGTCGCCTAAAATTTGACATAATGAACATCTGTTCTCAGCATAGCTCAATGAGAAGGGCCAAACGCAATTCTCTTTCATTTTCATCTGTATTATTGGTACAAGTACAGCTGCGATACATTACAGCTGACGTCTTTTATCATTTCCGCGATAGAATAACTTTTGTTTATCATTCAGAAATGACTTTTTAGCGTAGCGTAGTTACTGTAGTGTGGTGTAGTGTTGCTTACGGAACCAGCTCGAATACTGTAATAAGGAATGCATAAGCCTCCATCTAATAACACCTCTTTAATGCCTAAGCGTATACAATTTAATGCATTGACTCAGGAACGTTTATGCTCAAGGCACAGCAATTTTTATATTCTTTAAAAGAAAAGGTTAAATATTCTTATTTACTTTGGTTTCCCATTTGGGATCTTCTATCCTTTGTTAGGACGAATTTCACAGTTTTAAATATCAGCGTACAGTAGACGTCGTACACTTCAATGATACCTTATAGCGTTTAGGCAAACATTGAAATTGTTCTCGCATAAAGTGACAGCAGTGTAAGAATTGAAAGATGTGGATCATGAAAAGCGAATCCATTACTGCAAATGGTTTACATCTTTTTTTATTGAGAGGAATGTCAGTAATATTCTCTATGTCACTGTGCTTGGAACACCACAGCATGATCAAAAAATTAGTGTGCGTTTAGCAATATCCAGAAGGCGTATTATTGGACCTCTATTTCTTGAAGAAACCGTGAACAGTCAACATTCTTGTTTAAAGACCCACGATTTCATTGACCAGCTAGGGGAAGACGAAGTCAAGTACTCATACTTTCAACAATATCACTGCTGTGCATACAGCTACATCACAACGCGTCTTCTGAAAGAGTTTCACAGGCGGCGTTTCATCTCAAAAATCCTATGGCCCCCATCTCTCGCCGGAAGTTACTCCGCCAGACTTTTTCCTTTGGGAAGCAGCAAAATCTGGAGTGTATCGCAACTGAAATAACTGCGTACGTGAGACGCCTGTCACAATATGAGCTGCAGAATATGTTTCCAGTAAAGTTAAGCGGGTCTAGACTCGTATGGCTGCATGTGACGTCATTTCTAAGATGTTGTAACTGCACAGCAACTTTCCAAATACTTTTAAATGCCTTACATGACAGGAATGTAGGTATTTCCACCTAGAAAAACTTTAAGTTTACACGTGTATGGTGTGTGTACAGAAAAAAAGAGAAATACCTGTATAGCATACGTTGTGCGTTGTGGTGAAAGAAAGTCAACTGATTGCGAAAGTAAATGTGAAGTAGATTTAAAAGTGATGTCACCAATAATACTGTAGGAAAAATAGGCTTGTCGTGATTATAAAAACTGTAGTTTTGGATACTTACAAACTTTAGCATGAAAAGAAATTATATTTTGACATATTCGAAATTGGATGTTCATAAATGAAAAGTTAAATATTGTGATGACATTTATATATAAATTGATTCCGAGATAGGTGCAGAATGTTTTATTTTGCCTGTGTTGGTCGTATTTCTTCACTAGGAAGTTGTTTAGGCAAGTAGGCCATCGTCAAATATAGCAGTTGATGCTAAATTAATATAGTTTACTTATGTCTATGTGTCTTTCATATAAAGTTGTTTTATAATCTTTCTTACGTCTACGCATATTGACATTCATAAGGCGTCTTGCGGCGGATATTTGTCTGGCGACAAGTTGTATGGACGACGTAACTTCGTCTCTACAGAATAACGTTTTAGACAAATAAAATGACAGATTTCGCTTCTACGATGCCTTAAGTTTACAGATCTGAAGGTCAGTACAGTGGTCGTATATCATAGATGTTAGATTTTTTTTGTTAACTGGAATTACAGGTTAGCTGTCGTTTTTGTGTATCATTTGTTTTTTTTCAGTTTTCCTTGTCTAAAATTTCATTAAAGTCTCCTAAATAGCTTCTATGTTTCAAATCAGTTTTTTCGTTGGGAATGTAGCTGGAATATTTACGTATGCGTGTGAATTTCAGTTCTTCCAAAATGGTGACTAGAGTAAAGTCCTATTCAAACAGCCTGCTTTGACCAATTTCGTCATATTACGCGAAAGGCGATCGCTCAAATACAACGAGAGATAATATTTAATAACAGGTCGATTACAGTCGCTAAGACTGTTACGACAAGGTAAAATATTGTGTTCGTAAACAAACTTAAAAAACATGCAAAATATTTCAACCAGCGAAGAAAACGAAATTGACGGGACAACAGCGGGAAAGAGGCATTATTTGGCGGCGGAAAACATAAAAAAATAAGGTTAATAAAGATAAGATCATTCCAGAACAACTAAGGGATATGGACGGATTTTCGATCGAGTCGTCTGGTTTGATCAGTGACATAGCAAACGTGCGACAGTTGTCGTAACCAATATAGGGATTGTAACGTGATGTTATTAGTGACTTTTTCAAAGGGGCGAAGCTACAGGTCAATCTGTAACGCCAACCAGGCTTATTTTTTTATTTTTCTTTATTTTTTTAATCTAGACCTCGTGCAAACATACAGACCTTCAACCTAGGCGGTATGAATGAAGTCCATTCAGTCTAACACAGTAGCCACTGGAATAGTTGGACACGTTCGGGACCGGAGAGCGACGGTTAATAGATTAGGAAATTCGAGCTCGTCTCCAATCCGAAAAGTGTGCTTGCTACAAGCAGTTTAATTGAATTTTCTATTATTTTCAACATTCCTGTTTATGATGTAATGAAACATGACACGAAAATCAGTGCTACGTCGGTGATAAACAGGAAATTACCCACAATATGTACACAACACAATCTTGTACCATGGTTGCAGCACCATTTTTAATTGATGAGCGAGGTGCGAAATGGAGTTTATTAAGCCGATTGCGAATGAACTCCGACACCGTCGACTACGGTTGAGATGACGTTGAATAGCATTTGTGTTTTATATAAATATGTAAAAATTGCAAAAACATATTGGGGATCACTCAGTAACAACGTAAAATTAGAGTTTTATGGGATACTGTAGTTTCCATACCCGTTTTAATGCAAGTCGCATGTATATTTGGCAAGCGCAGTTATAGAGAGAGCTCTGTGTGTCGCAAACAGTCATCCGTTTCTGGTGTGTGCTCTCGCTTCCGTGTTGGTCAAAGATGTCACGTTAGCTGTGTTCAGCAAGACAATTGACTGTCGAGCTGGGCACAGCATAGACCATATACAACATCTATGGTCTATGGAGCTCAGTCTGTGATCACTGGATCTTAACCTAGGTTCACGCACGTAAGTGATGTGCAGCCACAACTTATGGCTCTGTGTAGTTGGACCATGAGCTACCGTTCACACAAGACGTTACAAATTCTTCATAGCTGCACTGCTTTCAATATGGCGTCAGTTGACACAATACGGCAGGCATAAATGTTACAGTGCAAGTTAAGGCATTAGAGCTGCGACAAAAATTTAATACAAGGCAGACGAAACCCAGAAGTTGAACTCCTAAATAAATTTTGCTCAGGGATAAATCATGAGCCAAAAACCAATTTTTAAAAGAAATTACACTCGAAGACGAAAATTATGTCGTTTATGGCAAACAACCAACAGCTGACACGTAAATATGATCTGCAGACTTGCTACTATACCAAGATTTTATAATTTTATTATATTTACTGATATAGGCATACCGGTAACTAATTTTTAGTTTAACAGCTGGCAAATCACATGCGGAGACCATTTCCCGCACATGATCCACAAAATCATGAAGTTTATACGACTCACTTTTTTGGTTACAGATTATTTATCCAAAAATGTTTCAATATTGTCGGATACATAATTGGTTTACAAATATTGGACACACACACACACACACACACACACACACACACACACACACACGGAAGTGTACATGCCGACCACTATTCTGACCTTTTCCAATAATAGAAAGAAAACACATTGAAATCGGACTGGGTACGTCAACAATAATTCCAAGATAACTGCTACAGAATGCTCGTGTTTCGAAACACATCCGTCAGGGAGCAGTGGAAGGAAAATGGCGCAACAAAGCACAATCAAGCTGAACGTTTTGTGTCTTGACAAAATGTGTGTCTCTGACGATGCGCCACTATAAAGACTGGGAGTTAACACGTGCAAATGCATTGCAACTGCAGTATGTTATTCGCTGTGACTACACTTCTTATTTGGTAACCGTGATAGCATTACGGAGATGTTTAATAAACTCAAGTGGCAGATTCTGCAAGAGAGGCGCTCTGCATCGCGGTGTAGCTTGCTCCCCAGGTTTCGAGAGGGTGCGTTTCTGGATGAGGTATCGAATATATTGCTTCCCCCTACTTATACCTCCCGAGGAGATCACGAATGTAAAATTAGAGAGATTAGAGCGCGCACGGAGGCTTTCAGACAGTCGTTCTTCCCGCGAACCATACGCGACTGGAACAGGAAAGGGAGGTAATGACAGTGGCACGTAAAGTGCCCTCCGCCACACACCGTTGGGTGGCTTGCGGAGTATAAATGTAGATGTAGATGTAGAAACCAGCTTTATGCTCAGGTAAAGGACTTAACGGAAGCTGATGGACAAATTCCATATTTCTCATGAAATTTAAAAATGGATTATTCTCTAACCACCTTTACCGAATACACTCTAGAAGTAATTCCAATAGTGAACAAGGTGGAATAACAACAGGTGATATCAAAGATATAGTTTTCGACTGTAAACAGTATGGATAACAACAAATCTATTTCATTCAGCTGTTAATCAGATATCAGCAGCCATTACGAACTACTATAGCAACTCTTCTTTGTAAAATAATGTATTAGTTTTGAAATTAAATGTGATATTATTAGATAAATGTAACATTACTACACTACTGGCCATTAAAATTGCTACACCAAGAAGAAATGCAGATGATAAACGGGTGTTCATTGGGCAAGTATATTATACTCGAACTGACATTGATTACATTTTCACGCAATTTGGGTGCATAGATCCTGAGAAATCAGTACCCAGAACAATCACCTCTGGCCGTAATAACGGCCTTGGTACTCCTGGGCATTGAGTCAAACAGAGCTTGGATGACGTGTACATGTACAGCTGACCACGCAACTTCAACACGATACCACAGTTCATCAAGAGTAGTGACTGGCGTATTGTGATGAGCCAGTTGCTCAGCCACTATTGACCAGATGTTTTCATTTGGTGAGAGATCTGGAGAATATGCTGGACAGGGCAGCAGTCGAACATCTTCTGTGTTCAGAAAGGCCCGTACAGGACCTGCAACATGCGTTCGTGCATTATCCCGCTGAAATGTAGGGTTTCCCAGGGATCGAATGAAGGGTAGAGCCACGGGTCGTATCAAATCTGAAATGTAACGTCCACTGTTCAAACTGACGTCAATGCGAACAAGAGGTGACCGAGACGTGTAACCAGTGGCACTCCATACTATCACACCGGGTGATACGCCAGTATGGCGAAGACGAATACACGCTTCCAACGTGCGTTCACCGCGATGTCGCCAAACACGGATGCGACCATAATGATGCTGTAAACAGAACCTGGATTCATCCGAAAACATGACGTTTTGCCATTCGTGCACCCAGGTTCGTTGTCGAGTACACCATCGCAGGCGCTCCTGTCTGTGATGCAACCTCAAGGGTAACCGCAGCCATGGTCTCCGAGCTGATAGTCCCTGCTGCTGCAAACGTCGTCAAACTGTTCGTGCAGATGGTTGTTGTCTTACAAACGTCCACATCTGTTGACTCAGGGATCGAGACGTGGCTGCACGATCCGTTACAGCCATGCGGATAAGATGCCTGTCATCTCGATTGCTAGTGATACGAGGCCGTTGGGATCCAGCACGGCATTCCGTATTACCCACCTGAATGCATTTGGTAATGCGTGTAACGACATTCCTCTCAACAGCGAGTAGTTCGACTTCCGTAATATTCGCGCATGCATCGACAATGCGCTGGCGCATGTAGTCAGGCGTTGTCGGTGGATCACGATAGCAAATATCCTTCAACTTTCCCCACAGAAAGTAATCTGGGTACGTCAGATCCGCTGAACGTGCTGTGGCTTCGACGACCAATCCAGCTGTCACGAAATATGCTATTCAATACCGCTTAAACGGCACGTGAGCCATGTGCCGGATATCCATCATGTTGGAAGTACATCACCATTCTGTCATGTAGTGAAACATCTTGTAGTAACATCGATAGAACATTACGAAGGAAATCAGCATACATTACAACATTTAGATTGCCATCGATAAAGTGGGGGCCAATTATTCTTCCTCCCATAATGCCGCAACTTACATTAACCCGCCAAGGTCGCTGATGTTCCACTTGCCGCAGCCATCGTGGATTTTCCGTTGCCCAATACTTCAAGTTATGCCGGCTTACGTTACCGCTGTTGGTGAATGACGCTTCGTCGTTAAATAGAACGCGTGCAAAAAATCTGTCATCGTCCCGTAATTTCTCTTGTGCCCAGTGGCAGAACTGTACACTTCGTTCAAAGTCGTCGCCATGCAATTCCTGGTGCATAGAAATGTGGTACGGGTGCAATCGATGTTGATGTAGCATTCTCAACACCGATGTTTTTGAGATTTCCGATTGTCGCGCAGTTTGTCTGCTACTGATGTGCGGATTAGCCGCGACAGCAACTAAAACATCTACTTGGCATCATCATTTGTTGCAGGTCGTGGTTGACGTTTCACATGTGGCTGAACACTTCCTGTTTCCTTAAATAACGTAACTATCCGGCGAACGGTCCGGACGCTTGGATGATGTCGTCCAGGATACCGAGCAGCATACATAGCACATGCTCGTCGGGCATTTTGATCACAATAGCCATACATCAACACGATATCGACTTTTTTCGCAATTGGTAGACGGTCCATTTTAATACGGGTAATGTATCACGAAGCAAATACCGTCCGCACTGGCGGAATGTTACGTGATACCACGTACTTATACGTTTGTGACTATTACAGCGTCTTCTATCACAAAGCAAAAAAAGTGGTCGGATTAAAACATTCATATTTCTTCATGTACTACACGAATATGTTATAAAATAGGAGTTCCTATTTTTAAAAAAAGCAGTTGATATCCGGGCCAAACATAGCGCCATCTGGTTTCCCCCTTGAAGCTAGACAAGTTTTGTTCTTTGTAGTTTTTTCGTTTGATGCTTATTTCGTGAGATATTTGGCCCGGTCACGATCAATGGACCTCCCTGTATACATACATCCAATTCTCCAAAATGTGTGGATTCAATGTACTTCAACATTCGGTGTCAGGGTTGATATGGGGGATTGGGGGGGGGGGGGGGGAGTTCCTCTCGTTGCTGAGTGTGCTCCAAGTGGCCTGAACCTATCTTCTCCCTCTTTATTACCATGCATTTTTAAATTTTTATGTGGATATTTTATTTATGTAACTGCTTAAACTATTTAACACTCTGCTTCCTACAATCATTATTTCTCACTACATTTTAAGCTCACTGAGTACGATGGCTCTTCTTGGTCTGTCCTTCAGTGGAGTTGGTGTGTGAGGGGAGTGAAAGATACTCTTCCTGCAGCAGATATCCGGCACGGGAGATCCAGCTGCGGCCCCTTCCGCTTCCGGACCCGCATCTGCTTCCCGCGGCTGGCTACAGTTTCTAACTGCCTGGGTTTTATTAGGTTGGTGCGTAAGTTCGTAGCGTTTTTGATTTACATATTAGTATTCCTGTTGCTTTGCGTTTATTCATCGATTGTTATTTCTATTTCTATTTCTCTATTTCCTTTTGAGTTTACATTTTGTCAATTGGAACTAGTGAGTGGCGCTGTGGACGCTAGAAAATGGAGCACCAAGCGGAGAAATCGGCATATTTAAGTTCAATGGAGAACAGCAGAGCAAGCAGCCAGAAACACTTGCGCCATGTATGGGGATAATGCCGCCGGATAGAGCACTGCATGAAAATGGTTTTCTTGTTTTGAGGAGGATCGTTTTGAGATCAGTGACTCTCTACGTTGAGGAAGACTTTCAGGGTTTGCTGAAGATGGTTTGAACGCATTAATCCACAATGATTAATGTCAGTGAACTCGAGTACTAGCAAATGTGATGTTCTGTGATCATTCCATCATCGTGCGTCATGTGTATGTAATGAGAAATGTTCAAAAATCGGGTGTGTTAGTACCACATGCTCTTAGACAAAATCACAGAAATTTGTGAGTCGCCATATGGTCATCTCTGCTTGATAGTCGTCAATTTGCTCGTGAACAACACCGGTCATTTCTATGCCGTATCTTTACTGGTGACGAGGAATGGTGTCCTTGTGCTAACACAACGAAAGGAAAGGAATGGACGAGCCAAACGAAAGAGCAACTCCCCGTTCAAAGACCTGCGTCCACCCACGAAAGATGGTGGAACAGCGAGGGTGTGGTACTACGGATTGCTTCCCTGAGGTGAAACCATAGCTGCTGACATTTACTGTCAACAACTGAGACGGCTTGCAAGTGCAATCCAAGAACAACTACGAGGAAGACTGTGTGAAGTGATGCTTCTACACGATAACGTCAGCCCGCAAGCTGCTAGACCCGCAAAAATCGCTATACAGGAGTTGGGTCGAGAAATTATTGCGCACCCATCTTATTCACCTGATTTTGCGAACCTAGATTTTTACCTTTCCCGCCTCTATCGAAGCCCTTTCAAGGAACTTGCTTTCCGGATGACAATGCGCTTCGAACAAGGCTTGATGAGTTCCTCCCCTCAAAAGAAAGTTATTTTTATAGTGACGGGATCGAAAGGTTACCTCAGTGTTGGCAGAATGTTGTGAATAGTAAAGAAGAATGTATTATTGATGACTAAAGTGTATGTTACGTGTACCTGTTCTGTTTAGTAAGCTTACGGAAATACACCACGAACTAATGCACCAACCTAATATCTTACGTTTAAGCACCTGGGTCCAGAAGTTGTCACGCAAATTTTCAACCATGACAACAAGGTCACGGGCCTTAGTGATGACCATTCTCCTTTTCTCGATTCACTTCATTTTACATGAATTTCCAGTGGAACGAGGGACTAGTAACTGAGATGTTTAGTTTCTTTAGTCCCACAATAATAATAATAATAATAATAATCATCATCATCTATAGCTACGCATTTCTCGGCTAGCCATACCAGCTTTGCCAGTTCGACTTAGTTTTCATCTGTTAAACATGAAATGTGATTTTCTTCGACTGAAGCGAGGAAATTAATGACTTCCTGCTCAGCTCAATACTTCTTATTTTCTTTTACATAAATTCGCTTCGTCCACATAAATGACTGTTTTGAAAAGAAACCAACAATCTGACATCCCGTTAAAGACTCGAATACGGTAGAGCATTTATAAGGAGCGAAAATCGATTATGATAAACTGCAGGTAACCCTGCCTTTCAGAATCGATACTCGAGTGTTTTACAACACCAAGCGGAAGCGGCGCTGGATTAGATTAGATTAGATTAGATTTACTTTCATTCTGTTTGATCCGTAGTGAGGAGGTCCTCCAGGATGTAGAACATGTGAGAAAAACAACAATACATGACAAATATTTACAACTAAAACAATTAAGCTAATGTACCATTCCATAGGTCCCAAGTGGAATGATCGTATACTATATGAAAGAGTCATTTTACAAATACTAATGCACTGAATTTAAAATAAAAAAGTTTATTTATTTATAAGGTAATAAACGTGTAACACAACTACTATAATACTTATTTACAATGAACGCATTACTGCACTGGATTGGTGCAGAAGTTATATTGTACTTACACACACACACACACACACACACACACACACCACACACACACACACACACACACACACACACACACACAGACACACACACACACACATATTTACAATGAACACATTACTGCACTGAAGCTGTGCAGAAGTTATATAAATCAGTAGGTTTTACTGAGGATTTCATCAACGGAGTAGAAGGAGTTGGTCACCAATAAATCCTTTAGGCTTCTCTTAAACTGAATTTCATTGGTTATTAAGCTTTTTATGGCTGCTGGCAAGTTATTGAAAATGTGTATTCCTGAATAATGCACACCTTTTTGTATAAGACTAAGTGACTTTAAATCCTTGTGAAGATTATTCTTATTTCTAGTATTGATTCCATGAATTGAGCTGTTGGTTTGAAAAAGTGATATATTTTTAATGACAAATGTCATTAAGGAATATATATATTGGGAAGCAGTAGTTAGTATCCCTAGTTCCCTAAGCAGGCTTCTGCAGGATGTTCTTGAGTTCACACCACATATAACTCTTACTGCACGTTTTTGTGCCTGGAAAACTTTAGCTTGGTTTGATGAATTACCCCAAAAAATAATCCCATATGACATTATGGAATGAAAGTAGGCATAGTATGCCAACTTTTTCATTTTTATATCCCCTATGTCTGACACAATTCGCATTGCAAACAGAGATTTGTTAAGACGCTTCAGCAGTTCTGTGGTGTGCTCCTCGCAGTTGAATTTATTATCAAGCTGTAATCCCAAGAATTTAACACTGTCCACTTCTTCTATTTGATTGTCATCGTATGTTAGGCATATACTCGTGGGACACCCCTTATAAGTTCTGAACTGCATGTAGTGTGTTTTTTCAAAGTTTAATGACAAAGAACTAGCTAGGAACCAGTGATTAATGTCCACAAATATTTTATTAGCTAATCTTTCTAAGACTACACTTGATTTGCTATTTATTGCAATGTTTGTATCATCGGCAAACAAAACGAACTTGGCATCTGGTAATGTTACTGATGAAAGGTCATTGATATACACAAGAGTTGTCTTGTGACAGCCAGAGCGACAGCACCAGCAGCAGCGAGTACTGTTTGTATAAAGCGTTTATTTTGCATTTTGTTTACGACCTTCCACTAAGGAAGGGGTTCTATTTGTGTTTATCTGCTCTGCATAGTAACTAACAGTTCTTGATAAAACTTTACGTAGTTTTCGTGTTAGATTTCTTAGTGTTTTCTTGATCGTTTAGAACAGAAAGCGCCCTAAAACCGTCTTTTGTTTGTTTCGCGGCCGTTAGCCACTAGTCACCTGAATCAGCAGTTGTCTTGTGACAACCAGAGCGACAGCACCAGCAGCAGCGAGTACTGTTTGTATAAAGCGTTTATTTTGCATTTTGTTTACGACCTTCCACTAAGGAAGGGGTTCTATTTGTGTTTATCTGCTCTGCATAGTAACTAACAGTTCTTGATAAAACTTTACGTAGTTTTCGTGTTAGATTTCTTAGTGTTTTCTTGATCGTTTAGAACAGAAAGCGCCCTAAAACCGTCTTTTGTTTGTTTCGCGGCCGTTAGCCACTAGTCACCTGAATCAGCAGTTGTCTTGTGACAACCAGAGCGACAGCACCAGCAGCAGCGAGTACTGTTTGTATAAAGCGTTTTTGTACTTATTTGCTGCGCTTAGCTTTTAAATAGTTTTTCTGGGAAAACCTAGCGTAGTTTTCGCGTCTCGTATTTCAGTGAGTGTTTCTTGATTATCAGAGTAGCTCATCAGAAGATTATCTTGGGAATTTGTCACCGTATAGAGTAGGGTAAACATAGTCATGTGTAGGGACTGTGGTTGTTGTGAGCGGACGCAAGGAGAATTGGCCACTCTTCGGGGGCAGGTGGAGGCTTTGTCTGTTAGGCTCATCGAGCTCGAGGCGCAGGCGTCGGCTCGTAGTGGCGTTGGGGCAACTGTGGTGAGACCTATGCCTACTTCGGTGGCCTTGGAATCACATGGAACCCCTGATGTCGCTGCGTCTTCCGGCAGTGAGCATCTTACCGGTCAGCCACATCTTACCGGTCAGCCATCACTCCAGGGTGAATGGCGGACAGTGGTGGGCTCGCGCGTGCCTGGCCGAAAGGCGAAGGTGGGATCTGGCCGCGTGGCAGCTGCCTTACCCCTTTCCAACAGGTACGGGGTGCTTCCTAGTGGTGATGACATCGTTTCCGAGCCACCACAGGGTGCCTCGCCTGTTGGGCCAGTGGCCGATTCTCCGGCAAGGTCCCGACAGTCACAGAGGGCGGGCCTATTAGTTATAGGGAGCTCCAACGTTAGGCGGGTTATGGAGCCCCTCAGGAAAATAGCGGGTAGGTCGGGGAAGAATGCCAGTGTGCACTCGGTGTGCTTGCCGGGGGGTCTCGTCCGTAATGTGGAGGAGGCCCTTCCGGCAGCTATTGAACGCACTGGGTGTGACCGGCTGCAGATAGTAGCACATGTCGGAACGAATGACGCCTGCCGCTTGGGTTCTGAGGCCATCCTTGGTTCCTTCCGGCGGCTGGCTGATTTGGTGAAGACAACCAGCATCGCACGCGGAGTGCAAGCTGAGCTTAATATCTGCAGCATAGTGCCCAGAGTCGATCGCGGTCCTCTGGTTTGGAGCCGTGTGGAGGGTCTAAACCAGAGGCTCAGACGACTCTGCGACTATAATGGTTGCAAATTCATCGACCTCCGTTATTGGGTGGAGAACTGTAGGGCCCCCCTAGACAGGTCAGGCGTGCACTACACACCGGAAGCAGCTACTAGGGTAGCAGAGTACGTGTGGCGTGCACACGGGGGTTTTTTAGGTTAGAGGGACCCCCCCTTGGGCGAAACGATAAAATACCTGACGGCTTACCAGAGAGGACATTATCATCGTTGATAAAGAATGTCCGTCCTCAGAGACCAAAAACAGGAAAAGTTAACGTAATATTGGTAAACTGCAGGAGTATCCAGGGCAAGGTTCCTGAATTAGTATCTCTTATTGAAGGAAATAGTGCGCACATAGTATTAGGAACGGAAAGTAGGTTAAAACCGGAAGTGAACAGTAACGAAATCCTAGACACAGAATGGAATATATACCGCAAGGATAGGATAAACGCCAATGGTGGAGGAGTATTTATAGCAGTAAAGAATTCAATAATATCCAGTGAAGTTATTAGCGAATGCGAATGTGAAATAATCTGGGTTAAGTTAAGTATCAAAGGTGGGTCAGATATGATAGTCGGATGCTTCTATAGACCACCTGCATCAGCAACCGTAGTAGTTGAGCGCCTCAGAGAGAACCTGCAGAACGTCGTGAAGAAGTTTCGTGATCATACTATTGTAATAGGGGGAGACTTCAATCTACCAGGTATAGAATGGGATAGTCACACAATCAGAACTGGAGCCAGGGACAGAGACTCTTGTGACATTATCCTGACTGCCTTGTCCGAGAATTACTTCGAGCAGATAGTTAGAGAACCAACTCGTGAAGCTAACGTTTTAGACCTCATAGCAACAAATAGACCGGAACTTTTCGACTCCGTGAATGTAGAAGAGGGTATCAGTGATCATAAGTCAGTGGTTGCATCAATGACTACAAGTGTAATAAGAAATGCCAAGAAAGGAAGGAAAATATATTTGCTTAACAAGAGTGATAGGGCACAAATCGCAGAATATCTGAGTGACCACCATCAAACGTTCATTTCTGAGGAAGAGGATGTGGAACAAAAATGGAAAAAATTCAGAAACATCGTCCAGTACGCCTTAGATAAGTTCGTACCGACTAAGGTCCAAAGCGAGGGGAAAGATCCACCGTGGTATAACAATCATGTACGAAAGGTACTACGGAAACAAAGAAAGCTTCATCATAGGTTTAAGAGTAGTCGAATCATAGCTGATAAGGAAAAGCTGAACGAAGCGAAAAAGAGCGTAAAGAGAGCAATGAGAGAAGCATTCAACGAATTCGAACATAAAACATTGGCAAACAATCTAAACAAGAACCCTAAAAAGTTTTGGTCATATGTAAAATCGGTAAGCGGATCTAAATCCCCTATTCAGTCACTCGTTGACCACGATGGAACCGAAACAGAGGACGACCGAAGAAAGGCAGAAATACTGAATTCAGTGTTCCGAAACTGTTTCACTGCGGAAAATCGTAACACGGTCCCTGACTTCAGCCGTCGCACGGACGCCAAAATGGAAAATATTGAAATAAACGATATCGGAATTGAAAAACAACTGCTATCACTTAGTAGCGGAAAAGCATCCGGACCAGACGAGATACCCTTAAGATTCTACAGTGATTATGCTAAAGAACTTGCCCCCTTTCTATCAGCAATTTATCGTAGATCGCTGGAAGAACGTAAAGTACCTAGCGACTGGAAGAAAGCGCAGGTCGTTCCCATTTTCAAGAAGGGTCATAAATCAGATGCGAATAATTATAGGCCTATTTCGCTTACGTCAATCTGTTGTAGAATAATGGAACATGTTTTGTGTTCTCGTATTATGACGTTCTTAGATAATACAAATCTCCTTCATCATAACCAACATGGATTCCGCAAACAGAGATCATGTGAAACTCAGCTCGCCCTATTTGCCCAAGAAATTCACAGTGCCGTAGACACTGGCGAGCAGATTGATGCCGTATTCCTGGACTTCAGGAAGGCATTTGATACGGTTCCGCACTTACGTTTAGTGAAAAAACTACGAGCTTACGGAATATCGGACCAGGTTTGTGATTGGATTCAGGATTTCCTAGAAGAAAGAACACAACATGTCATTCTTAACGGTTCAAAATCTGCAGATGTAGAGGTAATTTCGGGAGTACCGCAGGGAAGCGTGATAGGACCTTTATTGTTTACAATATACATAAATGACTTAGTTGACAACATCGGTAGCTCCGTGAGGCTATTTGCAGATGACACGGTTGTCTACAAGAAAGTAGCAACATCAGAAGACTCGTACGTACTCCAGGAGGACCTGCAGAGGATTAATGCATGGTGCGACAGCTGGCAGCTTTCCCTAAACGTAGATAAATGTAATATAATGCGCATACATAGGGGCAGAAATCCATTCCAGTACGATTATGCCATAGGTGGTAAATCATTGGAAGCGGTAACGACCGTAAAATACTTAGGAGTTACTATCCGGAGCGATCTGAAGTGGAATGATCACATAAAACAAATAGTGGGAAAAGCAGGCGCCAGGTTGAGATTCATAGGAAGAATTCTAAGAAAATGTGACTCATCGACGAAAGAAGTAGCTTACAAAACGCTTGTTCGTCCGATTCTTGAGTATTGCTCATCAGTATGGGACCCTTACCAGGTTGGATTAATAGAAGAGATAGACATGATCCAGCGAAAAGCAGCGCGATTCGTCATGGGGACATTTAGTCAGCGCGAGAGCGTTACGGAGATGCTGAACAAGCTCCAGTGGCGGACACTTCAAGAAAGGCGTTACGCAATACGGAGAGGTTTATTATCGAAATTACGAGAGAGCACATTCCGGGAAGAGATGGGCAACATATTACTACCGCCCACATATATCTCGCGTAATGATCACAACGAAAAGATCCGAGAAATTAGAGCAAATACGGAGACTTACAAGCAGTCGTTCTTTCCACGCACAATTCGTGAATGGAACAGGGAAGGGGGGATCAGATAGTGGTACAATAAGTACCCTCCGCCACACACCGTAAGGTGGCTCGCGGAGTATAGATGTAGATGTAGAAGAAAAAGTAAGGGCTCCAAAATGGAACCTTGTGGGAAATCGGTTTACGGAAAATCCGATTTAGGATTCCACGTATACGTACTGAATGAGACAGGCAAGGGAGGCACTGATAATCAGTTTCAGTACGCAGTCTATTGTTCTCGAACATCAACCAGAGGGGCCCCCAATCTTTTGATGTGTTGTTATGGTATCAGATGGGGTCAGCGGTATTTATGAAAGGCTAATTCGGAGCTTCACTGAGAGGTCGTGTAGTTACTTATAGATTGTGGCGCTACTGGAAATACAGAGGCTAGGCGAAATAATGCGAACAGCGATAGTAATGGGATGGTTGTGTTTGACGGTCAACAAAGGAGGTAAGGCACGTGTCGCGCTGGACTTTGCGTGTTCAGCACAGACTGCGCATTAGTACAGGTTGTTTACGAGAAGTGCCCACTTCGTATTTGCATTCAGAGGCCAGGTCCACGTGCAATGAAAGAGGGCAGATTGTGCGGGCCCAATTAGCTGGAGCATCAGTAACCTTGACAGTCAACTTATTGAATGTGTCAAGAGCAGCTATTTCAACAGTTATGACAGCCTAAACAAAACATGGAAAGACATCATCGTGTAAACGTAATAGTGAGTGCAAATCAAAACTAAATGACAGAGATCGTCGTACGCTAACAAGAAGTGTGCCAAAGAACTAAAAACTACGGCGGCTAAAGTGACTGTAGAGCTCAATAGCCATCTTCGAGACCCCGTACCTATCGACACAGTTCGCCAAGAACTCCATAAAGCGAATATTCACGGACGAACTGCTACTCGAAACCATTAGTGACGACAACCAACGCAAAGAAGCTCAAAACATGGTGTCAGCAGCATAAATCCTGGAGGATGATCAGTGGGAACAGGTCATAAGGTCAACGTTTTCGTTATTTGTAACATCGGGCCGGGTATACGTCTGGAGAGCACCAAAAGAAGCTCTCAATTCTGATTCCTTGATTCCAACTGTTAAGCATGGTGGTGGAATTGTGATGGTGTGGGCAGCCATATCACGGTATTCCGCTGGTCCCATCATTACTCTCAAAGGCCGTGTTACAGCCAACGATTATGTGAACATTTTAGGTGATCAGATGCACGCCACGATTAAAATGTTGTTCCCCAACAATGATGTCATATTTGAGGACGATAATGCACCCATTCATACAGTCAGGACAGCATAGTCGTGGTACGAGGAGCATGAATCTGAACTGCAGCGTCATCTCTGGCCACCGCAGTCGCCGTACGTGAACATTATACAACCGTTGTGGGCGTTATTGGAGCGCAGACTCCGGAGCAGATTTCCGCCTCCCTCATCACTACAGGAGTTAGAAGAGGCTCCGACCGAAGAGTTGCATAACATTCCACTGGAGAATATACAATCATTATATGCCAGTTTTCCAAGGAGAATCGCAGCTGTATTACGGGGAAATGGAGGTCCAACCCTTTATAAATAAACCATTCCCAAGTAAGTACATGTGTTCACTTTATTTTTCCTATCCCTTGTATCTGTTGTACGTTTACGGTGAAATGTAAGGTGAGGGCGAAGATGGCCGCCCTTGACGTGGCTGCTGATTTAGCTATGTAAATATTAAGTGAAGAGCTCAGATAAATGGTGGAGGATCAAAAGTGATGAAATTAATGTAGGTAGATCTATCTCCAGTTTTTAAACCAAGTCGCTTTGAGCTGATATATTCTGATAGGTAAACAGATCCCCAACGAGATCACCAAGACTCTGCCCCAAAATGTGAATTCAAGGAACCGATGTGCAAATCAAACATAATAATTAAAGGGTTAAAACAAGATATATACACATTTGTTACGATATCTTTTATACAAATACAAATCTCGACCTGGCGACCAACATCAGGTTCTCAAGTTATGCTGGCAGCCAGATCGACTTCGAAAATCTGTGTGCAGATGACAGTTTGATCCGGCTGAAGACATGACAAGATTTTGAACAGGTTCTTGTACTACTTTGCAATCTGTTTATCTCTTCTGAGATATAGACCCGCCTAACCCATACTTATAACTGTCTATCAACATGAGAAATGAAAAGATTTACTTAAATCTGGGGGACGTAACTGAATTTCTCTAGCCAAACTCTCTTTTAAATGACTGAAGGCTACCTTGCCCTACCTTGCCCAAATGAATGCACTGTTACTTTTAACAAATCGTTGAATTTATAATCGTTAAATAGTTGTTGTTTACATATTTACAGTAAAATGAAAACATGCCTAGAAAGACCTTTAATTGCTTTCCTGACTTTGGTCTAGAACAGTGTCATATGGCCTTCAACTTCCCAGGATATTTCTCAGTACCTTCTACTATAATAATGTGACCCAGGAACTTTATTCTTTCCTTTACGAAGTCACATTTCTTTAGTCTCAGCGTCATTGCCCTTTTATATCAAACGTTTTAACACCTTGTCCAATAGTATTAAACGGCCCTTCCAGGTTATATCTTCAATCTATATGAATATCTGAGAATTTAATTCATTAGTGCTCTAATAAATATCAAAAAGGAAGTGTTCAGCCCAAAGGGTACAACTTTGTAGTTATAGCACTTACCATCGAAAAGAAACGCAGTATACTTCCATGATCCTGAATCCAGAACTACCTGGCAGTCCAAATCTAAACTGAATATGTATTGTACATTATCAGATTTTTGGAGCAGCTTGTCAAGATCTTCAGGAAGATTAGTCTCCCACTTTACCATTTTGTTTAGTCCTCTGGCGTCGATAACGATCCGCACACTACCATCTCTTACTCACAATCACAAGGGGGTTGAATATTGACTATTGCTATGTTCAGTAACTCCACACTCGATCGTTCGAGCTGTTTCCTTCTGAACTTCAGCCTTCTTGGGTATAAGAATGTCATAAGACAGTCTGAAAAATAGTTTGGTGTTTCACATTCAAGCAATGTTCGTAACCCACCATCCTTGCTGTTGTATTTGGAGATACCGTTTTATTCCTCTTTAGCACTTTAAACAACTCTTCTTTTCGTTCTGGGGAGATTTCATAAGTTAGGTCTAATCTACTCCTAAAATCCAGTTCTTTGTTTTCAGTCTCCACCACAGTTAATACATAATATTTTTCAACACTATCTCCTAGTCCGTCATTCCATCATTCACTTGTAAGTGACTTACTTAAAATAAGCTAAATGACGTGTTCTAACAAATTCGCAGCTTCAAAATGAATGTGTAAATTTTTCCGTTCTATTCGACAAAAGTCAGTTAAAACTCATTGTTCAGTTAGCCAATCAATGCCCAAGACAATTTTCCTACTCAGTTCTGAAACTACTAAAAATATGCGGCCAAAGGATTGCCCTTGCTTTTTTAAATCAAACAGTATTTGGCATTTAATTGGCTTGCTCATTTTCCAATGGCTCCTATTACTTTTGCTCCTTGAATAGGCATATGCTTCAAACCTGGTCATTCTTCGATCATTTCAAAGAATGCGTTGGAAATGGCACTGATCCGCATCCTTGTCTCTAACAAAACAGGCAGATCATGACTGTAAATTTCTGTTGGCGTAATAATTTGGTTTCTTGTGTCCCCTTGTCGGTTCTCCTCACTCCTCCATGATAAATGCTTTTCAATAGGCAAATCTTGCCAATAATGCTGTCTATTATGACTTTTCATCATCTATCTTGAGATTTTTCCTCCTCTTCAATTTCCATCAGTGTTTTGCTGATGGAAAGTTGTGATATCATTCTCTATTTTGATCGCTACCAGTGCGGATTCGTAAAATGGGTGTGTAATCCAAAGCACACTGTCGCTAGTTACTGGTGGTGCCACCTGAAGGCAAGTGTTTCTACTCTCTCCACTCGCGAATCCGCCATCTGCAAACGCTTCATCACCGGTAATATTGTCCGGCTTCATCTTTATTTTTACCGGCTCCTAATTATCGTTAGGATTCACCATAGCATTTAATCAGACTTCTTAAGACGTTATCAGTTGCGCTACTGTTTCATTACCTTCTAAAAGTAAATTCACATGGTTGCATATTGAGCTTCACTCCGTTTTCTGTCACGGGGACTTTAATTTTGCATCTCAGGGGTATGCACACTACAACCACACTCACCTCACGTCACTTCTACTTGTACTTGTGGTGTTTCCATATTTTTTCCACCTCTTGAGTGTACTTATCATAATCGGTTATGTTAAGTAGTTCTAAGTTAGGTTTAAGTAGTTCTAAGTTCTAGGAGACTGATGACCACAGATGTTAAGTCCCATAGTGCTCAGAGCCATTTGAACCATTTTTTTTTTTTGTGAATTTCGTTGCTGAAATCCTCTCCAGCTGTCAGCCAAGTGTCTTGTGACGATAAGCAGAAATAATGTCGAAATGCTTCCGTACGGCGGTAAGAGTGGACTGGTAATCCGAGACGAAGTCACCCTAGTTGAGGAATGTTCCAAAGCTGGCAACTGAGCTACTTTTCTCACGTAGTTAACAGTGAACACATAGTGTGTAGTGGGGCGATCACTCTGTTGTAGAAATAATTCAAAAACCAAGATCGCTTAAATACTGTTTACTGGATAACCGGTTTCAACACACTAAATGTACCATCATCGGATCTGTGAAGATGTAACATGACAGGTTTGAGGGAGGGCTTACATGCGTTACACTATATACATTACTATTAGTACAGTACCACACACCTGAATGTAGCTTAACGTTATAAACCATTTGGATATGACTATACATGAGGCAGACCAGCTGATATAAAATCATTGTCACAAAATAAAAAAAATGCTCTCATGGTCATTCTTTTCCACCATATATATAGAACCGAAGTCACAAGATAAAAATATTTGGTACATGACCGCTGCTCGACTAACAACGGTCGGCATCACACTGCCCTATTCCGCTCCGGTTTCCCTTCTGCGATTCTAGTGGTTCACAACCGGCCACTGGCTAGCGCTGTCCCAGCAGTGCACACACAGTCCCACGGTATAACCACTCATTACTACTACAATACAACTTAACTATTACTGCTAATCAAATATTCATGCAAAGAACACTTTCGCATACATTAACTGTACATACCATACATGCTATGCATACTATACATATTATGAAGTACGTCAATTACAGAGTAAAAACTTCTGAAGCAAAGGCATTATCCACATTAGCGCCATAAAAAACTACATATTATAATTTACCCTTATTCATATATGGAACTCAGGAATTTACACGTAGTAAGCTGCTCATAACACGACTTAGATACAATGTGACGGGTGATTAAAGCCTACAGTGTGTAAATTTTAAGTTGACAAACCAGAATAACTCGAAAAACAAGCTTCACACGAAAAAATGTGTAGAATCCAAAGTTGATTATTTCCGAGGGGGAAAACTGCTGGTGGTAAAACTAGCCCGCCACAACAGCCCCCTGGTGGTGGGGCGGAAGGCTACTTTAAACTTTCAAATGGGAACCCCCATTTTTTATTGCAAAATAAGAATCTACCTAAAAAACTATGTACATTTTGTCTTAAACATTTGTTTTGATTCTTGGTAGTTGGCGCTGTAATTCAAGAAAATCTATGTTGTCATTTCTGCGAGGAAAATGGTTACGGATAAATAAAAAATATTCATTTACTTCGTAAATTTTGATTCGCTAAACCTAAAACTCTCCCTATCTAGGGTGGGGTTTGAGAGAGAGAGGAATTAGAGTCTTACAAATGTTGACCCAAATTTATTTTAGTTAATAAGTTCATTCGCTAGTAAGTAGGATGTTTGGTTAGTTAGTTAGCTAGTCAGATGATTTGTTTGATAATTATAAGTTGTGTGGCCTCATGACCACGAAACAAACAAATCTTATTCGAATCTGGGCATAAAATTAATATTTGTATCAACATTTCTAAAACTCTAAATCCTCTCTCTCAAACCCCACCCTTTTGGGAGATAGGGCGAGTTTTAATCCATTAAACTTCAGGCATGCAGCCGCGCAAATAAAATTTCTTCTACTGATATTTCGGCCATTCTCAGAGCGAGTCACAAGACTGACGACAACGTGTTTTTTTTTCCTTTATTGTTATTTCAACACCTGTATATCAGGTAGGCTGGCAGCAGCATCTTATGCTGGTCTTCAGCCTCAGAATTAACAATGAGAAAACATAAAGAAGACACATAAGTGAGTGAACAAATTGGCAGTCAAAACACAGTAGACACAGAATACAGAAAACACGAAGCCGTTCACACTCGACGAGAAAAACATGAAAAAACTGTCGGCACGGCGCACAAACACTGATGATTTCGACGGCACAGGTGAACGTTGGAGCGTGACGGCAAACACGAAACACAAACACGATGGCACACACACGAGAGACGGATGGCGATGATCTCCGGCGTGCGAATGTCCACGTAACGTGTGCGAGTCCGGGGACCTGTCAAGAGGGGAAGAAGGGGGAGGGGGAGGGAGAGGGGAGAGCAAAGATGCCAATGGCAGAGGAGATGGGAGGAGGAATGGAGGTATGGGGGTAGGGGAAGCCTGGGGGAGGAGTGGTGAGAAAGGGAGGAGGAAGGGCAGGGGGAGAGAAGGGAGAGGGGGTGGCCAAAGGAACAAACACAGGAAGAGGGAGGGAGGATCAAAGTTGGTAGGAGGGGTAGATGGAGGGGAGCAGGGCATCATCAGGGAGGGGGAGCTGGCGGAAGCCACCTTGGGAGAGGGTGTGGAGAGTGGAGAGATGGAGAGCAGATGGGACGTGGAAGTACAGGTGCAGCAGCGGACGGGAACAGGAGAGGATGGGAGAGACCAGCAGGTGAGGAGGATCGAGTTTACGGGAGGTGTAGAGAATCCGTGTCTGTTCGAGGAAAAGGAGGAGGTGGGGGAAGGGAATAAGGTCATACAGGATCTGTGTGGGGGAGGGGAGATGGATGTGATAGGCGAGGCAAAGAGCATGGCGTTCTAGGACCTGAAGGGATTTGTAAAAGGTAGGGGGAGCGGAGATCCAGGCAGGGTGGGTGTAGCAATGGATAGGGCGAATGAGGGATTTATAGGTATGGAGGATGGTGGAGGGGTCCAGACCCCAAGTACGGCCGGTAAGGAGCTTGAGGAGACAGAGACGGGAGTGTGCCTTGGCTTGGATCACCCGGAGGTGGGGGTTCCAGGAGAGGCGACGGTCGAGGGTGACACCTAGGTACTTAAGAGTGGGGGTGAGGGCGATAGGACGGCCATAGATGGTGATGTAGAAATCGAGGAGGCGGAAGGAAGGGGTGGTTTTGCCTACAATGATTGCCTGGGTTTTGGAAGGATTGACCTTAAGCAACCACTCTTTGCACCAAGCTGGGATTGGAGAAGGTGTTGGGAGCGCTGCAGGGTGGGGGCAAGGGCAAGGAAAGCGGTGTCATCGGCGTACTGGAGAAGGTGGAGGGGGGGGGGGTGAAGGCGGCGGCATGTCCGCCGTATACAAGAGGTACAGAAGAGGGGAGAGGATGGAACCCTGGGGCACACTGGCGGAGGGGAAAAAGGTGTAGGAATCCGTGTTGTGGATGGTGACGTAGGAAGGACGTTGGGAAAGAAAGGAGCCAATCAGATGGACGTAGTTAATAGGAAGGACGAAGGTTTGGAGCTTGAAGAGGAGACCGGATTGCCACACACGGTCATAGGCTCGTTCAAGGCCAAGGGAGAGGAAGATAGCAGAACGACGGGAATTAAGCTTATCGGAGAGGGGATGAGTGAGGTGAAGGAGAAGGTCATCAGAAGAGAAGGACGGCAGAAAGCCACACTGGGTAACGGGAAGGAGGTGGTGCTGGCGGAGATGCTGGTGGATGTGTCAGGTAAGGATGGATTCCAGGAACTTGCTGAAGACCGAGGTAAGGCTGATGGGATAGTAGCAGGAGACAGCGGTGGCGGTTTACCGGGTTTAAGGAACATCAGGATATGGGAGGTTTTCCATAGGTTGGGATAGTAGCTGGTGGACAGGACTACATTGTAGAGCCTGGCCAGGGTGGAGAGGAAAGTGGCGAGAGCTTCATGAAGGTGGCGATAGGTGACACGTTCGTGACCAGGAGCGGTGTATCGTTTCGTGCAGAGTGTAGCGATGAGATCCTGTGTAGTGATAGGGGCATTGAGTTCCGTGTGTGCAGTGTTGTCCAAGTACTGGAAACCAGGTGTGAGGGGAGGGACAGAGGTGTCAGTTCGATCGCGGACATCTGAGAAGAGGGAGTAATCGAACTGGGGATCGTCAGGGATGGTAAAGACATCGGAGAAGTAGGAGGCAAAGTGATTGGCCTTACTAATGTTGTCAGGTAAGCTATAGAAATTCGATTAGCTAACAATTTAATAAACAGAGATAGTGGTTTTAATTTGGACAAAGCATGGAATCCGGCTCTTGGAGTAATTAAACTGCAGAGAAGTCGTCATCATGTCACCGCCGCCGATCATACATCGATAAGCGAATCGACTGTCTGTGCGCCTTCGCCACAGTGTATGTCTCTGCCGCCGACCAGCATCTGTGACCCGCATGCGCAGTACCGCCGCGGTGGAGCATATAAGGCCGCGCTTGGCACGTTGTCGTTACTCGTACACACTACATGGACATTCGCGCGCCGGAGATCATCGCCATCAGTTTCTCGTGTGTGTGCCGTTGTGTTTGTGTTAGTGTTCACCGTCACACTCCTACGTTCTCCTGTGCCGTCGAATCATCAGTGTTTGTGCGCCATGCCAACGTGTTTCAGTGTAATTTTCGTCGAGTGTGAACGGCTCCGTGTTTTGTATTTCTATGTCTACGATTTTTTGTCCGTCACTCTCTCTATTATGTATCTTCTTCATGTTTTTTCTCATTGTCAGCTCGAAGGCTGAAGAGCAGCGTAAGATGCTGCCGCCAGCCTACCTATGTATATGTATAGGTATAAAAATAACAATAAAGGAAAAAAAAACATTGTCGTCAGTCTTGTGACTCGCTCTGAGGATGGCCGGACGATACGTGGCCGAAATACCAGTAGAGGAAATTTTATTTGCGCGGCTGCATGCCCAAAATTTAATGAATTATTCATTAGTCCGCGAGAAGCTGAAAATGCACAGGGAGAGTTTTAGTTTTAGCGAATCAAAATTTACGAAGTAAATAAGTATTTTTTTATTTATCCGTAACTATTTTCCACTCGAAAACGAGAATATGGATTTTATTGAATTACAGCGCCAACTACCAAGAATCAAAAGAAATGTTTATTACAAAATGTGTGTAGTTCTTTATGTAGAATCTGATTCTGCAATAAAAAATGGGGGTTCCCATTTGAAATTTTAAAGTTGCCTCCCATCCCATACCCAGGGGGCTGGGGTGGCGGGCTAATTTTAGCACCAGTAGACGTCCCTCTCGAAAATAATCAACTTTGGATTCTACACATTTTTTGTCTGAAGCTTATTTTTCGAGTTGTTCTGGTTTATCAACTTAAAATTTACACCCTGTATATGCTGGGCTTTACCTGTCTGGGCACTATGATCATAGATATTGTAAAAGCTAGAAAAAGTACTAACGTGCTGTAAAAGGCTCTCACCATCTATGCACTCATTATGAACGTAGTACGGACTATGAAAACCTGCATAGGCACGTGAAATTAAGGAAGGCCAGGTCAGAAACACACCGAGGGGGCACGGGAACAGGGGGGTGGGTGGGGGAGTGGGGGGGAACAGACATGTGCACCAACATGCACAGCCACTCCACGTGCGCTCCCATCGGCATGGAACTCGTTCCGTCCATTCAACTCACCGAATGGGGAGTAATGGAAAACATCTTACTACGATACCAAGGACACCCCATTCTGGCCAGCCACACACAAATATATCTGTAGAATATAGAAACGAGACGAAGACACATATGGTGGGCAATGGTAATCATCAAGCAAAGATTTACTGGCGAGGCTGATCAACTACACGTCAGATCTCATAACAAGCATTTACCAAAACATGGCAGGCCAGACCCTACAAAAAAACAATAAATGACATTAGTAGTACTCTATAGGTGGTTTTCCGAGCATAACAGATACACAACACCCATCATAGTTTGCCGGCCGGGGTGGCCGAGCGGTTCTAGGCGCTACAGTCTGGCACCGGGCAACCGCTACGGTCGCAGGTTCGAATCTTGCCTCGGGCATGGATGTGTGTGATGTCCTTAGGTTAGTTAGGTTTAAGTTGTTCTAAGTTCTAGGGGACTAATGACCTCAGAATTTAAGTCCCATAGTGCTCAGAGCCCTTTGAACCATTTTGAACCCATCATAGTTTGTGAATAGGCCGCACAGGATCTCTAGAGCACCGCATCTTATAGGCCTATGTCAAAGAAATTATGGTCTGCCGATTCTAGTTGGTCGTTCAACAATTTGCTTGGAAACCTCTTTCTGTTTTTGTAATTTTCGATGTTTTCCAAAACGTTGAGTTTGCATCCTTTAGGTGCTTCATGCAAGATTTTCATACCCTGTTGCATATCAGTAATTTTATGGTTCTAGTCCCGCAGTCGTTTTTTAGGCGCTTTCGTGAGCACACGAGTGCCCACAGTAAGTCCGCTCTGGGTTACCATCTGCCGGACTCGAACCATGAAGGTGTCGACATATTCGAAAAAAAGGCCATATCTCAGAAGTTCGTGTGAGCTGTAAGGTAGGTTAATGATGTCACATTGCCACCAAAATCCACCACATTTCTGCTCAGCACTGACGTGGACATGTCACACGGTGGGAACGTCGTCACACCCACTCTCAAGGGCCGATTCCCACCACAGCGCGGCAACGGCAGCGGCAAGCGTTTTCCGCGTTGACGCGGCGGCTCGCGGAACTGGCGTTCCCACCTGGAAGCGGCAGACGCTAGCGGTAGCCAATGACGGACGGCCACTGAGGTATGGGGCGGGACCCACCGAAACGCCTGGTGCGTTTGCTTAACTATACCGTGAACCTACATGAAGGAAAGACGAAGTTGGATGAAGACATACGAATTTTTTATTTTCTTTACGATGTACCCTTTCACATGTTTTCTTGTTGCACCATAAACAGATTTCATGACTGTCGTCCATGATTGTTCATTATCTCATTTAGAAAACAAATCGCCCCAGAGCAGAAACTTATTGTTACTTTCATAACAGCTTTTAGTGTAGCAAATTGTAGTACCTAAACGCAGTTAACTACACTCATAGTACATTACGTGTCATCTGATAGTCATTTATTTATAATTAAAATGCCTGACAGTTAATCCTCAATATTTGCTGTGTTAAGATCATGTTTTTTAATCACTCTGTGAGTGGTAGCTATTGAAACTACCAATGAAGGGTGCTAGTATTCGGATAATAATCATCTGTTGAAATTTTATTCTACTACTTTATCTATTTGTGATGTCGTCAGTCATACGACTGCACCGCCGCCTGAGAGATCGATCCGCCGGATGCGATTCTCTCAATAAACGGAACAGAAGAACGGCTGTGCTAGCCAAACGGTACACAGCCAGTCGCAGTACTTACGCTCGCCGCGAGACCACTTCATGTACAGCAGGAGAGTAGTGCAGTTGTGCCAGTCTACAGTTCGTAGCCGCGCTCAGTGGTCAGCCAGCGCCGATGTTAGTCATCGTCTGCAGCTCAGTCATTGCTGCCATCAAGTCGTGGTAGCCCAGATGTAAAGTTCCGTAATAGCACTACAGTAAAATTATGTCATTCTACAGACGCTTAGTCTAGTCGCGTCTTCTATAATTGTCAACCAACAGATCACAGACTACAAAAAAGTTAAATAATAAATACTTTCTTATTATGTACTCCTGCTAATTAATTGTGTTTTCCTGTTGTAGCTACCAAGCAATCTTGACACAGTAGAACCCACGTTGTCACCTCCTTGGCTACCTCATATTTGCTACCTCATGTTGATGGACTAGGTTATGGTGGAAGATCGAGAGCCATCACTATTAATGTAAGCAGTGAATTTACTCTTACATGAACTCCACAGAACATTTAAACTGGAATGAGCTGAACACCAAACCTCTCAACCACTCTCAGACTACTATTGCATTCACTTTCAACTTTCTGTAACTCTCACTGACTGGACACACACACACACACACACACACACACACACACATACACGCAAGCCGCGCGGATCTGAGGCACCTTGTCACGGTCCGTGCGGCTGCCCCGTCGGAGGTTCGAGTCCTCCCTTGGATATGGGTATGTGTTTTGTCCATAGCGTAAGTTAGTTTAAGATATATTAAGTAGTGTGTAGGCTTAGAGGCTGATGATCTCAGCAGTCTGCTCGCATAAGATCTTACCACAAATTTTCAAAAAAAAAATAAATTTACACATATACAGATATAAGGAGAACAGAAATAAACAAACGTTAGTTTTCAACATGTTGGGAACATGTACATAAACAAACCAAACAGGAAGAGACATGAGGTGAAAACATTGTAGTTACGACTTTAAATCACAGTTTTCGGTAGAAAGTCTACAGCTAGTGACAGAACAAAAAAGAGCGAACATGAAATATGCTATGTTCCATAAGCTAAGTTTTAATTCAACCTCCAGCATGTGATCAGGTGAGGGGAAACGCAGACGTCCGCCAAATCTCGATTAACTGTAAGTAATCACTTCTTGATGTAAAATAATAACATATGAACTGTTTTGTAATCTGCAAGTATCACATATCAAAACAAAATTGAATCATTCTAGATTCCACCGAAGATGTCTTAAAGTAAAAGACGAAACCTGTCTTGAACAAATAAAGTACACTGCAGCAAGAAAAAAGCGTTTGTTACTTACCAAAGGAAATAATCAGTAGCTGTAGAAATTTACCAAATTACATCTTATGACGTACCACCAAATTAGTTTCGGTTTAAGTTCTGTAAGTCTATATAAAATATTGTAAATAATAACGTGTTCCATGTCACTGTAACTCTCATTTCACATGATGTTAAATGCCGTTTAAAAAATTCATCGTTCCATTCTGAAAAACTGTAGTTACTTTCATATCTCGGTAGATGAATAGATTTTGGATATTTATCATGCGACGAAATACATGATTCTTTACAAGTTATCATTTGCAAAGAAACACTTATCGATTTCTTGAACCATTTACGAAGTTTGGGGTTCATAGAATCACGTGGTTTACGACGAGCAGGGCGAAGTATCGGTCGCATCGCGGGCGACCCTCTTGCGGCCACCCCCAGCCCGCCCGCCGACATATCATTCAATATCTCGAGAACGGTGAATCGTTCTGCTCTCAACTTTTAAAAAAATCGATATGTTGATTAAATTTCATACGCAATAATTTATTACCTAAAATGAACTGTACGCGAAGCCCACGCAATGGGTTTTTACCTCTGCACACTCATTAAAATTTCGTCTAATGGTTTATGTTCAAATGGTTCAAATGGCTCTGAGCACTATGGGTCTCAACTGCTAAGGTCATTAGCCCCCTAGAACTCAGAACTAGTTAAACCTAACTAACCTAAGGACATCACAAACATCCATGCCCGAGGCAGGATTCGAACCTGCGACCGTAACGGTCTTGTGGTTCCAGACTGCAGCGCCTTTAACTGCACGGCCACTTCGGCCGGCAATGGTTTATGTAAATGCGATGCAGAAAGTAACCACGACGGATTTTCTCTCGGCTGGGGGGGGAATGGAATCGAAAATCAACAAAGGAAAAAAAAATAAACACGACGTAAAACGAAAAGAAATTCGGTCCTTTATCGAGAGAAGATATCAGGCTGTAAGATGCAGAAGAATCAAATTTTTGAGCAAATAGTTTCCTTGAGATCGGATGATAAGTATTTCATAGCTGCCGCGCATCCGCCCCAGCGATTCGGCAGTAGTTCGTATAGGCAGGGGTTCAGTAGCTTACGTCACCCTAAGTGCGTTCTATGATAGGCGGCGTTGAACTGCAGCGCGGCAGCGGCAGCGGTTCGACTTGGGCAAACCGCGACGCGGAGCCTGCTATGCCGCGCTGCAGACGGCGTTTCCTTGACAACCAAGGCCCTGCCGCGCGGTTTTGATGCGCGGTAGGACTAGTGGGAACCGGCCTATACTCTCGCTGAGGGTCAAGGCGTAGGGCGCCACGCTTTTGCACCAGTAGAGAGGAGACTTGTAGACACTTTTGAGCAGAATTTCAAACTTATGCCTTGCAATCGGAAAAAATTAATAGGTTTCGAAAAATTTATCCTTTAATTTTGAGCCCAGTGTAGTTATGCGCTGTGCGACTTCGAACTCTTTCTCTGGTTGATCAGGTCGTCCCATGAGCAATGAGAGCACAGATTTTAGTCAGCTGCAGGTTGTCGCTGAAGTCAGCACAACGACATTTCTCACCTAGCATCTGACACAATTTTCTGTTCTTTCTTGAGACTGTTGGAACTGTAGAAGGCAGCATGTGCTATTCATGGTATTGCAGTGCAGCTGTCGATTTTTGGCATCGATTTGTTGGGGTCCTCTGTTCTAGAGCTTGTCTCTGTTCTAGAGACAAGCTGAGAGGCTAAACAAGAGGATTCATTGGTACCTAGGCGAGCTCAATTGTAGGTTCCAGGATCTTCAGTGTAGGGAAGAGACTTGCAAAGTCACCCTGGGTAGGTCCGGAGTGCACTATGAACTGAAAAAGGCCACTCAGGTGGCAGAGTAGATTTTGGAATGTACATGATTATTTTTTAATGTGAGGGCGAACTACAATATCTCCAGTGTAAAAATCCTTTGAGGTAAACTAATTACAACAACAGAACAGCCTATACAAATATTCTGAGAGTAATAATCGTAAAATAATAGTTATTAAGTAACAGAGAATTCAACAGGGATGTTCTAGACATCATGTCTCTTAAGAAGCTGTAATTCTGACGTCAAATTAAAGAATGAGAGTTGGTTAAACTAAAAAATTGAGAACAGAATTTTTTATGGAGCACGTATACATAAGACTGTTTTGCAGGAAGGCGAGGAGGGGGGGGGGGTGTTGTTCATAGCAACAAGCAGAAATAATAGTTTTTGTGAGGTACAAAATGAAACCAGCTGCAAATTCGTATGGACAAGAATAACTAGTATCGGTGGGCGCCAGATTCAGACGCATCAGTCGTAGAGTAATCCAATGCCAGTCCGCACTCGTTAGCACAGATATATCCCAATTACGCGTTGATGGTAGGTGGCAGCCTTAATTTTCCCAAAACCGACTGGGAGAATTTCTCGTACGTTATAGGCGGTAACGACAAAAACTCTCGCGATATAATTCTGAATACTGTATATTGTCTGACAACTGCCTCCAGTTTGTCTGACTGACTTGAGAAAGAAGAATTTTTTCAGACTCCGCCTGAGGTGGGCCCTATCTGCTTGAGAGCGTCATTAATGATAGAACGATTAGCGACCACCTTGGCATCACATGAACAATGGTTGCCAGAAACAAAAAGGAGCTAGGAGACTCTTGTGTGGTAGAGTTCATAGACTGCCATCAAAGATATAATAAAAGATGAACTGAGAACATTCAGTTCAAGCCGGCTGTGGTGGCTGAACAGTTCTAGGCGCTTCAGTCCGGAACCGCGCTGCTGCTACTGTCGCAGGTTCGAATCCTGCCTCGGGCATGGATGTGTGTGCTGTCTCTAGGTTAGTTAGGTTTAAGTAGTTCTAAGTCTAGGGGACTGGTGACTTCAGATGTTAAGGCCCATAGTGCTCAGACCCATTTGAACCATTTTGAACCATTCAGTTCAAGTTCGTCGAAAGCAAAGCATAGTTTACGGAACTTTCATGCAGTAAGACATAGATGTTAAAACCAGTAAAACTGATGAACATATAGCTGAATGAAAGATCATTATTCCATTGCAGCTTTATTTATTGAAGTACTTGTAGGCTCGAGACTCCCACTACCGATTTAGCGACATTTTTAGTGCACCTTCTGGAGCATCTCTGCATAAAAATTAGAAAAACTATTACAAGAGCGGAGAAGTAATAACATAATCAGAATAAATTATTTGTGGGTTGACCAATTTAAAAATCATGTGACACTGGATTATGCATTAACCAGCGTACCAAACTAATGTTAAACGTGAAGTGGTTGCATTTATGAGCTTCCGTAAGGGGCTAGTTTTGCATATTGGTTTTGAACATATATTGGCGCATTGCTGAGTTACTTGCATTGCTGTTACATGAAGTTACTGAAGTTCACTATTGACACAGTGTAATGGTGGACGCCAACACCTAATACCCTCAGCAATTGCAAAAATTAAAACTTGCGTACCACTTCTTGTGTGCATTGTACCGGCACGAATTCAAACAAGAGCGAAATAATTACTTTGTGGTACAAACATACGGCTTATTCACCCGAAAATTAATTAAACTAACCTTAAAACCACTGCCGTTTAATATAAAATGTGCAGATGCCCTGTCCAATCAAGACCACTACTATTGTAACTTGTAAATATTCCATCCACAGATGCCCTTTAATAATAATATTTATTTTGTAAGGTGGTTACAGTAACGGATAATGTGTTATCTCTGACTTTGATCAAAATTAATGTAGCAGTCAACATAAACATACAAAACTGAACTTACTGATTGCTAATGTTGTGGTGAGGACCCGTTACACCTCCTTAATTTACTGAAAACGGTTGCGCCGGATGTCCGTAATATGAATATGCACACCATGTCAAACTATCGGCCTGTCGTGTGGGAACACGTAAGTATTTTAGCTGTTGTCGTCCTTGGTTTAAAGGTATCTGCGAATACAAAACAACTAAGATTAAAGGGGAAAGGCAGTGCCATTCGTTGTGTAGATAAATGGGAACCTAGTGAAGTAATAAAACGCAACATAAACTTTATTTGATGGTAGCATACGAAGAATGCTGTGAAAACAGATATCACTATACTCTCGCTACAAAAGAGATTGCAGAGTAACTGTTGAAGAAAACGTAATAGTAGTTTGTGTATCAGTATGGAGGAATGTACGTGAAGTATTGTAACATCCACCTTCGGAGCCTTGCGAATGGTCTAGCAGAAACTTGTAGCAAAGTCAATGAATAGATCCAAACTTTCTTTATGTGAGACAACCAGTTTCAGCAGACTTTGCTGTCTTGTTCAGGTCTTAAAAAAATCTTTTTGTTGTAACTATGTTCGTTTTACGTTGGACATCACGCCAAGTTGTCATGTTGATAAAAATCAGGCACATTATAAATTTTTAAATATTTTAGTTATGACAAACCTTTTATAATGTGCTGATTTTTTCAATATGACAACTTGGTGCGAGGTTCAACGTAAAATGAACACGATTCATAAGAAAAAGATTTTTTAAGACCGGAAGATGACAACAAAGTTTGTTGTCTTAAATAAAGAAAAAATTATGTGATCTTGGCTGTTGAATATTTTTAGTCTGTTGTACTTCACATGGTCTGAAAATTCTGCATTGTATAGAAGCAGTGATCTAATAAGACTGCCCTCAGGGATTTATAAAATAGTGAAAATGAAGAAATAATTTTTATTTTATGTGAAAGATCATTGTACATTTGTACATTACTATTTGTACTGGAGGTAAGGGCTTTTGACCTTACTGACTGGACATCCAGTGTCTTTTTGACTGGTCTTCTGTTCATGTACATTAAAAGTGTCTATTTATCTCTTTTAAATTATTTATAACGTTATTTTTTGCACCCGTGGTGTAGAGGTATCGTCTTTGATTAGTAGTCAAAATGTCCTCCGTCCGGGTTCGAAACTCGCCACCGCTTAAATCTTGATTAATAATCAACATTGGCTGCCGAAGATTTCCGCCATAAGTGGCAACCCTCATCCTGCCAACGGCCTTGTCAAAGAGGGCGGCGGTTCTAGGCGCTTCAGTCCGGAACCGCGCTGTTGCTACGGTCGCAGGTTCAAATCCTGCCTCGGGCGTAGATGTGTGTGATGTCCTTAGGTTAGTTAGGTTTAAGTAGTTCTAAGTCTAGGGGACTCATGACCTCAGATGTTTAGTCCCATAGTGCTCAGAGCCATCTGAACCATTTGAAGGGGGCGGAGAAGTGGACATAGGTGAGGGCACTCTCTTGTCCTTGGGGCGGGAAACTGCCCCTAACGCGGAAGAATCAGCAATGGTCAACGACATGAGGATGCAGAAGGCAATGGAAACCACTGCATTAAAGACACCTAACGTGTATCCACAGGACATGTGGCCTATAATTGAAGAAGTGTCATGATGATCTCTTCATTGGCAAAAGATTCCGGAATAGTCCCCCATTCGGATTCTGAAAAGGGAAATGCAAAGGCTCAATCTAGATATAGTAGGGGTCAGTGAATTGAAGTGGAAGGAAGACAAGGATTTCTGGTCAGATGAGTATAGTGCAATATCAACAGCACCAGAAAATGGTATAGCGGGAGTAGGATTCGTTATGAATAGGGAGGGGGGGGCAGAGACGTGTTGCTGTGAACACTTCAGTGATAGGGTTGTTCTTATCAGAATCGACAGCTAACCAACACCGACAACTATAGTTCAGGTACACAAGGCGACGTTGCTAGCAGAAGATGAAGAGATAGAAAGAAGCATATGAGTACTGAAAGGGTAGTATAGTATAGTATGAAAATCTAACAGTCACGAGGACCTGGAATGCAGTTGTAGGGGAAGGAGCAGAAGAAAAGGTTAAGGAGAACGTGGACTTGGGACAAGGAATGGCAGAGGAGGAAAACTAATTGAGTTCTGTAATGAATTTCAGCTAATAATACCGAATACCATGTTCAAGAACCACAAGAGGAGAAGGTATACTTGGGAAAGGCCATGTTCAAGAACCACAAGAGGAGGTGGTATACTTGGAAAAGGCCATGTTCAAGAACCACAAGAGGAGAAGGTATACTTGGGAAAGGCCATGTGCTACGGGAAGACATCAGTTAGATTATGTCGTAGTCGGACAGAGATTCTGAAATCAGGTACTGAATTGTACGGCGTAGCTAGGACCAGACATAGATTCAGATCACGATGTAGTAGTGATGAAGAATAGGCTGAAGCTTAAGAGATTAGTCAAGAAGAATCAATACGCAAAGAAATGGATACAGAAGTATTAAGGAATGACGATATACGCTTGAAGTTCTCTAGGGCTGTAGATACAGCTGTAAGTAGGCACTACAGTTGATGAGGAGTGGATATCTCTAATAAGGGCAACCACAGAAGTTGGAAAGAAAAACATAGGTACAAAGAAGATAACTGCGAAGAAACCACGGATAACAGAAGAAATACTTCAGTTGATCGATGAAAGAAGGACGTACATTTTTGTACGTTCTTCTTTCATCGGTCAACTAAAGTATTTCTTCTGTTATCAGGGAAATTCAGGAATACAGAAATACAAGTCACTGAGGAACGAAATAAATAGGAAGTGGAGGAAAGCTAGAAAAAGCATGAAAATGCGATGGAATAGAAAAGTAGAAAAAGAAATAGAAAAAGGACTGATGCATCATACTGGAATGTCAAAGTAACATTCGGTGAAATTAAAAGCAAGGGTGGTACCACCTGACTTTCGGAAAAATATCATCTAAGCAATTCAAAGACTGCAAGAGCTGACAAGTGCGAGAATTATCGCACAATCAGTTTAACAGCTCATGCATCCAAGTTGAAGACGAGAATAACATACAGATGAATGGTAAAGAAAATTGGGGATGTGTTAGATGACGGACCAGTTTGGTTTTAGGCAAGGTAAAGGCACCAGAGAGGCAACTCAGACGTTGTAGTTGATAATGGAAGCAAGACTAAAGAAAAATCAAGATACGTTCATAGGATTTGTCGACCTGGAAGAAGCGTTCGACAGTGTAGATGGCGCAAGATGTTCGAAATTCTGGGAAACATAGGGGTAAGCTATAGGGAGAGACGGATAAGATACAATATGTAGAAGCCAAGAGCGAATAATAAGAGTGGACGACCAAGAACGAAGTGATTGGATTAAAAAGGGTAAGGCCCCTACAATTCAATTTGTACACCGAAGAAGCAACGATGGAAATGAAAGGTCCAGGAGTGGAATCACAATTCGAGATGAACAATACCAATGATACGATTCGCTGATGACATTGCTATCCTGAGTGAAAGAGAAGAAGAATTACGTGAGCTGCTGAATGGAAAGAACAGTCTAATGAATGCAGAATATGGACTGAGAGTAAATCAAAGAACGACGAAAGTAATGAGAAGTAGCAGACATTGTAACAGCGAGAAACTTAACATCAGGATTGATGGTCACAAAGCAGATGAAGTTAAGGAATTCTGCTACCTAGACAGCAAAATAATCAGTGACGGTTGGAGGAAGGAGGACATCAAAAGCAGACTAGTACTGGGAGAAACGGCATTCTTGTCCAAGAATTGTCTACTAGTATCAAACATAAATCTTAATTTGAGGAAGAAACTGCTGAGAATGTACGTTTAGAGCACAGCATTGTATGGTAGTGTAATATAAAGGAATATGTGGGAAACACTGACAAGGGACAGGATGATAGGACACCTGCTAAGACATGAGGGAATGACTTCCATGGTACTAGGGGGGGCTGCAGAGGGCAAAACTGTAGAGTAAGACAGGGATTGGTATACATTCAGCAAATAATAGAGGACGTAAGTTGCAAGAGATGAAGAGTTTGGCGCAGGAGAGATATTAGTGGCAGGCCGCATCAAACGAGTCAGAAGATTGATGACTCAAAAAAAAAAAAAAAAAAAAAAAAAGGGAGTGGGGCAATCGAAGACTTCTGAAAAAGGAGCCTGAAGAGGTCTGTTTGTCGTGCATGGTGCATTACTCTTACAGCTCTTTTTCAGGTCAAAAAATTGACCGAGCTAGCAGTTGTGCTACCTCAGAATTTAATTCCATACTGTAATATGATGTTGAAATGGACAAAATATGCAGTTCGAACAGTGTGGAAACTTGCTTTGTGTGCAAGTAAACGTAGCCTGTAGCAAACTTTCTTCATTATCATATAGCTTTTGTTATGTGTGTCTGCCGTTTAAAATCATTTTGAAGCCATATGCCTAAAAATTTTGTTTCCAGTGAGGGTGTAATTCCGCTGTCGTTCACTGTCACAGAGGTGTTTGAGGCTTCCCCTTTTAAACAGAAAATAAGAACAGTTGTTTTGTATGTATATATTCCTACTTATTTCCTCCAGACCGGTCATTTAACCGGTCTGTAGCTTTATTTATGTTTACTTGTAGTTGTGGAGGGGGCGCTACAGTTTGGAAACGAGCGACCGCTGCGGTTGCAGGTTCGAATCCTGCCTCGGGCATGGATGTGTGTGATGTCCTTAGGTTAGTTAGATTTAAGTGGTTCTAAGTTCTAGAGGACTGATGACCTCAGCAGTTAAGTCCCATAGTGCTCAGAGCCATTTGAAACAACCGTATAAGAAGGATGCTAGTGTCATCTGCAAACAAAGTATTTATTTGTGATTCAGTGCTTGGATCTAGGTAATTTATGCACAGGAGAAAAAGTTTGGGCATAGAATGGATCCTTGAAGGACTCCACTTTTTATTATTACTACCTCTGAAAAATATGTTCTGCTGCTGTCATTTAGATCGTTTGTTATTACTACTTTCTGTTTACAGTTTGTCAAGTATGAGGAGAACCACTTTAATGCAGTGTCTCTGATGTCGTACTTTGTAGTTTCCCAACAGGATTCTATGGTCCAAGATGTCAAAACCCTTGCTTTAATCTAAGAAAATATCTAGAGAATTTTGTTCTTTGTCCAGTGCTCCTAGAGCATTTTGTAAGAAATTATGGATGGCAATAGCCGTGGATTCTTTTCCCAGAAATCATTCTGGGCATCAGTGAGGATTTTGTTCTTGTCCAGATATTTCTTTAATCCGTTATACATGATTCTTTCAGTGAATATGGCAAAATTGTGATAAAAATGAGACTGATATACAGTTTCCCAAATTTGCTTTGCCATCTTTTTTATGACTGGGGATCACTTTAGCAAATTTAAGACAATCAGGAAACGTTCTTGTCGGGAAGGATGAGGTGATTATCTCTGCAAGGGGTATTGAAATATTTGTAATAGAGTCCTTGAGGATGTAATCTGGAATACTATCAAATTCTGATAACATTGTTGAAGGATTTTGCTATGTGAATGATTTCATTTGCGGTTGTTTCGTAAAGAGAGATCAAGTGGAGACGGGAGGTTAGTTTGTTCTGTTGATTGTTTGGGCTATCTCTCTTATTATTGATTATTAGATTTCTTGTATTTTCAGCACAGCAGTGCCTGAAGAGCTAGCATCAAACCTAGATGTATACCTTGGTGCCATTTGTAAGTTCCTGATTCCTGTGGCTGGCGCTAGAGGTTTCTTGTGCATCTCTATAGCTTACTCGCTTTACTGCCCAATCTGCGTCGAGTCTAGAACATGCTGGAAATTTAATTTTTCAACAGGACGGAACACCATCCATCCAGTTCCCAAAAAATAAAATGCCTCGATCGTAACTCGCGTACGGATCTCGCATTGTATCATTGGCCTTCAAGGTCGCCAGATCTCATGATATGTGATTTTATTATGGGAAAATCGAAGGATTCAGGCTATGTACATCATTTACCATCAACTTTGCGTAAACTGGGTCACAGCATAGCAAATCAGTGAATGCAGTAATTTCAGAAATGCTCGCAAAAGTATAGGACGAACCTAAGTATCGTGCAGACGCTTTCAGTGCGTCTGATGTCGGACAAATTGTGCATTTAAATTAAAACTTTCAACCTAAACGTGATTGTAAAAAGTACCTCAGTATTGCATGTGCAAGAATGTAAGTGATTGTCCTCTCCTTAATTGGATAGTTCTTTAGAACATGAAATGTTTGTAGTCATTTGCAAAAGTTCACACTGATCCCAAGTCTCTACCCATCGTCTTGTCAAATAGGATGCGTTTTCATGCAGCACTATGTGTAGTTTCCCTCCGTCACACACGATGTCTTATAAATGATATATGCTACCCTTAGAACCATCGTATATCTCGTGTAGCTCCCGTAGGAATGATATGGGGATGATTACCAAGCGTTCAGAGCCCTGTCGCCAGTCATTTTCCGTCGCTCAGTAAAAGAACGGAATGGATCACAAAAGCACCAATACACAATGAGCAAACAATTAAAGCGCCACTTTTTCGAAAGCCCGTAGCTGTCTCCCATTGAAACACAGACGTGTGATATTGTCACAAATATGCCTACAACCCCCAGGTGCAACTGTGGAAAAGCGTGGCGCTCTGTGACGTCACACTTCGAACAGCAAAGTGTCGGCACATGAGGAAAAAAGTCCAGAGCTCAGGGTGAGAGATGTAAGTTGGGGTAATGGTGTCACATTGGCAGCAAATGTCACCACAATTCTGTCCAACACAACCGTGGACGTGTCACACGATGGGACGGTCGTCACAACCCCTTCTTATGCATAATTCACCCCTTATTTTGAGGCCTCCGCGACAGAGGTCAAAACCGCGTCGCCCAGCGTTGAAATCACACGTTTTTCTTATTGGAGGCCAAGAAGGATATTTCAGACACACGGCCAGTCAGTATTGCCACGAAAAGGCGTCAGGGGGAAGAAAAAGTCGCATCAATGAGACCACCCTTTCCTTGGGTGATGAGTCACACATGTTTTGACATCGGAAACGACTGTTTGCAGTGCAATGTTTAAGAGGAACGAAGTTGTTGGGAAACTCTGCTAACCCTAACCCCCCCCCCCCCCTCCCGTACTCTTCAATCCTTCGCTGACATTATGGGTATACAAGCCCACTAAACGTGATCGCACCATTTTGGAGTGTAGTGCAACTGCAGTTTTTGGTCTGGTATACAGGGTAGAACCACTAGGGACCGTTCAAAACCATTCGACGAAATTGGAACGTGATCCGCAGCAGCAAAGGGTGTTGGTTTTTGAGCCCTCCTGTTTCGTACATTCCTGTGGTGTGATCAAGGTGGCTAAAGTGTAGGTTCCCCCTCACTTATCGACCTTAATGACGGTGAAAAATTAAACCGCGTGCACCTAATGGAAATTTGGGAAAAACAATCGTCACCGAAGTTAATTTGTCGGTAAAGAGGGAGGAAAGGGTTACATCTAAATGAAAGGAAAAATGCAAATGAAATTAGTGCAAATTAATTTTGAGAAAAGGGTAAAATTAATAAAGAAAGTAAATGTGAGGTCGTTACATTAACAATTAATTGGCGTTAATTAGATATTTGAGATTTGGGGAAAATTACGGTCGCCAGTCCTATGGACAACTACTATAATAACTGAAAATGAAAGATTAATGCACATATAATTAGTACTAAAAGCGTGGCAACTGAAGGTTGACACGTGTTGTGCAAAAACTGAATGTTTGTCTGAAGTAATAAATTTCGCTACACTCTGCCTTAATTTAGCAAAAGAATTAGTAAAACTGGAAAATTGAAAGTTAATTTAGTGACTGAAATTAATAGTGAACATTGTTTCTGAAGCACTACGAAATTCAATAAAATAAGGTTAGTCTTGGGTTACCTCAACAATCATATCAAAAGCTACTTGAATCTACACAATTTAGAAATAAGAGATTTAACTTTGGACTTGAATTAAATGATTCTGAACAATTAACAGTAGTAAAATTTAGTATGTACCAAGCTGAGCTGCAGTCACAGGTAAGCTAAAATATGGTAACAAAACTCACACTCTTAATTTGTGCTTGTGTAATCTAAATATTGTAACCAGCTATGAATACTTTAACTGAACTTTGAAATTAAAGCAATGAAATCGAATGACATTACTTTAATGCCAGCGTTTGAATTTCAACGACACTCGGGTTCATTCCGGAAAAGGAAGGGACCCTGCTTGGTAATGTAATTGGGACAATGAGCAACAAAGTTTCATGCTATGTTGCTGTAATTTTGTGAGACAAATTGAACTGTTTGAAAAGCTGAGGTCTGCGATACACTTCTAAAACCTTACATGCTTCCAGTCTTCCTTGTTGGTTGATTGAAGGTTTGAAGTCGTCGATCGAAAGGTGGCGACAGTCACTCATTGTCGGCCGTCGCTGTTGCAGAAGCTGGATGTTGGCGCGCCTTATTCTCGACACGGTCACTGGGCGAAACGGGCTCTTGATGTACGACAACTAATGCTTCGCGTCCGCGACACAGTGTCAGAAACTATCACAGCAAGTCGAGCGCAATTACATGGTGCCAAACCCTGAAGGCGCGGAAACTCGCGGGAGCGCCACTCATCACACCTGCTCCACCGCCCTACTCCAGCCAGACTCCCTCTGCCCGCGCTCCATGCGGTAGAGTTAACACTACCAAAGATCCTAAACACTTTGGTTCTCCACATGATCTAACGATGTAATCGTTCGATAGCATAGTTTACCCTAGGCCAGACCCAGCGTAAAAATACAAATAATATTTACGAAACAAACTAATTATACATCGACATAAATGCATAAATATATAATCAATTACAATATATAAAGACACAGAAATGTCATATCTTCAGGTAACAAAATAAGGAAAAAAATTTATAGTACAATAGATGGAAATAGGAGGATATGCATTTCCGGTGTTACACGTGCCCCACATTGTCTGAGGATGTTCGTGTAACCTAAACAGACTCAGAAAATGTCCCAAAAGGGAAAAAAAACAACAGCGGAAATGCATATGCTCAAAACATCTAGAAAATTTAGCAATAGGCTAATTAACCATAAACCAATTTTTAGACCATAATAATTGAGTGGAGACACTCCTAACCTTATTCCACTCTGTCATGTTACACAAAAGAAAACAGGTTGATAATATATTAAAAATCATAGAAAACATAGAAAATGATTTAGCTATTCTAAAATCAGCACAATTCCTAACAGTATCAAGAAGTGGAATACTATTTACAAAATTAATCAAAGTACATGGTCATAAAAACAGGCAGATCAAAATACGCAAATTAATAATTAATTACATAGAATACACATTTTTATATAACCTTTCCATTATTAATATTCTTTTCATGAGAGTCCACATAACGCTAAACAAGAAAATAATACACAACAGATCGAAAAAAACATAAATATTGACAGCAGAATTCTTTCACATCACCTGTCCGGGAAGAAAAACAACTCCGCCTTCCGTACCCGCAAGTACAAACAATGCCGACCGGCACAAGACCCGACAGCGGATCCACCTCGCCAGTAGTGTTGCGCCCGCCTGTGTGGCACGCTTGATCTCACTCGTCTGTGTAACGGCATTTCCAGAACGTCCGTTTCACTGAATTCTTTCGGAAAAACTCACTCCCGAGTAATCTCATGGAGTCGATTAATACTATCACAGTGGATAACTCAACACTGTCCATCATCACACGCATGTACTAGTCTGAAACTTAAAACAGCGTCTAAGTACATCGCCAGTGACTAGTAAAACACACATTCATGAAATCTTACAGTTAGTTACAAAATCATATTTGCATTCCTTAATCTACTGTGACTCAGCTGAAAACTTAAACTAGCAGCTTGGATTTTTCAATTGATTAATAATCAGTTACACTTAAATCATTTAATCAAAATTAATTATTTATTAATTACATCTTCTTTAATGACCTCTTGGTCAGGCAAAAGCATGGCAACCTAGCAAATACTTAAATCTTACACTCTATATTTACATACTGTACAAATTACCCATTCTGTGGTATTAATCAATACTTGGTTGGCACAATTTCAAGTCTACAATGTTCCGTATACCTAATAGTTTTCCAGAGCTTGGATACTCTAAGCAATAAGCATTTGTGTGAGGTATACCAATGACTTTATATGGTCCATTATAAACAAACTTAAATTTAGATATTTCATTGTCTTTCTCGCTCGATTTCTCATGAGCTTTTACAAGTACTAAGTCTCCGGTTGCAAACTTAGCAAAACGCGCTTTAGCGTCATGACGACGTATGCGAGCATCGGTTTTTAGCTTCATTATTTCTCGCAAACAATCTTTTTTCACACCAATACTAACGGCAATCCGTGGAGGTAATTTAATTCTCTCCTCCACAAGTCCCGGTTTCACTGAAAACACCCTCTTATTCCTCATTATTACTTCATGCAGGCCTCGTCTTTGTTCGTGTGTTACGTTTGACACATCGTCTACAATACTTTCCAATTCACTTTCTACACTATTGTCAATACCGAGATTCCTCGCGTTACAGTAGTTCAAATTCATACCTATGTCAATGGCATCCGGCCAGTTAACAATGTGCATAGGCTGGTATTGCCTATGGACACCATCTCCTGCCTCGTCAAAACTAACTACTATTGTTTTATCTTGTGACGTACATGTCAAAGTTTTGCTTTCGCAATTAATCACTGCACGGTACTTTAATAGCCAATCTAACCCGATAATTACTTCCGTAGTTAAGTCTGGCACGACGACAAACTCTTGTTCAAATCGTGCCCCACACATCTCTAAGTTGACAAAAATCTGTTTTGTGACCGGTTTACTGACCTTCCCAATAGCACCGATAATTTTCACTCCTGTTACTGGCATAGCTACGATACCAGGTCTGCCCTTCAGTAACTCAAATATTTTCCCAGATACAGCACTCAATTCTGCACCGGTGTCAATCAACACGTTTAATTGTAGGCCGTGCATATTAGCAGACACTACTATCTGTCTACACTTGTCCTCGACTGTTTCTTTATTTTCCCACAATAAATCCTCGTCTATATCCAGGTCATTCCAGAAAAACCCATCCGGCTTTGATCCTAAATCCAGCTTATCTGGCGGCTTTTTCAGCCTCTGTTCACATACACTTTTAATTTCAACACGTTTGTCCTGAGGCTTAGTCTGTAGCTTCGCCTCCAATATCGAAACCTTTTCCTGTAACTCGTCAACTAGTAAGTGTTGCTTTGCTATCACTTCACTAATTGTCACCTTCGTTGATTCCTCTTTGGTTAGATTGATCTCATCTGCCAATCTACCTGGAGGATTGTGCCCAGTAGTATCTGCAATTATTTCCTCAGGCTCTGCGCAAACCACACTGCTACCGTCCGACCATATAATATACGTCAGCTCTAACCTCATACACACTCTAATCTACGTGCTTTTCTACCAGTCGTGTCCGGCTATCACTAAAATTCTTTCTGCTTAATACTTTCGCAATGTTTAAACTGGAGTTTTGCGTCGGATGGGTCGGCTACTTCTACCACTATAACTTTCGGTAAAGTCTGCCGGTCAGGGCCAGAACTTTCCGTTACTACTTCAACATCCAACTCCTGCGGGACGAAACACGACGAATATTGCTCGTACTCCCCATTAACATCAACTATTTCTGGTAAAGTCTGCCGGTTAGGCCCAGAACTTTCTATCACTTCACAAACACTATCTTCCTGCGGGACGAGACGCGGCAAATCCTGCACGCGCTCCCCATAAACACTTCTCCCATACACGCCCCTATAATCTCTTAGTTCGTCGTATAAGCGACCGAACTGCCTTAACCAGCCCTCATCCCTCTCTGCATCCCCTTGCTCGATGACGGACGTGTTATAAGACATCTGATCTTCTCTCAACACTTGCGAATCATTCTTAAACTCAATCTCCAGTTCCGCTGTGGGTGTTACAGCTGCCACTTTATAATCGATTACCGGAACACTACTTAAATTGTTCTCACTGACAGTGAATGTATTTTCTACTGCCGTGTCTACAGCTGATCTACTACTTGTGGGCGCACTCCTTTCTCCTAACACTGGCCCACTCTCCCGCCGTTGATTATTCCATACGGAATTTTCATAACGACAACACCTGGGTTTTCTCCTGTTATTGGGCCGCCAAAATTTCTCCACGCCCGGTCGGCCCCTCACTGGCGCGGCTAATGGTTTCCCTGTCTCGTCCCAGCAGATCTGCTCCTCGATTGCTGCTGGGACGACTTATCACACCCTCTGGCGTTATTACTATTCTGTGCAGCCCGTATCACGTTAGTATGATACTGGTTTCCGTCATTCCTGTTATTATTTGCATTGTACCGATTGTCATTACGGTCCGAACCATTATTGTTATTGCTGCCAAGGTTGCGGTATGCATTATTCCCATGGTTATCGTTGTTGTGGTTGTTGTGGTACCCGTTGTTGTTACCACGGCCTCTACCACTGTCGCAATTATTGCGCCAATCGTCCTCGTCCCCAACTCTTTCAAGGAAATCATTGATTGTCTTGTAGTTGCTCCCTACGTAGCGTATTGTATCATCTGGAAGCTTCTTGTAGAGTTCCCAGACTATTTCGGATTCCGTGCGGCGATCACGCAAATATTCCAACTTGCGGATCCAGCCCTCGCAATACTCCTTCATCGAGCCACGCGAATTCGCATCGAAAGGCCTCGATACGACAAATTCGCGCCAGACACTTTGTTGTTTTTGCTCTGACCAGTATTCAGCCAGAAACAAATTTTTAAACTGGTCAAAAGTCAGGTTCGTGATGTTGAGGTTTAAGCCCCAACGGTTGGCATCACCAGCCAACACGTCAATAACTGCATTAATTTTTCTCTCATTAGTCCATGATCTAGGTAAAACTCTTTCACGATTTTTAATGAAATCCGTCGCGTGTATACCGCCTTTTTTCAAGGGGTCGATCAGCTCCTCTTTCGTCAACAATTCCGAACTATGTGCAAGGACTGGCGCATAGCTCTGTTTTTCGTCAAGTTTCTTTTCTAACTCCGACACTCTCGTAATTACTTGGCAAGTGGTTGTCGCAAGCGTTACCACTTCCCTCTTTTTCTCTTCGCAGGTATTAGCCTGCTTCCTCACTTTAGTATCTACTTCGGATACTAAAGCCTTTAAAGTTTCCACCTTCTGTTGATCCTCTTTTTCACTGATTGAATTTGTTCTGTCACCTTATTCTCGATGATCAGAGCAACTGCTTCTCCTACACTTTTCTAGATTCTGCTAATTTCGGAATCAAAACGAGTATTTATGCTCGCAATTTCCGCCTGAACGCCTATCATTTCCTGTTTAAGATTAACGATTTCGGTATTAATCACAACAATATCTTCTTTGATTGTATCAACTTTTGTGTTAACAACTCCAACATTGTTGTTAACAACATTAATAGCTTTGTTCTGATTGTCTTGCTTCCCGCCAATTTTTTCAGACTGAGCTTCTTGCTTGGCAGACTGAGCTTTACTTTCTGCCGAATGAGTTTCTATCTTGCTAGACTGAGCCTTGATTTCGTAACAAAAACATTCAATAAATCAGTTAAATTCGCGGAAACCAGCGTTTTACTTCCGTAGCGGGTGCTTCTTTAATTGTCCCCCCGTATTCGTCATCAAAGGGTTCAGATTTGATTTTCACTTCCGATTCCGAAACATTTTCTAAAGTTTGGAATTCCATTTCTGCTCTTTGTTGCGTTTCGGCGGTCGCGTCCTTCATGCTAGCCGCCTGCCCCTGAACAATGGGTTCCGCGGTGCGCGTTTCCCACTGTTAGACCGATTGTTCCGTATCCAAGTCTACCAAATTTTGGTAATTGTTGCCTTCACTCATTTTAATAATTTTCAATATAAATGCCAAATCTCAAATCTAATTAGGATTCCTCCCACTACTTATTCTCGCTGATGTAACAACCTGTTCGTAACCAGTACTTTGTTACGAGACTTGCACAATGCAAAATTCGTGTCCAGAACAACCTCAAATCCGAAGATTGTCCTGTCACCAGGTCGCCACGTGTAGCCTCCCTCTCACTTATCGACCTTAATGACAGTGAAAAATTAAACCGTGTGCACCTAATGGAAATTTGGGAAAAGCAATCGTCACTGATGTTAATTTGTCGGTAAAGAGGGAGGAAAGAGTTACATCTAAATGAAAGGAAAAATGCAAATGAAATTAGTGCAAATTAATTTTGAGAAAAGGGTAAAATTAATAAAGAAAGTAAATGTGGGGTTGTTACATTAACAATTAATTGGCGTTAATTAGATATTTGAGATTTGGGGAAAATTACAGTCGCCAGTCCTATGGAGAACTACTATAATAACTGAAAATGAAAGATTAATGCACATATAATTAGCACTAAAAGCGTGGCAACTGAAGGTTGTCACGTGTTGTGTGAAAACTGAATGTTTGTCTGAAGTAACAAATTTCGCTACACTCTGCCTTAATTTAGCAAAAGAATTAATAATACTGGAAAACTGAAAGTTAATTTAGTGACTAAAATTAATAGTGAACATTGTTTCTGAAGCACTACGAAATTCAATAAAATAAGGTTAGTCTTGGGTTACCTCAACGATCATTTCAAAAGCTACTTGAATCTACGCAATTTAGAAATAAGAGATTTAACTTTGGACTTGAATTAAAAGATTCTGAACAATTAACAATAGTAAAATTTAGTACGTACCAAGCTGAGCTGCAGTCACAGGTAAGCTAAAATATGGTAACAAAACTCGCACTCTTAATTTGTGCTTGTGTAATCTAAATAGTGTAACCAGCTATGAATACTTTAACTGAACTTTGAAATTAAAGCAGTGAAATGGAATGATATTACTTTAATGCTGGCGTTTGAATTTCAACGACACTCGGGTTCATTCCAGAAAAGGAAGGGACCCTGCTTGGTAATGCAATTGGGACAATCAGCAACAAAGGTTCATGCTATGTTGCTGTAATTTTGTGAGACAAATTGAACTGTTTGAAAAGCTGAGGTCTGCGATACAGTTCTAAAACTTTACATGCCTCCAGTCTTCCTTGTTCGTTGATTGAAGGTTTGAAGTCGTAGATCGAAAGGTGGCGACAGTCACTCATTGTCGGCCGTCGCTGTTGCAGAAGCTGGATGTTGGTGCGTCTTATTCTCGACACGGTCACCAGGCGAAACGGGCTCTTGATGTGCGCCAACTAATGCTTCGCATCCACGACACCGTGTCAGAAACTATCATAGCAAGCCGAACGCAATTACATGGTGCCAAACCCCGAAGGCGCGGCAACTCGCGGGAGCGCCACTCAACACACCTGCTCCACCGCCCTACTCCAGCCAGACTCCCTCTGCCCACGCTCTATGCAGTAGAGTTAACACTACCAAAGATCCTAAACACTTTGGTTCTCCACACGACCTAACGATGTAATTGTTCGATAGCATAGTTTTCCCTAGGCCAGACCCAGCGTAAAAATACAAATGGTTCAAATAGTTCAAATGGCTCTGAGCACTGTGGGACTCAACTTCTGAGGTAACTTAAAACTACTTAAACCTAACTAACCTAAGGACATCACACACATCCGTGCCCAAGGCAGGATTCGAATCTGCGACCGTAGCTGTCTCGTGGTTCCAGACGGTAGCGCCTAGAACCGCACGGCTACTCTGGCCGGCAAAAAATACAAATAATATTTACAAAACAAACCAATTATACATCGACATAAATGCACATATATATATATATATATATATATATATATATATATATATAGTAAAACATTTACAATATGTAAAGACACAGATATATCTTCAGGTAACAAAATAAGGAAAAAAATTTATAGTAGAATAGATGGAAATAGGAGGATACGCATTTCCGGCGTTACAAGATAGAATAAGCGTGCGACATTGAGACATACGTGAATGAAAGGGCAAAAGGTATCTCTGACAAGGACCCCGTTATCTAAAAGAAATTACACAAAACCTAGTTTCCGTGTGGTGAAATTGAAAGATATTTTGATTTTCAATCATACGGCGAAAAAGGGATTCGCACTGTCTATAATCAGCAACAACAACGATAGATTTAAGCTATCTATTCATTCATGGCACTATCAGCTATGGTCCATTCCTATTTTAACCAATACCAGCTGTTGGTCTTGATTGAGCTCATTTGTTTTGATAATCAGTTCAGTTCTTACGTGCAACTGAATTCAGTATAAGAGCTACCGTTTATTGTTTTTCGTCATATGAGCTGTTGTGATAGTTTCAAAAAAATTGTGAATAAGTTTGTAACAAGAAAGAGAGGACAACTAGTGTTATGGTTCGATTAAAAGTATGTCTACACTACTTTAGTAGCCTAATTACCTATCTATAGCAATTTACTGTTATCGCCGGAGTAGTTATTTGGAGATTGGTAGAACTTCGGGGTTGCAATATTTCAATATTTCACAAGGCAGCGAAGCGGTGAATATAATAACAGATAACATCAAATTAAAATCAGTTCTTAGCATTACACTTGGATTTGTCTGTGTCAACCAAAAAATTGCGTAGATCAACAAAAATATTGCCCAAACGGCGATAGTTGCATTTCTTTAAAAATTTGCTCAATATTCTGTCATTAGCAATGCAAACGGCAAAATATTTCCCAAGCTGGTCACTCAGTTATGAAAACCATTCCCGATACGAAACAGTGGGGAGTGGTTTGTGAAGAGTGGAAGCGGTATGTGATGACAGCATATTTTATAGTTCGTTTCTTTCTAAAAGTTTTTTACAGCGGGCAGCTTGAATTCGTCCGAGCCGGCGGTACCTTACTTCCCTCGATCTCCCTTACGTCAAAATCTATTTACGCTCTTGTATTAATGTAAGAACTGAAGTCAGCAATTCCATGCCCAACTACGTCTTGAAATATCTGCATCCATTCAGGCACTATCAAATGACATATATGCACAATTAAAGGAAAACATACAATGTTAGAATTCAGTCTTTTGTTTTAATGTATTTTATTTTGTTTTAAAAATATAAACAAACTGTTTTTGCAAATTCGTCACCTACTTGGGGTAGCCCTGTATGTTGAGGCACTGATCTAGCAGTCTCTGGCTTCGGGGGGAGAGGTAATTTGAATCCATCTGCCGGCAACCTTGATAATGATTTTTCGTGGTTTTCTATTTTCAATTTAGGCAAATGCCGGGATTGATCCCTTACTACAGACCACAAGCAATTCCTTCCGAATACCTTTCTTTCCTGACAGATTCCAGTTATCTAAAAACGGAGCCCCTCTGCCTGAATGAAAAGAGCTGCATCGAAAGTGTGCGGAGCATCTCTTCGGAGACTCCCAGCAATAAAAGCCAAGAAATAAATAATAATCGAAATGATCCTCAATTAGGTCATGTATTTGTCCGTCGGTATTTTGTTTAATGCAAGAAATGGTCTTTCTTACATTGTAAGAAGTGACAGATGCATATTTAAAGAAGGAAATTTGGGAAAATGTAAGGTTGAATAATTCCAGATCCTTTGCATTTTCGCCAACAAACATTGTTCTTTAAAATTTTAAAGAATGTAGCAACCAGTCGCGGAAACATAATTTATTTATCTTGTTGCAAATCGATTTCGATTGATATCGGTCATCATAGGTGCATTCTATCATGACAGAAATCTGCCAAGGACAGTACTTCTACTTATGACATGTATCGGTTAGAAAAATGCACCGATGATGACTGATATCAGTCGAAATCGATTTGTAACAACATAAATAAATTATGTTTCCGCGACTGGTTGCTACATTCTTTATAATTTTGTATTCCGTGGTCCGTGTACAGAAAGGGAACCTTATGGAGCCCAACATTCAAAACATTGTTCTAGCTTCTCTGTCGAACAGAGATCTCTTTATTCCAAAAGCCTTGTTCGTAATAATCACGCGTCCCAAAAAATTAGCGCTCGTCCATTCCTGATCATTTCGTCAGCTCAAATCCAGACTGATAGAAGAAGATTGTAAAATGGCCTTGGAGGGTGAAGGGAGATTGTAGCATGGCTGCTTCTTAGTGGGTTCCCAAAATGCAGCTCTGCTAAGTAACGAGATATATCCTCGCTTAGTGAAAACTCCGAGATCATTGTCAAATAAAATGTTTATCGTTCTTTATGGAAATTTTCAGAATAAATGAAAAATCTTCGTAAGGTCCTCTTTAACAAATCGGACTCTCCCTTTGACAAATTCCTGGCTACGTTCTTGCCTCTGAGACATCCCAATTCAGTAACACAGTCGGTGGGTGCCACCCGCACACCTTTCATGAGCATTTTTAAAGTGTACCTATACGGAGACAACGAGTCACTGATTACTAGGTGCTGGTATGACAGGTAACCGTGTCGATATACCTGAGCTGAGTGGTGCTGTATCACGGAATTAGCGCCCGGTAGCCACACGTCAAATGTAAACGATGTCGAAACCGGTGCCTGTCACGTCGGCACGTAGTAATCAGTGAGTAGCTCTCTCTGTACAGGTACATTTTTAAAATTCTCATTAAAGGTGCACGGGTCTCACCGAGGGTGTTGACGAACTGGCGTGTCTTAGAGGGGCTGTTTGCCATTTTATTCACGCATTTGTCGATGTCGCACACCCCTCCCCCCTTGTAATCACGCCACAGGAAGGGGCAGAAACAGGAGGGTTAAAAAAGCATAAATACTCTTTGGTGCTTCGGATCATATTCAGATTTCGCCAGATGATGTTGAACGGTCCCTAGTGGTTCCACGCTGTATAGCAGAGTAAGAATTATGGTCGCACTACTCTACAAGAGGATGCGATCTCATTCAGTGGTGTTGCAGCCCAACAATGTCCTCAGAGAGGTTGAATCATCTGGAGAGAAAGGGGGGAGGCATCAGTGCCATAGGATGTCAAGAACGTTATTCTGTTGCTCGTCGCTCTGAGAATTGTCGTTTTCGAGCCCGAAGTGTGTGGGAATCAATGCTCCAAGGAAAGTGTGTTTCCACTGACGCCCCTTATGCTATCCCTTCAGGCCCTTTCGTGTCAGTACTGAATGGCGGTGTGTCTAAAACGCTTTCCTCGGCCACCTAAAAGAAAAAAAAGAAACCAGCACGATTTCCACGCTGGACATCGGCTTCATGACCTTCATCGCGTAGGCGTCAAAGAAAGAGGTGAAATGTTGGTGAGAGTGGGTGTGATGATGTTCCCATCGTGCGACACGTCCCTGGTGGCGATGGGAGAATTGTGGTGAAATATGGTGTCAGTGTGACATCATTAACCTGCCTCACGCCTGTCACGAACTTCTGAGCTCTGGACGTTCTTCGGCACGTGTCGACACCTTGCTGTTTGGAGCGTCGACGAGTCCGAGGGTGATGTCGTGTTATTGCGCCACGCTTTTGTACCATTACAAAGGGAAGTTTTAGGCACATCTGAAGTAAACTGACAAATTTTTGCGTCACAGCGGGCGAAAAAAATTAAGACGTTGCGAAGGAAATGATCCTTTAATTGTGTTGCGCAGTGTAGGTACGAAGCACCCTCCGCCACGTACATGGGTTGGCGGATCACCATCCACAGTGTTGTCGTCATCATTACTCGTCCAGTTGGTATTCAACTGTAAAGAACTAAAATTTATTCCACCACATCATACGAACAGGCTGACTGTCATCGCAGATTTTTAACAAGAAATTAGCTCCCGGAATCAAATTTTGTCGCATTTCATTCTGTCTGTTATCGATTCTATCATCTCAGGCGCTTACTTATCAATGTGAAAATGCGAAGTTGTATCGTAGTTTGGAGACCACATTCAACTAATAACTGGTTGTGTAAGTCAGTTGCCGGCCGGTGTGGCCAAGCGGTTAAAGGCGCTACAGTCTGGAACCGCGTGACCGCTACGGTCGCAGGTTCGAATCCTGCCTCGGGCATGGATGTGTGTGATGTCCTTAGGTTGGTTAGGTTTAAGTAGTTCTAAGTTCTAGGGGACTGATGACCTTAGAAGTTACATAGTGCTCAGAGCCATTTTTTTGTAAGTCAGTTCAGAGGGCGGCAGAAGTCATCGCCTTACTACCTCCAACACGGCTATACCTCGTAAAGCCCTGTGTTGTTCATACCAACGTTTGGGTCGAGGTCCGACTTACTAGCAACAAGCATGTTTCTAATTACTCAAAGCATTCGCGTCAACTATCGTTACAGCTCGGAATCACTGTATCAAATACAATGACGGAAAAAAATCACAGCACTAAAAAATAAAGTCAGGTAACGAAATTTCGGGAATGCATTTGCCTAAGTAACATATTCAAGTCATTAACATTGCAAGATCACAGGTTAACCCATTATATCCCGAAATAATTTTTTTTTTTAGATTTTGTTGAAACTGTACTGGCATCCATTGGGTAGGCTGTAACGTTTATTTTTCCCCATCGCGTCGTTGTCGATTTCACAGTCCAGCTGATCCACCTCTGCGTTGCAAATGTTTTGAGTGAAATGCGCTGTCGATCCACTGCTGTTTTCACGTCAATTCTACCAACATAGAGAGTTATTTAGTGTTCGGTGTTTTGTAAAATTCCTGGATTCATGTCTCGTCGCTGTGCAGCCTATGAAAAGGATTGCGGAGGACTCCCAAATGAATTCCAAAGCACAGTACAGTTTTAATACCAATATATTTCCAGGACTCTGGTGTCCGAGCCTGGTGAACTGTACCGGTTACATCACATGTTCACAAAAGTTGACATCAAACGACACTGAGTTCACGCCACAAAAGTCAACAAACGAGTGAGCCTACAACACATGTGATCGCAATCATAGCCAAAAAACGAGTGCCCCATGAGGTGCCTGCGCGACCTCTATTTATACTTTTGTTAACAATTACAGTTTTATGTAAAATCACAATTAGAAGTTAAACAGAATATGAGATAAACATTGCTAAAAATTTACGATCTCAGTGCTGAATAAGGTGAACCTATTTTCTACATAGTTACGAGTTAATATAACATTTTCTGACCAATTATGTTACAGATAACGATTACATTTCTAAATTTATTTATAACAAATCAACTAGTGCCTGAATTTTAGTGCTAACGTATATCGAAGATTCAATTAACGTGCTTTATTTATATGTTCTCTTTAATTTGCTGTAGTAATTTTATAATTATAGGTTTACTGGTTCATCCTGACCATGTGCCCGATTTCTTTCGATTAGTTACAGTATTAATTTCACATTTATATTGTGTTTCACACATAAGAACAATGTTAAATGCTTTTGGCACCTTCAAAATACACATGGTGGCTTTTACACATATGGCTTCAGCAAAGCATCGTTTTCGAATCATATGTATACTGAAATAGAATGTTGTATCTGGCCAATTCTACCTTCCACAAATGCTATATTACACATTAAACATTTACATGACAGCGTTGTTTTGTATATCACAGTGATTATTTATGTATGTGATTTGGAAACAGGTCACTTTACATTTTGTTCTTTATGTTGAAATGACTGCATTTGAAACAGTTATTTAGCTTATTCACATTGGACAATTAGGACTGGTGTTTATCTTTAATGCTCTCCGAGGGGTTCTGATAGGTAGCAATGAGATACAGTACTATTTCAAGGTGTTACGATGACTGCAGTCTTCTATTCATGTTCGACTATTTCTACGAAATGTGTTCTGCACGACTGCAGCATACATTTAAATGTAGAAAAGTACACCAAACATGCCAGTAAGCCCCAGGGTGGCAACTAATGATAGCTTCTAGTAATCAATTTTTCGTCGTAACAGTTTGGGGATGTAGCAATTCATCTGTCTTGGGAGAGAAAAATCACTGGTCCCTGTGTGCTGCTAACAGATTTTCCTGGAAGAGAAATATTTCCCGGCGGGGCAGCAGAGACAAAAAGGTCTGTTGTCGGTCTCTCACCGCTTGCAGACGATCGTCAGGCTTCGAGTTTCCGCGTCAAGGGTGAGACGGGGCTGGTGCGGGCTCCGGGGATCACTTACGTTAAGGCGGGCGCCTTTCCGCGCTGGAGTTGCTCTTCCTGGAAGCCTTCCAGCACCAAAGAGGCGCCTCAGGAGAAATATAAGGCAGCCGGTGCTGTATACAGCAGTGGAGTCTTCCGCGAGCAGAGTGGAGTGCAAGAAAAAGAGACGGATATTAGGAGTGTTTTTTGTCTTATACTCGACCTCTTATCGTGTAAGGCAACTCTGTTTTTTCTATAAACAATAAAATAATTGAGCGTACGAAATAGCTGTTGCATGTCAGACATTTTATTGAATTTATAGAATAACGAGTTTGATTTTGACAGACATGAATACACTGATATAAATGGCATGAAACCTCAGTCCGATATTTATCACACTTTGTGCATATTTTCGTCAGATATACTCTATCAAATTATTAAATGTTCTGTCCGTTTGGAACTGATATCTATCACCAACAACCTCTAAACATCATCATAGAGGCATTTCTTGCCATACCTGAAACACATGCTATGTTAGTTGATGACGATCGCTGGCTGACATCAAAATATACGTCATCTCATCGCATCCCAGACATTCTGGGCCTTAGGCTAACAAATCAGGACATTAGGCAAACCAGTGAAGGATCTATGCAATCCTGAAGGTTCAAATTGTTCAAATGGCTCTGAGCACTATGGAACTCAACTTGTGAGGTCACAAGTTCCCTAGAACTTAGAACTACTTAAACCTAACCAACCTAAGGACATCACACACATCCATGCCCGAGGCAGGATTCGAACCTGCGACCGTAGCGGTCGCGCAGCTCCAGACTGTAGCGCCTAGAACCGATCGGCCACTCCAGCCGGCTCATTCCTGAAGGCGTTTGTGTTACGAACTGCAGTCTAGGGTCTTGTACTATCACACCGGAAATGATATTTGGTACGCTGGTCGTGAAGGGTATGGAAACAGAGTTTACCATTCTTGTCACATTCTAACGAATATTCAACCTCTCATCAGCTATTAACAAATCACTCCTGTTGTTACGTACAATGATACAAGGAGTTCTCGAGAATCGATTGTTACTGTGACCTTTCACTTTCACATTGGCGTCGATCTAACCGCCACAAATAGAAGTGAGAGTCATTGCCGACCATTATCCCTTTTTCCTGATCCATTCGCGAAGGACGCATGGGAAGAATGACTGTCGGTATCACTCTGTATTAACTCTAATTTCTCGAATTTTTTCATCGTTGTCATTTCGTGAGATGTATGTGCGATGGAGTAATATGTTGTCCAGGCCCGCTCGGTTAGCCGTTCGGTCTAACGCACAGCTTTCCGGGCGGGAAGGAGCGCCTGGTTCACGGCACGAATCCGCCCGGCGGACTTGTGTCGAGGTACGGTGAGCCGGCCAGTCTGTGGATGGTTTTAAGCCGGTTTTCCATCTGCCACGGCGAATGCGGGCTGGTTCACCTTATTCCGCCTCAGCTACACTATGTCGGAGATTGCTGCGCAAACAAGTTCTCCGCGTACGCGTACACAACCATTACTCTACCACGCAAACATAGGGGGTTACACTCGTCTGGTGTGGGGGGGTCCACCGGGGGCCGAACCGCACAATAACCCTGGGTTCGGTGTGGTGCGGCGGAGGAGTGCAGTGGACTGCGGTAGTCGTCGTGGGGTTGTGGACCACTGCGGCTGCGCCAGGGACGGAGCCTCTCCGTCGTTTCTAGGCCCCCGGTTAACATACGATACAATACAATACAATATGTTGTCCGACTCTTCGCGGGAAGTACTCTCTCGAAATTTCAATAGTAAACCTCTTCATGACGCAGAACGGCTCTTTTAGCGTCTGCCACTGGAGTTTTTTGCGCAACTCGGTAACGCGCCTGCGCAGACTAAACCATCCCGTGACGAAACCCGCCGCTCTTCGTTGAATCTTCTCTGTCTCTTCTATCAGTTCTGCCTCAGGGTCCCATATTTATGAGGAATACTCAAGAATGTGTCGAATAAGTGCCTTATAAGCCACTTCTGTTGTGGATGGATTATATTTCCTTAAGAATCTTGCTATGAATCTCAGTCTGGCATCCGAATTTCCTACTGAATATGATTATTCCATTTAAGGTCACTCCGGATGGTTACATCTAGGTGTTCCACGGCTTATACTGTTTGCAGAAACTTGTCATCAGTAGTGGATTGCTTTTCCTTTGAATGCGTAATTCCTACATTTCTTTACGTTCAGGATTAACTGCCAGAGACTGCACCATGTGTCCATCTTCTGTAGGTCATTTTACAATCGATACTGTCTTCTCGCCTTGCTACTTTCTTATAGACAACCGCATCATCTGCGAAGAATCTTAAGGAGCCTCCGACGCTTCTTACTAGATGAGTGATATGCTCTACAAACGGCAACGGTCCTATCATACTTCCTAGGGCTATTCTGCAAAGTACAACTGTAGATATATTTCCGTCAAGAATCACATGTTGAATTGTATCTACAAGGAAGTCCTGAAGCCAGTCGTAAAACTGCTCCAATAATCGGTGAGCTCGTATTTTTTTCCACTAGACGACAGTGCGGGACGGTGTGAAATACTTCCCTGAAGTCAAGGAAGACGGCATCAGCCTGAGAGCCGCTGTCTACAGCGCTATGGATGTCATGAGACAGCCAAGTTTCGCAAGATTTCTGTTTGCGGAGTCCGTGTCGATTTTTATAGAGGTGATTTTCGTTCTCCAAAACCGTCATTATTCTTGAGTATAAAACATGTTCCATAGTTCTGCAACAGACTGACGTGAACGATATAGTCCTATAATTTTGTGCATCTGTCCTATGACTCTTCTTGAAAACAGGAATGACCTGCGCTTCTTTCCAGTCGCGAAGTACCCTCTGTTGTTCCAGCAAAATATGTGTGTTCAAAAATGGCTCTGAGCACTAAGGGATTTAACTTCTGAGGTCATCAGTCCCCTAGAACTTAGAACTACTTAAACCTAACTAACCAAAGGGCATCACACACATCCATGCCTGAGGCAGGATTCGAGTCTGCGACCGTAGCGGTTTCGCGGTTCCAGACCGTAGCGCCTAGAACCGCTCGGCCACCCCGGCCGGCAAAAGGTGTGTGTGTGTCACCACTGTTTTCGTTCAGTACGCTATAATAAACTGCATGTTCGATCTGTAGATATGATGACAATGATTCGACTTTGCTAAAAGATGAAAAGATATTGATAGACAGCATGAACATATTGTTGGTATGGGTATAAACGAAGCAAACATTGTTGCGGATGCAGAAGGGTTTTCGGATTTGGTATTCAAGATGAGAGTTAAGTATCGGTTGAACTATCTGGGTTTTAATCACGGGGTATAGGCCCTTTATCATAGCAATGACAATCGGCGACCGGTGCTGGTGTTGGCAGGAGAGTGAGCTGGATTGGGTGAGAGGGGGGGGGGGGGGGTGAGGGAGTGGGTTCGGGTGAAGACGGAGCATTGAAACGTGGGGCCAAAGATTCTGGAAAGTAGCTTGTAAAGCAGAATGGCGTGGAGTTGATGCTTAGGTAACCTTTACGTAGAATAACACTGGTGCTGTTGAGCCTAGGATGATGGTTTGCTTTTTTAGAAAGTCTTAGTGGTAAGGAATTTTGTGTGAGGCGTTGTGGGCACTTGACGCGGTAGCGACGATACGAGCCACAAATGGTGAAACCCATTGCCATCAGCGACTTTGGAAGAGGGCAGACCGATATAGTCCAGCACTACGAACGATCATCTCGGATACGGAGGAACTGGTCGGTCGAGCTCGTGCTGTTGTACAGAGCATCTACGGAAATTGGTTGGAAAGACGATGAAACCACGAGTATGTGACATGGCGTTGGACATCCCCGTCTCATCACAATACGTGAAAGGCGTCCGCCCCCGTAGCTGAGTGGTCAGCTCGACAGAATCTCAATCCTAAGTGCCCGGATTCGATTCCCGGCTGGGTCGGAGATTTTCTCCGCTAAGGGACTGGGTGTTGTGTTGTCCTAATTATCATCATTTCATCCCCATCGTCGCACAAGTCGCCGAAGTGGCGTCAAATCGAAAGACTTGCACCCGGCGCACGGTCTACCCGACGGGAGGCCCTAATCACACGACATTTACATTTTTTACGTGAAAGTCGGAGGCCTGTCCTCTCGCAGGATAAGCAGCGATCTGTGGCAGCTCTGACATCAGAGTACAATGCTGGTGTTGGTACAAGACTTTCGGGCCACACCGTCTGTGGCTCTTCAGCAGATGACCCCAGTGTGTTCCCATATGGACGCTACGACATCGCCATTGGGATTTCAGTGGGCACGAGATCGTCAAGATTGGACATTGGGTCAGTCAGATGAATCGCGTTTCTTGTTACAACACGCTGATGGTGGTGTCGAGATATATCGTTACCCAGCCGAAAGGCTGTTCGAAACATGCACCGCGCCAGGAACGCAGGCCAGTGGGGTCTATGATGGACACTCACCTTGGATATTCATGGGACAAATGGTGGTAATCGAAGCCACCCTGACAGCTATGGACAACGTGAACATTATTGCAGACGACCTGCATCCATTTATGCTTGATGTCTTCCTCGATGGCATTTTCCAGCAGTGTCTACATTGCAAACACAGAATCGTGGTTTGAGGAGCATGGTTGTGAATTCACCTCGTTTTGTCAGCCAAATTCATCTGATCTCAACCCGATGAAACACATTTGGGAACCATTGGGCGACAGTTATGCGACACAAACCACAGGTTTGAAATTGACGGGCACGGTTTGACTTGAGCCTAGCGTGATCTGTGGGCTTAGACGTCTGGTGCCACATATCTTTGGAAAACTACCAAGGACTTGTCGAATCCACACCACGAAGAATCGCTGTTACACTGCGTTCCGAAAGAGGACCAACACGCAGTTAAGCAGATGCTTTCCTCATCAATGTTTATTTAATAGATTGTTTCAGACAGAAGGCTCTGCATTCATAGTAACCTAAATTTCCGTTTAACAAATGTCGTTTCCGATGTAACGTAGCAGACACTTTCTGCTGTTACATAAAATTACTTCAAACTATCTCTCTCTTTTCATAACAGCCCTTTCACTCATTTTTATTTTAACAGCGTGTGTTATTTTCGTATCAGCTTTCTTTTTGAAATTGTCTCCAATTTACTAAAATTTACTTTTAAGTGAGAACTATCTCTTATTCGCAGTGGCATAACAGATTTTGTTGGAAACAAGTTCCATGAACAAATCCTTTCCAAACCTGACATTTTTAACGATGTAGCCATGTACTAAATAAATAAATTTTGACACTTTATAAAGTATTCTGAAGCAATGGAAGTATCACAAAGTCCGAGGTTAAAATACCTCGACACAGGTAACTTCTTTAATGAAAAATACGGTGTTTTAATTAACAGCAGTTAATTGAAACATCAACAAAAATGCATCACTAAATTCTGTTTTTGTAGTATACTAATCTAAAGCAGTATTTTGGTATAAATAGGAATCAAATTATCCTGATTATTACTTTGTCGTTTTTGTAGTGATTTGCCTTTTTCCTGTTTTTATCCCTTTTGTCCGTACATGTACTCGATGAGATGTATATTAGACATGATTTGTAGGGAAACAGAACTTGCAATCTCTAAAGGCTCCAGAATTCTATTTTCACGCACTGAATGCATATACCGTATACTGAGGTGACGAAAGTTATGGTGTAGCGATATGCACATACACAGATTGCGGTAGTGTCGCGCACACAAAGTATAAAAGCGCAGTGCATTCGCGGAGCTGTCGCTTGTACTCAGGTGATTCACGTGAAATGCTTCCGGAAGTGATGATGACCGCACGACGGGAATTAACAGACTCTGAACAGGGAATGGTAGTTTGAGCTAGACGCATTGACGTTGCATTTCGGAAATCTTTAGGGAATTCAATATTCCGAGATCCACAGTGTCAAGACTTTGCTGAGAATACGAAATTTCAGGCATTACTTGTCTCCATGGACAACGCCATGGCCGACGACCTTCGCTAAACGACCGAGAACAGCGGATTTGCGTACAGTTTACAGTGCTAGCAGACTTGCAACACTGAGTGAAATAACCGCAGAAATCAATGTGGGACGTACGAGGAACGTATCCGCTACGACAATGCGACGAAATTTGGCGTTAAGTCTTTCACGCCTGCGGTGTGATTATTGCATCGTAGCCGCGCGGATTAGCCGCGCGGTTTAGGGCGTCATGTCAAGGACGGCGCGGCCGCTCCCGCCGGAGTTTCGAGTCCTTCCTCGGGCCTGGGTGTGCGTGTTGTTCTTAGCATAAGTTAGCTTAAGCAATGTGTAAGTCTAGGGACCGATGACCTCAGTAGTTTGGTCCCTTATTAGGAATTCACACACAATTGAACATTTTTGTTGCGTCGTGCGCTGTGGACGAACGCCAGTTCCACCCAGCCGTACCCGCTGTACGACGAATTTTTCTAGCTGCCCGCGGCGCTACTGTAGTCTGCTTTCACATTCGTAGTGTTATCACAATTATTGGACTTTATAGTACATATTTCTTCGGGAAAATATTTATACAAATCACTCATATTTTTGATAGTATTGTCCAATAGTCATTGTCGTGAGGCTGTTCATTATTGGCGAGATGTAAAAACCGCAAGGTATGTTGAAATTGGTCTCTAGGTAGCAGTTTAGAAAATATTGGTTTATGAATAATGTCGAGCACAGTGAAGAGGAGAAATATGACGCAAGGCGGAACTGCTACAGGAATCCACCGGCTGGGCGGCACGGGCCGCACTCGACTGCTGCAACAGTCCACCAGCTGAGCGGCACATTCGCTCCCGACTACTACAGAAGTTCACCGTAGCGAAAGGGTTAATTAGACTACGGTAGGAGTCAACCGACGCGAGGCAATTGCTAACAGTACAACATCGCCTTCACGGCCTCTCCTGTTCTCTTGACCGTATCGGTTTGACCCTAGACAACTGGAAAATTGTGCCCTGGTCAGATGAGACCCGATTTCAATTGGGAAGAGCCGGTGGTAGGATTCGTGTATGGCACAGACGCCACGTTGCTATGGACCCAAATTGTCAAAAAGGCACTGTACAAGCTGCTGATGGTTGCATAATGGTATGGGCTGTGTTTATATGAAATGGGCTGGGTTCTCTGGTCAAGTTAATCCGATAATTAACTACATTTAATAATGTTCGGATTCATGGAGACAATTTGCAGCCATTCATGGACTCATGTTGTCAAACATGTCTCCGAGCTACAATTGCCAAATGATTCAAATGCACCTGAGCACTATGGGACTTAACTTCTGAGGTCATCAGCCCCCTAGAACTTAGAACTACTTAAACCTAACTACCCTAAGGACAGCACACACATCCATGCACGAGGCAGGATTCGATCCTGCGACCGTAGCAGTCGCGCAGTACCGGGCTTTACCACCTAGAACCGCTCGGCCACTGCGGCCGGCTACAATTGCCAGCGATTGATTTCAAGAACATTCTGGACAATTCGAGCGAATGATTTGCCTACCAGATCGTCGACATGTATCCCATAAAACATTTATGGGACATAATTGAGAGGCCATTTCATGCAGAAAATCCTGTACCGGGAACGCTTCCTCAATTATAGACGGATATAGAGGCAACATGGATCAATATTTCTGCACTACGTTGGTCAAAAGGAGGTCCGACACGATGTTAGGAGTTATCCCATTACTTTTGATACCTATGTGTACGCGTATGTATGTTTGTATGCTTGTGTTTGTAAGATCGACATCTCCCCCTAAAGCGTAGGACCGATTTCAACCAGACTTGGCACACACACCTTACACCTTACTGTCAGACGGCAATCGCTCTGGGGGGGGGGGGGGGGGGGGGGTGAGATATACTTACCTATCAAAGGCGTGGAAATTGGAGTGAAAAAGAAGCGCAGCCCGCGAGGCGTTAATTCCCAGACTTCATTCATGCAGTGTTTGAGAATGAGAGCACTTAACGACTTGCAGCGAACTTTACATATAATTACAAACCTTCACGAAATTTTTTCTCCCTGACAACCGGTACAAAATGATGAAAGAAAAAATGTTTATTATTTTTCCACTGTTCATGCAGTAAAAGAACCACATGACACATGACGCTACAATTTATTTATAGACAGTAAGCACATATATCAGTGAATGTAAGTTCAGATTTATATCATTCTACGACTGACAGTTCATGAGACACGAATTCATGAACAATGAGATGCGTGAAAAACTGCCGCACTGTGCGCAACGTTCAAATTGGTTACTTCTTTATAACTGGCTGCATTCACAATACAGTTTTCAGACATTATCCAGATATGCCGTTGAATATACTTACAAAATTATATCACTGAATGACACGTTATTCAAAAAACGTTAAGCACAAGGAAAATGTTGGGTTGGTGCATAAGTTTGTTAAAAATGTTCAAATGTGTGTGAAATCTTATGGGACTTAACTGCTAAGGTCATCAGTCTCTAAGCTTACACACTACTTAACCTAAATTATCCAAAGGACAAACACACACACACCCATGCCCGAGAGAGGACTCGAACCTCCGCCGGGACCAGCCGCACAATGCCGGCCGGTGTGGCCGAGCGGTTCTAGGCGCTTCAGTCTGGAACCGCGCGACCGCTACGATCGCAGGTTCGAATCCTGCCTCGGGCATGGATGTGTGTGATGTCCTTAGGTTAGTTAGGTTTAAGTAGTTCTAAGTTCTAGGGGACTGATGACCTCAGATGTTAAGTCCCATAGTACTCAGAGCCATTTGAACCATTTGAACCAGCCGCACAGTCCATGACTGCAGCGCCTTAGACCGCATAAGTTCGTAGTGCTTTAGTTTTGCATATTGGTATTCCGGTTGCTATGAGTTATTTATCGATTGTCATTTTTTATTTGTAGTTCAGTGTTGCTATGCGAATTTACGTATTATCATTTTGTCATTTGGAGGTAGTGAGTGGAGCTGTGGAAGCTAGAAAATTGGGTGCCAAGTGGAGAAATCACATTTCCAACACATTGTTCTGTTTCAGTTCAATAGAGAGTTGACAGCAGCGGAGGCAGCCACAAATATTTGCGCTGATATGAGGATAATGCCATTAGAGAGAGCACGGCAAAAAATGGATTTCTGGTTTTGAGGAGGATCGTTTTGACATCAGTAACACTCCACGTTCAGGAAGAACGGGAGAAGCCCATTTAAACAAATTAATCCACAATGACCCACATCATTGTACAGGAGAACTGGCAGATGTGATGAAATGTGATTGTTCCACCATCGTGTGACATTTGCACGCGGCGGGGAAGGTTAAAAAAACCGGGTGTATGGGTACCGGATGGTCTAAATCGCAAAAATCAGTGGGTGGCCATAAACGCATCCCTGCTTGCCCGTCATCAAGCGGCACGTGAACAGATCCGACCATTTCTATCCTGTATCGTTACTGGTGACGAGAAATGGTGTCTTTATGCTAATATCAGGAAAAAAAAGGAATGGTTGGGCCCAAACAAACCAGCGACCCCCCTACAAAGACCTCTGCCATCTACAAAGGATAATGGATAACCGACGGTGTGGTGTGCTACGAATTGTTTCCCTGAGATGTAACCATCAGTGCCGATGTTGATTATCAACAACTGATTCGTCTTCCAGACTCAATCCAAGAACAACGACCAGGAAGACTGCGCGAAGTGATGCTACTCCACGAAAAAGCCCGCTAGACTGGCTGCGAAGTTTTTCCACAGCCACTTTATTCACCAGATCTTGCACCCTGAGGTTTCACCTTTTCCGCTCTCTATCGAAAAACCTTCAAGGACCTTTCTTTCCGAATGTAAATGCGCTCCGAACGTGGCTCGACGAGTTCTTCGCCTCAAAACCTCGTGATTTCTGCAGTCGTGGAATCGAAAAGTTACCCCAGCTTTGGCACACTGTTGTAAGTAGTGAAGGAGAATATATTAGTGAGGAATGGAGTCTCTGTTATGTATATTTGTTGTGTTTATTAAACTTTTCTAAAAGCTCTGCGAGCTTACTCACCAATCTAATAAATACCTCGGCAACGCCGGGTTTTCCCGCTAGTCTTTTTGTTTTTTAAATTGGCCTTCAGCACCAGTTGATATTATACATGTATAAATGGTAGTTCGATTCAAGGAAATATTTATAATACTAACATATGCGCTGGTTCACAGCAAAAGAATCACGTCACAAACCACAATCAGAAATGAAGCTGCAGTTTCTTTCAATTAGTTTTTGCAGTTACTAGCATAGCGACGGGGGCTCAAGGTTGTGGCTTTGTTTGACAGCTTCAGTTGACGCTGTGTACTGTATATTAGTTTCTGAGTAACAATGTGATGGCTACACTGACGACTGTCTCATTGATGCGGAACGCATGTAGTTTGTTCGTTATGTCCTGACCGAATTTTCAGGGAGCAGCGGGGAGAGGATGAAGGAAGCTCCGCCTGCCAAAGGCCACAAAATCGAACTACTGACTTCAACAGATGCACGAAAAGGCAGTCGTGATTCAGGAAGCTGCGAATAAACTATAGTTTTTATTCTGTACATGATCATTATCATCATCATCATCATCAGCCAATTCAGTCACTTGGTGACGTGGTCTGGCGTGCAACATAAGTTTGCTGAAGGTTCTTCCATTTCTGCCGATCTTGAGCTTCCTCTTGCCATTTCAATCCGGCTGTATTCTTAAGTCTCTGTCCCATCTGTTCGGCAGTCTTCTCCTTTACCTCTTTTGATAAACTGAGCTCCAGTCTAGTACTTGTTTTGACCACCTGCCATTTTTCTTAAAGGGAAATGACCAGCCTACTGCCACTTCAAAATATTCACTCTTTCCATCACGTCACTGACCTTTGTTGTCTGTTTGAAATTAGCTCCTTTCTTTCTCTCTTTCTTTCTTTGTGTAGTTCAACAGTGATCCTTTCATTCATCTTCGGGTTACTATTAGTTTTTCTAATAACGAATTCATTTTAGGTCCATGTCTCACAGCCATAAGTTATTACTGGCAGTATACATTGGTCAAAAACTGTTTTCTTCAGCTCGGCCTACAACTTAGAATTCAAAAGTGAAGAGTATCTTCTATAACCTTGCCAGCCTAATTTAATATGTCTAAGTATTTTTGGTTTTAGGTATCTTTTCATTTTTAGAAGTTGCCCAGACAGACATATTCCGTCATCTTTTGTAGGTACATCTACCTCCGGTGTCCATTCATTCATCGTGATCTTGCTTTTATCATAGTCCGCGATTAAACCAACATTAGAGAAGACTAACCGAAGTTCACTTACCACTATTTCTAGTTCTTCTATACTATTTTCAAATAGTACAATATCATCAGCAAACTTCAGGTTAATGAATCTCTGTCCCAGAATCTGGTTTCCCTCTGTGCATAAGGCTAATAAAAGTAAACAAATATTCCCCAAAGTTTCTGTTTTTTTATTGAAACCATGCAAATAACCTCAGATCATACAAATGCGTAGATGCAATCCTGGGCGCAACGACTATAAAAAGATAAGTATACCCAGAGGAGTTGCGAATTTGAGAAACTGCTCATGGGCCCCAGAATTTTTTTACAAAATGAAGAGTCATCAGTCTTCTCACTGGTTTGCTGCGACTCTCCATGAATTCCTCTCCTGTGTAAACCTCTTCATCTCAGAGTAGCACTTTCAATCTACATCCTCCATTATTTTCTGGGTGTATCCGAATCTCTGTCTTCCTCTACAGTTTTTGCCCTCTGCAGCTCCCTCTAATACTATGAAAGTTACTCCTTGATGTCTTAACAGATTTCCTACCATCCTGTCCCTTCTTCTTGTCGGTGTTTTCCATATATTTCTTTCCTCTCCGATTCTGCTGAGAACTTCCTCGTTCCTTACCTTATCAGTCCACCTAATTTTTAACATTCGTCTGTAGCACCACATCTCAAATGCTCCGATTCTCTTCTGTTCCGGTTTTCCCACAAACCATGTTTCACTACCATTCACTGCCATACAATGCTGTGTTTCAAAGGTACATTGTCAGAAATTTCTTCCTCAAACTAAGACCTATGTTTGATACTAATAGAATTCTCTTGGCCCTTTTTGCCAGTGTTGGTCTGCTTTTGATGCCCTCCTTGCTCCGTCCATCATTGGTTATTTTGTGGCCTAGGTAGCAGAATTCCTTAGCTTCATCTACTTCGTGACCATCAATCCTGGTGTTAAGTTTCTCCCTGTACTCTGCTACTTTCACATTACTTTCGTCTTTTTTCGATTTACCAACAATTCATATTCTGTACTCATTAGACTGTTCATTACCTTCAGCAGATCACATAATTCTTCTTCACTTTCACTCATGATAGCAATGTCGTCAGCGAATCGTGTAATTGACATCTTTGCACCTTGAATTTTAATTCCACTCCTGAACATTTCTTTTATTTCCATCATTGCTTCTTCGATGCACAGACTGAGCAGTTGGGGAGAAAGCCTACGTCCATGTCTCGTAGCTTACCCCTATTTTTCTCAGAATTTCAAACATCTTGCATAATTTTACATTGTCGAACGCTTTTTCTAGGTCGACAAACGCTATGAACGTGTCTTGAGCCGCGTGGGGTAGCCGCGCGGTCCCACGCGTCCTGTCACGGTTCGCGCGGCTTCCACCGTCGGAGGTTCGAGTTCTCCCGCAGGCATGGGGGTGTGTGTTGTCCTTAGCGTAAGTAGTGCGTAAGCCTATTGACCGATGACCTCAGCAGTTTGGTCCCATAAGATGTTACCACAAATTTCCAAATATTTTAGTGTCTCGATTTTTCTGTAGTCTTGTTTCCATTTCAGTCGCAGTGTCAGAACTGCCTCTCGGATGCCTTTACCCTTCCTAAAGCCACACCGATCGTCATCTTTTCCATTCTTCTGTATATCATTCTCGTCAGCAGCTTGGATGCATGAGGATGATATTTTTCCGAAAGGAAGACGGTATATCGCCAGACTCACACATTATACACACCAAGCTGAAAAGTCGTTTTGTTCGCACTTACCCCAACGATTTTAGGAATTCCGATGGGTTTTTATCTATCTCTTCTGCCTTATTCGATCTGAAGTCTTTGAAAGCTCTTTTAAATTCTGATTCTAATACTGGATCCCCTTTGTCTTCTGTATCGACTCCTGTTTCTCTGTTTCTGTGCTCTTTCCACTTGTCTGCTCTCTCCTCTGCATTTAGCTATGGAATCCCCGTTGCACTCTTAATGATACTACCCTCCCTTTCACTTTTCTGTATGCTGAGTCAGTTCTTCCGATCGTAATTGCTTCTTCTATTTCTATACTTTTTCATGCAGCAATTTATTCTTAGCTTTCCTGCACTTCCTATTTTTTGTGTTGGTTTGCTGTCGATTTTGATGGACAACAACCCTATCACTTGAACTGTTCACAGCGACACGCTCTCCACCCTACCTTCCTATTCATAATGAATCCTCCTTTTATACGATTTTCTGCTGCTTTTGATATTATGCTACAGCCATGTGACCAGAAACCCTTGTCTTTTTTCCATTTCACTTCACTGTATGTTGACTGAGCCTTAACATTCCCCTTTTCAGATTTCCTAGCTTCCCTGCTACGTTGAAGCTTCTGACATTTCACACCCCGACTCGTAGAACGTTAATCTGCAGTTGGTTATTCGGTCTTTTTCTGATGGTCACCTCCCCCTTGGCAGTCCCCTCCCTGATATCCGAATTGTGGACTGGTTCGGAATCTTTTGCTAATGGAGAGATCGTCATGACACTTTTCAATTGCAGGTTATATGTCCTGTGGATACATGTTATGTGCCTTTACTGCAGTGGTTCCCGTTGCCTTCTGTGTCTTTATGCCGTTGATCATGACTGATTCTTTCGCTTTAGGGACAGTTTCCCACTGCAAGCGCAGAAGTGTGCCCTGAACCTCTGTCCGCTCCTCTGCCCTCTTTGATTAGGCCATTGGCTGAAAGAGATTGACTTCCTTTGCCGAAATTTTTCGGCTGCCAGTACTGATGATTGTTTTTATTCAATATTTGAGTGGTGGCGGGGTTGGAAAAGGGGACCACGGCCGTTTTGATTACTAATCAAAGATGCTACTAGACCACAGGTACCACGGACCCAAATTAAGTGCTAAAAACTGAAGCAGGTAGAAACTGAATGCCACATTTGAACTTACTCAATAATCCTGGGGCAGTCTGGATAAATGTTTGTACATTTTGATAAGGGGATTCAACCTTAGGAAGATCGCGGAGTCGTAGAATTTTGGGCAGCTGGGAATTTACTAATCTGCTAGCTATTTAGAGGCCAAGGAAAGTAAATTACCATTGAGTCACATCTATAATATTTCGGAAATCAGATGTTGTAATGAAGGTGGTAGAGTGTGATGTAGAACACGAGCTCGGAGATTATAACGCAGATTGATGTACGGTAAATATAAAATTGACAACGTGGTTTCAGGAAGCCCGAATGCATAAGTAAGAGGATTAGAATGTGCTCGGAAGTGTAGGCAGACCCTCGGATGAGCGAGACGGCGTTGGGTGCCAACATGTCGAGCCGAACGCCAGGTGCTCTGCTAAGCTGTCAAATGAATTGAAGGGCCTCACGATCTGGCGCAGGCGAGCTGGAGCCTGGATGGCTTGTCAAGCAAACCGACTGACGGCAATGGCCTCGAGAGAGGGTGCTCTCCCCGACAGCGGTGAGAACTGAGATTAATTAGTGAAACTCCACATGAGGGAGCCTGAGCTTACAGCAGCTATTACAGAACCAATCGAACAACGTAGCACTGGACAGCTGAGAATTCCATAGTCTCCCTGCATGATAGAAACTAAATGCCAGAGTAATTTCTTTGACAAAGCGGCGGGCGATTTAATTTCCCCTCCTTCTCCATTTGTTACAGTGTTTTGTTTCTAATAATTCATGTTTTTTTTTACCAGTCTTTAAATTATAACCTTTATTATCATCATTACACGTGAAATGTGTAATGGTATTGACGCACCAAAATCACAATAGTAATCCGTTGTAGTTGCTACATATTTTATTACAATCAAAAGCATTATAAAATCACAATCACAATAATACCGAAGACTGCCTTACAAGGCCAGATTACTTGGACAACTAACAAATAAATTTCTTTAACCGGAACAAGACCCATAAAACTTGTAATTTGAATATGACCGTGTAAATATTCTCAGGTAAAGCTTTACTTAAATAGCACAAATGTCCATACAATTCCCATCAGAACTCTCATTACTTCCAATCAGCTGAGATTAAGGGTAAGAACACAGATCTTTTAAGGTTTGGCTAGCCAACTTTCCTAAACAAAACTATATACAAATGACTAAAACAATTAAGGAGGTACTTTAATTTTGACCACGCCTATCTTCAGATTTACTTACTCAGTTGATTAATCAACAATATTGTTAGAATGATTACAACTAAAACATGACCATATGACAATGCCCCTAAAATGAGGTCGCTTCAATATTGCATACGAATTAGCGATAGACGCGAGAAGACCTAGGATTCAAATCAATACGAGAGATCCACGAGACAGGAAATGACATAGAAATGTACTCAACTTTGCACTGCAACTGAACTTCAGATGCTTTCTCTTTTTCCCTCGGACGAAAACCGAAAACCAATACGATTATATGGCTCTTAGGCCATTTCATTCACTATATAGCGGGAGGCGAGAACGATCCCAACTCTCATACCTTTTAGCAATATACGGTTACCGCTCACTGGAAATAGCAGCTGATTGCGGGCTATCGCACTTTATTTGCCAATATGCTGTCTCTGGTTTCAACCACCAGGGGAGTGGATAACTTAGATTTACAGCACTGTAGTGTTTCAGGAACCCTCCCATCCTGCTTTTGTGGTAATACTTGCTTGGGTTCACGGTTTTGGAGCTTTTGCTTTTACATGTCTATTACATTTCACAAAAACATTTACAATAACCACCGAAAAGGTTTCCTCTGTGGTCACTAGAGTCTTAGTTCATTTAAGTAAGAGATTTAATTATGGTCTAAAGAGAAAAAATATAGTCTGGTGGATTGATTCTAGGTTAATATATGTAGAGACTGGGATCGATTCCCACTTCAGGCAACTGTTTGTAATAAGCACGAGTAGATCCTGTTTACCCCTGGTTAATCCAAATGAAAAAAAAAAAAAAGCGCTGTGTGCTAGCTGGCGAGACAGGGCGGTAAGCTACACCCATATTAAGCCCGAGTGGCATGTTAACGATCGTTCGTCTGATACAGCCGCCATCTTGAGTGTAGTGTTTAGGCAGTTTTCCACGCTCTTTTAGGCAAGTGCTGGGCTGTTTGCCAATCTACACCTAAAGTGCGAAATACAAACAGCTAAAATACAAAAAGACACAGAACAAAGTGTACGTAATTGACAGGCAGATGCTGCACAGGGATTTCCTTCCATTAGGTTAACTGACCATTCTTTTTGACAAGATGGGCAACCAGCTGCAAATTTAAAATAAAAGTGAAATTGCCAAATTATATAATGAACCCCATACGACGCAAAAAACGGTAGAAAAGAGAGAGAGAGAGAGAGTAAACGTCGTTTCCACTGAAATAATTACAAAATCAGACTTCATTAAGCTTCGTTATGATTACTCTCCAGGCTGAGGAGCTTCCCCGAGGTGTAACCATCACTGCTGACATTTATTGTCAACAACTGATACGTCTTGCGGACGCAGTCCAAGAACAACGACCAGGAAGACTGCTTAAAGGGATGCTACTCCATGATAAAGCCTGGTAGACCACTAAAAACACTGTACAGGAGTTGGGTTGGGAAGTCACTCCGTACCCACCTTATTCGCCTGATCTTGCGCCCTCAGATTTTGGCATTTTCCGCTCTCTATCGAATCACCTTCAAGGAACTTCCTTTCCGGATGTAAATGCTCTCCTAACATGACCTGACGACTTCTTCACCTCAAAACCATGTGATTTCTACAGTCGCTGAATCGAAAAATTACCCCAGTGGTGGCAGACTGTTGTAAATAGTGAAGGAGAATATAATATTGATGACTAAAGTCTCTGTTACTCTTATCTGTTGTGTTTGTTACACTTATGGAAGGAACTTTTGCACCAACCCTATATTTCGCGAAGTCCGTACTACATGCGAAGGTTAGGGCCCCTGCGGCCTCCTCGTCATTGGCAGTGGAGAGTATTTTGTGCACGAATATGGAAGTTTGCCTGCTCAACAGCTTTCCAGTTATTGCTTCTGGTACCATAACTGAAAGAAATTCGATTGTTAAATTATTGGTGCAACATTAGGAAAAATGTAGTGTGCGACACACAATCACGTGGAAAAGCGAGTATTTCAACTGGCAAACCCGCGGTTGTGGCATCTGCAGCGATCACAATTCTTCATACAAAACCGAACCTTATGCGGTAATCAACATGAATGGCTCCTTAAATGCATACAGATATCTTTGGTCTATACACTGCATCGTCGTAGGACTATTTGTATAATATTCACGTAGTGTTGACGCTAATCAGGAATCTGATGATCACAATTCTCTTCCTCTCACCGTTGTCAGATTGATTCCAAATCAATTAGTCTGAACACGATCACTGTGTTCTAACTTCATAACTTTCCGTTCAGTTTTTTTTATATATAAATCCTGTTTTCAGTTCTCTTGATACAAGAAAAAGAAATGTACGTAATATTTCAATTAAAGGAGATATTAGTCACCATTATGGCCAGAAGGATTTTGAGAATCTTTGTACTTACAGTAAGTGATTAGTGGTTCTAATTCAAATAGCTCTAAGCAATATGGGACTTAACATCTGAGGTCATCAGTCCCCTAGACTTAGAACTACTTAAACCTAACTAACCTAAGGACATCACACACATCCATGTCCGAGGCAGGATTCGAACCTGCGACCGTAGCAGCAGCGCGGTTCCTGACTGAAGCGCCTAGAACCGCTCGGCCACAGCGTCCGGCGAGTGATTAGTGGTCTTTTGCATCTGTCGCAACACAGTACTACCTTACGCAAGCTTCTTTATTTTGGAACTTCCGTACAATTTGTCTCACGCCTAGTCTCGAAACAGTGCCATCGCATCCAAATCTTTTACACTGTACTTTCCAGAACACGTAAGAACTCTAGATAAATAATTTAAACAATCTATCATGTGTGCGACTAATGTTTTGAAAATACGCGAGTTTCTTCAAACACTAGAGACAACGGTTGCGGGTGCAATGCTTGCAGCTCTCATAAAAGACTAACTGTAACTTATAAAATAAAGAATTCGTAATGACGTCGCGTTCAGGTACATGTAAGACAGCCTCTGAGATATAGTTCTTCCGAATTCGTTTGCAAAGAAATAGTTACAAAAAGACTGGTGGATTAGTTACGTACCAAGACAAAAAAAAAAACAAAAAAAAAAAAAAAAAAAAAAAAAAAAAAAACACGCACCACTAAGTGGCAAACTGATATCCACATAGGTATGGACGGAAAATGCAGAACTGTAAATTTCGACGGCCGATGGATGAATGTGTGACGCTGCACTGCAGTTTCACAGCGAAACTGACAAGTTTTGGTAAACATTTTTGGATTACAGTGATCAATTACTTGTTATAGTTAGATTAAAGTTCAGTCTTGATCACGTTATGTCTGTTTTAATGAGTAACCGGTTTCGGTTTTTTCTATAAAACCATCATCAGACCCATTGGCTCCCTTGGGTTGGTAGGTGGAGCTCTCCTTGCTGCTGTGCAGTCAACTGATCAATGACGTCGCATCTGCACAGCAGCAAGGAGAGCTCCACCTACCAACCCAAGGGAGCCAATGGGTCTGATGATGGTTTTATAGAAAAAACCGAAACCGGTTACTCATTAAAACAGACATAACGTGATCAAGACTGAACTTTAATCTAAATATAAAAAATGAAACTGACAAGGATACTAAATTGGGGACATATCGATAGCAGGGCATAAAGACTTGCGAATTTCATTCCGTGTACTCAGCTGGACAGTATCTATGCCTCTGAGAGAGGACGTATAGTTGGCTTCAAAGACTCTAGCTGGAGTGATCGACGAATCGCTCGACATCTGAATAGGATCGACGATGTTGGCAGGAATGGTTCAGTCATGACCAAACAAAGTGTCAAGGAGGAAGCAGTCTACCTAAACAGACGACAGAAGCTGAGGACCGACCAAGCGTCAGAGAGGCACTCAGAGCCCCAGCTTCTTCATTATCAATTATCATCGACGCGACGTGCAACTGGTGATTCAGTGACCACAAGGACTGTCAGGAGGTGCCTCACAGAAAGTGGGCTGAACTCAGGGAGCCACTTGTGCCGACTACCATTGATACCTTTACACCAATAAGCCCGTTTGCAATGGTATCACGCAAATTCTGCCTGAAATCTCATTGACTAGAGTAGAACTGTCTTCAGTGACGAGTCTTGCTTCGAACTGAGCCCCAACGCCAACGAAGACTTGTCTGGAGACGCCCCGTAGAGTGGTCGTATACCAGCCTGTTATCGCATCGCAGTACAGTCCGACAACTTGTAGTGATAGTATGACGTGTCATTTCATTTCACAACAGGACCCCTTTTCTTGTCATCCGCGGCACCCTTACAGCACAGCGACGCGTCGTTTTGTTGTCCTTCATTCGAGGCCATCCTGAGATTACATTTCAACGAGATAACGCTCGCCCGCACATGGTGATAGTTTCTACCCCCTGTGCCGGCCGCGGTGACCAAACGGTTCTAGGCGCTACAGTATGGAACCGCGCGACCGCTACGGTCGCAGGTTCGAATCCTGCCTCGGGCATGTATGTTTGTGCTGTCCTTAGGTTAGTTAGATTTAAGTAGTTCTAAGTTCTAGGGGACTGATGACCTCAGAAGTTAAGTCGCATAGTGCTCAGAGCCATTTCTACTCCTTGTCTTCGTGCTTGCCAAGATCTGTCTTGCCCACCTACGTTGCTGGATCTTTAGTATTAAGAATGTTTGGAGCATTGTTGGCAGGGCCTTCTAACCAGCTTGGGATTTTGACCATTTAACTCACCAATCGGATACTATTTGACAGAATCGCCTTTAGTGTCAATCAATGTCAAGCCGAAAACTACTTTTGTAACGGCCAGAACGGACCAACGCATTGCTGAACTGCTCAGTTTGTGAAGTTCTGTCTCTTCGATAAATCATCCAATTTTTGAGAAATTGTAATCATGTGTTCGTCTACACATGTACATCACATCTACTAGTTTGCATCTCATTTTGATAATCCTTTGTGGTGAGTCTTTTTTACTGTCTCAGAGTGTATTTTTAAATAGAACGTAACTTATCTCGTGGTCTAGGGGTAGCGTCTTTGATTCATAATCAAAACGTCTGCGGTCCCGGGTTCGATACCCGCCACTGCCTAAATTTTGATAAATAATCAGCATTCCGGCATAAGAAGTCAGCCTCATTCTGCCAACGGCCTTGTCAAAGAGGGCGGAGGAGCGGATAGAGGTTCAGGGCACTCTCTTGTCCTAGGGGTGGGAAATTGCCCCTAAAGGCGGGAGAATCAGCAATGGTCAACGACATGAGGATGCAGAAGGCAATGGAAACCACTGCATTAAAGACACGTAATGTGTATCCACAGGACGTGTGACCTGTAATTGAAGAAGTGTCATGATGATCTCTCCATTGGCAAAAGATTCCGGAATAGTCCCCCATTCGGATCTCCGGGAGGGGACTGCCAAGGGGGAGGTTACCATGAGAAAAAGATTGAATAATCAACGAAAGGATAACGTTCTACGAGTCGGGGCGTGGAATGTCAGAAGCTTGAACGTGGTAGGGAAACTAGAAAATCTGAAAAGGGAAATGCAAAGGCTCAATCTAGATATAGTAGGGGTCAGTGAAGTGAAGTGGAAGGAAGACAAGTATTTCTGGTCAGAAGAGTATCGGGTAATATCAACAGCAGCAGAAAATGGTATAACAGGTGTAGGATTCGTTATGAATAGGAAGGTAGGGCAGGGGGTGTGTTACTGTGAACAGTTCAGTGACCGGGTTGTTATAATCAGAATCGACAGCAGACCAACACCGACAACGATAGTTCAGGTATACATGCCGACGTCGCAAGCTGAAGATGAACAGATAGAGAAAGTGTATGAGGATATTGAAAGGGTTATGCAGTATGTAAAGGGGGACGAAAATCTAATAGTCATGGGCGACTGGAATGCAGTTGTAGGGGAAGGAGTAGAAGAAAAGGTTACAGGAGAATATGGGCTTGAGACAAGGAATGAAAGAGGAGAAAGACTAATTGAGTTCTGTAACAAGTTTCAGCTAGTAATAGCAAATACCCTGTTCAAGAATCACAAGAGGAGGAGGTATACTTGGAAAATGCCGGGAGATACGGGAAGATTTCAATTAGATTACATCATGGTCAGACCGAGATTCCGAAATCAGATACTGGATTGTAAGGCGTACCCAGGAGCAGATATAGACTCAGATCACAATATAGTAGTGATGAAGAGTAGGCTGAAGTTCAAGACATTAGTCAGGAAGAATCAATACGCGAAGAAGTGGGATACGGAAGTACTAAGGAATGACGAGATACGTTTGAAGTTCTCTAACGCTATAGATACAGCAACGAGGAATAGCGCAGTAGGCAGTACAGTTGAAGAGGAATGGACATCTCTAAAAAGGGCCATCACAGAAGTTGGGAAGGAAAATGTAGGTAGCTGCGAAGAAACCATGGGCAACAGAAGATATACTTCAGTTGATTGATGAAAGGAGGAAGTACAAACATGTTCCGGGAAAATCAGGAATACAGAAATACAAGTCGCTGAGGAATGAAATAAATAGAAAGTGCAGGGAAGCTAAGACGAAATGGCTGCAGGAAAAATGTGAAGACATCGAGAAAGATATGACTGTCGGAAGGACAGACTCAGCATACAGGAAAGTCAAAAGAACCTTTGGTGACATTAAAAGCAACGGTGGTAACATTAAGGGTGCAACGGGAATTCCACTGTTAAATGCAGAGGAGAGAGCAGATAGATGGAAAGAATACATTAAAAGCCTCTACGAGGGTGAAGATTTGTCTGATGTGATAGAAGAAGAAATAGGAGTCGATTTAGAAGAGATAGGGGATCCAGTATTAGAATCGGAATTTAAAAGAGCTTTGGAGGACTTACGGTCAAATAAGGCAGAAGGGATAGATAACATTCCATCAGAATTTCTAAAATCATTGGGGCAAGTGGCAACAAAACGACTATTCACGTTGGTGTGTAGAATATATGAGTCTGGCGATATACCATCTGACTTTCGGAAAAGCATCATCCACTCAATTCCGAAGACGGCAAGAGCTGACAAGTGCGAGAATTACCGCACAATCAGCTTAACAGCTCATGTATCGAAGCTACTTACAAGAATAATATACAGAAGAATGGAAAAGAAAATTGAGAATGCCCTAGGTGACGATCAGTTTGGCTTTAGGAAAAGTAAAGGGACGAGAGAGGCAATTCTGACGTTACGGCTAATAATGGAAGCAAGGCTAAAGAAAAATCAAGACACTTTCATAGGATTTGTCGACCTGGAAAAAGCGTTAGACAATATAAAATGGTGCAAGCTGATTCTGAAAAAAGTAGGGGTAAGCTATAGGGACAGACGGGTCATATACAATATGTACAACAACCAAGAGGGAATAATAAGAGTGGACGATCAAGAACGAAGTGCTCGTATTAAGAAGGGTGTAAGACAAGGCTGTAGCCTTTCACCCCTACTCTTCAATCTGTACATCGAGGAAGCAATGATGGAAATAAAAGAAAGGTTCAGGAGTGGAATTAAAATACAAGGTGAAAGAATATCAATGATAAGATTCGCTGATGACATTGCTATCCTGAGTGAAAGTGAAGAAGAATTAAATGAACTGCTGAACGGAATAAACAGTTTAATGAGTACACAGTACGGTTTGAGAGTAAATCGGAGAAAGACGAAGGTAATGAGAAGTAGTAGAAATGAGAACAGCGAGAAACTTAACATCAGGATTGATGGTCACGAAGTCAATGAAGTTAAGGAATTCTGCTACCTAGGCAGTAAAATAACCAATGACGGACGGAGCAAGGAGGACATCAAAAGCAGACTCGCTATGGCAAAAAAGGCATTTCTGGCCAAGAAAAGTCTACAAATATCAAATACCGGCCTTAATTTGAGGAAGAAAGTTCTGAGGATGTACAGCATTGTATGGTAGTGAAACATGGACTGTGGGAAAACCGGAACAGAAGAGAATCGAAGCATTTGAGATGTGGTGCTATAGACGAATGTTGAAAATTAGGTGGACTGATAAGGTAAGGAATGAGGAGGTTCTACGCAGAATCGGAGAGGAAAGGAATATGTGGAAAACACTGATAAGGAGAAGGGACAGGATGATAGGACATCTGCTAAGACATGAGGGAATGACTTCCATGGTACTAGAGGGAGCTGTAGATGGCGAAAACTGTAGAGGAAGACAGAGATAGGAATACGTCAAGCAAATAATTGAGGACATATGTTGCAAGTGCTACTCTGAGATGAAGAGGTTAGCACAGGAAAGGAATTCGTGGCGGGCCGCATTAAACCAGTCAGTAGGCTGATGATTAAAAAAAAAAATCTCCAGTTGCTGCTTTTAGATCTCACTCTGTATAAATCAAAGTGTTGAGCTGGTGCGTTTCTGGCACCAGTTTCCATCGATCGTCATTTTGATCTTTGAGTCGACTTCGGTGCTTATTTGTCTTCTGCTCATCTTTGGCAGCGCAGATTGAACGGCAGCGCGTGCGCTCTGCTGGGGAGGTGAGTCGGGATCGGCGGTGAGCGAGAGTTACGTGGGACTGTGTACGTGGACAGGACGGCAAGAGGATGAGTCTGACAACGAAGGAGCGTGGCCAGCGGCTACGGCGTGTTGAGTCGCGAGTGCAGATCCACCGCCCGTGGTGATTTGGTTGTCTTCGAGGTCGGAAGGACAAGCTCCTTCGAGTCTGTTATAAGCTACGCCGGCCGATTGAATTGGAGTCGCCGAGTTGCTTCGGTGGGTTGCGTGGGGCTTAATTGAATATACCAGTGTACTAAAAATCCTATAGAATTGTTTTAGTTGTTTATCACTTACCTCGGTGTCGTGACTAACTGTCTTGACGGCAGTTGAGGATGTGTGGCTACGCCCAACTAACCGACATGAAGCGTGGTTAAAGACGTAGCTAGAAGTGCAACGAGCAGTGAGTAAGTCCGGCTCTGGCGTTTCAAGACACGCCGAGATACGGCCTCTGTTCTACCTTGTAGTTCATTTGCTAGTTTGGCGTGTAAATGTGTGCCGAGATAATTCTTGTCATCTTAACTTTAGGGCATGATTGTTAACGAACTCATTCATCAAAGTTTAAGGGCTGGCTCTGGCCAAGTAACTCACAGAGGCTAATTTGTTTCTATTCAGTTGTATTGATCACCTGTTCTCTAGATAAGATGATGTAGTTTATGTCTCAGAATATTGTCCGCCGTTGATGTGTGTTGTGTTACAGAGAATTGGCAGTGGTCGACGCGAACATACTGGGAGGAGAGCACCACGGGGGCAGAGAGATATTTAAGGCCCTGTCCTCTGCTTTACAACTTGGTTTATGTTGTCACTGTTGCGTGATTTCATCTTTCGGTGGAAAATTCCTACGGTCGCAGGTTCGAATCCTGCCTCGTGCATGGATGTGTGTGATGTCTTTAGGTTAGTTAGGTTTAAATAGATCTAAGTATAGGGGACTGACGACCTCAGATGTTAAGTCCCATTGTGCATAGAGCCATTTGAACCATCTGAACCAAAAAGACAGTTTCCATCGCTCGTGTGAGGAAAGCCAGTTGCCGTCTAATCCAGATCAAATGATCTCCGCCGCAACACACAAGCCTATGTCGTAACCTATCAGTTTGGAGGCAATTGCTGCATTGGTCCGCCGCACTTAGACCAAGACGAAAAAGAAGTTTATTGTTTGGAACCTGGTCGTGAACGACATCACACCACTATGATGCCATGTCCACGGGTAGAACACTCTCCGTCTAAACAGGCCTAGGTAGGCCTGCCGATAATAACTGGTCACCGGGTCCTCTTCAGGTGATAGGTGTCGCTGGATGAGGATATGGAGGGGCATGTGGTCAGTACACGACTCTCCCGGCCGTTGTCAGTTTTCGTTATCGGAGCCGCTACTTCTCAATCAAGTAACTCCTCAATTAGCCTCACAAGGGATGAGTGCGCCCCGCTTACCAACAGCACCCGACTGATCCGGACCCACTGGTAGGATAGAAACGCTAATATTGAACCACGCTATCTTTCAAGACGTTGTCGCGACGCTCGTTCATCAGGGGAGAGGTAAAGGAGAGCTCCCCAGCCATGAAACAAGAGCTTGGTAACGAGGTGTTTCTTTGAGAGGATATCAGCCCCCAAATAACTGACAGCGATAAAAAATTCCCCTGTGTGCTTCAGTATGGAATTCATATGGCCATCATTGACAGTAGGAGTTAAGTCGACAGGTAAGCAGCCAAGATGTGATTGAATGAGTGACTTGAGTAAGTGTTAATATAATGGGCCTGATAAATAATATCGAAACTTCACTTGTGTGCCAGGAAGCTCCAACCCCCGCCCCCAAGGGGACATGGCCTCGCCATCCCTTCATAACGTACTCGAAAAATGTGATGCTTCTATTGGAAACGTCTAGATAATCGCTTTAGTCTACGAGCCGTCATCGCAAGAAGCGGAAAAAATTGTGCAGCGTAATACGCTTTACGCAAAACGTAGGTATCTAAGATCCGGACTTTTTGAAGCAATCTAAAGGAGCAGCTCTCATGCTCGAGAATCGCCCCTAGTATTTTATCCGTCACCGATCTCCAACTGACTGCAGCCATCTTCATCGGGCAACAATGATTGATGACACGTAACGATATACGACGATCAACCAACGTGGCTATGAAATCACAGCGTCGGTAGAGCCTTTTAAATTCAGAACACTGTATTTCGTTCTTTAATGTGGGCTTCAGAGAAATGACAGAATCCAAGGTTTAATTGATCAACGGAATTTCATCTGAATTACTAATTAAGACCACGATATCGTCCGCATACCCTCGCACCGAAAAACAGCTATTTTAATGTCGTCCATCCACGTACCTGAGCAGTGATACGGCGAAGTAAGGACTCCCAAAATAAGACAAACAGTGACATGGAGAGAGGCCTCCCATGTGGATATCTCAACGAATGATGGTTTGGAGGGGAGGGTTGGCCATTCACGCCACAGACGCCTTGATGCCAGTAGAAAGGTTAAAACTTGAGGCATTTCATCGTTAAACCGGACAGCTTCCAACACTCGCAGTAAGAAATTGTGACTTAGTCAAACGCCTTATTAAAATCAATAAAAAGTAAGGCCCCAGGAACAGAAGTGTTGGCAGCCACCAATACGACACCTTGGCATTCTGTGACAGGGATCAGGATCGTGCGTCCATTAACAACTTTGGTGAACTACAAGGATTTTCGCAAGCAAGGCTATTTACTTCTCTCGCTACAGCTTTGTAATCAGAATTAAGGAGCGCTATGGGGTGGAATTTCTCAACATCTGAACGTCCAGATGTTTTCCGTGTTAAGACAACTTGCCAATCTTGCAATGGGTGGGAATCAAACCCCTCCACAAAGCCTCATTTACCAGCGACGTTATTGTGTGACTTATAATTGGTCAAAAATGCACATAAATTTCCTTAGGTAGGCATCTAATCCCTGTGACTTACGCGATGTGGAAAGAACAATAAAATCATAGATGTCATCTCGGTCAAAGCCATCTAAAAATTCAGCGTTTAGTGCTGGAGTAACTACACAATCCAGAGAACAGGTAAAATCTTTAGGCAGTACAGTATCAGAAATGGACGCTGCATAATGATCAGAAATGTATCGGTGTATCGTCCGAGATATGTCTTGTCGTGACGTCATCACACGCCAATCTTTGCATGTTCGATTCGTGATACACAGACCTTATTTCGCGCTCGAAAACGCTTGAGTTGGTATTAGGAAGTTAACTCTCCTTGAAGCAAGCAACGTGGTTTTGACCTCATCCTAGAACCTTCCATTTGCTGCCATTTTAGCTGAAGCAGTTTCGCTTCCACGCGTCGAACATCTGTAGTCCGAGGAGGAGCTTGCAGGGCGCTACCGTAAAAATCAAGTACAGCGACACGGTAAAATCCGTGGATTGTCCGAATTTCCCTTGCCTTTACAGTGCTGAATCGCATTAACACCGTTCGCAGCTGCGATTTTGCATTCTCTATCCACCATGCCATAAGTGAGAGATATTGTGCCTTGGAATAAAGATTATGATCCCGTACTTCGCTAATAACACGGTCGAGAAAAGGATCCTCTTAGTGTCACATATACACACATCAAAAAAATGTTTTGCATCACCTCGGTTCCGAGAGTTCCGGAGCCTGTGCAGAAAATTGGAAAAGAGATCAATATAAACATCATTCCTGCCCTTTTTACTGCTCATGAAAACCACACATTGCATGTTGCACCACCATACAGCGAGACCCTCAAAGATGATGGTCCAGATTGTTGTACACACCGGCACCTTAATACCCAGTAGCACGTCCTCTTGTATTGATGCATACCTGTATTCGCCGGCCGGTGTGGCCAAGCGGTTAAAGGCGCTACAGTCTGGAACCGCGTGGCCGTTACGGTCGCAGGTTCGAATCCTGCCTCCAGCATGGATGTTTGTGATGTCCTTAGGTTAGTTAGGTTTAAGTAGTTCTAAGTTCTAGGGGACTGATGACCTTAGAAGTTAAGTCTGTAACGTTCCCTGGCAAACTCACGTTATTAAAAAAAAAAAAAAAAAAAAAAAACAGGAGTTTATTTGTACCATATACGCCGCTCTGGGCAAGTTGTATATATCGTAATTATTGAACAAAAATATTACTGAATGTGGTGTAAAAGACATTTGTTATTCTCCTTATATTTTTTGTTGTAATATTTGTCTGTATTTAGGATAGGAATTTTTTCTGTATTTATTATGTGATTGTAAAATGTGTCAGTATTTGCGATAGCAGAGATATGTTGCCAGAAGAGAATAATATCGTCAATTTGCAAAGAAATGTTAATAGTCAGCAATACTATTTAAGCACAATGCATTATGTATTCTTTGGTCTTCTCTGTTCAGAAGTCATTGCGGTAGGACACTGTGAAAGAGGTTTTTACGAATGGGTAGACTTCTTTTGTCTCTGTCTGGACTTAGCCGCCATTAGACGATGCGTTACGAATTAATGTGAGTTGTATTGTTGTTTGATCTAAATATATTAGAGTTTATCAAAAGTGTGAATTATTTATGTAAATTAGCTTGCCCACGTCATCTATAAAATTTCTTTAAGAATTTTTCAGCATTTTTTAGCGGTGTTGCTGGGCTGTGCCGCGACCAACAATAGCAAACCCGTAAATCGGGAACAGATGCATAAAAATCAATGGTGAATTAAGAAATTGTTCTTCTTTTTCAGTGATCCTGTGGCTGATAAAAATTGAATTAATTATACGTTTGTGCATTCGTAGGCGGATAGCTAATGTTAGTTAACATTGAAATTTAAACAGTTTGGTTCTTTCAAAATATCTTAAATGTGTAATGAAGTAGGTCTGATCAGTGATAAATGTCGGCTTGGCAATAATTAAAACATTTTCTGCTAATAGAGGTAATCTTGTGTTCTATGGCTAGTGCCGGGATAAAATTCAGTAAAAATATTTAACAAAAAATCCACTGCATCAGGAAAGTGTATGCCAAGGCCGAATGATTTAAAGGACCCAATTCTCAACCTAATATTCTTAACCAGTTCATATGAGTTCACGTAAATATTATTTTTTCTTTAAATGAACGTAATAATTAAGTAAGTAAAAATTTTTTATTACCACACGAAAATAAGAGAGTGGTTCTACAACAAAGTTCGCACGAAAGAAAATTAACTTAAAAACAACAGATAAATTTTATTATTCTTCTTTAACGAAATTTCAAATCAATCCCATTCATTTCGATAGACGATTTCGTTAAATTGGCGCCCAACGTGGGGCCAGAATATGCAGTGGCCACTAAATACCCGTGAGATAACTAGGGAATTAATATAGTCGAACTTTGTTGCAGAACATTTAATAATTTTTCTATGTATTGTATGTATTGCATAACCAATATTGTGTGGTAATACCTGTGTATGATTTTTTGCATGAGAACACTATGTACCCAGAGGCAAGCTGAAGAAGAGAGCTCAATATTTCGAAAAATTAATTACCTACCACAATATCAGGGGGCAGCTGCACCCAAGATAGATCACCAAAAGGTAAAGCTACAGTGTAGTTGTCCTGTGGGTAGTAAAGTAGCCTCAGTACAGTGTTCTCGGATCATTAGTGGTGTGCTTGTTGTTAGTAAATTGTTTTAAAATAACAGGACATTTAGGTAGTTAGTCATTGTAGTATATAGTAAGTGTGTATTAGTTAATGTCCATTTCTTGTGTGATTATGTCAGTGAAACCTGAGTGTTAGGATATTTAGTTCAGATTTTATTTCTTTTGTTTACTATGGTTAGATTGCGTAGTCAGAAAGATATCAACATGGATAATGAGCAACAGTCAGTAACTAGTGATACCGAGTTGGAAAGTGGGACACAAAGTAATGTTAGTGACGTAGTTCAGGAAGTACAATGTGAGAATCTGGGGGCAGAAGGACAAGAAATGTTGCCATTGCCACCCAGTGATTCAGTTGATAGCGGAAATACTGTGCCATCCGCAAGCACTGGACACGGACCAGAGAGTGGTGAGGTGTCAGAAGTGCAATCATTAAGAGTTATGTTCGAGCGCATGCTCAATTTCCAAGCTGAATTTGTACGCGTGCAAGCAGAGCGTGATAGAGAACGTGATGCTAAACAAGCAGAACGCGATAGAGAACGTGATGCTGAACAAGCAGAGCGTGACCAGAGATTGGTAGCTGAATTTGCCAAACAAGCAGAGCGCGATAGAGAACGTGATGCTAAACAAGCAGAGCGTGACCGACGCCTGCATGAGAGGGACTTGCAGTTGATGCAAACTTTAGAAGTTATGCAAAGTGAGATTGTTAGTTTGAAACAAAAATATGAAACCATACCCAAAACGGTGCAAGAATTAAGCGAAAGAGTAGATAGTGTTCAAGTGGCTAACGCCAATATAGTAGAGGAAATCAGTGTCCTGACTAATAGGGTCGAACAACTAGAAATTGACACAACTCAAGTAATTGAGAACAAAGTGTTCGAACAAGTGCACAAAGTAGAAAATGAAGTCATAAAAGAAATAGATCAGAAAGTGCACGCCGCAATTGAGGCCAGAGATGTGGGCTCAAGTGCGGATGTGCAAGATCTAAAAAGGATAGTGCACAAAGACATTCCGCTGTGGCAGCGGAGTGTGGACCGTCGTCTTGCCGAGATGGAGCTTAGCTTGCGGCATGACGAGGCACGGGCGTATGTCACGCCAGCCAGGTCCAACAATGATAGGCATATAAATACTGCAGTAAAAAATTGCGACTGCGAGACAGAACAGGCAACCAATGTAACAAATAAATGTCATTCCAAAGTAGTGATTGAAGAAAGCTTGATTAGGAACCGACAGTTTCAGATCTTTACAACGGAGAAGAAATCTGTTCACCCTGTAGTGTTTATCAAGGGATTTAGAAACATTTTGCCTAGCGTTTGGAGTCATACCCAGAAAATACAGTTCGTTATGTCTTACATACAAGGAGATGCTGCATTATGGGCAACCGAAGCAGCTGATAGTTGCGATACATATGAGCAATTTGAAAAAGCATTCTTGGCCAAATATTGGTCAACATGTATCCAGGAGAGATTACGGAAGGAGGTATATAATCCAGAGCCGTATTCTCCACGACTAGGCAATTTGCGAAAATATTTCGAGAAGTACATTAATAAGACCCGTTACTGGGACGAACAGATTTCATCCCGGGATTTGATCAGGCTTTTGAAATCACACTTGCCGATACATGTAAAGGAAAAACTTATACACGTGCCTGAAAATGATATGGAACATTTCTTGTCTGCTCTGGACTCAATTGACCTGATTCAGGAGGACGTTAAGGCAGCCTCTGAACAGGCTAGAAGTAACGGAAATGGTTATAGAAATGGTAGAAATAACACGCCTCCACCAAGTAATGGAAACGGCGGAGGTAATAATAGGAGACAGGAGTATGCACAAAACGGAAATAGAGGTAGAGACCGGAACGGCAATAGTCCGCCGGTGAATAATGACCGGAAAAGGAGGTTCGATGACCGGTATGAGACAGGCCCACCAAGCAATAATAGATGGAAAAATGCCAGGGGGCTGAGCAACACTAATACTTATAATGATGCAAACCGAACTTGGCCGCAGAACCAGAGGCCCAGTCCGGACCGGCAAAACAGTGATAGATATGACAATAACCGACCGCCACCACAAAATGCGCCAATTGCGCAACCGTGGCGGCCGACGCAACACAACGTGCACATAGTGGAGGTCAGTGACACAGAGCAGCCACGCCCATCCACTAGCAATAATTCAACAAACTAGATGCAGCCGAGATACGCTCTCCATCGTCGACTGAGGTTTGGAGTGAGAGCAGCCCGACACAGAACAAAACACCGAACAAAATCTGTATCCTTAGGTATAATGACGGGGTACAGATGGGAGATGAATTAATAACTGAACCATCCACGTGCATAAAGGAGCACAAAGACAAAGTACAAGCGATAATAGAGATCAAAATTAACAATATTGATGTGCAAGCGGTCGTAGATACAGGTGCTACTGTCAGTGTTATGAGTATGGACTTATTCAAAGTACTGGGGAAGGAAAGGCGTATGCTGACTTTTCCCGTGAATAATTGTAAAGTCACTGGAGCCATAAGTGCACAGCGACAAATAATTAAACTCCAAGTGCGGGTAGAGATGTATGTAGGGGATGAAGCCATAGCGTGCTCATTCCTGGTAGTAAAGGGTTTAAAGGTAGCCTGCATTTTGGGGGTAGATTTTTTAAGAGAAAGGGACGCAATAATCGACCTTTCTCGGGGAAAATTAAGCTTGATGAATGCTGGTAGGAGAATAGAATTGTCCATGCTCAGATCTGAAGAGGTACCTGTACCTAATTGTAACGCTATTAACATAAGGTGTAGGAATCAGTGGATACTACATTTAGACAATCATTGTCTAGGTCAGAATCTCTATTATCCTGACGTACAAGATGATCAATTAAAAGCAAATGTGGACGCACTTGTGAACAAAGTATCACAGTCCGAAAATTTGAACTCTATGCAACAGCAGGATTTGGTACAGTTATTATCTAATTATGCAGATGTATTTTCAGAACGACCAGGAATTGTTAAGGGATATCAGTACAATATCGAGGTAAAGCCTCACAAAACTTACTGTCGAGCCTCATACTCCATTCCTTGGTCCAAGAAGGAAATAGTAGCTAAAGAAATAAGAAAACTGATCGAGTGGGGAATAATAGAACCGTCTTTGTCCCCTTATAGTAGTCCTTTGGTGGCGGTAGCAAAAGCAGACGGACAGGTACGGTTAGTACTAGATGCGAGAGACATAAATGAAATTATTGTACCTGTTAGGACTCATCCGGAAAATCTTGATGAGCAAATTCAAAAATTTCATGGAGTGCAATATTTGACATCTATTGATATGAGAAGTTCTTTCTGGCAAATCCTGCTCACACCCGAGTCGAGGAAATATACTGCATTTATATTTGGGGGAAGGAGCTACCAATTTAGGGTACTACCTTTCGGCCTAAATGTAAGTGCAGGAGTTTTCATAACAGCCCTCGACGCGGTTTTAGGTCCGGATTTGCTGCAAAGGGTAACAGTGTATGTAGACGATCTAGTGATTGCCACTGCCACCTGGGAGGAGCACGTAGAACTACTGAGTAAAGTCTTAGAAAGGTTTAAGCAAGCGGGAGTAACAGCGAATCTTGATAAATCCAAATTTGGACGTAATCAGATTAAATTTCTAGGTCACATAATAACACCACAAGGCATCAAGCCTGACAGCAAAAAACTTGATGTAATTCGTGGGTTTCCTAGTCCGAGAACTAAGAAACAGCTCAAAGCATTTATAGGTCTAGCATCTTTTTTTAGACGGTTTGTTCCAAACCAATTAATGAATAACGAATCTTTATTGAGCCTGTTGCGTAAAAATGCGCACTGGGTGTGGACAGAAGAATGTCAACGCGCATTTGACGCTATCAAAAATGCCTTGGTGAACGCCAACATACTGCGACACCCAGACATGACAAAAGATTTTTGTATAGCGACAGATTCGTGTTCATACGGTCTGGGCGCGTGTTTATTTCAGTGGGACAGGAGCAACGACCCCACAACAATCAATGTAATCGGATTTGCCAGCCGCACACTAAACAGCTGCGAGAGAGCATATTCCGCTACCGAATTAGAGGCTCTTGCAGTGGTTTGGGCGGTAAAGAAATTTAACTATTACATCTATGGTAAAGAAGTCAAAGTATTCAGTGACCACCAGGCTTTGAGCTATTTAATGACTTGCAAATTATACCATACCCGCTTGCTAAGATGGAGGTTAGCATTACAGGAATATAAAATTAAAATCATGTACCTTAAAGGACAAGATAATGTTGTAGCAGACGCCTTGTCGAGGCTTCCACTAGGGCAATCCTTAATGTCACATATTTTGGAACAATCGGAGGAACATCGAATACTATTAGTACAAGATAAGGTACATAGGAGGGACTTTTTACATATGTGTAAAAATATGTCTATATTGCAGGAAACTGATCCGATTTGGCGAGATATCATTAGCAAAATTAAAGAAGGAACCAATCTTAAAAGTGTTCAGAATTTCAAAATAGTAGATAATATTCTGTATTATAAAACAGGTGTGTCAAATGACCATGGAGTCTTGTGTATACCACAACAGGCTATCCCAGCTGTAGTGTGGCACACGCATTTAGCATGGGGTCACGCTGGGATAGGCAAGACAATAAGGATTTTGTCCAAATTCTGTTATTTTAAGGGGATAAGCCAGCAGACTCGCACCATTATCAGGACTTGTCCTCTGTGCCAAAAAGCTAAGTTTCAAAATAAGTCGACAAGGTTTGAACTGCATCCTGTAGTGCCTCATCGACCACTTCAGTTAGTATCTATAGACATAGCAGGACCCTACCCACGAGCCAGGGGTGGACTGAAGTACATTTTAGCGGTGTATGACCTTTTCTCTAAATATTTAAAAATATACTGCCTTAAATCAGCCACTGCTCGTGGAATAGTTAAATGGTTAGGGAAGGAATATTTTACACAAGTGGGTAAGCCTGAAGCGATAATATCGGATAATGCTTCCTATTTTACAGGCCATACCTGGAAAAACTATTTACATGAACAAGATATAAAGCATATACTAATTTCCCGTTTTCACCCACAAGCAAGTTTAGTAGAGAGAACATTTGGAGAGTTAAATAAATTTTTCAGGTTATACATTGCATATAAACACACAAGATGGCCAGATCTGATACCTAAGTTTGTAGAAGTTCACAACGCAACCCCGCATGCTTCTACGGGGTATCCACCAAACGAGATTATAATGAATAATAATAGAGTTCTGAATGAGTGGCTGGCACCTTTGCCTAAGGTCCCAGTCATTCCTGAGCCTAAGGAAGAGAAGATAAGAAAATCAGGGTGCAACCTTACCAGGTGCGCTCAGAAAAGGAAAGAAAAATATAATCGACATGTGACGAATAACCAAAAATTTAGTGTTGGGGACTTGGTACTCTTACGCAATCATCCTAAGTCCTCGGCATCCTTGAAACAGAATAGCAAGTGGCAATTGGTGTACAATGGACCTTTTAGAGTAGTAAGTGTGCCACATGAGTGTAGCTATCTCTTAGCAGATCCCCACTCAGGGAGAGTACGGGGACTGTATCCGCGTAGGGATGTAAAAGCATTCCTACAGTAAAAGACTAATAGTCCTATGTGGACACCATTCTTTTGTAAATAATGAACATTAATGATGTGTGATCTTTAGAGATAATGTACTAGTGTAGAAGTGTTTAGTTATAAGAATATGATTGACTTTCTCATGTGTATGGATATTTGTGTTATGTACTCTTTTAATTTGTGTTATCTAGAACATGCTCTAAATGTTTGCACAGATAATCTGATTAGTGCAATTATTTGTAGTGTTAAACTGTGACAGAGTTCAATCAAAAAGAACATTTTAGTAATGATTAGTTAGTGTACTACATAATTTTCTATGTGCCCAAATTTGAAATATTTCTTGGCACAATCTTTTCTATTATGTGTATGTATGTAGATATGTGTAGCTGTCAGATTGACAGATTCGAACCCAGAATAATATCAATAATATGAGGCCCTGAGAACTTTATTATCTAACCAATGTTATTAGAGAAAATAATGCACCCAGTAGTGACCCGAGGGCACCACGGGAGGCAAACTTGTTGCAAATTTATGTAATGCAAAGTTACGCACAAAGAAGCTTCAATTGAAGCATGTGCAGATTCAAACAGTAAAAAAGAGCTAGCCAGATACAGTCCAAGTCAATTTTTGCCTACAGAGACTACACTGTAGTTACGTAGGACGTTGATAGTAAAGTGTGACATGAGTTCAAAGGAGTTATTGAACAATATGCCTGAATCCGGCTGGAATGCACAAATAAAATCTACTCGAACACGAATATAGATGACTTTTGGGCAGACTAATACAAAATTTTAATATTTTGTTACCATGTACGCAAATATCACACCTTGGTAAAGAGTTACGAATGTGCTATTACAAAAAAAAAAAAAAAAAAAAAAAAAAAAATTTGCACAGCGGACATTGTAAATAAAAATAAAGGAACTTAAACAAAAGTGCAGTATTGTGCGGCAGAGACAGACAGTGACTGTTAAACCTGCAGCAATACGTCACGGAGTAGTTGTGTATAAGTGATAAAAAACTGTATCATCGCCGTGTGTGCAAATGGACAAGGAACTAGCACGACACGAACAGTGAACCGATAACGGACGGTGGATCAAGCTAGTGTCAAACTTTAACTCTTTGTGTGTCAAGGGACGCTAGGAAAGCGCATTGACTACAGAGATACATTTTGTCCTAAGGTGAAAACTTGCGTGTGACTAATGGCAAGTCATGACATGGTGAAAAATATTGTGTGCCCATAAAACGTGTTACTGTGACAACGAAACATTGTGCAAACCAGACTAGTGAAGGCCTACTGAGTAATAACTGCCACTAACTGTGTGCGTTCTTTCTCACAGCAGGAAAAATGCCTATAAGGATAGTACACTGTTTCTGAACTTGTTGCATGTTTCCTGGAGCACTGCAAGAAGACGTCGCACGGGCGAGCGGATATCCAACGCGCATCCGGCTACATCAGCTATGCAGCGGCCGCAGCAGCCCGTAGCAGACCAGACAGACAGCCACGCCCCTCCGCGCCTTAGCTGTCAACGCCGGGGGCGGTGACCTACACGGAGTCAGCGCGCCGCGCCGACCGCCGCTCAACAATCACTCCGAACCGCTCACCAAATACAGCATTATTGATTTTTTTTATGTTCACATAAACTGAATAACATGTCAATGACTTCATTTCGATAATCATTGAACATTAACTACGTAGGACAAGTGACCTTGTAGTGTATCACACGAATAATAGTATCACACACAAAAAACTTCAGTCGAACTGTTTGTGACTGTGATCTTGTGTAATTGTGTAACCGTTTGTGACGAACTGAATTTAATTCAAATGAATAACTACATTTAATTCAAATGACCATGAACCAACTGGGATGGCTGGGCTCCGGCACAGTTTTCCCCAGGTTTCCTGTTTGCCTACGCCCAAATGGGGGAGCCATGAACTTATATAACCCTGGGACTAAATAAAAGAGCCATTCCGTAAAATATACAAGTGTAAAGAACGTTACTGGCACCATTGTGTCAAAGTGTAAAACTCTTTGCCAAATGCTGCCAGGGGGCAATGTAACGTTCCCTGGCAAACTCACGTTATTAAAAAAAAAAAAAAAAAACAGGAGTTTATTTGTACCATATACGCCGCTCTGGGCAAGTTGTATATATCGTAATTATTGAACAAAAATATTACTGAATGTGGTGTAAAAGACATTTGTTATTCTCCTTATATTTTTTGTTGTAATATTTGTCTGTATTTAGGATAGGAATTTTTTCTGTATTTATTATGTGATTGTAAAATGTGTCAGTATTTGCGATAGCAGAGATATGTTGCCAGAAGAGAATAATATCGTCAATTTGCAAAGAAATGTTAATAGTCAGCAATACTATTTAAGCACAATGCATTATGTATTCTTTGGTCTTCTCTGTTCAGAAGTCATTGCGGTAGGACACTGTGAAAGAGGTTTTTACGAATGGGTAGACTTCTTTTGTCTCTGTCTGGACTTAGCCGCCATTAGACGATGCGTTACGAATTAATGTGAGTTGTATTGTTGTTTGATCTAAATATATTAGAGTTTATCAAAAGTGTGAATTATTTATGTAAATTAGCTTGCCCACGTCATCTATAAAATTTCTTTAAGAATTTTTCAGCATTTTTTAGCGGTGTTGCTGGGCTGTGCCGCGACCAACAATAGCAAACCCGTAAATCGGGAACAGATGCATAAAAATCAATGGTGAATTAAGAAATTGTTCTTCTTTTTCAGTGATCCTGTGGCTGATAAAAATTGAATTAATTATACGTTTGTGCATTCGTAGGCGGATAGCTAATGTTAGTTAACATTGAAATTTAAACAGTTTGGTTCTTTCAAAATATCTTAAATGTGTAATGAAGTAGGTCTGATCAGTGATAAATGTCGGCTTGGCAATAATTAAAACATTTTCTGCTAATAGAGGTAATCTTGTGTTCTATGGCTAGTGCCGGGATAAAATTCAGTAAAAATATTTAACAAAAAATCCACTGCATCAGGAAAGTGTATGCCAAGGCCGAATGATTTAAAGGACCCAATTCTCAACCTAATATTCTTAACCAGTTCATATGAGTTCACGTAAATATTATTTTTTCTTTAAATGAACGTAATAATTAAGTAAGTAAAAATTTTTTATTACCACACGAAAATAAGAGAGTGGTTCTACAACAAAGTTCGCACGAAAGAAAATTAACTTAAAAACAACAGATAAATTTTATTATTCTTCTTTAACGAAATTTCAAATCAATCCCATTCATTTCGATAGACGATTTCGTTAAAAGTCCCATAGTGCTCAGAGCCAACCTGTATTCGTCGTTGCATACAGTCCACAAATTCATCAAGGCACTGTTGGTCCCACTCCTCAACGGCGATTCTGCGTAGATCCGTCAGAGTGGTTGATGGGTCACGTCGTCCATAAACAGCCCATTTCAATCTATCCCAGGCATGTTCAATAGGGTTCATGTCTGGAGAACATGCTGCCCACTCTAGTCGAGCGATGTCGTTATCCTGAAGAAAGTCATTTACAAGATGTGCACGGTAGGGGCCCTTCCTGGCACAAAGTAACAATGCAGACGCGGAGGAGCCGCGATATTGACCGTCTAGGCATGGTTGAACTACAGACAACACGAGCCATCTACCTCCTTCCTGGTTGAATGACTGGAACTGATCGGTTGTCGGACCCCCTCCGTTTAATAGGCGCTGCTTATCAATGGTTTGTTTACATCTTTGGGCGGGTTTAGTGACATCTCTGAACAGTGAAAGGGACTGTGTCTGTGATATAATATCCACAGTCAACGTCTATCTTCAGAGTTCTGGGAACTGGGGTGATGCAAAACATTTTTTTGATGTGTGTATTTAGAATCTTAGCGGAACGATAGAGGTGCATCGGTTGTCGAACGTGATTGAAAGCCACAGCTATGGTACAGTGATCGGTGGAGCTGGTGGGTATAACATCTGTCGCAAATAGTTGCCCACATAATGAATTAGAAAAATGAAAATGATCGAGCCCGTTCCTGGAGGTAGAATTAAGTATGTAAACTAGACACAGGTAGTAGATTCGCAAATTCACGCATCACGTAGTCGCAGAAAGCTCACTAAATAAGTTCCTAGTTGAAATTGAAATTGGGGGGTCTGGACCACAGGAAGCCTAGAAGAGCTCTCTGTGAATTTTTACGAAATAAATATGCAGTTTCTTTCTTGTAAAAACGCGAACGATCCAAAGAGTGGACACGCCCAGATGGATCCTAAAGAAGAATTAAAGTAAGATCGTAACACGTACGCCTTATGCCCAGATCGTTTTCAGGTATCTCGATATTAGTTGTCAGTAAACACTCTCTAGCCCTCCCGGTTAGCCTTGCTGTCTAACGGACTGGAAGGCGTGCCGGTTCCCGTCGAGGTCCGGTGTGCCGGCCAGTCTGTGGATGGTTTTTAAGGCGATTTTCCATCTGCCTTGGCGAATGCGGGCTGGTTCCCGTTATTCCACCACAGTCACACTATGTCGGCGATTGCTGCACAAACACTTTCCCCACGGACGCGTATACCATAATTACTCTACCACGCAAATATTTGCGTTACACTCGTCTGGTGTGGGACGTTCCGGGGGGGGGGGGGGGGGTGTAAACTGGGCCGGACCGCACAATAACCCTGGATTCGGTGTCGGGCGGCCTGTAGCCTGTTGTGGGCTTGTGAACCACTGAGGGCTACGACGCAGACGAAGCCACTCCGACGTTTCTAGTCCCCCCGTTTCATACAACACAGTACAAATCCTCACTAAAAACAACGCAGCTGCACTAGAAGCTTCAGACGCTCCATTAATAAAGGTAGGGATCACAGAAGAAAAATCTGATCAAACAACACTTCTTGCAAAAACACATCAACACTTGAATCATATATAAGTTGGCGCAACGCTGCAAAACTGAGTACAGAACTGATTTTGTTTACATTCAGAGTAATACAAGCACGTGTGCGCATCCGTTATATACAGGAATCTATTGGAAATTAGAAATCACGAATAGAAGCTGAGAAGGCGATGTCAATGTTGCGTATTGTAAACTATGGTGGCGTCCATGGACGAATCTGAGGGTAAGGAGCTTGTGCGTCCGCCTCTAGGTTCTTCAAATTCTTTGTGCATCTTCTTTTTGTGCGTCACGTACGCTCGGTCTGAAAACGTTGTTTACTGCAGTCTCGCACCAACACAGTCTCTGCATGAGGTAACGTGGGGGGATCATGTATAACATCCAAGTGTGACGCAGAAGAGAGAATCTCCGCGCTCCAACCGGCTGGATGTGGGCATTGCGAAGCCAGTTGACTGACTAAAGAGGAAGCAGACACTACAACTGCTGCCAGTTAAATTATCATTATGGACCTGTTGCAAAGTTTCCTCAGGAAGGTGGTGGCGGAGGGGGGGGGGGGAAGCATGTAACCAATGCGTGGCCTCAGGTAGGATCGGAAATTAATCTCCAATTAATCAGAAGACTGAGACTCGGTGTGGGGAGAAGCGAACTCCGACTGAATGGTTAGTAGGAGGTGGGGAAGGGGGGAGGGATTAATCTGAGTCGTCAGCATCCTGACCGCGTCGACGCTTGTGTTGCATTAGGAGTGCCGGCAATGTGGCGACTACAGTTGCAAGGTCATGTCGGGAACGTAGCGGTGGAAAATCTCGAAAGTTATCTGACAGGGCTCCCGTTGTTCCTCAGTGACATGCGAGGACATGGCGTCCGTCTATTGTGAACAAGGTCTGCTAACGTCAGATTACGACGTTGTTCGTGAGTTGATTTGAAGACAACCACACGACACGGGCAATTTGATTGGAGGTTGCCACTTTCATTACAGAGAAAGCAAGTCCCTACTTGTACTGTATAAGTAATGTGAACACGCCATCTAGACACCTGTAAAAGAGAGGAGATATTCGGTCAAAAACACATTTTCACTGAACGAATGCTGCCATAGCACTGCAATCGACATTGGGGAGACCAGCGTTCTCTTCGTATATGGCTCTGAGCACTGTGGGACTTAACATCTGAGGTCATCAGTCCCCTAGACATAGAACTACTTAAACCTATCTAACCTCGGAGTGGCCGAGCGGTTCTAGGCGCTACAGTCTGGAACCGCGCGACCGCTACGGTCGCAGGTTCGAATCCTGTCTCGGGTATGGATGTGTGTGATGTCCTTAGGTTAGTTAGGTTTAGGTAGTTCTAAGTTCTAGTGGACTGATGACCTCAGATGTTAAGTCCCATAGTGCTCAGAGCCATTTTGACATCATACACATCCATCCCCGAGGCAGGATTCGAACCTGCTACTGTTGAAACAGCGCGGTTTCAGACTGAAGCGCCTAGAACCGCTAGGCTACAGCGGCCAGCTCTCTTCGTATATCCCTACATGGGAGCAATACTTCCTTAAGTAAACTGTCATTAACTTCAGGTCAAAGATTAAAAATCCTGACATTAGTACATCCGACTTCCGCAATAGCAAGAAGAACCGTACAAGTAATTCCATCGTGATAGGTGAAGGAATCTTGGGAACCATGACACGAAATTAACCAGTCTGCCTGAAGTCGATGCAGAATCTTGACAAAAATATATAAGAATCTGAATCAAAGTAAGTTGCATGAACCCGTTCTGTAGTGACCCTGTAGTGTTTCCTTACCTCGGGGTTCTGCCGTGAAAATATAAAATAGAAAATCTGATTGGGTTTTGAATTTTGGTGGTCTCAGTTACGGATAAGGCGGACTTCGTATTATTGATTGAGATAGTGCTGTAATTTGACCGTGCATTGCAGACCAGGTCGGCAACACTACAAAAAGCGACTGTACGGAAATAGCATCAGAAACTAGTGGAAATTTACCTTACAATTTTGTTAGAAACGTAGTACTAATTACAATATAGTCTTCATGGCTGTCCTCCTAATTTCTCTTGTAGGACGACCCGTCCTTCACTTTTCTCCGTCTGTTGAAAACTTCTTCAAGTTCTCACTGTCATGATCAGTTTACAAATTTGGCGATAACCACCTCTAATCACTATTGAAACAACCTCGCTTTGTAATATAATTTTAATTTCCACCCAAAAGCACATTGAACAAAGCGCCGAAAATTACACGTCTTTCGTATGAAGACAAGAGAGAGAGAGTGAAATCAATTAGTTGTTAAAAAAACAAACACCTACGCAAAAGTAAAAAAAAAAGAACAAAATTATTTATAAAAATCGGTCGCTGGCGCACAGCGCGATCGTGAATTATATCTTTGTATTGGCGGAGGCGCGGTAGTCTAAGTACCATTACAATGCCTCCTCTACTGACACGCTCCGCAAGCGAACGTGGCAGTATAGAAAATTTATATTTCACTGAACGAATGCTGCCATAGCACTGCAATCGACATTGGGGAGACCAGCGATCTCTGTCGGCTTCCACTACACCATACACTTCAAGGCATATTGACACTACGTAAATATTTCTTGACCAGTGTTCCATCACGTTGGTTTCTTCTTTGCATTTTCCGTTCCATTTATATGAATCATGTGCTACATGCACAAATCATTTGCAGTTCATGAGAAAATAAGAAATTTACATATTACAAAAAATATTTCTGAGCACAATGCTCTTTGCATATCAGTCTTTGTATACAGTCTTTTTGGTGTGTATCTTCTTTAGGAGTCGTAACATTAATGTCTTTGAACTGCGGCGTATTATCGTTGCTTAGCACTGCGTTTGAATTCAGTTCACATGATGCGTGTTTACAATGGAATTAATTCGAACAATAAATGTTTCTATTATATTGCTCCAATGTCTTTAAACGTAGTACCGGCTTCTGAGAGTGTGTGTACTGCCTGGATCTCTTGCGTGTGACTTGAAGAAAATCCAATGTTTGTTCAATGTGTCAACACGAAATTGTGATCTCCAGCAGTCGAATTTTGGTGGCGTCCACCGGGGTATAAATGGTCAATGAGGGCACAGGAAACACCTCACTGCCTATGACAGGTGATGAGCTTGTCCTTTACACCAACTTGAAGACCTGTCGGCTTCCACTACACCATACACTTCAAGGCATATTGACACTACGTAAATATTTCTTGAGCAGTGTTCCATCACATTGGTTTCTTCTTTTCATTTTCAGTTCCATTTATATGAATCATGTGCTACATGCACAAATCCTTTGCAGTTCATTAACATCTCCTTAAAATACATTTCTTGATATAATTAGTACATAAATATACAAATATTTACAATTAATCATTACATGAGATAGTTACATTGTTGTCAAATAGTACATTACAGAATTAAATGAAAAATACAGAAAATTTTTACGTTACATTCAATATCATTGTGCTGACATGTGAATTACATTACATTCAGATTGAAATATACATTTTATTTATTTTATTTGTTAGCTCATTCTTTTTCCTTTCTTTCCTTTTTTTGTTCCTTTCCCTTTCGTTACACTTGCAACATTTTAAAATAGTTGTGGCAACTCGCTAGAATATTCAACTTAAAATTCATCTTGCATCCTGGAATAAAATTTACACATATTTCAAGCTTCAAGACAGCCCTCTGTACGAGAATAGGTTCATGAGATGGTTGCTAACTACTTCATAAATACTAGTAAAGTCATCTCCTACAGTGGACTACACAAAATAAAATATGATAAACAAAATACATGTTAACTTAATATAATGTAAAGTTCCTATACCTAATACCATTTCTGAGTGTGGTGTCCCCACTATTGCTGTTTCTAAGAGTGGTACCCCTCTATTACCGTTTCTAAGAGCGGTGCCCCTCTAAATATCTTTGGATCCTACAAGTATGTACATCAGTGTGGTAAGTGTATATAAATATATCTAGTTCAAGTCAATCATGTTCCTATAAAGTTTGCGTAGTTCATCTCCTTCCTTTCATGAGTATCAAGCAATATAAATAAATGTTTTACTTAATAAATAAATAAATCTTCTTAGATAATTGCTGCTGCATTCCATGCTGTATATCCATTCTGTATTTACCTTGTGGTACCTGCAAAATTCTATTCATAAATAAATATGTGTGTATGTCTCTCCATACTGTCAGATAATCACAGATTATATAATGTCAAATATTTCATCAACATGTATAAATTTTTCTAAGGGAGGGATGAGAGTATGAGCCACAACAGAGGACTGACATTTTGTTTTCTCCTTATTCTCCTTTCTGTTTAATGGTGCATTAGTTCAGTACAGTAGATGAGCTTTAATTATGCCATTAGATGACTGCTAAATATGTTCTCTTAAATAATTCTTCCAATCTGAAGTGTCAAGCCTACATAACTCCAAAAATTTCATTACAAGTTCCCATTAGATTAGTGTTAAAGTGTTATAGATGTAAATCTTCTGGTGTATTTCCAACAGTGGCTGCTGTAAACAATTCTTTCCACATAAATCTATACTTTCACCTTTAGTTATAAGAATATATAAGACATCACGTAAGTTATTATCTCAGGCATACCAATCTTTCAATAAATAATATTATTTCCACTACTTTCATTCTGTATTCCATGAGTACATGTGATATAGCGTTCAAATCTAGTTTCTCTCCTCTCAACTTATTCTCAATTACTCATAACATTCACACCTATCCATTATTTATTTTTCACAAAATAACATACTTATTCCTCAGCATTTTATATATATATATATGAGATAGTTACATTGTTGTCAAATAGTACATTACAGAATTAAATGAAAAATACAGTAAATTTTTACGTTACATTCAATATCATTGTGCTGACATGTGAATTACATTACATTCAGATTGAAATATTCATTTTATTTATTTTATTTGTTAGCTCATTCTTTTTCCTTTCTTTCCTTTTTTTGTTCCTTTCCCTTTCGTTACACTTGCAACATTTTAAAATAGTTGTGGCAACTCGCTAGAATATTCAACTTAAAATTCATCTTGCGTCCTGGAATGACAGGATATATATATATTTTCCTCTTATTCATCATCACCTATTTTTTACTTCAACAATAATAATAATAATACTACCCATTTCTCATCTTATATTCCATTTACCTCTCTCCATATTACTATTTATCCTCTTATTAAACTAAAACTACATTCACTCATCTCATTCAGTCACTCACACCACTCATATCAACATTACTATTATCACATGCATCCTAAAGAAAATAATTCTGTTCAGTTCTCTGCCTCCTCTAATGTGTATATGCCTCAAAGCAACTCCTCTTATAACCAAATATCTAATTAGCTATTGGATGGTTCACATTGCTTTCTAGACTTACCTGCATTCATTAGATTGTAAGTATTTGTACAACTTCAATGTAGGCTCATCATAACTGTACATCATATCTTCTTCTCATTAGCTAACATTTTACTGTATGTATTTTTTCAAATGTCTGTGTGGATGTAGACCTCTGGGTTTATGTGTTAATGGATATTCTAATGAATAACAGCCAGGGTGTGGCATATTTGCAATTCAGTATGGTCCAGAGTATAAGACCTGCCATTTTCTGTTTAAATATTTCAGTTTTGTGGGTTTAGGATATGTTCTTAGTAAAACTAACTCATCAACTTGAAATGTTTGTGCTTTCCTGGCACCTCTATCATATTTCTGCTTTCTTTCCTTAGCTTTGTCACATAATGTTGTGTAAGCTTTTCTTACCTTTTCTTCTAAACTAACAGGATATGTTGTTGCTGTAAATTTAGGGAGAGTTAAATTGTTCACTATTTGTTCAAATGGTGCTAGGTATTCTACCCATTTTGTGTGCTTCTCTGGTGTGTGTGTTCTAATAAATTGTCCAAATTCTCGAAATGTTCTTTCTACCGGGTTTCCTGCCGAGTGAAATCTTGAAATTAAAATATGTTTAACATTCTGTTCTTCAATAAAAGTCTTCCATTTTAAACTGGTAAAATATGCTGCATTATCCGTGATCATAACTTCAGGTTTTCCTATTCTTACAAAATAATCTGTTAATGGACATCTGGTAATAGCAGTGGTAGAAACTGAACATAAAGCATATAATTTTAAATACTTTGTGAAAACATCTAACACAGCAAGGATGTATTTCATTCCTCCACGTGCTTGTGGATAGGGTCCTGCAATATCTAAAGAAATTAGCTGTAATGGCCTCTTAGGTATGATTGGACACAATTCATTCATGCTTGTGCGATTAGAATATTTGGCTTTCTGACATATGATGCATTTCCTAATATTCCTCAATACTCTTCGCCTTAAATTTGGAAAATAGCAATATTGTATAATCTTATCTGTACATTTGGTTACACCATAGTGTCTCCAAGTTCTGTGTGTAAATAAAATAAAATCATCAACATGAGCTTCAGGTAAGCAAACACACCAATCCTGTGATTCAGGGTTTCGTCGGTGAAATAATACTTCTTTGTGTAATGTGTAACATTTTTCAAGATATGGGTCTGTTCCTGCACGTAATTTATTCTTTATCTGGATCCACCTGGGATCATTGTCCTGCAATATGGCTAATTTCCTGCACATATTTTTGTAGTAAGGTGCAAATGTACCGTCATACATGAGTAAAATTTTGAAATCTGATGTTTGTTCTATCACATCTGAAAATTCTTGCAGGCCTTGTGGCAAACGAGATAGAGCACCGGCTATAATGTTGGATTCTCCTTTTATGTATATAATATCAAAATCATTTTCTTGTAGTGATGTACACGAGCGTGCAAGACTTGAATGTAATAACTTGCATGATAGCAGGAAAGAAAGAGCTTGATGATCAGTATAAAGCTTAGTACGTTTTCCCCATAGAAAGTAGCGAAACTTGCGAAATGCCCATACTATGGCAAGTGTTTCGTGCTCAGTCACTGAATATGACTTTTCGCATTCAGTGAGCGTGCGGCTAGCAAAACTGATAATTTGATGACTGTTTGTTCATTTTCTACATGAATTTGGAATAAAATGCTCCGAGCCCATAGGAACTTGCATCTGTTACTAGGCAAAAGTCTAACGTCATGTCAGGATGACTTATCAACGGTGCATTTACTAAGGCATTCTCAATCGCTTCAAAATCTGTCTGACAGAACTCTGTCCATTTCCAAATGTTATTTCTTTCGATTAAAGATAGAAGATGTGGACTGTTAAGAAGGTGGTAGGGTACAAATTTACTGAAGAATGAAGATAGACCAAGAAAGGCTTTGAGTTGTTTACGATTCTATGGGGATGGAAAATTCTTAATTGTATCAATTTTTCTTGAGTCTGGATAAACGCCTTCAGTTGATATGATGTGACCAAGGAATTTGATTTCTCTCCTCCCTAATTTCGTCTTTGATAAATTGATAGTGACACCTGCGTCAGAAAATTTAGTCAGAAGTTGCTTCAAAAGATTAACATGTTCTTCCCAAGTAGTGATGGCAATGACAATGTCGTCAAAATAAACTGTGATTTGCGATAACAATTGTGGTCCAAGAACAGCATCTAAGGCTTCAATAAATACTCCAGCACTCACTCGTAGAGCAAGGGTAGAACACAAAATTGATAACTACGTCCCTCACATAGAAATGCAGTGTATTTACGGCTGTTTTTATGGAGGTTCACCTACCAAAACGATGAGCGGAGGTCGATATTGGTTAAATACTTTACATTATGAAATTTTAAAAGTTGTTCTTCCAAATTTATAGGTCGTGTGTTGATTGGGATTATAACTTTGTTAATTTCTCGTGCGTCCAGCACTAACCTTACACTACCATCCTCTTTATTAACTGCTCGGATCGGACTGCAATATGGTGAATGTGACCTTTCAATGATACCCCAAGCTTGCATTCTTTCAATCTCTTTCAAAACTGCGGGTTTCTTTGACCAAGGAATATTGTAATATGTTCTACAGTACGTTTTGTGTGGTTTATCATCTATCTCATAAGTATAGCCTCTAATAATTCCAGTTTTCTCCACAAATACCTCAGCAAATTGCTACAAAACTTCAAGTAATTCAAGTTGTTGTTCCTTCATCAGATATTCAGATTCTGTGCATTTCTCATATAAATCATTAGGTTTAATTCCCTGAGATACAGCTTCATTAAAAGTTAAATCAGATATGTTTGTTGCTGGTGGATACACAAAATGTAACTGTTCAAACCTACCTTGTTTACTGTTTAAGTTTTTACCCTGTGTTAGCTCTATTGTCAGTTGTTGTTGGTTTACGATTAAATGACATTTCCCTTTTCCTAAATCTATGATTGCTTGATATTCACTCAAAAAGTCAATTCCTAATATGCAATGCATAACTAATTTGTCTACTACCAGAAAACTGTAATTGAGTGGTATACTTGAAAATGTGAAGTTAATGAGAGCTTGAAATTTCACGTTCTTTGATTTGTTACCGGTGGTACTTATAATGTGACAATTCTGTACTGGCAATGTTTGTATGTTCATTATTTGTTTGAGTTCATTATATAAAAACATTGAAATGACACTTGCTGCTGCTCCTGTATCTAACATTACTTTCACTTGATAACTACCAATCATAACTCGTGTTATAGCCTGAATAATCTTCTTTGTTTTACTGGTACTATTAAAATCTACATCCTGATATAATTCTTTTTCTATTTTCTTACTGTCATCATATCGGAGAAAACAAATCGTCGGTTCCGTTGCGCTCTGCTCCCTATCGACCGTAACTCGAGCGCTTAGCTCGGTCGTCGTTCGTTTTCCGGCAAATTCGGTTGTTGCTGCGGGTTGCGTTCATTGCCCAACTCAATAATATTTACATTTCTGTCGCGCGTCACCCAAGTATCAGCTGTTTGGTTGTTGACATTACCTCGCGTCGCATTGGGAGTTTCGTTAGGTAGGAATTGAGGGTTGCTGTATTGCATGTGTCGTGGCGGTGGTCCATTGTGATTTCCCCATACATTATTTCGCCCATGACTGTAACTGGTATTGTCATTACTGTTATTCCTGCAATACATGTTTGGATGGTGTTGTATGTTGTTTCTCTGAAAATATCCTGGATGGTACCTGTTATCCTCTCTTCTTTGATCTCTATGACTTCGGTTCCTTCTTCTGTTGTTATTTTGAATATAACTGTTATTGTTCTGGTTGTAATTACTGTTCGGATAATCATTACAGTAATAATTACCGTTTCCTTGCCAATGCTGCGAGTTGTTTCTCCTAATATTTAATGGATTTGTCCCAGTGTAGTGCGAATTGTTTCTTTGAGTGTTTTGTTGTGGTGTCGGAGGCGGATTCCAATTCTGTCATTTCTGTTGTTGTGCGTACGCGAATTGCTTGGATGGATCGGATACAATTGATTGAAATTCCTGATCTCATCTCTGTAAACAACATCTATCTCATTAACATCACTGAAAAAATTCTTTATGTTGTCCTCGGACACTCCTATTAATGTATCACGGTAAGGAAATGGTAAGTGGCTTTTAAGTGTTCTAATTACGTCTGGTAAAACTCCTGGTTTTGTCCAATATAATGTTTTGTCTAGGTAGCGTTCAAAGTATTGACGTAAAGTCTCTTTTTTCGGGTTGCAAATTTCTGGATTGTATACTTCTCGTTTTAAACTTTGCTGTTCTGTGATCGACCAGAATTCCTCAAGAAATGCTTGTTCAAACTGTTCAAATGTTAAAGATCGTCTTTTCATTGCCTCTCCCCACTTAGCTGCTCTTCCACGTAACAAATTTGTAACATATCGAATTTTATCAGCTTCTAACCAATGTCTCTGGAAAATACTGTTAAATGAGCGGATGAAAACAATCGGATGCACTTTGTCTTTCTCATCACATGAAAATGTCTGAAAGTATCCATGTCGTACTAATGTTTCATCAGCTACTCCCTATGGTATTATGGGTCCTGCATTTTGTGTCAAACTGTGCATAGTATGTGGTGATGTCTGATAGTAATTTTGATCTTGTGGTAGCATTGAAAATGGTTCATTAGGATTTGTATCACTCATTGCTAATTCTATTTTCGGCTGTGTGCTGGGTCTAGCATTATTCGGATTCTCATTTGTGTTTTGGTTGCCTGTTATGGGTTTTGGTATCACTGACAAACTTGGTATTACATTTTCTTTAAGTTTACGTACCTCTTTCTGAATATTATCTGTTACTCCCTTTACTTGTTCCTTTGTCTTATCTAAAATGATCTGTGTCATTGTCTCAAACTTCTCATAATTTGCATTTATGTACAAGTTTCTCTACTAGAGTTGTGTCATTCTTTAAAGATGCTACATCTGCTGTGTCTTCAAGTTTTTCTAACTTTTCCTGTAAGGATTTCTGCTCCAATGTTACATAATTTAATCTGTCTGAAAGATCTGTAATCGTCAGGTCTAAGTGTTCTTGGTTTGTTTTACGGGATTGTGTGACTGTCATAATTCGTCAACTTTGGTACTGGTTTTCTTTTGTTCAAAAACTACTGTTAATAATTTCTCATTACATCGTTGTAAGTCAGTTTTTGTCTCGTCACTGAATTCCATAAATACCTTTTCTTGTCTCGTAACCTTGTCTGATAAGTCAGTAAATTTCCTTCCAAGACTACTGGTGGCTTCTGTCAAGTCGGCAATTTTTCTCGATTGTTTTTCAAAATTTTGTTTTATCTCCCGTGTCAGTTCATCGAATTTAGTATCAAATTTCTCAATGTCACGTTTTAAATTGTAATTTTTCTCGTCTAAAGCGTCAAATCTTTTGTCTAAAGTGTCAAATTTTCTGTTTTGGTCACCAAGTAACTTCAGAATCTTGTTGAGCATGTCAGAGTCCTGTGTCTTAGTTTCGCCATTTCTTCATGCCTGATTGATGTCTGGTTCTGAAGTTGACGTTGTCAATGTCGCGTTTTTTCGCGTAGTACTCACTCTCCATTCGCCTGTATGTCTGTTTAAATATAGGGGTTGTTGTCTTAATCGATCCGTTAAAATTATGTCTTGAACATCCTCACTATTAAGTTCAATTCATTTGACTGTCGGACATGTTTTGCAATGTGTCACTTTCACTAAGCTCGGCCGCGGAAACAATTTCTACGCGTCTAGCGTACATCTTGCGGTTTTCGTAATTAATTGCAAATAAAATTTTCCAATGGCAAAAAAATTTTAAAATATGATATGTTGAAATCTGAAATTTCTCTTATGGAAATGGATATTTCTATATGATTTTTAATTAGAAATCGAATTATTAAACTGGTACTGAAATTTCCCTCTCACAAATAAATGACTGTGAATATGCTCTTCACTTATCATTTGCAATAATAGTAAATCAATTTTAACTGCAATTTGGAAAAAAATTTCGAAATAAATGGATCGTAGTAAAGGAAGTACAGATGGCTGCTTGAAACTGGAAAAAATTTAAATTTCTGTACTAACCAATTTTTTTTTTTGTTCTTCAGTCTTATGTTGCAAATGTAGCGTCAGATATACAGTTTTCAATCCAAAATTTTTCTTTCGCGTCCGTGCAAATTATTTTATGGAACGTTATCCTTTTCCTTTTTCTTTAAGAAATTAATTTCCTCAGTATGAAAATGAAAATTAACACGAATTAATAACAGGGAAAACAATATTGTTGTAAATTTCATGCATGTAACATTACAATTGAAATGAATGAGAATTAGTCCAAATTCATTTCCTGATGCTATTAAGTGATTAAAATTAGATAAAATGTCCAAAATTTATAATAATTGCACTTGTATCAAATCCAGAGATTGTAAGTCCTGTCACGGTCGCCAATTGTAGTGTTTCCTTTGTCTTTGGGGCTCTGCCGTGAAAATATGAAATAGAAAATCTGATTGTGTTTTGAATTTTGGTGGTTTCAGTTACGGATAAGGCGGACTTCGTATTATTGATTGAGATAGTGCTGTAATTTGACCGTGCATGGCAGACTGGGTCGGCAACACTACAAAATGCGACTGTACGGAAATAGCATCAGAAACTAATTGAAATTTACCTTATAATATTGTTAGAAACGCAGTACTAATTACAATATAGTCTTCATGGCTGTCCTCCTAATTTCTCTTGTAGGACGACCCGTCTTTCACTTTTCTCCGCCTGTTGAAAACTTCTTCAAGTTCTCACTGTCATGATCAATTTACAAATTTGGCGATAACCACCACGAATCACTATTGAAACAACCTCACTTTGTAATATAATTTTAATTTTCACCCAAAAGCACATTCAACACAGCGCCGAAAAATACACGTCTTTCGTATGAAGACAAGAGAGAGAGTAATCAATTAGTTGTTAAAATTTTCGTATGAAGGCAAGAGAGTGAGTAATCAATTAGTTGTTAAAAAACAAACACCTACGCAACAGTAAAAAAAAGAACAAAATTATTTATAAAAATCGGTCGCTGGCGCAGCGCTCTTCTGCATGCGCGTTCGTGAATTATATCTTTGTATTTGCGGAGGCGCGGTAGTCAAAGTGTGTGATGTCCTTAGGTAAGTTAGGTTTAAGTAGTTCTAAGTTCTAGTGGACTGATGATCTCAGATGTTAAGTCCCATAGTGCTCAGAGCCATTTTGACATCATACACATCCATCCCCGAGGCAGGATTCGAACCTGCTACTGTTGAAGCAGCGCGGTTTCAAACTGAAGCGCCTACAACCTCTCGGCTACAGCGGCCGGCTCTCTTCGTATATCCCTACATGGGAGCAATACTTCCTTAAGTAAACTGTCATTAAATTCAGGTCGAAATTAAAAATCCTAACATTAGGACATCCGACTTCCGCAATAGCAAGAAGAACCGTACAAGTAGTTCCATCGTGATAGGTGAAGGAATCTTGGGAACCATGACACGAAATTAACCAGTCTGCCTGAAGTCGATGCAGAAACTTGACAAAAAATATATAAGAATCTGAATCAAAGTAAGTTGGATGAACCCGTTCTGTAGTGACCCGAATTATGTCAAGAAGCCAGTCGTGAACCTAGGCTGAAAATGACGCGTGGACTTGTCGAAACAAACTCACAGTACCTTCACGTGGAATGTTTTTGGGATACATGGTACTCATCATGGTGTGGGCTATCGCTGCGACCGAAAGAGAGACACTAACAACAAACGCTACTAGAGGAACGACGATGTGACGTAGTAAGACACACACACGGCCCTAAAGGAGAAGAAGCAAGCGCTCGCAGCGCTACGATAGAGGCAGGATTAATATACGACCATCTCTCCCGATGCACGAAATGGAACGCCTTAAGCCATACGAACTTGGCAGTTGTCTGAAGCCAAATCCGACTGTTAGTCGAAGCGTAAAATGCGAGGAAAACTACTCAAGAAAAGGAAGTACAACTAGTTCATTACAAAGATATCTCAGATCTTCAGTCACTGCTGAATGTGAAGAAACCAGGAATCTCGAACATTAAAGAATTGTTGAATCATCAACCTTCACTTCCGCCGCACTACAAGAAACTAAGGACTGATAAATAATCTTTGATGAGAAATCAAAAGTGGGATGTATCAAACTATAAATGAAATTACAAAAACCAGGCCAATTTGTACACTGATTGCCCTTCGGAGCCATACAATTAATTTTGTAGGAAGATCTCGAATTTCAGCGATTAATCCAATTTTTATCCTGTCAGTTAATGGTACATCATTTCTTTTTATATCAATACACCTAATTCCATTTTGTAATTGATAATTACATAAATAATTAACGATAAACTAATTTTGCTGAAAAAGACATAAACTGCCAGTTATACACAATGTTGTTAATTAAAAATTTTAAATATATAAGTACAATCTCCGCCTCCCGCTTCCCACTTCGACAGTTCTGTTGCGAAGCCTCTAACTCATGCTACGGTTTCTGCAGCGCTCTCTCCATTACGCCCGTATTAGTTGCAACATTTCAACATAACAATGTGATATGAAAGAACGAAAGCGACATGGAAATAATTAGATGTGCGAATAGACTGCAGAACGAGAATATTAACCCCCAATAAAACGTTTTCGAATATATGGCGACGTCATCATTTTAGTTATAAAATCAGCTTTTGATCAACTGTTTCCTTCACTATGGTGATTCACGTAGCAGCGGGCGAGTGCCACGTTTGTACCTTGTACAGTGTAACTACCTGAGCACTCGCTGTTGCCCAGGTTTTTATTCCAGTCTTCTACTAGCCCACCTGCTGCTTCCCTTTCTCTCTGTCCATCTATTCCATCCCTATCTGTATTCCTTCCCTCCTCTCATCTCTCCTCTCTCCTCCTCCCTCTGTCCATCTGCTTCTTCCCTATTGTCCATGTCCTCCTCTCTACTCTATGTCAGTCTTCTCCTTCCCTTCTACCTCTCCTCATCCCCTCTAAGACCATCTCCTTCTCCTTCTCTTTGTCCAATTCCCTTCTCTCTTCCCACCTCCTTCTCTCCCTTCTCTCTCTCCATCTCCTAATATTTTCTTACTCTGTATGTCTCCTCGTCTCCCTTCTGTTTATTTCCTTCTCTCCCCTCTCAGTCCATCTCCTCCTCTTTCTGCCTATCTCCCCTTCCCCTCTCTCTGTTCACCTCCTTCTCCTCCTCTATTTCTTTGTCCATCTCTTCCTCCCCGTCTATCCCCCTCTCTGACCATTTGCCCCTCCCCCTCTCTCAGTTCAGCACCTCCTTCCCCCATCTGTGTCCATCTCCTCCTGACCTCTATTCTCTCGATGTTATCACGTATACTCCAATAAGAGGTTGCGGTTTCGTATCCACACAGAATTTCGTGTACATAGTGAGTAGTATGTGTAGCAAGTTTTGTTGAAATCGATTCAATGGCTTTGAAGGTGCTTTTTACCTGTGGCTTTGACCATGTACGCACATGTCACATATATTTAACATGTTTCATACATTATCTGTACACATAGTTCACCTGTATCTCTAGCGAATTTCGCCCCTGCAGTTCCGTTTTCAAGCAGCTCAATATTTGTGACGTCATATGTCTGAACTATGTGCCGTACAATGATGGAATTTGTAGGCACATTCAGCAGCATATGTGGATACTGTCTCTGAAGTGTGCAGTAAATTGAGTTTATAGCAAAGAAGTAACAAATTTAAACGTCATGCATGATGCAGCAGTTTTACTGCATGGATAGCGAATGTAGTAGTCGATAAAAGGTTTTTCTTTCATCATTTTGTGAGGATCGTCAGCGAGAAAAGTTTCGTAAATGTTTGAAACTATGTTGTTGCAGTCACTAAGTGCATTCAGTCTCAAATACTGAGTGAATAAAGTCTAGGTATTCGCACATCGAGGTCTACACTTCTTTTTCATCCCTATCCCCACAGCGATTGTTTCCAGACAGTAAGCGATACGTGTACCAAGTTAGGTTGAAATTGGTGCAGTGGTTTAGGAGTGATGTCAAACAAACATACAGATGTACATACACACATTCTTATAGTATCTCTGGGTTTCATCCTGCTCATAGAGTCAATTTGTCATAGATATCATTTGGATGGCAGGAGTGGAGAGACGAGGACTGACAATCTTTATTGGTAGTAGCTGTTATTTTAATACTTATTAGCCAGTATCGGCGACTGAATTGTGAGCCAGTATGGCGGCGAACTGTTGCTCCAGTGGTGGTCGATTGCAGTCAAAAGTGGGATGTGTGGTTTCCGCTGCTTTCTGTAGTGTATCACGGAGCCTGATAGGCATGGCCTTGGGAAATCTACTGGCAGTCAAGGCAAGCTGCTTCACAATATCAATTACCTCTCGTCTCTCCCTCTTAAAGGTAAATTACTGTCTAGCTATGGTAGGCCAGCTCCCTGAAACAGTACATTTTTGCCACACTCATAGTGATGTTCCGCAACAGCTGACTTTTTGTGTTGTTCGAGCCACATGTGCCTATCGTGTTCTGCACTCGTGGATGACTTTCCAGACGCTAGGCAAATGTAAGTGTTTGGATCCTAGCAAGTACTTGATTTTGTTGCTGCTTCGGCAGATCCACGCCGTGAATATACAGATATAGGCCAAAGGCCATAACGTACTGCATTGCCCGTCATACCTCCAGGCACCACAGTAGAAACATACGTCACCTTACTGCTTTGTACCTAATTCACTAACATTCACTGTTAGGAATTAAAATAAAAACTACTATCAATAAAACTCTAGTGCCTAATTCACTAACATTAACTGTTAGGGATTAAAATAAAAACTACTATCAATAAAACTCCAGTGCCTTCATTATTGAATCGTGACAATGGCTTTCAGGTTCATAAAAATTGGAATCCTATTATTAAAATGATGCGGTCACAGCGGAATCGACATGTTCAGTCGATGCTCAGCGATTAGTTTGTTCTTACTTCACCACTGAGGGCAGCACACACAACTTGGCTGCCTCGCGCATGTCATCACCGAACGCATGCGCCGCAAACCGCCAGTACGATTCGTATATGCGGAATTCGCTATAAATACCATGACTGCATCAGGTCTCTTCAGTACTTCGCCTACTCACCTGAGGATGGCCGGACGTCTCTGAGCCGAAATATCGTGGCAGAATGTGGATGGTATCCGGCTGCAAACCCGAAAATTACTGGATGTGTTAGACTTCATAATTTCATCACTGTTGATAGATGATAGCTGGGCACAGGCCTACTGGAGTGGAATGCCCGAGCCCAGTTGAGGATACACTATCACAATATTCGTTATTTACCAAAACGTAACAGAATTGCACGCTGGTAAAAGCATCGACATCCAGATTATGTCAGCTGAATCTTAGATCATAAAAAAAGCATAACAGCTTGAGTTCAGAGGTCAGAATGTATATAACGCTCAGTTCAACAAAAGTTAGCAATCACCGCAAAATTAACCCAAACTGGAAGGTATCTAAAGTAGAATGATATTTCGAAACTAAATTTGGAATAATAACTGGAAGGTATCTAAAGTAGAATGATATTTCGAAACTAAATTTAGAATTTAAGTCCAGTAATAATAATTTCAAGTTCAACTAACACTCCCCTTCCCACTCTTGAAAAGGGGAGCTTTAAGTAAAACACAATTCAAAACAATTTATTTAATCAAAATTACTGTGGAGAAAATCTTATAGGCCACAGATTAATCAATAAAACCTCCGGCCAGATGGGCCCAGTAGAGTCAGAACTCTTTATTCTTTTAACTTAAAATATTATGACTTACAAACTATAATTCAAAGAGAGAGCGCTTTCTTAACAACGTACACACAGATCAATTATGGTGCCATTCCCCTGTGGCATCCTTCCTGACTGCACTGGAGGGCGACAACGTCTGAGGCAGTGTTCGACATGGCATACACAAAAACAATAGATTCACGGCCGGTGTGATGGTACTTTCAAAGCCAAAAGTTTTATGAACCATCAACATAAGACAATGAACCTTTCAATTAATCAACCAGTGGAAGAACGGAAATTTATTCTAAAAATTAAATCTCAACGTTGTCAGCTGTTGCGGTTTATATGGCCAGCATAATTTTTACCTTAAAGCTACCACACAGGAAAGTGAAAATTGGTGAAACCACTACTTCACCTTTCTTACGTAACCACAACTAAAGCAAGCAGTGGATCAGTACTTAATTACATAAAACAATTCACGGAAGCAATAGATAATTAAGAAACTGATTAGCCTAAGTGACACCAATTTGCTGTTAGGTGAAGCAGACAGCTTTGAAATCCTACAGTGGTTATAATGGCACTTCCAAATTAAAATAAGTGTAGGAATAAGGGAAGAATTACTGGTAGTCAGAGGTTGTGCTGGCTTCCCACAAGAACACATTAAATGGTACCTATCTTCCACAACTATTGCAAAAGCACTTGGAAGGCACAACCATTAACGCTGGCCTCAACAACAGGCGCAACCAACCACTTCAAGCATACACAGCACTATAGGAGGAACAGAATTTAGATACTGTTGAACCAGAACAGTTTGGTTCAAATGGCTCTGAACACTATGGGACTTAACTTTTGAGGTCATCAGTCCCCTAGAACTTAGAACTACTTAAACCTAACTAACCTAGGGACATCACACACATCCATGTCCGAGGCAGGATTCGAACCTGCGACCGCAGCAGGAGCGCGGTTCCGGACCGAAGCGCGTAGAACCGCTGGGCCACCGCGTCCAGCAGAACAGTAAGACAGTGCAGTCACAGCACAATATGGTTTCTGACAAGAAATAAGCCGACAAAAATTTAACACTTTGGAGCACAGTACTTACAGCACCAAACAGCTCACCAGCAAGTTTGGGTCCAGTTGGCAGCAGCAGTGAGGGGGCCGAAGACTCAGAGATACCACAGGACAGGACTCGGCCGTGCTCAGGTGTACATTGCCCATAGACAGCAACAGCTCCCACTGCGGACACTGCGAACCCCAGTCCCGCTATGTGAGGGAGGCCTCGAGTCGCACTGTCCCACTCAGCTGTGCCGCCCCTCTGCATCGCTCCGAGCTAACAGCGACCCCGATTGCTCCAGCGATGGCTGCTAGCCCTGACCACAATCACCTCCCCACTCGGCACAAGGGCGTACTGCCCTTCCCTGTCGTCCCGTAACTCTCTCTCTCTCCAACCTCGCTGCAAACTGACCCACCACATAACCATCCTAGCCCGCCCCACTAAAGCTTCGCACAGCCAATCGTGCCACAGCAAAGTCAAGCCAAATGAAAGAGCTGACCCACAAGCGGGGCCAAAGATAAAGAAAAGGCGCTACGACCAAAGATAAAGAAAATTCGCTATGGCTCAACTGTGATCTCTTCAAAGTGTATTAAAATGGTGAACAGTACAAGACAGTAATCAAGATAAAGCTATGGCTAAATAAAAGTTATTCAGTTCTGAAGATAAAATGAGAGCCCTTTATAAAATCCAAGCTACTTCTCCTACCCATAGTGACAGAGTTTGCCATTGATAAGCGGACGTTTTGCAACATTATGAAAAATCTTAAAACTATGTAATTTGCACTACAACAAGATGAACTAACTGGAAAACTAAATCTGTCAGTGGCACATAACTGACCTCCATTGATGATGAGTTGCACACCAGGTACCAACAACAAGGCCCTGTCAGAGTTCTTGTAAGTGAAGCTGAAATGTACGCTGCCGCAGAAAGATTCTCTCATAAATAAGGCCAAACACATTTCCAGATTAGTGCTAGATAGCTGTTCAGATTCTGTAATCAGGGCAATATATCTGACAGAGAAGAATGTGGCAAGGGTTAATTTCGGCTGGAACACGTCTGAGCATAATTCTGGCACCTCCTAGAGGTTTTATTTTTGAACTCACTAGATCAAGTCAGAACAAGAAAAAAATGGCTCTGAGCACTATGGGACTTAACATCTGAGGTCATCAGTTCCCTAGAACTTAGAACTACTTACACTTAACTAATCTAAGGACATCACGCACATCCATGCCCCAGGAGGGATTTGAACCTGCGACCATAGCGGTCGCGCGGTTCCAGACTGACGCTCGGCCACAGCGGCCGGCTTCAGAGCGAGAGATTTAAAATAATACATGTATATTAAATCAGAATGAAACTATAATTTGCCACTGCGCTAGCGCCAGTGAATGTAACAGTGGGTGACCAACATGATGCGATGGGCAGAAGCATGGGAGAGGTACTGTTTGTGTGTGTGTGTGTGTGTGTGTGTGTGTCTGTGTGTGTGTGTGTGTCTGTCGTATACACAAGATCAATGTTTTCAATGGCTGCCAGCCGTAACGTTTGCAAGCTGTCACTTGCTTTATTTATAAATAAATATCTGAGAGTAGCTAAATGTTATTATCTTTACATAAAGAAAAATATTATCTTGGCAATAACCTTCAAACTGTGTGCTACACCTTTAATTTTTATATATAAATTAGTGAATTTACTCATGGCGCTTTTGTTGCCCTATGTTTGTAATCACTTCCAGAGCTTAAATTAATAATCAAATTAACTAACTTAATAGTCCTTAACCCTTAAATTGTTGGTGACTCATGTACCACCACAATAAAATAAAAACAGTGAATAGTTGAGGGATTATGAATGAGAACAGTGAGGTATTTAAGTTTCTAAAATAATGACAACTTTTGCTAAATCATAAGTAACTACAACTTTCTGCAGAGCCAGTTGATAAATCTTACACAAAAATGAGAAACACAAATCATTTAGGAATAGTGTTTGATAGGCAAAGCATACATTGGGTAGAAGGATACTAATTCTCCCGTAAGTTAATCCATTTTACAACACAATATGACTTTACTTACATGAATCCGCCGCGAGGACCAACTCTCTTCAAATGGAATCAGCTACGACCATGTATACTACAGACTACAGTTCACCTGAGAACAGGGAGCCGTGAATATCATTCAAAAACTCTACCCTGATGCAGCAATACTTTACCCTTTCACCTTTATTCAGGCAACAGCAGGAAACGGCGCGCTGTGGGCTAGGAGTACAACACTGCAGCAGCCGTATGTTTTGGCGTGTCGACGAAAGTATGCGAACTATGCGGCCTGGTGTTCTGATTAACAGAATGCGGGAAACTTCCATATCACCCCCAGAATATTCCAGTGTGAGATGCACCCATTCGTTGGTCTGGCCAAACCAATTTGACTCACAGGCATGTTGGCGCATACTGGAATTGCAAAACGTCAGATAGTCAATTTAGGATGAATAGGTTCACCCTCATGACACGCGATATGTTCAAGATGATATGAAGTTCCACTGTCGGCACAGTTGGAAAATGCCACTGGCTCTTAGTCTGGCACAAGATACAGACCACAAGTCTCACCCACTAGGGAAAGCCTGGAAATTCTCCACCAGGGGAGGAGCAGAAGATGAATAAGCCAAAAAATCATAACCACTATCCATCAAACTTCAGTACAGGAGCTGAGTTAGCAAAAACGAAACTGCCCTCACATTACACAGGCCAATCAAACTAGTCTTTACTCATTGAATCTTCCCTCTTGACTGTTCTGTTGACCCGGTAGTCGACCAAGACACAGCACCCCGTTTCCCACACTGGGCGAGAAAACCTCTACTTTGCATATCCTGAGAGGAACCAGTCAGCGACTCCCAATCTCTCTTGTCTGAAAAAAAGATTTTGGGATAGGGAGGCGTCATTCTCATGGTAAGCATGGCCATGTTTTGGCAAAAAATCTAGCTAGATGGGACCACAGTTCTTTGTTCATGGAGTGATGTAATCATTCTGAGCCGATCACTTCAAATTTATGAAATAAGACTGTTAAGCGTCACAGACAGTCATGCCTCTGAAATATATGTTTTTGCCACTTGCTAAAAGTGCATGGCGACTTCGTGGTATCAGGGGGTGTAAATGTCCTGCACTAATACACCTGCCGCTCTGTCCACATTGTGCCAGCTTCTAACATGAGGGTGCATGGAGTTTTATGACCTTCCTACAATTTGCACAAAAGCTCAGTTTACAGCAAAATGGCCTCCTACACCCACTTTTGGCCATCTAGCTGCCTTTGCAATGGACTCCCAGCTGGCCTAGATAAAATGTTTTGCAAACAGGGGCCCTTCTGTCTGACCCTAAGCAGAAGGAGAAGAGACCTTCGGCCAGAAACCCTGTGAGGGAAGTTCCACTCAGCGGTGCTTCCCAGAATCACTCACATGGCCAGGTTGCTGCACTCAGCATTTATGTCCCCCAATTCATCTCTCTTCTTGTTGTCCATTGCCTCTGCTATGGCCCCTCAGGTACAAGTTCTCTACAGGTTACACATGCAGTTACAAGAACATTCTGCCCACAATTTATCCATGTTAAAAAAATCATAAACCACCTATTGTTGTTGTTGTTGTGGTCTTCAGTCCTGAGACTGATTTGATGCAGCTCTCCATGCTACTCTATCCTGTGCAAGCTATTTCATCTCCCCGTACCTACTGCAACCTACATCCTTCTGAATCTGCTTAGTGTATTCATCTCTTGGTCTCCCTCTACGATTTTTACCCTCCACGCTGCCCTCCAATACTAAATTGGTGATCCCTTGATGCCTCAGAACATGTCCTACCAACCGATCCCTTCTTCTGGTCAAGTTGTGCCACAAACTTCTCCCCAATCCTATTCAATACTACCTCATTAGTTATGTGATCTACCCATCTAATCTTCAGCATTCTTCTGTAGCACCACATTTCGAAAGCCTCTATTCTCTTCTTGTCCAAACTATTTATCGTCCATGTTTCACTTCCATACATGGCTACACTCCATACGAATACTTTCAGAAATGACTTCCTGACACTTAAATCAATACTGGATGTTAACAAATTTCTATTCTTTAGAAACGCTTTCCTTGCCATTGCCAGCCTACATTTTATATCCTCTCTACTTCGACCATCATCAGTTATTTTGCTCTCCAAATAGCAAAACTCCTTTACTACTTTAAGTGCCTCATTTCCTAATCTAATTCCCTCAGCATCACCCGACTTAATTAGACTACATTCCATTATCCTTGTTTTGCTTTTGTTGATGTTCACCTTATATCCTCCTTTCAAGACACTGTCCATTCCATTCAACTGCTCTTCCAAGTCCTTTGCTGTCTCTGACAGAATTACGATGTCATCGGCGAACCTCAAAGTTTTTATTTCTTCTCCATGAATTTTAATACCTACTCCGAATTTTTCTTTTGTTTCCTTTACTGCTTGCTCAATATACAGATTGAACAACATCGGGGAGAGGCTACAACCCTGTCTTACTCCCTTCCCAACCATTGCTTCCCTTTCATGTCCCTCGACTCTTATAACTGCCATCTGGTTTCTGTACAAATTGTAAATAGCCTTTCGCTCCCTGTATTTTACCCCTGCCACCTTTAGAATTTGAAAGAGAGTATTCCAGTCAACATTGTCAAAAGCTTTCTCTAAGTCTACAAATGCTAGAAACGTAGGTTTGCCTTTCCTTAATCTTTCTTCTAAGATAAGTCGTAAGGTCAGTATTGCCTCACGTGTTCCAGTGTTTCTACGGAATCCAAACTGATCTTCCCCGAGGTTGGCTTCTACTAGTTTTTCCATTCGTTTGTAAAGAATTCGCGTTAGTATTTTGCAGCTGTGACTTATTAAACTGATAGTTCGGTAATTTTCACATCTGTCAACACCTGCTTTCTTTGGGATTGGAATTATTATATTCTTCTTGAAGTCTGAGGGTATTTCGCCTGTTTCATACATCTTGCTCACCAGATGGTAGAGTTTTGTGACGACTGGCTCTCCCAAGGCCGTCAGTAGTTCCAATGGAATGTTGTCTACTCCGGGGGCTTTGTTTCGACTCAGGTCTTTCAGTGCTCTGTCAAACTCTTCACGCAGTATCATATCTCCCATTTCATCTTCATCTACATCCTCTTCCATTTCCATAATATTGTCCTCAAGTACATCGCCCTTGTATAGACCCTCTATATACTCCTTCCACCTTTCTGCTTTCCCCTCTTTGCTCAGAACTGGGTTTCCATCTGAGCTCTTGATATTCATACAAGTCGTTCTCTTATCTCCAAAGGTCTCTTTAATTTTCCTGTAGGCAGTATCTATCTTACCCCTAGTGAGATAGGCCTCTACATCCTTACATTTGTCGTCTAGCCATCCCTGCTTAGCCATTTTGCACTTCCTGTCGATCTCATTTTTGAGACGTTTGTATTCCTTTTTGCCTGCTTCATTTCCTGCATTTTTATATTTTCTCCTTTCATCAATTAAATTCAATATTTCTTCTGTTACCCAAGGATTTCTATTAGCCCTCGTCTTTTTACTTACTTATAGAAAATGTAATACCTGGAGACCAAGGAAATCACGACCTAAAATATGAATGTTTATGTGACTGACAACGTTGTTAAAGTGAGAGAGTGGCGTGGCACCTCTCAGGTTCAAACGGTTGCATTGTAGATGTTCAGTGAATGTGTGTTCAGCATTAATTAATAAAGTATTTAGCAATGAATGATGATGAAGATATTCTTGGTCTGTCAGGGTCACATAGGCTAGAAATCGAGTTCGTGATGAGCTAGAAAAACAAAACATGAAGTGACATGAGGAACGGAGAGAACTGTTTTAAATGTTGTTTGTCTTCTAAGCACTGAGATCTATTATAATTGGAATGATTTAAGTTCATATTCATCACTTCAAATAAGCAACACATTTGAACATGGACATCCCTATAATATGTCTTCATGAAACGTTAATTCATGTGCCATTTGCACCATTGTGGCTGATTGGTGCCTGCGCCTCAGGTGGTAACAGCGTGTTGAAACAAAAATGTTTAAATAATAATGGAATTGAAAGAGAAATTTTGACAGAGCTATGATAGAATGCAAGAATCTTTGATACGTGTAAAATATTCAAAGATGGATGATTGATATAAATGAGACTATGGTTTAAATGGTCGACGTTGGAGTGCAGCTGATTTCAGTTTAACTACATGAATACTTTTGTAATAGTGCTCTCAATGGCAGAAACATTGGTAACATTTCCCAGAAGATATAGTACATGTGTAAAACGATTTTGGAATAATATATTGCAAAAAACGATTTCTTATTCTATGTTTTAACACCATTTTCGAAAACCAAATTTTTTGGCTTGAGGTGGGGGGGGGGGGGCATTGTATGGTTAAAGAGGTGTATTCCAACACCAACAATTTTAGAAATTTCTTAAAGCTATTAGCAACAGATATTTGCGATGAAAATATTGCCATGGTATCATTCCACTAGTCGTACCTCTGTTGCACCATAACATTGTAGATTCAGAGGACACCAGAAAATAACTGTAAAGTACTTAAGTAAATGTAGCATGTAAATTTCGAACATAATGAAGCTTTTCATTGTTGAAAGTACAGTATATGTATTGCTGGATTAAAGTCCCCTTCTGCATTTTTTGGTCTGCAAGTGAAGGTGCCTCAGAAACTGCTGTACGGATTTTGATATAGTTTTCGCTAGTATATAGATTGATTCATGAGTAAAATGTGTGTATAATTTATAAATAACGTAATAGTGAGTGTATAATACATGTGTTGGTATTTATTCTATATTTAATTGGCATTTAGTGACATCTCGTGACAATGGTGCGAGCTACGAGATAACCGGGCAACCACATAGGAAGCGGTTATCTGGAGTGAAAAACCGTTAACTAAACAGCCGCTCCAATTCCAGAGAGCAGCAGGGCATGACCAGTATCTATATATATCTGTACATTGCAAATTAAAACCACAATTTTCGGTCTGTATGTGAAGGCTACTCTCAGGAGCTACTGTAATGATTTTGATATGCTTTTTACTAACAATGGTTCACGGGGAAGGTCTATGTATATAATTTATTGCAGATGTGCCAGACAAATAAACTGGCTGTAGGTACATAGTACTATCCTTGCAAAGGTGGGGGAGGTCACTACTAATTTCGTGCAAATTGGCTGAACTATGATGAATTAAAGTCCCCCACTTCGTTTTTTGTCTATGTGTGAAGGCTATGCTTAGGAACTCATGTCAAGATTTTGATAGTGTTGTCACTAATAGGTAGACTGATTCACAAGGATGGTTGGTGTACGTAATTTGTGAGTGGGTCACTAATAAATACATAAAGATGTATGTGCTGTAGTATACTCAGGGTGTCTCACTTCAACATTTCAGTGCAAATATAGAGACTGAAAACTGATTTTCATGTGTATGAATGTAAGGCAGGTGCTCACGAAAGTAAATACTATGAGACATTCGAAAAAGTAAGCAAATATCATTTTCAACTCAAACTTATGTTTTTTTTTAATGTACACCCTTTGTTATTTCTTACACAATCAGTAACATGAAAAATCACGAGAAGAATGGCGTTGGTTGCATCGTAATAGGTCAATTACATCCCAAGAAATTGCAAAGTGAAGTTGATGCTTGAAATAAACGGAGCGCTCCGCTATCGCACGTTCTGAGATGCAAACGTGAACCCAATGTTGCTCATCATCGCGATGTCACTGATGTACTACGATACAACAAATGCTATACTTGTTGCTGTTTACACTGTTAATAAGTGGAAACAATATGGATATCTAGTCACACACAATGAAAAAGAAAGGGTTTACTAGTTTGTGCTTTATTGATCTTTACTACAGTACTAAAATGGACGTAATGTTAAGAAAAAACCGAATATCACTGACCAGGCTAAACATAATTAATAGCTGACCAAGGATCTAACAGAGGGGTATATAGTAATTGTACATAGTTGTATGACTGGACCGTATTGTTTCCAGCCCACTTAATAACAGTGCAAATAACAGTAAGTACAGCGACTGTTGCATCGTAGTACGACAGTCACTTCGCAATTACGAGCGATGTGTGGCTTATTTTTGCGTCAAGGGATATGAAATAGTGGCGTGTTTCGTTTATCTGAAGCGTCAACTTCACTTTGCAATTTCTCAAGATATAATTGACCTAATATGATGCAACCAATGACATTCTTCTTGTGATTTTTCATGTTATTGATTGCGTAAGAAATAATTCGGGGTGTCCATTTTAAAATAACATAAGTTTGCATTGAAAATAACGTTGGTTAAGTTTTAGACTGTCTCACAGTATTTACTTCCATGAGCCCCTGCCTCACATTCGTACTCATGAAAGTCGTTTTACAGTATCTATTTTTGTTCCAGAGACATTTGCGCTGAAACATTTAAGTGGTCCTCTCTCTCTCTCTCTCTCTCTCTCTCGCTCTCGCTCTGTATGGTGTTTTGCCCTTAAAGAGCGCAGCTGGACTAAACTACATGGCCAATTCCTTTTGCTGCCCTCCTTGCTGCCCAAACTTCCCTCATTCGCTCGCTGTGGTTCTGTTTCCGGTCCTCTGTCCATGCTTCTTGTTGGCTTCGTGTCTACGGCTACATCTTGATTGCCTTTTTGGTTGCCCATATTTCTTTCATCTTCCGGCTGTGATCTTGCTTGCGTTCTTCGGTACATCTTACGCCTGTTCGTTTGTCGCAGTGTAACTCATGTAATTGCTTTTCTTAATGATGTTTCTGAATTTTATTCTGTCGTGTATTCTGTCTGTTGTTATGATGAGTTGGTTCAGTTCGTTTTTTACCTCTGCCACCCATTTGTTGTTTCTAGTGGCTACCCAGTCAAAGATCTGTTTGGTCAGTCTGTGTGATGGCATTCTGTATAGGTGTCCATAGAATTGTAGTCTGCGTTTTCTAATCTTTTCTGTAATTGTCTCCGTTTGTTTGTATAGTTTCTCTGTAGGTTTCTTGATCCATATTCCATTGTTGTTTGTTGCGCCAAATATTTTCCTAAGTATTTTCCGTTCTACTTTTTCTAGTTGTCTGATACGTGTATGCCCTAGGATTAGTGTGGTCTCTGCTGCACATAGTGCCTTGGGGAGCACCACCGTGTCGTAGAGGCGTAATTTGACTTTTTGTGAAATAGACTTCTTGTTTTAATGATTCCACACTACTTTGTATGCATTGTCCAGTTTACGTTTTCTTTCTTCGTTTGAATCTCTGTTATGTCCGCTCATTTGTAGTGTTTCACCAAGGTATTTGAAGTTTGCTGTTTTTTAAATCGTGCCGTACTTTGTGTTCAGAGATGAGACTTTCTTTGTGTTCATAAACTGCGTCTTTTCGTAAGAGATCTGTAGTCCAGTTTTGGAAGCGATTTCGTGTAGTTTTGCAATAGCGTCTTTTGTTTCGTTTATACCTTTCGTGACAATCGTCAAATCGGCTGCAAAAGTCAGGCATCTGTAGGTTTCCTAGGGTTATCCCCTGTTGTGATGTTTCCCATTCTTTTATTACCTTATCTAACACTAGATTGAAAAGGAGAGTTGAGAGGCCATCGCCTTGTCGGACACCTGTGCGAATTTCAAAGGGCTCTGATAGTTCCCCACAGAACTTTACTTTGGAGGTCGTGTTGGTCAAGGTTTGCTCTGTGTTTTGTTGCCTACTTTGTATTCTGCTAGAATTTTGAAGAGTGTTTTCCGGTCGATAGAGTCGTACGCCTTTTTGAAGTCGACAAAGGTAATGATCAGGTTCTGTTTGTGTTGTAAAATCATTTTCAGGTTCCAAATTTGTTCCGCACAAGACCGCCCTTTACGGAAGCCTGCTTCGTATTCCCCAATCAAGTGGTCGGTCTGGTATTCCAGTCTGTTTAGTAAAGCTTTAGAGAGGATCTTGTATGTACCGGTAGTAGGGATTTATCTCTGTAGTTGTTCGGGTCAGTCTTGTCACCTTTTTGTGTAGTGGGTTTATCAGGGCAGTTTTCCAGCCGTCAGTAATTTTCATGGTCTTCCAGATATCTTCCAAGATCCTGTGGATGTCTTTGGTGAGTTCTGGGTCTTGTAACTTCCAGATTTCCGCAATGATACCGTCTTCTCCTGGTGCTCTACGATTCTTGAGTGACTTGCTTATTTCTTTAACTTCTTCTAGAGTTGATGGTTCACTATCTGGATTGTACGTGCTCGTTTCTGTCATAATTTCTTCCATAGGGGGGTCCGTGTTGAGGAGTTTTTCAAAGTACTTTCCCAGAATTCCACAATTGTTTTTGGTATTGTTTCTAGGGTTCCATCCGGGCTTCTGAAGCACAAGTTGGGTGGTTGATATCCAGTCATATTTTCTCTGGACGTTCTGTAGAAGTTTCTTGTATTGTTCTTCGTGAAGTCCGGTTCGATCTCCGTCAGTCGCCGTTTATCATACTGTTGTTTTTCCCTGCGAATAATTTTGCTTTATTGTTTCTGTGTTTTGAGGAAGTTCATCCAATTCTCTTGGGATTTACGGCTACTAAATTTTTTCCATGCACTGATTCTTTGGTCAATAGCTTGGTCACATGTGTGATTCCACCAACAGTGTTTCATCGTGCGTGGTGCTTGTGCTAGTTTCATGGCCTCTCGGATTCTTCCTGAAAGTTGTGTCCAGTCTGTCGTTTTCTCCATTTTAATTTTGCCTAATTTTTGTGTCTGGTTGAGGGTAAGGAATTCTGTATCTGGTCTAACAATTTTATTCTTCTGGAGCTTTTTATTGGGCAAAAGACGAATCCTGATCTGTAATAGGTGGTGGTCTGAGTCGAAGTAGCCTTTACGTGTGTCTATGTTCAAAATTTCTTTTTGTGAGTCTTTCTGGACTATTACGTGGTCGATTTGTAGTTCTTCCTTTCCGCTGTGGAATTTACATGTGGGAAGTTTCCGTGTTGGTTTCTTGAATTTTGTTGACATAATGGCGATGTCGTGGCTTTTGCAAAAGTCTATCAGGTGTTTTCCATTTTTGTTTGTGTCCTTGTGTGCAGTATGTCTGTTTATCTTTTCTCTTCCGAGTTTAGCGTTGAAGTCTCCCAGTATTATTTTGACTCTATGTGCAGGAATTTTCCTGATAGTTTCTTCCATCGTCGTCCAGAAGTCATCAATTTCGTCTGGGTTTTTCCTGTTGTAGTCATTAGTCGGTGCATGTGCGTTGATTATTGTGTAGGATTTGTTGGCTGATGTCACTGTGATGGTACTAATTCTTTCGTTTGGTGACGAAAAGTCGATTATGCTCTCCGTGATGGACCTGTGTACTGCAGATCCTGTGCCAAAAAGCAGTAGGTTTTACAGTTGTCTCGATGATTTTCCTTTGTATATTCTAAAGTTCTCCGTGTTGAAATGGTCTTCGTCTGTGAATCGTGTTTCTTGCAGTGCAGATATTTTGATTTGAAATTTTTCGGGAGTGTCTATGAGTTGCTTCATCTTTCCTGTGTTTATCAGTGTGTTCCGTTGAGTGTGCCGATGTAGTGTTTGCGTTTGGTCTTGAGGCAGTTTGAGAAGCTCCGATTCTCCTCATGATGTCCGTGAGCCCCCGGAATCCGACTCTCAAGACGATCCCAGTCTATTGACTGGGGCCCGGGGTAGCGAGATTTTTCTCGTTGTACCATCATGATGTTTAGTAGTTGGATATATGGCATGCTGTGGAGTACAACCTGACTTTCCAGATCAGGAGGTTGGTTGAGGCCGCCACTGACATGTGCAACAGACGCCTTTTGTAGCCGCCCACTGTGGGAACAGACGCTACTAGTAGTTTTGGTCCGCCCCGAGTGTTTCATTAATATGTATTCTCACCTTAGTTTGTTTAATCATACTGATCATTCTCACGATATTATTATATTAGTTGCTTTTAAGTTATACTTTGCAGTATATCACACCACTTAATCAGACCACTAATATTATAGTTCATCTAATTTTTATTTAATCGCTACATGAACTATAGGTCACATACCTAATAATAGCTTCAGATAACTACTTCAAAAACACGTCTCTATAATTCGACCTTTGAGTAATTTGGACTGAAACTCATTGCAGTTAGTACAAATTAGTGAGATTTTACTCTGCACAAAATCCGGACGAGGCACTGGCCCTGTAGTAGCCAAAATATATCACCTTGATGAAGGTCACTTGTAACAATGGTCGAAACGTTGGTTTCATGAACAACAAGATGAAACAGTCACACACAATGAAATGTTTTACTGAAGACTACAATTGCCGTGGATGCCTACGCTCACACAAAGAATACCGATCCTGACGAGCCAATGCTCATAAAGTAGGTGGAAATGCTCTCCGATGTCGGAGAGGCTGAAAGCGAAGCCATGCCCGGGTCAGGAGGAGCGGGCTGGGAGATGCGCTGCTCGCTTCTTATTTGTTTGTTTGCTGCGTTGTTCCTCTGCTCGCCACAGGGCGCCGCTGCCATCCCCCGCACGTCCTGACGAAGTTTGCGGCTCCGCCGACAGCCTCCCCCACTCCAGTTGGCCCCACCCCCAGCCCCGCTCCCCTCGTTCGACGCTCTGCCAACTTGGATGCGCCGTGTCGAACGAGATGTAGGTGCTGGCTTCCCCCGTCCCACGGGCAGGGCCCAGAACTGAGAAAACTGTTTTCCGTCCGCCTTACTTTTCTTGCAGCGGCGAATCTGTGAATCTGTTTCCCGTGTTCTCTGGAGGAAAATATATTTCCGGTATTGTAACCACGACCGTTAAAAAAACTACATGACCGGATCGGCGATAGAAACGACAGCAAAACAACCTAATAGTTAACATACATTTGCCGCAGTTAGTCCCATATTGGGTGATTCAACTGCCGCTACCGATGTTGTTTTATGCAACACGCAATGTTGTATCTGGTCTTCATAAAACGCATGCGACATTTTCAAATTTTCTCTCTCGCTAAATCGAAAATACGAACATGACATTTTTGTAGGAAATTTAAAGTAATTGAATTTTCATTAATTAAAACTTCCGGGCTGAATTGCCGTGGTCCGCATACAAAACTTCTCCTTCCTGACGTTTCGTTGCCTACTGCGGGCAACATCTTCTGAGGTGACTCGGCGACTGGCTGCTGGGCGCTGGAGGTCCCGCTTATATAGAGCGCTTAGATGGCGCCACCACTCATCACGTGCTTTCGACTTTAAAGCTATCTCTGGCTAGTGCCATATCTCTCGATTACAGGTAATCTATTGTCACTTCGTTGGTACAAAGTCGACCGCCATATCTTGTCTAGTTTTAATCCTTCTTCTTTTTTATTAAAATTATTTTCCTGCTTGTACAGTTTCTCTATACATGCGGGCATAATAACGTAAGATCCTAGCTATTACTTTTGTCTCACTAAATTTTATTTCGTGATCACCGTCTTTGAAAACATGTTCCGCTACAGCTGATTTGTCAGTTTGTCCCAATCTGCAGTTTCTTTTGTGTTCCGTTAGTTCAGATAGAGAAGCTGTAGAGGTCTACAAGCACGAAAATAATTTTAATAAAAAAGAAGAAGGATTAAAACTAGGCAAGATATGGCAGTAGACTTTGTACCAACGAAGTGACAATCGATTACATGTAATCGAGAGAGATGGCACTAGCCAGAGATAGCTTTAAAGTCGAAAGCACGTGATGAGTGGTGGTGCCATCTAAGCGCTCTATATAAGCGGGACCTCCAGCGCCTAGCAGCCAGTCGCCGACTCACCTCAGAAGATGATGCCCGCAGTAGGCAACGAAACGTCAGGAAGGAGAAGAAGTTTTATATATGGACCACGGCAATTCAGCTCGGAAGTTTTAATTAATGAAGACGCCGGTCGTGAAAACTTACATGTTATAATTTAATTTTGTTCTGGGATATGTTTTGGCTAGAGGTCGTAGGTTTCGAGTTATTCAAGACACACGTAAAAAACTGACCTTGAAACTCACCCCCATTCCCATTCAGCCACCAGAGGTCAGGATTTCTAGTATGTTGTTCATGGTGCTCCCTCCAACAACTGTTCAAAAATTTGCCACTGCACGAATCATTTCCCGCATTCGACCTTTCTTCGTCTTTACTGACTAGCCTTATTACGCCACCAGCTGAGTCGAGCACTTACAGATTGTAAAATTGACGTTTGTGTAAATTTCACCTAACAATTCTGTGAATTTTAGCACCACAAAATGAAGAATTACATCAATGTATTCGTCAGCTCTTCCGACTACAAAACCACTGTGCTTGTAAGGGTTAAAGTAAAGTATGCAGAAGTTGTTTTTGTTTCGTTAATGTCGTGTGTACGTTCAGATTAATGATGTTAATGAAATGGCCGACTGTGCTGGTGAAAAAAAAAAACAAAACTTTGTGTTTTGCCTTACGGCAAGTCTTGTCATGGGGGAAGCCCCGTCAGAGAGGTCCAACGCATGAGCGTCTAGGGAAGTGATTCCAGTGGTGGTTTCCCGTTGCCTTCCACTGATGATGATGAAATGATAATGAGGACAACACAACACCCAGTACCTGATCGGAGAAAATCTCCGACCCAGCCGGGAAACGAACCCGGGCCCCTTGGCGTGGCAGACCGCCGTGCTGGTGCTGGTGACGCAGTGGCCTAATCAATAGAGACAAAAAATGTCGAATATTGGAAATAGTTAGCGTAGTTGGAAATTTTGGCGGGAAGGAGTGCCATGAACCGCGTAGTAGACATCATGACTGGCGAGAAATGAATGTCAGTGTGGATATGCGTTTGAAGATCACTTCTGAACGTTTTACTTGAATAACAGGAAAACCGTGGTCGACCCATATTCCCACCTAGCGCCACCTGTCTGCTGCCACCGTCCGTGTCCTCCATGCTCGCTGCTTTGAGATCCCTGCAGGAGGTCTTGCTTGGACATGTCCAAAAGAACAGACATCATGCGCACATATAATACCAGTTATGCCCAAGTCTGAAAAATGAAGGATGTTCCAAAAAGATGTATCCAGTTCCACAAGATTATTCAGAATTTATCTCAGACATAGGACTAAAAAGTTTTAAATTTCAAAAGAACCACCCGGTCTTACAAGTGTATATCTTTTACACACATGCACATTCATTCTTTGAGTGTTTATTACAGTAACATTTAGGATCAAAGTTTTCATTTAGTTTTCAAAATTGTTGAATTGTTGTATGAGGCCTCCACATGACACACAATAAGACATGCAGACTATGGTAAAATTCGCGCCATACTTTTTAAGGCATGTCTGGAATTACTGCATTCACGTCATCTCTATTCGACACACATTGGGTAATCAACAAGCGAGAGACCTAGCTGCAACAGGCAAACCGCTACTGGCAAACACATGAATTGGCATCTTACAACTGGCGCCAAGATACACTTTTAGCTTCGTTGCGTAAGTTAAATCTAATACCAATTTTCTATTTTCTTTCATCTAGACGCTGTAATCTTGTGAAATTCGATAAATCTTTTTGAAACATCATGTACTGGGAGGTTAATATTAAAGTGCAATTACTCACGGAGATCCACTGTTGGCTGTAAGTATTGTATGGCAGCGAAAATGGTGGATATGCTAATACGTCAATGCGGAGCAGATTTAGCTGGAAAAAATTAGTTCCAAATTTGGTCGCCTGGGGCAAATCTTGCGCTACACATTGTTTCTATGATGGTATGACACCCGTACTGTCACCTGACAAGTTACAATGTGAGTGGTCAGTACACGGGAGGAGGAGGAGGAAGAGGAGATTAGTGTTTAACGTCCCGTCGACAACGAGGTCATTAGAGACGGCAGTACACGGGAGAGTGATATGCTCATAGGCATATTCCATTTCGGACATTGTTAGGGAATTAAGTATTCCAAGATCCACAGTGTCAAGAGTGTGCCAGGAATGCCAGATTTCAGGCGTTACCTCTCATCACGGACAACGACTGAGAGCAGCAGCATTTGCGTAGAGTTCTCAGCACTAAAAGACAAGCATCACTGCGTGAAATAACTTCAGAAATCAATGCGAGACATACAACCAACGTATCCGTTAGGGTAGTGCGGTGAAATCTGGCCTTTGGTAACACCACACCGCCTGCAGCGCTTCTCCTGGGCTCCTGACCATATTGGTTAGACCCTACGCCACGGGAACACCGTGCCCTGTTCAGAGGAGTCCCGATTTCAGTTGGTAAAAGCTGATGGTGAGGTTCGATTAGGGCGCAGACCCCACAAAGCCATGGACCCAGGTTGTCAACAAGGCACTGTGCATGCTGGTGGTGGCTCCATAAAGGTATGGACTGTGTTTACATGGAATACATGGTCCTCTGGTCCATCAGAACTGCTAGGAGACCATTTGCATCCATTCATGGACATACTGTTCCCAAACAATGATGGAATTTTTGTGGATGACAATACACCTTGTTACAGGGCCACAGTCGTTCAGTATTCGTTTGGAGAACATTCTGGAAAAATCGAGCGAATGATCTGGCCAGCCAATCGTCTGACATGAATCCCATTGAACAATTATGGGACATAATACAGTGATCACTTTGTGCACGAAATCTTGCACCAGCAATACTTTTGCAATTATGGACGGCTACAGAGACAGTATGGCTTAATATTTCTGTAAGGTACTTCCAATGACTTGGAGTCTATGTTACGTCGAGTTGCTGCACTACTCCAGGCAGGAGGTCCGACACGATATTAGGAGATATACCACGAGTTTTGTTACCTCAGGAGGGATAACTATCGTGAAAAGAGGCCATCCCCTGTTAGTGAAACTACACTACTGACCATTAAAATTGCTACACCACGAAGATGACGTGCTACAGACGCGAAATTTAACCGACAGGAAGAAGATGCTGTGATATGCAAATGATTGGCTTTTCAGAGCATTCACACAAGGTTGGCGCCGGTGGCGACACCTACAACGGGCTGACATGAGGAAAGTTTCCAACCGCTTTCTCATACACAAACAACAGTTGACCGGCGTTGCCTGCTGAAACGTTGTTGTGATGCCTCATGTAAGGAGAAGAAATGTGTACCATCACGTTTCCGACTTTGATAAAGGTCGGATTGTAGCCTATCGTGATTGCGGTTTATCGTATCGCGACATTTGCTGCTCGCGTTGATTGAGATCCAATGACTGTTAGCATAATATGGAATCGTTGGGTTCAGGTGGGTAATACGGAATGCCGTGCTAGATCCCAACGGCCTCGTATCACTAGCAATCGAGATGACAGGCATCTTATCCGCATGGCTGTAACGGATCGTGCAGCCACGTCTCGATCCCTGAGTCAACAGACAACAACCATCAGCACCAACAGTTCGACGACGTTTGCAGCAGCATGGGCTATCAGCTCGGAGACCATGACTGCGGTTACACTTGATGCTACATCACAGACAAGAGCGCCTGTGATGGTGTAATCAACGACGAACCTGGGTTCACGAATGGCAAAACATAATTTTTTCGGATGAATCCAGGTTCTGTTTACAGCATAATGATGGTCGCATCCGTGTTTGGCGACATCGCGGTGAACGCACATTGGAAGCGTGTATTCGTCATCGCCATACTGGCGTATCACCCGGTGTGATGGTATGGGGTACCATTGGTGACACGTCTCGGTCACCTCTTGTTCGCATTGACGGCACTTTGAACAGTGGACGTTACATTTCAGATGTGTTACGACCCGTGGCTCTACCCTTCATTCGATCCCTGCGAAACCCTACATTTCAGCAGGATAATGCACGACCGCATGTTGCAGGCCCTGTACGGGCCTTTATGGATACAGAAAATATTCGACTGCTGCCCTGGGCAGCACATTCTCCAGATCTCTCACCAATTGAAAACGTCTGGTCAATGGTGGCCGAGAAACTGGCTCGTCACAATACGCCAGTCACTACTCTTGATGAACTGTGGTATCGTGTTGAAGCTGCATGGGCAGCTGTACCTGTACACGCCATCCAAGCTCTGTTTGACTCAATGCCCAGGCGTATCAAACTCAGAGGTGGTTGTTCTGGTTACTGATTTCTCAGGATCTGTGCACCCAAATTGGGTGAAAATGTAATTACATGTCAGCTCTAGTATAATATATTTGTCCAATGAATACCCGTTTATCTTCTGCATTTCTTCTTGGTGTAGCAGTTTTAATAACCAGTAGTGTATTATGTGAACGGCAGCAGTTACGGTGCTGCATTGAGAGAGTATTGCCGACTGAAAGGCCTGGTTTAAAGAAGATGATAACGAATTTCGAAAAACGGGTGAGTTTGATGTGGCACCTGGAAGAGGAAGGCGTCCTATCCCGGTGGAAGTTACTCACAAGGTTGTTGTTGCTGCAACCGACCATGCAGAATGTGCCCCCAGGTAGTGATAGTGGTCGTGCAGTATCATGAGGATCGTCCATCCCATGGTCAACATACGGTTTTGCGGTCTATTTTACACTTGTACCCGTACAAGATCCAGGCCGTGCAGAGACTGGAAGCTCATGATTTGCAGCAAAGTCCTGAATTAGCCCTTCGGTTTCTGGCACGGATAAAAGTTGATAACATGTGGCCGGGCAATATTGTATGGAGTGACATGGAACATTTTCTCTACGGAGTGCAGTGAATACACGGACGTGCCGATTTTGAGATACTGTTACACCACATATTGTGTACGAAGAGCCATTGCTCTTGCCGTATGTGACTGTGTGGTGCGGATTCACAAGCACCTATATTCTCGGTCTGTTCTTCTTTGAAGAGGGTACAAGTCTGGTGTACCGTGACGTACCCCTGGATACATGAGTGTTCTGACTGACATGCATGATGGACGCTTCAGACGCCCCAATAGAGATTTCTACAAATATCGTTATTTTTCAGCCTTGTTACGCTTATTATGAAAGCTTAATTTCATAAACGAATAAAAACAGTCTTATAAACCACGTCTGTAGTTAGTTTAAATGAGGAAAACGTTAAACGAAAGTTCTGGAGATTAACTCCAGTGGAATAAGTTTCAATTTGAAGTTTACTATTTTTATTGTTTTCGCATATAATAACTTATATTGACATTTACATAAACTAATAATTGCACTTTGGTGAGTTACAACGCAAGTCAGTATGCATAAAGTATCCAAAGAAAGAAAGAAAATAGCTAAGTTTTACAGTACATAGCAAAAACAAAAATTAAGCTACGTACGAAACATTCTGTCGAAGTAAAGAGTAGACTGCCTGTCGCAGGGGCCTGTCGCGTCTGTAGTTTCCTGCGAGCGGATCGGTATGGGAGATAGATGCTAAATCCAGTAATGAGGTGGCTCGCCCCACTCGAAGTCCTGGTGCTGGAAAACAAGCTGGAAATTCTTTGCAGATAAGGGAACTCGGTGAGATAAAGGGCGTATACTTCTGATGAAATAACTGAGACGAAACACGAGGTAGGATAAGACCACTGTCGAACCCTAAGAGGCACAAACTCATTGAATGTAAGTTGTGCAATCCTGCTTGTACCCTGTGCAGCTAAGTACCACGAGAAACTATGTCCCGTTTCGAGGGTAGAGTAACTCAGGTCCAGCGTCTGAGGCAACTGTAGAAGGAATCTCCCATCAACACCAGTGGCCCTGCTTATATAGGCTCGTCTGATGCAACCCCAAAGATCACGGGCATCTCCCGTGTCCTGTCGTCCTTCTAGAACATTCTGTCGTAGCTGGTCACGTAGCTCCAACGTCCCTTACCACAAAAACGCACCCTCTCCTGCTTCCCAGTGCCCTGGCTGACGTTAGATTGCTTTCCTACAGGTTCATCTTATGCAATCTTATGCATTTCTACTCACATCCGCGACCCATTCGCGACAGGCCTACACGTTACTGGAAACAATCTTCACAAACAAACGCGCTATATTCATTGCATATATGTTAGAACATTTTGAAAAACACTGAGAAATGTTCCTTTTCAATTGACGTGGACACAAAAAGCATCTTCTTCTACTCATTTTTCTTTGGTGGATGATATCCGTTCCATGGCCCCTTTCGACGCCACGTCTAGCCAATGCTTGCAGGACATTTCTTTGCAAATTTAGAGTTTTACCTTTGTACTCCCTATGTGGACGAATAAGTTCTAGAGCCAATTCTTTCAAGACAATTCTCTTTTCATGTAATTTTCCATTGCGATATTCTGGACGTTGATTTATGAATAAATGGAAAGAATTTATAGCTGCAGCACCCGTTACAAAAGCCCATAAAACAAACGGCCATCTCCTTGTCTGTCTTTTTGCAAGTGCAAGTATGAATCTCTAGGTCAGGAGAATCCACAATTGATTTTTTTTGTTATAAAATAAAATAATTTCTGGTTCCTTCTTTCTGTGAGCCTCATCAGCTGCGGCGTCGTGATGCATGTAACTTAGTAGCACCACATTCTTATTCTTCCTTATTACATAACTCACAATAGTGAAATCATCCCTGACCCAAACGCTGAAGACAGAACCTCTCACATCTTTCACGGTTTTATTTCAAGTGGAATTTCTGGTTTGTTATGGCGAAAAGCACCGACTGCTACAATTCCTTCAATTAATCTTGAAATAGGGAAACACTGGTAAGGAGCACTGATAAGCCAAATCTAATGAAAAACTACCCACCGGCGGGACGTTGAATGCCTGGTGGCATTGCGCGAGCACGTTAGGCGATAGCAAAAGTGTGTAATCGGAGCAGACACGAATGGGGGATCACCCTAGCAAAGATATGGGCAGCAAATGGGGAAATCCATTTAGATAAACGCAGATTGTTATTACACAGAGATTCTGAACGAGTATTTCGAAAACGGCGAAGCTGATCGAATGTTCATGTGCAACTGTCGCGAGCATCTACGGTAAGAGGTATAAGGACAGTGAAACTATCACTAGGTGCTAAATAGCTGGATGTCCACGACTCTTCACAGAACATGGGGTTCTGAGGTTTGTCTGCTCTGTAAAGTAGGGGAGATGGTGATCTGTGGCATCTCTGCTGAAAGAGCACTATGCTGGTGGACACACAAGTGTTTCGGAGCACACCGTTCATCGTACATTGTAGAATATGGAGCTCCACTCCAGACTACCCGTACGTGTTCAATTGTTGACTCAAAGACATCGTCAATTACGATTGCACTGTACGCGAGACCCTCGGAATTCAATCGTTGATCAATGGAAAAATGTCGGCTCTTCGGGTGAAACACATTTTCGCTACACTATATAGATGGTCGTCCCCACAACCGACGTCATCGAGGTGAACAGCGGCTCGAAACTTGCAGCGCGCCACAGACGCAGGCTGGTGGGAGCGCCATTATACCATGGGAGGCCTTCTCCTGCGTTTTCATGGGACCTGTGGTAGTAATCGAAGACACGCTGACAGCTGCGAACCACCTTCATCCCTTCATGCTTGAAGTCTTCGTCGACGTCGGTGCCATCTTTCAGCAGTTTAACTGTCCGCGTCTCAGAGCCGGAACCGTGCTACAGTAGTTTGAGGAGCATTGTAATAATTTATATCTCAGCGACCAAATTCGTCTGATGTAAATCCTATGGAACTTGTCAGGGTCACTATCGGGCGCCGTTACCGCGTACGCGAATCAGTGGCCCGTTATTGACGCGAATTACATGACCTGTGCGTAGCTATCAAATGTCACTTACCTCCACAAACGCACCAACGAACTGTCGGATCCCTAATACACAGTATCAGTGATATATTTCGTTCCAAAGACGGACAAACAAGGTATCAAGCAGGTGGTCATAACGTTTTGGATCATCGGTGTAGTTGTCCATTGTGATATTGACTGAGCTTCATCCAAGCGTCTTTGCCAGGGTCTTTACCTCATGAGCTGCAACATTAGCTTGACGAGGGCGATCTGGATTTTTTCCTGAGTACACTAGCCCCTCTACAACGTATGATGTCAAAGAGTCACAGAGCCCGAATATCTTTATTCCATATTTTCCTGACTGCTCATCTATTGTGGAGTTATGTAATGAAATCTTTGTCTTCAGTTGTTTATGAATAGTTTCTATACACTGCAGAAAGCTGTCATATCATCATCTTGGCTCCTAGCTTCTCCGGTGCATCTATCGTCGAACCTTATGGCGCGTCTTATTCCTTCAAACCTGTTCATAGAAAAAAATTGGCTTATAAACAAGGTTACCAGTATAGTCGTGAAATAATTCTCTTCTGGGAACTTCCTGTCTTCTGTAACTGCAAGGTAATAGGAAAATTCCAAAAAATGCATAGATTTCCTCGTTTGTAACGTTACGCCATGTTTAAACTATTATAGCTGCTGACCGTCGTCCTTCGAGTTTTGTGCAGTGAACTATTTCATCTACGATATTGTTTGTGATGAAGTAACTCGAAGCATCTTTTGGCGTGTGTATTTGTTGTCTAACAGGACCTTGAGAAACTTTCATTATATTATGAGTAAGCGTTTTGCTAGAGAGAGTTGGTGGTTTGCTCCAATGAGTTCCATCGCGTGTGATAAAAGAGTTTGCTGGCTGCGCTGGACTTGCTACAGTATTTGCACGTTTAGGTTGCGTTGTGCTTGGTGTATTACTTGAACTTTCGGGGCTAGAGAGTACTGGCTACAATTTGCAGGCTGCGCTGTTTTGGCAGGCCGGGCTACCCCTGGTAAGCCTACAACATTTACATCCCACGTTTCATCACTACTGTCTACAGTTTCTGAGGTGTCCAACATAGATCTACATGCAGGATCAGTTTCACCTTCGGAGGCAATATTCTTCCAACCATTCGGAAATAATCGTTTAAACAGATCATTTACATTTATAATATAAGTAGGATGTCTTTTTCGAGAAGTACAAGAAGACTCAATACTGTAAGAAATGAACGTTCCTTGTTTAGAAAGAGAATCTAACAAGTACGAGATCGCAGGTTCAACCTCTAGTAAGGCTCATTTGAAAGTGCTGTGTTAACAATTATGTCAGGAAAAATATTAGCTGCTAATGAGTCACCATGTGCATCAGCAGAGCGATAGAAAATGAGTGTCCGGGAGGTGCAGAGATGAACCTTCTGTGGGGCGTATATATTACACTAAACAAAATGAACATCGTCGACATTCAAGAAATGTTCAAAACAAACTATTAATTTTCACCATCAACACAAAATGAAAAATGGCGTGCCACAGGGATCACAAAATTTCGCACCAACAAGACCGAAGGCGAACTCCTTGGGAGCTACAAAGGGCGGAGAACGTTCAGCTAGCTGCCCGTTCTTAAAGAATGCATATAGAATCGTGTTGGTGTAACGGGGTGATGCGAACTGATGGAAAGTGACAGCATGGAACCGAATGCGAAACAGTCTATCGTGAGGCCTATACTGAAACTGACTATCCCTTAAAATGTAGCTGCACATAGTGTGATAATGTGTTTTATAGGCAAGGAAAAACAAACATCCAGAGGTTGAATTTGTCCTGTGGTTCCAGGTGGCATGAACTGCAGTGTCATACACTTTTCAGGATGGATAGTTTGCTCTAAAGCAGTATGATTTTTATATGCAGACCAGGAATCAAATTAAAGCAAGTTATGTTGACCAGTTATTGGCCAAAAGCAGTGCTCATACCGTTGTTGTAGTTGTCTTACGCACATTTTCCCACTTTTGCTTGCTGTAACGTAAATATTCCCTAATGCCCTTGCAAGATCAAGCACAAAAGAAAGAATAGTAAGTACCTCCAGCTTTTTGGAGCACAATAAATGACTTGCCAGTCAATTTAGCATCCAGAAGAGCAATCGGCATAATTATCTTCGAGTGTGTTAAGGCATTGATGTTAGTCGATCTTGATGCAACTCTCTTGGTACCTCTAACTTCCAGGGTTCCATTCATATGCATTTCCTGTTCAAATCCCTATTGATCGGAGTGGAAGCAACTTCCTTACTGAATGACATAATACGAGGTGTGATTGGAAAGTTTTAATAATGGGCTTCTAAATCTACAATGGTGGTACTTACACGCTACTGTGATGCATATCCTTCAAAATAGTCCCCTTCTGACTGAACACACCGACTCCAACGGTGTTTCCACTTTTGGAAACATTCCTTGAGTTTTTTCCCTGAAGTGTGTTAAGGACGCTCTCCGTATTTGCCTGGATGTCTTCCATCGAGTCAAATCCCTTCCCTTTCAGTGAAAATTTCAGTTTAGGAAACAGGTAGAAGTCCGCAGGGGCCAAATCAGGGGAATATGGCGGTTGTGGAAGCACAAGAATTTTGAATTTGATCAAAAATTCAACGATGGAGAAGGCACGATGAGCTGGAGCATTGTCATGGTGTAGCACCCAACTCCTGTCTTTCCACAATGCAGGCCTTTTCTTCTGCACCTTTTCGCGAAAACGATCAAGGACACATTTGTAGTATCGCTGTCCTCCAGCGGCAAATGCATGATGCACAATACTGGTAGAATAGAAAAAAATCACCAACATTGTCTTCACCTTCGACCGAATTTGCCGTGCGTTTTTCGGTCGTGGTGAACCTGGAGTCTTCCACTGCGAACACTGCACTTTGGTTTCTGAATCATATCCATATACCCACGATTCGTCACCTGTAATTACCCTATTTAACAAATGTGGGTCATTTTTAGTCTCATTAATCAGTTCTTGGCACACTTCAAGTCGGAATTGTCTCTGATCACTTGACAGCACTTTTGGAATTAATTTTGTGGACACTCCATGCATGTTCAGATCTTCAGTTGAAATTGGCTGAACTGCGTAGAAACTTAAAATAAATTCATGAGCAATCTCCATAACTGTAAGTCTACGATCAGAGCGCACTAAGTCACGAACTTTAACAACATTTTTATTCTTTTTTGAGGTGGAAGGATGGCCAGACCCTAGTTCATCTTCAAATGATTCGCGACTATTTTCAAATCTGTTGAACCAGACAAAAACATTTGTCTGGATTTCCATAAGCTGTTTTTAGTAGTTTGTAATTCTCAGAAGCTGATTTATTGGTTTTAAAACAAATTTCACACAAACTCTTTGCTCCGTTTTTACGTCCATTTTCACGCAGAGAGAATCCGGCAACAAGCCCAACAGACCCGCAGTCAACCACCTGCCATAATGAACTGAATAAAGGAAACGTAGTTCCCTGTCAGAGGGCATTCAAGGATAAGGCAATTACTCACTCCCCACCCTCTGTGTACCTGCCTGCCAAACCACTAAGCAGGGGGCGGGGGGAATCCATTCTTAAAACATTCCAATCACACCCCGTAAGTTTGTCTATCTCATTTACAAATTTTCCGACCGATTCTGTAGATTGTTGTGCATCATCCATTTAACACTTTGTTTGAAATTTCTTTATCTTACGTCCTCCAATTCTGTAGTACTGCTTGAAGTTATGTAAACACCCACTCCTTCCCTTGAAATCACTGTAATCTATATCTCGAAATTTGATGTGTATAACACAGAAGGGCACTATCACGCCCATCTTGTAAATTGTGTCGGGCATCCTTGAAACATACAGACACCAGTTTTTGTAACAAGTTATAACTTCCCTCAGTTTTGCACCGAACTTTATTATTTGCATAAGCTGAAAATGAAATTATATTTAATTAATTTAGCATAATCAGTAATAGCTCATTTGCATCAAACTCGTTATCGTGCCCTTCTGTTATTGTGAAATCTAAGAAAAACTAAGGATATGACAAAATGTCCTTTCTCAAATACTGGATTTTGTTAATTAAAACACCCTTGTGTAAACCATCATTTATAAGCACTCGACAGAAATCAAACACTGTGTGCCATTAAGCCTATATTCTGCCAGTAATCTTTGGACCCGTTACCGAGCAACCGTCTGTAGCCTCTCGCACACCCAACTTCCACTCACGAACTCTAACACTCGACTCTCGCTCACCCACTCATACATTGTTGACTGCACTGCAGTCTTTGCTTTAGTTTATGATCGCTGCAGAGATTGTATGATCGATACTACGTAAGGGTACTGTACCTTTACATATCCCCATCAAAATAACACTTTAATATGATAAAATATAATGGCGACATGAGACTTAGATATTAAAGTATAAAAATATATAAAAAGAAAAAAAGGAAAAAACGTAAAACTTAAAATTATAGTAATTTCTCAAAACTATTTCCTTATTAATGCACAGCCTCAATTCATAAGGAATAATTCTCACTTGAGTCCATGTTTACAATATTTGTTTATATTTGTATATGGCAAATGACATGTACGAAATGAAAGTTAGTATCACTTAATTACTCTGCATTAAAGTCAAAGTGTATCATTACCTCATTCATTCAGTCAGTCATTAACTGGTAACAGGATAAGTCAGCTTAATCATAAGTGCTTTTGCATACTGCATAATCTCACTGAAATAACATGGCAACATGAAACCCAATGCTGTAACGTCTCATTGAAGTAGCATGTCTATATGTGATACATTAATAACAGTTGTCTATTAGCATTTCTGTTCATGTAATTTGTCATAATGAATTGAACATTAATCATTATATTGTCACTGTATTGAATGAATAGAAACATAGGCCTAACAAATAAATGTGATTCAAAAGTAAACAAAATAATAAACAGACAACTCTAAGTACTACCCAATATTAACCCGAAAATATTTTGTTATTACCTCGTATAAATTTGCGCTCATAGTGGTAGCTTATTTTGAAAATATGACACTGTTATATCTTGGCACGCAGTTTGCAGGGTTAGAAATACAAGAAATTCGACAAAAAGCTCATACCTTCGAAAGAAATCCATAAATAAATAATCACATTGGAAAACACTTTGTTACGTAGCACTTCATATTCTTGTTATAAATCATTTGTCTAATTACTCTGCTTTAGGTCCCTGCCTATATGTTGAGTCATAAATCACACGCAGACACATTGGTTTACGACGCACTGGGCTGTGGCATCGACGCCGCCGGGAATACACCGCCACAATAACAACACTTTCACTGGTTACTCTGCTTTTGCACTGTCCTATATGATGCTATATAAGACACATGTATTCGTAGCTTTCGATGAATTATAGGACTGTGGCATCGAAGCAGCTGTTAATTTCGTCTTCTCGCAGAAAGGAAATGCATTCATGAAAGATATTTTCAGGTTTCTTTCCAAAGAGAACTGTACATGCCGGTAATCCTGTCGAATCATGCGACAAACTATTAATTACTGTTTCAAAATCTGTCAGTCGTTCTACCCATGTTTCTTCCCACAATTGCACGAAATAAACGTCCGAGTTCACGCATCTGGCGTGGCATGAAAGACGAAATTGCAACGTGCCGAAGACCTTCATCATTAACAAAATCTTCCCATAGGTGTGACCGAAATTGTGGACCATTGTCTGATAAAGCTCTAGAAATCGAGAGCTGAAATTTCACCAGGGTTTTGAGGTATACTGCTTTGCATGAAGCCTTTGTGCTGAATCGTAGACGCACTAGTTTTATGACAGAGATCGCAAGATTTTAGAAATGATCGTATTTCTGTGCCATGTTATCGAAGATGACGTCCTCTTGTAATTTCAGTATACATTTACGTGCCCAAACTGAGCATAGCTCACGTGGACATATCTTATAAATTCGTCCACAGCATATTTGGGTATACACTACTGGCCATTAATATCGCTACACCAAGAAGAAATGCAGATGATAAACGAGTATTCATTGGGCAAATATATTATACTAGAACTGACATGTGATTACATTTTCACGCACTTTGGGTGCATAGATTCTGAGAAATCAGCATCCAGAACAACCACCTCTGGCCGTAATAACGGCCTTGATACGCCTGGGCATTGAGTTAAACAGATCTTGGATGGCGTGAACAGGTACAGCTGCCCATGCAGCTTCAACACGATACCACAGTTCATCAAGAGTTGGCAAACAATCTAAACAAGAACCCTAAAAAGTTTTGGTCATATGTAAAATCGGTAAGCGGATCTAAATCCCCTATTCAGTCACTCGTTGACCACGATGGCACCGAAACAGAGGACGACCGAAGAAAGGCAGAAATACTGAATTCAGTGTTCCGAAACTGTTTCACTGCGGAAAATCGTAACACGGTCCCTGGCTTCAGCCGTCGCACGGACGCCAAAATGGAAAATATTGAAATAAACGATATCGGAATTGAAAAACAACTGCTATCACTTAGTAGCGGAAAAGCATCCGGACCAGACGAGATACCCTTAAGATTCTACAGTGATTATGCTAAAGAACTTGCCCCCTTTCTATCAGCAATTTATCGTAGATCGCTGGAAGAACGTAAAGTACCTAGCGACTGGAAGAAAGCGCAGGTCGTTCCCATTTTCAAGAAGGGTCATAAATCAGATGCGAATAATTATAGGCCTATTTCGCTTACGTCAATCTGTTGTAGAATAATGGAACATGTTTTGTGTTCTCGTATTATGACGTTCTTAGATAATACAAATCTCCTTCATCATAACCAACATGGATTCCGCAAACAGAGATCATGTGAAACTCAGCTCGCCCTATTTGCCCAAGAAATTCACAGTGCCGTAGACACTGGCGAGCAGATTGATGCCGTATTCCTGGACTTCAGGAAGGCATTTGATACGGTTCCGCACTTACGTTTAGTGAAAAAAATACGAGCTTACGGAATATCGGACCAGGTTTGTGATTGGATTCAGGATTTCCTAGAAGAAAGAACACAACATGTCATTCTTAACGGTTCAAAATCTGCAGATGTGGAGGTAATTTCGGGAGTACCGCAGGGAAGCGTGATAGGACCTTTATTGTTTACAATATACATAAATGACTTAGTTGACAACATCGGTAGCTCCGTGAGGCTATTTGCAGATGACACGGTTGTCTACAAGAAAGTAGCAACATCAGAAGACTCGTACGTACTCCAGGAGGACCTGCAGAGGATTAATGCATGGTGCGACAGCTGGCAGCTTTCCCTAAACGTAGATAAATGTAATATAATGCGCATACATAGGGGCAGAAATCCATTCCAGTACGATTATGCCATAGGTGGTAAATCATTGGAAGCGGTAACGACCGTAAAATACTTAGGAGTTACTATCCGGAGCGATCTGAAGTGGAATGATCACATAAAACAAATAGTGGGAAAAGCAGGCGCCAGGTTGAGATTCATAGGAAGAATTCTAAGAAAATGTGACTCATCGACGAAAGAAGTAGCTTACAAAACGCTTGTTCGTCCGATTCTTGAGTATTGCTCATCAGTATGGGACCCTTACCAGGTTGGATTAATAGAAGAGATAGACATGATCCAGCGAAAAGCAGCGCGATTCGTCATGGGGACATTTAGTCAGCGCGAGAGCGTTACGGAGATGCTGAACAAGCTCCAGTGGCGGACACTTCAAGAAAGGCGTTACGCAATACGGAGAGGTTTATTATCGAAATTACGAGAGAGCACATTCCGGGAAGAGATGGGCAACATATTACTACCGCCCACATATATCTCGCGTAATGATCACAACGAAAAGATCCGAGAAATTAGAGCAAATACGGAGACTTACAAGCAGTCGTTCTTCCCACGCACAATTCGTGAATGGAACAGGGAAGGGGGGATCAGATAGTGGTACAATAAGTACCCTCCGCCACACACCGTAAGGTGGCTCGCGGAGTATAGATGTAGATGTAGACTGGCGTATTGTGACGAGCCAGTTGCTCGACCACCATTGACCAGAGAATGTGCTGCGAGGTCAACAGTCGAACATTTTCTGTATCCAGAAAAGCCCGTACAGGACCTGCAACATGCGGTCGTGCATTATCCTTCTGAAATGTAGGGTTTCGCAGGGATCGAATGAAGGGTAGAGCCACGGGTCGTAACACATCTGAAATGTAACGTCCACTGTTCAAAGTGCCGTCAATGAGAACAAGAGGTGACCGAGACGTGTAACCAATGGTACCCCATACCATCAAGCCGGGTGATACGCCAGTATGGCGATGACGAATACACACTTCCATTGTGGGTTCATTTTTGGATTGGATTGTTTGGGGAAGGAGACCAGACAGCGAGGTCATCGGTCTCATCGGACTAGGAAAGGACGGGGAAGGAAGTCGGCGGTGCCCTTTCAAAGGAACCATCCCGGCATTTGCCTGAAGTGATTTAGGGAAATCACGGAAATCCTAAATCAGGAGGGCCGGGCGCGGGATTGAACCGTCGTCCTCCCGAATGCGAGTCCAGTGTGCTAGCCACTGCGCAATGTGGGTTCACCGCGATATCGCCCATCACGGATGCGACCATCATGATGCTGTAAACAGAACCTGGATTCATCCGAAAAAATTATGTTTTGCCATTCGTGAACCCAGGTTCGTCGTTGAGTACACCATCGCACGCGCTCTTGTCTGTGATGTAGCATCAAGGGTAACCGCAGCCATGGTCTCCGAACTGATAGTCCATGCTGCTGCAAACGTCATCGAACTGTTGGTGCTGATGGTTGTTGTCTTGCAAGCGTCCCCATCTGTTGACTCAGGGATCGAGACGTGGCTGCACGATCCGTTATAGCCATGCGGATAAGATGCCCGTCATCTCGATTGCTAGTGATACGAGGCCGTTGGGATCCAGCACGGCATTCCGTATTACCCATATGAACCCACCGATTCCATATTATGCTAACAGTCATTGAATCTCGATCAACGCGAGCAGCAAATGTCGCGATACGATAAACCGCAATCACGATAGGCTACAATCCGACCTTTATCAAAGTCGGAAACGTGATGGTACGCATTTCTCCTCCTTACATGAGGCATCACAACAACGTTTCACCAGGCAGCGCCGTTCAACTGTTGTTTGTGTATGAGAAATCGATTGGAAACCATCCTCATGTCAGCACTTTGTAGGTGTCGCCACCGGCGCCAAGCTTGTGTGAATGCTCTGAAAAGCTAATCGTTTTCATATCACAGCATTTTCTCTCTGTCGGTAAAATTTCGCATCTGTAGCACGTCATATTCGTGGTGTAGCAACTTCCATGGCCAGTAGTGTACATAACGTCCAATGATCAGAATTATAGTTACTTCGCCGGTAAAGGATGCCATCTTGTTTTAAATATGAGTATATTGTCGTATCTTGTCAATACCTTCGACATTCGGATCATCCTATTTTTCTTTAGCCATCATCAATACTTCCTCTGCCTGTTTGATGTTCCGCAGACGTATACGACGCTCGCCTTCGACATCTCGCATAAAACGAATCGTTATATCTTTCTGGCGTGGATGCGAAACATTAACTGAATCTTCCCCTTCTGACGGCCTTGACAGCGCATCCAGCACGACGTTCTGCTTTCGTGGTACATACTGAATCTCAAAGCTGTATTGCTGAAGCATTAACGACCACCGGGTTAGCCTGTCGTCTATCAGTTTGCAACTCACCAAGAATGATAATACTTTGTGATCTGTGACTACGACCGTATGCCTTCCAAATAAATAAAAACGAAACTTTTCGAAACTCCAAACGAGGGCAAATGCTTCTCTTTCCGTGACAGTATATTTTCGCTCCCAGCTCGTGAGTGAGCGACTCGCAAATGCAGTAGTATGATGTTCAATAACTCCATGATCTTCAATTAATTGATATAATTCTGCACCAAGAGCATAATCACTTGAATCGGTCCCAAGATAAAACTTTTTACTTAAATCAGGATGGTGAAGTATAGGTGCTTCACACAGTTGGTTTTTTATCAAATCAAACGCTTGTTTATGTTCATGAGTCTATTTCCATATAGCATCCTTTTTCAGCAATTCCATTAAGACAGAAGAAGATAAGCAGGACCAAGAAAGATAACGACGGTAAAAATTACAGAAGCCAAAAACCGACTTACGTTGCTTACGGAACGTAGGTAACGGAAAATTTCTTACTGTGTCCATTTTTGTTGGATCCGGTCCAATCCCTCGTGTCGAAATAATATGCTCAATGAATTTAATTTGCAACTTGGCGAATTCCGATTTTTTCAGGTTAACAGACACTCCAGCTCTCCTAAATGCTTCAAGTACCCGATGAATAATTTCAAAATGTTCTTCTCATGAAGCTGTGCCAATCAAAATATCGTCCACATAAAGCGTTACATGTTTCAACAAATCTTCGCCCAAAACCTTATCCAGTGCGCTCATAAAAGCCGCTAAAGAAATGGACAGACCAAAAGGCATTCTCTGAAATTGGTAACTTCTCCCATTATAAAGAGATTCTGTGTACTTTCTACTATTCTGTACTAGCAGTAATTGCCAATAACTACTAGTCAAATCAAGCCTACTTAGGTATTTGACTCCTTTGAATCGTTGTATCAAAAAATTCAGATTTTTCTGGCTGATCACGCTGTGGTAAAATTATGCGATTCATTGCACGATCGTCAAGAACAATGCGAACTGTGCCATCCTTCTTTGCTACAGCATGTATTGGGTTTGAATATTCGCTATCTGAACGCTTAGTTATTTGATTATTCAACATCCTTTGTATTTCCTTGTTAGCAGGTTCCCTTTTTCCTCGTCCGCATACAATTCTCCTCAAAATTATTGCAGCATCTCATCTCTGACAACCAATAAACTCCGAGAACTAGTCCAACATTGAGAGAACCAACGATTAACACATTCTCTCCATATTCGTTCCCTTGAATACGAAATATTAGTATTGCTTGTCCTTTAATTGGTTTGCTTCGGTGTTCAACTGCACTGACAATACGAGTACGGACCCCGTCACAAGGAAATGTGGGAATGGCTACAAGATTATTTAATTGTGTGAACAGATTTTCAGAAATAGCACTTGCTTCGCTAGCTGAATCAATTATTGCATCCACAACGATACCACATACTTCTACTTCTACAAATGATATCAGAATTTCTTTATTAGTTTCTCATCACAAATAGTCTTTGATGTCAGTTACATGTTCACACTTTATGGCATTTATCACAATATCCGACCCTTGTCCCTCTGATAGAGTTTTGGAGCGGGTCGTCTCCGAAACTTTGCTTAGTTTAGCTGTTCAGAATCTCGCTGATTGCGGTCGCGGCTTCTTGCACGTTCTGGAGATCGGTTCTGTCCTCTGTCTCTGTCATTGTGTGGCCGGTTATGCGGATAATTTGACCTGAATCCGTCTTGTACACTGTATCCGTTTCTTCTGTGTCTATCATCGTCTCGGCGATCAAATACTTTCTGTCGTCCGTAATTTGGAATTTCTTCCCACGGTGGACCGCTATGACGATTCTGGTAATTATTATTAGTGTTTCGCTCACGTTGTTCCCGTTCGGCATTGAGCACTTGCATTCTGTCAATTAGCAAACACTTGCTCCATTGTTAACTATGGTGTGAGTGCCAAGTTTTCACGCACCAAAAATGGCAATTTCTGGATTAATATGAACATCAGCTCTTCTTCTTTAACCGGATCGTCCAATTACGCATTGTCGTTCCAGTACCTTTGCATAAATTCAAGCATTGTACCGTGGTGTCCTGCATAATTCGGTGTGTGAGAATTTTTGATGTTACATCGCATTGTTTTCTTTCGACCAAAATTTGTTCAAAAAATGCTGTTCAAATTCTTCATACATGGTGTAATTGTTGGATACACTTATACCACAAAACTGTGCTTCACCCTTCATGTGGCTGACGCCAGTATTTATTTTAGCACGTACCGTATAATGCCTTGGAAAAGCATGTTTAGCCGGCCCGGGTGGCCGAGCGGTTCTAAGCGCTACAGTCTGGAACCACGCGACCGCTACGGTCGCAGGTTCGAATCCTGCCTCGGGCATGGATGTTTGTGATGTCCATAGGTTAGTTAGGTTTAAGTAGTTCTAAGTTCTAGGGGACTGATGACCTTAGAAGTTCAGTCCCATAGTGCTCAGAGCCATTTGAACCATTTTGAAAAGCATGTTTGAATTGTTTCATGACCGCATCTACATGGATGCCTTGTTTCGGTTCATAGTCATGAAATTTTCAACCGCTCAGTCCATTGTCAACAATTATTGCGTCAAACAACAATATTGCTATCTGGTCCACGTAACACTGCATTAATGTCATCACGCAAAATTTCTTTATTAATTCCTTTTGACTATGTGCCGTTGTTTGTTACCTGTGTCGTATCTCATCTACCTCATCACATGGCGTTTGTACACCGTTAACCGTCTCAATAATTGACTCTTTGTTGGCTTTATAAGAACTTTTAATTTTGACGATTTCGTCACTTTGAGCTTAACTTTGTCATTAACTTTGCTAACAGAATCTTCCGTTTGCCTACACTGTCCATTAACTTGTATTTTAAGATCTGTAATTTCGCTGCCAATGGCCTCATATTTGTCTTGACATTCTTTTCGGAGCTCATCATGCTTTTGTCCAAATGAGCTGGTGAGTTCCGTTCTCAAATTACTAATCGCGTTAGTTAGTCTCTGATTATTATTTTTGATTTCCTGATAGAACTTCTTCGTTTCCTCATAAAATTTTGTTGTTTCTTCGCGCACCTTTTTATTTTCCTCATGAACATTTTTGGTTGCTTCTAACAATTGGGACATACAGTCTCTACCGACAATATCAATTTCTGTTTGCTGGACAACCACCGGTGTTGAACTTTTTTGTGGTAAATCAAAACTAACAATACCACTGTCCTCTCTCGAATTAACTGTAGTATTTTCCGCCACATTAACTCGTTCTCCGTCAACCGCGTTATTAAATTGTCCTATCTCGTCTTTAGTAACACTATCGTTTTGTTCAGAATTAGCCGTATTAACACTGTTCAAAACGATCACTGTTCGTTACAACTTACGCCTCCTCTTAATTGAAAAGTTCACTCACAACTTAAAAGTCAGCAGCATTACTGATTGTTCCTGTTCATTCCTACACAGCGTTGAACTCAATTAATTTCGAAGTGCTACTGTGCTGAAATGCTGCGGACACACGTGTCGCCATACATAACCTCCCTCTAGTTTCTCACCGAACTTTATTATTCGCACACGCTGATGATGAAGTTATATTTGATTAATTTAGCATAATCAGTAATAGCTCCTTTGCATTAAACTCATCGACGTGCCCTTCCGTTATTGTGAAATCTAAGGAAAACTACTAAATGAAAACATATCCTTTTTCAAAAAATGGATTTTAATAATTGAAACATCCTTTTGTAAACCAACATTTATAAAGACTCAACAGAAATCAAATACTGTCTGCCACTAACCTCCGGCCTCGTTACCGAGCAACCGTCCTTAGCCTCTCCCATACCCGACTTCCACTCACGGACTCTTAACACTCGATTCCCGCTGACCCACTCACACATTGTTGACTGCACTGCAGTCGTTGATTTAGTTTCCGATCGCTGCACAGAGCGTAAGATCGATACTATGTAACGTACTGTACCCTACAAAGTGTGAATTGTCCTCCCTTGAATACACGTAGTTTTTCTTATGCACTACACGGTCATATTCCTGCGGAATTGTTCGAAATCTGTTCCTAATTTTTTTTATTTTTTTACTGTGCAGCGTACTATCTTCCACGTAAGTAATTATGTTCGGTACTGTCTCACTATACAACGATTTTCGTCATTGGAGAAGGGATATGTGGTTCACTGTCCGACAGAGATCGTTGCCATTGATCCGCTTTGCAACAACACCACTAGCACTGTTATAGGTTCCTCGTCGACTAAGCAGTTCAGCTACGCTCTGTAGCCTCATTCTGTGCTCACCTCCAGTCCCGCCCACAGTTGTCCTTAGCAGCCAGTACTGTGGTTGCATGGTAGACAATACGTGGGGCGTCGAATGCCGTAAATACGATTGGCCTTTAGCTACCTCGCACACAAGGGGTTCCTTGTAAATACACTACTGGCCATTAAAATTGCTACACCACGAAGATGACGTGCTACAGACGCGAAATTTAACCGACAGGAAGAAGATGCTGTGATATGCAAATGATTACATTTTCAGAGCATTCACACAAGGTTGGTGCCGGTGGTGACACCTACAACATGCTGACACGAGGAAAGTTTCCAATCGATTTCTCATACACAAACAGCAGTTGACGGACGTTGCCTGGTGAAACGTTGTTGTGATGCCTCGTGTCAGGAGGAGAAATGCGTACCATCACGTTTCCGACTTTGATAAAGGTCAGATTGTAGCCTATCGCCATTGCGGTTTATCGTATCGCGACATTGCTGCTCGCGTTGGTCGAGATCCAATGACTGCTAGCAGAATATTGACTCGGTGGATTCAGGAGGGTAATACGGAACGCCGTGCTGGATCCCAACGGCCTCATATCACTAGCAGTCGAGATGACAGGCATCTTATCCGCACGGCTTTAACGGATCGTGCAGCCACGTCTCGATCCCTGAGTCAACAGATGGGGACGTTTGCAAGACAACAACCATCAGCACGAACAGCTCGACGACGTTTGCAGCAGCATGGACTATGAGGTCGGAGACCATGGCTGCGATTATCCTTGACGCTGCATCACAGACAGGAGCGCCTGCGATGATGTACTCAATGACGAACCTGGGTGCATGAATGGCAAAACGTAATTTTTTTGGATGAATCCAGGTTCTGTTTACAGCATAATGATGGTCGCATTAGTGTTTGGCGACATCGCGGTGAACGCACATTGGAAGCGTGTATTCGTCATCGCCATACTGGCGTATAGCTTCGCGTGATGGTATGGGGTGTTACTGGTTACATGTCTCGGTCATCTCTTGTTCGCATTGACGGCACTTTGAAGAGTGGACGTTACTTTTCAGATTTGTTACGACCCGTGGCACTACCCTTCTTTCGATCGCTTCCAAAACCCTACATTTCAGCAGGGTCTTTCTGAATACATAAAACGTTCGACTGCTGCCCTGGCCAGCACATTCTCCAGATCTCTCACCAACTGAAAACGTCTGGTCAATGTTGGCCGAGCAACTGACTCATCACAATATGCCAGTCACTACTCTTGTATCTGTGGTATCGTGTTGAAGCTGCATGGGGAGCTGTACCTGTACACGCCATCCAAGCTCTATTTGACTCAATGCCCAAGTGTATCAAGGCCGTTATTACGGCCAGAAGTGGTTGTTCTGGGTACTGATTTCTCAGGATGTATGCACCCAAATTGCGTGAAAATGTAATCACATGTCAGTTTTAGTATAATATATTTGTCCAATGATTACCCGTTTATCATCTGCATTTCTTCTTGCTGTAGCAATTTTAATGGCCAATAGTGTAGTTACCCTCTCACAGAACGAGAGCAGAATGAAAAATGGAGAGACATAATAACTTACATCAGCTATGAGAGCAAAACGTTTCACTTGTGAGGTCAACTGTAGCCACGAGTAGGTAGTCCATTGTTGCACAAAAATTCACAGACTGGCAGAAAAGCTTGCTAAAGCATTAAATCACAACACACCTGAAAAGTCCCCTACATGCATCATGTACACTTGACAGCAAAGAAAAATGGGCCACCGATGAATGCAACCAACATAATGTAGCTGTGTTGCAGGTCCTCTAAACTCAAAAACCGTAGGGTGTACAGTCATTTGACTATACACAATGGTTGCCACAAAAGACTACTAAAGTCGGTACAGATGTAAACTAATAGCGTTGTATAACAAATATTAGGACACGCGTTATTAGAGATGAGACAAACCCCCACGCCTTTAAATTAAACTTCATTACAAAAAGGAGCACTTAAGAAGTTTTACCTCAGCCATTAAATGACATTGCGAGCTTTTATTCATGATCGGAATTTGAACCCAATGTTAACCGGACATAGCTTACGTGTCTGAAAGAGACTCAATAATGCATAAAGAGACGTAATATATCGAAGTGTTCACCAGTATCAGTTTACAAGGCCGAATGTCTAAACCTGGAAATAAATGACGATACGTTTAGCACTGCACCGGGAACCTCATGAAGCTTATATTGTCCCTGAAAAGCAACCACCTATGGTACGTCATAAAATGCAATGCACAAGTGTGAAACGTCATAAAGTAAAGTTGTGGTGCTGGAAGGTGAGTAGAACCCAGTACCTATGTGAAGTATTAACTAAGCTCAATCAGATGTCAGATGTTAAATATGTTCACCAATAGAGTGATACTGGAACCTAAAATGAGGATAAAAATGATTTTTGCCTGGCAGGGACTCAAACCTGCAACCCTTCGTTAATCTCTTATGGCTACGAATATACAAGCAATATTTACCATTTCTTCATCAGTAGCGAGATGTGCACATTTTCGGCTAGAGGTGATGCAAGAAATAGATCTGTGCTGCATGGGACTCCAACCTCGCACGTGTCATCCTTGTTGACCCCACACAAAGAGGTATCAACTATCGAATTCCCTTTTTAGCATCGCGCCGTTCGTAGAGACCTGGAGAAATTTGGCATCGTGAGGAATCAACGAAATGATGGGACAGTATCATTTCTAAGGGTTCAAATTCAGAGAAAAATTAAAATAGGAGCTCGAATCCCAGTCCAGTGCTAATATTTTCAAAATCTCAGGGCCACTTAAAACAAGAAATGAATGTCCTATGACCTTTCATGACGATTGGTTCATGAACTACACTTACATTACTAGTGTAAGAAAGCTAACTAGAGACAGAGTTTCGGCAAGCAGCTACTTCTGCCTCTGACATCGAAAGATGATCCAACTCTGTTCGAGTCAGTAAGAAATGGACATGTTTAATGTTGATTTTGAACCACGGCACAGCGCGGCGTTCTTTACTTGGCATTACTGGACGTGAAGAAGGTATGTTTGTGGCTGTTAAAAACTGGTACCCCCCCCCCCCCCCCCAGCGGGAATAGAACCCACACTTTAGCATTATAAGCTAGCCTCAATCCAATCAACCACCGATTTTCACATTTTTTAACATCATGTTGTTCTAATAATGCGGTACACGGCACACAGTACGAGAAGTGTTGATTTCCACTTGAGATGCTGTTGTGAATAACCTATCCGTGGTCTAGCAGTCAACGTCATGCAGTGAAAATGCATAGACGTAATGTCGAACCCCTCCTTTTCCTCTTTTTAAAGCCATATTCCATCTGTCTCCTACGAGCATCCGTCTGACAGAATGCCAGAGACAGTCTCGTTCAAATTCTAACCAGCCAGTAATAGAAAAATATTGCAGAAACATGTTTGTGAAAGGGATCATGGGTGTCTGTCATGGTAAGCCCAATTTCAGTGATATCAATCAGCGGCTGCCTGATACAGACTGGCGTCGGTCCAAGTCATCGCGATGCGTTGGACATAGAGCCTGAGATCTCCAGTGGACTTTTCTGCTCTTGAATTATCAAGTATAACATTTGTAACGTTGCATAAGATATAAAACCATGTTTCAGCATGCTCCGTGGCAATTTAGTATGGCATGTTGCTATAAGTGCATTTAAGCTTTGTAGTAGAGCTCATGCCATGAAAACTTGAATATTGCCCAATTTGACGTTATGAGGAGCGTGATTTATGCATTGGAAAACGGAGTCTATAACGGAGTAAATTATAACATTTCTGAGATTGTGTTCTGTTAGTATTTCATAAAAGGGTAAAAGCAGTGGAGGCCATTCAAAACACCTATGCCCTGTATGGAGTGAGTGCTATTGAGAAAGTCAAATTATGTTTTTTATGTACGATCGTTTTTAGATAAATTAATCATCACATTCAGTAAGACAAAGAGGCGGTGACCAAGGACGTTTCTGCAATTTATTGCTGTGGTCAATGACCATGTGTCCAATGATTGGTAAGTGTGAGAACCATTTAACGTCCGCGCGAGATTTGTCTCCAGCAGTCATACCGAGGTTAAAAGAAAGGAAAGAGGATTATGGTTCAACGTCTGTGATTAGAAGTACCATATGGTAACTTCATTAGGAAAAAAATAGTGGGTAAGCTGTAAGAAACATTATCTCAACTGATGATCTGTATGCGTCCACAAAATGTATTGTTATTGAGAAACATGTGGTGGTTCAAAGAAGCAGTTCTGTGTTATGAACTGTTTCGCAGGGATATGTCCTTCGCAGTTGAGATATGTTCCAACGAATGGTATGCCTTGCAGTCACAGAATACAAATGCAACATGGAAGAGAGCACCATACAGCTTGTTTGGCAAACACACCTGCTGGATGTTTTCTAAACTGACATCCGCATGTGTTTACCTTTCTCGCCCCTTATCGATCACCCACCAAGATAATTAGTTTTTGTTTTCTTTTATTGTTTTAGTTTGTTTTGTTTTGGTGATCGCATTTTAAACGTGGCTTAACTAAGAATCGACAAATCGGTTCATATATGGGATCAAAATACTACCTGAGCATCATTAGACAATTTTCGATAACAGGATGGGATACATTGTTGGAAATTTCTCTGATACTTGTGTCTGTTTTATTCAATAACCTAAATGGAAAAACGAGAAGTTTTTAGTCATGCTCAAATAGCTTTACCGGACTACAACTTATTTCTGACAATCTGGCTGTGAGACTAGTTGCTGAGTGAAACACAGAGTATTCAGTGATGCGATTTCATTAACAGTGCTGTGTATTTTTAGTAGCAGTTCCTCATTATTTTACATTTCTTGTCTCTGGACCTAATGGTTACTGAATTTTCTGTGAAGTCTTATGACGATAATATTTCTAAAGGTGTCTTGAATTCGATACAGGAATTTGTAGCTCTGTCACAGAGGAGGTACGATGTTACTCTTGCTCCATTTTGGAGCTGAGAGATATTGCCTCTTACTATTTACAGTGCGTCGACATTTTCTTGGAGCAAGCGAGCAACTGCATCATTCGTCGCCTCCTCATTGCCATTGTAATGGCTGATACAGATAATTCGCGATGTAGACAACGAGATCAGTGTTAGTTGCTGCGTGAAAGTAATCTGCCCTGTCTGTAAAGATATATTTGATGAGTCGAAGTGGAATTCATTCAGAATCTTTGAGTGGTATACCACAAATAAAGCAAGTGAACCTTGCAAGATAATTCTCCGTCATTCCAGAAAGTAACAAAACTATGACAGCGTCACCAGATCATGTTCCACTATGTTGTCATGAGACTATCATAGTTGTAACGGGACGATTATTTTTCTACAGGCAATGTCTTTCTTGAGTAAGCTAACAATTTGGAAGTGAAACTTCCTGGCAGATTAAAACCGTGTGCCGGACCGAGACTCGAACTCGGGACCTTTGCCTTTCGCGGGCAAATGCTCTACCATCTGAGCTACCCAAGCACGACTCACGCCCCGTCCTCACAGCTTTACTTCTGCCAGTACCTCGTCTCCTACCTTCCAAACTTTACAGAAGCTCTTCTGCGAACTTTGCAAGGTTCGCAGAAGAGCTTCTGTAAAGTTTGGAAGGTAGGAGATGAGGTACTGGCAGAAGTAAAGCTGTGGGGACGGGGCGTGAGTCGTGCTTGTGTAGCTCAGATGGTAGAGCACTTGCCCGCGAAAGGCAAATGTCCCGAGTTCGAGTCTCGGTCCGGCACACAGTTTTAATCTGCCAGGAAGTTTCACATCAGCGCACACTCCGCTGCAGAGTGAATTTAGAAGTGTATCTTGCTCATGATCGATGCATTGGCTTAATTACTTTTACTACAACGTCATGAGGAGTATTCTAATATTTATGATGAGGGAGAAGAATGGAAAGTTGCTCAGATCACCGCAATACATAATCCACTGATTTACAAATCCATTTAATTGAGATCGAGATGCAGCAGGACATTTGAACACATGCTTTGTTGCAAAATTTTGAAGTGCCTCGAAACATACTACCTACTGACATCAAAACAGGTTGGGTTTGGGAAGCACTACTCTTGTGAGACACAGCTGGCACTTTATTCGCACGACGTACTGTGTACAGGGGCTCTCAAACTCACTCCTTATCTATAGTGTTCTAAAGCGGCGTTTGATATCATTCCTCATATGTCACTTTCAACCGCATTGCTTTCCTGTAGACTATTGTCCCAGTTATGCAACTGGAGTCGTGATTTCCTTCCTGAAAGGTCACAGTCTGCAGTAACTGACAGGACGTCACGTAGTGAAATGGAAGTGATGAGTCTGACTCCGCAAGTAAAGTGCTGTAGACTTTCTGCTATTTCCAATATATATAAGGTATCTAGCAGATAATCAGAACATGTTTATAAGATTTGTGGCAGATAATGCCTCAGGAGAGCAAAGCTAATGGCAAAAAGAGTTGAAAATATATGTTCACGATGCAAAACGTGACAATTGATCGTAAACAATATAATGTGTGAGGTTCTCCACATGAATACCAAAACTGTTCCTTTCAAGTTTGCTTACATGATAAATCAGTCACATTTAAAGGTTGTCAATTTAACTAAATATCAAGGAGTTATTATCTTGAACAACTCAAATACGAACTATCAAATGGAAAACAATGTGGGGAAGGAATCCCAATGACTGCGTTTTATTGGTAGAATACGTAGAACATGCAACGGAACAATTAAAGTGACCGCCTACAACGAACTTGTCCGTCCTCTTCGTAAGCATTCCTGTATCGTATGAGATCCCTTCTCTGAGGCACGACTAGCGGAAGACATCGAAAAAGTTTAAAACGGGGCAGTTCGTTTTGTATCATCAAGAAATAGGGTATATTGTGTCACGGATATGGTAAATGAGTTAGGATGGTAATAATTGAAACAGGCGTTTTACATTGCGGTGAGGTATTTTCACTAAATTCCAATAGCCAACCTCGCCCGCTGAATGCCACGTCCTGCTGCTGTGACGTCATTCTCTTCCTAGCTGAGCCAGGAGCTCTGTTGGTAGTGCTTCTTAAAAGTAGTTCCTCCACCAAGTCACTGCAGTGGTATGTGGCACGCATACCTTCTGCCAGCTTCTGTGATGGAACTTACACCTCCTTCAGTAAGAGTGACGACTCTACCTCGAGTTGATCTCCCCTAGTAAGCCACTGGAACAGACGGCTTGTGGTGTATTTCTGTTTGCCACTCTTATACTAATGGTAAGAGAGGAAGTAAACATATTTACGTCAGAACGATTGACAGAAGCAAAGCCATGAGCTGCGGCCATGCTGGTCCTTCCCCGTCGGGAGGGTAGGGGGGAAGGGGGTGTGGGGGGGGGGGGCTGCTGGCTTGCCACCACCAGCTCGCTCGCTTCGGTCTCTCCTCGGCTCCAGGCTGTAGTTGGCCATCCAGCCTATCAGCCGTCCAGCCTGGCTGGCTCGTAGCTCGTGAACCGTGGCTAGTACACGCCGAGGCCGCAAAGCTACGCTCACCCCTTGAAGGATCAATCGTCATCTACTCAACCCAAGCCTGTAGCACGAACTAACGTAGGTGGAGCTATTTTGCTATAACACGAGCAGGCACATCGATTTTTGTCGTTTGATTCAAATATTTAACGAAAAATAAGTTAAAGAATACATTTACGATGAATGTAGCTACCACAAAATATTTCAACTAATTAGCAGTCGCACGTCGCAGGAAACTATATTTCTTGTAAGCGCTCTGTATCAGATCTCACCTTAAGGAAATATGTATTCTACCAAGGTAACTAAGCGGATTTTACAAGTGAACAGTTTTGGTGGGAACCTTGGCATATAGTTGTGCATATGTAGTATATCATTCACATTTTGAGAACTTATGAAGGGTACTCAGGTCTCTGAAAGAACAGGTGCTGCTGGACGGCAATTACGTTCCACTCACGAAAGAAACTCGAGAAAACGGAACACCAAAATCTTTTTGTGCGAGTTCTGGTTTCTCTTACATTATTGCAGTTGTAATATCATCCTTTGTATGACGGTGGCAATAAAAACTGTTTACATTTGGAGGAAAAAGATGTTGGTTGAAATGTCGTACAAATAACGTGCCACAGTGAAAAAGCGTTTATTATAATATAGTATCCACAACTCGTCCCCCCTGTCGCCTACCACCTCCAACCTCAACGGAAAAAAAGAAAAGAAAAACAGCCGTAACACTCTCCCATAATGTGCTGTACTAAAAAATCAAATGACCTCTTTCAACGTTTTCGATGTCCTCTGCCAATCCCGTCAGGTAAAGACATGGGATGTTCCTCAGTTACGTTGTTTATATTTGTAATCCCTAGGACTTTCATTAGATCTATAACCATGAAATCTATTGTACTTATCAATATCTGGAAGCCTGACGAAACCTCTTAGTAAGCATGTACAGAAGGTGGCACATTTCACAGCTTAGGGTCAATTGTCACGTTTTGTACCATGAAGATAAATTTTCAACATCATTTTGCAATTCGCTTTGCTCTTCTGAGGAGTTTACTAGACGGCACCATTATCTGTCACAAATGTGATAGAAATGTTTTGACTGTATAGTTTATATATATTAGAAACAGCAGAAGGCCTACTGCACTTTATTTGCAGTATCACACTTATCTCTTCCATTTCAGTACGTGATGTTTCATCAGTTACTTGAACTGTGATTTCACAGACAGGAAATCGAGAATCCAGTCGCACAACTGAGAAGATAGCCCAGAGGAAAGCAATATGGTTTGAAGCCTCTTATGAGGAATGATACAGTACCAAAAGCCTTTATGGAATTCTATAAATACGAAATCAATTTGTGAGCCCCTGTACACAGTACGTCGTAGAATAAAGTGCTAGCTGTGTTTCACAAGAGTGGTCCTTTTCTAATCAATACTGGTTTGATGTCAGTAGGTAATACAGGGCTATTACAAATGATTGAAGCGATTTCATAAATTCACTGTAGCTCCATTCATTGACATATGGTCACGACACACTAGAGATACGTAGAAAAACTCATAAAGTTTTGTTCGGCTGAAGCCGCACTTCAGGTTTCTGCCGCCAAAGCGCTCGAGAGCGCAGTGAGACAAAATGGCGACAGGAGCCGAGAAAGCGTATGTCGTGCTTGAAATGCACTCACATCAGTCAGTCATAACAGTGCAACGACACTTCAGGACGAAGTTCAACAAAGATCCACCAACTGCTAACTCCATTCGGCGTTGGTATGCGCAGTTTAAAGCTTCTGGATGCCTCTGTAAGAGGAAATCAACGGGTCGGCCTGCAGTGAGCGAAGAAACGGTTGAACGCGTGCGGGCAAGTTTCATGCGTAGCTCGCGGAAGTCGACGAATAAAGCCAGCAGGGAGCTAAACGTACCACAGCCGACGGTTTGGAAAATCTTACGGAAAAGGCTAAAGCAGAAGCCTTACCGTTTACAATTGCTACAAACCCTGACATCCGATAACAAAGTCAAAAGCTTTGAATTTTCGGCGCGGTTGCAACAGCTCATGGAAGAGGATGCGTTCAGTGCGAAACTTGTTTTCAGTGATGAAGCAACATTTTTTCTTAATGGTGAAGTGAACAGACACAATGTGCGAATCTGGGCGGTAGAGAATCCTCACGCATTCGTGCAGCAAATTCGCAATTCACCAAAAGTTAACGTGTTTTGTGCAATCTCACGGTTTAAAGTTTACGGCCCCTTTTTCTTCTGCGAAAAAAAAACGTTACAGGACACGTGTATCTGGGCATGCTGGAAAATTGGCTCATGCCACAACTGGAGACCGACAGCGCCGACTTCATCTTTCAACAGGATGGCGCTCCACCGCACTTCCATCATGATGTTCGGCATTTCTTAAACAGGAGATTGGAAAACCGATGGATCGGTCGTGGCGGAGATCATGATCAGCAATTCATGTCATGGCCTCCACGCTCTCCCGACTTAACCCCATGCGATTTCTTTCTGTGGGGTTATGTGAAAGATTCAGTGTTTAAACCTCCTCTACCAAGAAACGTGCCAGAACTGCGAGCTCGCATCAACGATGCTTTCGAACTCATTGATGGGGACATGCTGCGCCGAGTGTGGGAGGAACTTGATTATCGGCTTGATGTCTGCCGAAACACTAAAGGGGCACATATCGAACAATTGTGAATGCCTAAAAAAACTTTTTGAGTTTTTGTATATGTGTGCAAAGCATTGTGAAAATATCTCAAATAATAAAGTTATTGTAGAGCTGTGAAATCGCTTCAATCATTTGTAATAACCCTGTATATATGGGAGTGTTCAATTAACTTTGGAACACTTCCTGCTACATGTCGAAGTCAGTAAAATGGATGTGAAACTCAGTGGATTACGTTTATTTTCTTTGGTAGGTATTGTGGTCGTCTGCGCAACATTTAATTCTTCTCCCTCGCCGTAAATACTTAAATACTCTCATGACACTATACGAACAGTAATTAAGCCATCGCATCGTAGATTCACTCCGAAATTGTTAGCCCACACAAGAAAGACGTTGCCTGTAGATGCAGAATCGCCCTGTTGCGACTATAAGACTGCGATACGCTGATGACAACATAGAGGAACAAGTCTGGTGACGCTGTCATAGTTTTTTACGTTCTGGAGTGACAGAGAATTGTCTTGCAAGATTCAGTTCATATATTTTTGGTATATCAATCAAAGATTGTGAATGAATTCCACTTTGATGTATCGTCGATTTATCGAATATATATTTACAAACAGAGGATATTACTTTCAAGCAGCAACTACAACTAATCTCGTTGTATACATGGCGAATTATCTGTATCAGCAATCACAAGGGCACTGAGGAGGCGATGAATGCTGCAGTTCCTCGCTTGCTCCATGAAAATGTCGACGCACTGTAATGAGTAAGAGGCAGTAGCTCTCAGTTTCAAATTGGCGCGAGATTAACATTTTACCTCCTCTGTGACATAGCTACAAACAGCAATATCGAAATCAGAACGACATCTTTAGAAATTTTGTCATCATATGTCGTCTCGCTAGGCTCAAACCCAGTAGGTCTAGAGGCAAGAAACATGAAATACTGTAGAACTGCTACTGAAAGTACATAAATCTGTTAATGATATTGTATCATTGAATACTCTGTTAACTGTGTTTCATTCAGCAACTAGTCTCACAACCATATCGTCGTATTTACGTTGTAATCTGGTAAAGCTAGCTGAATATGACAAAAGAGTTCATCTTCAAATACGCTAGCCATTCGTTGTATTGTATTATGATGAGACATCAATTGTATTAGTGTAGTGCATATTAACAGCGTTTCCCGTTAGGCAATTGAACAAAATAGGAACAAATATCAGAGAAACTATTAACAATACACTCCTGGAAATGGAAAAAAGAACACATTGACACCGGTGTGTCAGACCCACCATACTTGCTCCGGACACTGCCAGAGGGCTGTACAAGCAATGATCACACGCACGGCACAGCGGACACACCAGGAACCGCGGTGTTGGCCGTCGAATGGCGCTAGCTGCGCAGCATTTGTGCACCGCCGCCGTCAGTGTCAGCCAGTTTGCCGTGGCATACGGAGCTCCATCGCAGTCTTTAACACTGGTAGCATGCCGCGACAGCGTGGACGTGAACCGTATGTGCAGTTGACGGACTTTGAGCGAGGGCGTATAGTGGGCATGCGGGAGGCCGGGTGGACGTACCGCCGAATTGGTCAACACGTGGGGCGTGAGGTCTCCACAGTACATCGATGTTGTCGCCAGTGGTCGGCGGAAGGTGCACGTGCCCGTCGACCTGGGACCGGACCGCAGCGACGCACGGATGCACGCCAAGACCGTAGGATCCTACGCAGTGCCGTAGGGGACCGCACCGCCACTTCCCAGCAAATTAGGGACACTGTTGCTCCTGGGGTATCGGCGAGACCATTCGCAACCGTCTCCATGAAGCTGGGCTACGGTCCCGCACACCGTTAGGCCGTCTTCCGCTCACGCCCCAACATCGTGCAGCCCGCCTCCAGTGGTGTCGCGACAGGCGTGAATGGAGGGACGAATGGAGACGTGTCGTCTTCAGCGATGAGAGTCGCTTCTGCCTTGGTGCCAATGATGGTCGTATGCGTGTTTGGCGCCGTGCAGGTGAGCGCCACAATCAGGACTGCATACGACCGAGGCACACAGGCCAACACCCGGCATCATGGTGTGGGGAGCGATCTCCTACACTGGCCGTACACCACTGGTGATCGTCGAGGGGACACTGAATAGTGCACGGTACATCCAAACCGTCATCGAACCCATCGTTCTACCATTCCTAGACCGGCAAGGGAACTTGCTGTTCCAACAGGACAATGCACGTCCGCATGTATCCCGTGCCACCCAACGTGCTCTAGAAGGTGTAAGTCAACTACCCTGGCCAGCAAGATCTCCGGATCTGTCCCCCATTGAGCATGTTTGGGACTGGATGAAGCGTCGTCTCACGCGGTCTGCACGTCCAGCACGAACGCTGGTCCAACTGAGGCGCCAGGTGGAAATGGCATGGCAAGCCGTTCCACAGGACTACATCCAGCATCTCTACGATCATCTCCATGGGAGAATAGCAGCCTGCATTGCTGCGAAAGGTGGATATACACTGTACTAGTGCCGACATTGTGCATGCTCTGTTGCCTGTGTCAATGTGCCTGTGGTTCTGTCAGTGTGATCATGTGATGTATCTGACCCCAGGAATGTGTCAATAAAGTTTCCCCTTCCTGGGACAATGAATTCACGGTGTTCTTATTTCAATTTCCAGGAGTGTATATTCCATCTTGTTCTCGAAAACCGTCTGATGATGCGCAGGTAGTTTTTCTATTCTACGCATTTAGCAACTTGCTGATTCTGAGTTAAGGCACGTTTAAAACGCAATCGCCAAACCAAAACACACAAAAAACAAGCAAAACAAATCAAAAACTAACTTGCTTAGTTGCTGACCGATAAGGTTCAAAAATGACTCTGAGCACTATGGGACTTAACATCTATGGTCATCAGTCCCCTAGAACTTAGAACTACTTAAACCTAACTAACCTAAGGACATCACACAACACCCAGTCATCACGAGGCAGAGAAAATCCCTGACCCCGCAGGGAATCTTTTTTTTTAGTAATCATATATATTTATTTAAATATATTAACAACGATACATTTAGAAAAAGGACATTTTATTCTATTAACCTATTATATTCCTAGTGTTGGTTAATATTACTGTCATTTTATAGGTTTTCGTTTTTATATTTTTCCTTTTTCGTTTTTCTCTTATTGTTGTTCCTTAAACCCTTTTACATGGCCATTTGTCATCTTTTCTTTGGGGGGGGGGGGGGAGTAGACATTGCAGGACAAGTATAACAGTTTATATTTGGCATCGATGTATTGATTTTGAGTTCATGTTTCTGTATGTGATGCACTTGCGATGCCACAGGCACATTGTGTATTCTGGTTTGATCTTTTCCTCTAGTTTACACTCTTAGGTGAGACAGTATGAGGGAAACAACACCACGATAGATGGAGCAGAAGTGGAAGAAACTTTTTCACATATACTACAGATTATATCTAAATTGAAGAAGAGAGAAAATTTTGTCATATTATATAAGAGAAGCAGAAAGGAGAGTGTAAGTAAACAATAGAATTTTATAGGCACAAAGTAAAGGAAATCATTTTTAAAAATAATAATAATTATTACTTTCCACTAAGTAATGCTTGTCTCCTAGACAATATAGTACAAATAATGAAAAAAATTAATTAAAAAGAAACAAACTGGCAGTACTACTGGGCATACTTTTGACACTGTTTTGGCTGCGAGCATGACAGATGTTTGGTGAGAAGCACTTTGTATCACTGATTTCACTAGGAAGAAACACTTTATACTACTATACTTCACTATTTGATGCGAGAGGAGAAAGCACTTTATCTTTTCCGAACCCGGGAATCCGGGCGCGGGAAGCTACCGCACGACCACGAGCTGCGGACTGACCGTTAAGGGGCGGGAAAGACAGACACATCCGGGTGCCAGTTTAGAAGACATGCGGCAAGTGTGTTTGCTCTCCTCTACATTGCATTTGTTACTCTGCGACTGCAAGGCATCTCATTTGTTGGCAACGAATGTCAGCTGCAAAGGACACATCCCTGTGAAGCAGTTCATAACACAACATACCTTCTTTGTGCCACCAGAAGTATGTCAATAGTAATCCATTTTTTGGAAGTATTCAGGCCATCGTTTGAAATAATGTTTTTATTACTTTCCCACTATTTACTCCTTATGAAGTTACCATATTGTATTTCAAATCACAGACATTGTACAGTAATCCTCCTTCCTATCTTTTAACCTCAATATGACTACTGGAGGCAAGTGTCGCACGATGGTTAATTGGTTGTCACTCTTGCCAATCATCGGACACACTATCATTGGACATAGTAATAAATTGCACAAATGTCCTTCATCACCGCCTGTTTGAGCCCAACCTACATAGGTAGGAATGGTCATCAAAATAAAATAAGAGAAATCAGAGCTCGAACAGAAATGTTTAGGTGTTCGTTTTTTCCGCGCGCTGTTCGGGAGTGGAATGGTAGAGAGATAGTAAGATTGTGGTTCGATGAACCCTCTGCCAAGCACTTAAATGTGAATTGCAGAGTAATCATGTATATGTAGATGTAGAACTTGATTTTCTCGATAGCACTCACTCCATACAGGGCACAGGTGTTTCGAATTACCTCTACTGCTTTTGTCCTTTTATTAAACACAAACAGAACACAACGTCAGAAATGTTAACCTTTATTCTGTTTTCGAATGCATAAATGACTCTCCTCACAAGATGAGAAATATTCAATTTACTATTACACGAGATCTACTACAAACTTGAACAAAATAAGACCATCGCTAAATACACTTATAGCCACATGTCACACGAAATCGCCACGGTACGCGCTGAAACATACTTTTATATTAGACGCAAAGTTACGAATGTCCGCCGGAGATCAAAGACCCTATATCCGATGCATGGCGATGACTTGGGCCGACGCCAGTCTGTATCAAGCGGCCGCTGGCTGATATCACTGAAATTGGGCTTATCATGACAGACACCCACGATACCTTTCACAAACATGTTTCTACAAGATTTTTCTGTCACTAGATGGTTAGAATCTGAACGAGGCTGTGTCTCATCTTCTGTCAGACGGCTGCTATTAGCAGACAGACAGTATACGGGTTAAAAAAAAGAGAAAGAATGGGTTTTATATCACGGCTTTGTATTGGCAGTGCATGACGTTGACTGCTAGACCTCGAATAGGTTATTCACAACAACAGCTCAAGAGGAAGTCAACACTTCTTGTAGTGTGTACTACGTACCGTATCGTGAAAACAACATGATGTTAATAAATGTGAAATTCGGTGGTTGGTTAGACTGACGCTAGCTTGTTAAGGTGTGAGTTCGATTGCCACTGGGGCTACCATGTTTTAACAGCCACAAACATACCTTCTTCACGTCCAGTAACGCCAAGTAAAGAACGCAGGACCGTGCTATGCTTCCAAATCAACATTAAACATGTCCATTTCGTACTGACCGGAGTAGAGTTAGATTAATTTTGGGTGTCAGACCTGGAAGTTGCTACTTGCACAAACTTTGTCTCTAGTAAGCTGTCTTACACAAGTAATGTAATATTAGTTCACGAACCAATCGTAATGTAAGGCACATGACATTCATTTTTTGTTTTAAGTGGCACTGAGATTTTGAAAATACTAGCACTGGACTGGGATCCGATTTTAAGTTTTCTATGGATTTCAACCCTTCGAGATAATACTGCCCTCTTATTTCGTTGTTTCCTCATGATGCCAAATTCCTGCTGGTCTCTACGAACGGTGCGACCCTAACTTCAAGTGAAAGAGAATTTGATAGTTATCATCTCTTTGTGTTGGGTCCACAAGGATGTCATGTGTGGGGCTGCAGCCCCATGCAGCACTGAGCTATTTGTTTCGTAACTTCTAGCCGAAAATGTGCACTTCTCGCCACTGGTGAAGAAACAACAAATAATTCATGTCTATTTGTAGCTATAAGACTATAGCGAAAAGTTCCAGGTTCTAGTCCCTGGCAGGCAAAAATCATTTGTATCGTTTCAAATGTTACTCTACTGGTGAACATATTTAATATCTGATATCTGATTGTGCTTATTTAACAATTCATATGGGTTCTGGGTTCTGCTCCCCATCCAGCACCATACCTTTACGTCATGACGTTTCCCACTTGTGGATTGCATTGTATTACGTACCTTAGGTGGTTGCTTCTCATGGGCAATATATGATTCATGGTGCAGTGCTAAACGTACCGTCATTTATTTCCGGGTTTGGACATGCGGCCTTGTAAAATGTTACTGATGAACACTTCAATATTTTACGTCTCTTTATGGCTAGCTGAGTCTCGATCAGACACGAAAGCTTTGTTTGGTTAACAGTTGATTTAAATTCATATCACGAACAAAAACTCATCATGTCATTTAATGGATATGATATGCCTTCTGAAGTGCCACTTTTTGTAATTAAGTCGAGTTTACAAGCGTTAGACTCTCTCTCACTCTAATAATGTGTTTTCTAATATTTGCTGTCTGACAGAATTGGTTTATAGCTGGTCTTGCTGCCATAAAGAGCAGTGTTCTCTAGTATAGCCGCTTGTGGTACCCACTGCGTATAGCTAAACGACTGTACTACAGAGGGTTTAGAGGACTTGCAACACAGCTACGTTACGTTGGTTGCATAAAGAGCAGGTGCAGCCTACACATTGGAATTCAGGATTGACCAGCTTTCTGTGCTTTCGAGTATACATAGCATTAAGAAAACACTGTTTTCGTACAATCATTTCTATATTAAATTTATACAGTTCATACAATTTATCATGTCTTAATTCTAGACGTATTTTTAAGGGTTACATAAAATAGGATCCAATTATATATAATGTTAATGTGAGTAAAAGGATGGTTAATTCACTCTCGGGCCTGAGAGGCCCCCATCATTCATTCTAGGGATAAATCCCGTGTTGTGAACGAATAGCCATTGCTCTCGCCATATGTGACTGTACGATGTGGATTCATAAGCATCTATATTCTTGGTCCGTTCTTGTTTGAGGACAATACTACTAGAGGGCCTGTCAGATGTGCCGTGACGTCTGCACGTTATCGAGACCTCTCTGTACAGCATTCCTGATTTGGAAGAGCGTATCTGTGTGGATATTATTATTTTCATGCAAGGTGGGACAACACCACATGTCGCTCCCCCAGTGAAATATCTGCTTAATGCAGCCTTCCATGAACATGTGCCGGCCGCTGTGGCCGAAGAGTTCTAGGCGCTTCAGTCCGGAACCGCGCTGCTGCTACGGTCACAGTTTCGAATCCTGCCTCGGCATGGATGTATGTGATGTTCTTAGGTTAGTTAGGTTTAAGTAGTTCTAAGTCTAGGGGACTGATGACCTCAGATGTTAAGTCCCATAGTGCTTAGAGCCATTTTTGAACCATGAACATATTATATACAGACGTTTTCCAGACGCATAGACTGCAAGATTATCTGACTTTGGGTATATCTAAAAGAGTCCATTTACCAGCGATACATTTGATCTATACCTGATCTGAAGGCCAGTATTGAGGAACACGTTGCTCAGATTCCACTGGAATGCCTCCGACCAACTGTTGAAAACGTCTTTTTACGGCTGCAGAATCTCGTCGAGCTCTGTGATGGTCATACTGAACAAACTGTGTAAGGGGTGGTTTATAATAAAATCAGCACTATGACTTTCTCACTTGTTTGATCATTTCTGTCCATGTCCCATTCCTAATTGACCTCATACGGAAACATTTCTATATCTTTTTCTTGAATTCACAGCGTCAGATTTGCAACTTGTGGCTAAAATTGGTAGTATTTTTTCCGTTAATATATGACAATGTTTACCAAGTTTTGTTGTTATACTGGACATCTGTGCGCAACTGAACTTTAATGATAGGCACCCAGTATGTTCAGTACTGTAGAACCATGTAGACGAGCATTTTATTGTTTTATCAAGTGCAGTAATTACGAAGGTGTATGAAAATGTCAAATAGAGCTATGAAAGGATGCTACAGAAGGAAATAAAAATCCGGAATAGTATGAAAGAGCTTGAGGTATATGCTTCTTTCCTTCCTCGTGTGAATATTTATGCTTTAGCATAATTATTCTGGCACCAATAGCTAAACGTGAGTAGCTTTCCAACGATAATAATAAGGGGGCGGTTAAGAAGATGGGTCTCAAGGGTGAGGTAGTTAATGTGAATTGCGTTAGCTTTTTATTTCGTCGTTTCTTTGTCGCTGTTCGCTCCAGTCACCACTGAACCGTCTTCTGTTTAAATTTCTACATTAATATACACTGAAAACAGCAAATTATTAGTGGAAATAATTAAGGAATTAGGTTATAAAAATTGAGTGCAAATTCAATAAGTAATACACCTATCCTATATTTGAACTGTTATGTAGAAATCATAATGAACTTTAAGAGTTATTGCAGTTGTAAAGTTAAGGTCAGTTAGTAATAGAAGATTAGTGTCACCAAGTACTGAATATAAGATATTCCAGTTTGTGTTCTAGCTGTAGCAAAGAATTACAATGAACTGAACAGGCCATTTGATGACAACAAGCATTCAAATTTAAGTTTTATGGTAGTGCGAGATGTAAAGCGTGAGGATATGCTCTGGTGGAGGATGACGGTTCGGGGTGAGTCAGACGCCGCTCAAAGGTAGCAGAATTTCTTTATTAATTTGTTACAAACTCAGCCACTCATCTGATGACGGCTGGAAGGTGAGCGAGGAGCTACTGACCACATGGCAGTGAGACGTTGTAGTATGCCACCAGCCACTGCCATGTTATGCACGGCGCAGAAACTGCGCTCCCTTGTGTCAGACAATCGTGGCCAGTGGCTGAGCAACATCAGCACTGACGTGACAGGCTGTCCCTGCCCACTGAGTGCGGGATCCTGAGTATTGCCCAACTGTGGTAAGTAATGGGTGCAGACATCCAGGGAGAGAACACCAGACCAGAAGCTGAGAGGAGATGATTGGCACTGCAATGGCCAGACTGACTTTGTGGCTAGGCGTTCGACCTCTGGTCCGTCAGGCCATGGAGGGAACCTTTCGCAGACAGTCCTGCTAGGATGATGCCAGAGTGATGACGACCTCGTACTGGGGCCGATCACTATGACAGTTGATCGCTCAGTGACTTTCTGCTTCGCTTCATCCCCAACTGACCAGGCAACCAGTATTTATTCACACCGAGGATAGTTATGGTGCTGTAGCTGCAGAAGCCACATATGCCACATGACAAAATGTTCCTGGTGTCGGTAATTAGTTGTACACAGACCTGTAGGCGAACAGCGACACCTGGTGAGTGCCGTGACACAAGTTGGGTCAGTGAATTACCACAAGTGGCCTGCTTTACGTCATTCAGCCTCTCTCCTTAGGCACCTGTCGTTACGTTTCTCATACCTTCAGGCACTTATTACATATTTTGGTGCTAAGTGACAACTATTTCTCATTCCTGATGTGTCCTGTTGGGCACAGGCTTCGATAAATTTTTCTTTATTAGGTGCTTAATATATTTTTGTTGTTGTTGTCTTCAGTCCAAAGACTGATTTGATGCAGCACTCCATGCTAGTCCATCCCGTGGAAATCTCGTCATCTCTGATTAACTACTGCAACCTACATCTGTCTGAACCTGTGTACTGTATTCAAGCCTTGGTCTCTCTCTAAAATCTCCCACCCACCTTCATTACCAAAATGACGATTCGTTGATGTCTCAGGCTGTGACCAATCAACCTATCAACTGTTTTAGTGAAGTTGTGCCATTAATTTCTTTTCCCCTCAGTTCGATTGAGAACCTCCTTATTAGTTACTCTATGCACCCCACCTAAACTTCAGTACTCTTCTGCAGCATACCATTTCAAAACTTCTATTCTCCTCTTCTCTGAAAAGTATAACATCCATGTTACACTTCCGTACAAGGCTACATTCCAGACCAATACTTATATTCAATGTTAACAAATTTCTCTTTTTCAGAACGCTTTTCTTGTTTTTGTCAGTCTGCATCTAATATTAGCTCTACTTTGGCCATCATCGCTTGTTTTGCTCCTAAATAGAAAAAATCATCCACTACTATTAGCGTCTAATTTCTCAACCTTATCTCCTCAGTATCGCATGATTTAATTGGTCTACAACCCATCACTTTTGTTTTAGTTTTGTTGATATTCATTTTGTAATCTCCTTTCAGGATATCATGTATTCCATTCAACAGGTTTTCCAAGTACTTTACTGGGTAAAGACATGAGCCTACGCCGATTGGCTCAATGCCATAAAGCGACTCACCTATGACAATACGCTGACCCAGTGTTGTGCCGCGGCTTTCATCAGGTGTCACTGTCAGCATGCCGGTCAGTGTCCAGCAGGCGCTTCAAAACCACAGCAACCCACTACATCATGAATAAATACTGGCTGTAGTTGGTAGTTGAGTTTGGAGACACAGTATCGTTGTTACAAATAGTCCGCGAAAACCAGTTCATAGATGTTGGCCACTGATGAATCGTGTATGCTACAGAAATTAACCACTTCAGCGTCAGTTAAGGCCAGAAGATGGTGTACTGAAGCACCGATACTGTAGCCATATAATAAATGACATCATAAGGACGGCTGTAGGTGTTCCATTTCATTAATAACTGAACGGCTGGTGTCCCTCAAACCTCCAACTGAAGGATGGGCATACAAAATCTTGATTCAGTCTAGCAGTCAGGGTGTAGGCTGCCCCAGTTTTTTTTACTACTGTGAAAAAACCAAAAAGTGTATTTATTGATCAAACAAATCCTTTTTTATGCCAGAAGAGACTGTTTCATTCCGTTCTCGCATATTCGACCAAATTTCCAAAAACGTCTTCAGGGAATTTCATTGACTTCTGAGGCTGAAACCATAGCCACCTCTGAGAGCTTTTTCTGATCTTCGGTGTACGTCGAGTTCAACACATGGAAAACGTCACTTATCAATTCGATGAAGATTCCTTCACGATATTTAAGGAGGACATCTCTTACAGCTTGGGCAGTGCTACGTAAAAATAGTTATGCACCCATTCTAATGATCTATTGCACACTTGCTCACACATTGACGTTAGCTTGCAATATGTGACAGGTGATAGAAATATCACTTAATTGATGTGGTGTAGCAGAAGATCTCGTATTACAATCTTTGGAATTACGGTGCCGAAGACAAGGTGATTCCATCGGCAACAAAGTGATTTCTTAATAATTTTAGCAACTGCGGTAGGTCGTAAAAAACCCATATTTTCCTTCTACTGTCGACAAGATTCTAAAAATACTTCTTATTTGTTGATACACCAAGTTGTTTCCAAACGCAACATGAATCCCAAATCTTTCAAGTTCTGTAGCGATTGAAACAAATTGCTTGTCATTGTCACATGAAAATCATAATACTTTGGCTGCTTCTACTTTGATATAAACTTCTTGTCATGGCTATATGAACGTTCTTGTGTGGTCCAAATATGACGTCCTCAGATGAATCATAGCTCACACTACTGTGAATGTTCTTTTAATCAAAGCTAGTTACAGCTATGACCTCAAACGGTGTAAATATTGCTGAACAAGCCTTAATTAAATCTAGTACTTTCTTTAAAATTCGTGGTTGACCCTTAAGCTGCTTAGTCTCTTTGCAGAGTATTGATCGACAGGGCTAAATGATAGTTCTTTCTTCATAGGTGAGCATTTGCTTTTGAAGACAAAGCTCTCAAAGTAAAGACATTTACAGGGTCCGCCGAACTTCATCAGGCACAGAATTTGTCCTTGGGTAAAACAAAAATAGTTCAAATGGCTCTGAGCACTATGGGACTTAACAGCTGAGGTCATCAGTCACCTAGAACTTAGAACTACTTAAACCTAACTAACCTAAAGATATCACACACATCCATGCCCGAGGCAGGATTCGAACCTGCGACCGTAGCGGTCGCGCGGTTCCAGACTGAAGCACCTAGAGCAGCTCGGCCAAAGCGGCCGGCTTAGGTGAAACTCTGACTGTGAGACTTTACAGTTTCAACCTCGTCACTTACTCTTTTCGTATTCTCACTAGAAGGAACAGATGTCTGGATAGGTACGCCCTGTTTCTTAGGTTTCTTCTTAGCTGCAACTGCTTGCTCGGGCAAAGCTTTCCCGCTCCTCACGATAGCCAATTCTTTCTTCAAGTTCTTAATTTCTTGCTGTTTGTTTATAACGACCGGATCGGAAGGAATTCCTGTGTTAATTGACTTGTCCGGTTTTGTTTTCTTGGGAGACAAAACTTCCAGTGTCTTGAGTCGCTCTTCTACGCGGCTCTTACGTCACTAGGACGATCTCTCTCTTTTGTGTTGTCTTCTGTGTGGTAAGAACCTGCAGCAACAAGTTTATTTCCAAGCCAGTTAGGTATTTTCTCTTATGGAAGTGCATCTGACTTTAGCAACTTCTTTGTAGGTGAACCCAACAACTCATTTTTCATGTCCCGTTTATAATCCTGTGGAAGAAAATTTTCCGAATATATATTTGCATTTTTAATATTCATCTTGTACACAACGAGAGAGCCGGCCGATGTGGCCGAGCGGTTCTAGACGCTACAGTCTGGAGCCGAGCGACCGCTACGGTCGCAGGTTGGAATCCATCCTCGGGCATGGATGTGTGTGATGTCCTCAGGTTAGTTAGGTTTAAGTAGTTCTAAGTTCTAGGGGACTGATGACCTCAGATGTTAAATCCCATAGTGCTCAGAGCCATTTGAACACAACGAGAGAACCATTCAGTTAGAGTTCTAAATGTTTCTAAAACCGGTTCTACGCCCTAGTTCTAAATGTTTCTAAAACCGGTTCTACGCCCTCGGTTCTACGCGCAGAGTTACTGCATTCAATATGACGTGGCTTTGCTCATTTCGCTCGGAAAATACTGTGAACAACTCACAAGATGACAAAAGCTCGCACTTCGTGCCGGAATGCGCGACAGGTCATGAACCGAGAACACTGCGCTACCCACAACAGCGTGAGTGTAGCGGAAATAGCGCAGTAACTGCCCAGCGACCCTACGCCCCGCCAGGCTGGGCGACCAGCAGAAGCGCGGGCACCCGGAACCTCCTGAGCTTGGGTGTACTGGAGTAAATTAATTATTAGTGCCCACTTGCGCATATCTTTTATCAATGCCAACTTCTGATACGGTGTTGGCGTACTGTTTTAAGTTATTCACTAGTGCTCATCACTTCTTATTGAAATCAGTTGGGCGTTGTGTTGTAAATTTTGTTTGTATATCTTGTGATCGTTGTCCACTTTTCTCATAGTGTTTTGTAATTGCGTCTCACTGTCTGGTGTAAGCCGATAACTAAACGTCGACTTGTGTTAGCTTCATTAGTAGGTAATTTGTTAATGAGGATTTTTTCCTTTTTGTTTTAGTTCGTATTTGCTTGCCCAACACAAGTGGAAACACATCCACTGAAGAGCTTAAGATCAACTACTGTTAACCTGTACAATTTCAAACTGCAAGGTCTTATTATGTATTTGTGGGTGTCGAAGGTCACATTCTTCCTAGAGGTATGCTAAAGGATAAAGTACAGGGTGACAATTATGGAACTATATTTTTAAAAAACGTAAATTAGTTACAAACTACGGAGTGCACCACTTCGTTCAATATGTAAAAGTCACTACAGATATCTGCCGGAACATCGATGCTGTCTATGACCTCCTGAACGGCTTTTTTCAGCTCGGAAATGGTTTTGGGATTACTACTGTCCACCTTATCTTTAATAGCCCCACAAAAAGAAGTCGCATGTGTTCAGATCCGGAGAACATGGCGGCCAATCGAAGCCCATGCCACTGGCCTCTAGGTACCCCAGAGCCAGAATGCTGTTCCCAAAATGCTCCTCTAGAACGTGAAAAAACTCTACTGCTTCGATGGGGCCGAGCTCCGTCTTGTACGAACCACATCGTGTCGAAATCAGGGTCACTTTGGATAATGGGGATGAAATCATCTTCCAAATCCTTCACCTACCGTTCGGTAGTCACCATGCCATCAAGAAATATCGCACACCACACAGTCATCCGTTGATGGTGGAGAGACTTCCCGATCGCGAAAAGGGTATTCTCAGTCCCCCAAACGCGCCAGTTTTGCTTATTGAAGAACCCATCCAAACGAAAGTGGGCTTTGCCGCTAAACCAAACCATGCATGCGCAAACAAATTCCCATCATGCCCCATGGCCAACCGTGCAGTTTGAACGTCCTAGCGCAAACCGTTCAGAAGTTATGACGATTTTATTTCATGTAGTTCAATAATTTTCACCCTGTACGTACATGGCATGTATGAATAAATGTCTCTTTTGGTACATGTATTATTTGATTTTTCACCCAGCAACTTACTGCTCCCAGCTCCTCGATAGCTGCACTGTTTCACTGAAAATGAATCTGCCTAGACTGGCATCTCCTGTCTTGTTGCTTGAGGAATGCTTTTATATTTAGCGACAATTCAAAAGACCGAGACAGATAGCAGGCTGTGCTCTGTTATATAACTACATTAAACCGAGAAAGAAACTGGTATAGGCATGCGTATTCAAATACAGTGATATCTAAACAGACAGAATACAACGCTGCGGTCGGCAAGACCTACATAAGACAACAAGTGTCTGGCGCAGTTGTTAGATCGGTTACTGCTGCTCCAATAGCAGGTCATCAAGATTTAAGTGAGTTTGAACTTGGTGTTATAGTCGGCGCACGAGCGATGGCACACACTATAAAGGCACATTTGCATGCCGAGCGTGAGTTTCCTCGGAAACGCGAAATATTAATTAAATAAATAATCAGTGACAAATAAATAAAGCCTATGGCACACAACTGCAGCGCTGTGTCGCTGATAAAACAAAAGCACAATTACGTTACTCTTATGTTTGATTAAGAAACGAGAGCTCTGGTTGAAGTGGTGCGAGAAGCACGTATTTTATTTTATTGTCTGGCACACCGCCATATTTCATGTTATAGAAGAATACTGCGAGTTGCAACCACACTAGGCACTCGATTCTGTAAAGAATTTATATTTATAAAAGTAAGTAGGATTATGAACTGTAGGCTTATTCATTGAATATATCTAACTAACTGTGTAACTTTTTTATGTTTAGTAGACAATCACCTCTGTACGACGTATTGGCATGGCTGGCAAATTATTGTAATATTGAGATTTAGATCATGAGTCCGCACCTACCGCAGCAGTCTTTGGAAACGATTTAATTACGAAGTCCGATTATTCAGTTTTATTTCACGGTCTACTACGAGTAACATTGCCTTTACGAAAAAGCCATTGTCAAGCGTCTGATACCGAATAATTAAACGTCCACGTTCCAGGTAAGCAAATGCAATTGCAATCACAATCACCATCATACAGATAGAATAATTAACATATTCAAAATAACAACATTTTATTTATTTATTTTATTTATTTTATATTGGCGACTGCGTGTCGGACTTGTTATTTTGTCATTTGTTACATTGTTCTCTTTGTTTCATGTAAAAAATCAACTTTCTGGACCTGGACGTCAATGTATGAGAGATAACAAAATCTGAAGATATTTTCCAATTCTGAAATTTTGCGGGAAGACGCAATGAAACTTCCAGCAAAATAAGGTAAGACGCAGCATCTTTGCATTGGTAGGCTTGACCAGACGTATAATTCAGTGTATTAGCTTTTCAGTAAATTCTGTAGTGTTTCTTTTCTGCATAACAGTTTCAGTGATAAATTTCATTCTCAGTACTTTTCCCTAAACAATAACGTATGCAACAATACCAATACACGAGTGTACAATATGGCCGACTTCTGTACGATATCATGTAACATGGCCAGCAGCCATTACCAATAATCTCAAATTCAGTTTATATTTTTAAATTAACAGACAGCCATTGTTGCTACGAGCGATTCATGCTCAACTACATTTTATTTTAAAATCAGTGTCAAAAATTTTCTTGAAACATATATCACGTGTGGCATGGTAATAACTAGAAAACAATACGCAAAAATGGAACAGTAAGGGCGTACTATTCAGGCGCAATCCGACACGGACGTGAGACAAGTGTTAGAAAATGACTTTACGACAGCAACCGGTAGTGACGATTCATCAAACATTGACGCAAGTGTTGACGAAAATTTTGACAATAGGCCGTCCACTACAAAAATTTCAAAATCTCAATCAGAGCCCATGTTAATGCATGACGTCACGTCTAATGACGCGGCGGGGGCAGAGACCTTGCAAACGGTAAACATTGCCGACATGTTACAAATGCTAATGAAACAAAACGCCGAAAACATGGCAGCCTTAAATGAACAGTTAAAAACACAAAATGACGAAATCAAATCTGATCTCATAGCAATCAAGATAGGTAATGACACTTTGTGTAAACGTGTGGAACTTATAGGCGCCACACTGACCAAACAGATGACCGAACTCAGTACTAAATTTTCCCAGCTCAATACGAGACAAGAAAAGACTACAACTGGCGTAGCACTTTTACAGACTCAAGTAAAAAACCTTAATGTCACGTGTGAAGTTCTTACTGAACAAATTCAAACATATCCTTCAGTACATGACAATCTTGAAAAACGAATTACTGACGTACAGAATAAATTTGACAATGTTGAACAACACCTGACTGACATCTTACAATCAGATGCCACAGCTCATTTTCAAAATATTAATAAAGAATTTCATGATTGGGTTGAGAGCAAAGACAAACATTTTGATAGATGCTTACGTGAAAATTTACCAACAATTGTGCACGACTCCGTAGCGCAATACATTACTAATAACAAACAGCTGATCAGTGACGCAGTACAATCCGTCACTGCACCCATGAGACAATTCACCGATCAACTACAGTCTGAATGTAACGAAAATATCAGTCAAAATGTACAGTTCAGAAACCAATATACATTCGAGTATGATACACACATTTCGCACACGACAAATACACAAGAACAAAACACACCACGACTACAACACATACCACGATGTGGAAACACAAACACAAGCTATTATCATGGTAAACCACAGCAACATTATCGTAATTACTCGCCAGCTGAACATACCAGTAATTACAGTGGAATAAATCCACATCACAATGCGAAGGAAGATGAAAGCTTAATGAAACACAGGCAATTTCAGATTTTTATCCCAGAAAAACGAACCATTCATCCGGTGATTTTTCTTAAATCTTTTAGTAACGCATTTCCACGCACTTGGAGTGACCGGAAAAAGATTTCATATATTGTCGGTTACATCCAAGGGGATGCAGCTGTCTGGGCATACAGTCAAGCTGACGTATGTACCACGTACAGTGAGTTTGAGCGTGCTTTTCTGAACAAATTCTGGTCGCAATCCGTCCAGGAGCGACTCAGAAGACAAATTTTAGAACCTGAAACTTTTAACAGTAAAAATGGTAACTTACGCAGATATTTTGAAAAATACTTGAACATGGGACATTTTTTAGACGAACCAATCGCAACGCGTGATATACTCCGTGCGTTGAAGGCCAAATTGCCTTTCAACATTAAGGAAAAACTTCTACATATCCCGGATGACGATTCAGATTATTTTTTAACAGCTTTAGATTCGGTTGACATGTTACTTGAAGATCAGCGCTTCGCGCGGCAAAACAGCAGCCACAATGTTTACACTAGTGGTATGCAAAACATGCAGGCTTGCCAACACAATTCTGGCGCGCCCACAGTTGGATACGCGGTACAACAAAAACAGCAAACTCACATGTCGTCTCAGTACGGAAATCAAAATCAACACGCGTATTCCAATGCAAACAATAGTTACAACAGTAATAACATTTCATGCGGCAATCCATACAAAAGGCACCGCGGTAATAACTACAACGGTAACAACGGATACAAAGGTAATAACAAAAACACAAACAGAAATAGAAATAATAATAACTACGAGCCAAGACAGCATCAAGGTTGGACTCGTAACGATCAGTACTTTCATTCAAACTCTGCTTTACCACAGCAGCCACCAGGTCAAAATTGGAGCATACCTTACGACCGACAGGTAAGTTATAATGCGCAACAGCAACAACCACCGCAAAAGTTTGGAGATCATAATAGGCAATATCCGAATGTGAATATAATAGGAATGACACCTGATACACAACCTCAATCTGTGTCAGTACCTAGTACAAATGATAATCCAACAAACTAGAAACAGTCACTACTTTGCCCCAGGTCGTGGCTGAAGAATTCTTGGGGGGCGACTTCAATGTTAATCAGTTATTTGACACCACACTTGAACAACAGAATAATGATATGCCGAGTAATTCTAAACAAAAACTACCTGTTTTATTTATAAGATACAACCACAATAACAATATATCAGATTAACTTTTACAAGACAGTACACAATGTCGTTTAAACACAAATGAAATTGTTTTAGCATCTACTACTGGTGTAGTAGGTGGGATTCCAACTACTATTATCCTAGATACAGGTGCAGCTGTAAGCGTTTTGTCTTTTAATTTCTATAAAAAGATGTGTGAATTGGAACCTGTGCCTGAGTTTCCTGCCCAAAACTGTAAAATAACTACTGCACTAGGTAATAAGTCATGTAGGATTACGAAGCAAGTTTTTGTAAACGTTAAAATAGGTAATGGAACCGTACAATGGCCATTCCTGGTTGTACAAAACCTTGTGACAAATTGCATATTAGGAATAGATATTATGAGCGAGAAGGACTGCATTATAGACTTCTCCAAAGGTAAATGTATTTTAAATGATAAAGGCAGTGTAATTATTATTGATTTGGACAGGAAAACTCTAAAGCATGACAAACACTGTACAGGGTACAAGGTTCAGTTAGTACTTGACAAAGACATTCAAGACATGCAAACACACTCATCTGACACAGAGCTAATGGACTTGAAAACATTGCTTGATCATAAGATAAGTGAAGCTACAGCTCTCAGTGTACATGAACGTATAAAACTACAGGAAGTGTTATCCAAATATTTACAAGTTTTTACCAAACGATTAGGTGTTATCAACACGTATGTGTACAAGATTGAAGTTAAGCCTCACAAGATCTTCTACCACAAGACATATAACGTACCGTTATCTCAACGACCTGCTGTGTGGCAAGAACTAAAACAAATTACAACATAGATTATAAGTAGTATAGAAATTTTCATTTCAGCGGTTCCAGTGACGCAGTTGAAGACAGAAGAACTTTTCTTTCAACGCCGCGGCACCACCGAGAAGACTGAATATTAAAGTAAAATTTATGATTACGTAGCAGTGGATGACATATTAATTTTTCACGGAACATTTGTTACTGAAGGTACCACTGACTTGGTGTGACACCTGACGAACTGACAGACGTCATCTGTGAAGCGATCTTTTACTTTGAGAAATAGCTTAGACACACATCTCTCAACACGAAAAGCATCTATCAGTAGTCAAGGCCACACAGACACTCTACACACACGCACAAAACGCGAGGAATCGAACATTTTCTCTCTCTTACTATTTTGAATATTGATTGAGTAGTGAAAACGCATGGTCTTGCCTACTGATGTAATGAATGTTGTGTCTAACCTATCTTAATTTCAGATGACATCACAAAAAAAAAAAACATCGATAATATCCCAGCAAAACCGCTAAAGAGGATGTAAATATCTGCAATTCATGAAATCAAATGTGACACAATGTAATAACCTATAGCGATGTAATGATGATGTAAACATGTTTATGTGCAACTATATTATGTTTATGCTAAGAAAATATGTGACGTGTGTATGTATAATTACTTATTTTTTTAACTGAAGTATAGTGTAACTGTTACTATGTAAAAATTTGAACAAAACGAGTGCCAAAAAGACATTGCATAGTGAACCACTGTTCACGGGCATTAACGAACATTACTAACTCTGCAACTACGCGGAAACCTATGTGAAAGAAACTGTCAATGCCATTCATTATGCAGCGTATCTATGTAAACGCGATGAACGATTTCCTTGATTAATAACTACGAACATTTAAGTGAGCTATATTCAGCAAAAAACTGAAAATGTGAAGTGCATAATTCGTGCATCGTCTAGTGACGTTACTACAGTACCCAACTTCAAGATGTTAACTGGATTAAATGGACACAAAGTGCCTATCCAGAAAACAACACGACGGGTGGAAGAATTTTGGTTGGAACTTCAGGGAATGAAATGTTCTCGAAATGTGACGGACACTCTTACCTGGACTGTTCAAGGATCGACGCCAGCTATGTGCCGTCCGAGGTTCTGCAGCCAAGCTTCCACGGAATGTAAAAAACGAACTGCACGTGGACCAATTACTCGACGGGTCACGTCTGATCTGTAATAAGCAATGCTTTTAGTTACAACGAACTGCATCACTACGACTATAATGGAAATGAGAAATGGACACGCTTATGTATTAATCACGTTGTTATACAACGATGTTACTGTGATCAAAAAACTTTACCACGACGATACTAACCTGTAAAAAATTATTGTGCAGCGGATGAATATGAACTGTAATAACGACACGATGTGTATAGGTCAACGCACCTGAAAAATACGGACATTTTTCTTTGAAGTATTTCAAAACAATACTATGTAACTAAGAACATTCAACAATCTAAGTTGTATTGTGTTATAACAAATATTGTAAATTTAAAACTAAGTTACCTGTCATAGAATGTAGTCTTCATATGTAATCTTGGTTGAATATTTTCTTTGTGCAACGACTGAAAAACGCGCGCACACGAACAATATGAACTGCAATACTGTGCCGCGTGATCTAACTGTACGATATAACGGCAGTGCCGCAGTTACACAGACGCTTCTGCGCATGCGCGCACTCTATCAGCCAACATTAGAACTTTTACGGCGCACCCGCGTCATTCAAATTTTGTATATAATGTGTATAATGTGTAATGTAAGTCATGTAAATAGTTGTAGATAACTTAGATTTTCTTGTGCCTTTAGGTGAATTGCTCGCCTGCAGGTGTGTCCTTTCGCCTCGCAATTCAGGGGGCAATATAAAGGCACATTTGCATGCCGAGCGTGAGTTTCCTCGGAAACGCGAAATATTAATTAAATAAATAATCAGTGACAAATAAATAAAGCCTATGGCACACAACTGCAGCGCTGTGTCGCTGATAAAACAAAAGCACGATTACGTTACTCTTATGTTTGATTAAGAAACGAGAGCTCTGGTTGAAGTGGTGCGAGAAGCATGTATTTTATTTTATTGTCTGGCACACCGCCATATTTCATGTTATAGAAGAATACTGCGAGTTGCAACCACACTAGGCACTCGATTCTGTAAAGAATTTATATTTATAAAAGTAAGTAGGATTATGAACTGTAGGCTTATTCATTGAATATATCTAACTAACTGTGTAACTTTTTTATGTTTAGTAGACAATCACCTCTGTACGACGTATTGGCATGGCTGGCAAATTATTGTAATATTGAGATTTAGATCATGAGTCCGCACCTACCGCAGCAGTCTTTGGAAACGATTTAATTACGAAGTCCGATTATTCAGTTTTATTTCACGGTCAACTACGAGTAACATTGCCTTTACGAAAAAGCCATTGTCATGCGTCTGATACCGAATAATTAAACGTCCACGTTCCAGATAAGCAAATGCAATTGCAATCACAATCACCATCATACAGATAGAATGATCAATATCTAAATAACAATATATATTTTCATTTATTTTATTTATTTTATTTATTTTATAACACCATCTGCAAAATAGCTATGAAGTGGACTTCTTTCCGTGATACCATTTCACGAGTCTACCAGATACGACTCCGACAGGTGACACGTAAGTAAGCATCCTGTCTGATCATCTGCATCCATTAATGTCCATTGTGCATTCCGACGGACTTGAGCAATTCCAGCAGGATAATCCGACACCCCAATCGTGCATAATTGCTACAGAGTGGCTCCAGGAACACTCTGCTGACTTTAAACACTTCCGATCTCCACCAAACTCCCAAGACATATACGTTATTGAGCATATCTGGGATGGCTTGCAACGTGCTGTTTAGAAGAGATCTCCACACTCTCGTACTCTTAGGAATTGTGGACAGCCCTGCTGGATTCATGGTGTCAGTTCCCTCCAGCAGTATTTCAACGTCATAAAGATGCATAAATGCATAAAGCAATAGAAAACTCCGCATTAAGGACACATAATATACAGTCACATGACATATAACCCATAAGTGAGAAAATGTCATTATAATCTTTGATGAGACCCCGATTCGGATCTCCTAGAGGGGATTGCAAGGGGAAAGAGACCATTAGAAAAAGACTGAATAATCGACTAAAGGTCGACGTTCTACACGTCAGGGTATGTAATATCATAAATCTAAATGTGCTACGGTACCTAGAAAATCTAAAAAGAGGAATGCAAAGGCTTAGTCTAGATATAGTGAGAGCAAGTGAAATGAAAAAGAAGGTGAGGATTTCTGATCATACGAGTATAGGATAAGACCAACAGCAGCAAATAAAGGTATAACGGGAGTAAAAAGAGGAATGCAAAGGCTTAGTCTAGATGTTGTGAGAGCAAGTGAAATGAAAAAGAAGGTGAGGATTTCTGATCATACGAGTATAGGATAAGACCAACAGCAGCAAATAAAGGTATAACGGGAGTAGGATTTGCCATAGTAAGATGGTAAGGTAGAGTGTGAACTACTGAAAACAGCTCAGTGATGGAATTTTTCTCTTCAGAATCGATCGATAACAAGGCAGCGCCAACAACACTAGCTGAGGTACACTTGCTAACATCCGAAGGAGAAGATGAAGAGAAAGAAGAAAATCAAGATACTGAACGTGTAAAGTTGCATATAAAGGAACACGAAATTTTAACAATCATGTGTGACTGGAACACTGTTGCAGGGGAAGGAATAGAGGACAAAAGTGCGGGGGAATATGGGCTTGGCCGTGAGATTGAAAGATGAGAAAGAAAGAGGAGGAGGTGTACTTGGAAAAGGTATAGAGACACAGATAGGCTCAAGCTGGACAACATCATGACTAAACAGAGATTCCAAAACAAGGTACTGGAGAGTAATGTGTACCCAGGAGCAGATATAAGGTCAGATCATAATTTTATAAAACCGGAGTGTTGACTGAATTTTGTCTGGAAGAATCAACTGGGAAGTAGTGGGATACTGAAATTTTGGGAATTGACGAAGTGCATCTGAAGTTCTCTAAGACTGTAGATACTTCAAAGAGAAATGAACGTATCCAAAAATGGCAATCGCTAAGTCTGTACACACTAATATATGTACAAGGCAGATAACTGCGAAGTGACCATGGGTAACAAGAAAGACTTCAACTGACCGGCTGAAGGAGGGAGTGAAGTAATGTCGAGGAAAAGAATACTGTACTGTAAGATCTTAGGCGCTTAGGAATGAAATAAATAGTAAGAGCAGGCAGGCAAGGCAAATAATCTAAAGAAATAGATGAAGAAAATACTCATCAGAAGGACGGATTCAGCGTCTACAGAAGTCAAGACACCATGCCGTGTAATAAAAAGCAAAGGCGTCAACATGAAGTGCTCAGGAGGAATTCCAGAGTTAAACGCAGAGGAGGGAGCGGATAGATGGAAAGAATAAATAGACGCCCTCTGCGAGGAAGGGTAACGGTATGATAACGTGATGGTAGACAAAGAGTTGATATGGAATAGATACGGGGTCCAGTATTGGAAGATTTACGATCAAATGAATTTGAACTTAGAGATAAAATTCCTTCGGAACTTTTAAACTTATTGGGAATGGTGGCCACCAAAGAACTATTCTGACACTTCTAGAATCTGTGATTCTGGAACTATAAATACGCAATACGGAGAGGTTTATTATCGAAATTACGAGAGAGCACATTCCGGGAAGAGATGGGCAACATATTACTACCGCCCACATATATCTCGCGTAATGATCACAACGAAAAGATCCGAGAAATTAGAGCAAATACGGAGACTTACAAGCAGTCGTTCTTTCCACGCACAATTCGTGAATGGAACAGGGAAGGGGGGATCAGATAGTGGTACAATAAGTACCCTCCGCCACACACCGTAAGGTGGCTCGCGGAGTATAGATGTAGATGTAGATAACATCAATATTTCGGAAAAATATCATCCACACAATCCCGAAGATTGCAAGGGCAGATAAGCGAAAAAAATATTGCCCAGTATGCTTAATAGCTCGTGCATCGAAGTTGCTGACAAGAATAAGATACAGAAGGATGGAAAATAAAATTGAGCGTCCATTATTCTGGCTCATAAATTTCCAATAACTTGCTGTCAGCCACGAAAAGCTTAGTTGATAATGAAGGAGCCTAAAGGGTGTGTACACTTTAGGCCCCTCTAGCCCATTAACGAGTTTCTTAGAAGACCGATTGACGTATTCATTACATATAATACCAAATAACGTGAGTTTTATGCCAAGTGACTTCTGAACATCTTCAGTGCAGTAAGGTGATCAACGTAAATGCAGGAGTTGTAAACTGATTTTCTGTCTGATGACGCGTGCAGGAACAGCGTGAGGGTTATCACACGCAACTCAATGTATCTTTTGCGACAAGTTTGTTGTTAAGTCTTAAATAAAAATGTATGTAATGGTTTTTGATTTATTTCACATATATGAGGATCATGTATGTGAAAATGTGATATTAGTATATCTCTTTTTTTTTTTTTTTAAAGTGTTATATATTATTGTGTTATGAAACGTTCTTCATCCTTGATTACCTCCGTAGTATGAATCTATGGAAGAAAAAGCACAGAGTGCCCATGCGTAATCTTTACAATAATAATTGCAATAATATCTTTCCCTTCTTGAATGCCCTAATGTTTTAAATCATCGGTTGACCTGGCTCATCACATAACCAAAATATTTTTATGCCATACTTGGCTGGTTTAAGGGGCATGTACTGGGTGAAGCTGTATCTTCCACGGAAAGGGACTAGCTGTTCGTCAACTGTGAGTGAATCATTGGGAATAATTCTATTTCTACACTGGCAAGAAATAGTCCCCATACATAGCGAACAGCTGCAAGTTTGTCATCTGCAGATTGAGCTTCACGGGTACACCTGTCATCAAATATAACCATTCTCCTTATATCCTCGAATCTATTTACTGATATAGTGGCTTTATACGTAGAATTTGCGTTTTCATCCAAGAATAATTCTCTAACACGGACATCCCAACTCTTCTCAACACCGGAAAGCAGTGAGAGTCCAAGAAAACCCTCCATTTCAGCAAGCGAAACGTTTTTCCACGTAAAACAGCCACTCTTCTGCCTTCAATATTTGTGCACTTGATGATTTCCTCTAGTATTTCCTTGGAGATGAAATAGTCCCAGGCATCCTTAGGTTTACAGATTTTCAATCCACAGGCTGAACCAGGTGCCTTCTTTACGATATTATGGACAGGCGTACGAAAAGTTGCAGGAGGATCTAATTTACAAATCGTTCCATTCTGACTAATGTATGTGTGGTCTTCTATACCTTTTTGTGGTGGTTCTTAATTTTCAGACTCTGATGAAGTAATGTTATCGGAAGGACTGTCATCTGCCTCAATATTCACATCTGCAGGTTCATTGGCTGATTCTTCACTACTTGCATCTTCAAAAATATTTTCTTCCTCGCAAGAATCATCTTCTTCAAACCACTTTCAGAACTAGCTGCATTTGCACGTACTGACTCTTTCGCTTTGCGTGTCGAAGCTATAGCAAAAGGCGTGTCTCGAACAGCAGCTTGTGCAGCACTAAACAAGTCATACTCGTAACAATATGGGCGTTGCAGCAACAAACAAACTACAGTATCAATGAGGCTGACAAGAGCAGCATAGGATAACAATACTATGCAATAATAAAACATTTGATAGCAAAAAGATCAATAATACACCGACATCGACAATATGTGAAAGTAGTGTGTATTATTTTTTAGTTATACTATTACTACTACAGATACTGCTGCTGTTGGTACTCCTGTTGCTGGAAGCACCACTACAGTTTTTGTTGAATTAATAACTGCTCCCAAACAAATATTGAAGACTATATAGGCTAAAGAACATTTATAAATGTGTGAGGGCTTCTGAAGCCCTGCTTATGCATTCACGGTGTATGGGTAAACGTATTGAATTATACAAAAAACTTAAAAAGGTATCTCGTTCAGACTTGATAGGAGGAATGTCACAGTGTTAGTGAAAGACTACTGGATAGCAGTTTGAAATCAAACAAAAAATTACAGAATTTTTTTAAAAATGAAGACATATAAGGGCCTCGGAAGCCCTGTATATGCATCCTAGGGTTAAACAAGAAAGTATGAGAGAAGAAATTGAAAAAAAAGAGATTAAGATGGTATGGGCATGTTAAGAGGATGCATGGGCAGAGACTCTCCAAAATTATGGGAGAGCTAAAGATGGATGGGAAAAGACCTAGAGGGCGCCCAAGAACACGGTGGAAAATGGGAGTGAGAATATCTGTGGAAAGGAGAGGTGTGACCTGGCAGCAAAAGGAGGAAGAAAAGTGGTGGGAGGACCGAGCCAAATGGAGAGGACTCGTCGGCACCCAGACCCGGCAGTAGCTGGAGCGGGATCCGGATATAGATAGAATGTCTAGTATAATTTTAAAATAGTAAGTAGGTTGTTTAGGTGTAAGCCGGTAGTTTAGGTTTTTATGTTGGTAACGCCACGTAGCGCTCTGTATGAAAATCACTGACTGTGCTGTGTGCGGTCTGTGGCTGGTTAGCATTGTTGGAACATTTGCTATTGTAGTGTGGGGCAGTTAGATGTGCACAGCGCATAGCGTTGCGCAGTTGGAGGTGAGCAGCCAGCAGTGGTGGATGTGGGGAGAGAGATGGCTCAGTTTTGAGAGCGGATGATCTGGACATGTGTCCATCAGAGACAGTAAATTTGTAAGACTGGATGTGATGATGACTTTTGAACATTATTAAGGTAAATACATTGTTTTTTCTCTATCAAAATCTTTCATTTGCTAACTATGCCTAACAGTAGTTAGTGACTTCAGTAGTTAGAATCTTTTATTTAGCTGGCAGTATTGGCGCTCGCTGTATTGCAGTAGTTCGAGTAACGAAGATTTTTGTGAGGTAAGTGGTTCATGAGAGGTATAGGTTATCGTTAGTCAGGGCCATTCTTTTGTAGGGGTTATTGAAAGTCAGATTGCGTTGCGCTAAAAATACTGTGTGACAGTTTATTGATGATCTGAATAAGTAAAGAGAGAAATGTGTGTGCACGTTCAGTTTTGCTCAGCTGTTTGAAAATCAAATAATGTAAGGGGTTTATCAGCACAATCATTCATAAATTTTTCTAAGGGGCGGTTTCATATGGCGACCCTGCCAGGATTCGAACCACAGCTACACACTGTGTACATCCAACTGCCCCACACTACAATAGCGAATATTCCAACAAAGCTAACCACCCACAGACTGCACACAGCACAGTCAGTGATATTCATACAGAGCGCTACGTGGCATTACCAACACAAAAACCTAAACAGCCTACTTACACCTAAACAGCCTACCTACAAAATTATTAAAGTCTAAAGCAGTAACGATAATTTATACACACCCGGTATATCTGATCTGATCTAATCTCGTGCTGCAGGTGACTTTAGGGAGAGCTTTGGTGAGGCGGCGACTAGCTGACAGTGTGGGCGGGCAGACTGCGGCCCCACCCCGCCGCCGGTGGTCGGCTCCTGAGCCGGCGCCGCGGCGAGGCGTGGCGTGAGGGAGGGGACAGGTGGCGGCGCGCTCTTGCCAGAAATTGCCCATCAGGCGGCCATCGCGGCCCGCTCTGGGTGCCTTCCGGAAACGGTCGCCGCGTGACCAAGTTTAAAAACCCATCCCGGCGCAGGGGCCTGCTGGGCGGCGGCTGCGATTCGTCGGCCGTCGAGTCCACTGTGCTGCCGCTTTGTGGGGGCGGCGGCTGCCCCCGTGAGCGACAGAGCTTTTTGGGTAACAGGCGCAAAAGTGGCACACGTCCGTCACTCTCACCCCTCCCGCTTCCCACAGTAACGAGAGCGCCGCACAGTTTCATTATCAAAGGTGGAGCCGGTAGCATACTCACAACGTAAAATCAATAAGCGAACTCTTCGTCTACATGTTTCTCCGTTTGAAATACAGGGTGATCAAAAAGTCAGTATAAATTAGAAAACTTAATAAACCACGGAATAATGTAGAGCACGGTAAAAATTGACATACATGCTTGGAATGACATGGGGTTTATTAGAACAAAAAAAAAGAGGGAAAACGAAGTTCACAAAATGTCCGACAGATGGCGCTGGACAGCAAAACTGCTACCGTGAGAGGTGACAGTACGCTGATATGTTACAGAATCGCATCATCCCCAGCCTGGCTGATAAACACCTGCAGGAATGTACGATGCTTATGCAGGATGGCGCTCCACCCCATATTGCTAGACGCGTGAAAGATCTCTTGCGCGCGTCGTTTGGTGATGATCGTGTGCTCAGCCGCCACTTTCGTCATGCTTGGCCTCCCAGGTCCCCAGACCTCAGTCCGTGTGATTATTGGCTTTGGGGTTACCTGAAGTCACAAGTGTATCGTGACCGACCGACATCACTAGGGATGCTGAAAGACAACATCCGACGCCAATGCCTCACCATAACTCCGGACATGCTTTACAGTGCTGTTCACAACATTATTCCTCGACTACAGCTATTGTTGAGGAATGATGGTGGACATATTGAGCATTTCCTGTAAAGAATATCATCTTTGCTTTCTCTTACTTTGTTATGCTAATTACTGCTATTCTGATCAGATGAAGCGCCATCTGTCGGACATTTTTTGGAAGTTTGTACTTTTTTTGTTTTTGTTTCTAATAAAACCCCATGTCATTCCAAGCATGTGTGTCAATTTGTACCTCTCTATCTACATTATTCCGTGATTTATTCAGTTTTCAAATTTATACTGACTTTTTGATCACCCTGTAGTTCGCCATTATCAACACATGGATTAGACATAGTGACCTGTTCCTTTTCAGGACTGTTAACATCGTCTTCATAAAGGGTGGCCAATATTTCGTGCTCCTGTAGCATTATGTTGCTAAGTACTCTGTCATTGTACTGCCCTCCATACGCTGAACATAATCTCTGAAGTTTATTCCGCATTTATTAAAAATATGTGTAACTGATTCCATCTTCAATACCTGTATAATATCTTGTGATCTAGGAGTGACTATCCCTTTACATCACTCAGAAAACTCGTTTCAGCAGACTGAGTTTGTCTTATTTGTTTAGCAGTTAGAGTGTAGATTTTACACCAGTACAAAGATAATGTAGAGAATGTACAACTTCGTGGTTTGGATAGGGTTCCCTTTCGTACGTTACGTTTTAATGTTTGTCTTTTTGTGCCACAAAAATGCCTACAACTTTGAAGTTGCATTTCAACGTTATCTGATTTCGTATACTTAAGATGATATCCAAGATATTTAAATTTACTTATTTGCTGCATTGTTTGTCAGTTTATTACAATTTTTGCTTTTATTGACTCTAGTTCTCAAATGACATCGCTTTAGTTTTGCTTGTGGAAGCTGTCATACCAGCACCCTGGTTCATCTTATCTACTAGAATCTGTATTTAATTTTCAGCGCTGCCATTTATGACCTAGTCGCCAATACACAGTACTACAATACAGTGTATAGTAGTAAAGCTTACATCCTCGATCATAAAACTGTAGTTAAATGTTTTAAGCCAATTTACTGTAAGTGCAGCACTATAACTGTTAAAAAGATTCTGTGGAATTGGACAGCTTTCTCAGACTCCTCGGTTAACGTTTACTACGACTGACTCAAGTTTCAAGGGATGAATTCTTGCGTTATTTTTCACACAGACTGAACAGCTGATATTAAGTGCGCTGGGATTTCTATATTTTCTAATGCTTCTCATAAAAATTTTCGTTTTGGCCTGTCTTTCCTTTTACCCTGTCAAATGCCTTCACGTAGTCTATTAATATAGTAAGTGGGTAAATCAAACTGTATTATAAGAGGCAGACAAATGAAAACGAGAAATATGCAAAAAAGGAAATAAACTGACTGTTATTTCTAAAGTAATCACCATTACTGTTAATACGTTTATCCCAATGTGAGACAAAGAGGATAGTGCCCACATGGAAAAATATTTGCGGTTGCCTATAGAACCATGATTGTAACCAGGCGTGCTCCTACACTGTTGTCCAAAATTAAAGCAAAAAACGGAAATTTTTGTAAGGCTACGTTTATTTTGCCACGAAGGCATTGATCGTCTTGTCTGGCAGTGGGATAAATATGTTAGCAGTAATGGTGATGACTTTGGAAATAATAATGACTTTACTTACTTTTTTCCATTTGTCTCGATTTATTTGACAATCCCTTATATTTTTTGGTTAGTTGTGTGAGTGAAAAAAATACTGCCTGAATATGATCTTCCCTCTCTAATGCAATACTGGGCATCAAAAATTAGTAAATTGATAACAGAAACCAATTAGGTAGACGTACACTTTATAAAAGAAATTTAGCAGGCTCGGTGCTCTGTAAATTGTACAGATTGCCATATTATCAACCATGCACAGTGGATATACAAGGGTTTCATACACATACAGTCTGCTAATGGATATTCATAAGGTTTAGAAGTCTCTGTAACAAACTGTGTGGTGCGTATACGATTAGCTCCATACTGATACTGTCAGTGCTGGTTATTTCTTATTTTTTATTTCTTTAATAGATTGCTTTAATTCTTCGATTAAGACGAGATCCATTGTATTACTTATGCGTACTTATACGTTACATTATTGTTAATTGCTCTTCCATAAGGATTTAAAATAATGAGCCGAGTGGACTTTGATATTAAGTTATCTCGCTCGTTTTTCTTCAGATAGTGGAACAGACTACATATCTCTATTTTTATTTTCTTTTAGTGGTATATTACATACTCTGTCGGCTCACATTGCTGCGATACCTACAGTGCGAACTTCAAGACATACAGTATCTGATAAAGTGTATCCAGAGACCTGTTAGTGATCGTTAATGTGGCGTGTGTCCAGCCTTCTCCTTTATGACAGTTTAGACTGTGATGCAGACACTTTCAGTGTGTTGCCTTAGGACCTGTGTAGGAAAGGCAGGTCATTGTTCCTATTCCTCAAGAACCGAGACCAGAAATGGTAGTGATTCTGGTCGCTGGGGTTTGGAGCGAAGTCGATGTTCTAACTCTGTCCGAAGGTTTCCACTGCATTCAGCTCAGGACTATGGGCAAGCCAGTCCATTTCAGGAGTGCTGTTATCCACAAAGTATTTCTACATCTACACTACTGGCTATTAAAATTGCTACACCAAGAAGAAATGCAGATGATAAACGGGTATTCATTGGACAAATATATTATACTAGAACTGACATGTGATTATATTTTCACGCAATTTGGGTGCATAGATCCTGAGAAATCAGTACCCAGAACAACCTCCTCTGGCCATAATAACGGCCTTGACACGCCTGGCATTGAGTCAAACAGAGCTTGGATGGTGTGTACAGGTACAGCTGCCCGTGCAGCTTCAACACGATACCACAGTTCATCAAGAGTAGCGACTGGCGTATTGTGACGAACCATTTGCTCGGCCACCATTGACCAGACGTTTTCAATTGGTGAGAGATCTGGAGAATGTGCTGGCCATTTTCTGTATCCAGAAAGGCCCGTACAGGACTTTCGACATGCGGTCTTGCATTTTCCTGCTGGGATGTAGGGTTTCGCAGGGATCGAATGAAGGGTAGAGCCACGGGTCGTAAAACATCTGAAATGTAACGTCCACTGTTCAAAGTGCCGTCAATGCGAACAAGAGGTGACCGAGACGTGTAACCAATGGCACCCCATACCATCACGCCGGGTGATACGCCAGTATGGCGATGACGAATACACGCTTCCAATGTGCGTTCACCGCGATGTCGCCAAACACGGATGCGACCATCATGATGCTGTAAACAGAACCTGGATTCATTCGAGAAAATGACGTTTTGCCATTCATGCACCCATGTTCGTCGTTGAGTACAACATCGCAGGCGCTCCTGTCTGTGATGCAGCGTCAAGGGTAACCGCAGCCATGGTCTCCGAGCTGATAGTCCATGTTACTCCCTGTCAGATCATTTATGTATGTAGAGAATAATAGTGGACTTATCACACTTTTCTGGGGCGCTCCTGACGGTGCCCTTGTCTCTAACGAACACTCGCCGTCGAGGACAACGTATTACGGTTTTTTGTTACTTAAGAAGTTGTAAGCGGTTCACTACCCTGCTGGAGCAAATGTAATTTCGATCTATTGCTCACGCGCTGTCTGCGACAGAAAATATCTTTGGTGCAGTAGAGTCGCAGGTCAGAGCAGTCTCGGCAGTTGTTGCAGTCGCTCGCTGCTACAAGGCAGTTGTAGTCTGTCGCTGGTACAGCGCAGTTCATAGCCATGTAGTGTAAGATAAATTCTAATATTTTTATTGGCATGCGCGTAGTTAAGCCACTTGTCTAAGATGTTAATATGGATTTGTTTCAATCTTTTTGTGATTCGTCAGCACCAGTTGACCCAGATTTATAATATTCAGTTTTTCGTATAATGGATTGCACATCTTTATCAATAATGTAAAAGATTTTCAGAATATAATTTTTACCAGTCAACAAAAAAAGGAAGGAATAATTTTGCCTAAGCCATTACCAATGCCGATCCAGTCATTTATCTAAATTTAAATATTTCAGAAATTTTCTCATAGTCACGTGTTCTTTAGTAATCAGACGACCAGCTGTGCGGCAATGTGAAAAAGCAAAGTTAGTTTTTCCAATAATTCAGATTTCAGACAAATGTTCTCCAGTGTTAGTAGATAGGCCAGCATTACACTAAGTTGTGTCATTTACGAGCAGATATATAGACAGCGTTATCCGGTGACACCAACGTGAGGTAAGAATTTTTCATTTTATTTCTCACGAACAAATTTCACAGGGCCGTGGCGTAGCCCTGCTTACGTCAGAATTTATCAGTTTTAATGAGTTCATATATTAAAAAAATTATCATTTCTATTTTGTACGGGAAGGTTAAAAAGTCTTCCAGCCACTAACACATCCGGGAACCTATTTCGTTTACTCGTACCTTCGTTAACAGTCAGCAATGCGGTACTGTGTAAAACGCTTTTCGGAAACCTGGCAACATGGAATTTGCCGGTTGCACTTCATCCGTGGTTCGCAGGATATCATGTGAAAAAAGGCCAAGCGGAGTTTCTCATGAGCGATACTTTCTAAAACCGTGCCGATTCGTGGACACAAGCTATTCCTTCTCCCCAGATATTCGCCAAATCCAAGCCCTTCCATCTGTTTGTCACAGGCTGTAGCGTGATTCATCACTCGAAATTACTCGATTACAGTCATCAAAAAATGGTTCAAATGACTCTGAGCACTATGCGACTTAAAGGTCATCAGTCGCCGAGAACTTAGAACTAATTAAACCTAACTGACCTAAAGACATCACACACATCCATGCCCGAGGTAGGATTCGAACCTGCGACCGTAGCGGTCGCTCGGTTCCAGACTGTAGCGCCTAGAACCGCACGGCCACTATGGCCGGCTTCCAGTCATCCACTGGCCAGTTGCGTCACTGTAAAAATCTCCTCAAGCGTCGCCTATAACTGACTACAGGAATGTCTATGGTTTATGAGGAGCTGCTCGACCATTGCAAGTCGTTCCTTTTAGCTCTCTACGTGCAGTCATCGCGCTGACTGGACAACCAGCAGAACTTTGTAAGTCACCGTTTTCATGTGATTTTTTGGAACCGCCTTCTGCAATGGTCGAAGGCGACGGTCCGTCGGTATGTGTGGTCTGGCTGGTCTGGAACTATCTGTGGTAGTTCCTTCACGTTTCCACCTCACACTCACATCATCAACAGTCGACTGGGACAGCTTTAGAATGGCTGACATGTCCCTGATGGCTTTTTTACTCAGGTGACATCCAGTGTGTTCTCCGCGTTCGAAGTCTCTGAACTCTCCTGACCTGCTCCTCTACTGACAACATATCGCTCCCCACCTCCCGTGACATTTAGCGGTCACTTACGCATTGGATATTGGATATTGGATATTTGGATATTTGGATCGGATAGTGTATTTCTCATTAGCAACATTTTTATAATTTCGAGGTTCACCCTAAAAAGTTCGATGGATAAAATAGTAGCAAAAGGGAAGTAAAAAATAATAATTGACTTCAGAATAACCTTTGTTACCCACAGTGTACGTCCTTTATGATAAAAAGTTACGTAGCGATTACGAGAGACGAAGTCTTCTGGAAACATTCATTTCACAGGCCTCTTGATTTGCCATATTTTTAATTATATGCCATCATCACCAGCCATTAACATCGATGCTGCGAAAAGGCCTCCTCTCGTGTTCTCCATACATCACGGTTTTTGCTATACGCTACTTGTTTGTTTTCTAATGCCGTCTACATACGTTTTCGTTCAATCGTACTCTCGATGTTTTCACATCTCTTGGGTCCCAGTAAACAGTAACTGGATACATTTCGCATGATCTCTTTTAACTCGTATACAAATCCAGTTGACCTCTCTTTGTTTAGTTCATTGGATGTAACTGCGCTTTGGTGGTCTGTCCGCAGCACTGATATATATGTTGTTTTACTTAAGACGTAAGCACTCCGCCTGCAGCTGCCCGAGAACGCTGCCTCCGACCCATCAGGGGCGTCTTTGGAAAGATGCCAGAGTGTATCGCTACGCCATTTAGCACTTAAAATCAGTAGCGTCTGCTGGCAGAGATTTACTCAGACTCAAACTGAACCAAAGTAACGCTAGTGCTGCGACTAGCCAGTTCAAACAGTGCAGTTTGTGATGATACAATGGTTAGTACCCTGTCTCATCGAGCAACAGCCGCCACGCAACACATGGATTGTAAGTAGTCATAAGTTGTCTAATGATGTTGAAATGAAAAGATGTTATATATTATATTTTGTAATATGATACTATAAGAGGTGTTTGTTTTGCTTTCTGTTTCATGGTTCGAGGGAGGGGTGTAGCAATAGTAGGACTTGTCTTCCCGTCGGCAAGCTGCCCTCTTTGCTGGTCATCGTTGGCGATAAAACGACTGCCGGTTTTCGAAGAAGACCTCCAGAAGCGACTAGCCCGACCCTTCGATAGTAACTGAAACAAATCAAATAAATAGTTGTAAATTGTAGTGAAATAAAATATGTAACCAGTTCACGTTCAGAGTTAGCCACGAGCAGATGATGTCTGTACATATGAGTTATTAATGTTTAATACGGAGCAATATTACTATACTGTAACTGTTTTCGGTATTGTAATAAAGAAGAACGTAATAATTTGGGAGTTTTCGGAAATTTACTTGAAGATTGGTTTGTGACTGAGTGATTCGGAAGGCCTATTATGTCAGTTAAATGAAGTTTCTAGGCATTGAAGTTCCATTTACTATGCAGCTCAAACTTAGATACAAAATAGTAAGATCTCTGGTTTAGTGAAATAACGTGTTTAAATCTTTTGGACTTTATTTCACGACAGTGTGGACAAAATTGACCTGCTTAAGATCTTTCTAAAGCCAAACTAGCTTCACATCCCTTCGGAAGTGAAGAATTATAAAGTAAATGTCAAAGACAGTTTTCGAATGAAAATTCTTTATCACGAAACAGAGATAATCTTTGCAACGAATGCGAAACCTATACCAGCGACAATAACAGCATCTCTGAATATTATAAGTTACGTTGAACATAGAATATTAATAATGGTACTCAGGAAAGAAATTTGATTGATAGTATTTAGAAGTTAAAGCATTCACTTACACAGATAGCGCAGAGTAATTGAACTCATGATCACTGTGTTAATTACGGACTTTTCCAGAAATAAATACTAATAGACCAGAGACAATTTACGGCGTGCTCTTCACATGGCGTGAATATCTTTGGGTTACAATACGAACAAGATATCAACATGATCTTGATAAGGCAATGTTATGATCACATGTATTTCAAGAAGCTATTGATAACAACAGGGTTAAGTCCTCGACGACCGACCACAAAATTTGAGCCTGCAAATTGATTAAAATTCATCTTCGCAGCTATTCAGTGGTGTATGCCTGCTGTACGAATTTCATATTATTGCAATAACACAGCGTATCTGACAGGTGGCTCGTTTCGTCGAACAGAAATAAAATAGGACGAGCCACTGAATGGTCCTCGTCAGTACTCTAACAGACTTTTGCAGGGTATCATGTGAGGCTGCAGTTAAGGCGAACTGTGTGAGGTGCCATATACGGAGTAGTAGAGTAACATAGCACGGCAGCCCCTAAGAAATTCTGTCCGCAGCTCGTGGTCTGACGGTCGCGTTCTCGCTTCCCGAGTACGGGGTCCCGGGTACGATTTCCGGCAGTGTCAGGAATTTTCACCAGCCTCGAGATGACTGAGTGATTATGTTGTCCTCATCATTTCATCATCATCATTCATGAAAGCGGCGAGATTGGACTGAGAAAAGGTTGGGAATTTGTACGAACGCTGATAACCGCGCAGTTGAGCGCCCCACAACCCAAACATCATCATCATCATCATCTAAGAAATTTGGAATATAAGGGGGCAAATAAGTGACAAGACGAACCATTTAGCCACTCTGGAGAGTGGCCATGGATGGTAAAATCGTTGTCGCACTATACGGGAAAGGCATTTCCAGTGAGACATTTAATTCTGAATTTGTCGCAAATTTTGGTCCTTATTCTTGTAAGAGCTGGACTTCTCTATGAATCAATTAATTCACATAAAGAGGTTCTAGTTTATCGCACCCAGACAGACAAAATAAAGTATATAAGAAAGATGGCTCTGAGCACTATGGGACTTAACAGCTATGGTCATCAGTCCCCTAGAACTTAGAAGTACTTAAACCTAACTAACGTAAGTCCAGCACACAACACCCACTCATCACGAGGCAGAGAAAATCCCTGACCCCTCCGGGAATCGAACCCGGGCGCGGGAAGCGAAAACGCTAACGCACGACCACGAGCTGCGGACTATATAAGAAAGATGGGAGTTATTAAACGTACTGTCGGCATCTAGATGATAGCCGTTGCAAAAGAGCTGTTCTGGCATTTTAATGAACTGTCTTACAAAATAAAAGAGAAGCTACGTCCCACTATAATGGGTGTTTAAAAAGTCACCCCATTTCCCAAGACTGTGCATCAATAAAAATAAAAATTTGGAAAGAATTTCGATTAGCGTTCATGAACAATAAGTTTAAGTAGGTACCAGTTGGCGGTTGACGTAGGCGTTTGGTTCATTCACGCGACACATTCGCTCGCTGTTTCAGTACCTAACGGGCGTCGAGTTGAGATCGTGCCGGAGATTCATTTTTCAACAGGATGGAGCAACAGCGTACTGGTACCAGGCTGTAACATTTCTTAACATTGAACTGCCTCAACGGCGATAGGCACCATTTGCCTCCAAGTCCCCTCACGGTATGTAATTATTACGCTATGCTGCATTTTAAAACTTCTGAAACCAGAGTTTATGATTGAAAGGTGATATTTAAAGTATTTTTCATTTTGATTTCTGATCTGATTTTGGTTTTTCTATATCATGTCAGATTTGTTACAATTCACGTCTGCATGTTTAGCTGAAGTCACATTTTTCTTCTAGTAGGGAGTCAGTTTCAGTTGCATTAAAAATAAATTATTTTGTAGCCTTCTATAGAATCACTGCACATGTTATGAAAGTAGACAGTTGTATAAGTTCACTTCAAAATGCTATTAGTTATTACAAAAACACAACACATTTATGTTATTTAATTTCTCTTTACTGACTTCACTGCATAAAGTTCTTTGTGACATAGGGCGAAAAGTCTGTGCCTTGATAGTCTCCCTTCACCTGTACCATCTCTCCTTAGCGTAAAACAGTAGTCAGCCATAATGTTTGCATTCAATCTTCATTAGTATCTCTTTCCCATCTCCTTGACGTTCTGGTGAACCTTTCTCCCTGTTCCTCACTGACATTTCCGAAGGTCGCAGGGAATACTGTTTTAACCATTTTTTTTTACCCAAAAAGCTGGCTACATTCTTTAAACGAAACACGGGCCCTTTTTCCCAATGGATTCATTAAACTTTTAAACAAATTGTCTTTCGTTACATTTCTCAGTTACAGGATCCATAGGGTACTTATGGAAATCTCGTTATTAAGTACAAGAAGCAGTCACCATCTTTTGGAAATGCTTTAGTGGACTGTTTCACTGATACAAGCTTGAGCTGAAGACGAGGTAATAATATCTTGCGTAGTTGAACAATTGTTCCATTTATTAGATTATGTGCATCGGTTTGGACTTTTTTTTTTCTTTTCCAGTCGGTTGCCTTCGACTTGCCAACTACTTTCAAATCTCCACATATTTTCCAAGAATGTTTTTCATAGTTCGTGTACTGCAAGACAGCTTTGAGGCTTTCATACGTCTCCTTATGTAATACTGAATGCACGGCTTACCTTGTATGGTGCCTAGCTTTTGTTTTGATAACCAAACCTTATGTGTAGTGGACATTTTTCAATAAACTATTATGTCCTCTCTGTGTTTAGCAATAACATATCTACAACACACACAACAGAATACGTTTTGGTTATTCAAACACTTTCTGGAACTCATCTTTAAGAAACTGCTTAAGTATATTTGACAGCACAAGTATATATTGCTCATCAACAGTGAACTACAATGTTTCCTGCCTAAGCGACGGGCAGATGGTTGTGACAAGCGTGGCTATCTACTCCGTATTATTGCAATAAAATTTTCCTTACGGCAATAAAACTTGTTTCTGTGGAACATACGTTTAAACGAAAAAAATAAGATTGCTTGATTTGTGAGAAATTAACAGATCTGAAATGAGCGCAGAAAAATTTTTCAGGAGCAGTGAAAATTGCGCAAACATCAAACACAATTTTGCATAGGATTATAAAAATAATTACTAGAGCGATAGTGAGACCTCCATGTGACCAGATGAAACACCGATGCCAACTAAAAACAGGAAGTATCGTAAGTAATCGCTCATTTACATAAAAAGCGAACAGGGTGCTGTTATGTAATCTACTAATAATACATATCAAAACAAAAGTGTACCATGACTGTATCATTATAGATCCCTCTGATGACGCCATAAAGTGAAAAAAGGCGAAACGCGGCTGGGAAAATAAAAAAAACAGTGCAGCAAGAGAAGGCGTTTTTATTTAAAAACAAATATTTCTGTGCTCGCTACGGAGGATGGCTACGCAAAGAGTCTCGCAAAAGCATGGGAAGAGTCTGACTACTGACTGAATATTTATTACGCGTCCGGTGGAGGGCACATTGAACAATTGTGAAAGGTAAATGAAAACTTTGATCTCTAATGTAACTGTAGAAAGTATCCCGAAGCTGTATGTGCATACACGCAAAAGACAGACCCTTGTAAAATCAAAGCATACCTTTCAAAATGTAGTCGTATGGGATAGTTAAAAGTTACTCCAAATTTCTGTTTTCATTCCTGTAGAAGATATAGTCTTCTGTAATTGAATTAATCTTCTTGAAACATATTGTACTTTTTAACGATTGTACTGAAGTATACTTATGACGTGCGCTGTAAGCTATTAACTCTGTTCCGCAACTTTATAATGTCAGCTATAGGCGACAGACAGTGAAGCTGTTATGTGCCGCTGAAAAGGAAACTCCATTAACTTAGCTAGTGATTCATCCATCAAACTGTCGGTCGTAATTCGCGCACAGAAAGGACTGTGAAATTGCTTTACCGTGTCTGTGTTACAAAGACTGGATACTGTTTCAAAGTTGAACAAAACCGTTAAAAATAAAGAGCGTTGTGAAGTAGTAAATCGTTAGCAATATTCTTGTCCTTTGTTACTTGTTTGGCTGATTTCAAGGGACCTTAAGAGCCAAGGCTACACAATCGATACGAGGTGATGACAGTGACATAAAAATCAAATATTCTAAAAATAGTAAAGCAAGGAATCTCGAAAAATAGTTATAAATAAGTAATATATACGTTAAAAGTCTCTTAAACTGAATGAGGGACTCTCATATAGAATTATAAAAAGAGTATACCAAAGGGAAGTCTTTCAAATCAAACTTCTAGCTCTACGTTACGTTTCTCAAATTTTTCAGTTCCGCTTGATGTCTCTTGCCCTAACGGTATTTTCAGAGGAGTGCTCACGTTTTTTTACAATAATAAACCATTTTTTTCAAACGCAAATCATTTTTCTGACCAATATTTATTAAGTGAATGTTACAATTCATTGTGAATGATACATATTAATAACAACAGATGATGAATTATATATGCAGGGAGTTCAGAGTTAGCATTCGGAAATGTTGAACGATTGCTCGCATGACGTTCACGAACTGTCACAACATAAAGTTCTCTTTGCCAGTTTTGTGCCTGGGTCTATTCTTCCAGAAATATCATAAAACAGACAAAAATGACGTAATATGTAGAGTGAAAATAATTAATGGAAGTAAGTCCTCACGTTTATTTGTGACTTAAGTTTCAACGCTCGCTATTGTGAACATATTATATATTATGTGCGTAATTAATTCACAAAATAAGCCATAGCAACCTACATGCAGCAGAAGATCCAAACTTGCCGTTCTGCAATAATTAAAACCATGTGATGTGTTAATTTGAGGCATTAGTAATGTCTGTACATTGCAAGAAATCAAAGAGAAAAAAATGCCGTGAATGGGAAGTACTATCATGAATCAGCTACTTAGTTCAAGATAATTTTTTGTTTAATAAATTTTGCCATAACAAAAGGAACTTATATGACAGAGCAGGAGAACCAAGAGTGTCACTTTTCAATAAATATTCCCGAGAAACACGGAAATGGATGCACAAGTCGATATGATTGAGAAGACGCCACAAGCGCATAATGCATGCTTTCCAATGGTGTGCTTAGACTTTGCTTTGAATGAATGTTTACCCACTTGCTCAATTAAGACCATGGCAGTAAGTTTCGTACTGGTGTGGTCCTGATTAGGGTTAGCTTGTGAAGTGATCTTCGGTTATGGTCACGGACTACCTTGGTTCTCATCAAGATGTTGTTGTTGTGGTCTTCAGTCCTGAGACTGGTTTGATGCAGCTCTCCATGCTACTCTATCCTGTGCAAGCTTCTTCATCTCCCAGTACCTACTGCAGCCTACATCCTTCTGAATCTGCTTAGTGTATTCGTCTCTTGGTCTCCCTCTACGATTTTTACCCTCCACGCTGCCCTCCAATACTAGATTGGTGAACCCTCGATGTCTCAGAACATGTCCTACCAACCGATCCCTTCTTCTAGTCAAGCTGTGCCACAAGCTCCTCTTCTCCCCAATTCTATTCTATATCTCCTCATTAGTTATGTGATCTACCCATCTAATCTCCAGCATTCTTCTGTAGCCCCACATTTCAAAAGCTTCTTGTCCAAACTATTTATCGTCCACGTTTCACTTCCATACATGGCTACACTCCATACAGACACTTTCGGAAACGACTTCTTGACATTTTAATCTATACCCGATGTTAACAAATTTCTCTTCTCCAGAAACGCTTTCCTTGCCATTGCCAGTCTACATTTTATATCCTCTCTACTTCGACCATCATCAGCTATTTTGCTCCCCAAATAGCAAAACTCCTTTACTAGTTTAAGTGTCTCATTTCCTAATCTAATTCCCTCAGCATCACCCGACTTAAGTCTACTACATTCCATTATACTCGTTTTGCTTTTGTTAACATTCATCTTATATCCTCCTTTCAAGACACTATCCATTCCGTTCAACTGCTCTTCAAGGTCCTTTGCTGTCTCGGACAGAATTACAATGTCGTCAGCGAACCTCAAAGTTTTTATTTCTTCTCCATGGATTTTAATACCTACTCCGAACTTTTCTTTTGTTTACTTTACTGCTTGCTCAATATACAGACTGAATAACATCGGGGATAGGCTACAACCCTGTCTCACTCCCTTCCCAACCACTGCTTCCCTTTCATACCCCTCGATGCAGCCATTGCCTTAGTACTTGATGTACTGTAAAATATTGTTTACGGTCAGTGTCAAAATGTACTCGCTCAATGATTCTGCTTGTAAAAGTTTTCGTGCAATCATTGTGCTTGTATAATTGTAACATAAAGTTTGTGTTACCACTAGCATGAAAATTACGTGGAAGTTCTTTACATTTGTATTGTTACTAACTAATAAAAATATGGGGCAGTATTACTGAAATTAATCAGGAACGAAAGTAAACAAAATAACAACATTGCAGCTACAGCATCAAGTAGAAACCGGACAAGTCCGAATGGCGAAAAAATATTTTTAATGTGATATAATTACAAAATAACATTTTTCAGATTTTAGGATTTTTTCTAGACAGTTTTCATGATTCTGGGTCAACAGGAAGTGCCCTATCATTTTGATGGCTGAGTTTCCGAATATCGAAATATGTGACATAGAATGACCGTATCATTTGATTGCATTGTTTTAGAAGCCCAAATGTTTTACAGCACCAAGGGACCGTAGAACTTAGTATTTGACACAAATTTCAACTTGATATGTATACCCGTTTATGAGGAAAAGGGGTCCTAACAGTCGGACTGACGGTCAGACAGACGGACGGATGGACGAACGGACGGACAAGGAAATGATCCTATAAGGGTTCCGTTTTTACCGATGGAGGTAAGGAAACCTAAAAATGAACGTTTTAGAATAGCAGAGTTAACAAAGCACCATTACTGTGAGAAGCAGCATCTGAGCGTCACAGCGTCGTTACATCGACAACTGGAACTACCACATCCAGCTGAGCACTCCCCATCAATGTCGGCATTTCCAGAATTTCAGGAAGCTGAACAACTACACTACTGGCCATTAAAATTGCGACACCACGAAGATGACGTCCTGCAAACGCGAAATTTAACCGACAGGAAGAAGATGCTGTGATATGCAAATGATTAGCTTTTCAGAGCATTCACACAAGGTTGGTACCGGTGGCGACACCTACAATGTGCTGACATTCCAACCGATATCTCATACACAAACAGCAGTCGTCCGGCGTTGCCTGGTGAAACGTTGTTGTGATGCCTCGTGTAAGGAGGAGAAATGCGTACCATCCCGTTTCCGACTTTGATAAAGGTCGGATTGTAGCCTATCGCGATTGCGGTTTATCATATCGCGACATTGCTGCTCGCATTGGTCGAGATCCAATGACTGTTAGCAGAATATGGAATCGGTGGGTTCAGGAGGGTAATACGGAACGCCGTGCTGGATCCCAGCGGCCTCGTATCACTAGCAGTCGAGATGACAGGCATCTTATCCGCATGGCTGAAGTGGATCGTGCAGCCACGTCTCGATCCCTGAGTCAACAGATGGGGACGTTTGCAAGACAATAACCATCTGCACGAACAGTTCGACGACGTTTGCAGCAACATGGACTATCAGCTCGGAGACCATGGCTGCGGTTATCCTTGACGCTGCATCACAGACAGGAGCGCCTGCGATGGTGTACTCAACGACGAACCTGGGTGCACGAATGGCAGAACGTCATTTTTTCGGATGAATCCAGATTCTGTTTACAGGATCATGATGGTCGCATCCGTGTTTGGCGACATCGCGGCGAACGCACGTTGGAAGCGTGTATTCGTCATAGTCTTACTGGCGTATCACCCGCTGTGATGGTACGGGGTGCCATTGGTTCCACGTCTAGGTCACCTATTGTTCGCATTGACGGCACTTTGAACAGTGGACGTTACATTTCAGATGTGTTACGACCCGTGGCTCTACCCTTCTTTCTATCCCTGCGAAACCCTACATTTCAGCACGATAATGCACGACCGCATGTTCAGGTCCTGTAAGGGCCTTTCTGGATACAGAAAATGTTCGACTGCTGCCCTGGCCAGCACATTCTCCAGATTTCTCACCAATTGAAAACGTCTGGTCAATGGTGGCCGAGCAACTGGCTTGTCACAAATCGCCAGTCACTACTCTTGATGAACTGTGGTATCGTGTTGAAGCTGCATGGGCATCTGTACCTGTACACGGCATCCAAGCTCTGTTTGACTCAATGCCCACGCGTATCAAGGCCGTTATTACGGCCAGGGGTGTTTGTTCTGGGTACTGATTTCTCAGGATCTGTGCACCCAAATTGCGTGAAAAAGTAATCACATGTCAATTCTAGTATAATATATTTGTCCTATGAATACCCGTTTATCATATGCATTTCTCCTTGATGTAGCAATTTTAATGGCCAGTAGTGCAGTTTGAGAAATACGCTGGCGGCAACTAAATCGATCGGACTTCTTCGTACTCTGGAAGCCAATTTACAATGCGAGTTGGAGTGCATTCTCCTTATCTCCGTGAGTTTGGATTTATGAATTAATTCCGAGGCGTTAGTCAGTCTTCTGGTAGGGTGGTGTACCTTATGATGGAAACTGTTATCTGGTTGTGACGTGACGCCACCGTAAAAACATCTCAAAATCAGGATTGAGTTCATGATTTGTTAGGATGATTGAACGAGTCATTTGCATCGGTAGAGTCATTTGGAAAGTCAGGGTCAGCATAGGAAGTGAAGTGCTGGGAATGTGACGTCAGACCATTCCGAGTGGTCTTAGAGTGCCTGGAACTGACCCGTGTTCATGCAAGCAATATCTGGTACAGTTTGGACAAAGGATATACAATTCAAATGATCATATAAAAGAAGTGAATTATCTAATAATTGTATTGTATTGTATTGTATGTGAACCGGGGACCTAGAAAGGACGGAGAGCCGCAGCTGCAGTGGTCCACAACCCCACGATGACTGCCACAGTCCACTTCACCCCTCCGCCGCCCCACACCGAACCCAGGGTTATTGTGCGGTTCGGCCCCCGGTGGACTCCCCAGGGAACGTCTCACACCAGACGAGTGTAAACCCTATGATTGCGTGGTAGAGTAATGGCGGTGTACGCGTGCATGGAGAACTTGTTTGTGCAGCAATTGCCGACATAGTGTAACTGAGGCGGAATAAGGGGAACCAGCTCGCATTCGCCGAGGCAGATGGATAACCGCCTAAAAACCATCCACAGACTGGCCGGTTCACCGTACATCGACACAAATCCGCCGGGCGGATTCGTGCAGTTCGTAACATTTGTGTGTAAGAGTAATAAACACAACAGATACACATGACAGAAACCTTTATCATTAACAACAAATTCTTCTTCACTATTTGCAGCAGTCTGCCAACGCTCGGGTAATTTTTCGATTCCGCGACTATAGAAATCACGTGGTTAAGAGGCGAAGAACTCGTCGGACCGCTTGGAGCACATTTTCATTCGGAAAGGAAGTTCCATGTTGGTTGTTCGATAGAGAGAGGATAAAGGTGAAAACCTGAGGTCACAAGATGAGGCGAATAACCTGGATGCAGAATGACTCCCTAACCCAAATCCTGTGCAATGTTTTTTGTCAGTCAAGCAGAACGCGGGCGAACGTTGCCGTGGAGCAGTATCACTTCACTGTCTTCCTGTTTGTTGTTCTTGGACAGCGTCTGCAAGACGTCCCCAGTTGTCGTCAGTACATTTCAGCAATGATGGTTACACCTCGCGGAAGCAATTCATAACAGCGCACCGTCAGTCTTCCACCAGATGCATAACATTATCTTTTGTGGATGCGCGCAGTTCTTTGTATGGGGAGTTGCTCCTTTGTATTGGTTCAACCATTCCTTTCTTTCCCGTACTTTAGCATAAAAATGCCACTTCTCATTACCAGTATCGAAACAGGATAGGAATGGTCGGTGTTGTGCACGAGCCAATTGTTGACGGGCAAACAAACACATATGGCCAGCCGCTGATTTCTGTGTTTTTGTCTTTGAGCATGCGGTACCCCTACATTCGACTTCTGAATCTTCCCCATTGCAAGCAAATGTCGGACGATGGTGGAATTTATTTATTTAACCGTATGGCTAGGGCCCCCCCGTCGGGCAGACCGTTCGCCGGGTGCCGGTCTTTCAATTTGACGCCACTTCGGCGACCTGCAGTCGATGAGGGTGATAGGATGATGATGAGGACAGTGCAACACCCAGTCCCTGGGCGGCGAAAATTCCCCGCACCAACCGGGAATCGAACTCGGGCCCAGAGGATTGACACTCCGTCACGCTGACCATTCAGCTACCGGGGGCGGACGATGGTGGAATGATCACATTTCATAACATTTGCCAGTTCTCGATTACACTGCTGTGAATCATTATGAGTAAATGCGTTTAAATGTTACTTCGACTTTATGGTGCTGGTTATCAGCTTTCTTTCTTTCTTTTGGGGTGTTTAATATGTATTCAGAAGACATAATCCAGGCAGCTCTATCAGATGAAATAGCTGGCATTAAAGTGAATGGGCTAAACATTAACAATGTTAGGTTTGCTGATGACACTGCACTACTAGCTGGAAACCTCAAAGATCTACAATTACTTCTTGACAAAGTCGTAGAAAAAAGTGAAGAATTTGGCTTGACTCTTAACGTAAGCAAGACTAAGTTCATGGTGATATCTAAAACACACCAACAAGAAAATCTTACAATCAATAGGGAAAGAGTCGATCAAGTACGTAAATTTAAATATCTCGGAACAATTGTAAATGAGGAGATTGAAAGCTCAGAAGAAATTAAATCGAGAATAGGACAGGCCAGAAGTATCTTTAATAAGATGAAAAATGCATTCTGTTCGAGAGACATTTGTTTAAACACAAAAATGAGGTTGCTAAGATGCTATGGATTCTCAAAATTATTATACGGAATGGAAGCGTGGACATTGAAAAAGAAGGACATGAACAGTTTAGAAGCTTTTGAAATGTGGGCATATAGAAGAATACTTAGAATTAGTTGGGTGTCGAGGATTACTAATCAAGATGTCCTAAGAAGAATGGGAAAGGAAAACTATTAAAGTAAGGAAGCTACAATATTTAGGCCATGTTATTAGGGGAGTAAATTACAAAATATTGTAAATAATACTAGAAGGGAAAATTTGTGGGAAGAGAACGAGGGGTACAAGACGGACATCCTGGATTGACAATTTAAAAAATTGGTACAACTGTTCAACGTCAGAACTCCTTAGATCAGCCAAATCAAGATCAGAAATTGCCATGATGACAGCCAACCTTCTTAGAGGAGACGGCACATGAAGAAGAAGAAAGGAATATAGTTCATAAAAGATTCTGTTTGGTAATGCTGAAACACAAGTAACCTAAGAAAGAGTGGTTGTATGTTGTTCGAAATCATCATACGCAACAGTCTATTACGTACCACGATTATTGTTCGAAGAGGTGTGGCAGCAACGGAGTCAACCAGAAACAGTTGCGCGGTGCATAGGGATAATGCCATTCGACAGAGCACGGCAATAAAATGGTTTTCTCGTTTTAAGGAGGACGTTAGTGACTCTCCACTACGAGAAACGCCTTCAGGGTTTGATGAAAATCGTTTAAACGCATTCATCCACAATGATCCACTTCAGTGTAGTCGAGAACTGGCATATGTGATGAACTGAAACTTTATTTTTAGTCAGGGTAAACAAAAGCAGTTCCTTCAGTTCTACACCTGCCGTTAAGCTTTTGCACATTTATGTCTCTAACAAGAGATTTTTTTTTTTTTTTCAGGCAACTGTCAGCAGCATCGATATACTTGGAAATATGCACGATAAACATTGTGCTATCTTACAATGCATTCATTCACATATATTTAACTTACTGCTTTCTTAAGCCTGTATTACGTTGTTAAATATCAATTTTCGTACTTTTTCAAGTCACCAATGGCGTACACTTTCCTGGTTAAGTAGCGTGTATGCCATGTGAAGTTGTCACAGTAGATATTTTTTCACTGTGATGATGGTCCATGATCGAAACCGGTATTGAATAGACGTATTCCAAGACAGCACAGTGTGTATCATGCATTTCTCCAAATCTAAGAAGAGCCTCAGTAAACCGTTAACTATCACTACCCACAAATGCTATACATAATACTGTCCACACACTTTTAAAGGCAACCAATGACGATTTTCGCGCACAGGCTAAAACCGCTCGCAGCTAAAATATGTATAGTCCCGCGCCAATGTGTTTCACGTTTCACTTTGTTTATAATATCAGTTGATGATACTACGGAATTTTCCAGACGTTGGTACAGTTAAATAACTAAGTAAGTGGAATCAATCAGTTTAGGGTATCAATATAACTAATAGTGCGATTATTCTGAGATGGTTGGAATTCCGGCTGAATTGTGCCACAATCTTAGCTAATTAACTGCCTATTGCAGTTCAGTTGATGTTTGAAGGGTTATCGGTGTTTCATGTTACATGTGTATAGGTTATTGTTCGTGATTAGAAAGTAATTCTCGAAGCTCGTAGGGAAGTTATATGAAATTTCGCCACAGAACTATTAAAAGAGAGAAGTTAGAAGTCGTGCTTTTGTATGAACTAATATGTAAGTTGAATATTGTACGCAAAATTCGAAGCTTAATGTATGGCGCTCTTCACTTAACTGCAGTAAGTGTAGTGACATGCAATACATCTCGAAAATAAACGTAATATGACAGAATGATTTACTTCAGTGCAAGATACTTTATTTGAGAAAATTGAGAGCATGATAATAAACATTTATGTTAAATTAGAAAAAAATTATCGATTTCTGCAAAATCTCTTCAGCTACCGACAGGGTCTTAAACTTCAGCACATGAATGACTAATTAAATTTCTCCAAGTCGTGTATCTCTTACATTTATCTTTATTTATGAGATATCTTTAAAACGGACTGAAGAGTATAGTAGAAAATATTTTCTCGTAGTCTCTTGTAACTTCCAAGCCCCGTACAGATAGCCCTGAAAATTTGTTCTCGTAAATTTTTAATAGGTATGACAGTACTTGTTAATTTAAAAAGAAAAACGTGGGTCACATTTGTAGGTAACTGAAAACGTATAGTTCATATGTCACTAACAATTTTATTGCACTGCAAATGATATCAACTGTTGTGTGATTTTTCTCAACGACAGCTGCTCTTTAAGCGCCTTACTACACTCCTGGAAATTGAAATAAGAACACCGTGAATTCATTGTCCCAGGAAGGGGAAACTTTATTGACACATTCCTGGGGTCAGATACATCACATGATCACACTGACAGAACCACAGGCACATAGACACAGGCAACAGAGCATGCACAATGTCGCCACTAGTACAGTGTATATCCAACTTTCGCAGCAATGCAGGCTGCTATTCTCCCATGGAGACGATCGTAGAGATGCTGGATGTAGTCCTGTGGAACGGCTTGCCATGCCAATTCCACCTGGCGCCTCAGTTGGACCAGCTTTCGTGCTGGACGTGCAGACCGCGTGAGACGACGCTTCATCCAGTCCCAAACATGCTCAATGGGGGACAGATCCGGAGATCTTGCTGGCCAGGGTAGTTGACTTACACCTTCTAGAGCACGTTGGGTGGCACGGGATACATGCGGACGTGCATTGTCCTGTTGGAACAGCAAGTTCCCTTGCCGGTCTAGGAATGGTAGAACGATGGGTTCGATGACGGTTTGGATGTACCGTGCACTATTCAGTGTCCCCTCGACGATCACCAGTGGTGTACGGCCAGTGTAGGATATCGCTCCCCACACCATGATGCCGGGTGTTGGCCCTGTGTGCCTCGGTCGTATGCAGTCCTGATTGTGGCGCTCACCTGCACGGCGCCAAACACGCATACGACCATCATTGGCACCAAGGCAGAAGCGACTCTCATCGCTGAAGACGACACGTCTCCATTCGTCCCTCCATTCACGCCTGTCGCGACACCACTGGAGGCGGGCTGCACGATGTTGGCGCGTGAGCGGAAGACGGCCTAACGGTGTGCGGCACCGTAGCCCAGCTTCATGGAGACGGTTGCGAATGGTCTTCGCCGATACCCCAGGAGCAACAGTGTCCCTAATTTGCTGGGAAGTGGCGGTGCGGTCCCCTACGGCACTTCGTAGGATCCTACGGTCTTGGCGTGCATCCGTGCGTCGCTGCGGTCCGGTCCCAGGTCGATGGGCACGTGCACCTTCCGCCGACCACTGGCGACAACATCGATGTACTGTGGAGACCTCACGCCCCACGTGTTGAGCAATTCGGCGGTACGTCCACCCGGCCTCCCGCATGCCCACTATACGCCCTCGCTCAAAGTCCGTCAACTGCACATACGGTTCACGTCCACACTGTCGCAGCATGCTACCAGTGTTAAAGACTGCGATGGAGATCCGTATGCCACGGCAAACTGGCTGACATTGACGGCGGCGGTGCACAAATGCTGCGCAGCTAGCGCCATTCGACGGCCAACACCGCGGTTCCTGGTGTGTCCACTGTGTCGTGCGTGTGATAATTGCTTGTACAGCCCTCTCGCAGTGTCCGGAGCAAGTATGGTGGGTCTGACACACCGGTGTCAATGTGTTCTTTTTTCCATTTCCAGCAGTGTATTATCTAATGCATATCCTCATATTTTACGTTTTAAATTTTAGAAGTATTGTCATAGATATTAAAAATACAAAAGCACGTATTTTCAGGATTATGAGGTTAGGAAACTGTATGAGGCTAGGAAAAATAATTTTATACTTTCTAATCTGTTTTAAAAACGAGTTATATAAACAAGCTTTTTATTGAAATAGTTATTTTCTGTTTTTAGTCTTGTGTATGTGAATTTTTCAGTCGGTTTCAATCATTTTCATGACATTATTACAGAGACTTTTAATAAATTGCAGGCTTATTTCAGTTTCTCTTCATCTGAGTCAACCAGTCTATTGCTTCCTACTGCATGTATACCGTACCACGGAAAGACCTAGAATGTAGAGATTCGAGGTCACAGTGAAACTTACCAGCAATCGATACTACCGCGAAATTTACGCGACTAGCATAGAAAAAAAAGTGTCAGTGTTCTTCTGCCTACTCACTGTAAGAACATATAGCGTCATGAACTGCGGTGCCCGCATCTCGTGGTCGTGCGGTAGCGTTCTCGCTTCCCACCCCCGGGTTCCCGGGTTCGATTCCCGGCGGGGTCAGGGATTTTCTCTGCCTCGTGATGGCTGGGTGTTGTGTGCTGTCCTTAGGTTAGTTAGGTTTAAGTAGTTCTAAGTTCTAGGGGACTTATGACCACAGCAGTTGAGTCCCATAGTGCTCAGAGCCATTTGAACCATTTTTTTTTGAACTGCGGCGAGCCTGTTGAAATATAACAAAAATGCAGCGAAGATGGCTATTTATAACCGAAATCTAGGTTTGCAAGAATAATGAAAGAGAATGGGATTACGACTGAATGCTGTGTGCCTCTTCTTCCAGAACAAAGGGAGAAATAGCGGTGGTACACAACCTGCCCTTCGCCACATACCAGACAAAAAAGGGAATTAATATTCCATTGTCATCAGTTTCTGATCTATGTTGAAACTTTCAGGTCTCTAGCTCGTCGGGAAGTTAATTTGAGATCTACTGTGTGGCAACAGTTATTTCCGTAGAAATAAGAAAATACTTGTTCAACTCCTATGTCTGTAATCTCTGGAAATACCATCGTCTGGTACGAGCTACTGGAGTCCGCGATACAGCTGTCAACTTCTAGGTTACCTGTAATAGTAGCCTGTAACTCCCAGAGAAAATGAACAGCGAGTGCGAAATAACTGCCTCAGAAAATAGCTTACACGTATACTCGTCAGTTGACGGTTATTTCCGTAGAGCACAGTCTAACAGTTATTACTGCCACAGAAAAATAACTTATACTCACAGAACACCAAAATATCAGAAGTGCAAGGCCCTTGTTTTGATATGGAAACAAGAGACCGACTGTAGCGCACCTAGTGGCCTGGTGGCGACCCTCGAATACGAGCGATAACCAGAATTTTGATCTGCGGAATAAATAACTAACCCGTGGTCTAGGGGTCGCAGTCTGCCTTCGGCAGGGCAACAGAGCGGACGCGTACGTGTTGACTTCGTGCGGCGCGCGAGCTCGCCTTGTTTACTTTCTGACGGCCGTTGCTTAAGTGCCGGCTTACCTTGTACGATCCATGGCGAACCGTTACCGTAAATCAACACTCCGATTTACTTTCTGCAACGATTATGCCCGACCCAAAGCACTTGAGGTGGAGCGTTTTCTGCGAGAGGAAGTGAAGATCCCGGCGACCGATATTATAGGCATACATTTGTCCATCGTGAGCAGCACGGTCTATGTGAAAATCATTAACGACGCGGCGTGCGAACGCATACTACGTGAGACCAAACAGGGGCTCCGCTTCTGTCACGCTGATGGCAATGTGGGGGAGGTAACCGTCGACCACGCAGGCTTAGGTATGCGAACGATACGCATTTTCGAATTGCCATTCGAACTTCCAGCTGAGGAAGTCGTCGCGGCACTACGCCCATACGGCACAGTCCACGGCCACACTGCGGAGAAGTGGACACAGTTTCGGACGTATCCTGTCCTAAACGGGGTCCGACAGGTCACCATAGATCTCCGAAGCCACGTCCCGTCCTACTTACAGATCGGCGGATGCCGTGCCATAATTATATACTATGGCCAGCCTCGGACCTGTTCCGGGTGCGGCAAAGAAGGCCACCTTAGATCCGAATGCCTACAACGGCGTATTACGCAACTTCCAGCTGCCGAAAAACCACCCACGTCGCAACCTACAGTGCTACCGGTGACCTATGCCGCTGCTCTGGCTTCTCCTACCACTTTGCAACGTCGCCCGGTCACCACAAACGACGCCACCAACGAGCCCGACCAGACACCGACGGAGAGCGCCTCGGACGACCCGCCGCCTCGGCCGGCCATTGACGCCGCTCCGAAGATGCCGACGCAACCAGACGCTGACCCTGATCTCGGAAACACGATGGAGATCGACTCGCTCATCGTTCCTACAGCGGCCTTTCTGCCAGAACGACGTGACTCCCTTCCGTCGTCGGACACGGAGGGTCGCACAAGGAAACAACGTTCCCCGAAACGTCGCAAGCGAAGACGTCGCACCGTTTCCGGCCAAGAGGAGACGTTACACGTCGAGGAGGACGTACCCGTCGACCAGCACGAAGCCTCAGAACCCGCTACTGCTGACGACGACGTCATGAGCGCGGAGACATCTATCGGTGTGCCTGCGCCCCGTGCTGACGCTGAACTAAATCATGAACGTCTCACAGGCGACACGACACCACGCACAATTGCAACATCTTCTGAAGACAAAATGGACGATACACCAGTTTCCGCTTCCACGGCGTGGCACGAGGAGGAGGTCACGGAGCAGGAGCCGTTACGGGACCCTGCGCCGTCACGGCCGCACCACTAATCATACTCTCCCCAGATTCCCCTGCGGCCCAGCGGGATAACGTTCCGCTGCGACGCCCACACCCTTGCGCGGACGGCGGAGTGGACCAGACACCAGCAGTCCGACACCAGGCCTACCGGATAGCAACCATCAACACCAACAACATCCGTTCCAGGGTGAAAATCCACCTTATGCAGGAGATGTTCTGGGCTTCGGATATTGATTTCGCCCTTCTGCATGAAGTTCACTTGGCTAGTCTCCCGGATATTAATGGCTATACCGCCCACGCCTCCGCGAGTGATCCTATGGGCCGCGGGGTGGCCATCTACGTCCGCCACGGGATTTCTGTGACCGATGTCGCCTTCCTTCCATCTGCTCGGGGCATGGCACTCACTGCCATGGGGACACGCATCATTAATGTCTACGCTCCCTCAGGCACCGAACGACGGCATGAAAGAGCCCAGTTTTATTCCGAGGAAATCGCTCCCCTGTTTTTAGGGCGTTATGACCATTGCCTACTAGGAGGTGACTTTAACAGCGTTCTGCATCCTAAAGATCAGATTCCCCACTATACTACATGCCAGGAGCTACGTATAGTGGTGCGAGACCTCCTGCTTCACGATACCTGGGAAGTACAACACGGCGACCTTTCTGGCCATACCTTTCTTACAAGTCATTCCGCAAGCCGACTAGACAGGATATATGTCTCACAAACTCTTAGATCTGCGATACGGGGCGCCGAACGCTGGCCGCTGGCCTTTTCCGACCATTGCGCTTACATCTGTACGGTCCTCCTTCCGCCGCAATCAGTATGGCGCAGCCGTGCGCCATGGAAACTCAATACCTCACACTTGCATGACCTGGCGTGTCGCCAACAAGTCACTGACACGTGGACAGCCTGCGAACGACGCCTTCCCCGCTACCGCTCGACATTGACATGGTGGTAGGACTGCGCCAAGCCGGCGATCCGGAGGACACTGATGAGATACGGGAAGGACATGGCCGACTGGCATCGCACCACTGTTGACTTCTATTACGCGATTCTCCGAGATCTTGATGCTCAACCGCCAACCCCGGACAACCAGTTGGAACGGCAAAGAACTAAGGCGAAGATAATTGCGCTGGCACGCCGGAAATTGCAAGGGGTCGTGATACGGACGCGGCGCCACGATCACGCGGATTTAGAAATTCCATCCATGCATGATATAGTGTCCGACAACCGAAGGCGTCGTCGGCAGATCATCAGCACTCTGACAACGCCTCATGGAACGCAGGTGACCACTCAGAATGACATCGTCCGCGCATTCGTCGAGCACTACCGTCGTACTTATAGTGATGACGACGCTGAAACTGCAGCAGACGACTCCATTTTGAATTACGTCACGCGTACCCTCCCCCACACGGAGGCGGATGCTTTGACAGTGGCGGTCACGCTAGACGAAGTCAACAACGCAATCGCCAAGGGTGCAGTCAACAGATCGCCCGGCATTGACGGCTTACCGATTGAGTTTTACCGTACCTTTCGGAACCTCATGGCCCCACGGTGGACGACTATGTGTCAAGAACTGATAACATCTGACCAAGCAATCCCACCCGCCTTTGCTGAGGGCATCATTATACCAGTCCACAAACCAGCCCGTGGTTCGATGGTCACGAGTTACAGACCGCTCACCCTCCTCAATGCCGATTACAAGATTTTCGCGCGCTTACTGGCAATGCGGCTCCGAACTACACTCCCTCATATCCTCTCGCCAGAACAAACGACGCCTGGCGGACAGATTAACATACAGACTGCCACAGGGGAATGCCGCGACTTAATTGCGATAGCGGCGGCCTGCAGGCTCCGGGCAGCGGTCGTCGCTATAGACTTCGACAGCGCCTTCGATAAAGTGCGTCATCGTTTCCTGTTTTCGGTGGCAGCCCGAATGGGCATCCCCCCTCCGTTTCTCGACGTCATCCGGCGTCTTTACGACAGTGCCAGTTCACGTGTCCAAGTCAATGGACGTATAGCAGGGCCGGTACCTATCTGCCGTTCGATACGGCAGGGGTGCCCCCTCTCTACCCTCCTGTATGCTATTGCCCTTGAACCCCTTATTGGGGGCTTGACGACCAAGCTCTCTGGCCTCACCCTACGCCAACACACTTTTCGCTGTCGGGCATATGCTGATGACCTCCTCCTCCTCATTCGCTCCGGCTCTGAGATTCGGGATGTCCTCGAATTGATTACCCGTTATGGGGCTGCCGCTGGCAGTGCCATGAATGTCGCCAAATCTTCTGCAATGCACATTGGACGAGGCCTCCAGGAGGGTGAAGTTGCACCCCTGTCGCTTGTGCGGACTTTCCGGTACCTGGGCATTACCTTTACCCCCACGGTAACACGCACAGCGGCAACGAATTTCCGTCGCCTGTTACACGTCATCCGCAACGACGTCCGCCAGAACCTCTTGCGCCGCCAGGACACACTTCAACGGGTTGCGTTTATTAATCTTTATGTGGCATCAAAATTAGTTCACATCGCGCAAGTTCTCCCTCTGCCAACTGCAATTGGGCGCAACCTTCAGGCGGCTTTTGGCTATTACCTCACGGCTGGTTCAATGTTTAAAGTCCGTTATGAGACACTTACCCTGCCCACACGGTATGGTGGCGTCGGGCTCGTCAATGTCCGTATGCGAGCTGCAGCCTTGTACATGAGTACCATGAGAAAACAGTGAATGGGCCAGGGTACATCTCTAACACGCAGCTTGCTTGAGGTCCTCCTACCTGCTTCCACCTCACCACCAGTGTCTGTCGGCCATATCGTACCTCATTTGTCCCATATTTCGACCTTTTTCGTCGACTACAGTTATATACATACCAGTCTCCCAGATACACGCCCACCTAGGACTAAGGATTTTTACAGCCTGTTGCTGCGCTGTGTTCCCCCGAATGTGATGGAGACCAAACACCCCTCCATCCAATGGCCCATAGTGTGGACTACCGTCCACCAGCCCTTCCTCCCTACGAACGTCCGGGCGCTGTGGTATCACATAGTCAACAGGAAATTTGCCACGAAGCAGCGCCTGCACAACATTGGCTTGTCAGAATCCCCTCTTTGTCTCCTCTGCCAGCAACTGGACACTGATGAACACCGTCTGACATGCGCCTCATCGCAAGATGTATGGCGCTTCGTGCAGCAAATCATTGCCTGCTATCTCCGGGTGCCACCAGACACAGTCGAGCCTCGAATGTTTCTATACCCGGAGGACCGACATTTTCCCGCCGCCAAATGTCATGCTATTACGTGGGTCCAAGGGTGGGCGGTCGCTTATCTCTTTAACGAGGGACCTAAATCCCGCCTCGACTTCTGGACCTATTTACGAACAGCCCATGCAGCTCTCGAAAACACGCCACGTTACCGAACTTTATTTGCTAACTATCTTCGAGCGGTCTTTGTTAGACCTCCACTGAGTTGGGGGGTGCCTGGCACAGAGGGCACCCACCCCTCCTCCCCCGGCGGTGTCTGAGTTTCAACCGCCTACGATCTATTCTACTTCTGACCTCTGCGGATGGGAGAGCGCGTCGCAGATTGCGCGGATTTTATTTCTTTTTGCTTTTCCTTTTTCCTTTCTTTTTCTTTACCTAGAATTTATATTTCTTTTCTCTTTCGCATATGTATTCCCATAATTTCATGCTATTAGTGAATATTACAAAAACACATGCCAATAAATAAATAACAACGCCTTCCACTACTGTTGATTCCCCAGGCTCGGTGGTGGTGAGGGGGACACTGTGGCCAGGCCTCAGGTTTCGACCCCTGCCCACTTTGCCCCCCGAGCCCCCACAGGTCCATTAAAAAAAAAAAAAAAAAAAAAAAAAAAGGGGTAGCGTCTTTGATTCATAATCAAAACGTCTTAGGCCCCGGGTTCGATCCCCGCCACTACCTAAATTTTGATAAATAACCAGCATTGGCGGCCGAAGTGGGAGGTTACCATGAGAAAAAGATTGAATAATCAACGAAAGGATAACGTTCTACGAGTCGGGGCGTGGATTGTCAGAAGCTTGAACGTGATAGGGAAACTAGAAAATCTGAAAAGGAAAATGCAAAGGCTCAATCTAGATATAGTAGGGGTCAGAGAAGTGAAGTGGAAGGAAGACAAGGATTTCTGGTCAGATGAGTATCGGGTAATATCAACAGCGGCAGAAAATGATATAACAGGTGTAGGATTCGTTATGAATAGGAAGGTAGGGCAGAGGGTGTGTTACTGTGAACAGTTCAGTGACCGGGATGTTCTAATCAGAATCGACAGCAGACCAACACCGACAACGATAGTTCAGGTATACATGTCGACGTCGCAAGCTGAAGATGAACAGATAGAGAAAGTGTATGAGGATATTGAAAGGGTAATGCAGTATGTAAAGGGGGACGAAAATCTAATAGTCATGGGCGACTGGAATGCAGTTGTAGGGGAAGGAGTAGAAGAAAAGGTTACAGGAGAATATGGGCTTGGGACAAGGAATGAAAGAGGAGAAAGACTAATTGAGTTCTGTAACAAGTTTCAGCTAGTAATAGCGAATACCCTGTTCAAGAATCATAAGAGGAGGAGGTATACTTTGAAAAGGCCGGGAGATACGGGAAGATTTCAATTAGATTACATCATGGTCAGACAGAGATTCCGAAATCAGATACTGGATTGTAAGGCGTACCCAGGAGCAGATATAGACTCAGATCACAATATAGTAGTGATGAAGAGTAGGCTGAAGTTCAAGACATTAGTCAGGAAGAATCAATACGCAAAGAAGTGGGATACGGAAGTACTAAGGAATGACGAGATACGTTTGAAGTTCTCTAACGCTATAGATACAGCAATAAGGAATAGCGCAGTAGGCAGTACAGTTGAAGAGGAATGGACATCTCTAAAAAGGGTCATCACAGAAGTTGGGAAGGAAAACATAGGTACAAAGAAGGTAGCTGCGAAGAAACCATGGGCAACAGAAGAAATACTTCAGTTGATTGATGAAAGGAGGAAGTACAAACATGTTCCGGGAAAATCGGGAATACAGAAATACAAGTCGCTGAAAAATGAAATAAATAGGAAGTGCAGGGAAGCTAAGACCGAGTGGCTGCAGGAAAAATGTGAAGACATCGAGAAAGATATGACTGTCGGAAGGACAGACTCAGCATACAGGAAAGTCAAAACAACCTTTGGTGACATTAAAAGCAACGGTGGTAACATTAAGAGTGCAACGGGAATTCCACTGTTAAATGCAGAGGAGAGAGCAGACAGATGGAAAGAATACATTGAAAGCCTCTATGAGGGTGAAGATTTGTCTGATGTGATAGGAGAAGAAACAGGAGTCGATTTAGAAGAGATAGGGGATCCAGTATTAGAATCGGAATTTAAAAGAGCTTTGCAGGACTTACGGTCAAATAAGGCAGAAGGGATAGATAACATTCCACCAGAATTTCTAAAATCATTGGGGGAAGTGGCAACAAAACGACTATTCACGTTGGTGTGTAGAATATATGAGTCTGGCGATATACCATCTGACTTTCGGAAAAGCATCATCCACTCAATTCCGAAGACGGCAAGAGCTGACAAGTGCGAGAATTACCGCACAATCAGCTTAACAGCTCATGCATCGAAGCTACTTACAAGAATAATATACAGAAGAATGGAAAAGAAAATTGAGAACGCGCTAGGTGACGATCAGTTTGGCTTTAGGAAAAGTAAAGGGACGAGAGAGGCAATTCTGACGTTACGGCTAATAATGGAAGCAAGGCTAAAGAAAAATCCAGACACTTTCATAGGATTTGTCGACCTGGAGAAAGCGTTCGACAATATAAAATGGTGCAAGCTGTTCGAGATTCTGAAGAAAGTAGGGGTAAGCTATAGGGAGAGACGGGTCATATACAATATATATAACAACCAAGAGGGAATAATAAGAGTGGACGACCAAGAACGAAGTGCTCGTATTAAGACGGGTGTAAGACAAGGCTGTAGCCTTTCGCCCCTAGTCTTCAATCTGTACATCGAGGAAGCAATGATGGAAATAAAAGAAAGGTTCAGGAGTGGAATAAAAGTACAAGGTGCAAGGATATCAATGATACGATTCGCTGATGACATTGCTATCCTGAGTGAAAGTGATGAAGAATTAAATGATCTTCTGAGCGGAATAAACAAATACCGGCCTTAATTTGAGGAAGAAATTTCTGAGGATGTACGTCTGGAGTACAGCATTGTATGGTAGTGAAACATGGACTGTGGGAAAACCGGAACAGAATAGAATCGAAGCAATTGAGATGTGGTGCTATAGACGAATGTTGAAAATTAGATGGACTGATAAGGTAAGGAATGAGGAGGTTCTACGCAGAATCGGAGAGGAAAGGAATATGTGGAAAACACTGATAAGGAGAAGGGACAGGATGATAGGACATCTGCTAAGACATGAGGGAATGACTTCCATGGTATTAGAGGGAGCTGTAGAGGGCAAAAACTGTAGAAGAAGACAGAGATTGGGATACGTCAAGCAAATAATTGAGGGCGTAGGTTGCAAGTGCTACTCTGAGATGAAGAGGTTAGCACAGGAAAGGAATTCGTGGCGGGCCGCATCAAACCAGTCAGTAGACTGATGACCAAAAAAAAAAAGGATGGTGATGTCCTTCATTTGTACTTGATGGTGGCTCTGTAAAGCGTATTTATTTGCAAAACCTAATACTGCAATTTAGACAATATGGCTGTTATCAAGTGGAAAGTATGTTGCTGATTACGACCTTCTTGTATTGTACTCTTTGAACTGCAATGTAAGTATGTTGCTCGCATTCTGTTTAATTTTGGCTCTCACTGGGAGGGATAAATGATTCCGTATTTCTTTTTGTTTCATATGAAACAGATGCTGGTTTCATTGGACCGTATTCTGCGGGCACATATTTGTTTGTTACTGCTTATGAATCCATGTGTGAGCTGCTCGATTTAAATGCATTGTACGTATATTGCTCGCAATCTACTATATTTTTGTTTCCATCCGTCTTACTTACTCTAGAATTTAATGGAGGCCACCGAAATGCTCACTGACTTCTGCTAAAATGTAGTTTGTAGTACCTATTATTAATAACGTGTGAAAACATTTGCGTTACTGCTGTCGGAATTTCAGCATTTTCAAGGAAGAATGCTCTAGTCACCAAGAGTACAAAGGGTACTCATCTACATCACTAGGTAACAAGCCACTTTGAAACGCGTGGCACTCAGTGGCCAGGAGCAACAGCATTCAAAGCAGAATTACCTACCCATTCCATGCAAGATTTAATCAAGTAAATACCAATACTGTCAAAACCTGCTTACATGGAGTTTTCCGTTAAATGCGAGAAGGTACGGAAAACGGTGTAAAGTTGTGTGAGCTGTAATGTTATGTGAGCCTCACTGTCCTTTTTTTAAACTAATTTGTGCCTGATTTTATTCTGAGAAGCTGAGTAATGTATGTAAATACCGTAAATGTAAATGTGATTCAAAAAGTACTTGAAGTGAAGTGAAGCGAAGCGCAGCTGGACAGCAAGAAACTCTTTAGCGCGCAATCCCCGCAACGACAGTAGTTGTGAATCTTTGAGTATGGACAAAAAAAATTGATTTATTAAAAAAAGAGGACTGTTAATCTGTATCTTGTGGAAAGAGGACGTGTTGTTAGGCCGTCACTCAGAACATATTGTTACATGTAATGAAAATTGCTATTGTAATGATAACTGAGTAAAGTATGTGTAAGAGTTGCCAAACATTTATGTATACAAATTTTCTGGAAGTGAAGAATAGAAATATCTTGCTTTTGGAAAAGGAGGTAGACTTCATTGTCGTCGCCATCTATCAATCGACAGAATTGTAAGTGTACAAAGTTCACTAAAATACAGGAAAGGAAATGCATTCTCTATAGTTTTCATTCAATATGTAACAACCTCTCATAACTTCTTAATGACAGTAATTCGATTATGATCTTTTACAATAGTATGGTGCTGAACTTCACTGACCAATTTTGATGTAGCAGGTCGTGCAGTTTGAAGGAAGTTTGTGTGCCAAGAAATCTCCTTTTCTCACGAAAAGCAGATTGCTGTTTGATCGTATTTACTTGCAACAGTGGTCCCTTAGGTACGATAAGCTACGAAAACTTGGGGTCAAAGCTATCCCGCAATACGGCCAAGTAACCAACAGAGTCGTACTTTAAATCTTAAAGAACAATAACATCCTCCAAATCATAATACGTCACCAACTGGTGCAGGAGCTGATCATTTAAGGAGGCAGCAACCAAAATTCAGGTACCACTTACGACTTAAAGTAAAGTCTCAATCCAAATCAATCTCTGCCTCTCCAAACACATATATAAATATTCATATTATTAAGAAAAAAGTCATTTTATAACGGATAGCCCCGCGGGATTAGCCGCGCGGTCTGGGCGCTGCAGTCATGGACTGTGCGGCTGGTCCTGGCGGAGGTTCGAGTCCTCCCCAGGGCATGGGTGTGTGTGTTTGTCCTTAGGATAATTTAGGTGTACTGTGTAAGCTTAGGGACTTATGACCTTAGCAGTTAAGTCCCATAAGATTTCACACACATTTTTCATAACGGACACAGACTAACATAAAGTACATAACAGCAATGTACTTAACATGCATTTAAACCGAGCAGTTCACACACAGATTCGTAAGCAGTAACAAATACACAAAAGGCCACAGAACACCATGTGAGCAAACCAACTTCTGTTTTAAATGAGACAAGACCAAATATGGAATCATGTACCCCACCCAACATTACGGATGCAGGCACAACTCAATCAGAATACGAGCAACATATTTACAATGCAGTTCAAAGAGTACAATACACACGAGAAGTCGCAATCGGAAGCAAAATTTTATGAAACCAGCTTCTGTTAACTTCGTAACGAAAACAAATACGGAAGACTAAAAATCACCCAATCAGAAAACGATATGATGGACTGATTATGGAGCCTATATACAGAGAGAGATGATGATGAAATCGCATGTGACTGCCTAGTCAACCGTGATGCCTCCTTTTTTTTGCCACGTATCTCTTTCGATTCGTATGTTCGGAGAGCTTTTGCAGTTGCATTGTTGTTTTGAATACTTTTGGAAAACCGTATCAGTCTGTAGCATACTATGTCCAAAGATTTCTTGTCTTGGAATGAAAAAAAAAAAAAACGATTCGAAAATTTCTGGGCCCTATAATCTGCAAAACATTCTGTCTGTCTGTTATAATGTCGCGTATAGCACGGTATTTAGTTCCGTCTTGCGAGTGGAACGAGCGGGTTGTTCTTACTTCCGCTCGTACTGAAATGCCGCGTGTGTCGAACTTTGTGTACTCAGTCTCGTGAGTGCATCGGCCGGTGCCGCATCGTTCTTGCCTAGTTAAGTTTGTTGTTGGATTTCTGTCTGGCGGCGGCATTCTCTACCCGGATCCGTCGAGTCTCCCAAGAACATTCGCCATCGGGTACCGTTCGTTTCAATTTTGACAAGAGTGCACGTCATGTTTGTGGTGTCACCGCCAGACACCAACCACACTTGCTAGGTGGTAGTTTTAAATCGGCCGCGGTCCAGTAGTACATGTCGGACCCGCGTGTCGCCGCTTTCAGTGATAGCAGACCGAGCGCCACCACACGGCAGGTCTAGAGAGACGTACTAGCACTCGCCCCAGTTGTACGGACGACGTAGCTAGCGATGCACACTGTCGAAGCCTCGCTCATTTGCAGAGCAGATAGTTAATAGCCTTCAGCTAAGTCAATGGCTACGACCTAGCAAGGCGCCATTAGCCTTACATAGCTTGTATCTAAAGAGTCTCACTTGTCTCGTCAAGAGCGATGTACCACAAGGATGGATTAAAGTTAAGTATTCCAGCAGCTACGTACTTTTCTTTATAACATTCATTACGTATCCTGTTACAGACCTCACGCCCATCTGCTTGAGCTTATAGCGTGTATTTCGGTCTCCTCAGACCACACTGTGTCGGCACTTCTGTCGACACATCAATGTTCAACCAGGCACGTTAGAAATTCACCACTGGTTGGTCGATGCGATTCGAGTTACATCTGATCATGTAGATACTGCTTATTCTGATTCCAATTTGTATGCATTTTTTGGGACGTTCAAAGATCCCTTGCAATTAGACTCCTTTCTCTCTCAGGTTGATTCTCAGTTGATGTTTACACGTCTTGATGGTTCCGTTTGTCACGTCGACCTTACAAATACAGCGATAGAGTATATTCCGGTTAGAGTTTACAATCTTCCACCCGCAATGGAAGATTCATTACTTAAGGGAGCGTTGCTTCCTTTTGGAATCGTTCGGCATACCCGGCGGGAACGCTGGTCTCCACAACATTGCTTGCAATGTTCCAGTGCTATCTGTACGGTAGAAATGTGTGTTCAAAAGAATGTTGCCTTACATCTGAGTGTTTGAGGTTACTGGATTCACTATACATATGCAGGGCAAGAAAGAGCCTGCTTGCTTTGCTATGGAAGTGACGCGCCTCAGATCCAGTTGTTCGTGTCGTGTTACGGTTCTAAAGTCGTCCTATGAAAAACGTCGAGCCTTGACATTAGCTGAATTAGTGTCATCGCAATCTGCTGTCAGTACTTGCGCAGCCTTAGAAGCCGTCGCGGAGACGTTACCCCCCACTCCGCGCGACTTTCCGCCGTTACCGACACATTGAGATGCTGCCCCTGCTGCCGTTAAGGCACCAGAGAAATCAGATTTCGAGGTCACCTCTTTCCAGTCTTGCTTCTTCTAGGATGGAGGGTGGTTTTCCCAGTGGCGTTGCTTTGAATACTGACGTCAGTTGCGTTCTCTTGTTTCGCCAGAGATGACGAGGCTGGTTCTGTAGACGTTCTACATCCACATCTACATCTACATGGATACTCTGCAAGTCACATTTAAGTGCCTGCCAGAGGGTTCATCGAACAACCTTCACAATTCTCTATTATTCCAATCTCGCATAGCGCGCGGAAAGAATGAACACCTATATCTTTCCCTACGAGCTCTGATTTCCCTTATTTTATCATGGTAATCGTTCCTCCCTACGTAGGTCGGTGTCAACAAAATATTTTCGCAATCGGAGGAGAAAGCTGGTGACTGGAATTTCGTGAGAAGATTCCGTCGCAACGAGAAACGCCTTTCTTTTAATGATGTCCAGCCCAAATACTGTACCATTTCTGTAATACTCTCTCCCATATTTCGCGATAATACAATACGTGCTGCCTTGCTTTGAACTTTTTCGATGTACTCCGTCAGTCCTATCTGGTAAGGATCCCACATCGCGCAGCGGTATTCTAAAAGAGGACGGACAAGCGTAGTGTAGGCAGTCTCCTGAGTAGTTCTGTTACATCTTCTAAGTGTCACTACAGTCTCCTGAGTAGGTCTGTTACATCTTCTAAGTGTCCTGCCAATAAGACGCAGTCTTTGGTTAGCCTTCCCCATAACATTTTCTGTGTGTTCCTTCCAATTTAAGTTGTTCGTGAATGTTGAAATGAATGTTGCATCTGCGTCCTCTTCTCCACCCGCAGAAACGTCTGTTCGGTGATTTCCGATGATTTAACGGAGATATCGTCTGCTTTCTGCCCCTACAATGTTCTAGCGCAATACTATCCTCTCCTCATGCTCATACGCTGGAGCGACAGGTTACTACAGTCTCTCTTCAGATGATGCAGACAGCTTCAGACGTTGCATTGTCTGTTCATCGCTCCCGGTTGTTTTTTCGCATTCCGAAGAGTGAAGTGGGAACGCCTCCCCCCCCCCCCCCCCCCCCCCCATACACAGCGGACCTTGATGAGTTCCCCGCCTTTGTTGTCACGGAGTGACGTGAAACAACGTTTTCAACCAGAGTGTGCGGCGTCGTGCCGAAAAAAAACAAAGCATGGAATCTGCACATTCCAGTAGGGAGGATCCAACTCCAGTACCTTCTGCTCCGCTATCTGGCGGTGTTGTGCAGAGCGGGGCGTGATGTTTAAATTCTTTTGTAGTTCTCCCTTCATGCCTTACTTAACTAATGCAGACGTTTATTACCCTAAATGTTAATATGATGAGCTGACCATTACTGCTTTCTGGGTATTCTGTGTTCTTTAATGTTGGGCCGGGAAGTGGTACTGGCATTGCCGTGCTTTACAGGGCGGGTATTCCGTTGACGGACTTTGAAACGCTGACGATGATCAGGGTACAGGGTGTAGTTCTTATGATCTCGTCTTGATTTTTCTTTATGCTCCATCTGGATCCGGTCATAAATATGAACGCTCGCGTTTTTGTAGGGGAGATATCATTTATTTACTTCGTCAAAATCCCCGAAAATTTTAATGGGAACGCTCTGATGGACCAGAAGCTGTGGCTACATGGGACCTTCTGGGTGTATCCGCCATCCGGCCTTTGGTCTGGTGGAAACGTCCCCCGGAAAACGACCATAAGGGTACGCGTCCACCTCCTGAGGCCCATAGAAAGATGTAGAAGGCGTCGACTGCTGTGGCGTGGGCGGGTTCAGCTCCATCAGTAGGACGAGAGGAGGCGGAGGAGGCGAAGGCTCCGTCTCAGATGGTTCAGATGGCTCTAAGTACTATGGGACGTAACATCTGAGGTTATCAGTCCCCTAGACTTAGAACTACTTAAACCTAACTAACCTAAGGACGTCACACACATCCATGCCCGAGGCAGGATTCGAACCTGCGACCGTAGCAACAGCGCGGTTCCGGACTGAAGTGCCTAGACCCGCTCGGCCACAGCGGCCGGCGGCTCCGTCTCCATGGTCTCGTCCCGCGGTCTCTGGGTGACACCCTTTGGCGGCTGCTGTGTCCGCGCTGTCATCGGGATCCGTGAATGTGGGGGAAGTGAAACAGAAGGGTCACCGTGCACATGACAGTGGCCAAGTTTCCTGTGATGTCGGTGCTGCAATCCGTCTAGGCCTGAAATGAGATACAAGAATGCGCCAAGTCGACGAAGGATCTCGCGCCCATCGTTGCTGCCCTATGAAACACAATATCATGTGGCGCGAAGCGATACTTGCGGCCTTCCTTCGGCGCCGGATGCTGAGAAGGGTGGAGCAGGTGGAGCAGTGTGCGATGGTGGCGACCGTGAAGCAATTTCGCCGGCGATGGTCCATCACGCAGATGCGAACGATAGGAGGCGATAAACAGTTTCAGTGCTTGATCCCTGGTGTGTGCGGTGCGAAGTGCTGTATGCCTTTGCGTTCACAGAGTGTTTAAAATTCATTTGACGTGAACTGAAGGCCGTTGTCCGACACAATGACTTCAGGCAAACCTTCGAAGCAAAAAAGTAGAGGACAACACCTGAATTGTGCTACGTGAGGTTTCCGAGTTCAATGGCACAGCAAAAGTATACGTGCTGTAAGAGTCTACCACAATCAACCAACGAGTGTTTCCAAAAAGGTCCCGCGAGGTCTATGTGCACACGTTGCCATGGTGATTGCGGCTTAGGCCAAGCAGAGGATTTTCGTGGCGGAGCGGACTGATTTTCCGGACGAACGTGACACTGTGACATCATCAGTTCTATTTTGGTGTCCATACCTTGCCGAGTACAGTGTCGACGCGCCAACTGTTTTGTACGGACAAACCCCCAGTGTCCTTGGTGAAGTAACTGCAACACTTCTTTTTGCAAAGCTTTGGGATCAACACACGTGACTGTCCACTATCATTTTGAACAAGAATCACATCTTGCTGTATAGCGACGCTATGCCGACGTGCGAAGTATCGGCGCACTGCAGGGTTCTAAGTATCGGCGCATCAGGTGGGACTGACGGACGACATCGAAAAAGTACAAAGAAGTTCAGCTCGTTTTGTATTATCGCGAAATCGGGGAGATAGTGTCACAAACATGATACGTGAATTGGATTGGCAATCATTAAAACAAAGGCGGTTTTCGTTGCGATGGGATCTCCTCATGAAATTTCAATCACCAGTTGTCTCCTCCGATTGTCGAAAACATTCTGTTGCCACCCACCTACATAGGGAGAAATGATCATCACGATAAAATAAGAGAAATCGGGGCTCACACAGAAGAATTTAAGTGCACCTTCTTCCAGCGTGCCGTTCGAGAGTGGAACGGTAGAGAGACAGCTTGAAGGTGGTTCATTGAACCCTCTGCCAGACACTTTATTGTGAATAGCAGAGTAATCACGTAGATGTAGATGTAGATGTACAGGGTTCTTTATGCTATGCAATTGGCGAGGCCAAGATGTGCGACTGTATTTTAGCAAAATGTTCAAATCTGAATCAGTCTCCGTGGCCTATGCAATTGTCCATTGTGGTATACACCACTTCTAACAAACACCGAACAACGCGCTCCAGCACGCGGCCGCCAAATACATCGCTGGCCGCACTTCTCTGGGCGGCCCGCTGCTTCCATCGCTGGCCGTCTTCACACGCACGCTCCCTTACGTGGCCGAGAAATACATCGCTGGCCGCACTTCTCCGGGCAGCTCGCGGCTACCATCGCTGGCCGCCTTCGCGCGCGCGCGTTTGTCAGCACACAGCAATTGGCTACGCCAGGAAACATTGCGATTGGGTTTCCCTGGAAAACAGCGACCCCAGCCGACGGCTCCATTAACTAGCAAGCCTTATATAAACCCGGCCGCCGCCGCAAACGACAGTTCTCATCGGGAAGTGCAGTACGCCGTGTTCCAGCTGCTTGTGGATGACTCCCCGCACCACTCGAGGTTACCTCGCTGCTCGGCGGAAATCTAGCCACTTCACTTGGAGAGACTGAACTTCACTGGACTTGGAAATAATTACGGGACGTGCACCCCACTATGCACATTTGGACATTGGTATAACCAAACTTTAATTATGCATTACTTCTGAGTGTGAGTCTGGGTAGACGCTTGGCTAACATAATTGTTAAAAAGTGATTTGTGATTTAATAAACTAGACTGACGAGGTTATTGTGTTATTCCTGGTTATAGCATCCATTAATTAAGAAGAAAGGATTGAAGTAATTCAGAATAGTGAGCATCGATGTGACAACAAGGTGCAGTAGAATCCTCAAAGTCCGTATCAACGCCAATCCGAAGACGTGAAAATGTGTCCGCATTTTCATGTTTAGCTGTTGGAAGATACACAATCTCGTACTGGTATTGAGACAACAACAAAGCCAATCTTTGCAATTTTTTGGCGGTTCGTACAGGAACCGGCTTCGTAGGATGAAACAAGGACTGCAATGTCTTGTGATCCGTTACTAACAAGGGAACCTCCCCATCGCACCCCCCTCAGATTTAGTTATAAGTTGGCACAGTGGACAGGCCTTGAAAAACTGAACACAGATCAATCGAGAAAACAGGAAGAAGTTGTGTGGAACTACGAAAAAAAATAAGCAAGATATACAAACTGAGTAGTCCATGTGTGAGATAAGCAACATCAAGGATATTCTGAGCTCAGCAGCGCCGTGGTCCCGTGGTTAGTGTGAGCAACTGCGGAACGAGAGGTCTTTGGTTCAAGTCTTCCCTCGAGTGAAAATTTTATTTTCGCAAAGTTATGATCTGTCTGTTCGTTCATTGACGTTTCTGTTCACTGTAACAAGTTTAGTGTCTGTGTTTTGCGACCGCACCGCAAAACCGTGCGATTAGTAGACAAGAGGACGTGCCTCTCCAATGGGAACCGAAAACATTTGATCGCAAGATCATAGGTCAACCGATTCCTCCACAGGAAAACACGTCTGATATATTCTATACGACACTGGTGACGGCATATGCGTCACATGACCGGAATATGTTGTCGACCCACCTAACTTGTACACTTGGCGAATGGGTTTTACCTTGTCCGATTTAGGTTTTCTTGTGCATGTGATAATCGCTCCCAAAAAAGTGATGGAAAACATAAGAGTGTGTCACATAAACTACAATAAATGAATGCAACAGTTTCACAGTCGCACAGTTTTCCCTGTGCTCTGTCAAAACATATGTTTTTAACGATTTTTAAAGTTTTCAAATTTTTGCTTGTGTAGACTGTCAAATCCTGCATATGTCCAAGCAAATCTGAATATGTCCTGGAATTTTGGAGAGCGAAGTTGGTTATGTGTGAGTGCCTGAACTTTGATAATTGTCTGAAAATAAAAAAAATTAAACTTTTCACTCGAGGGGAGACGTGAACCAAGGACCTCTCACTCCGTAGCTGCTCATGCTAACCACGGGACCACGGCGCTCCTGGGTTCAGGCTTGTCTTTAATGTTGTCTATGTTGCTCATGGACTACTCAGTTTGTATATTTTGCTTATTTTTTTCATAGTTCCACACAACTTTTTCCTGGTTTCTCGATTGATCTGTATTCAGTTTTTCAAGGCCTATCCACTGTGCCAACTTATAACTAAATCTGAGGGGGGTGCTGTGGGGAGGTTCCCTTGTAAGTAGAATTTTCTGCCTTACAAGTAGTGGTGGAATTTGGTGACACCATACTCAACAACTAATGCCTCTTACTGTACTTGTGATTAGTTACACTGAGCTTTAGACAACAATTTTGATGCGAAAGCAATAGGCCTGTCTTCATTACCAATTCTGTGTGAAAGCACTGCACCGCCTCCGTAAGAGGAAGCGTCAAAACAACTGGTTAACAGGATCAAAGTGAACCAAGCATAGATCACTGAGCAATGCATCTTTAAGTTTTTGTAAAGATTCTTGGTACTCATCTGTCCAAACAAAGGTGACGTTCTTGCGACGCAAGCGACGCAATGGAGCTGCAGTTTGCACAGAATTCGGTATGAACCGAATATAATAGTTCATTTTCCCTAAGACTGACTGCAATTCTGCGACATTGTGAGGACCTGGCAGGTCCTGTATGGCTAACAAATGTGACGGAAGATGATGTACACTTTGTTTATGTCATCAGTTACATTATACACGATCGCATCACGCAACGTAACATCTGAATACAGAGCATCACAAGCACATTTAAATTCGCCTTTCCTCGTCATATCCTGCAAATCTGTTACCCACTCGCGATAAGTTTGTTATGACCGTTTCTTGCAATTAAAGAATTGGTACGAAGCTGCTACCACATTCACTCATTGGTCATCATAGTTATTGAGCGAATCTACAACCTGATCACAGGAAAGTTCACTCAGAGTTACGTTAGGGAAACATTTTTGAGCCGGCCGCTGTGGCCGAGCGGTTGTAGGCGATTCAGTCTGGAACCGTGCTGCTGCTACGTTCGCAGTTTTGAATCCTGTCTCGGGCATGGATGTGTGTGATGTCCTTAGGTTAGTTAGGTTTAAGTAGTTCTAAGTGTAGGGGACTGATGACCTCAGATGTTAAGTCCCATTGTGCTTAGAGCCATTTGAATCATTTTTTGAACAATTTCTGTACGAGGCAAAACACTGTACTTTCTATCGTTGACAAAAAGTAATGCAGTTTCACACTCGTCTTTGTCGTTGAAATGGCGGTTTAGCACTTGGAGCTACCGTCATTGCTTGTGGCGCTGTGTTGATAGATTGCTTCGCCAGGAGACGCTGTACTGTGTTTAGCAGCGTGGTTATTTGTTGCGTCTGAAACTGAAACATCTGTGTTAGCTGCACTGTATCTATCACTTGCAGTTGAGGTGCCTGACCAGGGGGTGGGAGAAGTGGTTGCACATTGTAGGAGAAGCAAATGCAATAAACAGAAAATGCAAGCAATAAAATTAAGTGCACAGGCAAAGAATTTCCACAACGCCCACCTGAAAACACTAATAAGCAAAAACACTATAAGAGGCACCGTTAACGCAAGTAAAAACACCGCTACAAAGAAAAGACGATGTAGAATTAATGCACCAGCATAACACAAAAGAAAATCCGTGGCCGTGAAGCGCTGGTCTCTTTTGATAACTGATAACGCGAAGTTTTTAATCTTGCCTAGTCGTCGATTATGGGGTATCTAGGAAACCTGCTTTCTCGGATTGCTAGAAAATAATGGAAGCAAACCTATTAATGAGTTTTGTTACGAAAAGTGAGTGATAATACTTAACTTGGCCCGCACGGTTGGCCGTGTGGTCTAATGCACGGCTTTCCGGGCGGGAAGGAGCCCTGGTCACCGGCACGAATCCGCCCGGCGGTTTTGTGTCGAGCTCCGGTGAACCGGCCAGTCTGTGGATGGTTTTTAGGCGGTTTTCCATATGCTTCGGCGAATACGGGCTGGTTCCCCTTAGTCCGCCTCAGTTACACTATGTCGGCGATTGCTGCGCAAACAAGTTCTCCACGTACGCGCACACCACCATTACTCTACCACGCAAACATAGGTGTTACATTCGTCTGGTGTGAGACGTTCCCTGGGGGCGTGGGGGGGGGGGGGGGGGGAGGAGGAGATCCACCGGGGGCGAACCGCGCAGTAACCTTGGTTTCGGTGTGGGGCGGTGGAGGAGCGAAGTGGACTGCGGTATTCGTTGTGGGGTTGTGGACCACTGCGGCTGCGGAGGGGACGGAGCCTCTCCGTCGTTTCTAGGTCCCCGGTTAACATACCATACAATACTTCAATACTTAACTTTGAGAATTACAATAGATGTGTCGCAAGCAAAGGGCGACATAAACAATAAGCAAGTTCTTCAGTATATACAATTCTAAGTTGAGCTATATATAATGAACGAAAAACGTAATGGGCTTTGACTCTTCTACCCAGGTCGCTAGTCTCGGAGCTACTGTAGTACTGGGCCGCGGCCAGTTGGGTACGGTGCTTACATTCTGTTCGCATAGAGGCCGCTGCTGTCGCGTTGTCCTGGAGAGAGGTCGGTCAGCGTGCAACTGGTTGACGTCTTCTTCACAGCCCTCTCTGCTATCTCGTTCCCGACTGGCGTGCCGGAGAGTGACTTTACTCCGTAACACACAACACACACGGTTTGATATTCTTCATTTAGTGGTATTTGAAGGTATGCATCGCGCAAATCAATTTTTGAAAGGTAGCGACCAGCGCCTAATCTGTCCATTAGATCCTCTGGGCGTGTCAGAGGATAAGTATCAATCACTGTTTGTGGGTTGACGGTAGACTTAAAGTCAAGACAGAGGTGAATGCGACCTGAAGGTTTTGGGAGCAAAACCAGTGGACTTGGCCATTCACTAGCTTGTATGGCGAAATAGGTCCGGTATCTTGCAATTCCTTACGTTCAGCTGCCACTTTATCCTATTATGCAATGGGAAAGTTCTGGCCCGGCAAAATTTCGGTTGAGCATTGTCTGTCATAGTAATATGTGCAACAAAATTGTTATCCTTGCCTAAATCTTCAGAAAAGACTTCAGGGAATTCTTTCAGCAAGCTAGCTACCATGTCTTTGGCGTTGAATGCGGTCACTGACAACACATTGCCCTAAATTTGAAATCCAAACAAATCAAACGAATCAAGGCCAAATACGTTCTGAGAATTGCGTGATTGTAGCACAGTGAAAGTCACAGTTCGCTAGTTGTAGACAAGCGCGGGGAGCCTGACAGTTCATGTGTGTTACGATTCAGCAATGTAACAGAGGCACTTGTGTCCAACTGAAGTTTCACAGGTTATACACTAAGATGCAAATGAACAAAAAGTTTTCTGGACTGGCGTAGCACTGAAGCAAGTGTTTGCGTGCTAGCGTTGGTAACGCCTGCAGCAGGCTCTGAATACACTGCATTGATTACATGGGCTTTGTGTCTATATTTCTGTGAGTGGGCAGAATTTGTATGTTTGTTCAGTGGCAAACATACTGATTGTATGTGACCTGTCTTGCCACAAGCGCAATACTGTGCTAATCTGGACGGGCAATCTTGGTGTTTGTGTCATGAATAGCACCGAGGGCATGACTTAATTCTATTCACTGATGTACCTGCCTGTTTGGACAACTTTCTAAGCGGCTTAGCACGCGCCTGCTGTTTCTGCCGAGTGGGCCAGTCATGAGCAAGGGAGGACTCAACTCGACACATACGTGGCTGCTCAGATTCATCGGTCGATACGGCACCCGAGTCATACTGATCTAGAATTTGCATTACGTGATGAAATGATGGAACTGACTGTTTCAAAATCTATTCTCTATATTTGACATCAGTTACATTGAACATGACCGCATCTTGCAACATAGCATCTGAATACGAGGCTGGTTCGAAAAGTTCTTGGAATCACCACCAGAGGTCAGTGCTAGCGCATCGAATTTTTCACGTGATATTCATTGGATTGTAAACACGTGCCACGTCAGCGCTCTTGGAAGACAGCTGTTGCGGTGACGTGGCTCTGTTGTTGTTCCTGCGTAGTGATTTGCGAAGATGGGAAAAAATCGAGATTCGAGCGGTGAGCAAGTACTTCGTAAAGAAAGGTATGAGAGCAAAGGACGTTCATGCTGATTTCTAGAATACTCTGGGGAACTCTGCTGTTTCATATTCTAGTGTTGCCAAGTGGACAAATGAATTTAAATATGGCCGGGAGAGCTTAGATGATGATCCGTACAGTGGTCGGCCAAGATGTGTCACTACTCCAGAAATCATTGCAAAAGTGCACAAAATGTTCATGGAGGATCGCCGATTGAAGGTGCGTGAAATTTCTCACGCTTTCCAGATGTCATCTGAAAGCGTATATCACACTTTATCTGAAGAATTAGAGATGAACAAAATTATGTGGAAGATGGGTGCTGCGACTCTTGACGCTGGATCAAAAACATATGCCGTCGCCGTGGCAAAATTGCACGAACTAAGGTATGAATTGTTGCGACACCCACCTTATTCACCTGATATTACTCCGTCAGACTTCCATCTCTTCCCAAAACTGAAATTTTTTCTTGGAGGACGAAGATTCATTTCAAACGAAGAACTGATAGCCAGAGTTGACAACTGTTTTGCAGGCCTGGTGGAAACTCATTTTCGAGATGGGATCAAGGCAATGGAACATCGGAACATCGTTGGAGCAAGTGTTTTAATCTACAAGAAGACTACATTGAAAAATAAAGAGTTTAGTGATGAAAGTACTTATTTTCTATTCCGTTCCAATAACTTTTCAAACCACCCTCTTATAAAGCACCACAAGTACGAATTTGCATTTCCTCGTCATACCCCGCAAATCTGTTACCCACTTGCAATAAGTTTGGTCTGATCCTTTCTTGCACTGAAAGAATTGGTGCCGGCCGGAGTGGCCGAGCGGTTTGCCGGCACGGTAGCTCAGCGTGTTCGGCCAGAGAGCTGGCTGGCCTCTGCAATAAAAAAAACTGAGTGAAAGGATCAACAACGAATTTCAGCGGATGTCCTGTGACGTCCACTACGACGAAATACAACGGATCATAAAATAAACCGGTTCTAGGCGCTACAGTCTGGAACTGCGCGACCGCTACGGTCGCAGGTTCGAATCCTGCCTTCGGGAATGGATGGGTGTGATGTCCTTAGGTTAGTTGGGTTTAAGTAGTTCTAAGTTCTAAGGGACAGATGACTTCAGAAGTTAAGTCCCATAGTGCTCAGAGCCATTTTTTTGAAAGAATTGGTACGTAGCTGCCAGAATATTCACTTGTTGGTCATAATACTTAGTTAGAGGTTCACTCGCAGCGGCGTTAGGGAACAATTTCTGAATGAGGCGAAAGACTGCAATTCCTACAGCTGACAAAAAGCATGTAGTTTCACAGTACCTGTTACTTTGTGGGCGTTGATGTGGGCTTCATGCTAGAACCACTCGAGCCATCCCTCTTCATTTTCATTAAACTGGCGAAAAGGCGGTTTGGCAGTCGGAGTTAACAGTTGTTGCAAGTTGGGTGGTTGGGCACGCAGCGTTTCTAGCTTACTTTGTCAGTAACTGCTGTACTGTATTTAGAAGGGTTGCAATCTGCTTCGTCTGAAACCGAAACACCTGTGTTAGCTGCGCTGCACCTATCGCTTGCAACTGAGGCGCCTGAGCAGGGTTGCTTATTTTGGAACAGGCAAATGCGATAAACAGACAATGCAAGCGAGAAAAATAAGCACACAAGCAAAGAAAATTTCTGCGATGCCCACCTGAAAACTTTGAATAGAAAAAACACTGAAAGAGACACTGTTAAAACATGTAAACAAGTCCCTGCAAAGAAAAGACAAGGCAGAATTAAGGCCACAGAAAGACAAAAAAGCTCACAATAACACAAAATCTGTGACAGTTGGCGGCTCTGGGAGCGAAATGTGAACGGGCTGTCGCGTTGGTAATTGTTCACCTCGTTGCCAATTTTGTAGCCTCTACGAACTAGACAAACAATCAAACAGTTCCTATTATTGAGTCTTATTACAATTAATCAAATATAGTATTTAAATTTGGAAAATACACAGGTGTGTCGCAAGCAAAGGGCGACGTACGAAATAATTACTCTTTGCAGTGACTGCTGATCTCTAACTGACAAAAGGCTTTCCGAACGCTGACGCTGCTATCCAAGTAGCTAATCTGGAAGCTGCTATTGAACTGGCCTGCCCCAAGTCGGGCGCGGCGTTTATGTACTCTTCACCTAGGGTCCGCTGCTGTCGTGTTGTCGTCCTGGAAGGGGGTCGGTCAGCGTGCGATTGGCTGCCTGCTTCTCACAGCCTTCTCTTCCCTGTCGTTCCCGACTAACGAGCCAGCGCTTAATTTTACGCCGTAACACTGGTAATCAGCTTAGTTGATTCATAGTGCACCACGTTCAATCAACTTTTTTAAATAGGAGATTCTAGCAACCCAAACACAGTGTATCAATATCAGCTCACACAAAGGCTCTCTAAATCTGGAGCAGACAGTTTCGTTCTGCTGGCTATGACAAATGACTAGTCTATCTATGTAGTAGGTAATGCTGTGTCAATCTGAAGGTTGGTTTGAACGCCACAGTTCTTAATTAGGCATGGCCCTGTTGGAACTGGTGTGCCATTGCCTGCCTCCGATCTCTGAATTGGCTTACCAGCTGCCAGATGTAAGTGAGGACCTACAGTTATTCGTGGACTCAGTACCACGACGATAGTCGGCATTCTTTCACATTAAAGTACACTCCTGGAAATGGAAAAAGAACACATTGACACCGGTGTGTCAGACCCACCATACTTGCTCCGGACACTGCGAGAGGGCTGTACAAGCAATGATCACAAGCACGGCACAGCGGACACACCAGGAACCGCGGTGTTGGCCGTCGAATGGCGCTAGCTGCGCAGCATTTGTGCACCGCCGCCGTCAGTGTCAGCCAGTTTGCCGTGGCATACGGAGCTCCATCGCAGTCTTTAACACTGGTAGCATGCCGCGACAGCGTGGACGTAAACCGTATGTGCAGTTGACGGACTTTGAGCGAGGGCGTATAGTGGGCATGCGGGAGGCCGGGTGGACGTACCGCCGAATTGCTCAACACGTGGGGCGTGAGATCTCCACAGTACATCGATGTTGTCGCCAGTGGTCGGCGGAAGGTACACGTGCCCGTCGACCTGGGACCGGACCGCAGCGACGCACGGATGCACGCCAAGACCGTAGGATCCTATGCAGTGCCGTAGGGGACCGCACCGCCACTTCCCAGCAAATTAGGGACACTGTTGCTCCTGGGGTATCGGCGAGGACCATTCGCAACCGTCTCCATGAAGCTGGGCTACGGTGCCGCACACCGTTAGGCCGTCTTCCGCTCACGCGCCAACATCGTGCAGCCCGCCTCCAGTGGTGTCGCGACAGGTGTGAATGGAGGGACGAATGGAGACGTGTCGTCTTCAGCGATGAGAGTCGCTTCTGCCTTGGTGCCAATGATGGTCGTATGCGTGTTTGGCGCCGTGCAGGTGAGCGCCACAATCAGGACTGCATACGACCGAGGCACACAGGGCCAACACCGGGCCTCATGGTGTGGGGAGCGATTTCCAACACTGGCTGTACATCACTGGTGATCGTCGAGGGGACACTGAATAGTGCACGGTACATCCGAACCGTCATCGAACCCATCGTTCTACCATTCCTAGACCGGCAAGGGAACTTGCTGTTCCAACAGGACAATGCACGTCCGCATGTATCCCGTGCCACCCAACGTGCTCTAGAAGGTGTAAGTCAACTACCCTGGCCAGCAAGATCTCCGGATCTGTCCCCCATTGAGCATGTTTGGGACTGGATGAAGCGTCGTCTCATGCGGTCTGCACGTCCAGCACGAACGCTGGTCCAACTGAGGCGCCAGGTGGAAATGGCATGGCAAGCCGTTCCACAGGACTACATCCAGCATCTCTACGATCGTCTCCATGGGAGAATAGCAGCCTGCATTGCTGCGAAAGGTGGGTATACACTGTACTAGTGCCGACATTGTGCATGCTCTGTTGCCTGTGTCTATGTGCCTGTGGTTCTGTCAGTGTGATCATGTGATGTATCTGACCCCAGGAATGTGTCAATAAAGTTTCCCCTTCCTGGGACAATGAATTCACGGTGTTCTTATTTCAATTTCCAGGAGTGTATATTGGCAAAACCATAAGAAACGATAAGTGAGGGATAACAATCCCAGGAATGATCAAGGATCGAACCCCAGAATTTCTGTAGTGTGGCACTTCACGTCCGAGCTAGCGAGCCACAAATTTATATAAATCATTGCACGTACAATGACGAAAAAATTCACAACAACAAGAAATATTTCATTTAGAGTAATGGAATTTCTAGGTAACAGATGTAAGTGATTAACATTTCGAGATCACGGGTTAATATAAGCGTGAGATAAACCATTGCAAATGTGAAGTGCTGTTACACTAATAACCGGTATAACCGCCACAATGTTGAATGCAAGCATGCAGCCGTGTATGAATTGTGTTAAAAACCGCCAGAATGGTGAATGCAAGCATGCAACCGCCCATGAGTTGTGTTGTGCAAGTGGATATCAACTAGTGGGATAGAGTTCCATACCGGTTGCACTTGGTCGACCAATAGAGGGAAAGTTAATGCAGTTCGTGGATGATGCTGGAGTTGTCGTCCGATGTCCCATATGTGCTCGACTGTAGGCAGATCTGGTGACAGATCACGCGTATTGAGGTAACTCAACATACTCTACTGAGTGTCAACATATTGTCTTAGCGTGCTCTCGAGACGTCGTTGGTGACATGTTGCTTTTCGGTGCACCTCTGGCCTCTTTCGTGATAGGCACGCTTGATCCAGCGCCTACTTATCGATCTTCGCGCTTCATCTTTGCCGACCAGCCTGTTAGCTTACGCCAGCACAAGTTGAACCACTGTCAATGGCGTTTTGAAGAATTCTCACCCATGCAAAATTAAAGTTTCAAATTCGCTACTAATAATATGTGTACAAATAAGTGTGATTTTATGTATTTTTGTGTCACATATTTTATATATCTGTGTTTTCATACATCTGAAGTAAAGTAGTAAAGACCGACTGACTGACTACATTATAATGCTCTTCCAATGTCCGCCCCGATATCTAGGTGGTCAGCGTGCCGGACTGCGGACCTTGGAGGCCCGGATTCGATTCCCGGCTGGGTCGGAGATTTTCTTCACTCAGGGACTGCGTGTTCTGTTGTCTTCATCATCATTTCATCCTCATCCGGGGCGCAGGTCGCCAAATGTGGTGTCGAATGTAATAAGACCTGGACCAAGGCGGCCAGACTTGCCCCGTAAGGAGCCTCCCGACCAATGACGCCAAACGCTCATTTCCATTTCCAATGCTCTTCTAATGGCGTCACTGGATTCGGTATGTAGGGGTGTGTGGTCAGCATACCGCTCTGCCTGCTGCCTCGGTTTCCTTGACCTTGGAATCGCTACTAATCTGTCACTTAACTCCTCAATTGATCTCAAGCGGCTGAGTGCACCCTGTGCCAAGGAAAGATCCCTGGCAGTAGCGGGAATCGAAACCGGATTCCCCACATGGTAGTCACCCGTACTGAGCACTCAGCTACTGAGGCAGCCTTACGTGTGAAATACATGTGACGCATGTATACGGCGGCGAAGCCGCAAGCGAAACGCTAGTGCATTTGATATTGTGCTTTCAGGTCCCTAAAGTGTGGGAAATAATGAACCCTTAAGTGCAACGAAAGACCCAGAAACTTCGCCGTCTGTTTAAAATTAAGGCACCGTCCCTCTGCTCATTAAAGAAAGCTGTTGAAAAATTAATAATTTTCTCTTCTGCCCGTTTCTCCAGCTTTTTAATTCTCAGATCGTTGTTGCGAAACTGGGGGACTAACAAAAGATGAACTGGTCCACAAAAACTAAAGCGGGATGAAACTTTTTACTATTGATGTCATACAATTAACAGGCGTGGCAAAAACAGTCACACTTAAAGCACGACGTTTAGGGACACTGTTATCGTGTTTAAAGCGGTTGAGAAGATGTCAAATTCATTATTTAAAAGAACTCACTCGAGGTGCTCTTTGCGTTTTCACCAGAGGGGTAAAATTTCACAACTTCTTAGTAACCCTGAAAGTCCTTCTGATGTTCTTTTCTAAGGTCTAATGAATGCACTGTTTACTACTAGAAGTTGTCTGTTACGAATGTTTACATCTGACTTTGATAATTCTCCGCCGGCCGCTGTGACAGAGCGGTTCTAGGCGCTTCAGTCAGGAACCGTGCCGGCCGAAGTGGCCGAGCGGTTCTAGGCGCTACAGTCTGGAACCGCGCGACCGCTACGGTCGCAGGTTCGAATCCTGCCTCGGGCATGGATTTGTGTGATGTCCTTAGGTTAGTTAGGTTTAAGTAGTTCTAAGTCAAGGGGACTGATGACCTCAGATGTTAAGTCCCATAGTGCTTAGAGCAATTTGAACCATTTGATTCTTCTCCAGTGGACTTGACACACAATATCTCTTGTTTGTTTAGGTATTAGATTAGGTTAGATTAGATTAGGTTAGTTTTTCGTTCCATAGATCCGTGCTGAGGAGATTCTTGTGGATGTGGAACATGTCAATTTATTTTACTTTTTTTTTAAGCTGAAATAACAATACTAATAGTATGAATATATACATCATTTGTTTCTATTAAAAATTTCGTCAATGGAATAGAAGGAGTTGGCCACTAGTAAGTCTTTCAGGCTCCTTTTAAACAGATCTTTATTTGTAACTAAATTTTTTATGTTTACCGGCAAATTATTGAAGATGTGTGTTCCTGAGTAGTGGACCCCTTTTTGAACTAAAGTAAGTGCTTTTAAGTCCTTGTGCAGATCATTTTTGTTCATGGTATTGTATGTATGAACTGAGCTGTTTGTTGGAAAACGAGATATATTATTTAGGACAAATTTCATTAAGGAGTATAAATACTGAGAGGCAGTAGTTAGTATACCTAGTTCTTTGAAGAGGTTTCTACAGGACGTCCGTGAATTTACTCCACAAATAATACGTATTACACGCTTTTGGACTCTGAAAACTTTTGTTTGACTTGAAGAGTTACCCCAAAATATTATACCATATGACATTATGGAATGAAAGTAGGCAAAGTATGCAAGCTTTTTCATTTTTATGTCGCCTATGTCTGCTAACAATTGAATTGCAAATACAGATTTGTTAAGGCGTTTCTGCAGTTCTGTGGTGTGCTCTTCCCAACTGAATTTATTATCGAGTTGTAATCCCAGAAATTTAAGACTGTCAACCTCTTCTATCTGCTCTTCTTCGTATTTTATGCATATGCTGGGTGGAAATCTCTTACAGGTTCTGAATTGCATATAGTGAGTCTTTTCGAAGTTTAATGTCAGTAAGTTGGCTTTAAACCATTTATTAATAGAACTACACTTGACATACTATTTATTGCAATACTTGTGTCATCTGCAAACAAAACGAACTCTGGTTCTGGTAGTCTAACGGATGAGAGATCATTAATGTACACAAGAAAAAGCAATGGCCCTAAGATGGATCCTTGTGGGACACCACATGTAATTTCTTCCCATTCTGATGATGACTGATGACTTAATTCACTAGTCCCTTGCACTGACACCCTTTGTTTCCTGTTAGTGAGGTATGACTTGAACCATTTTGCAGCACTGCCCGTGACACCATAGAATTCTAATTTATTTAAAAGGATGTTGTGGTTCACACAATCAAATGCCTTTGGCAAATCACAGAAAATACCTGCTGCTTGTAATTTGTTATTTAATGAATTAAGTACATTTTCACTGTAGGTGTAAATAGCATTCTCGATATCAGAACCCTTCAGAAATCCAAACTGTGTTCTTGATAATATGTTATTTGTAGTCAGATGGTTGAGCAGCTGCCTGTACATTACTTTTTCTAAAATTTTTGAGAATGCTGGCAAAAGTGAAATCGATCTGTAGTTTGATGGTATCTCTTTATCCCCTTTCTTGAATAGAGGCTTAACATCTGCATATTTTAGCCAGTCAGGAAATGTCCCAGTTATAATTGACTGGTTACACAAGTAACTTAGAATTGTACTAAACTCACAAGAACATGCCTTAATTAACTTTGTTGATGTTTCATCATACCCACTAGAATACTTTGTTTTTAAAGATTTTATTATGGAAGTTATTTCTTTTGGTGAAGTGAGTGATATATTCATGTACTTGAAGCTATTTGTGAAGGCTAGTTTCAGATATTCAAGGGCTTTATTTACTGATCCTGAAAGTCCCATTCTATCAGTAACGGATATAAAGTACTTGTTAAATAGATTTACCACACTATGCCCATCAGTTATTAATGTGTCATCTACCCTTAGTGCTATTTGCTCCTGTTCCTTTCTGGTTCTACCAGTCTGCGCTTTCACTATATCCCATATTGTCTTTATTTTGTTCCCTGACATTGCTATCTTCTTCTCGTAGTGCATTTGTTTAGATGTCTGAATTCCTTTTTTTAATGTTTTACAGTATTCCTTGTATTTAGCTAAATCATCAGCATTGGAGCTATTCTTGGTCGACAGATACATTTTCCTTTTTGTCTTACAGGAAATCTTTATTCCTTGCGTAATCCATGGTTTTATTATAGACTTCTGTTTAATTTGAGTAACTTTTAGAGGAAAACAGTTCTCAAACATGGTACTGACATTGTTCATGAATGTGTTATATTTTTCATTCATGTCATGAGCACTATTAACGTCTTTCCAGTTCATATCTTTGAGCAGTTTTCTAAAACACTCAATTTTTGGTTGATTGACTACTGTCCTGTACTCAGATTTAGCAGTCTTGATAATCTGCTTAGAATTTACATCTGAAACAAGGAGCTGCATTTCATGACCTGATACTCCATTTAGAACAGGTTTCATGATATGATTTTGTTCCTTTGATTTGCGTATAAAAATGTTATCAATGGCTGTCCTTGAGGATTTAGTGATCCTAGTTGGAAAGTTTACAGTGTGAGTTAGATTGAAAGACAACATTACTAACTGCAGTGAATGTTTACTGGAAGATTGCATTAGAAAATCTGTATTAAAGTCACCAGCAATCAAAATTTCTTTGTTTCTTCCTGTTAAATAACCCAAAAGAGCTTCTAGATGATCTAAGAATAGATTATAATTTCCTGCAGGTGCTCGGTAAATAGTTATTATTATATAGGATCTGTTATGGAACTCTACTTCTGTTGCACATGCTTCTAGATGCTGCTCTAAACAGAATTTATTAATGTCAATGTTCTTGAATTTATGGCAGTTTTTGATAAATGTGGCAACTCCTCCTCCATCCATATCTACTCTGCAGAAGTAGGAAGCTAGCTTAAATCCTGAAATGTCTAACGTATCTATATCAGTGGTCACTTGATGTTCAGAGAGGCAGATTATGTCAATTTGGTTAGATGAATTCAGTTCATCGATACAAATGACTAGTTCATCAACTTTATTTCTAAGTCCCGGAATGTTCTGGTGTAATAAAGATAACTGATACTGCATACTAATGGGATTGTAACTGCTTTGGCGAAGATGAACTGGCAGTTTCTGATTACTTTTTGTTAAATACAGTTTAAATGGAGGCTGTATGATAAAATCTGACTCCTGTTCATCTGTTTTCTCAAACTGAGTGTGTCTGTCAATCTCTCTTAAAACTCGTTTTCTTTCCCCCTTCCCTATTCTAAAAAAGGCATCCCTCTGACACCTGTGACCACTGGTATTTTACCACTTGTGCCAGTGTCCTCCCTTAAGTTTTCTGCAATCAACCCAGACAGTTTTCTCTTCCCTTTCCTATTGACGTGAAGGCCATGCCTAGTGTAGTCCCACCTATCGATAGCATCCACAGGAATCAAACCAATATGGGACCCTATATCCGTCCTAAGCAGCCTCTCCAACTCCAAGTTCATCCTCCCTACGGAAGAGTTCAAATGAGGCCGATCATGGCGTCTCAACACAGACACAATTCCCACACTCGTATGCTTCGTTGCTGATGCTATCTTCACCTATGGAATATTCTGAGTTTCTGTCAATGCTATTTCCCGGACCACTCACTATAACCACGGTATCCTCCTTTGTGAAATCCTTGCATAAAGCACCTACACCCTCTGTTACCTGACCCAGATCTGCACTAGGCATGAAAAAGTTTGTGACCTGGTACTCTGGACCTAGGTTTTCCTGCAGTAGTTGGCCGTCACCTCTTCCATGGGAACTACCTAACAACAGAACTTTCTTTCTCTTTACAAATTTCCCTACCTTTTTCAAGTCCTTGAAAGCTTGTTGTGCCCTTTCTACAGCTTCAGCTACATGAGGCTCATCCGATTCTGACTGAGGCAACAGGTCAAATCTATTTTCAAGATTTATGACAAAGCTGTCTGATGCTCTCCTTTGCCTGTTCCCCCTATTACCTGTTGCCCCTTCCTACCTCTGTTCACCCTTCTCCCTCTTTAACCTGTCCAGATCCTCCCTTGCCTTGTCTAGGTCAGCTTGAAGAGCTGCAATTTTCACTTCCTGTTCCATTATTTTCCTATCTCTACTGCAGATCCTACAATACCACTGGTGAGCCTCCTGCGCAACGGACTACCCGGTACTCTGTAAATGACTGCAAGTAGTGTAGGATCCACTTGCGTCCCACGAGCAGCTAAAGAACTTGGGTCCACTCACATAGAGCCCTACTTGACTGGGTAGGGCTCGTACAACTGATGTGTGGCAAGTTCACCGAGGCTGGCCACTATCGACACCCATTGTAACAAATTTAATTTGGTCGCTTTTTTAAGTTGCACGCTGAGGTATTCGTACAATGTGGTTATCATTAAAATACAGCTTCTCACAGAGCTCAAACTATAATTATCGTACGGCAGCGAAACTTGGCAGATATTATAATGCGTTAAACCGAAGCCGACTAACGCTGTAAAATTAGTTCCAATTTTCGCCACCAGGTGCAAATCTGGTGCTGTGAATGCGACAAACGCGTATAGAAACGCTTACGTATGTAATGGATTAGAAACGGGGTATGGACAGAAAAGGCGAAAGAAGTCAGAAACGACTAATATCGATGTTATTATTAACCTCAAAAATGATTTACTATTTTACTGAATTTGTATCTTAACTGTCATTTATTATCTGTACAGTTTTATTCTGTGTTTCAGAAGCTTAATTTCGCTTTGAAGAGAATGTTTGCCTATTGGACAATTAAGCGCCATTGGCATGCTATCATGTGCATATTTGCATCCTTTGTCTTACAATCTGCAGTCTAAATTGATTGTTATTCGAAGTCCGATTATTCTCACATCACACTGCGACATACGATTACAATATCCAACTAGATTTTAACGCGGTCAACCATCACCATACTTATCGCTCTCCTACAGCAATCTCTGCGTGTTTCACCGTAACAGGAAATTTAAAAGTAACTAAGAGCAAAAACAGGTTCAGTGTGGAGGTTTGCTTAAATTCTATCTTAACTGTGAACTAAACATGATCATTTTCACTTCTGCTTTTGCCGGCCGTAGTGGCCGTGCGGTTCTAGGCGCTACAGTCTGGAACCGAGCGACCGCTACGACCGCAGGTTCGAATCCTGCCTCGGGCATGGATGTGTGTGATGTCCTTAGGTTAGTTAAGTTTAATTATTTCTAAGTTCTAGGCGACTGATGACCTCAGAAGTTAAGTCGCATAGTGCTCAGAGCCATTTGAACTCCTACTTTACCTTTCACGGCAGTTTCTCACTTCAGAATAATTAGCACGCTGAGATAAAATGCAGTCTAGTATTACATCTTTATTCTAATACCCCATATATATTTTTTAAAGAGCGACACCAAACCCCTGCTGCAGGTTATAGAGGTCGGGCGCAAACCCAACGTTTGCCAAACCCGAACCCAGCGAAACAAGATTGAGCTCTGTGAGTTTCTCGCCATTTGGCACAATCCAGGAGTCGCGTCTGATTTATGGTATGACATACACAACGAGCATCATCCCTCCGTCCCCCAATTTATTAATTTATTCCTGTTTCATTGCGAATGCATAAACCGTGAAGCTAACTGCGTGATAGTTCTCACATTTATCTGCTCTTGCTGTCTTCCGCAATGTATGAGGGCTCTCGTGATCTTGATATTCCTTGAGAAGATGGTAGTGGTTAGTCAGCGTTAATGTTGTATTCTTTCCGATGTCAGGGCTATGTAATAGTTAATTTTCTTTGCGAGAAGACGCCACAAATTAATGCCTTTGAAATCTGTCGTAGAACTCTGTTCGTTTAAGCTTTGAACTAATTTATGTCTACTGAAATTCCCTCTCTCACTTCCCTAGATTCACTTAAAAATTCATTATTTCTTTTTAATAATAAACCGTTTCTCTCTCGTAAAGATAATTAATTTCGTCGAAAGTGTAAGGTACTACTAAAATTAATGTTTTAAATATTGTCACACTATATATTTTCACTATTAAAAATCACGAGCTAATGCAATATAGACAAAGTGAGATAAGGTAAGCTGAGACGAAATGACAAGATGAGTCCAAGAGACTATTGTTTCGACCATTTATAGATTTACACAAAACAATAGTTGACGTAACTATTTCTCACCCCTAGCAGTTCTTACTACACCACTTATTCTTTTACCAAGGTCCGATGGCATCTCTCCACTCTAATAGATTCGACACTCTAAATTGACAATCGTTTCACTTCATCCAATGAATTTAAAAATTTCTCCTCCAAATCTTTACAAACTCTGTCTCTAACCCTGGAATCCCTATATCATCGAAATCAACAAAAATTTCATTTTCACTCCCTTTATCAGAGAGAAGGACTTTGCTTTTATATTCTACGAAAATCATTTTGGCGTATTTTTATGTTGTGTCTAATTCAACAGAATCAATTTTCCCCTTTTTTATGCAAGTTTTCTGAAAGACGATTCAAGTTTTTCGGCTGCAGCAGTATCACCTCGTACGCCTGAAGCTAATTGTATAGCATCCTCACAGTTTTCAACAGTTATTTCCGCAGAACCATAATCATTATCACCAATATTTTGAGAGAAACTGTCCTCTGTTTCTTTTTCTTCAAATATTTTATCCAGTAACTGTGGTTGCACTTGATCAGAGTTGGATTGCAGTTATCTGCTTGGTACTTCGACTATAAGCAAGATCGCCAAAGAGGTTTGTTGTACAGTCTGGACGGTATTACGATTGCAAAGCATTCCTACCCCAGATAAGAAGGAATGTGAATCAGTTGCCCAGAAATCTGGAACCATCGCTAATATCCCAAATTGCTTGGGTGACGTTGATGGGAAACATATAAGGATGGTTCACACTCTCAACTCGACGCATGTCAACTAGAAGCATATTCGTCTATAGTTCTGATGGCGGTAGCTGATGTAGAATACCGATTTGCTTACTCTAATATTGAAGCGCACGGGAAGTATTGCAATTCTAACGTTTTACAAAACTGTCAACTGTGGAAATCTATCATTAACGGCACCGTGGATCTAATTAAGGACAAGTACCTTCCAGGCACACAATACCCCAAAATGCCTTACTATCTCATAGGAGATGATGCTCTTGGCTTTCATAAGCGTCTCCTCATATCGTAAAGTGGACACCGTTTGACAACTGAGAAAAGAATCTCAATTATCGTGTTTGCTGATATGGCGACAGAAGCTGTCTATGAAACCATTCAGATTGGAGCTAGTGCAGAAGTTCAATGACGACGACAAAGACAAGGGTTTTGAGTTTTGTTCGCAGTTGCAACAACTGAATGAGGACGGGGATAGCATTGTTGATCGCTTAATTTTTAGCGACGAAGCCACTTTCCACATTAATGAGAAAGTGAACAGGCATAATTGTCGAATCTGGGTTACAAAGCAGCCACACGAATGCATTCAATTTGTGCGTGATTCCCCAAAGGTGTATGTTTTTTGTGCCTCGTCACGCCGAGAGCACTGTCACTGGATATTCCTACTTGGACATGTTGCAGCAATGGTTGATGCCTCGGACCCTCCGTTCATCTTTCAGCAGCATGGGGCTCCACCCCATTTTCAGCTGTCTGCTGTTACTTCAGAATTTTTTCTGCATGCTGTTGCGGTTCCTCCAAGTTTTCTCAGAAGACTCAATGCTTTCCTACTCGAGTGGGTAAAGTCCATATTTTCGATTGTTTCGGCCCATTTCTGCCTCCGAGACATGTCCGGACAATAGTTCCGTAGCTATCTCTAAGTCACCACTTTGCTGGAAGTGTTAGTACAGTGTTTCACTTTCATCATTCCATGTTGGAACATATTCTTTTCGGTATCCTCTTGGCATATAATTTTTTAGCTGTTGCTGTTACTGCATCAACGAAGCGTTGATAGTTCTTTTGTGACGGAGGTATCCAGCGAATGGTCTTATCCAGTTCCATTGAAAACCTCGACCAGTAAGCTTCCTGGAACTGCCATCGAGCATGCGAGGTTGATCGTATGACAGGAACCGTGCAGCCGATTTTTATTATTACAGGTCTGTGTTGGCTGTGAGGAAAGGCATCTATCACTTTTCTTGTTGCGTTGATGGAAAAGCCACTTTCGTTGCAGCTAACAAAGCATAAGTCAGGATTTGAATCCTTCTCCCAAGCAGCTAACGTGAAAGTGCCTTGGTCTTTGGGATCAAACACTAGATGAAGATTATTCTCTTCAACACATTCTGCAAGCATGCTCCCATTTTCATCATTTTGAGAGTACTTCCAAAGTTGGTGGTGACTGTTGACGTCTCCTATGTAAATTGCAGGATGCTCTGCTGTGTGTAAGACAAAATAGGGCCATGTTGTTTTGAGTGGTTTTTAAACATGACAACTGTGTGTATATTAAATAAATCAGTGAAGCTTCGTTTATGTTATTACGGACATACGTAGCAATTCCATACACCTCGTGGTAAGTTACGCCAAGTTCAGAATATCCAGGAATTCGGAATATTTCTTCGCTGGAAACATGAGTGTCCTGAATGGCGACGACATCGATATTGTTGTCCAGCAATAATTTTGACAGGTAGTCACACTTTGCGCTGCTAATGCTTTCGATATTCTGTTGAAGGAGTCTAATAGTTGGTTCAAAGTTGCTCTAAAAAGAACTGTTTCTGATATTTACTATGTCATTGTCAGAATATCCTATGGATGATTTGGCTGACTGTAATCACTGTTGCTCAATTAGCACCACGCAGGAGGCACGTGTAGTATAGTTTAAGGTTAAACCTACGGTCGTGAGCAACGCTACCTCCCACCGACCATTAATGGTTCAAATGGCTCTGAGCACTACGGGACTTAACATCAGTCCCCTAGACTTAGAACTACTTAAACCTAAGTAACCTAAGGACATCACACACATCAATGCTCGAGGCAGGTTTCGAACCTGCGACCGTAGCAGCCGCGTGGTTTCGGACTGAAGTGCCTAGAACCGCTCGACCACAGCAGCCGGCCCGACTACTAATATTACGCGTTATGCACAGAAGTGCTCCCCGGAAACTGCGTTTACAGCCCTGAAGGAAACACCAAATCGGCACGTATCGTTTTTCTTTTGAAGATTTCGATGAATCTGACACACTTGATTTTCAACTAGAGGCGCTAAAAGGTGTGAAGAAAATTAGGCAGCGGAAACATCCTCTTCCTTCTACATCCGATATACTGCACCGATGGTCTCCCTAACCAGTATATACAGCGCTAGCCAAATCTGCAGCACACTGCTTCAGTCTGGCATACGCCAATTCAGCCACAAGTGCCCACTGTTCAGTTCAACGAGGACGAACAGAACCCTGGCCTGAAATATCGCCACAGTTCTTTTTCCGATGAGCGCTGAGAATATGCGTTTCAAAATTTGTAAAAGATGATTTAATTTCACATTTTCTTACATTTACTCTGACCTATTGTTTGTAAACCTGTGTTATTTCAAATTTTTATTAAAATCTAAATAAAAAAGAGGCTCCTCAAAACATTTTGTTGATTCTATTGTCTTACCTCAAAGTTACGCCCAATCTGAATCTGTTGAATACATTCCCTCACAAATATACGAGTACCTCGGCGTTGAAGATGGTTCTTTATCTTCACGTGTAACCCATCAAATGATATCGTTGACTTCGTGAAGTAATTACAAAAATAGTTTTCGTGCTATAATAGCTTCGGGAAAATGGTGTAGAATGGTTTAAATTCCTGCCGTAAAGTGATGGGAGGGTGAATTTTAGTATTCCTCATTGTCTCTTTTATTCTTCTATAGAGAAAAAATATGGCAACAACTTGACTTTTGTCCACGATCACTGTTGAGCCTCAGTGCGGAAGAAAGCATAGAACCTAATATGAACCGTATGAGAACTGTGTATGGATGAAAGGGTTTCATTTGTTTTCGGTTGCATCCGAACCGCATATGCGCGAAAGAGGTCTAAGGGCGGCCAGCTGGCAACCGTACAGCCGAACGTCTCTTCTCGGCCATGGTTGACCTTGGTGAAGCTTATTAGACAGCATGTATCTCTTCTCATCTGTATGAGACTAAGACACTGTAGTTACCCTGCTCATCTATGCTGGTTGAATAACATCGCTTCTGGTTACTGTGATCAGGACACAAAACATTGCGGCAGTGGATTTGAACGACGTCAAGTTGACATACACCAAGTACTCGCACGAGCAGACATGTACAAGAAATTTGTTGCGGGCGGCTACCCGTCCCTGCAAGTGTAACTACTTTATTTCACCGGTTCGATATGTACAAGTATTATCTGCTCACGAACTATTACGTTGGCATCCAGCTTTGACCTATAAGTTGTTTGGACTTTGTCCTCCGATGGAACAAGCTTGGTCTGTGATTTTGCTTTGCATTGAGAACTTATCTTTGTAAACGACGCCGTTGTCCGGCTTCCAGTCATAAGTTGCTATCGACGTCATTCTTCTATGAACCATCCCAGTTCGAAACTGTGTCATAATTTTGTATTTTTAATTTATATTGCGAACTTATCTTTGTACTTCACACTCTTACCACTCTTACCATTGTTCTATTCAGAAAATTGCACTAATGTTAATATTGCAATTACTGCTGGCTGTACGGTGTTCCTCTTTTAATGTTTATATTTTATAATAAGAACTAATGTTAGTATGTTGCAGTCTTTTTTATTGTTCTACGGGCCATTAAAATTGCTGCACCACGAAGGTGACGTGTTACAGACGCGAAGAAGTTGCTGTGATATGCAAATGATTAGCTTCTCAGAGCATTCGCACAAGGCTGGCACCGGTGGCGACGCCTACAGCGAGCTGACATGAGGAAAGTTTCCAACCGATTTCTCATACACAAACAGCAGTTGACCGGCGTTGCTTGGTAAAACGTTGTTGTGATGCCTCGTGTAAGGAGGAGAAATGCGTACCATCACGTTTCCGACTTTGGTAAAGGTCGGATTGTAGCCTATCGCGATTGCGGTTTATCGTATCGCGACATTACTGCTCACGTTGGTCGAAATCCAATGACTGTAAGCAGAATATGGAATCGATGGGTTCAGGAGGGTAATACGGAATGCCGTGCTGGATCCCAACGGCCTCGTCTCACTAGCAGTCGAGATGACAGGCATCTTATCCGCATAGCTGTAACGGATCGTGCAGCCACGTCTCGATCCCTGAGTCAAGAGATGGGGATGTTTGCAAGACAACAACCATCTGCACGAACAGTTCGACGACGTTTGCAGCAGCACAGACTATCAGCTCTGAGACCATGGCTGCGGTTACCCTTGACGCCTCATCACGGACAGGAGCACCTGCGATGGGGTACTCAACGATGAACCTGGGTGCACGAATGGCAAAACGTCATTTTTTCGGATGAATCCAGGTTCTGTTTACAGCATTATGATGGTCGCATCCGTGTATGGCGACATCGCGGTGAACGCACATTGGAAGCGTGTATTCGTCATCGCCATACTGGCGTATCACCCGACATGATGACATGGGGTGCCGTTGGTTACACGTCTCGGTCACCTCTTGTTCGCATTGACGGCACTTTGAACTGTGGACGTTACATTTCAGATGTGTTATGACCCGTGGCTCTACCCTTCATTCGATCCCTGCGAAACCCTACATTTCAGTAGGATAATGCACGACCACATGTTGCAGGTCCTGTACGGGCCTTTCTGGATACAGAAAATGTTCGACTGCTGCCCTGGCCAGCACATTCTCCAGATCTCTCACCAAATGAAAACGTCTGGTCAATGGCGGCCGAGCAACTGGCTCGTCCCAATACGCCAGTCGCTACTCTTGATGAACTGTGTTATCGTGTTGAAGCTGCATGGGCAGCTGTACCTGTACATGCCATCCAAGCTCTGTTTAACTCAAAGCCCAGGCGCATCTAGACCGTTATTACAGCCAGCGGTGGTTGTTCTGGGTACTGATTTCTCAGGATCTAAGTACCCAAATTGCGTGAAAATGTAATCACATGTCAGTTGTAGTATAATATGTTTGTCCAATGAATACCTGTTTACAATCTGCATTTCTTCTTGGTGTAGAAATTTTAATGGCCAGTAGTGTAAATATGCTACTTTTCTAACTGCTGTAGGTCTTGTGGTCTCTGCTCCCCATAAAAAACGTACCGCCTCGTCAGATGGTAAACAAGGAAATTTACCAGCGAGCTTCAGATCTTTTGAGGGATGCTGTGCGCTGTGCGCGGAAAGAGACCTGAACTGTGAAAAGCTAGACTTGGAAGATGTTTCATGTACTGCGCCGGCTCACGCTCTGGTCCTTGTCAGCACTTTCTGGCAAAACATCAGACTCTTATCCGGGCCTTGCTCCAGAAGACTTTTCGTAGTTTTTAAGCGTAAATTCCTTTTGAAGTAACGTCGTTTCCAAACCGGAGATTCAAGACAATGCGAGAAGAGGCCGGCTTGCCATCCCCGAAAATACGTTCCTGGAAACTTTCCGAAAATGGAAGAAACGCTGGGAACGGTGTGTTTCCAGTGAAGGGGAATACTTCGAGTGGGGAAAGGCGTAAAATGCAGTGCAATGAGCAGTAAGGATGTTATAACCAAGGTTCGCTCTTGTTTTCTTGAATAACCTCGTATTAACGTGCAGCTACTACTGCTTTCGTTTAATTTTAATCATGATCAAATAGCACCTGATCTCTCATCTTCTCCCTTCAGCATTCTTAGTTTTCTCAGTGTTCTCAGTTTTAGTCGTGGAGAAAACAGTTATATCTCTGAAGCAAGAGCAAGGAACTTTAATCAGCGACGGACGCAACTGATCCAGGGAAGGAAGATACACTGCCGGAAACAAACAAAAAAAAAAAAAAAAAATCCCACCACCACGGAGCTGTGCGACATAAATGAAAGTTGGTAGGCGTGTTTCTACGTCAGAAAGACGTCGTCTATTCAGATTTTCACTCCAGTGACATAAGTGTGGGCCGGCCGCTGTGGCTGAGCGGTTCTAGGCGCTTCAGTTTGGAACCGCACTGCTGCTACGGTCGCAGGTTCGAATCCTGCCTCGGGCATGGATGTGTGTATTGTCCTTAGGTTAGTTAGGTTTAAGTAGTTCTAAGTCTAGGGGACTGATGGCCTCAGGTGTTAAGTCCCATAGTGCTTAGAACCATTTGAACCATAAGAGTAGATCTAATAGCATCGTTACAAAGATGCAAATCTGGTGTGCATGCGCGTTTCCTTCTGACATTCTCACAGCCTAGCTGCCGGCGCCGCCTCAGTTTACCTGAGGGCCCGCGGCTCACCGAACGTTGGCTCGGGTGAGGAAGCACGCTACTGACGTTTGAGGCAAGTACAGCTATTGACATAGTACACACGTACTTTACATTTTATGCGAGTCTTGTGCCCTTTTGACCGTTCTGTATTAATGTTGAACCATGCCTCTTTAGGCAGTTTGTAGTTTTAGTGTGTTCCGAAGAAGGCGTGGTTATCCGCGCCGAAACCTAGGTGAACATCCGGTTTCTATTTGCAATGCAGGCGGATTCCTTATAAATAATCATTAAATTATCGACGATTGCTGACGCGATGCAATGTTAAAAGTTCTCAATCAAGCCTTTAAGGCGACAACGACACTATTATTAACACCTCACTGAGTTTGAAGGACTTCATGTAATAGGGCTACTAGAAGCTGAATGTTCCTTTTGCGATATTGAAAAAAGACTTGGCAGTAGCCACTACACATAATTGCAAGCAGCTGTGACCACGAGAACGTACAGTCGCAAGAAGACCGGAATCTGGACGGCCACGGGCGCTACAAAAGGGAAGACCATAGTGCTGACCTACGGCTCTGGCGCATCGTACTCCATCCACAGGAGCAATATCAGCAGCAGTTGGCACCACATCGACATAAAGAACTGTTACAAGTCGTTTACTTCAAGGATAGCTCCGAGCCAGACGCCCTGTAACGTGCATGCCGCGGACCACAAACTGCCACCATTTGCGACTTCCGTGATGTCAAGCGAGAAGTCATTGGATGGCAGCGTGGAGGTCAGTTGTGTTTTCTCATAATAGTTGGTTCTGCCTCGGTGTCAGTGATAGCCGCGTGTTGGTTAGAAGGAGGCCAGTTGAGGACCTGCACTCAATCTGTCTGCCTGCTAGACACGCTGGAACTACACATGGAGTTAAAGTCTGGAGTGGGATTTCGTATGACAGCAGGTGCACTCTCGTCATTCTCCCATGCACCCTTATTGCTAAGTTGTATGTCAGTCTGTTGATTCTACCTGTTATGCTGCCATTCATGAACAGCATCCCAGGGGGTGTTTTCAAACAGTATAAAGCTCGCCCACAAATCGCTGTTGTAACCAAAATACCCTACAGAGGGTCGACATGTTGTCTTGACCTGTTCGGTCACAAGATCTGTCTCCAATCGCTCACATATGGGACAACATAGAACGAGAACTCCAGCGTCATCCACAAACAGCAATAACCGTCTGTCTGTTGACAGACCAAGTGTAACAGGCATGGAATTCCACCTCAAAAACTGACAACCGACACCTCTTTGCACGTTTGCTTGCTTGCTTTCACCAGTCCGACTGATTTCACTCTTACATTAACATGTGATATTGCAATGTTAATCTCTTAAATGTGTATTCCAGAAATATCATTACTTTTCATTACTTATTTTTACTGTAGTGGATTTTTTCCGTCAGTGCAAAGTTTTCTGCGGGTGACGAGAATGAGTATAGGTATAAGCTGCTTTACTGCGAGTGTGAGTGGAAAGAAAGTGACTTTGGTCAGCACTACGGACTTGTTCGAGTTGTTTTAATAAGCTGAAGAACGGGGGGGGGGGGGGGATATGATACGGCAACGTAAGGCAAAATTCTGCGTTCTCGCCTCGACAAACCATTCGCACCCGACCGATCGCCGTGTCATCCTCTGCCAATGACGTCATCGGATACGGTATGCAGGGGAATTTGGTCAGCACACCGCCCTCCGGGTCGTGGTCGGATTTCTTGACCTCGGAACCGATCCTAATCGGCCGATAGCTCCTCAGATTGCCTCACGAGGCTGAGTGCACGCCATTAAAATGATTCAAATGGCTCTGAGCACTATCGGATTTAACATCTGGGATCATCAGTCCCCTAGAAATTAGAACTTCTTAAACCTAACTAACCCAAGGACATCACACACATCCATGCCCGAGGCAGGATTCGAACCTGCGACCGTAGCAGCAGCACGGTTCCAGACTGAAGCGCCTAGAGCCGCTCGGTCACAGCGGCCGGCAGTGCACCCCCTCCTAGTCCTCCTACCAAAGAAAAGTCCCCGGCAGTACCGGTAATCGAACACGGGTCGCCGGCCGGAGTGGCCTAGCGGTTCTAGGCGCTTCAGTCTGGAACCGCGCGACCACTACGGTCGCAGGTTCGAATCCTGCTTCGGGCATGGATGTGTGTGATGTCCTTAGGTTAGTTAGGTTTAAGTAGTTCTAAGTTCTAGGGGACTGATGACCACAGATGTTAAGTCCCATAGTGCTCAGAGCCATTTGAACCATTTTTGAAACCGGGTCCCCCAGCATGGTAGGCAGCCGCGCTGACCTCTCAGCTATGGAAGCGAACTTCTTTAAACTGTAGTTTCACGTGAAATGAATACCTTTGTACGTTGTGCGCCCTCCTTTCCTGCCTCAGTGTAATGAAATGATTTCAAAGTTGTTTGATAAATGAAAATATAACACCGATTCTGTAGAACAGCGGAATGACAAACAGTTTCACTGATTAAGAAATAAGAGAATAACGACGGTATTTACTCTACGAAATTTACGCCTTCGTATCGCTGCTAAGAAATCTTTCTCCTTCGCGCAGGCAGGTATCACCTGCCTTGACATTTTCAATTACGCTCCGATTAATTACTTTCTAGTTGTGTACGCAGGAACCTAAGCTGCTCGGAATTTGTAATTTGTTCAGAGTAATTACACTTTGCTTCTCTTAAACTGTAAAAAATTAACGAGTAACCAGTACTTCATTACCTATGTAATCCCTTGAGAAATTAGTCTGTAGGCTTGTGGCGTGTGATATGCAAATCGACAGCGATAATTATTTCCATATGGTCAGCTTTAGCGAAATTTTCTCATTACGAAACGCAAAAGATACACCACAGACAACTTTTGTATAAACGGAGGGTTATAATTTTCTTTTTGGTCAAATGCATGCGCAGAGCAAAAACACGACTCCCTAGAAATTACACAAAGGATTTCTACCCGAATATTTATAGCCATACAAAGAGGGGGAAATGGACAAAAGGGGTATAAAATTAATTAGCGTTAGGCCTAGTTAAAAAATAAAAAGATTTAATAGCTTGAAAGTAATCAGGGTAATTGGGAAAAACTTAATCAGTGATTCGAGGGAAAATTGAAGTATTTCACAAACAGGTGCTTCTAGGTATCTAAATGAAGTGTTAAAAATATCAGACTCCTCTACTTTCTATTAATATACACAATTTTTGTAGCAGCAGAGTAAAAAAACGTAAACTCAGTCCACAGGCCCTTGCGGACCAAGTGTGATCGACCGGCCGCCGTGTCATCCTCAGCCTATAGGCGTTACCGGATGCGGATATGGACGGGCACGGGGTCAGTCCACCGCTCTCCCGGCCGTATGGCAGTTTGCAGGACCGAAGCCGCTACTTCTCAGTCAAGTAGCTTCTCAGTTTGCCTCAGAAGGGCTGAGTGCACACCGGTTGCCAACAGCGCTCGGCAGACTGGATGGTCACCCATCTAAGTGCTAGCCCAGCCCAACAGCGCTTAACTCAGGTGATCTGTTGAGAACCGGTGTTAGCACTGCGGCAAAACCGTTGGAGTACAGTAGCGGTGATATTTAAATACACTATACATCATGCTTTCTTAACAAAAATGGAAAATAATAATATTTAATAACGGTCAAATGTCTTGTGAAACGAATATGTAAAAGTAAGCAGTAAAGTAGATTACAGAAGCCGTTCACACGCCTCTGAATGATGCTCAAGAGTCATGCACAGCAAACGTAAAGCCAATTGAGAATGTAAAGTTCAGTGTTTAATTTAAAACCTTAGAATTTTAAAGATTTCTGGAAGGTATTTTGTCTGGTGGAATTTCTCTTAGTGTTCTACTTGTATCACTAACGTATGAGGATTGCAGCTACCTCACATAATTTCGAACATCATTCAAATACGCATGAAATGTTTGTTTAATCTGTTTTATGTCTTAATTTTAGACAAATGATGTAACACAACATTCGACATTATATGAAAATTCTTTTGTTAGTTCTGTGTTAGTGCTACAATAGCAGTGCCCCCCCCCCCTTCCCCCTCCGCACAACGCTCGAGGTCAGTATCATGAGTTGCCGCACTACTACGCTCTAAATTACTCGAATCCTGTCAGGGAACCAAACACAAATTTTTACAGTAACTTTCCCAGACCAGCAAGGAGAGCTGGCGGCGTGAGGTTTCTGACTACCAGACTCTATGTGGACCAAGGCTATGTCACCTAATTTCTGTATTATATGGAACTGTGCTTAGTAAGGGCTTGGAGCCGGTATTCCACATACATTTAATGGAGATAAAAGATTATGGAGGTACGACTCCGAGTGCAAAGGCGCCGTGACCTGCTGTTTCTACATGCTACAGTCAAAACGCAGAAGACACATCCGACGAATTAAATGAAATGACCGAATCGTAGAGTATGAGATTAATTAAGATATAATGAGAGGTGATGAATACAGAGGGTACGCCTTATCGTAAATAGTAGCGAAAACTGACAAGGATGAAAGTATACGCTAATTGCAGTACACTACAGGCTATTAAAATTGCTATACCACGAAGATGACGTGCTACAGACGCGAAATTTAACCAAGAGGAAGAAGATACTGTGATATGCAAATGATTAGCTTTTCAGAGCATTCACACAAGGTTGGCGCCGGTGGCGACACCTACAACGTGCTGACATGAGAAAAGTTTCCAACCGATTTCTCATACACAAACAGCAGTTGACCGGCGTTGCCTCGTGAAACGTTGTTGTGATGCCTCGTGTGAGGAGGAGAAATGCGTTCCATCACGTTTCCGACTTTGATAAAGGTCGGATTATAGTCTGTCGCGATTGCGGTTTATCGTATCGCAACATTGCTGCTCGCATTGGTCGAGATCCAATGACTGTTAGCAGAATATGGAATCGGTGGGTTCAGGAGGGTAATACGGAATGCCGTGCTGGATCCCAACGGCCTCGTATCACTAGCAGTTGAGATGACAAGCATGTTATCCGCATAGCTGTAACGGATCGTGCAGCCACGTCTCGACCCCTGAGTCAACAGATGGGGACGTTTGCAACACAACAACCATCTGCACGAACAGTTCGACGACGTTTGCAGCAGCATGGACTATCAGCTCTGAGACCATGTCTGCGGTTACCCTTGACGCTACATCACAGACAGGAGCGCCTGCGATGGTGTACTCAACGACGAACCTGGGTGCACGAATGGCAAAATGTCATTTTTTCGGATGAATCCAGGTTATGTTTACAGCATCATGATGGTCGCATCCGTGTTTGGCGACATCGCTATGAACTCACATTGGAAGGGTGTATTCGTCATCGCCATACTGGCGTGTCACCTGACGTGATGGTATGGGGTGCCACTGGTTACACGTCTCGGACACCTCTTGTTCGCATTGACGGCACTCTGAACAGTGGACGTTACATTTCAGATGTGTTACGACCCGTGGCTCTACCCTTCATTGGATCCCTGCGACGCCCTACATTTCAGCAGGATAAAGCACGACCACATGTTGCAGGTCCTGTACGGGCCTTTCTGGATACAGAAAAAGTTCGACTGCTGCCCTGGCCAGCACATTCTCCAGATCTCTCACCAATTGAAAACGTCTGGTCAATGGTGGCCGAACAACTGGCTCGTCACAATACCCCAATCACTACTCTTGATGAACTGTGGTATCGTGTTGAAGGTGGATAGGCAGCTGTACCTGTACACGCCATCCAAGCTCTGTTTGACTCAATGCCCAGGCGTATCAAGGCCGTTATTACGACCAGAGGTGGTTGTTTTGGGTACTGATTTCTCAGGATCTATGCACCCAAATTGCGTAAAAATGTAATCACATGTCAGTTCTAGTATAATATATTTTTGAAATGAATACTCGTTTATCATCTGCATTTCTTCTTGGTGTAGCAATTTTAATTGCCAGTAGTGTATTAACGACCTAGCAAACAGCGATTTGCAAACGAACCGTTTTCGAGGCCTCACAAACATATTGGGAAATGAGATCGATGTTTGCTTGCAAGGAAGCAGCGTATACATCTTTATCTACTTACTAACTCCACTAGTTACCGTACGGTGCGTGGCGGAGTGTACCCTCTACTATTACTAGTCACTGTTTTTCCTGTTCCACTCGCAGAATGAGGGAAAAATGACTATCTATATGCATACGTACGAGCCCTAATTTCTCGTATCTTCGTGATCCTTACGCGAACTGTATGTTGGTGGCAGTAGGATCGTTCTTGAGTCAGCTTCAGATGGCAGTTCTCTAAATTTTCTCAACAGAGTCCCTCGAATAGAACGTCGTCTTCCCTCCAGGGATTCCCAGCTGAGTTCCCGAAGCGTCTACGTAACGTCTGCTTCTTGTTCTAACCTTCCGGTAACAAATCTGGCAGCCCGCCTCTCAACTGCTTCGATGTCCGCATTTAATCCGACCTGGTGTAGATCGCAAAAACTCGAACAGTTCTCAGGAATAGGTCGTACTAGCGTCTTATATGCGGCCTCCTTTATAGATGAACCACACTTTCGAAAAATTATCTCTATAAACCGAAGTAGACTGTTCACCTTCCCTGTCACATGCTCGTTCCATTTCGTATCGCTCTGCAACGATACGCCCAGACGTGACAGCATCAAGCAGGATACTAAAAATGCTGAATCTGAACATTATGGGTTTGTTTTTCCTACTCATCCGCATTAATTTACATTTTTCTACATTTTTAGAGCTAGCTGTGATTCATCACAACAACTAGAAACTTTGTCTAAGTCAGCTTTTATCCTCTTGTAGTCACTCAACATCTTCCAGTACACCACAGCATCATCGGCAAACAACCTCAGGTTGCTTGCCACCCTATCCGCCTGATTATTTATGTATACAGAAAATACGAGTAATAGCCCCACACTTCCCTGGGGCACTCCTGACGATACCCTTTCTTGATGAACACTTACTGTCGAGGACAACGTACTGGCATCTATTACTTAAGAAATTTCTGGTCACTCACATATCTCGAAACCTATTCCGTACGCTCATACATTCGTCAATAGTCTGCGATGTGGCATCGTGTCAAATGCTTGTCGGAAATCTGTAAATGTGGTATCTGTCAGTTGCTCTTCATCCACAGTTCGCAGTACACCATGCGAGAAAAGGGCAAGCTCAGCTTCACACAAGCGATGCTTTCTAAGCCCATACTGATCGTGGACATAAGATTCGATATCACCTGTGGGTACAGAACACACCTCACATTACATTCTTGCAGTGGATGGATAGATATCAACCAAATTAATGTTACGCTAGTAGTAAAATAAATTGTACGACAAGAGGATGAGAAATGTTAGCACACATATAAATTTATTAATAAGTTAATGAAGTTTCTGTTTTTATTTCTTTTGATGGCTGTAGGAAGTTCTTTGAAAGATGAATACAGGCACTACCGCGCGACTGCTACGGTCGCAGGTTCGAATCCTGCCTCGGGCATGGATATGTGTGATGTCCTTAGGTTAGTTAGGTTTAAGTAGTTCTAAGTTCTAGGGGACTGATGACCAGAGATGTTAAGTCCCATAGTGCTCAGAGCCATTTGAACCATTTGAACAGGCACTACCCGTTTTCGCTTGCGTAGAACCAAATAATTGTAAGTTTCATATATCTTACGAACATTTGAAAACATTATTGGACTGTTCTCATACAGTAACGGTAATTTCTTGGTAGCGTAGTTGGTAACCTTTTTACGTCACTTTTACTGGCACGTCATCCACACCGCGGACCTCGGATGGCAGAACTTTGTTGGCCGCACTTTGTAAAGAACACAGAGCACGACTCTCCATTAGCGGGTTAAAGGCGACGGCACCGCTTGCCAGTAACTTAACACGGTAGCCGCGTGTTTACTACGGATTTCCAAAACGGTCCACATAGACAAGATCCCTAACTCTCAATGAGACACAGGCGCAAGGAGGTGAGTAGGGGATGTACTATCACATCGCAAAGGAAAAGAGTTGCCAAGGAAGTACTTGTCGTAGTCGATTATTGTCGGCACTTTATAGACCTCAGGCCAAGAGAAATTTAATCAAACTCAGCGGCAGTGCACCACTAGTTTGCTACTACACGCGTGTTCTTGCGTTCAACCTGAAAACGTCAGTTACAAAGCTGGTCGCAGCTGGCGCTGGCGCTGAACGATACAGCCACTTGTTGGTGGTTGCCTTATAACTGAGTCGAGCCATGTTGCCATTGACTTTTTTCCAACTGAACAAGGTGTTGCAATGGTTATGACACTTCACTTTGCAGCGAAACAGACCCTCCTCTAAAATTACTTTTACCAGAAATGACTGTAATGAAGGAAAACTTTAACAATATAAAAATTATTCAGGTTGAAGTACAATCTGAGAAAAATGGTAATAGATAGCGAGACAGAGAGAGAGAGAGAGAGAGAGAGAGAGAGAGAGAGAGAGAGAGAGAGAGAGAGAGTGAGAGGAAACCTGACTCATTATTACTGGAATTAGTATAACAGCCCTTCCACACAATCTTGGAAAAAATAAAAAATAATTATAAATTAAATGTTCCCTGAATGCTCAGAGTATTATATCCACTTGGACTGAAGCTGATACTACTATTCATCAAGAATGCAAGCAAGTTCCTACACTGGCTTTGGAATACTGCAGTATGGCGAGCTTTGAAGTTGTAGCAACTTGACGCCAACATGTACAATGTAAGCCAAATTTAAAGTTCTCACTTCTTGTAAACCACTCGCCAATGAAAATCCACCTACTGTTTCCTGATCGGTAAAAGCCAATGGGCTTCTTATATTACGTGTGTAGTTTAGCAACGTGTCGCACAAAAATCCACATACGTCGACATGAACATCGTGTAGACAGAGAAATCAAAGGAGTAACACTCACAAACTACGCAAATGCGAATTATATGCAATAAAAGCGAAGCACTGAAATGGAAAAATTCGTATCACTGTAAGAAGTTAAAGAATGTGTAACCCTTGTAACGGTCACAAAAAAGGAAGCAATGTTAAAAACAAAGCGTTCCGTCACTGATTTTGTACTCCTATGAAAATGTATTCAACAGCTAAATTACTGTCAGTATTCCTAAGGATTTTTGAAACTACTAACAGTGATGTAAAAGATCTAATAACCAAGTTACGTGAGATAGATAACGACAATGAGAATTTGTAGAAGTAAATCAGTGTAAATATTATACGTTTATTATTCAAATGCTTCTTTTCAGATTGCGAGAAGAGAGCTTCTTAACAGAATGTCGAATCGGAAATACTTATCTGTGAGAAACCACGTATCTCCGTCCTATGTGGATGGCCCATAAACCGTATTCAAATAGCGTAATACGTATTAGGAATTGCAATCGTAATTATTGTCTCGGACTGGCTACTTGTATCACGATGCAATAAAAAATAGCTGATTGTGAGTCATCTTGTTGGTTGAAATAACTACAGTCGATGATGTAGAAGAACCGTACTGCGCACAGAGAACTTTCTATTTGCTAACTTCTTTGTCCTTAGTAAAAATTCCTCTTTACTTTACGCACCATGGTTCGAACGTTATAGCTTTTTTATTGTTTTTGTCGTGTCCGACAGTGAGCTTTGGTGCATTTGGTGTTCCTACCTCTCGCCATATGAGGGTACGTCCAACATTGTGAAACATGCTCGGTTTGGTGGTCGAGCTATTACTGTGTGGGGAGGTATAATGTTCCATGGTTGGACTGACCTCCAAATCTTTGAATACGGTACATTCACCCATCAATTATTCTGACACTGCACTCATTCCCCATGCGCGTCTTTTGTCTATTCGACACTGACTCCATTTTTATAGCTCACAAAACCCAACAGCATCTAACAGTAGAGGTGGAGAACGTGTTGGAAGGAGAATGGTCTGGCCTACCCTCCCCCCCCCCCCTCCCCTTCCCCCTTGAAAACCCGGCACGTGTTGAATGCATTGGGGAGATTTGTTACAGCATGTCCACATGCACCTGCGACCAGCCAGGAGTTTTCAACCACACGGGTGGAGGAATGGAATGCCTTATTTAATGTGATTCTGTCTGTTTTAATTATTCGGGAGTTGACCGTCTGGTTTTAAACTTTCTTTGTTTTTTATTGGGAAACCGTTGAGATTGAACTTAACATGTACATCGATGGACATGAGAAATGAAAGGTTGCAATAAATTTTTCATCTGTGATTATTACTTTACGTATGAAGTATTCTGTTGCAGATTAATAAAAATGAATTTCTTTGAATATTCCAAAATAATTATTCAAGTTTTACTTTGATTCAAGTACTAAAGTTGTTTGTGCATCAATGAAAAAATTATTGTCTTTCGAACTTAGCAAACATTTTCACCACGTTGCAGTTGATTTTTGTTTAACTGGATATACCCTGACTAGCTTCGAAGCATAAGACTGTCTTTATCATATGAAAATGTTTCCTTTTTTATATTGCTAAGCTCTCATGAAAATTATCCAGTTTTAAATAAACTTCACCATATGTTCAGAATTTATCACTTTTTGAATGAAAATTTACAAAAGCTGCAGCTTGTATCCACCTGTGAATGCACAAGATAAAATCTACTATCTCTTTTTATTCTGCGTCTGGAATACTGTGAAAAGAAACAATTTATTATTTTCCTTCACCTCTGCCTGGACCCTTTTTAGGATGTGGTCGTTATTGCGATCGTATATTCAAATCTGCCGCTGCTGCAAGCTGCTCGCTCGCGGCGCAGCTCCGCACCGCCAGCGATATCCAATAAAATTCTGAAATTTATTAAATAAAATGGGTAATGTCCGGTGCGAACTTTGCAGTAGTTGTGACAAACAGATTTTACTAGATAAACATATTTTAACAGAAATCATTAAAATCTTTACACACCTTTCACAATCCCAGCTACAAATGGCGTCGATCATCGACTTATGACAAATGAAGACTACTTAAGAGCCTAATGCAACGTCACAGGTTCCTCTCCCATTCAGTCCGTGCAGAAGACAAGCGATTCTATTACAATATATTGCCTATTTATATCTTAACTAATTCTTGTACAGTCTTCCTCAGTTTTCACTACATATCGTTTCTCCTGTGGCGGTTTTCACATCCTCCGCCACAGATAGTATTTCACACTCGTTGAATAATCATTTATAATAGCAAAATTCATGATTATCTTTTTCCTCACAAAATTAAGTGTCCTTTTGAAATTAAATTAACAGAAATACATATAAATCATGTGTTAGAGTGAGCATTATACATCGAAATGTTCTTTTAACTTTCACTTTGGATGTGTGCTGCCAGAGAACGTTACACTTACAAGAGCCTTGTGGCTAGCGTGGTAGCACATTGCAGAACATGAATTGCCGTCGTTGGAGATCACAGACACCATCGAAAACCATGTCCCACATTTTGTAACGTCCACGAGACCGTAATGAATCACGATGACTTCAGTGTGATTACTCTGTCTGAATAAAAGTGTCATTTCTGTTCGTCACATTTCGTATTTCTTTCAGCTATCTTATGCACTGTGCCGTGCTGTACCATTTATTTTTAAGTATGGTCCAAGTATCAATGAGCTATAGTATTTGATCGTGACACATCATGCATAAGTCACTTTGGTACTTAGATTTTGCACACCAGTGTACTGTTAGTTCTCGGTCTCCACCATGCGTCGTAAACAGACTATGTAGCGGCTACTATACGCACGCCAAGCCCTTGCTTACCAGCCAGCGACGCCTCTTCACTTTCGAATTCACACTGCAATCGATGTAATACACTCAGTTGACAAAAGTAATGGCGTACTTCCTCGTATCGAGTTGGACCTCCTTTCACCTGGCATATTGCAGCAACTCGACATGATATGGCCACAACAAGTCGTCTAGGGTCCAATCAATATGGTCACGAGCCCTGGAGAGGCGCTGCAGGCGATGTCATGCTGTTAACAAAGACACTCACGTTTGTCGTCTGCTGCCATAGCCTAATGACGCCCAGTCTCGCCGCACTGTCCTAACGGATACGTTCGTCTTACGTGCCACATTCATTTCTGCAGTTATTTCAAGCAGTGTTGCTTGTCTGTTAGCACTGACAACTCTATACAAACGCCGCTCCTCTCGGTCTTTGAGTGATGGCCGTAGGCTACTGGTTTGTTCGTGGAGAGTTAATGCCTGGAATTTTGTATTCTCGGCACACTCTTGATACTGTGGAACTCGGAATACTGAATTACCTAATGGTTTCCGAAACTGATTGTCCCTTGCGTCTAGCTCCTACTACCATCCCGCGTTCAGAGTCTGTTAACACTATGCCGTCCGGCGGCACCACAGTGGTGAGCGCGAAATAGCGGTCAACGGCCGGCGACACCACAGTGGTGTCATGTGCATAGTATCGCGCAGTGGCCGGCGACAGCACGTTAGTATCTTTTATTTCTGTTGGTGTTTTGTTTAGAAATAATAAGCTACACACGTCAACAAGTGTTTTGTTTTTATAAGTACTTGTGCCCTTTAATCATGACGGAAGAAAAAGACAATAGGATTATTTACGATGAATGCGCCGACGTCTTGTCTAACGTTCCGGACGACTTGGCCGATTGGGAAGAAGACATTGGATATCAACAAAATGAAAGTGAAGCAGAATCGTAGGAAGGTAGTGAAATACGTCCAAGAAGAATTCGGCGAACTCTACGATTGCCAACTGATTCGGCTGAATCAGACGAAGAAGACAGTGCAGTGGTCAGACTTTGATTTACCGAGGACCGATAATAAATTTGAAGGATCCCCGGGTCCAAACATATATCGCAAAGATACACAGAGCGTCGAGGATATCGTACAGTTATATATTGGGAACGATCTATTTGAATATATTATCAACGAAACCAAAAAGTACTACAGTCAAAATTGCAATAGAAGGAAACTGGATTTTAAAAAAGCCAAATTTGTCGACGTTACGGGACCCGAACTTAGAAAATGGTTTGAGCTTGCTATCCTTACGGGAATTGTAAGAAAAACAAGGATCAGTTATTATTGGTCAACGAATCCGTTGATAGACACACAGATATTTCGCAAAACGATGTCCCGCAACCGATTCAGACAAATATTATCATTTTTAAATTTTTCCGACTGCAACAATAAACTGAATAGTAACGACCGGCTTGTCAAAGTGCAGTTCGCAATTGATTATTTTTCCAAAAAGTTTAAAGAAACGTTTAAGCTAAGTCAAAACATTTCAATTGATGAAGGAATGATACCGTGGCGTGGACGGTTAAATTTTAAAGTTCAAAATCCGTCGAAAATTGCGAAATACGGCTTATTCATTCGGATGCTGTGTGATTCGAGTACGGGATAAATTTCCTCATTCAAGATATATTCCGGCGCTGGACAGCCTTTAGCAGAAACAGTGACGGAACTATTGGCACCTTCTGATGGAAAGTGGCATCACCTCTGCATGGATAATTATTATACGCAACAGTGTAGAACTTGCAGGGTAGTTACTTGAAAAGAAAATTCGAGTTTGTGGAACGATACCGCAAAATAGAGCACTTCAGGAAAACTAAAGCGCGCAAAAGTCAATGAGTTTGAAGCGTGTCATCAACGGAAAGGTGACAAGCGGCCGGTGACAAGCCGACTTAGCGATGCTGGCTCCAAGCGAATAAATTTGTACGAGACGTGCGGACGGCAAAGTGTTAATTCCAGTCGTGCGGCTATAATCACGTCGGACTCAATTTCATATGAATCGACTAAGTACAACTGACAGTTCCGCCGATGCATTGCCATTTTATACATCGTGCATGCGACGCTACAACCATCACTATAGATGCATATCGCTATCCCATGATTTTAATCAATACTGTGCGTTAAGCTCCCTCTCTGCCTCTTTCTTTTGCAGAATACTAAAAATCATAATCTTTTGAAGAATTCCGTATTACATACACACATTCAGCGAACTACAAAGCTCGCTCAGTAAATGGAGGATTCCACCGAACCCAACCAAAAACCAGCTAATTCTATTTAGATATAGTAATCTTACCAATTTCACGACACCGACACACACTTCATTCCGAACACTAACACATATGCAGATATACACCATAAATACCGTTTACACATACACAACATTTTAATTTTTGAAACTATATGGCTTCAGAGAGGTTTTGAAGTTTTGGACATCTGTGATGCATATAGGTGGACTGAAGCAAGGAATGAAAATTTGTACTAAAGCCAGGATTCGATGTGACGTCTCCTGTTCATTAGGCAGATGCCTTGACCACTACGCTAGCCTGGCACAGTGACTTTGGATAACTGCACAGACTACTCTTGCACTCCTCTATCCACTATCCTAATTCCCACGGATGCCTCAGCCCACTTGTTATTACCCTTAAACTGCAACAGAATTATAGAGGCTTTCCAACTTTGTTGGAATAGCTTCTCAGCATCGATCGAAATGGGGGATCCTGCGTAAAACCCAGGCATAAATGCTTAAATTAAATGCTACTGCCGACCGGTGTGGCCGAGCGGTTCTAGACGCTTCAGTCTGCGACCGCTACGATTGCAGGTTCGAATCCTGCCTCGGGCATGGATGTGTGTGTGTGATGTCCTTAGGTTAGTTAGATTTAAGTAGTTCTAAGTTTTAGGGGACTGATGACTTCATGTGTTAAGTCGCATAGTGCTCAGAGTCAAATGCAACTATATGGGTTCAGAGGCCGTTTTAAGCCTCAGACATCTATGTGTATATGCAGACTGAAGCGACGAATGAAAATTTGTACCAAGGACAGGATTCGAACCCGGCTCTCCTACTAACTAGGCACAAGCGGTAACCACTATGCCACGCTGGCGCAGGGACTTTGCATAGCTGCACGGGCTGCCTTAGCGTGCGTCCTACCTTCCTTGCTTTTTGGCTGGGACAACGTCCTTAACGAAATAAACTAATATGATTCCACACATCTGGTTCTGACCGGGCGTCCCTTGGTTGTAATGCATACGTCAACACTGGTAAGAACTTTCCATTTATTCCCAATTGGGATCCTCCATTTGCCCCAACATCTGCTTGTATGATAATTGGCTGAATGGGATCGCGACTATTTAATGGGCTGCATCCCGAACAACCCGCTACACTCCTTGGAGTGCTGAATCAAAACATGAAAAAAAAAACAATCTTCAGCAACAGGACATCACGGGGTGAATATTCGATCCTATGGACAGGAAATTACTCCTCAATTAAATGTTAACTGTGTTGGAATTTACTTAGACGAATTTCTAAATTAGAAGAAAAGCACATCTGAAAAAATTAAACAAGCCCAAAGCAGATTCAACCTAATTCGACATATGAAATACAGAACACGTGGAATTGATCAAGATACAAAGTCTTTGAGTGGTCGGTACTCGAATATTACTAAAATATGGGTATCAAGCATGTATCATGTCAACAAGCCAAGCAGAAACATTTCTATCTGCTGAACGGAGGATGCTGTGAACTGCTGGAGATCTACGTAATGACACTCTGCTGATTCTATACACGAAACCCTCAACACCAAAAGTATACTCGAAGAACAGTGCGCCAGATTTTGATTTAACAGGCTAGTTCACGACAGAACTACAAAAATCTCTTCTACTGCATGATCCTACCACGTTCATCTTTCCAGAATTCAAGTACTCTTTTCCTCCCAGCATCACTCTAGATGCCATATCAAACTTAGTACACAAGTTGCCTCTAGATAACGAACTAGCCAAGGAGATCGTCCATAGACCACAGTTACCCACAAGGATTTGTGATGATTTAGCAGCGTGATATAGCAAATAACTGATCAAACTATCGCATTCAGAAAATTTCTGCAGAATGAGACTAAAATTTTACATGAACTAAATGTCTGGTACATCAAAGATAAAGAGAACAACAGGTAACTAGTCCCAGCTGAAGTTTTCCCGCAAGGTGGTTTTTCCCTGAGCGGTAAGGTAAAAGCCGGGATTCAAAATGAAGAATATAAAATAAGAACTACTCCTACCCATCCATTGTCAGCAAAACTCATTGAAATTAAATAGGCATCCAAATTTTCTCAAATAGATTGTGCCACCACAGAAGAAAGTGCAACTACTGGCTGAAAAGAGCTATGCTTCCCTGCAGGCCACCACCTCCCTTAGAGGTGGAACGAAAGAAAAAAGTCTTACAAATTTACGTACTCGTACGCAAATACTGATTTTTTGTCTGAGGCAACGGACAACATTTTCCCGGAAATAATTTAAAATAGTTCTAATTCTAGAAGTCTATTCAGTTCATACCATAGTTGGAATAATACACAAGTTGAAGCATCTAAGATATGTGTAGTAAAGTGTCTTCGGGATCAATATGTTTGGACAATGGCTTTTATTTTTTACACATCCTCAGCGCTGGAGTGGTGTTGAGATAAGAGTGTAGTGGTGTAGTGAGAAAGAGAGACAGAATGGAACGTAACGAGTTTAAAAAGGGTTGCGACATGTTGAAGTTTAGGTTAGAGAACGCATGTAAAAGCGGTTCAAATAGCGAAGAATATACAATATTACGCACAGGTAACAGAAAATTATACTGGATTGCATATGAAAGAAGTAGAACACAGACAGGTTATTCATATATGTCATCCTTTCACGTGGTGTGTGACGTCCGCATAACTGAGAGAAAACGTAATGAAAATTACGTTAAACTGTTTGACGGTACGCTATCGAAAGGAACTGTAAAAATTAGCATGTGTTAATAAGGGAACGGACAGGCAGGCGCGCATTCTGTTGTCTAGCAATAATTACAATTGACTGAGACAATAAAAATGGAGAAGTAAAAGAGTTGCTGGTGATAGCTGGATAGCTTTCAAGGAAGTCCAACAGAAGAGGTTGATACCATTGTTTTCCCAGATGCCATAGTTTTACAGTACCTACCACCGTACATGTCCAACTTGAGTTTCTAGCCAAAGCATCATTTGTCAATGTCATAACTGCACTCTTCACAATCGAAGATATGTTTCATGTTTTATAATGAAAACACGTGTTAAAGTACAACATAGAAAATTATTTTGAAGCCGAAGATCGTGTCTACTAATAAAAAACTAAAAAATTCTAGTTAATATGAGACTGACGTTGGGTATTCAGTAATGAACATCACCAACAAAAGTCCTCAGTTATATGACGAATGTATAAATGAGAACGATGCTTTTCATTTGATTCAGGTCAGTGTTTTACTTGAATTCAACTCTACCTTTGATGTCCGACCTCCAGTTTTGTAAACTCATTAGAGAACATTCGACTTGCGCAACTTCCGTTTCGACGGTGGCTGTACATTTGGCTCAGTTCGGAAATAGCAACTGCCTTTCACTGTAGCGTCAATGGCCGCACTACTAATGGCAACAGATGACGAGCGATCCATTTATTTAGCGAGACTGTCGGGTCTTCCGCGTTAGGCGGACGGTCGCACAGAGAAGAAATACATTAAACTCAAGCTGTGATGTCCAACTGTGTATCGTCTACCTCACTCGTCAGAATTCATAGTGCTGAATACAGACTGCTAGACTAATTTACTTACAAATTTTACCTGTAAAAATTGAATAAAAAGGAAAACTTGAACGCAGGTGTTTTGCAGCAACGACTGCTAGTATGGCAACGTACGACCATGTACAGAAGAAAATTCTACAATCTCAAATTTGCCGTGGTTGCCTTAAATCACTTCTCACAAAAGCATTAGTGATTAATTTAAGACGATCAAAACCGTTTCTTTCCTGTCCCTTCGTCCAACCTTACTCGGCACCGACACGTCATGTGAAAGTTACTTTTGTCAGCAACTTTTGGACACCAAAGTAATGGCTGTGTTTAGGGGAGATCTGGGACAACTCAAGGTCATACCCTAATTATGGTAAACGACTTTCACTTAAGTTAATTGTCCTCGGTCATAAACAGCCACGACACAATCGAACGTCATAATCAGTTCAAGTGTCCTAAGACAGTCCAAGCTTACATGTCACCACATTACCCCCAGTTGTCAAACATCTTTTTAGTCAGAATTTTTCCGGGTTCAGCTCAGGGCATATTTAATATTCTTAAATTTTAGTTGTTTCACGCGAAATTTTGCAATGTAAATACCCATATATACGTAAGTGGAATTCCCACTTTCACTTCCAGCCAAATTTCCTAACATCCCTGTACCCATACAGTTCGTGGTTCTAGTCCCATCATGTTCATTTTGCTTAAAATTCATCAAACATTTCACAATATCTACATACACCCACACATCCCCAAGACCCTGCCTCCCTATTGCACGGCCAAAGGCAAGCGATGACATATTGCCCCTCCCTTTGATGAAACAGAGATTTTTTGGGCTATTGTGTGTATTTACTTCACTATCCACTACTGCACAAGGTGATTCCACGATGATGTTACAAGTTTTCAGGTACGATCGAGAAGGGTAATGTATCTGTTTGAGGTGAGGGACCGTCATCCGGAAACGAGTGAGTCGAAAGTTATAAGTGCAAATCGTTCAGATAACTCTGCCAGTGCACCTCTTCTGCTGTAAACTCTTGGCTTTCTATATTTTGGGAGGGGGTAGTATGGAAGAAAAGAAGGAAACATGGACTCTAAAATACATACCTTAAGAGCTTTGAGCACAATATACGGTTTTTCTTGATTAGTCTTGTGCCATTCAGTGGCACCATTCTCTTCTCCTTCTCCTCCAATATCTGCACATTCTGCTCTCATAGATATAATGTTTTCTTTGGCTTTAACATCTTCGTCCCAGTCTGCTTCTTTCAGTTGGCCATCTCTGACAAAATCTGATGAGATGTTTTACATGAAACACTAGGTGCAGCTGAATTAGGATTACTGACACAGTCAGTTTTCATCTTTTTTCTGACAAAATCTCTGTAGTGTTATGAAATTTATTCCATTTTGCTAGCGACTTTCTGCAGTGAAGAACCAGCTATTACTTCTCTTGACTCTTCGATATGTGTTTCTTCTGGCAGTATGCATTTTTTGTCTCCTTTTTGTAATTTATCTTGTTGCCTTTGCAATAAAAAATATATAATAATACACTGCACATGACACTGAGTTGCTGTTACAGTCTAACAATGTGTTACATAATGTAACAAATTAACCCACACGACATCATTTTAAATCCTGTTACATACAATCAGCAACCGAAATTGTTACAAACTGCCCATGCTACAGCAAAAGGTGTAGCAAGACCATATGAAAATATAGCTGTAGCATTGTGATATTTTTAACAAGGGTTAATTTTACATGTCTATGCTGCTACGATGTTGCATTAGCGGACATCCTAAACTTCACAAGTTGCCCCTACATGGTCATGTTATTGCAAAATTGTCATGTTTCTGTACTGCAACGTTGGAAGGTTCCCAGACAAGGATGTTCAGTTAATCAGTAATATACTTGAAACCTGGCAAAGTATTTATCATCTGCTCTCAGTCCATTTGTTGGCAAATAATATACTGTTTATCATTTTGATTTCTGCACAGTCCAGCTGATTATAGTTTCGCATAAGAAAATCCAGTTTGCAGATAAAAACTGAATCTGTTCACAAAATAATAGTGTGGGATTTTACCTATTGTTCCACACATATCTCCATTGGAAAAGGTGTTTTGGGATTTTAGTAGACTCTGCAAGTGTACTGGAGAACTGGGGAAAATTTTTGTTTCCTGCCACTAATGATTGCCGTAGGCGTCGTTGTGGACGATATTTAATGAACAGATATATTTTTAAAAATTATTGCTTTCCCATTCAAAACATCTTCTTACATCACATTCAGAGGTAGATAGAGAAACAAATGAACCCTATAGCCCATGACATCAGTGGTTAGTTAAAGTGAGAGGTAATATATCATTTGGCCTGTAGCTGCATGTGGGGCGGGGGGGGGGGGGGGGCGAGGGGTGGCAGCGTCTTGTATTAAACTGAACTTAGAAGGACATAAGTGCTACACGCAAAACTATTGAGAATAACTGTAAAATTCAGCAGAAAATACCAATACATTGTAGCAGAAGAATGGAATATGATTAAAAACACAATTCTGATATATATATATTCAATTCTTTCCCATTTTACTTCTCCAGTCTCCTCGTTTAAGGGTATCGGGATATCCATACATATTATAAAAATGGTTGTACGTATGTTTATATGTGTGTGAGTGTGTGTGTGTGTGTGTGTGTGTGTGTGTGTGTGTGTGTGTGAGTGTGTGTGTGTGTTTCATATCTCCTCCTAAAGCACTGGATCGACTTTAACCAAATTTGGTACACATATCCTTTACTGTCAGAAAACAATTTCTGTAAGGGTAAGAACTACATCATAACCAATGATTTGTGTGAAAGACTGCCACCTCATGCATGACGTTAAATTTATTACTTCTTTGAACTAACTCTATTCGCAACATATTTCGCTGACACCATCCGCTTATGCCACAGACTGTACTGCACAAATATGTCGTTGTACGACATATGTCTCAAGACACATGACGTGATGAATACTGAAATACGTTAAAAACGCCACATCATTCATGAAGTTTTAGTACATATATTCTTTACTATCAAGACGCTCATACAGTAGAGTCAGTTTAGGAACTCCCTCACACTTGGCAGCGATTTGACGGTTTTCAACAGTGAAGCACAAACGACTGTACGTGAAAACGATAGCCGGCTACATTGCTATAAAGAAGCGTTTCCATCGAGACGTTTGCAAAATCGCGTTGTAGATACGTGAAGCACCCGCGCTCAGCGTACAGAAACAGGCCGTGATCACGTTTCTTGGGCACCGTAGTTAATACATTTCTTCATTATGCATATTTCTTTGTTCGACTCTTTCATCACTTCAAAGGTGTTTTCACGAATATAAGTAAATATAAGTTTTTCGATACTTCTCTACAGACACAGTTTGTTTTTTTGTTTTCGTTTCTAATATAGAATTTTCAAATGAGTGCCCAGGAAACGTCATGTTTGTCGGCTTGTGCTAAATAAAAATGGGAGGATGGCAGCATCCGAAGAAGAGAAATAACATTTGTGAGGCATGTGTGAGGAAGACTTCATGGTACTTCGACACAACGAGATCACGTAGTCTAACATTGGGGAATTAACTGGAATGTGACGAAATGGGTCATGAAGCAAAGGTACTGATATGTGGAGAATGCCTTTCTGGTTCTCAAGAAGAAAAATGTCTCAGAAAAAGCAAAGCAATGAGCTGTGATAAAACAACACAGGTGCTACTAAAGGCTTTGGGAAATAGAACAGTATGCAGGGTAACCAACCTCATCAGTAGGATATGTGATGAACACAATTGGCCTGAAGATCTCTTCTGATTCTAGTTCTTTCATTATACAAATACAACATCAAAAAAGGAAAAGATCGCTGTACAATTAATTTGATGTGCAACATTACATAGATAGGCTTTTACTCGGGAGGTTAGAAAGAAAACCCGAATAAAACATGGGGAAGTATCAGTTTTGATTAAGGAACAGAAAAGGAACACACGGGATGCTGTTAGATATTTGAGGATAACAGGAGACGGAATACTGGAATGCGAGGGTGGCATGAAGACATGTTTTGCTGACAGGGAAAATGAGTGTGAAAGAGCTTAAAAGGTAGTCAGATATACTGTGAACTGGCATAGCTCTATATAAATACTTTTTTTAAATTTTATTATTTTGTTTTATGGATATTATAAAAATATAAATGTTTCAACTTATATGTGTGCTTACTTATCCTAAAAACGAGTCTGTCGAACGACCAAGTAGTACTGTGGTGACGAATAAGAGATATAGGTTGTTGGCGTGATGGCATAGAGGTTGGGAGAGATTTACGTGGTTTAAGACACGGATGAAAGATTTAAATTAATAGGTGCACCGTATCGGTGCGCAGCGAAATACAGTGAGTGAACTGAACGCTGTGCTTTTATTCGTGGATGAACGAACACAGTTTTCGAGTGTGCTGGACCCAAATCGATGGGTAACTGGTGAAACACGAAGTACGGTTTGAACATGTCAAGAGCTGTACTTTGTCGTGAATAAGTCTGGAACTGTGTCATATCAGTCAGTGAACTGTAACTGATTCGCACGTGCCGCAGAGTGGAACATTGTGTAGACAGATACGTCATTGCCAGGTACGTTCTGAAAATACGTCAGTGTCATGTATTTCAATTTGTGCAGTCTGTGGAACTGCAATCTGACGACATTAAGCCCTCAAGGACAGATGCGGAGGAGGCGTATAATTACCTGCAATAGATATATAACGGGTCTGAAGATAATATTTTCAACGCAGATACGACAAATATCAATATCGCGCATATCGGCACCGCTCTATCTCGGAATCCTGTGACGAAGTGAGGTACAGCCAGTGCTAGGAATTTTGAAACTGATTGCTAAATATAATCATGCTGTCGATTAAAAAAGCTGCACACTGTTCGTTCTTCAAATCAAATGTTGTTCCACTTGTAATTTGTCAGTCTACAACAACATTGTCTCTACAATATCACTGACATGCAAATGTAGTGTTTGCTCCTCATCCTTCTATGCAGGTTTTCTTACCAATTCAGCGCATTTGCCATGTTCCGTGGATTCTGATTTATCACGTAAGAAATACTCGTAAATATCTTTCTTAAGTGAGCAGATTTGCATACCGGCGTTCTGCAGAGTGCGCTAAACTATCATAAAAGAGCTTTGCTCTGATTGGACGAGACCCGCAGCCTGTGTGGTATTCCAGTTAGACAGCTGGTCTGACTGTTTGGGGCTGATATGTTTACAAAATTACGCTAGTTTCATGGGTTGAGAGCGTCAGTGTAATTCCAGCAACTGGGTGACTGCATACTTACTATTCAACAACTTTGGTCCTATTTACTTGTGGCATATAATTCAATGCTAGAAAATATTGTTTATTTGATTTCCTTGATCTCGGCTTATGCATGTTTGAGTAAATGTACAAGGAAAATATATGAGCAAAGCTTTATTGCTTTTGAGGTGCACAATAAATTTAATTTTATTCTTCTTACCTCAGGATCCCATACATGAAATTAATCTCTACTAACTTAGACACTTCATTTCATTTAGCGTAATATAATGAGATTAGATCACCGGTTGATTAGACTGTCATTTAAACTATTTAAATTTAGGTCGGCTGCGCGGGGTAGCCACGCGGTCTTGGGCGTCTGGCCAGGGTTCGGGCGGCTCCCCCCGTCGGAGGTTCGAGTCCTCCCTCGGGCATGGGTGTGTGTGTTGTCCTTAGCGTAAGTTAGTTTAAGTTAGATTAAGTAGTGTGTAAGTCTAGGGACAGATGGCCTCAGCAGTTTGGTCCCATAGGAACTTACCACAAATTTCCAAATTTAGGTCGATCATTCCATTGTGTTACAAGTGGAAGGCCAGAAGAGTGTTGAAGACCTCGACACAAGACTGAAAGTGGTAGAAAGAATTGGCGAGGAGGAAACAGATGAGACAGTATTAGAAGATGCTCTAGACAAGGTTGTTGTTTATCACCAACACGTCTCACTCTTTATGATGGGAACTAACAGACAAAACATTATAGAAAGCAAGAGGTGTAATATTTATTTCTGACGTGGTTAGGGGCATCTCGCCCTCTCTTACATCTTACCAGGTTTTCACGCACGCAGTACATTTCTTACATCACAGTTCCCTAAAAAATAACAATTTCAATATGGCAAACAGCATTAAAATGAAACTTCCTGGCAGATTAAAACTGTGTGCCAGACCGAGACTCGAACTCACTACCTTTGCCTTTCGCGGGCAAGTGCTCTACCGACTGAACTACCCAAGCACGACACACGCCCCCTCCTCACAGCTTTAATTCCGCCAGTACCTCGTCTCTAACCTTCCAAACTTCGCAGAAGCTCTCCTGCGAACCACAGTTTTAATCTTCCAGGAAGTTTCATATCAGCACACACTCCGCTGTAGAGTGAAAATTTCATTCTAACATTAAAATGATTTGAGTGTCTGAAGTGGTAGTGTGAATAAATGATACTGACTATGAATTAATAAATCTATTACTGGTAGTGCTTGTAATATTGCAGCTGTTGACATTAATAATAATAATAATAATAATAATGATAGTGGCAGATACAGAGACTATTTATAGATGTAAAAAATAGATGTTTTCTGATATAGCTACTTCTGAGGAAAAGAAATTTAAAGAGACTGCATCAGCTAAGAATACTGAGAGATGAGGAAGATCAGGTTGGAAAGAGGGATGTATAAGGGTAACGAATGTATACGGGGACATGATAATTCTTATTGTTGCTTTAGAAGATATGACATTAACTGTCTCCTGAAGCCGGGGGTATTATGCAGTTCTGTAATGTAACACGGGACGTTATTCCAGAATAGGGTTCCTGCAAGTGAGAAGGACTTCTAGAAAATGGCTGCACAATTTGGGACAGAAGGGATTATGGTCTGATGGGAACGGTTGTTTGTGGTATGTTATTCAGACAAGAGCATTGAGGTCGAGAAGAGTTATGAGAGACAGTGTTAAATGATAAGGCAGTAGAGAAGACAGAGGGTATGGAAATCTCTGCGCTTACATGCCAGAATAGCTGCGCTTACAGAGGTGAAATATGATCAAAGAGTCGAACATCATCAATATAACAAACAAAAGAATTCAACACGTTCCAGGCGCCGTGATCTTTCTGAGAAGAACTTCGCAGGACAACGTTGCAGTATTAAATAACTGCAGGTGTTTGTACAACTTTCTTTTTCAGGTCAAGATGGAAGAGCTTTTTATTTTATTGCAGGCATGGAGAGATGCTGACGGCTTCTTGTACATTGTACTTACATGCACAGTCCAATTTGGTATTCCATCTATTATTAATCCTAGACTTTTTGCTGAAGGATAGAAGTTGATATTTATCCCATTTAGAGTTAAAGTTGGTTGGGATTCTCAATATTTCGGGCTAATCAGCTTAGAGTGATCAACCAGTGCCGCATTGGTTTTGCATGAGTTGAACTTTATCCCTATATAATCGATAGTGCACAAAAGCAGGTATTGAGATTCTAGATAACTGTCCTCAGGTTTGTTGGTTTTGCACATAGATACAACTGAAGGTCATCAGCGTACATGTGCATTTGCAGTAAGACAAAATATATGATCCATCATTTATGTACAATGAAAAGAATATAGGACCTAATACCGAACCCTGCGGGACGTGTGATACTACATGTCTTTATTGTGACTTTTTGCTGACAGACATGGCGAGACGTCAGTTACGAGCGAAATCACTGCAGTGCACTTGGCGAGAAATTTAGGCTGCTAAATTTGGCATCAGCAAACGTGACGCTTCTGTCTCAATATGACCGTTAATGTTTCGGCATGAGCCTTCACAACTAACGAGGCGTTATGCAGGCCAGCCACTGGCGCAATTCTGCAATTGTGCACTGCAACAGTGCTGACTCATTGGTTGACTTAGTTGCTACGTAGTGCAGTACAACGTGGCGTTTCCACAGCCGTTTATATGACGGGTGCCTATTTCCTGTTATAACACTGGACTCACATTCTGGAGTTCAAACCTGCGTCCAGCCATCCAGATTTAGGTATCCAGTGATTTCCCTAAATCGCTCCAGACGAATACCAGGATGGTTCCTCTGAAAAGTCACGTCCGATTTCCTTCCTCATCCTTGACACAATCCGAGCTTATGCCACGTCGCTAATGACCTCGATGTCGACGGGACGTTAAACCCAGTCTTCCTTCCTTCCATTGTCATAGCAGATCCGACCAGAGGGAGTATAAATTCTCCTAACTCAGCTGTTTCGGCATCATGCATTCGACCAGTGCAGTCTCCACACCTGTCATTGATCGAACGTGCGGTTAACAAACCATCCTCGTCGAGGAACGTCAACGGCTAGACGAAGCCGCTAATGTACGAGCCGCTAGCTAGCCGTGATGGTTCCAAACTTCGAAGTGTTATCGCCTGATACTCCAGCGAGCCTCCGAGGTTGCTGAGTTCGACGTGAGGTCAGCAAGGTTTCTAATACACAAAGTAAGAGCCTACGGAATATCAGACCAGCTGTGTGGCTGGATTGAAGAGTTTTTAGCAAACAGAACACAGCATGTTGTTATCAATGGAGAGACGTCTACAGACGTTAAAGTAACCTCTGGCGTGCCACAGGGGAGTGTTATGGAACCATTGCTTTTCACAATATATATAAATGACTTAGTAGATAGTGTCGGAAGTTCCATGCGGCTTTTCGCGGATGATGCTGTAGTATACAGAGAAGTTGCAGCATTAGAAAATTGTAGCGAAATGCAGGAAGATCTGCAGCGGATAGGCACTTGGTGCAGGGAGTGGCAACTGACCCTTAACATAGACAAATGTAATGTATTGCGAATACATAGAAAGAAGGATCCTTTATTGTATGATTATATGATAGCGGAACAAGAACTGGTAGCAGTTACTTCTGTAAAATATCTGGGAGTATGCGTACGGAACGATTTGAAGTGGAATGATCATATAAAATTAATTGTCGGTAAGGCGAGTGCCAGGTTGAGATTCATTGGAAGAGTCCTTAGAAAATGTAGTCCGTCAACAAAGGAGATGGCTTACAAAACACTCGTTCGACCTATACTTGAGTATTGCTCATCAGTGTGGGATCCGTACCAGGTCGGGTTGACAGAGGAGATAGAGAAGATCCAAAGAAGAGTGGGGCGTTTCGCCACAGGGTTATTTGGTAAGCGTGATAGCGTTACGGAGATGCTTAGCAAACTCAAGTGGCAGACTCTGCAAGAGAGGCGCTCTGCATCGCGGTGTAGCTTGCTCGCCAGGTTTCGAGAGGGTGCGTTTCTGGATGAGGTATCGAATATATTGCTTCCCCCTACTTATACCTCCCGAGGAGATCACGAATGTAAGATCAGAGAGATTAGAGCGCGCACGGAGGCTTTCAGACAGTCGTTCTTCCCGCGAACCATACGCGACTGGAACAGGAAAGGGAGGTAATGACAGTGGCACGTAAAGTGCCCTCCGCCACACACCGTTGGGTGGCTTGCGGAGTATCAATGTAGATGTAGATGAAGATGTACGTGCCGCGGGCTGCGGATGACGCCTGCCATCCACCCGCTTAGACTCGCTGCGCAGCGGAGGCGACACACGGCTTTCCCCAGCAAGGGCACTGTCCGCAGATAGTCACCGCTATCTCTGCGTACGTCAAGCGCTGCAAACGTGCCACGATCGTCACCTGAGTCGCTGCCGTCGACGTACTGTTTGGTCGGCGACAGATAGTGAAGAATGTTCTTCTTGCGTAAGCATTCTTCACTCTGCATTCGTCGCTGCGCTAGAGATCCCATCAAACAGATACCCGCATGCGTAACGTTGCAGCCAGAAATGGCCACCCTGTAACATAAGAAAAGTCTTTGCAACAAGTTAAATATTTAACGTTCCTAGAAATTTTAGTGACAGAAAGTGGAAGCTGTCTGGAAGGTACAGGAAGTGGTAATCTGTGAGTAAATAAGCTTTTGAATAGGTGACAGGTGAGCGCTGGCAGCTCATTTCACTATCGATAACTTTTAGCTGGTGTCACCACAGGAGACGTGGATGACATTTTTGCGGTTATCGCTGCCTCGCCTTGTCTTCAAAAGCAGCCGCGAGAGTCGCGTCTACAGAGGGAGAGAGAGAGAGAGAGAGAGAGACAGAGACAGAGAGAACCGGTTACAGCAGCAGTGCTTGGAACAACGGACGCACGATGCGGATCGGCACTATGTCTTTTCCAGGTCGTCGTCTACTCGTCTGCGTCAGGACTACGCAGTAGGCAAAGGTCTGGTTCGCTAATGTCGTACCCAACTAGTTGTTGCAAGAGGCTGCTGGCCTCTGGTATCACTACATTCCAGCCCTTTTAAGTATTTTGTGAGCTCCAGTTAATGACAAGATCTGAGCCAGTTGTTTATTATATTGCTTCCTGGAAGAAATCACAGCTTCCATTCTGTAATTTTCTATTAGCGAAGCTTATTTCCTAGGGCCTATGTTTTTGTTGGAAACGTTCTGTACGCAATCATTTTTAAACTATAACTTTACTTGTAGTATAATCCAGTCACTTATCTTTCTTGTTGTTAACAGCACTTACCAAGTTGCTGGGAGAGTGTTTAGTGTTGGCGGCTCTTCGCCGCGTGGGCCGGGATTACTTGCAGCTCTCGAGCATTTCATAGCGCGGCTTGCTGTTTGTTTGCAGTAGCGCGTCTTGGCTGTCTGTGCTCAAGCTAAGTATCTTATGTTATTTGACTTCCACAGTAAATGAAAATTTGCTTTCGACGAATACACCTCTGATTAACTGGTTTCGCACAAGACGTTTCTCCTTCAATGTTTGATACATATTGTAACCTTGTTCTAAGTTCATTGTAAATATTTTGATGTTAACCTCTTGCGGGTCTGCTTAATGTTTTGAAGAGATTTATCTAGAACTGTTTTAATTATTTTAATTGGCAGGTTTATTTAAAATTGTTTAATTTAAAAGTTTTAAAAAGGCCAATATTATTAAGATCTTATTTCTTGAACTGGTCTGAGATTATTATTATCGTCATTCAACGGCTGTCTTATTCACCACTTTAAGCGCCTTCATCTTTGTAATGTCAAAACAACTTTAATTTTATTAACTGTATTTTAAAGGGATTCTGTTATTGCCCAGAAAATACATAAAAATAAATGTTGGTTTTTACGGGTAAATGATGTTAGTTAAAGGGGCATAGTCCTTCCGTGTCATTTCTCTGATCCTGATGATTCACGATTTAAAAAGATTCGTTGACAACAGAAGGAATACGATAGATTAAAGATAGAGATCGCGTAATCCATGTGAATAAATAGCGGTTCAGTTAATAGAGGAAAACGGTGTCTTCGGACTTATAATACGAGTAACTTTTTGACTTATAAAACTATGCCTTAATCTGCTGCTGAGGCCTTGATAGTATGGTTCCGTACAATCTGATCAAAAATATCCAGACATCTACACTCCTGGAAATTGAAATAAGAACACCGTGAATTCATTGTCCCAGGAAGGGGAAACTTTATTGACACATTCCTGGGGTCAGATACATCACATGATCACACTGACAGAACCACAGGCACATAGACACAGGCAACAGAGCATGCACAATGTCGGCACTAGTACAGTGTATATCCACCTTTCGCAGCAATGCAGGCTGCTATTCTCCCATGGAGACGATCGTAGAGATGCTGGATGTAGTCCTGTGGAACGGCTTGCCATGCCATTTCCACCTGGCGCCTCAGTTGGACCAGCTTTCGTGCTGGACGTGCAGACCGCGTGAGACGACGCTTCATCCAGTCCCAAACATGCTCAATGGGGGACAGATCCGGAGATCTTTCTGGCCAGGGTAGTTGACTTACACCTTCTAGAGCACGTTGGGTGGCACGGGATACATGTGGACGTGCATTGTCCTGTTGGAACAGCAAGTTACCTTGCCGATCTAGGAATGGTAGAACGATGGGTTCGATGACGGTTTGGATGTACCGTGCACTATTCAGTGTCCCCTCGACGATCACCAGTGGTGTACGGCCAGTGTAGGAGATCGCTCCCCACACCATGATGCCGGGTGTTGGCCCTGTGTGCCTCGGTCGTATGCAGTCCTGATTGTGGCGCTCACCTGCACGGCGCCAAACACGCATACGACCATCATTGGCACCAAGGCAGAAGCGACTCTCATCGCTGAAGACGACACGTCTCCATTCGTCCCTCCATTCACGCCTGTCGCGACACCAGTGGAGGCGGGCTGCACGATGTTGGGGCGTGAGCGGAAGATGGCCTAACGGTGTGCGGGACCGTAGCCCAGCTTCATGGAGACGGTTGCGAATGGTCCTCGCCGATACTCCAGGAGCAACAGTGTCCCTAATTTGCTGGGAAGTGGCGGTGCGGTCCCCTACGGCACTGCGTAGGATCCTACGGTCTTGGCGTGCATCCGTGCGTCGCTGCGGTCCGGTCCCAGGTCGACGGGCACGTGCACCTTCCGCCGACCACTGGCGACAACATCGATGTACTGTGGAGACCTCACGCCCCACGTGTTGAGCAATTCGGCGGTACGTCCACCCAGCCTCCCGCATGCCCACTATACGCCCTCGCTTAAAGTCCGTCAACTGCACATACGGTTCACGTCCACGCTGTCGCGGCATGCTACCAGTGTTAAAGACTGCGATGGAGCTCCGTATGCCACGGCAAACTGGCTGACACTGACGGCGGCGGTGCACAAATGCTGCGCAGCTAGCGCCATTCGACGGCCAACACCGCGGTTCCTGGTGTGTCCGCTGTGCCGTGCGTGTGATCATTGCTTGTACAGCCCTCTCGCAGTGTCCAGAGCAAGTATGGTGGGTCTGACACACCGGTGTCAATGTGTTCTTTTTTCCATTTCCAGGAGTGTATTAGTTGACGTTAATATGGCGTACGTCGACACTTCACCCTTTTTTGGAATCGTCTCTCCTCTCACTGGTTTAATGCGGTCCGATACTAATTCCTGTCCTGCGTCAATCTTTTCATCTCCGAGTAGCACTTGCAATCTACCACTTCAGTTATTTGCTGGGCATACTGTAGCATCTGTCTTTCTCTACAGGTTTTACCCTCCAAAACACCCTCTAGTATCATGGAAGATATTCCCTGATGTCTTAACACATGTCCTATCATCATGTCCCTTTTTCTTGTCAGTATTTTCCGTATATTCCTTTCCTCGCCGATTCTGCGGAGAAGCTCCTAATTTCTTACCTTATTAATCCACCTAATTTTCTACATCTCCTGTAATACCACATATCAAACGCTTCTATTCCCTTCTGTTCCGGTTTTCCTACAGTGTATGTTTCACTACCATACAATGCTGTGCTTCAAGTTTACTTTCTCAGAAATTTCTTCCTCAAAGTATGGCCTGTTTGACTCTAGACTTCTCTTGGACAGGAATGCCTCTTTTTGCGATTAGCTAGCCTGCTTTTTATGTCCTCTTTGCTCTACCCATCATGAATTATTTCGTCTATTTTGAGATCCGAAATTCTGATCTAAATTTTCTCGGTGTTCTCTTTCCTACTACTTCTCATTTCTTTCGCCTTCCTACGATTTACTCTCAACTTATATTCTATACTCATTAGACTGTTCATTTCATTGAACAGACCTTGTAACTGTTCTTCATTTTCATGAGGACAGTAATATCATCAGCTAATCTTATCATTCACATCCTTTCACGCTGAATTTTAAGCCCACTATTGAATCTTCCCCCTCATGGCCGCTTGAAGACTGCTAAGGACACTTTCAGTGATGTCTCTGAAGGTCTAAAAGAGGAAGTGCAGACTCTGGAGTATAAAGTACATATTGGTCTAAAATTTGTTCACAACCTTCCGCTTTTTCCGTTTTCTTAAGCCTGCAGGGGATCACGTTCCAACACTGAAAAATACCCCCATACCGTAACGTCAACTCATCCGTACTTCACTGGCAGATTACCTGATGACAAATGAATGTTCTGCAGGCATTCGCCAAATCCAAACCCTTCCATCGGATTGCCACAGATTATAGCGTGAATCATCATTCCACATCCAATCATCTACTGCCCAGTGGCGTCGCTGTTTACACCACCTCAACTGTCGGTAAGTATTGGCAACAGAAATGTGTGGCTTAGAAGTATCTGCTCCGCCGTTGTATCCAATTATCTTTAATTTACTAAGCACAGTCATTATATTGGCTGGAATGCTGCTGGCATTTTGGATCTCAGATGTGATTCTTTCCGTTGAAGTCGAGGGATTTTTTTCACCCGACCCTCGAAATGCTCGACGATCTCTGAACGTGAGTACATGAGGACTGCCTGGTCTTGGTTTAGTTGTGGTTGTTACTTCACATTTCCTCTTCACAATCATGTCAACATAGCCCTTACGAATTTGATAGTCAGATGAGTAATCCACGTTCGAAATCAGAGAGCTACTTCTGCTGTTACTGCTTAGTTCGAAATTTAGCGCGGACTTCAGTGCGAGATGCTTGTAATAGTTTCCACGACGAAACGTGGCAGAAAAACCAAGGAGATTCTGGTCGTATGTGAAGTATGCAAGCGGCAAGACACGAACAATGGCTTCTCTTGAAATACTATCGGAGACAGTGCTGCCAAAGCAGAGTTACTAAACACAGCCTTCCGAAATTCCTTCACCAAAGAAGACCAAGTAAATATTCCAGACTTCGAATCAAAAACAGCAGCCAACATGAGTTATTTAGAAGAAGACATCCTCGGAGTAGCGAAGCAGCTTAAATCACTTAGGAAAAGCAAGTCTTCCGGCCCAGACTGTATACCAATTAGGTTACATTCAGAGTGCACAGATGCAAACACTCCATACTTAACAATAATACACAACCGCTCTCTCGACGAAAGATCCGTACCCAAAGACTGGAAAATTGCACAGATCACACCAATATTCAAGAAAGGTACTGGGAGTAATCAACTAAATTGCTGGCCCACAGCATTGACGTCGATATGCAGCAAGATTTTGGAACACATATTGTGTTTGAAAATTATGAATTATCTCGAAGAGCATGGGCTATTGACACACAGTCAAGACGAATTTAGAAAACATCGTTCTCGTGAAAAACAACTAGCACTTTACTCGCACGGAATGTAGAGTGCTACTGACAACCGATTTCTAATTGATTCCGTATTTCCGGGTTTTCGGAATGTTTATGACATTGTACCACTCAAGCGACTAGTAGTCAAACTGTATGCTTATGGAATATCGTCTCATTTATGTAACTGAATTCGTGGTTTCCTGTCAGAGAGGTCACGGTTCGTAGTAACTGACGGAAAGTCATTGAGTAAAATAGAAGTGATATCTGCCGTTCCCCAAAGTAGTGTAATAGGCCCTTTGCTGTTCCTTATCCATACGAACGATTGTGGAGACAATCTGAGCAGCCGTCTTAGGTTTTTTGTAGATGACGCTGTTGTTTATCGACTAATAAAGTCAGCAGAAGGTAAAAAAAATTGCAAAATGATTTAGAAAAGATATATGTATGGTGCGAAAATTGACAATTGACCCTAAATAAGGAAAAATGTGAGGTATCCACATGAGTGCTAAAAGGAATCCGTTAAATTTTGGTTACTCGATAACTCGGGCAAATGTAAAGGCCATAAATTCAAATAGATACCTAGCAATTACAGTTATGAACAACTAAAATTTGAAAGAACATATACAAAATGTTGTGGGGAAGGCTAACTAAAGACTGCGTTTTATTGGCCAGTCACTTGGAAAATGTAACAAATCTACTAAAGAGACTGCCTACACTACGCTTGTCCGTTCTCTTTCACAATACTACTACGCGGTGTGGATCTAGCTATGCCAGATAGTATCGACGGAGTACATCGAAAAATTTCAGAGAAGAGCATTGCGTTTGTGTTATGGCGAAATTGTGGAGAGAGAGTCACTGAAATGATACAGGATTTGCGGTGGACATCATTAAAACAATGGCTTTTTTGCGGCGGAATCTCCTCACGATATTTTAATCACCAACTTTCTCCTCCGAACGCGAAAACATTTTGGTGACGCCGACGTACATAGGGAGAAACGATTACTATAATAAAATAAGGGAAATCAGAGCTCGCACCAAAGATTTAAGTGTTCGTTTTATTTCGCGCGCTATACGAGATTGCAATGATAGAGGATGGTGGTTCGATGAACCCCTGCCAGGCACATAACTGATTTGTGGAGTATCTGTGTAGACGCAGAGTACTGACAACTCGATGGTCCCAGCGTCATTTTATACTATCGGATGCGCCTCTCGTGGCATGCAGTTTTCAGTACCGCATTACATAGGGGTGACCGGATACTTCTGCTTGGATGGGATATTTAAAGAAATAATGGAAATCATGAAGCTGAATAGCCAGACGGGATATCGAATCTCGTTCCTCGCGAATGCGAGTCCACTGTCGTAACAACGCTATCTCACTGGGCTCGAAAGAATGAAGAGCTGGCTGTGCACTGTTGGCGAAGTGCAGTCTGGAGCGTCACCTGACCGGGTGAGAAGAACAATATCTCTTTAATATTGAGGTATGTTTGGATTGGCGTTGCCGAGTCGAAAAAGTAATGCTAATAGTTATTCGTGGTCGTAAATGTTTCTCAGGGCAATGATTCCTGCTTGCCCTCAAAACAGGAATCTGAGCGATATCGGTGAGAAAGCAGCTATAGATGTGAAATAGTACAAAATTTCTTCGAAGATAAAGGAAAATACTTAGAAGCGGATGATCTATTACACCGACTTGAAAAGCATGTTCCTAAATCAATAATCGTATTGTTATAGCCTGCACAAAATTCCTTGATAAATTAAGTACACTCTTTTTAATAGATATGTTAATCGTAGAGTTAACGTATGACCTTCATTTTTCGAAATGAAACTATGGTAATTTCTGCTGCATCTGTCGTGATTGTAAAAGCGACGGAATTAAACAGTGTTTCAAGTTAGTGATTTCGGAGAAACTAATATATTTAAAATTTTTATTTTATCTGTTTTCGACGTGAAACCGACTACTGTATAGGCGGTTGTACGGAAGTGTCGCCTGAAGTCGAGGCGGCGTTCCTGCTCGAGGCCGCTAAGAGAGAGTCCAATTACAAAATCGGATTGCTCTGAGCACTATGGGGCTTAACTGCTGTGGTCATCAGTTCCCTAGAACTTAGAACTACTTAAACCTAACTAAACTAAGGACATCACACATATCCATGCCCGAGGCAGAATACAAATTCGGAGTAGTGGAGAAAATTTTTCAATTAAACTGATACTAATCACGCTTGGCTACATGTGATTGGCCCGACACACTAGTATCTGAGGATGATTCACTAGTTCACTACGGTAAAAGTTCTGCTCTTGTTTCTGCTAGAGCCTTAAAAGAAAGGAGGTCGTCAAAAATAAAGTACAAGTGCAAAACACACAATTGAGTTACAGAGTGGCGCAAATGAAACTAGTCCGTGTAAGTATAACGGAAATGCAGTGAAATTACAGGAACGATGGGCTGAAATAGACTTAACATTTATTTAGAATGAAAAATACAGTAAAAAATACATTTATAGAAGATGATGAAAGCGACCCCTTGCAACATCAGTACAGAGCTGTGGTGTACACGAGCAAGCATATTCAGATACATCGTGCGTAAAGTTCGGATATCTATTGCGGCAACTAAAGGAATTCTTTACATCCGAAGGTGAGCCAGTTTTCATACAGACTCTGTATTGTCCTCTTTGCTGATAGTCTTATGCCGGATTCTTGACCCGAAAATTTCGAGAGCGTTCTTACTCGAACCTGTTTCCACATATAATGCTTTCATAATTTCAATTCTTTCTTGTATCGAGAAAATAATTTTGCGGGCCGGAAAGAGGAACGTCTAACTTCGCTGATGAAATAAACTAAAATGAAGACAGAAAGATGCTAACGATCGATTACTGCGTAAAATTGTGCGTCGTTGTATCTGACTCTATTTCAGAAGTTGAAGTGTATTGCAATCGTAGGGAATATTCAAAGTGGAGGCAGGCTAATTTTAACTGTGCCATCCTGTATAAGGGTTGTGTAGTGTCTATGACATTTCGTTAGGAAACGTCTTGGTAGACTCTTAGGCTCTTCGAAGAATGGAAAATATTCCCTTTAACTTAGAGAGAAAAACAAGTATTTTAACTTAACTGAACTAGAGTGAAGCAAAACACTGTTTATGCAGAGCCAAGAATAAACGCAAGAGGTTCACCTCCCGTGGGCATGAGTAATGGAAGACGTCTCTTGCCCGAGCGCATATTTTATTCCGTGCAGTCGCTGATGAAAGGTGTTATGGTGGACCACCAAGGTATAATCAGAGAGATTGTATTAGCAATGAACGTTATTTAAAATGTATTTTAACCGACTTACTCTATTGTATAAGGACCAGAGGAAAGGAGAAGCCTGGTACTCATTCTGAAGTACACTGTATTAAAGGTTAATGTGACGATGTATGGACGAAATGATAGAACCCTGGTTATGAATGCTTCACGTTCTTTGAGGAGAGAAATGAGCTCTTTTTCTAGCTAATTCACGAAATATTCGGGGAAGAGAATCCGAGCACGGCGAAGAAGATTCTTAGCCGGGACTGAACAGCAGGACCAGCTGCACGAGATAAAGTTATAGGCGACGGTAGTATCCAGACGATATTAGCAAATAAATCCAATCTACCAAAGTCGTGTGCCGTTTCAGGAGGACGTATGTAACTGGTAGGTTTGACGTCTTCTTGTGAGTACTAGGCACATCACAATTGTTAAACAATAACTTCGAGTCATGAGCTCAATGTCAAGAAACACCTTACATTACAAAATTATATCAGCAACAAAGAGCAAATTACAAATTAATATTCTTATAAATATTGCCTTAAAATTCAACTTGTGTCATCAAGTGGTCGAAATGCCCATCGTCTACTGCAATTCACGCTTGTAGTCGCTGATATAAGGACAGACTGAACATATTCTTTCGATATCATTGAAAATGCTGCAACAGTGCGATATTTTAAATCCTCTTGGGGTGTCAGAACTTGTGCATAGACCTCATCTCCAGGGAAAGAAGTCCAGTGGTCTCAAATAAAGCGATCGTGCAGGCCAAATAATAACACCTTTGCGGCGGTGTCGATAATCGATCACCTCAGAGATACTGTATGTTGAAGCAGCATGTCCAGGCGCCAGTGAGGCAGAAGGAGTAAGAGACGCTTTCTGTAATTATGAGGCCTCACCGCTACGCCAGGCTCTTCACATATCGCCGCACATTACAGTCCAGTCAGAGTCTACGAGAGTATCAACAGTTTCGCCACATGCACAGATACGCGACATACTTCCACATCAGCTTACAGCAACACCGCTCAGTCAAGCATGTTTCCTGTTTATATGGACGAAGTCTGGAGTACCTCCAAAGGACACATATTTGGCATGCCTGCAGTAAATAGTTTGCGTTCCTTATCTGCAGACTTATACTGCACGCGGCTCAGTGATTTCAGCTGCTCTTGTCCATTAATTTCAAGCGTGCACTCGCAGCCACGGCAACGAGAAGCAAGAGACAAGTGTATGTTTTTCTTTCTTTTTGGTTAATAAAATGTCATGTTCATTGACTGGTCACTTATTAACTAGTTTGTGTCTCCAAAGTAGGACATTACAACCTTCACGTCCAGTCTTGCGATCAGGAAAAAGGTATATGAGAGTTTTCCTAGCCACAAGGGATTAGGAAGCCTGGCACCTGTCGTGTTGGTATCACATACGTCTACATATTTCAAGTGGTATTTCCTCTAGTAGAGTTGACAGCACTTTGGTAATAAATTTTTTCTTGTTTTTCAGCCTTTAGGATGGAGTCATGTAGTCTCTAACAATACTGCACCAAACTTTCCCACTCCACTGTCTCTGATGTTCAACCTACCTCAGTCAGTGTGGATTTTAAGTGGCCCAGTTTGCACATAGTCCAACAGCTGTTTTGATGTCGTGAGATTTGGAGCTGATTTTATGTGAATTTGATTCTCTAAATTCAAATACTCGTATGACATTAGTTTTTACGAAGAAGTTCACATTTCTAAGAAATTACGTTTTATTGAAATACGCATTGTACTCTTTTAAGTTAAATTCCTGGATGAGATAAAAAAATTTCACAGTATCTTATATAAATATTACCATATACCCGTGTGGAGAGACCAGAACCAGAATTCTTGAAGATAAACATAGACAACATTGTTGAAGAAATTAATCAAAACACAACAGAAAACTTGACTGAACTCGCGAAGACGATTGACAGTGCAAAGCATTGGGGTCAACCTCCTAGGAAACGAAAACATGGATGGTGGAGGGCAACTTGTGATCAGGCCATTGAACGTAGAATCCAGGCCTGGAAGATGTTTAGTAATAACAGGACAATAGAGACTTGGCAGGTTTCCCACAAAGTCCAGAACCAATCCTCCAAAGATATTAGAAGAGTGGAATAAATCTGCAACAAAAGTGGACTAAGTGAAATCGAGGAAGACATCAAGAGAAATGACACGAGAAATTTCTACAGAATATTCAGGGAAAATATAAGAGGTTATCAGCCTACAAATAATCTGCTTCTAAAGAACAGACTGATCTCTGGAAACAAATACGAATGAAAATTGCATGATTCTTAAAAACTATTTTGATAAACTCTTCGTTTGCGAGAACATTAAGAAGCAGTACACTTAAGGAAAAATATCAAACTCAGAACGAAACTGCCTACGATAAGAGAGATAGATGTGATTATAAAACAACTAAAAAACAACAGTGCCCCAGGAGAAGGCGGCATTACCTCCGAGATCTAGGAACTGAATCAGCAAACATAACGAAGAAAATTCATTAAATTCTCTCTGAAATACGGAGGACACAGAAAATTCCACGGGAATCGAAATGTGCGTTCATTTACCCTTCAAAAAAAAAAAAAGGCTACAGACTCAAACAAATACTGAGGAATCTCATTATTACCGGTCATCTACAGAATTCTCTCTAAGGCATTACTCAACACGCTAGAACCACAAACCGATACAAGGATAGGTGAATACGCTTCAGGAAAAGGAGGTCCTGTGTTGAACAGGTTTGAATCTGCGAGCGCTCCGAGTGCCGGACAGACGAACAACACTGTAGTCAAATTCGTGGATTTTAAGAAGGCCTATGGCTCCATAGACAGACAGACTCTCCTTGACACACTAGAAGAATATGGAATAGGTAGAAAAAGTAAGACACTAAAACAACAAATACTTACAGACACTACATCGAAGATGAAATTAATGGGAAAAACTCAGACCCACTCGAGATACATACAGGAGTCAGACAAGGAGATGGGTCTGTCACTGCTTTTACTCAACGTGGTCTTGGACAAAATTATCAAAGAATGGGATGAAAAAGTAAAAGTGTTTTAGTTAGGAAGAACATGGTCAAACAAGCTATCATAAAATGCCTGGCATCTGCAAATGACATGGTGGCAATACTCAGCAACAATAGACAAGAAGCATTGGAATACTTACGCGAGGTCTCTGCCAAAACGAACCTACAGATATCGTATGAGAAAACGTGGCAAATGGAAAGAAAGAAAACTACAACCAAGCCGTGTACACAAAATGTGAAAAAGTTAACATAGTGGAAAAATTGAAATATCTTGGGGAATATATACAATAGGAGGATCAAGCACGGCATTCAACATAGAACGAACAGAAAAACTTCAGAAAGAGTACAAATTTACATGGACGCACTAGAATAAAAGAAACATTTCAGGACAGGCCAAACTGAGGCACTACAATACATTTGTACTACCAGAACAATTCTTCGCAAGAGAAACGCCCACAATCAGAGCAACAGACATTACAAACACAGAAAAAATAGAACGTCAAATCTTCAGAGAAATTTTTGGGGCAGTACTCAGATATGATATATGGATAAAGAGACCAACCAAAGAATTATAAGAAGACAGGTATTATTAGAAAACGCCGACTAACGTTCTATGGACACATACATAGAATGAAAAACAATCGACTCGCAAAGATGATTTTTGATGTAGTAAACAGCACAATAAAAAAATTGGTTTCAAGAAGTAGAAGAAGACCAGTAGGGAAATTATAAATGAAAGATACAAATTCAGAAACAAAATTATGAACACGAAATTTGAAGTAGAAGAACGGAAGGAAACAGGCAACATATGGACAGAGCAAAGGGAACAGGAACACATCCAAAGAATGAAGAGGTTTTGAGAAGAGAAAAAGAAGAAGGAAACAAGATAAAAAATTAATAATCATGTAACATTCAAGTTGATCACTTTCCCGTGGACACAAATGTGCACTAATAATATGAAACATAGCTGTATTGAAAAATACAGAAAAAGTCACCAATGAAACCATTTAGTCACTATTACACGTCGGAAATATCTTTCCCGTGACGTTCTTGAATGTATTCTGGAAGAGTCCCTTTTTAAACTCCAGCATCTATCTCCCATCATGTGCATGTACCACCTTCGTTGCCAGATGTCCATGATATTAAATATCATGGTGAAGGCTTTCAGTTTGTTCATAACTAGTGTCTCCTAAAGTTGTTTTTTTTTTTTTATTTTTTTTTTTTTTTTTTTTTTACTCATGTTACAGAATTAGAGCACCATTGGGGAACTCTGAATGCTTAGAAATAAGAGAAGGACTTATGAAAGGAAGTATTCTATCTCCTGCACTTTTTAATGTTGTGACGGAGGGAATGAACAGGGCAGTTAAAGATATAGTAAAAGAAAAAGACAAAAAGATGATTTTTGCAGATGATATGGTAATATGGGGTGATAAAGAGGTAGATGTACAGTTACAGCTTGATGCGTGGAAGGAAATAATGAAAAGGTGTGGATAAAAAATAAGAGTGAAGTAATGGTATTTGGAAGAGAGAAAGGGATCAACGGAAATATTACCTTGAATGGAGAGCCCCTCAATGTGGTAGAAAGTTTCACATATTTAGGGAGTGAAATATCTAGGGATGGAAGAATAAATAACGAAATTAATAGGAGGTTACAGAAGGGAGGCAATTTCTACCAAACAATAAAACACCTAATTTGGAATAAGTAAGTTTCAGAAAAAGCAAAACTCATTATGTATAAGAATTATTACTTCCCTATTGTCACCTATGGTACAGAAACATGGACAATGACAGAAAGGGACTGGAGCACTCTGCAAGCAGGGGAAATGAAATTTCTCAGAGCAGTTAAGGGAAAAACAAGAATGGACAGAATAAGGAATATAGAGATTAGAAAGGATCTTAAACAAGAAAGTATGAAAGAAGAAATTGAAAAAAGTGATTAAGATGGTATGGGCATGTTAAAAGGATGCATGGGCAGAGACTCCCCAAAATTATGGAAGAACTAGGGATGGGAAAAAACCTAGAGGGCGTCCAAGAACACGGTGGAAAATTGGAGTGAGAATATCTGTAGAATGGAGAGGTGTGGCGTGGCAGCAAATGGAGGAAGAAAAGTGGTGGGAGGACCGATCCAAATGGAGAGGACTCGTCAGCACCCAGACCCGGCAGTAGCTGGAGCGGGATTCGGATATAGATAGATAGATAGACTCATGTTACACCCGAGGGATTTGAGACTATTGAGCATCTCGTTTACAGCGTTGCGTTTGTCCAAAAACACTCCGACAACTGCAACAAATGAAGTCCAGGCTTTTTGCGCAGCCTCATTCATCGAATTTACAAAGGTAGTTGCCTCAATGAGTTGTGTTATTCGTCAGCCGTTAAATATTCCTATTAAATATTCAACTGCAGAATTTTTTCCTATACATGCAAAGCATGATCCATTCTTATAAAGTGTCATTACGGACAGCTTCATGACGTCCAGAATCATATGTGTAGGAGAGACTAAGGGGTCGTCAATGGTATTCTTTTTACTAACGTTCTTGTTTTCTCTCTTAGGCCACTCTTTTCTAACCCAGTGGGTATTTGGAGTGGCCACATTGCTGTCTAAGAAGAAAGTTGACCATTGCCAATTCTACTCAAATCGCCGACTGATGTTCAGAATACTCCATCTTCTCCACGACCAAAACTGTGGCGATACAAGGGGTGGACAAAACTATGGGTGCATAAAAAGCACAACCCTTTATCATGTCTAATGCTGTGAGGAAAAACCGTGGCGTTCAAAACGGCTGTCAGTCGTCACAGAATGGATAGATGAAGGCCATGTGCGGTTTTCAAGGGAATCTTATACCATTCTTCCTGAAAAATAGTGGCAACTTCAACTTATAATGGCGGAGGTGGATAGCGATCACGCACCCTTCTCTCCAAAATAGATCACTAAAACTAAAACTAAACTCCGTCCGAACAGGTCATGAAGGCCCAACGGTACCGACAGGCCGCCATGTCATCCTCAGCCTACAGGCGTCACTGGATGCAGGTATGGAGGGGCATGTGGTCAGCACACCGCTCTCCCAGCCGTATGTCAGTGTACGAGACCTTATCCGCTGCGTCTTAATCAAGTAGTTTCTCAGTTTGCCTCACAAGGGCTGAGTGCACGCCGCTTGCCAACAGCGCTCGGCAGACTTCAAATGGTCATCCATCCAAGTGCTAGCCCAGCCCGAACGCGCTTAACTTCGATGATCTGATGGGAACCGTTGTTAGCACTGCGACAAGGTCGCTGGCAAAATAGATCACAAACGAATTATAATACTGAGGTCTGGTGATGGGCAGAGGCGATGCGAAAATTCATTCTCGTGTTCACGAATACCGGACGATGTGAGCTGTGTGAACAAGAGCCGCTCGTCTAGGAACACAGCATCACCATTGGGGAACAACCATTATACTATGTGATGAAAGTAATGCCACCCTTAAGAATTCATCTGCAACTATATCTACATACATATTACTTGTGGTGTTACCGCCAGACACCACACTTGCTAGGTGGTAGCCTTTAAATCGGCCGCGGTCCGTTCGTATACGTCGGACCCGCGTGTCGCCACTATCATTGATTGCAGACCGAGCGCCGCCACACGGCAGGTCTAGTCTAGAGAGACTCCCTAGCACTCGCCCCAGTAGTACAGCCGACTTTTCTAGCGATGGTTCACTGTCTACATACGCTCTCATTTGCAGAGACGACAGTTTAGCATAGCCTTCAGCTATGTCATTTGCTACGACCTAGCAAGGCGCCATATTCAGTTACTATAATCTGAAAAGATAATATTGTGAATCATGTACCGTCAAGAGCGACGTTCATCATTAATGGATTAAAGTTAAGTATCAAACTAATTACGTCCGCTTTCTGAATTCTAATTCGTTGTCATGTTCCAGACCTCACGTCAGTATAGTTCTTCCCTCCTCACGCCAGCCGGCGTGGACTAAAACGCGTGCATTTCGGCCTCCACTAGTCACACGGTGTTGGCTCTTCTGCCAACACAACATTACTCAAGCCACCGTGCGGTGTATGGCGGAGGGTACCTTGTGCCGCTACTAGCCATTTCCTTTCCTATTCCACCCGCAAATGGAGCGGGAGAAAAACGACCATGCGTCCACACGAGTCCTAATTTCTCTTATCTTCGTGGTCTTACGCGAAATGTACGTTGGCAGAAGCAGAATTATTCTGCAGCCAGCCTCAAATGCTGCTTCCCTAAATTTTTTCAGTTGTATCTCCAAGGATTTTCATTTCAGTCCACAAATTGTCTCCGTAATACTCGCGTGCTTATTGAACCTACAGGCCACAAATCTAGCAGCAGTCCTTTGAAGTGTTTCTGTGTCTTCCTTTAACCCAACCTGGTAGGTGTTCCACACAGTCGAGCAGTGCTCAAGTATTCTACTGGTTAACCACGAGGCCCATGGAATACTACGACATGGTTGCCGAAGTCATCGCCGAGACCCCTTCATGTTTCACTCTTCAGAAGTAAACTCGACCGGAAGTTGGAAACAATGTGAATCAAGACTTATCTGATCAAATAATATTCTTCCATATCTCCATAGTCTAGGTTTTTAAGGCTTCTTTTTATGGTTTTTGTTGTGGCGTAACAAGCTTGCTACGCCACACTGGGAAGGGAGCCGAAAGAAAGGCACGTGTACACACACGCCGACTGGCGTCAAGTCTGGAACAGGATAACTATTGAATGGTAGCAAGAAAAGTACGTAGCTGCTTTATACTTAACTTTTATTCTTTGATGAATACAGCGTTCTTCTTGAGACATTTATACGATAACTCTCAAACTAGGTAAGGCTAATGGCGCCTTGCTAGGTCGTAGCCATGGACTTAGCAGAAGGCTATTCTAACTGTCTCTCAGCAAATGAGAGGAAGGCTTCGTCCGTATTGTCGCTAGCAATGTCGTCCGTACAACTGGGGCGAGTGCTCGTCCGTATCTCGAGACCTGCCTTGTGGTGGCGCTAGGTCTGCGATCACACAGTGGCGACACGTGGGTCCGACATGTACTAAATGGACCGTGGCCGATTTAAGCTACCACCTAGCAAGTGTGGTGTCTGGCGGTGACACCACATTCCTCCCCCGCAAATCGGCGAACGGTCGTGAGATAAGGCTTCCGCCCGCCGTGGGGAGGACCCCATGTTGACGTATGCGATGAGGTGGGGAGCCTAACAACAGGCGAGGCTGTGCCACCCGCACCCGGCCATTCGGTCCGAGGGGAGCTAGGAAACGCCAGAAAACCTAGTCCAGGGTGCACGTCAACATGCGGCGTATGCGCCCGGAAAGAGACAGGAGGGGCCGAAGGGTCGACCTCCATTGCGTCGGGGTATCCGACGCGCGAAGACGCCATGTGGTCCGGAGCCGGCAAGAGGTCCATGGCGGAGGACGGCTGGTCACGGGAAGCGATCGGCAGCACGTGACCCAAGGAGGCGCTAGGCGGCTGCAGCGAAGCGTCGAATGCGGGCGGCGCCGGCGGGAGAACAGGCGGCGGCGGCGGCTGCTGCGGCGGCTGCGGCGGCGCGTCACCATGAGGCAAAATGGAAGGCATCGTCGGTAACACCTGGGGATGAGGCGAGCCAGTAGATGGGTCCCCAGGGCGCTGACCGGACGGCACCGTCGCTGAAAGCAGACGGGGAGCGGCCGAACCCGTACGACGACAGAGGCGCAGCTGAATGAGATGCCGACGCACCTCATCAGAGGCCCCCAAAACCAAATACATCGCGCGGCCGAGGCAGCGAAGAATGCGCCCTGCGAGCCAACGCCGTGAACCGCGATAGTTGCGATAGAATACAACGTCGCCTGGAGCAAAAGCAGGAGTCTGCCGATGCAACCTGATGCGGCGGATGCAGCAAAGACATCAAGGTTCGATGAGGACGACTGTGGAGCAACTCAGCCGGCGAGCGACCATCTCGGGGCTGAGAGCGATACGAAGACAAAAAGAGCAACAATGCGTCCTCCCGAGAATGCGATTCTTTCAACTTCAATCTGTGACTTGAAAGTCCGGACCAATCGTTCCGCGGCACCGTTTGACTGAGGCGAAAATGGCGCGGATGTCAGATGTTGAATACCATTGGCCTGGCAGAATGACTGAAATTCTGCGGACATGAATTGTGGGTCATTGTCGGAAACAATAGTCTGCGGAAGACCTTCAATGCAAAAGATAGCAGACAACGCTTGGATGGTGGCGGAGGACGTCGTGGAAGACATCCGGACAACAAAAGGAAAATTACTGAAGGCATCGACCAGAACCAACCATCGAGCATTCCAGAATGGACCAGCAAAATCGATGTGCAAGCGTTGCCAAGTGGAAGTGGCTTTTGGCCATGCAAAGACTTTCCGCGGCGGTGCGGATTGTTGTTCGGCACACGCCATGCAAGAAGAACACATATTCGTAATCGCAGCATCGATTCCGAACCAAGTACAGTGCTGACGAGCAAGTTGTTTCGTTCGCACTATACCCCAATGTCCTTGGTGAAGAAGCCGTAAAACAGAGGACTGTAACGAACGTGGGACCACGACTCTGGACTGATCATTAACAGAACGCAACAACAAAACACCACGTCGAACAAAAAGCCTCTCCTTGTGAGCAAAAAATCGGCGAACCAACGGATCCGCAATCCGAGACTTTGACAAAGGCCATTGCGTAGCAACAAAACGCAAAACGGTAGCAAGGACAGGGTCAGCAGCTGTGGCTGTAGCTACACGACGAAAATCAATCGGAAACGATTCGACCACTTCATCGGTTTCCGTATCAATGAACATGCAAGCAAGTTCGGAAGAATCGAATGCTTTATCCTCAGCAACAGGCAAACGGGACAACGAATCGGCGTTTCCGTGCTTAGCAGTGGACCGATATAAGATATCGTAGCGGTACTGCGAGGGGAAAATAGACCAGCGAATGAATTTCTGCGCTGTACGCGGAGGTACAGGCTTGTTCAGAAGAAAAAGCGATGTCAAAGGTTTGTGGTCTGTGTTGATGGTAAAGTGACGACCATACAAGAAATCATGGAACTTAGTAACACCAAAGACGAGAGCCAAAGCTTCTTTCTCCATCTGGGAATAATTTCTTTGCGCAGACGAGAGCAAGTTGGACGCAAAGGCAATAGGGCGATCATGCGAGCCAACTTTGTGCGCAAGCACAGCACCGATCCCATCCTCGTCGCCAATCTGTTGTGGTGTAACAAGCTTGCTACGCCACACTGGGAAGGGAGCCGAAAGAAAGGCACGCGTACACACACGCCGACTGGCGTCAAGTCTGGAACAGGATAACTATTGAATGGTAGCAAGAAAAGTACGTAGCTGCTTTATACTTAACTTTTATTCTTTGATGAATACAGCGTTCTTCTTGAGACATTTATACGATAACTCTCAAACTAGGTAAGGCTAATGGCGCCTTGCTAGGTCGTAGCCATGGACTTAGCAGAAGGCTATTCTAACTGTCTCTCGGCAAATGAGAGGAAGGCTTCGTCCGTATTGTCGCTAGCAATGTCGTCCGTACAACTGGGGCGAGTGCTCGTCCGTATCTCGAGACCTGCCTTGTGGTGGCGCTAGGTCTGCGATCACACAGTGGCGACACGTGGGTCCGACATGTACTAAATGGACCGCGGCCGATTTAAGCTACCACCTAGCAAGTGTGGTGTCTGGCGGTGACACCACAGTTTTCTTGTTACCGGCATTTGCATTACTGGTGAGTGGTTCTGGAATTCTAGCTCGGCCTACAATTCCCTGCTTATGGAGGTCCCTCCGTGTTATTTTGATGCTATCAGTATTCGCAAGTGCGACATTCAGTATTGCAGTGACTTTTGCAGCTATTGTCCTCTTATTTTCAGTCACAATCAACTTCAATGACCGTCGATCGCAGTCACTCAGCACACATTTTAGTATGTGTTGTGGCTTAGCGGATAATGTTCTTCCGCTTCCGCTGTACACAGTGTAAATGTTTGATGCGGTGCCTTCTGTAACAACAAACACTTCTGTTACCTTGGTTACGGACGCACCCACTATACGAGCATCAACAATTGCCCACGTTCGAATTCACTTAGCTTCGACACAATACAGTTACAACTACATGGGACACCGTTGTGACCACGACTGACATCTGCAATGCACTGAGGACGTTGCACAGGTGCTGTTCGTGGTCAAATACAACACAGCAATCTGCAGGATTGGCTAGCATTTGAATTTATGGTGAAACATGCATTTATCGCTGTATTTTAGTATTTCGTCCATCACTTGTATGTTCCTCGTACATTTTCGTTGAGTGACCAATTGGTACTGAACCATATTGGTTTCCATTGTATTGTAAGGACATGTTTATAACTTCGCTTTGAGCTGTCAATAAAGAGGCGCCAGTCACCTGGAAAATATTCAAGCAGGCCTGCTTTTCCCAGGAGTCCTCTACTTTCGAGACAAAATACGAGTTTCTGTTATTGAGAGAAGAAGAGTGACAGATCATTTTCACGTGTAGCTACAAGGTAATTTTGGTTCCTTGTTCCAGTAAGTTTTTTTCGTTCAATTAGGAAGCCAGTAACTTAGAAGCTTCTTTAAATGACTGGTGAGATCATTTAACTCATTCTGGTTGAACTATTGAGGAAATTATGACATATACTCGTAATAACTGTCACATTCATTAGTATCAGAGCGGCAACATTCATGCTCATAAATCTATGGTGGCTGGTGAAACGCTGGGATCAGCACATACTCTGAGTGAGGGACCGAGAGTCTTGCAGAGGCTAAATCAGTGTAATTCCACGTGCTACGGTTGTATTATTTATTCTTGTAACATTTAACAGGTAAAAAGAACGGTCATCAAAGTGGTTTTTGGGTTCTTTCCAAACCACTTGTACTTCGTATTTCAGACTCCTTCTTTTTTCCGGCAGTCTACCGTCGTAAATGTTGTATATGAGATTTACAGATCTGATGCGATGCCCAGTTTTTATCCTGTAACTAAGCCTATCACCAAACTATCATAGATAAATTCTCTTCACAAAGTCACCAAGAGTTTTTTTTGTTTTCTTGCAACGCGTGTGTTCTGGAAATATGTAGCAAAACACGTCAGAATGGTTTATACAGTTTCTTCTACTTGCACTCAATTTATTTCTATTCAGCGACGTAAATACAACAGTCTACAACTCAGTACGTTTTGCGTTAACTTTATAACAACGCCTTCGTAAAGAGAACCATCACACGAGGCCAGCTTCTTTCTACCTTGTCCGACGAGAACTCTTGTGTTGAAGCTCAGATGCTCGCTCCATCCGGTAGATTTTTATGGAAATAACTGGACAGCAGACTGAGAATAGTGGAAATATACAGGAACCAACAACCTTGTACATCTGATTTAAACCTGCACAAAATGAACTAGAATTGCACATTTCGTGTAGAACTGCACGTTCTCCTGGTGAAATGACGCGTAAGACAGGTGGAATACAAACAACGCTAGGCTGACTTATTCCAGAGGCTCACACAGTTTCTCTGGAACTAACATGTGATTTATGTGCTATAGTCACCAGAGCATGTATTTCGTTCGCTTCTCTCATTGGAGCCTTGTTACTTCCCTCTGCCTAAAATTCCAGTGCACCTCGAACAACTTTTTGCGCATTGTGAAACAGTCATCATAGTTGTGTACCTTCTGTCGGGGTATCCTTGCGCTTTCAGCTCTACTGTACTAGTGTACGCTTCGCATTCCTTCTCCATTCTCTGTAAATAAGTAACATATCTAGTACAGAAGCCTCTTCATCTCCGAATAACTACTGCAACCTTCCTCCTTCTGAATCTACTTACTGCATTCATCTCTTGGTCTCCCTCTTCATTTAGTCAAGTTGCGCTACAAATTTCTTGTCTCCTACTTCTATTCAGTACCTGCTCATTACCCATGTAATCTTCAGCATTCTTCTGTAGAACAACATCTCAAAAACCTCTGTTCTCTTCCTGTCGAAACAATTATGTTTTTCAAATCAACTAGCTCTCGACACACAAGAACGACGTAGATTGAATAGGAGCTACATTTCTCACTTTTATAACGGTATCCGATGTGACGTATTTTCTTATTTGGGTATGATGTTTCGAAGTTCTAAATATTGTAATTATTCCGAAACTACTAATCGACTTTTGAAGAGATCCATCTGTTTTACAAATTTGCTATAGTTTTACTCGAAAAAACAAAGTTGATACCTATGCTATCTAATTCGTATACAGCGCGTTCTAGGGGGAATGGTCAATATTCAGACTCGCTGAGAAAACCAGCGTTCACCAGGTACTTATTTATAGCTGTGCCCGAGACTTCATATGTGTACAACTTATCGCCCGCATCTCGTGGTCGTGCGGTAGCGTTCTCGCTTCCCACGCCCGGGTTCCCGGGTTCGATTCCCGGCGGGGTCAGGGATTTTCTCAGCCTCGTGATGGCTGGGTGTTGTGTGATGTCCTTAGGTTAGTTAGGTTTAAGTAGTTCTAAGTTCTAGGGGACTGATGACCATAGATGTTAAGTCCCATAGTGCTCAGAGCCATTTGAACCATTTTTTTTTTTTTTTTTTTTTTTTGCAATTTATCTTGGACTTACAAAGCTTCTTTGTATACAGCGTTTGAAATATGATTGGGGACATGAATAAAGAGCTTGTTTGCTTTACTAACATGGGAAAGAGCCACGTAGAGCTGGCCGTGCGAAAATCAAAAACACTAACGTCCTTAGTTTACGTCAGTGAATAACACAAGCTCACAGGCAATTGTACATTTTTAAAGCGAAACGGTAAATTGTTGGAAACAAGCAGGATTCGGGGTACAAAATCTCGCTGGCTTGTCACTTTCCATGAAAATTTCCGATTCCATGACATTACGTTGGAGAGAAATAACTTCAAGTCTTTGTGAGTGAACGGTTCAGAGAAGCGAGTTAACGCATGTCGCTATCCATGAGAGTTATATCGCGCCTCGTTTTACGGAAGGAGTTTCTAAAGAGCGAATTTAAGCCTGACGCCTTCGACCGGTAGCAAATCTCTCTTCACAATCTTCACTGGACTCTTGACACCGCACAGTCATCAATTTTTTTTAGCCGTTCTGGTGTATTCAGAAAGACTAGTATGTTCCCAGGGCATTTTTATTTGTAAATAATACGAAATGAGAACATAATCAGTAGGCACCCAAATCTCAAAGCAGACTTAATAACGTCGTTTTTTCTAACAAAGAATATAAATAAAACCCATGAAAATGTCGTAAAGTTCTTAATAAGCAAAGTGAAATCAGTAAATTTGTATGTCCTAGCCAAGTAAATTCACTGTTGGTTTGTGTTCGTGAAGATAAGATTGTGGGGCATAATTCGGTAACTGACGTAAACTTCCAAAAATACTTCTGCTACCGAGTTCAAAAACCTAACAGGCCGTCGGTTGGTTCAGTTGTACCACACCGTTATGATTAAATATCTGAACATCTAAGCTCAAAAATGGCTCTAAGCACTAAGGGACTTAACATCTGAGGTCATCAGTCCCCTAGACTTAGAACTACTTAAACCTAACTAACCTAAGGACATCATACACATCCATGCCTGAGGTAGGATTCGAACCAGCGACCGTAGCAGCAGGGTGGTTCCGGGCTGAAGCGCCTAGAACCGCTCGGCGATCAACTAAGCTTTGTAGACTATTTTACAAAAAAATTAAATTACAATATCTATTTTTCAAGTTACGATTTTGATAAAACACAGTCCTGTGTGCTATCCCAAGTTACACTCAATCTACCTATGAAAACCTCATAAAAATTTGTCTAGTGGTTTTGGAGATTAGCATGTTCGAACAGACAAACGGACAGATAGAACGGATTTACAGTTTTATTATTAGTATATACATGGATTGGATAAAAAGTAGTGGCAACACTATTATATTTGATACTAGACTTTACTGACAACGATCACCGTATTACAGGCCCATAATATAATCGCCCCCCATCTCTACAGTCTATATATGTTGGCGGCAGTAGAATCGTTCTGCATTCGGCTGAAAATGCCAGTTCTCAAAATTTTCTCAACAGTGTTTATCGAAAAGAGCGTCGCCTTCCCTCCAAGGATTCCCATTTCAGTTTCCGAAGCATCTCTGCAACACTTAGGTGTCGTTCGAAACTCCCTCTCTCTCCCTATTCGTTTAGTCGGTTCCGACTCTTCGTGACCCCATGAACCAAATCACGCCACTTTTTCCTGTCTTGCACTTTCTCCCGTAGACCTTCCAGGTTGGAACACATTGCTTCTGTGATGCCATCGATCCATCTCATCCTCTGACGTCCTCTTCTTCTAGTTCCTTCAATCTTCCCCAGCATTAATGTTTTTTCCAGCGAGGCATGCCTTCGCATTGTGTGCCCAAAGTAGGTCAGCTTTTGTTTTAACATTAGACCTTCCAGGGAGAAATCTGGTTTAATTTGCTCCAATATTGAGCTGTTGGTTCTCTTTGCAGTCAATGAAACTCTAAGAAGTTTCCTCCAACACCACAATTCGAAGGAACGATCTCTGCTGACGGCGACTGCAGCCATGAAATCCGGAGACGCCTGTTGCTCGGTAGACAGGCGATGTCAAACATTGACAAGGTTATAAGGTCCAGAGATATAACACTAGCAACAAAGATCCGTATTGTGAGGAACGTTACTATCTTCAACTTCCTTGCACTGTTCATTAAAGAATATATTTTTATCTCTTCTAGCTAATTTCTGAAAATCTTTATTTAATTCAAACATAATTCGAAGGAGTCAATTCTTCGCCGTTCAGCCTTTCTAATGGTCCAGGTCTCACATCCATACATCACAACTGGAAAGACCATAGCCCTCACAATACGGATCTTTGTTGCTAGTGTTATATCTCTGGACCTTATAACCTTGTCAAGGTTTGACATCGCCTGTCTACCGAGCAACATGACCCACCGTCTAATTTCTTATGCTGGGTCGTATGTTGCCACTTAGCCGCTGTGACTGGGTCCGGGCTCCGGTGTGACTGAAAGTAACACCACACCGGCTCCCGTCCCCACTCACACCGTTGCCCGTGTCCCGCCACGTGGAGGCGGGCTCTATTTGTTTACATCCATTTGATATCTTTTTTGTGCAGAATTACAAAAATATATAACTAATACAAAAACATGTGAGATATTAATAAACAAAACGAAATTAAAGGAAGGAAGAGAATTGAAAAGAGAAGAGATAGGTGTAATATTGCAGTCACCTAGTTGTGAGTGGCAGCCGGGTCTTGGAATTACCCTCAAGACGCTGGCCATCGCTCACCATGCCCTTAACATCTACCATCCTAGAAACTAACTTAACTAGAAGAGATTAGGGTACGTTAAAGCTAAGACCTCCATGTCCAGCCTGCTAAACTTTTTACGATATACAATAGAGAGGTACTGATTTTGTGATTGGCTCAAAGTTGCTAATGAAAGGGTACTTGTGGTAAAAGTAATAAAGGTAATGACGCTAACAGTTTGTGTTGAGCCTACAAGGCTCCTAGTAGAGTATATCAGGCCCAAGCACCTCGCGGCCCCGCCGACAACACGACCTGAACGGTTTTTCCCTGATCTACCATAGGTATCCGTCGGGTTAGGCTCAAAAGAGAGGAACCACAATTAAGATCCTTCCATCCAGACTGTGCGCTGCCTTTTAACGGAAGGCGTAGGTCCCTTGAGGAGGTACCTAGCTTTAAGCTCTTATTAGACATGGAGGTTCTGTTAACTATTTACATATAAGGTGAAATCTGTTTTTAGGATTGTGTGTGACTTGTGCACCTCTTGCTGGTTGTTCCAGATTGTTCTTTGAAGAGGACTTGGTTGACACTATGGATCATCCGCGCTGGACGCTTCAATATCTGTGTTGGTGCCCTGGTCTGTATCTGTTTCTTCTTCATCACTCGTGGTGCTAATCATGTCTGTGTCCCCATGGGCATCATTATGTCTGTTTGGACCAACTTTCCTACGGTAGGGTCTGTTGCGCAAGTATTCTATTGGTTGGATCTTCGATATTTCGTCAGTTAGTTTGTTGAGTTCAGTCCACCTTTCCGGGTCGCGTATTATGGCATGTAGTTCGTTCTGTGTGTTCAATCGATTTATGTGTACTGTGTGTCTTGTGTTCGTGCGTTGTCCGCAGAAGAAGACAGTGTGTTCAGGGGAACCTTCTACCCCGCATGTGCATCTATTAGTCTGCTGCAGACTCACGTGGTACAGGTGCGTGGGATAAGGGCCATGTCCTGTGATGAAATGTACCATACCGCGGCTGGGATCGATATGTTTTAATTTTAGTCTTTCCCGGACGTCAGGGAGGAAGTTGTATACACGGCGGCCCTTATCGCTGTTGGCCCACTCGCTCTGCCAGGTATCCACTCGCCATGCTCTGAGTTGGCGTGTTGCCTCAATCGGTACACCAGTGATCTGCCGAACCTGGTCTATTCTCCCCATCCTAAGCTAGTACATTGCTGCGCGGTACCTGATGGTGATGTCTATGTGGAAGATTCCCATGACGACACATAGTGTGTCATTTGACGTTGTGTTGAATGCCCCTGTTAGTCGAAGTAGAACACTTCTTTACCCTCGACGTACAACGGTTGTGTTGGTTGAGAGATTTAATCTGTGGGCCCACCTACTGGCAGCAAACCATAGTACTGACTCGAAGAGAACGCAATGGTATGTTCGTGTGACTGACAGGGGTAGTCTGAACTGTTCCGAATTTAGCCTAGCCAGTTTGTGTAGTATCTTTTCTGCTTTGTGTGTGCATATTCGCACGTGTTCGTGGAAGTTCAATCGTTGGTCAATGTATACTCCTAGATAGCGTGTGACTGCTAGTCTTTTTATGTTTGTGTCCCCGATTTTGACTATTGGGTTCCTGCGTAAGATACCCTTTAGCAATGTATAAGTTGTTTTGTTTCCTGCTATCTTTAATTTATTATCTGTGCACCATTGGGTTATTGCCTGAAGTGTTTCATTAGCTCTTTCTTCTAGCTTCTAGCTGGGCACGGTTGTTTGCTGAAACTACGACGAGTAGATCATCAGTATAAGCGACAACTCCATCTGTCAAGATGTGCTCCTCTAGTAACTGTAGGAGCGGTTCTATAACTATGTCCCAGATGATGGGGCCGCAGATCGACCCTTGTGGACAGCCTTTTGTAATTCGTTTACTCTTTTTCTGGTTGTCCATTTGCCAAACGACCGTTCTGTCTCTGCAATAGTCCATGAAACTATTATACAGAGACTCCTGTATCTGCAGGTGTCGGAACCTCTTGAATAAGGCCAGCCACCAGAGGTTGTCGAAGCATCTGAGATGTCTATCATATTTGCAAGTGTGTATTTGGAGGGTGTGTCGTGTTCTATTTGGAGTGCTCTGTTAATTGCGTCGTCTATAGATTTCCCTTCCCTGAAGCCGTATTGGTGTGGTGTTAGTCCCCGTAGTGTTCGGTGTGCTTGTAGTCTTTTGCAAAGTAGGTTTGCTTGTACTTTACCGAGTGTATTGATAAGCCAAATTGGTCTGTATGACTTGGGGTCTGATGGGTCTTTGTCTGGAGCCTTTTTGATGATAACCGCCTTCGAGGTCTTCCACACTGCAGGCACTCGGCCCAGACTTAATGCAACGTTTAACAACGTTGTGAAAAACGGGGTGATCTGCGGTGCAATTTGTTTCAGTACCTCAGAGTGGGTACCATCCGGTCCAGGCTCTTTTTTGTTTTTGAGTTCTGAGATCGCTGTCGCCACTTCTTCCTGCGCAAATGGACAGGTGACGGTTGGTGTGGTGCATACTGTGTCTAGTTCGCATCTCAGTGCCACGTGTTGTGGTGTGTCTGTGTTTGCGATGTCGTCAGGCAGGAGTTTGCTCACCAGGAACTCCGCTGTGCGTCTCCAGCCCTTAGTCATCGCACCATCCTCCTGTCGCAGCGTTCCCAGAACCAGTGAGCTCTTAATTTTCTATGTCACGATTTTGTATGGTTCCTCCAAAATTTTAGTTGTGTTTGTGCTGCTACATGGCTATTCCAATGGTCTTTCCTGGTCTTATTCAGCTCAAGTTTGTATTTGTCCTTGGCAAGCCGGTAGTCGTGTAGTCGTAATTGTCTTTCTCTATCTGAAATTGCTCGTCGGTAAAGCTTACATTTACGTTTTGACTGTTGTTTAAGTCGTGTTAATTGTGTAGTCCAGGGAATGTTTTGGTGTTTTGTCATTCTTTGTGTGGGTATGCAGGTGTTCTGTGTGTGTGTGTGTGTGTGTGTGTGTGTGTGTGTGTGTGTGTGGTGATATCTGTCAGCATGTGTGCTTTGTAATCAACATTGCCGGTGATGTCTTGCGGTGTGTGCGCATGTATTTTTAGTTTGACCCTGTCCTAGTCTGTTTTGCCAAATAATAGTCTTTTTGGTTGTGTTTCTGTGTTGATGTTTGGTGTACCACTTAAGGTTAGTGTTATGATGTTGTGGTTGCTGGCAGTGATCTGGTCATGTACGGTCCAGTCTCATACGTGGTTGATGACAGAATTGTTAACGACGGTGATGTCTATGTTTGATGAATGACCGTTGTGTCCGATGTGAGTCGGGTGATGTCCTTCCTTGTTGGGTACGTGTAGTCTGTTTTCTTGGATGATGTCATTTATTGTTCTACCTCTGTCGTCAGTTCTACCGACTAGTAAATTTGTCTAAGTCGTCTGGTACAATATGTGATCGAAAGTATCCGCACACCGGGCTAAGAATGACCTACAAGTTCGTGCCGCCCTCCAGCGGTAATGCTGGAATTCAATATGGTGTTGGCCCACCCTTAGGCTTAGCCACCCTTAGCAGGCATACGTTCAATCAGGTGCAGGAAGGTTTCTTGGGGAATGGCAGTCCATTCTTCACGGAGTGCTGTATTGAGGAGAGGTATCGATGTCGGTCGGTGAGGAGTGGCACGAAGTCGGCTTTCCAAAACATCTCAAAGGTGTTTTATAGAATTCAGGTCAGGACTCGTGCAGGACAGTTCATTACAGGGATGCTATTGTCGTGTAACCACTCCGCCACAGGCCATCCATTATGAACAGGTGCTCGATAGTGTTGAAAGATGCAGTCGCCATACCCTAATTGCTCTTCAACCGTGGGAAGCAAGAAGGTGCTTAAAGCATCAATGTAGGCCTGTGCTGTGATAGTGACAAGCAAAATAACAAGGGGTGCAAGCCCCCTCCATGAAAGACACGACCACACCATAACACCACCGTCTCCGAATTTTACTGTTGACACTATATACGCTGGCAGATGGCCATTTGCCATTCGCACACCCTGCTATCGGATCACCACATTGTGTACCGTGATTCGTCACTCCACACAACATTTTTTCACTGTTCAGTCGTCCAATGTTTACGCTCCTTAGACCAAGCGAGGCATCGTTTGGCATTTACTGGCGTGATGTGTGGCTTACGAACAGCCGCTCCACGATTAAATCCAAGTTTTCTCATCTCTCGCCTAACTGTCATAGTACTTGCAGTGGATCCTGATGCAATTTGGAATTCCTGTGTGATGGTCTGGATAGATGTCTGCCTATTACACATTACGACCCTCCTCAATTGTCAGCGGTCTCTGTCAGTCAACATACGAGGCCGGCCTGTACGTTTTTATGCTGTACGTGTCCCTTCACGTTTCCACTTCACTATCACATCGGAAACAGTGGACCTAGGGATGTTTTGGAGTGTGGAAATCGCACGTACAGACGTATGACACAAGTGACACCCAATCACCTGACCAAGTTCGAAGTCCGTGAGTTCCGCGGAACGCCCCATTCTGCTCTCTCACGATGTCTAATGAGGTCGCTGATTTGCAGTACCTAGCAGTAGACGGTATCATAATGCACTTAACATGAAAAAGTATGTTTTCGGGGTGTGTCCGGGTACTTTTGATCACATAGTGTATCTTTAAATGGTTCAGATGCTCTAAGCACTATGGGACTCGACATCTGAGGTCATAAGTCCCCTAGAACTTAGAACTACTTTAACCTAACTAACCTAAGGACATCACATAAATCCATTCCCGAGGCAAGATTCGAACCTGCGACGGTAGCGGTCGCGCAGTTCCAGACTGAAGCGCCTAGAACCGCTCGGCCACTCCGCCCGGTGCGTATCTTCCTAGAGTCACTCAACTTCGACACCTTACCGTGCACCACAGTATCATTAGCAAACAACAGCAGATTTGTGCCCACTCTGTCTGACAAATCCTTTATGTACATCGAGGACAACGGCGATCCTGTCAGACTTCTCTGTGACACTCCTGACATTATGCTTGTCTCTGATGAACACTTGTTGTCGAGGACGGCAGTCCTGAAAACACTGCTGTGTTCTCCGACCAGTTGTCACTTCAGTCTTGGTCCACCCACGTTGTTCGTGTTTCCTAAATATAGTGTTTCGGCGCTTGAAGTGGCCTCCTGCGCTTTCAGGTACTACACACTGGAACTGACCCAAACGCAGCCGTCGCTAATCAGTGCACTGCTTCAACTGACCTTCTGCTATCAGCTACAAACAGCTCGCACACCATTTGATGCACATCGTTCATGTTTTGCAGTGTAGTCACTACTCTTTATCCAACCCACGTGGATAAATACGACAGGAACTATCGATAGAAGCGAAAAATCTAGTAAACATTGCCTCTAAAATGCACAGCTTTAGAGCTAAGAGTAGTTCATCAACTTCGATTCTGTGAAACAAATCTACTGCAAGCTCTTTGCTTTCCATATAGCAAGAGTAGGTAGTATTGGCCAAAACAAGAAAAAATTCCAGGAAACATGAGTTCTAAAGTGCGTACCTTAAGAGCTATGCCAACTTGTTCGTCTGCCTAGTATGAAACACACCTCCTCTACTGAATAAGTTCTCATAGCTCTTAATGTAAGCATTTTTGAGCCCATGGTTAGTAGGCATATTTGCTTCGAATGATCGTTCTTCTCTTATCCCTAAATATTGACCATACGTCCTGGGATACACTGTAGCTACAAAAACGTCTGTGCGTCGCTTAGCGGTGATTTTCTCGGAACAGAATTACGATGTCGTAAACGTTTTAGGAAATATCTGAGGTTAACGACTTACCTGATTCACTCTGCATACAAGGCGTTTATAAGAAGTTCACATATCCCTGCAGGAGGCAGTATTGTTCAAAAGAGGAAGAAAAGTGCCGATTATGATAGGTCCGGAAACCAGTACCTGTTAAGATATTGGCCGTTGAAGACACGCAGTCCACAGGCTGCATTTTATTTACAGATAGGAGAGAATTCACTAGAGATGGCATAGTAAAATAATATGTGCGTGTGAGCAGATGCATTCTATCGACTAATCATTGAAATGAGGCGTCAGAAAAGACTCAGTATCGGTATACAAGCGACAGCATGCGTGTCTAATATGTTCCGGAACGCTCCGCATAAAAACTGGATTTTCCGGTGTTCATACGCCTGGTTCTGTTGCTGATAGAAAGGTAGGATCAATTGGTTTAGGCAGCACTTGGGCTACGAACATTTGTATGGACAGGAGAAGGATCGTCTTAGCGTCACTATCCGACAGTACAGTGTCAAAATATGAGTATTACACGCTTCCTAGAGGTTAGGCAAATGGAGCAAATCGGTTGGTTCTTTTTGCATTTTGCATTTTGCATTTTGATGGGACTTATGGAGGCACCATTAGTTCATGGGCATTACCTCGGAATACCCCAAAAAAGCATTTTTTACTATATTTTCACCTTCACCAGAGGACCAAAACCCCGCCGAGGATTTCAAGACGGCTATACACAGTAAATGGTTGTAATTCCTGAGATGTCGAATGACGTTGAAAATTTCCTTGATATCTTTATATTTTTCCGAGACACAGAGGTTCAAACTTCCCTACTTGTACATGCACGTAAAATCCAGTGTGAGACGTAAACGTAGTTTAGAAAGTGACGTAGCACGAATAAATTTTCTGTAACCTGTGCCCTTTACCATTTGGGAATCCCATGTTGCAGTACTGAAGCACATGCAAAAGGTTTTCACGTAAAACCCGGGATGAAATTTAAAATTAGTTTTGCGTTATTTCAGTTTCACATCTACATCTACATTTACATACATACTCCGCAATCCACCATACGGTGCGTGGCGGAGGGTACCTCGTACAACAACTAGCATCTTCTCTCCCTGTTCCACTCCCAAACAGAACGAGGGAAAAATGACTGCCTATGTGCCTCTGTACGAACCCTAATCTCTCTTATTTTATCTTTGTGGTCTTTCCGCGAAATAGAAGTTGGCGGCAGTAAAATTGTACTGCAGTCAGCCTCAAATGCTGGTTCTCTAAATTTCCTCAGTAGCGATTCACGAAAAGAATGGCTCCTTTCCTCCAGAGACTCCCACCCGAGTTCCTGAAGCATTTCCGTAACACTTGTGTGATGATGAAACCTACCAGTAACAAATCTAGCAGCCCGCCTCTGAATTGCTTCTATCTCCTCCCTCAATCCGACCTGATAGGGATCCCAAACGCTCGATCAGTACTCAAGAATAGGTCGTATTAGTGTATTCACATAAGTGAAGTATCTAAATTTTACTGACCAATACATTTCCTTTCATACGAGTTACATACCCTGTTGCGGAAGGGAAAAGAAGGGAACCAGAGGAAAAATCATCCTATCGGAGATCAAATGATGTGGATAGGTTCCTGTTTATTTAAAAGACTCTGATTGAAAAGTGGGGTTCCACTGCCTCATTCTGCCTTCCTCAGATCCTTTAAAAATTTTCCGAAAAATTTTGGAATGCAAACATATTCGTGCTCTTTGTGCTGAGAGAGAAGGAGACAGAGGCAGTTTCAAAAAGATGGAAAAGTACTAAACACTGAAAGATAGTAGACAGTTGTTGAGTTATAGAAAGAGCGAAGGAGACAATGTCAGTGTGAGAGAAAGACAGGGACACAGTGGCAATGAAATATAGTTGACAGTGACACAACAGTGCTAGGATAAGAGTGAGGGAGACACTGCCAGGGGGGAGGAGGAATAAAGAAAACGAGAAAGTGAAAGTGGGTGAGAGCCAGTAACAATGAGAGGTAGGAATGCCAGCGAGGGAGAGGGAGATAATGAAGTGAAAAGAGGCAGCAGCAGTAGATAGGAAGGAATGAGATAGAAGCGGTAAGGGATAGCAAGAGGGTGACAGTTACAGTGATAGGAGGCTGTAGTAGCTGTAGTAGGACAGAACGGAGAGGACTGTGACTTTGACAGAGGAGATAACGACAGAGATACAAAGAGAGATAATGGCAATGAACTGGACTGAATGAGTGAGGGAGAAAGACCAACTGGGAGTGGATGGTTATGAGCGACTTACAGCGATGGACTAGTCGGTGTGAGTTAGTTAAAGTTAGGGGAGCTTGTATGAATTTAAAGTGATGAGCTCCATGTTAAAATGGTCGCATGCCAAAATTTTTGGGAAAATTTTTAAAGATGCTGAGGAAACTGACATGAGGCAGCTGGTACCCATCTTTTCACTCAGTGTCTTTTAAATAAACAGGAACATTTTCCCATTTTTGGGCTCCGATAGGAGCATTTTTCCTTAGATCAGTGCATAAGATGGAATTGTCGGTGACGGAAACATGGGGCCATACAATTTACCGAGCATTTCTTTAACTTGATGTTAAGTTATATATAATTTTTAATTTATCGGGTGAGTTTTTTTTTTCTTATCACATTTAGTTACGTGCATAAGTAAATATGAGCCGGGTTCTTGAAGGGCCGTTGTTAGTCATGTATCAACTTTAGATTTTGAACGTGGTGACTAAAATATAGTTGCCGTTAACTGAATTTAATGTAATTATGTTAATTTCTATTTACTGATTGCAAAGCAAGGCTCGAGAGAATTTCGATTGTTGCCGTGGAGCGGCCAAGATAAAACTTACTGAACTCATGGAATCTATACGATTTAAAAAATGAGCTTTAACGTTAAATTAATTAGCTGTTGCAATTTAGAAAGGTTCTTACATGAAATCTCCCGCATTTACAGTTACTGTTAACACTTTGAAAAATAAATTAATACTTCAGCGCGTGATGGACGAGCAGGGCTGAATCGGAAGATGAGCTTCCCGCAGCGCAAATTACTGAAAAAAATGCTTATTAAAAATACTCAGCCGCTGCGACCATTTGACAACTATTACAAAGAAATTCATTTTGTGATAACGTAATTAATTTATTTTAGCAGAATACAGAATAACTTACATAAAATATGTGTAGCCGCTCAATGGCTGCCTTCCGTACCGCGAAACAAAACAGTGTGTGTACCATAAAGTACGTCCGTCCTCCTCGGCCGTACAATCGCGTCTCTTAGCAATCCTCTTTTATTTTCATAGACATGTTTTAAATAAAGATGCTACTTTTAAACTATCGCTGCATATAAAATTTTTTTCAAGAACATTAACTGTATCTTTTATACTAATTATGTTCATTAAATACGTTAAGTGTTTACAAATCATTTTTAGTTCACCTTTAACACTTCACAATATTGTTCACTGTTTACAACCGATAAAAACGCAATATTTATGTGACGTACCGTCACATTGATCAAACACTTCTACTGTCTCCTGTCCTCTCTCTCTCTTCCTCTCTCTCTCTCTCTCTCTTCCTCTCTCTCTCTCTCTCTTCCTCTCTCTTCCTCTCTCTCTCTCTGTCTCTCTCTCTCACTGGCAGCGCTCAGGCACACACATACGCACACACACACACACACACACACACACACACACACACACACACACACACGTACAGAAATACCCACACAGACATCGATAAGTACTTTCTTGTGAAGAAAGCTGCCTCGATTTGCCGCTTCCGTGCCTCAGCACGCAGGTAAACACCGAGAGGCACGCACGCGACCATTGTTCCCCGTCCTCATTACAGTGAAAATGTTTGGCTAACACCGGCGGAGATCTGTCCCTAGAGAGCACTGCTGGTGGGCGTAACTCGCGGGTTATGACTGGGCCGTGGCACGTAATAGCTGCTAAAGTGTTGCTGCAGACGTGAATGGCGGCAGCGCACGCCACCTCTTCATTCCGCCCGGCCCCTGGGCTCCGGCCGCTGGGCGAGAATCCACACGAAGTACTCACTTTCATCTACATTCCTCTCACAAGCGACATCGCTCGGCACCGGGGAATAAAAGCCAATAGAAATTATTTTAAAATACGCGGCTGAGTCCGTTTTATCAGCTATCAAGTTCATTTGTCTGTAAAATCAGCGTTTGTATAGATTTGGTGTTTGGAGGTTAATTAATGTGAGGACTACAGAACCACAAGTAGCGAAAGACACAGATATCAACAGTAGTCTCACAAGTCATAAATGATATATTATTTCACCGGAAGCTAGACATATGCTTGAAAACTATATGTTAAAACGCGCAGTAGTTACAGAGACTCATTTTCTAAATATTTCGTAGATGTACATGTCGAAACACTAGATACTTAAGTTTTGGACATTCATGAATAGGAATTATGTAGAACAATACACACGTTAAAGAATAAATAGAACTGGGACACCATATCCGTTATGGACCCTAAGATGTGCTAAAAAAAAATCTGAAAATCTCTTACGTAATTAACTACAATATTAGAGAAAATATGTATCCAGTTGCCCCCCAAAAAAACCATGATTAGGCCGTTCTAAGAGAAGGGAAATAAGGAAGGAGTCTTAAATTAAATATCAATATATTAATTCACACCTATAGTAAGACACTTGCTTTCAACATAGAGCTCTTTCCATGAGACATCTCCTACAAGAATGGAAGCATTATTTCTGAAAAGGCTAAGCATCACTAGTGCAGTTACACAGTTTTTGCATGAAGTGTATTGTCTGCTAGATCACAAGATGCAAACTGCAGGTGTGTTTATACAAGTGGCTAGAGCTCAGCCACAGTAAACCATAGATTACTCCTAAAAATCTAAAGTATTGTACATAAATGACATAGAAAATAAATAATCAAATTAGACAGTCTGATTCCACTACTGTGACACTAACACAGCGCGTATCAAAGGACTCAGTGCTTAGTTTCTCTCTCCTCCCTCTCATACATTAACTAGATGGTGGATTATGGCACAACACAATAAGCTATGCGAATACCACCTCAATGTTGCTCCACGGCAGAGAGTGATGGAGCTGGAATCTCTTTTACGATTATGGTAGAACGGGAATAAATAATTACTTCAAATCATTGGAACATCTTCGTGAACGTCGGTAAATCTGTTACTGATGTTTGAAATAGGCAGTTCTCTCAACGTCGGTATAAATAATGTATGTAGAGCTTATCGGGAACTCGCAACTGTGTATTTCTTGGCTTGTATGTGAATGAGGCCTTCCGGTGTGTGAACAAAGTTGATTCCGTACACGGTTATCCAGAGCAGCTTTTTTCTCCTTAACCAGCTACAAAAGTCAGTCTCTAGCTAACATTAAGAATGTACAGAGTGTGCTTTTTGTATGGCATCCTCAACTGTGCAAGTCCAATTTGAAAGATGAAGAAACTGGAGGACAGATGCTTGATTCACAATTTTTATTGGATACACGACCGGTTTCGGAACACTTAAAGTCTCCTTATCTGGTGCAAAAATTAAATCACTTAATCATTTGAGGTCATCCTCACCCCCAGATAATTAATTGATTTTATTTTTTATACCAGATGATGTACTTAACACTAGATAAATAACTTAAGGGTTTGAAGGATAGGATTGTGCAACGGAAAAACACCTAAATAGAATATATTCGTTACAATGAATGGCAATAGGACTTATAAGTGGAGCTGGTCAGAGACAATATTGGGGTGACGTGTTTTTGTGTAGTATAAACGCTTTACAGCATATTATATTATTTAAATAAATTGCGTGTTTTATTCTTCGAAAACCTGAAACAAGTATAGTGATGTACGTGATCACAACACCAGAACAAAGTGGAGGTAGTTCAAGGTAGGTGTCCGCATAATGATTCTCTGACGTTTCGGCCACTGTTTCAACCGACCTTTCTCAGGGTCTTACTACAGTAATCATAGTACCATGAGGAGGGCCATTTGCGACAATGACCGAAACGTCGGAGAATCTTATATATTGACAATGAGGTAACATGACCTGAAGTACTGTATTTTATTGGCGGTTACAATGGCCGCGGAAGCCTACGTTTACAAAATGTAGTTTCGAAAAAGGACCAAATTAAAAATGACGGATAAAATACCGGTCATCAATGGTTTATATGACGTAAGGAGCTGCTAAACTGTCTACGAAAAGGAAAGAAGAACGGTTCAGAAACTCAATTAAAATACGTTTGATATAAAAATGTATTACTTCAAAGAACTTTAAATCGGAATTGTGACGTATTGTATTATATTGTTTATATTATGAAAGCAGAAGCATATCAACTGCGGTATACAGCAGATATAAGATGTTTCAGTTGTTTTAGTAAAATATATGTTAAGTAATATATACTTTCAAGACCGAAGTTGTGAAGTCTTTCTGTCCCCATGGCGCATGCTGCGTCTTCAAACAACTCGAGTTGTGTGTGAACGTCACACTCCTCCACGATCTAGGGGAAGCTGTTCTAGCCAGGCAGTAGTAGCAAAGTGTCTGATCTGCCTATTACGTTGCTTTTTCTTTTCGCAAAGCTTAGCAACCGGGTGAGGCTTGATTTCTCCATCGAGCGTGTATTTACAAGTTTCGTCTTAAAATTCAGTCCATCAGGGAGTGACAGGGAATAGCAGAAGCTGCAGTTAGAACGAATGGGAATTACAGGAAGCCCGGTAGCCATAACGTGCGGTTAGCTTACAGTCGCCTGTCAATACTTCTGGCTGCCACTCCACGCTGCTTCACTGAATCTCACCGCTGCCGTTCCGCCGATGGTAGTTGTAATTCAAAATGGCTCTGAGCACTATGGGACTTAACATCTGTGGTCATCAGTCCCCTAGAACTTAGAACTACTTAAACCTAACTAACCTAAGGGCATCACACACATCCATGCCCGAGGCAGGATTCGAACCTGCGACCGTAGCAGCCGCGCGGTTCCGGACTGAGCGCCTAGAACCGCTAGACCACCGCGGCCGGCAGTTGTAATTCCAAGCACTATCATATCCAGTTTCCGGCCACCGTAAGAACACTAGTACTGTTTCTCATTGTTGTCATCACAAAATGGTTCAAATGGCTCTGAGCACTATGGGACTCAACTTCTGAGGTCATTAGTCCCCTAGAACTTAGAACTAGTTAAACCTAACTAACCTAAGGACATCACAAACATCCATGCCCGAGGCAGGATTCGAACCTGCGACCGTACCGGTCTTGCGGTTCCAGACTGCAGCGCCTTTAACCGCATGGCCACTTCGGCCGGCCGTTGTCATCACAGTAAATCCCGAAGAACCGAATAAAAGTATTGTGGACCTATACGTCTGCATTCCTGGCGCTTTCCCCTCCCTCACAACATTTCTGATTTTCAGCCATAGCTAACGATTTTCTCACTCTCTTTTAGAACCCTTATCTGAACTTAGTTTTGTTTATATCACGTACAGTTTTGTCACAGTGACATCGTTATAAACTAGAAAATTAGCAGCACAGAAGTAACTGCAATGAATAGTACATTATTTTTGGGTTCCGTGCTTCAATAAGAAAAAAAAAGAATGCCTTATAGGATAGCTTTGTTGTCCATCTAATGTTTTTTCTGAGGAATGGGTAAATACATCAAGCCAAAATTTATGTCACATACTGCAATCTACAGTCCCTCGACGGTGTAAAAATTTGAAACTTCTGTGTCAATGCAATCAAAAGATACGGCCATTTGTTTCACATATTTTGATAGTTGCAAAATCAGTCATCAAAACGTATAGAATACTTCCCGTTGACTTAGAATCATGAAATTTGACAAAAAGGAGGATTTCACAGAATAACCAAAGGAGGATGTCAGGAAAATGTAAATCTGTAACTATATCACATGAAAAATATCTTTTGTCATGTGTTATCCGGCGCAAAACTTAAAATTGAAACAATCAATAGTTCTGCATTCGGGGTGACGGGGTCACAATGGTAAAAGTCAAAGATCAGCCGAGGAATGTATTATTGCTCATATGACACGTTTCTTAATCTATCAGTAATCACTCGTGAATATCTGACGATGGGTAAATACCGAAACGAGTCATATGAGCAATAAGGCATTCCTTGCCTGAGGTTTGACTTTTGCCACTGTAACCCAGTAGCCTGAAAGGAGAGGTACTGATTTTTATAATAATGGTTGTCTGCCTCGTGCATGACTTGGGTCACATTTATGTTATAGAAATTAAAACATTCTCAAAAATGTAGGGGTATCTCTGGGACCAATATCTTGCTAGTATCAGTGTCGATAACAGGTAAAAACAGTCGAAATTCTGGATTACCGGAATGGATGAACTGAATATATATATATATAATTATGTTTTTGGCTATACAGATAATTAAATTTGTGCGGAATCCTCAATGCATGAGTCCTACTCACACCTGGCCAATTTTCTTTTACTATGAATCGTGAAAACACCTTTTTATTACAAAAGCATTATATACAATTTAACTCTTTGACCACCTCCGTAGTCGAATGTTTAGCGTTGCTGACGTCGGCGCGGAACGTCCCGCGTTCGATTCCCGGTACCTTCTCAGATACATTTCTGAGGTAGGGGGGGGGGGGGTGATACAGGGTCCACTCAGCCCTAATGAGGCCAGATGAGGAGCTGCTTGACTAAAGAAGCCGAGGCGTTATTAGGAGTCAAACTTGGAAATGTTTGGTTCTATGGGACCAAACTGCTGAGGTCATCGGTCCCTAGGCTTACAGAGTACGTAAACGAACTTACGCTAAACAACACAAAACACACATGCCCAAGGGAGGACTCTAACCTCCGACGGAGGCAGCCGCGGGAACCGTGGGAAGGCGCCACAGACTGCACGGATACCCCTCGCAGCCATGATGTGTAGTCACCTACTGGTGATAACGACTGCGGGAATTGCTCACATGCTCGACGTTCGTAGACTTCTGCTTTATGACAGGATACATTGTCATATTGATGTAAACAATCATCGTTTCCGAACTACTACTCCACTGTACGCAGTACACAGTTTTGTAAAATGTGTTAATATCCTTCCATATTTAGCTTTTCTTGAGCGCGATACATGGACCACACCCCAATCACGGAAACACCCCCATGCCGTAACACAACCTCCTTCGTACTTCGCTGTTGGAATTACACAATGTGGCAGGTTAAGTTCGCCGCGCGGGATTAGCAGAGCGGTCTACGGGGCTACAGTCATGGACTGTGCGGCTGGTCCCGGCGGAGGTTTGAGTCCTCCCTCGGGCATTGGTGTGTGTGTGTTTGTCCTTAGGATAATTTAGGTTAAATAGTGTATAAGCTTAGGGACTGATGACACAACAACCGCCACAACTCGTTTCCAACAGTCAACTGTCCAGTGGCACCACTATTTACACCACATCAAGCGTCGCTTATCTACATATATGTGGCTTAGGAGGAGGTGCTCGACCATTGCAACAAATTTTTTTAACTTCCTACTCGCAGCCATGGTTGTAGCTGCACTGCTGGTAGCGCCATGACTCCTTCCACTGATTTCATGCAATTTTTGTACAACTACCCTCTGCTTGCTCGACGGTTTCTATCTGTCAGTACAGGACGTCTACCTTACCTTGGTTTAGCTGTGGTAGTTCTTCAGCGTTTGCATTTCACAACCATGTCTCCAACAGTGGACTTGAAACTTCCTGGCAGATTAAAACTGTGTGCCGTACCGAGACTCTAACTCGGGGCCTTTGCCTTTCGCGGGCAAGTGCTCTATCAACTGAGCCAACCAAGCACGACTCACGCCCCGTCCTCACAGCTTTACTTCCGCCAATACCAGAGAACCTTGCAGAACTAGCACTACTGGAAGAAAGCAAAATCTCATTCTGGAAACATCCCCCAGGCTGTGGCTAAGCCATATCTCCGCAATATCCTTTCTTCCAGGAGCGTTAGTTCTACAAGGTTCGCAGTAGAGCTTCTGTGAGACGAGGTACTGGCGGAAGTAAAGCTGTGAGGACGGGGCATGAGTCGTGCTTTGGTAGCTGCAGAGTGCAAATCTCATTCTGGGAACGGTGGACTTGTTGGACAGCTTCTTCTGACCGGTTTGATTGGTACGCCAGGAATTCCTCTGCTGTGCCAACCTTTTCATCTGAGAGTAGCACTTGCAACATACATCTTCAATTATTTCCTCGACTTATTTTAATCTCTGTCTTCCTGTATAGTTTTTACCCACCCTCTAGTACCATGGAAGTCACTCCCCGATGTCTTAACAAATGTCCTATCATCCTGTCCCTTCTCCTTGTCAATGTTTTACACACATTCCTTTCTTCTCCGATTCTGTGCAGAACCTCCTCATTCCTTACCTTCTCAGTCCACCAAATTTTCAACATTCGTCCGTAGCACTACATCTCAAATGCTTCGATTCTCTTCTGTTCCGGTTTCCACAAAGTCCACGTTTCACTGTGCTCCAAACGTATATTCTCAGAAATTTCTTCCTCAAATTAAGGCCTATGTTTGATACCAGTAGACTTCTCTTGGCCAGGAATGCCCTTTTTGCCATTGATAGTCTGCTTTTGATGTCCTCCTCGCTCCGTGCATCATTGGTTATTTTTCTGCATATGTATCACAATTCCTTAACTTCTTCTATTTCGTGATGACCAATCCCGATGTTAAGTTTCTCACTGTTCTCATTTCTGCTACTTCTCATTACTTTCGTCTTTCTTCGATTTACTCTCAACCCTTATCCTGTACTCATTACACTGCTCTCTCCGTTCAGGAGATCCTGTACTTCGTCTTCACTGTCAACGACGATAGCTTTGTCATCAGCGAATTTTATCACTGATGTTCTTTTACCTTGAATTTTAATTCCAATCTTGAACCCTTGTTTTGTTTCCATCATTGCTTCTTCGATGTATAGATTGAACAATAGGGGTGAAAGACTACAACCCTGTCTTACGCCCTTTCTAATCCGAGCATTTCGATCTTGGCCTCTCACTCTTATTATTCTCTCTAGGCTCTTGTACATTTTATAATTTATCCGTCTCTCCCTATAGCTTACCCGCATGTTCCTCAGAATTTCGAACGCTTTTTCCAAGTTGACAAATCCTATGAACGTGTCTTGATTCTTCTTTAGTGTTGCTTCCATTATCAACCGCAACAGCTTTAGGAGGCTTTTAATGTGCCTGATGGCTTTATTACTCAGGTGACATCCAATGACATTCGAAGTCACTCAGCTCTCCTGACCGCTCCATTCTGCTGTTACTGTTTCTGTTCTTTTATGGTGGTGGATCCACCTCTAGTGACATCTAGTGGTCAACTGTGCATTACATTTGGGTATCGGGATACTTTTGATTAGATAATTTGATTTCTTTCTGTTCCCTAGGTGATTAGTTTAAACTTTCTTTGATCACGTCCAAACTCTCTCTAATTCGGGGTCATATCTAGTGCTAATCTGGAATCAAAAGGCGCCTTGGTCGGTTGTATCGAAAAATAGAGTTAGTAGTTATTCTGTACATTCTATTCCTAAATGTTAAAAGAAGCAATAAAGATTAACTTTTAACCTCCGGTTGATGCCGAAGTCATTAGCGGTGGAGCGAATGCCGTATTGCGCCTGCAAAGAAACAATTACAGCGATCGCCGTAAGCGATTTAAGTTAAGGCCTTAATCGTAATTTGGGTTTGCTGTACGCCGCAGCAAGTGAAGGTTGCTCGATGCATTGGAAAAATAGAAATTTAAACTAAAAATAAAAGCCCTCCTGAACTAATATTCAATGAGCAACGCGTATTCAATCAGAATGATAATATCAGTATTTCGGATGAGATACTCTAAGTAGTGGAATCTTGCAGTTTGGAAAGTACTGGCGTGCTAGTGGATGGCTGTTGAATGTGTTCCTGCGTGGAGGACTGCCAGCATGGACGACTGTCTTCCCCACAGCCCACTGTGCTCACGCATCGACACCGCCTCCGCTACACACGCCTGCTGGGAGAAGAAGCGCCTGCACTCTGTGGACGACCGCTGGCCTCTAACAACAAGCGTCTTAATTTTAGATTAAAGCACTCTTCTTGTCAGTATTCATTTTATTTAGACTGCAGAAAGTATGCCTCTTGGCTTTACCTTTATTTTAACCGCTACCACCTGATAATTAATAATTGTTTCTTATATATTCTTGACACAGCTGTTGTGGCTTTTATATAACAAGACAGCGCCTTAAAGAAGCGCTGTCCGTGTGGGCGGAGAGGTTTGCGTGTTCAGATGACACTAAGAGCTATGCCGGCGGTAGCGTAGCTACTGGCAGGACCTCCCAAGCCGGACAGGTCGATGAACCAGACGGTCTTTCCTCTCCCTGTCCTTCATCCTTTCACAGTTGTAAGAAAAGGTGAGATGAACCTCGAGAGCCGAAGAGAAAGCAATTCATCCAGGGGAAGGTTACCCCTAAATGAAATACCCTGGTCCTCTAGCTTGGTGGCTGGTGATAGTTTACCACCTCATCACGGAAAATTTGTTAATGTTAAACAGACTACAAGCAAGCCTCGGAATTTGGCAATACAAAATAGTCGAAAAGTGCGAGAACAAGGTTATAGATTTGGAACGTGGAATATTCGTAGTTCATATAAAACATGCGCCGCAATCAGTCTAGTCAAGGAGATCGAAATATATAAGATGGATCTTGTGCTTTGCAGGAAGTCCGTTGGGAGGATACTGGTACCCTAGATATCGAGAAGTACACAATCTTTTATGGAGGCTGTGAGACAGGACACAAACTGGGTATGGCAGTTTGTGTAATAATCTGGCTGCTAATGTATCTGAGTTTGAGGCTGTGAGCCCTAGAATAGCAGTTTTAACAATAGACGTAGAGAGATGTAAAATATCGTTTGTGAATTGCCACCACGCACCCATAGAAGAAAGTACATCCCAAGTGAAGGGTGAATTCTACGCGGAACTGGAAGTAGTCATAGATGACATCCCAAACAATAATTGTAAAGTCCTACTGGGAGACATCAATGCATAAGTTGGCAGAGAGAACGTATTCCAGTCAACTACCGGAAGGCAGTCTTCATGAACTCAGCAATGACAACGGCATCAGATTCATAACCTTTGCAACATCCAAAGGGATATTCATAAGCAGCAAATATTTCCAACGGAAGGAATGCATAAAGGAACTTGGTTATTTCCAGGTCGTAAAACAGTTAATCAGGTAGACAACATTGCAATAGATATCAAAGCAAAGAACTGGGTGAGGGATGTAATGACAGTAAGGGGTACAGAGTGTGGCAGTGATCATTTCGTCGTAAACAGCTGGCTAAAAGTGCAACCCAAAGCCAAAGTTGGAAACAACCTTACAAAAGTTGTACACTACCATATCGATACGATGAAAGATAACACAAAGAAAGAAGAATTGCAGCTCCAGCTCATCAACCGGTTTGAAAATCTGCAGGAAGAGGTTCCACAAGAGAACCCAGACGAAATGTGGAAAGAAGTTAAGGATGCCGTAAATGAGGTGGCGAATGTAGTCATCAAGAAGCGAATCAGAGGCAAAAATATTTTAGTTTCGGGATGAATGCATTAAGACATTAGGCAAGAGAAGAGAAACCAAGGAGAGCTGGTTACAAGGGGCCGATTTTGCTAAAGGCCAAGCAAAATTCGAAGAAGTTCGGAGAACTACTCAAGCAGCCCTGAGAAGAGCAAAGAGAATGTACGTTAAAGGACTGATAGATGAGGCTCAACAGTATTTCTTGGGGAAAGAGGCGCGTAAGATGTACCAGAAAGTAAAATTCTTCAAGAAGGGATATCAAAGCCGCCAAAAATTAATCAAGGACAGTCATGGGCATACTCACCTGTGAGCTTGACATTGCTGAAACGTGGAAACAACACTTCAGGGAATTCCTCAATTGTGATGAACTTAAAGATATGTTTGAATTTAAATTTTCTGACATTGCAGATTTAGACTACCCTCCACCCACACTGGAGGAAATAAAGACTCAGATAATGAAGCTAAAGAACAAAAGCCCAGGTGAAGATGGAATCCAGGCAGAAATCATTCAAGCAGGAGGGGAGGGACTCCACAAGAAAATTCACCAATTAATCAAGGGGATCTGGGTTTTGGAGGAGATCCCAGAAGATTGTAACACAGCTGTCATACGCCCTGTACACAAGAAAGGTGACAAAATGAACTGCACTAACTACAGAGGAATCGCCCTACTGATTGTCTGCTACAAGATCTTGTCCAACTGTATACGGATACAATACAGCCACTTGCAGAAGAAGCGATTGGTGATTCAGAAAGGGCCGTTCAACTGTCGACAACATCTTTGTGCTGCGACAACTCACCGAAAAGTTGTCGGAGTATGGCGAAGAACTTCATGTGCTCTTCATAGATTTTAAGAAGGCGTATGACTGCATCCACCGAGAGAGCTTGAGGAACTGCCTAACGGAGTTTGGAATACCTAAGAAACTCGTCAGCTTAGTTGGAATTTGTCTCACTGATTCAAAAGCCAAGGTGATGCTCGGTAACAAACTCACGGAGAGCTTTAACATAAACACAAGGTTGAGACAAGGAGATGGTGTGTCACCGGTATTGTTCAACCTAAAGCTTGAGAAGATAATGAGAGAAGTCTCTCGTAAAAGCTTCGAGGGTATAGAGGTAGAGGGTGAGAAAATCACACATCTCGCGTTTGCTGATGATGTGGCCCTGTTGTCCAGATATAAGGAGGAACTAATGGGGATGAGTGAAAGCGTGGAGGCGGAAGCAAGCAAAATTGGCCGCTTTGTGAATGAATCAAAGACGGAATATCTGGTGTTGAGCAGGACCCATACTTATTCAAGAAACCCACTCCAGCCTTTGATAGTCCGAAACCAATCCTACAAAAGGGTTCGTGAATTTCAATATCTGGGGGTTACCTTTACAGAAGACACAGCATGTGAAGCAGAAATCAAAGCGAGTATCCAAGCCGCCAACCGACCATACTTTGGTCTCGGTCAACTTCTTGCATCGCGTGGTCTCTCGAGGAATTTCAAACTCCAGCTGTATAAAACAGTGATTCAACCCATAGTACTGTATGGTTTTGAAATTTGGAGTGTCCGAAAAAAGACTTGAACAATCTCGGAAAATCTTAAGAGAATATCTTTGGTCCGGTACAAGATGAAATCACTGGAGAATGGAGGATCAGACATAATTGTGAACTAGACGAAATGTGCAATAGACCATACATTATAGGACTGATGAGTACCAGGTGCCTTGTATGGGCAGGACATGTCAGTCGGATGGATAAAACCCGATGGCCTTTGACAGCTATGGATTATACTCCCTGTGGAAGACGCCCACTAGGAAGACCAAAGAAGAGATGGAAGGATGGAATCTATGAGGACTTGCTGCAGATTGAAATAAAGAATGACTGGCGCCAGGGGGCACAAAACAGAACCCAGTGGAGGAGGAACCCTGCAGCAGCGCGCGGTCCTCTGGGCCTGATCCCGTAAAAGTAAGTAAATAATATTTATACTGCGATTATCAATGACATATATGTTTTCCTACTCGTGTCAAAAAATCTTTCCTGTATGTTAACATGACGTAAATAATTGACAAGCTGCCACACAGTCACGAATCGAACTCTGATCCAGAAAGTGTAGAATAAATTTCTTTACTTCCGTCTGTGATTCCAAAATATTATGTCCTCAGGCTATCGGTTTCGGTCAGCAGTGATCGACTTCAGATCTGCAGAAGAACATGGGAAAAACACAAATACGAGGGTAAGTCAATTATTATCCGCAATTTAGTTATATTTTTGTTTATTTTGGTAGTACGGTAGAGTACGGAAACAGTGTTTTGCCGCAACGAAGTGTCTGCGAATGGATTGAAAAATTTCGAAATGGTCGCGGTCGCACAAGTGTTACCCACGATGAAGGAGCCGGACGATCGTTTACCGCCACAAATGAAGAAACCATTGAGCGTTCACGTGAAATGATTCTCTTGGACAGACGATTAACAATTGGCGAAGTGGCACATCGTCTGCCAATTAGTCACGGTTCTGCTTACGAAATCCTCCACAACAGACCGGGGTTTCATAAAGTTTATGCAAGATGGGTCCCAAAAAACTCTCACAGTTGCATAAACAAACGCGCTTGTACACCTGCAAAAAACATTTGGATGGCTATGGTAACGAAGGGGTAAACTTTTTATAGAGGATCATTACTGGTGGCGAAACATGCATCCATCACTACGAGCCGAAGAGTAAACGGCAGAGTATGGAATGGAAACATCCAAATTCGCCGTGCAAGGAGAAGTTCAAGACCCAACCGTCCGCTGGAAAACTGATGCTTACGGTGTTTTGGGACGCACAAGGTCCAGTACTGGAACATTATGGGGAAAGGGGCACAACAATGAACAGCGTACGTTACAGTGAGATGCTTACTGCCAGGCTAAAGCCTGCAATTCGGAGCAAATGCCGAGGATTGCTGTCAAAAGGTGCTGTGTTGTTGCACGACAATGTCTGTCCGCATACTGCTGCCCACACTGCTGAAACGCTCCAGAAACTCAAATCTGAAGTACTGCATCATCCTCCATGTAGTCCCGATCTTGCCCGCTTCTGACTATCACTTGTTTGGCCCACTCAGACAGGCATTAAGGTGCCGTCGATTTGCCTCGGACGAAGCAGTGAAAGAAGCGGTGCATTCCTTGCTCGCAGCTCAACCGAGAACCTTCTTTTATGAGGGTGTCAAGAAGCTTGTACAACGATGGACCAAGTGCGTTGCAACCCAAGGAGACTATGTCGAAAAATGATCTTCTTGTAAGTTTCCTATTTGATTACGATAAAATTTTACAACTACTTTGCGGATAATAATTGACTTACCTTCGTACAACTGGTGGATTTCCTACAGCTCAAAACAGTAAAATAGGCCATAATGTCAAGTATTACTGAGAGAAATGTGAAAATTATGCGTTTTACATATGACGAGGCGTACCCGCTTTAAAACACATCCTAACGTAGTGGAGTCGCTGTAGCAACGTCAAACGATAAAATCAGCTCAGCATCGTCACACAAAAACGGAGTGTCATATACACTAGAGTCATTTTGTTAACAGAGCGTTGTTCGGAACAAGCTGCCGTACAGTAGTCACAAAAACTGTTTGTGTCACAAGCTCGCCAGATGTTGCTAATTTAAGCGCCCACACATTCTTCGGTCATATAATTGTGCATAAAGGAATAAAAAGAATACAATCGGTAAAGTCTGTAATAGAGTTACCAGGTGTATAAGTCGTAAAATTAATATAAGAAATAGATTACAACATCACCAAAGTTAGATTGTTAAAAAGGAATCAGTTAAGTGACAATAATTCTGATATACTCTTTTGGCAAATTTTAGATAAAAATATAATGACCTACATAAGGACAAGCTTACGGAGTTCAAAGAATAATATGAAAATATTGTATCGGTCACACAGGCCGCTCTTTCAACGAAAGATTTAAGGAGCATTCACAGCAGAGTAACAAAACTACTTTGGGATTGCTTTTATCAGAAATGGTCTTTCTATAGGGAGCATTTAGAATAACATGCGTATTCTCCAGAGGGTTCAAAAATACCGTGCTCTAGTTAGAAATTTATAAAGCGAAAAAAGGAGAATCAGCAAAAGTTGTCATTGGACAGAGCTATTTTGTAACAAGTGCCTACTTTGCTCTGTTTGACAATGTTCTACTTTAATCACATTATATATGGACTCGACTAATGTCTGCAGTAGTGCTGGAGGGAAGTGACACAATAAATCCAGCAGGGCAGTCCATAAATCCGTAAGAGTAGGAGGGGGTGGAGATCTCTCCTGAACTGCACACTGCAAGGCATCCCAGACATGCTCAATAATGTTCATGTCCGGAGAGTCTGGCGGCCAGCGGAAGTGTTTAAACTCAAAAGAGACTTCCTGGACCCACTCAGTAGCAATTTTGAATGTTCGGAGTGTCGCATTAGCCTGTTGAAATTGCCCAAGTCCGTCGAAATGCGCAATGGACATCAATGGATGCAGGTGATTAGGCAGGATGCTTACGTACGTGTCACCTGTCAGAGTCATATCTAGACATATCAAGGGTCCCATATCACTCCAGCTGCACACGCCCCACACAATTACAGAGCCTCCACCAGATTAAACAGTCCCCTGCTGACATGGATTCATGAGGTTGTCTTCATACAAGTATACGTCCATCCTCACGATACAATTTGAAACGAGACTCGTCCGACCACACAACATGTTTCCAGTCATCAACAGTCCAATGTCGGTATTGGGTATTGACGGGCCCACGCGGATGGTGGTGGTGGGGGAGGTGCGGCCGGGGGGGGGGGGGGGGGGAGAGGTATAGCTTGGTGTCGCGCAGTCATCAAGGGTACACTAGTGGGCTTTCGGCTCCGAAATCTGATATTGATGAAGTTTCGTTGAATGGTTCACACGCTGACACTTGTTGATGGCCCAGCACTGAAATCTGCAGCAATTTGCTTAAGGGTTGCACTTCCGTCACGTTCAACGATTCTCTTCAGTCGTTGTTGGCTCCGTTCTTACAGGATCATTTTCCGGCCGCAGCAATGTCGGAGATTTGATGTTTTACCGGCTTCCTGATATTGACGGTACACACTCATAAAATGGTCGTACGGGAAAATCCCCACTTTATCGCTGCCTCGGAGATGCTACGTCCCACCACTCGTGCGCCGTCTATAACACACTAAAATCTTGATAACCTGCCATTGCAGCAACAGTAACCGATCTAACAACTGCGCCAGACACTGTTGTCTTATATAGGCGTTGCCAACCGCAGCGCCGTATTCTGCATGTTTACATATCTCTGTATTTGAGTATGAAAGCCTATGCCAGTTTCTTTGGCGTTTCAGTGTACATTGAGTTTGTCTTTACCTACTATGGAGTGCTTTACATATTTACTTGAGCCTATTAATTTCGTGATTTTTTGGCTCTTTTCTGGCTATGTAATATATTTAATTATCTTGTTAACTGACTGGTACGATGTTTCATCATTCTTTTCTTGGAACGGCATGTCGCAGCGCAGTAGGGGTCCACTGGCGGTTATGTTCCTCTGGCCAGTTCTCGTTTTTGGGGCAGCCTGGCAGTGACACCAACAGAGGGCGCTGATTAGTTACTACTGGCTGTTGTCATTAATTTGGATTTCTCCCGTATTTGTTGTATGATTTTTACATTATTCTGTGAAGTTCGTAAGCTTATTCTTACGTATGTCATATTTTTATCTAAAATTCGCCGTAAGAGCGTATTAGAATTATCGTCACTTAACCGTTTCATTTTTAACAGTCTAACTTTAGTCGTGTTTTAATTTATTTCATTTTATTACTTTTATGACTTATACATCTGGTAAGGCTACTATAGACCTTACCGATTGTATTCTTCTTATTATTCCACTATGCACAATTATATGACCGAAGAATGCGTATACGCCTACATTAGCAACATATGGCGATCTTGCCACACAAACATTTTGTTACTGTACGGCAGTTTGTTTTGAACAGTAGCTCTGTTAACAAAATGACTCTAGTATATGTGATAGTTGATTTATGTGTGACGATGCTGAGCTGAATAGGTGTTTATCTTTTGGCGCTGCCATTACGGCTCCATTACGTTAGGGTACGTATTTAAAGCGGGTATGCCTCGTCGTATTTAAAGTGCATAATTTTCACATGTATGTCAGTTATACTTGTATTATACAGGGTGATTCAAAAAGAATACCACAACTTTAGGAATTTAAAACTCTGCAACGACAAAAGGCAGAGCTAAGCACTATCTGTCGGCGAATTAAGGGAGCTATAAAGTTTCATTTAGTTGTACATTTGTTCGCTTGAGGCGATGTTGACTAGGCGTCAGCGTCAGTTGATGCTAAGATGGCGACCGCTCAACAGAAAGCTTTTTGTGTTATTGAGTACGGCAGAAGTGAATCGACGACAGTTGTTCAGCGTGCATTTCGAACGAAGTATGGTGTTAAACCTCCTGATAGGTGGTGTATTAAACGTTGGTATAAACAGTTTACAGAGGATGGGTGTTTGTGCAAAGGGAAAAGTTCTGGACGGCCGAGAACGAGTGATGAAAATGTAGCACGCATCCAGCAAGCATTTGTTCGCAGCCCAGGAAAATCGACTCTCAGAGCTAGCAGAGAGCTGCAAATTCCACAGTCAACTGTATGCAGAGTCCTACGAAAAAGGTTAGTTATGAAACCTTATCGTCTGAAATTGGTTCAAGCACTGTCTGCAGCTGATAAGATTAAAAGAATCGATTTCTGTGATTTTATCCTTGCTCAAATGGAAACAGATGAATCTTTCGTTTCAAAGATTGTATTTAGTGATGAAGCAACTTTCCACACTAACGGGAAAGTCAACCGTCACAATGTCTGTATATGGGGCACTGAGAATCCGCGGGAAACAACTCAGTATGAACGTGACTCGCCTAAGGTGAACGTTTTCTGTGCCATTTCAGCCAATAAAATTTTTGGTCCCTTTTTCTTCGAAGGTGCTACTGTAACTGGACTACAGTATCTGGAGATGTTAGAGAATTGGCTGTTCCCTCAGCTCGAACAAGAAGCACAACAATTCATATTTCAGCAGGATGGAGCGCCACCACATTGGCACTTATCTGTCCGTAACTACCTGAACGTCAACTACCCGAGGCGATGGATCGGCCGCCAGGCAGCCCGTGACAGAGCACTTCATCACTGGCCTCCAAGAAGCCCTGATCTTACCTCCTGCGATTTTTTCTTATGGGGGTATGTTAAGGATATAGTGTTTCGGCCACCTCTCCCAGCCACCATTGATGATTTGAAACGAGAAATAACAGCAGCTATCCAAACTGTTACGCCTGATATGCTATAGAGAGTGTGGAACGAGTTGGAGTATCGGGTTGATATTGCTCGAGTGTCTGGAGGGGGCCATATTGAACATCTCTGAACCTGTTTTTGAGTGAAGAAAAACCTTTTTAAATACTCTTTGTAATGATGTATAACAGAAGGTTATATTATGTTTCTTTCATTAAATACACATTTTTAAAGTTGTGGTATTCTTTTTGAATCACCCTGTATTTTAAGCTGTGGGCAATCCACTAGTTGTATTTGTGTTTTCCATGTTTTGCTACAGATTTGAAGATTGTTTTGCTGACTGAAACCTGTAGTCCGAGGACAACATTTTGTGATCATAGACGGAAATAAATTTATTCTACATAAATAATTGTTTCTATTTGTTTCTTGAAATTGTAATTGTGCACCACCTGTCAATCATAATCAGCAAACTGCTGTGGAACTGGGCAAGGGCGCACAGACTTTAAACGTTAACTGTCATGCTTTGACGAATCTTTGTACCAGTGTCGTGTTACGGTTAGTAACGAACACGTCAACAATGTACACAGGTACAAATTCTTCAGTAAGCACTATATGTTTTTTACTATTTTCTTATGTTAATGCTTTTGTAAACAAAATAGTTTTTAAAGCTCGTTATGTTTTCACATTAACTGAAAGGCATTATTTCTACAGATCTGTGTTAGGCTTAGTAACGATGGTGTTATAGTCAGCTTTGATACTGATTCTGTAGTAAGCACGAAACGGTTTTTATTATTTTTGTATTTTAAACTTTTTAAATAATGAGTGTCTTTTTAAAGATTTGTTAAGTTCTCATTAACCGGCAGGCAACTTCCTGTTTCATTTTCGTGGATATGGAGACCATCCTAACCAACCTAACTGGTTTAACCAACCTAAACTGGTAATTAGCAAATTGAAATTTTATTTTTTTGCTGCAATCAAGACTATTAAAATTTTTAACAAATAATGAAGATGGATGTATTTCCTTGACCTGACAATGGCAGGCCTTTCAAATTTAAGGCAATAATGGAAAAGGCATATCTGGATGGTCCGACATTAGTGGAAACCAAGCAGCCGTGTCAGCTCAGCCCACCTTATCACCATGGATGAGTGCTAGGTGAATATGACCCCGTGACAAAGGAGAAAATCAAGCAGCAGAAACATGACTATTCAACACAACCAAATAAGACGAAGATACAGCCATGACTGATGATTCAGTGGACTATAGGCTGTAGAGTGGAAGTGGCTGCGGCTTTTGAAGCAGTAATTATAATAAACCGAGGTGACAAAAGCCATTGGATACCAACTGCTGGCCGTAGTGCAGCAACTCGTCGAGGCATGGCCTCAACAAGCCGCTGGAAATCCCCTGCAGAAATACTGAGCCATGCTGCCTCTAGATGCTTCCATAACTGCGAAAGTTTTGCCAGGGCAGGATTTTCTGCACGAACTGCCCTCTCGATTATTTCCCACAAATTCGAAAAGCTGTCTTGTTGCTGTTTAACAATATATAATACAAATTTTGAACGACGAAACGGAGTTGGTGCTTAGGCAAACAGTGCGAATAGCTTAATTTCTTTTGTAAAAGATTTTAACTGGGCTGAAATTAATGCTCAGCTAAGAACACTACTCGCATGTGCACCGTTCGGATTTTACATGCGAGAAGAGTCAACCTCGTTCAGATTCTACGTCCGAAAAGCCTCGTTTGGATTTTACACACTTTAGTAACTCTGCACGGAGAGACACTAACAATTCAGATTTGGTCCACCGGTGTATTGCACCTGAAGTTTCAAGGGTCTGAAAAAATCTTGTTTCCGTGCAGAAAACGCCCTTTCCTAGCAGGTTTTTTAAGCGCGCCACTTCTATATTTTGAACTTTTACGAACTGTTTCAAACTTTTCACGAAGTTGGATGAATGATAATACCAAAACGATTTTTTTAATCTATTAATCTTTAACCGTAATCGAATTACAATGATTTAAAATTGAGCTACAGGAAGGACTTCAAATTCGTTCTTACGTGAATTGAATTCGCAGAAACGGTTTAAAGTGAATCAAATAAATAAAACACGCATTATTGCGATAAAGTTTAAAAATTCGATTTCAGAAATCTAACTTGATTCTGATTAACGCGTTCTTTGTGAGTATTTTTACGCGCTCCACTTCCGTATTTCTAGCTTTTGCGAATCAGTTCAAATTTTCTGAGAAGGTAGACTAACAGCTATAATTGATTAATGGTCGTCTTGTTGTTTCGTGAAAGCTTTATCCGTTGCGACGATGTAAGAAACATTATTCGAAAAACATTTCCCTCTTTTCACTCTGTCGAGTACGTATTTACTGCTATAGTAGGAGCGCTATCCATTCTGGTTTGTTTTTTGAAGCTTTGAAAGTCATAGGCGAAACTGAAACAGGCAGACCGAATGTAGCTCTGTCCTACGCCAATATGAGCATTCATCCCTAGTGCGCATACAGACCACACGAGCGCGTGGGCGCGTGTGCTCACCGAAACAAAGACGGACACTCCGTGCCCATTACGTCTGCGGCCAGCCGTTTGCACTCGAGAGCCGAAGCAGCAGTGCAACCAACCCCCCCGCCCCCGCCCCCTCAAACAGCGGTACCTGGCGTCTATTTCCGTCGCTGCTGACCCCGGAGAGCTATTTATACCGGAGCGCCGCTGCCGGCCGGGGTGCACCGAGCACCGCACCTCTGAATGCGGGGGTGGCGAGTCCTGGCAGCCAATGGGCCGGCGTTTCCACTCAGACACGGCTGCCGCTATTCATAGCTGCACCGCCGCCCGGCCAGTTGTCTTTCTGGAGGTGGCCGGCTAAAAATAACCGCCTGATTCCGAAATTGCGTTCCATTCGTAAGCATTTTTTTCGCTAGCGACGTCACAAAACACCCTACAGAACACTCTTCTTTAAGAAAAGTCTAGAGGATGCAGCTGCGAAGCTGCTGACAAGAATAACACCACAGAGAGACCGTCCAGTACCACTTGGGTTGGATGACATGCACCAGTCTTTTGCCATGAATATGGTATCTAAATCATTTGTGGAGAAAACAGGGACACAACCATTCGGGCTGCAACGGACCATTCTCCGTTCCCAATTGTAGCCAGGTCTTTTTTAAATTTTTTAAATTGTGATACTAACGTTTTATTAATACGTTGGCCCAACGATATACTATTTATTATTATTGAAAAGCATGAAATCAAATTTACTCTGATTTGTTTCTACAATATTTGTTTACTTAAATGGTACTAAATACGCATAATAAAATACGAGTTGTATAGGTTAATCACCGTCTTTTGCAACTGTAATGAAAGTCTTTTTAAGACTAAATGTGTTTCGTTTTATTCTAAAGCACCTTCAGTGGTCACTGTAGCAATGTGACTTTTTTCCTTATAATTCTATTTGAACAGATCGCATGCTGTACATACTAATATAAACGGTGTTCCTTCTTAACGTTACTTACGGGATTTTGATGTTAACTTCATTCTTTCTGTTATTCCACTTGCTTCAATTAGTTTTTAGCACACAGCTCTACCACTGCACTAAATATATTCATGTGTTTGTGTTGTGAACAACCACTGTTATCTCGTCATTTCATGTGTCTTGTTTTGGTATTGCAGAATGCGTTCGTATTTTGTTTCTTTACGTAGTGGTGGGAGCGTGTGCTATCGCTCTGTGGGTATATTTTCCGACTAGAGTGTTTTTTTCCCCTCCGCCCGGTGCCCAGTTTTAGATATACGTATGTGTGTGTAGAAATAAATTATATTTTTTCTTTCAGTTTTTAAAGTGAGGTGATGGTCCTTGTTTTGTGTGTGTAAGAGCGTGAGTAGGTGAGTGATTGTGTGCGTGTGTGTGTGTGTGTGTGTGTGTGTGTGTGTGCGTGTGCGCGTGTGTGCGTGCGCATGTGTATGTGGGTGAAGGGAGCTAACATGTCCTAACTACTGTGTGTGTAAATTATTGCTTTACTATGGTACTGTGAGGGATGATCTAGGGTGGAGATATGACCCACTTTGTGGTATTATTCTGTGGTGTCTAGGAGGGAGGGGGAGTATATGTTATTAGTTTGCAAAACATTTTCTTGCTGTTTTTGTCTGGTCATTTAGAATGTGATTATTATCTATTACTGATTTTTTAATTTGGAAGTTCTCTGATAGATTTAGGAGATGTTTCCTGTTACTGAATCTATTTCACGTCCTCTTCTGTTGTGTTGCTTTTCTTGCTGTAGGTGTTCCACAAATGTTGAATGGATGGTGCCATATTTCCATGCTTTTCTTTGTTCCTTATATCTTATTTCAAAACTTCTACCTGTCTGTCTTAAGCACAGATCATCACAGCTGTTACGGAGATAGGAAATGCCACATTTTTGGTACATGTCAGTATGATATTCCTTTTTCAGACATTTTTCTGTACAGAGTTATTGCTTTGGAGTGCTATTTTTATTCCTTGTTTCTTGAGGATGTTCCCAATTCTATGTGTCAGTGTGTTTCCATATGTGAAGGTGTACCAGCTAGTTTATACTGTATATTTTACACGCATAGTTGTTTCATTAGGCAGGGAACTCTCTTTCAGAAGCTTGAATTGAATTCCTTCATTAACATCGAAAAACTAAACAAGAAACGAAAATATTTTAACTCCTTTATGATTGCTGGCATCTGTGGGTATCCCATAGAAAGAAGAATTTTTGATGTTCTTGAGGCTTTTCTTTAAACTCTGGGGAGTAATAACTTCTTTTACTAAGGATGATGATAACTTTGCTGCAATGGAAAAATCATCAAGCATAATTCTATTAAACTTATTAGCACAGTCATCAGATCTAAAGGTTTGGTGATGTTTCATCTCGTGGTAGGCTTGTGTAAAGTCAGCTGCTCGAACTTTTGTGTCTTGATTCAGATTTAACACAATAATTTTGTAGAGGTTAATCTGTTAATGTGTGTCTTTGACTTGATGTGATCAACTGTCGAAAAAGCTCGTCGTAAATGTTGATAGTTGAACTGTCACATCCGAACACGCTGCTTTGTAATCAAATCGAGATTTAGTTGATGAATTTGCACTCCTTGCAAAAAGTGTCACTGAATATTTCAGACACGTTTCGGCATTGCGTTTTGGAACCCAGTAGCAACAATATGACTACGAGAAATCACCGGTTTAGCTTGTCTTAAGTAACATCAACAACTACACTATTCCAGTAAGTGGGACGGAAATGGGGCAATCTTAATAACACCTCTCAAGCTGCTACGCCTGGATTTTTTACAGCAGTACAAGTACTCTTCAGGCACAAGACCGTTCAAAATAAAATATTGTTTACTGGGGGACTATGGAGGTTGGAGGAACGTGCTGCAATGTATTAATTTACCGTTTTGTATTTCGTTTCATCGAACAGAATCTCTCATAGCTTACAGAGTGTCAAAAGTATATTTAAAAACTCAATTCTGGGAGTTTTCAGTGTACCAAAACAGTTTTTCGAGACGCCCTATGTTATGATGAAGAACCGGGACAATCATTGTTTTCCCGAACGTTTAAACATCCTAGCCATGCGTCTCGTTTACAGTGCTTTTACGTACGGTTTTGCACCATAGATAACTATAGCTGAGCATAAGAGTAACACAGTAAAATTAATGCTCTAAGGCTGCCCATACACTATGCTTATTGCCTACTTTCCGTCGACAATATGCGACAGCTGGACACAGTAATATGAGCGCGCACCTTAACAATAAAAGGCAAAGTCGAAGAGAATTGTTGAATGGAATACGATGGGGAAGGTATCATTTGTCTCAATTGAAATTTGGAGTACCGGTATTTACCATGCAGTGATCATCGTATCATATTTGTACAGCAAGCCCTCGGTTATCTGGGTGGCGATAATCCGGCTTCCAGATTAATATCGTTTATTTCGACGATATTTGAAAAAAAAATATGGAAAAATGAAACCTGAACAGTTATAATTGGAATGAATATTTTGTATAGAATAAAAATTTCTAGTTGAAAAGACGCAAGTGACGAAAACATCACCGAGTGGTTAAATAGTGATGCGTATGAACTGGAATTAGAGTGGATAAGTAACGCAGATATAGTTGACAATGTGTCATTTTAAGAGGAACAGAGCGAAGACGCGAGCGAGGATCCCATTATCAAGCACATTGAATCATTGAATTATGAAAAAACAAAACCAGAAAAAATGTAGAATTATTTTCCGAAAGTGTACGGACAGTAAGAGATGCGAAATATGGTCTATTTCAATTTAATTTTGTAAGTATGACGTCAGTATCTGGTGAGTAAAGCGCAACTAAAGCAGTGGGCTTTGAAATTTTGCATTTAGCTCGTTCTGTAACTGCAGAAAACGTAAGTACCCGGTCAAAACATGGGTATTTTGGATTGTCCGTGTTTTACAGTTATCCGTAGAGTCTCGGCTCCTTATCAAGCCGAATAATGGCGACTTGCAGCGGTACAAGTTACTGCAAAAATAAATTTATTTTTGTACTTTCAGAGTACATATTAATGATCTCTACGCTATAGTAACCATGAACGTTTTGTAAGTGGTTGCAATTTAAGATGCGAGGATAGTGATATCAATGGGAATTTTGTGTTTTAATTTGCATATATCTTGCACCAAGCTGCTTGCTGATCACACAAAAAGTATCAGCTATTGTCTATAGGCTATCCTGTTTGGTTGTCTGGGAAACTTACCGTGAACTTTTTTTCATTTAAGTTAAACATCGTTGTCGCACGGCCGGCCGCTGTGGCCGAGCGGTTCTAGGCGCTTCAGTCCGGAACCGCGCTGCTGCTACGCAGGTTAAAATTCTTCCTCGGGCATGGATGTGTGAGTGATGTCCTTAGGTTAGTTAGGTTCAAGTAGTTCTAAGTCTAGGGGACTGATGACCTCAGATGTTAAGTCTCATAGTGCTTAGAGCGATTTGAATCGTTGTCGCACCTCCAACCTGTAAATCATGACCTAACGAAGGAAACCGATGTATGTTGTGTACATGTACAGACAAACAAATGATTACAATTTCATAAAAATCTGATAATTCATTCAAGAGACAGGGCTTCAAAAATTGAATAAATCAATATCGCGTTGGCCACTTCTGTCCCTAACGCAAGTAGTTATTCGGCTTAGCATTGATTGATAGAGTTCTTGTATGTCCTACTAAGGGATATCGTGCCAAATTCTGTGCAATTGGAACTTTAGATCGTCAGAATCTCTAGCTGGTTCGAGGGCCGTGCTCATAATGCTTCAAACGTTCTCAACTGGGGAGAGATCTGGCGACCTAGCTGCCAAGGTAGAATTTGGCAAGCACGAAAACAATCAGTAGAAACTCCCGTCGTGTGAGAGCGAACATTATCTTTTTGAAATGTAAACCCAGGATTTTTTATCCTGAAGGACAACGAAACGGGGCGTAGAATGTCATCGGCGTACTGCCGTGTTGTAAGGGTGTCGTGGATGACAACTGTCGGAAGCCAAAAACACCACTCCTAGTTGTCAGGCCGTATGGTGGACGACAGTGAGGTTGGTATCCGAAAAAAGCTGCTCTAAGCACTATGGAACATCTGAGGTCATCAGTCCCCTAGACTTCGAACTACTTAAACCTAACTAACCTGAGGACATCACACACATCCATGCCCGAGGCAGGATTCGAACCTGCAACCGTAGCAGCAGGGCCGTTCCGGACTGAAGCGCCTAGAACCCCTCGGTCACAACGGCCGGCGAGGTTGGTATCCGACTGCCGCCCGCCCAACAGCCAGAGGTGATGGTCTGGGGTGCCATTTCTGTTCTTAGTAAGACCTCTTCGGTTGTCATCCGCAGCACCCTTACAGCACAGCGGTAAGTCGACGATGTTCTCGACCCCGTTTCGTTGCCGTTCGTGGCAAGCTATCGTAGGATTATTTTTCAGCAAGATAATGCCCGCCCGCACACAACGAGTGTTTCTGTTGCTCGTCTTCGTACGTACCAAATCCTACCTTGGCCAGTAAGGTCACCAGTTGTCTCCGCAACTGAGAACATTTGGAACATTATGGACAGAACCCTCCAACCAACTCGGGATTTTGACTATCCAACACGCCAATTGGATACAATTTGGCACGAGATCTCTCAAGAGGGTATCCGACAACTCTATCAACCTGTGCCAAGCCGGATAAGGTCCAGAATTGGGCCAGTGCGTTTTTCGCTTCCTCAATTTGTGAAGCTCTTTCTCGCGTATAAATAATCCAATTTTTCTGAAATTCTAATAACTTGTTTGTCTATAAATGTAATGTACATCACATATTCCGATTTCCAACCGATCCGGATAATTCCTTCGTGGTGCGTCGTTTTATATGTCGTAATGGCATCTACTCTGACTTCATGTTCCTGTTTCTATGCATAGAAGGAAGGGTCTCTATTTAATTTACGAGGGTCATTTTAAATGAAAAGAACGTTTGTTTCTTCACAAATTGTCTTTAAAATAATCAAAGAAAATTTATTTGACAACGTATTTAGACATCTTAACTATTTTTCTACGTAGCCGCTGTTCAAATTTGACCATTCTTGTTTTTGCGCTCCACAAAATTTCCTCCATCTTCTGAATACTCAGCTGCCTCGAAGCATTTGAACTAACCACTAACGTCCTCTTTCAGTTTAATGTCATTTCCATAGTGCTTTCTACCCAAATTCCTGAGAGAAAAAATACACTACTAGCCATTAAAATTGCTACACCACGAAGATGACGTGCTACAAACGTGAAATTTAACCGACAGGAAGAAGATGATGTGATATGCAAATGATTAGCTTTTCAGAACATTCACCAAGGTTGGCGCCGGTGGAGACACCTACTACGTTCTTATATGAGGGAAGTTTCCAACCAATTTCTCATACACAAACATCAGTTGACCGGCGTTGCCTGGTGAAACGTTGTTGTGATGCCTCGTGTAAGGAGTAGAAATGCGTACCATCACGTTTCCGACTTTGATAAAGGTCGGATTGTAGCCTATCGCGACTGCGGTTTATCGTATCGCGACATTGCCGCTCGCGTTGGTCGAGATCCAATGACTGTTATGAGAACATGGAATCGGTGGGTTCAGGTGGGTAATACGGAACGCCGTGCTGGTTCCCAACGGCCTCGTATCACTAGCAGTCGAAATGAAAGACATCTTATGCAAATGGTTGTCACGGATCGTGCAGCCACGTCTCGATCCTTGAGTCAACAGATGGGGACGTTTGCAAGACAACAACTATCTGCACGAACAGTTCGACGACGTTTGCAGCAGCACGAACTATCAGCTCGGAGACCATGGCTGCGATTACCCTTGACGCTGCATCACAGACAGGAGCGCGTGCGATGGTGTACTCAACGACGAACCTGGGTGAACGAATGGCAAAACGTCATTTTTTCGGGTGAATCCAGGTTCTGTTAACAGCATCCTGATGGTCGCATCCGTGTTTGGCGACATCGCGGTGAATGCACATTGGAAGCGTGTATTCGTCATCGGCATACTGGCGTATCACCCGGCGTGATGATATGGGGTGCCATTGGTTACACGTCGCTGTCACCTCTTGTTCTCATTGACGGCACTTTGAACAGTGGACGTTACATTTCAGATGTGTTACGACCCGTGGCTCTACCCTTCATTCGATCCCTGCGAAACCCTACATTTCAGCAGGATAAAGCACGACCGCATGTTGCAGGTCTTGTGCGGGCCCTTCTGGATACAGAAAATGTTCGACTCCTGCCATGGGCAGCACATTCTCCAGATCTCTCACCAACTGAAAACGTCTGGTCAATGGTGGCCGTGCAACTGGCTCGTCGCAATACGCTAGTCACTACTCTTGAAGAACTGTGGTATCGTGTTGAAGCTGCATGGGCAGCTGTACCTGTACACGCCATCCAAGCTCTGTTTGAGTCAATGTCCAGGCGTATCAAGGCCGTTATTAGGGCCAGAGGTGGTTGTTCTGGGTACTTATTTCTCAGGATCTGTGCACCCAAATTGCGTGAAAATGTAATCACATGTCAGTTCTACTACAATATATTTGTCCAATGAATACCCTTTTATCATCTGCATTTCTTCCTGGTGTATCAATTTTAATGGCCAGTAGTGTATGATAATCACTCGGAATGACGTCCTGGCTATGTGGAGAATGTTCAGAATCTTCCTACGGAAACTGCAGAGGCAAATCCTTCGGCAATGCTGTAGAAATCAGTCGAGCGTTAGCGTGATGCACAGTACCGCTGGACGACAAATCACATGGTTTGTTTTGAATGGCGTGGCGGAGAACGTGAACGGTCTGACAGCACACCACTGCCTTAAGAGCCTCTGCTGTAAGCATGAAGTCGGGGTGACCTTTCGATCCCAAAACAACGTGGCCGTACCTTTTTTGGTGTTCAGAAGTTTGGCTTTTTTTGTTTTGTTGAAGATATCGAGTGGTGAATTTACTGACTGGCGCTTTGTTTCTGGACTTTTATGCAAAGCTCAGGTCTCGTCAACATTAACAGAAACTTCTCGCTGTAATTGTACCTCGGAGATGTGAGTGCACTTCCTATTCGTTGCTTTCGTGTTCATCTGTAAAAAGGTCTGACCGCCCATCTAGCTTACCTTTTCCTATAGCCACAATTACTGCTAATAATTTAATACAGAACTGACTGCGAAATTTCCGGAAAGGACTGCATCAATAGTAGAATGTGTATCATGCTGAATTTTGTGCTCTTTCCTCCACTTGAATTCGTCGATAGCAACTGAAGATCGGCCGGAACGTTCTTCATGAATTCGTCCGCCATTAATCATGATGCATCATTTTAGAGTTTACGTTTCATTCTTCATATTTCCATACACTTCAGTTACCTGTCTGTAAATTTGATAGGGCGGACTTTTTTTGTATTTAGGAACCATACCCTGTGGACCTCGCACTTTTCGGGGTCGTTACCTTCGTAACACATTTTAAAACCTCAACTAATCAGTAAACGTCCGTTTCTCTACGCTGTTACCATTATATGATAAGGAAGGTTGTAACTTGCACTTGGCTATGATCCAGGTCTGTGTAGCCTTGAAGAGGTTTGCGGTGTTGCTTCGTCATCATGCGGGAGTACGACGGTTCAGATCTTTGTCGGGCCATTGAAATTAGGGTTTCGGTGATTTACCGAGATCGCTCAAGACAAATGCCAGTTTGGTTGCTTTGAAAAGGGCACAACTGATTTCCTTCCCCATCCTTCCGTAATCGAGCCTGTGCTCCGTATCTAAAGACCGCGCTGTCGACGAGACATGGCATTATGGTCTTGAAACCTTTTGCTTCCTTCCTTCTTCACCACCCGTTACGTGATTCATAAATGAAAAAGATGAGATTAATGTGGATGTAGGATGATTGATTCTATCGATGATCACAAGCTTACCTGTAACTCTGTCATTTCTTTCTGCAACTTTTCACATAAATTAGGGCTTACCTGAAAGATTTTCCTGTCTCGTCGATCGTTCAGCATCGGAGCTCGCAACCTAGAGCATATTTCCCAATTGTAGCGTGTCTGAGTTTTTAGGGACCGGGGTAAGACGACAGTTTAATTTAAAATTGATGTGTTGATCTCAAACACATCGAAAAAATCGCAAGGGAACCTTCACAACAAAACAAGCAGTGTGACTAACACTTATAAAGAAATGGACATTATCGTCTTCGATGTCGTGTTTTATGGTCTAGTGGTGAAGTGTGATTCCGGAAACCGAAAACTCGTAAGATCGAAATCCTGCCGCACCACGCAATATGGAAGTCTATATTTAACCTAGCGTTGTTTTATAAATGAGGTGAAGATTAGCCCAGATCGACTCGTGATTTGCATTCCATTGCAAGTAGGTGACATTCCACGTGAAACCTGGTTGATTACTGAGCCACACGAAATTATGTCATTAAGTTCCATAAGAAGTTAACTAAGATGTACACAAGCAGTCGCGTCTGTAGAAGTAAGTTTGTTTTCCAGTTTACTTCCTAGTGTTTTAGTATCCCCCTTAATCTTTCTCTTCAAACAGATCACTCGCAGATAATACATCGAAACCGGCGGTGATGCCAATCGGGTGACCTGCGCCTGAAGTAAGAGTGTATAGTAAAAAAGATAGTTTTTAGTGGATAGGTCACGATTCCCCCACAGACCTGGATCACATCGATTACGGAGGGCAAGTGAGGAAGTTCATTCGACCTATGGTGGACATTTCCAGAAATGCGGGTGGCGACACTGTTGTGTAAAGTATGGAGAGATGGAATTTAACCGCACGATAACATAATATCGTTAGGAACGGGGTGTAAGCTCCTTCTGAGCATGCATGAGAAACGAAACCGTATGTAGCCTCGTTTAATGAGCAGTCTTGTGGTTCTTACATTTTTTTGAGAAAACCTCCTGGATCTAAATAAGGGTATTCAGATGAGATATACGACCTCGCCCTCCTTCGAGTCCTATTCTCAACTAATCATCTCTAATCATCTGCTGATAATCATGCTTCTTTGTTTTTTTTTTTTTTTGTGTCAAGAGCATTCTGACGTGGCCCACCACAGATTGATCTCTAGTGCCAAACTTTGCATCTCAGAGCAACACTTGCACCAAACGTACTCATTTGTTGCATGTATTTCTGTCTCTCCTTCTCTTACAGTTATACCCTCTATGGCTCCTTCTAGTACAATCGAAGTTTATTCCTGGTGTCTTAAAACATATCCTATCATACTGTTCCTTCTTCTTTTCAATGTTTCTGGCATCTTCCTCTCCTCGCCGAATCTGCATTTTTTCCCCTATATAACCGGGTGGGTTCCTCTAACGCTCCCTCTAGTACGATCGAAGTTATTTCTTGGTATCGTATTTCTTGGTGATATGGCTGCTCGTTTCTTTTACCACAATCATTTCCACTGCAATATACCCACCCTATATTTCCTGGTTTCTTAGATATCTGGGCAGCGGAAGTTTTGTACCTTCCAGCTGCCCTCAATTTTTAGCAACCCTAGTCACGAGGAGGCTCATGAGTTTTCGCTTGGTTTTTATTTCTTTTCTTTTGGTGTGGTATTATGTCTTTCGGTGAAACTAACTACATTTGGGATTACAGATTACAGTGTTGATAAAGATTTAATTTTACACATAAAATATATTGGTAAGTTAAATTGAAGGTACATAATTATATATATTTTAAGAAGATGCAAAAATAGGTGGTAGGAAAAACAAAGAGGGAAAGAGGAAGAAAAAAAGAACGAGAGAAGGGGGTGGGAGAGCGAGAGGGAGAGGGAGATGGGGGAAAGCGAGAAACAGGGAGAGGGAGAGAGGGAGATGGAGGAAAGTGAGAAACAGGGAGAGCGAGAGAGGGAGAGGGAGAACGAGAGTGAAAGAGGGAGAACGAGAGTGAGAGAGGGAGAACGAGAGTGAGAGAGGGAGAACGAGAGTGAGAGAGGGAGAACAAGAGTGGGTGATGGAGAACAAGAGTGGGTGATGGAGAACAAGAGTGGGTGATGGAGAACAAGAGTGGGTGATGGAGAACAAGAGTGGGTGATGGAGAACAAGAGTGGGTGATGGAGAACAAGAGTGGGTGATGGAGAACAAGAGTGAGTGCGAGAGGGGGAGGGGGTGAGCGAGAGTGAGTGCAAGAGGGGGAGGGAGAACGAGAAAGAAGAGAGAGAGAGAAGCTGTACCGTTTCTGAGCCAGCCAGTTCGGAAGCCTTAAAAAACCACCGAACGTTGTAACTCTGCATTGCTACAGTTCTAATTTACTCTGTAATACTACTGATGCTAAACGATCTCTCAGAGTATGTTGATAAAATAACTCCATATTTAGCAGTAATATTCAACCACTCGCTCACAGAAAGATACGTACCTAAAGACTGGAAAATTGCTCAAGTCATACCAATACCCAAAAAGGGAAGTAGGAGTAATCCGCTGAATTACAGTCCTATATCACTAACGTCGATTTGCCGGCCGGGGTGGCCGAGCGGTTCTAGGCGCTACATCTGGAACCATGCGACCGCTACAGTCGCAGGTTCGAATCCTGCCTCGGGAATGAATGGGTGTGATGTCCTTATGTTAGTTAGGTTTAAGTAGTTCTTAGTTCTAGGGGACTGATGACCTCAGAAGTTAAGTCCCATAGTGCTCAGAGCCATTTTTTTGAACTAACGTCGTTTGCAACAGGATTTTAGAACATATGCTGTATTCGAACATTATGAAGTACCTCGAAGATAACGATATATTGACATATAGTCAGCACGCATTCAGAAAATATCGTTCTTGTGGAACACAAATACCTCTTTATACTGATGAAGTAATACGTGCTATCGACAGGGGATGCCAAATTGATTCCATATTTTTTGATTTCCAAAAGGCTTTCGACACCCTTTCTCTTCTAATCAAACTGCGTGCCTACGGAGTATCGCCTCAGTTGTGCGACTGGATTCGTGATTTCCTGTCAGAAAGGTCACAGTTCGTAGTAATAGACGGAAAGTCATCGAGTAAAACAGAAGTAATATCCGCCGTTCCCCAAGGAAGTGTTATAGGCCCTCTATTGTTCCTGATCTATATTAACGGCATAGGAGACAATCTGAGTAGCCGTCTTAAATTGTTTGCATATGGTGCTATCATTTACCGTCTTGTTAAGTCATCAGATGATCAAAACGAGTTGCAAAATGACTTAGATACGATATCTGTATGGTGCGAAAAGTGGCAATTGACCCTGAATAAATAAAAGTGTGATGTTATTCACATGGGTAATAAAAGAAATCAGCTATATTTCGATTACGCGATAAGTCACACAAATCTGAGGGTTGTAAATTCAACTAAATACTTAGGGATTACAATTACAAATAACCCAAACTAAACATAGATAATATTGTGGGTAGAGCAAACCAAAGACTGCGATTCATTGGCAGAACACTTAGAAGGTGCAACAGGTCTACCAAAGAGACTGCTTACACTACGCTTGTCCACCCTATTCTGGAGTACTGCTGTGCGGTGTGGGATCCGCATCAGGTGGGACTGATGGTTTTGTATTATCGCGAAGTAGGGGAGATAGTGTCAGAGACATGATACGTGAATTGAAGTGGCAATCATTAAAACAATTGCGTTTTTCGTTGCGATAGGATCCTCTCATGAAATTTCAATCGTCAGTTTTCTTCTCCGATTGCGAAACATTCTGTTGGCACCCACTACATAGGGAGAAATGATCATCACGATAAAATAAGGGAAATCTGGGCTCGCACAGAAAAATTTAAGTGCTCGTTTTTCACGCGTGCCGTTCGAGAGTGGAACTGTAGAGAGACAGCATGAAGGTGGTTCATTGAACCCTCTGCCAGGCACTTTATTGTGAATAGCAGAGTAATCACGTAGATATAGATGTTATCCACTGATTTTCCTAAAATGCCTGAGGTGAATGTTGGTGTGGATCCCTTTAATGCTCCACCCAAGCATTTTCGCGTTCTCCAATGACCTTATTGTCCATGTGGTGTTAAAGCGACATCTCCAAGAAACAAGGCCGGCCAGCAGTTTTGCTACGTTGCAGGATGTTTCGTCAGAGAGTCCGTAACTAGAGAGCATGTTTGTGATATGGAGATGTGATTTTATTGCAACTGGATTGCCGTCAAGTTGCGAGATGCTCAAGGTATTGTTATTACTATATGTCTGTCTCACCGTTACTAGTATACGTCTCTCTCACCACCACGTAGTATTTCTTTTCTACCACACTACGGTGAGTAATTCGTGTGTACTGGGCTTACTGGGAAAAGATATCCTTGCACAAAAAACTGAAGGACTCCGAACTGATGAAGAATTGGACTTACGTTTCGACGACAGACCTCCACTCCACCATAACATTCTGTGGTAAGCACTACAAAGTTGCATTAATAACAATATAACAATAAAGCAAAGTTAATTTCAGTGTATATGAACTGTAAACCACATAAATTATAAGGCCAACTGTTCCATTATCAATCAACAATTCCACAGAATATGTTGTGTATAAGACTTTTATAGTTCACATTCAAAGTGTTTCAATGTGTCTCAGTTATGTAGCACATAAATTACATAAAACTGTACGTGACGGTGTGAATAGCATATTAACACTGTCCCGTTAGACAATGCGACCGCTTGTCAGAACAATGGATAACCACGTTTTGCAGCGCGGACTACTGTGATGCGCGCAGGTAGAGAGTTGTTGAGGTTCTTTGAGGGTTCCAGCAGGGACATGGAGCCATGCCGACTCCAGTTCCGTGGCCAGCTCCGCTGGGTTTCTCGGTTGAGGATCCATGGTACGAAAAGCCTGATCTATGTGGTCCCACAGATTCTCAGATGGGTTTAAATCTGTTGAGTTTGGTGTTCAGGAGAGCGCGGTAAACTCATCCTGGTGCTCTTTGAAACACGTACTCGTATGTCCACAGTGAGTTGTGCGATGCATTGCGTTGTTCTACTGGTAGATGTCACCGTGCCGAGGAAAAATGAACTGCATGTAGGGGTGGAGACGATCCTCAACAATAAATGCATAGATGTTCCTTCCAGAATGCCACGAAAACATTCCCTAGTGCATAACGCTCCATCATTCGGCCTGGACCCTCCTGACGATCGTTGCAGGGTGTTTGTTTTCAAATTTTTCTCTACCGGTGGACCATAAAACGCGATTCATGTGAGAAGGCCACCAGTCGCCACTCAGTGGACCTCTAGTTCCGGCATTGGCGTGGAAATTTCAGCCATTGTCGCCGATAAACAGCAGTCTGCATTGGTCCAAGGACCAGGCACCAGGCCGGTCTCTGTGGTCGAGCGGTTCTAGGCGCTTCAGTCCGGAACCGCGCTGCTGCTGTGGTCGCAGGTTCGAATCCTGCCTCGGGCATTGATGTGTGTGATGTCCTTAGTTACGTTTCAGTAGTTCTAAGTCTAGGGGACTGATGACTTCAGATGTTAAGTCTCATAGTACTTAGAGCCAGTTGAACAATTTCTTTTGAGCCAGGCACCTGCTGAAGATGCCCGTAAGAAGTAGCGTTCGCTGAACGGCCGTGAGACACTGGTGGTAGCCCCTGGTTCATCTGGGCGGTCAACAGCTGCACGTCCATTTGCGCATACACATCTCCGCAACCAACTTTCACCGCTGTCACCTATGAACCGTGATGCACCACAGTTGCCTCGGCGCCGTATTTGCATAGTGCCATTTTGCCGTGCATATTATATTTTAATCACGATAGCATGTGGACAGTTTATAAGCTTAGCCGTTTCGGGAATGCTTGCACCCTTAGCCGAAAGCCTATGATCATGCCGCTGGACATAAGACAAATCGCTCCGTTTCTGCATTACGACAGCGACTGAACTGTTTTCCACGACCCCCGACACATGCTATATACCCTGCACTATTAGTGATGCCATCTGCCGTCTGCCGTTGTGCCGGTTGTTGCAAGTTGACCCGCCAGGTTAGCCGAGAGCGCTAATGCGCTGCTTCCTGGACTCGGGTCCTGCACCGGCCCCGGATCGAATTAACGGCGGATTAACAGCGATGGCCAGTGTGCCCGCTTGCTGGATGTGGTTTCTAGGAACTTTTCCATATCTCACTAGGTGAATACCGGGCTGATCCTCACGTCCGGCCTCAGTTACACGACTCACAGACATCTGAACATGTTCGCACTATTCTATGAATTACACCAGATGCAGACAGCTGAGGGTATGAGGTGGCGGCAGGAAGGACATCTGGTCACCCTTGCCAAATCCGTTCCTAACCATGCAGACCCTGCGAAACCGCGGGATTAAGGCACAAGCGAAAGAAGTGGTTATTGCAAGTTGACATCGAACACAGGCGGTTGTCACATTAACGTGAATGGACCGTGCAATGTCAACTCCCTACACTAATGTAATTCCAATATCCCAAAAATTCTGGTGCTAAAAACCTTTTCTTTTGATGATCAGCATTTTCTGCATTATAATAACAAAATATTTTTCAGGTAGTGAAAAGTAGACCTACAAAGCTCACTATAAAATATGTTATCATTATTTACTAATGTAAAATCATTATAATAAGTGATGAGTAAGTAAAAGCATTTTAATTGAAATTTTTTCCAGAATAATTTTATTTTCGTTTCCTTTCCAGGTTTGTGAAAAACTCTTTATTCAGGGTGATCTGGTTCTCCAGAGTACTGAAGCTGACTGAAAAACGGGAAGAACGTTAACAACTCCTTTCGACAAACCCAACCTGGATGGAACGTCCGTCTTTGTTTGCACACTGTGCCGTTATTTGGGCTCAAGACAAGGTCTTTGCAGAGAACCCCCAAGTCAAAGAAGACAGAGGCTGGAAACATGCTTTGAGTGTTCTATTTTTATTTTTATGTGATTAATTTTATTACGTACCTTATAAAATATGCACTGATTCCACATAAGATATTTTATTTAACGCATTCGTGCAGCAACAGCACGTTAAACACAGACAATACAAATACTGTCGGATAAGTCGCCTTCTCTTGTAACGTTACGAACCTTTAAAAATCAAATCGCAAGCATTGTGTTTTACTAACCCTTTAACACTTTCAACGTCCCCCTTGAAGTATAAGTTTTCAATAAATGTTCCACATACGTTTTTCATTCTTCTATTTATTCACACAGATATCTCTATGTAGGAAAGGTAATGTCCCAACTAACACCCACTCACTGACTCTTATCGTCCAGCCAAAACCGCTAAAGATGAAAATTGAAATTTGCAGAGGCGTCGTTTAAGAAAGGATTTTTCGATATTTCACCCCTACGAATGCTTCAGTGCTTTTGGAATTTCCACCCCTAAGGGACTGTAATTGGGGGTGACAAGTTATATGAGATTATTTCATTATGAACGCTCTATTAAAGTTTAATCTATGAGAATTTGTATTGGGGATCTCTGTTAGAAATAAAAAAATACATGTTTCACTCGTTTTGGAAATTCAACCCCTAAGGGGTTAAGAAAATATTTCGATGTATTAAAAATTTTTTAAAGCCGAATCTCTTTGGTTAGATATAAAGAAATCTGTATTAGGGTATGAAAGTTTCTAGAGAAATACCACCACAAGAACCCGAAAGGCCTATTTTAAAGAAACCTTGGACTCCAGCTACCAGAATATGACCTTAATTAGTATGAAAAGTTTACAAGGTGTTGCAGTTTGTTAACGTCAAGAAAATTCTATTAAAGAAAAAAATGCTGTGCAGACCATATAGTCTACATGAGTGAAGCACTGGACCCTAAGAAAGTCACTTCATATGTCTTTAAAAAGAAGTTTAGTAATCGTTACATAATAACATTTCTAAATTTATCAGACTTTGACCTCTACACGGCTTTGGTATGTATATCTGCTGGTTGCTCTTCTGTATCACTATATCAAACATACCTCTCCGTATTCTCCACTAACGTAGTGGAATTTCCAATCTGTGTGCTTACTTTGTCTAACCAGGTGTCCCGATTTGACAATGTCAGAATTTTTGATTGTCTACATAAAGCATGGTCCTCTCTTCTGGATACCTCTTGTTGTAGGGTCCTTATGTCTTTTATTTGCCTGGTACATTCTGCTGTTGAAATATATTCTGATTCATCTGATTAAATAGCTATTACACTTTGTTTCTTTGAACACAACTGATGGTACCATTATTAAGAGTAATGCATGGAGTTGTACTCTGTCTCTGAAGTCTTGTGTATAATCAGCATCACAGTAGATGTTTAGGTGAATAGATTCATCTTCTTCATCTTTCTTCTTATGAAAAAGGGCATAATTCTTGGTATGTTGTAGGTACCTCAGAGTTCTTTTGAAATTTTGGCAATAGTTTCCCTTTGGATTTTCTGTGAAGAGGTTTGCATAGTTGGCTGTGAATTCAAAATCTGACGAGAAATAAAGAAGACTTCCTACGGCTTCATGATATGGAAATTTTATGTGTTTGTCATCCCTCCACAGTTCAAAATACTCCCCGTGGGAAGCAGAAAGGCCGTAGTAGAACTTGGTGCCAGCTTGGTATTATTATCATCACTCACTCGGTGCACGGTTGGTCGAGAGCGCAACACACGTCTGACCTGTTCTTGACTATATCCATTCCGACGAAAGGTGACATTACGATGGGTTAACTCACTTGAGGTACTCTCAAAGTCTGAAATGATATGGGTCCTGTGAATCAAAGTACAAAGTACTCCTTCACGCTGAGCCACATGGTGACAACTGTCAGCCTGTAGATACTCGTATAAGTCAGTATGAGTTGCCTTCCTATAAACAGCAAATCCCAATGTAATATAAAACTTCCCCCTGAGCAATACGTCAGGAAGGGAAAGCAGCCATCCTTTCCACCTCCATAGCGAAACGAATATTTAGCAGGACTGAATTCGGCTATTCCAAAAAGACATTCAAATTCTCACTGCCGTGAGAAGAAACAACAGAATTACCGTCTACATAGCTCAAAAAACACACGTTTCAAAGTCGCCTGCTCCAACGCACGTACCTCGAAGTCTTCCATAAAAAAATTGGCAATAATGGATGATTGAGGACTCAGCATCACAGCTTCGTGTGTCTGCTCAGTACTGGCCATTGAACAAAATGTAAGTGGAAGTCAACACATGTTGAAACAGGTTCAGTAATTCAACACCAAACCTAACCTCATTTAAGAGACCATACAAAAACTGCCTAGAATATCAGAGACATTTAAAAGTATTCCTTCTTGCCGACGTAAGAAATCCGCCGATTTCGGAGCACCAATATCACTCATAATCGGACGAAGAGGAACCTCTCAATTGTGGATCTTCGGGAGGCCACATAAAGGAAGGCCATACAACCGACAGGGAACATCACAATAAGTATTAAGATTCTTGATGGTCTCCGGCGGCAAGGATCTTTTCTTCAGGATCCTGTTACTCTCAACACTTTTTGTGGGGTCAACACCAGTCCTGCGACACGCTGAATCAGATACAACTGTAGTATTACCCTTGTCCGCAGGTAAAACAACAATATCCGAATCAGCTCTTAGTTGAACGTAAAGCAGCCCTCTCTACTGCTGTTATATTAGCAGCCGTGTTTAAAACTTTCATATTAGTCTCCAGTCGATGCGCTCGTCAGCACAAGACATGCCTCTCTCTCCTAGCCTCCTCTGCAGCCTCAGGGGGCTGTTTGAAAACAGCGTCGCAGACAGAATTAATAAAATCAATCACTGGCAAACGCCTGGGCGCCGGTGAAAAATTTAAAGCTTGTCCAAACACGGATAAACCTACATCATCAAAGGCTTTCACCATGAGATGTCACAGAACATTGAGATATAGCGCTAGACTCCGAGCCACGGAAACGATCAAACTTCGCCAAATACCGAACAGTTACAACATGAAATACTCAGTCAAACTGCCACAATGAACCACTGTCCAATAAATCCCAAGAAGAAGCTGACATTTTTGAAGCAATCATTAAATGAAGTCAAAACAATTCCTTGGTGAGACAGTGCATCTATCGGCTAGTGTAATTGATCCTGTCACGAACAAGAGTTAGACCAGCGCCTTGTTTGATGCGACTGGCGCCAGGAGAATTATTACGATGGAAAACTTTGTCAAATGCCGAAAAACAGTTAAAAAACTTTTCTTCTAGAGATTTCAAAAACGATTTGACAGACGAACAAATCACTGACTTCATGAATCTCATCACAGTCGTAGTCAAGTACAACTGTTTTGAATTTAATGAACAATTGTACCAACAATCCGACGGTCTTGCTATGGGAAATCCCTTAGCTGGTATTCTTGCCCATATTTTCATCAGCTCTCAAGAACAAGAGATTTTTAACTTTTTCAGCTATATCACTAGGCATTCTCTCCTATCTCAGATGGGCTGGTGATATTTTAGTTATCCACAAGGGACCTGCTGATGGCATTGACCGTCTTTATAAGCTCTCCAATGAACTTCATGAGAAAATATCTTTCACCATCGAACTTCAAAACGAGGCCCGCCAATTAAACTTTCATGACGCTTACAATAGAAGAAAACAAAATCTTATTCAATATAAAAAAACATATACTGATCAGATCGTTCCTACGTCTTCTGTGCATCCACTATCTCATAAAAACGCCGTCTTTCACTCTGCTATTCACCGAGCTACTTCCATTCCACCTTCGGAAGAAAAGTTCAACGACGAAATCAATTTACTCAGAACGATAGCAGTTAATAACTAGTATAAACTTGGCATAGTAGATGACATCCTCAGAAAGAAAACTGTTAAAAGAGTTACTATCCTCGGGACCTCTATCATTGAATCCAACCCAAAAAAATATTTTTCTATTCCCTCCTTGGGGCCCATCTCCTATCAGATTCAACTTCATCTGCGTAATAAATACAAGTGCAGCGTTGACTTCTCTACCAATACCAACTTGAAAAAAAACTTCATTCATAATTTAAAATCGATTCGTTCCCCTTTAGAAAGTTCTGGCATCTATAAAATTTTCTGCGATACCTGCTCTTCTTACTACATAGGACAAACAGGACGTGCCTTTACAACACCTTTTAAGAAAAAATAGCTCTAGCCCCCAAAATTCGTCTTTTGCTGACCATCTTCTGATTACAGGACAGGCACCTAAAGCTATTTCCGATATCAACATCTTGCACACCGAGAAGAAAGGGCGTAGATTAGATATTCTTGAAGAATTAGATATTTTTAAATATATTTCTCGAAATGATAGCCTCATTCTCAATGAGCCGCTGCAGTTCTGTAACAAAAATTTCTTCAACGTTATTAAGCCGTTACTTGATATTTAATTTCGGGTCTCCTCGTGCAGTTCACCGAATTTTTTTTTTCAGGTAAGTCATCTCATAATTTTTCATTTATTGAAAGTTTTATCGGCTGTATTTCATATTATACCGTTTTTTGCAGGCTGTGTCATTCAGCCCTTTCTGTATTTTCTATAGGGACGTTTTTATGCTTCAAACTGTACTTCTTAGATCTGATGTAGACTTTATCTGTCACTGTTAAACAAAATATTGCCTTTTACATTATGTACTGAACTATATTCACTATAATTTTCTCCTGTCTACATTCGAATGTTAAGTAGCCAAGTAGTAGCAACGGCTACTGGATGGCGCTCTCGCTGCAATGTCATGTTCACCTGCCGCACTTGTTAACGCGGGCGCCTCAGTCAGTTGCAGCCTGTGGCTGTAGAGGTATGAGCAGCCCTTAGAGGCTCGCCTTCACACGTTCCTTTTATATATTTTGTGACTAAAGCCCTTCTGACGTGTTATTTATTTTATACGTGACATGTAATCTACTTTCTGTCTTGTATTGTTAATCAAGACTTACACTTTTTTATATAAATTTTTTTCTTCCCATAAATTTGTAATTATGTTATAGACCACTTTAAATGTCTATATTATGATGAAGGCACTCTTAGGAGTGTTGAAACCTGATTAATAAGACTAAACAATTGTGACCGAGGGCTCATTTCTTTCAATTTTAATTTATAAACGGTCACTGAACCAAGCAGCCATGTTCAAAACTTAGCGATGCTTGGTGAGGTCAAATGCTTCTAAATTTTTGGACATAAATTTCAGATATGGAAATACAAATACTTTACATGTTTCGATGGACGATTTGAAAATGAAATTAACATTATGATACTTTGAATACACATTGTGTGTGTGAGTGTGTGTGTGTGTGTGTGTGTGTGTGTGTGTGTGTGTGTGTGCGTGTGTGTGTGTTTGTTTGTTGCTACCTTCTTCTCCTTAAAATGATGCAAGTTCAGGTTTGTTTTTCTTTATACTCTCATTTAGATCTAAGATGAAAAGTCATCTGCCTGATTGTGATGATACATGTGTTTTGTATAGTTATAGAACAACTTAGATGTGGAGTTTGCATCGTGGCAATTGATGTGAGAGTTCACAATCATCATTTAGATATCACACATTAACTGTATTCTTCCTGTAGCTGAAAATAATTCAAACTGCCTATTTGTTTGGATTCTTGCGTGCTTGTCATAGCTTATTTTAGTCAATATATGATTTATGCAGTTAAATGGGAATGTTCGAGAAAACAATGTTCCTGAGTCATTGTATGAAGGTTGTGAAAGCTGTGCACAAGGAGGAGGTGGAAGATCAAAACGGCTTAACATAAAAAGAGATGCTCAACAAAACATTTAGCTTTCCCTGTTACTCTTCATTCCATTTACGGACACAATCACGAAAGAAAACAAGTAAGCAGGAAATGAAGATATCGATGCTTTTTCTGATGCCATTGTCATTTGGAGAGAGACGGAAATGGAGGTTCGGAAGAGACTGAATTACTGGCATAAAAATTTAAAGAATACAAGTTGACTGCGAGTAAGAGCAAGACAGTGGCACTGAAAATGTGTAGGACACCCATACTATGTAACATCTTACTGGAAGAAGAGAAGGCTGAATATCGAGCGTTCGAGGTGCTAAACAAAGTTTTAAGCAGAGTTGCAGAAGGATCCAGGTTCCTCCATCCAGTAGGAAGCCTAATCTGGTGTAAGGATCCCTGTAAAAGCTGAACAAACGAAGAATAAAACCTTTCTCCTCTCAATAATGACGTATTATCTGGATACCCATATTATAAGAGAGAAGAGTCAAATAGAAGCATGACATGAAAACCCATCTCTTCTGAATAACGACTCGTAATCTGGAGACCCGTGTCATAAGAAAGTTGAGTCAAATGAAGTCCCTTAGATCAGTTCTACAAAAAAAATCAGGAGAGACAGAGTCAGAAACGAATATGTGAGAGAGACCTCCAGGTGACCCTGACCATGGAGGAAAGAATTAGTGCTGCGAGACTGAAGCGGTTAGGTCATGTGATGCGAATGCATCCGACACGCACTCCGCGTCACTATTTGGACATAGGGGTATCAGGAAAAAGGGCAATTGGGCGGCCAAGGAAGAGATGGAGAAAAAAGCTTAAAAAAAGATGTCAAATTTAACATGAGATGCACTGGAGAGGGGAAGCTGTATCAGAATAGATATCAATGGAGGCAGTCGCACAGTTCCTATCCAGCTCACTGGAAAGAAATCCTGATGATGACGATAGGCTTTTGTCAGTTTCACTCATTTAGGCCTTAACACTTAGACGCTTGACATAAATATTTCATTTTTGTGTTGCTGACATACTTTTGTATTCATCTTACATATGGACCCTGTGACCCTTGACAAGAATAATGTATTTCACAGAACAATTTAGATGAAAAAATATTTTCTTTGAGTGTCCATTGTACCTTCCACCAAACTTGGTTCACATATTAAATTATTGATATTTAAAGTCTGCCTTCTGTTGGCGAGTACAGGCAAAAGGAGGATGAAACAGTAGTTGATTTTATTTCTCATTATGAAGGATTCAACAATAGTAGTGAAAATAAAACTCGTCTTCGGCAACTACAGGTTTGTAATTTGTGAATTATATTGCATAAGCGAGTGTTGGTTTTGAATTATTTATGACGAGTTTGTTTTGTACTCTTAATATTCCATAGCGAATGCTGTATAGCTTCATATGAAACTTAAAGATACGAGATGAGATTTAGTGACAAGATAGAACGGTATTTCACAAAAATAATTTAGTTAATTATGTAAATAGATACAGAGATGAAATACATTTGTGTGCTATGTTATTTTTTGGCGTTAAAATATTATAAACTACAACAGTAACTGTCAATATCTTTATGTTTTTGAACACAGTGCAAAAAAATTCAAATTGTTCAGATACTTATGAACATTTGCGCAGTTTAGGTGAACTTTTCCTGTTTTCATAAATAATACAAATCGTTCGGATATTTTCGAACATTTCTGAAAAGTGAGGTGTTTGTTTTGTATGTGCCGGCGTGTGTGTGTGTGTGTTTGTGTGTGTCCTTGGTGGTACGTCATTTTTTTTTGTTTTGTTTTTGTGTTAGAGCGTATACATGGTAATGACACTTGGTCATTAAAGAAATTAGTAGCTTTCATGACGGATGTTTCACGGAACCGATAAAATAAACGTAGTATTTGTTTCCTACCTGACAACTTACATGTTAAGCTATGACCGCCACAGACCTTTCCTGAAGCTGGCAGTACAGGATCCTACAAACAAAGCTTTTGAAAGACTGTAGGCTTCCGTAGTCATTGAAACTGAAGATAAAATCTTGTACGCTGTTACATCGCATCATATTCATTTTCAGTTTATCCAATGCGACCAACGTTTCGACCCCTCTGTCGAGATCTTCCTCAGTATCTCCTAGTGTACACGATTAGCCGGAAACCCAGTATTCAGATAACCGTGGACACGAGGAGATACTGAAGAAGTTCCCAGCAGTGCAGTCTAGACTTTGGTCGTGTAGAAGAAAATGAAGAGTGGGATGACGCGGCCTACAACCTGCAATATTTTACCTTCAAAATAGGTAGATCGCTCACTATGCAGACCACAAGTTAGGACGAGGACCAAAATAATATCATACGACAGTCTAAGAGGTGAGGAACCTTAAAGACAATAATCATCCAAATCGAAATCGATTACAAAATTTAAAAAAAATGTTAACGCCTACTAGTTTTAAGCATTGGTTCTCTGTGTCCTTCAGTGTGACTTACAGTGTATTTCATCAGCTCCTATTTGGTTAGACGCACTGCCATAATGTCGAGCGTAGGTTTTGCTAGGTTACCAGCCAGATCCCATGGGATTCATGGTGCTCGCACTAGCCTAACGGTGTTTGCGAGATTCGCTTCCGCGCGTTTGAGGAGTCGCTGTTCCGGCAAATCTCTGCTGCCAGAGTTGGGCGATTATCCTCGTACTGTATAAGGGCCTGAGTCGCCTGTAGTCAGTTTCAGGGCTTGCCGTTAGGGTTCCTCGTGGCCCGGCTTTGCAATGTTCCGCACATCCCCTACAGTAAAAACCAGCAGTCAACAGGATTTAGCCTGTTTCCGGGTGCTTTCCTGTTACACTGAAGCACACTATGTGCTCGCGTCCACTTTGCATCAGAAACAGTTAATCTCGCTACCAACCTATTCTCCACTCCACTCCACTCCTTTGTCCGCCTCTCCCTCTGTCTCTCTTTCTGTCTGCACGACACGCCTTCAGGGCGTTACACTATAACCAGCCTCTCAAAATGAGAGTAGCCCGCACTTCAAACTACAGCCTTACTGTGCGCCCCAAAGCAATTTAGTTCAGATTACAGCTTTTACAGTGTACTGAATGTTGTCTGCACACCAACTCAACATTCCACGACACGGCCGGCGGAGCAGTAACTGGACAGGTGCCGACTTTACTGAAACTTAGATGAAGTACCTGAAACAGACTATCTAAGAACCTCACCCAAAAGTGTGAATAAGTTTCTTTTATGCATCCGTAAGAATACATTGAAAATATTATATGTAACACATTACCACATGTTTCTTTACACGAAAGATCATTCTAGTATCCATACGCTCACTTTAGTCGCAATTAAGTGTAAAACAGTTATGTAGATAATTATAAAACTTTTGCTTGTACAACGTGTCCTAGGAAATAATTCCCATTCTCAGGTAGGTTTTTTTGTGTATTTTGACACGTACTTTGACATGAGCTGGACCATTACTTTGTTGCCATTACTATAATATATGAACACGCGTCAATTTTTTGATTAATAGAATTAGGCCTAATGGTGAATTAGGAAAGATTATTTGCTTACGATTTTCTTATAGTTCTCTCATGGAGGAACTCACATACATTAAACACTAGTCACAACTTACAGTGAAAAGACAAACATACTATAAAAAAAAATCACAAATATTTTACATATATAAAACGGACGTGATGCTACAGATCGTCCACGGAGGGTACGTTTCATTCGTAATCCGTATTATTTGTTTAAATACTAGTTACAAAAGTACTTATTTCTAGTTACTACTATTTTATTTCCTTGGTTACAATTACTATCGGATCATCTGAAGAAATTCATTGAAATTGTTTCCAGATTTTCATTGAATACTTTGTTTTCATATTTCTTTCTGATGTGAACCAATCTTCAGTTCATCCAACATATCCATTTTATGACCTTTATTGTCTGTGGACTACTTTCACATTTTGCTCTATATTTACAAGTGTGTGTTTTATAACAACAAACAAACGCAATGTTTTTTCTTTCACCGTTTGTAATGTCATTAGATGCAGTGCAGTGTGCCACTCATCGTATAAAAAAATAACTAGCCACCAAAACATATGCTCATTACGAACGGTATATACAGTGTGAAGCAGTACCTTTCCATAGGTGGCTTCTCTCGGAGACCTGGGAGAGAAAGAGCGATTGGTCTCCCAATCGCTCTTCTCTCTCAGTGTAAACGCTTCCTACCGACTAAGGTACGAATAGGCATACAGCGAGATGACCTATGCCAAGATTTCAAGGATACTTTTGATGCCTATTCCACGTTTTAGCTCTTGATATGGATAAAGAATAATTATTCAAATAAAAATAAAATTTTATATACCAAGTTTTTTATTGAACTAAAAAGTACAAAATTAATTTTCCTAGGCCCAAGCAGATTCTTAACCCCATACAGATAGTTATCAAAAAATGTGATTGTCAGTATTTAATAGCTAGAAAAGTAGCTCTAAGATTTACAACAAAAAATGTTGGGTGCATGCATTACGTTTTTCGTTATAAATCTTACAATTATTTTCATAGCTACTCAAAATTTACAATCACACTTTTCCAGAAGTACCTGTATGGTGTTGAGAATCAGTATGGGTCTAGGACAAATTATTTTATACTTTGTATTTCGATGTAAAAACGTGTAATATTAGAAATTTATTTTGCTTTAAATAATTATGTTCTGATTTGTAATCTTGTGCGGACGATATTTTTCAGTCGAATTCAAACTTCTTGATGTGATTACATCAGAACCGTGTGGTAAATTTCAGTTTCTTTTCATATGCGTGAACCAGTATACAGCTTCCTCATACGTACTGTATATCTTGCGAAAAGACCGTGGAAGTAAAAAACAGAGAGATTCAAGCTGACAAGGAGGCTTGCCAGCAACCGGTCTTTCTGCGAACAATTCGTGAATGGAATAGAAAAAAAGGGGGAAATGGCAGTCTTACACAAAGCACCAACCGCCTCACATGAGGAGAGAAGTGAGTTAATATAGCTAGAATATAAATTTCCTCACTGGCGGCACCAATGTGAACATGATAGAGCTGTTCGGCGGCGTGATCGGAATCATCTTGGCAGTGCTGTGAAGCGTGTCAGTGCGGACTTGGAAATGGCGATGATGACTGCTGGCCGGGTACACACCGCTCTGGTGCCAGTGGGGAGTATCGGCAGGAGGGGCTATACTAGATATGGTCTGCATCTCAACAGGTTGGGGAGAGGGAGGTTGGTCCAGTTAATTAGAGAGAGAAGAGGGGGTTGGTGTGGGACGACACGTGAACAAGTGGTCGTTTTCACAGGGCCTTTCGTAGTATAAACCATGATAACAGGTTTCCCTCTCTTTAAATTAGTTCAACCAGCTTAGTGACTTCTGCGTTATATATGTGGGAAATTTATGTGCACCATGCTAGAGTGCACAAGCACCAGGGAAATTTGCTCTGAACTATTATGCATCGAAATGTGCAGTCCATTAAAAATGGAGTACACCACCTTCAAGTTGGATTAAACTCTTCGTACATCACGATAATATGCATTGCAGAGCACAAGTGTAGAGATGAATTGCAGCATGTATTACTATCATTTGAGCTCCAGCAATCCAGGTTAGCTGGTTTTCATGGAAGGGCTAGGCTCGAAGTTGTGGCGTCATTCATTATCTGCCAAATGATCCACATTTATTTAACAATTATTTTTTAAACAGCAACAGTAGTAAAACACAATGAAATAATCTTTTATAAACCAGCTGTTCTTAAAACAGTGACTGGAATACTTTGGATTCAGAGGAGCGCAATGGCATAACCAATTTAACACATAAGAAAAAAGATACGAGATAACGCAATGGTTTTGAATTACGGACCCAAGATTTAACACTTAACTTTAAGAGAACTGACAAATTTAAGGCAAAATTTTTGAAGGTCAAATATAACAACGACAAGTACAAATTTAGTAACGTGTAAAATGTTGAAGCAAACTAAAATGTTCAAGCTGTGAAAATGGTTTTAAATTACAGACCAAAATTTAACACGATCCTTTGAGAAAGCTGACAAATTTAAGCAATACAAGGGCCATCAAATGGCCCGCCTTACTAGGGATGCACTCAGCGACTGTATGTGAGTTACAAATAATAGGGTGCAGCAATCAGTCGCCCTTTTTAGATTTTATTATGCAAATCCAGATTTCGGCTGGTACCTAGCCATTCTCAATTGGCTATTATTTATTCTCAGTGCATGTAAGTCCCTGTTGTTCGGGCGTCAGTCACAGTTCTTTGAATAGAGAAAGATTGATACAAAAAGGGCAAGGCACGAAAGGGATCTACCCCAAAAGACAAAAATAGGCGAATTATGAAAAGATTTTGACCCACGCGAACCAGTGAAGAAAGAACTTTAGCTTCAGTCACCGTGCCGTAGAGATGCTTCACACAAGGTAACGCCAACGGAGACTCACAAATGTTACCCAGTAATATCATACCGCCAGTGTGCTCACCCTTGTCGGGTTGAGCCAATTGCGTGCGCAGTCTGCAGAAACAGTAGCTGACCCGTCAGGCAACAGCAGAGCATTCGTATAATGATCGTCATGCGAAAAGAAGATGTGTAGAAACAACAACAGGCCAGTTAGTGCGATAATACAGTTTAAGTAAATAGCTGCTTGAACAAGCAATCCAGATTAAGGCACAACAGGCGGCGCACAGACTAAACTAAGGATGTCAAGGATAGTACAACTTAAACACTGGCGAGAACTAAGACAACTATATTAATATAACGAAGGTGCAGACATTGTTTAAGTAGATTTTAAATGACAATTTTAAAATGGCTTAAGGGCTGCAATCCTGGTTCCATTAATAATATAACGGTCAGATAACAGTACATGACGGCCCCCTGAACCAATCAGGCTCCAAGAATCACGTAAAGAATCTCGTCTTACAACATCCACGGGTGCCAATACAGAAATTTTCACAGCTTTCCGGCAGCGCGTCCGGTATACTAATAGATCTGGCCAGATAAGAATCTAAAACATAATTGAAAGAGCACATCAAACATAAATGTTCATGACAACACCAGTGGCAAGTGTGACCGCCGTCACATTCTCACCGCTTGCACAAACGATGACCAGTAATAATATTAGGCATCATTTGGCAAGGAGAGGCACTATTAAAATAATCGTCACATCCGGGTATCTCAAATAATTTACTTTTCGGGAAAGCCACGCAGGGTGCTCAACGAACACCGACATGGGCAGGCTCAAACAGTTTCTATAAACTTCCCGGAAAGCGCAAATTCACAACGCAATTGAGAATCACATAGGGCAGGGCAGTAACAACATAGCCCGCTAACGCCACCGAACCAGATCACTCATCACGGTTGGACCACAGGAAAGAAGTGCCCTTTCAGCGCTCCGAAATCAGCTAATCGTAACGAAAGTCGTTCCCGTTGCAACGGTTCTCTCACAGCGAATCGGTCAAGATTCGACCACCGGCGCGGGACAACACCCGTTTCCTGTGTGTGTTTCACTTTACACTTAAAAACAAGAAGACGCTGGACGCTGCGCAAGAGCCCCCCCCCCCCCCTTTTCCACCGTCCACCGAGTACCAGAGGGAAAACGAATCAAGAGTTCGCCCCACCGACCGCAAATCGATACTATACGACGTGGCTCATCATACGAATGTGCAAGTTGTCACTGTACGTCTACCTTAAAGGGGGAGGTGGTTCAAATGGTTCAAATGGCTCTGAGCACTATGGGACTTACCATCTGTCCCCTAGAACTTAGAACTACTTGAACCTAACTAACCTAAGGACATCACACACATCCATGCCCGAGGCAGGATTCGAACCTGCGACCGTAGCGGTCGCGCGGTTCCGAACTGAGCGCCTAGAACCGCTAGACCACCGCGGCCGGCGGGGAGGTGGGGATAATGTATCTATATGAGGGATGGAACACACTAGAAAACTGGAGAAGATCTGATCACAATTACTTTAGATAAATATTTTGAATTGGCAGCCACTGAAGTAACAAAGCTAGATGTTCATAAAAAGTTTTTCATTCTTCGTGTTTAGTGCTCACCTAATGGTAAAGTGGACACTTTCTTCAACAAATTAACTGAAATTCTGAAGATTCTACGCCCTGGAAACTAACATAATAATATGAGAAGAATATTAATACAGGTGTTGAGAGTTAAATTAATAATAAGTTCCTAAACATTATGAGCGCTTTTGGCTTGGCACAAATTGCAAACACTGCTAGAAGGGTTTCAAAAGTTCAGCACAATTTTAGACCAGCTACTTACAGATAATGACAGGGAAAATTGTGAAGTATTTGTAAGATATCTTGGTATTTCGGATCATTACTGTCTGATAATATAGGTAATGACAGGTTCGGTGAAACGTACATAACTGCAGGCCCATAAAAGGACTTTTTCATACATACATTTTCTAGGACGTTGGAAAATAAAGCTTGACATGAAGTGTATGTGGAAAACAATGTAGATGCAAAGTTTCTAAATTCTTTATACTGATTTAATTCATTTTTGAGGAGACATTTCCAAGAGTTGCTATTTCTACTACAGCAGCTAAAGAAAATAGAAGGAAACCTGCAGGTAGCAGAAAGGCCTTACAGGCACTTCAACTTCCCAGTGCTTTGTAAAACCGCTGCACTAATCCGAGATCCCTTGATTACTATTAATGGTACCAAAACTGTAAAGGAGCGTACTGCTTCCCGCAAAAAATCATTCAATGACAAAATAATATGCATTACAAGAAATAAGAGCAAAATGTTGTAGGATGCTATGAAACAAGAAACTGGAAAAGGCAGACACGACTGTAATAAAATACAAATCGCATATGTGGATAGAATAATTGAAAGTCCTCAGGAATTAGCAAATTTTGTAAATGATTATTTCGCGGTATTGCGGAGAATCCGCAGCAAAATGTTCCTAAGCAGCACTCACAGTGACATACACAACAACCACAATGATGTTTCGCACAACAGAATTCAAAGCTAGGAAGGCAGACAGGAATTAAGAAATAAGAAGTCAGTTGACATAGTTGAGGTTCCTCTCTATGTTCTGAAGGCGTGAACAGATAGCAAACGAGTCCCATTAACGAACATAATAAATGAGTGCTTTATTTCAGTATTTAAAGCATGCACGAGTGACACCCTTACTAAAGAAAGGTATGGCTAATGCACTGGAAGCTGCAGGAATGTGTCAATGCTGCCTTCATTCTCAAAATTAATTGAAGCTGAACTATCTTGAAATTACCTCAAGGAAATACGTTCATTTTGGTAGCAGGGTGTACCAAACGAACATACTGAGAAATAAAGACGAATATGTTTCTACAATTTTATTTTGTCAAGTAATTCCAAAGAAAACTAGCTGCTTAGAAATTCGAGCAACAACAATAAAGGAAACCAACATTAAATAACAGTTGTCCTTAAAACATGTTCAGTTTCAACATTAAACTGAATAAAGATTTCTTTGTAGGTGCAACACGTTCCAACAATTTTCACAGAGCAGCCGCCACTACTGGAATCCCAAATATGTTCCCTTTTCAAACAGATCTCAAATTGTGACGCCCGAGGATAGTATCCCCAGCAGACAATAAAAATTCTTCCAAGTTCTACCCTGGCAGCTCCAAGCAGGCGGACTTCCTGGGTCAATGACCAGCAGACTGCCAGTTAGGGGGAAATGCTGAGCGATTTGCGGCAAACACGGAAGCTATCGTCACATGGGGGAACGATCGAACGCCCAAGTCTTAAGTATAATGATGTCATGGAAGGCGAATGATACTGTCATATTAGTGACGAAGCGCCGGCCGGTGTGGCCGTGCGGTTCTGGAACCGCGTGACCGCTACGGTTGCAGGTTCGAATCCTCCCTGGGGCATGGATGTTTGTGATGTCCTTAGGTTGGTTAGGTTTAAGTGGTTCTAAGTTCTAGGGGATTGATGACCACAGATGTTGAGTGCCATGGTGCTGAGAGCCATTTTTTAGTGACGAAGCAGCGTACTGTAAGGAAGACTAGGTAAGTATTCAGGTGTCGCGCCAGCAAAACAGAGACGCTGAAAGGTGAACTTTTAAAAGTCTGAATTCGCTAGGAGAGCTGACAAGCGAGGTAAAACCAGTACAATGATGTCACAGATATCCCAACCGCCCAAGAAAACACAGGAAGTGCCAACACAAATACACCACCCGATTAAACACATTCCTGATTGACGAGTGCTGATTGCGACTGTCCAATATGTGGCCACAACCCTCGTGTCAGTTGCAGCTATTAATGAGAGGGGAGGCTATGGCACTCGAGATTTGGCACGTCTAGCTGTCTCGTATCATCTATGGAACCACGAGTCAGGCTGGAAGGAGCTGCTTCTGCCAGGTGCACTGCCAACTTCCGAGGGCACACTGATGGGGCGTTGAGGCCAACAGCACACTGCAGGTCTTTCATAAATTTAGAACAACACTGTCTGCAGCGCAACGGTCTGGTGCTATGCTTTGGTTAACAAAACACTCGAGATCGCAGAAACATTTGTTTATTATGACAGGTTTCGGCTTACGGTAAAGCCACCCTTAGATATCTTGGGCCCCCTGTGGCTGATGATGGCAGCACTTCGTTTCTTCATGTGATATGTGATGACAGTGTACGATCGTGGTATCACGTTAAAAACCGAAAAGCCGCCAGCATCAGCCCTAGGAGGCCCCAAAAATCTGAGGATGTGTAGTGTAACCTTTTGTATAGATGATTTTCTTTTGACATATGACCATGTGCAGACTTCGTCACCCACGTCAGTTACAACACACTTCAAAATTATTTAAATTCTTTTTAAATTGTCTCTGAATGGTTCTTGAACGAAACTGTAAAACATCATCATCATTGGAGTCGTATGCGCAGAATTACGCCACTCAGTCCAATTGGTTTGCGTAAACTTTTGCAATTTAGCTGTCGTTTGTTTCTCCTCAGAAATTATATTAATGCAAGTGATCTGCTTTAATAAATATTAGAACCATATTGAATAAACTTTCGAGATTCAAACTCGCGATGAACATTGTCAAAAATTAATAATCTTGTGAAATAAATTGCGTAACGTAATTCTTCATAAATAAATTCTCGGAACACGTATTTGAACTTTAGTAGCATCCACTAGTTTATTATCTTCCTACATATAGACGTGAACCTGAGCCTTGACAAGACAGGACTGAGCATTTACAACATGATTAAACTTTCTATGACGTCATTGTTGTAGAAACATTACAAATTCTTTTCTTTTCAATTTTTAGAAGCACGACGCAACAACTCGGTTTCAGGATCTTCTGTTGCTCTTTGGCTGCCGACCCGCGACGTATAGTGGCCAGCAATTTTCTCTCTGGTCCCGGCAGTGAAGATGCTGTCTCCGTTCGTTGCGCCGCCCTCTCCGTACATGAAACATAAAAAATAAATACAAAAACTTTAGATAATTCACAGCCATTACAAATATTACAAAAATACATAAACAAAACAGTAAATTAAACTTATATTCATCTGCAAACTGGGCTGACACTGGTGGATGAGTGACGCTTCAATTTCGCGTCCCACTACAGATGGCTTTAACATGAGCCGAAAACGGTCACAATAAACAAATGTTATTGCGATCTCGATTTGTGTTAACCAAACCCTGTAGGTCTGTTGGAGGCGTGACCTGCGTGATCTGGGCGACCTTCAAGTGGGTGGGTGCCGCTGCTGTTGATCCTGTCCTTGTGGCAGACGCCAATGCCTCTGGCTCCCGTATCTCAAACGGGGCTGAGAGTCGACCCCTGCGTGTCAGCTTACTTCAGGTGCATCTGGGTTGTAACTACAGACACATCCACGAGAGAACTTTGGAGATCGATACGCAGAGCTGGAGATCGCTGGAGTTCACGGGTCCATGGCAGCAGTTGCTACCCAACTCTTTGCTGTGCCGGCAGTGCTCCAAGTCGATCTCACTCTGGCATTCCGCTACTGACGAGGTGCTCCTACACCGTTCAAGTTACGGCGTTGCTCTTTGGAAGACAAACCTCTATGTTTGCCTAATAAATATGTTACTGACTATGATCTTTTCTCGATGCTCTTGAGCATAATTGGGACCTCACCATCGCATCACAACTGGCTCTCTACTGCTGACCTTCTACGCAGCTCCAACTTAAGGTCAATAGCTACGAGTTGAAGTTCGTAACAATGCAGTGTGGTGAGTGATATTTGTTTGTTTTCTTGTTCTGTATTTTCGTATGGCCATGTTGAGCCATATGGACCTTTGCAGTACGTTAAAAATATCGTTTGTTAGACTGCAGAAACTTACAGTAACACTGCAGAAGTTTAATTGCAGCCAGTGAAGTGTACATACTGTAAATTATATACTTATATGGATATGGTGTCTGTTCTTTCGGATATGTCCGAAAGAACAGACACCATTGATGACCTGCAGCAGTCTAGAACGAAATTAGAATTAATTTAATACCTTCAGCTGCTGATGGGCGTTGATATATAGCAAAGGGAACAGGTGAACATGTGTGCCCCGACCAGGACTCGAACCAGTGATCGTGTCCGAAAGAACAGGCACCATTTATGACCTGCACCTGTCCCCGTTGATATATATCAACGCCCGTCAGCAGCTGAAGGTATTAAATTAATTCAAATTTCGTTCTAGACGGCTGCAAGTCATCAATGGTGCCTTTTCTTTCGGACATGTCCGAAAGAACAGACACTATATCCATATAAGTATATAGTTCTGGCAATACCGGACATGACCTTCTTTTTCTGTGCGGATGCACACATATTACCCGAACTCTTTCGGGACTTGGTAAGAATGTCATCCACGAGTAATGAGTGTGTTGCGGTGGGACACTACGAATGAAGTGTGTGGACATACAAGGTGAGAATATGGGTCTCGCGGCAGGCGTACGCGAGATAGTCCCTTGAGTCGCACTATCCTCTGTACCCTCGGCGGCTCAGATGGATAGAGCATCTGCCATGTAAGTAGGAGATCCTGGGTTCGACTGCTGGTCGGGGCACACATTTTCACCTGCCCCCTTGATGTATATCAACACCCGTCAGCAGCTGAAGGTATTAAATTAATTCTAATTTGTTACTGTAAATTATATGCGGATGACTTGCCATATATTCATGCTGTGTTAGCTGCCTGTAGTACGTGCAGAAGATCTGGTCACAATGCACACTACTGGACAGAATCCCTTTGGGCTATAATACGGCTTAAAAGTGACGTACAGTTTAATTAATTTTTTGCCTTTTGTGTGCGCAGTTTTCTTCTTTTCTGGTATAACGGCAGATGGCTTTTACACAAATGCCAAACACTAGCGGCGACTCTGAATGAAAAGGTGGAAGCTTTGAAGACGCAGACAGCCATGTTGTTACAAACTACAATTCAACAGGAGCAAGAGAATGAAGCATTGTGTAGGAAACCAGAGCAATGGGAAACCGTTGGGGGCCAAGGACTCCTTCATTCATGAGGAAATAAAACCATGTTGAGTGTATCCTCCTATTCCTACGATCCCGCAGCAGCTAGTGTCACAGCACCATTTTCGGGCAAAAAGCCGAGGACGTATCTATTTTGATGAGTGATGTAAAGGCTGTTGCGAAATTGGGAAAACAGTTGGAAGACACTTCTTTGAATATTGCAATATTAAGGTTAGTGGGTGATGCGGAAATGTACATTATGATCCACGAGATGCTCGGTACGATCCTAACATTTGATGAACTGACTAACGGCGTAACACAGCACTATCGGAAGAAGAACAGTGCGATGTTCTTTGAGGAAGAACTCAATGGACTATCAGAAAAGCACAGCGAATCAGTAGAATCCTTCTCTGACAAGATCAGGAAATTGAAATCCCGCAAGTATGAACTAATACAGAATGTGGAGGCCGATAGAGTGATTCTCTGTGAAGCTGAGAGTAGGTCTCTGGGCGTTTTTCTAAAAAGGTGTTTCACTGATGTGTCAAGGAAGGTCAGAATGGAGAATCGAAGTGACTTATTTGCTGCCATTAGGACTGATACCCAATTGGAGGAGATCGACATTGCTACACGAAGACAAAGTGATCACGGTTTTTTTTTCTGAAGTTAGATATGGCCGAAAGCGTCACATCAGGAAACAATGTCATCAGCCTGAATGTTATGGATGTGGGGAGATGGACCATAAAGCTCGTGATTGTCGGAAGAAATCACGGGACAGGCAATGTCCTAATAATCGATCGTTGAATGGAATCGGAGTTGCCTCGTCCATCTAACGGTATTCTCAGAAGCACACGAGGCTGCAGAAACGTATGCAGAGACCGAGTGCTGTTTCCTAGGCAATGTAAGTGGTACAGAACACAAATTTGTGCTGTATATAGGGTCTCACATGTCAGTAGTCAGCCTGAATCTCTTGGACAGAAAGAGACAGCGGTCTCCACAATATAGGTTACGTGGAATAGATGGTGACGTGCCATTATGGTTCAGTTTTAACGTAGGAAATAAATGTTTTCGGGAGCATATAGAAGTATTAACGTGTATTGGTTAGGTATATTGTGCAATTCTGGGACTACACGTTCTTGCTGAACATCACGCAAAGAACTTTGTGGGACATTGTTTCTGCTAGGGGCAACACCTACAGCAATCATGAAGAAGGTGCCGGATAAGTTGCGGATACAGGCACTAAAAGGTACAAGGTACAGGGAAGTTGATCTGGGTGGCCATAGATACGGACCTATCTAAGGATTTATTATATGCTGCAGAGTCACTGGAAACTAAAGAAGAACTGTATTAATCAAACTATTTTGTACACAGAAGTATACTATGCTTCAATGATGTGTTCAGAGATTTTATCGTTCTGTTCAGTCTTGATAATTTTGGCAAGGACGAAGTGAGTCTGCCAAAGGATTTAGTAATTCCTGATTTGGATGTTTCGGAGGAAGATGACCTGGATATGTCAAATGAGGACCTTTGCCGCAGGTAAATTGTCAATGCTTCCACATGATGTGAGAAAGTGACACTCTGTGACCAAAATGGTACTGAAAAAGAGGATGACAGACTAAAGGCCGAAATACTAAATGTCTTTTTCCAAAGCTATTTCACAGAGGAAGACTGCACTGTAGTTCCTTCTCTAGATTGTCGCACAGATGACAAAATGGTAGATATCGAAATAGACGACAGAGGGATAGAGAAACAATTAAAATCGCTCAAAAGAGGAAAGGCCGCTGGACCTGATGGGATACCAGTTCGATTTTACACAGAGTACGCGAAGGAACATGCCCCTCTTCTTGAAGCGGTGTACCGTAGGTCTCTAGAAGAGCGTAGCGTTCCAAAGAATTGGAAAAGGGCACAGGCCATCCCCGTTTTCAAGAAGGGACGTCGAACAGATGTGCAGAACTATAGGCCTATATCTCTAACGTCGATCAGTTGTAGAATTTTGGAACACGTATTATGTTCGAGTATAATGACTTTTATGGAGACTAGAAATCTACTCTGTAGGAATCAGCATGGGTTTCGAAAAAGACGGTCGTGTGAAACCCAGCTCGCGCTATTCGTCCACGAGACTCGGAGGGCCATTGACACGGGTTCACAGGTAGATGGCCGGCTGGTGTGGCCGTGCGGTTCTAGGCGCTTCAGTTTGGAACCGCGTGACCGCTACGGTCGCAGGTTCGAATCCTGCCTGGGGCATGGACGTGTGTGATGTACTTAGGTTAGTTAGGTTTAAGTAGTTCTAAGTTCTAGGGGACTGATGACCACTCATGTTAAGTCCCATAGTGCTCAGAGCCATTTGAACCATTTCACAGGTAGATGCCGTGTTTCTTGACTTCCGCAAGGTGCTCGATACAGTTCCCCACAGTCGTTTAATGAACAAAGTAAGAGCATATGGACTATCAGACCAATTGTGTGATTGGATTGAAGTGTTCCTATATAACAGAACGCAGCATGTCATTCTCAATGGAGAGAAGTCTTCCGAAGTAAGAGTGATTTCAGGTGTGCCGCAGGGGAGTGTCATAGGACCATTGCTATTCACAATATACATAAATGACCTTGTGGATGACATCGTAAGTTCACTGGAGCTTTTTGCAGATGATGCTGTGGTGTATCGAGAGGTTGTAACAATGGAAAATTGTGCTGAAATGCAGGAGGATCTGCAGCGAATTGATGCATGGTGCAGGGAATGGCAATTCAATCTCAATGTAGACAAGTTGAAGGGTCGCTGTTGGATTCCTTTCATGTTAATTTCTTAAATATGTTGTCATTTATGGCATAAATTCCTCTTCTAAATTTACTGTGGTGTTTCTGACTATCTGGGAGGAGACTGAGCAGTGAAACGTGTTACTTTTACACATAAACAAGAACGATCTGTCACACTACTACACTTTAAAACACAGTTTATATGTGATTCATGTCACACAGTCTCATACGGAACCTACATCCGCTTTCTTTTATATACTGTATATGATAAGATACTGTCATCCCCCTTCCCTTCTGTGTGAGAGGATGAATGAGCAAATGTATTTCTAGTTGCATGCTTGATGGTAGCAGACATGACTGTCTGCTAGAGAACTGTAGGACCAACGTCGGAACAGGTAGCTACGCATTCTAAAAGCAGAGAGGATTCTTTTCTTAGTATGGTCCTGTCCGTCCCTTGTCATGTTGGTATAGGAAGCTGTCTCTCTGGTCACTTCCGTTTGTATCAGTTAAGCACGCTCGGTAGCGGCCCAGGTGAGTCTGTCTGCGGCGAGCGTCTGAAGTGGTAAGATCTCCGGCTAAGCGTGTGTCTGCTAAGTCCGTAGGACAATGGATTTCTTAAGTTCAGCCTAACTGAAAATTTAATCTCCTTTATTTCAGGTTTAGCTCTAAAATATCTAGTGTTATATTAAATTGCAACGCAGTGTAATTCGAGTGTGAAGTTCAGAATATCTTCCGGTAGTTGCTTTGTCATTACTTTGTGAGTAAAGTGGAACCATGTCACTACTTTGTGAGTAAAGTGGAACCACGTGTTGATCAGTAACTCTAACTAAGATCACCAATCTTAAATGCGAATGTGCGTGAGATTATAACGTCTCGTCTTGACAATATTTTTCAATATAGCAACTTTTCTTATGTTCAACCCACGTAGGGTGTACTTTGTGAGACCAGTACCACGTGGGTTGAACATAAAGAAAAGTTTGTGTAATGTTGTTGCATTAATTTGTTCTGAAAGTGGTGCTGACAATCAAGACCATAAAAGTGGGTTAAAAGCTGTGAGCTATCTGAGGAAGTTAACCTTGCATTACTGTGCAACTGTTTCACCAGGTATCCAGTCTAGCTTACCAAATTCCCAACCAGACTAACATTAATTATAATCTTTTAGTACTCATCTTACGATAACCGGTGATATATATATAAAAAGACAATTTAAATAAAAAGAAATAAATCAGTTTATATTTGGACATTTATTTTAACATTGATAATTGTTCCGTTAAAATTTCAGCATATCAAAATTGATTCATAACTAAACTGGTGCCTTATTTAGGATTGTGAAAATGTTAGTTTGTAATCTTACGGAACACATAAAATAGGGAGCCAAGATTGGTAGACTACATACAACACTGCATTCATAAAATAACACACGAAGAACGCTGAAACATATCCAAGTGGAAATTAACCACAACCAACCGATTGAATTTTCACCCAAAGAAGCTACGTTCGTAGCGCAATCCTGTCCGTCATGAAATTACCACACACTGGTATACTAAATTCATACTAACTCTCTGTGAAATCTTCCCGAAAAGAATAGCTGAGGGCTACTTTCATGCTTACACCACATGCTTCACGTGGTCAACTTGGTTTACACAAAGAGTGTAACTCCACAATAATTTTGATAATTAAAATAAATTACATCGAAACGCAATTTACAAAAGAAAAACCTCGAACTGGTTACTATCGTCTTACTATTAACCTGATGGGTCAAACAATTGTATGAGCACGTGGTACTGGTCTCACAAAGTACACCCCACGTGGGTTGAACATAAGAAAAGTTGCTATATTGAAAAATATTGTCAAGACGAGACGTTATAATCTCACGCACATTCGCATGTAAGATTGGTGATCTTAGTTAGAGTTACTGATCAACACGTGGTTCACTTTACTCACAAAGTAGTGACAAAGCAACTACCGGAAGATATTCTGAACTTCACACTCGAATTACACTGCGTTGCAATTTAATATAACATTAGATATTTTAGAGCTAAACCTGAAATAAAGGAGATTAAATTTTCAGTTAGGCTGAACTTAAGAAATCCATTGTCCTACGTACTTAGCAGACACACGCTTAGCCGGAGATCTTACCACTTCAGACGCTCGCCGCGTACTGACTGACGTGGGCCGCTACCGAGCGTGCTTAACTGATTAAACGGAAGTGACCAGAGAGGCAGCTTCCTATACCAACATGACAAGGGACGGACAGGACCATACTAAGAAAAGAATCCTCTCTGCTTTTAGAAAGCGTAGCTACCTGTTCCGACGTTGGTCCTACAGTTCTCTAGCGGACAGTCATGTCTGCTACCATCAAGCATGCAACTAGAAATACATTTGCTCATTCATCCTCTCACACAGAAGGGAAGGGGGATGACAGTATCTTATCATATACAGTATATAAAAGAAAGCGGATGTAGGTTCCGTATGATACTGTGTGACATGAATCACATATAAACTGTGTTTTAAAGTGTAGTAGTGTGACAGATCGTTCTTGTTTATGTGTAAAAGTAACACGTTTCACTGCTCAGTCTCCTCCCAGATAGTCAGAAACACCACGGTAAATTTAGAAGAGGAATTTATGCCATAAATGACAACAGATTTAAGAAATTAACATGAAAGGAATCCAACAGCGTCCTTTCAAAGTGTAATGTGCTGCGAATACATAGAAAGATAGATCCCTTATCATTTAGCTACGAAATAGCAGGTCAGCAACTGGAAGCAGTTAATTCCATAAATTATCTGGGTGTACGCATTAGGAGTGATTTAAAATGGAATGATCATATAAAGTTGATCGTTGGTAAAGCAGATGCCAGACTGAGATTCATTGGAAGAATCCTAAGGAAATGCAATCCGAAAACAAAGGAAGTAGGTTAAAGTACGCTTGTTCGCCCACTGCTTGAATACTGCTCAGCAGTGTGGGATCCGTACCAGATAGGGTTTATACAAGAGATAGAGAAGATGCAACGGATAGCAGCGCGCTTCATTACAGGATCATTTAGTAATCGCGAAAGCGTTACGGTGATGATAGATAAACTCCAGTGGAAGACTCTGCAGGAGAGACGCTCAGTAGCTCGGTACGGGCTTTTGTTGAAGTTTCGAGAACATACCTTCACTGAAGAGTCAAGCAGTATATTGCTCCATCCTACGTATATCTCGCGAAGAGGCCATGAGGATAAAATCAGAGAGATTAGAGCCCACACAGAAGCATACCGACAGCCCTTCTTTCCACGAACGATACGAAACTGGAATAGAAGGGAGAACCGATAGAGGTACTCAGGGTACCCTCCACCACACACCGTCAGGTGGCTTGCTGAGTATGGATGTAGATGTAGATGTAGATTTACTGGGAAACGGTTGAAAAGCAATGGAAGCTTTGTTACTGCAGTTCATAGATTTGTTCAATCCCAACGATCAATTACCAGCAACGCCACTCACGCCACACAGAATAACAACAGGGAATATTGCCCAGTGTACAAGAATTCAAATCGAATTCTAAATTGTACGCAACCGATAATGGAAGAATTCTTCGACCAGCAGCTACATGACGGCACTATTAAGTATAGTCATAGTCCCTGGGGGGGGGGGGGGGGGGGCGTGAACTTTCTTCTCAAAAAAGTCATCAGATGGTACTAAAAATACAGATTTTTTTGTGACTACCAGTGCCTCAATGCATAAACGATCAGGGATGCATATCTGACACCAAATGTAATGGAGACCCTCGACAATTTGTGTCAATGTAAATATTCTTCGACAATGGACTTAAAGAGCCAACATCATCAAATAAAAGTAGCGCCAGAGGCTAATACAGTTACATGCCATTCAGCCTCAAGAATGCATCTGCCACATTTCAAATATTATTGGATAGTGTACTTAAGGGGACTGAAACCATAAGGATGTTGATCTGTGTGGATGACAATTATATTTTCAAAGGACATGGATGAACATATATGACGGTTGGAGGAGGCATTCAAAAGACCGAGACTAAGCACCGGTAAATGTAATTTGCAGCAACGGAAGTAAATATTTGGATGTATAATTAGCATGGAAGTTTTGAGAACAGATCCGCATTAGGTGTCAGCAGTTCAGAATTTTTCGCCACCGAAGACAGTCAAAGAGTTGCAAAGTTTCTTCAGTCTCTGTAATTATTATAGTTGATTCATAAAGGATTTTACTGAAACTGCCAGACCTTTGAACCGTTTGTTACGGAAAGAAGGAAAATTTGGATCATCTACTAAACGTCAGGTGGAGTTCGATCCTTTAGAGCGAGCACTGACATCTGACCCAGTTTTAATATTCCCTGATTTTGGAAAAGAGTTTATTCAGTTTTGTGATGCAAGCAGTACTGGTCTCGGGCGCGTCCCAGGACAGAATATAGGTAGTACAGAGCGTCCTGTAGCGTGCCCACCCTGATAGTTGAACAAAGCAGACCAAAACGACTGAGAATGAGATGCTCGTAGTAAACTATGGTATTGCGTTCTTCCATTGTAATTTATATGGCCGAAAGCTTAAGGTAGTGACCGATCATGCTGCTCTCAAATGGTTGTAATGGCTATTAAGACTGAAGGATACTTATAGCAGATTAACAAGATAGACACTCCATTTCAATGGATCTGATTATGATGTAATACACAAGCCAGGAAACATGTCGCTTATGCCGACAGTTTGAGTTGAAAAATAGCAGTTCCGCAAACAGTGGGTAGGAGCGTTTCTGAATGCAAAAGGCTCAAGCTGCCGATGCTGACTGTCAACAACTCAAGTCACAACCTCAGTTGAAGTGGCACAACGGCCAATTGAGCCGAACAACAAAGTGCGGATTATTAGTGATGCTACCTGCAGTTTTCTGGAACAAAGTGTTGGCACAAGCACAAGACCATATGTTGTCTGACCACGGTGGGCAAACACCTATTGATGGACGAATTGCCGAGATATTTTCGTGGAGGGCTAGAAAACGAGGTGTCGTGCAATATGTCAGCAACTGCATACCTTGCACACGATGAGCTGATATTAGCCACAGACCGATTCCATTACAATGTCTAGTGGAATCATCTAAACCATTCAAAATGCTGGGATCGGACATTTTAGACGCATTTAATAAAATAACAGGAGAAAATAAATGCATATTGTCTTCAATGACCATTTATCACATTATATAGTAGTGGTTGCAATATCTGATCAAAAAGAGAATACAGTTAGTAAATAATTGGTTTCTCACATTTAGCATTCCGGACATGCTATTTACAGACCAGGATACCAATTTCACATTCAATCTTGTGAAGCAATTGCGTCTATTACTCTGAATTTGCAAGCTGCAAACAAAACCCTTCCACCGTCAAGCCAATGGGAGAACATAGTGAGTTCATTGCACGATTTCAAAGATGTTGAGCTATCATGTTAGCAGGAATCATGAAAATTCGGATGTATATTTAAATTTTGTAACTGGAGCTACAAGTCCATACTGCACCGGTCATTCGCCATACGAGATAATATAGGTGAGAAAAATGCCGTCACCTTTCGAAGTGATTAAGCCGAAGCTTGGATCCGATGTCGAATCAGTGAAAAAGTTGGCTAAGAAATTGCGAGACATTTGGCAACAACTAATACGCGCAAATACGAAAGACTTAGAACGACAAGAACAGATAGGACAATGAATAGGGAAATTACCGCAATACAGGACTGGCCAATGGGCATTAGTTACAGATGCATATATACCAAAGGTCAAAATCAAGAAATTTTCGACCGGATACCATAGGCCATACCAATTAGTGGAAATGACGTCACCTGTGAATGTTAAAATCCGGATGCCAATGAAGACTTCCATTACTCACGTGGGACGTATTAAGCCTTTTAAGGCAGCTGTCAATGCATTGCCATAGATACTAGCAGCATCTGAAATACAAAATGCAAAGCTTCGTTGAACGAAGAAGAAACAGATGACTGATGACCAGAGTACGTCTAAAATGTTTTACGTCCTTAAGCCACATCGAGAGACAAGATGAGAGATTGTTATTTGCCTATATTGCAGTTAGTTTCGTCTTGCATAAATTATTAGAAAGTTCTGTTTTCTATTTTTCTACTTATAGTACAGTATGTTTTAAATTTTTTTTAATTGACGAGGAGCGATACAACTATTTTGTATGTGGGGGTATAGTTTTGTTTGGATAATATCGTCTTCTTAAGGGAGGGGGAAGAGCGATAAAGGTTTCTTCTCTCAGGCTACATACCAAAATGGGTGAATGAATGGACTAAAGGTGTATTAATAATTTCAGAGCAAAGACATGACTACACTCTGCCATTGGAAGACCGACAGAGATGCCAGAGGGAAAGTGTTACGATCTGCCCAAGTAGGATGAAACAAATTGGCGTACAGGAGTGCAAGGTAAGTTATTCTGGGGAAAAGCCGAAACAAGTCCATGTGAAAGGGAAGTGTCAACGTCGTGTCCATATTTTCAAAGAGTATTTTTTTCACAAGAAGTAGTCATAGTAAACGGTTACAAACACGGGAAACCAACAGGTGTGAAAAGAGTGGAATTACTGGATAGCGGAATAATAAAAAATGGTACGATTGTGACTTAGCAGGTGCGACATTTCGTCTACTAGCTACGATCACAGGTACAACCATAATTAAGTGGGAACACACTGTTGTACTGGCCTGAGAAGCCTCTAGTGGTGCTGCCTACCAAAAATTAGCCCCAAATAATACCATGAACCCAGACACTAGCCGAACTAAAGTGCGCGTCATTTATGACGGTGGCCGAGTTTAGGTTCGTTCTGCGCATCTGACGTTTCGAAACACAGTCAGCCAATGAACAGAGAACGACGTTGCCAGAGCTCGACTGCAGTGCAGAGCACAGACGAGTGTCTTCAGTTTTAGAAACGTTCAGTCATAAATAAAGTAATTGAACAAAAGCAATGTCTTGATAGCAGACTTTCTTTTATAGACAGTTTGGAAAAAGCATTCTTTATACCAATTGCTTCATATTCTATTAATTAATTAAACCAAACAAGCAATAAGCCCCCTAATTCAGGTGATAGCAAGGAAAGGTATTTGTATCATTCTCACTAACCGCTTTTTCGCAATAACGAACAGCAGTAATTGTTTATTTCCTATTGTACTTCGACGAAACGTGAATAGTTCATAATCATACCAACAGTGTTTGTCGGTATTTTGCGTGATATTTTTAAAGTCCTCTGGGAAATGCGCTGAATGACGAGCTGCGTTAGCGTAATGGTTAAAGTGTATGGCTGCTAATGAAAGGTTCTAAGTTCAAACCTTGATCGGTGCTTAATATTTTCTTTATTTTAAAAACAATATCGAAGTGTCTTACTTTATGAATTTTATTCGTTTGAATGTAATTTTTTGAAATTTCTAGTGGCAACTAAAATCGACCATACGGAAAGTATACACTATGGACTTTTACCTCTGCAAACTTCTAAATTTCGTGCAATGGTTTACTACATCTAATGCTGCACAATAACTGCGTTGAACATCGAAACAAAATTAAGTCATTTATGGGGGGAAGGTATCAGTCAAGAAGATGTGTAAAAATCAAATTTTTGGGCCAAATAGTTTTTGTGAAATCGAATGATAAGTGTGTCAAAGCAGTCGAAACACCGTGTGTCTGCGTAGGCGAACAGTGCAATGATGACAAAATCGCGCACATCGCGGAATGCGGGGAGCACGTCTCTGTAGCAGCGAAAGGGTTAATGCGGCCGTGGTGGCTTTACTTCATAAACTGCGCGCTACCCCCTAAACGTAAGTTTGCGAACTATACTATAGTATACCATGGCGCTGCTTCTCTTGGCGCGTACAACTGGCAACGCAGCAATCTCCCGCGTCTGGGCGGGCATGCACGAACCGCCAAGATAAAAGAATTGAACTATAGTAGCACTGAAAAAAGGAAGAATTACACCTGAGCAAATATTCCAGCACATATACGAATGCCGCGATGGCCAACATTATAGAACTACGACTATTAGCGTGATATCTACCAGCGCTTTAGTGGTTCTGATTGCAATTTGTGTAACTTACTTCTCTTTCAAAGGAAAGTCAGTGCACCGTTAAGATTCACCACTGATTCGTTTGAAATAAAGCCAAGACATAGTAAGGGATTCAGTGAATACTAATAGATGAACCTGTAAGTATATGAATAATTGCGTTAGCGTACAAGAAATGACTTATGCAAAGACCTAATTTATCGCTTCGATATGTCAACCACAATCATGGAGAACAGTTGTACAGTAATGGAAGAATGGTACAATGTGTAATTACTGGTGCAAAATGTGTAGGATGAGGTTATTACAGGTATTCCAAACTGAAAAATTCGAGAGGAATTTTTGATGGAAGGAAGGGCTGTTCGCCCAGCACAGTATCCCCGATGGACACTAAAAATGCGTCCTAGTTCTACCTTTGCTACTTCTGGAAGGCGATCTTCCTGAGTCAGTGACCAGCGGACTCTCAGCTGGGGGAAATTCTGAGCGAGTTGCTGCAGACAGGAAAGGTATCGCAACATGGGGGAACGACAAAGCACAAGTCTTCAAGCGAAGTATAGTGATGTCATGGAAGCCGAGAGACACCGTCATACTAATGAAAACGCAGAGTTTCGTAAAGAAGGCTAGAAGATGAACATTAAGCTGTCAGGTGTAGAGGCAAAAGAAAAGAGCCTCTGGAAGGTGAAGTATTAAAAGTCTGAATTCACTACAAGAGCTGACAGCGAGGTAGGACCAGGACCCATGTTGTCATAGCCATTTGCATCGGCGCGGAATGCTCGGGAATTGCAAACATAAATACTCCACCCTTTTTAACAAATTCTTGATGGTGAGTACTAACTGGGAACTGCCCAGTTTGTAGTGCAGCCCTTGTGTCAGTTGCAGTTCAAATGGCTCTGAGCACTATGGGACTTAACAGCTATGGTCATCAGTCCCCTAGAACTTAGAACTACGTAAACCTAACTAACCTAAGGACATCACACAACACCCAGTCATCACGAGGCAGAGAAATCAGTTGCAGTTATCCAGTGAGAAAGGAGGCTATGGAGGGCGACATTTGACACACCTAGCTGTCTCCTATTGTCCATGGAATCTTGAGTCTGGCTGGAAGGACTCTGCTGCTGCCAGCTCCACTGCCAACTATCGAGGGTACACTGATGCGGAGGTCTGCTGGAGGCTTGACATGTGTGACCAAGACGCTGTCTGCCATCTGCCTCGAAGTGGGTTTGCACGGCAGCTGCTCAACCTGTCTCTGTGGCAGACACCAATGCCGCTGGCTTCTGTTTCCTAAACTGGAGCTGAGAGTTAAGCCCCATGAACCAGAGTACTTCGATTGGACCTGGATTGTAACTCCTGAGTGCAGCCGGCCGAAGTGGCCGTGCGGTTAAAGGCGCTGCAGTCTGGAACCGCAAGACCGCTACGGTCGCAGGTTCGAATCCTGCCTCGGGCATGGATGTTTGTGATGTCCTTATGTTAGTTAGGTTTAACTAGTTCTAAGTTCTAGGGGACTAATGACCTCAGCAGTTGAGTCCCATAGTGCTCAGAGCCATTTTTTTCCTGAGTGCAAATCTTCGAAGTCCATGAGCGCACTTTGGAGATCGATACACAGAGCTGGAGGTCGGCGGAGTCCGCAGGTTGATGGCCCCGTTTGACTTAACAGCCGCTAGCAAACGCTTCGCCGTGCCGATAGTACTGCAAGTCGATCACACGATGGCATTACGCTGCTGATGAGGTGCTACTCCGCAGCTTCGGTTGCAGCATGGCGCTTTAGAAGACAATTCTGTATTTCTTCCTTATAAATGTGTTACTGGCAATGATGTTTTCTTGGCTGTCTCGGGCATCACCAGCACTTCCCACTCAACTCTCTCCTGTAGGGGTCTGGGTCCGGATACCTATAAATTATTATACAGAGAGGATCACACTCTTCAGCTCTCTAAAGCACTCATAAATGCAATTATAATAAATATCTTAAAATAGAATTAGCGTTAAAATGCTAAAATCATGTACACTCTAAAATAAAGGAAAACTGTACGCAAAGGCCCCATGGTAAAAGACAGTGAAACATTTTGCGTAATTTAATTTGAAAACCAAGAAACGGAGCTAGAATTCAGTTGAAACCAGAGGACCCTCATTCAGTAAGATATTATTTTCTGGACTGCGGATTGGTTTAAATGGTTCAAATGGTTCTGAGCACTATGGGACTTAACATCTGAAGTCATCAATCCCCTAGAACTCAGAACTACTTAAACCTAACTAACCTAAGGATATCACACACATCCATGCCCGAGGCAGGATTCGGACCTGCGACCGTAGCGGTCGCGCGGTTCGAGACTGAAGCGCCTAGAACCGCTCAGCCACACTGGCCGGCTGACTGCAGATTGTAAGAACAAGATTATACAAACACTTGGCCCAAAATACTAGAGATAAAGAAAGTAAAAAATCTTCCAAACATATTTTTTGAGCAGCACCTACCTTGAAATGAATCACAGGATAGCGAAAATCTCTTAAAAATGTTACTAATTTTAACCAAGAGCAAATCTGTATTCCCTTTTTAAAACAGTTGAAAATATTTAAAAACATTTAGTAAGAATAAAAGTACCTGATCGTACATAACTTTAGCAACACTGCACCAGTCATCACCAAAGTAAATGATCGAAATGCTTAATGGCACTCAGCCAAAATTAAATACTGAAGAGATCGGCGAACAGTCTTGCAACACAGTGCACCATTCGCAGTATGCAGCTACAACACAAACACTCTCAAACACCATCAAAGCATTAAATAAAGTAAATCAGTGGTGTACATTAATACCAGAAGCTGACAACAGTTTGCATACTAAATTGCATTGCTCCTTTTTACACTACGATAATTCAGAAGGCCGTCCGCTGTGGCCGAGCGGTTCTAGGCGCTTCAGTCCGGAACCGAGCTGCTGCTACGGTTGCAGGTTCGAGTCCTCCCTCGGGCATGGATGTGTGTGATAGCCTTAGATTAGTTAGGTTTAAGTAGTTCTAAGTCTAGGGGACTGATGACCTCAAATAAGTCCTATTGTGCTTGGAGCCATAATTCACAAGCAGTAGGGTAGGATCCAGCCAAATTAGCATATGACATACACTGTTGCTCCTGTTGATCTTTAGATAATGCAGACAAAAAAAAATTAAGCAGTGCATAAACAGCTCGTAATCTCGTCGGAAAACGAAATGGCCCACCGAGTGTAACACTTTCACACCACTACTCTATTTAGACTCAAGACGTAACTTGAAATTCCACTTTACTTTCAGGTGACACTGCGGACATTTACTGTTTATGAGTCCCCGAGTTTCCCTGCTGCCCAAGCAACATCAACTCCACATGTAAACAATTCCCCCTCTGTCCCACAAGACTCACTAGCACTTTCATTTTTCTGGAGCTTCTTTACTGTAGCTCTTCCAAGTCAGTGATCGGTTCAGTTGGACCAGAGGACGCGGTCGATTCCATGTGAAGACAGCCCAAACCATGATGGAGCCACCACCAGCTTACACAATGCCTTGTTGACAACTTGGGTCGATGGCTTCGGTGGGTCTGCACCACATTGGAAACCTACCGTCAGCTGTTACCTACTGAAATCGGGACTCATCTGACTAATCCACGGTTTTTCAGTCGTCTAGGATCCAAACGATATGTTCATGAGTCCAGGAGAGGCGCTGAAGGCGATGACATACTGTTAGCAAAGGCATGCACGTCGGTCGTCTGGTGCCATAACCACTTAACACCATATTTCACCTCACTGTCGTAACAGATACGTTCTTCTTACGTTCAACATTGATTCATACGATTACTTCACGCAGTGTTACGTGTCTGTTAACAGTGACAAATCTACGCAAACCCCACTGCTCTCAGTCGTTAAGTGGAGGCCGTCGGACACTGATTTGTCCGTGGTGAGAGGTACTGCCTGAAAATTGGTATTCTACGCACACTCTCGACACTGTGGATTTCGGAGTATCGAATCCCGTAACACCAAAATGGAAATTACGATGCGTCTAAGTACCATTTCGCGTTCAAATTCTGTTCATTCCTATGGTGCGACCATAATCACATCGGAAACCTTTCTACTCGTATCATCTGAGTACAAATGACCACTTTCATACCTTGTGTATGCCATATTACCGCCATTTGTATATGTCCATGTCGCTATACCATGGCTTTCGTCTCCTCAGTGTATATGGCAGCAAAAGAACACTAGCAGTACTGTACCGCAGCGGGCACAAGCCGAACCTGTTGCCGAAATCAAGCCGCTCGCCCACACCCAGGAGCTCAGCATGTAGCGGCTGGAGAATCACGATCCAAGCACTGAGGTAATACCGCCGCTTCGAAACATTCCGACGGCGGTTAGCGAACTGCTTACCGAACCTCAGCTGGAACAAATTCTGCCCGGACGGGTGTAAAGGGCATCCTGCGGGCATGTTGGGTGTGTCGACACAGCAGGGCTTCGAATCGGCGTCCGCTGTGTGTTGGCTTCCGCCAACGACCGGCCATCATTTCGTAGGAACCAATAGTGCGGGACAACTGCAGTGTGGATGGGCGGGAGTTCGAGCTGACGTCCTTTCCGCTCCAGCCATCGGGGGCGTCAACGGTTACCACTGCCTCCGGGTCACCGGTCCCGGGTTTGACCCTGGGCTAGAGACTTCCGTCACCGCGGGCACGGGCCGACCCGTTCCGATCTTGTAGTCTAAGCGTTCTGTGACGGCTTAATGTTAAATTTCCAAAAATTACTACCCGAAAACAAAGAAACTGAGCGAATAGGAAAACAGGGTAAAAAATTAGTTTTTCTTATGTCGTTAAAGAACTATAGCCTCGAGTGAAAAATTGTAAATGAGACAGTTGTTGGGTTTAAAAAAATCTGAGTAGTTTTAAGTATCGATTGCTTGCTTACGTCTAGAGAGATACCGCAAAAACCCGTTAACGTCGGTTGTATATAACTCTTTAACGTTAAAGGCTCCGTACTTGCTAGTTACTGCAAGAATATGCCGCGGTAAGTCACGAAAAGAGTTGTTGAAAAATTATTTTTCGAGATATATCGATTTTTTGAAAAAAAAGGCGATCTCGATAATTGGCCAGATCTTCTCGAAGGACGGCCATACTGTAACGTGTTTAGGCTTATTTTCTAACGGAAATAGTTGCGCTACCAAGTTATTAAATAATTTGTAAGATTTTATTCTTAGTAAATATAAAAAATTACTTCGAAAAACTTTCTCTTTTATTGGGCGTGTTTTTTTAAGTATCTCACCTTTTGTTTTATGAAAATAGCTATGTTGAGTTCTGCCACATCCACCGTCTAAGGTGACCCATTAGTGAACAGAACATGTTAATGTAATGTAAACAGACGTAGAGTTGTACGTTTTACAGCATACTGTGTTTCTTAAGACTTAATCATCTATCAGCGCTACATGTATGGACATGGCCACAAGCATATGTTGCTTTTTGACTGTAAAAGTTTTATTTCTAACAAACCTTATAATAATGTGGTACATTTTATCAACTAATATAACAACTAGGCATGAAGTTCCAACTCAGAATGGACGCGTTTTGTATCAAAAACTATTTTTTGAAGACCGGGATATGGCAGAGAAGTATGTGGAAACCTTTTGTCGAAAATAAGTAAGTATTTACGGGAACTTGGCTATAGAATATTTTTTATCTTTTAAAGAAAGAAATTGCTGGCATTTTTTTTACGAATTAAAGAAATCTACGACCTTTCGTAGCCGAGATAACTTTTTATTTATTTATTTATTTTTAATCTAGTGGACGCAGTTTTTTAAAATAAATCTAGTCAACGCATTTAACATTTTAGAGCGATGAGCTTGATGGAGGTTAATACTCAATACTTATATTTGGAAGAAAAAGTACTAGACATGTTTCATTGACTTTTAGTAATAGTAATTAAGCAACAAACTGAAGCGTGCAAGCGTGAAGTGGGAGGAACCGATTCTCAACGGCCCGGCCTGCATTGTCTTAGATATAGTGCCTTCCCAACCACGTACAAAAATCTTAGTTTTTTTTTAAGTTATACCGGCTCTGGAAGGTCGTAGAAAGATTTCTAAATTTATGAAAAAATGTCAGCAAATTCTTTCTGTAAAGGTTGCTTACATAAAACAAAAATTGAGATAGTTGAAGAAAACACACACAAAAAGTGCAAGTTTTTCGAAGTAATTTTTTTATTCTTGCAATGAATAAAATTGAAAAAACTGTTTAACACTGATACGTTGTACTTACTGGAATTAAAGAAAACTTGGAAGGGAGGACCCACCAATATAACTTTCTTTTCACAGAACCTGTTTGTTTAACAATATATAACCATAATTTTTTATAAAATGAAAAATTTGCAAAATTCTTTTGACTTTAAATCTTAAGATGAATAAGCTTTTGCAAAAGAAATCAAAACAGCAAACAATATGGCAATGATTACAAGACGGTCGGATCTGCAGCCCGCCCGTTATCGGGTGAAACAACGGTGTTTTCCACCGTGCTGGACGCAGTCTCTCTTATTAAATGCCTTCTACAGCACATGCAAACTACACGCAAGAGTGATTCAGTTACTCAAAACAGATGATGTAACTTTTAATTAGAAAGCCGTAAGGGATGCGCACCTGTGCTTAAAGATTAAACAGATTAGGAAATAATATGGCAATGATGAGGCTTACTTCTTAGTTTCAATCGGCAACCGAGGTGCGACTGGATCCTAACCCGTCCCTTTTGACAATCTTATTTTGACTAGAGCCCTGGTGACAGTTGGCTGTCAATTTTTTCTAAGTAAAACTGATTGTCAGTTATTAAGACCGCTCTGAAGGAACGTCTTAAGACATTACTTGTTAACACTTATTACAAGCGAACTCACTCGGCGGAACCACAATATCCAGCTAAAATGCGCCAATAACGACCTGGTCTTTCAAACACAGCAACGCACAGCTTAGTTGTTCAGATTATAACTAATGACTGAGAAATGCAATTACAATCAAAGAATTGAACCGGTTAACATCTAAATCTGACTACAAGGTCTCTCTTTTGTTTAACGGCAATCTGTGCCTTAGTGCGTCTGGAACCGCGTGACCGCTACGGTCGCAGGTTCGAATCCTGCCTCGGGCATGGATGTGTGTGATGTCCTTAGGTTAGTTAGGTTTAAGTAGTTCTAAGTTCTAGGGGACTGATGACCGCAGCAGTTAAGTCCCATAGTGCTCAGAGCCATTTGAACCATTTTTTTGCCTTAGTACAGTAGTTCCGGCTGTATTTACGACCAGAGCTGATTCATTAGAACATTAATGATCAGGTACAAACCAGAAAGGAAATGCAAAATAATAGGGGGATAAATTTTCAAACGACAACTAATGTCTTATTGAAGTGTTGGCAGAAGTGCCAACACCGTGTTGCGAGTGGAGGCCGAAATGCACGCTTTTAAGCTCACGTAGATTGGCGTGAGGTCTGGAACAAGTTAAAGTAATTATCCTATAAAGAAAAGACGTAGTTCTTGGAATACTTAACTTTAATCCGTACGTGGTGTACATCGGTCTGACGGTACAGGCATCACAAGTTAAATATCTATTGATAACGGCGCCTTGCTAGGTCGTAGCAAATGGCGTAGCTGAAGGCTACGCTAACTATCGTCTCGGCAAATGAGAGCGTAGTTGTCAGTGTAGCATCGCTAGCAAAGTCGTCTGTACAACTGGGGCGAGTGCTAGGACGTCTCACTAGACCAGCCGTGTGGTGGCGGTCGGTCTGCAATCACTGACAGTGGCGACACGCGGGTCCGACGTATACTAACGGACCGCGGCCGATTTAAAGGCTACCACCTAGCAAGTGTGGTGTCTGGCGGTGACACCACACTTATTACAATATTACGGTCTATATTTACAGCCACCGAGCGAGGTGCCGCAGTGGTTAGCACACTGGAATAGCATTCGGGAGGACGACGGTTCAATCCCGCGTCCGGCCATCCTGATTTAGGCTTTCCGTGACTTCCCTAAATCGCTCCAGGCAAGGCACGGCCGACATCCTTCCCCGTCGTTCCCTGATCCGATGAACCGATGACCTCGCTGTCTGGTTTCCTCCCCCCAAAACAATGCAATATTTACGACTAAAGAGCCGATTGAGTAAAACTCTGAGGGTCGGGTACAAACCAGAAAATAATAATTAGAGCAGGTAGACAATGACACAAGTCACCATGATGATTACAGAATGTTACTCCCCTTTATCAGCAAGCAGTTCCATGGATGCACGGTGCTTCGCAGCGGTTACTGAGTGGTGCCCATGAAAGTCAGGTAGAAGAGGGTAGCCACGCCACGAGCGGTCGTTCGACACGACTGTTGCCAACCATCCGACGGGATGCCGGCCTGCTGCTTGTAGTCGACGCTGACCCCGGTGAAGCCCTGCGGTATCTTCGCTCTGCGCAGGCCCTCCTTGCGCAGCTCGTGGTTTCGGCCGCTCGGACCTCGTGACCACCTCTTCTCGCGACGCTACCGCCAATCCCCAAACTCGGTGCCTGCCTCTCGGGCCAGCCAACCCCGTATATACACACAGATACCAACTCTTCCTCGTAGATATTGGCAATGGGGCCGCAAGGGGGATAGCCGATACTACACTTGAGACAGTGGCGCCAGGCAGAATAGCCTACTAATTCAATGGGCCACCGTTCAAATAACATGGTAGCACAACTCTTTGCGAAGAAAATAACCCTAAAATCTTTACTGTATGGCAATCTTCTGACAAGATTTAGCCAAATATCGAGAGCACCTTCCTTTCAAGAAATAGATATAGTTCGAAAAATAATTAATTTTTTCAAATTTTTCAAACACTTTTCGAACTACCGCGGGCTGTACCTACAGGAAATAGCAAGTATGGGAAAGTGAATGTTAACGAGTTTTAGAAAACCCGATTTGTAACGCTTTTGTCGATCTATCTCGAAACCTAAGAAAGCTATTGGCACTTATAAAAAAGCAACCGACAGAAATTTTTAAGCCCCAGAACTTCCTCCTGTAACATTTTTCTATCGAAACTATATTTTTTTTAAGAAAAAAAGAGTTTTTTTATAACTTTGTGGAATTTTTTGCTATGTTCACCACCTTTGGCTAAATTTCACGTAAAGAAAACTCTGTTTAAAATTTAATATGCTATACGCCCCTGTTTATTGTTTTTAGGTAATAATCTATGCAGTCACTTCTCCATAATGCTTGAAATGGAAGTTATGAGAGCAGAAGCATGCTCCTGACGCTACACAGCTGGCGAAGTTTCCGCCCTGCCGTATTGAAGGACGCGCTGGCACCAGAACTTCTTCAACTGCCGTCCCAACACACAGTAGGTCGCTAACCCGCTGCCGTCCGCTTCCTGTGGACACTGTACCCACGCCTGTCCAACCGAGAATTCAAAAAACTATTTATCATCAACGGCTATCTTCATTTTCTGTACCAACACATCACCCCCACCAAAGAACCACTCGCTCTACCAAATCCATACCTCTACGGCATTATAGAATTTAAATGCTGTCTCTTTCCTTATTTTCTTCAGGCGCATTCTCTGAAATTCTATCTAATATGTGTGAGTTCGTTTGCAGGTTCTTTGCAGGATCATTATCACGAGCATAATAGGTATCACAGTCCAGATAGTTGAATACATGGACTCGTTGCAATATGTTATTGACGGTTATTATCTTAGAACTAAGATATACTTTTTCACAAGGGGAATTACGTTTCGTTTCCTTTGTGGATATGGATAAGTTATATCGTTTTACCATTACATCTAAGGACCATACAGCTCGTTGTTGGGTGTGTTCTATATATGTCTGAGTAGCAGAAAACAGGTACGAGGTAAGTAGGAATCTTCTATTTTATTTTGCTGTTTATAGGCAGTGTCATTTATATACAGGTTGCCCCATCTAACTCTGTGGCCTCGTATATTTCCGAAACAAAACAAAATTCGAAAAACGCAGTTGGCCAGGGATGCACCTATGTCAGAGGCTCATACAGTGGGCGGAAAGGCACAATCCACAAATGTAACCAAACATCACTTTAAACACAAAGCTACGTTTTATTTAGTTGCACATGTATGTATTTTGTACGGAAATGGTAAAATTAGTGATGGGAGGTTTGTTTCCACTGTTCTAAACCTCACATGTTCTGAAATACGTAGAGTTTAGAGCATGGAAACGGCACCTCAGTTTCTGCACAATGCGCGTAGCAGGGCTGCCTACAGCAGCCTTTAGTGTTGTGCAGGCAACCCGCTTAACGCAGAACATGTGCCACCGTTTCCATTATTTATACGCTAAGTATTCAAATGGTTCAAATGGCTCTGAGCACTATGGGACTTAACATCTGTGGTCATCAGTCCCCTAGAACTTAGAACTACTTAACCCTAACTAACCTAAGGACATCACACACATCCATGCCCGAGGCAGGATTCGAACCTGCGACCGTAGCAGTCGCGCGGTTCCGGACTGAGCGCCTGGAACCGCTAGACCACCGCGGCCGGCATACGCTAAGTATTCCAGATGGCATAAGGTCTAGAGCACGCAACCAAGCCTGCATCACTAATTGTACCTCTAGTTTTCATTTTTATAGAACAAATTATACGTCTAGCGTTTAAAGAAACTTTGTGTTGGAAGTGGTGTTTGTTTTCTTATAGGGGCTGTGCATTCCTGTGTGAGCTCTTGACATGGAGGCACACCTGGGCATTTGCATTTTTCGCATTTTGTTTCATTTCGGAATTATATGAGGTGGTAAAGTTACATGGGACAGACTATATATATTAAACAGTATGGGCGATTAGGATACCCTTGTTTATGGAACAGCCGGAAATATAAATATAGAGAGCAGAAAGATGTATTTGGTCGCAAAGGAAGACAGAAATAAAAAGATTACAAACATCTGAAATGCCATATCATAGGAAACTGCTCAATGTCAGATAGATTGATCACCGAGGAATGAAAATGTTAAGATCAATGAATTAAAAAAAATGTCTGGCCGGCCGGAGTGGCCGAGCGGTTCTAGGCGCTTCAGTCTGGAACCGCGTGACCGCTACGGTCGCAGGTTCGAATCCTGCCTCGGGCATGGATGTGTGTGATGTCCTTAGGTTAGTTAGGTTTAAGTAGTTCTGAGTTCTAGAGGACTGATGACCTCAGATGTTGAGTCCCATAGTGCTCAGAGCCATTTGAAATAATATGTCTAATGAAATATAATATCATGAATCGAAGAAATAGAATGGTTGGGCACCTACTGTAACGCAGCACATTATTACGAGTTGTAACCTTGCATTGGAAGCGTAGAAGCGTAACTTGACGCGGGGACGGGAGGAGAGGAGATTTTGGTTCTCATGCTCACACAGCAGACGTTGGCTTCTGGGCCGCGCGAGCCGTGTACTTGCTTAACGGTGAATACGATACGTTATGCATACTCTCCATCAATATGAAGAAGTACTATTAAATATTAATCGATCTGTTTCATACCTAGTATATCAAATTCTAGCGATAACAAAACCAACGTGTTAAAATTTTAAATCAATAATCCATACTTCCGGAAGTGCAATATTTTACTTAATACACATAATAAACCGACTGTAACTGTAAAACTCAGTTAAGGACTGTAATGTATTTGTTATATAATGCCAACTGAAACTACAGCTAAGAGGATAAGTTCATGTAATCTAATTTTCTGAAATTTTCTTTAGTTTCATTACCATAGATTTTTTGTCGTAATTGAAAATACATTGGAAAATTATTATTTCATTGTGTTTTGGTTGCGTGAGGGTTTTGGAGAAACTGTGAGAGTGAATGGAGGACAGATATAAAGTAAGAATCTGATTTTTTTTTATTAAAACTATGTAAATCTAAGAGTGAGAAATCTGTTGGGTAATAGTGGAATTTGTGACAAATGTTCAAGTAAGACTGATTTCGTAAAAGACAGCCAGAAGAGGCCTTCAGTATTAAATTTATTATTAATTTGTTTTGTGGAAACTAATCGTATTTTGCTTTCATTTAATTTTATCTAGTTTCGGAATTACGAGATTCATAGTCTAAATTACGTCTGGTAATCTGATTGGCTGCTTAACGTATTAGCCAATAGGAATTCAGCATTTCCCGCGTGTTTGATAGTGCTTGGTGGCTCAGATCTATAAGTCTATATAGAAGATTAGGAGTCGTCTTGTGGTAAACACCTATGTTAAACCATGCTGATCAAATTTGAACCAAAATGAAGAAATTCGTGCATTTGATCGTTCCCCGTTGACGAAAAGCGACTGCGGTTCTGAGTATTTTGCGAAAGTTTGAGCTTTGTGAGTGAACATTTCACGCCGTACATTAACTCCATGTGGCGTGTTTCGAGCGAGTTTCGAGACATTATAGCGAGCACTCCTGTACAAGAGGACTACTGAAGAACTGAATGTGTTAACTCGCAAGTAGCTGTGGGTCAGTGACTGTTTAGGACGTTTAAAATATCGGGTCGGACTAAATAGCTTCTTGCTGCTTTTGGATATGAACTTGTTACAGAAATAATCAGTAATATTGCATAATTAATGTGGGGATATTAAATAGGGACTTGATAGCCATTTTCTGTGTTTTAAAGTTAATAAACAAGCTTACAGGAAATTTTAGACATTTTTCAAATTAGTCATGCAAGAATCCCGAACGCTCTATAGCGTAACTAACTTTCAACTGCTGCCCCTGTACCGGAGTTAGGTGGCCTTTGCGTGGTTGGTATTTAGCTGACTTTTCGTCAACGCTGCTTTCATCGGCTAAACCAGTATCTACCACCGCAGAGTTAAGGGGCAGACAACCTGAAACATATCCAGGTAGGTGGACAGATTGTTTAAGGGATAGTGAGAGAGCAATCCGCCACGCTGCAGTGATACGACATGACTCGTTGCCAATAACTACAGTATGTTCTAAAATCGTATTCCATACATTCAATATGCACCGAAACAGGCAAACATGTTCTGGAAACATGGGCTCTGAATTGTGTACCTTAAGAACTACGACCACGCTTTCGTTCAAAAATGGCTCTGAGCACTATGGGACTTAACATCTATGGTCATCAGTCCCTAGAACTTAGAACTACTTAAACCTAACTAACCTAAGGACATCACACAACACCCAGCCATCACGAGGCAGAGAAAATCCCTGACCCCGCCGGGAATCGAACCCGGGAACCCGGGCGTGGGAAGCGAGACCGCTACCGCACGACCACGAGATGCGGGCCACGCTTTCGTCTTCGCTACTGTGAAACACTTCCTTTCTACTGTTACCTCTTTGATATCCCTATTTTGGGGGTGATAGCAGAGACCAAAAGCCGGCCGAAGTGGCCGTGCGGTTAAAGGCTCTGCAGTCTGGAACCGCATGACCGCTACGGTCGCAGGTTCGAATCCTGCCTCGGGCATGGATGTTTGTGATGTCCTTAGGTTAGTTAGGTTTAACTAGTTCTAAGTTCTAGGGGACTAATGACCTCAGCAGTTGAGTCCCATAGTGCTCAGAGCCATTTGAACCATTTGAACCAGAGACCAAAACTAGGAAAATACATGTTTTACAGTAGCAAAGATGGAACAGTGCTCATAGCTATTAAGGTAAGCATTATAGGTCCATACTACCACCTACCAAAGCATTGAATACCTTTTTTAAGACCTTATATTGCTGAAGTGGTAAGAAAGCAAATACTTGCCGAGGTGGGTGTAGATAGTGAAGACAATACAGAAGAAAGATCAACAGTGCTGAGCGTGTTGATTGGGATGCTTAACGATTTCATTAATTGCTTTATTTATTCCGTCATTTGCTTGGGTTCGGTAGTCCATTTCGTTCTCCATTTAATTAGTTGTATAAAACTGGTGTACAGTGTGTACACCTTCCTGGCCATGTGGTGCGTCTTTCCACAATCTTTGTTTTCGTCGTAATTTATCGTTGTGTCGTGTTTCAGAGTACCGAGGTTGTTGAATCGTTACGACGAGGCTGTACATTGTTGTTAAACCATGTAAAAGACAGACCAGCGATGATGTAGGATGCAGCAGCTATGGTGAAATCAAGTTGATAACTGGCAAGTGGAACGAGTACACGGTACGAACTGGTAAACGAGATTTTGCGCTCTCAGCATTCTACAGAGGTAGCTGTCGGCTTGGTTTGGCTCGTAAACCCAACAGTTCGCTTACGAAAATGGATGCACATAAAATACCTATGTTGGCTCTACTAAAACGCATTCCCTCCCTTGCCCATATAGTAATCATGTTTTGTCTGTGGTTTACATAAACAAAAACTTCACATATTTGATGTTACGTAAATTTAAGCGTGCTCTGCATCAGATAAGTTTGATTGATTTAGTTTTTAATCTGATGTCGTTATATATATATATATATATATATATATATATATATATATATATATCTATATATATATATATAATTCTCGTGTCACAGTGTTAGTTGCCATACTCCTCCGAAACGGCTCGATCAATTCGGTAGGTCTGAGAATCCGTCGTAATCTATTTTTAATACCCCTAAGTGATAAGGGTGGTCCACCCAAAAAATTTTTTCTTATTTTTGGGACAGAACTTTTTATTTTTATTTTTTTATGATGTGGCATTAAAAAATACACACAACCCAAAATTTTCACCCTTCTACCACCAACCCCTATTTTTTAATAGCGAATTTAGTAATTTAATAATTTTCAACTCCGGTCGATAACTGATCAGTTATCACTTGATCAGTTGTCCTCGCCAGTTGTCTACCAGTGGTAGTCTTTCACTATTCGATAAATAGGTAATTGAAGAAAATGTACAAATGTAACGAGTCGAATATCCCTCTTTGAATCGACATAACTAGACCGAGAAGTTTAACTAGGCAGCACGTGTCATTCGCCAAACCGACATTTAGGCCTAGCGCACACGCATCAGTTTTTGTTGTACGGAAATATATTGTACGATCAAATTCCTTTAGTAGAACAAATAAGTTCCTATGCTCTCCTTCGTTCATCTAAAAGAATTTAATATTTTTACGTACGATAGAAATCGATGCTTGTGCGCTTGGCCTTATTCTTAATCCTGGCGAACACGTTTCAACATGAAATTGCCGCTATGTTTGTATGCTCATGGACGAGCCGTGTATCGGCTGCAATTGTTAAATCCGCGCGATCTACAGTAGAAGCGCTAGAACTAATAGTGGCCGATACTGCCGGACTTCCCCTAAGCCTTTTCTCACTCCCTACACAGTTTTCGGCCATTATTATTGTTTGTGTCACGAGCTCTCGCCAACGTATACATTGTGCTACACACATACATTATTCATATAGACTAGAGATAATTTATATGGCAAAGCAACGTTTGCCGGGTCAGCTATAACATATAAAGATTTTCAGAGGTGGAACGAAGTTCGCCGGATATATATATATATATATATATATATATATATATATATATATATATATATATATACAGGGTGAGTCACCTAACATTACCGCTGGATATATTTCGTAAACCACATCAAATACTGACGAACCGATTCCACAGACCGAACGTGAGGAGAGGGGCTAGTGTAATTGTTTAATACAAACCATACAAAAATGCACGGAAGTACGTTTTTTAACACAAACCAACTTTTTTTAAAAATGGAATCACGTTAGTTTTGCTAGCACATCTGAACATATAAACAAATACGTAATCAGTTCCGTTTGTTGCATTGTAAGATGTTAATTACATCCGGAGATATTATAACCTAAAGTTGACGCTTGAAACCTCCGACGTTCAGTTGCGTGTTGTAACAAACACGGGCCACGGTCGGCGAGCAGCATCTGCAGGGGCATGTTTACGATGACGACCGTGTTTACGAGTGTGGCTGTAGTGCACTGTTGTGGTTTGGTCTAGCTGTCGCAGTGTCTGCATGTAGCGCTTGCTGCTATTGTTACTCTGCATTCGTCTCCGCACGCAGACCAAGTGTAGTACACCGTGTTACCAGACGTCTGTGATTTTCAAATGGCTCTGAGCACTATGGGACTCAACTGCTGAGGTCATTAGTCCCCTAGAACTTAGAACTAGTTAAACCTAACCAACCTAAGGACATCACACACATCAATGCCCGAGGCAGGATGCGAACCTGCGACCGTAGCGGTCTCGCGGTTCCAGACTGCAGCGCCAGAACCGCGCGGCCACTTCGGCCGGCCAGACGTCTGTGATAGTGTAGTGTTGTACGAACTGTGACCATGGTGTATTCGAACTCTGAAAAGGCGGAGATGATATCTATGGCGAGTCTCGACGAAATGCAGCTGAAGCCTGCAGGGTGTATGCAGAACGGTACCCGGACAGAGAGCATCCAACGTGCCGCACATTGCAAAACATCTACCGCCAACTGTATGCAACAGGTATGGTCGTAGCACGCAAACGAGTCCGTAACAGGCCCGTCACAGGTGAAGCGGGTGCAGTTGGTGTGTTAGCTGCTGTTGCCATGAACGCACACATGAGTACACGGGACATTGCGAGAGCCGGTGGACTGAGTCAAAGTTGTGTCATGTGCATACTGCACCGTCACCGCTTTCACCCGTTTCATGTGTCGCTACATCAGCAATTACGTGGTGATGACTTTAATCATCGAGTGCAATTCTGTCAATGGGCATTAACAGAGAATGCGTTACAGTTCTACCTGTTTACCGATGAAGCGGGTTTCACAAACCACGGGGCAGTGAATCTACGGAACATGCATTACTGGTCCGTGGACAATCCTCGCTCGCTCAGACAGGTAGAGCGACAGCGACCGTGGACTGTAAATGTATGGTGCGGAATCATTGGCGACCACCTCATTGGTCCTCACTTCATTGCAGGGGCCCAAACAGCTGCAACACACATCGCGTTTCTACAGAATGATCTGCCAACGTTGCTCGAAAATGTCCCACTGGAAATCCGTCGACGTTTGTGGTATCAGCATGATGGTGCACCTGCACATTCCGCAATTAACACTAGGCTGACCCCTGACAGGATGTTCGACGGGCGTTTCATAGGACGTGGAGGACGCATAAATTGGCCAGCCCGTTCTGCTGATCTTACACTTCTGGACTTCTTTCTGTGGGGTACGTTAAAGGAGAATGTGTACCGTGATGTGCCTACAACCCCAGAGGATATGAAACAACGTATTGTGGCAGTCTGCGGCGACATTACACCAGATGTACTGCGGCGTGTACGACATTCATTACGCCAGAGACCGCAATTGTGTGCAGCAAATGATGGCCACCACATTGAACACCTATTGGCCTGACATGTCGGGACACACTCTATTCCACTCTGTAATTGAAAACGGAAACCACGTGTGTACGTGTACCTCACCCCTCATGGTAAGGTGCGTCAGTGAAAAAGACCAATAAAAAGGTGTTAGCATGTGACGTAATGCGCTGCTCTAGTCTCTTCTGTACCTAAGGTCCATCACCGTTCCCTTTGGATCCCTACGTAATTTGGTGCTCTCCGATACACACGATCGAACAGCGGAGGAGTGGTACTCAAGCGTCAACTTTAGGTTATAATATATCCGGATGTAATTAACATTTTACAATGCAACAAACGGCACTGATTACGTATTTGTTCATATGTTCAGATGTGCTAACAAAACTAACGGGGTTCCATTTAAAAAAAACATAGGTTTGTGTTAAAAAACATCCGTGCATTTTTTTATGGTTTGTATTAACCAATTACACTAGACCCTCTGCTCACGTTCGGTCTGTGGAATCGATTCGTCAGTATTTGATGCGGTTTACGAAATATATCCAGCGGTAATGTTATATGACTCACCCTTTATATATATATATATATATATATATATATATATATATATATATATATATATTGTTGTGGCGTAACAAGCTTGCTACGCCACACTGGGAAGGGAGCCGAAAGAAAGGCACGCGTACACAGACGCCGACTGGCGTCAAGTCTGGAACAGGATAGCTATTGAATGGTAGCAAGAAAAGTACGTAGCTGCTTTATACTTAACTTTTATTCTTTGATGAATACAGCGTTCTTCTTGAGACATTTATACGATAACTCTCAAACTAGGTAAGGCTAATGGCGCCTTGCTAGGTCGTAGCCATGGACTTAGCAGAAGGCTATTCTGTCTCTCGGCAAATGAGAGGAAGGCTTCGTCCGTATTGTCGCTAGCAATGTCGTCGTACAACTGGGTCGAGTGCTTTATCGTATCTCGAGACCTGCCTTGTGGTGGCGCTCGGTCTGCGATCACACAGTGGCGACACGCGGGTCCGACATGTACTAAATGGACCGCGGCCGATTTAAGCTACCACCTAGCAAGTGTGGTGTCTGGCGGTGACACCACATATATATATATATATATATATATATATATATATATATATATATATATATATATATGTGTGTGTGTGTGTGTGTGTGTGTGTGTGTTTAACTAAATCAAACAAATTCATTTCTGATAGAGAGCATATATAAATTTACGTAACGTCAAATATAACAATAATGACTTCTATTAATTTTTAAGAAAGTCAAACTTTAGAAAAAGCGAAGATAAAAGAAAATTGTACACAGCATGCTACACGTTCGCTACCCACTGTTTCATAAAGTGACGCCACTACCAACCACACTACGCTAAACGTTTGCAATGGGTGACCTAGTATTTTATGTTACAACTAGCTGCAGTGCCCGGCGTTGCCCGAGATGTTTAATATCTACCACACCAAGTGATTGGCCTGGTGCGTTGACGATACTCATAGTGGGAAACCGCAATCGCTTTAAACTGTAGTACATTCTTTCAGCTCAGTTGTTACTGTTTCAAGTAGGGCTGTGCGCGAGTACGACTCGAACTGATCGAACGGTTTAGCTCGATAAATCTCGGATTCTGTAAGATTTAGATAAGTCCGCGATCTTGTGACTCTTTTTGGTAGTATATCCACAACCTGCCGTAGCGTTTGTATGGCTCTGTGGATTTTAATAATAAAAATAACTCTGAAACACGGACTAAAATATCTTCTAGGGTCTCCAAGACAGTTATCGCAGCTGTAATTTATTCTGGCGATAGTAATTACAGTTAGTTTACCATGATAATTTCCTTTGTTAGGCATTTAATTTGTCATGAATTTTTTTCACTGTTTCATCTGAATGGAGAAATTTGAAGTAAACTGGTCAAGTACTTTTCGAGATGTTTGGTAACGATAATGCGTATATAGTAATAACCTCTCTTCTTAATGTATTACGTACGTATGTGTTTCAAGTTAGATTACGAAAGCTACTGTACACAGTTATCTTCCTTTTGTCTTTAAGGTAAAGTGTGCAAAATTTCATCAAGATCGGAAAAAACCGTAGATTTGTGAGAATTACAAATAAAAACAGACAAATAAACGGACATTCTTCTTTATAAACAGCGTGTTCAGAAATTCCCCTTACAAACTTTTAGGATTAGTAGAGGGAAATGAGTACCTAGTATTATGAATAGGAACCGATGTCCGTAAACGTACCATTTTCTTTCTACGATGGTTTCAGTTCAGATGTTTACCTCATCCATTTCTGCTTGAGAAATTGAGTTAGGAGTGACGCATTACAATTATAACGTAACAGCTCAAAAGGATACATAATGAAACTTCCATTTATCACTTAATAACATTTGTTTGTATTAACTCTTAAATAAACCAAAACAAAAACGAGGACAGCATAGTGTACTTACAGAACGTATGGTTAAGTGCTGATAGAAACAAATGTGGTTAAGTTATAAACGGATGATTCATTGTGTTTCCTTTCGAATTGTTAACTAATAATTGTAAGGCGTCACACGCAATTCAATTCCTCAAGTAGATGTGAATGAGTTAAACATCTGAATTGAAAGCATAGACATGGGTTACTACTGAAAATATTATGTACTGACTCTCTCTACAAGTCCTAGAAGTTCCTAACGGGAATTTCCGAGCACCCTGTATACAGATAGAGCTTTTGAATGTGTTAGTCGCCGACATTTACTTATAAGTAATCCTAAAAAAAACAACACATTTTTAATGACTCTTCAATGTGCCGTTGCCTTAAAACGTTGTATTTTGATAACACACGAAAATAGCTAAATAAGAAAATTTTTCAACCACCAATATGACGTTTTCCATCATTTTATTACAGTAAATGGTACCAATAACGACGCATTCTTGAGAGATTTAACGTGCTAATGCTTAAAACAGTGTATATCCATAGGGTGTAAGATATAACATAAAACCCATGAAATATGGAAGTCAGCTGAACCGATAAAGGCAGTGTGCCGCCTTGCAAGTTCTACCTGCGACGTGAAGAGTATTTTGCTTCTTATTGGTTCGACTTTAGGTGGTAAGTTGTCGAAATATAGCGGAACTTATTTTGTGGTTTACGTCACTAAATGAGTCCTCGATGTGAAAAAGCAGAAAGTGACGCCACAAAACTCCCAAAGCAGTATGTCAACGTTAGATAATTCGTTCCGTGTGACGACGGCCTTACTGGAGGACGCCAATGAGGGAGCGCTGGGCAGCCGGTGAGTAGAGGGTGCTCAGGTCTGCCGAAAGGGACGGTGCCCGTCTCACGGAGCCGTAAGGTGTGTGCCTGGCTTGGCGGGGGCCTTGGCGGGGAGTGTTCGTCGGCTGACGTGGCTTGTGACGTCACAGGGAGCGCCGCCCCGCAGCCCACGTGGCCCCATTGATCCCGGAGTGTGACGTCACGGTGCGTGCCGCCGCGGCGCGCAGCGGAGCTAAATTTGGCAGAGGGGCGCGCCGAGAGTGTCCAGACGCCCGGCACCCATTCTCGCTGATTTGTCTGCCGCCCCGTACGGCGTCGGCGTCAGCGGAAACAGCGTTCCGCGCCGGACACCCCTGGGGAGCGGGCGAGCGTGCGTGGCGTATCGCTCCCAGCTGATCCACACGGCGGACGCCGGCTCGAGAGCGCTGAGCCCCTCACACACTCTTTCCTGTCCTTCTACGCTGTACGTTCCTCAAACGTATGAAGACATACTCATACACATCTCGCCAATAATATTAATTCTTTTAAAAGTGGCATCTGAAACAAATTGTTTCAAAACAGAATATGTCTATCATCTTCTCAATCTGTCTCCAGTTAGGAAATATGTGTTAAATTCCACCCAAATCCACAGTACTTGCAGTACTCATGGACCGAGTCCTTAGCGTTTTGTATTGGTCTGTATTTCGAAGACTCGTTGGAAGATCTCCACGCTACTCTATCCTGTACAAACCTCTTCATCTCGAAATAATTACTGCAACCAACATACGTTTGAACTTGCTGATTGTATTCATCCCTTGCTCTCTCATAACAGTTATTACCACTCATACGTTGCTCCATTACCAAAGTAACGATTCCTTGATGCCTCAGAATGTGTCCTATGAATAGATCTCTAATTTATTTCTTTTCCAATTCGAATTCGTTTCAGTAGGCTTCCATTAGTAGCTCCTTCTACCCATTTCAGCTTCAGCACTCTTCTGTAGCATCACATTTCAAAATCTTCTATTGTCTCCTTATCTGATACCGGCCGGTGTGGCCGAGCGGTTCTAGGCGCTTCAGTCCGGAACCACGCAGCTGCTACAGTCGCAGGTTCGAATCCTACCTCGGGCGTGGATGTGTATGATGTCCTTAGGTTAGCTAGGTTTAAGTAGTTCTAAGTCTAGGGGACTCATGTAAATGTCGTGTGACTAGGGCCTCCCATCGGGTAGAGGTTCGCCAGGTAGAAGTCTTTCGATTTGACGCCACTTCGGCGACTGGCACGTCGACGGGCATGAAATGATGATGACAACACAACATCCAGTCCCTGAGCGGAGAAAATATCCGACCCAGCCGGGAATCGAACCGGGTCCCTTAGGATTGACATTCTGTCGCGCTGACCTCTGCGCTGCCGGGGGCGGACTAGGGGACTGATGACCTCAGATGTTAAGTCTCACAGTGCTTAAAGCCATATGAGCCATTTTGAACCTTACCTGATCTGATTACTGTCCACATTTCACCCGTGTAGAAGGTTACACTCCAGACAGATGTCTTCAGAGGAAAAAAGCGTTCGATGTTAACAAACTCCTCTTTTTCAGAAATAGTTTTCTTGCTATAGCCACTCCCCACATTTTATACTCTCTACTTCCCTTAGAATCAATTATTTTATACTCATATTCCAATCCACACTTTCTGTTTTTAGTATTTCATTTCCGAATCTAAATTCTCAGCATCACCTTATTCAGTTAGACTAAATCCGATTACCTTTGTTTTCGTTTGCTGATGTTAATCTTAATAACCTGCTTTTCCAAGTACTTTATTGTGTCTGACGGAATTACGATTTCGTGGAAAAACTTCAATGTTTTTATTTCTTTGTTGGGACAACTGAATAACTGAAAATGTTACTTTTTTGCTTTGCTTAGGAAGATAGAATTGTGTCTCTTACATTTCTTACGAAGCGTGTCTTATATTCTCGGTAGAGTGCATCTTCCTCTGTTGTCAGGTTTCCGGGGATGGTACTGGCCGAAGCAGTTAGAAGGTGTTTGAAAATGAAATAATTTTAAATGCAATAAAACCGATAACATGATTAAACTGTGTCGTTTAAAGAATAGTAAACCACGATATTGAAAAATTTTGGTATAGATCGTCTTTGTTAATTTTCGTAATATTCCAGACCAGTCAAATGAAAGCAAGGCAAATGGAAGAAAAATAAGTAAACTGTTTATTATTTCAAAAGTAATCGCCATAGCTGTTAGTGCAAATATCCCACGTGGAGACAAGACGATCAGTGCCTTGGTGGAAAAAAATGTTTGTGATTGCTTACAGAAGCTTGGTTGTATCCAGACGTACACTTATTCATCCGAAGCAAATCGACGGCCACGAGTCTGTTTCTTCAGGGCACCAAAAATATGGAAATCACATGGGGGGAGATCGGTACTGCATGGAGGATATGTAAGGGCTTCCCTACGAAACTTATACAGCGTGGTCGAAACAACCTTGGCAACAAGTAGGCGGGCGTTATCCTGCAACAGAATGGTACAGTGCGCCAGCTCGATGGTGATTAACTGTGTGGAACAATGCCCCACAGTTAACGCACAGCGGCACGTGGACACTTTGCAAAAACTGAGGCGCGTCCTCATGTTTAAACGCCCTTGAATGTTGATGGACGTCATCATCCTGTTGCATAGATACTGCCCGGCCACATGTAACCAAGGTTGTTTCGACTACACTGGTAAGCCCTTATGTATCTTCAATACAGCCGCGATTTCTCGACATGGGATTTCCCTGAAGAAAGACTTTGGTGGTCGTCGATTTGTTTCTGGCGGAGAGATACTCGCCTGGGTAGAATCATTGTTCTGTAGGAGATCGGTAACATTTTTCCATGAAGGCATTGGCCGACTTGTATCAGTGGGATGAATTTATTAATAGTTACGGCGATTAATTTCGAAAAAATTACTTACATTTCTTCCATGTGTCTCTTTTTCATTTGACAGTGCCTTAAGGAGTGAAATTCAAATCGTGATTGGTCTGATTTGAGCTATAATTTGCAGTAAAAGTGAATTACACCTTGCTGCTGACAACAGTTACTTAGTCAACCGGTGGTAATTTCCTCTGAGACACATAGTGTTGCCGATCTGCTACTAGTCCACTTCCTTATACGTTTGTAGCTTGAAGCGCTTTGATTTGAGTTCTGATCAAACCTGGTAAATATTACCTGATAGTTCTATGAACAAGGAACTTTTCGAGTCGCGCGGGACTGTGCGACTGGTCCCGGCGGAGGTTCGAGTCCTTCCTCGGGCATGAGTGTGTGTGTTTGTCCTTCGGATAATTTAGGTTAAGTAGTGTGTAAGCTTAGGGACTGATGACCTTAGCAGTTAAGTCCCATAAGATTTCACACACATTTGAACATTTTGAACTTTTCGATTTTTCAGCGGAGGCAATACAATTCTTTACTACTATGCTCAATGAGCATTTGTAAGTTATGTGTACAATTGTGTTGAAGGACTGATATGAAATCGAGTATATCTTCCACCCAGGTTAAGTGCTCTGAGATGCACTAGGACACGATTTCCGTCCTCTTGTTTAATTAAAAACATATTCATATTGCTTTTGTTTATTTTAATTTATTTTTATTATCCTTAATATAATCTGTTTCTTTTTCTGTAAATCTGATCGATATTGGTTCACTTACACTAGTCTTACAGGCAGAAATTATTCAAAAGGTGTTTTGGGACAGGAAGTGGGCTATACAATTGTTTCCCAATGGAAGACTCGCAAAACTGCTAGTACATAATTGATGCCCAGCCTTGGTTTCTCTTCATAGCAACCTGTCCTACATAAAAAACTGTGACTTCGTAAAATACTGCTTGCACTCGTTATCTGTCCGGAACCGCGCGACTGCTACGGTCGCAGGTTCGAATCCTGCCTCGGGCATGGATGTGTGTGATGTCCTTAGGTTAGTTAGGTTTAAGTAGTTCTAATTTCTAGGGGACTGATGACCTCAGATGTGCTCAGAGCCATTTCGTCATGTACTCTTTGTGCAGGTTGCCATTCCTTATGCTCATTATGCTCAATAAGTAATACTGCTACTTTTCTACGAGTATTTAAGCCATCCTCATTTCCATGTTTTTTACCATGTCTGTGCATGACTTCGAAGTCAAATTCGAATAGTCTTATTGCCCATCACGTCAACCTACTAGACGGATCCTTTAACTCCAACAGCCGTTTTGATGTTGCTTGATCAGTTATTACTGTAAACTAATTCATTTCTTTCTGCAGAATTTAGTTGATGCATGAGCTACCAGATGTTCTGTGCCTTCTGTCTCTCGTAACAACATACAGTCAATTGCATGGTTTGATGCATCACATGATAAAACAAAGTCTCTATTGAAATCTGGCAGTACCAATATCGGACTCGATGTTAAAGCTTCTTTTAGCTCCTCAAAAGCATGCTGGCTTTCTTCTGACCACACAAACGTTATATCCTTATTTTAACAACTGTATCAATGGTCTGGCAATATCCGTAAATCCTTTTACGAACCGGCGGTAATATTTCGTGACGCTTAAGAAGGATTGCAGCTCCTTTAGAGATTCTAGGAACAGGAAATTCACGTACAGCTCTTATTAATCTTAGGTCTTTCTTAAACCTATATTTATGATTTGACCTAGGTATGCTACCTATTCCATCACAATACACTTCCCTGCACTCATTGTTAACATGCTTTTAACCTTTCCCTCAATCGCTATCCACTCTTCAAATCCAGTGTTGAAAAAATTTTACATTGCCCTAAATGATACGAGGTTTCTGTGTTGGGCAAAGGGTAGGCATCTGTAATGGTTTTCACCACAACAAAACCTATAATTTCATGTTTAATTTGTTGAATTTTTTTTTGCAAAACGACTATTCCTGTCTCCCATGCACTACAACTTTCTTCAGTTATTCGATATTTCAGCTGTTGATTGATAAATTCCTCCAAAATTGGCTGTATATATATATTGTGTTTCATACTAGAATGTCGTGTTCCCCGTTTGGCACAGCTTTGCCACAGGAAACACGAAAGGGTCGAAGACGTCCGTCTTCTTGTCGGCTCCTGATCGTTGTCAGAAGGAGGCTAGTTTTTGATTACGCAAAGGCTTCTATTATTTGGATAAGTACATCCCGGATTTCTTTACGTAATCAGTATGAATTTTGTAATTACGTAAGGGACCTTTAACAATGAACAATAAAAAATTGCATTTGCAAATGAAATGGGGCAGCTATGAGTTGTATAGAAGACAAGGAGCGGCCTTCTGTCTACGACCAGGATGCCGCAGTATTCTCTGCTGTAGTAAAGGCTGTTTGACTTTTATAAAAATAATGACATAGAGGTAAAAAAATAAGGAAAAGAATAGAATAAGGAATCTGGTAAACACTAAATATATTCAAATAATGCTCACAAGCAATTAGGGCTTATTTATAAACAGTATAACTTAGATAAGTAATTTTCTGTCTGTATGGTGCGATCACATTTCAGCCAGTCCTGTGCTAACTTCTTGGTTCACGTTTTTGTCAAAAATTACAGTCATTACTTTTCTCCTTCCTTCGAGACAATTATTGCACCGTTCAACACCTTCATAACGATAACTTGCCTCTTTACAGTATCGAACATAAATTACTTGAATTTTATTAATCAATAACTGTTGTCAGCACGCTGGCAAGACCGTTCACTTTTATGGCTTAAAGAGGACCTTCTTTACGCTTTCACATTACAAGAAGAAGTACGACAAAATCTGAAGATCTACAAAGGTTTTTTACCGTCATATTTTTTATTTAGGTTGAAGAGGAACTCTCAGTTCAGCTTCTGTTAAAATGTTTCTTTGACTGTGCAATCGATGTATTAGCTTTCGCGCTAGGTGCGCATCTTTACAGTTACGTAAACTATGTAAAACAAATGTCTTTCAAAGAATAGGTCTCATCTCATAAGTTGATCAATTAATACACAGTTAGGTTAATGCCTTTCCAAGAGTACCCACAGCTTTCATACGACGGAAAGCCCAATAATATTACAATGCGTAGCTGGTTATGGGTGTTTTGGAAAAAAATAATTCCTTAAACTCCAAAAGTAACTTTCCCATTCCCTACTGATGCTTCACTTATCCTTGTAATGCCGTTTCAATGGCGTTCGGCGATTGTCTGTGGTTGACACCATTCTTCTTCCTCCAGGATATCCAAATTAGCGATTAAAATTATTTATAAAAACAGGTACTTTCTTTTCATCCTTAGTACTCTGCACGTGTACGATACCTCTTTTAACTAAGCAGCCCACGTAATCTAAAACTTCATTCTCTTCTAACGCGCAGCGCGGGGTAGCCGCGCGTTCTAAGGCGCTTTGTCACGGTCTGTGCGACTCCCTCCGTCGGAGGTTCGTGTCTTCCCTCGAGCGTGGGTGTTTGTGTGTTGTCCATGGCGTAAGTTAGTTTATGTTAGATTAAGTAGTGTGTAGGCTCTGGGACCGATGACCTCAGCAGTTTGGTCCCATAAGACCTTACCACTTACCACAAATTTCCAAATTTTTCTTCTAACGGTTCCACCACTTACAAAATTCCTACCGGGAAGCTAGATTCAACACTGACCCAAAGTGATATCCCAGTATCTCTCTAGGTCTTAGTGTGATCGTTTGCAGTTTAATCAGTTGGTCTCTTCGCGTCAGTCACATCGCTACACTGCCAATGGCTTTACCTAACAGAAAGATTTTTTATCAAGTTCTATCCTGCGCTGCGTTATGGCACAATGCTGATATAAGAAATCTAATCCCAGTCATGTCGTAGCCGTCACTCAAGTGTGGCACAACCGCTATAAATTGTTTAAATGGAACGGTATTCAGACAAAAGCACTCCACTCAGTCTGTACTGTAGTGGGTCCAGCTGATAAATTTTCACCAGATCATTAATGGCGACTGACATATGCGCCCCTCTATCCTGTAATATCTTGCAACCATTTTTTCCTACTATTCCTCTTATCGCACAGTCCACCTATTCATACAATTTCGTAGCATCCAGTCTTACTAGGAATAACCATAGGTGGACCTGGGGTTCCCCTTGGCATTTAACAAAATTTTCTTCCCTAGTCCTCTGCTTCTTAAAGCTATCATTTCCTCTTACTTTATTCGCGTCACCCTGAGACTGGCGACACTGGCTCCTTGCATGCCCCGTTCGTTCACACCTGTAACATTTTATATTAGATGCAGACACTGTCCGTTTACCCTGCATTCTAATCGACAAATCGATCTCCTGTTCCACAGTTTCCGTATTTCTCTTAGTTATTATCCCTAATCGTTCCCTATAGTGTCTGGTCTGGCACTATTTCGTTTTGTATATCTCTCACTTAATCCTTCTTTAAATTCTTCGAATGTTGTGGCTTCCTAAAGAGCTACTCTATATCCTACATAAGTTTTCGCTTCCCCTATTAGTCCCAGTTTTGCAACTCCCAATAATTCCTTATTAGACCATCCTTCCATTCCAATCAGACTTCCAAGGTCTCCCACAAAAGCCTACACATCCTCAGTTGCCTCACCAGAAATACAGCCGTTAAATTCGAGACTGACAAATCTATACCATGTCGCGACGATTGCGATTCCACCAACCTACGCAGTTCTGTATTATCCTCTGTTAATTGTGGTACCTTTTCTAACAATATGCTTACTGCTTCTGCTTCTGACACACCTTCCGTCTCTGGTTCTGTCGAGGCTTTGTTCTTGACAACACTCATATTGAGAACTGACATTCACAAGACAAGAAAACACAATGTATTTACTTAATTCTTACGTCTAATCATAAGCCATCTTGATTTCCGGCATTGCCTAGTCATATGTCCATAACGCTTACATGCATAAGATTTTATGGGAACAAATTCTGTACGTGGTGAGTTACACTGAGCACAGCTAACAGACACTAATCAGTCGTGACTTCGATTACCTCTAACACTAGGCAAATCCACTGGTTCTCTACTCACAATAAAATATACCTTACTAAATGAACATCCATCAAACCGTTTCTCGATGACCAAAATACAATCAAAATTTTTTTGGACTCACTGTACCGTAGGCTGTGGATTCAGATGTTGCACTAAGAAGGCGATGCCAATGATTTGACACAAGTGTTAGATGACTCATGGATTGTCACTCATGGAGAATGAAACGAGATGCAGACCACAACTGCGTGGGTTGGTAAAATTGCAATCATCACAGCAGGATGTAGATTTGACACTTGCAAGTTTAATTTCACCTTTCTCTAATAAAGAAACCGATAATGTGAAACCTTTGTGGCAGCCATTGGAAATCTGGCTCAGGTGGAAGTTTGGTCTGATAAAGAATTATTGAGTGTTGCAAAACAGGGACTGACAGGGGAAGCTGAAGCTTATGTAAGGTATACAGAAGTTCTTAAGGAAGCCACAACAAAGAATTCTTTTTGCTGCCCTCAACCGCAGTAAATCAGGAACCGCAAATCGGAACAGCTTGGTGGAGGTACCCAGTATTATGTGAAACAATAAGCGTCCAGCATTACTGACAGTGTAGAGAGCGGGGCCGAGCATGACGTCAATCAAATGGCACTGACAGCGATGTCTCTGTCTGTGACCATGATGACAGCGTGGCAGCGCAGCTGACGATACTGCAGAAGTGACCGTGACCTCCCTCCAGCACGCAGCTGGGTCTCTGCTCTGGCGGCGGCGGCTGTTGTGACTCAGGGCAGCCTGCCCATGCTGTGCCTGAACGGTGGAACCCATTCTGCATTCCAGTACGTCGCTCCGGGTGTCACAAGCTTGTGGTGTAGGCTGTGATACTGTCGCGAGAATATTTTAGTACACGAATGGCTGAGTATTTATACTCTCCAGACTGTTTACATTTAGATCTTACGGCACTTCCTCTAAGCCGCGTGGGGTTAGCCGAGCGGTCTGAGGCGCTGCAGTCATGGACCGTGTGGCTAGTCCCGGCGGAGGTTCGAGTCCTCCCTCGGGCATGGGTGTGTGTGTGTGTGTGTGTGTTTGTCCTTACGATAATTTACGTTAAGTAGTGTGTAAGTTTAGGAACTGATGACCTTAGCAGTTAAGTCTCATAAGATTTCACACATTTGAACATTTTGAACTTACTCTAAACACTTCCGTGTTGGTAAATGAGGTAAGTCTTTTGTCCTTCCGCTAGAATATTGCAGCGTTGGCTGTTGCTTTAACGAACCCAGTTGGCTCTGCTTTGCAATGCCTGTCGGCTGTGTTTTGCTATGCGACACATAACACTCTTGCTTGCGGCTGGCTCTGTTGCAACTCATTTCCACTCTGGCATACTTTTTGACTGAATATGTTCGATACGCTACATTGCTGTCCAACTGAGTTCACAGAATAAAATTTGCAAACACCTTGTTCCCTGGTGTCGACATGTCCTCAGTTTTCTATCCTTCCCAGCTGCAGCGTTACAAATTCATCCACTGCCCACTAAAGTTTACAACTTTGCATTTTCCATCAATATCTGTATGAATATCAGTTTGTGACCGATTTTCATAACTCCTTTGTGGCACATCGTTTTTTGTTCAAAAATGGTTCAAATGGTTCTAAGCACTATGGGACTTAACATCTGAGGGCATCATTCCCCTAGACTTCGAACTACTTAAACCTAACTAATCTAAGGACATCACACACATCCATGCCCGAGGCAGGATTCGAACCTGTAACCGTAGCAGCAGCGCAGTTCCGGACTGATGCACCTAGAACCGCTGGGCCACAGCGGCCTGCCTTTTTTGTCTGAGAAAGTATAATTTATGATAATATTAGCACTTATTCATTAATAACTCGTGCGCTACAAACATCAAACATAAATTTAGTTATACTAAAATTTTCAACAAGTTTGGAGTTGCACTACTCTGGATATAGCATTGTCTGGCTATGAAATTGCTGGCATCTGCTTGGAGAAGGGCACTGTTTCGGCTCCTGATTCGTTTCAGGCGTCAAGTCAAGGATCTGCGATTCCTCAACAACACACTGGCATACAGAATAAGTTAGATTGTTTTCAAAACAATTAATCTTTCGTAAGGAATCGTTTCCCGTGTTTGCTTTTCATCAACATTCAACAAATACGACGCACAGTATGTGCAAGGTTTTTAATATGCCGTTACGTGTCTTCTTATGGCTTCAGCTGTGCCTCACAGCGCCGGCCGGAGTGGCCGTGCGGTTCTAGGCGCTACCGTCTGGAGCCGAGCGACCGCTACGGTCGCAGGTTCGAATCCTGCCTCGGGCATGGATGTGTGTCATGTCCTTAGGTTAGTTAGGTTTAAGTAGTTCTAAGTTCTAGGCGACTGATGACCTCAGAAGTTAAGTCGCATAGTGCTAAGAGCCATTTGAACCATTTTTTGTGCCTCACACCTATAATCGTTGGTCATCGCGTACCATACTGGACACTTTCTTGATGTTATCACCTATAGCTGCGGTTAGAGGCACGCTTCACGTAGATCATCTCCAAGAAAAGTATGGCTACATTTAAATTTACCTGGCCATGGCACAGATGTTGAAAATAAGAGAACAAATTTCTGTTATCGATAAAATGGAGAATCGAAAGAATTTTATGACGAAACGTATTGGAGTTTCCCGTTTTGAAGGCAATATACACAACGTGAATGCCTTAAAAAAGCAGACATCCGAAACTGTTCAGTAGATTAAATTGACTTATGTTTATCACAACATGTACTAACACAACAAAGACAAGGTTTCATTACTATCAGCGCCATCTCCTCGCCCGTTGTTCGCTTACAACAAAGTCTAGAGAAAGTATACCTTTGCTCTTTCTGTATTAGAATCGTTAATCTGTTCTCAACCTTTATTTATATCTCCAACTGAACTACCTGTGTAAGGTTTGAACTGCGTGTTCTTCTAGTTAACTTTACTGTAAAATGAGAATACATGTGCAACAATGCGCAAAGTAGATGCGCAATTAACTATCACACTGAGGTTGAGAGTCAAGAAAAGCATGACGGTTGATAAATATGAGGTAAATGAAATGTTCTTTGAAAATGACTGTAACATTAACGATAATGAGATGATGTTTTTAAATAGATCATGGATCAGCCTTGTCTGATCTGCTCTGTTTGTATGAAAAATTTTTTTTAGATACAGTCTTCGTATTGTTTACATATTCCTAATTAAAAGATATATGTCCATTTTGCTGTTTCAAGTTGTCGTGGCTACCCTAAAAATGGTACATAGTGTGACAGTTTCAAGACATTGTTAGTAAAATTTGCAAGCGTAGTATATTTCTGTATAAAAGTATTTTTAATGTTGGACATTCTATAATCCTTAGAAATAGACGTTCGAGTCAATTTACAACTTCCACGACATAAAATTTTAGCACTACGTTGAGATATATTTTCACTTAATTATAGAAAAACTACTGAATGGATTTATTTCAGATCTGGCAAGTATAACGCTCTAAGAATTGTAAACATGAAAATAAAATAAAATTTTTCTTATCATACAACGCAAAAAAATTAGCAAATGTGGTGCAATATGTTGAAGTTCACCGCGCTTGCTTCCTAACTTGGAGGGAGGTGGGGGGTGGGAGGGTATCCCTATTCATGCCACGTCAAGTATTGATCGGCTCTTTCGGTAGCTGCATACTGATGGAGGCTGTTATACTCCACTATCACAAGGTTACTAAAGTTTTGTTTCTTTTCATACGGTTCTTACAACTAGATGTCAGAAAGGCATCCTGCGGTGTGTGGTTATAATTGTTCCTGAAGATGGAATATTAATCTTTTGAAACCAGTAACCCCTAATAAAATGAAGTATGGTTGAGGTGAGTTTTATCTACTCAAAACGTTGACTGCGTGTAGCTGCACAATATACAATGTTAGTCGGTTCTGACATTTAGAACAGCTCCTATAGAGAAACGTTTATCTTATGTACTATACTGTTGCTGTTGCGTTATTTGTTGTGGTATAAGTTGAAAGCAGCTACTACCTGCTATAATTTAACCTGAGTGCGCAGTAAGTTATGGCCTGAAACTATTCCACTTTGTATGAAATATGACCCATGGACGAACAATAACCCGATATGACCACAGTTAATGAAAATGAGCTAGCGAGAAAACTTTCATTGCGAAACGGAACCTGTAAAGGGGCTTTTAAAATAAATTGAAGGATGATTAATAACAACCAAGATTTTTAACCGCAGTAGTGCAACCTATCAGTGTAAATACGTTCTTCTTGTAAGAAAGAAGAGGGCCATGTAGGCGTAACTGCACTTCCTATGGTCTAATGCCTAATAACAAGAAAATGTGGCAGAAGGTCTCTTGATGTTCTCCGCTACTCGCACTTTCCTTATTTGGCTGAAAAATTGTAGTACATATAAAAGAAGAAAATGTTATGTCTTCTGAAAGCAGTTTATTTTGTGTACGTTGTGCTCGGTCCTGCAATTATTATGAACAAAATATAAGTGATCGCACGTGCCAGTTGGCAATAGAAATTCCAGGAGTGAAAAATAACTGCAGGAGGAAAGTAATTCGTAAGAGTTCACCTATTGATCAAAAAACGGACACGTAGTTTCATGAACAGAATATACAATGTCCTCTCATGGACCTCGTGGTTGTACTCGTATAATGACAGACGTTCACAAAAAGCAGGAGAATAACACCATGTTTTACAGTCTACGTAACACTATGTAGAGAATGTAAAAGTGCCGTGAAAACAATTGCATCTACATCTACATCGATACTTCGCAATCCATCTTATGGTGCGTGGCAGTGGGTATCCCTACCACCTTTCCTGTTCCACTCTCAAACAGAACAAGGGAGAAACGACAGTCCACATGCCTCCGTAAGAGCCTTAATTTCATGCATTTTATATTAGTGGTCCTTACGCTCAATGTATGTTGAAAGCAACAGAATCGTTCGAAAGTCAGCTTCAAATACCGGTTTTCTAAATTTTCTCAATAGTGTTGCTCGGAAAGAACGTTGCCTTCCCTCCAGGGATTCGGATCTGAGTTCCCGAAGCATCTCCGTAACACCTCCGTGTTGTTCGAATCTACCGGTAACAAATCTAGTAGCCCGTCTCTGAATTTATTCGATGTCTTCTTTTAACCCGACCTGGTGCGGATCCCAAATACTCGAGCAGTACTCAAGAATAAGTCTCACTAGTGTCCTACGTGCTGTCTCTCTCACAGATGAGCCACCCTATGCCGGCCGCGGTGGCCGTGCGGTTCTAGCGCTGCAGTCCGGAACCGCGGGGTTGCTACGGTCGCAGGTTCGAATCCTGCCTCGGGCATGGATGTGTGTGATGTCCTTAGGTTAGTTAGGTTTAAGTAGTTCTAAGTTCTAGGGGACTAATGACCTAAGATGTTAAGTCCCATAGTGCTCAGAGCCAGCCACCCTTTCCTAGAATTCTCCAATAAACCGAAGTCGACCATCCACCTTTCCTACTACAATCCTCACATGCGCGTTCGATTTCATACCGTTTTGTAGCGTTACACCCAGGTATTTAAAGGATGTGAGTGTGTCAAACAGGACACTACGAACGCTGTTTTCGAACATTACGGCTTTGTTTTTCCTACTCATCCGCATTAACTTGCATTTCTCTACATTTGGAGCTATCTGCCATCCATCACACCAACTAGAAATTTTGTCTAAGTCTTCTTGTATCTTGCTACAGTCACTCAACTTCGACTCCTTACCATCCAAATCATTTATGTATTTAGAGAATATTAGCGGTACTACTACACGTTCCTGGTCACTCCTGACGATTCCCTTGTCTCTGATGAAGAGTTGACGACGAGGACAACATACGGGGTTCTACAACTACGGGGTTCTATAACTTAAGAAGTCTTCGAGCCACACACATATCTGTGAAACTATTCCATACGCTCGTACCTTATTTAAAAGCCGGCAATGAGGCGCCGTGTCAAACGCTGTACAGAAATCGGGAAATATGGAATCCGCCTGATGCATTTGATCCTTAGTTCGCAGTATATCATGTGAGAAAACGGCAAGCTGAGTTTCGAAAGAGCAATGCTTAACAAAAACTTGCTGATTCGTGGACGTAAGCTTCTCGGTCTCAAGAAAATTCCTAATGTTCTGCCTGAAAATATGTTCAAGGATTCGGTAGCACACAGAAGTTAGGGACATTGGTTTGTAATTTTACGAGTCCATTCTTTTGTCCTTCCTATGTGCAGGAGTCACCTGTGTTCTTTCCCAGTCGCTTGTGACTTTGTGCTGTACTGGAGATTCATGGTAAATGCGAGCTAAGTAAAGGTCCAGTACCGTAGAGTACTCTTTGAAAAAATGAATCGGGATTTCATCCGGACCTGGTGACTTATATTTTTTTTTTTTAGCTCCTCGAGTTGTTTCCGTACGCCACTGAATCTTATTACTGTGTTGTCCATGCGGGAATTTGTTCGATGGCGAAACGACGGTACATTTGTACGACTCTTCTGCGTGAGCGATTTCTTGAGCGTGAAATTTAGAGCATCAGGCTTTCGTTTTGCTATCTTTAGTTGCCACACCAGACTGTTCCACTTGTAACTGGATGGAAGACTTAGACCCACTTAGCGATTTGACGTAAGAACTTAATTTTCTTGGGTTCTCTGCCAGCTCTTTTGCTAAGGTATGATGGTGGTAGTGGTTGTATGTTTCACGCATAGATCTTTTCACAGACGCACAAATCTCTACTACGCTTTGCTTGCCGTTCGCACATACTCTTTTGAACCAGGAGTGTAGCAGCCCCTGCTTCCTCAGCATTTTTCGAACCTCGTTATTAAATCATAGTGCGTCCTCTTCGTCATAAATCCACTAGCTTGGCACATCATTCTCCAAAACCACGATTTATAATCTGCTTAAACTCTGTCCATAATTCGTCTTCGTCCATCTTACTTGAAATAAGTGAAGTCTGTTCACGATATAAGTGACACGCTAACAACTGCTTATCTGCCCGTCCAGCAGAAACACTCTGCTAGCTTCCGTAACTGATTGATTAAGTAGCATATGGACAGAGTAAGAAGGAAGGAGGAGCTGGACTAATAGAACTGAAATAACAGGGCAACGCCGGGTGCTGAGTTAGTTTAAATAGATAGGAGAAACTTAGGAGGCTTTGCAGTCCTCCTATGCATTCAGACCTACGGGATTTCCTCGGCGTCCCGTGATAACGAGATCGTCCAGCCTATCCGGCGGCAGAAGAAGTGATTAGTAGTATATCTGTCCGTAAAGAAGAGTACACGGGGAGTTGGAAAGAGGTTGAAAGAAGAAACTATGAAACCGGCGAAGAGCCGCTGGTCAGACTACTATATTTTCATATTTAGTCTGCGGTCATCGGGAGATTCCGCCGACGACTGACAGAGGTGAACAGCAGCCAATCTCTTGATATCAGTGGTCCGATACGTGCCCGACCTCAGTGCAACCGATGTCAGCATACGAACGTACAGACTTCTGACTACAGTAGGTGGAATTTAAATCAATTTATCGAATCGAGCAACGTTTCCACACGCAAAACATGTTTTATGAGAGACTTAGAAGTTTACTGCACGAAAGGAGGAGTTTGTAGCGGCCTGATGATGAGAAATATCATTTACTGGGATTTACCTCGAAACCTACTGTCTGAAAAGTGAGCCACAGCAATAGCTCTGGTGTTGAAGTTCGCAAAAATTCAGGAACTGTAATTGTACTATGTGAAGATAAAAATTCTTGTACACACGATCTGACACATTTCGTTATTTTGGCGAAATGAGCAATATCTTCTTCCTGCATTGTGAAATTATTTTCAAAATGTAATTTTAATAAAATTAAAATAAAAAATCTCTAACATTATTTCTGTATTAATTATGAAATACATTTCAACCGTAGATAAATTAAAATTAATCCATAAGCATTAAATGATTGCATAAACTGAAGGCTGCAGATGGAATGCGAGAAAATTCGACTGAATTTTCTCATTATGAGAGTACTGAAGGGCGATCTGTTTTAACGGTTAAAACTATTCAAAAGCCAAGATCGCACAAAATATTTTGATTCAAAACAACCGGTTTCAACAGTCTTAGCTGTCAGTTTCAGGTTTTAAACATTTTTTTGCCGTAAAACATATACATTTCACGCTGAACCTCATGCGCAAGTTGTCAAGTGGATAAAATTCAGCAGATTATTAACGCAAAACGCCACGTATATCTCGTATATATATATATATATATATATATATATATATATATATATATATATATATATATATGTTCAGAGATGCTTACTATAGGTTACAAATACGGTACACAATAGCACATCTGTTTACATATGCTATGTCCAGTATGTGCAATCAGATGGGCTACTGTGTACTGTACTTGTTACCATGTAACAAGCATCTGTGAACAATACGTATATGAACATGGCCTTCTGGATAAGGTGCTCTGTGTTTTTACATATTTTAACGATAAATGTGCTGAGTTTTATTAAATTGAAATCTTGTGGATAAGGTTAAACGTAGAATGATTTACTACAAAAAAAAAGTTTGTAATCTGAAGATGACAGCAAAGATTGTTGAAACCGGTTGTCTTGAATAAAAAATAGTTTGTACAGTCTCTGCTTTTGAATGGCATTTAATGAGAAAATGTTATCCCGCTTATGATATTACTCCAGCAGGTTTAGTATGAGATGCTCTGTTATATCGTAAACTGCGTCCATATGCCCTGAAGCGCCCATCGTTACCGACTGACCGCCATGCCATCCCACGACAATGGCATCATTGAGTGCGGTAAGCAGGGGAGTGGGGTTAGCCCACCACTCTCCCGGCCGTTGTCAGTTCTCGTGACCTGGAGCCGCTACTTTTCACTAAGTTAGAATTTCAGCTGTCATCACGAGGCTGAGTGCAGCTTCCTCCAGTCCTCCTACTCAGGAAAAATCTCTCGCAGTACCGGGCATCGAAGCCCAGTTTTCCATATGGTAGTGAGCCTTGCTGACCACTCAGGTACGGAAGTGGTCCTACTCTCATAGATCAAGATTTAGTAACAGATATACAAAAGCACCAGTTTTTGGAGAAGGTATTACATAGAAGGACTAAAAAGAAAGTTACCTTGTAGTTACGACTAGTCTCTATTCAGATGAAGTGAGTTGCGTTGCTTTTCAGTGTCATCACGAATAACCTCGAATGGTGCTAGAATGTTTCTCTCTTCATTCTCAGATATTTCTAAAACTTATCTGGTTCTTCCAGATGTTCGTAAAGCTTGTCTGGTTCTTCCAGATGTTCGTAAAGCTTGTCTGGTTCTTCCAGATGTTCATACGAGGGTGAGTCAAATGAAAACCTTAAATTTGTAATAACAAATTGAAATTCCGCGCCGCTATCCTGTAAGTTGGTAAGCGTGCTACAAACAGCGTGCAGAATGGCCTGTAGGTGGCAGCATAGTGCAGGTGCACACATACACTCGCAGTATCAGTATAAAGATGGCCGCCCCACTTCCGACTTGCACCAGGGAAGAACAGCGTTCTGTTATTCGGTTTTTACGTAGTGGAGGTGCGAAACCTATTGGAAGTGATCGACGAATGAAGGTTCAGTACGGTGATTCATGTTTGTCACAGCAGCAAGCCTACGATAGGAGTAGGAAGTTCGCAAATAGTGTGACTTCAGTGGAAGATGCTCCTCGTCCAGGTCAGGCACAACGAGTTGTGACTCCACAGAACATTGCAACAGTTGAAGCCGTAGTGAAGGAAAACCGCCGAGTGACACTGAATGACATTGCAGCATGTTTACAGATTAGTCATGGGTCAGCACACCACATTGTGCATGATGTGCTCCAGTTTCACAAAGTGTCTGCAAGATGGGTGCTACGGCAGCTGACTTCTGAAATGAGAGAACGACGTGTTGATGCTTGTGAAGAACTTCTTTGGCGCTTTGAACGAGAAAGTTATGGCTTCATTGCAAGAATCGTTACTGGGGAAGAAGCCTGGGTTCACTTCCACCAACCGGAAACGAAGAGAACGAGCAAGGAATGGCGCCATTCCACATCACCAAGTGATTTCCATATGTTTGGACCACTCAAAGACGCAATGAGAGGAAAAAAGTTCCTTTCTGATGAAGAGGTACGCCACGCGGTGCGTGAGTGGTTGCGCGGACTACCAAAAGAATTTTTTTCTAAGAGAAGTTACATTGAGCGTGGGGGAGATTATGTTGAAAAGTGATACAACTTTGTACCACTTCTGCACAATAAATAATATTTTAAAAAATTTAAGGTTTTCATTTGACTCACCCACGTAAAACTTATCTGCTTCTTCCACTGACTGAGGAAAGGGTGTACGGTATTTGCCACTTTTTCCTCAAGACACATACACTGTAGCTCATTTATATACATTTGGCTTCATTTTAATATCAAAAGCAGTAATGCTGATGTCCAAGATCAGAGATTGCGTGAAATTCATCTCGTCAAAACCCGATGGAGGAGATGCGGCGCAGTGTGACCGAGTTGTCGGTCTATGTTACCATGCGACCTCTGGCGATGGCGTCTGGCGACCATTGCCAGTGCGGCTGTAACCGCAGCTTTTCACCAGTCAAGGATCATCCACCCTCCCCATCACCCCAGCGCGCCCCACACTTCCCAAAAAGAGGACATGCAAACAGCTCCTGGCAAGTATCACGATTATGTCAGCACTGTAGTTTTCTACATTGCTCTAGTGAGGTGTGGCTACAGGGAAAATGACGTAAACAATCCTATAATCCCATAAGCAGGGCATCCACAGCTAAAATAATTATAAATTCTGAAATAGGCACTGAAACATATTAATATGTACTGAGAAGCTGAAATACTGGTAAAATTAATTGAGAGTCCAATTTCCCGCATTAGCTATTTTATTGTAGTCGCTCACAGAGTGGTACAACCGGTTCCGTACGATGCAGGTATAGGTGTATTTAAGGTATAATGTCCCATGTTACCTAAATGGCTTAATGCGTGTTCCAAGATGCAATGTGTTTTCCAAGATGCAATGCTCTTTACAAGGAACAATATATTTTCCAAGGTGCAACAGCTAACGTTGGAAATTGGACTCTCAATCACTTTTACCAGCATTTCAGCACCTCGGTATATTTTAATTTGTTTGAGAAGTTATTTCAGAATGTATAGAATTTGATTTAGTACGTTTAGATAAACTCCTAGATAAGTAAGTGTTCTACTAAAGTTTACCGTGTTTTTATCACTTAACCATTTATTCCATTATTTTTTGAGTAAATCTTCTTCTTCCCCCTCTTCCTGTCCATGTCACTCTCCCTCCTCTTTTTGTCCATGTCCTCCTCTCACCTGTTCATTTCCTCCTTCCCCTCTTACTGCAGATCTCCCCCTCCCCCCACTCGCTCCATCCAATGCTGTCCCATATCTTTGTCCATCTTCTCCCTCCCTCCTCTCCTCCTCCACCATCTTTCTCTGTCCATCATTTCCCCCCCCCCCTTAATAGGACTTCGGTGGTTCTTCCCAGACAGTATCTCTTTCCAGATAGTAAGTAATATGTGTATCAAGTTTAGCTGAAATAGATCCAGGAGTTTAAGAAGAGTTTCTTACCAGCTGTTTCATCCATCACACGCATGTCATATTGCACACATATTTGCACACATATTGTACGTCTGTCTCTAGCGAATTCGGTTCTGCAGTTTCGTTTTCACGCGGCTCAATATTTATGAGGTCATATCTTCTGAACTTCACGTGGTACAGTGGTATTACTTTGCTGGTATTTTCAGTAGTATACGAAATGTGTTGCGAATAGAGTTAGCAGCAAAGAAGGAATAAATTAAAACGTTATGTATGATACGGCGGTTTTACACGCATTTGATTGATTATGATGTATTATCTCCTGAACACGTGGTACAGTGGTATTACTTTGCTGGTATTTTCAGTAGTATGCTAAATGTGTTGCGAATAGAGTTAGCAGCAAAGAAGGAATAAATTAAAACGTTATGTATGATACGGCGGTTTTACACGCATTTGATTGATTATGATGTATCATCTCCTGAACTATGTGTCGTTTAATGATATAATTTTGCGGTTAAATTCAGTGATATATTTGAATAATGTCAGCAAAATGTGTTGCGAATATCATTAGTACTAAAGAAATAATAAATTAAAACGTCATGCTTGATGCGGCGACAGTTTTACTGGATGCGCAGCGAAAACATAGTAAGCTATAAACTTTTTTTCTTTCCAACAATTTTTTTGGTGAGAGGGGGGGGGGGGGGGGGGGGAGAATCCAGCGAGAGGAAGGTTTCGTAAATGTTTGAGCTAATATGTAGAGATTGTTGGAAGTCATTATTGCACTCATTCTCAAATAATAAGTGAATAAAATGTGGGTATTTTCGAGTCGGATGCTGCACTGCATTTTCATCCCCATCCTCACCCCTCTGATAGGTAGTTGGTTTTTACTCTCCCCCCTCCCGCCTTCCACCCGTCGCGCTTCTCTCCAGACAGTGATATGCACACCAAGCTGGTTGAAATACATGCACTGCTTTAGGAGGAGAACTGGAACATACATACACACATACATACATCCGTTTTTATAACGTGTATGGATTCAGATTCCACTGTTCCGTTTATATATCAGCTTATGTATCGAGAAGGGCAATAACGTACAGCATAGCAACTTTTACTTTGGGAAATATGATGCTGTAAGTACTGTATGTGTTAACAGATATTTACATCATTTACTGAAATGTACCTCATTTAAAATATAGTGTATCTGCTGCTCGTAACTGTCTCTTAAACGTGCGTCAGTGACTTATAATTTTGTAGTCCCCTTCAGACATTGACTGTACACGAATGCACAGTTTTACAGACAAATGGCTTTGACAAGTGGTGGAACAGACGCATCACCGTATTTTCCAACAATCTTTATTTGGTTTTAATCGTTAAAGGCGTGAGTATTTCCTTTGTTAGATTTGAGAAGAAGGAAATCGAGAGTGTCCTTTTCAAAGGAACCATTCCGGTAATTGCATTAAGCGGTTCAGATAAACCAGGGAAAACCCGAATCTGTACTACCAGGCAGGGCTTAAGCTGCGTCCCTCCCTTAATGAGAGGCCAGTGCCGCAAAGAGTGCGACGCGACTCTCGGTCTCGTGCGAGGGCTGTGCTTGGAGCAGATGGAGCGCATCGCTTACGCTGCGTTGCGCAGTGGGCGCTGGCCACTGTCTTCCCGTGGGGGATTCAGGGCAACTGGCTTGCCCCACACAAACATTAAGAGGGCACTGATCCCCGGGACGACCGTGCTGGCGTCATATTTAATACTGTTTCACACGCCTGTCGAAATAACCTACATCTACATCTACATTTACACTCCGCAACCCACCCAACGGTGTGTGGCGGAGGGAACTTTACGTGCCACTGTCATGATCTCCCTTTCCTGTTCCAGTCGCGTATGGTTCGCGGGAAGAACGATTGCCGGAAAGCCTCCGTGCGCGCGCGAATCTCTCTAATTTTACATTCGTGATCTCCTCGGGAGGTATAAGTAGGGGTTCAAATGGTTCAAATGGCTCTGAGCACTATGGGACTTAAGATCTGTGGTCATCAGTCCCCTAGAACTTAGAACTACTTAAACCTAACTAATCGAAGGACATCACACACATCCATGCCCGAGGCAGGATTCGAACCTGCGACCGTAGCAGTCGCGTGGTTCCGGACTGAGCGCCTTAACCGCGAGACCAACGCGGTATAAGTAGGGGGAAGCAATATATTCGATACCTCATCCAGAAACGCACCCTCTCGAAACCTGGACAGCAAGTTACACCGCGATGCAGAGCGCCTCTCTTGTATAGTCTGCCACTTGAGTTTGCCAGACATCTCCGTAACGCTATCACGCTTACCGCATAACCTGTGACGAAACCCGCCGCTCTTCTTTGGATCTTCTCTATCTCCTCTGTCAACCCGACCTGGTACGGATCCCACACTGATGGCCGGCCACGGTGGTCTCGTGGTTCTAGGCGCGCAGTCCGGAACCGCGCGACTGCTACGGTCGCAGGTTCGAATCCTGCCCCGGGCATGGATGTGTGTGATGTCCTTAGGTTAGTTACGTTTAAGTAGTTCTAAGTTCTAGGGGACTGATGACCACAGCTGTTAAGTCCCATAGTGCTCAGAGCCATTTGAACCATTTGAGCCACACTGATGAGCAATACTCAGGTATAGGTCGAACGAGTGTTTTGTAAGTCACATCCTTTGTTGATGGACTACATTTTCTAAGGACTCTCCCAATGAATCTCAACCTGGTACCCGCCTTACCAACAATTAATTTTATATGATAATTCCACTTCAAATCGTTCCGTACGCATACTCCCAGATATTTTACAGAAGTAACTGCTACCAGTGTTCGTTCCGCTATCATATAATCATACAATAAAGGGTCCTTCTTTCTATGTATTCGTAATACACTACATTTGTCTATGTTAAGGGTCAGTTGCCACTCCCTGCACTCAGTGCCTATCCGCTGCAGACCTTCCTGCATTTCGCTGCAATTTTCTAATGCTGCAACTCCTCTGTATTCTACAGCATCATCCGCGAAAACCCGCATGGAACTTCCGACACTATCTACTAGGTCATTTATATATATTGTGAAAAGCAATGGTCCCATAACACTACCCTGTGGCATGCCAGAGGTTCCTTTAATGTCTGTAGACGTCTCTCCATTGATAACAACATGCTGTGTTCTGTTTGCTGAAAACTCTTCAATCCAGCCACACAGCTGGTCTGATATTCCGTAGGCTCTTACTTTGTTTATCAGGCGACAGTGCAGAACAGTATCGAACGCCGTCCGGAAGTCAAGGAAAATGGCATCTACCTGGGAGTCTGTATCTAACTATAGGTCTATAGTCTTGTGCATCTGATTGATGACCCTTCTTGAAGACTGCGACTACCTGTGCTCTTTTCCAATCATTTGGAACCTTCAGTTCCTCTAGAGACTTGCGGTACACGGCTGTTAGAAGGGGGACAAGTTCTTTCGCGTACTTTGTGTAGAATCGAATTGGTATCCCGTCAGGTCCAGTGGACTTTCCTCTGTTGAGTGATTTAAGTTGCTTTTCTGTTCCTTGGACACTTATTTCGATGTAACCTACGAGAGATCATGTCTTCACAATATAACAAAAGGATCTTCAGCAAGAAACAAAGGAACGGCTAAAAAAAATCCTGATGAGTAGTTTGAAAAGTGTTGGCAAAGTCGGAGAGTGTTGGCCATTTCATTATGAGTGGGAGTCTTTACAATTTTCTGTGATATCCATTTTTCTCTTCCTCTCATCTGTGCTTCACTTGTAAACAATGGCGTCCCATGAACAGGGTAACAAGCTCACAGGACAAAATATTGATTAACCCTTACATCACACACTGATTGCTTTGGAACGCTGCAGATGGTACGAAACTAGTCCGGTCACCACAACCGAAAGTCATGCATGTGGAGTTGTTTATATGTGCCAGTTGGCTGTACAGAACCAACGTAGTAAGTCATGTCGACTTGTAGAAATGACAATGGCAGAAATGATGTGTCCATGACCACACCGTGAATGAGGTTGCCCGAATTATTAGTGTATCAACGTGGACTGTCCCACGTGTGTGCAATGAATTGTGTATTTCAGCGCAACAACTTTTAATTACTTGATGACTAGTTTCACGTCGGGACCCATTTTCAAATTATTCAAACAGTTAAAATGGTGTTTCCCAAAATATAAGAACCTTGTCAAAGTAGTGACATATACATATAACAAAGAGCAATGAACAGTAACAGATCATGAAGATAAATGTATTCTCTGTAACTGTTTATTTGCATTTCGTTGTACGCATTTCTTTGTTACCTTGACATGTTTCTCATATTCTGGAAAATACCAATTTCACCATTTGAATGATTTGAAAGTGGATACCGACTCGAAACTAATCATCAAGTAAGTAGAAGTGAAATTTGCAGCTTTGGCTGTTTGTCATTGTGTTGATTAACGTAGACTGCTTTCCTGCAATTACGCCATCACGCTGGAAGCTCGTGAATTCTGTATCTTTCCCAATCATCTAACATAGCGCGAAAGGGGCCTAAACAGAGGGGGTAGAGCAGAGTATCAGGCCTTGTCAATGACAATCCTTTTCAAACCCGAGAGCAATTAGTGATGTCAATGAGCGCAGGTCCATTTCGATTAGTTTCTGAGCGTACATTGTAAACTGAACTGCACAATGAACATTTAGAGTCGGGTACCTAGCGAAATACCATTACTCACAGTGGCATTTGTCTCTGCATGTCTTCAATCCCACAAAAATCTTTAGAAAACAGATCTGAAGATAGTCATTATAGACCGAAAGAGTTAGTCCGATGATAAAAAATTTTTTCACCACAGACAAGAAATAAAAATAAAAAAAAAATTCTAAATTCGGGTCACTGTTCAATTCGCGCCGGCATTTAACCAGCAAGTGGGGAGGGCTGTGGTTCAGGTCAAAGGTGCTTCTACAGTGTACCATCGTTCGGACCGACTCACCCAGATTACCGTGAACCTCAACGAAGATCAATATCCGTAGTCACCAAGGGTTTCCGTTTATTTACCATTTTCGCAACCTGTCAGCTCTGTACTTTCCTAACTTCAAGACGGCAAGAGCTATGTTCACGGGGCTATACGGATATATTTTTGGTCTGACGAACACTGAGTGCACCTCAACTCATCCATTAGATCATCAGATCTTAATGCTGTAAAAAATGCATGGCATTATTTGAATCAGTGGGAAAACTTAGTAATCAACTTCCACGAAATATGGGGGGTTTACGTACCTAATCATCAATGTATGGTTTTAGCTGGAAGTGGAAAACCTGAAGGAACTTCAGGCCTTATCAATGCTAGAGGCGGTGTTACTCGGAATTAGAGGCGTTTATAATGAGGATGAATAATATTTGTCTGTTGTGTATATCTCTCTTTTAGGAATAATGAGCAATGCCAAAGAGCAGCTTTGATTAACAGTAATTTTCTGAAGATACTGAAAAAAAAGAAAAACCGTCGTCGTAGTAATAACCACATACCAGGTGGTTATAATTAAACTTTCCCTATTTAACACGTTATAACACGAAAACTAGTCACCGAACGAGTACCAAACATGGTGGCGTGCGGGATTTCCATGCTTCACAACACCACCGTCCGGTTCCAACTATGGCCACCAGGTGCCGTGATCAGTCACCGTGTCTCTCAGTCTCACACACCAGACCAGTCTCAGTGCACTTGATGACGTGTCAACATGAGTTTGGGCAAAAGGAGCACGGCATTATTGGTGAAGCTCTGTTATCAAAACAACAATAATGCTGCAGCTGCACTTCGAGAATATTACCGGCTGAAAGGATTACGGAAGAGTCCTCTTTCTTCATCTGCTGTGTGGAACATGATGGAGTTCGAATCAAACGGAGAACTGGGCGTCGCTCCGGGAAGAGGTCGACGACAGGTTGCACCACAGATGGTTGATGAAATCGCTGTTGCTAAGGCAGACAACGCTGCGCCCAATTCCCGATCGTCAGGCAGTGTGCGTGCTGTGTCACGACAGTTGAACACCCCGTGGTCCACTGTACGGAAGGTGCTTCGAACCATTCTCAAATGGTAACCATACAAGATCCATATCGTACAACAGCTTGCATCACAGGACGCACAACGACGTGTTGACTTCGCTCTCCACTTTCTCGCAAGGACAGACGAAGTTCATTTTTCTCTGATAGGTGAGGTGACCACACAGAGTGTGGCGATTTTAATATCCACGCCTACATTTTATTCAAAATAATATTCACGACAGCAATGTATGTGTAATGTGATTGAAATTTGATCCTATTCTCGTAATACTAATAAAAAAGACGTCTTCGTTAATAAAATAATAAGTGATTATTGTCAACGACATAATTTAATATTTTGTAAAAGATTATATCTCAGACAATACCCATCTAAAAAGGTAACGAAAATCTCAATCTTTTGTTATCTATGAGTTTTGTAGAAAAATCGCATATGACGGCAGATCTCACGAAATATTGTTGGGATTCTGATATCGTTTTCACTAATACATTGATTCATGGGGAAGGTTTGTGTACATAATTTTGTTAGAGAAGTCGTCCGGGCGCAGGCAATTGCAAGGGGCAGGCCGCAGACACGGCCAATTGATTCGGCTCAAATTTGGCAGATCGCTCGTGTACAACCTAAAGTGAAACACTAGGTTATTTTGGCTCAACCTCCCGCTCCTCCAACCGTATTTGAGAAAGTCAATCCTACAGTTCATCAATCGACTCAGAATTGACGGAAGTGATAGAACGAAAACTGAAGATTTTCATCATTATGTATGAAATCCGAAATCGCACATTTTCCTACAAATTAAGGAAAGACATATTTTGGCTGCCGCTTGTGCATCCATAAGGTAAACATCGTGCAATGAAAAGGTCGTTGACGTAGCGAGCAAAGCTTTTGGCTGGGAAGAGGAGAACCTATGTTCGATTCCCAAGAGCATCCTTTTTCTTTATTTTCCTTTTTTTCCATTTCGAAACTGGTACTAATAGCAGGGTTAATGAAAAAAGTGGAAAGATATAATGCATTGATGGTCAGGAGTGAAGGTCGGCCGCCAAGCAGCAATTCTTTTCAGTCACATTGGGTGACTTGCGTGTCTGCGATGATGAACTGATGGTGAAAACAACACGTCACCCAGTCATCGAGCGGAGAAACTAGCCGACCCGGTTGGAACCTGAACCCGAGCCCGCTGCATGGCAGGTATATGCGCTGACCACTCCACCGGGGTTGTGGACGGAGGCTCAGTAAGCCAAGTAAATCAATAAGAAATAATAAAAAGCAAAGCAAACAAGTTTTTCAAATGACTTGTGTTTGAAAAAAATTAAAAATTTAACCCTGGTCGCTTTGCAGTGGCTCTTTCAGTCACTCTGTTACATGTCCTCGTTTTCTTTCGAAGAACTATATGGATGATACAAGTCATATAAACATTCGAAATTACATCGTCCGTTACACAGATGTGGCGGAAATAACTCCTGGTTTACGTTTAAAAATATTTGTTTTACGGGCAATAATTCTGATGAGACCGAGCTTACGATAACATTGCCTGAAAAATCGGTGCTGAAAGCTACTCGTGAATTATTATGCTTTGAAATGTTGCATTCGCACGGTTGTGCATATCCTGCTGGGTTTCCAAAAGCAAACTACAATTATGAAGCCTCGAAATAAAGTCTTTAACACGGCGATAAAATAAACATCATATTGCTGGCACACAGATGCGCAGTTTTTCGGTACTACGTTTAACGTGCAAATCGACTGAACCTCGCCATTTATACACATTCAGTCACAGATAACGGTATTAGTTACTTCACCCAAGTAATCTAGTAACAGATAAAAATGTAATTATCAACGTATATTAGTAAAATATTCTCAAGATGGATCTGGTAAATTTAATTGGTCATTTTACCAGATTTGGAACAAGTACTGTAAACATTTTTTAGGAGTCGGTAATGATTTGTTCCTCCTATATCTCGACGGCCTAAATAATCATTTGTTCCTTATAAGCGCAGGAGAACCTTAGGCAATATTTTTCCGGATGGTGCGATGCAATATTTGTCCATTCCGAATGCGTTATTTTATGTATGCCACTGTCTGCGACAAGGGTTCGTTTTTCTCCCTTACGCGATACAATGCGTCGAATGCACGTCTTCGGAGTTCTCGGAATTGATTTCGTATAAGAAATAGGTTTTTATATTATTTACTTATCCAAGTCAGCTGATAAAGTTTTGGCTTACTTTGTTGTTATTTCTTATTGTTTTACATGCCTTACTAACGCTCCTATTCCTCCTACTTTCGAAACGGAAAAAATGCAAATAAAAGAAGCACTTTCTACTTGATCACCTCTCCCAGACAAATGCCCTTTTTTTCTTTTTCATCAGTCTTCTGACTGGTTTGATATGGCCCGCCACGAATTCCTCTCCTGTACTAACCTCTTCATTTCAAAGTAGCACTTGCAACCTATGTCCTCAATTATTTGCTGGATGTATTCTAATTTCTGTCTTCCTCTACAGTTTTTGCCCTGTACAGTTCCCTCTAGTACCTTGGAAGTCATTCCCTCAGGTTTTAACAGATGTCCTATCATCCTGTCCCTTCTCCTTATTTGTATTTTCCACATATTCCTTTACTCTCCGATTCTACGTAGAACCTCCTCATTCTTTACCTTATCAGTCCACCTAATTTTCAACATTCGTCTGCAGCACCACATCTAAAATGCTTCGCGTCTCTTCTGTTCCGCTTTTCCCACAGTCCATATTTCACTACCATACAATGCTGTACTCCAGACGTACATTCTCAGAAATTTCTTCCTCAAATTAAGGCCGATATTTGATATTAGTAGACTTCTTTTGGCCAGGAATGCATTTTTTTCCATAGCTAGTCAGCTTTTGATGTCCTCCTTGCTCCGTCCCTCACTGGTTACTTTACTGCCTAGGTAGCAGAATTCCTTAACTTCATTGACTTCGTGACCATCAATCCTGATGTTAAGTTTCTCGCTTCTCCCATTTCTACTACTTCTCATTGCCTTCGTCTTTCTTCGGTCTACTTTAAGTCCATACTCTGTACTCATTAGACTGTTCATTCTGTTCAACAGGCATGTAATTCTTCTTCACTTTCACTCAGGATAACAATATAATCAGCGAATCGTATCCTTGATATCCTTTCACCTTGAATTTCAATTCCACTCCTGAACCTTTCTTTAATTTCCATCAATGCTTCCTCGGTATACTGACTGAACAGTAGGGGCGAAAAGCTACAACCTTGTCTTACACCCTTTTTAATACGAGCACTTCGTTCTTGGTCGTCCACTCTAATTATTCCTTCTTGGCTGTTGTGCATATTGTATATGACCCATCTCTCCCTATAGCTTACCCCTACTCTTTTCAGAATTTCGTACATCTTCTATCATTTCACATTGTCGAACGCTTTTTCCAGGTCGACAAATCCTATGAACGTGTCTTGATTTTTCTGAAGTCGTGGTTCCATTATTAACCACAACATCAGAATTGCCTCCCTGGCGCCTTTACCTTTCCTAAAGCCAAGTTGATTGTCATCTAACACAAGCACAGTCAATTTTCTTTTTCATTTTTCTGTATATAATTCTTGTAAGCAACTTGGATGCATGAGCTGTTAAGCTGATTCTGTGATAATTCTCGCTCTTGTCAGCTCTTGCCGTCTTCTTAATTGTGTGGTTGACGCTTCTCCGAAAGCCAGATGGTATGTCGCCAGACTCTTACATTCTACACAGTAACGTGCATAGTCGTTTTGTTGCCACTTACACCAATGATTTTAGAAATTCTGATTTAATGTTATCTATCCCTTCTGCCTTATTTGTCCTTAAGTCCTCCAAATCTCTTTTAAATTCTGATTTTAATACTGGATCCCCTATCTCTTCTAAATCGACTCCTGTTTCTTCTTCTATCACCTTAGACAAATCTTCCCCCTCATAGAAGCTTTCAATATGTTCTTTCCACCTATCCGCTCCCTTCTCTGTATTTATCAGTGGAATTCCCGTTGCACTCTTAATGGTACCATATTTGCTTTAAATATCACCGAAGGTTTTTTGACTTTCCTGTATGCTGAGTCTGTCCTTCCGACAATCGCTTCTTTTTCAATGTCTTCACATTTTTCCTTCAGCCATTTCGTCTTAGCTTCCCTGCACATCCTATTTATTTCATTCTTCAGCGAACTGTATTTATTCATTCCTGAATTTTCCGGAACATTTTTGTACTTCCTCCTTTCATCAGTGAACTGAAGTATTTCTTCTGTTACTCATGGTTTCTTCGCAGTTACCTTCTTTGTATCTATGTTTACCTTCCCAACTTCTGTGATGTCTGTTTTTAGAGATGTCCATGCCTCTTCAAACTGTACTGCCTACTGAGCTATTCCTCATTTCTGTATCTATAGCCTTAGAGAACTTTATGCTTTCGTTGACTATTCAATCTTTTTGTCATGGTGACCTCCCCCTTGGCAGTCCCCTCCCATAGATCCGAATGGGGCGACTATTCCGAAATCTTTTGCCAATGGAGAGACCATCATGACACTTCTTCAATTACGGGCTACATGTCCTGTAGATACACGTTACATGTCTTTAATGCAGTGGTTACCATTGTCTTCTCAGTCCTCATGCCGTTGATCATTGCTGATTCTTCCGCCTTTAGGTGCAGTTTCCCACCCATAGGACCAGAGAGTGCCCTGAACCTCTGTCCGCTAATCCACCTTCTTTAACAAGGCCGTTGGCACTATGAGGGTGACTTCTTATGCCGGAAGCTGATTATTAATCAAAATTTAAGCAGCGGCGGGATTCGAATCGGAGTCCGAAGACGTTTTGATTGTGAATCGAAGACGTTACCCCTAGACCACGAGGGAATAAAAAAAGTTTTCCTGTAAGTGAGGAAAGCCTCGATTTACAGAAAAATATACGTTTGGGGATCAAATAAATGATGATGAAAAATACTCAGTTACCTATCGATCAGTCTATTTGAGTCGATTGCGCGTCATGAAGTTTAGACGTGGTTTTCTCAAAAACGAGGGGGTAGTTTGGTGTGTGTGTGTGTTGGGGGGGGGGGGGGGGGGGAAGTGTTGAGTCAAAATATCTTGGAGGCTTACTTCTCTCATTTTAGGGTTTACACGAATGACCTGCCAAATATAAGCCGAATCAGTTGGCCTTATCTGAGGCCATCCCCTTGTTAGTGTTACCAGTGAAAAGACAGGCCGGATCGCAAAAAGGACGTAGACAGATAAAAAGAACAATATTGAGGCCAGAGTTTCTAAGGTTGGGAGACAAGGGTAGCAGAGGCGGTACGAATTACTTACTGGTTGGATGGAACGAACTGGTCTATAGAAAATCTCCATAGCCATCAGAGAGCCTTGTTAATAAGTATATTTTAGGTGCATTTATAAGCACAACCTCATTCCAGAGTAGGCCCAATGAACTGGTGATTAACACTGCAATGCCAAGTCTCCAAGCGGTAGTGTCTACTACATCCTTCACACGATTCGGTTGACGTCACGCAGTAAACCATTGCGGCTTCCTAACTATGCCCTGAGGTTGTCGGTCCTACACATTCCTGATCAGTTTGCGCAGCTGTCCAATATTGCCCTCCTGGGACGGGACGCGGTTTGTGCGGCCGATCTCGGCGTTCATTATTGATTAGGTGAGAATGATTGCTACAGGCAGCATAGGGATCCCTCGCTGGACTGTGAAAGCTGCAGCATTCAAATCAACAGATTTAGCATGCTGGACAGTCCGCTCAGCTTATTAAAGTAACTGTGGAACTGGAAAACGGCTACAACTTCTTTGACTGAGTTATCGCAGTCACAGCAGATTTTTCAACGCTGAGACTTTGAAATTGTTGGTGCAGTCCCAGATGTTACCTTACGTCAGTACTGTGAGGTATCAGAGCTCCCTACGTGCCTTCAGCGATTGGGCACAAATAAGACAACTGTCAAAGCAGTGTTACTAAACACAGCCTTCCGAAATGCCTTCACAAACTGAAGACGAAGTAAACAATCCAGAATTCGAATCGAGAACAGCTGACAACATGAGTAACGTAGAAGTAAATATCCTCAGAGTAGTGGGGCAACTTAAATCACTTAATAAAAGCAAGTCTTCTGGTCCATACTGTATACCAGTTAGGTTCCTTTCGGAATATGCTGATGAATTAGCTATATCCTTAACAATCATATACAATCGTTCGCTCCGAGAAAGATCCGTACCCAAAGACTGGAAAGTTGCACAGGTCACACCAATATTCAAAAAAGGTAGTAGGAGTAATCCACTAAATTACAGGCCCATATCGTTAACGTCGATATACAGTAGGATTTTAGAACATATTTTGTGTTCGAACGTTATGAATTACCTCGAAGAAAATGGTCTATTGACACACAGTCAACATGGGTTTAGAAAACATCGTTCCTGTGAAACACAACTAGCTCTTTATTCACATGATTGAATCTCATTGTAGACAAGTGTAATGTGCTGCGAATACACAGAAAGATAGATCCTTTATCATTTAGCTACAAAATAGCAGGTCAGCAACTGGAAGCAGTTAATACCATAAATTATCTGGGAGTACGCATTAGGAGTGATCTAAAATGGAATGATCATATAATGTTGATCGTCGGTAAAGCAGATGCCAGACTGAGATTCATTGGAAGAATCCTAAGGAAATGCAATCCGGAAACAAAGGAAGTAGGTTACAGTACGCTTGTTCGCCCAATGCTTGAATACTGCTCAGCAGTGTGGGATCCGTACCAGATAGGGTTGATAGAAGATATAGAGAAGATCCAACGGAGAGCAGCGCGCTTCGTTACAGGATCATTTAGTAATCGCGAAAGTGTTACGGAGATGATAGATAAACTCCAGTGGAAGACTCTGCAGGAGAGACGCTCAGTAGCTCGGTATGGGCTTTTGTTAAAGTTTCGAGAACATACCTTCACCGAAGAGTCAAGCAGTATATTGCTCCCTCCTACGTATATCTCGCGAAGAGACCATGAGGATAAAATCAGAGAGATTAGAGCCCACACAGAGGCATACCGACAATCCTTCTTTCCACGAACAATACGAGACTGGAATAGAAGGGAGAACCGATAGAGGTACTCAAGGTACCCTCCGCCACACACCGTCAGGTGGCTTGCGGAGTATGGATGTAGATGTAGATGTAGATGAAGTGTTGAGTGCTATTGACAAGAGATTTCAGATCGATTCCGTATTACTGGACCTCTAGAAGGGTTGTGACACTGTACCACTCAAGTGGCTCGTAGTGAAATTGCGCGCTCGTCTCAATTATGTGACTGGATTTGTGATTTCCTGTCAGAGAAGTCACAGTTCGTAGTAATTGACGCAAAGTTATCGAGTACAACAGAAGTGACTTCTGGCGTTCCCCAAGGTAGTGTTATAGGCCCATTGCTGTTTCTTATCTACAAAACCAATTTGGAGACAATCTGAGCAGCCGTTTTCGGTTGTTTGCAAATGACGCTGTCGTTTATCGACTAATAAAGTAATCAGAAGATCAAAACAAACAGCAAACCGATCTAGAAAAGATATCTGAATGGCGCGAAAAGTGGCAGTTGACCCTAAATAACGAAAAGTGTGAGGTCATCCACTTGAATGCTAAAAGGAACTCGTTAAACTTCGGTTACACGATAAATCAGTCCAATCTAAAAGCCGTGAATTCAACTAAATACCTAGGTATTACAATTACGAACAACTTAAATTGGAAGGAACACAAAGAAAATGTAGATGGGAAGACTAACCAATGACTGCCTTTTATTGGTGGGACACTTAGAAAATGTAACAGACCTACTAAGGAAACTGCCTACACTACGCTTGTCCGTCCTCTTTTAGAATACTGCTGCGCGGTGTGGGATGCTTACCAGATAGGACTGACGGAGTACATCGAAAAAGTTCAAAGAAAGGCAACACGTTTTATATTATAGCGAAATATGGGAGAGAGTGTCACAGGAATGATACAGGATTTGGGCTGGAAATCATTAAAAGAAAGACGTTTTTCGTTGCGACGGAATCTTCTCACGAAATTACAATCAGGAACTTTCTCCTGTGAATGCGAAAATATTTTGTTGACACCGACCTGCATAGGGAGAAACGATTACCAAAATAAAATAAGGGAAATCAGAGCTCGTGGGGAAAGATATAGGTGTTCATTCTTTCCGCGCGCTATACGAGATTGGAATAATAGAGAATTGTGAAGGTGGTTCGATGAACCCTCTGCCAGGCACTTAAATGTGATTTGCAGAGTATCCATATAGATGTAGATGTATATTTGCTCTACTCTCCGTCATCACAGGAAACTATTCCAGTTCTTTACAATAGACTACTTACTTTTAATTTTATTCGTTGCTATATCTCTTTTGCATCCTCACCTGATGTTTTAAGACAGTTGTACTTTATTATGTTAGCATCACTGTTATAATTAAAAACACGAACGTTATTGCCACGTCCCCCTGCGACCAGACGGTATATCGGCCATCACAACTCATTCATTGACAAGTGGTTTTCTTTCTCATTGAGTACAAGAGGACATTGTTGAAATTTTGTAATTTCAAATCAATCTTCTGCGATAAGTTCACTGAAAAATGGAAAGATACTGACATATTTCTAGAGATTATAAAGGGATGTCTTTAAGCGAATATTTGGGACAAGGAACCATGCCTGCAAACGTCATTCAACGACTCTTCATAGCAACGAAATTACAGTGCAAAACCTCTGCGCGTAGGACACCCCTCTGGCAACAAAAGCGAATTGTAACGATGAAAGATCGCAGGCCGAATTAGTCGCAAAGGACCTGACAGCATTTAGGCCGTTATACGGCACCTAATGTATCGATGCCTGTCATAATAGCTCCACAGAGACCGCTGTGTACAGTGGCGGTAGAAGCGTCAGCATTACGAGTAATTCTTGCTGCCGGAGGGGTGGCCTAACGGCAGTCGCGTAGCCCTGAAATTTAGATGATTTTTTTCTCAAGACACCCTCTACAGTTCTCCATGTAAGGGTGATTCCGTGATGATGATGGAGAAGGGAAGGTAAATGTATCAGTTTGAAGTAAGGGTGCCTGGTATAGAAACGACTGAGTGAAAATTTTTGCGACATTTATAACAAACATCCACATCTACTGCAAGCTTTTTGGTTTCCATATTTTGGGAGTGTTTAGTATGGACCAAAACAAGAAAATAATATCCAGGCTCTTCAGTGCCTCTTCTTAGGGGTATGGGCACTCTTTCATATTTGTTACTTCAAACTCATTTCTTCTATTGGACAAGTGCTCGTAGATCTTAAGGTATGTGTTTTAGAGCCCAAGTTTATTACACAATCTTTTTTCTGATTTTGGTCCTTACTACTTTCTCCCAAAATAAGGAAAGCAAAGAGCTTGTAGTAGACGAAGTCAGGTTTCAGAATGATTGTCACTTACATCTTTCGGTTAGGTCGTTTCAGGACCAGTGTCTCTTACCTCAGATTCATATCCTTCTCTGTCATACCTGAAAGTTTGTAACATCATCACAGAATCACCATGGTGATCAAAACGTTTCCGTTTGACGACAATGGTGTAGTGTATTTGTAACTTACTGTGACTCTGATGCAAGTATATAAGCATCGACATGTGTGTAAGGGATTAGTGTGGCATTCATGTGTTAATCATGTGCATGTGGTAAATGCAGAAACGTGAATTATGGCAACATTATTGCCAAGTGCTCCCAAACACGATCAACGTGCTGTTATTCTTATCTTGCCTGCTAAACTACTCACATCAGTCAGAGAGTGAAGAATGCATATGAGAGAGCACGTCCGTCGAAAACCGAAACTATGGATTGGTGATCCAAGAGGTGTTGCTGCTACATGATAATGCACGTTCCATGTAGCAAACGTTGATACACAGAAACGCCAACCCAAGTGGAAGACACTCGAGCACCCACACTATATCCCTGGTCTCTTCCCTTGCGATCATCACGTCTTGGTTTGGAAACATATGAAATTTAGGCTGCCCTGCATGACTGGTGCATTGGTATCTGTTTCAGAGGGTAAGCGTGTGGATGGGCATGTGGAGGTAGCGGGCAGAGGAGATGGACAGCGAGAGGGTGAGTGTGAAATGGATAGTGAGAGAGGAGGGGAGGGGCAGATGGAGGAGGAAGTAGGATAAGGACAGAGAGAGGGAGAAGGAGAAGGAGATGGACTGAAGAGGAGAAGGAGGTGGACAGAGAGGGGAAAGATGAGATGGACAGACGGAGAGAGGGTAATGTATTGAGAGAGTAAGAGAGGGAGAAGAAGATGGACGGGGAAAAGGGGGCGATGGAAAGAGTGAGAGGGGGGGGGGGAGGAGGTGAACAAAAGAAGAACAGACAAGGTGTGCATATGTTCCATTGTGCTATATTCAATTCGGAATTCAGCTTGTTCTGTGGGATGTGCGTTTTCTACATTAGCATTGATGCGATCACTCAGTACTTTAGTTAAAACATCGTAAATGACAGGAAATAAACTAAAGAGACGATGATTCTTGAAACACTGTTCCAGGCAGCGGGGAAGCAGCAAAGATTTTAGCCACACGTTCACCTTTTTCTCCACCAGTAAACTTAAATTTTTCACTGGTCAGAACATCTTGACTGTCTGCTTTGCTATTCTGCATTTCGTTTATAGCTTTCTTATTTCTTCTGGGATGATATCTAGAACTTCGAGTTTTCATTTGGATAAGGCGCCACCAGTGGTTCACGAATTGTTTCGTGTAGTCCGCTGTAGAAATTCCTTCAGCGCTCCAGAATTTCTTTATTATCTTTTATACGCTCTTTAACACCGTATATTCCTGTTTTTTAACATATTGGTTGTTCGGCCATGCAGGATAGAACAGAGACATCAAACACTTTCTATCATGAAATGGACTTGTTTGTAGCAACAGAAGTAATGCACACAGACAGTGCACCGACGAGCACCATGAACTGTTAGCATGGCACCGTTGTTAAGGTTTACCTTGACGTTACAGAAGAGGGCATCACTGGGCAGTGGATGCAGGTGCGGCACCGTAGTAGGTTCTGGTCCTCCGTGCATAATGGACGTGTATGTATAAAGGCACCGAGGTGAACGAAGGTTAGGAGATTTCATTCGTCATCGTCACTTGCGGACCAGGTGTTAAAGAACAGCAGAGGGGAAAATTTAAATCTCCAAAATTCCTAACTTGAAGAACGTGAGGAGAACCAATATTTTATTTGTTTTAATTCTTATAATCGCTAATAAGTGAGTTAGTGAAACAATTTGATAGTCTGACGTAGCAGTGATGCTACATAACCAGTAACATGACATTTAATCAAAGCTATAGGTACAAGGGTAGCTACTGCAAAAGAAATATTTTCCAGATGGAGAAAAATTTCTGTGATCAATCAAGTAACCAATTAATGAAAAGATTAGTGAAGTTTTTGTATAGTGCTTTGCCTTGTACGGTGCCAAACCGCGAACTCCGCGGCAGAGAGAGGAGATTTTTAGAGACGATGTAGAAAAGAATGGAAAGTATGAAGTGGGTAGCTAAAATAAGGAATGAGATTGTGTTACAGAGAAGAGACAAATACCAGGAACCATTATTAAGAGGAAGAAAATAAATTGGTTAGCACACTGCATCATAAGAAACTATGAGGGACGTTCAGTAAGAAATACATTACTTTTTTCAAAGCTAATTTCTGTTGAAAATTCGCTGAATTTCTTGTGGGAGATCGTGGACTACTTCCGCTTTATCCCCTATAGTTGCATGAAGTTCCAATAATTTGGGGCGCTATATGTAGCCTTGGCCGGCCGTAGTGGCCGAGCGGTTCTAGGCGCTACAGTCTGGTACCGCGCGACCCCTACGGTCGCAGATTCGAATCCTGCCTCGGGCATGGATGTGTGTGATGTCCTTAGGTTAGTTAGGTTTAAGTAGTTCTAAATTCTAAGGGACTAATGACCTCAGAAGTTAAGTCCCATAGTGCTCAGAGCCATTTCATCTACTTGTAGCCTTCAAAATAGCGTCTATAACGGAGATGCGTTCAAAGTAGAGAACTTTCATCGAGTTTCTTTCGGCAGAAAACCAGAGCAGATATCCATAGGTGCTTGCAGAATGTCTACGGAGCCCTGGTAGTGAACGGGAGCAGGGTGAGCAATTGGACGAGGCGTTCTGTCATTATCACAACAAAGTCGCGCAAAGCTGTCCGGTCTCCCCCGTGCCAGCCAGCCGCACACAACTGTGACTCCTGCAACGCTGGAATGTGCCGACACACTCACTCGAGGTACTCGACGGATAACAACCGGACACGTCGTTACACAACTGGTAATGCTGACAAGCCTGTCCACTAGTCGGGATACTCCTCATAAACCCTAGAGCCTGCACCTCGCACCCTCCGACTTCCATCTGTTTGGTCCAATGAAGGATGCACTCCATGTGAAGCAGTACGGAGATGTTGGCTCCGGCGTCGAACAGATAAGTTGTACCATGCAGGCCTACAGCACTCTCCCCCCATCCCCTACCTTCTACCACCGTATAACGTGGCGTAAGGTTTTCGCATTGAACAGACATACGAGGTGTGGCTAGAAAAAAACCGGACTGGTACTGGTGAAACAATAAAACTAATGCAATAAGGCTGAAAGTCGCGTGGCCTGTCACGTGACTCTCGCTCCGCCTACTGCTCGAGTTTCATCTGCCTCCTGCACTCAGTCTGCCCGTGGCGTCTGTTTTAAGTAGTTGACGTTTTGTCTGTGCGTCGGAAAATGTTGAGTGTACAGAAAGAACAGCGTGTTAACATCAAATTTTGTTTCAAACTAGGAAAATCTGCAAGTGAAACGTTTGTAATGTTACAACAAGTGTACGGCGATGATTGTTTATCGCGAACACAAGTGTTTGAGTGGTTTAAACGATTTAAAGATGGCCGCGAAGACACCAGTGATGACACTCGCACTGGCAGACCATTGTCAGTAAAAACTGATGCAAACATTGAAAAAATCGGTAAACTTGTTCGACAAGATCGCCGTTTAACAATCAGAGCAGTGTCTGAGTTAACAGGAGTTGACAAGGAAAGTGTTAGGCAGATTCTTCATGAAAGTTTCAACATGAACAAAGTGTGTTCAGAAATGGTTCCAAAGTGTCTCACAATTGAACAGAAGGAACGCCGAAGAATGATTTGGTCTGACATCCTGGAAAACATTGAAAGTAATCCCACCTTCTTACAAAATGTTATTACTTGCGATGAATCGTGGTTTTTTACATACGATCCTGAAACTAAACGCCAATCGATGCACTGGAAAACTCCTGGTTCTCCACGACAAAAAAAAGCACGAATGTCAAAATCGAAATTCAAGGCAATGATGATTGTTTTTTTTTGACATCAAAGGGATTGTGCACATTGATTGGGTACCAGAGGGACAAACAGTGAATCAGCATTACTACATTAGCGTCTTGGCTACCCTACGTGAGCGAGTACGGAGAAAACGGAACGATTTGTGGAGAAAAAAGTCATGGATCATTCACCAAGACAATGCCCCAGCTCACAGTGCGTTGTCAGTGAAGACGTTTTTGGCAAAACACAACATTCCCATCTTAGATCATCCACCCTACTCACCTGATTTGGCCCCCTGTGACTTTTTTCTTTTCCCTAAATTCCTTTGAAAGGAACCAGATTTGAGACTGTTGAAGCAGTAAAAGAAAAAGCGACGGAAGTAATGTATGGACTTACCGAAAATGATCTGCAGCATTGCTATGAACAGTGCAAAATTCGTATGGAGCGGTGTAGAGACCGAGGAGGAGAGTACATTGAAGGAGATGACATGAAATTGTAAATAATTGTAAATAAATGTTTTTTTCCAGCATCAGTCCGGTTTTTTTCTAGCTGCACCTCGTAATGTTGGAAAACAGGGAGTGGGGAGTAATATGGCGCATTGGAATGACGAAAAAGACCAACCTGCTTTCAGAAAAAAATTGTTGCTTTACTTATTGAACGTCCCTAGTACATAATCTGATGCAGTAGTGTGGCGTTACTGTCACCTATCGCTAACCGATATTGTTTCATTTTCTGCCTTTATTTGGTGATTATTTTATTGAGAGTACTAGATATGTGGACTTGGGAGGATTTAGAGCTGGGGAGGTGCATTCCTGGTGTGGTCTTAGTGTCCTATTTCAGGCAGCAGACCATCAATGAATATCATTAGGTGAGGCGAACCTCCCTAGGGAGACGGACAGTTTTTACAGACGCTAGACTGCGGTCTGCTTTGGTCTTTTGTGATCTGAGCCAGCGCCTGATCTAGCTGACGGTACAAGTGCCCTGACACCACAGCTATTCGCAGAGAATAATTGAATTTGACACTTCAACCTTTCTTGTTCGGACATCAGAGGTCGAGATATCGCAGTGCTGCCTGAACAGTGTGAGAAAAACGGTTTTAGAAACATGTCCTAGACAATGGAGCTATAGTGGCATCGTCAAAGGATAAGCACAAAATCGGCTCAGTGTGGTCGTTTGAACAGTGGCGCTGTTAACAAAATGACTATAGTTTACGTGCGAAGATGCTGAGCTCATTTTGTTTCTTTCTTTTCATGATGTCACTGTGGTTCTTTAAATTAGGGAGTGTTTTTAAAACTGATTTGAAGATGGTCATTGAGCCGTGCTGTGGCTCGCGTTGGCGCTGTTTGTAGGTTTCCGCCCTCTGTTGGAGGCCAGAAGGTATCCTTTAATAGGCATGGTTGAGGTTGTTTGTCTTCTTCTTGTCTTGACTGGCGCTACTCCTTCAAAATGGCTCAAATGGCTCTGAGCACTATGGGACTTAACATCTGTGGTCATCAGTCCCCTAGAACTTAGAACTACTTAAACCTAACTAACCTAAGGACATCACACACATCCATGCCCGAGGCAGGATTCGAACCTGCGACCGTAGCAGTCGCGCGGTTCCGGACTGCGCGCCTAGAACCGCTAGACCACCGCGGCCGGCACGCCACTCGTTTCGCTAGCGTTACCTGTCCGCTAGTGGCAGCAGTGGCGGTTATCGATATGTAGTAACTGTTGCCCTATCTTTGGGGCGACGTCGAGGTTTTTCTGTGTCGTGTGAGTGAGGCAGTTCAGTTGGGGACTCAGGAGGAGTCAGGTCCGTGCAGTGGAGACCACGCTGGGACCGCTGGTGGTACGCATGGACTGCCAGATGGAAGGGCTGTGGTCACGAGGGTGCACGACCTCGTCCTGAAGCAGATCCAGCAGGCTTTAAGATGAGTGCATTTCAATCCAAGTAGAGCGGAGTCAATCACCTGTGTGGGCCCCGTAGTACGTATGTGATGTTGTGACAGATTATCATCGCCCCGTCATGTGCAGTTTGGTGGATCTGTGTACCGCTTATTACTTGAAGACCCTACTGTGTTAAAAGCACTTGGCTCAGTGATTAGACGGTGTGGCCACTCAACTCTGAATTAATAAAGCAGTGAAGAGATTTGTGTCATACTGCCAACCGTCATCAGAGTTGTCACAGTGAGTTCAGTGTGCGTTTGTGTGCCTAATGAATTTGATGTCACTCATTTGGTACCTTGTTTTGGCTCGCTTTGCGATTGTTTCCGCAATGACGTGTGTTTGCTGATTCTGGTTGGTTACATTTCAGTTTGGCCTCGCACGCAAGTCGAGTGGGGTTTCAGTTACTGTTAGTTTGTCTGGTGTTCTGTACTGTGAGCTGTTTGTTCAGATTTTCGAGTTTGTGGAATCGGACGGAAATCTGGTAGTGATTGCTTTATCGTTCCGAGCGGTCTATACACAGTATTTTGGGGGCGTAGTGCAGACCGCCGGTTCCGGCTTTAGCGTCTTGTTCCATCGTTGCATTTGGTTTATCAGACATAAGGTAGCTTCAGCGAGATTATCATTACTCATCCATTAGGTTTTGTATCACGCCTGGAAGGCGGCGTGTGAGTCTGCTCCTGTAACCTGAATGGCAGGCCGAATGCAGGAAGTGAGTAGGAGCAGGAAAAGGTGAAATGCTTCGGTACTGCTGGTAGATTTTACAAGTTTACATTAGTCGGAAATAGGATAACATTAGGCTTACTTAACTATGGCTGAGATGAGCACGTAGGTGCGAAGCTGTACATCAGTCAAATCCAACATTGGCCAGAAGCTACAAAGGCAAAATCTGTAGTGGCTCACCCACTATGAAATAGAAACAATGTTGCTTGGTCATCTACTCGGAATCAAATAGACAGAATCTGAAGCGGCGCTCCTAGAGCTGCACAGCGCCGGCTAGAGGGTGCTCTCGTCGGTGTTGGTGTCGTAGTGGCAACCTAAGAACTTGTACCTACGCCGTGGCATCATAGCTATCGATGCCACATTAGGCTGCCACTAGTCTGAGCTATCATCTTGTGAAGTGAATGCGACTCTCGTCTGCCTGTCTCATCGCTCGCGAACGTGTTTGTTGCCGGACCTTCTCAGAGGTCGATTCCTGGAGCACCGTCTGTGACCGGTCCTAGTGTTTTATTATTGTATTATTTATAACCATACCTTGCAATGCCTACATTAAAGGTTATGTATGTCTAGTTAATAGTTCCGGTCGCCTTCGGGAATAAATCTAGCAGAGTATGGATTGTGTTACGAAGTTACCATCATCTTGTTTCACCTGTTTTGGGTCAGTTGCTTGTTTCCTTTAATTAACCTTTGACTGTATTTGCAGTTTTACAGCATGTTTCTAAATTTTTTATGTAATTGCCGTTCCTGGCGTGAAAGGCCTTCAACCGTGATTGTGATCATTTGCTTTTGAAAAAAAAAAACCTAATTCTATATTTGTATTTTAGCAGTAAGCCTTAAAACCTTATTTACTGCCGTTCCTGGGGTCTGATACCTTCTGCTGTGTTTGTGGCCACTTACTTTTTAATATTTCAATACCTTTAAGTTGCAATTGCAGCGAGTTCTTAAACATTCTTAATTTATTGCCATTCTTGACGTGTAAGTCCTTCAGCCGTGATCACAGTGGCTTGTTTTTTTAATCATTATCTGTATCTGTATTTTATTGTGATTTGCTAAATTGTAACGCTCTAAAATCACTGTTATTAACACATTTGTTTTCATTAATAATGTGTGGTATTTTTTAAATTAATTGTTGAGTCTGGAATTACTGTTTTAAAAATAAACGTGTGTAACTGTAAAAGGCAACCAATGGTAACTGATTACGGCCCCGTCCACAATCGTAACCGAATCCTGCCTTTCCTTGACTACCAAGGTTTCAGTCATTGCTGATGGAAATCGGTAGTCTGAGGTACTAACAAGTGTGTGATCACAGATGGGCATAAAGAAAATTGAAACTTCCTGGCAGATTAAAACTGTGTGCCGGACCGGGACTCGAACTCGGGACCTCCGCCTTTCGCGGGCAAGTGCTCTACCAACTGAGCTACCCAAGCACGACTCACGGCCCGTTCTCACAGCTTTACTTCCGCCAGTACCTCGCCTCCTACCTTCCAAACTTTACAGAAGCTCTCCTGCGAACCTTGCGGAACTAGCACTCCTGAAAGAAAGGATATTGCGGAGACATGTCTTAGCCACAGCCTGGAGGATGTTTCCAGAATGAGATTTTCACTCTGCAACGGAGTGTGCGCTGATATGAAACTTCCTGGCAGATTAAAACTGTGTGCCGGACCGAGACTCGGACTCGAGATCTTTGCCTCTCGCGGGCAAGTGCTCTACCAACTGAGGTAGGAGGCGAGGTACTGGCGGAAGTACAGCTGTGAGGACGAGCCGTGAGTCGTGCTTGGGTAGTTCAGTTGGTAGAGCACTTGCCCGCGAAAGGCAAAGTTCCGAGTTCGAGTCTCGGTCCGGCACACAGTTTTAATCTGCCAGGAAGTTTCATATCAGCGCACACTCCGCTGCAGAGTGGAAATCTCATTCTGGATAAAGAAATTTATTCATATGCAGTATACCGGGGGCCAGGTTGTCATGACGCTGAATGTCGATTAGCGAGGCGAAAAGCTTATACAGCCAGCTGCATGGTCGACAGAAAGGCACAGAAACAGTAAATAAATAAGTTTATTTATTCCATACGAGAAATACAGCAGTCACAGGGTTGCTGGGTTGTGATCAGCGCCCTGCGACGCTTGTTAGTTCCAGCTGGTATGGTGTGCTTAGCTCAGTACGCGGCAGGCGGCAGCTGAGGGGAAGTTACGTTGTCGGCAGTCCAGCAGTGTGCCACTACTTCAGGCACCAGGCGGGCAGCAGTGACAGTCTCGGTGCAAATCGGACACCCTAGTTGGTGCATATGTAAGCGCAGGAAGCACTCGAGAACGCAGAGTTGAACCGGCTCAGGACGCAGAGACAGTGGGCTGCAGGAGATCCTGCAGTAGTACAGTGCGTCCATACAGGGCAGTTGGTGACTCAGTGGCTAGTTAGGCCCTGATGTGAACCATGGACCGCTGGGCAGACACCCTCAAGTCGCTAGAAGTCAGCCAGCAGATGGTGCAACAGCTGTAAGGCACCAGTTCAGCTCCCAACAGCATTAGACCTACCCGCGGCCTGTAGTTCTGCAGTTAGCAGAGGTGGCGGCTGGTGACCCTTTTCAGGTTGACGAATGTCGTGGAGTAACTCTCGAAGTTGGCTGCAGGTGGTAATAGGCACTGCATACCTGAAACCTGTGGTATTTATAATGGCTCGAACAAGCACTGTTTCCCCATGCTATCACTCTTTATCGTATAGCTGCAAGCAAGTGGCCCAATGGCGGGTCCGAGCATGTGGTAATCCAGGTCACCATTGGCACAGTATGGCTTCCATACATCCGTGGTGTTAGCGGTATTGCAGCCCTGGCGGTGCACTGAGGCTGGATATGTGGAAATTTATTCTACTGCAGGGTCCAGGCTGCGATTCTTACTGTGTCAGCACAGCCTGCCATAACTTACTATGTTACCGGCTTCCGTCTGGTTCACTTCAGCTTCTTGCGACGGCTCATGGTAACATTTTCTGTCAACTTGGTCTCGCCTTGCTATAGTCAAGTAAATAGCCAGTGATGCAACAGCAGTGTTGTCAGTTCTCAGACATAGATAATCACGAATCATTTGCTTACGCCTCGATGATCGTGAGCCGTTTCTAACTGCCATGGTCTACCTGAACTATCTTCGTCACAGACTGATACACACAAAGGCAGTTGTTACCATGCTGTGGCTGCGTCTGCAAATAATCTCCCTTCAGATTACAGAAACGAATCACTGACCTCATTTCTTTCCTTTTCTTTTCTTTTTCTTTTATTTTATATACGGACGAAAGACTATCCATGATAAAATGTTCAGAAATCACTACGAATAGAGCTATTCCTTGACCCTACAGAGCTAACATAATAGGACAACAGTGAGGTTCACTTGCACTAACCTACTGAACAGAAAAGAATTACCTTTTACTTATTGAATTGGCCCTGCGCGGTGATGGTGTTATCTGTAACTGGGAACACGGAATTTGCTGTTCACCTATGCCGTCTGACTGTTATCAACATGTAACAGCATTCTTGGAAGGCATAAACACTTCTGAAAAAATATGAACTCCTTAGTTAGTTGATATAATAGAATATATTAGTTTAAAATTAATTGCAACTAATGTAAGGTTACCTTAGAAGCGAAGTTAGGTCGTGGGAACATCTCAATGACGGCTTCAAATGGCTGATAGTTTGTGGAAGCTTCATCACTGCTTGCATAAATCGATATCAAATAGTGCAGCGACTGCATTCAGAAAGATCTAAATCAAAAGTGGGAAAAAGCCCTCAAATAACAACGAAGTAAGAAACAGAGGACAAATGTACATGTGAACTAGAGGAGAAAACACTGTCAGTAAATAGTACGCTGAATTTACAAAGAACAACGATTTTTATCCAAGAGTACATGTACCAAAATGTATAAAAACATAGCATATTTTCAGAATGGACACTGAAGGTGCCTTGTAAAAATAGGGGTCTTGTGAAAAAAAATGCAGTAAGTTTAAGATGGGGAAAAAACAAAGTGATATTCAGTATTGATGTACGACGCAATGCCTGAATAAATGATATTTCACTAACATGGAATGTTTTTTATATCAAACAGGATTGTCTGCTTTCAAACTTCTACAGTTGTTGACGTATCTGGAGTCGTTGTGAACAAGATTATACGAGGTTGAAATGGCTCTGAGCACTAAACATCTGAGGTCATCAGTCCCCTAGACCTTAGAACTACTTAAGCCTAACTAACCTAACATCCATGCCCGAGGCATGATTCGAACCTGTGACTGTAGCGGTCACGCGGTTCCAGACTGAAGCGCTTAGAACCGTTCGGCCACACTGGCCAGCGATTATACGAGGGTTAGAACTTGAATAGTGGCAACTATTTATTCACAACCGATACAAAAGAGTTACATGTGTGCACCTATTACTGTCCTCCAAAGTAGTCACCAGTGCTGTGTAGAACCCGTTGCCAGCGATGAGGAAGGCGTAGTATACTGTTAGAGCCTGTTCTGTTGATGGTGCGAATGGAGAGGTCTACTGCCTGGTCCTAACATCATCCCTCCCCTTCTCCTCCCCCACCCCCCCCCCCCTCATCATTTCGCGAGACCTACGGAGTTTTATGTTCTCGGAAACTTATCGGAATGCAAGCTGTCGGAATTTTGACAGTTAAAGTCTCCGTGATGGACAACGCTTATAGTGGCCGGCGTTGTTCATTGTTGAGCATCTACGTGACGGTCTCGCGCTTAATATGCGAACAATGACGAAATGGATAGCTCTTCGTTGTAGGTTTCCTACTTTTTCTATTAATCAAAGTTGGAAACTAGACAAGATGTAAGCCTATCCTTTCCTATGCCACCTTATGATTCTTCTAATAAATCTCTGTCAGGCATCTGCTTTTATGAAGTCATTCCAATTTAAGTAGTTCCGGATGACTACTCATTTGTGTTTTAAGTTTATTACTGTTTTTAATTATTTATCATCAACAGTGTAATACAACAGAAATGGGTCTTTTCGCTTATCTGGGGTCAATTTATTTACGTTTGTCGATCTTATGCACGTCTTCATGCATTTCGCTGCAGTGTAGAGTCTACAGCACAGTTCGACAAGAGCCACACGAGCTTCCGATGTAATTCACAGTATGTATTGTATATACAGGGTGTTACAAAAAGGTACGGCCAAACTTTCAGGAAACATTCTTCACACACAAAGAAAGAAAATGTGTTATGTGGACATGTGTCCGGAAACGCTTAATTTCCATGTTAGAGCTCATTTTATTACTTCTCTTCAAATAACATTAATCATGGAATGGAAACACACAGCAACAGAACGTACCAGCGTGACTTCAAACACTTTGTTACAGGAAATGTTCAAAATGTCCTCCGTTAGCGAAGACACGTGCATCCACCCTCCGTCGCATGGAATCCCTGATGCGCTGATGCAGCCCTGGAGAATGGCGTATTGTATCACAGCCGTCCACAGTACGAGCACGAAGAGTCTCTACATTTGGTACCGGGGTTGCGTAGACAAGAGCTTTCAAATGCCCCCATAAATGAAAGCCAAGAGGGTTGAGGTCAGGAGAGTGTGGAGGCCATGGAATTGGTCCGCCTCTGCCAATCCATCGGTCACCGAATCTGTTGTTGAGAAGCGTGCGAACACTTCGACATGTTGTGTCGTACTTGTAAAGGCACATATTCTAGCAGCACAGGTAGAGTATCCCGTATGAAATCATGATAACGTGCTCCATTGAGCGTAGGTGGAAGAACATGGGGCCCAATCAAGACATCACCAACAATGCCTGTCCAAACGTTCACAGAAAATCTGTGTTGATGACGTGATTGCACAATTGCGTGCGGATTCTCGTCATCCCACACATGTTGATTGTGAAAATTTACAATTTGATCACGTTGGAATGAAGCCGCAGCCGTAAAGAGAACATTTGCACTGAAATGAGGATTGACACATTGTTGGATGAACCATTCGCAGAATTGTACCCGTGGAGGCCAATCAGCTGCTGATAGTGCCTGCACGCGCTGTTCATGGTACGGAAACAACTGGTTCTCCCGTAGCACTCTCCATACAGTGACGTGGTCAACGTTACCTTGTACAGCAGCAACTTCTCTGACGCTGACATTAAAGTTCTCGTCAACTGCACGAAGAATTGCCTCGTCCATTGCAGGTGTCCTCGTCGTTCTAGGTCTTCCCCAGTCGTGAGTCATAGGCTGGGATGTTCCGTGCTCTCTAAGACGCCGATCAATTGCTTCGAACGTCTTCCTGTCGGGACACCTTCGTTCTGGAAATCTTGTCTCGATACAAACATACCGCGCCACGGCTATTGCCCCGTGCTAATCCATACATCAAATGGGCATCTGCCAACTCCGCATTTGTAAACATTGCACTGACTGCAGAACCACGTTCGTGATGAACGCTAACCTGTTGATGCTACGTACTGATGTGCTTGATGCTAGTACTGTAGAGCAATGAGTCGCATGTCAACACAAGCACCGAAGTCAACATTGCCTTCCTTCAGTTGGGCCAACTGGAGGTGAATCGAAGAAGTACGGTACATACTGACGAAACTAAAATGAGCTCTAACATGGAAATTTAGCGTTTCCGGACACATGTCCACATAACATCTTTTCTTTATTTGTGTGTGAGGAATGTTTCCTGAAAGTTTGGCCGTACCTTTTTGTAACACCCTGTATATGTACCCTCTCGATTCTCTCCGCAGACGAGCTCTGGCGCAAAGGTACTTTTTGCCTTTTCTGGGAAAGAGAACGCGCTCCACGGGTTTGGGAAGGACGTCAAGCAGGGGGCAGGCGTGGGACGGAGAGACAGTGTTAGCCTTTCGGTCTGGTCGAAGCGCAACCTGTCAATTTTTCTCGTGTTAGGGTTACGTGCAGCGTCCGCAACTGACACGGCTAGGCAGCGCCAGAGGAGTCTCGGACCGCTGCCGGCCTCAGCTACGCTGGAGAGAGAGAGAGAGAGAGAGAGAGAGAGAGAAAGACGGCGATTGGGCTGGGCTGTAGGTCGTAGTATTGGGTGCTGGCGCCGTGCTGTGCCGAGACCGTGATCTGAGTCTTCCTCCTGCTATTTAATCAGCGGTGAACAGTCGCCGGATTCCACCTAGGTGTAAATTTTTCTACAGCTCAATGACTCTGTGCTTTATTGGCGCTGGAGATATCCAACTTATCTTCCTTGAGTTTGAGTTCTAGTGGGGACGTACGTTGCTTTCGTTGGAAGTGTTAGTCCAGCCTGTGCTCTGTTTAACATCAGTCTGTAAACACTTTTCCGAGGTGTGTTCTGGATGTCAAAGAGAGAAGGGACTTTTCTGTAATTGTTTTAATTGAAGATCTTCTCCTGGTTGCCAGCTTATGCCTATTTTGAGAAGTCATTGAGACCCGTTTGACTGTCCTAATGTGTAAACTCATTACACAGTCTGTTTAGAAGCCCGGTCGTTATGGTGTACTCTAGAATTTATTAAGTGCAAGATGTGGGCTTAGTGGCGGTTGGGGTCAACGGCAGTCCGGTAACATAGTATGAACCGGTTTGAGGAACATACCTCGCGCTCTGTGTGAGCACGTCTGGGTAAAGGTTATTGGCTGTATTCGTGAGTCAACCAGTTTTCTTGATTGGTAGTGAGTAGATAGTATATGGGGCTTCTGGAACACTTTGAGGACGTATACGTACCGTCCTTAGCACCATACCCATACGTGACGTCACAACTGCTCGCTGCTTGCTCTGGCAGCTCTCCAGTGTAGATGTTACGCACGTGCGTGCACACACACACACACACACACACACACACACACACACACACACACACAAATTCATCATGTACTATGCATTTAATTTTTTTATTTTCTTTTTACAAATTTATCCAGCTGTTGTGTGCATTGCTGAATCCAAGCCACTTTACCAAAGCTTTTCTTCCTCTCTTCCGTATTATTTTCTCCACAATATATGATGATGGATATTTAGTTTTTTGCAACTCTTGTAAGTAGGCTGTTTATGTTTTCTCTATGTAAGTAGGCTGTTTATGTTTTCTTATTGGCAACGTTACGTAGCGCTCAATATAAAAAAATCACTGGCTGTGCTGTGTGCAGTCTGTGGCTTTGCATTGTTGTAATACTCGCCATTGTAGTGTTAGGCAGCTGGCTGTGAACAGCGCGTAGCGTTGCGCAGTTGGAGGTGAGCCGCCAGCAGTGGTGGATGTGGGGAGAGAGATGGCGGAGTTTTGTAATTTTTCATGAACTGCTTTATTTATATATGATGATATCATGGTAAATACATTGTTTGTTCTCTATTAATATCTTTCATTTGCTAACTATCCCTATCAGTAGTTAGTGCCTTCAGTAGTTTGAATCTTTTATTTAGCTGGCAGTAGTGGCGCTCGCTGTATTGCAGTAGCTTGAGCAGCGAAGATTTTTGTGAGGTAAGTGATTTGTGAAAGGTATAGTTTAATGTTAGTCAGGGCCATTTTTTGTAGGGATGTTTGAAAGTCAGATTGCGTTGCGCTAACAAAAATATTGTGTGTCAGTTGAAGGACAGTCATGTAGAATTGTTCAAAGGGGACGTTTCATATGTCGACCCTTAGCCTAGGATACCTCACTGGAATCTTCTGATTTTTTCTTGTAGTTTGTGTATTTAGTGTAGCTTTTGTTTATTGCTAGTGCGTAATTGTAGAGAGAATCTCCTTTGTAGTTGTAGCCTTTCATTGTTGTACAGTAAAACAGTTGTGGCATGCATATAGATTTGCACCAAGTATTTCGCAGCTGCAATTAACTAGATATTATTTTCAGTGCTATGTTAATGTGTTCTCTTATTTTTGATCTTCAAATTGTGTTTTTCTGTGTTGTCGTGTGAAATATTGTGACAATAATGGCGTGTGAAAAACGTAATACTAGGCTCCAAAGTAAACTGAGAAATGACAGTGAAGACGAAAGCAGTGTGTTAGCGCCACCGAGTAGTGAATTAACTGATGTTCAAAGTAGTAATTTGGTAATTGTGAATAGGGAAATGGAGCGGGCTGCAAACAATGGTGTAGACAGTGAAACAGGTAGTGAACAGGGAAGCATTATCGATCGATCGGTCGGCAACAGCTCGCCTCAGGAATCCGAAATGATAGGACACAATTTTGCAAACACTGTAGATTCAGGTTTTGGATCCTCACCGTTTTCTCAAATAAGTCAAGACACATTTTCTGCTTGTCAAAATGTGAATGTTTCCGGTGCAAATTCACTGCCGAAAAGCACTGAGGAACATGTTTCAGACACCAATGCATTGTTATTACAATTAATACAACAAATGGGACAAACACAGCAAAAGCTTCAAAAGTTAGACACAATGGAACAAAATCAGAGACAAACACAGCAAAAGCTTCAAAAGTTAGACACAATGGAACAAAATCAGAGACAAACACAGCAAAAGCTTCAAAAGTTAGACACAATGGAACAAAATCTTAAAAAGTTAGACTCATTGGAGCAAACTCTTGAACGAACACGTGAGGATTTAACTGCTGAGTTACATCACGTTGAATCGAAATGTCAAAAAGTCTGTAATGACGTAAAAACACAAATTTGTGAGCATTTCCAACCTATTTTTTCGCGTCATGAAAATGCACTACAGAATCACGAAGCAGCCATAAAAGAACTGCAAACTATTGTTCATGAAAATCATGAGACCTTGCAAGCAAAATTTGACTCAGTTGCATCTACCGATACGGTTATGCAACTTGCAAAAACTCAGGAAAACTTAAAGGTCACAGTAGACACGATTTCAACACAAATGGACACTCTGAAACTTGGTTCAGAAAAACATAGAGAGGAAATGATTTCGCTATCGGATAAAGTAGCCGAACTTTCAGATCAGTTCACTAACTTATCTACAAAGGTAGATGATGATCTGAATGACACAACACCTGTAGCCTTCATGGACACTGAAGAGTATGAACAAATTAGAAAATTCAAACAAAATCAAAATCAAATGAATACACAGTACAAAAGAGAAATCCGGGAAGTGCAAGATCAATTGGCACAAGTAGTACAAGAATTACGTATTTCAGAGGACACTCGCGCCCCAATACAGGAAGAGGGACATACAAATACGGAACAGACACAAAATAACAACACAGGGCACTTCGGAAATTGTGAAAGAAGTTGGCAAGGTACGCCGAATTTTGAGATGGAACCGCCGAAATGAAGTAACAATGACCGACGTGCGACTCGCCGACATGACGATTTTGACTATAAGCTGTTCATTACTACACGTAAATTCAAAACATTTAAGAATTCTGCCAACGACATTCATCCACAAGCGTGGCTCCATCAATTCTCTCATTGTTTTCCTCCCAACTGGTCATTGGAGCACAGGTTAGAATTTATGTGTGGCTACTTGGAGAATGAACCAGCTGTAAGAATGCGATCGGTCATTCACGATTGTCACAGTGAAGGAGAATTTTACTATGCCTTCCTCTCAGCATATTGGTCTCAAGCTACACAAGACCGTGTAAAACATGGCATCATAATGATGAAACATTTCGAACAATCTGAATTCTCCAGTCTTGTGAAATATTTTGAAGACATGTTGCATAAGAATCAGTATCTTTCAAACCCATACAGCCCCTCAGAACTCATCCGCATTTGCTTACTCAAATTGCCGGAACATTTACGACATATTATTTTAGCAGGACGTTGCAAAGATGACATTGAAGCATTTCAGGGTCTGTTACAAGAATTGGAAATTGACAGACCGTCGCGGTATGCGAAAACAGGAAAACAATCACTACAGGTCACATCCGTCACAATTTCGTGACGACAGAAGCAATAACTGGACACGACAAGCCTATTCTTACAACGCAAATCGTGACCAAAACAGACACCACCCATATGACAACCGTTGGCAGAGTAGTAATAACTACAGGGAAAGATCACCTCTCCGTGGTAATGACTATCACAGAGACAATAAGAGAAACAGACAATATGGGAACCAAAATAAATACTATCAAGGGAGGCAGAATAACTTCAGACGCAACAGTTCGGCGCAGAGTTACGATTCAGGGAGAAATTCTCCACCACATGACCGACAAACAAGAAACTATGTAAACTACCGACAAAACGACAGACGTGAATTTCATCAGAACTGGCGGGATTCTAACAGAGCTGGGCCCTCTCGTCACGGTGAATTCGTAGAAGTTAGGTCTCCTAATCCCAATAACAACGCGCGCCAACAAAGAGACAGACAATGACTCGCGCCGCAGGCACCCACGTGCGCCGGCTGGCTCAGAGAAAAATAACATAGACGCTAACCTTGTAAAAAAATTCCAGTATTCTTTACTGACGTATACTGCATGATAATTGCGTTCAAGCTGAAATTCTGAGTACTAGGAAGAGTAAAGGTTGACACCACATTTCACATGTAAAACCATTTATTGAGAGATAATCTGCTTTTTAACTTTGTCTTTGCCATAAAACGTTTCATTTCACGTTACTAGTATGCTTTAGAAACTGTTACCATGCAACAATGTTTGAAGTTAAATATCCAATCAAGAACCAAGAGAACTTATTTAAACAGAAATGACGAATGCATTGTTATAGTAAACAGACGTCACAGTGTTATTGTGTGTGTACATTCTTGCTTGTTTGTTGCACGATTACGTAACGACTATAAGGCTCACATACTTAGAACATTTACCAGTACTGCTAATGAGATTTTAATGCAACATTTTGGTTTATTTGAAAATACATTCTGAATTTAAAGTGCTTTCTGAGAGATACCAGATGACACAGAGGTTAGTTTATGTGACAGCTACACGATTTTTATCACGACGCTACTAATGAGTGACAATTTACAATGTTGCTTTTGCGGTGTATCTGTTTTATATCTGCACAGTTTTCTGAATTCTTCTGGAAAGAAAAACATGTTTTAGTAGTAACTTTTGTGGTATAGCAACAATGAGACAGCCTTTTTCGTGGCACAACATTACGTTACTGTACAGTACTTTCTTCATCACGCCAATAAGCATAATAACTACGACATCTATACGCAAAGCATTTCACTTTTGTTTATCATGAGGTAAGTACATTGGCTTCTGCAGAACTTAGCTTTTGGAGGAAAATAACTACGACACTTCCACAGAGATTATCTTACAACAAGATGCACATTTAGCGCTACAGGACACGCATTTCAGTGATCAATTTTATACTTAAAACATTTATTTTTAAAGATTTTTGAATTACAAAGAAAGTTTTCCGTGATACATTTCATTCCATTGCGGTAATTTGTAACACCTGGGAGTATAATTACATTTATCCTCAGGGGGGTACACGCCTACTTTGTGTACCATGTGTTTGGCAAGCACAAGGAGCCCTAGCTAATATGGTATTTGCTTATACAACTTTACACATCGGTACCATATTTCTCTAACACAGAATTACACAGCTATCTGATCATTTAACTGAGAGATAAACTTTTTTATTACATCAGTGACATATGTTTACGCAATTACAGAGTTGGATTACTTCACACTTACGAAATTGTATTTTGTCTGTGCATTGTAAACTGTTCATATTTTTTCGGAATCATTGTGATACTATGAGAGCTTTGAATGATGTATTTGGTATGAGATCATGATTTTTAAAGTACGTTTGAGGCAGATCACACTTTTGACATGAGCAGAGAATTTTTTTTAATTATTGGAGGAAGTTACGACGATTTTAAGATTTGACTGAAGTGTTATGATGTTATTATTACGACGACGATGTGTATTATGCTGCTGAGGTATGTTTACGATTAATAGGCTGGGGCTATATGAGTTATTTGATTATGCTTCATATTTATAATGACGAAATATTGACAAGTGTCGATGGATACGTATATGTGTAATAAGGTAAGGAGTAATGAATAGTGATTAGGGACTCTGACTTATGGAAAAGGATGTTGGAAACCAAGAATCATACTTTAAGAGTTATGACATGTGTGAATCATGTGTGAATGTATCACAATGCCACTGAACATTTTTTGGACACTGTTATATTCATAGGATTTTGTTTCTACAGATTTGCAACGCTAATTCTTTACCTGTGAAGTATTTTTATGTGAGACTGTCACTTTAGCGAAAATTGCTGTCGTAAATATTTCCGTACGAAAGTTAAGTGACCACCTGCACGTAATGCGTCGCGGGCACCCAGCTGTGTCAGATGCCTGGAGAAAAAGTCATTAGCGCGTGCCTTTCAGAGCACAGGAAGAAAAAAAAAGAAAGGGAAGGCCATTATCCTGGCCATTGTCATTCCTTTAGAGAAAGCATCGCAAAAACGACACGGTCGAACTTGAAAACATATGATTACACTAGCTCTTAATCTACGATATTTACTGAAATGCCTATTAAAATGACAAGAAATATTTTTACATCTGCACACCTGATTATGACAAGCGTCTTTCTATGAGAGTTGAGAGAATTTCTACTAACTTACGAAATGTCACATGACTATTGAATGATATTTTTATGCTTTGCTTTTCATAGTTGCTTATTTCATTTGACATCTGTTTTCCAGCTGTGTTGCAGCATTGCTTTTATAAAATAAAATGCATTTGCTAATGTGAACACTTTCTGTCAACAGATTTATTAAATAATTATTTTATGATCCACATTCTTTAAAAAAGGAGCACTTGGAAAGGAAAGAACAATAAGAAGGAACTAGTAACTGCATTCATAATTTTCTTTTCAAGTAATTGGTAACTTTTTGGTAGAATAACTTCTTGTGGTGCACCACTTTAATTTCATAGACATTAAGATGTGAATATACATTTCCCTTATCTGCATTGTTGTTTAGTGTACTATTTTTTCTGCTTGCACTATGTCATGTTTAGGTATAAGTTGCTGCTGTTTGCCAGGCATAGTGTTATTGAATTTGACTTTTGCTCATTTATGCTGCTAGCTTTGCCAATTTGCATTTTTTTGCATTGCTGTTTGTGTTGATTTGTTATGTGATGCTGCATTGCCTCGTCCCTTAGTTTAGCATCTGAGCTCAGTAGATTTAAGTTAGCTTAAGAGGGGGTAGCCTCTAAGAGAATGAGTTGCGATGAATTGGAAGAAATGCATTGAGAAAACAGGTTTAGGTAGGATTTTCTTGGAAATAAATGTTGAGGTAAGAAATGTGTGAACATATAAATACAGAAAGCATGCTTAGATAGAATTTTTTTTGGTGGAAACAAAGGATGAAATAAGAGGAAAGATATATGAAGTTTTGGGTTGGACTGCAGTACCAAATGTTACACTGAAAACGAACCCTGTCCTTTCCTATTGGTGTTATCCCACTATGTGTGTGTGTACCCTTGAGTATTTGTTTTCTTCCTGTGTCTGTGTAGTTTCATAGAATTTTTTTTCTTTTAATATTAAGCTACATTCACTATGATGAGGAATACTGTTATCCTCAAATATAATTGGCATTAATAATATGTTATTTACTTTGTAAAGATATTAGACATTATTCATTCTGTTTAAATGCTCATGTGTGAAGTTGATGTTTCAATAATTATTCTGATCTTCTATGTATGTACTCATGTCATAATTCCTGTAACACTGACGTATATGTCTATTTCTATTCTTTTGTAAAGCCCCTATTACTACAAATGTTATCTATATTGTTATGTTTTTAATGATGTATTGTGTACCTTTGTTATTGTATTCTTATGTTATAAAATTGTAATTGTCACCAGTTCATGACATTATTAACTTGTTAGTTACATTTCACTGCACACGTTTCTGTTGGTCATAGTATATGGACAATATGTGAGAAGTAGGGACTGTTCGTGTTTGCACGTGTGTTAATAATTCTGCAAGGGACTGGATAACAGCATTGCTGGTTCTAAGGACAATTCCAAAAACTTTGTGAGTGCACAAGTGGTGGTTATGGACTTGCTATATTATCCGCAAGACTCTTCAATGGTGATTGTGCACCTGCACAGTCACAACAGATGGCTGCTGGCCGTCTCTACAAGGACTACAGTGGGTCTACATCTTTGATGGCCCACCAATACCGTAATCTCTACCAGGACTACAGTGGGTCTGCTCTGTGATGACCTACCTACCAATATTCATCAAAACTTCGACTGACTCTGCTGTGGGTTTGCTCTGTTGTGGACCAATACTTGTCTGCATGTCGAGAGTCAGCACTGTCTTTCCGTTGGAAGGACACCACTACTTCTTCAAGACTGCATGGAAATCCACTACTTCTGTGTGCATTTTCTTTTACTGCTCAGACATTGAGAAAAACACTGCTATTCTCCTGTTATGTACGATTAGGACTGTCTTTATGGAGTGTGAGAAAATTTGAGCTTTTGACCAACATAATATCAATAAGTGTGTGCATTTGATTTCTTTGTTATTGTAATGATGAAAAATTTTTTTCAAATCTGTATTGGGCACTGCCCAAACCAATTTGTAAAAATTTTTGTGGGGAGCATGGGGGCTATGTAAGTAGGCTGTTTATGTTTTCTCTATGTAAGTAGGCTGTTTATGTTTTCTTATTGGCAACGTTACGTAGCGCTCAATATAAAAAAATCACTGGCTGTGCTGTGTGCAGTCTGTGGCTTTGCATTGTTGTAATACTCGCCATTGTAGTGTTAGGCAGCTGGCTGTGAACAGCGCGTAGCGTTGCGCAGTTGGAGGTGAGCCGCCAGCAGTGGTGGATGTAGGGAGAGAGATGGCGGAGTTTTGTAATTTTTCATGAACTGCTTTATTTATATATGATGATATCAAGGTAAATACATTGTTTGTTCTCTATTAATATCTTTCATTTGCTAACTATCCCTATCAGTAGTTAGTGCCTTCAGTAGTTTGAATCTTTTATTTAGCTGGCAGTAGTGGCGCTCGCTGTATTGCAGTAGCTTGAGCAGCGAAGATTTTTGTGAGGTAAGTGATTTGTGAAAGGTATAGTTTAATGTTAGTCAGGGCCATTTTTTGTAGGGATGTTTGAAAGTCAGATTGCGTTGCGCTAACAAAAATATTGTGTGTCAGTTGAAGGACAGTCATGTAGAATTGTTCAAAGGGGACGTTTCATACTCTTCAACATAGAAAGCTCCAGCTATGGGCTGTGATTTGTAGTCTTCAAGGAGATACGTTCTCGGATTGGTTTCTTGCACTTTACGTATTTTGAAAATTTCCGTGGACCAGTTGGCGGTGTACCCTTTGTCTAAGACTGTTTTCTGTTTACTAATTCTGACGTAATCACCAACTTTGAGTTTTGACCGCCGTGGATCAATCATTTTAATTTTGTTATACACAGTAAATAGAAGACTATTATCTTTTACATCCACTGGTCGCATTTTAATCGTTCCGTGTGTCATGTGATTATACTGATGGACCAGATCTTGTACATTGTTAATCCATTTGTAGGAGCCCTGAGCAGTAAATTTTCGGAACATAAGACTCTTGAGAGTTCTGTTAAAGCGTTCAACTACGGAAGCTTTCATATTTGAAAAAGTGGAGTAGTGATTAATTCTGAGTTTCTGCATTAACTTTTTAAAACTAGTATTGTAGAATTCTTTTCCCTGATCAGTTTGTAAATTTACTGGGGCCCGCTTACTTTTTATATATATATTTTTTTAAGTGCGTTTGCAACTGCAATTCCAGTTTTAGTCTTCAGAGCAGCGACCCATGCATATTTTGAATAAACGTCAATTACTGTTAACAAATACTTATACCCAGAATTCCATTTAGAATATGCAATCATATCGACTAAGTCTGCTTGATGGAGATCATCAAGTCCTTTCGTGATAACTGACCGCCTGGGGTATGTTCGGCGAGCAGGACGATGAAGCTCATCAGCAATGGCAGCTTGCATCTTCTTCTTTTTTTTTTCTTCTAACTTGCTACTTACTGAAGGCAATATGCTTTTCGAAATGACACAGTTGTGATAGAAATGTTTGTTTATATGGAGCTGGAAGGGGGGGCGGAGACACGAGGAGGAGAAAGAGGAGCAAGGGGGGGAAAAAAAAGAAAGATAACACGTATTTTAGGAAGACCTTTTATTTTCAAAATACCATCGCATAATTAATCGTACATTAGTCTTTGCTAAACATCGATCATTTTCCTCATCAGCAATATTGAAAGATTTTTTGAGCAATTTCAATGATGGACAGTCCAGAGATTGCATGTTAACTACTCTGCCATGATCTGTGCCCAATAAAGTCGTCGTCCAATCTGCTTTTTCCAGACCCATTACCATAATGTAGTCACAAGATTTGCACAACTCCCAGAGCGTATTTCTCGCAGTAAGTAGTGACACTCCATCCATTCCCCACTGCTGATGAAGGTGATTGCGTGTCACCCACGAGTTTATCCTCTGAGTTTTCTCTGATAAGGTGCTGAATGCTAAAACTTGTGCGATAGTGACAAACTGCTCTGCAATAACTTGATTGCCGTCCACGAGGATAGCAGCAGCTTGTTTAGGCACAAAATTATTTGCATCGTCTTTGATTCCTTGCAGGTCTACGAAAGCTATCTTCATTCTGTCATGATGTGAGAAGGAAAAAAGAAAAAAAAAGTTGATGAAGGTATCGTCTAATTTCGTTTAATGTTTTGCTAGTATCATTGTAAATCCCAATCCATCACCGACTTCTCTTACCTGACAAACAGATAATGTCTCTCTCTCTCTCTCTCTCTCTACAGACGATAATGGCGATGATAAGAGGAGCAGCCACCTCAGTGAAACGTAGACTGATAGCAGCTCTCTAAAAGCATCTCATTTTATCTGCTATTTTTCAAAGCAAAAAAAAAATATATATATATATATGGATGTAGAGGATGCTGTATGTCAATAATAGCAATGTTAGCAAACAGCAGGAGGTTCGCAGCTGTTCCAGGATGGGGGCTTTAAACCCCAGCTGTGTGAAAGGAAAACAAGAAGACGAAGTCCGCTAGAAAAAAAAAAAAAAAAAAAAAAATTTCATTGCGGAAGGGCATAGTGAACATCTGCGCATGTGATCGTGGCTGGCGGGACGTACCGTTTTTTCTTGTTCTCAACCATCTGGCGTAAGCAGTTACATCATCATCGCCCTTGCTTTCGGGCTGGCGGTCATTGTCCTCGTGCAACAGCTGATGTTATGTGAACGCATAGGCAATTCTAGCTGCTTTGTATCCTGTAAGCAAGAATGCGCACCGTGTGTCTGCCTATTTTGCACATGCAAACAAATTAAACTTTTCTAATATACCGTTTCCTACAGAGCTAAAGCATGTCCATATATTCGAAAAGCAGAATGAAAGTGTGTCTGTCAATGTGTACGGTATACAGTACTCGGATTATGAGTGGATGGTTGTTGAAGAAGAGGGAGAAGCGGATGAGGAGAGAGAGGGGGCAAGAAGGAGGACGAGGGAAAGGTCGAAAGATATCCGAGTTATACCACTGCATATTACAAAGTACCAAAGAGAAAAACATGTAAATTTATTAATGTTGCAGCTAGAAAATACAAATATAAATCATTTTTATTATATAAAAAGTTTGTCGAAGCTAGCACATTATAGCATTACTGCTCATCATAAATCTGTCGTGATATGCCCCCGTTGTCTGTCTTATTTCCATGCAAAACAGAAGTTAGAAGCACACTTGCTTGACTGTGCGCAGTTTAAGCCAGTCAACACTATCATGCCAAATGAGCACAATAAATATATAAAATATTCCAATTTCAGAAATAAGCTAAAGCTGCCTTTTATAATATATGCGGACACTGAGTGCATGCTGCAACCAGTTGCTGGCTGCAGTAGAAGTAGTAACTCTGATCAAATACATTTACATACACCATTTAGTATTGCATATTACATACATTGTACTTATAATGATGACTATTCGGAATTTCAGTTGTATCGCGGTCGTGATTGCATGCAGTGGTTCACGAAACAGCTGTATGCAATTGCTGAGTATGTGAACGGTTTCTTATTACAAAATAAAGAGATTATATTAAGCCCAGAGGAAGAATCAGCCTTTCACTCTGCAAAGATCTGTCATATTTGTAAGGAAGCCTTTGAGGCAGGCGATGTGAAGCATCGTGACCATTGTCATTTTACAGGCGAGTACCGCGGTGCAGCGCATGCTAGCTGCAATGTAAACTACAGACCTCTGTTTACAGTGCCTGTCGTATTCCACAATCTGTCCAATTATGATAGTCATTTCGTAATTACAAATATTTGCGAGCAACTAGTGAATGAGACCAGGAGGAGAAAAACTAAATTAAATCCAGTCCGCGTTTCTATATTACCATCGAATATGGAGAAATACAAATCTTTCACGAAGAGCATTCAAGTAACACGTAAAGACCGGCACTGCTACATAAATTTCCGATTTATAGATTCATTTAATTTTTTATCATGCTCGCTAGAAAAGTGTGCATCTTACCTAAAGCCAGAGGAATGCAGGATAATGAGGAAATACTTTCCTGATGATCGTGAATTTTATTTAGTCAATCAGAAGGGTATATTTCCATATGAGTATGTGAGTGATGAGAGTGTTTTATCAGAAGAACACTTACCGCCGATTCAGGAATTTAAAAGTTTGCTGACTGGTGGAAGAACTGTCTCAGAGTGTGATTATCAAAGGGCGTGTAATGCTTGGCATTTGTTCAAGTGCAAGACACTGGGGGAATACTCAGATCTTTATTTAAAAATTGATGTGTTATTGTTAAGCGATGTTTTTGAAAATTTTCGAAATCTCTGCATTAAAACCTATGAGTTAGATCCCGCGCATTATGTTACTTCACCTGGATTGGCTTGGGATGCATTACTGAAAACTACCAAAGCAGAATTAGAACTCATCACAGACATTGAGCAACTTCAATTCGTCGAACGAGGTATTAGAGGCGGCATTGTTCACTGCTCGTGTAGACATGCTGTGGCAAACAACAGGTTCATGTCTAATTATGATGAAAATACTGATGAATCCTACATTATTTACCTTGATGTAAATAGTCTTTACAGTTGGGCAATGATGCAGTACCTCCCAGTTTCACATTTTTCTTGGCTCAACGCTGAAATTGTTAAAACTTTTGACGTAAACAACATACCGGATGACTCTGATATAGGCTACATTCTGGAAGTAGATCTTGAATATCCTGAAAACATCCACGATATGCATTCTGATCTACCACTATGTCCTGAGAAAATGATACCACCATCTAGCTGTGTGGTAGGCAAGGCTAGTGCTCCCAAAAAATTAATTTCTACTTTGTATGATAAGAAAAATTATGTAATTCATTATAGAAATCTCAAACAGTGTTTGCAACATAATTTGAAATTGAGAAAGATTCACAGAGTACTGTGATTCAGACAACTTCCATGGATGAAACCATACATCGATATTAACGCACAGAAACGTATGGCAGCAAATAACGATTTTGAAAAGAATTTTTTTAAGCTAATGAATAACAGCGTCTTTGGTAAGACAATGCAAAATGTACGAAAGATGAGGGACATAAAACTAGTAACTTCATGAGATGGTAACTATGGAGCATCTGCAATGATTGCAAAACCGAATTTCAAAAGGAGCGTTATATTTCAGGAGAATTTAGTTGGTATTGAATTAGACAAACTCAATGTAGTGTTTGACAAGCCTATATCTGTAGGTATGGCGATTTTAGACATTTCAAAGACGCGTCTTGTTGACTTTCATTATGGGTATATACTGAACAAGTTCCCTGTAAAAGATGTAAAACTGTGTTACACTGATACCGATAGTTTAATTTACCATATTAAAACTCAAAATATTTATGAGGATATCAAAAGTGATGTGCAAAAATGGTTTGATACTTCAGGTTTTCCCATTAATAACAGATTTAACATTCCACTTGTGAATAAAAAGGAGGTTGGACTATTGAAAGATGAATTAAACGGTGAACTTATTACTGAGTTCATAGGCCTGAGAGCTAAGATGTATGCACTAGAGACCGAATCACTACGTGTAATGCAGAGAGCGAAAGGTATAAAACAGTCATCTATTAAAGCATTGAGCATCGATGATTATCGAGAATGTATGTTGAATTTAGATGTTAAAACTTCTGTACAGTATATTATTCAATCAAAGTCTCATGTGGTATCAACTGTTAAACAACAAAAGCTTGGTTTGTCTGCACATGATGATAAACGTTTTATACTGTCAGATAAGGTAAATACTTTAGCGTGGGGTCACTACCAACTGAAAAACAAAGAAAACTTGACAAACGTCTGACTAATTTTATTGTGTGTGTGTGTGTGCAATACTGTCATTCAGACAACTTCCATGTGAATTTGTAACTGATTTGTATACAGAAAATAACAAAACATTATATATTCATTGTAACTTTTTCTTTATTTACTGAGTGAAATTAAAAAAAACCACATACAATAATTGTTATTTTATTTCATCCAAAATTTCCTTTCTGCACTCTTTACAATTCTTTTTAATAGGAGGTGGTCCATCAATTTGACAACGTGCATTCACATTATAATGCTTGTAACAATGTTGATACTTAGAAATAAGAGCATCATTTTGAAACACTTGTGGTAAACTGTGAAATATATGAGAAAGATCACATAAAGAGGGTAACAACTGTTTAGGAAATAAGTAATAATCAATTGCATTTAGATTTTGACACTGTTGCACAGTAAGTTTCCTATAAATTCGAGAGAGCAGTTTACAAACATTTTTCGATTTAATCCACTCGAACAAGAAGTAAGCATCATCATCATCAGCAACAGAAGCAGCAGCATCAGCAGCAGCAGCAGCACCTTTCTCTTTCTTATTAGCACAGTCCAATCCATAATCTTCCAATCGTAGCATTTCAACATCTTTATGAATAATAATAATTTGTTCTAGAATATTTAGGACGAGTGGACAGAGCAGATTTTTTGAATACACTAATGTTTTACAGTCACTGTTCTCTTTTAGCAATGAATCGAGTGAACAATTCAGTGCACTGAAAGAGGCCTCCATGTTATGAACTTGCAGTACACATTCACAACCATCACTTAAATTAGTCACTAACACTATCACTGGATGATTCTCGGACTTAGCGGTAATTATTATAACTTTGTTCATATTTCCTTCTCACAAGCTACTGGTGTGGGGGGAGCAAACAGGACGACAATGATCAAATGCTTGCACTTTTTTTTTCCCCTCTTATATATATATCTCTGAGTATGCCTTATGTGACCTGATTGGCTGGACGGGGAACAAATCCTCCTTACACGACATCTATTTTTTTTTTTTTTCTTTCCAGCTTCCCATGTCTTTTCCCCTCCCATTCTATATCCGCGTACGCTTTGTGACTTGATTGGTTGATGGAGTCATTTCAATCACTGGATCATGAATGACCAGGCAGTAAGCTATTGTATTTTTAGCAAATGCTTCTTTTGTTTCTATTTCAATCTTCATGTCAACGACCGAAGATTTCAGTGTTTCGTCTTGATGAGAACAATCGATGAAAAATATAGGACAGTTCTGAAATTCAGTACGGTTCATGAGCGGGTTCCCTCTTCTTACGCTGCTATCTCCATAATACAGCGATTGAAAATTGGCATACATTTCAAACGCCTGTGCAGTATTCTTCGTGTCAAAATCAACAGCAAAATTCTCCTCTGGGAATTTAGAAGAATTTAAATACACCTTCAAGTTTGATATGTTTATTTTGTCGAATACACTAGAGTCAGCAGTAATCAAATTTCTGTTTGACTGAAAAGCCAATATTACATACCTTGCTGTTTCAAGAGCTGTATTAAATTTAATTTGCCATGTCCATGAGTTAATTTCTGGCGCAATGCTTTCAACCAAATCCCAGTGACGAAAAGGTAGAGTCAAAGTGATATCATTTTTTAAGATATTCCACAGTGATATCTGTTGCTTTTCAGACACCTGAACATGCGGCATTTCCCAGTGAACTTTTTCCAACACAATTTTTGATTTAGTATCTGCTTTATCTGAGACAATACAGTTAATATCTTGCCTGCTACGAATCAGTATCAGTTCATGGCGAGCATTTAAAATAATCTTTTTGTAATCCTCTGCAAAGCCTAAGATCATTTTAAGCGGAATGCAAAAATTAAAACGACCATCATCATCGTCGACTAACTCTTTCAATTCGCTTCTTGCCCCCCATCCGGCATTTTGTAATGCATTTGCGTCGCCTGGTGTAAAAGAAGCATATCCTTTCATTAATGTTGCAATTCCTGGATTACGTACATGATCGATAATTTGGTTATTGAGACGGTACTGAATATCCGAAAACAGATGAAGTGCACAGTTTTTTGTTAACTCAATATCAGTAGCTTTTCCCTTTCCCTCTGCATTGACAAGTCGTCCTTCTATATACAGCAGACTCTCGGAAGGAAGCAGGTAAGTGTTTTCATTTTGTATAACAATTGATATGGAATCGTTCTGAGCAAAAGCCGGTTGACCAAAAGGTTTATACTTATGATACTGAAGGCGACTAACCGAGTCGTCGACGAGAATTTTTTCTCTTACATTCAACATTTTTTTTCCTTAGCTTCCTCCTCCTCCTCCTCCTCCTGTTTGATCACTGAAAGTCGGACGACTCGAATGAGAGTTTGCAGATCAAGGTATCAGTATTTATAGCACTCTGTATCCCAGTGACGACAGAATTTCTCTGTTGTGTGGAGTTAAAACATTTTTGACTTTTCTCTTCTTTGCTTTTCTTTTCCTCTTCTTCTTCTTCTTCTTCTTCTTCTCCTCCTCCTCCTTGTTATTATTGCTCTCATTGTCAAGGTATCTTGTGTCCTTGCTTATGCAGGCATTCTGTTTGTATACGATACCCATTACCGTATTTTCCTCAAATGTAATCGCACAGTTATCTCTTCCCCGTCAAAATGAACAAGATTTCCCTCTTGATCTCTAATTGACACACTTAATTCTGAAACGTATCTTGCAACTACTGGCATATAAATGGGTGAATTCGGTGTTTCCACAATCTTATATCCTGGTGGTACAGCAGGCCAGAACTGATGCAATGTATGTGTAGGTTCCCCATTGTGAAATGAACCTCCTGAGATGTTACAGTCAACACACAAGACATTAACGCTTTGAATGTTAACTGAATATTCGGCAGTCTTCAAGACTATTTTATCCACTACAGTTTTTGCAAACCCTAAAACTGAACCTATGTTGTCTGGGAGATTAAAATCTATAGTAAGATTACTCCTAATCTGACATCGATTCAGTGTTTTATTGAAGGTAATATTTAATTGCAAGTCATACTTTTTCTTATTTATCGAGTTATCACTGCTAACCTTCAAGTTGTATGCTTCAATTTCTTTCAATAATGCTGAAAAAATGTCGTGCAGTTCATATGTTCCATGTTTCAGACTAACTTTATCCAAAATTTCTACATCATTCAAATAGTTGTAGAAGTAGAGATTATTATTTAACGATGTAATATTGGGAATGGAATTATATGTAAAAAGGTTTAGCAGAGCAATTTCGTAAACATGTGAGGATAAATTCAATGCAGGATTGAAGAGAGCAGTTAGAAGTGATTCTTTACCCGTCAGACTTAACGTTATGCCGTGTTCAATGTCCATTGTTAGACTACAACTATACCCTGCAAGACTGTCTGTTTTATATTGAATTCAGAAACATTAAACATAAATGACCACATCTCTGGCTGTTAAGTGACTGAAATGTATTGTAGTTATATTTTATCGTACAGTTTTTCAGATACCTTACTATTTCTGGAGGAGGTGGTAAATTTCCAAAGCTGTCGAAATAGTAGACAATTTTGCCTTCCTTTCTGTAAGGTACCCAGTGTGAACCTGGTTCCTCTTCAGTATTGAGATTAATAATTGCACACTCACAAGTGTTAGGTCTTGAAGGTAAAGTATCTCTCATAAAGACACCTCGAAAGTGTGCTATCTGCAGCTTTTTAGCATAGTGTTCTAAGTCAATGTTGGTAAGAGGTCTTGTAGGAAGACTGTTCATGGAGAACTTTTATTTTTATTATTCCTTGTTCCATTTATACCGGCCAGATACAGACCGAATCCGTTTTTCCTGTATGGACCCAAGTACAGCCCTTTTCCATCACGCAAAGCAATTGCTTCACGTACACGATGATGCCTCTGCATTTCAGCTAACTCCTTTCGAGCACTTTTCGCATCATTAACAGCTTTAGCAATTCCAGCAGCACCTCCGGCTAATCCTCCAAGTGCTGATAAAGCAGCAAATATTGGAATTAGAGGTATTATTCCACCTGTTTTGGGCACAGGTATTATACGTTCTCTGTCTAATAATTTCCCCACAGCTTTAGTCGGAGCAACCAGTGATGCGATTTTACGAGCCACTTTCACAACTGTCATCAGATTAGCACCAGGCTTCAAGTACTTAAGTCCACTTCGAACTTTTTTAATTACTTTGCTCAGTATATTACCACCTTTCTTTCGTCCAGAACTTTTCTTCTTCTTCTTCTTCTTCTTCTTATTCAAACCCATACCCATTTTAACTTTAGCTTTCATTGCTCCAGTTACTGCCAGGGCAGCTAACTTTTCCTTCAAATCAGCGTCTTTTGCTTTTACTCTACTCCACGCTTTTCTAGCCAGAATTCTGTCTGCTTGATGTCTGTCAGGCAAACTGTCTGGATGAGTTGCGTAAGCTATGTCATGTTCTTTACACGCCTCATCTAGTGGATTGATACCGACATCGCCTCTTTTGAGTCTATCCTCTAACTTTGTGCCAGGACCACAGTAGGAGTAGCCAGGTATGTGAAGTTCAACAGGTAGTTTATTAATCACGCGGTTAAGCAGGGCACCACCACGTTTTTTTGTCCCTCTCTTATTCTTCCCCTTCCTCAACTTATTTTGCTTGTTGTTGTTGTTGTTGTCGCGATGCTTCTTCATAGCTTGAGTGTTAACTAACGACTGGTCTGTTTGACACCCAGAATGCTCTATTATAACAGTATTTGTAAGATAGGAATTGTTTTTTCTCCAGACAAAATGGTGGCGCTTGTTACAAATCTGTCAGATTGGCCGAGTGGTTAAGGCGCTAGATTTAAGATCTTGTAGGAGGGAGCGTGAGTTCGAATCACACATCTGACAAATTTTTTTTTTTTTTATAATCATGATCATTGCCCGAGTGATAAGTTTGCCACCTAGAGTGCTCTATTATAATAGTAATTGTAAGATACGTAGAGTCCTTAGTGTACTTAAAGATGCAATTCAGGAAACATGCACTTCAACTTCCTATTAGATCTATTGCTGAACACAGAAATGAACTGCAAAGGCAAGATCGTAGGCATGGTGATCTATTTCCTGATACGATTAGGTGTATTATTGCAGGTCCTTCCAATTGTGGAAAAACAAATGTGATTGTTAATCTTCTAATTCATGAAAATGGTCTCAAATTTAAGAATGTCTACGTATTTTCCAAATCGCTGCAACAATACAAATATAAATATTTGGAACAAATTTTTAAAAACCTGCATGATATTGGCTACTTTACATTTTCCAGTAAAGAAGATGTAATACCACCAGATCAAGCCCGACCACTTTCAGTTTTTATTTTCGACGACATTGCCTGCGACAAACAAGATCACATGAAAGCTTACTTTTCGATGGGTCGGCATTACGGTGTACACAGTTTCTATTTGTGTCAGACATATAGCAAAATTCCTAAACAGTTAATCAGAGACAATGCTAATGTTATTGTTCTCTTTAAACAAGATGAGCGTAATTTAAAACATGTCTTCAGTGATCATGTTAATCCTGACATGGCATTCAATGAATTTCTCGAAATGTGTAAACGAGCATGGAATGGGAATGCCTACGATTTTCTTGTTATTAGCAAAGATGATGAATTAAATAATGGTCGTTATCGTATAAACTTTGATAATTACATCTGTATTTAAAGCAACAGCTTGCTCCATTACAGATTATTACCATCATGGCTTCTGCACAGGTAACATCTTCGAATAACAGCAGTAGCAATACTCTATTGCTCGTACTAGATCCTCAATACAATAACGATGTTGCTAATAAAAAATATGTGGATTCGAAATTCCAGTCATACTCGAACATTATTACAAATCTTATCGATAAAGTAAATCAGCTATCTGAGAAACAAGTGAGTATCACCTCTTCATCTTCTTCTTCTTCTTCTGCCGGAGACTTGACACCGCGAAAAAGAGTAAATGATGCAACAAGCTCTAATACTGATGCTGCCTCCTCGAGCTCTTTAATAACGAAATTTTTGCCGCAGATAACAGCTTTCTTTTCCTCCATATACACTACAAGTGCAGCAATTTATTTTAATAATAAGCGTTTAAGTGGATTACATGATCCTGCTGAAGATCATGATGCATGCACGAAAGTTTATGTGGATAATGCGGTGGAAAAACTGAACGCATTCGATGTAAGTGAGAGCTCACTTACGGTCAAGCACCGCAAAACCATCACTAACTTAGCTGATCCGCGAACTGATGATGATGCAGCAACGAAAAAATACGTAGACGACATCCGTAGAAGAATCGAAAATTCTGTGAAACGTGTGAAAGACAGAGTTGATTCTGCTGAGAAGACAAAGCCGAGGGCAAGTGATGTAGTAAGTAAATCATATGTCGATCTGTTGTTCCAAAAGCTGCAAAATCAGCTTAACGACTTCAGAGAGCTAAAAAACTCTTTACGTACATCTATGAATGCAGGAGTTGAAAACTTTTTAGACTTAATCAGTGTAACAGAACGAGTTTTAGACGTGCAAAATAAACGCATCACGAATGTGCGCGAGCCAATTTTAGACTCGGATGTTGCAACAAAAGGTTACGTTGAAAAAAATCGAATGTGTTCCATCATTTTTAGAATTGACAGCATCCCTTCAGGAGATCCCAATTAATCAGCTTACCTTTTACACAATGGTCAGTATGAGTATGTATTACCTTACACTGGTAAAGTTATTTTACGCTCTATTATGCCTGATATTGAAACAATTACCTTTGAATTGAATGAAAACAGTTACCAACTTTTGATGAATACGGAGATTGACGTACGTAAAGGAGACAGATTCAAGTTTCATAAAGCCTCGCATTTAACACTTGGAAATCGTCCACTTCATGCTGAATTTGAATATCGGGTTGTAAATTAAAGTGTAATTTATCTGAGCAGTTGCGTACTACAAAGCACTAGCAATTATCATCATGTTCCTCAATTTCCTAACAGACGTCAATGAGTGCACATCTTTCACGCCAGCATTAAGGACCTATATAGGAAATGGAGAAGGTGAGAAAAAAGGAAGTGCACTTTCCAAATGAAGTATGTACCTCAGTGCACATTTTAAATGATTGGGATTTTTCGGTATACAGAGAGGCTCGCATAGGACTTTGCTGGCAACGTGCCGCCATTGACAGTCTTCGATTCAAGCAACGTATAGAACAAATGTGTAAAATTATCTCACCAATCCTCGACGATGCGCATAGGCAGCGTGTGATAAACACATACTTTGAAACCTCTAAGTGAAGAAATTACTGTTATAAATTGAGATGTCTACGTAAATTTAGTTCAGATAGCGAGTGGGCAGTTTTGAGCTATAAACATGCTGCACGATTCGATTAAACGAAACATTAATATTAAAAAACAGATCGCTAAAGCTAGACAGAATATCCGTAGAAAGATGCTATCTCTACATAAAAGAGAAGCTGAAACAAAATCTGTGCTGGAAAAGACATTTAAGCCCATTTCACAACCACTAAAGGAACTGATTCACCGATTTCCGGCGAGAGAAAACAATAGCAATTCTGCAGCTAGATGTCAAGACAATATCAACGGCTGTGACATTAATGAAAAATATGATGACGATGATGATGATGTGGAGAAAAAGAAAAAAACGAAAAGTAGCAGAAAAATACAAGAGTTGCGTATAGCAGAAAATGCAGGTGGTCGACTGTCGGCTTCGTATTTTAATAAACCTATAGACAAAACGCGCGACACCGTGTACGGCGTAAGATTTGATCCATTATCAAGTGAATGGATGATTGGAAACTCACCAGTGGAAGTTGATGAAAATGACTTAATAATACACAACGTAAGATATCCTGGAACTAGAGGGCTATACAGTTTATTGTTCAAAATCAAGCCTAAGAATTACACGAGCCGTGATCTTCAAAATTATGCAAAAATTCTGAAGGCAACCAATGCCTTCAGACAACAATACCTCGCCTTCAAGCCTGTAAATGCAAACAAAGGATATAAGTATACACGCATCATAAAGCCATTAATTGGAATACTTGAGGGTCCAAAACGTCGTACTGCAGCAGCAGCACCAGCAGCAACTGCAACGGTTTCCCAAACATCTGCAGAAAAAGACCGTGAAGAGGATAATAATAGAAGCGAGGATGACGATAGTGATGATGACATTGTTGAGGAATTCAAAATTGGTAAAGCAGCGGAAATAAAAAGTAAAATACGTACAGGAAAGGGAATTACCTCTGTACGTGGAGTAAACGGAGAAGATGAAGAACAAGAAGTAAAAATTGACTGGAAAGACTATTCAAACAAATCACATGTTGACTACATTCACTGGAATAACCCAAACGAACTTGTTGAACGTCTAGTTTTTCTCCTTGCATCAAAAACAGCCGGCAACAACTCACACGACAATGAAATTATTTCAATAGAGGAAGAACTCCGAGAAGCTTCAATTATTGCTTAACATAAAAGAATAAAAAAAAACTAATCTAGCAGTGCTTAAAACTTTGTATATTCATATCAACTGAATAAATAAACATTTTCACTTCAAACTTTTTTTTTTGTGGTTTCCTCTTTTATTTCTCATATCCTTCACAAAGAAACAAATCTAAGTATATTTGATTACAGAGAAAACTGTAATTGTAAACTGTGTGTATGTGTGTGTGTGTGTGAATGTGTGTATGTGTGTGTGTGTGTGTGTGTGTGTGCGCACGTGCGTAACATCTGCACTGGAGAGTTGCCAGAGCAAGCAGCGAGCAGTAGTGACGTCACGTATGGGTACGGTGCTAAGGACGGTACGTATACGTCCTCAAAGTGTTCCAGAAGCCCCATATACTATCTACTGTAGTGATATTGATTTGTAAGTTCTTGCTCATTATATCTGATTTCCTTAAAAAATTCAATTGTAAGCATCTGATAAGGATTCACCGCCCAGCAGTTTTCTCAGAATTAATCCCATGTTCATTAGGTCTCTTAGCCAGACTCCGTTTTACAGTAAATGAGGAAAGTTTTGTTAATGACTGTGTGCCGTAGACTCTGGTTTGATGCTCTTTGAGAAACGATATCTTAGAACCTCAACCGTTTAAAGCTTAAAGGGATAGGATCCCTAAAGCAACGTAAATTATAGTTCAAGTTCTCTGTTGCACTAGGGGACAGAAGTACGCTGTGCACTTTAACTTTTTTGGGCAAAAGTCAGTTTTTTTCTGAAAATAGTTTTGCTCAGATTAAAGTGGGCTAGTGCTCACGTTCTCAATTGCTTTAATGGCAAATGCCCGTTAATCTGCCGGTACGAGGCCCGGTTGTTTTTCAAGTCCATTTGATTACACCTTAAGATGGTTAAAAATCTGTTTTTGTCTAGTTATTTTAAAGGATAGAATCCCATTGCCTGGATATAGCTGTTTGGGCGGAAGCCCTCTGTGTCCCCAAAATTAGTTGTTTTATAATTGTGCAGTGATTAATTGTGTTATGAACCAAAATATCTGCTCAAGTACCAATGAATGCAAAACTTACGTACTAGTTATTTGCTGCGGAAATAAATATTTGTAAATAAAGGTTCAGCTGCTCAGCACTGGAGAACTCTGTCTCCAACTAAACCCGCTCCATGGTTAAACCTTTATATGTTGCTCTTCTCAGTGGAGGTTAGAAAGAATTGCGTTATATGTTGAATGGAACGAGCAGCCTAATGAACACGTACTATGGACCGAGAGTAAACCGAAGAAGGACGAAAGTGACGATGTGAAGCAGAAATGCGGTTAGCGAGGTTATGTGCAAGGAAAGGAACAAGTGGAAGAGATTGACAAGAAGGAGGGACAAGATGACAGTGTGCGGTCCTAAAGCATCGACTGCACGCCGACCAGCGCAGCGCCACGAAACGGCATCAAGATGGCGCTGACCCGCACGCCAATGGAAAGAGCGGGTAGCGACACACCTCCAGGAAGACAAAGAGTCCAGCGCCCCCAGTCAACGCTGACTTAACCAGCCGCTCATCGGTGGTAGGGTCAGTTCGGTCACAGACTTCGACAGCATCAGTACTGATTAATAGGAACACGATAACTAGCTTGCGTTCTGTGAGCAGTAATAGTGTGAAAACGAAACTGCATGTAGGAGGCCACATCATAATGAGAAGTAAAGTTACATTTCTTTCCTTTTTAGAAATAAAGTGATTAATCTGCAAGTCTTACGTACATATGATTTTGGTTTCCTGCAACCTGCCATTACAAGGATTCTTGCCACCGTCACCGAAACGTCTCTCTTTCGTTGTGTGTGTCCGTGCTGACTTCCACAGCAGCCGACACAACAGATTGGACATATTTTAATATATGGTACTTCGGTGGTACTTGAGAGAGCTGTTAGTGGACGACAGATATAGAAATAAATCTAGCAGTTAACTGAGGACGTAGGACGTAAGTGCTATTCTGAGATGAAGAGGTTGGCGCAGGAGAGGAATTCGTGGCGGGCAGCACCAGGTTGACGCACTTATTCTAAAATGCACTTACCTTGTGGGTGTGATTGATGTGGCACCGCCGAAGCCTATCGCTGCTTGTAAACACAGTTGAACGAATCTGATTACTACCTATAAATATATCTAAACGATCGCCTAGAAATATAGTGAGGGGGAATCAAATGAAAGTATGCTAGACCTCTCGTATTTGGATATGCACTGCGTTTTTTAAAAATCTAACTATGTGAACGAAAACATGGAGCAACACGCGCAACTATATTCAGAGAGGATTCTGTATCGAACAAAATAATTAAATCAGATTTATTACCACACTAATCGTGTTATCTCAAGCACAGAACATAGTTCTATAATGAAAAAGACTTACAAAATTATCGCTGGAACTATCGGCGCATTGCTACCTATATACAGTCCGGTACCCCGCCAAGACGTGCATGACCTACTTGCCTTTCCAAGTTCTTTCGCACACTGCTCAAAGATATTCCGCATCTCGGTGCAAAGATACGTGTGTTAGTTATTGGCGCCAGTGATCGTATCGAAAACTCCCTTTCGTACCACTGAGTTAACTGATTCCATGTTCGGACGATGTAACGTGTCCATGAACTTCACGAAAAAAGAAATAGGACAAGCCGTACTGAGGCGGACACCTATGTCACAGAAAAAATATAAAGAGAGAAAATATAGAATTTACTTTCGTATAATGTAACTGTCGTTTAGACCGGAACATACATGATGGCAATATTGTCCCATTATTATTCTTACTTACTAATAATTTCCACACAGGTTTCTCCTGAGGTAAGGAAAAAACTGGAGCCTCTCTATCCGTGCAACTACCGCAAACGCTTCTAATTATAAGGCTGATAGTGTGCGTTACGCGATGACTACGTTACCGGCGGCTGAGACAACAAATGGTTCAAATGGCTCTGAGCACTGTAGGACTTAACATCTGAGGTCATCAGTCCCGTAGAACTTAGAACCTAACTAACCTAAGGTCATCACACACATCCATGCCCGAGGCAGGATTCGAAACCACGACCGCAGCAATCGCACGGTTCTGGACTGAATCGCCTACAACCGCTCGGCCACCGCGGTCGGCAGGACTGGGACAGAAAAGGTAGATAGGAGACTGATGACTTAGACAGTTTCATTTTAAAATCTCAATGTTGGTATGCTGGTGCCGGGAGACTGCTAACGGAGTCGTGGGGACGCCTGCATAGTGGGCGATGCCCCAAGGGCGGCCAGCTGTCACCGAGAGCGCCACTAACAAGGGAACATTCCCAGGTGTCAATAAACGATCTTGATGGAACCTGGCCGGCGTGTAGAGGGGGAAAAATAGTGTAACACGTATTTTTTTTGTTTGTGCCCAATTTCACATTTAAGGCGGAATACAGACCACAAAATGTAATTTGTTATTTTGGATTTAGAGTGGTATAAGTAAAATAAATAATTGGAATAGTAATGAATGTTTAAAAATGATATGGAATGACTGAGCATAGGAGAACGATGCGGGAGACCCGCACTGCCATGCTACGCAGGGTCTTAATGGAGGTGGTTTGCCGTTGCCTTCCTCCGAGCATAATAGAGATGTATGATGATCATGAAGACGACACAACACCGATCCATCTCGTTGCAGGCAGGTGAAAAATCTCTGACCCCGCCGGGAATCGAACGCGGGACCCTGTGCTCGGCAAGCGAGAACGCTACTGCGAAACTACGAGCTGCGGACAATGCATGTTTGGATATTGTAATTAGGTATGTTGCAAATACTCCAACAGGAATAGCTCATTTTCCAGAAATGGAATTTGAGAAACCAGTTTTATTGCACATGGATATATGTGGCTTGATAGCTTCTTTAATTTACTTTCTAACAAAAGTGTTCCTTTTCCAAAATTAATTAATGTTGGTGGGGATACAGCCTTCAATAGTAATTAGCACCTCACCATTAACTAGAAATGCTTGTGTCTGAGAAGCAGGAATCACGGAAGGACTGGCCAAGATGGTTCATTTGAACGCCACGTACCATGACATTTTATTAACCCAATTATTGCATACTGATGTAACTATACTGAACATTCAAGTGTTGTATAATTCTTGTTTTAACAGCGGAAATTACTAAAGAGGAAAAAATCAGGCTATAGTTTATATTAAAACAGTAAAACGAAACTATACATGGATCAGGAATTAGGCACTCGTTTCCTGTTGATAGGAGCTACTTTTACTTTCAGGATAAAGCCGTAGGTCAAAGTGAAAACATAAAATCCGGCACCCGCCGAAAATCAAAGCAACAAAATTATAGTAGCTACAGCAGTTAATACTGAAGCAATACCTCAAGACTACGATAAGAAAGCAATACAAGTGAATAACATAATTTAATAAGGCTGCGCTTAACGATGCGTCGACAAGCGTTCATTCAACAACCATCACGTGTAGATAAGGGACGGACCGTCCGGCACAACCAACGGACCACACCCACGCAATGTACCTGCCGGCGAGGGACAATGGACAGATCAGCTAGCACCCCCACGCAAATGCTGAGCCAGAAAAGCCACAAAACAAATTGCGGTTGAGCTCTATAACATACATCAGCAGTTAGTTTTTATGCGGATGATAATAACGATGGTTCACTGCAAAGATGAACGCAAAACTAAATGACAAACTATAACCTGCATAATATACATATGAGGTAGTCTACAAGAATTTACTAGCAATAAAAGCAGCCTGCAAATATATACATATGTATATGTATTGAGCTCCGCAAACAAGGAGAAAGAGCCGGCCGTTGTGGCAAGGTGGTTCTAGGCGCTTCAGTCCGGATCCGCACGACCGCTACGGTCGCAGGTTCGAATCCTGCCTCGGGCATGGATGTGTGTGGTGTTCTTAGGTTAGTTAGGTTTAAGTAGTTCTAAGTTCTAGGGGACTGATGACCTCAGATGTTAAGTCCCATAGTGCTCAGAGCCATTTGAACCATTTGAATTAAGGAGAAAGCTATTCTGCACTGCTGTGCTTATAAGTGGATGATAACGTGCTTACACGTATTTTAAAGCAGTCAGTGAGAATAAAAACAAATGTGCACAAGTAACTTTTGGATAGTAGAGGCAATTTAAAGCTCGTTGGAATAAGTGAGGAAAAATAACCGTACGGCTCCGTGATTGAAACAAAATTTTGATGACAGTTCAACTAAAAACAGTCTGGCCTGTAAGATGAAATATTCACCTTTAGCACTAACACTGAGAGATTGAGCCAGTACCAGATCACCAAAGCGACAAGCTTGGCACAAAACAGATAACTAGCGAGGTTACTTGCAAATTGATTTGAAACAGAACTGCTAAAGACGGCGACGAGCAGCAATACAGTGCCAGTCGGAAACACTTAGCCAGTGTCCCAAGTTGTAGCTTTACGTCAGCGTCTGATAACAGCAGAAGACCGCTTCGGGTTGAGTTAGCAGTCCCCGTCGAGTCGTGCAGAACTTCCCGTCCTCCAGCTTGAGGCGGCAGCTAACGCCACACAGCCACAGCTCGGTCCTGAAAGTCCGCAAGCTTCCACGTGCGGCACTGAACGGCCGCCAATTCGGTACACTCTTCGCTCTCCACAACAAACACGCTCATTGCCCACCGTCTAAGCGCTCGCTGCCCACCCCTTCCCTTGCCGATTTCAAAACAAAAACAACTAAGGAGGCAAGACCGTGAAGATAGTACAACACTGAATATATCAAAATAAGAATAGACCGCAACATGCGATTCCCTGCATGTCAGACAAAAGTACATTTTAAATGAAACACATCTAAAGCCAGATGAATAGGTGAGTCTTGTATCTGACAGGGGTTTGGATTCTCCAGCAAGCTGCTGTACGGATATGGATTCTCAGATACTGCGTCTGGCAAGCAGACACAGTTTCCCGAGGCTCTGCATATATTCGTGTGACATGGTCACATTCGTAGACAAAAAATGTTAACATCATGCCACGAATAACATAAAGTAAACGTAATAGAACAATTGCAGGTGACGAAGAATCATGAGCACAAAACAATACGATTTAGCACTTGTTAATTCAGCTCCTGGTGAAAATCATTATCAGAATGTAGACTATAAAATTATTATTTGAGGCCTGCTCACTTGAACATATTGTAGGAAATAAGCGATAAGTGAACAAAGCATACTACTGACAATTATGGTGAACAGAGGTAACGAGCTGCTTAAATACTAATGACCTGCTCAAAAATATTTCTTATGTTATAAAATCAGTCTATGCCGAAATCCCAACAATAAGGGATAAAGTAAGGTATACTGAAGCAATAAACGTACAGAGTCATTGGTCCAGTACTAAAGGAAACACTAAGTACAGATACAGACAACCTTAACTGACATTTTTATTTAAAAAATAAAAGTTATCCTAACTGTTATGGTGACGTAGTTCCTGCTATGCATTTAGTGCCTGCCCGATATCGACCACCGACACAAATTCTCGCTCAGTCTGTGGTCCGGGCACGTTCTCTCTTGTACCTCCATGCATCGCAGTCCGTTGTGTTTATGGTGTATGATTTTCATCAGCATACAATTTCCCAATCAGTTGTCCTCTTTATACTGTTGTTATTAGTAAGCGCATCCTGATCGATAGTTCCCACTTATCTTTTTTTTTAAATTTATGGGCACTATTGGTGGATTTTGACAATCGATCGAATGGTTATCTGGCTATCTTCAGCGTATTGTCTTCCGTTCCGGATTCATGGTAGGTGTTTTTAATTTTTGATTGGATGTTCCAACACATTATTGGTCTGGTTGGGCAAATATTTCTCGATGGTTCTCACAGAAAAGAAATTGTTTAGGCTCGCTTGACTACCATGCTTTTTGCTTACATAACGACTCGCTAATTGTGCCTTCTCTTCGTAGACAAGGAATGTTCGGTCGTGCTATTGTCGCAAGTTTAATGTAATGATTTAACATATAAGTAATTATAAGAAAATTTTGCTGTCTTTCTCAATATTGATCGTAACTATAATTAGACCACAATTACAGCGAACGCTTTTTCTAATTTAACGGATCAAGCCCGATGATGTGACTTGTAGCCATCGAAACCAGTCGTTAAATAAATTATTTACAAGAGAAGCCACGCAGTTATTATTCATGATGTCTACTTATGGCTGCAGTTGTCCCTCATACAAGATAGTATGTTACAACGCGTGGGTTGTTCGAAAGAACAATCTCGTGAGCCCCATTTCAAATTCTGAGAGCAACGAGGACTAAGCGGACGGCCCCCCTCACAGCAAAGAATATCAGCTATCGATTCGTAGCAACACTCGCAGCTTTTATAAGAGAGATGTTCACTGCCTACATCATACTGAGAATATCAGTCATGGCAAAAAGATCTACACTGTCAACCTTATTATTAACGGGTATTTCCTATTTGAATATCATTACCAGTAGCAGGAGTACTGCAACAGGAATGATGCATACGCTAGAGAATGCACTGAACATATTGTGATTTGAATAAAACTCTGTTCGAGGAATCTTTTTTTATCCCTTGCAGACCCTCTAGCTACAGCTGTGTTCATTAACTTTTATTGTGTCTTAGGAGCAAAAAAAAAAATGGTTCAAATGGCTCTGAGCACTATGGGACTTAACTTCTGAGGTCATCAGTCCCCTACAATTTAGAACTACTTAAACCTAACTAACCTAAGGACATCACACACATCCATGCCCGAGGCAGGATTCGAACCTGCGACCGTAGCGGTCCCGCGGTTCCAGACTGCAGCGCCTAGAACCGCTCTTAGGAGCAACAAAAGTATTTTGTCCAATGGAAACTGGAGGTATACATTTTTTAATGTTCAACCTTTTCACATATGCAGGTGCAGGCAGCTATTGGGCATCACTATGAAAATACCAGCAAACTGTTACTGTTATTTTGCATTGTACTTATTGTATGATCATGTTACTATTTATTACAACAGAGAATATTTCGTAATTAGTTATTTTAGTACATAAAATGAAGATAAGTGTGCAAAGTATGTTTCCCTATATTAAAAAATCATCTAATAGCATTACCACACAATGAAAAATTTTCCTTCATCTAGAAAAAATTCGGAAATGAGAGAAACTTCCTGGCAGATTAAAACTGTGTGCCGGACCAGACTCGAACTCGGGACCTTCCGCTGCAGAGTGAAAATCTCATTCTGGAGAAATGAGAGAGTTAATTTTTTGTGTTATCTCCTATCCTCCAGCTGATTATTAGGAATAACCACAGACAAAGAGTTAGGGAATTTCACACAAGTGCGGTAAGAGATTGCTGCTATGTTTACAACACTGGTACATAGAGAAAAGAAAATCTCTACATATAAATCAGTAAGGGATCTTAGCTTATGGAAAAGATGTCAGACGAAAAGGACGCACTGTAAGTTTCTGGCCGATTAAAACTGTGTGCCGGACCGGAACTCGAACCTTTGCCTTTCGCCGGCAAGTGCTCTGCTGACTGAGCTGTCCAACCTTTAGGGAAGTTTCCCTGATTAGGACTAACACCCCTGAAACATACTCTCATGTTCAGAAAAAGCAGAACACGTTGAACGACTAGAGATAGGACGCTCATACTTACAGAACACTTGTTTGTTCTGCAGAAATAATTAGCATTTGAGCCATGTCTGCCCGCTGGCTCAAGGTCAACAGTGATATCGGGGCGCAACATCACCTACCGGTAAAATGTGCCTGCGGCTCTCGTTGTCGCTGTAAACCGAAGATAATGGATCGGTGTGACTTGAACAGACCTGCAGGATGCCTCGCAGACGTATGCGCAAACCGGACCGTCAAATCAGTGAGTTTGGAAGAGGGCGCATTATTGGCATGAGAGAATGTGATGCAACCTTCCGGGATATTGCTGCTCGTTTGGGACGACGTGTTTCGGCAGTGCAACGGGTGTAAGCAGAGTGGTTCACAGAAAGCTATAGAACACGACGCGATGCGTCAGCTCGCACCACGTAAACCACCTCCCAAGAAGATCGACACCCCATACGAACAGCCTTGCCGGACTGATCTGCGTCCCCCTCGGGTCTGGCGAAGCAGTGGAACAGGGTAACACATCGTACACTAGCAGCGGTGACAGTTCGTCACGGTTTATTACGGCAGACGTCGTCCACCACTCCGCCTACCTTGGACTGATATGCAGCTAGATGACAATGGTGTGTGGAACGACGTCACTAGGGCAGGAATCGCATCACATTGTGTTTTTGGACGAATGTGTCTGAAAATCATGGCCGCATTTTGGTTCAACCCAGACAGGGGAAGTGACATCACAGTGCATTCACTCAAGACGTATGGCGCCAGCTAAAGGCCTTTTGCTATGGGGTGCTTTTGGGAACATCTACAAATCACAGCTGGTGCGTGTCCAGGGCACTGTTACCAATGTGACCTACAAGAAGGACATCCTGCGACTCGTAACCATACGCTTTCTGCATAACACACCAGACGCCATTTTTCAGCAAGGTAATGCACGACCACATGTTTTTACATGAACACATACCTTCTTGGTGTCTCAGGATGTCAGCTACTATATACTGAATTTAGCGCTAACATTAGGCTCACTGAAAACTTCATCAATGATGCGTCTAGAAATCCTGCCTGCTCGGTTCGCTAGACAAACAATCAAACAACTCGTATTAACGAGTTTTATTACAACAAGACAAGTACAAATAATTAACTTGATTTGGGAATTCTTGTAGTCCTTTCTACAGGATCATCCACAAGTGCAGTTAAACACATGTGTCGCAAGCAAAGGGTGACGTACAAAATAATCAGAGTTCTTCAAAATAGACAAACACAAGCAGCACTTCTGGTCCTAGCGACCGCTCGTAACAAACGTCTGTCAACTGAACTGCAGTGAATGCTGATCTCTTAACTGTGCTACATAGAGACTGCTAATGAAGAGGCGACGATGTATACGCCAACAAAGTGGATAACGCTGACGCTGCTATTGAAGTGAGCTGCCACCAGTCGGGCGTGGCGCTTATGTCGTCTTCAGCTAGGAGCCTCTGCTGTTGCGTTGTCATCCTGGATGGAGGTCAGTCAGTGTGCAATTGGCTGACCTCTTCTCACAGCCTTCTCTTCTATGTCGTTCCGGAGTGGCGTGCGGGCTCTGACATTACGCCATAACAACCACAGTCAATATTTTTTAAGGATCCATTAAAATCTTTAGTGGTTTTGTCATTGGTCAGCCTCACTGGTTTATTTGAGTGTTGATCAACTACACATACAACTACGTTATGTAATGTGACTGTGTATCATGATCTGCCAATCCGTTTGTCAAAGGCTAGGCATGTATTTATTTAACAGTTTGAGGACTGGGCAGCTGTGGTGTAGTTCAACTGGATGATACTGCGGTTTATCATAGTTTTTATGAATTTTGTGTAGCGGATTCTTATGCAAAGAACTTACATCAATTCACTGCATTTGAAAGAGGGTTCCTTGAAATACTGCAAAGAAGCAGTTATACATCAGCAAGCATTTTTTATATTGAAATCGAAGAGTGTATTTTTCACTACAACAAAAAATTTATTTCTTGTTTCATTTCCTAAATGGTGTCAGAATTATAAGTTCTTAGTACCATAAGTAAAATTGTTAGGAAATATAGTTTTTGCCTGAAAATTACTTAGTTACTTTTGCGTTAGTATAAAAAATTTTGAAGGAATTTGGAAACCGAAGTTCCTGTTTCGCATTACCCACTGTAGTACATGGCATCTTTTCTAAACATTTTTCAAGAAATTGCCTTGCTTCATTCTGTACAAATCTTACACCTCCCCTGAGGCCACATTGACATCTCTATCGTTAGAATCAATTTAGAAAAATGTCGTCTACTGAGTGTGTGTGCCGGCCAGAGTGGCCGTGCGGTTCTAGGCGCTACAGTCTGGAGCCTAGCGACCGCTACGGTCGCAGGTTCGAATCCTGCCTCGAGCATGGATGTGTGTGATGTCCTTAGGTTAGTTAGGTTTAATTAGTTCTAAGTTCTTGGTGACTGATGACCTCAGAAGTTAAGTCGCATAGTGCTCAGAGCCATTTGAACCATTTTTGAGTGTGTTTACAGGTGAACTGTTTTCAATGGAAGTTGATTCAAACAGTCGCTGCCAATTCAGTAAGGTGCTGAGCAAGATATTTGGTAGAAGGCCGCTACTTTTTGCATAAATATACTAAGTTACTGTCATCGTCACGGAAATGTGAAAAAAAGCTTACTATCGCCCAATTATTTACGTCCTCTTGAAAGGATATTAGCCCATTAGCTGGTCAATGTTGACCACTCCTGTCTTGTTTTTTGTTAGAATCAAAATTGAGGCAGATTCCTTCTTCTCTATCATTTCTAATTTTCTTTTGACATTGATAACGGATGCAGTCATTTTATTTTTTGTTGTCAATGCGTTCCTAGTACTTTACATTTCACAAACAGCAAATGATCTCGTCTGTGAAACGAAAGTTCATTTTCTTTCAGCATCTGGTTAATTAGATCGTTAACTAGCCCTTTTCTATTTTTTAATACTGTACTTCAGGGCATCTTGGAAACTGTGCTGGCGCAAGCTGTTGCCAGCACACTGGTCGGTAAAGGTGGTGCGTGGAGGTCGATTAGTAGGTGCTCGATCAAGCCCGCCTATCACGAGAGAGGCCAGACACACTTTCACAAGTAATACGAAGCCAACGCCCTCTCAACAGCATGTATTTAGGTTGCCGGAGGGCCTCCCTCACTCAGTCACAAAGTTTGGCGTCTGAACTGGTTTATTTCATCATACGGAATGACTGTACATAGCGACCAGATTAGTGACTAGCGGGGCTAGTTTTATTGACATTACATCACTCTGCAAGAGGACTATTGCTGATGAGTTTGTAGCACAAAATATGGATTCTATTCACGTTAAGTAACAGCTTCCTGTCCATGTAAATAAAGAACCGTTTCAATTCCCCTGTGCATTTGTATTGTAGAAAGAGGCTACCGGCCACCCATAACAACATCCTCTCCCTTGCTCCCTCGCATACAGTGGCGAACGACGGTAATTCAGTGGCGATCGAAAATAATCAACTTGATCAAAGATTTTTCTTGTTTCTCTTGTGTTGTAGCTTGCAGGGGTGACCGTGTTCGAGTATTTCTATTTTGCTAATTTTTTGTTGTGTTTTTGCATGTATTCCAGGAGGAGAGCCGCAGAAGTTATCAAATTTCTCTTTTCAGAAGCTTCGCTTGCTTTTAGGTAGAGATATTTGCATTAACCATGAATTCCTCGTCCCCTCCATCTCCTGTCCCCGCGCCGCAGCAGCAAGCGGCCGATGTGATGGATCTAACACAAGCTTTTCAGGAAACAGAGGAGGAATGGATTGAATACCTGACTCAAATCCAAGTACATCGTCAAGTTCATCGTGTTCAGGGCACTGTAAAGTTATAGTACTTCCTTTCGATTCAAATGCTCAAATGTGTGTGAATTTCTAAGGGACTGAACTGCTGAGGTCATCGGTCCCTAGACTTACACAATACTTAAAATAACTTATACTAAGAACAACACACATACCCATGTCCCAGGGGGGACTCGTACCTCCGACGGGATGGGCCGCGCAATCCGTGACATGGCGCCTCAAAACGCGGACACTCCGCACGGCTCCCTTTCGATTGCGTGGGTCCCAGTGTCCAGGTTAAAGACTATTCCCAACCGCGTCTCCCGACGAACTCATGTATGACCCAGGAATCGCTGCATTAACTCAATACTATGACAAGAAAGTTCACATAGCTGCAGCTAGATATCAGTCCTTTCTCTTGCAGAAAAACCCGGAGCAGACATACCACCAGTGGTACACAGAATTAACGGGCATGAATGGGAAGGGCAAATTTAAATATAGTTGTGGCAACTTTTACAGTGATTTAATGGTGCGTCATGCAATAACATTCAATGTCCCACATAACAGAATGTGGGAACAGATCTTAATATACTCTGATTCACCATTTCCCCAAGTACTGCACATCTAAGAGCAATATGCTTCGGTTGCCACAGCGGCCGTTAAATTTAACAGGCCCCGGATTGTCGGGAAAGGTCGCCCCTTGCTCGCGACCTCCCCAAGCAGCCACAGCAACGCGCGCGTACACAGCCGCGCGGGCAGCAACCTAGACATGTAAACGGGCCTGCGAATTTAGTGAAGACTTGCGCTAGGTGTTTTGCTCTCCATACTAGACAGGATTGCCCATAACGTAGCGCAACGTGTTACACGTGTGGAAAAAAAATGGCCGTGTCCGAGCAGTTCGTTTGCAACGGCACAAAAAGCCGATTTTGCCCGCTCCCAGAAAAAATAAAAAAAACCAGGCTCGTGCACATGCAGTGAGCGTTGTGTTTTCAAAACTCGCAACAGGTTCTGCCAAAAGTAAGATTAAGGTTGCGCTTCCTTCTCGCCGTAGAACAACATTCTGATAAACTATTTGTCTCATTACGAATCGCTGGCGGTCTTGTGAAATTTCTGTTAGACATAGGTGCCTCAATAACTTCGTTTACTCATGCCACGTACGAACAGTTAGGCTCATCACACCTTTCTAAATCTAGCGAGCAGCTCACTGCTTAAAAAATATAGGAAATACTAGTGCTTAGAAAGGTTTGCCTGTCACTTACAAATCTCACTCTAGGACACTGAATTTTACTGTGTTGAAATCAAGAGACAGTGAGAAAATATTCAGTTTGGAGCTTTTGATTTGTTTGAACTTAACAACCATGACAATATCCATTCACTGTCTGCTTTTGAACCAAAAGACGGTGTAGCTATCTAGTCTAAAGAATTTCCTGAACTATTTTAAGGAAGAATGGGAAAAAGTAATAACTTTGTAGTGCATGTTACATTGAAAGCCAATGCACAGCCTAAGTTTTTCCGGGCTCGCCCCGTTACAATTGCTTTAAGGGACAAAGTAGCCAGTGAATTGAAAGATTTGCAAGATAATGGTGCAATTGATCGCATTCAAGCTAGAAGTCGGCAAGTCCTCTCGTTTTGGTGCCGAAGCCTTCTGATCGCATTTGCATTTGTGTTGACTCCAAGTCTACAGTCAACCCACAGACAGTAGTTAACAATTATCCGTTACCACGCCCTGAGGAACTCATGTACAGGCTTGGTGCAGGACGTTACTTTTGTAAGATACGTTTGAGTGATGCCTACTTGCAAATTCCATTGGACGAAGAATCACAAAGTGTTTGATGTAAATGCACTCTTAGGACTGTTCAAGTAATTGCGGTTGTAATTGCGGTTGCCCTTCAACAGTGCTTCCGCACCCGCGATTTTTCAACGTTACTTGGAACAGCCGACTGCGAAAGTGCCATTTTTTTCAAACTACCTTGACAATATTGTCGTCTCATGTCGTACACCGGAGGAACACATTGCCAATTTGCGTACTCTTCTTCGAGTGTTGTCAGAAGTCGGACTCTCGAAAAATGCGACTTTTTTCAAACTTAACTACAGTATTTAGGTCATGTGATAAACAACCAGGGTGTGCATCTCCTCCAGTCACATTTGCTTGCAATCCGTGACCTGCCTGTTAGTCAAAATGTACCTGAAGTGCAGTCAGTACTAGGCAAGAGGAGATACTACATGCGGTTCATACCGAATGCCGCTCAGATCGCGGCTCAATTGCATCGCTTGCTTCGCAAAAATGTGCCTTTCATGTGGAATCACAGTGTCACGACACATTTCTGAAACTCAAAGGTGCCTTGCTTAGAGACAGATGTTCAGTACATTTTGACCTTGCCAAGCCAGTAGTTTTGCAAGTCGACACTCCCTCTTACGGAACTGGCCATATGCTTTTGCACAGAGTTGGTGCACAAGACAGACTTATTGCTTTTGCCTCAAAGTTGCTCACTCAAATTCAGTGCAATATTCTCAAATAGAAAAAGAGGCTCTCATTGCTGTGCATGGTATGACCAAATTCCATAACTATGGTTGGAAGTTCAATTTAGTGACAGGTCACAAGCCTTAGCAGTCCTTGTTTCATCCATCAAAGCCGATTCCTACACGCACTGCTCAAAAATTGCAACGTTGGGCTTTGTCGCTTTTCCAATATCAGTGGGAAATTGTGTGCAGAGTTACGGCAAAGCATGGTAATGTAGGTGCCGTATCTCGCCTTCCTATTGGCCCAGACTCTGTTGCCAAATCGATGCCCGGGGCTCGGAATTTCCGGTATCTTTTCCCTTGCATTACAGAAAAATTGCATAGGCCACGGAAGCAGACTCAGATCCCAAGATGTCGTTGCATTACTTTCGCACGTCTTGGCCTCGTACATTCAAGAGTATCCAGAACTTAGTTGTGCGCCGATATTTTGCACGTTGACATGACCTTATTGTTGAACAGAATGTGATTATAGTTCAAAATGACAGTGGACAATCGCGTGTGCTTATTCCCAAAGTTTTGAAAAAGGAGGTGTCGTGATTTCTTCACCAAGGATATTGGGGAATTGTTAGCACTAAACAGTTAGCGCGCCGGCACTGTACCTGGCAGGGCATGGATGGCCACTTCGAATAGATGACAGCACGGTGTCGCCCATGCATGGACAACCAATCAGCTCCGCCACAGACATTCTCAGCTTGGCTTAAGATTAAATTGTCATGACAAAGAGTGCACATGGACTTTGCATGACCATTTTCAAACACTCATTGGCTTATTGTGGTAGGCGCTTTTAGCAAGTTCCCATTTGCGGTGCCTACGCCTTCTACCACATTACGTAGCACCATTCAAGCATTGTCCTCCATAGTTTGCATCGAAGGGTTGCCAGAAGTACTCGTGTCGGACAGCGGACCACAGCCCACTTCACGTGATCTTGAATAGTTTTGTGAACTAAATGGCATCCGTCATCTAAACAGCGCTCCGTTTCACCCCCAGTCCAACGGAGATGCAGAACGTTTTGTACGCACTTTTAAACAAGAGATGGCCAAGCTTCCCATCTCCCACACAAGGGAAAAGGCGCTGCAGCTCTTTCTCTCCTCATATCGCTCCCACCCACGACACGGACCATCACCGGCGGAACACCTGCAAGGCCGCCGCTACACTTGCTACACCACCACAGCATCCGGCGCCGCCAATGTTTCGCAAGAATAGCTTTGCGCCGCGAGCGATCTTGTTCTTTTCGGGGTTTGTGACAACCATGGGCGCTGGTAAAGAGGCGTGATCCAGGAACGCACTGGCTCTTTTATGTTCTTATTGCGGGTCCCCATGGTTTGTAGCGCCGCCACCAGAACCAAATTCGTGCATGTCATTTGCCCCATGATTCTGCTGGTTTTGTTCCCCCACATTGACGGCCTCACGGGACCGCGCGGCTTAATTCTGTAATGAAGCAAGTGTTATAAAATGAACTGGGAGAGCCTATCAATTACGCTTTCTTTAAAACTGTCGAAATTCAGAATTTTTCCTGGAAGTCTCTGTCAATTTAGTTTACTTGGATATTGTTTAAATTCTGAATTTGTCCTACGCCTTGTGTCCAGCTGACCCCAATAACCACATGGATCTGCTTCTTTGTCGTAGTGGACCCCCATATGTTTTTTGCCAAAACACTTGCTAACTTGTCCTTCAGGTGTAGGCCATAAGAACTATATCCTTATCCTTCTTCAGCAACTACTAGAGCAGCAGCAATACGAAATTCTTATGAGATTTTGGATCAGTCTGCAGGAGACCTTTCAGCTCTCTATTTACACGCTCAGTAACACAGGTAACACAGGGCAATTCCTGGTGCCACGGAACCTCTATGAAACCCATGTGTGTAAGCTCCGTAGATCCTTTTCCTTTGTCCAAGTCACCCCTAATACCGTATTTAGAGCTTTTAAACCAGGCTGTTCAAATGGTTCAAATGGCTCTGAGCACTATGGGACTTAACAACTGAGGTCATCAGCCCCCTAGAACTTAGAACTACTTGAAACTAACCAACCTGAGGACATCACACACATCCATGCCCGAGGCAGGATTCGAACCTACGCCAGGCTGTTTCCAGCTCTTTTCTTCCCCCAGATTGACAGCCTCACGGAGCCGCGCGGCTTAATTCTGTAATGAAGCAAGTTGATTTCAACTTTCTATCTAGTGTTATAAGATTTGGATCAGTCTGCAGGAGCCCGTTTAACTCTGTTTACACGCTTAACATCACAGGTAACCCAGAGCAAGTACTGCCTTCTTTGCTAAAGTGCTGGCACATTTGTTCTGTTATCTAAGATTAATACTGGCTTCCACGGAACTTTTGACATGGTAATCTGAACTTAGATTTTTTCTGTAGCTGCTACTCTACACACTCCAATAACTGCTACCAATCAGCATAAAACTTTTTTATCTATTTTGTTTTCCACTTGTCAAATCTATAAGTTTCCTAGCATTATAGGGCTGCGTCCTACACTCCTCTGCGTCTCTATGAGGTTATTCCTTCTTTAATTCCGGTAGTAACTGAATGATCAGAGCGTCTGACTGCCGTGCAGCGGGGACCGGTAAAATTCGCGGCCGGATCGTAGATTTTCTCTGCTCTGGGACTGGGTGTTGTGTTGTCCTCATAATCACTTCATCATCATCGGCACGCAAGTCGCCCAATATGGCGTCAATTGAAAAAAATGGTTCAAATGGCTCTAAGAACTTCGGGACTTAACATCTGAGGTCGTCAGTTCCCTAGACCTAGAACTACTTAAACCTAACTAACCTAAGGACATCACACACGTCCATGCCCGGGGCAGGATTCGAACCTGCGACTGTAGCAGCAGCGCGGTTCCAGAATAAAAGCGCCTAGAACCGCTCGGCCACAGCAGCCGTCTGTCAACTGAAATAACTTGCAACTTGTGTCCGATCTTCTACAGGTGGCGACTCCCGCCATCTATGCTATACGTTCCCCTCCGTTTTTTCTGGTAGTGAGGGAAATCTGTTGTTGAACTGGGTTTTGAATTTGCTCAAGATCTTTTCCACTTCCCGTTCTACGCCTGCTACACTTTTCCAGCATCCATTCTCTTTTCCCTCGTTCAACTGTCGTAATTACAATTACGCCTTTTCTAACTTAGCCTGAAGGGCATATATCTCTTTCCCCACTGCAGTCGCCCTATTTAAATCATTACCTACAATCTTCCCAAAAAAGGTACCCGTTTCACGAACCAGAGGCAACATTCACACGTGTCACATGTGGCAGATCGATTTTATTGAGCAAGGAAATAACACCAAGAGAACGAAAGAAGAATTTATATTTCTCTTTTATTATGACTATCTCACGTAAAATTAAACCTAAGATTTAAAATTACTTCACCCGACAGAAGGAAAATTGTGTATTAAACACCGTTTCATTTTATTTAACACGACAGTAGTACGTACGTTATAACAAGAACAAATGCCTAAAAGTAGCTTATAATCTCTCATTTATTTAATTATTTACAACAGCTGAATCCACAATAACCTGGCGGGTGCGGTGTTTAGTCTTGGCATCGCAGAGGACAGCTTATATTAATGTGGTTCTCATCCTCCTGCGTTCTTCGTTCTCACATAGGCGCTTCTGTTTCCTACAGTTGATTGAGATGCGGTCTGGACCTAATGTATTTAGATTTATGTCAGAATATTCCTGGAGTATTCGTCTGTGATGTACCATGCTCATAATTAGGTATTCGTAATTTAAGTATCGCTGTCCTTCATATGATAGGAAACATGCAATTGACTGTTCCATGTGGTGTAAATTGAGACTGAATATTAGTGAGGAAATTTACTTAATCGAATTTCAGTCCCGGAAACTTTCTTTACAAGGGTGTCGTTAGTACGCCACATTTCCCCTTCACATATGTCGTAATAATCTACATCTACGTCTACATGGGTACTCTGCAAATCACATTTAAGGGCCTGGCAGAGGGTTCATCGAACCACCTTCGCAATTCTCTATTATTCCAATCTCGTATGGCGCGGGAAAGAACGAGCACCTATTTCTTTCCGTACGAGCTCCGATTTCTCTTATTTTATCGTGGTAATCGTTTCTCCCTTGCAAGTCGGTGTCAACAAAATATTTTCACTTTCGGAAGAGAAAGTTGGTGATTTGGAATTTCGTGAGAAGATTCCGTCGCTCGCGATAATACAAAACGTGTTGCCCTTCTTTGAACTTTTTCGATGTACACCGTCAGTCCTATCTGGTAAAGATCTCACACCACGCAGCAGTATTCTGAAAGAGGACGGACAAGCGCAGTATAGGCAGTCACCTTCGTAGATCTGTTACATTTTCTAAGTGTCCTGCCAATAAAACGCAGTCTTTGGTTAGACTTCCCCACAACATTTTCTATGTGTTCCTTCCATTTTAAGTTGTTCGTAATTGTAATTCCTAGGTATTTAGCTGAATTTACGGCCTTTAGATTTGACTGATTTATAGTGTAACCGAAGTTTAACGGATTCCTTTTGGAACTCATGTGGATGACCTCACTTCTTTTCGTTATTTAGGGTCAACTGCCAATTTTTGCACCATTCAGATATCTTTTATAAATCATTTTTCAATCTGTTTTGATTTTCTGATGACTTAATTAGTCGATAAACGACAGCGTCATCTGCAAAGAACCTAAGACGGCTGCTCAGATTGTCTCCTGAATCGTTTATATAGATAAGAAACAGCAAAGGGCCTATAACACTACCTTTGGGAATGCCAGAAATCACTTCTGTTTTACTCGATGACTTTCCGTTAGTTACTAAGAACCGTGAACTCTCCGAAAGGAAATCATAAATCCAGTCACATTGAAACTTCCCATTGAAGAATTATACATGACTGTCCTTAACCTGACACACAATATTTTGTTAGCGCAACGCAATCTGACTTTCAATAATCCCTACAAAAGAATGGGCCCTGACTAACAGTAAACTATACCTTTCACAAATCACTTACCTCACAAAAATCTTCGCTACCCAAGCTACTGCAATACAGCGAGCGCCACTACTGCCAGCTAAATAAAAGATTCAAACTATGGAAGGCACTAACTACTGATAGGGATAGTTAGCAAATGAAAGATATTAATAGAGAACAAACAATGTATTTACCTTGATATCATCATATATAAATATAGCAGTTCATGACAAATTACAAATCTCCGCCATCTCTCACCCCACATCCACCACTGCTGGCGGCTCACCTCCAACTGCGCAACGCTACGCGCTGTTCACAGCCAGCTGCCTAACACTACAATGGCGAGTATTACAACAATGCAAAGCAGCCACAGACTGCACACAGCACAGCCAGTGATTTTCATATTGAGCGCTACGTAACGTTGCCAATAAGAAAACATAAACAGCCTACTTACATAGAGAAAACATAAACAGCCTACTTACATAGCCCCCATAATCCCCACAAAAAATTTTACAAATTGGTTTGGGCAGTGCCCAATACAGATTTGAAAAAATTTTTCATAATTACAATAACAAAGAAATCAAATGCACACACCTATTGATACAATGTTGGTCAAAAGCTAAAATTTTCTCACAGTCCATAAAGATAGTAATTACAGTTTTTTTTTCACAAAGTCTCATTAGTAAAAGAAATTGCACACAGAAGTAGTGGATTTCCATGCAGTCTTGAAGAAGTAGCGTTGTCCTTCCAACGGAAAGACAGTGCTGACTCTCGACATGCAGACAGGTAATGCTCCACAATAGAGCAAACCCACAGCAGAGTCAGTCGAACTTTTGAAGAATATTGGTGGGTAGGTCATCACAGAGCAGACCCACTGTAGTCCTGGTAGAGATTACGGTATTGGTGGGCCACCAGAGGTGCAGACCCACTGCAGTCCTTGTAGAAATAATGGCATGGTAAAACTCTCCTTCACTGTGGCAATCGTGAATTACCGATCGCATTCTTACAGCTGGTTCATTCTCCAAGTAGCCACACATAAATTCTAATCTGTGTTCTAACGACCAGTTGGGAGGAAAACAATGCGAGAATTGATGGAGCCATGCTTGTGGATGAATGTCGTTGCCAGAATTCTTAAATGTTTTGAATTTACGTGTAGTAATGAACAGCTTATAGTCAAAATCATCATGTCGCCGAGTCGCATATCGGTCATTGTTAGGTCGTGTCGGCCGTTCCATCTCAAAATTCGGTGCACATTGCCAATTTCTTTCATAACTTCCGAAATGCCCTGTGTTATTATTTTGTGGCTGTTCCGTATTTCTGTGTCCCTCTTCCCGTATTGGGGCGCGAGTATCCTCTGAAATACGTAATTCTTGTATTACCTGTGTCAGCTGATCTTGTACTTCCCGGATTTCTCTTTTGTACTGTGTATTGATTTGATTTTGATTCTGTTTGAATTTTCTAATTTGTTCATACTCTTCTGTGTCAGTGAAGGCTACAGGTCTTGTGTCATTCAGATCATCATCTACCTTTGTAGATAAGTTAGTGACCTGATCCGAAAGTTCGGCTACTTTCTCCGATAGTGAACACATTTCCTCAGTGTGTTTTTCTGAACCAAGTTTCAGAGTGTCCATTTGTCTAATCGAATCTACTGTGTCCTTTAAGTTTTCCTGAGTTTTTGCAAGTTGCGTAACCGAATCGGTAGATGCAACTGAGTCAATTTTAGCCCACAAGGTCTCATGATTTTCATGAACAATGGTTTGCAGTTCTTTTATGGCTGCTTCGTGATTCTTTAATGCATTTTCATGCCGCGAAAAAATAGGTTGAAAATGCTCACAAATTTGTGTTTTTACGTCAATACAGACTTTTTGACATTTCGATTCAATGTTATGTAACTCAGTAGTTAAATCTTCACGTGTTTGTCCAAGTGTTTGTTCCAATGAGTCTAACTTTTTAAGATTTTGTTCCACTGTGTCTAACTTTTGAAGCTTTTGCTGTGTTTGTCTCTGATTTTGTTCCATTGTGTCTAACTGTTGCTGTGTTTGTCTCTGATGTTGTTCCATTGTGTCTAACTTTTTAAGCTTTTGTCCCATTTGTTGCATTAATTGTAATAACAATGCACTGGTGTCTGAAACATGTTTCTCAGTGCTTTTCGGCAGTGAAGTTGCACCGGCAACATTCACATTTTGACAAGCAGAAAATGTTTCTTGACTCATTTGAGAAAACGGTGAGAACCCAAAACCTGAGTCTACAGTATTTGCAATATTGTGTTCTGTCATTTCGGATTCCTGAGGCGAGCTGTTGCCGACTGATCGATCGATAATGCTTCCCTCTTCACTAATTGTTTCACTGTCCACGCCATTGTTTGCCGCCCGCTCCATTTCCCTATGCACAATTACCAAATTACTACTTTGAACATCAGTTAATTCATTACTTGGTGGCGCTAACACACTGCTTTCATTTTCACTGTCATTTCTCAGTTTACTTTGGAGCCTAGTATTACGTTTTTCACATGCCATTATGGTCACAGTATTTCACACGACAACACAGAAAAACACAATTTGAAGATCAAAAATAAGAGAACACATTAACATAGCACTGAAAATAATATCAAGTTAATTGCAGCTGCGAAATACTTGGTGCAAATCTACATGCTTGCCACAACTGTTTTACTGTACAACAATGAAAGTCTGCAACTACAAAGGAAATTGTCTCTATAATTACGCGCTAGCAATAAACAAAATCTACACTAATTACACAAACTACAAGAAAAAATCAGAAGATTCCAGTGAGGTATCCTCGGCTAAGGGTCGACATATGAAACTTCCCCTTTGAAGAATTATACATGACTGTCCTTAACCTGACACACAATATTTTGTTAGCGCAACGCAATCTGACTTTCAATAATCCCTACAAAAGAATGGGACCTGACTAACAGTAAACTATACCTTTCACAAATCACTTACCTCACAAAAATCTTCGCTACCCAAGCTACTGCAATAAAGCGAGCGCCACTACTGCCAGCTAAATAAAAGATTCAAACTATGGAAGGCACTAACTACTGATAGGGATAGTTAGCAAATGAAAGATATTAATAGAGAACAAACAATGTATTTACCTTGATATCATCATATATAAATATAGCAGTTCATGACAAATTTCAAAACTCCGCCATCTCTCTCCCCACATCCACCACTGCTGGCGGCTCACCTCCAACTGCGCAACGCTACGCGCTATTAACAGCCAGCTGCCTAACACTACAATGGCGAGTATTACAACAATGCAAAGCAACCACAGACTGCACACAGAACAGCCAGTGATTTTCATATTGAGCGCTACGTAACGTTGCCAATAAGAAAACATAAACAGCCTACTTACATAGAGAAAACATAAACAGCCTACTTACAACATAACCGAGACGATATTCCATAAGCACGCAATTTCACTACAAGCAGCTTTTTTGGTACAGTGTCAAAAGCCTTACGGAAATCCAGAAATACGGAATCGATCTGAAATCCCTTATCAATAGCACGAAATACTTCATGTGAATAAAAAGCTAGTTGTGTTTCACAAGAACGATGTTTTCTAAACCCATTTCTACCTTCCATCCGTAAGGTACATAAATTACATATCAATTTTATTCACGAGTTCATACGTTTGTAGCATCATTTCTGAACATACACTCCTGGAAATTGAAATAATAACACCGTGAATTCATTGTCCCAGGAAGGGGAAACTTTATTGACACATTCCTGGGGTCAGATACATCACATGATCACACTGACAGAACCATAGGCACATAGACACAGGCAACAGAGCATGCACAATGTCGGCACTAGTACAGTGTATATCCACCTTTCGCATCAATGCAGGCTGCTATTCTCCCATGGAGACGATCGTACAGATGCTGGATGTAGTCCTGTGGAACGGCTTGCCATGCCATTTCCACCTGGCGCCTTAGTTGGACCAGCGTTCGTGCTGGACGTGCAGACCGCGTGAGACGACGCTTCATCCAGTCCCAAACATGCTCAATGGGGGACAGATACGGAGATCTTGCTGGCCAGGGTAGTTGACTTACACCTTCTAGAGCACGTTGGGTGGCACGGGATACATGCGGACGTGCATTGTCCTGTTGGAACAGCAAGTTCAAAAAAATGGTTCAAATGGCTCTGAGCACTATGGGACTCAACTGCTGAGGTCGTTAGTCCCCTAGAACTTAGAACTAGTTAAACCTAACTAACCTAAGGACATCACACACATCCATGCCCGAGGCAGGATTCGAACCTGCGACCGTAGCGGTCTCGCGGTTCCAGTCTGCAGCGCCAGAACCGCGCGGCCACTTCGGCCGGCGATGAACAGCAAGTTCCATTGCCGGTCTAGGAATGGTAGAACGATGGGTTCGATGGCGGTTTGGATGTACCGTGCACTATTCAGTGTCCCCTCGACGATCACCAGTGGTGTACGGCCAGTGTAGGAGATCGCTCCCCACACCATGATGCCGGGTGTTGGCCCTGTGTGCCTCGGTCGTATGCAGTCCTGATTGTGGCGCTCACCTGCACGGCGCCAAACACGCATACGACCATCATTGGCACCAACGCAGAAGCGACTCTCATCGCTGAAGACGACACGTCTCCATTCGTCCCTCCATTCACGCCTGTCGCGACACCACTGGAGGCGGGCTGCACGATGTTGGGGCGTGAGCGGACGACGGCCTAACGGTGTGCGGGACCGTAGCCCAGCTTCATGGAGACGGTTGCGAATGGTCCTCGCCGATACCCCAGGAGCAACAATGTCCCTTATTTGCTGGGAAGTGGCGGTGCGGTCCTCTACGGCACTGCGTAGGATCCTACGGTCTTGGCGTGCATCCGTGCGTCGCTGCGGTCCAGTCCCAGGTCGACGGGCACGTGCACCTTCCGCCGGCCACTGGCGACAACATCGATGTACTGTGGAGACTTCACGCCCCACGTGTTGAGCAATTCGGCGGTACGTCCACCCGGCCTCCCGCATGCCCACTATACGCCCTCGCTCAAAGTCCGTCAACTGCACATACGGTTCACGTCCACGCTGTCGCGGCATGCTACCAGTGTTAAAGACTGCGATGGAGCTCCGTATGCCACGGCAAACTGGCTGACACTGACGGCGGCGGTGCACAAATGCTGCGCAGCTAGCGCCATTCGACGGCCAACACCGCGGTTCCTGGTGTGTCCGCTGTGCCGTGCGTGTGATCATTGCTTGTACAGCCCTCTCGCAGTGTCCGGAGCAAGTATGGTGGGTCTGACACACCGGTGTCAATGTGTTCTTTTTTCCATTTCCAGGAGTGTATATATGATAGAGGTAAGACTGCGTCCTGTTCTGTATGTTCCCGTAGAATGGCTTCTAATAGGTTGCTAACACAGATGCCTCTAACGGAAGTCTGAATAGTGCCTTATCGCACTGTACACGCAATTAAACCCTCATAAACATGCAGCCCAAATGTACAGTCGTGTTCAAAAGTGTCCGAACGACCTGAATTGCATTTCGCCTGATTCGCATGCAAACCACATAACGCAGCTGTCTAGCAGGTCCTCTAATCTCTCCGTGGTACAGTCGTTTGACTATTGAAAATGGTTCCAACAAGTCACTACTAGAAAACTCGGCTCTGTATCGCAATAATTCAATATGTAAAGTAATACCACGATACTACAAATATCAGGGAACGCCTTATCACAGATAAGACTGTCCTTAATGCTTGTAAGGTCACATTTATTGCAATAAATGACATACCTGAAATGTTACCGCTCTCATTATTACGTCAGATAGGTAATGCACGTAGTAAGTTCGTCGTATTCATGATTTCCTCTTCAAAGTAACATACCGTACTTGTTATTTAACACAAAATGACATTATAAATTTAAGTTATTCACGAGCAGCTAGTTGAGAATATGTATGAACTTTAAATGACACGACGAACCGTCTCGTTCTGCATTTGGATTCAAACCCAGGTCATGCAGACTAAGATTTCGTGACTGACGGAAAGTAACAGTCATTCCTACCTAGGTATACAGAGAGTGATATACCTCGATTTTAGACAATATCAGTTAGCAAAGATCAACTTTAAATTACATAACATAAACATTTTTAACGGACGAGAATTCCTACCCAGCACCTATTGTCCCTGTTAACGAACTACGAGAGATGTTAAATTTTGCTTCTTCACAAGTGACTTACTTGAAATGCCGTGATGTAAAGCTTTTTGTTGGAGAGGGATTCGAACCCAGAACCTAATCGGATTGTTGTCGAAGCACAATCAACTGTGACATATCGGATTATCTCGGCAATAGCTAGATGTTTTAACTGAAATGACGAGACAAAACATTAATTTTTTCCTTCCCATGACTCCAAACCGGAACCTATCGCTGTTATTTATTAGAGAAAACGAACGTTAAATATGGGTTTGTTACATCAGCAGCGACATGTGAGCATGTTTGAACTAGAAATAATACGACGAAGCGTTCAATGCTGACTGGGAATCGAACCTCACACATGCCGTTGTTGACTACACACAAAGAGACGTCAGCTACAGAATTTTTCTCCACCAGCAGCTCGGAATAACATCCTTGAACTTAGAGTGATCTCTCAAATAGTTCTGTGTCTCACTGGGAGTCAAAAACGTCAGATATCGTTAGTGTTGACAATGAATGAAAATGCATTAAAAATCAAAATTATTGTCCATCAGCAAATAGGTGTTCTCAGGCTAGAGCTTGATAATACATAATGAAAACTTTAGTGCCTGACCAGCATTCGAACCCATTCACGCGCAATATGCGGAGATGTTGAGGAATCTGCAGTTTTGAACAAACAACAAATTGTAGTCGAGTTGTATTGTCACGAAGGGAACAAATTCCGCGTTAAGGGCGGTCTGAGTTGCATTCCAAGTGCAGAACGAATTTTATCGACATAAAGAAGCTCAAATAAAAGATGGAATAAGGGTCCTGTGACCGTACATAGCGTTTGTTTCGTCACTATAGATAAATAACCAGTATAATAAAGGTTACTGGTGACAGAGTTCCCACATTTCTCCACTCCTGTCTTTATTGTGGTGCAACCTAACGTCTACTTGGTAGAGAAGGAGTATCCTGTTTAATGTTAATTTCAGACCACAGTGCCATTATACTTTCTTCACTTGGCGTAGCCAGAAGAGAATAGAATCGGTCTATCCCTATTAAAAACCATGGGCAGAAGTCGGAATCGAACCCAGACCATCATCATAGAAACCAACAGACCACCAAATCATCTTCTGTATGACTCATTTTTCTTTCACAAAAACGTTGCGGCACACTCGATGAGAATTCTGACACACAGGCTCCCTGTAGTGGTTTGCAGCATGTGCAGTGCATTCATTTACTTGGCTGACTGAATCCCCATGAACTAGCTGCCTCGGCTACCCAGTGCATACATTCGACTCTATTTTGTAATCACGGAAATAAAATCATGTAACTGCCACCTACACAGAACTGCCAACAGTGTAGGATGCAGAAATTTAAAGAGGAAGTGTTCCTCTCCATTTGAGCTACTACATTGCGCTATCTGTTTGTTGAAAACGTCGTACAGTGCAAAAGAAACGCTATAACTGTCTGTCTCTCAGAAGTCTAGATCCGACCATATGCATTATCTCACAGCACTGTGGAATGCGGAAATTCTGGAGGAACTATTGTTGACTTCTGGAGATGCTGTAGGTAGATGACAGCTAGTAGCGTCACGGGAAGTATCACGCACCGTAGATAAGGTGTCGCGAGTTCCATTTCATTCGCTGCTACATTTTTTACAACGCAATTCTGCTGTCTATTGAAGTTACCAATTTAATGGAATTTTGAACATAATTACCTTCACTTCTCAACACAAAATAGCCGCATGTGGGAAAAGGGCTCACTTCTGCGACATTTTGTTCTTTTCAGGTTTGTCACCAGCATTGTGAAGCCTAATGCAGGGTTGGCTCAGGTGACTGTTAACATAGGGGGGTTATGTAGGGATTTCACTAAAGAGGATCAGGTAGTGATTGTGGGTGGGGCTGGTAATAGTATTGATAGGGATGGGGAGTATAACATAGATGGTGACTTGGAAAAGATAGCCACTCAGACTGGCAACACGAATGTGCATTTCGTGGAACTGTTTCAGCGTCACGATCGGCCTCATCTTAATACAGCCGTCAGGCTTAATAACTATCAGCAGGACGGGTTTCACTAGACATGGCTTGCACCTCAACAGGTATGGGAAGGGGAGGTTGGCAAAGCTTATAGGCGACAGCATAGGTGGGGTTGGTGGGATCACTCATGGGAAAATTCCTGCAGTAGTGGGTGTTAGAGCTGCACCTTTTTTTAGATTGAAGTCAGCTGGTAGGTATTCCTGCTTAAGGGAAGTCTTTCTAACAAGGGAATCACTTTTGACAAAGCTTAGGTATCCGAGTAATGAGGGAATTAGTATATTTCATCAAAATATACAAGGTATTAGGGATAAAGTTAGTGAACTGCTTATAGATGTTGACTCTGAAATTATTGGTATATCTGAACACTTCTTAAATAAGGAGATAATTCAGAGGCTTCCTTTACCAGGATACAGGTAGGCTGGCAGCTTTTCGAGGAGCTCTTTGCGGTGTGGGGGATTAGCCATGTATGTGAAAAACGGCATCCCATTTGAGTCAATTGATGTTTCAAAGTGCTGCACTGAAAAGGTGTTTGAATGTTGTGCAGGTGTGGTTAAATTTAACGGAGCTAAACTTCTAACTGTTGTTATTTATAGATCCGCAGACTCCGATTTCACAACATTTTTGCTAAAGCTAGAGGAGGTTCTTGGTTCACTTTATAGGAAATACAAAATGTTAGTTATATGTGGTGACTTCAATATTAATTGTATAAGTGATTGTGCAAGGAAAAGGATGCTGGTAGACCTCTTTCATTCATATAATCTTATGCAAACCGTATTCTTTCCAGCGAGAGTGCAAGGGGACAGTAGAACAACCATAGACAACATTTTTGTTCATTCCTCATTACTAGAAGGGCATTCTGTTAGCAAAAAGGTGAATGGCCTTTCAGATCATGATGCACAAATTTTAACTTTAAAAGATTTTTGTGCTGCAACACGTGTTAAATATAGTCATCAGTTGTTCAGGAAAGCTGATCCAGTTGCTGTAGAGACCTTTGTAAACCTTATAAAGGAACAAGAGTGGCAAGATGTTTATAGCGCTGATACAGTAGACGATAAATATAATGCTTTTCTCAAGACTTTTCTCATGCTCTTTGAAAGTTGCTTTCCGTTAGAACATTTAAAACAGGGCACTAGCACAAACAGGCAGCCTGGGTGGCTGACTAGAGGGATAAGAATATCTTGTAGAACAAAGTGGCAATTATATCAAAACGTTAGAAACAGTCAAAATCTAAATGCAGCAGCCCATTACAAACAGTATTGTAAGGTGCTTAAAAATGTTATTAGGCAGACAAAAAGTATGTGGTATGCAGATAGAATAGCTAAGTCTCAGGATAAAATTAAAACCATATGGTCAGTCGTAAAGGAAGTTGCTGGTCTGCAGAGACAGGTCGAGGATATAGAATCAGTGCGTAGTGGGAATGTCCGTGTTACTGATAAGTCGCATATATGTACAGTATTTAATAATCACTTTCTGAATATAGCAGGTGAACTAAATAGAAACCTAGTCCCAATAGGGAATCATATAGCGCTCTTAGAAAAAGTGTTTCGAGACTGTTACCTGAAATGCTCCTCCATCATACTGACAAGAGGGAGATTGAGTTAATAATTAAATCACTAAAGACCAAGAACTCTCATGGATATGACGGGGTATCTAGCAAAATACTGAAGTATTGTTCTATGTATGTTAGCCCAGTTCTCAGCCATATCTGTAACTTTTCCTTTAGGAGTGGTCGGTTTCCTGACCGATTAAAGTACTCGGTAGTAAAGCCACTTTATAAAAAGGGAGACATTGATAATGTTGACAATTTTAGACCTATTTCAGTGCCATCGGTGTTTGCTAAAGTTATCGAGAAGGTTGTATATACAAGGTTACTGGAGCATTTAAATTCACATAATTTGCTGTCAAATGTTCAGTTTGGTTTTAGAAATGGTTTGTAAGTAGGCTGTTTATGTTTTCTCTATGTAAGTAGGCTGTTTAGGTTTTTTATTGGTAACGCCACCTCTGTATGACAATCACTGGCTGTGCTGTGGGCAGTCTGTGTCTGCTTTGCATTGTTGTAATACTCGCCATTGTAGTGTTAGGCAGCTGGCTGTGAACAGCGCGTAGCGTTGCGCAGTTGGAGGTGAGCCGCCAGCAGTGGTGGATGTGGGGAGAGAGATGGCGGTTTGTAATTTGTCATGAACTGATATATATATTATGACTTGTGATGATATCAAGGTAAATACATTGTTCGTTCTCTATTAATATCTTTCATTTGCTAACTATCCCTATCAGTAGTTAGTGCCTTCCATAGTTTGAATCTTTTATTTAGCTGGCAGTAGTGGCGCTCGCTGTATTGCAGTAGCTTGAGCAGCGAAGATTTTTGTGAGGTAAGTGATTTGTGAAAGGTATAGTTTAATGTTAGTCAGGGCCATTCTTTTGTGGGGAATTTTGAAAGTCAGATTGCGTTGCGCTAACAAAATATTGTGTGTCAGGTTAAGCACAGTCCTGTATAAATTGTTCAAAGGGGACGTTTCAGGTTTAACAACTGAAAATGCTATATTCTCTTTTCTCTGTGAGGTTTTGGACGGATTAAATAAAAGGTTGCGAACGCTAGGTGTTTTCTTTGATTTAACGAAGGCTTCTGACTGTGTTGACCACAAAATATTACTGCAGAAGTTGGACCATTATGGAGTAAGGGGAGTAGCTTACAATTGGTTCGCCTCTTACTTTAAGAACAGAAAGCAGAGGGTAATTCTCCGCAATATTGAGAGTGGTAGTGATGTTCAGTCCCAATGGGGCACTGTTAAGTGGGGCGTTCCCCAAGGGTCGGTGCAGGGGCCACTGCTGTTTCTTATTTATATAAATGATATGACTTCTAGTATTACAGGTGATTCAAAAATATTTCTGTTTGCTGATGACAGCAGCTTGATAGTGAAGGATCTTGTGTGTAATATTGAAACAGTAACAAATAATGTAGTTCATGAAATAAGTTCGTGGCTTGTGGAAAATAATTTGAGTTTCTAACTCACAATTCAACAAGAACCGATATTTTGATCAGACAGAATAGGCATATTATAAGCGAGACGGAACAGTTCAAGTTCCTAGGCGTTCGGATAGATAGTAAGCTGTTGTGGAATGCCCATGTCCAGGATCTTGTTCAGAAGCTAAATGCTGCTTTATTTACCATTAGAACAGTATCTGAAATAAGTGACACTTCAACACGAAAAGTAGTCCACTTCGCATATTTTCATACGCTTATGTCGTATGGTATTATTTTCTGGGGTAATTCATCTGATTCAAAAAGGGCATTTTTGGCTCAAAAACGGGCTGTTCGAGCTATATGTGGTGTAAGTTCGAGAACCTCTTGTCGATCCCTATTCAAAAATCAGGGAATTCTGACATTGCCCTCACAGTATATATTTTCTTTAATGTCGTTTGTTGTTAGCAATATTAGCCTATTCCCAAGAGTTAGCAGCTTTCACTCAGTTAATACTAGGCAGAAATCAAATCTGCATGTAGAATGCACTTCCTTGACTCTTCTGCAGAAAGGAGTGCTGTATTCTGCTGCATCCATTTTCAATAAGCTACCACAAGAACTCAAAAATCATAGCAGTAGCCCAAACTCTTTTAAGTCCAAACTGAAGAGTTTCCTAATGGCTCACTCCTTCTATTCTGTCGAGGAGTTCCTGGAAGAGCTAAAAAATTAAGCAAATTCCAGTGTTACATTGTTGATTTTCTTCATTTAAACTTACGACTTGTCACCTGAATATGTTTTTTTATATTTCATTTTATCTGTTTCTAATATCGTGTTATAATTTCATGTATTGACTCTTTCCATGACCATGGAGACTTCTCCTCAATTTGGTCCCACGGAACAATAAATAAACAAATAAAAAATAAATAAATAATAGACGGCCAGGCAGCAGATGCATCTCGAAGCTTTTGTATTATGCATGGGGAGAGCGCATCGTGCCAAAATAGTCAGAAAAGTATTTTTTACATTAGCAGTCGTATGGTAGTGGCATTTTATTCTTCTTCAAACCTTGTTTGACAGCTTTAACTCAAGTTTTCTACATGCATCGAATCAATAAACTGCATGTGCAATGTCAGACTGTTATAGATCACATCAGTGAATTCACATATATCCTTGATGATTAATTTCTCTGTCATGTTTAGTATTGTTTTAACAACAGTAAAAGAAACCTTACGAAAATTGTGCACTGTATTAAAAGAAATGAAATAAAACTACCCACGATAACCTTACGACGAAAAACTGAGTATCTGTACACAAGCGTGCCTCTATCGGTACGAATTAGTAAAATACTACTCAGATTTCGATTGGGTCTGTGTTTAATTGGTATGCTGTGTCATACTCAACAGGTATGCAAATGTGGCATTTCATAAATAATGTTATGTATTCCTAGAGACCCAAAATCTGCTTTTCAGCAGCGGAACGAGGCGTTACCTGTTGTGCAGCACTGTAAGTTTTTCACCATTGCAGTGTGAGCTGAAAGTATTTTCTTGCGATTTCCTTATCGATGTTCGATCTGACTGCTTGTAGCTCTTTCACAGAAGGGATAAAAACCTTACATTCAGCGAGACTGGAACCGCGAACCAGAACAGACTCTTTTTCAGAAGTCAGCACGTAACCACAGAGCTAGCGAAGAGGTATGTGTTGCCCATTTCCTTTACGAGACCAATAGCGTCTAGAACTCGTAAACTGCTATTTAAAGGACGAGTTTAGTTGCGATTTACACATGCAACGACTTTCCTGGGCTAAAAACCGTAAATTTACAATCTTTTGTTACACCTGAAGCGATAATAACTCAGATTAATCAATGGAAATGACAGGAAAAATCAAGTGAACTTTGAGGCTTAATTCCGTGCACTCCAGGAAGTAACTCGTCGATGACAGAGTTGCCAAATATACCTTGCCTTGTTGCCGAATCTCAGTTACAGTACTAGCAAGAAGAAGACGAACCGATGTGATCCTACAGCGGGCTGGGAAGTGACCACAGCTGGCCTTTCAAAGACGCTGCTGCGATGGCCTGGGATACGTAATGCGTCTCATTCGCATTTCTGTAACCAGGTTTAGAGACTGGAGCGTAGTTACTAATAATATTCAGAACTGACTGCAAACTAAGCACCATAAATCAGTAACTCTCATAGTTGTTTTTATACGAGGGTCAGTCAAAAAGTAATGCCTCCTATTTTTTTTTCTACGTTTAATTGTCAGGAAATTTAAATGCAATTACATAGGTTGAAAACCACAACATTGAGGATCATTTTGTCATTTTTCAATGTAATCTCCGCCCATCTCTACAGTTTTGGTCCATCTTTGAACAAGGGCATGTATCCCAGCACGGTAAAAATCACAGCTCTGCTTCCTAAGCCATTGACGCACGAATGTTTTGACGGCCTCCTCATCTTCAAAATGAATCCCACGATGAGCTTCTTTTAGTGGCCCAAACAGATGGAAGTCTGATGGTGCCAGGTCAGGGCTGTATGGGGGATGAGGCAAAACTTCCCATCCAATTTTGACAATCTCGTCAGAGGTGTGACGACTGGTGTGTGGTCTTGCATTGTCATGCAAAAGAAGAACATCTGCCATTGATTTTGTTGGGCGAACTCGCTGAAGACGTGCTTTAAGTTTGTTGAGGGTTGTGACGTATTGAACAGAATTTATTGTGCATCCCTGCTCCAAAAAATCAACCAGAATCACACCCTCTGTATCCCAGAAAACTGTTGCCATAACTTTCCCTGCCGATCGCACAGTTTTGAATTCTTTCTTCCTCGGCGGGCTTGTGTGACGCCACTCCATTGACTGCCTCTTTGATTCGGGTTCAAAAAAATGCACCCATGTTTCGTCCCCGGTCACAATTTTTTTCAGAAACTCATCTCCCTCCAAACGGAAGCGCTGCAAGTGTTGGGAGGCTGATCGGTTAACATTCTTGGAACCCACCGTGCACAAACTTTTGAGTACCCCAATTGTTTAATAATCGTGATTACACTGCCTATACTAAGAGAAATAATGCGACACACTTCATCTGCAGTCACCCGACGGTCACCACGAATGATGTCATCAACTTGCTGAATGTTGTGTGGAGTCACTGCACTCACCGGCCTGCCGCTCCGCTTTTCGTCAGTCAACGGTGTTTGCCCTTCAGCTTCCTTACAACGACGAACCCATCGTCTAACAGTGCTGACATCCACTGTCACAACACCATACACCTTCTTCAGTCTTTCATGAATGCGTATGGGCGTTTCACCTTCTGCATTCAAGAATTCAATCACACAACGCTGTCTCAAACGAACATCGATGTCGGCCATCTTACAAACTTCTGCTGTGCTGCCACCTGTTGACACAGAAAGTTACTACTGCAGTGGATTGCAGAAGAAGATTTGAGGAATGGCGCCAAATTCAAATTTTTCACTTAACTTAATTTCTTTAAGTAGAAAAAAAATGGGAGGCATTACTTTTTGACCGACCCTCGTATTTTTTTCGTAACTGTACTCAAACTTAAGAAACTCATTCACGGATGTTTTCGTGCCTCGCCGATAGTCGAGCACCCCAAACAAATAAAAATTAAAAAAATGTGTGTATGTGTGTGTGTGTGTGTGTGTGTGTGTGTGTGTGTGTGTGTGTGAGAGAGAGAGAGAGAGAGAGAGAGAGAGAAATAAACATAAAGAAGAATGAGGGAGACGGTAAAAAATTGATGTAAAGAAATTGAATATCGGTATGTAAAGAAATCTTTCATTAAAATAACACGTTCCACATTATTACGAAGTGTCGTATTCATGATCTATGGAACAAGTATTAATCCAATCTAATCTAGTCAATCATATTGCTGACAAGCCGTGAAGAGTCATGAATTACCGAAATTTTCGCCAGAGTCAGCAACCAAATCTAAACTTGAAAATAAAAGACGACTGTTTTTGTAATAAACCGGGACTCCTATCAAGACCCTTTCATCCCTGTTAACTAACCACAAAAGATGTCTGATATACCTCCATTCGGAAGTAACAAAGTGTGTATGCGTTTAAAGGTGAAGTGCATGATGTGAAGTTCTGTGACGGAGGTACAACCCAAAACTTAATCGGGTTGTTTACTAAATAAAATCAAATGTTACTTATCGGTTTTTCTTACCAGCTGATAGGTGTTTGAATCTAAAATAAGGATACAAATTTTTGTGCCTGAGCGACAGTCGAACCACACTCCTATCGTTCTTCTTTATCGTCCATGAATATAGCTTAATTATCAATTGCTTACTCACCAACAGTAAGATGTGTGCGTGTTTGACCAGAAATTGTTGGCAACAGATGAACAGGCATTAAAAATACACGTTAATTTTCACTAGCAGGTCGGTGTGCACTTGATAGGGCTTGAAATGAAATTATGAATATTTTTGTACTGGATCAGGAATCAGACCCACATACTTACCTTTGGAGGTGACCTAGAGAAGATTGCAGTCTTGGAAAAAGGAACGAAATGATTGAACTGTCCTATTCCGAGAGATTCAGATCCTCGAAAGAGCAGATACGAATTCGAATCACAGTCCAGCACCAAATATTTCAACGTCTCTAGTTCCATCAAGTACAAGTAAAATAAGAGCCCTGTTCCTTTAAATGGCTATCGGTTCATCAAATAAAATAAAATTTTGTAATGTCAGTAAGTTTACTGGCGACAGTATTTCTGTTTACAGTGACGTCCGCCTACGTCATTTCCCAAAGCAAACCGGCTCTGTCCAGTTAGGAATGAAGGAACGTGATGTTTAATGCGGATTCTGGATTATAACGCCTTTCTCTTGAGGTTACCAGAGGTAAAGTAAATCTGTTTGAGCGTCTTAAAAGTAAATGCCTGTACCCACGCATTGCACTAGTGATAGTTCGTTCCACCAGACCTTATTTCCCAGGCCCAGGAGTGTGTTGTAACGGATGATGTGCTTAGCTTACAAAATTAGTCACGGTGGAAAAAATGCGAGTCTATTAAATGGTTAAGTAGAAGGAAGCTTCTGATGCGGAGATTATGCTATTCTCACGTCAGCACTATGTAAAGACTCTTCTAGGCATCATAGCCTCGATGTAAAGCCAATTTGAAATTTTCACTAATTCAGGAAATACCTCAGTTCGAGAAAATCCACTGTGAAGTTACCGGATAATTCAATTATTACCGTACTTATTACTACCCTTTTCTTCATACTGCTGCTGGAACACATGTACTTGAAGATCATTTAATGTCTTTTGGTCATTGTGGAAGTAGTTGCCCAAGAACAGGTTCTTTCCCTGTCTACGGAATGCTTTTCATGTTAATATCAAACATCAGCAATTACTCTTAGATTACATTAAAACTAAAGTAATTGATGAAGACGTTACTTGATAACAAAAACGCGCTGCCTTTCTTCATTTACTTGCCGCTAGAAATGGCTGTCGAATACTGCCAAACCAAAAGCCAAGGGGTCTTACTGCCTTCCGAAATACGTCGCTGTCAGTTCTTCCATATGATTTGGTCGACGTGACCTGTTTCAAGTTGAGTATGACAGAGAATGTTTTAGAAAATCAATTGTATTCCTTTGCAATAAACAGAAAGATTTTCATTCTAAGCTAACCAAGTTCAAAATTTTCGGAATATTAGTTCAAATTTAATATTCGCTTCCATAATGTAAGGAAAGTATTTCACAGTTGCAGAACCCGCATCCGACTCATTGTCCTTCCACTTAGTCGCTGAACATAAATTCTAGCTCAGAGTGACACCAGTTTAACTAACCTAATGTAGCGAAGACTGTTTCCCAGTGCTCTTTCTCATCGGAAAATATTCAATTCACACATTGGGCTTCATTAGTACACTGTGACAGTAATTTCTGTGTGTATGCAATGCATACGGATTGTAGAATTCAGTGGTGCTCTCTCTCTCTTCCACTTCTGTATACAATATGACTGACCTATACGGGCCCTTTATCATTACACGCCCTGGGCGGTGCAACATCATACTGACAACAGTAATGTGCTTATACTGACCACCTCATTGTTCGTTTTACCTGATTTTGTAATCATTTAAATAAAACAACATGACCTTCCAGTGGGAGACATTGCGGCCCCTTTTACCTCGTGTGAAATTTGTCAGTAAGCTTTTTGCCTTCCAGTCAGCGAAATGCGGAAGAGTACGGCCGGTAAACGATTCACAAACCACGACCTAGTGCCGTTAAGACGATTTGTTTAAACAGTGGCGTAGCTGAATGAATTTAGTTTCTTTTTAAATCGTCTTATGCAGCAACGTTCACAGATATCTCAAATAGGAAAAGCTCTTTACCCAGGTACGAAGGTTGTAAAACAAACTTCCCACAGTTTGTGTCAGGTTGATCTTTTCGTCTGATAGCACTGCGTAAGTATTTTGTCTAAGAGGTATCACAAGTAGTGTTCCTGTAGCTGTGGGAATCATTTGTTGAAAACGAGTTTTACACCAGTGGGTACAGCACTGCTAAATATTCAAAATGATTATGAACCTAAGTCTGAGTTCATCCACAAACTGAAGCGTATTTATAATATTGAAGCTAGACTGTGTATCGTTGTCTGCAAACGACTACAGGGAGCCTGTGTGTCAGAATTCTCATCGAGTGTGCCGCAACGTTTTTGTGAAAGAAAAATGAGTCACACAGAAGATGATTTGGTGGTCTGTTGGTTTCTATGATGATGGTCTGGGTTCGATACCGACTTCTGCCCATGGTTTTTAATAGGGAGAGACAGATTCTATTCTCTTCTGGCTACGCCAAGTGAAGAAGGTAGAATGGCACTGTGGTCTGAAATTCACATTAAACAGGATATTCCTTCTCTAACAAGTAGACGTTAGATTGAGCCGCAATAAAGTCTGGAGTGGAGAAATGTGGGAACTCTGTCACCAGTAACCTTTATTATACTGGTTATTTATTTATAGTGACGAAACAAACGCTATGTAGGGTCACAGGACCCTTATTCCATCTTTTATTTGAGCTTCTGTATGTCGATAAAATTCGTTCTGCACTTGGAATGCAACTCAGACCGCCCTTAACGCGGAATTTGTTCCCTTCGTGACAATACAACTCGACTACAATTTGTTGTTTGTTCAAAACTGCAGATTCCTCAACATCTCCACATATTGAGCGAGAATGGGTTCGAATGCTGGTCAGGCACTAAAGTTTTCATTATGTATTATCAAGCTCTAGCCTGAGAACACCTACCTGCTGATGGACAATAATTTTGATTTTTAATGCATTTTCATTCATTGTCAACACTAATGATATCTGACGTTTTTGATTCCCAGTGAGACACAGAACTATCTGAGCGATCACTCTAAGTTCAAGGATGTTATTCCGAGCTGCTGGTGGAGAAAAATTCTGTAGCTGACGTCTCTTTGTGCGTAGTCAACAACGGTATGTGTGGAGTTCGATTCCCAGTCAGCATTGAACTCTTCGTTGTAATATTTCTAGTTCAAACATGCTCACATGCCGCTGCTGATGTAACAAACCCATACTTAACGTTCGTTTTCTCTAATAAATAGCAGCAATAGGTCCCGGTTTGGAGTCCTGGGAAGGAAAAACTTAATGTTTTGTCTCGTCACTTCAGTTAAAACATCTAGCTATTGCCGAGATAATCCGATATGTCACAGTTGATTGTGCTTCGATAACAATTCGATTAGGTTCTGGGTTCGAATCCCTCTCCAACAAAAAGCTTTACATCACGGCATTTCAAGTAAGTCACTGGTGAAGAAGCAAAATTTAACATCTCTCGTAGTTCGTTAACAGGGACAATAGATGCTGGGTAGGAATTCTCGTCCGTTAAAAATGTTTATGTTATGTAATTTAAAGTTGATCTTTGCTAACTGATATTGTCTAAAATCGAGGTATATCACTCTCTGTATACCTAGGTAGGAATGACTGTTACTTTCCGTCAGTCACGAAATCTTAGTCTGCATGACCTGGGTTTGAATCCAAATGCAGAACGAGACGGTTCGTCGTGTCGTTTAAAGTTCATACATATTCTCAACTAGCTGCTCGTGAATAACTTAAATTTTTAATGTCATTTTGTGTTAAATAACAAGTACGGTATGTTACTTTGAAGAGGAAATCATGAATACGACGAACTTACTACGTGCATTACCTATCTGACGTAATAATGAGAGCGGTAACATTTCAGGTATGTCATTTATTGCTATAAATGTGACCTTACAAGACTTAAGGACAGTCTTATCTGTGATAAGGCGTTCCCTGATATTTGTAGTATCGTGGTATTACTTTACATATTGAATTATTGCGATACAGAGCCGAGTTTTCTAGTAGTGACTTGTTGGAGCCATTTTCAATAATCAAGCGACTGTACCAAGTAGCGATTAGAGGACCTGCTAGACAGCTGCGTTATGTGGTTTGCATGCGAATCAGGCGAAATGCAATTCAGGTCGTTCGGATACTTTTGAGCACGACTGTACAGAGACAACGAAGATTTTTCCATTCAGTAACGTGACCGATCAATAATCGTGTATTAAATTTGGATTCCATGTGTGGAGTATACGTTCACATGTTCAATTCATTAGTAGATTCTGAAAAACTGTTATCGGTTGTGTTGAGAAGTGGGCAGTTCATAACCGTATATATATATATAAAGAATGCTAGTCTGGAAACTTTTACTAGAAGTCAGTAGCTTCATAAAGCATTTCTGCAGTAATTAGCAGTGACAGGATTTTTCTAAATGTTGGCCGTACTGTAAATTACGCACCACGAAAGAATTATCCTACTGGGACGGAAATCGATAGATGTGACCTACACCTACAGAAAAAACAAATAATTACAATTTCAGAGAAGTTAGATAATTTATTCAAGAGAAAGAGCTTCACAAATTGAGCAAGTCGATACCGTGTTGCTCCACCTCTGGCCCTTAAGCAAACAATTATTCGATCTGGCATTCACTGATAGAGTTTTGGATGTCCTCGTCAGGGATATGAAGCCAAATTCTGTCCAACTGGCGCGTTCGATCGTCAAAATCCCAACTGCTTGGTGGGACCTGCCCATAATGCTCAAAACGTTCTGGCGACATTACTGGCCATCGCAGGGATTGGCAAGCTCGAAGACAAGCGGTAGAACTCGAGCCGTGTGCGGGAGGCCATTGTCTTGCTGATGTGTAAGCCCAGGACGGCTTACTATGAAGGGAAGCAAGACGGGACGTAGAATATCGTCGACTTACGGCTGTGATGTTGCTCTTCATGATAAGCTATTTTGAATCAGAGTGTATAGTGTATAATTCGAACCCTGAGCGCATCATTTTGCGAGGTGAGTGGTCTCAGTTGCGCAAGCCATGCTTGTCTTGGGAACCCACTGTACGCTGTAGCTTGTCACTTATTTACTCTTCATACCTTCCAAGCACCATAGAGAATGTTCTGTTATGCTAATGAAGTAGAATCTAGCGTAGAAAGTATGAAGCAGGATGTCTGACTTCAGTTTTTAAAAGGTCCATACCAACTTTTGTCGAGATCACGAAGTAAAGAATGATGGAAGCGGTGACAGCTATGAGAAGTTTTAATAAGTAGTTACAGAATTACAGTACATTATTAAGTCTCGACGTTTCCAATTTCTACATCTTCCGATCAATGAAAATCATGGCATGACCTGATAGATGGTGAACTTACTTGTAATTAAGTGGTAACTGAAAACTCGAAACAATTATCCGCTCAGCACATAATAAGATTTCAAAGTGCTGTAAAGATTACTGACTTGCTTTTCATGTTCTGAAACGTATAAGCGTACACTTTACAAATCGCAATAACATTCTATACTATAAGTATAATATGAATGACTTACGACTGGTATCATTCAACTAGTACAAATAGCTGGCTGTAACAACTTTCGGTGATGTGGAATACTATAATCATATGTTCAAACGTAGGTATGAAAGATCGCAGGCCATCTGGCCTTTTCATACACCTCTTTAGGGCCATAAAACCTGCCTGTCTTGAATTTTCTAAAATCTAATTTCATTTCGCCACCGTATTACACTGTCATGCAAAGTAGGTAATCGGATGCTGTGTACCAGCATGTACATGATTAAGATTAGGATGCATGCGTACGATAATTCTGTTCATTTCATGTAGGAGACGAGTGAGAATGTTTTGGCTGTGAGGGGGCGAACCGCTGACAGTAACACAGTAGCATCAATTGGCCCGAAGGAGGAATTTGGGGTGGGGGTGGGGGGGGGGGGGTACATCCTACACCCGATAACTGGGAATTGCGGACAAAGTCTCGAATCCCTACCAATAGGGGTGGCTTTCTTTTTTGATGTCAGGTCTCAGGTTTGCGACAAAATTTTTAAATCGCTGTTGAAAAGGACGCTCGGTATTTTTACAATGGCTGCAGGCAGTTTTCTCACAAAAGCTTTATGTTCCGAACAGGAACACACCAGCTTGGCACCACAGAAGCTGTGCTATTGTTGTGACGTTTTGGAGAAATAGCCGTCTAGCTCCATGTTGTAGCCGACATAACGGTACCATTAAAGCATCCGGATTATCATATTCCGTTGACACCAGTTGCCAGAAATCTTCCCACACAAAAGTCTGGCAGAGGCTGTGATAGGCTGTTCGATTTTTATGTCAGCACATGTTTGCAGTCACCGTCAGGATTTTGTGCCAATGAATAATACTGGCAGCTAGGTTGACAGAGTACGGTAGTCGGAGTCTAGATAAATTTGTCGTGAGACCATAATTGTCGAAAACTATGCTTATCAGTGACAACTGACAGAGTTCTGACACAACGAAGCAGTCGCTCTCTGGGCGCGGGGCGGAAGAGAGTTTGGGAAGTTGGTTCCTGACCACCGCAGGAATCGGTCGCGTACATTTCCGCTCTTGCTGCAGAGTAATTTCATTCGCGGTCCCACTTTTCCGGCCACCGGAACAAACAGCTTTTTTTACGCTCGCGCTTCGATCGGTCTCCAAGGCGGAGCCCATCATTCTGCAGCGGCTGACCACGCGTCGCTGCCGTGATCAGCACGCCACCTTACGCCGTACTGTCGGCTTATCCGGATTCAGCCGATTTTTCTACCGCTCAAAATTCGCAGTGAGGTTTCTCAGTAATGGCATCTGTAGAACCACTTTGCCTCCTTAAGTGATGTCATGCTAATGCATCCCATTACTCACTTGTTTATCGTTATTTTATATTTCGTTATTTTATATTTCACGTATGCTCTATGCTACACCTTCTTCCTTATACCAGAGAAACACACCAGATTCCGTGCAAAGTCTTTTGTACTAGCTTTCTGCCAACATCTCTATCAAGCGAGGACTATTTAAATGTTTAAAAACTAAACTCCGTCCGAACAGGACTAGGAAGGCCCAACGGTACGGACCGGCCGCCGTGTCATTCATAGCCCACAGGGGTCACTGGATGTGGATATGGAGGGGCATGTGGTTAGCACACCACTCTCCCGGCCTTATGTCAGTTTACGAGACCAGAACCGCTACTTATCTATCAAGCAGTTCCTCAGTTTGCCTCACAAGGGCTGAGTGCACCCCACTTGCCAACAGCGCTCGGCAAACCGGATGGTCACCCATCCAAGTGCTAGCCCGGCCGACAGCGCTCAACTTCGGTGATCTGACAGGAACCGGTGTTATCACTGTGGCAAGGCCGTTGGCATTAACATGTTTGGTTTACGGTGATGCACAAAATCACGATCAGTTTTGTGTTCCATTTAAAGAAAATAATGCTAATTGAAATTTTTATGGTGGCGTTTATGTGTTAGACAGTCACACTCATTAGAATCCTTTCCCATCACTATGTTTGGAGGGGTACATTGATCAATTAATTTAATGAATACATTAGATGAGAGGCTAGACACCCCACATCAGGGCCCTTATAAGATTGCCTTACATACTTTTTGCAGATTCATTCTAAACCCACTTTGGTGTGATTTGCGTAAAGATGTGATTATGACCGATAACTTGCAGTTAAGGGTCCCACACACGGCTAGTTTCCAGGTACATCAGGAGGAAATCTACAAAGGCTTCTGTGTACAAAATCCGATGTGGAAGCCCATATCAAACAGGACTAACAGGGGATATGAACAGTATTCGAAGAACGGCTACCCCAATGGCTACCTGTATGTTTGGCCCAAGGGAGAGCGCCTTGGAAATAGTGGAAAACTTGAACAAACAGGCGCTTGAAGGCGTTCGTCATCTACTCCCTTAATATCCGCCGGCCGCGGCGGTCTCGCGGTTCTAGGCGCTCAGTCCGGAACCGCGCGACTGCTACTGTCGCAGGTTCGAATCCTGCCTCGGGCATGGATGTGTGTGATGTCCTTAGGTTAGTTAGGTTTAAGTAGTTCTAAGTTCTAGGGGACTGATGACCACAGAAGTTAAGTCCCATAGTGCTCAGAGCCATTTGAACCATTTGAACCTTAATATCCGTTACTCAGTAAGCGGCTAAAATATTGTCCGTGCTGGCACTTCTGGCTATAAATTACTTCTGCGTGCGGACTGGTCATTTCAATAAGCTGTCTTCAACGCCGTTATACACTATGTGCTCAAAAGTATCCGAACACCTGGCTGAAAATGACTTACAAGTTCGTGGCGCCCTCCATCGGTAATGCTGGAATTCAATATGGTGTTGGCCCACCCTTAGCCTTGATGACAGCTTCCACTCTCGTGGGCATACGTTCACTCAGGTGCTGGAAGGTTTCCTGGAAGGTTTCTTGGGGAATGGCAGCCCATTCTTCACGGAATGCTACCGTGAGGAGAGGTATCAGTGTCTGTCGGTGAGGCCTGGCAGGAAGTCGGGGTTCCAGAACATCCCAAAGGTCAGGACTGTGCAGGCCAGTCCGTTACAGGGATGTTGTTGTCGTGTAACCACTCCGCCGTAGGCCGTGTATTATGGATAGGTGCTCGATCGTGTTGAAAGATGTAATCGCCATCCCCGAATTGCTCTTCAACAGTGGGAAGCAACAAGGTGCTTAGAACATCAATGTAGGCCAGTGCTGTGATAGTGCCACGCAAAACAACAAGGAGAGCAAGCCCCCTCCATGAGAAACACCATAACATCACTGCTTCCGAATTTTACTGTTGGCACTACACACGCTGGCAGATGACATTCACCAGACATTCGCCATACCCAACACCCTGCCATCGTATCGCCACACTGTGTACCGTGATTCGTCACTCCACACAACGTTTTTCCACTGTTCAATCGTCCAATGCTTACGCTCCTTACACCAAGCGAGGCGTCGTTTGGCATTTACCGGCGTGATGTGTGGCTTATGAGCAGCCGATCGACCATGAAATCCAAGTTTTCTCACCTCCCACCTAACTGTCATAGTACTTGCAATGGATCCTGATGCACTTTGGAATTCCTGTGTGATAGTCTGGATAGATGCCTGCCTATTACACATTACGACCCTCTTCAACTGTCGGCGGTCTCTGTCAGTCAACAGACGAGGTCGGCCTGTACGCCTTTGTGCTGTACGTGTCTCTTCACTTCCCACGTCTCTATCACATCGGAAACGGTGGACCTAGGGATGTTAGAAGTGTGGAACTCTCGCGTACAGACGTATGACACAAGTGACATCCTGTCACTTGACCATGTTCGACGTCCGTGAGTTGCTCTCCCACGATTTCTATTGACTACTGAGGCGGCTGACATGGAGTACCTGGCAGTATGTGGCAGCACAATGCACCTTATACGAAAAACGCACGTTTTTGGTGGTACCCGGATACTTTTGATCACATAGTGTAGGCTTCGCCGCCAGCCACTGCGCGCATTGATTTCGACTAGGCAGCTACAAATCAATACTGCGACTTCTGAGGCTCAACGTGCATTTCGCACTATAACAGTCGAGAGATTACTGGTTATTCTCGGGATATGTCCGATGGATATCATAGTTGGACATTATGACAGTGTGTACCAGATCACAGGAACCAGGGTTACTGATAAGACATTTACGAACCTATAAGCTAGAAGAATGGCGGTTTGACTGAAACACTAAAAGCACTACAAGATTGGTTTACAATACATTCCCAAGCATCAGGAACAGGCTCAAGCTGCGCAACATTGCCCCTACTCGAAGCATGGAGTTCTTATTAACAAGTCGCAGTCCATGTCCCAAACATTTGCATCGAGTGGGTCTATTACTTTATTACTATATCTTCGTCCTTTAGCAGCCATGGCTGGACAGACTGCGTCACATATACAATGGTTATCAACTAACTTTTATACAACACCATATACAAAATTTATATTACAAATGCCGGCCAGGGTGGCCTAGCGGTTCTAGGCGCTACAGTCTGGAACCTCAGCAGTTGAGTCCCATAGTGCTCAGAGCCATTTAAACCATTTTATATTACAAATAAAAGAAAATATTTATGCAGTGCACAAAAACATATGGAACATAGAGAAAATGAAATATAACTAAACAGGAAAGTAAAACTTCATAGCAGCAAATGAAAACATCATAAAGCAAAATGTTTACAAGACCATGTAGATCACACACATAAAGTTTCATTTTGGCAAAATATGTACTTTAAGTAAAACACAAAATTAAATGTGTAGTTAACTGAGAACATAAAAAGAAGATCAAATTTAGGCAAAATTATATATAAAACATAACAATATTTATTATTTTGTCCATTAACTAGAACCACTCTTGAAAAACTCTTCCAAGGAATATGGTGGATGTTGTTTCAAGTCCTTAGCAATTTTTTCCGAAATAATTCAGGTGGCAGGGATTTCACTTCTGGAGGCAGTTGATTGTACATTTTTAGGGCGACTGCTGGAAAGCTGTCTTGTGTACTTGATAGGCGACACCTTGGCACTTCAATGTTCCTCTTACAGCGAGTGTCATGATTATGTATTTCTTGTCTTATGCTAAAATTCCTTTGATTTTCTTTTATATAAATGAGACAGAAAAACACATACTGGCTAAAAACAGTCATTATGCCTAGCCTGGTGAAAATAGGCTTACAGTGGCCCAGTCTTCTGCTAGAGGATATGATCCTGATGGATTATTTTTGTAATAACAACACATCTTTGCTGCCTGAGGAGTGTCCCCACAACAACAGTCCATAGCTAATGTGGCTGTGGAAGAATGCATGGTAGACTATTGTGAGAAACTGGTCAGTTATTACCCTCTTCAGCTTCCTCAGGAGGTATATCACACGAGAATGTTTGGTGCATACATATGCAGTGTGATCTTTCATGGAGAGTTTGCTGTCAACCTTGAAGCCCGGCAGTGTGACAGTCTCCATGTTTTCTTGGTCTTCAATGTTGGTTAGACTGCATATCAAATGTTGGGTTTTTTCTTCATTGATCTTCATTTTGTTTATGATGAACCATTCATTTATTTCTTCAAACATCAAATTTGATGCACCAAGAGCTTCTGTGGCACTATGTCCTTTGGCAATAAGGGTAGTGTCATCTGCAAACTGCAACATTTGACTATTACAGCTCATATCGTTGACATATATAAGGAATAGGAGAGGTCCTAAGACTGATCCTTGGGGCACACCATGTTCCAGTTTTTGTTCAAGAGAAGTTGCTCCGTGCACTGATACTACCTGCTTTCGGTTTTCCAAAAAAGATTGGAGTGTTGATAGAACAACACCTCCAACACCACGCCATCTTATTCCCGGCGGGGTCAGGGATTTTCTCTGCCTCGTGATGACTGGGTGTTGTGTAATGTCCTTAGGTTAGTTAGGTTTAAGTAGTTCTAAATTCTAGGGGACTGATGGCCATAGATGTTAAGTCCCATAGTGCTCAGAGCCATTTGAACCATTTTTGAACCACACCATCTTAACTTGGCTATTAGTGTTATGTGTGAGATGCAGTCAAAGGCTTTGCTGAGGTCACAGAGTATCAGTGCCACACTCTCTCTCTCTCTTCAAAACTCTGTCGAATCGTTTTTAATAAGTCCAGCGTGGCTGTCACTGTTGATATCCCTTTGCGGAATCCGTGCTGTGTGTTTTGGAATAAGTTGTTTTCCTCAAAGTAATTCAGTACCTGGCAGTGCATCACAGAATCAGTAACTTTGGCTAGTACTGGTACCACTAAGATTGGTCTGAAGCGGGACACCTCGCATGGATCCCCCTTCTTATATATTGGTATTGTGCGCGCCAGTTTAAGGAAGTCTGGGAAGACACCAGAAGATAGACATTTTTTTATTGCTATGGCTAGTGACTGAGCTAATTCTGCAATAATTTTCTTTAGCAGTGTGCAGGACATGCCATAGATGTCTACACTTTCTGAGTGTTTATAGGAGTTCACAATTTTTATCATGTCTTCAGGATGTACTTCCTTCCAGTATTGAATACTGCAACTGTCTGCATTTCTTATGTTTCCAGTCGGATATAGGTCAGAGTGTGGAATTTAACTCACTGTCTTTTCCACTATTCTGACAAAATATTCATTGAAGTCATCAGGGCTACATGAATTCAAGCAGGAGGTAGTCTTCTTTCTGTTCTCATTTACAAGATTCCAGGCAGCTTTACAAGGATTTTGGGCCTCTTTAATGTATGTATCATTATATTTCTTTTTTGCTTCCTCTACTGCCTTCCTATAAGCTTTTTTGGCTTTTAGGTAGTTGCAGTGATGTAATTCTTTAGCTGGAATGTCTAAAGCTGATTTTATTCGGTCCTTGCACATTGTTACAATACACTTCAATTTATTGAGCTCGGGGGTGTACCATTGTTTCACATTGATAACTTTCTACCTGCCTTGTGATTTGTCCGCAGGATTCTTCACTGGTCTTACCGGAAACATGTCATCAAATATTGCTTTTAAGGTTTGGAATAGACATAAGAAAGAATCACTGCCTACTAACTCTGCAATTTTCTGCTGCCAGTTTACACAAGACAGAGCTGCTTTGAGATCATTTAGTCTCTCTTCTTTAACAAATCTTCGTTTGAATGTGTAGTTTGAATGCCATGTGCTTATCTGCAGTTTGCTCCTCATACTGGTTTCCATTACTAGCGCATAGTGATCTGCTATCATAGGTTCAACTACACTGAGTTTATAATCCCAGATGTTGAGGTTGGTTATTATGGTGTCCAAGCATGCACCACCCCTTGTTGGGAGCTTATTTGCAATAAACAATCCATAACTGGTAATTAATCTCTTAAAGACCCTCTCTCTGGCATCTCCATCACCTATGTGTATGTTAAAATCTCCACACAGTGCGATTTTCGACTTTAGGCGCGTTAGGTAACACAAACAGTTCTCCATATGTCCAATAAAATTCTCAAAGTTACCATCTGGTGAATGGTACACAGCAACAACAACTAAATCAATATTTGTTAATAACAGTGCAGCCAACTCAAGTTCAAAATCCACACAAAAGCTGCTTAAATCAATTGGCTCAAATGGCTCTGAGCACTATGCGACTTAACTTCTGAGGTCATCAGTCGCCTAGAACTTAGAACTAATTAAACCTAACTAACCTAAGGACATCACACACATCCATGCCCGAGGCAGGATTCGAACCTGTGACCGGAGCGGTCGCTCGGTTCCAGACTGTAGCGTCGAAAACCGCACGGCCACTCTGGACGGCTTTAAATCAATTTCCTTGATGCTACGATCTCTGTTGGCATACACAGAGACCCCACCGTGGGTTTCAGTTCTTCGAAACCAAGCACTGGCCATGTCTAAGTATTCAACAGATTTATAGAAATCACCTTCTGCTTCATCTAGCCAATGTTTACAAATACATGAAACATCTGGTTCAATTTCTTCTATAAAAAATTTCTTCTATAAAAAAGTAATACACAAATCTGTGAATCGTCATTGAACACATTCTCAGTTGTCTTTTCAATTCTTCTGTATGCTAGTCTTGTCAGTAGCTTGGATGCACGAGCTATTAAGCATATTATGCGATAATTCTCGCACTTATCAGCTCTTGCAATCATTGGATTTGTGTGGATAATGTTTCTCTGAAGGTCTAGTGGTATATCGTCAGTCTACACACCACCTTGTTAGTAGTAGGGAGTTGGGTGTGTCAGCACACTTTTGATACCAAATTGATATGCAAATTAATTAAATTGATCAATTAATTACCCCCACGCCCAACCACATCTGCCCCTGATCACACCCATCCCCGCCCCCGGATGACGTCACGTGTTTCCTCTGCTGCACGCGTGCCCCTCCCCCTCCTCCCCCTCCTCTTCCTTCTCCCCCTGCCCCCAACCCCCTCCTCTCAACCTACCGTACTGGCTGGAATTTCGAAATTTGACGTGAATTTCGAATTTTTCTGGGAATTTCTTTGCCCCAGGCTAAGCTGACATCCCACACCACCACCAAACAGGAATTGGCGTGAAATAAAAAATGGCCGTGCCATTTCCGGAACTCGAACCATCGTCCTCCTGGGTGGAAAGCCCCCGCTACACGATTCACAACGGAATCTCTTAATTTATTCTCGAGGTCGTAAATAAAGGGGGATGGGAAAGGTTTAATACTCGCATTCAGACCCACATTCACTCAGATAACAGCAAAGATGACCCCAACACCAACATGCAAGAAGCTAGGAGGTTTGTTTCGCTGTGTTGAGAAATGATTAAATAAAAGAGTAGATCTAAATATTACAATTGCATTTAAACTTGAACCTCGGTTTGTAGAAACCGCCTCAACAACATGGACCGAAACTTGTAGCGAATTGTGCAAAATAAATGACAGCTGAAGGTTTCACCGTGAATTTCAACAATTATTTGGTGGCTGAATATTCTCACCTGCAAACATGCATAAATATATATGGAAAACACTGATAAGAAAAATGGACAGGATGGTAGAACATATGTTAAGACATCACGGAATAACTTCCACTGTGCTAGAGGTAGCTGTAGAGAGTAAAAACTGTAGAGGGAGACATAGTTGGGACTACATCCGACAAATAATTGGGCCGCATCAAACCAGTCAGAAGACTGATGACTCAAAGAAACGGAAGGAAGAGTTGGAGAGGGGTACTCCCAACCAAGCGTTTGGAAAGGGCAGGACGAATATGTGTGCTTGGGAGCTGGGGGAGGGAGAGGGAGGGACGAAGACGGGTCCTGCCACGAGGAAGAAGATCCGTACTGTGTTGTAGCTGGAAGGTTGGCGCCTATTTCCCCGTTCAGATTTCATACTGAGGTAACGGCTACTGCTCTGTGCATTGCCTTAAACCAACCTGGAGACGCTCCAGTTAGCCTGTTTGACCACCTCATGGTAGCACATAACGCTACACATGGTGTGATACAGCAGACTTCCTCGTTCTTATCGACTTCGACTTCGTTGCTATCGGTTGGCACTAGCAAATTCCGTTTGTAGAGGGCACTTCTGGTACCACTATCGTTTACGTCCCCTCCTGTTCCATTCGCAAGTGCAGACGTTTTAAGTCTGTGAGCACAAATGTAAACAATATGAACCAGTGATGGATCAACAGCAAGGCCGAGAGCTGAGCCCCAGAAGAGGATCTGAAACTCGCTGTGCGAGTCAGTCTACACAGAGCAGAGTGACGCGATACCGTTAGAGATGACCACGGAGATAAACACAAACGCAATCTACGCGAACGACGGTCACTAGCACGCAGAACGTAGAAGAAGAGCATGATTCGAGGTGAGTGACTGTCCTAGGTGGTTGAAGTCACCCCTCGAAAGAACTACCGGGCCAACTCTAATGCCGCCGACATGTAAACGACTGAATTATTGGTTCTGCCCACGCTACGCTTTCCATGCGAACCTCCGTGACAGCATTTTGTACCATTCTGCTTTGGCATCCACGCCAGCTTATACCCATACGTCCCGATGTCCACTGGTGACGATACTAAACTAAAATTTCATTGAGCTATTTTCTCAGATCGATCAGTAAATTTTTACTTCTGTTTTCACGCAATAGTTTTTGCGTTGGTTTCCTTACGCTCATTATAATTTCGTTCAATTTTTGTCTTTGAACAAGGATTTCACACTGTCTGAATCTGTAATGAAGCTCTCTCTGCTCCCATACGAATTTTTAACGCTAAAGTCTCAACATGGCAGATCGTTCACGTTTTTCACATGCTCGGCATTAATATATAGTACCTAGATATTTTAACCGTCTATTCACGGCACGTTCGTCACCAGAGACGAACAAGTGATGATGATTTGTACCATTCCTGTCCAGGTGACATAGATTCATGTTCCGCGAGACTTTTACATACCCGAAAATTTTAATTTTCACAAGTTACATATTTTGTGTTGAGTACTACTTCGACACAACAGTAAAGAAAAGTGGACTACAGAGTGCAGCTGCAGCTGTTGTAGTAGGAAAGCTGCACGGGAGCAGAAATTATTAGCGAACAACTAAACGCAGTAAACACAAGCTAAATTTAACTTGTAGCTTTCTCCGAGTATACCGAGACTCTTTACAAATGAGCGCGTAGGAATAAAGTCCAGCTAATACAACAGCAACAAGGGCATCTCCGGGTGAGCTCTCTTAAGTAAGGCGCAAGGGATAGTCAGGGCCACGACTTGACTGCGTTTCGGTGGCGATACCATCTTATATAGCGGCGGCAGAGAGCGTTCATAGTAGGGTGCCACTGGGGCGTGACTCAGTGAGCGGGCTCCATTGAGTTCACTGGACCCCACATGACTGCTCTCTGCATCTGACGGAAACTTGCTTTGCAATTACCAACTGTTGAACGCCTGTGGCATGGAGGGGAGGATGTCGATACGTGATGTGAAAATGTGTGTGAGATCTTATGGAACTTAACTGCTAATGTCATCAGTCCCTAAGCTTACAGACTACTTATCCTAAGGACAAACACACACCCATGCCCGAGGGAGGACTCGAACCTCGATACGTGATGCCATACTTTTAATTCATTCGGAGCTCGTCTGCCAGTAGTTGGTATCAGCTGCGGGGAATTGCATGAATTACCTGCTGCAGTACACGTTTCGGACTATGTAATTACAACAGCGACACGTTACTACGAGTTGAATTGCAGTAAGAACAATGCATGTGAAATGTATTTTCGCTGAGGTGGTCAGAAAGGGTATTATATAGTGTTAATTTAGTACACGTATAATTTAGCATTAAGAAGGCCAATTTTAGGGGTGAGTCACGCACCTGGGTGTAGATGACTTGGGGGTCATTGTGTCTGTATTTAGAAATTGGAAAATGAACAGCATGGCTAGCTATGGAAGCTATGGAGACATCTTGTGTATATAGCTCCTAATTGGTTGAGGAAGATGGGTTCTGACAAGTCTGTGGCTGATTCATCGGACTGCTATGTTCTTCATTAAATTGAGAGGAATGTATGGAATAAAAACAGCTACCAGTTGCGGAAGGTAGTATTCAAAAGGTCATGACCTAGGTTTCAGCCCATATAAATGGGCCTTCTTCGGGAGTCTTATTACGTTTTACATGCTGCGCATGAAACCTAGGTCAGGAGCTTTTGACTAGTACCTTCCGCAATTGATGGCTGTTTTTAATATATTTGCAACATTTGCACAGTTGCTTAAGATTCTATATCGAGAGGAGAAAATACTGAAGTACGACTGCCACTACTTCAGAGAGTGACCGAACGAGGTGGCGCAGTAGTTAGAGCATTGGAATAGCATTCGGAAGGACGAAAGTTCAAATTTTCCTCCAGCCATTTACATTTACAGATATAGGTTCAAAAGGCTCTGAGCACTATGGGACTTAACTTCTAAGGTCATCAGTCCCCTAGAACTTAGAACTACTTAAACCTAACTAACCTAAGGACATCACACACATCCATGCCTGAGGCAGGATTCGAACCTGCGACCGTAGCGGTCGCGCGGTTCCAGACTGTAGCGCCTAGAACCTCTCGTCCAACCAGGCCGGCTCAGATTTAGGTTCCTGCGCAATTTCCCTAAACTGTTCCAGGCAAATAGGACAGCTCCTTTGAAAATTATTCCTTTGCAAGGGTACGGCCGATTTTGTGGCACCCTGCCCACTCATCTAATATAGGGTACCTAGGAAACTGTGTTATCGGACAGCTAGATAACATTCTAGGAAATCTTCTTAGTGGAGTTTATTACAGTAAACTGAATTGACAATGCTTTTTCACAAACAGGTGTCCCAAGCAAATGGCGACATGCAAATAATCAAGGCCCTTCGATATATATTCAATTTCCATGCAACTAAAGCATAAATCGCGTTTAAAGAGTTAGGGTGACGGCTCGTCTTCTAGTGCGGCCGAGGCTGGCTGGAGCGGCGCTTATATTCTCCTCGTATAGAGGCCGCTCCTGTTGTGGTGCCGGCCGGGGTGGCCGAGCGGTTCTAGGTGCTACAGTCTGAAACTGCGTGACCGCTACGGTCGCAAGTTCGAATCCTGCCTCGGGCATGGATGTGTGTGATGTCCTTAGGTTAGTTAGGTTTAAGTAGTTCTAAGTTCTCGGGGACTGATGACCTCAGATGTTAAGTCCCATAGTGCTTAGAGCCATTTGGCCCTTTTGTGGTGTCGTCCTAGTCAGCGTGCTATTGGCTGACGTCGTCTCACAGCCTTCTCTGCTGTATCGCTCATACCGACGTGCCGGCGCTTGATGTTACGCCGGACCATTCCTCCCGTCCAAAGCGACGGACCGTCGTCGTGTAGGGAGCGCGACAACGGCGGGGGAGGCCGAAGGGTGGACGCTGAGCTGGACCGAAAGTTGTGGCTGCTGGGGACGTTAAGCTTCCGGTTATATACCGCCATCCGGCCTTCGCTCAGGTGGAAACGTCCTCTGGAAAACGACCAGAACAGTGTCAACGCGTCCACCTCTGGATGCCAATAAACAGACGGGGAACGCGGCGGCTGCTGTGTGGGCGGGTCCAGCTCCATCGGTAGGAGGAGAGGAGGCGGCGGAGGCTCCTTCCCCATAGGGTCGTCCAGCGGTGAGATCTGGGGGAAGAGACACAGAAAGATCATCGTGCACGTGACAGTGGCGAAGCTGATTTTCATGTCGGCGCTGCATCCCGCGGGACCTGTAAGGAGATACATGCAAGGGCCAAGTCGACGGTCGACCCAGCCTCGCGCCCAACGTCTGCTTGTGCCAAAAACCCTATAAAACATATCATCATGCGGCGCGAAGCGATAGTTGCAGCCTTCCAATAGCGCCGGATGATGAGGGTGGAGCAGTGTCCGATGGCAACGGTCGTGAAGCAATTCCTCCGGCGATGGTCCTTCTCGTTGATGCGAACGATAGGAGGCGAAAAACTGTTGCAATGCTTGATCCAAGGTGTGTGCGCTGCGAAGTTTGGCCATCTGCTGCTAAAAGGTTCCGACATAACGTCCCAATTCACCATTTCATGGCGGATGAAACGGTGCACTAGTTAGATGCTGTATGCCATTACGCTCACAGAATTTTTCAAATTCATTTGACGTGAACTGAGCTGCATTGTCTGACACTCTGACTTCAGGCAAACATTCGAGGCAAAAAGTAGAGGACAGCACTTGAACTGTGCTACGTGACGTTGTCGTGTTCATTGGCTCAGCAAAAGGAAACTAACCATACGAGTCAACCACAATCAACCAAGGAGTGTTCCAAAAAGATCCTGCAAAGTACATGTGCAGACATTACCATGGTGTTTGTGACTTAAGCCAAGCAGAGAATTTTGCGGTGGAGCGGACTGATTTTCAGCACATCCGTGACACTGTGACATCATCTGTTCTATTTGGGTGCACATACCCTGCCAAGTACAGTGTCGACGAGCTAACTGTTTCGTACGAACAATCACCGAGCGTGCTTGGTGAAGTAACTACTGCACTTCTTTTTGCAAAGCTTTCGGGATCAACACACGTGACTGTCCACTGTCATTCTGAACAAGCATCACACCTTTCTGTAAAGCGAGGCTATCCCGACGTGCAAAGTATCGGCGCACTAAAATTTATGCTAAGCAAGGAACGAGGCCAAGATGTGCGAATGTATTTTACCGTGGCCTGTGCAATTTTCCTATAGTTCGGGGGAAAGAATTGAAGCATTTCAGAATCGTGAGCATCGACGTGACAACAAGATGAATCAGAAGCGTTGTAAGTAGGCTGTTTATGTTTTCTCTATGTAAGTAGGCTGTTTATGTTTTCTCTATGTAAGTAGGCTGTTTATGTTTTCTCTATGTAAGTAGGCTGTTTATGTTTTCTTATTGGCAACGTTACGTAGCGCTCAATATGAAAATCACTGGCTGTGCTGTGTGCAGTCTGTGGCTGCTTTGCATTGTTGTAATACTCGCCATTGTAGTGTTAGGCAGCTGGATGTGAACAGCGTGTAGCGTTGCGCAGTTGGAGGTGAGCCGCCAGCAGTGGTGGATGTGGGGAGAGAGATGGCGGAGGTTTGCAATTTGTCATGAACTGATATATATATTATGACTTGTGATGATATTAAGGTAAATACATTGTTTGTTCTCTATTAATATCTTTCATTTGCTAACTATCCCTATCAGTAGTTAGTGCCTTTAGTAGTTTGAATCTTTTATTTAGCTGGCAGTAGTGGCGCTTGCTGTATTGCAGTAGCTTGAGCAGCGAAGATTTTTGTGAGGTAAGTGATTTGTGAAAGGTATAGTTTAATGTTAGTCAGGGCCATTCTTTTGTAGGGAATTTTGAAAGTCAGATTGCGTTGCGCTAACAAAGTATTGTGTGTCAGGTTAAGCACAGTCTCGTGTATAATTGTTCAAAAGGGGACGTTTCATATGTCGACCCTTAGCCTAGGATACCTCACTGGAATCTTCTGATTTTTGTTGTAGTTTGTGTAATTAGTGTAGATTTTGTTTATTGGTAGCGCGTAATCATAGAGAGAATCTCCTTTGTAGTTGTAGTTTTCATTGTTGTAGAGTAAAACAGTTGTGGCATGCATGTAGATTTGCACCAAGTATTTCGCAGCTGCAATTAACTAGACATTATTTCCATTGCTACGTTATTTTATTTTGCTCTTCAAATTGTGTTTTTCTGTGTTGTCGTGTGAAATACTGTGACAATAATGGCGTGTGAAAAACGTAATACTAGGCTCCAAAGTAAACTGAGAAATGACAGTGAAAATGAAAGCAGTGTGTTAGCGCCACCGAGTAATGAATTAACTGATGTTCAAAGTAGTAATTTGGTAACTGTTCATAGGGAAATGGAGCAGGCGGCAAACAATGGCGTGGACAGTGAAACAATTAGTGAAGAGGGAAGCATTATCGATCGATCGGTCGGCAACAGCTCGCCTCAGGAATCCGAAATGATAGGACACAATTTTGCAAACACTATAGATTCAGGTTTTGCGTCCTCACCGTTTTCTCAAATGAGTCAAGACACGTTTTCCGCTTGTCAAAATGTGAATGTTGCCGGTGCAAATTCACTGCCGAAAAGCACTGAGGAACATGTTTCAGACACCAGTGCATTGTTATTACAGTTAATGCAACAAATGGGACAAAGGCTACAAAAGTTAGACACAACGCTTGAACAAAATCAGAAACAAATGGGACAAAATCTTCAAAAGTTAGACACAATGGAACAAAATCAGAGACAAACACAGCAACAGTTAGACACAGTGGAACAAAATCTCAAAAAGTTAGACACAGTGGAACAAAATCTTAAAAAGTTAGACTCATTGGAACAAACACTTGAACAAACACGTGAAGATTTAACTACTGAGTTACATAACATTGAATCGAAATGTCAAAAAGTCTGTAATGACGTAAAAACACAAATTTGTGAGCATTTTCAACCTATTTTTTCGCGGCATGAAAATGCATTACAGAATCACGAAGCAGCCATAAAAGAACTGCAAGTTATTGTTCATGAAAATCATGAGACCTTGCAAGCTAAATTTGACTCAGTTGCATCTACCGATTCGGTTACGCAACTTGCAAAAACTCAGGAAAACTTTAAGGACACAGTAGATACTCTGAAACTTGGTTCAGAAAAACACACTGAAGAAATAAGTACACTATCGGAGAAAGTAGCCGAACTTTCGGATCAGGTCACTAATTTATCTACAAAGGTAGATGATGATCTGAATGACACAAGACCCGTAGCCTTCACTGACACAGAAGAGTATGAACAAATAAGAAAGTTCAAACAAAATCAGAATCAAATTAATACACAACACCAAAGAGAAATCCGGGAAGTACAAGATCAGCTGACACAGGTAATACAAGAATTACGTATTTCAGAGGACACTCGCGCTCCAACACGGGAAGAGGGACTTAGAAATACGCAAAAGCCACAAAATAATAACACAGGGCATTTCGGTGATTATGAAAGAAATTGGCAAGGTACACCGAATTTTGAGATGGAACCGCCGACACGACGTAACTATGACCGAGATGCTACTCGCCGACATGATGATTTTGACTATAAGCTGTTCATTACTACACGTAAATTCAAAACATTTAAGAATTCTGGCAACGACATTCATCCACAAGCATGGCTCCATCAATTCTCTCATTGTTTTCCTCCCAACTGGTCGTTGGAACACAGATTAGAATTTATGTGTGGCTACTTGGAGAATGAACCAGCTGTAAGAATGCGATCGGTAATTCACGATTGCCACAGTGAAGGAGAGTTTTACCATGCCTTCCTCTCAGCATATTGGTCTCAAGCCACACAAGACCGTGTAAAACATAGCATCATAATGATGAAACGTTTCGAACAATCTGAATTTTCCAGTCTTATGAAATATTTTGAAGACATGTTGCATAAGAATCAGTATCTTTCAAACCCATACAGCCCCTCAGAACTCATCCGCATTTGCTTAATCAAAATGCCTGAACATTTACGACATATTATTTTGGCAGGACGTTGCAAAGACGACATTGAAGCATTTCAGGGACTGTTACAAGAATTAGAAATTGACACTGACAATCGCGGAACGCGAAACCAGGAACACAACAATTACAGGTCACATCCGTCGCAATTCCGCGATGAAAGAAGTAATAACTTGACACGACAAGGCTATTCTCACAACACAAATCGTGACCAAAACAGACACCACCCGTATGACAACCGTTGGCAGAGTAGTAATAACTACAGGGAAAGATCACCTCTCCGTGGTAATGACTATCACAGAGACAATAAGAGAAACAGACAATATGGGAACCAAAATAAATACTATCAAGGGAGACAGAATAACTTTAGACGCAACGGACCAGCGCGCAGTTACGATTCAGGGAGAAATTCTCCACCATGTGACCGACAAGAAAGAAACTATGGAAATGGAATCTACCGACATGACGACAGACGATATGATCGTAACGACAGACCTGAATTGCATCAGAACTGGCGGGATTCAAACAGAGCAGGGCCCTCTCGTCACGGTGAATTTGTAGAAGTTAGGTCTCCAAACCCCAATAACGACGCGCGCCAACAAAGAGACAATAGGCAATGACTCACACCGCTGGCAGCCACAAAACGTTCTTATGACACTAACGACGCAGCTGCCGTAGCTAGTAATTACGTAAAAATGGAAGATATTAGGGACATCTTACTCCAAGAACACAACGTAAAACATAACAACGTTGCATATCCTGTGATTTGCATTACAGTAAATGACGTAAAATTTACGGCAGTACTTGACTCTGGCAGTCCCATTTCAGTAATCAGTGAAACAGCCTTTAGCAAATGCAACAAATCGAACGATTGCCCCACACTTCCGTTACGTAAGATTAAATTACAAGGTGCAATCTTTGGAAAAAGTGTAGATGTACGCCAACAAACCAATTTAGAATTCTTTTGTCAAAGCCATAGCTTCTCTACGAACTTTCTTATTGTTCCATTATTGTCGACGGAAATTATACTGGGAGTAGACTTTTTGAATGAATACAAAGCAATCTTAAACTTTCACGATGCTGAAATAACTTTAGAAAAAGAAGGTAAGTCAATAGCTTTGAAATTTGAAGATTGGCTCTCAAACCATGATGAGGAAATTAATCGGCTTTACGTTCTGTTAGACAACAGTTTGGAATTTTCTACGGAACTGGACACTAACAATCACTCTGCAAGTACTGACAGGGATGATATCGACGGCGCATTTGACACTAATAAGTTAATTCAGAATAAAATTCAAACAATTGAGAATTGTAATGACACTGATAGGCAGGACCTTTTTGAGATTTTACAAGCACATTCCACAGTTTTTACTCATAAAACAGGAACAATCAAGGGATTTCAATACCAATTTCGTGTTCGTGAGCATACTAAATTTTGTGTTAGACCATATGTAATTCCAGCACATTATAGGGACCGTGTTAGAACAGAAATACAATCTATGCTCGATGAGGGCATTATTGAGCCTGCAGTAAGCTCATACAACAATCCATTACATGTTGTTGAGAAGAAAAATGGATCGATCAGGCTTGTCTTAGATTCGAGACAAATCAATACGATCATTATTCCTGAAACAGACAGGCCGCAAACGTTAGAAGAACTTCTTCAAAATTTTAATGGTGTAAAAGTGTTGTCTTCCATTGATCTCAGATCCAGCTTTTATCAGATCGAACTTCATCCAGAATGTAGAAAATACACAGCTTTCCTTTGTTTCGGCGTTTGTTATCAGTTTCGGAAACTTCCTTTTGGTTTGAACATTTCTTCGGCAGCATTCATTCGTGGGTTAAATTCCATATTACCTGAGTTCTTAAAACGTCACATCACCTTGTATGTGGACGATATTCTGATAGCAGAAGCTTCATGGGAACAACATAATCGCATCCTCAACAGTTTGTTACGTATTTTTGCAGAATCTGGAATTACAGTTAACTTGGAAAAGTCTGAATTCGGTAGGACAAAGGTGAAGTTTTTGGGACATATTATTTCTTCTGAAGGGATTCAGCCGGATCCTGAAAAGTTAGAAGCAATCAGAGCCATTCCAGTTCCATCCACAAAAAGACAAGTCCGCAGTTTTCTAGGTCTCGTAAATTTTTACCGTCGTTTTCTGAATATGCAAATTCTTGTTACACCAAAACTTTGTTCTCTCACTGGAAAAAATACTATTTGGAACTGGGACGAACAAGCACAATTGGAATTCAATTCTTTGAAAGAAGCGTTACTTCACGCGCCAATCTTAGCTCATCCAGATCTGTCACAAGATTTCTGCCTTAGCATGGATTCTTCTAAAGTCGGTCTTGGTGCCCATTTATTTCAAGAAGCCATAGAAAATGACACTACCATTCAGAAAACCATTGCTTTTGCTAGCCGAGTGCTAACCAAATCTGAAAAAAATTATTCCGTTACTGAATTAGAAGCTTTAGCTATCGTTTGGGCATTTAACAAATTCCGTTTCTTTCTTTCTGGTAAGCACGTAAAAGTATACAGTGATCATCGTGCATTACAATTTCTTATGTCTTCAAAATTAAATCATGACAGGTTAAAACGTTGGGCATTGTTTCTGCAAGAATTCCGCTTCACAATAGTCTACATTCCCGGAAAGGAGAACATTGTTGCGGACGCACTGTCACGCGCACCGGCTGGGCTTGAGAAAAGTACCACAGAAGGCAACCTCGAGAAAAATTTCAGTATTCTTTACATTCAGAAAGTCGCCTTTGAAAACTTCATCACCACATCTTTAAAGGACATTGCTCATGAACAAGATAAAGATCCGATTTGGAAAGACATCAAGAGCAAATGGCATGAAAGGACACACACACAGATTCGGCATTATTATCTGGTTAGAAACAACATACTGTTCAAACGCTGCACTGTTGATGACAAGCTATGGGTACTTTGCATTCCTGACGATTTTGTTAATAAGCTCATTTGGTACATTCATTTCAGCTACGCACATTTTGGTCCACGAAAATGTTATCATATTCTTCGAACGACTTGTTATTTTAACAATATGGAAAAGCGAATTCGAAGAGTCTTGTCTATTTGTAAACTTTGTCAAAAGGCGAAACCATCTACTGTCTCACATCGTGCTCCGTTGTTTCCTATCATTCCTTCTAAATTAAAAGAATTTGCTGCTGTTGATCTCTTGGGACCGCTTGTCAGAACATCTAATGGATTTTCGTACGTTCTAGTCGCTGTTGAACTTACTTCAAAATTTGTTTCTTTCACACCGTTACGTAAAGCCACTGGACGGTCTGTATCCAACGCCTTTGTTAAAAATTTCTTACGTGAAGTTGGACACGTTAGTAAAGTCATTTCAGATAACGGACCGCAATTCAGATCTGCTGTTTGGTCACGCATGCTTCGCAACCATAAAATCAAACCTGTTTTTATTTCATTGTACTCACCACATTGTAACCCGTCTGAACGGATTATGAAAGAAATCAATAAGCTTTGCAGACTTTATTGTCACAGAAAGCATCAGCATTGGGACAGATATTTACACTTATTTCAAAATGTGCTGAATGAAATGCCTCATGATTCCACTGCTTTACCACCTACTCTTGTACTGAAGAATGAAGAACCACCGAACAGAATCAGAGAGCTTGTACCTTTCCCAAATACACGTAAACTTCGACACAAAGACATAGTTGATTTGGCTCTTAAAAATATAAAATCTGCAGCAGACAAAAGGAGAAAACTACACGGTAAAGCAAATACAAAGAAATTGTATATTGGTCAGAAAGTTCTCATTAAAGCTCATTCATTGTCACATAAGAAGAAACACTTGAGTCACAAATTCTTTCTAGTTTACAATGGACCTTACAGAATCCGACGTATACCACATGATAATTGCGTTGAAGTTGAAACTCTGCGTACTAGGAAGAGTAAAGGTTTACACCACATTTCACATGTAAAACCATTTATTGAAAGATAATCTGCTTTTTAACTTTGTCTTTGCCATAAAACTTTTCACTTCACATTACTAGTATGCTTTGTCAGACTTAAGAAACTGTTAACATGCAACAATGTTTGAAGTTAAATATCCAGTCTAGAACCTAGGGAACATTTTTAAACAGGAATTACGATTGCATTGTTATAGTAAACAGACGTCACAGTGTTCTTGTGTGTGTACATTCTTGCTTGTTTGTTGCACGATTACGTAACGACTATAAGGCTCACATACTTAGAACATTTACCAGTACTGCTAATGAGATTTTAATGCAACATTTTGGTTTATTTGAAAATACATTCTGAATTTAAAGTGCTTTCTGAGAGATACCAGATGACACAGAGGTTAGTTTATGTGACAGCTACACGATTTTTATCACGACGCTACTAATGAGTGACAATTTACAATGTTGCTTTTGCGGTGTTTCTGTTTTATATCTGCACAGTTTTTCTGAATTCTTCTGGAAAGTAAAACAGGTTTTAGTAGTAACTTTTGTAGTATAGCTACAATGAGACAGGGTTTTCCGTAGCACAACAATACGTTACAGCACAGTACTTTCCTCATCACGGCAATAAGCGTAATAACTAAGATATCTATATGCAAAGCATTTCACTTTTGTTTATCATGAGGTAAGTACATTGGCTTCTGCAGAACTTAGCTTTTGGAGGAAAATAACTACGACACTTTCACAGAGATTATGCACATTTAGCGCTACAGGACACGCATTTCAGTGATTAATTTTGTACTTAAAACATTTATTTTTAAAGATTTTTGAATTACAAAGAAAGTTTTCAGTGATACATTTCATTTCATTGCTGTAATCTGTAACACCTGGGGGTATAATTACATTAATCCTCAGGGGGGTACACGCTTACTTTGTGTACCATGTGTGTGGCAACCACAAGGAACCCTAGCTAATATGGTATTTGCTTATACAACTTTACACCTCGGTACCATATTTCTCTAACACACAAATTACACAGCTATCTGATCATTTAACTGAGAGACAAACATTTATTTTACTACATCAGTGACACATGTTTACGCAATTACACAGTTGGGTAACTTCACACTTATGAAACTGTATTTTGTCTGTACTTTGAGAAACGCTCATATTTTTCGGAATCATTGTGATACTATGAGAGCTTTGAATGACGTATTTCGTAAGGGAGCATGATTTTAAAGTACGTTTGAGGTAGATGACACTACTGAAATGAGCAGAGAATTTTTTTAGGCTCAGAAATTATTGGAGGAAGTTACGACGATTTTGAGATTTGACTGAGGTGTTATGATGTTATTATTACGACGACGATGTGTATTATGTTGTTGAGGAATGTTTATTATGCTACGTATTTCTCACGATGAAATATTGAAGAAGTGTCGACGAATATGTATATGTATAATGAGGTAAGGAATAATGAGTAGTGTTTAGGGACTCTGATTTATGAAAAGGATGTTGGAAACCAAGAAACGTACTTTAAGAGTTATGAAATGTGTGACTGTATCACAATGCTGACGAATATTCTTTTTTTGGACACTTATATTTATAGGATTTTGTTTCTACAGATTTGCAACGCTAATTCTTGACCTGTGAAATATTTTTAAATGAGACTCCAACGGTAGCAGAAGCTGCTGTCGTAAATATTTCCGTACGAAAGTTAAGTGACCACCTGCACATAATGCGTCGCGGGCACCCAGCTGTGTCAGACGCCTGGAGAAAAAGCCATTATTGCGAGCCCTTTTCAGCGGCACAGGTAGAAAAAAAAAGGGACGTGGGACGTGTCAAACACCTGGAGAACAAGCCATTAGGGTGTGCCTTTCATCGCTAATGCGACACCCTCGTTACTTGAAAACATATGATTACTCGCACTTTGTGCTAATTACTGAAATGCTTATGAATTGATGGGAAATATTCGTACATCTGCACACCTGATTATGACAAGCGTCTTTCTATCAGAGTTGAGAGAATTTCTACTAACTTATGAAATGTCACATAGCTATTGAATGATATTTTTATGCTTTGCTTTTCATAGTTGCTTATTTCATTTGATATCTGGTTTCCAGCTGTGTTGCAGCATTGCTTTTATAAAATGAAATGCATTTGCTAATGTGAACACTTTCTGTCAACAGATCTGTTAAATAATTATTTTATGATCCACATTCTTTAAAAAAGGAGCACTTGGAAAGGAAAGAACAATAAGAAGGAACTAGTAACTGCATTCATAATTTTCTTTTCAAGTAATTGGTAACTTTTTGGTTGAATAACTTCTTGTGGTGCACCACTTTAATTACTTAGACATTAAGATGTGATTATACATTTCCCTTATCTGCATTGTTATCTTTAGTGTAATATTTTTTGTGCTTGCGCTATGTCATGTTTAGGTATAAGTTGCTGCTGTTTGCCAGGCATAGTGTTATTGAATTTGACTTTTGCTCATTTATGCTGCTAGCTTTGCCAATTTGCATTTTTTGCATTGCTGTTTGTGTTGATTTGTTATGTGATGCTGCATTGCCTCGTCCCTTAGTTTAGCATCTGAGCTCAGTAGATTTAAGTTAGCTTAAGAGGGGGTAGCCTCTAAGAGAATGAGTTGCGATGAATTGGAAGAAATGCATTGAGAAAACAGGTTTAGGTAGGATTTTCTTGGAAATAAATGTTGAGGTAAGAAATGTATGAACATATAAATACAGAAAGCATGCTTAGATAGAATTTTTTTTGGGTGGAAACAAAGGATGAAATAAGAGGAAAGATATATGAAGTTTTGGGTTGGACTGCAGTACCACATGTTACACTGAAAACGAACCCTGTCCTTTCCCTTTTGTGTTATCCCACTATGTGTTTGTGTACCCTTGAGTATTTGTTTTCTTCCTGTCTCTGTGTACAGTTTCATAGAATTTTTTTCTCTTCTAATACTAAGCTATATTCACTATGAGGAGAAATACTGTTATCCTCAAATATAAGTTGCATTAATAATATGTTATTTTCTTTGTAAAGTTGTTTACAATTCTGTTCTGTTTCAATGTTCATGTGTGAAATTAATGTTTCGAAAACTATTCTCATTATTTTATGTATGTACTTATGTCACTATTTTTGTAACACTGATGTATATGTTTATTTCTATTCTTTTGTAAAGCCTGTACTACAAATGTTATCTGTATTATTACGTTTTTAATGATGTATTTTGTACCTTTGTAATTGTATTCTTATGTTATAAAATTGTAATTGTCACCAGTTCATGACATTATTAACTTGTTAGTTACATTTCACTGCACACGTTTCTGTTGGTCATAGTATGTGGACAATAGGTGAGAAGTAGGGACTGATAGTGTTTGCACGTGTGTTAATAACTCAGCAAGGGACTGGATAACAGCATTGCTGGTTCTAAGGACAACTTCAAAAACTTTGTGAGTGCACAAGTGGTGGTTTATGGACTTGCTATATTATCCGCAAGACTCTTCAATGGTGATTGTGCACCTGCACAGTCACAACAGATGGCTGCTGGCCATCTCTTCAAGGACTACAGTGGGTCTACATCTTGGATGATCCACCAATACCATTATTTCTACAAGGACTGCAGTGGGTCTGCACCTCTGGTGGCCCACCAATACCACAATCTCTACCAGGACTCCAGTGGGTCTGCTCTGTGATGACCTACCTACCAATATTCATCAAAACGTCGAATGACTCTGCTGTGGGTTTACTCTGTTGTGGACCATTACCTGTCTGCATGTCAAGAGCCAGCACTGTCTTTCCGTTGGAAGGACAACACTACTTCTTTAAGACTGCATGGAAATCCACTACTTCTATGTGCATTTTCTTTTACTGCTCAGACTTTGAGAAAAACACTGCTATTCTACTGTTATGTACGATTAGGACTGTCTTTATGGACTGTGAGAAAATTTGAGCTTTTGACCAACATAATATCAATAAGTGTGTGCATTTGATATCTTTGTTATTGTAATTATGAAAAATTTTTTCAAATCTGTATTGGCCACTGCCCCATCCAATTTGTAAAAATTTTTGTGGGGAGCATGGGGGCTATGTAAGTAGGCTGTTTATGTTTTCTCTATGTAAGTAGGCTGTTTATGTTTTCTCTATGTAAGTAGGCTGTTTATGTTTTCTCTATGTAAGTAGGCTGTTTATGTTTTCTTATTGGCAACGTTACGTAGCGCTCAATATGAAAATCACTGGCTGTGCTGTGTGCAGTCTGTGGCTGCTTTGCATTGTTGTAATACTCGCCATTGTAGTGTTAGGCAGCTGGATGTGAACAGCGTGTAGCGTTGCGCAGTTGGAGGTGAGCCGCCAGCAGTGGTGGATGTGGGGAGAGAGATGGCGGAGGTTTGCAATTTGTCATGAACTGATATATATATTATGACTTGTGATGATATTAAGGTAAATACATTGTTTGTTCTCTATTAATATCTTTCATTTGCTAACTATCCCTATCAGTAGTTAGTGCCTTTAGTAGTTTGAATCTTTTATTTAGCTGGCAGTAGTGGCGCTTGCTGTATTGCAGTAGCTTGAGCAGCGAAGATTTTTGTGAGGTAAGTGATTTGTGAAAGGTATAGTTTAATGTTAGTCAGGGCCATTCTTTTGTAGGGAATTTTGAAAGTCAGATTGCGTTGCGCTAACAAAGTATTGTGTGTCAGGTTAAGCACAGTCTCGTGTATAATTGTTCAAAAGGGGACGTTTCAGCGTCAAAGTCTGTATTAGGGCAAATCGGAAGAAGTGAAAGTGCGTCCGCTTTATCATGTTGAGCTGTCGGACGTACTGGTATTGGGACGACAACAAAGCCCATCTTTATAAATTTTTTGGGCAGTTCGTACAGGAACCGGCTTCATCGGATGAAAGAAGGACTGCAATGACTTATGATCCGTTACTAAGTAGAATTTTCTGTCGTACAAATATTGGTGGAATTTGGTGACACTGTACACAATACCCAAAGCCTCTTTCTCAATTTATGAATTGTTACACTGAGATTTGGACAACACTTTTGAGGCCTGTCTTTATCACCAATGCTATGCGAAAGCACTGCACTGATTCCGGAAGAGGAAGTGTCAACTTGTAATGCAGCTGGTTTGTCAGGATCAAAGCGAACTAAGCATCGATCACTGAGCAATGCATCTTTAAGTTTTTGAAAAGCTACTTGGTACTCATCTGTCCAAACAAAGGGGACATTCTTGCGACGCAAGAGATGCAATGGAGCTGCAATATGAACAGCATTCGGTTTGAACAGAATATAACAGTTCATTTCCCCTAAGACTGACTGCAATTCTGTTACATTGCGAGGAACTGGCAAATATTTCTAACAAATGCGACTGAAGTGGATGTACACCTTGACCAAGATACTGTAACTCTGGTTTGAAAAAATCGCACTTGTCCAGTCTACAATATTTACAAATGCATTAGATAACACAAAACAAAGCACGCAAATTTGCAATATGTTCTTCAGTGTACGACTTGCTAAGACAATATCGTCCAAATAGCTTGAACAATTTGGCACTTGTGCAGTCAGCTGTTGCAAATGCTGTTGCAAAATGGCGGGTGCGGAAGCACTGCCAAAAAGCAAACGCAAATATTTAAACAAGTCCAAATGAGTATTTACTACACATACTTTTTGAGATTCTTTATCGAACGTTATTTGAAGATACGCGTCACGCAAATCAATTTTTGAAAAGTGGCGTCGAGCGCCTAATCTGTCCATGAGATCCTTTGGGCGTGGCAATGGATAAGTATCAATCACAGCTCGTGGGTTGTCTGTAGACAAAATTAGCACAGAGGTGAAGGTGACCTGAAGGATTGGGGATCAAATCCAGGGGACTTGCCCTTGGTTGACATGTATTGGCGCTATAGCTCCGCTGTCTTGCAATTCTTTAAGTTCAGCAGCGACTTTGCCCCGTAATGCAATGAGAACAGTTCTGGCTCGGCAAAAATCTCGACTGAGGATTGTCTTTCAGAGTAATTTGCGCAACAAAATTAGTAACTTGGGAATTCTTTTAGCAAGCTAGCTACACTGTCTTTTGCATGAATGCAGACACTGACAACACGTTGTTCTGAACGTTAAAGCCAAACATATACATGGATTGAGGCCAAATATGTTTTCACAATCGCGTGATTGTAGCAATGTAAACGTCACTGTTTGGGTATGAGAGCGATACATGGCAGGCAAAGTACATTTTCCGAGAACGGGAATGTCTTGTCCATTAGAAATCAGTTGCGTGCTAGTTTTAGACAGGCGTGGGGAGTTCATATGTGTGACGATTTAGCAATGTGACAGAGGCACCCGTGTCAAACTGAAATTTCCCACGTTTCCCACAGAGAAACAATTGCACAAAATGTTTGTTGGACTAGTGTATCACTGAAGAAACTGCTCGTGTTCCAATTTTGCTAATGCCTGTTGCAGACTTTCAATATACCGTATTAAGGAGATGGCCTTGTGACGGTTTTCTTGAGTGGGCCGTATTCTTATGTTTGTTCCGTTGCAAGCATACTAGTCCAGTGAAACTCTCAGAAGAAAAGCCTGTACCTTGCAAAAGGTGGGGTAGCAGATTTTATTTTTTTAACTCGTTCATATTGTTGGAACGGTTAGAAAACCAAGTTTTGCCAACAAAATTTCTCTTGGGAAAACTTTCTGCAGTCAAAAAATTTCGAAAATTTTGGACTTTTTCGAAATATCTCAGTTTCATTTGCTCCTATCGCTTTGACGTCTATTTTCTTTTTTAAAGAGCGCAAAATTCTCTGCAAATTTGATTCTTACCATTTTTTTCTACGCCCAGTATCTAAGGCGCTACAGCGCGTCAAAAAATACCAATTTTTCAAATTTCGAGCAAAGTGGCAAATTACCGAACTTTTGAACACTTTTATTTCAGTTTTTATTTGTGTAGTATAAACATATTACTCATCATGTTATTCATTGGAATTTACCATCTCACTCTGCTGCAGTGCCAGGACAAACAGCATCATATTCAGTAACTACGAACACATTCACGTCGGATTGCGTGAAGGTTATTTGTGTTAGAATACGTAATACGATTGCATGCAGGTGCTGTACATTTTCTACAGTTGATTGACGTTGATGATTAGTTATAAGAAAAAGTATGTAGGAATTGTTCTTTAGCGGACAAAAGCGTATTTATTCTTTGGAGCGCGGAAGGCGATTATCTCTGGTGATTGTTCACAGCGCGCTGACAGCTATTAGCACTCAACAATAAGGGTCCTACAGTTTTGAGTCGCTTCCATTCAGTATATGTTGTGGTGCTAAAAATGAGTATGTCTGACATGAATTTGTGTTTCATTTGCGAAAAAACTATGGTGAATGGTGGACGCAATTTGAAAAAGAAAGGACTGAGCACACTTATCGATTGTAGTGTTAAACGCAGGGAGTCTGCTCACACCCGTTTTTTGGAAACACTCAGTGAAGTGATGGTGCATGAAGCATGCTACAAGAAGTACGTTACTGAGAGAATGATAGCAGCTAGCCTTCGACATCCTCAGGAACCAACAGGCGTGCTACGTCGGTCGCAGGGAAAAGGTCAGTTCAATTTCAAAGAGAAATGCTTCTTATGTGCAAAAGGGAATTCTGATGACTTTCCAACCAAGCAGTTAAGATTGTCATATGCTAAACGAAATTTTGTTTACAAAGTAATGACATTGGAAGTACAATCGACAGTATTAGAACAGGCTAAACGACGTGGTGATGAATTTGGTCAACAAGTGATAGAGCGCATTCAAAATGTAAATTATTTGGTTGCTGCACATAGGTGGTACCACAGATTTTGCTACAGAAAGTTCTTTCACCGTGTTTCAGCTACTGGACAGAAACGAGGTTACCGACCTGCAACACAAGTAGATGAAGGCATGGAGGCTATATTTGCCTACCTGGAAACCAATACGGAAGAATGTCAGTTTTCTATGGACGATCTGTTGGAGCAAATACCCACATCACCTCGCCCTGATATTCGAACTGTCAAGGCTCGCCTTTTCCAGAAATATGGTGACGAAGTAGTGATAGCTGAAACAGCTTCAAAGCCAGCAGTCGTATGTTTCCAGAATGTTGGGCACCAACTACTCAGTGAAAATTGGTACACCTAAGGAAATTCAGATCCTCAGCAAGAAAGAGTACGAATCGTCAAAGCAGCTGCAAATGTCATATTAGACGATATAAGATCAGTAGTGTACGATGTAAAACAGTACCCCCCTCATGCTCATATCTGTCTCAAGTGCGCTAAAGTGCGATATTACAAGTATTACACACCCAGAACTGTCAACATTTTTTAGTAACTGAGAATGCATTTTAATTGTAATAAAGCTACTTATTTTTAATGTCAACTGTGTGGCTTTTATACACCTAATTATACCTAATTAGGGTGCCTATCGCAGCTAATAATAGTTAAGTTTCCTGAGACAATTTAGTTTGTGTGCGAGTGTATGTGTGTGTGTGTGTGTGTGTGTGTGTGTGTGTGTGTCTGTCTGGCTATGTCTCTTAATGATGTATTTTTGTATTTGTAGTTTTACAAATACCAGGGCTGAGGTGGCCCATAGTGAACTTCAGATAGTGATGTAAGAATCACAATAGTTGAATACCTGAAAGTGAGGTGGTAAATTCCAACATATAGCATGATGTATAACGTATTTATACCACACAAACAGAAACTGAAAAAATAGTGTTCAAAAATAAGATATCTTGCCACTATGCTCAAAATTTGGAAAATTGGTATTTTTTGAGGCGCTGTAGCGCCTTAGATATTGGGAGCAGAAAAAAAATGGCAACAATCAAATTTGTAGAGAATTTTGTGCTCTTTAAAAAAGTAAATAGACGTTAAAGCGATAGGAGCAAAAAAACAGATTTTTGAAAAAACTGAAAAAAGGCCGAAATTTTCGGAGTTTTTTGTCTACATAAAGTTTTCCCAAGCGAAATTTTGTTGGAAAAACTCGGTTTTCTAATCTTTCCAACCATATGAACGAGTTGAAAAAATAAACTCTTCTACCCACCTTTTGCAAGGTATATCTGCTATTTGACTGTACTAAACGGATTGCACATGTCCTTTCTTGCCACAAGCGTAACAATGAACTTATCGGGAGGGGATGTCTTGGTGTTTGTGTCGTGTATAACACCAAAGGGCAAGACTTAATTCTGTTGACCTGTGTAGCCACCTGTTTAGCGAGCTGCTTACACGGCGTGGAATGGTGTTTACAAGGCAAAGCGAGTGGCGAGCTCACGCTGCCACAGAACGGGCCATTTGCAAACAAGACAAATAGCTGGCTGCTCAAATTTATCGGTCGACAGGGCACCTGAATTATACTGACCTATTATCTGCATTACCTGCTGAAATGAAGGATCAGACTGTTTCAAAATCTGTTCTCTGAGTTTGACATCAGGTACACTGTACACGATCACATCACGCAACACATCATCTGAATATCAGTGTCACAAATTTCCAGCCAACCGGTTGCAAACAGAATTTAAAATTCTTTAACTAGTTCTCAACGCCAACTAGGGGCGCCTTCTTCAGAAGAAACTGTTACCTTACCTAACAATATCACAGGAAGGTACATTAGTAGCAGGTAGGCATTAGAACAAACACTTAATTGTTACAAATTAAATTATCTAAAAATACTGACATGTGGTTAAAAGGAAATTTGAGCGACATCGCTCTAGTCAAAACACTATAACCACAATGAAAACATTTCTTATGTATATAAGAGGTATAGACAATATTTTAAAACAATATAAATATGCCACTCTGGGCACTACAGTGATATAGGACACGAAGAAATAACAGCGACAGCGCGAGCGGGCCGTAGGAAATGACGACGTGAACATGATACAGCTCGCACCATCTAGTAGCAGAATTATAGAGGTTGTATCTAAACGAAATTGATATAATAGTGATTGACAAAGCATTTAGTCTTAAGGAGATAATGTCCAAGATGAAAACTGAAAACATTAAGTATCTGAGTAAGATGGAAGCCAGTGGTTTTGCATCGGAAATAAATAAATGAAAAACAGTTCAGTATGACATGTAAATCTGCTGCAAGACATAATTTTACTCTTGCAAGGGAATTCGCTATTTTAATCGTTCATGAGAAGCTGAAACACAGATTTAATTTATAACAATTATTTTGACGATCTTTTAGATGTGTCATTTGGCTGCAAGGGTATTTGTGCAGAGCTCCAAATGCTATGAAAACAAGGGAAGCAACAGTGAGGAAAGTTACTAGTTTGGCATAGTTCACAAGTCTGTAGTGTTTAGCAGGGTGAGAAAAGATGCAACTGTCAACACGAATAAAACGCAAACTGATTCTCTGGATGGTATGGCAAACACTAATGTATTCTATCTCGTAAAGCACTCAGAGAAGGAAAACAGTTTGAAGCAGTTAATTACACTTGGAACACCTACTAATTCTCCATTACTTCTTCGTAAAGAACACCTTATAGAAGAAACTCGGAGAACAAAATTAAGAGGCCCAGAATATCAACACTACAAAGTCCAAACAATGAATTAAACTGCAGTAGCTGTAACCGAATTGTACAGAATGAGAGAGAGTGACGGATGTTGATATGAACAGAGTGTGGTCTCTATTGGCTGGTGATGGTACTATCATGACTTGAGACACAGCCGCTCTGGACACCACTGGTGGACTTACATCTCTTATTGTGGACATCGGCAAATCAAGTGCCACCGTCACTTGGCAGCGTGAAAGCCCCCCTCCCCCCCACACACACACATATACACCCCTCCCCAAAAAAACGCTATCATAATGCATGATGGAAGATGCCCAGAAGACTTCAAATAGTTCAAATGGCTCTGAGCGCTATGGGACTGCTGAGGTCATCAGTCCCCTAGAACGTAGAACTACTTAAACCTAACTAACCTAAGGACATCATACACATCCATGCCTGAGGCAGGATTCGAACCTCTTACCGTAGCGGTCACGCGGTTCCAGAATGTAGCGCCTAGAACCGCTCGGCCACCTCGGCCGGCCCCAGAAGACTTCAATAGGCTTTACGGTATCAGAGGAATATGTGAGATACAGGGTGAAACTAAAAGGCATGGTAAAAATTTCAGGGAACATTATTAACCCATACAGGAATAAGATGTGTTATATGGACCTGGAACAAGAAACGCTTTATTTCCATGTTATGGCACATTTTCTATACGCCTTTGTGCTCACATTAATCATAAGAAATACAGCTGGTTCGAATCCAACGTAACATAAAGAATGCAAAAAGTTGTACTAAATAATTCAGACAATATTGGAAGGACAACCTTTTTTTTTTTTTTTTTTTTTTTTTTTTTTTTTTTTTTTTTGAAAATGAAGTAGTCAGTAAGGGAGTTCCACAAGGTGCAGTTTTGGATCCACTCTTATTCCTTGCCATGAGCGCTCGAGAAGCCTCACGAAATTGTGCAGTCACGTCATCAACAAAGATTTTCAGTCGACATTTGTGACAGCATTGTTGGTGACTGTTGTTAGGGCCTCATGTACTTCCATGCAGGCTCAACAGAGAAACTTCAATTGCTTTCTTACAGAATATGCTATCTGTTCTCGTAGAACATGTTCCTTTACGACTGCGTCAAAATATGTACTTCACGCACGGATGAGCTCCCACCAATTTCAGTGTTAATGTTCGTAGGCTTCTAAATAACAGATTCCGTGACATATGGATAGACAGATGTGGGCTATTTCCTTTATCTTCCACGTTCTCCAGACGTAAACCCATTGGGGGGTATTCGAAAGCTCTTGTGTACGCAACCCAGGCACAAGATATACAGAGTCTTCGTGCACCGTATTGTGAAAGGCCGTGAAACAATACACAGTTCTAAAGCGACATATCATCGCATCAGGGGTCAATGCGTCAGCGGATTGATGCAGATATCCTTTGTAACAGAGAGTATTTTGTTTAGGAGTAAGTTTCATACTATGCTGATACGTTCTTTTGCTATGTATTTACCATGTTTAATGTGTTGAAGAGTTCAGTGGGGAAAATAGGTCTAGGTTGCAAAAACAAAATAAGCTTCATCGACGCGTTTCGCATTTTGAAGTGTGCAGTAAGAAAAACGCAATCTAGGTTGCAAAAATTGCAAAAGCTATATTGACAAGTTTCGCTTGTTTGAGACATCTTGAGAGATCCTACATGGGAAAAATACATAAAACCAGATTATAGGTATGGTCCTATCTAGCATAAGAAAGTCGTAAAAACTTTTTAAAGTACCGTAAAACAACACAGTGAAGGGGATTACTCATTAGTCATGAGTAGTCGAAATTTTGAGTGAACCTATAATGCAAAAGTAAAAAAATTTTGAGAAACCTTGCCCTAGATTAGCAAAGAAGAAAGAAAATGCAAATTGGTTGTGGAAACGTGAAACAGGCGTCAACAAAACGTCTCATTCTTGGTAATCAGTTGGTCAGTTGTAGAAACGGAACTCTTAAATAGAAATAAAGCGTCTGCATGTAACATATTTTCTTCCTCTTCGTCTGAGGAACGTTTGGAATGTTTCCTGAAGCTTTTTCTTTTCTTCATTGTATTTCAATTCCCCACTGGGATGGGCTGGCAGCAGAATATGCACTGCTTTTCAGCCGAAAGACATAATCATACAATAGAAGACATTAAAAATAACATAAAGGTGATCGGGCGGTGTACAGAAATATAAAAAAGGGGGAACATTATGAAGACAATAGACAAAAAGGGGGCGACAGTAAAACAGAAATAAAAACCGCAAAAAAGTAGCGTACACAAAATACCACACACTGGGATGGTTGAAAGAACACACAAGGGGAAGCATGACTGGAGCATAAAAGTATCGTTCAGACAGTGCAGCACATAACAATCACTGACAGTAACACTATGTACAAGTCCAGCACACAATTAAAATCACAGCTCTCGACGCACAGGAGAACAGGACCAAACACAGCACTGACAAAACACACTGATGATGATGAGCAAACAGAGGATCTGCCAGGTGCATGGAGATGAGGGAGAAGGGAAGAAGGGAGGGAGGGGAGGAGAGTGGGGAGACAGGTGGGGGGCGCGCTAAAGAGGCCCAGGGAGGGAAGGATGTGGGAGGGAAAGACTTGAGGATTGGTTGCAGGGACTCAGGGGGGGAGTAGGAAAATCCACTCTGGGAGGGGAAAGGAAAAGGGGGGCCTTAGGGGGGGTGGGAACAAGGCCAGGTTACAAAAAATGGCTCTGAGCACTGCGGGACTTAACTTCTGAGGTCATCAGTCCCCTAGAACTTAGAACTACTTAAACCTAACCTAAGGACAACACACACACCCATGCCCAAGGCAGGATTCGAACCTGCGACAGTAGCGGTCACGTGGTTCCAAACTGTAGCGCCCAGAACCGCTCAGCCACTCCGGCTGGCGCCAGGTTACAGTTGGAAGGGTATATGTCACAGCAGAGTTCATCACCTGGCAGGGGGAGGCGCTAGAAATTCCCCTGATGAAGGAGATGGAGGGTGTGGAGTTAGAGAGAGGGAGGGATACAGCAACAGAGGTGCGGCAACAGGCAGGGGGTGGAGAGGAAGAGGTGGGAGGGGGGGATCAAGCCTGCGGATAGTGTAAAGGATGTTGGAGGATATTGGAGGAAAAAGAGGAGGTGGGGGAAGGGGATGAGGTCATACAGGAGCCGTGTGGGGGAAGGAAGGCAGATACTGAAGGCAAGGTGGCGTGCATGGAGTTCGAGGATTTAGAGGGCCTTGTAAAAAGTAGGTGGGTGTGGAGATCCAGGCAACACTGGCATAATAGAGGATAGGACGGATGAGGGATTTGTAGGTGTGGAGGATGGAGAAGGATGCAATCCCCATGTCGGGCCAGATGAGTTTCTGGAGGCAGAGGTGGGAATGGGCTTTCTGCTGAATGGTCAGGAGGTGAGGGGTCCAGGTGAGGTGACAGTCGAGGGTGAGGCCAAGGTATCTCAGGTTGGGGGTGAGCTGGACAGGATGACCATAAAGGGTGAGGTAGAAATCATGGAGACAGAAGGAGTGGGTGGTGCAGCCTATGATGATTGCTTGGGTTTTGGAGGGGTTGAGATGAAGGAACCACTGGCTACACCAAGTGGTGAACTGGTCAAGGTGGATTTGTAGGATGCATTGGGACCATTGAAGTGTAAGGATAGAGAGCCAGGAAGGCAGTGTCATCAGCATATTGGAGAAGGTGGACAGGTGGGGGTGGCTTGGGCATATCAGCCCTGTACAAGTGATAAAGGAGTGGGGAGAGGACATAGCCCTGGGGGACGCCAGCAGTGGGATAAAAGGGAGTTGGTGTTGTGGAGGGTGACATAGGAAGGACAGCGCGAGAGAAAAGAAGCGACCAGACAGACAAAATTGATAGGCAGGGCGTAGGTGTGGAGTTTAAAGAGGAGACCGGGATGCCATACACGGTCATAGGTATTTTGGAGGTCGAGGGAAACAAAAATGGCGGAGTGACGGGTGTTAAGCTGGAGGGAGAGAAGGTGAACAAGGTTAAGGAGGTGGTCTGAGAAGGACGGTCGAAGCCACACTGGGTACAGCGGAGGAGGTGGTGTTGATTAAGGTGCTGATGGATACGATGGGAGGGGATGTTTTCAAAGAACTTACTGAAGACAGAGGTGAGGCAGATGGGACGATGGGAAGAGGCAATGGAATGGGGTTTTTGGGTTTGAGGAATAAGAGGACGCATGAAGTCTTCCACAGGTTGGGGTAGAAGCCTACAGGATGACGTTATAGAGATGGGCAAGGACCGTCAGGAAGGAGAAGGGGCTTTCTGTAAGGTGGCGGTAGGTGACACAGTCGTGACCAGGGGCCGTGTTGCGTTTGGACCGGAAGATAAGTTTAATGTCAAACTTCCTGGCAGATTAAAACTGTGTGCCCGACCGAGACTCGAACTCGGGACATTTGCCTTTCGAGGGCAAGTGCTCTACCATCTGAGATACCGAAGCACGACTCACGCCCGGTACTCACAGCTTTACTTTTGCCAGTACCTCGTCTCCTACCTTCCAAACTTTACAGAAGCTCTCCTGAAAACCTAGCAGAACTAGCACTGCTGAAAGAAAGGATATTGCGGAGACATGGCTTAGCCACAGCCTGGGGGATGTTTCCAAAAATGAGATTTTCACTCTGCAGCGGAGTGTGCGCTGATATGAAACTTCCTGGCAGATTTGGTAGAGCACTTGCCTGGAAAGGCAAAGGTCCCGAGTTCGAGTCTTGGTGGGGCACACAGTTTTAATCTGCCAGGAAGTTTCATATCAGCGCACACTCCGCTGCTGAGTGAAAATCTCATTCAAGTTTAATGCCTTGTGCTGTGATTGGAGTGTTGATGTCGGAGGGGTGCAACTGCCCTAAGTACTGGAGTTCCTGAAACTCTGGCCACCTCTTGTTTTTTACAACCTGTATACTCATTGCATTACCAAAAATGGTTCAAATGGCTCTGAGCACTATGGGACTTAACATCTGAGGTCATCAGTCTCCTAGAACTTAGAACTACTTAAACCTAACTAACCTCAGGACATCACACACATCCATGCCCGAGGCAGGATTCGATCCTGCGACCGTAGCGGTTGCGCGGTTCCAGACTGAAGCATTACCGAGAAGTCATTAAACATCTTTTTCAAAACTCTTTCATGCAAGGAGTAAAACATTTACCGAAAGTAAAGTCAGTTGTACAGGTCGAAAGACGCAAAACGCCCTAAATCTTGTACGTCAATATTCTAGCGGCAGCAATTCTCAGTGGTGCAGTTTTGGAATTCTCGAGACAAAAGGGCCAGGCCGGCGACGGCAGGTGGCGTGGCTCGTGGCTCCCCCTGGGGAGCGGACTGCGCTAATGAGCAGTGCGGCCAGCAAACAGCGGCGCGGCTGCAGCTTAGAGGAGAGGCGTGCGAAGGCGGAAAGGCGCTGCGTCGGCTCGAGCCGCCTGCCGGCGCGCCCCTAATAGAATTACGGCCGTCTGTTTCGTGGGCTCTTTGAGGGGAATAGCAGCAGCGCTGGCAGTCGTAAAGGGCGTCCCACCACCTACGGATGAGAGTGCAAGGATGCGAGCAGCTTCTCTGGCTCCTGTTTCCCGTCTTCCAGCAACGTAATACGCTCATTCCCGGGAATTGTCTCTGCGTTCGTTCCAGCCCTGTTCTTTTGCCTGGTCAGTTTACTGACATACCACGCTGCAGCCATGAGTTTTGCTTACTGGAATCTTGCGGCTCAGGTAACTTGGCCTGCTTACGCAAGGCTACTGTAAATGATTCGTTCATTTTCAAAACTCTGTATTTTCCAAAGGATTAGTTGTAAAAATAAAATTGATACATGAATAGAACTATAAACTCACCAAGTTTGCATTTTGCACGCTAGGTCCCCTGAGTGGCAAAAGTCGTGGGATAGTAATATGTGCATTTACAGACAGCGGTGGTATCGCGTGCACAAGGTACAAAACGGCAGTGCAGTGTTTAATATTTTTTGTGGGATCTAAAATTTAAAAACCTCTCTCACACCGGCCTGATTTAGCTACATTGATCAGGATAGTAAAAAACATGCGTATATTAAGGGAATTTTCATTCACAAAGCAGGCTTATCACATTCACACAGTTCAATACTGTTCTATCCTGATTAAATTGAGCTTAACTTAAATTTCTTAAGCAATGAAGCAATTTCGAAGTCTCGGTGCGACGAAAATTGTCAGTCGATCTCCTGAAAACATTTGTAATAATTATTAACTTTCGGTGATCACATGGGGAAGACCGGAGATCTGCTGGTAAGACCGTGTTAGCCTATTTATTGAAAGTAATAAGCTGGATATCTTGAGCATACAAAACGGCAGGTTCGTCCGGTGTAAATGAGACGTTCCCCACTGATCCCGTGCAACACAGCGTAGCAAGCAGACATTGTCAATAATAATCAGTTAAACAATACGCGAACACACTTACTTTAGTTTAGTTCATGTATTAAATTCCTTCTCATACATAATCTCATCAAGATGGCGACCAGCTCAACAATACATACATACACATCTTCGTTCTCTCACGGCTAATCGGCAAGATCTCCTTCATTCTTTTCATAAGAGAAAACATAGATAGCAGAGAAGCTATTCCATGGAGTAAATGGACGCTCCAAGGAATAATAGGGCTTGAAACTACTTTGCATTGATAATCATCGTATTTTAAAGTTTAGGAATCGGTAAGATAAGAAGAGATATTTCGAGATATGTACTGAGTTATATAATTTATAAAAAATTTCTGAAAATATCGCGGAGAGACCGCTGCAAGAGACATTACAACTGGCGAAGCTGTCATTTGACTCATGTGATTCATATCAAAAGGTTTCCGACTTGGTTATGGCCGCACGATCCGAATTAACAAAAGATTCAAATGGCTCTGAGCACTATGAGACTTAACTTCTGAGGTCATCAGTCCCCTAGAACTTAGAACTACTTAAACCTAGCTAACCTAAGGACATCACACACGTCCATGCCCGAGGCAGGATTCGAACCTGCGACCGTAGCGGTCGCGCGGTTCCAGACTGAAGCACCTAGAACCGTTCGGCCAGTTCGGCCGGCTTGAATTAACAGACTTTGACCACCGAATGCTAGTTGGAGCTAGACGCATGGTACATTTCATTTCGGAAGTCGTCAGGGAATTCGATACTGCGAGATCTGCGGTGTCAAGAGCGTCCCGAGAGTACCACATTTCAGGCACTACCTCTCACCACGAACAACGCAGCGGCGATCGGCCTTCACTTAACGACCGAGAGCAGTGGCTTTTGCGTATTGTCAGTGTTAACAGACTAGCAACACTGCGTTAAGGAGGGCAGGACGTCAAACGGGCCGACTTGGAGCAGGAGGGGCACCACAGGACATTTTAATTGCCACCCTCTACGCTTTTACAAATAAATTCATAAGACTTTGTGAGCATGACCAGGAAGGATTCAGAGTTCACACTCATAGCAGTGGAAGGCCACAAACATAACAAAAGAAGTTTCTTTTCCATGGGAAATTTCATTTCTTCACTTACTATTGGCTGCTTTTATTCCTATAGGTACACTTTTCTTCATAAGTAAGAGAGATTCTTTGACGAAATTTGCGCAGCATACAAACCATAATTATAGGTGTATGAAACTTTAGAATTTTTCAAATCTATTAAAAACTGTGGTAAAAATTGAGATAATTAAGTATGAAATTTGAGTTTTTCTAAACATGAAGTTTAAAATTTGACAGCTCATTCATTTTTTCATAAATTAAATAAATTCTAGAGTTTCATACACCTCTAAGTATGGTTTGTATGCTGGGCAAAATTCATCGAAGAATCTCTCTCTTACTTATGAAGAAAAGTGCACCTATAGCAAGAAATGCAGCGAATAGTAAGTGAAAAAATGAAGAAATTTCACACGTAAAAAATTATTGTGTTATGTTTTTGAACTTCCACTGCTATGAGGGTGAATCCTGAATCCTTCCTGGTCATGCTGACAAAGTTTTATGAATTTATTTGCAAAAGTATAGACAGTGGATATTAAAATGTCGTGTGGTGCCTCTCCTGCTCTACGTCGCCCCGTTTGACGTCCTACCCCCCTCAAATAACCGCACAAATCAATGTCTGTCTTGCGACGAACGTATCCGTTAGGACAGTGTGGTGAAATTTGGTGTTGATGGGCTGTGGCAGCAGAAGACTCGCGAGTGCCTTTGCTAACAGCACGACATCGCCTGCAGCGCCTCGTAACCATATCGGTTGGACCCTAAACGATTGAAAAACCGTGGCCTCGTCAGATGAGTCCCAATTTCAGCTGGTAAGAGCTGATGGTAGAGTTCGAGTGTGGCGCAGACCCCACGAAGTCATGGACCCACGGGTCAACAAGGCACTCTGCAAGCTGGCGGTGAGGCTGTGTTTACATGGAATGAAGCTGCTCCTCTGGATGTTCGGCTACTTGGAGACCGCTTCCAGCCATTCGTGGACGTCATGCTCCCAAGCAAAGACGGAATTTTTTGTGGATCATAATGCTCCATGTCACCGGACCACAATTGTTAGGGACAGTTTTGAAGAACATTCTGGACAGTTCGAGCAAATGGTTTGGCCACCCAGATCCCCCGACATGAATCCCATCGGACATTCATTGGACGTAACTGATTTTTTAGTTCCTGCATAAAATCCTGCACCGACAAAGCTTTCGTAATTATGGACGGCTACAGAGGCCGAATGGCTCAGTATTTTTGCAAGGCACTTGTTGACTGCAGGCTAAGTTGAGTTGCAAAAGAATGTCCGACCCATGCCATTACTTTTTCGACGTCAGTGTATTGTCTATTAGTGTCGCTCTGGTCACATGACACACATCAAGGTGGTAGTGAAGTTCGCTCCATACGTTATTTAGCGAAATCCTGTCAGTGGTTATCGCACCAGCATTCATGCGTTGTCTGATCTATTCCAGTGTTCTTGGCAGTGGGGATACGTAAACATGGTCCTTAATAAACTCCCAAAGGAAAAATTCACATAGCTTAAGGTAGGCGACTTGGGGGCCACATCATCTTCACCACTACGCCCAATCCAACGATGTGGAAGTTCGTCATTTAGGTAGCGACGAACATGCTCGGGTGAGGGGGTGATCCGTCATGTTGTAAGATCAAATTCTCAAAATCAGCCGTCAGTTGTATGAACATCCACAATTACAACATACAAAGGCAAGAGGAAACCGTCACAATCTTGTCACAGAAGAATAACGGTCCAGACAGCTTCGTCTGTGACATGACGCAGAAAACATTAACATTTGGCGTTTCTCATTCACGTACCATAATTTCATGAGAATGTTCAGTGCCCCAGACTCTCATTGTGGACGACGATTAACCTTTACAGATCAACAGAAGGTTGCTGCAGCGCTGGTCCTGGGGGCGAAATGTTCATAGTCAATTTCTTCCTGCATTGTGATGCAAAACTGAAGGCACCGGTTTTAATTGTTGCACGAGCTGAAGAAGATATGGTTCGAAATGTAACCGCTTTCAAAAAATCTTCCATACACATTTCTGAGGTATTCTAATTTCGTTGCTTGCGTGAACCGTTGACTTTTTTGGGATCCGTACGAAAGTTTCCCTTACCCCCACCCCCCACAGCTGCATCTGACACACTTTGTCGAACGGTATAACGGTATTCTTCTTTCACAGACAGAACATATGTTCCTAAATAATCGATACCAAGCACAATGCTCAATCTGGATGGCAAATCTTATCCATAATTCCTTATGAATGGACGCTGCACTGTTGTTAACAGTAAACATTTCGTACATTCCAACAAAAAAAGAAGTCTTTGCAGCCATTTTGTCAGGATACTGTTACAATCTGAACTCGGTTAGTTTGTGGTTCTATTCATCATCAATTATATTTGTTCATGTAACACTTTGCAAAATACATAACTTTGAAAACGAATGAGCCATTTATAATAGCCATGTACAATCTGTTCCAGCAAAATATTATCACTGTAGGTCTAAAAGTGTATTAATTCTTCTCTGGCACGCAGGATGCAGTTCCTCGTGCAGTACGTACCACAAGTCCTACGGCTGTGGTCACTGGGATATGGTTATATGCTTAGGTCATACAACTCCTATAGATTTTTAGGCAGTCTGTGACTGCAGAATAAGCCCTGGTGCCGTCCTGGATGTGTGCGACAGGGTTCATGTACGAAGCATTTCGAAAAGAGTCAAATAGGTAAAAAATTGCTGTAGCACATGGAGCGCTTCTGAATAATCCTTAGCACGTCAGATCCCCTTTAATTGGTGAGTAGCATTTTCGTCCTGAATGATGACGTTAAAGGTAAGCCGATCACTGAGTCCTCTTCCCTCGTCTCCATGGAAATTAAGTGCTTGTACGCCAACTTTCCGATAATGAGACGATCGAGATTATTAAAAATACACTATTGGCCATTAAAATTGCTGCACCAAGAAGATGACGTGCTACAGACGCGAAATTTAACCTACAGGAAGAAGATGCTGTGATATGCAAATGATTAGCTTTTCAGAGCATTCACACAAGGTTGGCTCCGGTGGCGAAACCTAAAACGTGCTGACATGACGAAAGTTTCCAACCGATTTCTCATACACAAACAGCAGTTGACCGGCGTTGCCTGGTGAAACGTTGTTGTCATGCCTCGTGTAAGGAGGAGAAATGCGTACCATCACGTTTCCGACTTTGATAAAGGCCGGATTGTAGCCTATCGCGATTGCGGTTTATCGTATCACGACATTGCTGCTCGCGTTGGTCGAGATGCAATGACTGTTATCAGAATATGGAATCGGTCGGTTCAGGAGGGTAATACGGAACGCCGTGCTGGATCCCAACGGCCTCGTATCACTAGCAGTCGAGATGACAGGCATCTTATCCGCTTGGCTGTAACGGATCGTGCAGCCACGTCTCGATCCCTGAGTCAACAGATGGGGACATTTGCAAGACAACAACCATCTGCACGAACAGTTCGACGACGTTTGCAGCAGCATGGACTATCAGCTCGGAGAACATGGCTGCGGGTACCCTTGACACTGCATCACAGACAGGAGCGCCTGCGATGGTGTACTCAATGACGAACCTCGGTGCACGAAAGGCAAAACGTCATTTTTTCGGATGAATCCAGGTTATGTTTACAGCATCACGATGGTCGCATCCGTGTTTGGCGACATCGCGGTGAACACACATTGGAAGCGTGTATTCGTCATCGCCGTACTGGTGTATCATCCGGCGTGATGGAACGGGTGCCATTGGTTACACGTCTCGGTCACCTCTTGCTCGCATTGACGGCACTTTGAACAGTGGACGTTACATTTCAGATGTGTTACGACCCGTGGCTCTACCCTTCTTTCTATCCCAGAGAAACCCTACATTTCATCAGGATAATGCACGACCGCATGTTGCAGGTCCTGTACGGGCCTTTCTGGATACAGAAAATGTTCGAGTGCTGCCCTGGCCAGCACATTCTCCAGATCTCTCACCGATTGGAAACGTCTGGTCAATGGTGGCCGAGCAACTGGCTCGTCACAATACGCCAGACACTACTCTTGATGAACTGTGGTATCGTGTTGAAGCTACATGGGCAGCTGTACCTGAACACGCCATCCAAGCTCTGTTTGACTCAATGCCCAGCCGTATCAAGGCCGTTATTACGGCCAGAGGTGGATGTTCTGGGTACTGATCTCTCAGGATCTATGCACCGAAATTGCGTGAAAATGCAATCGCATGTCAGTTCTAGTATAATATATTTGTCCAATGAATACACGTTTATCATCTGCATTTCTTCTTCGTGTAGCGATTTTAATGGACAGTAGTGTAATTTACTTAACCATAAGAAGTTCTCGAGATAGGAAACGACAACCTTCTAAAGCTGCTACGAGTTGTCACTGATTTGAACTATTTCTCGTCTAGCAATAAAGTTTACATCCAGAAATATGGGCAGACTATGGAATCTATCATTTATGGCACAATGGCGGATATTATAAACAACTTAGAAGAGAGCGTAGCATTTTATAAACGCTACATTGACGACACCTTGTTATCCGTCGGTGATAAAACTGCTACTACATTTAACGGGGTCGTGGAGTTAATGAGGCAGTAAAATTCGTATGCCTTCAAGACGTTTAGAAAGCGAACTGCATCAGATGTTGCGATCCTCAACCAGTCAGGCCGTACTCAAATCTATAAAGAAGTGGCGTTTAGAAGTTTAATGAACAGTGTCATTAGTGCACCAGTGAATGCAGCTGATAGATTGAATGAAACGTTATTGAACATAAAACAGTTAACAGCAGATATGATGTGAGGACAGTGAATCGTCTTATCCACAGAGGCGAAAGGAGAAAGAAATGGGAACTAACTAAGGATAAAAAGCGGGAGGTTGAGAAGTGGATAAGTAAATAGGAACAGGTGGGTGTGTATCAAAAACATGTGCATCATCTGCATTCAAATACGTGGGTCAGACGGAGACAAAATTTTCGATGAGGTATAAATAACAGATAGACGCTTTTAGACAGGGCAATTATGGTAAATCGGTGGGATCCAAACATATACATACGAGAGAGGACACCCACTAAAAAGCTTTGAAGAGGGCTTTGAGGAGAGGCACGTAACGAAGAAAGGAAGAAAACTTCACTATCTTGAAGAACTCGAAATAGCAGTTGTCAGGGCTCTATCTGATAATGTGCTTAATGTACAAACGGGAGAGAGCAGTAATGCTTTTTTCCATTGACCTATGGATCTTTCTTGAGATTATCAGTAATATGTTTTATCTGTCTTCAGCTACATCAATAGACCGCAAACCACCTTAAGGTGTGTGGCAGAGGTTACTTCTGGCACCATTCCCAGTTGTTCCATTCGCAGATGTCGTGTGGGAGGAACGATTGTCGGTAAGCCTGTGAGCCTGTGTATTACCTGTCGGAGGAAGTAATGTTTTAACCGACTCTTCTCATATCGTACCCTGTCGAAAGCTCTGTGTGATGGACAACACCTCTCTTGTAGCGTCTGCCACCAGAGTCTGTTAAGCATCTCTGCAACGCTCTCGTGCGGACTGTACGATCCGTCAACGGAACGCACCACTGTTAGTTGGAACTGTCCTATCTCTTCCGTCACTCCTACCAGCAAAGGGTCCCATAATGATGAACAATAATCAGGAATCCGTCGAACGAGCGTCTTGTTAGCCACTTTTGCAGTGGATTAATTACATTTCCTTAAGGTTCTTCCTATGAACCACAGTCTGGCGTCTGCTTTTCCCACCACTGATATTTGTTTCATCTAGCCATTCCACTTCAGGTCGCTACGGATACATACTCCTAGATATTTTACAATAGTTACTGTTTCCATCAATTTATGATCAATAGTTTAATTGTACAGTTGTGGGATTTTTTCCTACGTATGCACAATATGTTAAATTCATTTACGTTCGGGGTCAACTGCCTTGCCTGCACCGTTCAGCAGTCCTCTGTAGGTCTTTCTGTAAATCTGGCACAGCTACTTTCTTGTCTACAAGTAAATCATTTTTGAACTGCCTTAAAGAGCTTCCGACTCTACATCAGTAATACACATTGTAAATAGTAACGGTCCTATCACAGTTCCTAGGAATACTCTGGAAATTACATTTACGTCGGTCGACTTTGTTCCGTTAACAGCGACAAGTTCAGTTCTACCTGCAAGCAAGTCTTGAATTCAGTTGTAAATCTGTTACGATACTCTGTAAGGTCGTACCTTTTTTACTGTTCGGCAGTGCGGGACAGTATCAAATACCTTCCTGAAGTCCAGGAACATGGCACCAAATCGAGCGTCAATGTTTACAGCACTGTGAATCCCATGGAGGAAAAGGAGCTGAGTTCTACACGATCTCTGTTTCTTATAGAGAAGAGTTTCATTCTCCAATTACGTCGCGATTCATGAGAATGAAACATGTACCATAATTCTGCAATATATTGACGTCAACCATAAAGACTTGAAATTATGTGCAAATGCCCTACGATACTTCTTGAAAACGGGGGTGATCTGCGATTTTTTTCCAGTCGCTAGGTACCCTTGGTAGCTTCAACAAACTACGATAAGAACTACTAAAAAGGGAGAAAACTCTTTCGCATAACCTTCATGGAATCACGGGTATCTCATCTGGTCCTGATGCCATTTAACTACTAAGTGACTGTAGTTGTTTTTCTTTACTGCTATCACTTATCTCAATATCCGCCACCATTTAGAAGTTATTGTGGTGATCGAAAGCAAAGATCGTATTACTATCTTCTCTCTGCCGCTTTCCGTTTCGGTGCATTATGGCCACTGAGTGACTGAATACACGATGTCGAACGGCTTCCTGATTTTACAGAAGACCATAGCCCTTAGGGTTCTTGTTAGGTACGTTGACAAAATTTTACCTTCAATCTCATTAAACGCTTCTCTCATTGCTCTCACTACGCTCACTTTCACTTCTTTGAGCTCGTGTTTTTGAATATGTAATGAAGCTCTCATTGTTTACGCAGCAGTTTACTAACACAAATTTTTGGATTTGTGCTCCACATCTTCGTCCTCAGAACGGAAAGTTTTATGTTTGTTGTATCTTGACATTCTTGCTACGCAAACAAATTTCCCGATCTTTCTTAACATTCCCTGTAATATCCATAGTCAAAGATGAAATGACCGGTAGTCACAGATGCTATGTACGTCTTCTGGCTGGTTGTATGTGGCCCGCCACGAATTCCTCTCCTGTGCCAACCTCTTCATCTGAGAGTTGCAGTTGCATTCTACATCCTCAATTTATTTACTGGATATATTCCAGTCTCTGCCTTCCTCTAAAGTTTTTGACTCTTCAGCTCCCGCCGGCCTGGATGGCCGAGCGGTTCTAGGCGCTACAGTCTGGAACCGCGCGACCGTAACGGTCGCAGGCTCGAATCCTGCCTCGGGCATGGATGTGTGTGATGTCCTTAGGTTAGTTAGGTTTAAGTAGTTCTACGTTCTAGGGGACCGATGACCTCAGAGGTTAAGTCCCATAGTGCTCAGAGCCATTTGAACCATCTACAGTTCCCTGTAGTACCATGGAAGTCATTTCCTGATCTCTTATCACATGTCCTATCATCCTGTCCCTTCTCCTTGTCAATGTTTCCCACATTTTCCTTTCCGATTCTGTACAGGATCTCCTTATTCCTTACCTTGCAAGTCACCCTAATTTTCCACATTCGTCTGTAGCGCCACATCTTCAATTCTCTTCTATTCTGGTTTTCCCACGGTCCATGTTTCACTACCACACTACGCTGAGCCCCAAAAATATGTTCTCTGAAATGTCTTCCTCAAATTGAGGCCTATGATACCAATAGACTTCTCTTGGTCAGGAATGCCCATTTCGCCAGTGCTTTTGATGTCCTCCTTGCTCCATCCATCATTGGCTATTTTGTCGTTCAGGTAGCAGAATTCCTTAACTTTCTCTACTTCGTGACCATCAACCTGGTATTCAGTTTCTCGTCGTTCTCTTTTCTGATACTTCTCATTACTTTCGTTTTTTTTATATTTACTCTGAAACCATACTCAGTACTCGTTAGACTATTCATTCCATTCAGCAGATCATGTAATTCTTCTTCACTTTCATTCAGGATAGCAATGTCGTTAGCGAATCGTATCATTGATATCCTTTCACCTTGAATTTTAATCCCACTCCTGAACGTTTCTTTTATTTTCATCGTTGCTTCTTCGATGTACAGACTGAAAAGTAGGCACGAAAGACAACATCCCTGTCTTACATCCTTTTTAAGCCGAGCATTTCGGTCTTGGTCGTCCACTCTTATTATTCCCCCTGGGCTCTTGTAAATGTTGTATGTTACTCTCTCTCCCTATAACTTAACCTTATTTTTCTCAGAATTTCGAACGTTTTGCACCATTTTACATTGTCTAATGCTTTTTCTAGGTCGACAAACCCAGTGAATGTCTATTGATTTTTCTGTAGTCTTGCTTTCATACCAACCGCAACGTCAGAATTGCCCCTCTGGTGCCTTTACCTTTCCTAAAGCCAAACTGATCGTCGTCTAATACACCCTCAATTTTCTTTTCCGTTCTTCTGTATATTATTCTTGACAGCAACTTGGATGAATGAACTGTCAAGCTCATTGCGCAATAATTCTCACACTTATCAGCACTTACAGTCTTCGGAATTGTGTGCATGATATTTTTCAGAAAGTCAGATGGTATGTCGCCACACTCATACATCTACGCACCATCGTAAATAGTCGTTTTATTGTCAATTCCCCAATGATTTTAGAAATTCTGGTGGAATGTTGTCTATGACTTCTACCTTATTTGATCTTAAGTCCTCCAAAGCTCTTTTAAATTCTGATTCTAATACTGGATCCCCAATATCTTCCAAATCGTCTCCTGTTCTCGTATCACAGCAAACAAATCCTGTCCCTCATATAGCCCTTCACTGCACTCTTTCCACATAACCGCTCTCTCTTCTGCATTTAATAGTGGAATGGCCGCTGCGTTCTTAATGTTGTCACCCTTGCTTTTAATTTCACCGATGGTTGTTTTCACTTTCCAATATGCTGAGTCAATACTTCCGGCAATCGTTTCTTTTTTGATTTATTCACATTTTTCATGGAGCCATTTCGTCGTAGCTTCCCTGCACTTCCGATTTATTTCATTTCTCAGTGACTTGTGTTTCTGTATTCCTGAATTTCCCTGGACGTTTTTGTACCTCCTTCTTTCATCGATCAACTGAAGTATTTCTTCTGTTACCAGGTTTCTTCGCCGTTACCTTCTACGTACCTATGCTTTTCTTTCCAACTTCTGTGATGGCCCTGTCTAGATATGTCCATTTTTCTTCAACTGTACTGCCTACTGCGCTCTTCCTTATTGCTGTATCTACAGCGTTAGAGAATTTCAAGCGTATCTTGTCATTGCTTAGTGCTTCTGTATCCTACTTCTTTGCATATTGATTCTTCCCGACTTATCTCTTATACCTCATCCTATTCTTCATCAATACTATATTACGATCTGAGTGTATATGTGCTTGTGGGTACGCCTCACACTCCAGTATCTGCTTTGGGAATCTCTGTCTGACGAAGATGTAATCTAACGAAATCTTCTTGTATCACTTGGCCTTTTGCAAGTATACGTCCTCCTCTTGTGATTCTTGAACAGAGTATTAGCTGTTACTAGCTGAAATTTATTACAGAATTCGATTAGTCTTTCTACTCTCTCATTCCTCATCCCAAGCCCATATTGTCCTGTAACCATTTCTTCTACTCCGCCCCCCAAACCTGCATTCCAGTCCGTCATGAATATTAGATTTTCATCTCCCTTTAGCTACTGTTTTACCCTTTCTGTACCCTCATATATTCTCCCAATATCGACACATTCAGCTTGCGATGCCGGCATGCATACGTGAATTATCGTTGTCGGTTTGGTTTGCTTACGATTGTGATAAGAACAACCATAACACTGAACTGTTCTTAGTAACGCATTCTCTGCCATACCTTCCTATTCATAATGAATCCTATCCGTCGTTATACCATTTTCTGCTGCTGTTGATATTACCCTTTACTCATCTGACCAGAAACCCTTGTGTTCTTTCCATTTCCCTTCACTGACATCTACTATATATAGATTGAGCCTTTGCATTTCCCTTTCCAGAGCTTCTAGCTTCGCTACCATATTCAAGCTTCAGACATTCCAGGCCCCAAATCGTAGAACGTTATCCTTTCGTTGGTTATTCAGTCTTTTTATCGTTGTCACCTCCCTCTTCGATGTACCTTCCTGGAGATCCGCACGGGAGACTAGTCCGGAATTTTTCGCCATTGGAGAGATCATCATGACACTTTTACAACTGCAGGCCACATGACGTGTGGATACACATTATCTATATTTAATGTAATGGTTTTCATTGCCTTCTGCATGGACATGCTGTTGATCATTGCTCTCTCTTCCGCCTTTAGGGGTAGTTTCCCACACCAAGGGGAAGATAGTTCCCTGAACTTGTGCCCGCACGTCTGCCCTCTTTGACAAGGCCGTTGGCTGAATGAGGGTGACTTTTTATGCCGGAAATCTTCGGTCGCTATTGCCAATGATTCTTATTCAAAATTTAAGCTATGGCGGCGTTCGAACCCGGACCAAGGACTTTTTTATTACTAATCAAAAACGCTACATTCCCCCCCCCCCCTCCCCGTCCTACACCATGAGTCCTCCGACATACTTCGAAATATACTCTTCCTCCAACAACCCTCATGATTTGATTTGATTTGATTTTAACAGGGAAGCTAAAACAGCTTAGATCGAACCCGCCAATGCCCGCACCGAAACTAATTTTATTGTGCAGTATGGCTTCCTGTATATCTAGTAAAGCCAACCAATCCCCTTAAATAGTGCAAGGAGTCCCACTACCAGTTTTTTGTTAGACACAATTTCTTCAGATTCCGATGTCCCGAAGTTTCTATATCTTTTACTCTCCAATGCCAGGCATTCGAAGATTAGGTGTGATGCAGTTTCTTCACCCTCAACACAGATCCTATATTTGGGGTTCTCTTCCATTGTGTGTAGGTGTTTTCTGAAATTCCCATGGCCGGTCATCAGTCCAGTCATGAGTTTGATCTCTTTCCTGTTCAATGCTAGGATTACAGAGCTTCTTTTAAAACATAGCTTGCGCATTACCTTACCATGTTTTTGTTTATGGACCTTGGTCCAATGTCTTACGTGCTGTTTCTTAAGCCAGTTCTGTAGTTCTAATACGATCATAGCCTTGGTGATTGTCAGGACAGGTTCTGGACCAGTAAATGTTGTTGCCCCTATCCTAGCCAATCTGCCAGTTTTTTCATTGCCACAGATCCCTGAATGGCCAGGGACCCACACAAGGTTTACCCTACTGCTTCCCCCTAGCTCTACCAGAGCTATGTGGCATTCTGCAGGAGCTGCCAATGATTCCACGGCTGCCTGGCTGTGTGAATAGATGTAGATGCTACGGTCCTTGTAGCACCTACGTATATTCTCTTCCACACATGCCCTGTTTCCAGCAATTTCAGCTTGGAATACAGAGGCCAGTTTTCCTAGAGAGATGATGACCTCCAGTCTTGGCTGAACCCCATACACCCCCGCCCCAACGCCTTGGTCTATTTTCGACCAAACGATGTCCGCCGTAGGGTGCCGAGCTCTTTTTTCCCACTGCTCCCTGCTTCCAGTTATTATATTGTAAGACTTGTCGAAGCAGTTGGGAGTTATTATATAGTCGGCAGGAATTTCCCCAGCCATTCCTATATTTACCTCACTCAATATGTTAGTGTGTGATTCTGGATATCCGAATGAGACCCAGTTTTTGCCAGTTTTAAGTCTGTGTGCCCCAGTTGCTGCCTTCATCTTGACCCACAGGTGCAGTGGAAGCATGTCCAGTATGGTTTCCATTCCAGCGGTTGGTGTGCTGCTAATTCCACGTGTTATGGCTAAGCAGGCCAATCTCTGCACCTTAGCAACCTCCTTAGCTGCACCCCGTTATTCTACCTTCTTCCACCACACTATGGCCCTGTAGGAAGTCCTAGGTCTAACCAACGTGGTTTATATCTAGTGCATACCTCTGGGGCTTAGGCCCCAGCTTTTGGCACAAGCCCTTCTAGTATTCACTAAAGTAATTTTTGCCTTGGAGCAGATGCTCTTAATGTGAGGGGTCCACGTTAACTTCTTGTCTAAGGTTATCCCTAGCTATTTCACTATCTCCTTCACAGGTAGAGTTTCATCAAAAAGCTTTAGGTTCCAACATGACTGTTGAATATGTCTCTTCGTAAATGGCACCACAACAGTCTTCTTAGGACTAACGCTCTGGTCCTCTTTAATGCACCAATTTTGCACAATGTCCAATCCTCCATGTGCCATATTTCTAACTGTGTCAGTAAATTTGCCAAGTATTACTATGAAAAGGTCATCTGTGTATCCTTGGCAGAAGCATTGTCTGGAATTTAATTCCTCAATGCGTTCGTTCACCACTAGATTCCACAATAGTGGGGACAAAACTCCTCCTTGTGGACAGCCTCTAGTGGTGTTAATTACCATCTTTTCATTCATCATGGTAGCCTCTACCTTCCACTAAGCATGGCCCTGGTCCACCTGCATATTGTGGTCCCCAGGTCATGCACCTCTGCTGCCCTCACCATGGAATCGAAGGTCATGTTAGTGAAGGCCCCCTCAATATCCAGGAAGATGCAGAGGGCTATTTCTTGGAAGTGACGTGCTTTCTCCACCTTCCCAACGAGTTGGTGGAAAGCTGTCTCACATGATTTACCTGGTTGATATGCATGTTAGTTTGAATGTAGAGGGGCCCTACTTAGCCGCCTCTCCCCAACATATACATTAACCAGTTTTTCCAATGTTTTGAGAATGAAGGAGCACAGACTGATTGCTCTCATATCCATGGCCTTCGTACAATCAATTCTTCCTGGCTTTGGAATGAAGACAACCTTCACTGCCCTCCAATCATTGGGAATGATTCCTACTGCTAGTCTAACCCTGAATAGCCTGCATAGGACTCTTATGAGCTTCTCTCCTGCCTGTTGCAGGAGAGCTGGAAAACATCAATCTGGGCCAGGTGACTTAAACGGTTGGAATGTTCCCACCACCCATTGGATTTTATTAATGTTCGCACACTACTTCGCCGATTCCCAGTCCTCTCTTCGAGTGCCTGAGAACATTGTCTCTCTGGGATCACATTCTGGTCTGTGTTATCTGGCAGAGCATATTGAGGAAAGTCAGTGTTGAGGAGCAGTTCCAGCGTCTCATGTGCTGTCTTTGTATATTCTCCATCCTCCTTCCTCAATATACCTCCTGGATTGGTTGGTACTCTAGTGAGATTCTTGTGAACTCTGGCTTCTGCAGCCGTGCTCTCCACTTCGTAACAGAATGCCTTCCAGGATGCCTTCTTAGCTTGTCTGTTTGCAAGATTGTAATTGACAAGGGCCTCACGATATTTAGCCCATTGTCCTTTACATCTCGCAATATTAAACAGTCTCTGTACCTGTTTTCTTTGCATTTCTAAATTGTTATTCCACCAAGGCACACTCCTATTTGTGCACTTCTTGGTGATTTTGCAGTTGTCCTGATAAGAGGTCAATGTGGCAGAGGTAACAACCTCTGCTACTACCTCAAATTCAACTGGATTCCTTATCATGGTTTTAATTTCTGATAAGCCTAAATCAAGGTCCCTCCTATATGTCTCCCAGTCTGTTTTCCTGGGATTCCTATAGGTCATGATCTGTCTGATTCCCATTTTAACCTTGATTTTAATGTACATGTGGTCCAATGGGGACGGCTCCATCACCACATGCCATTGTTTGATATAGCTGCCCATCATCATGGAACCAAAAGTTATGTCAATTACTTCTTCCCTTCTGCTATTCCTGAATGTAGGTTCATTGCCCCTATTCAGGACATCTAAGTTGTTAGCGAAAATAAATTCAAGAAGGTACTCACCTCTACTGTTGGTGTGCTTGCTGCCCCACACTAAGTTGTGGGCATTTGCGTCGCATCCCACCAGCAGTTGGTCATCTTGCCAATGACCAGTCTCTACCAGTGGCCTCACCTCCAAGGGAGGAGGAGAGCTGTCTTCGTAAGGAAGGTATGCTGAGGCCAAAACAATTTTCCTCGTGATACCTTCTTCACATTGCTGCATTTTAATAGCCACTACGTCCCTGGAGCAGAAATCCATCATTGGCATGAAAGAAATTCTATTTGTTACATAGATACATGTTCAGGAATTTCTTAGATTTCTAGCATAAATCAGCTTACCTCCAGTGGCAAAATGGCTCTGAGCACTATGGGACATCTTAGGTCATCAGTCCCCTAGAACTTAGAACTACTTAAACCTAACTAACCTAACTAACCTAAGGACATCACACACATCCATGCCCGAGGCAGGATTCGAACCCGCGACCGTAGTAGTCCCGCGGTTCCGGACTGCAGCGCCTAGAACCGCACGGCCACCGCGGCCGGCCCTCCAGTGGCACCGAGGCCCAATACACCCCCTCTATGTAAATAGGTTTCTTGTATCAGGGCCACGTCTACTTCCTGCCTCCCCTGGCAGCGACTCAGGGCAGCAGAGGCCCCTTTACTCTGCTGCAGATTAATCTGCAGCACCTCCAGTCATCGTCTTGCTGCCATCTTTAAGGTCTTGGAGAACCCTGACGGTGACCTGCGAGAACCCTAAAAACAATTCCAGGTCCTGCTCCCGCATCGCTTTCAGGGACTTCTCTCTGACCTCCACCACCAGGGTTCGTCCTTCAGGTGCAACCTTCTGGTTGACTACTTTCCAGTCTTCTGCCGAGGCTTTTGGGTCCTGGGCCCCTATTTTCCCGAACAGAATCTTAGGAGAGACTTCCTTAAGGATCTTTGGTACCCGTATTGATATCTCTGCGGTAAGAAGCTCTGCTGCCGTCTTAACCAGCAGCTTTGTATCTTTTCACTGGGATATCATGGGCACCTTGTCCTCGAACCAATTACACCGTGTTCACCCCCTCACAGACAAAAATGAGGGCACCACGAACTAGATAGCCTTATTTGAGGTTTGGCCTGCGAGACTCTGTTGTTTTGACATCTATGACAACCGCTCTCAGTATTAACAGTGGGTAGCATTCCAAACGTGAAAGTAAGTTAGATGGTCGCGGTAATGGAAGGTTTGCACTCTACAACAGCGATAGTCACAGGTGTACTGCTGGAAATACCTTCCACAACAGTGACATGGCATTCCTTACAGTGCAGATGGCTGCTACTCAGTTCTGCGTCTGTGTAGTGACCTGCCTTCAGCCTAGACGCATGTGGATTATAGATGAATTTACGAACTACCATGACTAAAGGAATATATTGTTAAGCTGCTATTTGTGACTCCACGGTGCTGCTAGTTCAAAAATGGCTCTGAGCACTATGGGACTTAACATATGAGGTCATCAGTCCCCTAGAACATAGAACTACTTAAACCTAACTAACCTAAGGGCATCACACACATCCATGCCAGAGGCAGGATTCGAACGTGCGACCGTAGCGGCCGCGCCACCCTGAAGCGCCTAGAACCGCTCAGCCACACTGGCCGGCTGCTGCTAGTTATTTTTCACACTAAGAACCAGTATTTCTAATGCATTCTGTGTCATATACTTCTGTGTGATGAAGACTGTGTAAAAGTGAGCTGCACTGTGTCTACTGGGTTGTAAGAAGATGACATTGGGCATATAGAAGCTGGAAAGCAGGTTCAGATTTTTTTGTTGCTGTTGGATTAACAACATTTCACGACAATTGTTTTGATATAGTAGTTGACATACACGTAGACTATGTCGAAATCGATTACACAGACTCGGCCACTATTTATGATACCACAGCCAACTTGCCGAATTCATAAATTGCGTCACTAAAGAAGGAGACGGTATTATTGTACGATTTATAGCTACGGTGTCTGCCTCTACACAAACAAACATTAATGAAACGTAAGCAATGGTAAGTGACAGATACAGATTCTACGACTGAATGACGAGTGATCAAATATCCAGACTTTCTGATCTATAGAGTGGCACTTCGCAGAACAGTCGTTGTCTGATGGCGATGTCTGCTGTCAGGAGAAAGCGGGAGGGCGCGATCGGAGACGGAGCCAACCTCACGTCAGGCTCATGGGGTACAGGACCAGCAGGCCGGTTGAGTCATAGCACGGCGCTGTTTCTTGTTTGCAGGGAACCGGGGGCCACGACAAATACGGGCCTCGCAACGAACTTGTGACGTCACACTAGTCGGCGTGTCGACCACGGTTTGCGGGTTCTTGTCTCCGTGCAAGGCTCACGGGAAATCGGCATGTAATTGAAAAGGAAGCCACTTAAGGTCTTAAGTCTCTCACGTGCTATCGTGAGCTTACATGCACTTAAACGTGCAGCCAAGAATTATTAAGCTCCTCTGAATTAGTTAATGGCTCCGTGCCGGATATGGTTGCTGATACTCGTACGATCAACTGTGTCATGTGGTGAGACGTAAGCGCCTCGGCCCGTCTTTCTCGTTAGCCTGGAACCGTGTGACGTTATGCGGAGCGTGGATAGCTCTGAGTATGTTCTCTCCAGAGAGCAGCTATGGAATGTCAGAAACGTTCCACCCCTTCCTCTAATAGAACAGGGCGCCATGCTAAAATTCGACTGCACTTAAGTGTAAAGTGTTCTAACCTTAGGAGCACATCAGAAAGCACGCCGACTGTGGTGTGGGCGCACTGCCTTAGCGGACAAAGGGCGAGCATGTGCCTCCATTCTTGACTGATGACGTGGCGCAGGTAGAATCGCGACCACGTGGCCGCGGCATCTTGGAGCGTGTGTGTATGTGGGGGGGGGGCGGGGGGGGGGGGAGGGGGGGCTACTATGCAGTCACGCCCGGATCGCCCGCGCAACAGGCGAGGCACCCGGCACTGCGAGTTGGGTTCCAGCGCTGGGTTACGGCTGGGCGGACGCGAAGCGGCTCCGGCCTCCGGCAAGCGGACGGCGCGCGCGTGGAGTGCTTGCGGTAGAGTTGGCGGCGGAGCGGGGGGGGGGGGGGGGGGGGGGGGGGGCGGGGGGGGGGCTGTCCCGAGGCCGTGAAGGGCCCTTCGAATGTTTGTACATCTACATCAACGTGGCTACTCTGCAATTCACACTTAAGTGCCTGGCAGAGGGATCATCGAACCATTTTCATACTACTTCTCTACCATTCCACTCTCGAATGGCGCGTGGGAAAATGGAACACCTAAATCTTTCCGATCGAGCCTTGATTTCTCTTATTTTATTATGATGATTATTTCTTCCTACGTAGGTGGGTGTCAACAAAATATTTTCGCAATCGGAAAAGAAAGTTGATGAAACTTCCTGGCAGATTAATTGTGTGCCGGATCGAGACTCGAACTCGGGACCTTTGCCTTTCGCGGGCAATCGCTCTACCAACTGAGCTACCCAAGCTCGACTCAGGCCCCGTCCTCACAGCTTTACTTCTGCCAGTACCTCGTCTCCTACCTTCCAAACTTTACAGAAGCTCTCCTGCGAACCAAGGCTGTGGCTAAGCCATGTCTCCGCAATATCCTTTCTTTCAGGACTGCTAGTTCTGCAAGGTTCTCAGAAGAGCTTCTGTAAAGTTTGGAAGGTAGGAGACGAGGTACTGGCAGAAGTAAAGCTGTGAGGACGGGGCGTGAGTCGTGCTTGGGCAGCTCAGTTGGTAGAGCGATTGCCCGCGAAAGGCAAAGGTCCCGACTTCGAGTCTCGGTCCGGCACACAGTTTTAACATGCCAGGAAGTTTCATATCAGCGCACTCTTCGCTGCAGAGTGAAAATCTCATTCAAGAAAGTTGATGATTGAAATTTCATAAATAGATCTCGCCGCAAAGAAGACCGCCTTTGTTTCAGTGACTGCCACCCCAACTCACCTATCATATCAGTGACACTCTCACCCCTATTGCGCTATAAGGCGAAACGAGTTGCCCTTCTTTGCACTTTTTCGATGGCCTCCGTCAATCATACCTGGTAAGGGTCCCACACCGCGCAGCAATATTCCAGCAGAGGACGGTCAAGTGTAATGTAGGCTGTCTCTGTAGTGGGCTTGTCGCATCTTCTTAGTGTTCTGCCAACAAAGCGCAGTCTTTGTTTCGCCTTCCCCACAATATTATCTATGTGGTCTTTCCAATTTCAGTTGCTCGTAATTGTAAATCCTAAGTATATAGTCGAATTGACAGCCCTTAGATTTGTGCGATTTATCGTATACCCAAAATTTATCGATTTCTTTTAGTACCCATGTGGACGACCTTGCACTCTTCTTTGTTTAGTGCCAATTACCACTTTTAGCACTATACATAATTTCTCTCTAGATCATTTTGTAATTGGAATTGACTGTCTGATGATTTTACTAGACGGTAAATTATAGCGTCATCTGCAATTGGGTTGGTGCGTAAGTTCGTAGCCTTTCTCCGTAAGTTTAATAAACACATCAGATACATATAAAAGAGACTTCAGTCATCAATAATATATTATCCTTCACTATTCTCGACGCCTGCCAACGCTGGGATAACTTTTCGCTTTTGCAATTGGGTTGAGGCGAAGAACTCGTCATGTTCGGAGCCCATTTTCATATGGAAAGAAAATTCCCTGTACGTTGTTCAACACAGAGCGGAAAAAGTGAAAATGCGAGGACGCAAGATGAAGTGAATAACACAGCTCCTGTATAATGTTTTCAGTCAGTCTAGCACAAGATGGGTAGGCGTTATCGTGGAGTAGCATCGCTTCACGCAGTCTTCCTGTTCGTTGTCATTGGATTGCGCCTGCAAGACGTCTTAGTTGTTGACAATGAATGTCAGCAATGATGGTTACAAATCGGGGAAGCAATGCGTGGTGCACAACACTGTCGCACTTGCACCAGACGCTTAACGTTATCTTTTGTATATGAGCGCAAGAGGAGCTGCTGCTTTGTTTGGGCTCAGCCTTCCCTTTCTTTTCCTTATTATACCGTAAAGACGCCATGCCTCGTCACCAGTAACGATACTGGATAAGAATGGTCGGTGTTGTTCACGAGCCAGTCGATGACGAGCGAGCAGAGATGCATATATGGCCAACAACAGATTTTTGAACCTCCCCTCGCTGCATGCAAATGTCGCACAATGGTGGAACGATCACAGTTCATCACATTTGCCAGTTCTCGATTACACTGACGTTCGTCATTGTGGATTAAAGCGTTTAAACGATCTAAAAACCCCGAATGTCTCTCTCTAAGTGGAGAATCTCTAATGTCGACACGTTCTTCCTTAAAACGAGAAAACATTTTTCTTCCCGTTCTCTGTCCAGTGGCATTATCCGCATACACGGCGCAAATGTTTTTGGCTGCCTCCATTGCTGTCACCCCTATACTGAACTCAGGCAGAAGAACATGCAAGAAATGTTCCTATTTCTCCACCTGGCGCTCCATTTTAATAGCGTCACAACTGCACTCACTATCTCCAAATCACAAAATGACAAGATGCTAACTCAAATAGCAATAGCGAACAACAAATAAAAAATGACAATCGGTAAATAGCAACCCATAGCAACCTAATACCAACATGCAAAACCAAAACGCAATTAATTTCTGCACCAACCTAATAAATAAACACGAAACTGTTGCTTCTACGTAAGAATTTTAACTTAGGGGAATAAAAAGGCGTAAGATGCTATACGACATATGTGCTGATCATTTTGAACTACTCATTAATCTGAAACCCAGGACGACAGTTCTTCAAATGGTGACTTCAGAGGGGAGCAACTTAACTTAGGACAGGCAGGATGGAACTCCACAATCTGAAGAAGTAGCATGACTGCTACAAATAGCCCTACAGGTCTATACAGGACTGGTGGCTTTCTAGCAGGCAAGACACTTCCTTTCGTTCTAGCGTCTTGCATTTTGACGTCATAGATCTGCGCCAGTTTTCCATGTCAGTCACCTTAAAGTCTATGTTTATCACAAGTGACCTATTTTCACCAACATGACAATGCCCCAGCTTAGAGAATTTTGAGTTTTCCGCCAATGTATACTGAGAACAACAGTCCTACTTTCACAGTGACGTCATAGGAGTGGGGGAAGACTTCCTAGCAAAACTGGGCTACTTCTGAATTTTTTGCCAAAATTTGAATTTCCTACCTTAATCTCAATTTCCCGCCATTTATACACAGGGCAATTGACCATTGGCAGAAATCTGGCAACAGTGCATGACATCATTGTTGATGTCATTGATGACGCCATCAGGAATCTGGCAACAGTGTAGTTTGCGCTCATTCTCTCCTAGCCTACGTAGAAGGTACTTTATTTGCAGAAGTAATGTTTATGACCCTTATCTGCACACTCAGGAAAGAACACAGAGGGAAAGCCGAACGTTGTATCCAGGTCTCTGCATGTCTAACAGAGATTTTTTCCTCGCAAAAAAGACATGCCAAGTCTTTCCACACTACATATCACATAGTCTTTGCAGGCTTTCGATGACATTTTGTGATACACACACTTCCCTCATGAGAGACAGGAGTCTTTCCGCATAGTTTCGTGGGAGATTGCTTCATGTTGGTATTTTTCTGATACGATGCTACATTTAAACAATTGTAACGCTGCTGCTGTATCCCTTTTTTGTCTGAAGGAGATAAGGTATTTTGTTTTCTGGTCGCTATATGAGAAGGACGTCATATTCTGAACTGTAAATCTACCTTATAATAAATAATTGAGTTGTTAATATACCCATTGCCTCCTATTTCTCTGCTTGTAATAATCAAGCCCGCATTTTTATTGTTGTAAAAGAAAATACCAGATGAATTTCTTGCATTTGCTTGACGAAGACGCGATTATTCTGGTGCAAAGAGAACTTAATCCGGCGACGCCGTTTCCAAATAAAAATCTATGTTATATATTCAAAGATAAGGAAGGACGCTACACGAGTAGATTCGGTAAAAGCACATAAGTGACTGGAAATATCTGAACATCACCTTGTCGCGTCTCCCCACCGCGCACTTTTTGATTTTATATGTATTTTATGTTGCATAACATTTTAATTAACTGTATATTGCTTATTGTTGCGAGCACAGAAGATAACATGCGATTATCACTATTAGTTTCTGTAGTTGAGAAACCTTAACTTTTGCACCTCGACCTGTTATGTGGGAATAAGCACATCCCTAAAAGATATCCTGTTGTGAACGTATGATCTTTAATTTGCAAACTATTTTCATATAACACTGAACTGGCCTGTTAGAAATGGAACACGGTATCATTACTGTAACTAGTTATGAAATTAAACATGTCCTTCTCTACTTTCATCTCTGAAATGCGCTGAAAATTACTCTTATTTACACGTACCGAAGTTACAGTATGCAATGTTCGCTAAATATAGAAGCTGCAGTGAATTTTTTAACATATGAACACTATTGATTGCCACGACTAACACGAGAGCATGAAACAAAAAAATGAAATTTGATTTTAATATTATTATTAGCCAGAACAGGTTTCAACACAGCACTCTTTGATATCACACGAGTAAAGTTTAACCACTCTGATTTACATACATTATTTACGTCACTGAGATCGTAATAGCAAGTGCCCATGTCCACCTGAAAACGAATTAACAAAATCCACGATTCTCCTCTTAGGTCTCCGGGAAGCTGAAAGAAATAATTTTGATTCTGAATTGATTTTGCTCGCTTTACTGCGGGAAAACTGCTTTCATTCAATTATAATGTGAATTTGCCGCGGCAGCGGCTCCCGGGATCGCGGCGCAGCTCTGCTTCATGAAAATTCTAAATATTCTGAAAACGACTAAAAATGTGGAATGAAATACTGGGCAAGCTAGCAATAAATTATTACAAGTATTTTTAACAATTTCTATATTCAAAAATCAACATAGATTCAAAGTACACTCCTTTTTTATACAACAGCCTCCAATGTCGTCTTTCTCGAACAAAAGAAAGCTAATCAATCATTCAAGCGAGCGTCACAAGCTCTTACAACTTTAACGGCTACAAGGAGACAGAGAGAGTAACATTTAAGCCTCCACTATTTATAATGAAGTCAGTATGCTAACAAATATCTTTGTTAATTTTTTTAATTATCATTGTCTGCTTCGATTTCCACACTCGCCGACCACAGGCGTAATTTGCAAAATATAGATACATAAATAGTCCACAGAAATGAAAAATGATTATTTCCTTTTTTACAGACTCTTCTCAATAGACAATTATTCATACAGAAATGAAATAATAATAATAAGAAGAAGACGAAAAGGCAATATATACAGTGAAACGGAAGTATTCATGATTGCAATACAGGATCAAACAATAAAACCAGATATTACAGCAAGCATATTATTAAAGATACCAATACCACAACAGATAAATGCAGACTTTGCAAACAACAAATAGAAACAGTAGATCACATCACAAGCGGATGTACAATACTAGCAAATACAGAATACCCAGAAGACATTACAATGTAGCAAAAATAATACATCAACAACTTGCCATACACCATAAACTAATAAAACAACACGTTCCCACATACAAGTATGCACCACAAAATGTACTCGAGAATGATGAGTACAAATTATACTGGAACAGAACCATTATAACAGATAAAACAACACCACATAACAAACCTGACATAATACTCACCAATAACAAGAAAAAATTAACACAACTAATCGAAATATCCATACCCAATACAACAAATATACAGAAGAAAACAGGAGAAAAAATTGAAAAATACATCCAACTAGCTGAGGAATCAAGAACATGTGGCATCAGGATAAAGTTGACATTATACCGATTATACTATCAACTACAGGAGTCATACCACAGAATATACACCAGTACATCAACGCAATAGAGCTACATCCAAACTTATATATACAACTACAGAAATCTGTAATTATTGATACTTGTTCAATTACGCGAAAGTGCCTAAATGCAATGTAACATATACCGTACAGTTAAAAGGAAGTCACGCTTGATCAAGGTCCGCGTCACTTTCCATTTTTAACCAGACATAATTTCTGAGAAAGGAAAGAAATAATAATGATAATACAGATAAATGTTTATTTTTCACATATATTACGCCGATTTTGCAAATGTATTGCCAGGAGCCCCCCCATGAACCATGGACCTTGCCGTTGGTGGGGAGGCTTGCGTGCCTCAGCGATACAGATAGCCGTACCGTAGGTGCAACCACAACGGAGGGGTATCTGTTGAGAGGCCAGACAAACGTGTGGTTCCTGAAGAGGGGCAGCAGCCTTTTCAGTAGTTGCAAGGGCAACAGTCTGGATGATTGACTGATCTGGCCTTGTAACAATAACCAAAACGGCCTTGCTGTGCTGGTACTGCGAACGGCTGAAAGCAAGGGGAAACTACAGCCGTAATTTTTCCCGAGGGCATGCAGCTTTACTGTATGATTACATGATGATGGCGTCCTCTTGGGTAAAATATTCCGGAGGTAAAATAGTCCCCCATTCGGATCTCCGGGCGGGGACTACTCAAGAGGATGTCGTTATCAGGAGAAAGAAAAGTGGCGTTCTACGGATCGGAGCGTGGAATGTCAGATCCCTTAATCGAGCAGGTAGGTTAGAAAATTTAAAAAGGGAAATGGATAGGTTGAAGTTAGATATAGTGGGAATTAGTGAAGTTCGGTGGCAGGAGGAACAAGACTTCTGGTCAGGTGACTACAGGGTTATAAACACAAAATCAAATAGGGGTAATGCAGGAGTAGGTTTAATAATGAATAGGAAAATAGGAATGCGGGTAAGCTACTACAAACAGCATAGTGAACGCATTCTTGTGGCCAAGATAGATACGAAGCCCACACCTACTACAGTAGTACAAGTTTATATGCCAACTAGCTCTGCAGATGACGAAGAAATTGAAGAAATGTATGATGAAATAAAAGAAATTATTCAGATTGTGAAGGGAGACGAAAATTTAATAGTCATGGGTGACTGGAATTCGAGTGTAGGAAAAGGGAGAGAAGGAAACATAGTAGGTGAATATGGATTGGGGGACAGAAATGAAAGAGGAAGCCGCCTGGTAGAATTTTGCACAGAGCACAACATAATCATAACTATCACTTGGTTTAAGAATCATGAAAGAAGGTTGTATACATGGAAGAACCCTGGAGATACTAAAAGGTATCAGATAGATTATATAATGGTAAGACAGTGATTTAGGAACCAGGTTTTAAATTGTAAGACATTTCCAGGGGCAGATGTGGACTCTGACCACAATCTATTGGTTATGACCTGTAGATTAAAACTGAAGAAACTGCAAAAAGGTGGGAATTTAAGGAGATGGGACCTGGATAAACTAAAAGAACCAAAGGTTGTACAGAGATTCAGGGAGAGCATAAGGGAGCAATTGACAGGAATGGGGGAAATAAATACAGTAGAAGAAGAATGGGTAGCTTTGAGGGATGAAGTAGTGAAGGCAGCAGAGGATCAAGTAGGTAAAAAGACAAGGGCTAGTAGAAATCCTTGGGTAACAGAAGAAATATTGAATTTAATTGATGAAAGGAGAAAATATAAAAATGCAGTAAGTGAAACAGGCAAAAAGGAATACAAACGTCTCAAAAATGAGATCGACAGGAAGTGCAAAATGGCTAAGCAGGGATGGCTAGAGGACAAATGTAAGGATGTAGAGGCCCATCTCACTAGGGGTAAGATAGATACCGCCTACAGGAAAATAAAAGAGACCTTTGGAGATAAGAGAACGACTTGTATGAATATCAAGAGCTCAGACGGAAACCCAGTTCTAAGCAAAGAAGGGAACGCAGAAAGGTGGAAGGAGTATATAGAGGGTCTATACAAGGGCAATGTACTTGAGGACAATATTATGGAAATGGAAGAGGATGTAGATGAAGATGAAATGGGAGATACGATACTGCGTGAAGAGTTTGACAGAGCACTGAAAGACCTGAGTCGAAACAAGGCCCCTGGAGTAGACAATATTCCATTGGAACTACTGACGGCCGTGGGAGAGCCAGTCCTGACAAAACTCTACCATCTGGTGAGCAAGATGTATGAAACAGGCGAAATACCCTCAGACTTCAAGAAGAATATAATAATTCCAATCCCAAAGAAAGCAGGTGTTGACAGATGTGAAAATTACCGAACTATCAGCTTAATAAGTCACAGCTGCAAAATACTAACACGAATTCTTTACAGACGAATGGAAAAACTAGTAGAAGCCAACCTCGGGGAAGATCAGTTTGGATTCCGTAGAAACACTGGAACACGTGAGGCAATACTGACCTTACGACTTATCTTAGAAGAAAGATTAAGGAAAGGCAAACCTACGTTTCTAGCATTTGTAGACTTAGAGAAAGCTTTTGACAATGTTGACTGGAATACTCTCTTTCAAATTCTAAAGGTGGCAGGGGTAAAATACAGGGAGCGAAAGGCTATTTACAATTTGTACAGAAACCAGATGGCAGTTATAAGAGTCGAGGGACATGAAAGGGAAGCAGTGGTTGGGAAGGGAGTAAGACAGGGCTGTAGCCTGTCCCCGATGTTATTCAGTCTGTATATTGAGCAAGCAGTAAAGGAAACAAAAGAAAAATTCGGAGTAGGTATTAAAATTCATGGAGAAGAAATAAAAACTTTGAGGTTCGCCGATGACATTGTAATTCTGTCAGAGACAGCAAAGGACTTGGAAGAGCAGTTGAATGGAATGGACAGTGTCTTGAAAGGAGGATATAAGATGAACATCAACAAAAGCAAAACAAGGATAATGGAATGTAGTCTAATTATGTCGGGTGATGCTGAGGGAATTAGATTAGGAAATGAGGCACTTAAAGTAGTAAAGGAGTTTTGCTATTTGGGGAGCAAAATAACTGATGATGGTCGAAGTAGAGAGGATATAAAATGTAGGCTGGCAATGGCAAGGAAAGCGTTTCTGAAGAAGAGAAATTTGCTAACATCCAGTATTGATTTAAGTGTCAGGAAGTCATTTCTGAAAGTATTCGTATGGAGTGTAGCCATGTATGGAAGTGAAACATGGACGATAAATAGTTTGGACAAGAAGAGAATAGAAGCTTTCGAAATGTGGTGCTACAGAAGAATGCTGAAGATTAGATGGGTAGATCACATAACTAATGAGGAAGTATTGAATAGGATTGGGGAGGAGAGAAGTTTGTGGCACAACTTGACCAGAAGAAGGGATCGGTTGGTAGGACATGTTCTGAGGCACCAAGGGATCACCAATTTAGTATTGGAGGGCAGCGTGGAGGGTAAAAATCGTAGGGGGAGACCAAGAGATGAATACACTAAGCAGATTCAGAAGGATGTAGGTTGCAGTAGGTACTGGGAGATGAAAAAGCTTGCACAGGATAGAGTAGCATGGAGAGCTGCATCAAACCAGTCTCAGGACTGAAGACCACAACAACAATTGCCAGGAGACGTCACAACCTCTACCCAACTTGAAAGAACTACAAGAATTTATGGGAACATTGATTTTAATTACTGCTCTGGCTTTGAGTCAAATTTTGTACAAGTCTCTAAATTCCTAAAAGTTCCTGCGTAATACTTGGGTACCTTTTAAAATTGATACCAAATTTGGAAAGACTTTTCCATTTAGCTTTTTAACCCGTACCGCATTTGTAACGCTACAGAAAAATCAAAGTATTGTATTGCAGCAGTTTTACCGCTTTGAGACAAAAAAAATAAAAGGTGAACGAGGTGGCTTACTTTTCTAAAACATTGACGTCAGCGCAAGTCAGTTACAGATACAGAAGGAGTGGTCGTAAAATATTGTTTGCAAGTTCTATACTTACATTTATGGAGTAAACTTCTATTCGCTTACCAACAACAGACCTCTGTTGTCATTAGTTCCAAATGGTCATCGTCGCTCCACACCACAAAACGACTACAAAGATTGGCTTTCTTCTTAAGTATATATTCTAGTTTTTGTTGTTGTTTTTATAGTTTAATTCGCGTCTCTACGGCAGTCCATTGCGTGCAAACATTTTCATCTCTGAATAGCTACTCAAACCGACATCCATTTGAACCTGATTTCTATTTTCAGTATATTGGTTTCCGCCCATAATTTTTATCCCCCACACTTCCTTCCATTGCGAAATTAACAATTCCCTTCATGCCTCAGTATGTTTCCTATCAACTGGTACCTTCTATGAGTCAAACTGTGGCACAAATTTTTTTTTCCACAGTTCTATTCTGTACCTCATTCTTAATTACTCATCTAATTATCAACGCTCTTTTGTAGGGCCACGTTTCAAAAGCGTCTGTTCTCTTCTTCTCTGAACTGCTTGTCGTCCAGGTCACACTTTCATACACATTATTTTAGAACAGACTTGCTAACACTTAAATTCATATTCTATGTTAACAAATGATCTCCTTCAGAAAAAAATTTCTTGCTATTTCTTTTTATAACCTCTCTACTTCGTCCATCATCAGTTATTTTACTGCCCAAATAGGAAAACTCATTGGCTACTCTTAGTGTACGAAATCCTAACCTGATTCTTACAGATCACCCAATTTAATTTGACTACATTTCACTACCCTTGTTTTACGTTTGTTGATATTCATCTTACATCCTATTTCAAGAGACTATCCATTCCGTACAACTGCTCTTGCAAGTGCTTTGTTTTCTCTAGCAGATTATAATGTCATCGGCATACCGAAAAGTTTATATTTCTTCTCCTCGAAATTTAATTCACTACCCAAATTTCTCCCTGGTTCCTTCATCCCGTCCGTTCTTATTGTCTGTGTTTTCACGAATTCCTTTCCTCACCGATTCTGCGGAGAACTTCCTCATTGCATACCTTATCAGACCACCTAATTTTCAACATTCGTTTGTAGCACCACATCTCGAATGCTTCAGTTCTCTTCCGTACTAGTTTTTTTACAGACCATGTTCACTACCGTACAATGCTGTGCTTCAAACGAACAATTTCACAAATTTCTTCCTCAAATTAAGGCCTATGCTTGTTGCTAGTGCACTTCTCTTGGCCAGGAATGCCAATTTTTCCCGTGCTAATCTGGTTTTGGCGTCCTCCTTGCTCCGTCCGTCATGGGTTATTTTGTTGTCTAACTTCATCTACTTCGTGATCACTATTCATGATGGTAAGTTTCTCGCTGTTCTCATTGTTGCTACTTCTCATTACTCTTGTCTTTCTTCGATTTATTCTCCGTCAATACGCCGTACTCATTAGACAGTTCATTCATTCAGCAGACCCGTAATATTTCTTCACTTTCATTCAGGATAGGAATGTCACCAGCGAATCTTATCATTGACATCCTTTAACCTTGAATTTTGATGCGATTGTTGAACCTTTCTTTTATTTTCATTAGTGTTTCTTCGATGTACAGGTTGAACAGTAGTCGCGAAAGACTACATCCTGTCTTACACCCTTTTTAATCCAAGCATTTCGTTCTTCGTCTTTCACTCTTGTCATACCTTCTTAGTTCTTGTACATATTATATATTACCCGTTTCTCCCTTCAGATACAATTATTTTCCTCAAAATTTTGAACATTTTGTACCATTTTACATTGTCAAACCCTTTTCCCTTGCTGACGTATCCTGTGTAAGTGTCTTGATTTTTCTTTAGTCTTGCTTCCATGTCAACTGCAGCGTCAGAAAAGCCTCTCTGGTGCCTTTACTTTTCCCAAAGCCAAACTGATAGTTAACTACATCTTCAATTTTCTTTTCCATTCTTCTATCCATTATTCTTGTCAGCAACTAAGATATATGAGCTGTCAGGCTGATTGTGAGAATTCTCACACTTGTCAGGTCTTACAGGCTTCAGAATTGTGTGGATGATATTTTTCCCAAAGTCGGATGGGTATCCCCAGACTCACAGTCAATACACCAGCATGAACAATGGGTTTGTAGCCACTCCTCCTTAGAAATTCTGATGAAATGACATTTATCCCTTCTACTTTACTTGATATTAAGCCTTCCAAAGCTCTTTTCAATTCTGATTCGTATTAACAGCCTTATCTCTTCTATAATCGATTCCTGTTTCTCTTTCCAACTGTTCGCGTCTCTCCTCTGCATTTAACAGTGGAATTCACATTGCGGTCTTAGCGGTACCACCCTCAATTTTAATTTCACCAAATGGAGTTTTGGTTTTTTATATGTTGAGTCATTCCGTCCTACAACATTTCTTTTTCGATTTCTTTACATTTTTCATGTACCTATTTCGCCTTAGCTTCCTTACACTTCCTGCTTATTTTATTCCTCAGTGACTTGTATGTCTGTATTCCTCAATTTCCCTGAACATTTTTGTACTTTCTTCTTTTATCGATCATCTGAACTATTTCTTCTGTTTCCCACGGTCTTTTCTTTCCAACTTCTGTGATTGCCCTTTTTAGAGATGTCCATTCCTCTTCAACTGAACTGTATACTGAACCGTTGCTTATCGCAGCGTCTATAGCGTTAGAGAACATCAAGTGTATCTCTTCATTCCTTAGTAGTTCTGTATCCAACTTCTTTGCTATTAATTCTTCCTGACTAGTCTCTTAAACTTCATAACAACTAACTTGTGATCTGATTCTGTATCTGCTCCTGGGTACGCCCTACAATCCAGTGTCTGATTTCGGTATCTCTGCTTGTATTCTAACTGAAATCTTCGGTATCTCTCGGCCATTGCCAAGTATACCTTCTCCTCTTGTGATTCTTGAACAGAATATTCGCTATTACTAGCTGAAATTGATCGCAGAACTCAATTAGTCTTTCTCTTCTTTCATTCCTAGTACTAGACCCATATACAGTTGTGCAATATTCAATATAAGGTAGCAAAAACGTCCATCTAAAAACCGATATATTTTCTATTTGCAGCTAATCGATGCTGGACGAACTATCGAGTAGTATTCGTTCTAGAAGCTGTTAAATCGGAATTGCTATCAATAGATTCAACCTCCTGGGTATTAGCAGCTTCTATTGACATTTGTGGCCATTCGTAGATCTACAGTGGTGGGCAGTGACTCCCAGTTGACTCGATCCTGTTTTTGTTCAGTGCATAAGAAGGAATCGATCATCATTTTCTTGCTACGATCTACCTCCAGTCAAAGGACGAAATAAAACAAGTTGTAGGGCCATGCAAGACCTAAATGAAGACGATGGTGTAAATTGCCCTGACGTAGAAACATTTGCATTGTTTCTTAACAGATTTAGGTTAAGGTTAGTCTCTGGGAGATGGGCGTTAACCACGGACTTGGCTTTCGGTCAGAATCGACGCCACGCTTCTTAAGCCACCACGATCAAGAGACATTGTCGTTCTTGTTGTTATTATTGTTGCTGCTGCTGTTGTTGTTCCTCTTCTCTTCAGTAATAGGCAAATTGTCTGTTACGATACACATCTCTCCCAGGATCTTCCTCTGTCGCTCTCGTAATTTCCTTCTTTAAAGCTGAGTCGCTCACTCTCCATTCGTTGTAGGCGCTCGTTCCATTTTCTTCTGTAACCTAGAATTTTGTCATTTAGTCTAAAATTTTTGAGTTAAGCTCTAGTATCTCGATTCCTCAGTCCATCATCTAACGTGCAACCTTTAATTCTTTTCAGGAGTTTCATTTCCTGCTCCTGGATACGGTTTTCTTGCTTTTTCTTAATTACCCAGCTCTCATTTCTATGGAGCAGAGTAGGGTATGCAACAGTTTCGTAGAACTTCATTTGAGCATGTTTTCTAATTCTGTTTTTGTAGGTCCCTGATAACTGTTCCACATTCTCGGGGAATGTACAAAGCTTAATATTTACGCATATCTTTGCTGTAACTATATGCCACCTCACAGCCCAGATAACTGAAGTGATTTAATTATTCTAAAATCATATGATTTGTCACTGTTTTGGTTGTAATGTGTTCTTCCCCTGTGAAGGCCATTGTCTTAATTACTTCTGTTGAGGTCTCCATGTCAAATTTGTTTCAGTAAGTAAGTTACTTTGTGGAGGTCCTCTTCTTTATCTCCTAGGATCACTCCACCGTCTGCACATAGTAAGTTATCTAAAAGTAATCTCCTGTCAAGCTATATAACTTTTTGAAATTCTGTTTCTCTATATACATCTTTTCATGTATGTACATGTAGAACAAGGTTGTGGAGACACAGCAATCTCGTCGTATTCCTTTGTTACTGAGTGCCTCATTAATCATTTTTCCGTTGAGATCTAGTGTGATATTTGTGTTCTAACTTTTCGTCACATTTATTAGTTGTTTCGGACATCCAGGATTCGTCATTATCTTCCAAAGTTTCTCTCTATTGATACTGTCAAAAGTAATTTAAATGTTAATAAAAGCAATGTGTGTTTCTTTGTTATATTCGCTGCTTTTCTGTATTATTTGTTGTAAAATAAAAACTGTATCTATCGTGGAGCGTCCTCTGTTAAAATCCATTTATTCTTCATGCAGTACTCTCCCGTGATGCAAACAATGGTATGGGTACAATGCTTCTCAACAGCAGCGTGTTTAGAAGAGAAGTAACTTCAGTAGTCTGACAGAGTGTACCCTGTTTCAGATGGCAGGTAATGGTTCTCGCTTCGTGCAATACACTCCCAAGGGCGAGACCGCAAGAGCTCCTAACCCAGGCACCGTAGCCACCGCCTACCTGAAGAGTCGTTCTCAACTGCCATTAACGCTCATCCGCGCTGGTATCAGCAAGAACCAGGCCATAACCGATTTTATGCGCCAGTTCAGCTTGAGAGAGATACGACATTCGCGAACGGGTTCGACAGCAACGAACCCCATATAAAATGCATCCATCTGCTGTATTACCATAACGCCGCACGTTATTTCGCCTTCATAAAGGGTGCTCACAAGGGCCGATCGCCTCCACGACGGTTTAACATGCCGTACAGAGAAATGCTGCGGTAAACCTGTTGTATACTATCCTCAGTTGTTAGCTTCCAGCGTCGACTCCGTTCTATCTTTCAGGGACATTGTCGGCGGTAAATTTAAGACAAACAAAATTTAGTTTCGGTGTAGAATTCACATACTGGTAAACACAGACGGGCTAATACCTGGGCCCGTGCACCTAGTAGCCATCCTGTATCCGCCTTTCATCAAAATAAATTCTGATTATAATTTTTTTGTTATGCAGGTAGTCAATAATGTTAGAATAGTAATGCGAAAAATATTTAAATATTTGCACTGTTTGTTCGACAAGAATTTCAATGTACCAGGCGTTTGGCGTTCGTATTCGTCACTAATATTACAATACTCCGTAAACTGCCGTGAGAGTCAATATAGATTGTTCCCCAACAGTTCATGCAAATTTTGTTAATACTAATATATGCCCATTACCATTTCTTATTGTTAACACGCGACTTATAACTTTAATCACTTGAATCTCTCTTAATCAAACTTCTTCCGTCACTCCCTAGCTTAAATCTATTCGTTGGTATGAAATTCTTCCCCCCTCATATCCCCCTGTTTCAGCTAACATATGCGTGAATTTCATACTTTATGTTCATTTCTATTCCATGTAATAGAACTCCAATAGAAACTACTCCTCGACTTCAACAGCTCACTGCCCACTCGAATATGCATGCGCTATCGAATCAAATACTTCTCATTGTCAATAGTACAATGACCAACTACTAGTTTTCAGGTGACCAAATAACTTGGCCTCAGTAGATATGGTGTGGTACTTCGAGTACTTTTGACAGCGCATGTAATACGACGACTTCGGCTGTGGACCTTTTCTTTTGCCTGAATAACAGCTAAATTTACACCAGTAGAATGGACAGAAGGCGGTTACTTCGAAAGCAGCTGCTGCTCATTTATACTGTGTAGCTGCTGTTTATCTGCTGATCGTAGCTTTATATTTACTTCATTGCAATAGCAGTTTTCAAAGAAAATACGAGGATTGGAACTTTAATAGTGGCAACTATTTATTTACAGCTCGTACAAAATAGATACGTGTTTCAAAGTTTTACTGACCTTCAAAGTGGTCACCAGCATTGTGCATAACCCGTTGCCAGCGATGTGGAAGTCGTAGGCTACTCTTAGCAGTGCCAGTTGTGTTGACAGTTCGAGCGGCGCTCTCTATTGCCCGACGAATTTGTAGCAGTTCTGAAGCGAATGCCGTGAAGTGTTTCCTTCAGTTTAGAAATCGAGTTGAACTTACGAGGACTAAGTCAGGGGAGTGCAGTAGGTCGTATAGCACTTAGGAGCCCCATCAGTCAAGTAAATCAGTAACGGCTTGAAAAAAAAAAAAGGTTCAAATGCCTCTGAGCACTGTGGGACTTAACATCTGAGGTCATCAGTCCCCTAGAACTTAGAACTACTTAAATCTAACTAACCTAAGGACATCACACACATCCATGCCCGAGGCAGGATTCGAACTTGCGTCCGTAGCGGTCGCGTGGTTCCAGACTGAAGCGCCTAGAACCACTCGGCCAACCCGGCCGGCAACAGCTTGCACTGTACGTGCTTGAGCATTGACTTGCAAAATGATGGTCAGGTACTGCAGAAAGTGCCATCACTCCTGTCTCTATGCTGTTCATTTTTGGAACACAAGGTACGACCAGCTTAGAGACAGAAGTGATGACACTTCCTGCAGGAACTGACCATCATTTTGCAGGACACAGCTCAAGCACGTACAGTGGAAGCTGTTACTGAGTTGTTTGACTGATGGGGCTGCTAAGTGCTATACCACCTTCTGCATTCCCCTGACTTAAGCCCTCGTAAGTTCAACTCTATTTCTAAAATGGAGGAAACACTTCACGGCGGTCGCTTCAGAACTGCTACAAGTTCTTCGGGCAACAGACCACGCCGCTCGAACTGTCAACACAACTGGCACTCCAAAGAGTATCCTACGACGTCCACATCGCTGGCAACGGGGTATACACAATGCTGGTGACTACTTTGAAGGTCAGTAAAACTTAGAAAAACGTATATACTTTGTACGAGCTGTAAATAAATAGTTGCCAATATTAAAGTTCCAAACCTCGTATTTATGTGCGTCATTATTTGTCATGCAGTTCTGCAATGAACACTGCTACATGTGATACTTTTGTGTAACTAACAGATATTTTTAATTCTTAAATCTAAATATTCTGATAATTTGTAGAAATAATGGATAATGAGGTATGTTGTAATTTTTTTATTTACTGGGATTGCGGAATTCTTGCTTCATGTTAGGCGGAAATTTGTAAATATTTTTCCTCCAGACAACATAAATCGACTCAGAACCTTATACAGGGATTGCGTATATCACAGTTCAAGAGAAACGTACTTTTATTGCCATCATAAAAAACGATTAAGAAGTAAGTGTATTGAGCAGTGAGCCTAAGAAATCCAAAGTACTTGAAGAGGCTTTTGTAGCATATAAGGTTATCTACTGCACACACAATTCTTACTGCTCGCTTCTTCTGGAAACCAAGATATTTGCTTTAGCTGCACTGCCCCTGAAAATATTTCAGCAAGACGACAGGGAGTGAACATATTCAAATACCCTCTTGCCTTTATATCAACACAATAAGAGATGCTTCTAAGAACGTAACATGCCGAACTGAGGTTCTTGATTAGCGTATCTGCATATTGATTCCATTTTAAGTTATTATCCAACTGCTCCCCAAGGAATTTAATATAACTTTTTTATTGTATGAGAACTAACGTCTACTTCTAGTGCTAACAGGTCATTAATGCTTCTTTAAAATAGTACGAGTGTATTGTGGGACTGTGGCTTAAAGTGACAGCTGCGAATTATGGTAAGGCTGTTCTGTCATCTGAGCTGTGTCTTCTAACGTTGAGTTTCGGCCCTTGATTAGTATGCTAGTGTCATCAAGAAACGTTAAAGTTTTTGAATAGCTCTGTAAAGTTTAAGTAGGTTAAGAAGAAGAGTATGCCCAGTGTCGATTCTTGCGACGTCCCACATGTTGTGCTGTCTCATTCTAAGATTCATTTGACGCCTGTGTCATCTTTCTCTTACTAAAGTAAGACTCTGGCCATGCAAGAGGGTTACTGTTACACCGAGCAGTCTCACTTCTGCTGACGTATGAGTACCAACAGCATATACTGGGGCTCAGTGACTTACACCGAGCTGTTTAATCACGCTATTTTATGGGTTACTTTTTGGTGGTTAAATGTTTCACATGAAAGGTATATGAACGTTATTTTACTGCATTCTTTTCAGTACGCTGTAATTCCATAGAAAATTTTACATGATTATAGAAAAGTACTTGTTTCAACATCTTCTTTTGGAAGTTAGGAAGATAATATGTACAACAATACTGCACCCGTTTCCTATTATCGCATATCAAACGGCTTGGTTTCGTTTTGTCGATTTGGTTGTGGACCCTTAGGGGTGACTCCCCGCTTCACCTCTCCATCCCCATGCCACAACTACGTAGGAGAAACTAAATATAAACCTCTCAGATGTTTTCGTCAGGCTGTTATCAGCAGCGAATGTATGTATAAGGAAAATCATGGTAAATAAAATGTCGTATGGCTAGGGCCTCCCATCGGGTAGACCGTTCGCCGGATGCAAGACTTTCTATTTGACGCGACTTCGGCGACTTGTGTGTCGATAGGGATAAAATGATGACGATTAGGATAACACAACACCCAGTCCCTCAGCGGAGAAAACCTCCGACCCAGCCGAGAACTGAACCCAGGCCCTTAGGATTGAGATTCTGTCGTGCTGACCACCTTTTTTTTTTTTTTTTTTTTTTTTTTTTGTAGTCTCCTTTTCTTCGTTTTCGTTCGTTACAGCTGCTCGGTGCGGACGTCGCAAGACTCCCGTTTCAGTTCGTCATTGATCCATTAACTCAGTTTTTTTATTACAGAGGGCAGCTAACCCTCTGACCGAACACTCAGCTACGGGGGCGGTATCTGAATAAAGGTTAAAAAGACAAAAATGACATCAAAATCTCAATGTACAAAACGACATAAGGGAGAGAAAACCTAAAAATGTTGCTTAAGAAAAATTGATCAATACAAGTCACATTTCTATCAGTTGAATCATAAAATCGCATTAGCCGTCAATGATAACAAAGGGAGCTATTGTGATTTTATGGTTCAACATGACTGACACGTGACTTGTATGGGAATCTTTATGACGTTCTGTACGTTGAGGTTTTGTTCTTATTTGTGTCATTTTAGTGTTGATTCAGGTACCAGATAGATGATTGCTGCCCGACACCGGTTGGAGCGGCGTTCAGGTTTGGGTTTATTGTGAATGTTAAATTGGTTTATTTTAAATGAAAATTACCGATTTTCACATCTACACTTGTCCTATCTGAGTTTGAGCTGCATCTGCAATGACGTCTCCTTCGATGAGACGTTAAATCCATATCCAACTTAATGCCTTCAACTTCTGCTGCAATATGAAGTTGCTAGTCGATGGTACCGACATTGTCCCTGGAATATTATAACCTACTGGAAAATGAGTTAAAAATTTTAACTTTATGAAATTAATGTTAGAATGGCGCAAATGCGACACAGATGGCTTAAACTGGGATAATAATCACATAATATTCAACGACGACATTAATCATAAACGTCTTTAGTTAGACAAATAGTTGAAACATCCAGAGGTAAAATTTTCAATACAAGCGATATACCAGGGTCAGACATCTAAAATTGTTTAAAGAGAACTAGGAGACGACAGACTTATAGAAAGCATTTTGGAAGAATTTTGCGCGTCAATTACAAAGACTGGGTGCTAAATGTTAAGGAATTCTGCTCACGTGGTTGTAAGCAACCCATTTATCCCATACAAGCAATGATTTTCCTTTTTGTAAAAAGCAAGTATTGAATATCTGTTAAATTATAGAGACTGCGTTCAGTAATCATTTGGCAGATTCCGCCACATGATCTGTGACAGTTTAACAGCACGAGGGAAGATGTACACTGATCAGCCAGAACATTACGACCACCTGCGCAATGGCGGTTATGTCCACCTTTTGCACGGATAACAGCTGCCGCGCGTCGTGGCATGGAAGCAATGAGGCCTTGGAGGGCGCTCGAGGGATGTGGCATCACATCTGCGCACACAGGTCACCTAATTTCCGTGAATTCGGGAGGGTGGGGGTAGTCGATGAGCTCTGACGCTACGTCTAATCACATCCCAGCTGTGTTCTGGGACCTGGAGATTTGGGAGCCAGCACATCAACTGGAACTCGCCACTGTGTTCCTCCAACCACTCGCCTCCTGGCCTCGTGGCATAGCACATTACCTTGTTAAAAATGCCACTGCCTTCGGGAAACATGACCGTCATGAAGGCGTGTACGTGGTCTGCAACCAATTTACAGCATTCCTCGGCCGTCATGGTGCCTTGAACGAGCTCTGCTGGACCCATGGATGCTCACGTGAATGTTCCGCAGAGCATAACTGAGCCGCCGTCAGCTTGTCTCCGTCCCGCAGCACAAGTGTTAAGGAGATGTTCCCCAGAAAGACGATGCATTCGCGCCCTCACATAGCCATGGTGAAGAAGGTATCGGGATTCATCAGACCATGCAACGCTCTACCACTGCGCCGACGTCCAGTTCCGATGGTCACGTGCCCATTTCAGTCGTAGCTGCCGATGTCGTGGAGTTAACATTGGCACAATCATGGGTCGTCGACTGTGGAGTCCAACCGTTAGGCGCACTATGTGTTCAGTCGCATCTTACGAGTCTGTCCAGCTTACGACGTTCGACATTTGTAGGGCGTGGTTTCACCTTGTTTCGCACGTGTAGAAGACAATCACTGCAGCACTCCTCGAACACTCGACAAGTCGTGCAGTTTCCAAAATGCCCGTGCCCAATCTCCGGGTCATCACAGTTTGCCCTCTGTCAAACTGAAGCCGATCACCCTCCTTTCCTATTCTACACACGGACAGCACCACTCACTGATACTGCATGCAATGTGCGTGTGTCTGACTAGCTGTCAATCCTCGTAAGGTGATGCTGCTATCACCTGGACGGGTGGCCATAATGTTCCGGTTGATCAGTGTAAGCACACTCTGTATGCCGAGTACGAATATCTCAAGTCACTGCGGATGAAATAGAATTTTATTTAGTTTGTCGTGTATACGTTACATGGCCCAAGAACCATGGACCTTGCCGTTGGTGGGGAGGCTTGCGTGCCTCAGCGATATAGATAGCCGTACCGTAGGTGCAAACACAACGGAGGGGTATCTGTTGAGAGGCCAGACAAACGTGTGGTTCCTGAAGAGGGGCAGCAGCCTTTCCAATAGTTGCACGGGCAACAGTCTGGATAATTGACTGATATAACCAAAACGGCCTTGCTGCCCTGGTACTGCGAACGGATGAAAGCAAGGGGAAACTACAGCCGTAATTTTTCCCGAGGGCATGCAGCTTTACTCCATTCGGATCTCCGGGCGGGGACTACTCAGGAGGACGTCGTTATCAGGAGAAAGAAAACTGGCGTTCTACGTATCGGAGCGTGGAATGTCAGATCCCTTAATCGAGAAGGTAGGTTAGAAAATTTAAAAAGGGAAATGGGTAGGTTAAAGTTAGATATAGTAGGAGTTAGTGAAGTTCGCTGGCAGGAGGAACAAGACTTTTGATGAGGCGAATACAGGGTTATAAATACAAAATCAAATAGGGGTAATGCAGGAGTCGGTTTAATAATGAATAAAAAATAGGAGTGCAGGTAAGCTACTACAAACAGCATAGTGAACGCATTATTGTGGCCAAGATAGACACGAAACCCACGCCTGCTACAGTAGTACAAGTTTATATGCCAACTAGCTCTGCAGATGACAAAGAAATTGAAGAAATGTATGATGAAATAAAAAAAATTATTCAGGCAGTGAAGGGAGACGAAAATTTAATAGTCATGGGTGACTGGAATTCGGTAGTAGGAAAAGGGAGAGAAGGAAACGTAGTAGGTGAATATGGACTGGGGGTAAGAAATGAAAGAGGAAGCCGCCTGGTAGAATTTTGCACAGAGCATAGCTTAATCATAGCTAACACTTGGTTCAAGAATCATGAAAGAAGGTTGTATACATGGAAGAAGCCTGGAGATACTGACAAGTTTCAGATAGATTATATAATTGTAAGACAGAGATTTAGGAGCCACGTTTTAAATTGTAAGACGTTTCCAGGGGCAGATGTGGACTCTGACCACAATGTATTGGTTAACTGAAGAAACTGCGAAAAGGTGGGAATTTAAGGAGATGAGACCTGGATAAACTGACTAAACCAGAGGTTGTGCGGAATTTCAGGGAGAGCATAAGGGAACAATTGACAGGAAGGGGGGAAATAAATACAGTAGAAGCAGAATGGGTAGCTTTGAGAGATGTAGAAGTGAAGGCAGCAGAGGATCTAGTAGGTAAAAAGACGAGGGCTAGTAGAAATCCTTGGGTAACAGAAGAAATATTGAATTTGAGTGATGAAAGGAGAAAATATAAAAATGCAGTAAATGAAGCAGGCAAAAATGTATACAAACGTCTCAGAAATGAGATAGACAAGAAGTGCAAAATGGCTAAGCAGGGATGGCTAGAGGACAAATGTAAGGATGTAGAGGCTTATCTCACTAGGGGTAAGATAGATGCTGCCTACAGGAAAATTAAAGACACCTCTGGAGAAAAGAGAACCACTTGTATGAATATCAAGAGCTCAGATGGAAACCCAGTTCTAAGCAAAGAAGGGAAAGTAGAAAGGTGGAAGGAATATATAGAGGGTCTATACAAGGGCAATGTACTTGAGGACAATATTATGGAAATGGAAGAGGATGTGTATGAAGATGAAATGGGAGATATGATACTGCGTGAAGAGTTTGACAGAGCACTGAAAGACCTGAGTCGAAACATGGCCCCGGCTTAGACAACATTCCATTAGAACTACTGACGGCCTTGGGAGAGCCAGTCCTGACACGACTCTACCATCTGGTGAGCAAGATGTATGAAACAGGCGAAATACCCTCAGACTTCAAGAAGAATATAATAATTCCAATCCCAAAGAAAGCAGGTGTTGACAGATGTGAAAATTACCGAACTATCAGTTTAATAAGTCACGGATGCAAAATACTAAGGCGAATTCTTTACAGACGAATGGAAGAACTGGTAGAAGCCGACCTCGGGGAAGATCAGTTTGGATTCCGTAGAAATACTGGAGCACGTGAGGCAATACTGACCGTACGACTTATCTTAGAAGCTAGATTAAGGAAAGGCAAACCTACGTTTCTAGCATTTGTAGACTTAGAGAAAGCTTTTGACAATGTTGACTGGAATACTCTCTTTCAAATTCTGAAGGTGGCAGGGGTAAAATACAGGGAGCGAAAGGCTATTTACAATTTGTACAGAAACCAGATGGCAGTTATAAGAGTTGAGGGGCATGAAAGGGAAGCAGTCGTTGGGAAGGGAGTGAGACAGGGTTGTAGTCTCTCCCCGATGCTATTCAATCTGTATATTGAGCAAGCAGTGGAGGAAGCAAAAGAAATATTCGGAGTAGGTATTAAAATCCATGGAGAAGAAATAAAAACTTTGAGGTTCGCCGATGACATTGTAATTCTGTCAGAGACAGCAAAGGATTTGGAAGATCATTTGAACGGAATGGACAGTGTCATGAAAGGAGCATATATGATGAAGATCAACCAAAGCAAAACGAGGATAATGGAATGTAGTCGAATTAAGTTGGGTGATGCTAAGGGAATTAGATTAGGAAATGAGACACTTAAAGTAGTAAAGGAGTTTTGCTATTTGGGGAGCAAAATAACTGATGATGGTCGAAGTAGAGAGGATATCAAATGTAGACTGGCAATGGCAAGGGAAGCGTTTCTGAAGAAGAGAAATTTGTTAACATCGAGTATAGATTTGTCAGGAAGTCGTTTCTGAAAGTATTTATATGGAGCGTAGCCATGTATGGAAGTGAAACATGGACGAAACTAGTTTGGACAAGAAGAGAATAGAAGCTTTCGAAATGTGGTGCTACAGAAGAATGCTGAAGATCAGATGGGTAGATCATATAACTAATGAGGAGGTATTGAATAGGATTGGGGAGGAGAGAAGCTTGTGGCACAACTTGACTAGAAGACGGGATCGGTTGGTAGGACATGTTCTGAGGCATCAAGGGATCACCAATTTAGTATTGGAGGGCAGCGTGGAGAGTAAAAATCGTAGAGGGAGACAAAGAGTTGAATATACTAAACAGATTCAGAAGGATGTAGGTTGCAGTAGGTACTGGGAGATGAAGAAGCTTGCACAGGATAGATTAGCATGGAGAGCTGCATCAAACCAGTCTCAGGACTGAAGACCACAACAACAACAACATTACTTGGCAGTATAGACGCTTCAATGTCTGATAATTTTATAAATTTTGTTCTGTGTTACTGTTCTGTACTGTATTTTCCTATTAATAGTGTGTCCGTGATTATGTGGTGCTATAGTAAAAATGTGACTGATGGAGTAGTGTGCATTCACATACTGTTGAGGGGATAACCTACATGGGTGTGTACCCAGTGTTAACAATTCATTGATTACTGAATGAAATACACAACAGTGCGCAATTCTGCAAGAAAACAAATTCTATGTCCTTTAGTAGTACCAGGTGTTCTAATTAAAGTGCAGCTACTCACAGAGGTCCAGTAAGGGCTGCAGTTATGGCAGCGAAAATTGGTAGGCATGCTAATACGTTAACGTGGAACCGATTTACGCTACAAAATAAATAATTTCAGTTTTGGCCACCAGGTGTAAATCTTGCACGCTGAATGTAAGAAAGGCGGATAGAAATGTTTTCATATGTAATGGATTACGAACGACCCGGCGGCAGACAAATTCAAACAAATTAGGATGGCATCATGTTGATTTTATTATTTTGGTTATTTCTTGTCAAAAGAAGAATGGCCGTCATACAAACAGTCTACAGAGCCATTTTGAAAATGGTGTCCAAAATCTGAACTAATTTTATTTGCAGCATAAATCTGTTCCGTGTTAGCACTTTGGCATTTCTACCACATTTCGCTGCCATCTGATAATTAAACCCCACACGATACCTCCGTAGTTAGCTGCATTTTAAGTATACCCACCTGGAACATTACCGTCAATTTCTTACGTCTCATGGCGTGTTAATTAGATTTCACCGCATGTTTATTTTTATTTCCGTGGACACAGACGTTAACACATCAAAAATACGATGTTCTTATGAGAAAATAATACTGTAAATGGAAGGTCGAAATGTATTTGTTACACCTTTTGATTTTAAGAGTTACCTACGAAGTAACAAAAAACATGAATTGGTTGGTGAAGTACAAAGAAGATTGAATCCTTTTCATATCTGCCTGAGGATAACTATCGTACATTTCCTTCTCGCCGATTTATACGTGGCTTGAGGAAAATAATACCGTTCTGAAAGAGACAACAAAATTTATCGAATTTATAATAAACCGTTTGCCTTTGATTTTATAATGTCCTGATGTTGCTGTTATTAATATTTCAGTCCCATAATATTTAAAGATTATTTACCTTAAATTCTATTAATGAAAGTTTTATTACAGAATGGGGGTACATTACAAAGAGAAATAAAAACAAAAGGACAATTTGTTTGAAAACCTGCAGATAACCGTACAGGTGGGGGCAACCACAACTACGAGTATTCATCTTGGCTATTAATAACCCTTCGGATGTATTTGGTCCTTTATTATTGGATCACTACCGGTTTCGTGGCGCTAAAAGTCACATCTTCAGGTGAAGATCTGTATAGCCATAAATCCAGAAGGAATACAACTCAGATATACAATCGTATGATAAATTATTTTAAGATTTTAAATTTAAAAAATATTAAAAACCTCTACATGAGAACATCAAAATGTTATTACCCATATGATTAAAGCACTAGAGTGGAAAAAATATCTGGATCTTTTTACCGAACATTCGTTGTACGTCAAAACAAAACGCCGCTGAAAGATGGCATGTCATAGATTAAAAACTGCCACATTCCCATACAGTGGACGGGTCCAAAACAAATCGTACCATAGTGATCTATTGGTAAGGAAAAAATAAATGAAAAATATGAAGACCTAACTTTGGGCCAGCATGAAAAATCAGTAAGTGTTTGCCACATAATTGGGGGATGGTCTACCTAGAGAAATCGTAAGTTAATTAGCGGTTGGCGGAAAAGCACAATCTAAAAAGCGCACTTGGCGCTTCTCCGATCTACACTGAAGAGCCAAAGAAATTGGTACACCTGCCTAATATCGTTTAGGTTCCCCGCGAGCTCGCAGAAGTGCCGCAACACGACGTGGCATGGACTCGATTAATGTCTGCAGTAGCGTTGGAGAGAATTGACAACACGAATCCTGCAGGGCTGTCCATAAATCCGTAAGTGCGACGGGGTGGAGATCTCTTCTGAACGGCACGTCGCAAGGAATCCCAGATATGCTCAATGTTCATGTCAGGGGAGTTTCGTGGCCACCGGAAGTGTTCAAACTCAGAAGAGTGTTCCTGGAGCCACTCTGAAGCAATTCTGGATGTATGGGGTGTCACATTGTCCTGCCGGAATAGCTCAAGTTCGTTGGAATGCACAATATACATTAATGGATACAGGTGATCAGACACGATGCTTACGTACGTGCCGCCTGTCAGAGTCCTATCTAGAAGTATCAGGGGTCCCAGCCTCTACCAACGTCAACAGTCTGATATGCACGGTCCATGGGTTCATGAGGTTGTCTCCACATCCGTACACCAGATTGTTCATGAGAAAGTCAGTGAATGTGATTATGACTTTTATCTTAAGGTGCCTACTTGGTCTATCTAGATGTGTAGCACTAATACCATCTCTAAACTGTTTCATTACCTCCTCAATGAGCTCGCGGGCCTAATCACATTGTTGCCGGCTTACTAAGCTGGAAAACGCTAATTGGGCTAAATACAGTCCCTTATTTATCTGATACTTTTTTGCACACAAATGTCGTATTTCACATCTGATACAATGCGTCATAAATTTGCGAACATAGTGTTGAGACATAGCCTTTTTTTTGTCGGAACAAGTGTTTTAAATAATTTGGGATGCAACCACTCTTGGGACACATCTTACTGAATTGCACATGTGCTTTAACTTTAAGTAAGGCTTTACTGTTATTTAAAAATCCATAGAAGACCCTTTTTGTCTCGCTTGGCATGCTTCTGCTGATAACCTTATAAGGGGGTAACCACAGCTATGAGTATTCATCTTGGGTATTGATAACCGCTTCAGTTGTATATGGTATTTCAATACTGGATCACTACCACTTCTTGGTTTCTCATTCTGGCCCAAAATTAGGTCTTAACAGTTTTCATTTACTTTCCCCTTATCAATGGATCACTATGGTACGGTTTGCTTTGGACCCATCCACTATATTGGAAACTGGCAGTTTTTAATCTATGTCATTCCGCCTTTTAGCGGTGTTTTGTTTTGATGGATAACGAATGTTGGGTAGAAAGATACTGACCTTTGCCGCTCTAATGTTTAAATCATGTGCGTAATGACATCTTGATGTTCTCATGTAAAAGTTTCCAGTAATTTTAAAAAAATATTTAAAATCTTAAAATAATTTACCACACCAGTGTATGTCTCAGGGTTATTATTCCTTCTGGATTTATTGCTATACAGATGTTCACCTGAAGATGTACTTTTAGCGTCATGAAAATGGTTGTGATCTAGCACTAAAGGGCCAAATACAGCTGAAGCGGTTATTAACATCCAATATGTTTGAAAACCACCTACGATGTCACGCAGAAGACCACACGCCCTTAAAAAATGAAATAAAGAATACACAACAAGTAACAAATAATGAGTTTCAAAGAAAAGTTTTTGCATTGGCAAATGCAAGCTTTTCAGGTTAAGGTACATGTGAAACTCTTTCATCAAAGTACATTATCTTTTTACCGTTATTTATCTTCAGAAACATGAGGCAGCGGTTTTTAGGCATTTGTAATATTTTAAATTACTGCATTCAACCATGTGGTATGGTTCTTCTTGTGAAACTATGTGTTTTGGTGGAATAAGCTCCCATCTTTAAATTCAGTGAAACAGAATTACATAAACAATTTTCCTCCAAAAAAAAGTCCAATATCATGCCTTTCTTAACTGTCCCAGGAATCATTGAAGGTTCTCCTGTACAGACAATACAATATAGTTACATAAGGTTTTTGTCTTGCAGTGGAACTTCGTGTATCGAGTTTGGATGGTGTCGTAGGACATATGGATAACCGAAAATCCGGATACTCCCGAAAGTTGTAAAATATAGAGAATGCCGTGGATCTAATGCTACAAACGCACACATTATTTAAACTTTCCATCGTTGACGGATCCGCGGGAACGCAGTCGTATGATAAACTGAGAATAAGAATATATATATACTGGCCTTTAAAATTGCTACACCACGAAGACGACGTGCTACAGACGCGAAATCTAACCGACAGGAAGAAGATGCTGTGATATGCAAATGATTAGCTTTTCAGAGCATTCACACAAGGTGAAAACACCTACAACGTGCTGACATGAGGACAGATTCCAACCAATTTCTCATACACAAACAGCAGTTGACCGGCGTTGCCTGGTGTAACGTTGTTGTGATGCCTCGTGTAAGGAGGAGAAATGCGTATCATCACGTTTCCGACTTTGGTAAAGGTCGGATTGCAGCCTATCGCGATTGCGGTTTATCCTATCGCGACATTGCTGCTAGCGTTGGTCGAGATCCAATGAATGTTAGCAGAATATGGAATCGGTGGGTTCACGAGGGTAATACGGAATTCCGTGCTGGATCAAAACGGCATCTTATCACTAGCAGTCGAGATGACAGGCAACTTATCCTCATGGCTGTAACGGATCGTGCAGCCATGTCTCGATGCCTGAGTCAACAGACGGGGACGTATGCAAGACAACAACCACCTGCACGAACAGTTCGACGACATTTTCAGCAGCATGGACTATCAGCTCGGAGACCATGGCTGCGGTTACCCTTGGCGCTGCATCACAGACAGGAGCGCCTGCGATGGTGTACTCAACGACGAACCTGGGTGCACGAATGGCAAAACGTCATTTTTTCGGATGAATCCAGGTTCTGTTTACAGCATCACGATGGTCGCATCCGTGTTTGGCGACATCGCGGTGAACACTCATTGGAAGCGTGTATTCGTCATCGCCATACTGGCGTATCATCCGGCGTGATGGTATGGGGCGCTATTGGTTACACGTCTCGGTCGCCTCTTGTTCGCACTGACGACACTTTGAACAGTGGACGTTGCATTTCAGATGTGTTACGACCCGGAGGTCTACCCTTCAATCGATCCCTGCGAAATCCTACATTTCAGCAGGATAATGCACGACCGAATGTTGAAAGGCCTATACTGGCCTTTTTGGATACAGAAAATGATCGACTGCTGCCCTGGACGGCACATTCTCCAGATCTCTCACCAATTGAAAACGTCTGGTCAATGGTGGCCGAGTAACTGGCTCGTCACAATACGCCAGTCACTACTCTTGATGAACTGTGGTACCGTGTTGAAGCTGCATGGGCAGCTGTACCTGTACACGCCATCCAAGCTCTGTTTGACTCAATGCCCAGGCGTATTAAGGCCGTTATTACGGCCAGAGGTGGTTGTTCTGGGTACTGATATCTCAGGATCTATGCACCCAAATTGTGTGAAAATGCAATCACATGACAGTTTTTTGTATAGTACAGGGTGATTCAAAAAGAATACCACAACTTTAGGAATTTAAAACTCTGCAACGACAAAAGGCAGAGCTAAGCACTATCTGTCGGCGAATTAAGGGAGCTATAAAGTTTCATTTAGTTGTACATTTGTTCGCCATTTCAGCCAATAAAGTTTTTGGTCCCTTTTTCTTCGAAGGTGCTACTGTAACTGGACTACAGTATCTGGAGATGTTAGAGAATTGGCTGTTCCCTCAGCTCGAACAAGAAGCACAACAATTCATATTTCAGCAGGATGGAGCGCCACCACATTGGCACTTATCTGTCCCTAACTACCTGAACGTCAACTACCCGAGGCGATGGATCAGCCGCCAGGCAGCCCGTGACAGAGCACGTCATCACTGGCCTCCAAGAAGCCCTGATCTTACCCCCTGCGATTTTTTCTTATGGGGGTATGTTAAGGATATGGTGTTTCGGCCACCTCTCCCAGCCACCATTGATGATTTGAAACGAGAAATAACAGCAGCTAACCAAGCTGTTACGCCTGATATGTTACAGAGAGTGTGGAACGAGTTGGAGTATCGGGTTGATATTGCTCGTGTGTCTGAAGGGAGCCATATTGAACATCTCTGAACTTGTTTTTGAGTGAAAAAAAAACCTTTTTCAATACTCTTTGTAATGACGTATAACAGAAGGTTATATTATGTTTCTTTCATTAAATACACATTTTTAAAGTTGTGGTATTCTTTTTGAATCACCCTGTATATCTGTCGTATGAATACCCGTTTATCATCTGCATTTCTTGTTGGTGTAGCAATTTCAATGGCCAATAGTATATATATATATATATATATATATATATATATATATATATATATATATATATAATGTGGGTGTGTTTTCCACCTCTCTCTTAAACCACTGGACCTATTTCAACCAAACTTGGTGCACATACCTATCAAATGGGTAGGGGTGGAAAAGGAGCCTAGTCCGTGACGGTTGAATTCCCAGATTTTATTCATCCAGTATTTGAGAATGAGAGCACTTGGCGGCTTTCAAAAAGCTTTATACGTAATTTCAAACGTTTATGAAATATGTTCTCGCTGAGAACATCTACGAAATGATGAAAGGAATGTTCATTGTTTACCCCTCTTCTTGCAGTAAGAGCACAGCGTGGTCGACGATGTTATAATTTATTATTTTTTTACTACTAACTGCATTCGCGACACATTATACACGCAATATGTACACATACCACTGAAGTTACTTGTAAAATTGTATCATCATACGACATTTACTGCATCGGTTATGATGTCGTAAAAAATGAGATGCCTGCAAAGCTGCCCCATCATGCATAACGTTTAAATTTATTACTTTCTTTCTGCCGACCCTGCAATAAATTTCGCAGACAGTATCCAAATAAATGTGCATATAATGTCATTGTACGACGCCATGATTCAGGAGATGTGACGTCATAAACAGTGAGATGCCTGACAAACTGCCGCATCGTCCACGACATTTAAATTTATTTTTTAGTCGCTACTAACTCTATTTGCAACACACTTTCAGACAGTATCCATATATGCCGCTGAATGTACCTACAAAATTATATCAATGTACGAAATGTAGTTCAAGAATATGATGTCAAAAACACTAAAAACAAGGTCAGAAGCTACAAAAACACTAAAAACAAGGCCAGAAGCTGCGTGGTATGGGCATGGGCGCATAGCTATAAATAAGTAGCTGGGCAACGCCGAGTATTTCTGCTATTTTTATTACATTGTCGATTTTGAGGCTTATAGCATCTTCAGATGTACCTGACACATACACGTATATCAAAGCGATGCGTGGTATGTTTACCTTAGGACCATGTCTTGATACAATCGGCCACTTAGGGTATCACCTCGTGAGTGGTACTGTGGGACCATGGTTAGACAGGAGAATAGACGAGAGAAAGACATGGTCCTAAGGTAAGCATACCACATGTCGATTTGATGTATACAGGGTGTTCCAGGAGGGTGGGTCAATAATCAGGGATATGACAGGAATGATCATTCGAAGAAGAATATTCTGGTAAACATGGGCACTAAGACGCGTACTTAAACTACTGTGAACAGTTCTTCATCTTCGTTACTGTGAGAAAGAAAATATCTCTACTGCAAGCTCTTTGCTTGCCATATTTTGGGAGTCGGTATTGTGGACCAAACTAAGAAAAGAATTATGTGTGTGTCTTAAGAAGAGGAATTTGTTAACATCCAGTATAGATCTAAGGAAGTCATTTCAGAAAGTATTTGTATCAAGTGTAGCCGTGTATGGAAGTGAAACATGGGCGGAAAACAGTTTAGACAAGAAGAGGACAGAAGCTTTTGAAATGTGGTGCTAAGAAGACTGCCGAAGATCAGATGGGTAGATCACGTAACTAATGAGGAGGTACTGAATAGAATAGGAGAGAAAAATATTTTTGTGGCACAACCTGACTAAAAGAAGAGATTGGCTGATACGACACATTCTTAGACATCAACGGATCGCCAGTGTAATGCAGGAGGGAGGCATGATGAGGTATAAAACGTAGAGACCAAGAGATGAATATAATAATCAGATTCAGAAGGATCAGGTCGCATACTTACTCATTGTAGCTGTTAAGACACTGACCTCATACTCGGGAGGGTGGAGTTGCTCTATCAGGCCATTCTTACTGGAGTTTCCCGTGGTTTTCCTAATCCACTTCACCGAAATGCCGGGGCGGTTGCTTAATCAAGGCCAGAGCAGAGCACCTGTTATATAATTATAAAGTTTTTTATGTATTCTATTTCCTGAACACTCTGAGCAATTCATTTGCATTGTGTTACTTTGACAATTCCTATACCATTGTGAGATGAGTCTTGTATGAATAAAGATAAATAAACAAATAAACCGCGAAATTTTCGCAAATGCTTCAACATCAAATTCAGCAACAATGTTCGTCAATAAATTTTCTTTGCCCGTCCTATGCAGAGCATCTAACTTTTTGTTAATGGATAGTACTACCCTTGTTCTCTTTCATGTCGCTTTAGACTTGCAAACGGGAGCAAAAAAGTGCTGTACAGCTCGATTTTAACTTGTGGGCTCACACTGGTGTACGCATCAAGCCGAGCCTCGTCTGATGGTCTAGGATCCCTGATTGCCTCGAGAGGTCGTATCTGTTCAGATCCATAAATTCTATATAGTAATTTATGTTACAGAAGGGTCATGAGTGTTGCATGTTGTGTAGTTGAACGGGTCAACTAAAGAATATGAAAGATTCTGGTTATGGTAGTTTTGGGAGATTTTGTTCTGGGGTCAAGTTGATCGCTTCCTATGTTTCGGATGAAGGAATAGGGCGATAATGGTGCGACGAAAAAAAGTTGATCTGAGGGATTCTATCAATGTTTGCGCCACACAGGTCTCTCCCAACCGCAGTTCTCATGACTGCAGTCCAAGCAGCGCCTGCACATTACGTTGTTGTTCCGCCAACAGTCGGAGCATTGGTGACTCCAAATACAACCTGCACAATTATACCATCTAAGGAAGTGACTGAATGCAGTAATTTAAGATATCAGCGGACTGACCGTCAATCAGAGTATCACAGCAGGATCTGAAGGAAGAAACGTTTTAACTTAAAGGCACAAAGGTTCCGTAGATGAGAGTGCAAGCTACAAATGGTGCCTCTTATGGTGCGTCTGGCTGTGATTTACTGATCTTCCACTCTTGTAAATACCGGCAGCGATCACAGGGAAGTGAGAGGTGACTCGGATAAAAAAGAAGAAAATTCGGACAAAAAAAAAGAAAACTGTGACTCTTATACAAAGCATCTTCACGCAGACAGGAGACTTTTTCTGAAATTGGCAACAGCCGAAGAAGGCTACGCTCGTACGAATGCCTTTTCATGTTATGCAACTAATGTATAGCGCTTGTGAAAGTGCTGCAAATATCTCTTCGCCGACAGATGTAATGAGATAAATGTTCATAATTTTAACGAAATGAAAGCGAAGGCACAGAGCTATACTGACTTGATGGAGAGCAATCCTGGTGCTCGTGCAGTCTGTTTACATTCAAGACCGGCGCTGACACATAATAGGCGCTCTCACGTATCATAGGGGCAGGGGATGCGCAAGGACGTGATGGATGAGTCGTGCGGCGTTCCAGGACAAGGCTGTGTGTGTGAGGCGTGGCCAATGGGAGAGACTGCGTCCAGTAGTTGGTTACGGCCGGACAAAGATCGATGGCTGCCGAGTACGCTGCCTCCTCTGCAGCAGGACACTGGCTGTGTGTGTGACAATATAGTCAACGTGTCGGAGCCTCCGCTAGTAGCTGAGGAATACTGAGCAAACGAGGATTGTCTGAATTTTAAGTGTGAGTTAAACAGACCTCAACCTAAGCACTTTTTTTTGTTTCATAGTGGCTACGTCATCGGAGGGTTCGTTAAATGAGTGCTTGAAGTCAGGATGTGTCGAAAGCTCTGTCGAACGTCTGTAAAGAGTGAACAAGAGTTCTGAACACAAGACCACACAATTTCCTTCTAGAAACTTCGTCGTAAGTCAGAGAATAAAAGACCAATAGTTAACCAACAAAAGCTAAGAAATTCTACATGGTCTGTGAGGTAAGACTGCACATTGCACGTCAACAATTGTAGATTTAGTTCGCTTTCAGCTAAATTTCTACGATATGGGCGTGGAAATAAATAGGAAGTGCAGGGAAGGTAAGGCAAAATGGCTGCACGAAAACGAAATGATTGTCGGTAGGACTGACTCAGCATACAGGAAAGTCAACACATTCTTCGGTGACATTAAAAGCAGGGTGATAAAATTAAGAGTGAAACGGGAATTACAGTGTTAAATGCAGGCGAGAGAGCAGATAGGTGGAAAGAATACCTTGAGAGCCTCTATGAGGGGGGGGGGGGGGGGGGGAGATATGCCCGATGTGATGGAAGAAGAAACAGGAGTCGATTTAGAAGAGATAGGGGACCCGGTATTAGAATCAGAATTTAAAAGTGATTTGGAGGACTTAAGATCAAATAACGTAGAAGGGATAGATAACATTCTATCAGAATGTCTAAAATCGTTAGGAGAAGTAGCAACAAAACGACTATTCACGTTGGTGTGTAGAACGTATGAGTCTGGCAACATACCATCTGACTTTCGGAAAAACATCGTCCATACAATTCCGAAGATGGCAAGAGCTGAGAAGTGCAAGAATTATCGCACAGTCAGCTTAGCAGCTCAGGCATCCAAGTTGCTGATAAGAATAATATACAGGGGAATGGAAAAGAAAATTGAGGATGTGCTAGATGACGATCAGTTCGGCTTTAGGAAAGGTAAAGGCACGAGAGAGGCAATTCTGACGTTGCGGTTAATATAATGGAAGCAAGACTAAAGAAAAATCGAGACACGTTCATTGGATTTGTCTACCTGGAAAAAGCGTTCGACGATGTAAGATGGTGCAAGATGATCGAAATTCTGAGAAAAATAAGGATAAGCTATAGGGAGAGACGGGTCATATGCAATATGTACAACAGCCAAGAGGGAAAAATAAGAGTGGACGACCAAGAACGAAGTGCTCGTATTAAAAAGGGTGTAAGACAAGGATGACGTCTTTCGCCGCTACTGTTCAATCTGTACGTCGAGGAAGCAATTGTGGAAATAAAAAAAAAAAATAAAGATTCAGCAGTGGAATAAAATTTAAGGTGAAAGGCTATCACTGATACGATTCGCTGATGACATTGCTATCCTGAGTGAAAGTGAAATTAAATGATGGAATGAACAGTCTAATAAGTACAGAGTATGGATGGAGAGTAAACCGAAGAAAGACGAAGGTAATGAGAAGTAGTAGAAATGAGAACAGTGAGAAACGTAATATCAGAATCGATGGTCAGCAAGTAGATGAAGGAATTCTGCTACCTAGGCAGTAAAATAACGAGTGACGGACGGAGCAAGGAGGATATCAAAGCCAAACTAGCAATGGCAAAAAGGGCATTTATGGCCAAGAGAAGTCAACTAATATCAAATATTGTCTTTAATTTGAGGAAGAAATTTCTGAGAATGTACGTCTGGAGTACTGCATTGTATCGTAGTGAAACATGGACTGTGGAAAAACCGGAACACAAGAGAATCGAAGCATTTGAGATGTGGTGATACAGACGAATGTTGAAAATTAGATGGACTGATAAGGAATGAGGAGGTTCTGTGTAGAATCGGAGAGGAAAGGAATATGTGGAAAACACTGATAAGAAGGGACGAGATGATATTATATCTGCTAAGACATGAGGGAATCACTTCCATGGTACTAGAAGAAGCTGAAGAAGGTAACAACTGTAGAGGAAGACAGATATTGGAATACACCCAGCAAATAATTGAGGACGCAGGTTGCAAATGCTGCTCTGAGATGAAGAGGTTAGCACAGGAGAGGAGCTCATGGTGGGCCACAACAAATCAGAGAAGACTGATGAGTCCCTCCCTCCCCCAAAACCCCCTCCCCCACCTAACCACCCAAAAAAAGAAATGGGAGTGGAGAGAGGGATTCCCAGTTGAAGATATTTAGGACGTGATTGACATTTTCGCTATTTGCCTAACAAACAAAGGAAAATTTCGGGAAACCAGTTCGGACTGGGGGATGGAGATATTTTTATTTTGACTCTGAACGATGCTTTTGAGCCATAACACTATACATCGCCTGTCGGAATTTGTCAGAAACTTTCTTGTCACACTCGGTGATTTATTGCCCTAGAGAACGCTTTCGTACGCTGGAGCACCATATGTTACTCGTGAGTCAGCAGATCCATCAAACCAAGCTGCGCCCGAGTACGTTACAACAGGAAATATTACGTGTCACCCTATAAATTACTAAAGAAATTTCTAGCAACCCAGTTATTCTGAAACGTTTTACAGCCATTGATAATGGTAACTGTTAATATCAGTACGATATACCAAAAATCGCCTAAAACTCGGAATTTAGGACTTTGCGTGACAGTTAACATCCTGATATGCTATATGTATTTGTGTAAAAGGTAGTGAGGGATTAAATAACCAAGTAAATTGCATTTTGGTTAATAATCTATGATCTGAGTAATGTTTTCGTTTTCAGGCATTCACTATTATTGTATCTGTTTGTATTTGTTCCGACTGAATCTGAGGTTAATGTGACAAGTAAGTGAAGTATGTTAATGCTCTTCACGGGTAAGCAACCGGATTTCATCGTCCTGACGACACGATATTTCGACGATCTATCTGGCCACGATCTTCAGCTAAGATTGGAAATGCACAGTCACGACGGAACTCAGGTAACACAGGTACTGCGGCTCCTTTATACCCTGGGAATAGACAGCTGTACGTGCGCGAAGCGAAAAGGCTACCCTTTGAAAAGCGAAAAATTGCAAGGCCTTCGAGGTTGAAAACTAACAAAAGCGATGAATCGCAATTTAAGATGCAACCGGTCGGAAACCAGAATAGGATTCCACATCTTGCTAAGACGAAAACTTACAGAATGCATCGAAATACGATTATCCTACGACGTTATTAATAAAGTTTGTCCTTTAGGCAAGATGTGGAATCCTGTTTTGTCAGATATAAAACAGTTACAGTCGGGTTTTCGAGCGGTTGCATCTTAATCTGCGATTCATCGCCTTTGTTGGTTTCTACCGCTGGCAGCGCTGCAATTTTTCGCTTCGCAGGGGGCAGTCCTCTCGCTCCTTGCTCACGTGCAGCGGCCTGTTCCCGAGATAAAATGGTTCAAATGGCTCTGAGCACCATGAAACTTAACATCTGAGGACATCAGTCCCCCAGAACTCACAATTACTTAAATCTAATCTAAGGACATCACACACATCCATGCCCGAGGCAGGATTCGAACCTGCGACAGTAGCAGTCGCGCGGTTCCGGACTGAAGCGCCTAGAACCGCTCGGCCAACGCGGCCGGCTGTTACTGGGATTCAAAGGAGTCGCCGTATCTGATGCTACCTCAGTTCCGGCGTGATGGTGCACACACAATCTCGCCTGAAGGTGGCACCCATTTGGACCGTCGTAACATCGTGTCGTCGGGACGATGAAATCCGGTTGCATTCCTGTGAAGAGCATCAGCATTTATTACTCCAGAAACATCTATGTAATCACAGGTGAAGTATGAATCGTTGGAACTGTTGATAACTAAATACAAATGTGGAACAGTGATCGGAATAAACGACGGAATATGATGATTATAAAGTAGCCAGTTTACAGTGCGCTAGTAAAGTAATATTGACTTCGATTCTTCAGTCGAGTAAATATGGGATTAATTTTATTAGGTTATCAGGTGGTATGCTTTGCATTAGGAGGTTAATTGGCTTTCGTGTTATCCATGTCATTCGGCAAATCTCAGAAGAGATCTTTTGTGCAGTTTGGTACCAGGAGAAGATTTCGTATGTTCGTTTCTGGGAATCCATGGTCGTCTCCTGTGATGTGAGGTCAAGTACGCCACAGCTGTAGTTATCTTTATTAAGGTTGTGCAGTATCTATTTGATAAAGGATTAGATTAATCTGTAAAAGTTTGTGATAAGTTTGGATGATATTTAAATAAATTTTCAAAGCTTTTAGTGAGAATCCTTTCAAATGATATAGTTCCACATGTCGTGCTGTGCAGTCATAGCCGGCCGCGGTGGCCGTGCGGTTCTAGGCGCTGCACTCCGGAACCGCGGGACTGCTACGGTCGCAGGTTCGAATCCTGCCTCGGGCATGGATGTGTGTGATGTCCTTAGGTTAGTTAGTTCTAGGGGACTGATGACCTAAGATGTTAAGTCCCATAGTGCTCAGAGCCATTTGAACCATTTTTTGTGCAGCCATAGCCGCGAACTTCGATGAGAGTTCTAAAATGTGATGACCTGCTTAGAAAGTGAGTTAGCATTCAAAACCACAAATCACCGTATCTTTTTACAAACAGCATACTAACTGAAAAAACTGAGTAACACTTCGTAATCCACAAACTCAACAATAGGAACGCTTGACAATTACCGACGACGTTCATAATGCACTACTGAAGCTGGTACCAGCCGCTACTGTACATCTGTCCAGTTTATTCTATATATTCTCCGCAGACGTTCAGACACTTCATTGAATGTGCCCCAGCAGGCTTCAACTGGTCATCAAGGCGAAGGGTGGACACATCACATATTAATGTCCACTAATGCGTGCACAGATACATTAGAGCAGATAGCGCACGTGTATCTATAAGAGTATGTAACCGAATATAGTTGATGACTTGCTGAGAATTTGTTTCAGTACAGCTGTTCATCATATGACGATGATCGTGGCCTGCTGTGCTTGCCACTTTATTGAGCAGAGGGCCAGGGCATCTGCTCATTTCAGTGTCCTCTGGCAGCATGTGCGAAACGAAAAGAACTCCTCGCCTTTGCAACACAATTCATTAGGGCCATATCGATATAACCATGCGGGGGAGACGGAGTGATTTGCTTTCTGTATCCTCATCCGGCGAGTGCACAAAATCCCACATCATTTTCTCGACGCCTGAGAGAAGCTTACATATGAAAATACACTGTTGGAACGGTCGGCTGGCGATTAGAGCGACAGCCGAAAAAGTTAAAAGCTAACTAACTCTCTAGTACCAATGTAGTTCCCCACTGTAGTTTCCATAATGCGCTTGCGGAGGGAGGCTACAGTTAGAAACTCTGAGTCTGCGCTCATTGTCAATGCTATACTTTCGAGTAGCTCCCCCATACGAACTGAACAACTCAGCATACACCATTTTTAAAATATACGGACGATGTTGGCGCCTACCGATCACAAAACTGAAAATAATTCTTTGAGAGTATTGTACTGAAGGAAACATTTATTTTTCTGTAATAGTCCTTCTGCTCTCTCCTGAGGCACTACAGTTTCCTTCTTACTTTCAAAAATTGTTTTTTTTATTCATTGTAATATTTGATACTATATTTCGTTATTGTGTTGTATGTTAGATGTGTGTTGCATTGTAGTTTGGCCTTTTTATAACAGAAAATGTTCTTCTTTGGTAGACTGTATTAGTGCGGCTGACGATGCGTGATGTATTTACCACATGCTTTTTTCATGTTCTGACGTGTTTGATTCAAGAAGCGTACCGTATTTCTAATGTGATTTATTACATCCGAACTCGTCTCTTTTCACGATATTTTCAAAAACTATTTAGATTATTATTCAATTATCATGCGCTCAACGAATTTTATAGAATTTAACATTACTGGTTTATGCTTCTTCGAGCATGGACTGCCTATTTGTTATTTCAGCCAACTTTCGCTTCTGTTTTCCATTTAGACGTTGAACTGCAGGAGACATTATGGAGCGTCATGGAGCTTATTAGGAAATTGACATTATGTTGCGACAATGACCTTTGGCAGACCATAAGTCAATATTTGATTAATGATTCAGTACGTCGAGGTACAGGTTGACTGAACACAGCACCTGAAAAACATTATTGCAAAGAAAACCCAGAGGTAAGCAGTGAGAATCACCAAACATCAGGATCACTACGTGCCATACTCCAAAAATATAGTTGTTTCGTCAGACACAGTTTTGTTTGGAAATCATAACTTCCATGTATTTGTTTTATGATGTATAGTGGTCCGCTCAATGTATCCAACTGGTTTCCTTTCTTTTATTCAGATTTATTTAATTATTTACCTGTTACCTGACTACAGGATGGTCTCCATTAAACTATACAGGTCCTTGTTTCAATATCCACAAAGATATTGCTTCAGCAAAATGTCTGAAGTATTGACAACTACTGTTACGTTTGTTGAAGACTTAACGCTGGCTCATCTGGCAATCTAGTTAATCTTGTATAAAATATTTTCGATCTAGTTACCAAATCAAATTAGTGTAAACACTCTAGCTTTCGTTGACGCACTCCACACCCTCCTCACTAACAGCTGACTCGCAAATGCTGCTTTGGCATCCCTATATAGTGAATAATCCGCCTGTATTTGGTTGGTGTGAGTCATCGTGACGTCACGCTGTTTAACATTGTGTTCATCTCAGTGATACAAGGATGCTGCAGTACACTTCAAGCTCGAAGGCGTCCCAGTTTTGAACCGTTCTGCACATCCGCCTCCACTAATTTCCAGCTGCTACTAATATTTAGTTTCCCACAGGACGCCTTGCCGTGAACAGCGCTAGACGGCGATAAACCACCTGTTCCAGACTGCAAGGTTGTCGTGCCGTAGTGGCGATGTAATTTTAATCATTGTTGTCTGCATCAACACTTCGTAAGGCTGGACAACATGGAAGGTGTTTGCTCCTCGTTTCCGCCACGTGCTAAGTAAACTTCATCCCCTCCAGTCTGCCCCCCCCCCCCTCACTCTCTCTCGATCGCTCTCTTGTTGCACAGAGGCGCCTTTCTACATGATGCGCACTATGGTAGCACCACTCCAGCCTTCGGAATGTAAACACATCGGTGAATTTCCCAGTTTCTCTCTAGCCTCTTGTGTGTAGCTGAACTCTCCTTTCACTAACGTTGTAGCTGCTGTCCCGAACAGTTATTGTTGCGCACTCTGATCTGTACGGCCGCTTGACGATAGCCACAATAGGCAGATGCATAGTACAAACGCCTTGTTTAGTCAAACAGAAAGAATTCTATCTTTATATGTCGACTACGCTCTGTCACACCTACTTCCGTTTCAGACGCAATTTTTTTAATGTACCGATGGTCTTTTTCTTAGAACTTGAAAACTGCACAGAGTGAAGCGCTGAAATGTAAGTCAATTTGCATGGGAGAGTAATACACAGAGTTCCCGAACCTAGCGTCTGGTTTACATTCTACGGGGTAACAATTAAATAGTGACCCATTTATATTTCGGTTATTACATTCTTGTTAACCTTTCAGCTACAAAATTGATGTAGTAAGTAGTATCATATACGAAAATACAGCAAAACAACAAACATTACCTATTGTTTTAAGAGTTACAGGATCTAGGTATCCTCCATCGAATCATATGCATTCCTAACTATTAACTACCATTTATTCCAGACGTTTTGCAAGTATCTTATGGCTATTTTCAGATCATCATGTGCTCTGGTTTTACCCTCCTAAGCTTGAACAGATGGGATCGGGTGAGTGAATGGCTTGACTCTGCCCCCGCATCCTAGTTACCCATGGCCACTTTGGGTTGGCCTATACGGGCGCTAATACGTTTTTGCGAAGATCGATTCTGGATCAAGAAATTGACTGGAGAGATAGTCCTAACGACTTCATAAGGGCCCAAGAGCGTCGGATGCTTCTTAGCGGTGACTTTCCGGGAACCTTTGCTTCGTGTCCAGAAACATTTCAGAAGTACCATGCTACCCACAAGTGACGAGTCCGGATGCCTCCCCTGATTATAGCGAGCGGCCTACCTTCTAAGCACCAGCTAAACATTCTTCTTTGCGAGCGGCCTACCTTCTTAGCACCAGCTAAACATTCTTCTTTGCATGTATAAATGCATGGTTTCGCGGTGATATGAATTAACAAAATTTTCTCGGACTTCCAGCCGTGTCAGATCGTTAAAGTCCCAAGAGCTTTCGACTGAGCTCTCCTCAGTCATTGTCAGGTGGTAAGACTGACTGCTCTGTCGCCGTTGCCGCGACGTTATATAGCCGTACTGCTGGCTATGACGTCACTAGTGCTCTCTTCCTCGCCATATATGGTAATGTTTTCATCCCGCGTCCGTCGCGCCCGTTTTAACCTCGCGATGGCCGGGTCCCAGAGTGTGCTGAGCTGCAAACCGCCGTCCCCCCCAAAGCGCCGTCCTTGTTGATGGTGTTTTCAGAGATTTTTATGTCAATAGCTTCCTTTATGACGCTATTCCAAAATCTCTTCGTCCTCATAACGACAGATGTTTCGTCGAATAGAATTCGGTGTTCATCTTCTAAGGTGTGTTCTGTCACGGCTAATTTTTCTGGATAGCGTAGGCGTAAGCACCTCTCGTGTTCCGTCCGGCGTTGTTCCACAGTGCGTACTATTTGGAAGACGTAGTAACAGCCACACTGACAAGGTATCTTGTACACTCCAGGTATTCTAAGCACTAGATCGTCCTTCACATGCCTCATGAGCTGTCCGATTTTTGCTGGGGGCCTCAACACCGATGAAATGTTGTATCTCTGCAGGAGCCGGCTAGTCTTCCGCGACACTGTACCACACAAAGCCGAAAACACAAGTTTCTTGCTTTCTTCGGTGGTGTTGTCTTCTCTGTTGGTGTGTTTCTTGCGTGTCACACCAGATATAGCCTGTGACACCTGTCCGTGGCTGTACCCGTTTTCCCGGAAGACTTTTCGAAGGTGGCTCAGTTCTAGTGGCAGACTTTCAGCGTCTGAGACGACTTTAGCACGATGGACGAGGGTATTCAGAACACCACGTTTTTGTGGCGGATGGTGGTGGCTGATACCGTGCAAATACCGATCTGTGTGTGTCGGTTTCCTCTAGACACTGTGGCTGAGGTGCCCATTGATTTTCCGTCCAACGAAGACGTCAAGGAAGGGCAATGCACCATCTGTCTCGCCCTCCATCGTAAACTTGAGGTGGCCGTGAATGCTGTTCAGGTGTTCTAAGAATTCACCCAGTTTTTCACGACCATGGGGCCAGATGATAAGCGTGTCATCGACGTAACGATAAAAGCAACTTGGCTTAGCTGGAGCCGTGTCCAAGGCGATGTCTTGAAATTTTTCCATAAAAAGTTTGGCTTGGATGGAGCTAATGGGTTTCCCATAGCCACGCCGTCCAACTGGTCGAAATTCTGGCCGTCATGAAGGAAATACGAGGATGTCAACGTGTGCTTAGTCCCACAATTGTGCTATCAAATAACTGAGAGACGAGATCTATACGGTCTTTACCGGAACACGTGTAAACAGGGAGCCCACATCAAAACTAACCATTATGTCTCCTTGACTAAGACGCAGTTATTTAATTCTGTTGACAAAGTCGTCGGTGTTCTTGATGTGTTGCACACAACGACCTACATGCGGTGCAAGGATGCTGGCCAGGTGTTTTGCCAATCTATAAGTAGATGACCCACTGGTGTTCACAATGGGACGAAGAGGAGAATCCGGTTTGTGGATTTTTGGTAGTCCATAAAGCGTAGGTGGTCTCTGCGCCTGTGGGAGGAGATTCTTAATAACGCCCTCTCAGAATGTTGACTGTTTTAGAAGCTCTGATGTCTTCCTCATTATTCTTGACGTTGGGTCCCGTGGCAGTTAGCGGCATGTATCCTCTTCAAGAATCAACTGAATTTTGGCGTCGTAGTCATCTTCATTCAGAATGACGGATGCAATGCCCTTGTCAGCTGGCAAAACCACGATGAGGGGTCGTTGCGGAATGCGTGAAGACCATTGCGTTCAGCCCTAATCAGTTAGACGTTTAGATTTTGAAATGATACGACACATTTCGCGACGACTTTCGTCTGCACTCTCACTAGGCATCTTGCCGATTACTTGTTCAACCCCACTTATAATATCGCAGCTATGGATGCTCCGAGGCGATGTTGCGAAGGTGTCACAGGCTATATCTGGTGCTACACGCAAGAAACACACCAACAGAGAAGACAACACCACCGAAGAAGAAAGCAAGAAACTTGTGTTTTCGGCTTTCTGGGTACAGTGTCGGGGAAGATAAGCCGTCTCCTGAAGAGATATAACATTTCATCGATGTCCAGGCCCCCAGCAAAAATCCGACAGCTCGTGAGGCCTGTGAAGCACGATCTAGGGCTTAGAACAAGATACCATGTCAGTGTGGCTGTTGCTACGTCTTCCAAATAGTACGCACTGTGGAGCAACGCCGGACGGAACACGAGAGGTGCTTACGCCTACGCTATCCAGAAAAATTAGCCGTGTCAGAACACGCCTTAGAAGATGGACACCGATTTCTACTCGACGAAACATCTGTCGTTATGAGGACGAAGGGGTTTTGAGATAGCGTCATAAGAGAAGCTATTGAAATAAAAACCTCTAACAACACCATCAACAAGGACGGCAGTTTGCAGCTCAGCACAGCCTGGGACCCGGCCATCGCGAAGTTAAAACGGGCGCGACAGACTCGGGATGAAAACATTACCATACATGGCGAGGAAGAGAGCACTAGTGACGTCACAGCCAGTAGTGCGGTTATATAACGACGCGGCCACGGCGACACAGCAGTCAGTCTTACCACTTGACAATGACTGAGGAGAACTCGGTCGAAACCTCGTGGGTTTTTAACCACCTGACGCGGCTGGAAGCCCGAGAAAATTTTATTAATTATTCTTTGCAGTCTCCCAATTTCTTTTTATTTTTATTTTACACATCTACTTGCGTAGAACCAAATTGAGGAGGAAATCTCCGAGGTCATGGAACGTGTCAGTAGATGAAATTACAACAAAAAAGTAATTACTTTTGTTCATGGTCTCAAATTACTGTCCTCAATAACAGATGACATACTCGGGATTATTGCCCTTCGAGAACAGATCATTGATGCCTCTCAAGCTAGAGAAGGAAAATTTGCTGTGTAAATAAACATCAACTTAGCAGGAGTCTGTTATGGGCCTCAAGCACAGAAGTGTTCAATGCAAAATTTAGCCAACTGATTAATTGACCCCATTTGGTCTGTGACTGTGAAAGATGGTAAGCAGCGAATTCAAATTTTGGTTCACCCTCTCAGCAAACGATGGCTGAGGGTAATAGGGGTTGGTGGTTACGTAAGATATACCATTACCAAAACACAACAATTTCTTTCGACACAAACGCCGGCGCATTATCAATCACCAATGCTCTGCGAGGACAAACACCGCAAATACCCGAGTCAAAAACTCAGTCGTAGTTCCCGAGGTCTCTGACTTACTTGATATTATCCATACAAATCGAGAAAAGGCATCAACTATCACCAAGAGGTGCCTATTTCCGTTTCTGGTGGGTGGTAAAGGTCCAAGGTAATTGAAAAAAAATGTCCATAGGGTTTTCCTCAAGTGTTGAAACTGTTGTGAATAGGTGTAGTGTTACAACATTCTTGGCACTGGCCTACTAACTCTCGGACGTCTCCATTTAAGGTAATCAAAATGGCTCTGAGCACTATGGGACTTAACTTCTGAGGTCAATAGTCCCCTAGAACTCAGAACTACTTAAACCTAACTAACCTAAGACATCACACACATCCATGCCCGAGGCAGTATTCGAACCTGCGACCGTAGGGGTCGCGCGGTTCCAGACTGTAGCGCCTAGAACCGCTCGGCCACTCCGGCCAGCTAAGGTAATCCAGGATAGGTTGCTTTTTCGTCATGGTGGTCTTAACATACCCAAAAGAACCCCACAAAGCGACCTATGATAGTACTAGACTACTGTAGGAACCAACTCCTTAGGAAGACCAACTTGTCTTTGCCGTCGTAGCGAGTACTAAAACAATCATCTTATTAATCCCGGGGCCTCTCCATCTGCATATAGCTGCTGCTTTATCGGAGTAACTGACCACCTTCACCCTGCTGCTAGCCCAAGTTCCCAAACAACTACGTAATCTACTCTAACACTGCTCCCACGCCAACATAACCCTCGTTACATTTGCTAGATTCGCCCGACTCTGCAGAAGGCAGCCGACTTAAGGCATCGGCCACTTGGTTATCCGTCCTCTTGATATGACGCACCTGAAAAGGGAACGCCGAAATTCTTACCGCCCACATGGCTACACGTCCCGTTTTATGAGGCAGACGCTGAACTTACGACAACGTCTGGTTGTCAGTTCCCAAACAGAAGAATTTATGTCTAAGATAAAACTTGAAACGCTCCAACCCGAATAAGAACGCTAATTCCTTTAAATCATACACAGAATTCTTCTGCGAAGGGCAAGGGTAGCTAGGCATAGGCAGTTGGCCGTCTCTTTACCTCGTTTTCCTGCAAGAGGACTGCGGCAATCCCGGAAATAGAAGCGTGCGTTTTCAGAATGAAACCTTTCTCAAAATTTTGTATCGAAGGATGCTTTCTGAGATTCTCTGCCGAGCGGTTCTAGGCGCTACAGTCTGGAACCGACGCGACCGCTACGGTCACAGGTTAGAATCCTGCCTAGAGCATGGATGTGTATGATGTCCTCAGGTTAGTTTGGTTTAAGTAGTTCTAAGTTCTAGGGGACTGATGACCTTAGAAGTTAAGTCCCAATTGCCCAGAGCCATTTTTTTGAAATTCTCTCCAAACAATTTTTCTCCCTTCCACCTCAGTTGATTAAGGGGAGGGGGGGGGGGGGGCGCAAGCTTTGCAAAATTCTGAAAAAATTTTCAGAAAAAGTTAGTTATCCCGACGAATCTAGCAATATCCTTCTTATTCTTCGCCAATGGAAACTGATGCGCAGCTTTGGTGCGGTCTTGGTCTATCCTTACGACATTGTCAGAGAAAGGAAATTTGATTCTTCGCTAGATTAACCTTCGACGATTTAGCTGTTAATCAGCCGAGTGGTCTAACGCACAGCTTTCCGGAGCGGGAAGGAGCGCCTGGTCCCCGGCACGAATCCGCCCGTCGGACTTGTGTCGAGGTCCGGTTTTCCATCTGCCTCGGCGAATGCGGACTGGTTCCCCTTATTCCACCTCCGCTACACTATTTCGGCGACTGCTGCGCAAACAAGTTCTCCACGTCCGCGTACACCACCATTACTCTGCGACGCAGACATAGGGGTTACACTCGTCTGGTGTGAGACGTTCCCTTGGGGGTCCACCGGGGGCCGAACCGCACATAACCCTGGGTTCGGTGCGGGTTGGCGGAGGGGTGAAGTGGACTGCGGCAGTCGTCGTGGGGTTGTGGACCACTGCGGCTGCGGCGGGGACGGAGCCTCTCTGTCGTTTCTCGGTTCCCGGTTAACATACAACATAACTGTTAATCACGCATCCCGCAGTCGGGATACAGCCTGACTTAAATGGCTTAAGTGGTCCTCGAATGTGTTACTGTAAATAACTACATCATATAAATAATTGTATACGCTCTTGAACTGTAAGTCGCCCGAAACGGATCCAAAATACGGGATAACACTACAACTCCCGTGGCCAAACCAAAAAAGAACACGGTTATATTCAAAAAAATTCCAGTCACTATAGAACACTGTCAAGGGCTTCGACTCCTCTGCTAGCTGGTATCTGATGATGCGCCTGATTGAGATCCAGGACTGAAAAATACTAAGCCCCTGGAAACCAAGTAAATCAGGAAGTGGAACTGATTTTAAAATCACCTTTTCATTCAGCTGACGGTAGTCAACCACTGTACGGTGCCTGTGACCTCCATTCTTTGCCATTAAACGTGCCATTGAAGTATAGGGAGACACAGATGGACGAATTACACCGTGGGCCAATTGCTGGTCGATTATCTTGCGAAGTTCTTTCATTTTAGGAGGTGATACTCGACAAGACGACTGTCGTCAACTGAATAGTGTACTTAATCTTATTCGTGGCATTTAGCCTACCCTTTAGCACCTCCGGATACTGATATAATACGTGTAACAAAGCCCTAGCCTGCTTCGGCTCCAAATGTGAAAGTTTAAAAGGAGCCGCATTTTCTTCAACCGGACATAATCCTCGGCGACACTTATGATCACATAGAGGGTATTTCTTCCCAGGACAGAATTCAAACATAATTTCTTTATCAACGTAATTCAACAGACATCCGGTGCGTTCTAAAAAATTACACACTAACAATACGCCGGTTCTCAAACCCTGTACCACAGTCAATTCACTTGCCCACGATCACTGTTGAATCTTTAAATACAGAACCATATTCCCTGCAACCGAGATTACGCCGACGTTGACACTCCGACATTTAACCTGAGACTTTTGAAGCTTAGGAAATTTGTAAATTCGAGCAAAACTGCGATATCAGACATCACTGATCAGCGAGAGGCTGCTCCAAGAACCTAACAGAGCACAAATAGGTTTATCAGCTAGTGTGGTGCACCCAAAGGGCAGATTAGCCAGAGCGGACGATCTGATTTCTCGCGTGACTACTTTACACACATTCACAGAAACGAAACTTGACTGAGATCATTCGTGAAGGACGATGTTTACTTGTCACGACGGATAACCAGGATGGCGAGTTAGAGGAGCCACTGCGCGACACATGATAATCATGCCCAAAGTAATCAGACGCTCATCATAATTTCTTGCAGATAGAAGCGTAAGTTGTGAACCGCTCGACCAATCGCTGCCGTCAAGTAGATATTAACACCAGTTTGTTAAGAATCAGGAACCACCAGACGCCCCTGCACCCGGTTCTCGAAAACGGCAGACAGGAACCCAACCAGGCACCACAATGGACCTCTTGCAAATTCAGAAGCCGAGAACAGCAAAGATAGATTTTTCAACGAGAAATCTTCGCGGCCTCAGCCGACACTCAAACCCACCGAAACCGCAGAGACAAAAAAACGCAATTTTTAGCAGCGGCCCAAGGACACTGTCGGCCACGGCGTCACGGCGTTCACTCTTATTCGACGTCAGACACAATGCTCGACCGACCGTCACTTCGAGAGTGCCTCCTGGCCGCTTTAGCGCTTAAATGCTGGCCCACAGACCGGCATCTGCAGGAGACAAAGCGCTCGAGAAGCAATTGCGGCCAGGGAGGCTAATAACGAGCGGGGACTATGGACGTAAAAACGTGCCTGCACGGCACAGGTTTATTGTCATAGAGATTAGACTTTAAATGCCCCCATTAAAAATATGAAGCAGTTAAGCCAGGGGAAGAGGGAGACAATTAAGTATAATCGAGAGCATATGGTTGACAAATTCCTGTTTCTATAATTTTCTCGTTTTTTGTTATGTGGCTAGTCGAACAGTCTTTTGGATGGAACATGTCCCAGAACTGCGGTTCCGACACTGTAAATCAGAAATAAAAAGTTCTCTAAGCATTTGTTTGCAACTATAGCCATTAACAATTACTGAAACACCATTTTCGTTTGAAAAGGATATGGGCCTGTTGACCATTATCTTGATATTCCGCACCATTCAGTAACTTTTACGCTCTTTAACGGGTGTTATTAGTACAGTCAACAGAGGAAAATTAAGAAAAAAATCGTGTAGTCGCAAATTTGTGTACAACGGCAAAGAGAATGTAATGAACAACATACTAAAAATCCTGACCAGTGGGCTACGAGGGCGTGGGTAGGGGGGGAGGGGGATATTTAAAAGTCATTTTCATTCACGTTTTTCTTGATCTCGAAACCGCGGCTTCGTGAAAATGTTTACAAGTACAAAATAAAACTTCATGTCATTTCCTACAAAAAAAAATAATAATAAAAAAAATAAAAAAATAAAAAAATCCTAAACATTTCCGCATTGCAGAAGATGGAATACTCGCAGATTATTAAAAATAGTTTTTAATAGTCTAAAATTAAAATATGTTGTTAAATAACGAGTTAAGAACAAATACTGAATGTTCGTAACCCATGGATGTACAGAGGAACTGTATTAATGGACAAATCATGTTTCGGACGTCTAACAGGGTGGAAAAGCGTGAGTGGAGACTAGAAGTGTGAAGGAAGGTAAGTCATCAGATTGTGGTCATGTAAATCCTACTTCATAGATCGGCAAAAGGAAGAGTGAGCAGGCAATGCCACGTTTTCTCTACCACACTTTAAAAGTAAAAAACAAACTACAGGGTGTTTCACAAAGTTATATCGACCCTTCCGCAGCCCGCCTCATGAAACGCTGGCGATATAGTATGCAGACGTGCCCGCAGGTGTTTTTTTTATTATTTTATAAAAGTACATTAACACAACATGCAATGTACAATAAATTACTAATAACATTGATGCTAGAAACGCCTATGGACAGATTCTGCGTAAATTTTCGCGCACTTTTCTACAACGCTAGGGGGAAATTGATTTCTAGTCGACCTGTATGGCAGCTAAACGTGAGAGAAGTAAGCAACTTTCTCGTCGTTCATTAATTCGTCATCACGTGTCTACAACACGGTTCTACGGTTTCACAGTACGCTGTCAATGATGGACAGCAGCAGGATGCCAGATACATCAATCCAGTCCCTTTCCCAACAACAACACACATATCACTGACAACATCACACAAATTGAGTACTTCTCAGCCATTGTTTATAGGAACGTATTTTACATAAAAGCTCACTTAAGAACTGTAAATAAGTATTCAGTCATTAAACTGAAAGCAGCGTAGAGTGGAAATGTTTCCAGTATAAAATTAAACTATATTAAATTTACTACAAAAAAGATCCCCCTCATTTTTTCTATAGGACTCTTTAGTTTCTGCGATGAAGGGGTAGAAAAACTGCACATTATTAATAATTGTGTTACAATATCCTTATATTGATATTTTTTGCTAAATGAGTTACGAAAAAATATTTAATGTTAGCACTACATCTACGTGCAGCAGAACATAAATTGATTTTTGGATGCATAATCGGGAGGAAAGATGGGGTGGAGGTTAGAAGCAGGAGGCAATGGAGATCGCCAGATTGTCGTCACGCATTTTTCTACACTCCTGGAAATTGAAATAAGAACACCGTGAATTCATTGTCCCAGGAAGGGGAAACTTTATTGACACATTCCTGGGGTCAGATACATCACATGATCACACTGACAGAACCACAGGCACATAGACACAGGCAACAGAGCATGCACAATGTCGGCACTAGTACAGTGTATATCCACCTTTCGCAGCAATGCAGGCTGCTATTCTCCCATGGAGACGATCGTAGAGATGCTGGATGTAGTCCTGTGGAACGGCTTGCCATGCCATTTCCACCTGGCGCCTCAGTTGGACCAGCGTTCGTGCTGGACGTGCAGACCGCGTGAGACGACGCTTCATCCAGTCCCAAACATGCTCAATGGGGGACAGATCCGGAGATCTTGCTGGCCAGGGTAGTTGACTTACACCTTCTAGAGCACGTTGGGTGGCACGGGATACATGCGGACGTGCATTGTCCTGTTCGAACAGCAAGTTCCCTTGCCGGTCTAGGAATGGTAGAACGATGGGTTCAATGACGGTTTGGATGTACCGTGCACTATTCAGTGTCCCCTCGACGATCACCAGTGGTGTACGGCCAGTGTAGGAGATCGCTTCCCACACCATGATGCCGGGTGTTGGCCCTGTGTGCCTCGGTCGTATGCAGTCCTGATTGTGGCGCTCACCTGCACGGCGCCAAACACGCATACGACCATCATTGGCACCAAGGCAGAAGCGACTCTCATCGCTGAAGACGACACGTCTCCATTCGTCCCTCCATTCACGCCTGTCGCGACACCACTGGAGGCGGGCTGCACGATGTTGGGGCGTGAGCGGAAGACGGCCTAACGGTGTGCGGGACGTAGCCCAGCTTCATGGAGACGGTTGCGAATGGTCCTCGCCGATACTCCAGGAGCAAGAGTGTCCCTAATTTGCTGGGAAGTGGCGGTGCGGTCCCCTACGACACTGCGTAGGATCCTACGGTCTTGGCGTGCATCCGTGCGTCGCTGCGGTCCGGTCCCAGGTCGACGGGCACGTGCACCTTCCGCCGACCACTGGCGACAACATCGATGTACTGTGGAGACCTCACGCCCCACGTGTTGAGCAATTCGGCGGTACGTCCACCCGGCCTCCCGCATGCCCACTATACGCCCTCGCTCAAAGTCCGTCAACTGCACATACGGTTCACGTCCACGCTGTCGCGGCATGCTACCAGTGTTAAAGACTGCGATGGAGCTCCGTATGCCACGGCAAACTGGCTGACACTGACGGCGGCGGTGCACAAATGCTGCGCAGCTAGCGCCATTCGACGGCCAACACCGCGGTTCCTGGTGTGTCCGCTGTGCCGTGCGTGTGATCATTGCTTGTACAGCCCTCTCGCAGTGTCCGGAGCAAGTATGGTGGGTCTGACACACCGGTGTCAATGTGTTCTTTTTTCCATTTCCAGGAGTGTAGTTCATAGGTCTGCAAAATGAGGGACGAGCAGGCAATGCTACAGGTGCTCAACCGCATAATGTCACAAAAAGCAACTAAAGGGTGTTTCACAAAGTAATACCGACCCTTCCGTAGTTCACCAGATGAAACACTGGCGACATAGTGTGCAGTCATGCCTGTGGATGTTTATTTTCCACAAAGTGCGTCAATACTGTAGGCGTCCCGATGGCCCCGGTCGCCTACGGTGGACTGGAAGCCAAGCAGTGACCTCTACAGTTGTCAGGATGCTAGGAAATCACTGTGGACGCGTCAGAAACGCCAAAGAGACATTATTAATTCTTGACACCTTTATTCCTGCCGAGTACAATGTGGCCCGCGTAACACAGGCTCCTGAGCTTGGTGATATCAACGACTCGGGGGTCCTCGCTGACTCGTGGCGATGACACCAGCTCCGGGCCTCACCAGTCTTGCTAGCGCAGCGCCGCGTGCTGTGACGTAGAGTGGAATGCCCTTACTTCGGCTGCGCGTGGCTGGCGGCGTCCGACTGGCCGACCGGCTTGGCGGCGGACAGCAGACCGCTGCACGTAGGAGGCTCCGGGTTGGAGTCCCGTCGCTGTCGGCACGAGAAGCGTTCTCGTAGTGCGGAGTGTACTCTATCCCACCCTGTCTTCTTCCCTGCTCCTCCTGGTGGTTCGTCCGCGGTGGACGGGCGGAACGGGCTGCAGTCCCCCAGCGTCGTCGTCTCACCCGGTTGTGACGGCGGATGCACAGGGCCTAGGCCCCGTACGGTCTCGACGACGGCTCACTGATGTCAGCATTGGCGGCGAGCGAGTCTGCCGCGATGTCTGCTAATCCTGGGTTGATGATTGACCGCGGCAGCAGAGAGGACCAGAGCTGGTACTGTCCCCTCACGTCTGCTGCTGGATGGGCCGCTCTTACTGCAACATCTCCTTAATAAAGATTAACATGTCGATCACCGAGCAGAGCGGTACACAGCGACCCAGTACACATCTAACTGCAAGTCTAACTGAGAGTGTCTTGTTCCTATCAAAGCTGGCGTATTTAACGGAAGTACGAGCGACGTCCTGACGTCATGCTCGTTTGTAATGGACGCATTCGTTCCACTTATACTGCTGATTCATCTGTCGTACTCGCCCCTTAGGTGTTCTTGTGACAGAGTTACGTGTTGTTACAGCAGACTTACGCGAAGTTGTGAAATGCAGTACAGCTGACGCTATACCTCTGTCTTACTCTCTACGAAAGTCTCCGTCTAACACAAAACCGCGTGCTAAGCAATTCTCTCTCGCCTGTTGTGTGTAACCAGGCCATTGCCCCTGCGTGACGACACATTCTGATATATGTGCAATCCTCCTATCCTCCTACCTCTTGGCTAACCTACTGCCTCAGGCTCTCGGCATAGGCAACGAAACTTTAACAATATTCCACGTTTCCAACTCTTTACTATTCCGTGACACTACAATACTACATGGAACATTGATATGAATGTGTACTAATACTAACCCAAGAAACGCATATGGACAGATTCTAGATAAATCTCTGAACACTGTTGTTATTCATCCCGTACAGCAAACCGACTTAAGGTCGCATTTCAGTTCACAGACTCTATCTCTACAGCATTTCCTGTCCAGCTCTCTTAATAAGTGGATAAATATACTGAGCTCGTACTTACACATCGGAGTCACTTTCAGTTTAATGACTGAATACTTATTTACAGTTCTTAAGTGAGCTTTTATGTAAAATACGTTCCTATAAACAATGGCTGAGAAGTACTCAATTTGTGTGATGTTGTCAGTGACATGTGTGTTGTTGTTGGGAAAGGGACTGGATTGATGTATCTGGCATCCTGCTGCTGTCCATCATTGACAGCGTACTGTGAAGCCGTATTACCGTGTTGTAGTCACGTGATGACGAATTAATGAACGACGAGAAAGTTGCTTACTTCTCTCACGTTTAGCTGCCATACAGGTCGACTAGAAATCAATTTCCCTCTAGCGGTGTAGAAAAGTGTGCGGAAATTTACGCAGAATCTGTCCATAGGCGTTTCTAGCTTCAGTGTTATTAGTATTTTATTGTACATTCCATCTCATGTTAATGTACTGTTATAAAAAATAAAAAAAACACCTGCGGGCACCTCTGCACACTATGTCGCTAGTGTTTCATGACGCGGGCTACGAAAAGGTCGACACACACACACACATATATATATATATATATATATATATATATATATATATATATATATATATATATATGTGTGAATGTGTGTATGTCTCCATTCATCGGTGTCACTGTTGAGCAGTCAGTCAGATAGGTGGTAAACTGCAACAAAAAAGTTGCCACACGCTTCTTTGTCATCACTTTTATAATTTTGACCACCAGTGACAAGACCTATGAACAATTCTGCGCAGTCAGTTTCTTTTGGCGCTATACTGAATATTCTGAAACTAGAAATTCAAGCAAAAACAGCAGGAGATAGGTGTGGGTGAGGCTAGTTTCATGCTACTTGTGGGGACGGGAGCTTGCACCACCTGGGAACAGGTGGTGTGGGAGGAGCAACCCGCTTCTTACAGGGCACGACGCTTACGTCAGCTGAGGTGCAGATGAGTGCAGCACAGAAGTCAATAGCAGAAAGGGACATGAGGTCGATGATCCAGAAATAGCGGGAACTCGGTGAATGACTGGAGGGAGTGAGGGGATTATTCGATCGCTATGCACGTTGTGTGTCAGGTTAACTAACACGCAGAGAGTACTCTGTAAGAACAAACATAGGACACTATCTGAATATGAGTGTTACATCGAGTTGGAAAAAATTAATTCTGAAATATATCAGGGTCACGTAAATCTCCCAACGTATAAGTTTCTTCACTCAGTTCCGATGTAAATACCTTACAAGGTCTTTGTTGTATTTCTTAAGGACCGTGCGATCAGCAAATAATCCGAGAATAGAGGATAAAGACGTCTACGTTATTGGGCATGCAAATTGGTAAAAATGTAAACTGGAAAAAACTGTGTAGCAGCCCTTCTAAAACGTTTATCTCTGTTTCTTTTCCCACGGTAATAATTGTAAACGCTATGGACATAGAAGCTCAGATGACATATTCTGGTTAGTTTCATTCTCAGACGTCGCTCATCAACACACTTAGGACTAGATTATTCATTGACAATAAGGCAGAACACACATACACACTACACACACACACACACACACACACACACACACACACACACACACACACACACACAGAGAGAGAGAGAGAGAGAGAGAGAGAGAGAGTGAGAGAGAACCATAATACTTGTCTGTTGTAGCCAAATCTTTTGAGGATACTGACTGCAGTGTTTACTTTATTGGTAAACAAAAGAAATTTCTTCCCATAACCTGAGTTTGAATGTAATTGTTATACTTGCCCGCATCTCGTGGTCGTGCGGTAGCGTTCTCGCTTCCCACGCCCGGGTTCCCGGGTTCGATTCCCGGCGGGGTCAGCGATTTTCTCTGCCTCGTGATGGCTGGGTGTTGTGTGATGTCCTTAGGTTAGTTAGGTTTAAGTAGTTCTAAGTTCTAGGGGACTGATGACCATAGATGTTAAGTCCCATAGTGCTCAGAGCCATTTTAACCATTTGAATTGTTATACTTACATATGTATTACTAGAAGGACAAATTGTCTGTGCCATTCTGTACAACGATTCTTATGTTGAGTAAGAAAGGAGTGAAATAAACGAGTGTTCAAGATCTTTGACAGTTTGCTTCTCCTCCTCAGTCCCTGAGCTTCGAATATTTATGAGTGAAACAATTTTATTGGAGATCAATGCGTTGTTATGAGACAAACTAAGACTGCAATGCTAAATTCAATGTATGCTACATCAGGGCTCAAGTCCTTTATTTACGGTACAAAATGTTTCCAAGAGTTGCGTTGAGGGATTTTATTTATAAACTAAAAACTAAAATACAGGGTGAGAGACATAACACGTAATACCGCTTCTATTTCGAGAACGGTTGGAAATAGCGAAATGCAGTTTTCAGCAAGGGGCACGTATGTTTTCGTGTGGTTAGTGTTTTTAGCGCTAGTATCAACTGAGATGTTGGAGTAAGTAGTTTCTTTAAGGAACCATATTCTTTTTATAACTGCATTCGGTAGCTCTTGAGACTACAACTACAGTGATATAGCGTTTCTGAATGTTGACGTTGGAATCCGTCGCAAAAAAATTCGAGAAATGTCCTAGAACCTGAGACCACGGTGGCAGGAAACGGCATTTGCGGTACAAAAACCGTGACGCATTCGTCTCGGACCAGGCTGCGTAGTTCTGTACCCTAAGGTAGGCCTACGCTATAACAATAAGGCTTTATTTCCCCTTGAACCAACTTATGACTTAGACACAGGTTCACTTACGGATACTGTATATGGAAATACGACAGAGGCTAGAATCTAGCGTATCACAAACTATTTCGCATTTGCGTACCCTCTCAGATTTACGAGAGCTGAAACAGAGAGATCAACTCTTCATTCTTCAACAATAAACTGGCCTTATACTCTGCAAACAGCAACCACTGTATTAAATATCTAAATGTTAGAAGGAAGATTTGACCTATCTTTTCCTGACCTAGACTGCTCTAAATTACATGATATAGGATATAGTCGTTGAACTAAACATTGTATTAAAAATGCTTTCGTGACCACCTGTACACCGCAAAATAATTATTATTCTTAACGAAACGTCGTTTCATGCTGAACGTAAGGGCGTAATGCCAATATTGCCAGCTGCGTGCAATATAGGCTATCGCCTTATTTCACATTGCAATGCAGTTTCGGACGCACGTAAATGAAATATACAATTTACTAACAATGATTTGGTAGCCATTTAAATCACTTAACATAACTATTGTCTTTCAAAAAAGAAGGAGTGAAATCGGGATACCTCGCAAGCCATTTGGCAACAGAATTTCGTTCTATCCAATGTCCAGGAAAGTTCTTATTCAGTATTTGCGTTGCAACACAGAACCAGTGACCTAGACAACCGTCGTGTTGCAGCCATATACAACTGTCGAATATCCAGTGGTACCTTGTCTAGAAGAACCGGTAGAATATTTTTCATAAAGAGTGCGCACGAATGTCCAATTAGATCGCCTGAGATGAAGTAAGATTCCACCATGTAATTTCCTGATCTGCCGCACCATACATTTACGAGTCCACGTCCGTTGATGTTACACCTGACGAAGTCAGTGTGGATTACCGGCTGCCCAGTAATGCATGTTATGCAAATTTACAGTAGCGTGGTTAGTAAACATTGATCCATCGATAGATGATAGGAAATCACGGTCTGATGTAGTGACAGATGATAGAAATGGAAATTCTGTAGATGCAGGATGTGAATGACTCTCGTCTGGCTGATGTCAGATTCCTTGACAATATGCCTCGTACCACTGCAGAGTCATTAGCGTTGTAGCGAGAATAGCTTCTTCGTGTTCTCTTTCTCGCAAACTTACATCTTGTCCCCTTTTTGAGGTTCAAGCAGCCTGTCCGCACTAGCGTCTTAGTAATTCGTACAACCGCCTGGTGCGTCGGACATTGGCAATACGGATAAATAGCCCTGAACCGCTGTACTGTTCCTACAACATTTATTTTACATTCGCCATATACAAGTAGTATATCCAACTTTTTCTCATTTGTGTACATGTCTGCACGCAACGATTGTTGAAACAGAAATGAGCGGCCTGCAGTGAAGTAAACAAGCAAAGGTTTTTGCCATTCTGACACAGCGTAGCACGAAAGCTCTGCTTGGCAGTGTTTGCACCACTAATACCGATTCCGGCCACCGTACTCTCAAATTCTAGGGCATTTCTCAAATTTTCTTACTACAGGTTTCAACGTCAACATTAACAAACGTTGTTTCACTGTAACTGTCTTGTCAAGAGCTACTGAATGCAGTTATAAAAAGTACACTGTTTAATTTTAAAGAAATGTACTTGCTTCCTTGTCTTCGTTGATACAAGCGCTAAAAACATTAACCAAACAAAACAACACGTACTCATCGACGCTCTAACATTTGCCGGGAAACCGAGTTTCGATGTATGTAACTGTTCACGAAATAAAAGGGGTGTTACGTCCTACGTATATTTCTGTAAGTGCCATAAAATGTTATTTTACAATGAGGTGACAAAAGTCATTAATACCTTCCAGCATCGTGCTGGACCTCCTTTTGCGAGGCGTTGTGCCCCAACTCGACGTAGCATCGACTCAACAAGTTTTTGGAAGTCCCCTGCAAAAATATTGAGCCACAATGTCTCTACAGTCGTCCATAATTGTCAAAGTGTTTCTGGCGTAGTATTTTTCGCACGAGCTGATCTTCGATTATGTCCCATAAATGTTCGACGGCGTTCGCTTTGGGCTATCTGCGTGGCAAAATCGCTCACTCCAAATGTCCAGAATGACCTACAAGTCAGCCACGAACAATTGTGGTCCGGTGACAAGACATAGTTGTCTGGGAACATGACGTCCATGAATGGCAGCAAATGGTTTCCAAGAAGCCGAATGCAATCACTTCCAGTCAATGCTTAGCTGACCCAGAGGCCCCACGTCATTGTGTGTAAACACAACCCCCATCATTATGGAGCCACCACCAGTGCGCACAGTGCCTTGTTGACAGTTTGGGTATACGGCTTCGTGGGGTCTGCGCCACACTCGATTGCTACCATCCGCTTCTTACAAACTCAAATGCGACCTGGCCGCGGTTTTCCAGTCGTCTAGGGTCCGACGATAAGGTAAGAGCCCAGGAGAGTCGCTGTAAGCGATAGCGTGCTATTAGCAAAGGCTCTCGCATCGGTCGTCTGCTGCCACAGCCCATTAACGCCAAATTTAGCCGCACTTTCCTAAACGGACATGTTCGTCGTACGTCGCACATTGATTTCTGCAGTTACTTCACGTAGGTCTGCTTGTCTGTTAGCACTGACAACTCCACGTAAATGTTGCTGCCCTCGGTCATTAAGTGAAGGCCGCCGGCCACGGCGATGTCCGTGGTGAGAGGTAATGTGTGAAATTTGGTGTACCGAAATGGAATTAGTATATTCCAGCATACCTATTATAAACACATTCTGGTTCAAAATTACGAACAGGAAACAGAAGTTGCCGTTGTTTCTCGAAGCCGTCTTGACAATGCCAAGAACAACTTTGTTCAAGCACGTGCTGGCACCTTCTGGCAGCTTGCACAACCGAAAACAAATGACGCACAGAAAGAATATGGTGTCAAGTATACGCTATAATCAGGCACAGCAAGTTTAGTTAATTCTCTGAGCTAGAAAAAAGTAAGAGTTGAATGCAGCATGTATGCTACATTATGAATGTGGAGCTTATACAGATAAAATTTCTGACAGAGAATATTAACAGCGTTGTCAATCGCAGAATGAATGTTTGTCAATCTGCAATTCAATGAGGCTCCTAGAATCAAATACAAAGAGTACCGACGTTCCGTCATAATGACCACATACGTTGATGGACTGTCAGTGAGTCACCTGCCGTAACTGTGAAAGAGATTAAAAAGATCGTTGAAAATACCAGTCGTTGGATTCGCAACAAACTGACATGTCGACATCAGTCTTTGTTATCACACATATGACAATTACTAGTGGTCGAGATGCAATCTCCTGTTTGTATTACCTTTGGAAAAGACGTACACAGGAAAATTGCAGTTTTACACATATTTCTGTATCAATCTATTTGTAAATTCGACGTGAGAAGTCCGCTCACTATGTTAATAATACTTGAATTATCACCGTCCATGTAAGATTTTCGAGCCAGTTGTTTGATTTATGTTTAGATCTCATGCAACGCACAGGTTACTGTAGGCAGGGTTCTTACCAGTGTCGTTCTACATAGTTTAAAGATCGAGATGTTCTGACATACTTCGCACGGTGACATTCTCCATCCAAAAACGGAGTATTTATACATTGGCGGTCAAGCAGTAGAGGTCTACCAACGGAATAAGAAGTCATCACTTTTAAAATTGACGTGTTTTGTATTTTATGGAATTTTGAAGGTAGCAGGACTAAAATACAGGGAGCGAAAGGATATTTCCAACTTTTGCGGAAAGTTGGCGTCAATTCAGAATCGAATGGCATGAAAAAGAAGCGGTGGTTGAGAGTGAGACAGGGTTGTAGTCTATCCCTCATGTTATTCAGTCTTTACACCAAGCAAGAAGTAAAAGAAATCAAATAACAATTAGATGAGTGAATAAAAGTTCAGGAAGAAGAAATAGAAGCTTCGCGGTTTCGCCGATGACATTGTATTTCTATCAAAGAGTGAAAAGGAACTGGAAAGGCAGTTAAACGGAAAGAACACTGTCTTGAGAAGAGGATATAAGATGATCAACAATATCAAAACATGGGTGACAGAATGTAGTCGAATTAAATCAGGTGATGTAAAGGGAACTGGGTTAGGAAATGAGACGCCAAAAGTTGTAGATGAGTTTAGCTGTATGGGCAGTAAAATAGATGATGATGCCCAAAGAAGGGAGGATATAAAATGTAGAGGGCAATTGCAAGAATTGCATTGCTGAAATAGGAAAATTTGTTTAAATTTTATATAGATTTAAGTTTTATGAGGTCTTTTCTGAAGACGTCTAGCCAGGTATGGAAGTGAAACATGAACGATAAACAGTTTAGACAAGAAGAGAATAGAAGCTTTTGAAGTGAGGTGCTGTAGAAGAAGGTTGAAGATTGGATTGATACATCATGAGGAAGTGTTGAATAGAACAGGGAGAAGGGAAATTTGTGGCACAAATTGACTAAAAGACGCAGTAGATTGATAGGACACATTCTGAGACACAAGGGATCGTCAGTCTTGTGGGGACGTGTTGGGGGCTGAGAGGGATTAAAAATTATAGAGGAAGACCAGGAGACGAATACAGTAAGCAGGCTGAAAAGGATGTAGGTTGCAATAGTTATTCGGAGATGAGGCTTGCACAGCGCAGAGTAAAATGAAAAGTTGCATCAAACCAGTCTTCGGACTGAAGACCAAAACAACGTGCTTACTCACACACTAGTTCGTTATCATCAATAAGGGTAGTGCAGGCATCAGTGCAGGTTTCCATATCCCAACGAGAGCTGAAAAGTTTGTATAAATCATTATCGGTTTAAATTGTTATGTCCGGGTAAAATCTCGAGCTTTTGCGAAATCTTCCATCGTCTGCTTCAGGAGCAACTGAATGTCATAGCTGCTGTTTTGTAACTAGTTGTGGGCAATAGACAGCTTGCGATTGGTCAACGTACGTCATCCTTATGTCATGCTGCCAAAAATTGTGTCCATATAGGAACGCCAGTAATTCAGCGCATTTCTCTATGCCTTCTTAACAGCTGCTGAACACAGGTAACAAGTACAATTTATTCCAAGCACTTAGTTTCTCACGTCCTGGAGTCTAGTGCACGTTAGTAATAGTTATTCTAAAGTTACATAAATGACTACCGCAACAAAAGAGCTACGTATATACAATCATTTACTTTTCAATAACGAGTTTAAATTTCTTTAGCAAATTAAATCTGAGTATTAACGATACAACACAATTACAGTAGTAGTAGTAGTAGTAGTAGTAGTAGTAGCTTTATTATTCCGTAGATCTCTTTTTACAAGGACATAGGACATGTCATAGTATTTACAAGTTTAGACCAATTTAAAATAAACAAATTTGTATACATATACACTTACAGACTTCTAGTTAGAGACAATCATTAGATTTATTCCTGGTATACAATACTTTTTTTTCACAAATAACCTATTACATAATGTAATGCCACACTGCTCACTCATATCTTACTGCCAGTCACTGCACACACACACAGGTGATCTCTGGGCCATTTTCTGTACCGCAACTTCCCATTTGCTATCCAGAAAAACTGAGTCAGCATTCCTCTATAATGAGTGAGATGTCGAGCTCAGAAACAGGAAGAGGTGTTAGTATTGTGCTATGCATAGATTTGGGGTAAGTTTTTCTAGAAAAGGAAAAAAGAAGGAAAGAAACATAGTGTGAAGGTGTTATGTGGAATGTTGGATGTTTTGTAATCATTATTATTATTTATTTGTATAACTTTTTTTTAACCAAACCCCTGCTCTGTTTTGTCTAAGTAATCTTTCAACATATAAAATGTATTACATAATTGGTACTTTTTTGCTGCCTTTTTAAATAAGTGTATTTTTGCAATTTCTTTCATCTCTTTTGGTAATTTATTGTACAGTTTTATTTTTTGGCAGAAAACACTGTTTTGAGTTTTATGTTTATTTTTTCTTCGTAAATGTAAGTTGAGTCTAGCTCATCTTCCTTTGTCATGGACAGAGCTGTTTGTGCAGCAATTACCAATGTTATTTTTGATGTGTACAACTGACTGGTAAATGTATTCACACGTATCAGTTAAAATCCCCAGTGTTTTCAACAGATCTTTACAATGAGCTTGACTAGTATTTTTGGTTATTATTCTTATGGCTCTTTTCTGGATTTTGAAAATTGTGTTCATATTTTGTGCATTTGTTCCACAAAAAAGAATGCTATAACTAAGAATTGAGTGTAGATGTGAATAGTAGGTAACTAAAAGACACTGCATGTTACACACTGGTGATAGGATTCTAAGGGCATAACATGCTGATGACATTAAGTTTGCAAGTACCTTTGTGTGTTCACACCACTTCCATTGGGAATCAATATTCATTCCTAGAAATTTTGCGTTTGTTACACAGTCTATAGAGGTACCATCCACATTTAATTTAACATTGTCGTATGTAAATGTGATGAATAGTGGGACAAGGCGAGATGTCGCTTAGACCCCTCACAGAAATGAGAACAACAAGTAATGGGACGTGAACTACACTACAGCAAAGCAGTTAAAGTGTCAAAACTTCTAAAACGGAACGCAGGAGTCCCAACACGTGGTAAAAATGAAATGATGGTGTGGCGTTTATGTTTGGGAGGCCCCGTCCGGGGAAATTCGGCCGCCGGGTTGCAAAATTTATTTCAGGTGACGCCATATTAGGCGACTTGCGTATCGGTGATGATGAAGGAATGATGAGGACAACAAAACACACTCCACGAGCGGAAAAAATCTCCAACCCAGCCGGGAATCGAACACGGGCCTGCTGCACTATAGGTAAACACGTTAGCACTCAGTTTCTTTTATTTTTATTTTTATCTTATTTTTGTGTTGAATGGAAACTTCCAGGCTCCCAAAGGGAGGGGTAGGGGCAAAATGGGCAGCGCTCACAACCCGAGGCCTGGCCACTATATGCCGTTCTCAAACTCCAGTAACCGAGGGAAGTGTAGGGAACGATTAGCACAGGTACAATGAACATCGTTTAATTTTTTTTTTCTTTTCGTTCTTTTTTCATGTTTATTTATTTATTTGTCATTAATACCACCGAGAATATCAGAAATCCGGCGTCTCGCGAGGAGGAGGGCGGAGCAAGACGTCAGGTTAATTGAGACTATCAAAGTGTAGATTTTCCGAGAAGAACATTCCGAGGACCAGTGAATATATCGGTTCTAAGTGCGGAAGAGGCAAGTATCAAATCTTCATGATAGGAACACCTCAGCTCTGGGTTGGGTTAAGGAAGACACTGCAAAGGAAATTGGAAAAAGATTGTCTGTATTTTGGACTGCAGGCAACTGCACTATGGCGTTCACTAAGGAACTGAAAAAATTCAAGAATACTTTCGTCGCCGTCAGAAAACAGGTAGTGTGCTGAGTGTCCACAAACGCACTTCACAGAGTTCGTCTTCGGTTGCGGGAAGTATCCCGCGTCCGGAAACAGGAGCAAAATGGCTCAAATGGCTCCGAGCACTATGGGACTTTACATCTGAGGTCATCAGTCCCCTAGAACTTAGAACTACTTAAACCTAACTAACCTAAGGACATCACACACATCCATGCCCGACGCAGGATTCGAACCTGCGACCGTAGCAGTCGCGCGGTTCCGGACTGAAGGGCTATAACCGTTCGGCCACCGCGCCCGGCAGGAAAGAGGAGCAGCTGAGTAGGTATTTGATGAGCAGTAGTAAGGGTAATTAGGGACAACATCTGTCGCACCAAGAACCAGACACCTCTCGCCGATCTAAACACCAGCCGGTGCTCGTCTGTGACCAAAACATCACAGTCGACACACAGCGGAGTGTCTAGTGTCTGCGAGGTGAATCCTTTGAAGTCGTGACTGGCCTACTTGATTCCCATTGACAGCAAGGTACCATGCAGACTGGACGTCAGTGTCAAGATAAGGAGCGTACACCGATTGCCAAACGGCACACCAATCGACGTGGAGAAGCTTCCCCTCAACCACATTCACTGACCTGTCCTGCTGAAGGAAACCTTCGTGGATGTCAATTGCACCGACAGTATCACAATACGGACGGAGCTCAGTGCAAGGAAAACGTAGGGGAAATAAAAGAAGAGCGGCGGGGCTTCCGAAGACTGGATAGATGCTGAGAGAGAGTGTAGTACAAGGGCCTCCAGCAATAGGCTGGTAAGGCACGTAGGACTACGGCACCACAACGTCATGTGAGAGCCAATGAAAAGAGCTGGTAATGCACATGATACAGACCTAAACCGGCCCTGCAACGCGGGTGAGTGAGGCACTCGTACCTTTTCTTGAACAGCAAGCCGTGGGAAGCAAACGAACCCAATTCCGCTAGCTTGTGGCATGCCATGGATGGCGGAATAGGCAGTGTCTGTGTCACGTGGGGGATACGTCAAACCAAATATACATTCACGTATTGTGTGTGTTGCAGAAGATCGAGTGCTCGTAAACAGTGATCTGAGAGCCCAGCTCGTACTTGGGAAAATAGACGTCGCCAAGTGAGGGCAATTGTCCGTCGCAAATGACTTGCGAAATCGAGTCTTAACCGTCGGAGAGTATCAGCTACACGCAAAGGAGCAGCACTGTTCGCGCGAAGTCCCGCACCTATAGTCATGGCGCTCGATTTGCGGACGTTAAAGCAGCTACCAGAAGCTTCGCCGTAGGTGGTAACCCATGCCAGCGACTCCCTGACCTCAACACCGATACGAAGAACAATGACGAGATCGTCTGCATTAGCAGTGCAGCTGAATACGTGGTCATCGAGAGACATCCCAGAGAAGCGTTGACGGAGGCCGCATAGCGACGGTTCCATGGCGAATGCATACAACAGAGCAGAAAGCGGGCAGCCTTGACGCACTGGTGGACGGACCGAAATGGGAGGAGTAAGACGGTCATTGTATTGCCGACTACACGAGAAGTAGCTCTGAACCGTGAATTTACTTTCAAAACCCTTTCTTAAGAATTTACTTTATTTACTAGCGATTCATCAAGAACATTAACACATTTAATCGCATTATGTGAGCGTGGAAGTAGTTGCCAGTGGGTAAGTGATGAAAACAAATTAAATTTCTTTCTACAAATGGAAATTTTATTCCTAAAAGCCCCTTTTTTTTTAAACAGATTTAAAATTATAATCAGAAAGCACCCTCAAAATATCAAGTTACAATTTTATTCAGAGGCAGAAAGAACAAATATTGACAGTATGAGCTTTCGGGCTGAGAACCTTGCCACTGCCTTTTGACACGGCCATAGTCACGACCGCCCACAACAACCTCTGAAAGACTACACTGGTGCAAATCTGCAACACACCAGATTACTTTAAACTAAAATTTTTAACAACTCACACAAGCACATAAGCATAAACTCTTTATATACTAAAATGAGCATTTAAATAAAAACCCATGAAATGCAGTCTTACATAAGATATACAAACATGCTCTACATTACACATACAGCCTCTCAAGATCATAGGCAAGATAAAAACATATTTCAGGAATTCGGCCGTTACACTTCAAGCAATAAATTCGTTAAACCGAATCCGACAAACATGACAGAGGCAGCTATTAACGTACGGCAGACCGACAGACAGACACTAACTACCTAACAAATGAGGACGAGAGACAGACGAGCAAGCTGGGGACGAAAGACTGACCAAGAAAATAAGTAGAGTTTAACAAGTAAATGAAACAACATATCACGAATCACTTAACTTCTAATAAACTGCTATGTCTGGCGAAGACCTGGCGCAGCACCCCCAAAACGCTCTCCCGAATCGTCCGCTGCCAGCCGCTTCAACGGACGCATGAAGGCGCGCCGATCTCCCGTCTCACGGCGTCGCAGCTCGCCCCGGCCAGACCGATGTCGTGGGTTCACTCCTGTTGCTCTCGTGTGGGCCGCGAAGCCACTACCCCTCGCTATACGGCGCGGCCCACTGGACTCACGTGGCGACCTCACATGCGCCGACGCTCAAGACGGACCAGACATCTTGTGTCTCAGTGCGCGACCGACTAACCGATCGATCCAACCGCCAATGACCATTGCCTGAACAAACTCGAGCAGACTGGCGGCCTAACACATACTAGCACTCCGGACGACAGACAGACAGACACTGACTGCCCCACACTGACCCGGCCGACCAACTGACCAGACTCGCCGCCTAGCGAGCTCATAGCGCCCCTTAAATGCACGTGAGCAGGCATCCCTTCCCCCTTCCCACCAGAGGGAGACACCGAAGCTGCGATTGCCACAGTGGCGCCACCGCCAGAAACGGAGGGCGACTGCTTCACACTACGCGCTGCTGCGCGATCTCCAAAACAGCAAATTTACCACGGCTCAAGCTCCACGAAAGAGACGCATTACGACGTCGACGGTAGTATCAGGGTATTCCATATTGCGGAGCACCCATTCCAGGAAGTCGTGATCGGCTCGATCAAACGCCTCGCTGAAGTCAAGAGCTGCCAAAAGTCCAGCCATACGACGACCGTGAGCGATTACGTCCCGATAGCGGCAGAGGGCAGTGCGGATGTTATTGGAAGTTCCCAAAGGAATTTGATCGGGGCAAACCACATACGGAGCCGTCCGTTCACGCATCGTAGCCAACAGCAGGGGACAGATCTTTGTACCGCTGTTCAGTAGCGTCTTGGGGCAGTAATCGCATATTCGTGAGGTACCCCGAGGCTTGTGGATGGGAATGAGGAAACCATCGAGGAAACCTTCTAGAATCGGCACGAAGGGTGACATAAGGTCCGGACAAGTTTCCGTCCACACTGGCGCCAAAAGGGGACGAAATGTCTGATAAAATTCCAGTGGGAGGCCGTCAGGTCCAGGCGACCTGCTCGTAGAACCCGCCTGGATAGCGTCATGGACTTCGTCCTCCATTAGCAATCAGATTCAGCGTCGCATCCACTGGAACTGAATCAAAGGAGAGTCTGGAGACCGCTGTAACGTTGGCAGGGCGGTGCCGTTGTTCAGAGTACAGCGTAACATAATGTGCATGGAGGGCAGACCTTATATCCCATTGGGTATCACGCTATGACACGATACATAGATGGATGCTCCTGCGCTAGCCCAACGTGTATTAGCATACACTGCCCTGATCGTAGTTCCTTCAAGGTGGCGGCAATAGAGGGATATGAGCTGTGCCTTGGCACGATTCACCGTCGCCTGGCGCTCTGGCGAATACGGAATCATGGTACATTCCCAGAGAAATGGTGAAATAGAATTGCTGAGACCGTCGCCGCCACGCTGCAACCTCTCTCCCATAACCAAACAAGGACTTGTGGAGGTCAGACTTTGCACAGAGCACCCACCATGATAGGGCAGTCTGATAGGGCATCATGGCGTCGACAAGTTGCCCACGTGGTCTCGATGAGCTGCCGGCAGTCGGGTGAAGTAAGATGGACCGTGTTCAGTTTCCACGACCCACGGTCGCGCCACACCCTTCGGCGGCGGAGATTGATGGCGCAGATACATGCATCATGGTCAGAGAACGCAATGGGCCAGACTTCAGCAGCCTGCACCCGACTGACAATATCGCGGGATTGTAAACACGATCGAGTCGGCTGAAAGAATGGCTAGTGAAATGTGTAAATCTCGAACGATCGAAATGAACATGCTCCCAAGAATCCACTAGGGTGAGCTGCCAGAGAATTAGCTCTAGCGCCGCACAGGGAGAGTGACGTTGTAGTTGGTCTTTGGGTGCGTGGGTGCAGTTGAAATCGCCTCCCATGATCAATGCATCCTGCCGACCCAGGAAGTGAGTCACGACTGAGAAGAAGGTGGAACGTTGACGGCTGCGATTCGAACCAGATGGCGCATAGACATTGACGATCCTGACACCACTAAACGTGAGAGCCATACCTCTGGCATCTGGGAGATAGGCAACTGCATCAGCGAGGATACCATCATGTAAGAGTATCGCCACCCCACTGCCAGTAGGGGAATCATGAGAGACATGTGCTGTAAAACCATGGGGTGCACAGAAAGTTGCAACATGCACCTCCTGAAGGAGAGGTTCGTCAAAGGCAGCGTCATAGAGCATGTCAAGGAGTAAAGCCATTTTGTGGAGTACGCAAATGATGTTGACATTAACTGGAAAGCTGCTCTCGCTGAATGGGATACTCAAACACGGGGGAGGCACAGGTGGAACGTTCCAGTTTTGCCCCCTTGGAAGCGCACATCACTGTGACGGGGAGGGAGGTGACCCCACCAATTGGGGTCCATCGTTCTGTACACCTCCAGAATGTCCATCCTCAGCATCGACGTCGTCCACCCAGGAGACAGACCTGTCATTGGGCCTGTTCACTGGAACATTATCAGAGGTGGACCCAGAGGTAGCGTCAGACACAGAAAGGGAAGCAATCGCATCAGGCGGGGGAAAGCCGGTGTCTGGAGGTAGACACTGACTGGAGATGGAGGTGGGGAAGGACGTCGCGTCGTCAGGTGTCAGGGCGTCAGAGGACAGCGCACCATCAGTTACAAAATCGTCATCCTGTGCAAACTTTCGATAGACACAGTCATCAGAAGGGGCACGGCGTTGTCTCTTTCGTTTCCTCGGCGACCGCTGCTTCCTAACGTGCAGTTCTATGTCGGATGGCGGGCGGCTATCGTCCGACATGTGGCCAGATGGCAGCAGTGCGGAGGCAGGTATAGCTCTATGATCAACAAGCATGGGGTCGGGACAGACAGCTTGTGCCTGCTGACGGTCGTCGTTTATTTGTGTTGCCTCTGGTACGGATGTAGGAGAGACAGGCGAAACGATCATCGCGTCGTCGAGAGGAGCCTGTACTGACTGATTCAGAGGGGGCATAGCAGCAGCACCGCCGCAGACGCGTAAGACAGACATAACAAAGTGGGTGCCGCAAGAAGAGTGACGTCTCAGATCGGCTTCTGAACCAATCTACGTCTGAGACATTCAGAACGGACATGGCGTTCCTGACCACAACTTGAACAGGTGAGCGGCTGGCCATCGCACATGACGACAGCCCTGCAGCCCGCAATGACAAAGTAGGAAGAGACGTGTCTCCGTAGTTCAGTTTTTATCTGGTGGACACTTCTGAGGACATTATACGTTTCGAACGTCTCTCACGTTTCAGCCACTTGACTGACGACGTTGCCGTAGGGTTCAGAAGCGGCCACTACGGCGTCCGATGGTACTTCAAACGGGAGATCGAAAACCCCAAAGTTCGGAGGCCGAAACCAAGGTGATCAACCACGACAGTCCCTGTATGTGCGTGAGAGCATCGCAACCTGAGGTCATTAGCGTGGTGCCGCACAACGTCGGTACACAGCTCATAATTCGCCAGTCTTATGTACACAGTAGTACTGAGGACCGAAAAATTTATTCCGAGAACATCTTGTGGATGGAAACGCATTTCATCCCGTATAAAACGTTTAACTTCACACGCCTTGGGTCGTTCGCGATCTAATGGAGAGGTCGATTAGTCGTGGCTTGGCGGTAAGAAAACGGCATGTCGATGAATGAAGTCGGACTCTGCAACAAGCCGCTACGCGGAATTAAACAAACGCTCGCTCGCTCGCTCGCAAGCAGCACAGCAGGCGAGACGCAAACAAGGCGTGCGCGCCTCGCCACAGCCAAATGCCGAATTCTCAGCTAAGTAGCCGAACGTAACTTGGGGTACTTGTGTTGAACAGACAGGAGGTAAGTACGCCTGTAGGTCCTTCCGTACATCTGGCAGTTGCAAACGGACGTCACACCACGACACCGACACAAATTTGAATACAGCGAACAGACACGTCAGTGACCGGACAGACAGTTCATAATTTTGTTAAAAGAAAAAAGGCATATGGTAGATCTGAATAGAGCTCACACTCCACTGTCTAATACCGTGCACATATACCTACGACGCAACAGCTAATCTGAAAAAAATGTGCCGGCCGGTGTGGCCGTGCGGTTAAAGGCTCTTCAGTCTGGAACCGTGTGACCGCTACGGTCGCAGGTTCGAATCCTGCCTCGGGCATGGATGTGTCTGATGTCCTTAGGTTAGTTAGGTTTAATTAGTTCTGAGTTCTAGGCGACTGATGACCTCAGAAGTTGAGTCGCATAGTGCTCGGAGCCATTTTTTGAAAAAAATTTGTGTGAAATCTTATGGGACTTAACTGCTAAAGTCATAAGTCCCTAACCTTACACACTACTTAACCTAAATTATCCTATGGACAAACACACACATCCATGCCCGAGGGAGGACTCGGACCTCCGCCGGGACCAGCAGCAAAGTCCTTGACTGCAGCGCCCTGACAGCTCGGCTAATCCCGAGCGGCACAGCTAATCTGATTCGCTCGTTGTTGCACATCTTGAGTTTGTACCGTTCGCTGTTCCGAGTTTTCTTCTTCCTGTTTTCATGCCTGATGTATGCGCAGTTTTGACGGGCCTTCTTACCACTAAATCTGAAGGGGGTGCGATGGGTAGTTTCCCTAGCAAGAATGAACCACATTAATCCAAACAAAATATTCGTAAAAGATTTGGTTTTGTGAATTGTTACTAACTGTAAGGTGATTCTTGGTGGTTCAGTGTGTTATGATTTGATGAAAGTAAGTTTCTGTAAAAGCCTTAAAGAATACACCGAACTAAGGAAACAATCTCAGGTAGACTTTGATAACGGCAAAACACGGCGGTGGCCATGTTACCCTTTCGGGTTGTTTTCCTGAATGTGAAAATGTATAAATGTATCCCATAAGAAGTTGTGTTCAGACGCCACTCGCATAGAAATAAGAACGGGACAACTATAGAGTGACTACTGCTTAGGTCGTAAAAAAATTCGGCGAGGAGAAAATTTCATTTTCGAAGTGGTCGTTGTAAATTTCTGATCTAAATTCCATTGTAAGTCAGATCAACAGTGTTGACAAAAGAGTTAAACGTACTAAAGCTAAAAATCTTGGAGAACCCAGGGGAGAAACCCAAAGAGCTTGGTATTCAACTTATGAAGAAAAGTGCAGATTTTACTATTTTCAATTATTGCAACACATTTAACGTTGTTGGAGAATAAAAGATTCCCTGCATAATGTGTGTCTAAATTAAGTAAAGAATGTCTTTAACAGGTTCTGTTATTTTGATCCAAGACAAGTCTTATACGATGGTCGGTATCAACAAAAACGTTAGCATCGAAGGAAAAGGTAAATATCTACTACAGTCTTCAAAAATGTGTAAATTTAAAATAAAAGAACGGGTTGAGTCCATTTTATAGATTTTTCAGTAGAGCAATTTTAAAGTTTGAAATGTTACAGTTTCATTGGTTATTGAAATATGCTTTTGTAATTTATACAGTACATTCAACGACCTTTTCTTTAGCATTCCTTAAAAGTGGAAAAAAATATTGTAAAAAATTGGACCCTTTATGTCTTTTTATCTGAATGTCTATTTTTTAATTTATTTGTATAATGCAGTAATTAGACTGTAAAAGTCGGAATGTAATGAGATATTGGGATGATACTTCACTATAAAAGTTCCCTGCAACGCCCTAGACAAGGATCTATTCATCTTTGTGTCTAGTCATTATTGTAGAGGATGTTCATGACTAACCAGGTCTTACGAACAAGATTGTTTATCAATATTCTGTTTTTATTTTTATTGAACTCATGTAAACTATAATGATTAATAAGGCAATGTCTCAACTTTTGTATCTTTAAATCACATGGTATACAACTACCAACAATTATTCAATGAATGGTTAAAACACATACATTAAAAATATAGTCAATAGGGCGTAATTTCAGCTATCAGCATAAATCAAAGTTTTTATAACCACAGCCTTTGTTTCTCACTTTTTACTTACTACAAACAAATAACACAGACCGTGTTTGTAAATTCACTGCCTGAAAGGAATATTTCTATAGTATATGAAGATGGTATCTGTTTTTTCGGACATGTCCGAAAGAACAGATACCATCGGTGATCGTGCAGCTCTCTAGAATGAAATGATAATTAAATCAAGACCCTAAGATGCCGACAGGTGTTGATATACATCAACGGGAACAGTTGAAAATGTGTGCCTCTACTGGGACTCGAACCTGGGATCTCCTGTTTACATGGCAGATGGTATCTGTTCTTCCAGACAAGTCCGAAAGAACAGATGCCATCTTCATATAGTTAAGGCTAACCGGCCATTGACCTTCTTCTGTGCGGATGCACACGCATTGCCCGAACTCTTGTGGGACTCTGTAAGATAGTCTGCCGCGAGTAATGAGTGTAATGGACAGGGGCACTACGAATGTAGTATGAAAACATTAAGTTGGGAATGTGGGTCTCACAGGGAGCGTGCAAGGGATAAATCCCTGCAGTCGCACTATCCTCTGTGCCCTTAGTGGCTCAGATGGATAGAGTATCTGCCATGTAAGCTGGAGGTTCCGGGTTCGAGCCCTGGTCAGGGCACACATTTTCAACTGTCCCCGTTGATGTAGATCAACGCCTGTCGGCGGCTTAGGGTCTTGATTTAGTTATCATTTAATTTGTGTAGTGCTCTCGGGCCACTGTGTCACATAACACCTTCAGTTCTTGCATATCACGATACTTTTCCTTGGTGATAAGTAGCAGTCCTGAAACATTGGACATGCTACCTCTTATTAGCCTAGTATCTCAATAGGTTTCTATAATAAAGTCGAACGTGCTATTTCACACACTGATATGATCTAATTTCATTCAATTACTCTAAAGTCTTTACCAGCCTACCATCGTAAATGGGTGAAGGGAACAAAAACCCTCCTTCTGAATGTTGTGGTTCCTCTTCCATTCGTCCAACAGGAGCAGTAACAACTGATGTGATCCAAGATCGATTGTAAGTGTCACGATGTATGATAAGCCTTGGATGGTGACGTTCTGGGTTCATCTTCTTAATAATTTGTGATGGCAATGGACATTTTGGTCAGTCATGGTTGCAAGAAATCAGTCCAGTCATGTATCATTGAGGCATCAACTTCAACAACCTGTTGTCTGTCCAGTCCTTTGGGAGCTCAGGTTTTGTTTTACGTATGATGAGGCCCATCTCTTTGTCACTTTTCAGGTATGAATGTCTTCTTACTGGGAACGTCACACAAACTGATTATAATCCCTTTGCATGATGGACAAGATAATGGATGAACCTGAAAAGGGTGTAGTTTGTTTTGACCACCACATGAGTCACAGAAGATTTCAAAATTTTTTAACCTCAGGATCCAGAAACGAAGTAACACGATGATGCAGGAAAGAAACTACTTCAATTGAACCTTTCTTTCCTATAGTTTCTGGATAAACATACAAAACTTCATTACTCTTTAAAAGTCCATGTATGTTAAATAGATATAGAGAAAGCTGTCGCTTATGATAAACAATGTTGGTGCTGATGTTTGGCCATGGTAGATTTCATTGGAAATCCATACATATCGATTCCGTGTAGGTAAACTTTCTGCTTCTCTATCGAGTTGGGCTGACAGAATGCATCATCTTTACGGCGGTGCAGTTCATATTCAATCTTCTCTCTATTAACACTCTGTCGTCCGCACGTCTCGTACAAATTTATTCGCTTGGCGCCGGCAGCGCTAATTAGGATTACGTGGCTTGTCGCCAGCCGCTTTTCACTTTTCCGTTGATGACAAGCTTCAAACACATTGACTTTTGTGTGGTTTAATTTTACAGAAAGCCTCTATTTTGCCGTGTCGTTCCACAAACTCGAATTTTCTTTTCAAGTAACTACTCGGCAAGTTCTACACTGTTATAATAATTATCCATGCAAAGGTGATACCACTTTCCATCAGAAGGTGTCAATATAATTCCATCACTGTTTTTGTAAAGGCTGTCCAGGGCCGGAATATATCGTGAATGAGGAAATGTAGCCCGTACTCGAATCACACAGCATCCGAAAGACTATGCCGTATTTCATAATTTGTAAACTTTAAAATTAGCCGTCCACGCCACGGTATCATTCTTTCACCACTTGAGATGTTTTGTCTTAGATTAAACGGCTCTTTAAACTTTTTGGAAAAATAATCAATTACGAATTGCACTGTGACAAGCCGGTAGGCGTTATCCAGTTTACTGTTGCTGTCGGAAAAATGTAAAAATGATAATATTTGTCTGAATCGGTTGCAGGACATTGTTTTGCGAAATATCGGTGTGTCTATCAACGGATTCGTTGACCAGTAATCATCGATTCTTGCTTTTTTTACAATTCCCATAAGGATAGCAAGCCCAAACCCTTTTCTAAATTCGGGTCCCGTAACGTCGACAAATTTGGCATTTTTTAAAAAATCCAGTTTCCTTCTATTGCAATTTTGCCTTTAGTACTTGTTGGTTCCGTTGCTAATATATTCAAATACATCGTTTCCAATATATAATTCTAGGATATCCTCGAAGCTCTGTGTATCCTTGGGAAATATGTTTGGACCCGGGGATCCTTCAAATTTATTATTGGTCCTCGGTAATAAAAGTCTGACCACTGTGCACTGTCTTCTTCGCCTGATTCACCCGAATCAGTTGGCAACCGTAGCATTCGCCGAATTCTTGTTGGACGTTTTTCATTATCTTTCTACGATTCTGCTTCACTTTCAGTTTTTTGATATCCAATGTCTTCTTCCCAATCGGGAAATTCGTCTGGAACGTCAGACAAGACCCCCCCGCATTTATCATAAATAATCCTATTGTCTCTTTCGTCCGCCATGATGAAAGGGCACAAGTACTTACAAGGGTGAATCAAATGAAAACCTTAAATATTTTTTTAAACATTACTTATTGTAAAGAAGTGGTACAAAGCTGCATCACCTTTCAACATAATCTACCCTACGCTCAATGCAAGTCCTCCAGCGCTTACAAAGTGCATAAATTTCTTTAGAAAAAAATTCTTTTGATAGTGTGCGCGATCATTCATGCACCGCGTGGCGTACCTCTTCATCAGAACGAAACTTCTTTCCTCCCATTGCGTCTTTGTGCGGTCCAAATATATGGAAATCACTTGGGGCAAGGTCTGGGTTGCTCCCTCTCTTCGTTTGCGGTTGGTGACAATGAACCCAGGATTCTTGCAAGGAAGCCATCACCTTCTCGTTCAAAGTGCCGAAGAAGTTCTTCACAAGCATCAACACGTCGTTCTCTCATTTCAGGAGTCAGCTGCCGTGGCACCCTTCTTGCAGACACTTTGTGAAACTGGAGCACGTCATGCATAATGTGGTGTGCTGACGCATGACTAATCTATAAACATGCTGCAATGTCATTTAGAGTCACTCGGTGGTTTTCCTTCACTATGGCTTCAACTGCGTCAATGTTCTGTGGAGTCACAACGCGTTGTGCCTACTTGGACGAGGAGCATCCTCCACTGAAGTCACACCATTTGCGAGCTTCCTACTCCATTCGTAGACTTGCTGCTGTGGCAGACATGCATCACCGTACAGAACCTTCATTCGTCGATGAATTTCAATAGGTTTCACATCTTCACTACGCAAAAACCGAATAACAGAACGCTGTTCTTCCCTGGTGCAAATCGCCAGAGGGGCGGCCATTTTTATACTGATACTGCGACGGTATGTGTGCATCTGCACTAAGCTGACACCTACAGGTCATTCTGCACGCTGTTTGTAGCACGCTTACCAACTTACAGGAAAACGACGCGAAATTTCGAGTTGTTATTACAAATTTAAGGTTTTCATTTGATTCACCTTCGTATAAAAACAAAAATCTTGTTGACGCATGTAATGTATTGTTACCTAAACAAAACACCAACAGAATGCAAAAGATACTAAAGTGCTGTCGCCAGCCACTGCGCGATACTATGCACACGACACCACTGTGGTGTCGCCGGCCACTGAGCGATACTATGCTATTCGCGCACAACACCATTGTGGTGTCGCCGGACGGCACAGTGTTAACATTAATTTGACGGTTTGATCTTTCCTTTCCATCTGTTGCATGTGTGAGTTGTGTTTCTAGAGCAGGCTCGTCCAACCTGTGCCCCTGGGACGCTAGCGCCGCGATCGCCCGAGGCCAGCGCCCTGGGAAATTCGTATGTTGTTGCGGTTGCCGAGCCGTGTCGCTTAGCTGGCCGTGCGGTCAGCCCGCCGCGCCTCGCCGTGCCGCTGTACGCGCGCTTCGTACGGAAGACAGACCGACGCGCCAGCAGCGGTCAAAAGCTTTGATATGACACAAAGCCGTTAGTCAACAGATGTAAGGCTACAGTGGATCGAACAGCATCAGATAAAAAGAAAACGGAAAGAAAAAAGAAAAAGGAGGAGCGGCGCGTCTACACTATTTATACCCGAGAGGGAAATCAATTTCTCTTGCACTGCAGTCCAAAATCAGGCCAAATGTTTAGTATGTCATCGGAAACTCACGCATTTAAAAAAGTACTCGACTGAACGGCACTTTAATACCTGTCACAAACATCAGTTCGAAAATTTGTCGCAAGAGGAACGCCAGTCAAAGCTTGAAGAACTGAAAGACAATTTCACGCAGCATTACAGTGAAGTAAGTGTTTCCTATCGTACTATTTATAAAAAATGGTTCAAATGGCTCTGAGCACTATGGGACTTAACATTTTAGTTCATCAGCCCTCTAGAACTTAGATCTACTTAAACCTAACTAACCTAAGGACATCACACACATCCATGCCCGAGGCAGCATTCGAGCCTGCGACCGTAGCGGTCCCGCGGTTCCAGACTGAAGCGCCTAGAACCGCCCGGCCATACCGGGTGGCTATTATTTATAAAGATGATAGATAAAACTATATTTTTTAATCTGATATATCATTTAGCAATGTGCCAGTTATCGAATATCAGATTGTCAGCAACAAGGAACATTTGTTTTTGGTTAATTTTTATATTCGGGTTGCATTAAATCGCGTTGCACAGACATAAGAAAGAGTTTCAGGTGCGTTATTTTTTTTGCCACTTCCTGAAAAGCCGTCACAAACGCTCTCTCGAACAGCAAAGTGTCATTAATAGTCATTATTTGTTTTCGTGTATTTGTGGTTTGATGGATGGGAAAACAGATGTTTTATCTCTGTTTGCAACAAATTAAAACGCAAATATTCCAACAGACAAAAATTTATTTTGCAACTACATTTCGCTGTCCTTGCTAGCGTCTATGACTGCTTTTCAGAGGAACGGGGGGGAAAACGCACCTAAAACCAATCTTTTTTTTGTTAGTTTTTTATTTGGTTTTCAGTGAATGAAAGAATTTTTTTTGAAAACACTATTGTACAAAATTAATTGTAAGGTTTTTTTTGCAGTGGTAGGTGCAGGAAACAGTGGGACGAAGTTTGCGCGCAAGTTACAAATGCTCGCTGAGAATTGCGAAAGCAGGGAAACCCTTTGTGGCTGGGAATCTCATCAAGGATTGCCTGGTCGACACGGCGGATTGTATTTGTCCAGCACACCTCGCGAAAAAATTTGAAAAAATAGCTCTTTCGCCTCAAACTGTTGATCGCCGAGTCGGAGATATGGCCTCAGATATGGAGCAGTAATTAATGGAGAGAGCGGCAAACTTGGTTTCATTTTCTGTCGCTCTTGACGAGTCCACTGACGTTGCGCACAAATCTCAGCTCGTCATATTCATTCGGGATGACGACGACAATCTGCGTTCACCGAAAAATTTCTCGACCTTATACCTTTAAAAGACACAACCACGGGTTTGGATATTTTACTAGCCGTCGAAAACGTGTTCGATTCAGTGGGTTTAAAATGGGAACGTCTGGCCAGTCTAACAAGCGATGGAGAACTTGCGCTGCGAGGGATACGCACTGGGTTCCTGGGTTCCGTCAGGTCAAAATTGGCTGAAGTCGGCTGCTCCGTATTCGCGGCAGTCCATTGTCTGATACACCAGGAGGCACTTTGTGCGAAGATTGGCAATATAAAAAATGTTATGGACACAGTTGTTCGAATTATCTTCGCTCGCATGGACACACGCATCGCCAGTTTAAAGCATTTCTGGCTGATATCGAAGCGGAATTCTCGGACATCCGCTACCACGCCGAAGTAAGGTGGCTGCCAGAGGGAAGGTGCTTCATCGGTTTTTCTCCTTGAGGGACGAAATCACTACCATTTTGGAAATGAAAGGACGTCCAGAAGAATTACTTCGTGATTCTAAGTGGCTGGCGAATTTGGCTTTTACGAGTGACCTAACTACACTACTGGCCATTAAAAGCCGGCCGGTGTGGCCGTGCGGTTCTAAGCGCGTCAGTTTGGAACCGCGTGACCGCTACGGTCGCAGGTTCGAATCCTGCCTCGGGCATGGATGTGTGTGATGTCCTTAGGTTAGTTAGGTTTAAGTAGTTCTAAGTTCTAGGGGACTGATGACCTCAGTAGTTAAGTCCCATAGTGCTCAGAGCCATTTGAACCATTTGGCCATTAAAATTGCTACACCAAGAAGAAATGCAGATGATAAACGGTTATTCATTGGACAAATATATTATACTAGAACTGACATGTGATTACATTTTCACGCAATTTGGGTGCAAAGATCCTGAGAAATCAGTGCCCAGAACAACCACCTCTGGCCGTAATAACGGCCTTGATACGCCTGGGCATTGAGTCAAACAGAGCTTGGATGGCGTGTACAGGTACAGCTGCCCATACAGCTTCAACTCGATACCACAGTTCATCAAGAGTAGTGACTGGCGTATTGTGAAGAGCCAGTTGGTTGACCACTAGACGTTTTCAATTGGTGAGAGATCTGTCAGGGCAGCAGTCGAACATTTTCTGTGTCCAGAAAGGCCCGTACAGGACCTACAACATCCGGTCGTGCATTATCCTGATGAAATGTAGGGTTTCGCAGGTATCGGGGGTTTTTTAGGTTAGAGGGACCCCCCCTTGGGCGAAACGATAAAATACCTGACGGCTTACCAGAGAGGACATTATCATCGTTGATAAAGAACGTCCGTCCTCAGAGACCAAAAACAGGAAAAGTTAACGTAATATTGGTAAACTGCAGGAGTATCCAGGGCAAGGTTCCTGAATTAGTATCTCTTATTGAAGGAAATAGTGCGCATATAGTATTAGGAACGGAAAGTTGGTTAAAACCGGAAGTGAACAGTAACGAAATCCTAGACACAGAATGGAATATATACCGCAAGGATAGGATAAACGCCAATGGTGGAGGAGTATTTATAGCAGTAAAGAATTCAATAATATCCAGTGAAGTTATTAGCGAATGCGAATGTGAAATAATCTGGGTTAAGTTAAGTATCAAAGGTGGGTCAGATATGATAGTCGGATGCTTCTATAGACCACCTGCATCAGCAACCGTAGTAGTTGAGCGCCTCAGAGAGAACCTGCAGAACGTCGTGAACAAGTTTCGTGATCATACTATTGTAATAGGGGGAGACTTCAATCTACCAGGTATAGAATGGGATAGTCACACAATCAGAACTGGAGCCAGGGACAGAGACTCTTGTGACATTATACTGACTGCCTTGTCCGAGAATTACTTCGAGCAGATAGTTAGAGAACCAACTCGTGAAGCTAACGTTTTAGACCTCATAGCAACAAATAGACCGGAACTTTTCGACTCCGTGAATGTAGAAGAGGGTATCAGTGATCATAAGTCAGTGGTTGCATCAATGACTACAAGTGTAATAAGAAATGCCAAGAAAGGAAGGAAAATATATTTGCTTAACAAGAGTGATAGGGCACAAATCGCAGAATATCTGAGTGACCACCATCAAACGTTCATTTCTGAGGAAGAGGATGTGGAACAAAAATGGAAAAAATTCAGAAACATCGTCCAGTACGCCTTAGATAAGTTCGTACCGACTAAGGTCCAAAGCGAGGGGAAAGATCCACCGTGGTATAACAATCATGTACGAAAGGTACTACGGAAACAAAGAAAGCTTCATCATAGGTTTAAGAGTAGTCGAATCATAGCTGATAAGGAAAAGCTGAACGAAGCGAAAAAGAGCGTAAAGAGAGCAATGAGAGAAGCATTCAACGAATTCGAACATAAAACATTGGCAAACAATCTAAACAAGAACCCTAAAAAGTTTTGGTCATATCTAAAATCGGTAAGCGGATCTAAATCCCATATTCAGTCACTCGTTGACCACGATGGCACCGAAACAGAGGACGACCGAAGAAAGGCAGAAATACTGAATTCAGTGTTCCGAAACTGTTTCACTGCGGAAAATCGTAACACGGTCCCTGACTTCAGCCGTCGCACGGACGCCAAAATGGAAAATATTGAAATAAACGATATCGGAATTGAAAAACAACTGCTATCACTTAGTAGCGGAAAAGCATCCGGACCAGACGAGATACCCTTAAGATTCTACAGTGATTATGCTAAAGAACTTGCCCCCTTTCTATCAGCAATTTATCGTAGATCGCTGGAAGAACGTAAAGTACCTAGCGACTGGAAGAAAGCGCAGGTCGTTCCCATTTTCAAGAAGGGTCATAAATCAGATGCGAATAATTATAGGCCTATTTCGCTTACGTCAATCTGTTGTAGAATAATGGAACATGTTTTGTGTTCTCGTATTATGACGTTCTTAGATAATACAAATCTCCTTCATCATAACCAACATGGATTCCGCAAACAGAGATCATGTGAAACTCAGCTCGCCCTATTTGCCCAAGAAATTCACAGTGCCGTAGACACTGGCGAGCAGATTGATGCCGTATTCCTGGACTTCAGGAAGGCATTTGATACGGTTCCGCACTTACGTTTAGTGAAAAAAATACGAGCTTACGGAGTATCGGACCAGGTTTGTGATTGGATTCAGGATTTCCTAGAAGAAAGAACACAACATGTCATTCTTAACGGTTCAAAATCTGCAGATGTAGAGGTAATTTCGGGAGTACCGCAGGGAAGCGTGATAGGACCTTTATTGTTTACAATATACATAAATGACTTAGTTGACAACATCGGTAGCTCCGTGAGGCTATTTGCAGATGACACGGTTGTCTACAAGAAAGTAGCAACATCAGAAGACTCGTACGTACTCCAGGAGGACCTGCAGAGGATTAATGCATGGTGCGACGGCTGGCAGCTTTCCCTAAACGTAGATAAATGTAATATAATGCGCATACATAGGGGCAGAAATCCATTCCAGTACGATTATGCCATAGGTGGTAAATCATTGGAAGCGGTAACGACCGTAAAATACTTAGGAGTTACTATCCGGAGCGATCTGAAGTGGAATGATCACATAAAACAAATAGTGGGAAAAGCAGGCGCCAGGTTGAGATTCATAGGAAGAATTCTAAGAAAATGTGACTCATCGACGAAAGAAGTAGCTTACAAAACGCTTGTTCGTCCGATTCTTGAGTATTGCTCATCAGTATGGGACCCTTACCAGGTTGGATTAATAGAAGAGATAGACATGATCCAGCGAAAAGCAGCGCGATTCGTCATGGGGACATTTAGTCAGCGCGAGAGCGTTACGGAGATGCTGAACAAGCTCCAGTGGCGGACACTTCAAGAAAGGCGTTACGCAATACGGAGAGGTTTATTTTCGAAATTACGAGAGAGCACATTCCGGGAAGAGATGGGCAACATATTACTACCGCCCACATATATCTCGCGTAATGATCACAACGAAAAGATCCGAGAAATTAGAGCAAATACGGAGACTTACAAGCAGTCGTTCTTCCCACGCACAATTCGTGAATGGAACAGGGAAGGGGGGATCAGATAGTGGTACAATAAGTACCCTCCGCCACACACCGTAAGGTGGCTCGCGGAGTATAGATGTAGATGTAGATGTAGAAGGGTAGAGCCATGGGTCGTAACACATCTGAAATGTAACGTCCACTGTTCAAAGTACCGACAATGCGAACAAGAGGTGTCCGAGACGTGTAACCAATGGCACCACATATCATCACGCTGGGTGATAGCTAGTATGGCGATGACGATTACACGCTTCAAATGTGTGTTCACCGCGGTGTAGCCAAACACAGATGCGACCATCATGATGCTGTAAACGGAACCTGGATTCATCCGAAAAAATGACGTTTTGCCATTCGTGCACCCAGGAGTACACCCTTGCAGGCGCTCCAGTCTGTGATGCAGCGTCAAGGGTAACCGCAGCCATGGTCTCCGAGCTGATAGTCCATGCTGCTGCAAACGTCGTCGAACTGTTCGTGCAGATGGTTGTTGTCTTGCAAACGTCCCCATCTGTTAACTCAGGGATCGAGACGTGGCTGCACGATCCGTTACAGCCATGCGGATAAGATGCCTGTCATCTCGACTGCTAGTGATCCGAGGTCTTTGGGATGCAGCACGGCGTTCCGTATTACCCTCCTGATCCCACCGATTCCTTATTCTGCTAACAGTTATTGGATCTCGACAAACTCGAGCAGCAATGTCGCGATACGATAAACCACAATCGCGATAGGCTACAATACGACATTTATCAAAGTCGGAAACGTGTCGGTACGCATTTCTCCTCTTTACACGAGGCATCACAACAAAGTTTCACCAGGCAACGCCGGTCAACTGCTGTTTGTGTATGAGTAATCGGTTGGAAACTTTCCTCATGTCAGTACGTTGTAGGTGTCGCCACTGGTGCCAACCTTGTGTGAATGCTCTGAAAAGCTATTCATTTGCATATCACAGCATCTTCTTCCTGTCGGTTGAATTTCGCGTCTGTAGCACGTCTACTTCGTGGTGTAGCAATTTTAATGGCCAGTAGTGTAGTTATTTAAATACTGTGAACATTTCACTCCTAGCCGAAAATCACCTTTCTGTTGACTATTCAAGCATATAAAATAATATTTTGTGTGAAAAACAGTTGCAGCGAGGAGAACTGTGGATACCTACCTGCATCATACTACGTTAAAGAAGAGTGGATTTTTCAGGTTATGTTCAAATCGGCTGCGAATTACAAGAAGAGTTAGAAAACAGGTTTTTGGAGATAAGTGAACTTCCACCGGCCTTAGATATATTTGTTCGCCCGATTTCCCTTCTGGCAGAGGGCGTCTCACAAGTGTTTCAAGTAGCGCTAATTGACCTGCAGTGCGATATCGGTCTGAAGGACCGTTTTCTTATGTGTACAGCTTTGGATGACTTTTACAGGTGTTTTCCGCGAGAGAAGTATCCACTTGTGCACAAAAACGCGGCTAAAATTCTCTGAATGTCTGGTTCCACGTATATTTGTGAGCGCTTTTTCTCCCTTTTAAAGCTTGCTAAAACTAAGAACCATTCACTGTTTAGCGATAAAAATTTGACTAATTCTTTTAGGTTAGCCGTCTCCGGGAATATTATACAAAACCAAGACAAAATCATTTCCTCGAAAAAGAAAAACGTGTAAAATGTTAATTGTCTTCTTTTACAATGTTGACTGTAAGGATTAAAGGTATTTGTAATCTTAATTATATTTTTTTCGTAAGTTTCGTAACTTGGTCAAATAAAATCATTGCGTACAAAGCAGCAAAATAAGGTCCCGATGTCTAAACTTTGAAAAGGGATACAAAAATCTGTAGCACGAAGTACAACAAAAAATATTTACTTGTAACTACTAACAGTAAGAATGAGACTCTATACCCCTTACGCAAAATTATTTCTAAAATAGAATATTTATGATACTAGTTCATTTAAGAAATTTGTGTATCTTACAGAAGACGGCTACTGTACATATGACGAGTGTGCATGTGCAATACTAATAGAATCAACCTGTGGGTCAGAAAACTACTAAGTTGTTCTTCGATTGTTGTTTTGAGTATTGTCTTCTAAAGCTATGCGTAGTAATTCTACCGCATTACCTAAACAGTAAATGGTTTGCTTGTTTTACCGCTCATCGACCATTTTCACAGAGCTGTGCCTCTTCTGTTATTTTGTTTTCGTTGGCTTTGACCACGGGACAGTCCAGCGCAGAGCAGTGCTGTACGGTTTCAGTCGCTCCTCAGCTCTCTCTCTCGCTCCTATGCCGACACTAGCGACACACGGTAGCGCACAGGCCGCTGAACTACACTACCTTGCGCCCTCGGTGCAATTCTTAGAAATTTTTCGGAAATTTGTGCTAACGTTCTATGGGACCAAACTGCTGAGGTCATCGGTCCATAGGCTTACACACTAATTAAACTAACTTAAACTAACTTAGGCTGAGGACCACACACACACCCACGCCCGAGGGAGGACTCGAACCTCCGCGGGTGGAGCCGCGCGAACCATGACAACGTGCCTTGGACCGCACGGCTACCCCGTGCGGCAATTCTTGGGTAAGTCTGCTCTAGAGCTTTGAAAGTTACAGAAAACGTATCACTAGTACTGCGTGTATCAATTCGAGGGAAACCGAATGAGATATTAAATTTTGTATTAAATATTTTACAGTAAGTTTCATATGATACGGAATTAATAGAGTATGTCTCTTGAAACATCTTGAATATCTTCTTCATTTTGAGTTCTTCAGGCAAATACAATTTTTGTGTTTTACTTATGCTGTAAGACTGGATCATCCTTTAAATCACTTGATTGGAGCGCACACGTTTCGCTCTGTTTCTGTTGAAAGTTTATCAACTTGGTTTCCGTGTTTCCCTCGGTTATCAACTGGCGCCATGCTTCCATTTTTCAATGAATTCCTGTTAGTCTCTAATTTTTCCTTTGAAATACCATGCAGCGATATAAAGGCCTTTTCACAAACTGACAGTTCTCTGAAAGTACTGTCTCTCATTAAAAAATGTTCAAATGTGTGTGAATTCCTATGGGACCAAACTGCATAGGTCATCGGTCCCTAGACTTACACAGTACTTAAACTAACTTATGCTAAGAACAACACACACACCCATACCGGAGGGAGGACTCGGACCTCCGGCGGGAAGGGCCGCGCATTCTGTGACATGGCGCCTCATATTGCGCGGCCACTCCGCGCGGCTGTCTCTTGCTATTCTGACCTTATAATGAAACATATAATCACGGAAAGTAGCTACTGTCTTACCTCTGCGGGGCCTTCGCCGTTGTACATTGTCAACAGAAATCAGTCCTGTCAGTTGACAACTTTGCTCATTCCAGTCCCTCAGCAGATATTAATGTAGACTTCTCTGCATCAGATAGTAAATCAGTATAATTCTTCTTGCAGTTACCATGCACTCCTATTTCATGTGACATTGTTCTTGGCTTTTTAGATAATTCAGATTGTCTACCATAACTCTGTCTTTTTCTAGACTTAACCACTGCAGCTTGACACGTTGACCTCAGTTGGACTTTACACAATATTCAATTCCATCTATCAGAGCAAAAAGCGCTGAAGCGATTGTCAAGGTCGCTCTGTGTTAGCATAAATAATGGCAAAAAATTCAGTCCCACCACAGTACATAGCAAAGAAACTAATGTCAAATCTGCTCCATGCTAGCTTCGACAGTACATAAGAAAGATCAACAATGATATTGCATTTAACAGTGTCAACATGAGTCTTCCATAAAAGCAGACAAAAAAATCAATACAGCTCAGAAATCCGCACCTGCTCGACTTCTGTCTGTGTATTGAACGGACTGGACCCATTTTCTCCGTGTACACTGTATTTCAATCTGCCTATAATTCCGTGACTATACTCATCACATTCATTAAGTTCACCCAACTGAAAGTACATCTGATGGACTTCATAATGATACCACTAATTAATTTTCGTGACATTTGGACTTAACCCCTTCTTTCCATGTAGTCTTCAAATGTTATTGTAATTTCAATGATATTACTTTTCCGTGTTGTATTTTTTGGCTACCACTGTAAGTATAGTAACTCAAGCACCAGACTGGTATTGAATAGTTCCTCATTGAGTCGTTACAATCAGTGAGGCACATATCCGCCTAATACCTCAATCCATCCATACAGTATCAATGATTTTAATACTTTCGGACAAAAAACACGAGGGAATAAAAATTGTGAAACTCGAGAAATAAGAGAAAATTTAGCTTTGAAATTATAAAGGCAATGAAGCGAGTGAAATTTACCTCAGTCATTGTAAATGTTTTCTCTACAAACACAGGACCGCCGTTAAGTAATAATCCTCACAGTTTTGGCCAAAGACGGTCCAACATGACCCGACAGACGCTCGTGTCATCAGTCAGCCGGTGGCGTCGAGTGGATGCACCATGGCGGGCCGTGGGCTCTGCACACACCGTACTCTCCGGCGGTGTCGTGTTAACAGACCGCGGAGCCGCCACTACCCGGCCAAGTAGCTCCTCAGTTGGTATCACAAGGCTGGGTGCATCGTGTTGCAGACCTCCCTCAAAGGGCACATACCAGTATCGTGATTCGAAACTAGGTCCTCCGCATTGCAGCCAGCCACGCTAACCGTATAGATACGGAGGCGGAAGTATTCAATTTTAAGAAATCTATTTTGTCGGGCAGGTATTCTCGTTGCAACACAGCCACGAAGTTACCATGTCGAACTAGTTAATCTCTGGCTAGCCATTGCAGATTACGGGTTCCTTATGCCATAAACCACTGATTACTCGTTTAATGCCTGCTGTTCAAACCTGGATTTATTCAGTATTAGTTTTGGCTGTAGAGGTGACAACGCCTGAATCTGGTACTTGTTATTACCGAGCTAACGACGGTTTTTTAAAGCTACTGTCCTCTTAAAAATCAAGACGTTTTGAATGTTACATACACTGCAGGCTATTGAAATAGCAAATCTGAAAATTTTATCAAATAAAGAACTTTTCCAGAATTGATTTTCACTCTCCATCGGAGTTTGCGCTAGTCTGAAACTTCCTGGCAAATTAACACTGTGTGTCGAATAGGGACTCACACCTGAGACCTTCACTTTTCACGAGAATGTGCTCTACCGACCGACCAAGTTAGGTACTGAGTGGAAGTGAGATTGGATGTCACATAAGAATACGTCATAATTCTACATAAATTCAATTCCGCACCAGAATTTTTTACGATTATGTTTAATATCGGCTGATATGATGCACATGCACAAACAAACAAATCATGACAATTTCAGAAAAATTATGTGATGTATTCAAAAGAAAGACTTTCACAAACTGAGCTAGTCAATAATACGTTGGTCCACAGCTGGACCTTATGGCGCAAGTTATTCCGTTTGCAATTGATTGACAGATTTGTTGGATGTCTTCCTGAGGGACATCGTGGCAAATCACGTCCAATAGGTGCGTTAGATCGTCAAAATCCCAGGCCGTGCCTGTAACGCTCCAACGGTTGAGAAGTGATAGGGTTTGAAAAGCATAAAGACAAGCAGTAGAAATTCTAGCCCTGTGGAAGCGGGCATTATGTAGCTGAATTGCAAGCCCAGGAGGCTTGTCATGAAGGGTAACAAAACAGGGTGCAGAATATCGTCGACGTACCGCTGCGCTGTAGGGCGCCGCGGATGACAACTACAGGGGCCTGCTATGGAAAGAAATGGCACCCCAGATCACCACTCCTTGTTGTCGACGGTCAGTTTGGTATCCCATCACTACCTGGGCCTTTTCCAGACATACCGTCTGCGTGGGCCCCCACTGATTACAGTAGAATTGTGTTCAGTGCTAAGACCCGCTTCGAATTGAGCCTCGGTGACTTGCTAAGACATCTCTGGAAACTTGGAAATGCCCCGAAAAGTCGTGGGATTTCTCTTTCTTTTTTTAAATCATCAGTCTTGTGCCCCCCCCCCCCCCCCCACACACACACAACTGCAACCAATTCCCCAATTATTTATTATTTGCTGCATGTGTTCCAGACTTTGTCTTCCGCTACAACTTTTCCCTTCTACAGCCTCTCTGAAAAATGGAAGCTATTCTCTGATGTGTTAACAGATGTCCTATCATCATGTCACTTCTTCTGCTATGAACTTCGACATTCCTTACATTAGCGGTTCACTTAATATTCAACATTCTTCCGTAGCACCACATTCCAAATGCTTCTATACTCTTCTGTTCCGGTTTATACACAGTTCATGTTTCATTACCATGCAATGTTGTGCTCCAGATGTACACTCTTAGAAATTTCGTCCTGAAATTCAGGTATATATTTGATACTGGCAGATTCTTTTCCAGGAATGACCCTTTTGCCAGTGGTAGTCCACGTTTTACGTCTTCCTTACTCGATCTATCACGGGTTATTTTGCTGGTTAGGTAGCAGATTTACTTTACTCCGTGTATTTCGTTATCACCAATAATGATGCTAAGTTTCTCGCTGTTCTCATTTCTGCTACTACCCATTACTTTTGTCTTTCTTCGATTTACTCTCAGTTCGTATTCTGTACTCATCAGACTGTTCATTTCCATTCAACACATCCTGTAATTCTTCTTCGCTTTCATTGAAGACAGCAATGTCGTCAGCTGATCTTAGCATTGACATCCTTTCACCTTGAACCTTAATCCTATAGTTGAAGTTTTCTTTTACTTTCGTCACTGCTTCTTCGACTTACAGACTGAACAACAAGGGCGAAAGGTTAAATCACCATGTACGAATGCATGCTTTCACGGCGATATCGGTTAGTAAAACATTCTCGGGTTTCAAGCCGCGTCAAGTGGTTTACTGCCCACGAGCTTTCGGCAGAGATATCCTCTGCCATCGTCGTGGATGACTGTCGGTGGTTGTCATTGCCGTGCTTATATAGCCGCGCCGTCGCTCTTGACGTCGCTCGTGACGTCACTGGTGCTTGGTCCCGCACCATATATGGTAATGTTTTGGCGGCGCTACTGCCGGGCCCGCTTCAACTCCCTCAACACCGGATCCCACGCTGTACTCAGCTGCAGTCCACCGTCTCTATTGAAGGTGTTGTCAGAAATTATGGCCTCGTTTATCACGTTATCCCAGAAGCCATTACTCCGTTTAATAATAGACGTCTCATCGAATGCAATTCCGTGTCCGTTTTCCAGAGCATGTTCTGTTACAGCTGACTTTTCGGGACAGCGCAGACGGTAACATCTTTCATGTTCTATGCGGCGCTGTTCAATAGTACGAACAGTCTGGCCGACATGAAACAGCCCACATCCACACGGTATCTTGTAAATTCCTGGCGTTCTGAGGCCTACATCGTCTTTCAAGGATTTCATTAGTTGCCGGATCTTTGCCTGAGGCCTGAAGATAGTGTCTGTATTATGCCTCTTCAGGAACCGACTAATCTCCCCTGTTGTGGAATCTTACACCCTTTTCAATTCGAACACTTTTTTCTTGATCTTCAAAAATGGTTCAAATGGCTCTGAGGACTATGGGACTTAACGTCATCAGTCCCCTAGAACTTAGAACTACTTAAACCTAACTAACCTAAGGACATCACACACACCCATGCCCAAGGCAGGATTCGAACCGGCGACCGTAGCGGTCACGCGGTTCCAGACTGTAGCGCCTAGAACCGCTCGGTCACCCAGGCCGGTTCTTGGTCTTCCACTCTTATTGTTCCCTCTTGGTTTTTGTGCACATTGTATATGACCTGTATTTCTCTACAGATTACAGATATTTTTCTCGGGATTTCGAACATTTGACACTGCTGTTGTTGTGGTCTTCAGTCCTGAGACTGGTTTGATGCAGCTCTCCATGCTACTCTATCCTGTGCAAGCTTCTTCATCTCCCAGTACCTACTGCAACCTACATCCTTCTGAATCTGCTTGGTGTATTCATCTCTTGGTCTCCCCCTACGATTTTTACCCTCCACGCTGCCCTCCAATACTAAATTGGTGATCCCTTGATGCCTCAGAACATGTCCTACCAACCGATCCCTTCCTCTAGTCAAGTTGTGCCACAAACTTCTCTTCTCCCCAATCCTATTTAACACCTCCTCATTAGTTATGTGATCTACCCATCTAATCTTCAGCATTCTTCTGTAGCACCACATTTCGAAAGCTTCTATTCTCTTCTTGTCTGATCTTTTTTTTCAGGTTGACAAATGCTAATAACGTGTCTCGATTTTTCTTCAGTTCTGCTTGCACTATCAACTGTGTCAGAACTGCCTCTCTGCTGCTTTTCCCTTTCTTAAAGTCAAACTGATCGTCATCTAACAGATTTTCAATTTCATTTTCTATTATTCTATGCAATATTCTTGTCTGCAACTTGGATGCATGCGCAGTTAAGCTGATTGTACGATAATTTTCGCACTTGTCAGTGGTTGCTCTCTTCTGAGGATGATGTTTTTTCTAAAGTGTGATGATATATCGCCAGTCTCAAACATTCTCCACACAACGTGAATAGTCATTTTGTTGCCACTTCCCCAAATCATTTTAGAAATTCCGATGGAATGCTTTCCGTCCCTTCTGCATTATTTGCTCTTAGGTCCTCCACAGTCCTTTCAAATTCTAATTCTAATACTGGATCCCCTGTCTCTTCCCTATCTGCCTCTGTTTTGTGTTCCATCATGTCAAGACCTCCCCTTCATAGAATCCTCCAGTGTACTTTTTCCACCTGTCAACTCTCTGCTCTGCATAGGTACTTCAACATACTCTTTCCACCTGTCCTCTCTCTTCTCTGCATTTAACAGTAGAATTCCCATTGCATTCTATATGATAGCACCCTTTCCTTTAATTTCACCAAAAGCTCTTTTGACTTTTCTGTAGGCTGAGTCAGTCCTTCATACAATCATTTCTTATTCGATTTTTTTCACATTTTTCATGCTGCCATTTCGTCTTAACTTCCTTGCATTTTCTGTTTATTTCATTCTTAAGTAGCTTGTATTTTTGTATTCCTGAATTTCCCTGCTTATTTTTCTACTTCCTTCTTTCGTCGATCAAGTGAAGTATTTCTCTGTTATCCATGGTTTCTTCGCAGTTATCTTCTTAGTGCCTATTTTTTCCAAGTTCTGTTAGTGTCATTTTAGAGATGTCCATTCCTCTTGAGCTGCACTGCCTACTGAGCTATTCATTATCGTAGAATCTGTAGGGTCAGGAAAATTGCGTACCTCTTCAATTGTTAACGGATTGATTCTTCTCGACTAGTCATTGAACTTGAGCCTACTATTCAACATTACTAAATTGTGAGTTGTGAACGCCATGCGAACCAATTTGTGATACCGTAATCTCTGCCTGACCCTGATGTAATCCAAGTGGAATATTCCCGTAGTTCCTGGTCTATCGTAAGTATACCACCACCTCTTGTGATTCGTCGACAGAGTGTTCGCTACTACTAGCTGCAATTTACTGCAGAACTCTATTAGCGTTTCTCGTCTCTCAATCCTAGCATCGTGCCCATTTGCCCCCCTTGATCCTTTCTTCTACGCCTTTCGCTGCAACGGCACTGAAATCCTCCATAACGTTTTGATTTTAAACTCCCTTACGTACTGCATTACCCGTTAAATATCCTCATATACTTCCCTGTCTCTTCATCCTCTGCTTTCTAACTACAGTACTGGTGTTGGTTTTCTACCGATTCTGATGGGAACAACCCTGCCCTTAACGATTGCTACTCCTGTTATAAAATTTTTTACTGCTGTTCATCTTACCCTAAACTCGTCTGACCACAAAACCTTTTTACTTCACTGACCCCCAGTATCCCACCCAAAGCCCAAGATGGTGCCATGGACCTCTGCCCACTCCTCTGCTGTCTTTGACAAGGCTGTTAATAGAACGAGGGTGACTTTTTATGCTAGAATCTTCGATCGCCATTACTGATTATTTTTATTTAAAATTTAAGCAGTGGTGAGGTTCGAACCGGGAACGTTTGGTTACTAGTCAAAGACACTACCCATTAATTACGGGTGGATGACCAAAAAAACTGACTCCAATTGATTTTCATAATCAAACAATTATTTGTTTTGGTTTTCATAATTAAACTATTATTTGTTTAGCCATTCCCGCCGACTACATGAAAGGTCGAGTTTATGCAGGGAACACGGTGTGAACGCCGAGGGTGTCTCCACTGTACAAAGAAATGAGCAGGGTTGGGGTAAGGGGCCGAGGAGAGTCCGTAAAACTGCTACTGTCTAGCGCAGGTACTGCCAGGTGGAAAGAGCAGTCGTAAACATGGACCGTCTTGCGTTGGTCCCAGATAAACTATGATATTAATGGTATCTGTTCATTCGAGAACAGTTACTATCTTCATATATGTAGTTAAAGGCTACCCAGCCATTGACCTTCGTCTGTGCGAATGCACCTATCTGGTACATTACGTATGTAGATTGTTGACAGTTGGGAATGTGGGTCTCACGGGAAGCGTGTAAGGGATAAGACCCTGCAGTCGCGCTTTGATCTATGTCCTCAGTGGATCAGATGGATAGAGCGTCTGCCATGTAAGCAGGCGATCCCGGGTTCGAGTAACGGTCGGGGCACACATTTTCAGCTGTCCCCATCGAGATATATCAACAACACCTGCCTGCAGCTGAGGGTTACAATTAATTATCATTTATATGAATAATCATTTAAACTTAAATCGATTACAGAATCGATAGTGCTCGCATCAACCACCAATTAGATCTGCACATAGCCAATAACTATATGCGTGATTCAAATGGTAAGAGTGACGGGATCTTGGCACAACAGTAGTAAAATTAATGATGACTAGTCCGATTTGCTGAAGGGGAACACCTGGCAACGACCGTTAAAAGTTCATTAATCGCTGTAAGTGGTTAGTGGTGGCGTGCCAGTCTCGCGGTGACCCATAACCAGGTGTTTACAGCGTGTGATAGGGAGAACATATTGACCAGGGCGCACTCGGTATCGAGGTATCTTACAAGGGGACCGTACCTACTCGGCATCACCGATTTCGTCCAAATTTGTGATACAAGGGGCAATCAGAAAGTTTCCGTTCAAAGGTGGGACGGCCCAGAATCGGCGTGTCAGACAATTAAGATCGCAGAGAGCATTCAGGCAATCATTCCACCGACGCACTGGTTGAAGATACCCGTTTTGTAAAACACTGTATCTACGCATTTACCGTATGGACGTCGGGAAGACAGGAATGCCACACTTATCCTTTGTTTACATGTCATTGCTACAGCTGAGCTCTTTGCCCTCTACCAGGCTGTTCTTTACATCTGCCGCCACCTACATTCTGCTTATGTCATCTGCTCCGATTCCCTGAGCGCCATCCAGAGCCTCAGTGATCCGTATCCGGTTCACCCTTTTGTGCACCGGATCCAACGCTCTCTTCAGCAGCTGGTGGACGTCGGTTCTCCGGTTAGCTTTATGTGGGTCCCTGGCCATGTCGGTATCCCTGGGAACGAAGCTGCAGATGCCGCGGCCAAGGCTGCGGTCCTCCAGCCTCGGACAGCTTCTTGTTGTGTCCCTTCATCAGATTGTAGCAGGGTAATTTGTCGGCGCATTTTATCGCTGTGGCATGCCGATTGGGCTGCACTTACAGACAACAAGCTTCGGGCCTTGAAACCTCTTCCCGCGGCTTGGACGTCCTCCTCTCGCCCTTCTCGGCGGGAGGAGGTCGTTTTGGCCCGGTTACGCATTGGCCACTGCCGGTTCAGCCATCGCCATTTGCTGACGGCTGCGCCGGCGCCGTTCTGCCCATGTGGGCAATTGCTGACGGTCCGCCACATTTTAATGTCCTGTCCTGATTTTAACACACTGCGTCTAGATCTTAACCTACCATGTACTTTAGAAGCCATTTTAGCGGATGACCCACGAGCAGCTGCTCGTGTTCTTCGTTTTATCAATTTGACACACCTCTCTAAGGACATTTGATGATGCTGTTTTTTAATCCTATGCCTGTCAGTCTGTCTTTTATCGTGTTTTCCCTTTTAGTTGTTGTTTTAAACTTGTGCCTCGCGGTGCATTCTTAACGTAGTCAGGGCGCTAATGACCATTGAAGTTGTGCGCCCTAAAACCACACCAAAAAAAAAAAATGTCATTGCTAATACACCCGCATCGGAGTCGCTCTACGTTACATACACTGATCAGCCAAAATATTATGACCACATCCCAGCGTGACGTTGGATGCCTGCGGTTGTGTTGCGGGCACGTGAAGCGATAACAAAAGTGTGTACGCGGAGTGGACACGGACGGTGGATCACCGTAGCGAAGATAGGGCCTGCAAATGGGGAAATCCATTGAGATGAGTCTGACAAAGGGCAGATTATTATTTCGTAGAGCCTGTGAACAAGTATCTCGAAAGCGGCGAAGCTGGTCGAATATTCACGTGTTACTGCCATGAGCGTCTACGGGAAAAGGTATAAGGTCAGTGAAACTACCACTAGGCGCTAAATGGTTGGACGTCCACTGCTCTTCACAGAACGTTCGGTGGCTTGTCTGCTCTGTAAAGTAGTGATCTGTGGCATCTCTGCCGAAAGAGCAGAGTGCTGGTGCACGCGCAAGTGTTTCGTAGCACACCATTCATCGTACGTTGTTGAACATGGAGCTCCGCAGCAGACCACCCTTACGTGTTCACATGCTGACCAATCTACATCTTCAAATACGATTCTAGTGGCCACGGGACCATCGGGATTCAACCGTCGATCAATGAAGACGTGTCGGCTCTTCGGGTGACTCACATTTTTGCTACACTACACCGACGGTCGTCTCCACAAATGCCGTCGTCGAGGTGAACGGTGGCTCGGAACGTGCAGCGCACCACGGACGCAGGGTGGTGGGAGCAGTATTATACTACGGGAGACATTGTCCTGCCCTTGCATGGGACCTGTTGTAGTAATGGAAGACGCGCTGACTGCTGTGAATCACATGCATCCCTTCATGCTTCACGTCTTCCCGACGGAAATGTCATCTTTCAGCAGTATAACTGTCCGTGTCTTAGAGCCAGAACAGTGCTGCAGTGGTCTGAGGAGCATTATAGTGAACTGTCTTTGGTGTCTCGGCTACAAAATTCGCTTATGTAAATCCTATGAAACCCATCTGGCTCGCTATTGGACACCATCACCGCGTACAGGAAACAGCGACTCCCTATTAACGCAAATTACATTAACGCGAATTACACGAATTGTGCGTAGACACCCAGGGCCACGTACCTCTACTACAAACAAACCTACCAACAAATTGTCGGATCCCTGATACGCAGAATCTGCGATGTATTCCGTTTCAAAGACGGACAAACAGGCTATTCAGCATGTGGTCATAATGTTTGGGTGGTCATAATGTTTTGGGTCATCAGTGTATACGCTGCAACAACGCCCTCAAACGCAAACTTCTTGATCACCGATTGTATGTGTAGCACTTGGCCAGAAATGATAAGTGACGGAAGGGGAAGCTACAGCTGGCCAATTGCTTAGAGAAAACAGGCATTTTTGACTTGGAGTGGACGAGTCATGGGAAATTTAAGTCAGAGTAGTTTCCAGTCAGCGGCTGGCGTTGCAGAACGAGGGCAGAATGGTAATCCGACGGTCATGAGGTTGAGGCCCTATCCGGAAGGTTTTTTATTTTCAATTTTTATTTTACGTAAATAAAACGATGTAATTCTCAACATAATGTAGGTATTCAAATTTTCATAAAAGGAAAGACAAAAGAAAATCTCGGTTCGAAAATATATATTCTGGAAAGGATCGTAATGCGTACACGAGAATTTCGTACAAAAAATTAGATATTTTTATTATTTAACAGTTGATCCTGTGTACGTAGTGTAGTGATACTCACCGTAAAAACAAGGGAAGCAGTAGTTGTCTGGGAGTCTTGCACAAGTTATAACGAAACTAACTAAACACGATGTCCCGTAAACTTTAACTACAATCCGTTCTTGGAAATTTATTTGCACTGTCCTCAAGGGTGTTGTAAGTACAATCCTTGCTTGGAAATTTATTTGTATTCTCAAATTTTCATTTTCATGTCTGTTACGAAAATATTATGTGCGGTACACTGAGGTTGGGATACCTCCTTCTAACGTGTCGGACCTCCTTTTGCCCGAAGTAGCGCAGCGATTTGACGTGCCATCGACACCACAAATCGTTGGTAGCCCCCTGCAGAAATATTGAGCCATGCTGCATCTGTAGCCGTCCAGTGCAGAATTTTGTGTACGAATTGACCTCTCGATTATATCTCATGTCGCGCGATGTGGGAGGTCAAATAAATCGGTGTAATTGTCGTTAAACCAATCGCGAACTATTGTTGCCTGTTGGCATGGCGTATTGTCATCGATAAAAATTACATCGTTGTTTGCAAAGTCAACGAGTGGCTGCAGAAGGTGTCCAAGTAGCCGAACATAACTATTTGCAAGTCAATGACTGGTTGGTTGAACCAGGGGACCCAGTTCATTCCACGTAAACACAGCCCACACCATTATGGAGCCACCTCCAGCTTCTTTCGCTGTGCCTTGTTGACAGCTTGGGTCCATTGATTTGCGGGGTCTGTGCCACATAGAATCCACTTACCACACATAGAAACCACTTACCAACTCAAATCGAAACTTGTCTGATCAGGCAATCATTATCCAGTTGTCCAGTATCCAACTGATATGGTTACAAGCCCAGGAGAGGCACTGCAGGCGATGTCGTGCTGTTAGCAACCTCCCGACGGTCGTCTGCTGCCATACCACAGTGACGACAAATCTCGCCGCGCTCTTCTAACGGATACGTTCGTCGTACGTCGCACACTGATTTCTGAAAACATTTCACGCAGTTTTGCTTGTCTGTCAGCACTGACAGCTCTACGCAAACTCCCCTGCTCTCGGCCGTTAAGTGAAGGCCGTCGGCCATGGTGTTGCCTATGTTGAGATTAAACCTAAAATTTAGTATACTCCGTACGCTCTTGAGGCTGTGGATATCGGAATATTGAATTCCCTAACGGTTTCCGAAGAGGAATGTCCCATGCATGTCTCTCCAACTACCATTCCGCGTTCAAAGATTGTTAATTCCCTTAGTGCGGCCATTATCATGTCGGAAACCTTTTCATATGAATCAGCTGAGTATAAACGACAGCTCCGCCAATTCAATGCTCTGTCATACCATTCTGTAGGCAATGCTACCTCCATCTGTGTGCGTACACATCGCTGACCCAAGACTTTGGCACCTCAGTGTATATCTAGCATTATTTCGGTTTGTTTGCAATGTAAGTAGCGTAAAAATTCAAAACAGAAAGAAAGATAGCATGCAGAGACTCGAATCCACAACTGTTAGATTTCTCTTCTGTACTCTTTCCTCTGAGTCAATCGCTGCCTTACAACTCCGCTAACTGAAATGGCTTATGTCCGCATGTCCGCTCGACCTGTATCAAGAATGCTATTTTTTTCTAAACGCTAAGCCATTTGGGGCTGCCACTACTATCACTTTCATTTCTGGCCACCATATTACGAAAGACTACACATGTATGCATATATGTATGTATGTACTTGTGCGTATGTACAACTCCTCCTAAGCCATTGGACCGATTTCAGCCAAAGTGGTTCACTAATAACTTACTGTCAGGCAGCAATCGCTGTCGGGGAAGAAATCACTTACCGATCACAGATCAGGAGATATGATGTCATGAACAGAAAGATGCCACATCATGCTTGAATTTTAAATTTATTACTTTTGTGCTACTGACTACGCAATAAATTTGCAAGACGGGCTCCGCATATGCCGCTACATGCACTTACAAAATTATATCATGGTACTATACAAACAGTTCAGAAAATATGACGTTATAACACAGAGCTGTGTGAAAAAATGCACGACGTTTAAATTTATTACTTCAGCTTAAGAAAATCCCTGATACCTGGTAGCGCTTTTGGCAGTTTTAGCTTGCGAAGCACGATCGGCTGTAGGCGAAAACAATAGCAGTCTATAGATAAATGAATAAACATTGCCACAGAGACGTCTACAAAATCGCGTAGTATAGAAGCGAAACAGCTGTATTAGTATATTTGCACATAATGCATATTTCTTTGTACTGCTGTTTCATAATTTCAAATGTGATTTCGCGAATACACGGATACTTCAATACAAACACAGTTTATTTTTTGTTTCTGTTTCTAATAGAAAACTAGCAAAATGATTACCTGGGCAAGTATACCACAAATTTGGACGAAATTGGGCATAACGAGAACGCGCGGTCTCCTTGTTATCAGAAGAAACATTAGGTACTGCGTTATCTTGTTGGAAGTTGATGTCATGGAAGCCTCGAAGGGAGGGTACAGCTACCTAACTTACTACGTCCGAAATGCTAACGAAACTACGCTATAGTCGACCCAAACGTGATCGTCCTGCTTAATCAGTGGCATCCTATACCGTCACATGTGGCGCCGGGACTGCTTAATGTTGACAGAGCAAACTGTAACGTTCATTCGCTTTGGTCCCTCTACAGATGGATACGTCTATCGTGTGTTGTGCTCGGAACCGGGACTTGTCAGGAGGTACGAAGTCATGCAACTTCTGCTTTCAGTGACGTAGTCCGGCTCATCAATGTTGGCTACAAACACGCCTGATTCCTGACTCAAGGTATGGGACGTGATGTATGACCCTGCACGTCTGAGCGAACAGTATGTCTGCCTTCTCGGGGTTTGGTCTTGTGGTGCAGCATTGAGTATGGTGCTCGAGTATCCAATACCGCTTGACAATTGCTAAAGATCAACTGCCAGTTGCTACGGAATAACCAAAAATAACTACAGAAGAAGCGACCAATAACAGTAAAAGGAAATGTAAAGGACAGGACGAGTGAACTGCAGCGAAGCCTGTGTACGAACCTCCTGTATGCATTCGACAATTCATGCATACGATGTTTGAAGAAGATTGTTGTGGAACCCATTTGTTCGACATTCCATGCGGTACGGCAACATGTCTCCAAGGCATCATTTGAGAGCTTAGGATAGTGATCGAGCAGCTGAACGGCTCGAGGCCGCCCAAAGTGTCACTACTGTGGCAATAGTAATGGGTGTGTCCAAAAGTATGATATCGAGGTTACCACAGACGGCTGAAGGTGAAAACGCTGAAGGTGAAAACGCTGTTCTAAATCGTGCCGGTGGTCAAAGACGGAACACTACCTTGCAAGAGGCTCGATACGCAGCCTCAATCCTTAGCAGATCGCTGTAGACCTTGCAACCGCTATAGGTACGCGTGTCTCTGCTGGAACCATTCCGTGGCGATTCAGTCAGGTTGGTTTGTATCCTCGGAAGCCTGTTAAATTCATCGCACCCCAACCATCCCAACGTCTAGAATGAGTTAGATGGTGTAGGAAGGCTGTTGGCTAAGGTCAGCGGTAGTGATCTAGAGCGATGTCCTCCGACGAATCTCGCTTCAGTGTGACAAGTGATTCTGTCCACCAGTTAATGTGGAGAGAGAGGGGGGGGGGGAGGGGGGGGACACGTTACACACCGCATGTTCATGAACGTCATCTGTATGGTCTAGTTGCTATGGTGCGGGCAGGCATTACGCACAGTGACCGAACACCATTGCATATCTTTGCTCTTGGTATCGTTACTGCAGATCCTGCTGGGAGATTACTCTGGATCACATTCCTCTGTTTATGGGTGCGGTAATTACGACTTTCTGTTTATGGAGGACAATGCCCGCCTACACAGGACCGCTGGGGTGTCGGACACGCTAGAAAGTGAAGCCATTGGACGTATGGAATGGCCTACGTAATCTCCAGACCAAAACCATACGAAGTATGCCTGGGATGCTCTTGACTGACGGGTTTCTCAACGAGCATCTCCGCCTTTGCAAGGAGAAAAACTGCCTTGAGGGAGGAGTGATATAATGTCCCACAAGAACTCAGAAGTTTGGTAGCCAGCATGAATAATAGGTGCAAATTATGCATTAGTGTCCGAGGAGGGCATATTCCTTATCGATAATCCGACATCTACCTTTATGTTTGGAATCAAAACTGAGTCAAATATGAACGTTGGTTATGTCTGCTGTCCTGCTTTCTTATTGGGTGTAGTCTGCACTGTTTTTCATTATATATATGAGGAACAGAGATATTGTTGGAAAGCAACAACTTAGGCAAAGATAGAGGACATGAAACATACATAACAGAGATGGATTGGTATAATCTAGAGGTCAGTTCTTGGCGAAGCATTGATAATTAACTAAACAAACAGCATTGAAATCTGCAGCAATTTGCGGAAGGGTTGCACTTCTGTCACGTTGGACGATTCTCTTCAGTCCTCGTTGGTCCCGTTCTTTCAGGATCTTTTCCCGGCCGTAGCGATGTCGAAATTTGATGTTTTACCGGATTCCTGATATTCAAGATACACTCATGAAATGGTCGTGCCGGAAAATTCCCACTTCATCGCTACCTCGAAGATACTATGCACCATCGATCCTGCGCCGATTATAACCCCTCGTTCAAGTCCACTTAGCTCTTGATGTCCTGCCTTTGTAGCAGCAGTAACCGATCTAGCAACTACTTCAGACTCCTGTTGTCTTCTACATGCATTGCCGACCACAGAGGGTATTCTGCCTGTTTACATATCTCTGTATTTGAATACGCAAGCCTATACCAGTTTCTAAGGCGCTTCGGTGAAGATGTAGATGTCTCATACGCAGAGGAAAAGGAAGCCTAAGTCAGCCGGTTAGAAATACTAGAAATTAAAAACAGACATGCATATTTCCACTTTCATAGTTAATTGACCAGATCCAATTCAATTATTCACCTGTTTTAAGAACAAAGCGTAGATCATGCTCTCAATGTTCCCATGTCCAGAAACAACAAATGTACAAAACCAATGAAATGATGGTATAAATTTCAATACCAACAGTACACGTTCATAATATACACACATTAAATATAGAAAGCATTTCACTAATTGCTACCTCTCCTAATGTATAAGATACCTAATACTGAATGGATTTGTTGTGCATCACCAGTGTTCGAGTGAATTAACACCACAATGCGATCGACGTTATGGATTAGATTACAGTGTACTGCTTCAGGGAAATAGAAGTTAAACTTTGATCCTCAGTCCATGAGTAGGTAAAAAATTCTAGACGATTGATGCTTAATTTTATTCCCAGGCATGTTTAGTCATGTTATTATAATTGCTGATTGCTTAATTCCATATGAAATTTGTCAAAAAAGGTCACTGAAGTAATTTTACATTAAGCCAAGGATCCATATATATTAAGAAGTTGAGATGTTTATCTTTGCCTTATCATCATGTTTATCTTTGCTTTTCATATTTAGAATCAGTATTGTACTTGAAAATGGGCTTATAACAATAAACCTAGGATGTGCAGTAACCATAATAAAATTTGTGTAGCAGGGCAAACAACAGTGTTTGTTTAGTTAACTGACAATATTTCGTAATCACTGAAATAAAATCTCACACTCTCTCAGCCAACAAAGTTTCATTTTGTTTCCTCCTTCCCTTCTGGATGCTTCAGTTTCTTTGTCAGGCAGTGTGTGTTTCACAATTTCCGCAAAGCAGTGCAATGTAATGTAATCTATAACGTCCATCGCAGCAAAGCGTTATTAATTCACTCGAATGCTGGTGACGCATAACAAATCCATCCAGTATTAGGTATCTTATACATTAGGAGAGATAGCAATTAGTGAAATGCTTTCTGTATTTAATGTGTGTGTATTATGAATGCGTACTGTTGGTATCGAAATTTATACTGTCATTTCATTTGCTTTGTATATCTGTTGTTTCTGGACATGGGAACATTGAGAGTATGATCTGTGTTTTGTTCTTACTGTGGTCCAGAGGGGTCTATCTGTATTTCAAACAATCAGACAATATTTCGGAGAAATCTCACATGGTTCTGACTACAAGTGCTGGTCAGCACATAACTCACCACTACTACGTTGGGTCCTGTCGCATTCAGCTACTAGGTCAACATGAGAGATAACTGATACTGCAAGATGGGGAAGATGCAAGCACATGTAACACTCATAATTCTTTACTAGTCTGGCAATGAACAACCGAATATTAATCAGAATGAAACTCCCTGGTAGATTAAAACTGTGTGCCGGACCGAGACTCGAACTTGGGACCTTTGCCTTTCGCGAGCAAGTGCTCTAGCAATTGAGCTACAGAAGCACGACTCACGCCCCGTCCTCACAGCTTTACTTCTGCCAGTATCTCGCCTCCTACATTCCAAACTTTACAGAAGCTCTCCTGCGAACCCTGCAGAACTAGCACTCCAGAAAGAAAGGATATTGCAGAGACATGGCTTAGCCACAGCCTGGGGGATGTTTCCAGAATGAGATTTTCACTCTGCAGCGCACACTCCACCGAAGAGTGGAAATCTCATTCTGGATTAATCAGAATATTGGAATACAGTATCCGATAGTACTAACTATTTCATTTACATGAAGGAAGAGATACCTTCATCTGTTGTATCAAAGCAGCAGCCAATGATACATAATGAAAATAAACATGAACTGTGTAGCGACACCACCATTTAGGATAGGGAAAGTTAGTTTTGTGCTGTATTTGGAGCATGAGTTACAGCCAGGTATGGGCCAGATTGTAGTAAGTTAAACATACCAGCAGTTGCGAAGGCAAATAGCGGCCACAGGGCCGTAGAACTGTTGGAGAGGGCGCACACAGCAGTTTCCATGGTGCAAGTCACAGGCAGAAGAGGGCCACTGGCCAACTTGAGTGTTATGCCTACATGACATGAACCAGAGTGCTTAGCAAAACAGAGGCTCCAGCCTAGTATAAGTAGGTGCCGTATTCTAACGAGACTCATTCAAGTGTGGCAGCTCTCCTGGATGGCGGCACGTGTCACACCACTGGCTACACGCAGCAACAGATGGGGCGCCAGCATCCCAGTCCAGGGTGGGTCGTTGGTTCGACCCTCTGAGGCCGACGCAGAGTCCGCAACCAGCCAGGGCAGGCCACTCCTCGGCTTGCTACGGTGGGCAGTTGTCTCGGCTCCCGACACATGCTGGAGACTTCCTGAGGCGAGGGCTGCAGGTTCGGATGCCGGATAGCTGGCACTTGTTTGTCGCCCTGTTCTCAGCCACACCAGAGAGTAGAAGGATGCAGCTGGCCACCTGCAGCTCACACTGAGCAGCGCTGAGTCAACAGGGACGAAGACCGCCGAGTCAACTGTGGCATCGTGATGACGATGCACTCTGCTGGTGTACAAGGCTGGCAAGACACAGAGTTGCATTGCACAGGTCGCTGGGGTGCTTCCTCAGCATTGCGGGGCCTGTGATGCAGACCAAGGTGAACGGAGCACTGTAGTGGAAGCAAATAAATGATTTAGAAAGTTCTCACCGAGTTTTAATACGGCACCTCCTGGCACCCACCCACCCACATTTGGCGTCTTCATGCCACATTTGGCGTCTGCTACCACAACAGCTGAAATGCATTACGAATTATAGATAATTCACGTTTAAAAGGCCAACAGTTAGCTGCTTTTATTAGAGGTTGCAGGATCCACAGTTTTCAAAACAGTCTTTACGTCCAGACCCATTCACTCCATATTTTCACTCTTTTACAACTTGATTTTTTTTCCAGAAAATGTATATATTAATTGAAATAAAGATATCTTTTATTTTAATCCAAATGAAAATAAATTTACTTATTTTGATGCATTGACTGAAACATCATGTAAAGTAGTAATCAGCACTGCTTGGTTAACAAATTCGTTGAAGTAATCGTTCTCTCACGACTCACAAGTATATACAATATCAACTTGATAAATATATTAAATTGATGAAGGTCATATGTTGATATCCATTCAGAAAATAGGGAAAAATTTAGCTTCAGGTCGGTTTTTCCTTTTAGGCAAATAGAAAATAGCCTTGGACCGAAAGTAGAAAGTTTCACAGGAATCAAAGTTATGGTCGGTTAAACTGAGTGACATACCTACCACCAAAACGCTAATGACGTTTACAATCGTTACATTAGACTTCGCGCTGAAATTAAATAGACGAAATTTCAAGTGGTAAAGTTATATTCAGTGCCGGTTAAAACTAGTTCACTAGTTTATTTTGTCATCCAAAATAATTATTTTGCTCTGAGACATAGACAACAGTAAGTTTACAAATTAGACTTTCATAAATCTATCATCGTAGCTTTTCACATACACAAAAAGGTATTCATAACACAAAGCGAAGCAATTAACAATGTGATGATAATGATCAGATATCGAAACTGATAGTTAATAAATATTTATTTTATCAGCAGCTCTTGGAGGTTCTGAAAAATGCTGTTTTCCAAATATCTTCGAGCTGTCTGGTACCAAATCCACAAATAGTAATAAATTTATTTTGCAGTTAAGTTGGAAAGTGTATTACCATTTTAATTATATATTGCAAGAAATATAGCAAAAACACAACAATAAGAAATGAAAGTATTTTGACTAATATCATGGGAATTAAATACAAGCATATTAGTGTCATTTGGAAAGAAGCGATCTTTGTTTGATGGATGCTTACGAATTAGGAATAGAGAGGATGCCAGTTCTGCTCAGGCTTTGGCCCCTTTCCCCCTTTTCCTCACCCCCTTCCCATCAGCTAAAAAATATAACAATAAGCCACGTCAAGAGAAGAAGCTCTGAGTGAGATTCTTACATGGTTTGATTTAACCATCTGCATTTCGGAAGGACAAGTGAAGTTGTTAATCTAGTAGTGTTACGTTGATTCTCTTATTTTCACAGAGATTAAGTTTTACACTTTTATATTCCAATTTGGGTGCAATGCAAGAAATTAGTGACACAGCGCCTAAGTTTACTTCTCTCACAATGAAGTTAGCAGTAAGAGAACATTTTCTTTATAGTTAATATGATTATGTTATTCTTCTGTATTGAATATTCTAATGATCGTCAACCAAGTGTCTGATAGACGCAGTCATATACTTCAGGAAGGATTTAAATGTAAATACTCTTTTTTGTGTGCATGCGTTATTTTAAAGCCACTGACTGCTGTTGTTGGTTTCACATCTGTTCCTCAATAACATGTTTTCAGTGTTGCGTGCATATACGTACAAAACACTGTGATGAAGTATTTACATTATCCAGAATGAAAGTTTCTGTCTGCAGCGGAGTGTGCGTTGATATGAAACTTCCTGGCAAAGTAAAAGGGTGTGCCAGACTGTGACTCGAACTCAAGACCTTTGCCTTTCGCAGACAAATGCTCTGCCTAAACTTGCCTGCGAAAGGCAAAGGTCCCGAGTTCGAGCGTCGATCCGGTACGCAGTTTAATCTGCCAGGCAGTTTCATTTTTACATTATTCTCCACATTTTCTTACAAAACTGCTGTAGTTGTTATGAAAATCATAATTTAAGTTTTTCGAAGACTTTCGAACTGAATTTGTCATTTTGTTATGAAGCAGTTCTGTATATAAAATTACATTAGCGGTTTGTATCTTAAAACTATTCAGAATTACGGAATATTGTTGTGTTACTGAGGAGGAGTCATGTGGAGATATTCTGTGGCCCGGTTTGGGTTTCTATGTCACACAGCAATCTGAGGGAACACAGGTTTCCCCGAAAGCTGTGCAAGATTTTAATTGTGCGTAAAGTAATGGGCAGGCAATCATGTTTTTTTTTCGGTGTGCTCTGTGTTCCGGCCGATTCACTGAATTCAGAATTTTATTACTGGTGTGAGTCGTAGTAGCCAATTGTTTGCGTCCGGTCTGTTTAACATTTTGGGGGACAGTTTCCAAATTTAACGAAGTTGGATATTTAAAGCCAGCAAGCATACAGGAGAATTATATACGTAGTTTTCCGAGAATCACCTACCAATAAAACTACATTTGTCGATATTGGAAGCCGAAAGGGGCAATAAAGACAGCGAAGTGCATCTGCAAGCCGCAGGTAGTATTGCTGTATTTGTGACTTGTGATTCCCTTATTTATTGCTGATAAATGTAATATAATCTCTTTACTGATTACTACTAGAATTTTGAAACATTATCTTGTTATATTAAACACAGAAAGAATACTTAGTAAAATGTGAGTTGCCACATTTGGAGTATGGCTTGTTATCTTGTGAAAGTCTTTCATCTGGAAACCTTTTTGTGTGTTACATGTCCGAAGTTTCACATGTATAACTAGTGTACTAGTGTGGATCTTGGTGATGCACGATGACGTGGTCTAAGCAGCAGACTGTTATGAAGGAAGCTGTAAAACCTGGTGGCACTACGCACCTTATGCTTCATGCTTCTCAAAACGCACAGGGAACTTTGCGATTAACGTCGTCCCCCACCGTCTGCGATGGATGCTTTCGGATGTTTACAATACACTGTGGTGTACAATATGGTGATGAGGAACTTTATAGTTATCTGCCGATGGTGATGAATGTTCCTTCTATCGCTGGAGTTGCTAGTGAATACGCCCTAGTCGAGCGCCATGGCAGAACCAAACAGCAGTTGACTAAAGAGAAGGACACTTTCAGACTTCACCAGAGCTTATCTTAAAGTTACATTTGCTCAGACTATAGTCATCACGTATTTTACAGGAAGTGTGCCCCAACAGCGACCGAAGGGATGTACTGGAGAGCACTTTACGAGATGCAATAAACATGCGAAAACTCTAGTGAGGGATGCCGTACATGGTATGTCGCTGCAATCGGTGAGAATCGCATGTGGACTGTTTGAGCGTCCGAGCCATTCCGGGAAGCAAACACGAGGCGCGGACTACACGTCTGTCAGAGTTACGCCTGTCCGAGCTGCGACAGAGGCAGAAAGGGCTCCAGCCAACGGAAACGTTCACCACTACTCGTGTTACACGACGTTATTACTTCGGGTGTTTACCCACAGACGTGGTGCAGTGATATGGTTAATACTGTACATATTGTTGAGTGTTCCAGATAGAAACGCCATACAAAAGTTTTTACCAGCATGTAACATTTTCGTTCTAGAATACCGAAGTAAAGTGACAATAGATATTGGGGAACATGTTATGTGATTGTGTTACGAAAGTTTTGATGAACTGTGTGGATTACGAGCCTGAATGAGGATTATTCTAGTGTCTTCAAGTAAAGCCTAATCAAGAAACGAGAATATATCTCCGAATCGTAAGTCAGAGGGGCTGCTATATAAAATGTCTGCCATGTAATACAAAATCGAGGTGTGTTATGAAACAGAGAACCCTCATTCAAAAGAAATGAAAATACCTCTTGTACAACAGAGAACGAGATGAGGTTGAACAGGGTTGTCATGTCACATCGTTGTCGAGAAGGTGTGGCTGCCAGGAATAATTTTAAATACTGTAGTGATGCTCCTGCCTCGTCAGCAGTTTTAATGAGTGCTGGGCAACCGACCACTGAAATTGAGACTAACGACGATCAAATTTATAAATTTTGGAAAAGATTATCTGCCGATAAAGTGACTAATAGGAAGCGATGTCCAATCGGGGATCCCTCCTCCTTCCCCTATGCTGAACTGCCTGCTACACAGCATAGTAAGCAAGGAGAGTTGGTGTTGTGAACAACATGTCAACTCTAATTTGTCCCTGCGGGACGGTAAGGGAAATAAAAAGTGAGAGGCAAACTACATCTAATATAGGGGTTAAGGAAAATCGAATTTTAAGGAAAACCGGTTTAACAAAAATAGACATTTTTTCTATTATAAAAAGCCGAGAGGAAACTGTCATTTACGATCAACAAAGCCAATTATGCTTCATGTCATGCACTTTTTTGTATGACGTGGTGCAAAGCTCGTACAAAGCTTTACTGACTTACGATTTTATATGTCGTATAGCATTTTAAGCTCTTCATGTTGAAACACGCTTTTCTGCGTTCCTTTTATAGTGATCGTAGTGAAAGCCTCTGTTTGGACACATTAGCCAGACGTTTATGACCCAGTAGGATGAGTTGATGCTTACCCTACACGGAATTTCGTAAATTATATAACGGACAGTACGCTATCCACGGCAGTTAGTATTTCAATTTTTTTGTCGCCTTGAACACAGGATCGAGAAATTGGAAGTTCGGTGAGTCTGTAAGGTGCCGATGATGATCAGACCAAAGAAGGCTGAGATGAAACCTGTAAGCTTACTCAGAATCGTTATTAACTTGATTTTATGTCTGTATACGAACCATGTTACACTATCTCTCAAAAACTATATTGCACAGATGCTGCTGTGCAACATGTCTGTAAGTTATTCAATACAGAGTCAACATCAGATGGCCTCCTTTTTTGATATACCTGTCAAGTTCATCACACAACAGTTCTCTGGGATTGAAGTCAGATGACTGATTTGGCCAAATCATATTCTTCAGTTCTCCACGTTTGTCTTTCATATTGAAATACCCTCTGCACAATTTAGAAGCATGCTTCGGATCATTGTTTTGCTGCAGAACAACCACATGATCATTAAGTCTCTAGCCAGATGAAAATGCATCGTTGATCAGAATCCTGTGGCATCCCTCCTTCTCTAATGTTCCATTAACTCTCACTAAATCACCGACTTTATGACCCGCGAAACCTCCCCACATCCTCCACCACGCTTCACCGTTGGCGTTACACACTGACTCTTCACTCGTTCTCCATGAAATCGACGAACAAACAATCGACGATTGCTTCCAGATGCTTCAAACTTAGATTCGTTTGTCAATAACAGCTTGGCCCATTGCTACATGCTCAAGTTTTTATGTTGCTGTGCCCACTGCAAGCTTTTAACCTTATTTTTTGTTTGTGTAATAAAGGGTTTTTGACCGCTATGTCACCTTTAAACTTTGTTCACGAAGACGGCGTTCCACTGTTGAGACAGAGTTTGGAGCTGCTCACATACTATTGACTCCTTCGCGAATTTCAGGTGCAGTACGAGTCCTGTGACGTTAATTCTGTACACATATGAACTGATCTTACCTGTATGATGTTACTCGGACTCTTCAAGATCTGCTGCACTTTACGTACCACTTAAATTGGGCTACGTCAACTTTTGTAGCTGTCGTCCTACTAGAATAGTCTTTCTGATGCAGAGCTACAGCCAGAGCCCGTTTCTCAGTTCCAAACTCCTGCCTCCGCCCCATTAGGCGGTAATATGGTAGCTCGTTTCTCAGTTCCAAACTCAGCCTCTGTCCCATTAGCCGGTAATATAGTACGAACTTGATCAGGATCACAGACATACTGCTAGATTCACACAATGTACTGTAAACTAATACGAACTGAGTGCTACTCAGATAGCTGAAGGAACGAAGCTTGTTCAAATGGAAGAAAAGACAAGTCATTGTTGCTGTGAATACTCATCGGAGTCCGTCTATGCGGCTGTGGGACGTTTAACTAAAACGAGAGTCGCTGGCCACCCAAACGTACTTATTGATGAGTAGGAGGAACGACTAAAACCCACAATGAGCCGGGTTGGAATAATCGAACAAACAATCTGTATTCTATCCGAGACGGCTTAGAACTGTTCAGCCGAAGGACTGACACAGCCGCAGTTCTGGCTTTTTGAACTATCGCAAGACTTGCCACAAAGGAGGCAGTTAACTGATGTATGCTGGACTGGTACGCTAATTGGACCAGAACTAACAGCTCCTATTCGTTGGGGTTATTGACAAGAGGTATCATGCTTTACACCCTCTGTTACGAATTACTAGAGGCCACAGGGCCCCATGATTTTCGGACCGGCATGTGAGAGTTTCCACCCACTGGCTCTGTCGGGCGCTGGGAGGGAGACGATTGCTGGGAGTGGCGGGTCGTTTGTAGGAAGATTTCATTCTAACAATCGTATAAGCCAGGTTACCTTCCATAAGGACATGCATCGAGACTAGAAAATGGTGCATTCATAATGGCTAGGCATTAGCCGAAATCTGTATTTCCCAAATAAAAGAACGACTGATTGCTGCGCTCTATAATTTATAAATCGTATAAGTATTAAGTTGGCAAGAAACAAACATCACACTGCTGCACCGGGACGATCTCTTCGACTAAATACGCTTCACCGTGAGCCACAACATCTCTTATTCTCCAGCCAGAGATGGCCCTTCAGTAAATAATGAATCACAGTTTTTTCCTAAAACTTATTTATTTTTACGAGTTAGAATTTGGTGACAATATCGTCAACATTTCTGTTCCATGTACTACTTTTCTACATAGTCTACGTCACGTTCTATGACTTTATCTTGTTCGTAAAAGCGCTTGTCCTGTGCTCGTAGCCATATTTTCACTACAAGAATTACGCTCTCATTATCTTCAGTTTCTGTGTAGATAAACCTTAAGTGGCCCGAACTGATGGAAGTCTGAGGGCGGCAGGTTTGGGCTTTTGAGTGCATAAGGCAGTGATGTCCAACCCAATCTGGCGACATTTCCCCCAGTTCCGAGATTTTTGTGTGGGAGTTTATTGTCACGTTGGGACAAGATTTCTTTTGGTCCTTGTCAGACAGAACGGTTTGGAAACAATTCCTGAGTTCATTCAGCTTCTTCACATATGCCTCTAAATAAATGGTTGAAGCTTTTGGGAGCACATCAAAATCACTATCCCAAATGACTATCATAAAGACTTTGTCAGCAGAGGGAGTTGTGCGTCTTTTTGTTTCCGACTCAAAGTGATGCATGTAGGTTTCGTCACCTGTAATGATACGTAACAAAAAGGCTTCTCCATTGGTCGCAAACTGCTCCAACAGTTCAGATTAAATGCCTTTTCTCAGAATCTCGTGGTATGTTGAAAGCATACGTAGAACCGATATTGAAGACCACTTTGAATGTCTAAGAGTCAAAGTTGCTGCAGACACTTCTGAGGCCGGCCGGGGTGGTCGACCGTTTCTAGGCCCTACAGTCTGGAACGGCGCGACCGCTACGGTCGCAGGTTTGAATCCTGCCTCGGGCGTGGATGTGTGTGATGTTCTTAGGTTAGTTAGGTTTAAGTAGTTCTAAGTTCTAGGGGACTCATGACCTCAGCAGTTAAGTCCCATATTGCTCAGAGCTATTTTGAACATACTTCTGATATTCACCGATAGCTGTAGAGACAATTGTCGAGCTGTGAAATGCAAGTCCGCTCGAATAATGCCCGTCTGCGCAGCTCATCACGTCAGCAACAATGACAGGACGACCCAATCGCTGCCAATCATGCAGCTTAGTTTCTGCACGCTGTACCTCTCTCTATCCACCGTCCAAAAGTACGCCTACTAACTGCATCGTTACCACACACTGCACAAAAACGTTTACGAATGAATTGTTCACCACGTTTCCTTTTCGACTCTGCCATCTGCCGAAATTGTTCGATCATTTGCATACGTGCGGAACATATATAATATTTGAGGCATTTAAATCTTCAACTATTACATTGAGGGTCTGAAATATATAAATAAAGTTTTCGTACTGTGTTGCAGCTTTTCCATAGGTTCTCAAATTGATTCGAAAAAGAAAACGAAAATAATAGAAGGAAGCCTGGGTATAACGTTCAGATGTCGAAGTCGTTAGAGACGGAGCACGAGCTCGGATTGTGTTAAGGACTGGGGAGGAAATCGGACTTTCCGTTTCGAAGGACCCATCCCGACATTTTCCTGGAGCGATTTAAGGAAATCGTAGACAACAGAAATCTAGACGGCCGAACGCGAGTTTGCACCGTCGTCCTTCCAAATGTGAGTGCAGTGTGTCAACCGCTGCGCCATCTCGCTTGCTTTTTTCTTCCACGAGACGGAATCGCAGTGACATAAACTCTTTCCCGTGAGTTGTAACCTCCGTCTAGTAGGTCAAAGTTAACCGAAACGGTGGGTCTTCGTGTGTGGCCTCTCCAGAAAAGTGAGGCAGCACTGTTAGTTGCGAAGGCTGGCGGTGGCCGTCCATTTGGTTCGGCCCGCGGCCAATGGGATAGCCCATGAGAAACGCCTCTGGTGGAGTTGCGATGAAGCTCTGGTTGTAGTCAGTAGGGACACCATCTGGACGCTGTCAGCCGATTCTTTGATGTTATAGCAAGTCCAGACATACACTCCTGGAAATTGAAATAAGAACACCGTGAAATCATTGTCCCAGGAAGGTGAAACTTTATTGACACATTCCTGGGGTCAGATACATCACATGATCACACTGACAGAACCACAGGCACATAGACACAGGCAACAGAGCATGCACAATGTCGGCACTAGTACAGTGTATATCCACCTTTCGCAGCAATGCAGGCTGCTATTCTCCCATGGAGACGATCGTAGAGATGCTGGATGTAGTCCTGTGGAACGGCTTGCCATGCCATTTCCACCTGGCGCCTCAGTTGGACCAGAGTTCGTGCTGGACGTGCAGACCGCGTGAGACGACGCTTCATCCAGTCCCAAACATGCTCATTGGGGGACAGATCCGGAGAACTTGCTGGCCAGGGTAGTTGACTTACACCTTCTAGAGCACGTTGGGTGGCACGGGATACATGCGGACGTGCATTGTCCTGTTGGAACAGCAAGTTCGCTTGCCGGTCTAGGAATGGTAGAACGATGGGTTCGATGACGGTTTGGATGTACCGTGCAATATTCAGTGTCCCCTCGACGATCACCAGTGGTGTACGGCCAGTGTAGGAGATCGCTCCCCACACCATGATGCCGGGTGTTGGCCCTGTGTGCCTCGGTCGTATGCAGTCCTGATTGTGGCGCTCACCTGCACGGCGCCAAACACGCATACGACCATCATTGGCACCAAGGCAGAAGCGACTCTCATCGCTGAAGACGACACGTCTCCATTCGTCCCTCCATTCACGCCTGTCGCGACACCACTGGAGGCGGGCTGCACGATGTTGGGGCGTGAGCGGAAGACGGCCTAACGGTGTGCGGGACCGTAGCCCAGCTTCATGGAGACGGTTGCGAATGGTCCTCGCCGATACCCCAGGAGCAACAGTGTCCCTAATTTGCTGGGAAGTGGCGGTGCGGTCCCCTATGGCACTGCATAGGATCCTACGGTCTTGGCGTGCATCCGTGCGTCGCTGCGGTCCGGTCCCAGGTCGAAGGGCACGTGCACCTTCCGCCGACCACTGGCGACAACATCGATGTACTGTGGAGACCTCACGCCCCACGTGTTGAGCAATTCGGCGGTACGTCCACCCGGCCTCCCGCATGCCCACTATATGCCCTCGCTCAAAGTCCGTCAACTGCACATACGGTTCACGTCCACGCTGTCGCGGCATGCTACCAGTGTTAAAGACTGCGATGGAGCTACGTATGCCACGGCAAACTGGCTGACACTGACGGCGGCGGTGCACAAATGCTGCGCAGCTAGCGCCATTCGACGGTCCACACCGCGGTTCTTGGTGTGTCCGCTGTGCCGTGCGTGTGATCATTGCTTGTACAGCCCTCTCGCAGTGTCCGGAGCAAGTATGGTGGGTCTGACACACTGGTGTCAATGTGTTCTTTTTTCCATTTCCAGGAGTGTATATCGTAATTAATATTGATAACTAGACTCGGGTGAAAGTACATCATAGTAGGACAAAAAGCATTCCAGTAATCACGGGAGAAGTTCATGAAACTGACCGAAAAATGTCAATTTTAGTTTATTTTTTATTTATTTGTAGAACTCTTGGGCAATAAGTTCCCGAATTTTCAACGATGAAATCGCGTCCGAAGTTTCTGAAAAGTAATCATATGTTTGACACGACTTTACTGCCGTGACCACTTTTTGAAGCAAGACTTCAATACTAGGTCTATGAAAAACGATTCCTTGGATTACTTTCAAGCAAACTTGCGCGGGATGTATCTAGAAGACTCTGATATATACTATTTGGTTTGATAGATCATCTGCAACTCTGTTCCGTATCTTCGAATAACCAGATACGTGGAAACGATGGCAAAAAACCTCATTTTCATCTGCTACAGTTAACAGAATTGCAACTTATGATGCTGTTCTTCTATTTAATGATGGGAACGTAGGGAGGGAATAGGTATTAAAAAGAATAGGCTTTAAGACAGGAAATTTCACTCAAGACATCTTGAGAAAAATAGATTGACTGAAACCAGAAGAGAAGCCTTGAGGGAAAGAGGACTCTGAGTACAAATCTAGGGGCTTCTGATGAGGCGACATAAGAAAAAACGTTGGGTTGAATTCCAAGTTGGATACCCTGAAAATTGTGTTTTTTTAAAGTATGTGTACGTTTTTCTCAGAACCTAAGTAGGCTAGAATTATGAAATTTTGTACACTTATTTCTGCAAACTCAATAGGTGTTGTATCAAGAGAAAATTTTGAAAATCAGAGTGTAAGCAGATATATGGGGCGAAGGCTTGAAATTTTGCATGAATGTTATATTATAGTTACAGAATCACAATCAAAAATATTAATGTTCTTCCATTCGATATATTGAATGAACTTCATAAGACAAACTTACAATATGCAAAGAGATTAAACGGTGAAAATTTTATAAAAATCTCTTGAATGGTTTTTGCGATAAAGGTACATATATTGTTTTTTTAATATAAAATTTTTAAATTCGATGCAAAGAAAGTTAAGTATATGTGTTCCAAGAAACTTTAACCGTAAATGTGTTAATTTCATGTAAAGTATGCTTCAAAATTTATTGGCGTGTCTACAACATTGTGAATTGTGTGCGTCTTTTAAATAGTGAGTGTTTTTCATGAATGTCCGCTCTTAATGTAAACGTGTCGTTATAAGCCACCTCTTACGTAAGTAAGAAATATTGTCGTACATATATATAAAGAGTGGGTGAAGTTTACGACAGTCCAGAAACCACCTATAGAAAATAGCTTGGTTCTGCTTATGATGCTACCCTTGGTTCACCCATTGTGGACTATATTGGTTGTGCGGAAGCAGCTGTTGTGACTTTGGAGATATGACCATTGAAATGGTGATCATCTCGAGATTTTTCGAGTATTCTCGAAACTTGAATGTTTTTCGGGTGTTCTAGAATATTTTCGAATGTTCTTAATATGGAAACGCTACATTGATTTGCACTCTGACAAAATCGTCGTAATCAATGAGTCGCGCAAAGTGATAACCACAGACGAATGAACAAAAAAATTATGCAGGTACAGAGAGAAACTACATTAACACAGAACGTTTATGTGAGCGAATAACTGTAGCAATGAAAATGACGTAGTTCAACAAACAAATCAGCAAATAGTGAATATGATATAAGGTAAAGAACAAATATTGAAATTTATTGATACAATGGTAAATCAAGATAAAAGTGAGGACTTCGTATTCAGCGCTGCCACATCCACCGCCTCGATATATTTTGAAGATAAAACCGCTTCAGCTGTAAGTACTTAATTTTCGCAGCGTTTTAGCTGCATCATCAGGTGTAATAAAATCAAGTCTTGTTCTGATGAGAAAAAAAAAAAACGATAGATGACGCAGTGTTCATAATCAGCAATTTTTCGCTTTGTAATGCTGCGAAACCGAATGAAATACCTACAACTGAAGAAGTTTTATCCTTAAAACAAGATGAAAATGTAAACGTTTCAACGTATTTTCTAAATTCCCTCAATGATCCGAGCATGCCACGCAAAAATGCTTCTAAGCACCATATAATGGAAAATGTGAAACCGAAAAGAAAGAACGAACTCCCGTCATTTCAAATAACTAACCGTTCAGTTTTAAAAGGCTATAATTTCTGGAAATATTAACGTATCAGTACAGCCAAAAGGCAAAAATTCCAGTGTTGTGAAGTGAATTTAAAGGAGTAGTGTTTCTCGCACCGACAACTGTTCGTAGCGTGTTCACGTCTCGAACAACAACGAAACTTATGTGCCCTTGCACCCGAAAGGAAACCGTCAAATCTAGTTTATAACAACATACTTTCAATGTATTGAATGGTACGCAAATGGTGCGAATAACTGTGAGACACCCAGCTTAACCCACAAGACAGGACAGGTAGTTTAATTTGTGGAAAGGGGCCAAAATAAGGGGCTGTCAGTTACACTCGAAAATACAACTTTATTATTTGATCAGACATTACAAGAGGCCAAAAAATCCTTTTTTTTAACAGGCAGCTTTAATCTTTGGGACTTAATTACCAGCTAAAAGCCACTTTAAAAACGGCTGAAGGCTAACGACTTGTAAAGCAAGCATAATCAGAAAATTAAAAGGCAAGCCTTATATTACAACGGTTCTTTACTTAGGCTGTAGGCCCAAAGAATCTACGATTTTCAGAGCAAACAGTTTGAATTCAAAATCGGATGAAAGCCCAACACTTAAAGCTAAACAAAATACATTTTTTTTAAAGAAAGGAAACAAAAGCCTTACTTAAAACTGTTCTTAATTAGGTAAAACTCAGCCGAAACAGAAATTTAAAAGGCAAAGCCTTATTTTGAATCAGTTCTTTAGTGAGGCTGAAGGCCCAAAGAATTAAACACTTCAAGAGCAAATGAGTTAAATTCAAATCGGCTGAAGGCCTAAGACTTAAAACTCCATTACATTAATTTTTTTTAAAAATACCAAAGGCCTTACATGAAACAGTTCTTTAAATTAGGCTGAAGGCCTAAAGAAACAAACAAAAAATCGGCTAGAAGGCAGACACGTACAAACAACAAGAACAAATTAAAAAAAGGGCAGTACACCCAAGGTTGTCCAGATGTTCGACGGATGGCCTGTAATTCAAACACTAACGCTAGCTTAGGTGAGACAGGCAGTCGAGCAACCCACTCACGATCCGATGACAACCCAACCGACCGACAATAAACGGATCCACCGACAAGATAACTTCCGCTTAGCCAGACCAGGGCACAACAGGGAGGTCAATGGAACTGTAAGATGGCAAAAATTATCCCCCTTACATGAAGTCATTAAAGATCACCGAACTCACGTTGAGTGAACAGTAGGGCTGAACAAAAATGACTGACAAAGCACAATGCATCTTGTAGAGGGTATAGTATGGACGTATTCGAATAATTAATGTTGGGTGATGGTTTTAAAGTAATTCAGGCGACATGAAAACTTTGTGGAAACGCGTCGATTTACTGGAGGCTAGTTTATCCCAAGGAAGTATTCAGAGTTGACCGTGGCCGGGTTGGGGAGCAGCGAAGGGAAGCGACAATAGGCAGTTTAGGATGGCTCAAACTCTGAGAAAGCAGTAACGGTTCGCGGCTTCCAGCTGCTTTAAGATGAGTGACAGTGAGGGGGGTGGTTGACCCCATGCTGGTGTACCGGGAAGCAGATGGAGAACTTGTACGCCTGTTGATAAATGTCCGTTGTCCCGTTTTCAGTGAAACATGCGAGAAAGCCGCGCAAAGCTATGGTGGAGCGGTCAACAGAGGACAAAGTATGCCTGTTCCTGACTATAGCAACTTCATGCTGAATTCACGGTCTGCAGAGTCTGGAGTAAATCAGGTGAAGAGTGACAGAATGAAACACGCCGGCCTCTGATGGGAACATAGGACCAAGGAATTTGAAGCACTCTCCTGGAAGTCAGAATTCCGGAAAAATTGGTGTTTTGTGCAGACGCTAACCTTGATGGGTGGCCTGGGAGGAGCTAAATGGCAGAAGTTTAGAGGAAGGGAAATTTTGTGGGAATTTGTTCACTTCCCAGAGCAGGCATTGGTCGGCGCTGGGAAGCGACGCATAATTAATGCGACTTGCGCTGCAATTGGCATAAGTGATTTTTCTGGAGGGGAACCAAGGTGAAGAGCGGACTGGCAGAAGTCTCCGTAGAAGTCTTCCATTCCCAGCTTGCCTAGAGTGCGGACGTGGCATTCTTTACTCAGCTTGCCTGAAAGAGAGTGAGCATCGCTGCAGTTTAGGACTTAGCAAATGGAACGAATGAGCTTGGAGATAGAAAGTTTTGGTGCAGCTATGTACTGAGCAAGATAGCTAGGAATGAATAGACGAGTGCAGCCTTGCAGCACCACGAGGCTGGCCCATGTCCTCACAACGACGACGCCCCGCCACGCTGAATTTGGTGATATTGCACCCACTCCGGCTTGAATTAGTCCACTGATTAATTTGTTGGATCACGTCAGCAAAGTTTCCATGAGGGTTTCATGGGTCGTGTATTGGGGAATTCTTCTCGCACTTCGCATTACGCCTGGGTCAGTCGATAGGAATTAATTTTGATTTATCGCGCTTTACTCCATGTAAACGCAATTTATTGCCACTGCCTGTTAGGAGAGTCATGCAATGTGATGACTGAAGGTCGGGAGTAAAATAAATTTGTGCTAATCGACTGCATCTGTTTCCAATCAAGTAGTTGAAATCCCACGTCACTTTCTTAATTAATTTTATGTTCAACATTTGCATCTGGTGTTAAATAGCTGAATATAACATCAATGTGCACCCCTTTTTAATTAAAAGCGATCAATTCTGCGTTATCCGATATTGCGACAGTTTTACACTCTCTGTTGATCTGTTAGTCAATTAGCTGGGGTGAACACACGCCAAAATCAGGTAAGTGACGGGTGGGGCGTTACAGAACAACGTAGAAGATATCGGCGCCCACAACCAATCACACACGGAGCTGTCAAACTACACACCGTGCTGGACAGCAACAACACGATGAGGAAACCAAAACTGCCTGAAATTTACGTCATCGGACCGGGCAGGTAACCGGAACGTTAACGGCCACAAGGCAGGAGGTACTGCTGGTGCACTTCAATTCAAACAACCAAATACAGTGAAACTCCACCGGAGGGTGGCTAAAATTTTCCAGCTTGAAAACCACGTTGTCGCTCGCAGGAATATCCCAACAGCCGACAACGAACTCCAAACGACACAATGTGAACAGTCTTGACTTGCTGGTAGATTAAATCAAAACTCAACTTTCGTGTCCAGAGTCGGTGAACCACGGACCTCGTAACAATGAGTACAGCGCCACACACTCCGATACCGCGTAGAGACTGCCAGCGGCCCTGGCCAAACTACGTCCTGCGGAGAATTCCTCGATGCTCCACGCCAACCGATCGACTAGTCGCACACCGGCCAACCGGAAACTATAAGCGCCAGGTCAAAGATAGTCCAATGTGCGAAATTCGATACACACCACTACTGCCACCCGCGGAAGGAGAGGATAACACCATAATTGCGATAACCCCGGGAGACTAAACACAGAATCGCAACGAAGGTTTACTCCAGCGCATAGCATGAGCCAGCCACGGCTCAAATTGCACATTTTTCCTCACTTAAGCAAGCAAATAAAAATAAAGTCAAAGCATAGCGGTTCCTTTTTAGCTAGTATTGCCTTAATTAGTACAAATGACTATTAAATGTAAAATTTGGGACAGCAGTGTCATCTAATTTCGCTCGAACTTACCAGTGGCATAACGTAACAAAAAAAATATAATGCAGTTTCAACACGTTACATATTACGTTTGCCTGCACGTTGGTACCCGTCGAAGAAGGCGTTCGACATAATATCTTCACGTTTGCATGTACTGAGCCACAAATTCTTTCAAAAATACGCGATTTATGTGGTAAAGCTTGACAATGATGTATCCAAGGGAGAGCTGCCCACTTCACTTTTGAGCTGACCTTGGGTAGAATAATCCAGAAGACAAAGGTCAAGTGAACTTGGAAGTCAAGATACAGGCTCTTCTCGTCCTATTCAACTAGTACCATTCAACTAGTACCACAAAAAAAGATAAGTCTGCAGCTGTTTCTCTTTTGCTTTTAACATAGTACCATAGTGGCGCTTTCGATGTCTAACATCAAAAGTAAAAATGTGCCGGTACTCATCACGCATCTACGACATTCCACAACGATGCTCAAGTTGATACCCTAAGCAGTTCTGAACGAGCCCACAGCAGAAAACGAAGATACTCCCCTCCGTGTCAAATATCTTTGGAAGAAGCATGTGGGTTAATTTAAGATTTGAGCCCTGTTAGATGGGACCTTAACAGAAGCATTAAAATTCTAAATAAATTTGCACTGAGTATGACAATATTTCGTACTGAAACGTGCGGCGTGTGGCAACCATACATTTTCAGTCACCTCCCTGATCCTTATTTATCGGAATGCTATTGCGTGCTTTTGTCGCATACTTTTACTGGCTCCACTTTTCGTTATGAGAATGAGTGCCGCCGATGGAAGATTAACGCTGCGTTCATTCTACCAGGTTAGCGAGTAAGACGAATTGGGCCATTTTGCAGGAGTCATGTGCGTCGAGGCGTTTTCGCATTGCACCCATCGTCAGTCTACCGGCAGTTTATGAAGGATCTCCTAGGGTGGGCTCCTGGGAGTAACCGCTGAAAACTGTCACTAAGTGAAGTGTTCTGGTGGCAACAACATGACCCGGCCGTGTTAGCTGATTTAAGCTACCGTTATGACAAAACACATTTAAGGCAACTTCCTGGGTTAAATGGAGGTTGATATTCCATTTTCTTTTCGCTAATGTTTATTCCAATATTCGGCTATAAAGCATGAGATTAATGTTTCTTGTACAAGCGTAATTAAGGATTACATTGTTGTATTTGCGAAATATTATACTTTTCAAAACTTATCCATAACGTAATAATATTTTTGCATGTTCCTGTGTGATACCGTCGTTCTACGAAAATCAGATTTCACTTTACGATAACCTATATATCGAAATAATGCATTTATACAAAACGTACTATGACTTTTATTTTTTATATTACTGGTATGCAAAATTGATATGATTATTTTTCAGATTTAATTTATGTAATGATAAACAAAAACTGTATTGCTCATCTTGCTGAGAACCATCATTATACAGGGTAAAGAAAAATGCTGCATTTTGCACTTGGCATGCGATTCCTCATCCCAATTCAAGCAACAGTGTATATAGGGAAACAAAGTCCCGCCAATAGTTTTAATAGAAATACACTTTAAAAAACGAGTCTCTGGCAACGCTGTAAATGTGTGCATCGTGGCCAAGAACAGGTAACATGAGGTGTGCACTCTTCTGGAGCTATACCACTAGTTCAGTGAGACGAGGCAATGCTGTGGGGAATGAATATGTTTACTCGCTGGTGTTCGATTACCGTTCGTGACAAATACATTTTTCAGTTCAATTTACACCTCTATAATGCGGTATCTCGTGTATTTCTTTCTGTTACTGTTACCTTTACCTAAGCCTTAAGACGTAACATGAACTTCTTACACACGCAAACGACCACTTTGTTTCGTCCATGGCACAAATAAAATCAATAGATAATAATAGTGGGTACTGTAACATCGTCTGTACCCGATGAGGGACAAAAAGTGCAATAATAGGCCATATTAGATTGCACATTATGCTTCGCACAATAACTCCATTCTGTACGTTTCACTTAAGACTTACCTTCACATAACCGTTTCTACACATTCAAGCAATAATAAACGTAAACGTGGGCCGTAGTAGACTGTAATGTGATGTTTATTTGATCGTGGGGTTACCTAATTTCAACTAAGTGTCATTGTCAAGCATATTTATAACATCTGTATTTCATGTAATTTTCAAATCACTCTTAACTACAAATAAAATGTAGCATATGGCTACCTTTCACTTGTATTTAAGAGTGAGTTGCGTATCTAAAATAATTCGGTTTTCCTTGTGAGTGTATTTCACCATAAATTTGGATATCTGTGGTAAGTTCCTATGGGACCAAACTGCAGTTATCGGTACCTAGGCTTACACAGTACTTAATCTAACTTAAACTAACTTCCGCTAAGGACAAAACACATACCGATGGACGAGGGAAGACTCGAACCTTCGAACCTCCGACGGTGGGAGGGTGGGAGCGGGGGTGGGGGGAGCCGCGCGAACAGTGGCAAGGCGCCAAGAATTCACGTTCGGATAAAAGATATGGAATGGCTGTATTGATAGGTACATAAACCGCAGCATATATGTGACGTACCACGACCAAAGGAGGAACGTACGATTTCCATTTTATGCTGAGTGTAAATGATTAATGGCTACCTGCATGGGGCTTGACGTCCGTGTTGGCTGTTAACCCTGCTTTCGTCCATCGATTTACCATTAGGGTACATCGGTCATCCCTTTCTCCACAGACCTCTCCCTCCCCTCGCCCGTCTTTCCAGTGTCGGATGCTCAAGCATTACTTTGCCACATTGCGACCTGCTATCGAGCATTATGGTCGGGCTCTTTGTTATCTGTCTCCTGAGAGCGAATGACTTATCAAGCAATAAATTAATTAGTAGTGCCACAGTTGATACTGCAGAGAAATGAAATTTTCTGGCTGTTTTTGGTTTAAAAATTATCGACAAATAACGAAGAAATTATTCGAATGGGACGCAAATCCGTAGATGTTATGTACATTTACAGCCAATCGAATGATCACTATTTCAGAAAAATCGGATGATTTATTCAAGAGAAGGAGCTCCACAAATTGAGCAAATAAAAGATGCGTTGATTCACCTCTAGCCCTTACGTAAGCAGTTATTCAGCTTGGCATTGATTGATTGTTGGATGTCCCCTTGAGGAATATCGTGCCAAATTATGTCTAATTGGCGCGTTAGATCGTCAAATTCCGAGCTGTTTGGAGGGCCCTGCCTATAACGTTCCAAATGTTCTCAGTTACTTCTACCTTGCAGGCCAAGGTGAGACTTGGCAAGCACGAAGACAAGCAGTGGAAGCTTTCGCCTCCTGCGGTCGGGCATTGTCATGCTAAGATGTAGGTCCAGGATGGCTTACCATTAAGGACAACAAAACTGGGCGCCGACGTACCGCTGTGCTGCAAGGGTGCTGTGGATGCCAACCAAAGGGGTCCTGCTTTGAAATGAAATGGCATTCGAGACCATATTTCATGACTGCCGTATGGCAGGCGAAATTCAGATTGGTATCCCGCCATTGTCCGGGCTGTCTCTACACATCTTCGTTGGTCAGCGCCGCTCAGTTCGAAGCGATACTCATTACTAAAGACAATTCTACTCCAGTCAATGAGATTCCAGGCCGAATGTTGCCGACACCAAGGAAAATGCTTGATGGTGTACAGAGCTCAATGGTAGTCGGCGCAAGGGACGCCATGATCTCAATCCCCTTTGTGTGAGCCTCCTATTAATGATCCTTGTGGTCACTGAAGTACCAGTTGCACGTCGGATCGGTGATAAATGAATCTGGAGCTTTGTGTGCCGCTCTGACGATTGCTGGTTCAAATGGTTCTGAGCACTATGGGACTTAACATCTATGGTCATCAGTCCCCTAGAACTTAGAACTACTTAAACCTAACTAACCTAAGGACAGCACACAACACCCAGTCATCACGAGGCAGAGAAAATCCCTGACCCCGCCGGGAATCGAACCCGGGAACCCGGGCGTGGTAAGCGAGAACGCTACCGCACGACCACGAGATGCGGACTGACGATTGCTGGCTCTTCATGCATTGTCGTCTCTCTCGATCTACTGCTTTCTTCTTGACGGTATTCTGAGTCATGGTTCATCAAATCCTTCCATCATCGTAGAATAGTGGCATTGTTCCTAATCAAATGTCAAGCATTTCGCCAATTACTCCAATCGACTTCTTGATTCCAACTGCACGTCCTCTCTCAGATGCTGACATCCTTGTATATCGTTCACATACCTGTCTGCGAAGCGTAGTTTCTGTCCAACTGAGTTCACAGAATTAAATTCGCAAAGCTGCCCTGCTTACTATCTTTGTCACCTGCACAGTGAAACTGTGATGCAGAAAATGGTTCAAATTGCTCTGAGTACTATGGGACTTAACATCAGAGGCCATCAGTCCCCTATACTTAGAGCTACTTAAACCTAACTAACCTAAGGACGTCACACACATCCATGCCCGAGGCAGGATTCTAACCTGCGACCGTAGCGGTCGCGCGGTTCCAGACTGTACCGCCTAGAACCGCTCGGCCACTCTGGCCGGCGCCTTTTCTTTCCCCCTGTCTTAGACTGTGGACGGAAAGTGCGTTCACTGTGAGGTAGATTAACTTCACAGCACATTTTCGTCTCTCAGCCTAACGTTAAGTACACTTTTCTGCTAAGCAGTATGGAAGTTCAGCTGTCATGTTGACATTGTGTATCACAGTTCATCTCACGAGTTGCCGACTGTTGTTAACAGGTATGTAGTTCTTCTTTTGTTTGTGGTGATCACACCTCTGACTACTTTCAAATGGTCCGCTACGAATTCCTATCTTTTGCCAACTTCTTCGTCTTGCACATTAAGTCCCCAATTATTTTTCAGATATATTCCAATCCCTTTCTTTCCCTACAGCTTTTACCCTATACAGTCCCCTCTAGTACCATGGATCTTATTCCCTGATATCTTAGCACATATCCTATCATCTTGTTCCTTCTCCTTGTCAGTATTTTCCACATATTACTTTCCTCTGCGACTGTCGTACCGGTAGCCGTGCGGTCTAAGACGCGTAGCCACGGTTCGCGCGGCTACCCCGTCGGAGGTTCGAGTCCTCCTCGGGCATGTTTGAGTGTGTTATCCTTAGCCTAAGTTAGTTTAAGTTCGATTAAATAGTGTGTAAGTCTAGGGACCGATGACCTAAGCAGTTTGGTCCCGTAGGAACTTACCACAAATTTCCAATTTTCCTCTCCAACTCTACGGAGGACCACCTGATTTGCTTCCAAGATATCAGAGTTCCTTCATCTACCTCGTTGCCCGCAATCTGAAATTCATCCCTAATCTCAATATATCCTGTAAGATAGCAATGCCACCAGTGAATTTGATCCAGAATTTTAGTCACACTCTGATCCTTTATTTCCGCCGTTGCTTCTTCTACTTACAGATTTAGCAGTATCGGAGAAAGTTTGTAACCAATCGCACGCCCTTTCCAATCTGAGTAATTCGTTCGTGATATTCCAGTCTAATTGTTCGGCCTTGATTCTTGTACATCTTGCTTGTTGACTGTCTCTCCCTATAGCGTACACGTATTTACCTTAAAATTTTTATCTTCTGGCACCATTTTACGTCGTCGAGCGTTTTTATAGGTCACAGATCCTATGACATGTCTTGATTTTTCCTAAGTCATGTTCCCATCCTCTAGGACAATGTCAGAACTAACTTATGGTGCTTTTATCATTGATAAACCGGAACATCGGCATGTAATATATCGTCAGTTTCCTTCTCCATTCTTTGAGTATTATTCTTGTCGGCAAATGGTATGCATTAGCTGCTAAGCTGAATGCAGGACTGCGTTTAATAATGAATACGAAAATAAAAATGTGGGTAAGCTACTATGAAAAGAATAGTGAACGCATTATCGCATCCAAAACAGACACGAAAATCACGCCCATGACAGTAGTACAAGTACACATGCCAACTAACTCCTCAGGCGATGATGAGACTGCAGAAATGAAGGATTAGTTAGAAGAAAATATTCAGATAGCTAAAGGAGGCGAAAACTTAAATGTAATTGGGGACTGGAATTCGATAATAGGAAAAGGAGGGGAAGGAAATGTATTAGTTGAATATGGATTTGGGGAAAGGAATGAAAGACGAAGCCGCCTGGTAGAATTTTGCACGGAGCATAATTTTATCATTGCTGACATATTGTTTAAGAACCATAAACGAAAGCTGCATACGTGGAAGAGATATGGAGGCAGTGGTACGCTTCAGACTGATTGTATAAAGCTAAGGTAGAGATTTAGGAACCAGATTTTAAATTGAAAGACATTCCCAGGGGCAGATGTGGGCTTTGACCACAATTTATTGGTTATGAACTGTAGATTAAAACTGAGGAGGCCTTTGGGGAAAAGAGAAGCAGCTGCATGGATAACAAGAGTTCTTATGGAAAACCAGTCCAAGCAGGGAAGGGAAAGCTGAAAAGAGGAAGGGCTATATGGAGGGCCTGTACAAAGGAGATGAACTATGAACTTGAATGCAATGTTATAGAAAAGAATTAAGATGAAGATGAAATGGGAGATATGATACTGTGAAAAGAATTTGACAGAGCGCTGAAAGATCTAAGTCGAACCAAGGCAATCACACACAACCGCTCTCTCGACGAAATATCTGTATTTTCTAGAATTTATAGTTGTTTCGATTAGTTTAATGTATTTCATGTGGAGTCTCGGCGCCCTTTGGTTTGTATGTTACTGTGAAAATATCGCTGGAGCTGTCGGTGGCACCTGAACCTGTCCCAGTCACGAGTATGATTGAATTCTCCGTAGACACAGAAGGATTTTTGGAGCAGGACAAAAGCATATGGGGAAATAATGGGGTAGCCATAATAGGTACTTTGGAGTATGATATGACTGGAAATTGCATCAGCCTCAAGAGCATATCGTCAGAGTTTTGAAGGTTAGAGTCGTGGTTTTCTATTAAGGAAGGGATTTGGGCTGGAATGCCTTCCAGTCTGCACCGGAACGTTCCTCATTTTATTGGGGTGGACGGTTAGGAGTGGAGAGGGTTAGGTTTTGTATACGGTATGAAATCTGAAGGAGAACAGGTAAATAACTACTCTAAATAGCCACTCCCAGTTTGATCTAGGACTTGTAGTGTGGTGAATCTCAACAGATTAGGCGAGGCAATAATGGAATCAGTGGCAGTATTCTGTGTTGAGACGGGGTGTGGGCAGAGATGCGGTCTCATGGCAATTGCGGATGTTGATAAACTGACACCGCCGATGATTTCGTCAGGTATGGGAAAGTACAGGTTAAGGTCGGCAGCGATGATGTCGGTGGTAAAAGATCAAAATAAGTGGGTAAGGAAATTGTAAGGTATGGATAGTTATGGCAGATGTAGAAAGTGTGGTGATTATATGCTTAACGAGAGAAGGATTTATTTGCCTGACATGATTGAGCGGAAGTCTCTTTATTCACATAAGAACAGCAGAATGTACGTCAGAACTGTAACTGCACCATATGAAGTCAGCTCAGATATCTGTATTAGTCACAGGCAATAAACTGGCGGCGTCTGCAGAAATTTATTTACTGGCGTCTATCATAGAAAGTAAAAGTCATCCACTACAGAAAGTGAAAGTCATCTATCAAAGACGCTGTGATTTACAAACTTTCGATTATTTGGCAACGATTCGCTTCCGCTTAAAGAAACCTTAGTGCTACAATTATGAAATTTCTTAATTCTAAACCGTTTGAGATACTTAAATATGAACTTTGCGAGTCAGAAAATGTCTTACTTTAAAATGGATGGTCTAAAAATGCCTCGATGATTTAGGAAGGAGCTCTGTGGCTTGATTTTATTAGGCGTTGAAACGTGTGGAGTCTTAACATGTACACACGTCAGTGTGCTGGATGTTTATTTTGTGCATCGAGCAATCTTCCCACAAAAGCACATCACAAATTTTGTGACCTAATGTTTTCTGCATGGCTGTAGCTGTACCACTAAGTGAAACAGTATAGACTAACCGTTTCGTGTCCCGTGCCCACATATCAACATCTGACCTGCTGCCCAGGGGAAACAAAGTATTAAAGGCTTGCACTTGCCACACGTTCTTGGAGGTGCTACCCAACCTAAAAACATGTGACTTGTAATAGCTATGATTATTAGTCTGCAAAAAAAAGGTTCAAATGGCTCTGAGCACTATGGGACTCAACTGCTGAGGTCATAAGTCCCCTAGAACTTAGAACTACTTAAACCTAACTAACCTAAGGACATCACACACATCCATGCCCGAGGCAGGATTCGAACCTGCGACCGTTGCAGTCGCGCGGTTCCAGACTGTAGCGCCTAGAACCGCTCGGCCACTCCGGCCGGCATTAGTCTGCAAATGACGTATGTACTGACATAATATTTCTTAGTACACCGTCCTAAATCACCAGCAGAAGTATCTGCACGTATAACTGCTACAGTCTGTATACAATGCAGATCAGCATTCGCCACAAAGACACATACAAGTCACCACCATGATGTAGCACACATGACTACACAGACATATAGAGAACCAACTATACCAGCCATTCAAACGACTTGCAGTGTTTAGCTATTACATTTACCAATCTAGCCCATTTAGTATACCTGGCCACATCATAAGAATACTACTTATACTGGGTAGCATCACTTATGAATAACTTAGTACTAAGCAGCTAGCTTTTTGGCACAAGCCTTAGTGTTAATAATAACTTAAGCAGGTAATAACCTGCTTAGACTAAAGCGGAAATTTCCCAGTATGCCATCCTGTAGTTAGTAATTAGGGGATAGCCCTTTTCATCATTAAGAGCTTAAGCTGATACTGAAGCTTAGCCTAGAACTACAGAGCCCACTCAATGGATTTGATTGTGGCCATGCTGTTTGTGACTTTCTGTAAGGAACCTGAAATCTTCTACTTTACTGCATGTAACCAAATCAGTAGGCGTAAACACGGCTACTAACGTCGTTCGCAATATCCAGCACTGAGGACATAAATCAACGTTTGGGCACACCTGCAGGATAGCCTCTCCACAATACTGGACATCACAATGTTTTGCTTAGATGTATCTTAACAAATTTCATCCACACACAAGCAACACTGACTTTATTCTTCAGATACGAACACAATAGGTTAAATCACTCATCGTTCACCAAACGGAGCACCAAAAGCAAGTTGCATCTACAGCCCACCAGGGTGAACTGAACTACTACAGCCACAAGCACAGGAGCAACCTAGAAGCCCCTGCTCCATAGGCAGGTTAGCAGAACAATTCTTGAGCATGCAGAAATTACTTTCCAGATATTCAGGCAATTTAGCGTGGATAAACTCTCCATACCGTCGACGTGGCGTAGTAATAAATAATACATGACCTTATCTGCGGTGCCAGTGGTCGGTGAGATTTACACACTTACACTGTCACTTTAGTCCGTAGTTACACTGTTGTCCGAATAGGGCATCGGTTTATGCAGAATATCGGTTCTCATAATTGTAACATCATTAGAAACCGCAATGTTCACAACACGAATACTATTGCTGAGAAATTAATTCAGAAAATGTGTATAAACGGTTGTTTGGGAATGTTCTGTAGATGTTGTATCATATTGCCTGTGTGTTTAATGTATGTTTGTAGTTTGAGGCCATTTTACTTGTGAGATGCCTGGGCAGCACAAATAACTAAGTACTGGATTTAATAAGTGAGAAACCTATCCCACAGATGTTTTTTTGTTCATTCACATGTGTGAAATCGTTTCTTTAAATTGCGATTTAAATTTTACTTAATATGTGCATGTGGTAACTTGTTTTAATGTGAAGCTGTCATAAGGTAAATATCCCATGCGAAAGAATTGTTTATTTTAGGGCAGTATTTAATGATATAATGCCCTCCCCCTCCACCGCCCACCCCCTATCCATTTGTTATTCAGAGCAAAGAAGTGCTGCAAATAGCACCCACTAAAATTTTCACCTTCTCTTTACCGAAGTAAATAGCTGAACAAATGCAGCTTCCTTCATAACTATTTTTCTTCAGTTTTTATTTGCACAGATCATAATCATCAAATAATTCACGCTTATTTCAGGTTACTCAAAGGTGAGTCATTTCTGTTCAGTCCTAATTAATTTTTGAGATACAGTTTTCACTGATAATTTTGTTGTGAAAATATTGCCCTATAAGAGAAAATGTCCCCTCCCCCCCCTCCTCCATCTTACAATAATCCATCATAATACTTTTTGGGTCTACAGGCCACATGTCAGTGGATACCCTTAATGTGGCTTTAATTCCTTCTGAATTTTCATCCCATTGATCATTGCTGATTATTCCGCCTTTTAGGAGCAGCTGCCCAAGCCAGGGGCAAGAGACTTCTCTGAAACTTTTCCTCTCCTCCACCCTCTTTGATACCGTCGTTGACAGAAAGAGGGCGATGCGTTATAGTGGAAGTCTTCGGTCGCTGTTGCTGACGATTTTTATTCAAAATTTAAGCTGCAGCTGTAATTAGATTACTAGATCTGGATTACGAGTCAAAAGGGCTACCCCCAGAATAGGACTCTTATTGTAATGTGTTGCACATAAATAGGCAAAATGATGTATTTCTGTACGTCTGCAACATCGGTTGCGCTTCTGTTGACAAACCAATGAGAACAACGGTCCAGGCCGACTCAAAGTGGAATGACCACATGAAAGTAGATGTAAGAAAAGCGGCTGGCTGACAATCGCTGGAAAAACTTTAAGGAAATGTAACTGATTCACGAAAGCGATGGCCTATAAAACATTTATTCTACCAGTTAGTGAATATTGTTTATTAATCTAGAGAAGAGCCAACGCAGAACTGAACGTTACAAAACGGTATCGTCTAGTAAAAACAGCAGCGATAAGGATATGCTGACGAAACTCTAGGGGCAGTGAGGCGTCCTCTATCACAGAGAGGTCTACTGTTGAAATTTTGAAAGTTTACGTTACGCGAAGAGTCGAGCTACATATTAGTTCCTCTCACATATATCTCGTAAAACTACTACGACGAGAAAAATCTGATAAATTATTTATCCATTATGTTCGGGTGTTGTACTGAATGATACTGTCAATTCACCATAACGTCTATTGTACCAAAAAACATGTTTCTACTGTAGTTCACTAAAAGTTGACAGTATGCATGCAAGTTAAAATCTACCTGACGTTTGCTTGACAGGACGGGACTAGAACAGAAAAGGGGCAAGATGATACGAAATATTCAATACTATTTATTAACAGTGATGAAACAAAACTTGACTTACGTAACAGTTTGAAGCACACCATTTTATGTCCCGTTCCTAACATAATGAAATCTAAGTAACCTTTCTGTCTCTTGACACTAAACCTGTAAGTATTATGCTGACACTCATAGTTAATGATATCTATTCCACTATAAACAGCGACTGCTCATTCGGAACTGTAGTGTTCTGAGTGGAACTCCTGGAACTGTGCTATGTAGTGTAATTGTTGGAAACGGCTGAACTGCAGGAATTGAGGAATGCTCGTGTCGTTGGTGCGTCGTCTTTTGTTGGCGTTGGTGGAAGATACTCCATACACGACAGTACTAGGTGGAGGCGAAATAGTTCACCATCGACAGCTCTCTCTCTCTCTGGCTTCTGGCAACACTATTCCTGAACAAATACGATGCGCTAATGGACATAGCACAGAAGCAGACTGTAGTCTCGATTAGCCAGCATGATACGGAGGAAGATGCTCAGAACTAGGAAGGCACCAGGCGAGTGGTTGTGCCTACATGGAGGTGGCCTCTTGCACTGTTTTTGTGCACTTCCTGTCATGTGCACAGCATCCCTCACGTAGAGGGCCTGGTGGTGGGAAGCCGACGAAGCTTGCTGGCTTCGTTAGCAGCCTGCTTCATAGTTTTACCCGAAATCTTTCTTTCCATGCACCATTCGCAAATGGTACAGAAAGTGGACAGAAAAACATGCCATAAATCTGAATTTGAAATAATGAAAACAGTAATTTCTGCAGACCGTGAACCGCAATCCTGAGAAGTTGTTTACCTGCATCCATCTATAGTTACCATTACAAGTGTTTCTATAACCGTTTTCTATAAATACACATATTTTTGATACATATTGCGTCTTTTCTGGTCAGATACAGGATGGATGATCTACACTGAAAAGCCAAAGAAGAGGTACGCCTGCCTAATATTGTGTAGGGCCCCTAGAGCTCGCAGAAGTGCCGCAACACGACGTGGCAAGGGCTCGACTAATGTCTAAAGTAGTGCTGGAGGGAACTGGCACCATGAATCCTGCAGGGCTGCCCATAAATCCATAATGGTACGAGAGGGTGGCGATCTTTTATGAACAGCACGTTGCAGGGCATCCCAGATATGACCAATAATGTTCGTGTCTTTGGAGTTTGGTGGCCAGCGGGAGTGTTTAAACTCGGAAGAGTGCTCCTGGAGCCACTCTGTTGCAATTCTGGACATATGGGATGCCGCATTGTCCTGCTGGATTTGTCCAGGTCCGTTGGAATGCACAGTAGACAAGAATGGATACAGGTAACCAGGCAGGATGCTTACGGACGTGTCACCTGTCCGAATCGTATCTACACCTGTTAGGTGTCCCATATCACTACAACCATTACAGAGTCTCAATCAGCTTGAACAGTCCCCTCCTGACATGGAAGGTCCATGGATTCATGAGGTTGTCTCTATACCCGTACACGTCCACCCGCTCGATACAAATTGAAATGAGACTCATCCGACCAGGCAACATGTTTCCAGTCATCAAGTCATCAACAATCCAATGTCGGTGCTGACGCGTCCAGGCGAGGCGTAAAGCTTTGTGTCGTACACTCATCAAGGGTACACGAGTGGGCCTTCGGCTCGGAAAGCCCATATCGATGATGTTTCGTTGAATGGTTCGTACGCAGACACTTGTTGATGGCCCAACATTGAAATCCGCAGCAATCTGCGCAAGGGCTGAACTTCTATCACGTTGGTTCTGTTCTTGCCGGAATTTTTTCCGGCAGCAGCGATGTCGGGGATCTTGTGTTTTACAGGATTCGTGATATTCACGCTACACTCGTGAAATAGTCGTACGGGAAAATCCCCACATCCCTACCTCGGAGATACTGTGTCCCATCGTTCGTGCTCCGACTACAACACAACGTTCAAAAAATGGCTCTGAGCACTATGGGACGTAACTTCTGAGGTCATCAGTCGCCTAGAACTTAGAACTAATTAAACTTAACTAACCTAAGGACATCACACGCATCCATGCCCGAGGCAGGATTCGAACCTGCGACCGTAGCGGTCGCGCGGTTCCAGACTGGGGCGCCTAGAACCGCTCGGTCACTCCGGCCGGCACACAACGTTCAACCCCACTTAAATCTTGAAAACCTACCATTGTAGCAGCAGTAACCGAACAACTGCGCCAGACCCTTATTGTATTATATACACGTTGCTGACGCCAGCTCCGTATTCTTCCTGTTTACATAGCAGTATATTTGAATATGCATGCCCGTACCAGTTTCTTTGGCGCTTCAGTGTATAACAAAATTTTGTAACGTTTCTGTTTCCTTTGGGAAAACTTAAGTATGGATCTCTTATCAATGAAAATTATTTCTGTGTCTCTTCTTTTATCATAGATGACGCCTCTTCGAAAACTGGAAGAAGCTGCCCTCTAGAGCGCTTTTACATTTGAGGACCAAGTTTAGAAGGCCCGTGGAGACGCAGAAGTCTCTTCATACAGGAAAATTTCGAAACTTTGACTTGCAGCACTGACCTAAATACAAATGATGGTGATAATTGCAGTGCACAGCTTGCTCACTGTTGCTCCTCTGTTCACTGCATCAAAACGCTGTCCTCTATTCAAACGAGACGTCCATGTCTTGCCTCTAATTAGCAAAAAGCGTAACTGTGCTAGGCGGGGCTTTCACATGCAAAGTAGGAAGCAGCTCAAAGGAGGAAAATCAAGTTTGCTTCCTTTCAAGAGACTCGTGAAGGAGCATGCAGATGCAGTAAGTTAACAGCCCAACTCTGTAAGCTGCGCATGCATTTTACTTTTTACAGATCTCTGCTTTCATTTACGTACAAAATTACATCTGATCAAAACGAACAATTCTACAGTGTGTGGTTAAGTGTAGTTCTTACCAATAAACTTTATTTCGAGCTCTGTATGGTGTCTTTGATTCCTCTTATAAATAACATCTGAAATGTTTCATAGAGACAGTTCATCAGAATGTTGTAGCTCCTGTTATCATATGTTGCTGATAAGCTACAGTCTTGTCCCTATGTTTATTTTTTTTTTATTTTTGTGCCTACAAGGCAAGAAGAGCTCGGACGATGCGAAGACCAACTTACCCTTAGCCTAGGAAAAGGGGCAATTTGATAATTGTTTATTGTCTGTGCATCCACCAAAGTTCGCCCTGGACTCAGGAACACAGTCTGCTTTCAGTGGTGGTCGTGAGTGGACGTGTTGTGTATTGTGCAGCAAGCAACACTTCTGGCACATCAGTGATACCGTGTTTGGCATTGTTTAGCGATAGACACTGTTTTAATTTGAGACTTAAAATGACAGTCTGATAGAAAATCAGTTGTACTGAAAATACCTTGACGTTTAGGTTTGATCTGATTTTCTCTCGAGTGAAATACTTTGAAATTGAAGCGTACCTACAAGAGTCTGTGAATCTCCCGACTGTGAACAGTAACAAGTATCTTAAAGTGAGAAGTGCAAAACTATACCATAGCTGTTGGCTCTCGTAAAAGCAAATTAATGTTCACAGAGTGCTACGTCCACAACCAATCCTTGTAACTCCATGATACCCAGTTACTTATGGGAAAAGGTGCACGATCATCGGAGATCACAACGTTACCCGTGATGTACAGTGGTGATATCGAATTCGGAACTCTGCCCAGCTGTCATTGTAAATGAGAGTATACATTAACAGACGGAAACGACCCAACCGAGGAAAGTCTATCGGAACGTTTAAATACCAAACATATCTCCTAAATTTCAATACAGAGATTTGCAGAAAGTAAGAAGGATTAAGAGGCTACAGTGGCTCAAGAACATCAGCTCACTCAAGGTCCAGGCACCGCCAATGAGAGCACCCAGCGCTCCACAGGAGCATCCTCACTGAAAGGAAAGAAGAAACCGAGGCTAGCTCGTCAGGACGCTGAATAACTCGCATCAAGCTTAAGACAGAAGGCGAAACAAGCTGCCATCAGAATGAAGAAGAAACCTCCATAAATAACAAACTCGATGATGCTGCTAGCAACCTACCGAAATCACACCAGTGCACATCCAACTCAGTGATGCTGTACTCTCAGAAACGCGAGTGAGTGATGGAAAACAATGTCAGATGCAAAGAAGAAAACTGAACGACGCAGAAGAGCCAGAGAGATTTATTGACATAATCATCTAAACCAAGCTTAGCGTAAGAAATTGGAGATAATGCTGAGGATGAACGGTTGCTTGCAGAGATGATGGAACATAACTTCAGCAGCTTAATCGAAACAGCGTTTGCAACGTATGGGTCGTCTTGTCACGAAGTTGTTTCGACGACGCTGCACATGTTTTGCTGGGAAGCCTTTACTCATCCTCCGTACACTCTAGATCTGTCCTTCTGCGATTTACACTTTTTTGGAGTCCTGAAGGAAGATATTTGTGGCCGTCGACTTAATTTGAACGAAGAGGTGCATGCCTGGGTACAATCATGGTTCTGCAAGCAATCAGAACCATTTTTGCAGCATTTTCGAACCCAGGTCTTCTGGATGGGAGGCAAGCACGTTACCACGGAGCTAAGTAGACGGACCCTCTAAAGGAGCAGGCTTCTGGATAGTAAGTGTGAAACATAGCATAGGCCTGTAGATAGATACTGAATGAAACGCGTTTTGCTGTCAAGACGGCAATGCTTGAAGCCTTCACTGACCACCGTAGCAGAATATTACCGAACGATCGCTGACATCGCCGAAAGGAATTATGATCGTACTTACAGGTTTTCAGTGGTACTTACATTAGTATGTGGGGACTCATAGATGAGCCAGAAACTCAGATAGAGGCTGGTGAACCATGAGCAGAAATGCTGACCTCCATTTTCAGACGTTTATTTACGAAAAAATACATCAATATTACCTCAATGCTCGCATGACCGGAGATAAGAGTGAAAGAGATACCGTTGTCAATGGCACTGAAATCGCCAACAGCTGAACAAAGCTTCAGGATCCGATGGAATCACTATCAGACTGAATCACAAAACTACTGTCCAATATCGTTGACATCTATTTGTTCTGAGGCCAAACACCACGAGGTAAATGGAACTGAATGACCTTCCCCTTGAAAACTAGCATGGAATGCGAAAACATTCATCACGTGAAACTCAGTTCGCGCTTTTTTCACATGACAGACGAAAACAATGGACCAAGGTAGATACAGTATTCCTGATTTCCGGAAAGCGTTCGACTCAGCACTACCACTCCGATTATTATCGGTTGTACGACCGTGTCTGAGTATTTAGGATTCTTTGATAGGGAGGACACAGCGTGTTATTGCGGTAGAAGAGCCATCGACAAATGTTGTAATAACCACAGATCCTGTTTTTAATGATGCTGCTACCATTTGACTGTAATAATTTTCGTTTTGTTGTTATACGATTTCAGACCCAGGACCTGTATTTCAAACCAATCTGATGTCTTTCGACATATAAATAAGGTTAAGAATCATAGTCTTTATACACTATTTTTCGTGGTTTCTCCGTTTCTTGTTTTTGTGATTTGTACTTCTAATTTTTATTTCAGTTTTTGTACCTGAAAATGGCCTAAGGCCAAAATTTGGATCGTATAACAATAAAACAAAAATTATTATTGTCAAACGGAGGCAACATTGTTGAAAAATATTACCATGACTGTGGCTCTAGCCAAAATAAAAATTATCAGCCTCAGATATTCGTAAGAGAATATCGCTGGTACCTTCACTGTTCATACTGTATATTAATGACCTTGCCGATAATATTAGTAGCAACTTCAGAAATTTTGCAATGATATGGTTATAGATAACGAAATAATGTCTGGAAAAAGCTTCAAAAATGTTTACCAAGTTTTCACAAGATTTTAAAACGTTGCAAAGATTGGTAACTTACTTAAAACGATCAAAAATGTAAAATTGCACACATCAGAAAACCGAGAAAAGATTGTGTTCTATGGTTACAATATCAGTGAGTCACAGTTAGTCAGTAAACACGTAAATGTCTGTTTGTAAAAATTCGTAAGAATATGAAATCGAACGACCATATAGGCTCAGTCGAAGGTAAAGCAGCTGCTAGACCGGTTCGATGGCAAGATATTAGAAAAATGCAGCCGGTCTACAAAAGAGATGGCGTACAACGAAATATTGTTCTAGTGTATTAGATCTGCACCAGGTAGGACTAACAAGGGACATAGTACGTGTACAAAGAAGGGAGCACATAGGGTCGCAGATTTGTTCATTCCAAAGGAGCGCATCAGGTATAAACCCAGAAACAAGAACTGGCAGACACTGGAAGACAGTCGCTTTCAACCCCGTGAAAGCCGACTTGTATAGTATCAAGAACTAGCTTCGAAAGAAGACATCAAAGGTATACTACTGCCCACTATGTAATGTTCCTGTGGGGTTCATGAACAGAGTCGTATAAGTAATTCCTCACTCCATACGTGAATGGAGAGGGAAGAATGGTATAACAGGAAGTGCCTTCTCCCATGCCCTTCACAGTGGTTGCAGACAGTCCATGTGTACTGGTGTGCAGTAGTTAAGGACGAGATAACTTTGATTTGATATTTCAGCACATAGTACTATAGCTCGATGAAACTGGGACCATACACAGAAATAATTGCTCAAGTACAGTTTAAATGGTTGCGGGTTTGTATAGGTAGTGGTAAGGTGTTGTGCCAAAAGGAAAAAAGAAGTTTAATAATATTTATTTGCCTCACCAACAATTTAGCTATGAGAAAATAAGCAAGTCAAAAGAAACGTTATAACTGCCATTATAAAATGACACAACGCTTACCAAAACCTTAAAGTTTGTACAAATGACTTACAGATTATGTAAATAGTAAGAGAAGCAACATTAACAATCTCCCAAGTTTCCAAACAATATCTCACACAAGAACTGAAAACTTGAAGAACTGAACACAAGAACACAAGAACTGAGAACTTTTTGCTTTTATATGCACTGAGGTGATAAAAGTCATGGGATACCTCCTAATATTGTGTTGGATCTTCTTTTTCCAGGCGTAGTGCAGCATCACGACTTGGTATGAACTCAGCATGTCATTGAAAGTCTGCTGCAAAAATACCCAACCATGATGCCTCTGTAGCCATCCACAATTTTGGTTTTGACGGTGCAAAATTTTGTGCACGAACTGACCTCTCGATTATGTACCATTAACTGCTAAATTTTATAAAACTGAAACATGGACGTGAAAACGATAACAGAGGTGCAACTGAGTGTAAAAACTGTCACCACAGCAGAATTATAATAATGATGCTTCATCTTTATGTAAGAACAGATATATTCTCGACAAATGCTGCCTTGCCACTTGAAATTCTTCTACTTGTATCTGTTTACTCACCAGCAAATAATTTTCTTTGTATTTATACAATGAGTTCCAGCAATATAAACATGTACGTATCAACACCTGAGGATAGGCACAAGCCCGAAACAGGTCGTGTAACGGATAAATATTTTTTTATTGTGACTGGTAGCGGATATTTTTCTACAGCCTTACATGCAGTAACTTATTCTATGATGGCAACCTGATGATAGTTTGGACGTTTTTTAGTAAAGCACGCTGTAAGAGTATGGTACAGTGTGCACTTTTCACGAAGGTAAGATTGGCACCCAGCCTGAAGAGGTTTCAAGAGTACTGAGATTGACAGCTGTACCGAAAATCTGCTACACAACATTTTGGTCAATACAAATCTTACAAATGTTCGCACTCTCCCAAAACGTCAGTAATTCTTTTTTGTAGGCATTAGTTAGTCTGACATGAAATTCATTACAACAGATTTGTAATACAAGATAGGAGCTATATGAGTAATTCTTTGAAAGTTTCAGGTTTGAAAAGTGTTGTATACAATTGAATAAGTTCCTTTGCCCTATGTACTCAATGTTGGATGTACCCGTATGGTTAACATATACATTTTACTAACGAATGTTTCGAAAATTACCCAAAACCATGGCCATATTACATGCAAACAAAAACAAATTCTGTGACTTCAATTTATGTTTTTGATATTCAAATGTTTCCCCACATTTATTATTTTATCCTATTGCTTCCCTCTGGTAACAGATTAGTTTCAAAAAATAGATACTGCAAATGTGTGTGTCCCTTTACATTCTCCTTTTGTTTCTGTTTAACTGTGACTGGCCAGAAGCAAGAAACCTGCGCGTAGCTATCTGAATGACGTCATGCATGTATCCACCCTGAGGCAGCGGTGGGATTGAAATACTGTAGATCTCTATCTTCGAAATTTGTTACTACCTGGATAGAATTCCGATCCCTTCCGCGGTGAGTAGCTAGCCCGCGGCGGTGGTTAAATTAAAACATGACAGTTTGCATTTTACCGAATTGTCACAAACACAGACCTTCCAGCTGTCAGTCCAAAAGAAGTGAATTCTTCAGTGATACGGCGATACAAATATTTAAAGGAAAAATAAGGGTCACGTAACGTAGTGACCAAAAACAAATTTTTGCGTTTAGGATACTGCAACGTCACAGGCTTTTTGTGCATTTTGTTGCTATCAATCAGACCAAACGCTATTCCTTATCATTCGTGAATTAGATAGTAAATAATACATTTTTAATGACCACAACATATGTACAAACAATTAGAAACACTGGATTAAAGCAATAGAAAAAGCAATTTTGTATGTGTAAGGTTTCAATCATCTACATTTATCTTTCGTTTATTTAAAGTACCTTGCGAGGGCACGTAAGCACTACTGCTAAATTATGTTATCAAACATGAGATCCATACTGAATAGAGCAATGTTTATTTTATGCTTTATCTCCAACGTTCTTTTAATATGGGCCTTGACTTTTGATTAGAATGTTGATACTTTTTAGATTTCTTAGATTGCCTAGTCAGTGAACAGAAGTACCATATAACTGAAAACAAATGTAGCAACTTACGCAGAGCGGTATATCAGTATCATCTGTATCACCTGCAATAAACTGAATTATTAAAAAGATTTTTCGTCCTAATATGAAATGTCACTCACAGTGCGACCTAAGCATAATACTGCTCTGCAGGAAAATATTCATGTCCTCTTGTAACATTCTGTTCTTCATTTTTTATTATGACCTAGGCCTTAGGCCATTCCCTCTCCTACCCTGTCATCTTTTCCTCAGTATTCGTACGGACCTTGTCCCTACAGGTCTGAAATTTAAGGTTTGCTTTGGCAGTCTCGAATCTGGCATTCTTTGTACATGTTCTAACCAGCTTTGTCAATTGGACTTGATCTCCTGATTTACAGCAAATATCCCAACCTCATGTCTTATGTCTTTGTTTTTTAGGCTATCTAACCCTACGGTCCCCTCCTAGAAATTTAGTTTCTGCCTCTTCAATTCTATTTTCTTGCAATTTAGCAGTTGTCGAAGTTTCACTTACAAACAATAATTAGGGGGCTTCCATTATCTTACAAAACTTGACTTTTGTATCTTTTCTGTGTTTCTCAAGGTTCTATTGATTGCTCTCCATATCATTTTACGTTTCTGTCATTTGTTCTTAATGTCAAGTTCATTCTGGTAACTTATAATATTTGCCAGGTAATTAAGTGACTGAACTGATATCTGTTTTGTTTCCCGTTATGACTATAACCTTTTGCTGTTTTATCTCTTTGCAAGCCACCGCTTTTGTTTCTAGATTGGAAATTTTCGTATCACATTCTGTAGAAATTTGCTTAAGTCTATAGAAGAATCTTTGTAGCGGAATTTCGCTGTCCTGACTGCAAGGTCAGCTAAAAAAAGCGTTGTATTAAAAAATATGCAATGTGATAATATCAAGCCTGGATCAATTTGTTGTTTCCGTGTCTCAATAATATAGTCGATGTGTACATTAAAAACAAGAGAGAGTAGGTGACACACTACATGCTTTTTGGACCCCTTGCTTTACAATTATAGCTTCTGCTATAGCGATGTCTTCTGATGTAGCTTGGTTAGTCTTTATTCTTATTTTTGTCCCTCTATACAAGCTTTCTCGCACCTTTGTTATTTGCTGAAGATATCCTTTCTTGTCTAATAGGTTTATTAAAATTTTTCCTATCTACGTAGTTAAAGACTTTCTCAGCCTATATATGTGACGTGTGTTTCCTTATTGAATTCTCTTTTTCCTTTATAACTTGTTCAAGTTTGAAAACATTGTCAGTACAGGATCTCGCTTTCCGGAAACCATTTTCTTCTTCAGATAATAGATTTTTAATAATAATTTGTAGATTTTGATTCATTATGTTGGTGTGAATCTCATACACTTTTCTCGCTATTGTTATGCCACGGTAATTATTGCATTCATTCCGTTTACGTTTTTAAAATCTGATATGACATCTGCAAATGTCTATGGTTTTGGAATTTGGTGTCTTTTCCTCCATACTGTATAACTAAAGATGTCTAAGATTCAAAACTATCCCCCCATAGTCCGCAGCTCGTTCTCGCTTCCCGCGTCCGGGTTCCCGGGTTCGATTCCCGGCCGAGTCAGGAGTTTTCTCTGCCTCGTGATGACTCGATGTTGTGTGATGTCCTTAGATTAGTTAGGTTTAAGTAGTTCTAAGTTATAGGGGACTGATGACCATAGATGTTAAGTCCATAGTGCTCAGAGCCATATCCCCCCATATCTCCGTTTATACCGCCTGTTTTTTTTTGGTTTATTCAGGATCTCGCTTAGTTCTTGGATCATTATGAGATCGTAGCCATATGGTTTATCCACTTCAGTAGCGTCCTCTAATGCCTGCCGTTCATTATTCGAGATTTGCTTATAATGAGCTATCTACTTCCCTTCTAGTACTATATCCAGATTTGCTGACTCTTCTGAAGTTTTATCTAAATGTTTTATCGTCTTGTCAACTATAGACTATATTCTGTGGATATCGTGCTCAATTCTACTTACAAAAATATTCCACGATTCTTCATTCGTTCTCTTTATATTCTTGTTTCGTAGATTCTGTTTTCGCCTGTAAATTTACCTGGTATTTTTGCGATATCTTCGTTGCACACTTCTTATAGACTTCCTTTTCTTCAAAGTCCTTAACGTTACAAAATATTAACAAGAGCTGTTGGTAAGAAATAAATTAGCAGCTATCTTGACATCTAGTAGTGCATTTTCTTACCATGTAAGACAGACACAACAGGAGTAATACGGCCAATGTACAAGCCGTGCTCAGAATGTCTTAGGGGATGAACGTCTGTGGGCTGCAGCACTTGTTTGCAACACAAGAGGAAAAGAAAAGAAAAAGACGAGATCGATTGAGGGTAATGAACAAATATTTCCCACATTCGACCTTTTTTCCTCTTCATTGACTGGCCACCGTCAAAGAAACTCTCCACATGTTAATTAGCCCATCAGAGCTAAAATGAACAAAAAACGACTTTTGTAATGGTAATTAGGTTAATATTTTTGTAATTTAGTACTCTACAATTTTCATAATAATCCGTAACAATATACTTTAATTACAAAACGTAACAAAATTTCGTGTTATCAATGATTCCTTAAGTGATAGTAGTAAGTTGTCAACAATTTTGTGACTATTATACTGCTTCGCTACTATAGTTGTTGTGGAATCCTGCCGCCTCGTCTCTTACAGGGTGCCCAGGAAGCTGTTTTCTCGGATAACTAAACAACGTATAAGCAGATCATATTATTGGAGTTTATTACAGTAATTGAATTGACAATACTTAATTTTCGTTTCTACATGATGGGTTGCAAGCAATTGGCGACATGCAAATAATCAATGTCCATTGGTAGATACAATTTCCATGCAAGCTAATCACTTAAGTTCGTAAGTCACTGCTATCGTTGATATGACTGCAGCTCTTCTAATGCGGCTCTTCTAGTGTGGGTCTACAAATGCGGCCGAGGCTAGGCGCTTGTCGGTTTTATTCTCTTCGTGTAGAGGCCGCTCCTGTGCTGGTGACGTCCTAGTCAGCGTGCTATTAGCTGACGTCGTCTCACAGCCCTCTCTCCTGTATCTTTCTTGCGCGTGGGTTATGAAGGCCTTCTATAACATTACGGGTTGCATAAAATGACAGCAGGAGTCTCGCTACATGCTGTAGTTTTCAAGTTATAGAACAAAAACGTACAAAAGTGACCTTCAAACTTACCACCATTCCCACGCTCGGCCCCCACCGTTCAGGATCCCTAGTCTGTTTCCTACCACTGTACAAATATTTGTGACTGCACGAAATTGTTTCCCACATTCGACCTTTTTTCCTCTTCGTTGACTGGCCACCGTCTAAGTAGAGCGCTTACAAATTGTAAAATTAATGGTTCAAATGGCTCTGAGCACTATGGGACTTAACATCTGAGGTCATCAGTCCCCTAGATTCAAATGGTTCAAATGGCTCTGAGCACTATGGGACTCAACATCTTAGGTCATAAGTCCCCTAGAACTTAGAACTACTTAAACCTAACTAACCTAAGGACATCACACACACCCATGCCCGAGGCAGGATTCGAACCTGCGACCGTAGCAGTCCCGCGGTTCCGGACTGCAGCGCCAGAACCGCTAGACCACCGCGGCCGGCAGTCCCCTAGAACTTAGAACTACTTAAACCTAACTAACCTAAGGACATCACACACATCCAAGCCCAAGGCAGGATTCGAACCTGCGACTATAGCGGTCGTGCTGTTCCGACTGAAGCGCCTAAAACCGCTCGGCCACCGGGGCCGTGACAATAATTCGAACAGTACGGGTTTGTTTTTCCTACTCATCTGCATTAAGTTACATTTTCCTACATTTAGACATAGCTGCCATTCATCAAACTAGAAATATTGTCTGCCGTCGTATGTCCTAAAACAGTCACCCAACGACTACACCTTCCTGTACACCTCAGCATCATCAGAAAACAGCCACAGGTTGCTTCTCATCCTCTCTGCCAGATCATTCATGAACGTAGAAAATAACAGTGGTCTAAAAGACTTTCCTGGGGAACTGCTGACGATACTCTTGTCTCGGATGAACACCTGCCGTTGAGGACAACGCATCCTTTTACTTAAAAAGTCTTCGAGCCACTCTTACACCTGGGAAGTTCTTCCGTCTGGTCGTACCGTCATTAATCGTCTGCAACAGGACACTGTGTCAATAGAGTTTAGGAAATCTAGGAATATGGAAACTGCCTCTCGCAGTTCATCCATGGTTCGCAGGATATCGCGTGAGGAAAGGCAAGCCGACTTTCACACTAGCGGTGCTTCCTAAAACCGTACTGATTCGTGGACAGAAGCCCTTCTGTATTAAGGAAATTTATTATACACTCCTGGAAATGGAAAAAAGAACACATTGACACCGGTGTGTCAGACCCACCATACTTGCTCCGGACACTGCGAGAGAGCTGTACAAGCAATGATCACACGCACGGCACAGCGGACACACCAGGAACCGCGGTGTTGGCCGTCGAATGGCGCTAGCTGCGCGGCATTTGTGCACCGCCGCCGTCAGTGTCAGCCAGTTTGCCGTGGCATACGGAGCTCCATCGCAGTCTTTAACACTGGTAGCATGCCGCGACAACGTGGACGTGAACCGTATGTGCAGTTGACGGACTTTGAGCGAGGGCGTATAGTGGGCATGCGGGAGGCCGGGTGGACGTACCGCCGAATTGCTCAACACGTGCGGCGTGAGGTCTCCACAGTACATCGATGTTGTCGCCAGTGGTCGGCGGAAGGTGCACGTGCCCGTCGACCTGGGACCGGACCGCAGCGACGCACGGATGCACGCCAAGACCGTAGGATCCTACGCAGTGCCGTAGGGGACCGCACCGCCACTTCCCAGCAAATTAGGGACACTGTTGCTCCTGGGGTATCGGCGAGGACCATTCGCAACCGTCTCCATGAAGCTGGGCTACGGTCCCGCACACCGTTAGGCCGTCTTCCGCTCACGCCCCAACATCGTGCAGCCCGCCTCCAGTGGTGTCGCGACAGGCGTGAATGGAGGGACGAATGGAGACGTGTCGTCTTCAGCGATGAGAGTCGCTTCTGCCTTGGTGCCAATGATGGTCGTATGCGTGTTTGGCGCCGTGCAGGTGAGCGCCACAATCAGGACTGCATACGACCGAGGCACACAGGGCCAACACCCGGCATCATGGTGTGGGGAGCGATCTCCTACACTGGCCGTACACCACTGGTGATCGTCGAGGGGACACTGAATAGTGCACGGTACATCCAAACCGTCATCGAACCCATCGTTCTACCATTCCTAGACCGGCAAGGAAACTTGCTGTTCCAACAGGACAATGCACGTCCGCATGTATCCCGTGCCACCCAACGTGCTCTAGAAGGTGTAAGTCAACTACCCTAGCCAGCAAGACCTCCGGATCTGTCCCCCATTGAGCATGTTTGGGACTGGATGAAGCGTCGTCTCACGCGGTCTGCACGTCCAGCACGAACGCTGGTCCAACTGAGGCGCCAGGTGGAAATGGCATGGCAAGCCGTTCCACAGGACTACATCCAGCATCTCTACGATCGTCTCCATGGGAGAATAGCAGCCTGCATTGCTGCGAAAGGTGGATATACGCTGTACTAGTGCCGACATTGTGCATGCTCTGTTGCCTGTGTCTATGTGCCTGTGGTTCTGTCAGTGTGATCATGTGATGTATCTGACCCCAGGAATGTGTCAATAAAGTTTCCCCTTCCTGCGACAATGAATTCACGGTGTTCTTATTTCCAGGAGAGTATATGATCTGAGAAGATGTTCAAGAATTCTACAGCAAACCGATCTTAAGAATAGTGGCCTGTAATTTTGTTCCGGGCAAAGTGGCCGAGCGGTTCTAGGCGCCACAGTCCGGAACCGCACGCGACCGCTACGGTCGCAGGTTCGAATCCTGCCTCGGGCATGGATGTGTGTGAGGTTAGTTTGGTTTAAGTAGTTCGAAGTTATAGGGGACTGATGACCTCAGAAGTTAAGTCCCATAGTGCTCAGAGCCATTTGAACCATTTTGTAATTTTGTGGTTCAAATTGTTCAAATGGCTCTGAGCACTATGCGACTTAACTTCTGAGGTCATCAGTCGCCTAGAACTTAGAACTAATTAAACCTACCTAAGGACAACACACACATCCATGCCCGAGGCAGGATTCGAACCTGCGACCGTAGCAGTCACGCGGTTCCAGACTGAAGCGCCTAGAACCGCACGGCCACAACGGCCGGCGTAATTTTGTGCCTCCGTTCTTTTAGCTTTCTTATATACACGAGTAACTTGCGCTTTTTTTCAGCCACTTGGGATTTTGCGCTGGGTGAGAGATTCGCTCGAAATGAAAGTTAAGAAACGCCGCCAATTTCGTAGCGTACTATTTGTGAAACCGAAACGGAGTTCCATCCGAAATTGGCGACTTGTCTGCTTTCAACTCTTGCAGTTATCACTCTGCGCCAAGAATGCTTGTTGCTATACCCTCCATATGGGAGTTTGTGCGATGGTCAACCGACGGTGTATTTGTAAGACTCTTCTGATTTCATTTCGAAGAACACCGTTGGGAAAATTTAGAGAATCACTTTCTGAAGCTGATAGGCGACGGATTCTACTGCCGCCAACATACATACTGCGTAAAGTACACGAAGGTAAGGGGAGATAAATTAGGGTTCGTACAGACTGATATATACACTCGTTTGTCCCTCGCTCTATTTGCGACTGGAGCATCAAAGGAAATTACTAGCAGCGGTATGTTGGCTTTCGGAATATGTACTTAGATGTAGATCGAATTTCAACGTGAGAATAAAGTTGGTATAAGAGTCCTAAGTCATATGTTGACAGGTTGGCACACATATTCGGAGAAATCTAATTATAAATGTTAGTTCACCATTTCTATTAAGCTGGCAATGAAGCAGCGTCAAAACAAGATCGAGTGCGATACGTGTCTTCTCGCTGGCAATGGCAAAGCAATAAGTAAATGAATCGCACTGAATAAAATATAAAGAATCTAAAATGATGAAGATAAGCATCAGAAATCATTACATATGCTGAATATCATTTGTAAAATTTACATTACCCGACCATCTTCCTAATGCAGCACTGCAACATGCAGCTATCCGAACAGGCAGGCTGCTTGCTACATTCCGCTGCTAGAGCCGAGAAGGTTCTGGTCTGCCGTGATTCATGCCACCGGTCCCGTAGTGAAGTTCTGTACGTGACGAAAAGCGGCACCTTTCCATAATAAATCGAAGGCGGACCTGTATAAATGCTGTCCATCCAGATCTAACTTTATCTCTTGTCGACCACTGCCTACATCGAGAACTATTCCATGCCAGCCGTAGACCCGATGTGAGCCTTCCAATCTCTGCAACTAGTCGCTGCCCTCCTGCGAGGGGCATTCAGTAAGTAATGCAACAAATTTTTTCCTCATTCAATTTCGGTTGAAAAACTGCGAAATTTTTTGTGGAATATTCCCATTTGAGCTCCTATAGTTTCATGAATTTCCGAATGGTGGCACCACTGTATGTAGCCTTCAAAATAGTGCCTGTAACGGAGGTGCGCTAAAAGCAGAGAGCTGTCACTGAGTTTCTTTTGACAGGAAACCAGAGCGTCGCAGACATTCAGAGGCGCTTGCAAAATGTCTACGGTGAACTGACAGTGAACAAACGCTCGGTGAGTCGTTGAGTGAGGCGTCGGTCATCATTTGAACAAGGTTGCACAAACCTGTCCAATGTTATGCGCCCAAACCGGCGGCACACAACTGAGAGTCCTGCAATATTGGAACGTGCGGACACTCTCCTGATCCTCCCCATTTTTCTCTTACCTCTCCTTCCCAATGACAACGCAAGGCCTACGTAAGTCTGTGCACCCAGAGGAGCTCACATAAGTTCATTGTACTGTTCGTCGTCATCAAGCGTACAGCCCGTATCTCACACACCTTCCGACTTCCATCTGTTTTGGCCCAATGAACAAGCAGTAAGTGGATGATGGGGAGGTTATTGATGCACCAAGACGTTGGCTCCGGTGTTGACCAATAGAGTGGCACCATGCGGGCATGCAGGCCCTCCCAGTAAGGCGGCGTAAACCCGTCTTATTGAACCCAGTTGATGTTGACAAACAGGGTTTTGTAAGCAAAAGAGTTGGAGAAAATGTGGGCGCGTTGAAATCCTGAATAAAAACAACCTGATTTGAGAAAAGTAAAGTTGATTACTTACTGAGCGCTCCTCACAGCTGCTGCCACCACTCGTTGCCACTAGGAGCTAAACCGATGCCTTCCAGCTGGGGACCTAACTCTGGCTGACATCAGCAGATTCCGAGGCGCCTCCAGTGGGTCCATGGAACGCAGTCCATGTCCAGGTGCCACCTGCATCTAACTTGCTGCCGAGTTACAGCCAATGCTTCACTGTTACTTTGGTTGTTGCGCTCCATCAGTAACTGCCGTACCATCGCCGCGACATGGTTACCACACAAGGCCACCGCGCTGCTATGCCTTACTGAGCGAAGGTATTACAGCCACCACTACATGCTGCCCTGTTTTGCTGCGGTGAACGCTGTTGTCTAGGGTCGCCGCGTACCACAGGGACGTTGGATACATCAGCTGCATGAATTCTACTCAATAAGTAATGTTGCTGTTATCACAGCGTTTATGATTTCACAGTGACCGAGAATTTAGTGTTTTGTGCCTGCAGCACAGCCTACCACCCTGTACGTCGTCATGATTTATTCCAGAGTCAAAAATGCATGGACCATCCCGAATCTTAATGACTAAAAATTTTCCGATGTCTAAGGCAAAAACAAAAGTTATTAATGGCAAGGAAAATATTCAGTTTGAGACAAAATCAACCATTACAACAAATATCAAGTATCATTTATCTTGCTTGAGATTTACCTCCTAATGGTGATGGTGATATGAAGAAAATGTTCCAACGATTTTAGTTTATGTGTAGAGGAATGAGGCTCACCTTGAAGGTTACGGTGCGAGAAGAGAACCAACTTTAATTCTACACTGTTCAGTCACATTGATGTGACCAGCTGTCAGAACCCTGAATAACTACTTATCACAATGCAGACGGCTGCATGACAGAAAGAGAGTCAGTGATGTTCTAGAAGGTACCGACAGGGATGTGTACCGATACTGTGTGATGGCCAGCTTCGCAAGGTTTCTGTGTTGAGGATCTATGGCGTGAACAGCCCGGCCTAGATGGTCCCACAGATTCTCAATTGCATTTTAATCCTGGAAGTTCAATGGCCAGGGAAGCACGGTAAACTCACCCTGGTGCTCTCTGAACCACACACGTACACTGTGAGGTGCGTGGCACTTTGCATTGTCCTGCTGGTAGATGCAATAGTACCGACTTAAGCCAAACATCATGTAGGGGTGGGCATGGTCCGCATACTTGTGTTCATCCATTATGACCTCCGGAATGACGAGATCACCCAGGTATCCCACGAAAACATTCCCCAGACAATTATACGCCCTCCTCCGAACTGGACGGTTCCGATAATAGTTGCAGGGGTGCACGCACCAATAGTTTTCTGTCCAGTGGAGAAGACTATCTATCGTCTCTCGATGGACGCCCAGTTGAGGTAATGGTGCGCAGATTCCAGCCTCCGTCGCCGATGACCAGCATGGGTGCATTAACCAGGTGCCTGCTGCAGAGGCACACTTTTTTATTTTTTTGGTCATAAGTCTTCTCACAGGTTTTATGGGGCCCGCAACGAATTCCTCTTTCCTCTCTTGTGTCAACCTCTTCATCTCAGAGAAGCACTCGCAACCTACGTCTTCAATTATTTGCTGTATGTATTCTAATCTCCATCTACCTATACGTTTTGGCCGCTACAGCTCCCTCTAGTACCATGGAAGCTATTCCCTGATTTCTTAACGTCCTGTCATCATGTCCCTTCCCCTTGCCAGCGTTTTCCACATCTTCCTTTCCTCTCCGATTCAGCGCAGAAATTCCTCATATCTTACCTTCGGAGTCCACCTAATTTTCAACATTTGCCTGTAGTAACACATCTCAAATACTTCGAATCTCTTCTGTTCCGGTTTTCCCACAGTCCATGTTTCACTACCATACAATGTTGTGCTCCAGACGTTCATTGTCAGAAATTTCTTCCTCAAATTAAGGCCTATGTTTGATACCAGTAGCCTTCTCTTCGCCAGGAATGACCTTTTCAGGGCTGGTCTGCTTTTGATGGCCTCCTTGCTTCGTCCTTCGTTGGTTATTTTGCTTCCTTGGTAGCAGAATTCCTTAACTTCATCTACTTCGTGACCATCAAACCTGACGCTAAGTTTCTCTCTGTTCTCATTTCTGCTACTTCTCGTTACTTTCGTCTTTCTTCGATTTACTCCTAACCCATATTTTGGACTCATTAGGCTGTACATTCCATTCAGTAGATCCTGTAATTCTTCTTCACTTTCACTCAGGATAGCAATGTAATCAGCAAATCGTACCATTTATATCATTTCATCTTGAATTTTAATTTCTGTCCTGAAGCTTTCTTTCATTTTCATCACTGCTTCTTCGATGTACAGACTGAACAGTAGGGGGAAAGACTGCATTCCCGTTTTAAACCTTTTTTAATCCGACCACTTCGTTCTCTGTCGTCCACTCTTATTATTCCTTCCTGGCTCTTGTACATGTTGTATGTTACCCGTCTCTCCTTAAAGCTTACCCCTATTTTTCTCAGAATGTCTAACATCTTACACGATTTTACAGTGTCGAACGCTTTTTCCAGGTCAACAAATCCTATGGACGTGTCCTGATTTGTCTTTAGTCTTGCTTCCATTGTTAACCGCAACGTCAGAAATGCCTCTGTGGTGCCTTTACGTTTTCTAAAGCCAAACTCATCGTCATCTGGCACATCCTCCATTTTTTTCCATTCTTCTGTAAATTATTCTTGTCAGAAACATGGTTGCTTGAGCTGTTAAGCTGATCGTGCGATAATTCTCGCATTTGTCAGCTCTTGCAGTCTTCCTAATTGTGTGGATGATATTTTTCCGAAAGTCAGATGGTATGTCGGCAGACTCAAACATTCTACACACCAATGTCAATAGCTGCTTTTTGTTGCTACTTCTCCCCAATGATTTTGGAAATTCTGATGGAATGTTGTCGATCCCTTCTACCTTATTTGATCTTAAATCTTCGAAAGCTATCTTAAATTCTGATTCTAATACTGGATCCCCTATCTCTTCTTAATCGACTCCTCTTTCTTCATGTATCACATCTGACAAATCTTCTCCTTCATACAAGCCTTCACTGTACTCTTTCCACCTATCCGCTCTCCCCTCTGCATTTAACAGTGTAATTCCTGTTACATTCTTAATGTTACCACCCTTGCTTATTGTGTCACCAAAGGCTGTTTTGACTTCCCTGTACGCTGAGGCAGTCCTTCGGAAAATCGTTTCTTTTTCGATTTCTTGACATTTTTCATGCAGCAATTTTATCGTAGCGCCCCTGCACTTCCTATTTATTTTGTTCCTCATCGACTTGTATTTCAGTATTCGGGAAGTTTCCTGAACATTTTTGTGCTTCCTTCTTTCATCGATGAACTGAACTATTTCTTCTGTTAACCATGGCTTCTTCTCAGTTAACTTCGTTGAATCTACGTTAATCTGTCCAGGTTCTGTAATTGCCCTTTTTAGAGATGTACATTCCTCTTCAACTGTACTGCCTACTGAGCTATTCCTTGCTGCTGTATCTATAGGCTTAGAGAACTTCAGGCATATCTCGTCATCCCTCAGTAATTCTGTATCCCTCTTCTTTGCGTATTAATTCTTCCATACTAACGTCTTGAACTTCAGCTTACTCTTCGTCACTACTACATTGTGATCTGAGTCTGTATCTGCTCCTTGGTACGCCTTATAGTCCAGTATCTGATTTCGGAATCTCTGTCTGACCATGATGTAATATACCTGAAATCTTCCCGTACCACCCGGTTTTTTCCACGTATATCTTCTCCTCTTGTGATTCTTGAACGGAGTATTCGCTGTTACTAGCTGAAATTTATTACACAACTCAATTTGTCTTTCTCCTCTCTCATTCCTTGTCCCAAGCGCATATTCACCTGTAACCTTTTCTTCTACTCCTTCCCATACAACTGCATTCCAGTTCACTCCCTTTACGTACTGTATTACCCTTTAAATATCCTCATTCACTTTCTCTATCTCTTCATCTTCAGCATGCGACGTCGGCGTATATACCGGAAATACCGTTGCCGGTTTTGGTTTGATGTCTATTCTGACAAGAACAATCCTATCACCGAACTGCTCACTCTAACACAACCTCTGGCCTACTTTCTCATTCAAAACGAATCCTACACCCTTTATACCATTTTCTGCTACTGCAGATATTATCCTATACTTATCTGACCAGAAATCTTTATCTTCTTTCCACTTCACTGACCCCTACTATATCTAGATTCAGCCTTTGTATTTTCTAGCTTCCCCACCACATTCAAACTTCTTACATTCCACGCCCCGACTCATAGAACGTTATCTTTTCGTTGATTATTCAGTCTTTTTCTCATGGTAACCTCCCCCTCGGCAGTCCCCTGCCGGAGATCCGAATGGGGATCTATCCGGAATCTTTTGCCAATGGAGAGATCATCATGACACTTTTTAAATTACATGCCACGTGTCTTGTGGATATTCATTACGTGTCTTTAATGCTGTGATTTCCGTTGCCTTCTGCATCCTCATGCAGTTGGTCATTAATGATTCTTCCGCCTTTAGGGGAAGTTTCCCACTTCAAGGACAAGAGAGTGCCCTGAACCTCTGTCCACTCCTCCTCCCTCTTTGACAAGGCCGTTGGCAGAATGAGGATGACTTCTTATGACGGAGGTCTCCGTTCGTCAAACGCTGATTATTAACCAAAATTTAAGTGGCGGCGGATTTGGAACTCGGGACCAAGGACGTTTTGGTTACTAATCAAAGACGCTACCCCTAGCCCCACGGGTAACAGGGGCACATACTCAGCGACTTTTGCTGAACGGTCGTTATGGATACAGTGTTGGTAGCTACATGGTCCATTTGGCAGTCAATTGCTCAATAGTTGTGCGTCTATTCGCCCGTACACGCCTCTGGAGCCGGATTTCACACCTGTCTTCTGTGTTCCACGTCTGCCTTGGCGACGGCTTTGGATAAAGCCGTTGTGGCACGCACGGTGCACTTTTACCACGGTGGCACGCGAACAGTTTATAATCTTAACGTTTCGTAAATGTTTCAATCCAAAGACCCATTTAGACGTCAGACAAATCGCTCCGTTTCCGCATTACGGCAACGACTGCATTGTTTTCCGCGTCCCCCGGCACGCTTTGCATACCCTCCATCGCTATTGCTGCCAGCTGCCGTTTGTGAGTGGTTATTGCACCTTGACGTTCAAAGATAGATGGTGGTCATATTAATGTGACGACTGTGTATAAGCTTTTGGCTGTGCCAAAGCGAGATGTCGGTGAAGAAGACTAATTATTGAAATAAAATAGAATAGTCCAAAGAGTAATTCAAAGATAAGGCAGCAATTAAATGTATTATCATTGACTGTCAGAATCTCCCAAAAAAAGATAACTTTGGAAAATTACATTATTAGAACTGGGAACAATAAACCATAGAAGTTTGCCTTTGGATAGTATACTATATTTTCAGAATTAGAGCTGGTGGTCGAGACATGATGAAGACAATTTGAGTTCGGAAGCAGCAAATAGCCTAATCATGGAATAAAATAAAGTAAGTAAGTAAATTATCGAAAACGCTTATCTAAGCGGGAAGCTCCTTGTTGCAACAGAAGAACGTTTGCGGGACACATACTTTTCTGTGTTAGAAACACCGTGACTGTACTTCAGACGAAAAATACCAACTAATGATTGTTTAAAAGCACTAGAGTGCCACTATGCCACAATTGAACACCACGTACTGCATTTAGAGGTATTGGGTGACATGGCAGGCAGACGTGTGGCAGGCCTGCTCACTCACAAATGGAGCCCAGGCGCAACTCCGACTTGATGATGGATGGGCAGCGTGGCGCACCACCATCTCACAGAATGATATACCGGACCACCAGAAGCTCTCAGTTTATTGGATGGGTTGCATTATCTGACAGTCTCCTTGCAAGAAAAAAAAAATAGCATAGCTGACACGTAATCTGACGGTAGATTGAGGTGTGTAATTAAGAATTCGAAGAAATGGAGGTTTCCTTGTGGGCCACGCTTTGTGAGCACATAGCTATGGCCAACTCCACTGCTGTCTACAATGCACAAGGAGGATGTAGAGGGGCTACTTTATATAAAAACTGGCCCTGTTTTAGGATCAGTTTCCTTTTAAGTCAATAAATTTTTTTCTAGAGTTCTCCAATCACGGATTTCTAAATATGGAACGCATATTATCCACCTACGACTCCCATAACCCCCACCCCCTCCCAGACACACACACACACACACACAATGAACCCTTCTTTTTAGTCGGAGCTCTAGCCGGAAATCAGAGCGTCTCAAATCTGATGAACAGCTCGTACTCCAAAACCTGTGTTCTTAATCTCAAAATAACTTTGTGTACAGGGATTTTGTCATGAAAAAAGACGATTATTTCTTTTGTAGTTCAGTGGCTGAACCGTTCTAGGCGATTCAGTCCGGAACCGCGCTGCTGCTACGGTCGCAGGTTCGAATGCTGCCTCGGGCATGGATGTGTGTGCTGTCCTTAGCTTAGTTACGTTTAAGTAGTTCTAAGTCTAGGGGACTGACGATCAGATGTTAAGTCTCATAGTGCCCAGAGCCATTTGAACTTTTTTTTTTTTTTTGCAATCCACTCTTATTATCGCTTATGATTTCATCTATTTCCACTTGATTTAAGTATTTGAAAATTATTACTTTGCTCTTTGCGAGACAAACTGTAAGGAAAACCTGCTTTGATCCCTGAAAACACTAATCCCAATATTTTTGACTGATGAAATCAACTTGAACTTTTTTAGTGGAGGATCTCTTGCTTACTTGCACTGCTTTCATTTTTGACGCCAAATGTGGACTCGTGTCTCAGGCACACAAATAAATAAATTCAAAAGATCCGAATGATTGTTTCTAACAATGCAAAATGATGATAAGCTCCTTTTCACATTTTCTATTGATCAATATTCAACAAATGCGACATCCACATTGCTCCAAGCCGTCTGTTTGTTATTTATTATTACTTCTTTGTTGTGAGTTATCTGTGGTATAAAGTATACACACAGTTTTAACTCTCGATCATCCATTACTATATTTGGCATTCTCTCCGGTTTTTGGGCTGTGACTGTATTGTTGGATCTTCGTAGGTAACGAAATATTCATTCCTCATAAACGTTAACTGGGATTTACTGGATTTACATTGGCGATCAGCCGTCCAAAGCAAAGAAATTAATAACGTCATGGTACTCCAGTATGATCATTCAAATGTAACACATATTCTTTTATAATAATTCACTGTAACATCTACATAACAAAAGTAAAAAACTCATCGTGAATCAAAATCATTGGATTCAGGAAGGGAAGATCAAAAACAAATTTAATTTTTCTCTCCAACAATGAATAGAAAGTACTATGAACCAAGCCGAAACCCATGATAAGCTTTTCTGGATATAGAGAAAGTATTTGACACTGTGAACAGCGCAAAATGGTGGGAAACACTGAATAAACCTGTAATACAGGACGCCATTATATATAGCGTCAGGACCATTTGTAAGGATACTCACAGAAAAGTCTCATAACCCATAGGGATGAATGAAATCTTTGGCATAAATTCTGGTTTAAGGCAAAGTGCAGCTTAGCCTCCTCTTCTTTTCCTTACTGTAACGAACAGGACTGAAATAAAAGTACACCAAGCCATCGGAGGTAAACACATGAAAACGACAAGTTTCTTTTCGTGGTCATCCTACCCATCAAGCACTGAAATGCTTATTTTGTAAATAAAACCGCCTTTTCTTGCTGCAGCTTAATATACTTTTCCCAGATGCGTTTCGCATTTTTCTTACTCTAAGACATCTTCAGTGGGAACAATTTTGTATCGTTCTAGACCCCACAGAAAACAATGTTGGCTGCTGACTAAAGAAACCTTTCAGGAACAAATAAACATCTGAGCAGAAGCTACTAAACTACAGGGTGTTTGTAAACTAGTTACACAAAAATAACTGTTACATGTGGAAAGGGTAAATCGCTTACAGAAATATTTAATACAACACTATACGTAGAAAATCTTCATGTTTTATTCACACTGTTAGTTCCCGACGTTCCCACTTGGTGTCAACCGCGAATGAGTTATTCCAACACTCATCATGGAGTTGTATAATGGTGTAGAGAGTGTACAATGATCTACACATCTGTAAGTTATTTACAATTTTCTCAATTAAAGGTGACTTTTGTCTAACTAATTGATATACAAACTGCACATTATCTTATCTTCGGCCTGGAGAAAAGTTAGACGTTGATCACGACAAGACATGGGAAACCAATGAGACTTGTTGAAAAGGAGGGGAAAGAGCTACGGATGACCTATAATTTCAAATACCTTAGCAGTGTTATACATATCCGCTACTACAGCTCAGAGACAACTGAGAAGCAAATATCGCAAGCCACCAACTCAAAGGCAAGCTGTTATTTGTTGGTACAACTGTTTCACTGAAACTGGTTATATATCACTCAGGACACCAAGTCGGGGCTGACCATCACCCTCTGACGCAGCAAGTGAACAAATTCGGCAGTATTACCTTCCACACTGTAACAGTAGGCGTATTCAATTCTAAGGTGGCAGGTCTCGTTCATTTGTTCGGACTGCCTCTGTAAGACAGCCGAATTTATTCAATTTTTGCGTCAGAGACTGATGGCCAACTCTGATCCAACGTCCTATGTGACACACATCCAATTTGGTGACGCGATTGTACCAGTTAATAACAGTTTGTCTTTGAGTTCGTGGCTTGCAACATTTAGCCCTGAACTGTCAATGTTATACGGGAATAAAACTTGAAGATATACTGGATTCTGTGAAGTATGAAAGATTTGTGTAAGCTATTTACAATTTTCACAATTAAAGGTTACTTTTGTCTAATTTATAAACGATCTGTACATTACATCTTCAACCTGGAGAAAAGGGAGATGTTGATCTCGACAAGACATGGGAATTGAATGGGACATGTTGAAAAGGAGGGGAAAGAGCTACGGATGAACCATAAGTTCAAATATCTTGGCAGTGTTAACTCCGATACGGTTCTACAGACAAAGAATTCACTCACAGAATTCAAACAGGTAATAACTTCTTTCGGGATAGTTCAAGACCGAATGTGGAACAAGAAGGTACCACTAAAATATAAAAGAGTCATCTATGAAACTTGTTACATCCATGTTTTGACATGTGGAGGTGAAAAATGGAACACGATAAGGAGACATCAGCACAATCCAAGCAACTGGCATGACATTTGTTCGTGGCACTGTCGGGAAGACACGGAGGAATAGAGTATGGTAATCTGAGAACAGGCTCAAATGTTAACACTAAAAGACAAAATAACCTCGCAGTGACCGAGATGGTCTAGGCATTCGGGACGCGTGAATGCTAGCAGGCTATCAAGATTAGTGTATGATCTGAAACTCAAGAACGAAAGAGCAGGAGAGTTACCAATACTCATCGGAGAATAATATGATGACATCTAACCTCGAGGACAGCATCGAAGAGGGATTTATGTTTGAGAACCATAATTGGTGGAGAAGCGTCTTTCGACGAACCACCTAATAAGATGTAACAACGTGGGATATGACTATCAACATCAACTCTGTGCCACGCCGAGAAATATCATCTCGCTCCATAGTCAACGCATCGCCGAACATTCGTGTCCTTGGTCCAATAAGTGTTAAGATATTTATCTTTGGCAGCTGTAATTGTTTGGTCCCAGAACATTTTCTCAAGGTATTTTGTGCCTCTCCACTAACAAGTCATCGACTTCACTCTTTATCACATAAATGCAGTTTTACTCATCCTAAGCTGTCTATTTTTGTGTGAGATATGTCGTTCAAGAAGTAAATGAAATCTAACTCCCGTTCTCCAGTTCCGGTCAGAGTGTTTGGGAGGTTTCTCGTAATTGTAAGGCAAATTCTGGAAGTGGCAATCCCAGTCGTCCTTGATTGCGAAGTTAGATCCATAAATGACCGCTGTACCTACAGGAAAAGAGAAAAAGAAAAAAAAAACATAAACTTGAAAGAAAACATATGCAAAAATATTTTCCTTTGATCAGTGTGCTGCTAAAAGACATAAGTAAGCCTTATAATAGTTAAAAAGGCAGGCGTGTGCTGTGCCCCATTCTCTCGAGGCCGTTGCGTCAAAACATAACACGGCACTCGCTACCAGAGCTGAATTCCCTCAGTGGGACTTGCGCTGCCTTCATAATATTGCCACCCAGGGCAGAACTTGGCTTCTCTTACGCAACGCGGGGGGAATTAAAGGCGGAACTTGGCTGTAAGGAAAGTTAAATTACACAGGAGGCCATTATAAATGCCGGATTTCCATGCCGCCCGGGGCGTAGAGCCAGCAGCGGCTAATGAGAAACGATGTAGCGCGCCGCTGTCGCTGTCTGGCGGCTGATCGGGCACTCATTTTTACCTGTTGCTCCTCCCCCCGTGGGCACCTGCCGCAACTCCACCACTTGCCGACCCCCTTCACGGGCACGAGACAGCGCAGCTCATTACGGCATCCCAGCTGGAACAGCAAAGACCATTAGTGGGTGTGAATGAATTGTAGAAAATCGACACTGTTGATTAACTACTATGTCGCTGAAGGAACTGAAAGTGCGACGTGGCTGTTCTGTCAAACTGAGACGCGTATAGCACGTGTGACGTGACACGACACCACAGCGCGACTAGCATGTGCCGTACGAGTCGCGCGGGTCCAACCAACACAGACTCAAAGGAAGGCCTCGGCGCTTATTGGTGACGTTACGTCAGCTAGGCACGGCGAACGGCAGGTCTGTTGCAGGCAGAAACGCCTGGGCGTGCTTACCACTATAAATTCTTATTTTTGGACAAAATGTTTGGTATTGTTTTGGATTCTGCAGTTTCATTTAGATGAAAGATTTTCTTACTATCGTAAAGCTGCAAATGAAGATCATAGTTCTGTATTACTGAATCCTGTCGAAACAAACGTAGATCAATATGAGAAGATGCTTTGCCCCATTCCAAGCTTCGGAAATTTTACATTCAAGTAACTATATTTACTTGACCCATTTTGCTATCGAAACTTACCCCAACCCACTTACAATTAACTCGTTTCTTTTATTTATTTTCGTTTGACATCGTCACTGGAAATGTGAACTAATTTACATGTGTAAAATTCCAACTGTTGCCAGTCATTAGATTACAGTCGTTTTCAACGAAAGGAATTCTAAACAAGAAACAAAATAGCTTCATACATCGAAAATACTGCTGAGCTTAAACTTTTTTAAATATGCTCATTAGAAAATATAAATATTCCCCTCTTGCAACTGAAAGGAGAAGCTTTATAAGATAAAAAAATTTTATTTGATAAAACAAGTATCTCTCTTTTGCCTCTTCTTCTGTCCCCCACCCCCTCCCCCAACGTGTACAATCGCAAGATATTTCATTAACATTCAGTGCTCCTCACCCTATAGTCAACCGAGATACCTAAAGAAGAGCACCAATATGTTCACAGTTTCTTGTAGAAGCAACCAGTACAAACGTAATCCCTCAGATTTACAAATAAGGTAAAGAAGCACGAATTCTGTTGCTGTTGGACCATGAAGTTGTTTTTGTATGTCAGTCCTTAAAAAAGGTGGAAATTTAAGTTCAGGAGTACACTATTTGCTAAGAAGTGTAATGAATTGCACAATTAATTGATTGCAGAAATCTCCCAGAACAACTACCGCCGATAGTTTCACATTTTCCTGTGTCAGAGAGGGAGACACCATCATTACGAGTATGCCTACAACAGACCTGGCGTTCGCCGTGCCTAGCTGACGTGACGTCACCAACAAGCGCCGAGGCCTTCCTTTGAGTCGGTGTTGGTCCAACTCATATTGCGACGCGCACAACATACCTCGCACGCGCCGACTGCGCTGACAGAACCGAAGCGCGCGCGACCTGTTATATTCCTCAAACGATTTTACAGAAACTATTCACTGAAAATATTTGATTTTTGGCTTGCTTGTAGCGTTATATGTCAGCTTCGTGGCGAAGTGCCCATCATCTCGCTAATGTCCATTCTTATTGTGATGTACACATTTTAGTAAGACACTACGCAAAACTCAAAAAGTTTGCAACGAAAAGTAGGGGTCGCTATGATTTTGCGTTTGGTGCGTATTACACCATAAGTTGCTGCGAATCAAATTTAGCTAACATGTTGAATTTTTGTTTAGACTTGGGAGGAGGTGGTCTCTATCTGCCTCCGATCTCGAGAAAATGGATGCTATGTAGCGCGCTCACTTCCGATCTCAGCCCCGCGAGAATGAAATACTCGCAACATTTCTCATATCTCCTAAACCGCTCGAGACATCGAAACGAAAGTTTGGCGAATGATAGCACACAAGGAGGAGAGTGTTTTGCCAATTATTAAACACACAGAACTTTCTTATCTAGCGATATATCAGTACTTATACTTCACTATTTATTTACTTCACTCCAGTGACTGTAATATTTTTAACAGTTATCGACAGCTAGCGAAACGAGAGCTTCCTAGTATGAAAATAAACATGAAATTTATTCTTTTATGTTACTGCAAACCGACACTATGAGGTTTTTCGTAAGCTATTGAGCTCTGTGATTGCCAATTACTTGTTTAATGAGGCACTCCGTTTCGGAATTCTGTCGCAATAGCTGCTGTGAGATGAGTTTGGCAAATTACACTGTGACAAAGGAAGTACAATTAAACCAGTCACCAAGAGAAATGTGGCCGTTACAAACGGTGATGCTTCTTCGAATAAGAAAAGGTTAACAAATGGTTCAAATGGCTCTGAGCACTATGGGACTTAACATCTGTGGTCATCAGTCCCCTAGAACTTAGAACTACTTAAACCTAACTAACCTAAGGACTTCACACACATCCGTGCCCGAGGCAGGATTCGAACCTGCGACCGTAGCGGTCACGCGGTTCCAACTGAAGCGCCTAGAACCACACGGCCACACGGGCCGGCAAAAGGTTAACAACTCACACAAAAATAGATTGCCAATTCTGTTGGAAGTTTGGTGGAATCCCCGTATTTTTAACACTGAGCGACTGGAACGGAAATTTATCAAAGGATTTTATTCCTTCTCTTCATCTGAGCAGTATTAAAATAATGACGAGCGTTCCTTCAGGCGGAATGATAGGCAGTTGCCAGATACTGGTTACTCACCTACGGCTTGCCAAACTGTCAATGTGTGATCGCGAATAAAATAGTTGTTATTGAGAAAAATAAACAATTGATTTGTCGCGCAACACAATGGTCTGTGTATTGTCAGCAGCGGAGGATAATGTGCTCGACAGGAAAGCCTTGTGAGCTGGAGTTCGAAAAACATTGTCATGAAAGTAGATCTGCTTTTGTCAGTAGTACATTTCAACAAATTAAATATATCTAATCATCACACTCTTTTAGGATATTCCTACTTTCGTAATAATACTGACCATTTTCTTCATTAGTGTAGCCTATTGTATAACTAGTTCATTAATGCTGATAATGTGCATGCAACAATTGAAATGCTTTTTCTCATCACGGCGAACCAATTAAAACATTGTTATTTGAGACTGCTTTTCGACTGTTTCTAGCTTGCAGAGGAAATGTGATGTTCACATGCATGTAGTACAGTGAATCGTATTACGTTATTGCATACATATCCAAGTAATCACAGTGAGACTTCTATACTTCAGATCTTGGACGCTTTTTACCAGAAGCACAATGGGATCACACCTGTGGAAATTATCCCTTTCTAAATTTTTGTAACAGATAGTACAGATACGCCAGCATACTAGGCATCGAAAAGATAATCTGGTTTTACTTTCCTGCCTTGCTTCTTAATCACATAATTTCACAATTTTCCTTGCTTCCTTATTCACTACCCTCTGTCCCTTCTTGCGATCTGAAAACATCGCGGACGCATATGATACTGTTCTAGTGGCCAATGGCTACCAAGTTAATGAAGTATGCATTTTTCTTGACAGAAGAAAAACAAAACTATACAGATATAAATAACAGAAAAGTATAATGTACTAACGAAGAAATCTGGAGCGTTTAAATGGCGAAAAACGAAACACTACCCAAAGGCAATAAAATTTAGTATACAGTAAGGCAAAATATATCGTATGGGCAATACTACCACTGCTCATATGCGCCGTTTCGATGTGAGCATATGGCCGGGCTACTTTTCCTCTTCTCGCCTCAAATTTCCCACTGTGCTAGCGAGGCACGCGCGGCGCGAGAATCTGTGCCGTAACCACAACGCCGCGCGACCTGGCGCAGGCGCGTGTCGCGTCCCAGTCGCGTCGCGTCGCAATTTGCGCGGTCCCATTTGAACCTGTGATGTTACAAAAATGCGCGCTGCACTGCAACGCCCCACACGCGCTATACGCGTCTCAATTTGCGCATAGCGTAAGGGCGCCTTAAGCAGGATTGTGTTTCAGAACCCTTGTCATATAGATTCAAACCTCTTGAGGTTCGCATTGCGTCATCTTAAATATTCTTTTTCGCAACTTTCGGTGCCCTTGTAGTGAAGTCTTCTTCCTTAGCGTCCTGCAGTTCACTAACTTTTCATGCTCTGTATGGTTTTGTAATTCTAACGTAACTCAAGGAGCAGCGACGATTATGAGACTGTGGTTTACAACAGATTTTTTAACTTAAAACAAATTTGATTATGAAAGCTATTAACGTAGTGCTTGACAATATTTTAATTTACCTGTGATAAATGACAGGAAGGTGCAGATACAGTTATCTCACTTCAAAAAATGCATTCTTCACAATTTTTACGATGAGCAGAAGCCCATTCATTCGTTTAGCTTTACGCATGTAAAAATTCAACACAAAATTTGTGTTGGTTGCAGAATTATACAGGAATATAGACTGAAGAGCCAAAGAAACTGGTACACTTGCCTCATATCGTGTAGCGCACCCTCCAGTAAGTGCCGCAAAACGACGTGGCATGGACTCAACTAATGTCTGAAGCAGTGCTGGAGGGAACTGACACCATGAATACTACAGGGCTGTCCATAAATCCGTAAGAGTAAGAGGGGTGGAGATCTCTTCTGAACAGGACGTTTCAAGGCATTCCAGATATTCTCAATAATGCTCATGACTGGAGAGTCTGGTAGCCAGTGAAAGTGTTTAAACTCAAAAGAGCAACTCTGTAGCAATTCTGGACGTGTGGGGTGCCGCATTGTCCTGCTGGAATTGCCCAAGTCCGTCGGAAGGCACAATGGACACGAATGGATGCAAGTGATCAGACAGGATGCTTACGTGCGTGTCACCTGCCAGAGTCGTATCTATGCGTATCAGGGGTCCCATATCACTGCAACTGCTCACGTCCCACACCATTACAGAGCATCTACCAGCTTGAACAGTCCCCTGCTGATATGCAGGGTTCTTGGATTCATGAGGTTGTCTCCATCCCCTTACACGTCTATCTGCTCGATACAATTTGAAACGAGACTCTTCCGACCAGGCAACATGCTTCCAGCCACCAGCAGTCCAATGTCCGTGTCGCGGGTCCAGGTGAGACGTAAAGCTTTGTGTCGTGTACTTATCAAGGGTACACGAGTAGGCCTTCAGCTCCGAAAGCCCATATCGGTGATGTTTCGTTTAATGGTTCGCACGCTGACACTTGTTGATGGCCCAGCAATGAAATCTGCAGCACTTTGCGGAAGGGTTGCACTTTTGTTACGTTGAACGATTCTCTTCGGTCGTCGTTGGACCCATTCTTGCAGGATCTTTTTCTGGCCACATCGATGCCGGAGATTTGCAGTTTTGCCGGGTTCCTGATATTCACGGTACACTCGTGAAATTCTCACGTCGTCACTGCCTCAGAGATGCTGTGTCCCATCGCTCGTGCGCCGACTGTAACACGACGTTCTAACTCACTTAAATCTTGATAACCTGCCATTGTATCAGCAGTAACCAATCTAATAACTGCGCCAGACACTTGTTGTCTTATGTAGGCGTTGCCGACCGCAGCGCCGTATTCTGTCTGTTTACATATCTCTGTATTTGGATACGTATGCCTATACCAGTTTCTTTGGCGCTTCAGTGTATATGTTGGTACCAATGTGACAAGTGAATATTCTTTGTCAACTTCATCCATTAATTCTTTACTATTATTTTTCCGACTTTCGATTTTAGTTTGAGATTTATTTTTCGTACCTTCTTGTGTAGAACAGCACACGAAACTTAAGCAAAGTTCAGTCTTTCAATTGTTCGCCTTACAACCGCGTGTTGCTTGAGTTATTTTGCGTTTTTGAATATACTACCGACTTTCCATAGCTGTATTTGCGCCATTCCTCAGGTGATTCTTTTTTATTTAGAAATGGGAAAACGCAAAGTACACTATCAACCGAGAAAAGCGTGATTTTATGAAAACATATGTACAGTGAAATCTTGAATAGCGAGCATAATTCGTTCCAGAATCTTACTCGTAGTGCGAAACACTCGTTAAACGAAGCAATTTATCCCATATAAATTAATGTAAAATACGACTACGCGTTCCATGTAGAAAATGGACTAAAGGTTTTATTTTATTAATACCATTTATTCGAAGAAAATTATATATATAGTATTATGTACATTATTATTCACGATACATAACTAATTCTTTTTTGCTAGGAAGCTACTTACAGTCATTTGTTTCTGCCGAGGGTTTAACTTTCGACGAAAATGCGACTCAGCATTATCGTCAAATAAATTTGTAGCCCGCGTAGCCACTGCTTTATTGGGGTGATGATTTTCAATGCACGATCCAACCAATTCCTATACTTTCATCATTTCTCTTACTGCACGAGAAGACTGCTGCTTTGCCGTTACCATCACCACCTCCTCGTCATTCTGCTCCTCTGAACTCCTCTCCACAACTTTTTGGTGTGAAATGCACTGCGAATCCATAAGCTCTTCAGTGGTCGTTTCTTGACCGTTATAATACAGGGTGTACACAAAATCCGGGAACACTTTCAGTTATTTATTGCACAAGAACCAAACATTGTACAGACATGATATATATGTCATTTTGAAGAGAAATCCCTAAAGTTTTTTTGTTTTTTTTCCACGTATACCGCCACAGCGTAATTTGCCGATATCAGCGCTAGTTGCAAACATGACGAGTTCAGGTGCAGAGGGAGAATTGTTTGTGTTGGGGTTCGACAAAAACAAGTGTGCTACAGCTGTTCAGCGGACGTTTAGAACCAAGTACGGTAAGAAGCCACCTACAAGCAAGGCCGTTTGCCACTGGCGCAACAGATTCGTTACGACGGGTTGCTTGTGCCTGGCAAAGAGAAGCCGAAGTCCCAGTGTGAATGAAGTGGACGTGGAGCGCGTACGAGAGACATTCATAAGGAGTCCAAAGAAATCCGTGCGCCGTGCATCCTGTGAACTCGAAATGCCTCCAATGACAGTGTAGAAAGTCCTGCCACAGAAGCTGTCTATGAAACCATTCAAATTGTGCAGAAACTCAATGACGACGACAAAGACAAGCGTTTTGTTTTGTTCGCAGTTGAAACAACTGAATGAGGATGGGGTTGGCATTGTTGACTGCTTAATTTTTAGCGACGAAGCCACTTTTCACACTAACGGGAAAGTGAAGAGGCATAATTGTCGAATCTGGGGTACAAAGAATCTCCACGAATGCATAGAATTTGAGCGTGATTCCCCAAAAGTAAATGTTTTTTGTGCCTTGTCATATTGAAAACTGTACGCGCCATTCTTCTTCGCTGAGAGCACTGTCACTGGATATTCCTACTTTGACATGCTTTAGCAATGGCTGATGCCTGAAATGCAGTCGGACTCGCTGTTCATCTTTCAGCAGGATGGGGCTCCACCCCATTTTCATAGTGAAGTTCTTGCGCACCTGAGCACGGAGCTGCCCCATCGATAGATCGGCCGTGTTACAGAAAGGGATAGTTGTTTCATGAAATGGCCTCCCCGATCACCAGATCTCACTTCGTGTGACTTTCTTTCTGTGGGGTCACATGAAAGATCTTGATAAATAAATATGTATGTATCCCCTCTACCACGTGATGTAACAGAGCTCTGGGAGACAATACGGGAAGCAACTGCCACAGTCGACGATGCCATGCTGGGACGGGTACGGCAAGAATTCGATTACCGTATTGACGTCTGCTGCGTCACTCATGGTTCGCATATCGAACAAAACTTTTCAATTTCTCTTCATAATGCAATCTGTATGATATCCGTATAGTGTTTAGTTCTTGTGCAAAAAATAATTCAATGTGCAAAAAATAATTGAACGTGTTCCCGGACTTTATGTACACCCCGTATAATAAAAATAAATAAATGACATTTTTAGATATGTGGAAATAATGAGATTAATTTTTCGGCGTGTCGGACAAGAACAACAAGCTGAGCTATGCCTGTAAATGGGTAAAGAAAGCCGGCCGAAGTGGCCGTGCGGTTAAAGGCGCTGTAGTCTGGAACCGCAAGACCGCTACGGTCGCAGGTTCGAATCCTGCCTCGGGCATGGATGTTTGTGATGTCCTTAGGTTAGTTAGGTTTAACTAGTTCTAAGTTCTAGGGGACTAATGACCTCAGCAGTTGAGTCCCATAGTGGTCAGAGCCATTTGAACCATTTCTTTGGGTAAAGAAACTTTTCATATTAGTTCCACTTAAACGAAATAGTCTTTCTGTTTCTGCAGATTTATGCTTCGCAATTAATAATACTACGTCCGATCGCGTATCCACCTACAAAATCTTGACCGTGTCCATCATTCCTTTTGTAATTGGATCTTCGTAATAACTCCGATGTATACAGGTGGGCTTATTGGACGTTTATATATTACCGTACTACTTGGAATAATAACTCAATTTTTCACTGGTGAAATACTACTATACTGTTTCTTCTACGCACATCAAAAATACAGAATTTTACTTGTTTTCACAACCAAAATGGCTACCGCCGATTTCGCTCTAAAATAACGTGCGTCTACGTTCGTTCATCAAGAGAGAGCGAGTCCTTCATCTTAACGAAGAACAGGAGAAACATCTTATGTTTTTTAACATTTGAAAATCAAAAATATATGACGCTAGGCGCAGACTCTACTCTGGGCCACCACTTCACCTTCTGTCTTTGCCTTTGAAGGAAACGAAAACATAAAAACAAGAAATCCAAAAGGTACATCATAAATGCCCCCCAACTGTATACTGTCGGAAACAAGTCTCTCTATGTAGGGAGACGCTATACGGTAGCCTTACTGATAATGGAACTCATAGATTGGTTACTTGGTGCAAGTCAATGGAGTTTTAATACCCTTATGCTACTACAAGTACATTTATACAGCTTCATTTCTTCGTTCATTGCAAATTCATACACATAAATACATTCACATACATTTATATTACATAATTGCACGCCCATGTTGTGCTGCCGCCTTAGTTTGTTATGTATCCTTGCAATTGTTAACCTGTATGGTGTGAACAGGGGAAAAATTTTAAATTTCTTAAATTGTTTTTCCACCCTGTTTTAAATTTGCTCATTTTCTTTCGGCTCATTGGCAACCCTGAGAAGGTGTCCTTTCGGCACACGCAGTCTCATTGTTCGCTGTACTTATCGCCAGCAACAGCTCAGCTCATTGTTTAACGCGCCCGTCGCAGTGAGGCAGTACCACGTGAGCAGTAGTACTGCCCTCGAATCTGTTGTAATGTCGCTTCAGGCTTATGAGGTCGGTGTTGTGTATGCCCTCCAGTCCCCAGACTGGATACGACGGATTCAGCTCCAACGTTCAACCCGAAGAACACAAATACCTCATCTAGCACCTGGGCGAAGCTTTCTACCAGTGAAATTGAAAGTAAGGGTCGCACTGCAGATTCGGCATTGTCTTGTGCATTGTAGTTCGGCGGTCCTCGCACTTCAATTAGTGGTTATACGGATTTTCTCTTATTTCTCCGTCGCACACGCATCACACTCATTGCATTCACTTCGCTAGGCTGTAGCTTTTACTCTTATCACGGCCCAGCCGTTATTTTCACCCTCATCAGGGTTTACTAATTTTGTATCACTTGACATCTGCTATTATTTTACTCGTCTGTCGCGTTGCACTTCACATAAAGACATAAATGATTCTCCTTCAAGAATAAAATTCCGCATAAAACTGACAATAGTACATACATTTTACATAGACACAGAATTTGACAATAATAACGTCGACAAATAAATGTGCAATTCACTTGCATATTCAATGTATGGACTCCATGACATGCACCATCTCACACACTAATATGTAAATTAGACGGAATCTTGCATTTATTCTGAATATTTTCATTTTCCTTTCTTGTCTTGTAGTACCAATCTCCTGCGCATTTTACCTTCACAACTACACATAGAAAATAGTACATACATTTCACGTGAACATAGAATTGACAATAATAAAGTTGACAAATAAATGTATAATTCTCATTCACATTCCATACATGGACTCCATGACAACCACCATCGTACATACTAATATGTAAATTAGAAGGAATCTTGCGTTTATTCTGAATATTTGCAATTTCTTTTCTTGTCCTGCAGGACCGACCTCCTGCACATTTTTACCTTCATAACTACACATAGAAAATACGTTCCAGCACTACTCACTACATGGAAAAAAGAGGATTTGCTAGCGTCTACCTCAGTGATAAAGCTTCTTCTAGGATTGCTACTTGTAGTGCGTCGTTAGTGAACTTATTCTATCCTTGGCATTTGCCAACCTTCATAATTTGTACAATATTTACGAGTGCTCGTGTTTGTGCGAGTGTGGGAAATGTTTCATCCCTTGACAATCCTCACTTCATCACCGCTTGTTAATCGTCGTAATATTTCACATTCATGTACACATATTTCAAGCTGTATTTCCGCTTTATTTAGGCGGCAACATATACATGTTTACCTCCTTAACGTGTGACGGGTAACTTTACCGTATTTTTGTCTTGTGTAATCCTACTCAATAATTCATTCCCGCTAAAGAAGAAGGTGCTTATGCTAAATGTACTGCTTTCGCAACTGCGTGTGTCAAGAACTCAGTGTAAAAAAATATTGTTTCACAGCATCTTGTGTTCATCCCTCGTACGAATTGTATATCATATTTTCATTTATATTCACCTTATGGTCGCCCAAGCTGTAATAGTTAGTCGCTAAGGAGATAGTTTTCATACTAAGTTGTTTCTCATTCTGATGTATGTGTAGCTCATTACTGTGCTGTGGTGTACGTTAAATGTACCGGATACCTTTGTGCTACTGATTTCACTGTCTCTTCTTTACTCTTCACTGCTTCTTCTTATTTACCATACATGCATCATCATATTTCGCTTTCCACACTCACACAATCATTCATTCTAAGACTTAAAACAGTATAATCTATTCTTTCTCACGTCGGTTTCGTGGCCCTTTCCTAGGTACCCCTGTAATATTCATCTTCATAATCATCACCGTATAACCATATAATTATTCATTAAAAATCTTCCACATAAATCTCGATTTATATCCTTAAATTATCTGTGGGGTCCTCATACTGGCACCACGGTCCTATTTATTTCTTCCCACAAATATAAAAAAACTCATATTATTGGCTTCTGTCTCGGGTTCTTCGACCGACTTTCATCTGATGATTGACGTTTCGCTAGCACGAGTGGCTGGCATTGTCAAAGCTTCACCCTCCATTGCCGCTGGTGAAGTGGAGCCGAGCTCGCGGCCGCAGACTATACGCTCCTGGCGCGCCAACGTCCGAGGGTTTCTCCGCGGTCATTTCCAGTGCGGTTCTCCTCTTGCTACCTGCGACGGTCGTTCGCTCCAGTATGGGAAGCCAGGATCCATTTACCATAAGGATTTCCTCTTTCTTGTTGAAGCTGTTCGCATGTTTTTGTATTTATACAGCTTCTCTGAACAAGCGGGTGTGATAGAGCTTCTCTGAACAAGCGGGTGTGATAGTGCTTCTCTACAGCCAGAACTTCCATGTCGGCGAATTTTATTACGTGGTCGGTCTCACTCAGTGCGTGCTCTGCCACGGCCAATTTCTCCACCAGCCCCAACTTGCAATGTCGCTTATGTTTTTTGATCCTGGTGTTGATTGATCGTCCAGTTATTCCGACATAAACTTTTCCGCATGTGCATGGTATGCGATATATTCCTGGCATTGCAAGTGGGTCCATTTTCTCCTTTGCCGATCTGAGACACCCTTTGATCTTCCTCGTAGGTTTGAAAATCGTCTTTACACCGTGTTTGCGCATTATGCGGCCGATTCTGTCCGTCACTATGGGAATGTATGGCAGAAAGACCGTACCCGATATTTCTTTTTCTGATTTCTTACTTTGACGAGTGTTTGGCTCTGTTACACTTCTAATATAATTTGAGGAGAACCCATTGCTGCTCAGAACACTTTCCAGGTGTTGCATTTCGCGTCTTAGGTGCTTCGGCTCACATATTCGTCCTGCTGGCGTTACGAGCGTATTAGTCATGCTTCTTTACTGGCTCGGATGGTGATTTGATAGTTTGTGCAGGTATCGGTCCGTCAACAAGTGGCCACGAAAGCCTGAACAATTTTGTAAACTCATATTATTCTAATACACTTTCATTCTCATCCTAATGTCATTCGCCGGCCGCGGTGGCCAAGCGGTTCTAGGCGCTTCAGTCCGGATCCGCACGACTGCTACGGTCACAGATTCGAATCCTGCCTCGGGCACGGATGTGTGTGATGTCCTTACGTTAGTTAGGTTGAAGTAGTTCTAAGTTCTAGGGGACTGATGACCTCAGATGTTAATTCCTATAGTGCTCAGAGCCATTTGAACCAACTGAACCTAATTTCATTCCATGTTTGATACGGCACCACAAACATAGATTAACTAATTAATACCTCCAGTTGAATCTGAAATCCTTCACACTCTAACTACTTCCTAGTATTATCCAGCAGTGAAATTTCATTTATTTCTCCGTAGTGCTTTTTAAACGTACAGTACTCAACTCAATTATTTTGTCAAAGTTCATGTAATTGTGTTGTGTGCGTATTGGTTTCTTTCGTATTTACTTAGCTAATCTTAGCTGTACGATTCATGTTCACAGTTTTATTTTGCTGCTTATGCTTTTCCTACGAGGTAATATGTAATTAATAGCAACTAACATATGTGAGTTCTGTAATAGCAAATTTGCGAGTATGTATTCTTCCTGGACATTAAGCTCGCTACTTCTAATGTTGCCTGTAAAGAAGTGTAGTTCTATAAGTGCACAACTGATCCTCACTCTAAATCTTGTATTACATGAAGGACTTATTTCAATAGTGGTACAAGTCCATTACCTCCACATTTCTGTATATAATTCTTCTGCAATTAATGAGCCAAACAAACAGAAAGAAAGGTTCATCTCCAGCAAGAATTCATATGCTTGAATATTTCTGGTATCTCAACTGCAGATTTTTCAGCGCTCATTTAACTTCACGATTCTGTATCTCAATATGAACAAAAATGGACTTGTACCACTATTGAAATAAACTCTTTATATGTTATTTTACAGCTTATATCTAAGTCACACGTATTTTTCTATGTGTATATTTCATTCTACCTTTCTCATCATCGCTTACATGCGTGCTGTATGTAAGTCGCTTAGTTCTTAAGTTCTGTGCTAATCGTTTTCTTTTAAGTGTACATACTACTACATCTCTTCCAAACTTGTCTTAATCCTGTTGTTTGTAATGGGACAGGTCATTTCCAGTGTATATTCTTTTGTACTTTTAATCCTTATACTTCTTTCTAACGATGTACATTAAATAGCCTACGTTAAGTTCACAAATTTAGCGTATTCTACGCTCCTTATAGTTTACTTGCGTCGATACGCTCCTTTTCTTAAAACTACGTATGCTTAACCTTAAAATTAGTGTTCTTCACAACGTAGCCTCCGATTTGGGAATAAATGTCTCTATTCGGTTTGTTTGTGTAGCCGATTTACGTTATAGTAATCAGCTGATAGGTAGTCCCTTTCGTATCGCTTCTGTTTTGTCCAGTTGGCATCGCGCCGTCAATGCCGATTCACTTAAATCCCAAAATGGTTTCCGTCGCGGTGCGCGGTGTGTCTTTGCGCATTTCGGCTGTAGCCGGCTGTCATTAAAGGGGATACTGACCTTGACTTTGCATTTTGCCCACTCTGCGCCTACGATCAGCTGTTAGCCGCTTCACATGTAGTTGTTACTGTACATTCAGCTTTAAGCGCGGCTACACGTCTCAATACATTTCACCGTTCGTTGCTGTCGCTTAAATCTCGCGCTCTGTGAATACCTTCCTTTTCTTTCACTCTTATTGAAGATTCTACGCACGATGTAGTATGACTACGTCATCTAAAGGTTTTCACTCGTTCAGTATTATGTATAGTTGTCCTCGTTCTTGTTTACTTTTTGTTTTTTCTTATGAACTATCAGAAAGTTTCCTTTGCTTTTATAGATATTTAAGTCTTAAGAAAGTACAATATCAAAATACAAGGAAAATTTCTATTCACTTGGTTGCATGTCATTCTTTGCATGGTAGATAGCAGAAGAAAATTGAACATTCCTTATTGGCTAAACAGGATAGTAGAAGAGGGAGAGGGTACCGGAAATATAAGTATTGTACCCCCTAGCTAGAGAGGAACCGCGTTCCGGAGTGGCTGAGTGGTTCTCGGCGCTACAGTCTGGATCCGCGCGACCGCTACGGTCGCAGGTTCGAATCCTGTCTCGGGCATGGATGTGTGTGATGTCCTTAGGTTAGTTAGTTTTAAGTAGTTCTAAGTTCTAGGGGACTGATGCCCTCAGAAGTTAAGTCCCATAGTGCTCAGAGCCATTTTTAGAGAGGAACTGACCGCCGGTCGGTTGATTCGTCAAAGGGCGACAAACCTCCTATCTTCATTTGTTTTATTGATAATACAGATAGGGAAAGACTGAGACCAGTATTTTCATTCAGCATTAAGATTTGAGGATAGAAAAGTTTAACATTAATGTCAAGTGTCTGCTTAGTCTGATCTATAGTTCTTATTAAGTCTACTGTCAGTGTGCGTTCTCCTACGTGAAACTGACATTCCCTGCTGCCGATGTCTGTTCTTACCCCGTACCTTCTGAACACCTCCATACCAGGTATACAGGTCACTGTAAGTTTGTTTACCAACAAAAATGTACTGCACATATGCTGATGGGTATGCTGCCCTGTAATTTTATAACTTTGGATTTACTTCCCATCGCCGTTACGATCTTACTTTTCTCTACGGGTAGCGTAGGTAAATTTATTTCCCGCGCTATCTATTTAAACGAGCTGGTTGACATTGTGCTTGTTGATGCGCCAGTATCCAAAACAACTGATGTATCTTTGTTTCCCACCTTTACCTTTATTGTTGCTTAAATAACCTCACTTACTTTGCGTGTTGTTTCTTTCTCTTCAGTGAACAAATCTTGTTTCATTTCTGCTTCCTTATCATCCCTTAAAAATAGGTTACAGATATTCTATATGTGCAAGCTTCTTTCAGTGTCTACTTGCTCTTTCCTATTTCTGTTCATGTTAGTGTTTATGTTGCAAAATATTATTACTGTGGCACACTGGCAGTTCATTACCTTCTTCCTTTAGTCATGCCCGATTATTGCTATTTCCTGGTGACAGTAAAGGTATTGTTTCATTTTCTGCCGTCATTTCTGCTATGGTCACCGTATGTTCACGTGCTCGCCAGTTCGTGACCCTGTCATTTCGGTTTGACTGTACGGACTGCCGGTTCTCTCTGTGATACCTGTGTTCCACATTCCGATCCTGGTAATTTGCATTTCCTTGCCGCATAGTACCAAAGTTTTCTCTCGAATTTCCCGTATCTCGCTCATTGCCGTACCAATGGGGTTTCTATTTATTTTCGTATCTTCGGTCACCCTGCGGCTGATAGGTAAACCGATTGTACTGATTACCGTTTTGGAGCGGCGGTGCATAAGGATGCCATTCATTCATACGCACACGACCATTATAGTTTCCAAAGCCATTGCCGTTACCGTAGTTGTTCCATTTGGGTTGTGTTCATTACCATTACGATAACTAGGCATGGCTTGCCCGTCCTCATGAATCAGATTTATTGAGTCGATCACTGAGAGTAAATACTAGAGGTCATAATCCGGAATGGTTACTGATTTTTCCCTGACATTTGCTGGCAACTTGTTCTTTAAGATTTCCCGTACATCGACATGAGATAACGGATTATTCCAGTAGCGGATCTTGTTTAGATATGTTTCAAAATAGTTTCTTAACCCACCAAGTTTGGGATGATATGATAATGGGTTCAATACCTCTCGTCTTAATCTCTCCTGGATAGCTGTTGACCAGTATTTATCTAAAAATGCATTCTTAAATTGATCATACGTCTCACAGAGTTCCGGCATATCTGTGGCACACAAAAGGGCGTCTCCTTCTGTGTGTCTTACACATAACTGATCTTTTGAGCTTCTGTCCGAGTCGTAGGCAGTACTTCCCTAAAGGCTCGGACAAACACTACCGGGTGCATTGGCTTTGTTTCATTTGAAAATACAGGAAACTGTCGCTATGTTATTAAACTCTTGTCTATTAACAACGCTGGCGAGCAGGATGGAACGGCATTTACATGCGGTGATGACAAATCTGTCTCACAAAAGTTTTGCCCGTTGCTCGCGTCGTGCGTTGGCATACGCTCGCGCGGCGTGGGTTGGACATTGTTGTCCGCACCACTGATTTCTCTCACCGGCGGGCGGCTGTTTATAGCCCCACTTACCGCCCCCAGTGACGATATTACCGTACTTCGTTTACTAACTATTTCGTCCATTAGTCTTTGTTCTACATGTTTGATATAATCTTCTACGCGTTTTAAAACTTCTTCTTCCTTAGCCCCCATTGCTTTCTTTACCGCTTCCACAGAAGTACGCCGTTCGCGTACGCATTTTTTCGCGAACGTTGTGTTCATCTTTTGTATTACCCTTTACTGTTTCGTAATGTTGCACAATAGCCCAGTTGATTCTTTTATGTTCTATTTTAAGTAATCCTATCACCAATCCGATTTTCTCTACATTTTCTGGTAAGTCGTCGCAGAACGAATGTCGCTTCGCTACTTATGATTGTACATTATCTATGTTAACCTGCGTATTCTGTTGCACTACCTGTAAACTCTCCTGAGTTTCTCTGATTCCGGGTAGCTCGTGTACATACGTGCGTGTGAGTGTTTCAGAGTTTTCTTCCACTTTGCCTTTTAATTAGTCACTCATATAGTGAACTGAAGTTTGTACTTGTTCATTAATTTTCCTATTCGCCTCCGTGGAGATTCTCGAAATGTGCTGTGTGAACTTCTTATCCAGGTTATTGAGTTCTGTGCGCAAATTTTTTTACCTCGCCTGCTATGTATGTCATGTTTGTATTTACTGTGTTAAGTTTGTATTTACCTTCCCGATTCGGACTTTACTGTGGTCATATCTGCTTTCATATTAGTCATGTCTGTTGTGTCTAAACTCTACATCTTTGAATTTAATATGTTCATGTCTGCTTGTATTGTTTCTAAACTAGACATTTTTTAATTTACTGTGTTCAAATTGGCCTCTAAACTCGACATTTTTTACTGTGTTCAAATTGGTCTCTAAATTTTACATTTTCGAATTCATGTCTCTTTTCATTGCGTTCATATCTCTTTGTATTGTTTCTGTTAAGGCTCGAAATAAGGCTTGCGTATCTTTTCTAGCCACTTCTGGCCTACGCCTGTCAGTATCTGCGTCTGTACTACTTCCATTTAAAATATTCCTTAGTCTTGAGGTGTCATTAATTTCCTCTGCTGGAATCAACGTATTGCTTGTAATGAAATGTTCCGTATTCACGGGCGTCGAATGCAACAATGGCATGTCGCGCCCAACAGCCAAATAATCACCGCTTGACGGTTCTAAACCACTCATTGTTACGTTTTGCAATTGCAAGTCTACTACATTTGTATTTTGATTTTGAAGTGACATTTCATTATAGTTTCGTCCATCCATTATGAAAATCTTTACGTCTCTGTAGTTACCAAAATTAATATCTTCTCTGTTTGAATTTTACTTCCGCGCTTCTTCTCGCGCGACAGAACGCATATACAACGATATGCAATTGTAATCTCAATTGTTGTTTACTCAATATGCTTTTCGTAGTGATAAAGAAATGTCGTTCTTTCTGCTTGATTGCAATTGCGTTAGCCTCTCAAGCTTTAGGTTCTGGTTTTTTAGGAAATAGGTGCTTGGGTTTTCTAATAGGTCTACTGTTGTTGTTGTTGTGGTCTACAGTCCTGAGACTGGTTTGATGCAGCTCTCCATGCTACTCTATCCTGTGCAAGCTTCTTCATCTCCCAGTACTTATTGCAACCTACATCCCTCTGAATCTGCTTAGAGTATTCATCTCTTGGTGTCCCTCTACGATTTTTACCCTCCACGCTGCTCTCCAATGCTAAATTTGTGATCCCTTGATGCCTCAGAACATGTCCTCCAAAACGGTCCCTTCTTCTTGTCAAGTTGTGCCACAAACTCCTCTTCTCCCCAATTCTATTCAATACCTCCTCATTAGTTATATGATCTACCAATCTAATCTTCAGCATTCTTCTGTAGCACCACATTTCAAAAACTTCTATTCTCTTCTTGTCCAAACTATTTATCGTCCATGTTTCACTTCCACACATGGCTACACTCCATACAAATAAATTCAGAAACGAAAGGTCTACTAGGAACGCATTATCTACATGTCTTGCGCGGTCCAGCCTTATTGTTGTCTTGTAACTGATACCTCTCTCTATTGAACTTTTAGTTGTCCACTCTTGGTATTGTTGTCTTCTTCCTTCTTATTTAATTATTATTATTATTATTTTCACTTAGTATTTTTCCAGTATTACACCATCGTCTTCGTCATGTCATCAGAGTACATGGAACATAAAGAAATTATTAACGTACATGTATATTCACTGTCTTAACAATAGTGGTACTCACAGTTTTGGCCGCTACGTATTGTGCCTGTCACTTGTCGCCACTTTATAATATAATAAAAAAATAATAAATAAAGTTTTTAGATATATGGAAATAATATTAATTTTTCAGCGTGACGGACAAGCACAATAAGCAGAGCTATGCCTGTAAATCGGTAAAGAATCTTTTCATATTAGTTCCACATAAACGAAAGAGTCTATCTCTTGTTGCAGATTTATCCTTGCCAATTAATAATACTACGTCCGATAACCGTATCAACCTACAAAATCTTGACCGTGTCCATCATTCCTTTTGTAATTGGGTCTTCGTAATAACTCCGATGTACACAGGTGAGCTTCTTGGATGTTTATATATTACAGTACTACTTGGAATAATAACTCAGTTTTTCATTCTTTCTTTCTTTCTTATACGCACATCAAAAATACAGCCTTTTTACTTATTCTCACAACCAAAATGGCTACCGCCGATTTCGCTCTAAAATAACGTGCGTCTACCTCTGTTCAGTAAGAGAGAGCGAGTCCTTCCTCTTACTGAAGAACAGGAAAAACATCTTACGTTTTTTAACATTTGAAAATCAAAAATACATTACGGTAGCCGAAGGTGTACGCTGGGCTACCATTTCAACTTTTCTCTTTGCCTTTGAAGAAAACTAAAAAGCAAGAAATCTAAAAGGTACACTGTACCGCTATCTTCTACAAACTCATCGATGTTATTGTTATCCACTACTAGTCCCATGTTCTTGGACATAGACATAATCTCGTTGACTACAGGCTCCACAAGTAGTGACTCAATTTGCCTCAGAGTCACATTCCACGACGCACTCTGGCTAAAGCTTCTTCCAAGCAGAAGTGAGAGTTCTCTTGGTAACCCCTTTCCACTCCTAGGTGATCATCTTTACGCAGGCAGCTGTGTTGAATCGATATTTCCAAAACTCTCTGAGAGTGAGATTGGTAGCTTCAGTAAACTCAAGGCAATGTTTGAAGAGTGTTTTAGTGTAGAGCTTCTTAAAGTTACAAATAATTTGTTGGTCCATAGGCTGGAGTAACGGTGTGGTGTTGGGAAACAGAAACTGGATCATGATGAAATGAAATTCTTCAAGAAGATGGTCTTGTAGCCCTGGAGAATTGGCAGGAGCATTGTCCAAAACAAGCAAGACATGGAGTGGCAGATTCATTTCAAGCAAATACGTTTTCACTAAAGGACCAAGCACTTCATTGGTCCAATTTCAGAAAAATCACGTGTCGTCCAAGCCTTGTTTGACCTCCACATCAGATTTAACCTACTCTTCTGCACTTTATACTTCTTGAAGGTTCGTGGAGTTTCTGAATGGTAGACAAGCACCGGTTTAGTTACCAAATCGCCGCTTGCATTGGCACAAAGTAGCAATGTGAGACCATGTTCCTCTAGCTTGTGACCGACAGTGCAGTCTACCCTACAGTTATAAAGGTAAGCTACGGCATCTTTTTCCAGAATAGACCCGTCTCGTCACAATTAAAAACTTGTTCCGGTAGATAACCCTCAGAATCTATGAGCATCTTGAAGTTACTGATGAAGTTCTCTGTTGCGATTGTGTCGTAACTGGCAGCTTCACCTCACCTCACAACGCTGTGGATGCCGATTATTCTTCTCGAACCACCCATAGCTTCTCTTAAACACCTCCTCGGAGATTGATGATTCTGGTGTCTTCTTGACAAAGTCGGTGAAAATCATTTTCGCCTTCTTACAAATGATGTTCTCGTTAGTAGTGTCGCCCTGTAGTTACTTTTCACTTATCCATATACGGAGCAACGTTTCGGGGTCGTCCAGAATACGAAACCGTTGTTTAGGTACTCTTGTCACTACCTTTGAAGCATCTGTTTCCTTAATCTCGTCCTCGTTCTTGAGGCTAGTGCAAATAGTTGCTGTAGACCACTTATACGCTCGTTGTAAATCACGCTTCCACTACGTTCGCGTTTTTGAATGATTTTACGTTTCATTTCTGAGGTGATTTTCATTGTCTTATGGTCGTCTTCTTTCGGCCTTATATTCGGGGACATTTCTAGGAGCGTTATTAAAATTTGCACACAAAAAAACGCTGTGTGAACACAAGTTTAGAAAAACGTATGACCACAAGCTACACCAACACGGTAGCAGAAAGAGCGCTAAACCCACGCTGCAGTGCGTACTAAACACACTGTTCATATGCCACTGCCGACAGTGAAAGGTGTTCACATTTTTGAACGTTTCTTCCGCCGCGTGCGAACGCCTGGTGACATAACACTAAATCGTCGTCACTCGTTATGCGAAACATCGCTCGTTAAGCAAGTCTTTTTTTTTACAATTTGTTTTCCTCGTTATGCGAATTGCGCGTTGGAGTTGGTCGTTAAGCGAAGTTCCACTGTAATAATTTGCTGGGGAATGCTAAGAATCGTAAGAAAACGCCAAGTTTTTCAATGCAAAAAGTGAAAAGCAATTATTTGGTAAATATCATTTACCATATTTTCTGTTGCTTTCTGTCAAATTAGGTTATTACAATAATAAAAAATTATTTCACAAATTGAGCCAGTCAATAACTTGTTGGTTCATCTCTGGCACTTAAGCGGGCAGTTATTCGGCTTGGCGTTGATTGATGTCGTTATTGGATATCGTCGTGAGGAATAAGGAGGCAAATTTTGTCCAACGTGCGCTTCAGATTGTCAGAATCCCGAGCTGGTTGGAGGGCACTGTTCGTAATGCGCCAAACGTTCTCAGTTGGGGAGAGATCCAACGACATTGCTCGCCAAGGTAGAGTTGAGTGCGGGCGGGTATTATCTTGCTGAAATGTAGGCCCGGTATGACTTGCCATGAATAGTAACAAAACGAGATTTAGAAAATCGTTAACGTATTGCTGTGAGGTAAAGGTGCCACGAATGAGAACCAAAGGGATCCCGCTATGAAATGAAATGGCGCCCCAGACCATCACTTCAGCTTGTGGGTCAGTATGGCGCACGACAGCTGTGTTGCTGTTGCACCGCTGTCCGAGGCGCCTCCGGATGCGTATTGGGTCTGAAATTGCTTTCTCTTCAGTGACGAGTGACGCTTGTAATTGAGCCCCGATGATCAGAGCGAAACTTTCGTCTTCCTGCAAACTGCAGAACATCTGATGCCCTACAGCTATTGCGGTTGTCAGCTGCTGCAGAAGATACATCTGACGTGAGGAGGCAATCACAGTTTTCTGGAGCCAGGCATTGTTTCCGACACATCAGCAACTGTTTGCATAGGAACTATACGCTGCACAGGAGCTTTTTTGCGAGAATAGTTAACAGCAAAGAAATTTATGATCATAACAGTTACGTCAAAATAATAATAATAAATCTAAATATATTGTACAGGGTGATTCTAAAGTAACTATACATTTCGTACTAAAACAAATTTTATTAACAGATATGTAATGGCGCTGCAACTTATGTTACAATAGGATATAATTTCAGTATGTTTCAATGTGACCACCTTGCATGTATAGGCACACCCCCACCGCTCCACTGTAGACCGAAACACCTGCTCAAGCATATCTGTTGTAATCTCAGCAGCTGCGGCGTGAATCAGCTATGTTAACTGTTCAGTGCTGCGGATCTTCACCTGGTATACCTTAGACTTGATAAATCCCCATGCAAAAAAGTCTAAGGGTGTCAAGTCAGGAGAGCGGGATGCCCACATCCATGGAGAGGCATGACCAATCCATCTGCCGGGAAATGCTTGATTCAGATAATCCCGAACAACGAGGACAAAATGGGGTGGTGCACCATCCTGTTGAAAAACAACAGTATCCATAATGCCATCAGATATCAACTGAGGCTACAAAAATTTGTTCCAACATATCTAGGTATGCCGTTCCAGTAACGGTTTGTTCTCCGATGAAGAAGGGCTCGTACACTGTCGACGTCATTATCCCTAACCACATGTTCACGTTTGCTGTGTCCCGTTGCCACTCCTGCAGCACACTTGGTTTTTCGTCTGCCCAGATCCTGCAGTTATGTCTGTTCACATGTCCGCAGGTATGAAATATAGCTTCATCACTCAACAAGACATTTTGCATCAAATTATCATTTTCCACAGCTTGAAGCAGGTCATGACACATAGCTTGTCTGGCTGCGTAGTCCTCCGCTTCAAGCTTATGTACGACCTGGACATGGTACGCACGTTTGTGCATCTGGTAACGAAGAACTCTCCATACAGTGGTTTGAGGGATACCAAGCTCTCTAGTAAGTCTCCTGGTAGATGCGGAAGGGCTACGTGTGATCGCATCCTGCACACTTTTCACGGTGTCTGGCGTTATGGCCGGCCTCCCTGGACGTTCTTCATCTGCAACACAACCAGTCCGCTGGAATTAATTGACGAGGGTCTTGATAACAAGCCTGGGGGGGGGGCTGTTTTCCGGAATCGACGGGCAAAATATGTCCGCACCTGTTCGTACGTCATTCCACGAAGACGATCAGAAACAACAGCGATTCGTTCTTCCTTTGTTACCATTCTGTCGTAGTACCTGCAAGAAACAAATATTCCGTAACTATATCGCTGAAATGTATAGTGACTTCTATATCACTGAAATGTGTAGTGACTTTAGAATCACCCTGTATTTCACATTTAAGCACAGCATTTTCTCAAACGCAGATGTTTTGTTCCATTATTTAGCTCGAGTAATAAAACCATACTAATTTGTCAGCAGAGTGTTAATGGATTTTATTCTCCAGTTTTTCTCTCTTTAGTAACTATGCAATTTAAATTTGTTTTGTAAAGATGCGTTCTTTTTGATCATTGAACGTGAAGTTCTATCATCGGTAATGAATATGACGGATACGACTACGTGCACTGCAGCCATAATCTTTTGACAGACATTTCATGTCGCAACTTTCATTGTAATTGTTATATTATGTACATTTTACCCAATAAATCTCAATAATTCATATTTTTTGCACACAAGAGAAGTCATGCTGACTATACTGATACACAGAAATTCTGTCGAAACAGAGAAATAATGTATTTATCTAAACACTTCTATAAATTCTTCAGTTTCAACATTTTGATGCCAGGAAACAAGCAACTTTATTAATTTCGTTAAAGCGTTTATTAAAGGTTCTGTCAACAGTTGTGGTGTTTATATTAGAAGACCAGTTACAAACCTTACAGGTTTACCTACTAGGGATGCACTGACAGTGCTTGATCTTAATAATTAACATCAAAGCGGCAACACGTGCTTTATAAATGTTCGCAGAAAGAATGCCACAATACACACATGCCTCTTAACAAGTCAAAATCCTCATAGCCAGCGGTTCAAGGGAACAAAGAGATGAAAATAAGAGGGAGCAAAGTCGAGGCTCTGTGGTAGGTGATCAAACACTTCCCATCCAAAACGCTGCAGGAGCGTCTTTATTACAGCTGCAGTGTGTGGGCGAGAACCGTCACGGAGGAGGACAATACCAGATGAAAACATTCCTCTTCGCTTGTTCTGAATTGTATTTCATAGACGAGGCACAGGATCGTCGGCTGACACTCGCTTCCTCCCTTGACCACCTTCATCATTAATTCAATGCAATTCTTGTACCATTGCTGGACTTTATTGTCACGCACGACAGCTACTTCATGTAGATGTATGAAATTGGGTGGAACCCCTTGTAACGACAACTGTATATATAATAATTTTTTTTCTTTATGAATTTGGATAAATTAATGTAAGCAATGTTTTGAACTTCTTTTTCGGTTCGTATCGTGATGTTAAAGAAACTGTGAGTAACTTTTGAAATGAATATTATTATTTATGTTGGATTTCAAATAATGTGGTAATCAAAGGAAAGTGTATTTAATGTTAAAACTATTGTAAGATGTGAAAATTGTAATTTATACACTTGGTCCATACGTAGGTAATGCATTAGGATATGTGTAGTAGAAAACCTGTGGTGAATACCCTACCTGTAGGGGAGCGGGAAAAGGTGGAGGCAGGCGAGGCGGGAAAACGCACACTGGCGCGGTTCTGCACAACGGGCACAGTATAACAGTCGGAGGCGAGCAACAGTCGGAAGTACACGTACTGTACCGAGGAGGCTACCCAGGAAAAGTGGATTCCATTGAGCCTCGGATGAACCGATTCCGACGACTACTTGGCATGGCTATATTCTGAGGCACAAAATTGGAAAGATTACGACGCTAAGAAGATGGAAAGTGCCGATGTTGTGTGAGCCTTAGCCGTGCTTGTATGGGTGCCGTGCTGCCCGCTATCTCGCTGCCCGCCAACCGCCGCACCGACTTGCACAGGTCAAACATTTATTTCATCTTTAGAAGTGTATCTGTGTGGACCAGTGTCGAAACTGTTTCTAACTGTTCAATAATAACGTGACTTGTACCAGAATTGCCTTAGCCATTACTGATCCTGATCACTGACCTAGACAGGATCCTTACCTCGTATTATGCAATCCGAGTATCCTGAACTGAAAGTTTAATGTTAGTGTTAATGAAAATTATCAGCAGATTAATCTATGCCATAAAGGAGCCTAAAATTTCTATGTGTTATTGCAAATGTTGAGAAAGAACAAAAGTGTGACTAAATTGGAAGAGAGTTTTTGTTGGATTGAGTTAGCGATGTTATTAAATTAATCTGAGACAGAAATAATGACAGTTAAATAATTCAGAAGTGAGACAAAAGAGTAGTTATCCAGAGATTGATAATTTTGAGTGTTAATTTGCTTTCAGTACTTAATAGTTTCGGTATAACGACCATCACAGTTTCAGGCCCCCCCCCCCCCCTTCTCTTGTCCATTCTTTCAAACCTTGAAATGTGTTGATCAGATTTGACCAGTAAAGCTAAATTATATATTAATCCTAAGTGTATTAGTGTTTTTCCATCCTTAATAGTGACATAGTGTGTGTACTTTCGAGATTGCTAATGCTAGGGCAATCTATGCCCGATTTCAGTCTGATCAATATACAAAATGTAGTTCGTAGTAATCATCGCTGTGTGGTGTTGTGTAAATGTAGTTCATCCAAATTAGTACAAACGGAGAAAACTTTAGTTCAGTGGATTTTTCCGGTTTCTAACTTTGCCATATAACGCTTCATTACTACGAGTTACTATGCTTGTACACGCACCTACTTGTACAAGGAAAAACTCACTCATTGCCTAAGTAGGCTGGCGACCGAATTATTAATTATAGGTGACATCTACTGTGGGTACTTCTTGTCCATACGAAAGAGTAATTATACTTTACATTTGCTTGATGCATCGCTGTAGTTATTGACTGAGTATAAGTCCGATCTTGCTTCTATTAGGTACACGCGGTCAACTAATGTACTAAAATCCTTGTTTATAAGGTGAAGCCCATGCACTTATTGCAGTACAGGCTTTATAGAGCTAACGTACGTCCGAGCAGGGCGGTAGCGTTACAAGTGGCTTCCCGGTGACAGGACATCCAGCTGTTGTCGGTTACAAATTAATGTAAAGATCGAACAGTGGATGTTCAGTGGCACGAATAGTAATAAAGTTCAGTAAAAGAAACTGCAGTGTGAGTCAAGTATAATAGTGTGGTGTAGTTGGCATTTAGTATGGACAGAAACGTAGACGGGGTAGTTGCGCCAATGGAGAATGCGGCTGGCAGTAGCCGGAGTTTACGCGGCCAGATAACAGATGGCGTTAGCGGAAGACAATTGGCGTACATACAATACCACGAACATGTCAATGAACAGATTGAAAGTTTGAGATCGCCTCGGACACAGCAAGGAATAAAACAGGAAGTAGAGGGTGATTTTGTAGATGATAGTGGGTACGTAAACGAATCCACTGACATGTTTGATTCAGTACAGATAAAGAAAGAACCGAAAGACACTTCTGAAGTAGAATCGAAACACATCGATCCTGTAGAACAAAACAGTATAAAAATTTTAAGTATGAACGACTTATTTGAACAATTAACCAAAAAAATTGCAGGACAGAATGAGCAGCTTAAAACGCACGTTGATGAGCAGCTCAAAACGCAGGGCCATCAGCTCAAAACACAGAATGAACAGCTTAAAACACACGTTGACGAGCAACTTAAAACACAGAATGAGCAGCTTAAAACGCACGTTGACGAGCAACTCAAAATACAGGGAAGTCAGCTCAAAACACAGAATGAACAGCTTAAAACACACGTTGACGAGCAATTCAAAACACAGGTGGATCAAATTAAAGCACAGGTTGAAGGACAGGGAATTAAAATTAGTAAACAAATAGAACAGGTAGAACAAAAAGTGGGTAATTTAAGTTCTGTGGTAAATACACTGAAACTTGAAATTGATACCATTAACAAAAATATGGATACTATGCAGGAGGAAATTGGAAACATTAATAGTAGATTCGATGTTGAAATTCTCAACATCCAAGAGAAAGTAGAACCTCTGGTTGAAACTAAGGTAGACGAAAAAGTTTTCGGTCTCAAAACTGAGATCGTAAACGAATGTCAACACGGGATATCACAATTGAAAAAGGTAGTTTTAGACACTGAAAGGGATTTAAGTAAAAAAGTATCCGGATGTGTTCAAAATTGTGAACAAAATACTACGAAAATTCAAGGCAGAATTTTCGATCTGGAGAGCAAAATTAAAGATAGGCCTGGTGTTGTCTGTAATGGCACACCAATTACGAAGCTGTTAGAAGGCGAGGAACGCTTCGATCCAGCCAAGAAACATAACGGGTGGCATCCGTTAGATTTTATCAAAAATTGCGAGAGAGTATTTCCTGAGCACTTGTCTGATCAGGAAAAGATAAATGTAGTAATTAGCGCCTTAGCAGGTGACGCTAAGCGCTGGGGGATAAATTTAAATACCGAACGAATGACGTTCGAAGAATTTAGGCAGAGATTTACGGAAGAATATTGGTCTGAACAAAAGCAGGACCATTTATGGCGGGAGTTCATCATGGCCAAACAGCATGATAACAGGGGCAGGAATTCTTTGAAAGATTTCTGCGAGCATTGGTACCGGAAATTGACGCGTTTAAGAGGCCGAAGATCAGATTCAGAAATTATCTGGGAGTTATATAAAAAGCTTCCAGAAGATTCAAAGAGGTATGTAGGAAGCAATCATCGCAGCTTCCAAGCATTTCTCGAAAGAGTCGAAGACGAAGATCATTGGCGCGAAAGTCGTGCCAATTATCAAAATTTTGGTAACCGTAATAACCGAAACAATGACGAAAGAAATGACGGCGATGGATTTCGCGTCAATATAATACAGAGAGGAAGAGGCAGAGGAAGAGGCAGAGGAAATAATCCAGGTCGCGGTAGAGGGTATACCGCGCAAAATAATAACGATGCGGGAAACTAATTTCCGCGAACGTTGCGGGCCAAACGGAAGCGGACAATACATACCGGCCCCGATTTAAGAAAAGATACCGGACCGACCGTAATGTAATGAGACAGGCTAGGGACGGACATGGAACGCCGCAAAGTGTTGTGGCGAAACAAGCGTCAGGTGCGAGCCAGAATGAGTCATCTCTGCCGCACAGAGCGCTACATGTTAACAGGCGAGTGGAGCATCAGAGGGCAACGGCCCAGCCTAGCAGAACATCTGTTCGGAAAGAAGCCGCTAGAAATACGGCAGCAGTAGGTACGAACGTAGCCGTAAGAGCTGAGGAAAATTTTACGAGTGATAATTCCATGGCAAAGGAAACAATAAATGAAACTGTGAATACACAGAGAGGTGCGGTTAGCAGTGTTTGCGATAAGATAAAAGGCGATAATGAATTAGCAGAAGTAACTGATTGGCGTGTGCAGATCGACGATCTGTACAAGGGCCTAAGGCAATGTGAGTGGGAGGATTTTAAAAGGGAGTATGAGGCGAAGAGATTAGTTGGTGGAAAGAGAGATAGTAGGGACGTCCATAAAGTGACGTGGCCCAAATTTGAAGAGGGGAGAATAAATAGCGCCGCGCAAAGTACGTGTGCTGCCGATAGGAGGAAGGTTAATGATAGGAAGGATTTGGAGGATGAAATCCTCAGCATTGACGAAGAAATAACTTCTGCTAACAGTCTGCCAATAGTACAAGCTGCTACCGAGAGGCACTGTGGAGAAGGGGTAGATGATTACCTGAAAGTAATTAAAGTCCACGAGGATTACACTAAATATGAAGTCACAGTAGATGTAAATAACTTACTTTTCCTTATCTGCTTTTGAAGAGGGACGGTGCTGCAACAATTCATGTTAAGTTGTTAGATGCGTATGGCAATAATGCATAACCATATTATGGACTGGTTAGGTGGCGCAGATGATTGTGGACTGATCAAAACAGTACAAATGACGAAACAACCTAACTGTTAGGCTACCTCTCTCTGATGAACTACAGATCAGAGAAGAAATGCAGGCCCTGGTACTCGAAGATGTACGAGGCTTGATTTTTAAGTAAGTACCGTTTTGAAATAAAAAAAGACGTGCTAAGATATCTCAATAATTTTATTTTTACATGAAAGCCTGTACCTTAATCTACTTTTCTACATAATTTCCGTCAATATTGAGGCACTTGTCATAACGTTGTACCAGTTTTTGAATACACTCCTCATAGAAGTCTGCCGCCTGACTTGTCAACCACTGCATCACCACTGTTTTGACTTCGTCATCGTCTTGAAGACGCTGACCGCCCAGGCGTTTCTTCAAGTGCAGGAACAGATGGTAGTCATTGGGCGCAATATCGGGGCTGTATGGAGGATGATCTAGAGTTTCCCATCGAAAAGATGTGACGAGATCTTTGGTCTGATTCGCCATATGCGGACGGGCATTGCAGCAAAACGATGCCCTTGCTCAACTTACATGATCTGTTGCTTTGATTCTGGTGTGACGTAGGCCACCCATGTTTCATCGCCCGTAACAATTTGGCTTAAGAAATCATCACCGTCGTTGTGGTACCGCTCAAGGAAAGTCAATGTACTGTCTAAACGTTTGGTTTTGTGCTCATCTGTCAACATTTTCGGTACCCAACGTGCGCACAATTTTCGGTAATTCAAGTGCTCGGTCACAATGCCATACAAAACACTACGAGAAACATTATGAAAGTTTTCCCACAAGGAGGAAATCGCAAAGCGTCTGTTCTCTCTCCCCTTATTGTCCAGTTCCTGCACCAAACTTTCATTAACGACCGAAGGACGCCCACTCAGTTGTTCATCATGCACATTTGTGCGGCCATCTTTAAATGCTCTCACCGACTTTCTTACCATTCCATAACTCATAATGTTTTCTCCGTATACTGCACAGATCTCACGATGAATATCGATCGCTTTTAAGCCTTTACCACTACTAAGAAATCTTATAGCAGCCCGTACTTCACAGTCGGCGGGACTCACGATTATTGGAGGCATCTTAACACTCAGTACACAACGTAAACAAGGAAGAATTAGACTGTAATGGCGTCAGTGCGTAGGATTAAGGTACAGGCCTCGATGTAAAAATAAAATTATTGAGATATCTTAGCACGTCTTTTTTTAATTTCATATCGGCACTTACTTAAAAAAAACACGCCTCGTATCACAATCTAATGTGCTGTTTCTCCTGGGTGGACTTGGGTTTTAAAAAAGTAAGTGAACTAAATACACTCCTGGAAATGGAAAAAAGAACACATTGACACCGGTGTGTCAGACCCACTATACTTGCTCCGGACACTGCGAGAGGGCTGTACAAGCAATGATCACACGCACGGCACAGCGGACACACCAGGAACCGAGGTGTTGGCCGTCGAATGGCGCTAGCTGCGCAGCATTTGTGCACCGCCGCCGTCAGTGTCAGCCAGTTTGCCGTGGCATACGGAGCTCCATCGCAGTCTTTAACACTGGTAGCATGCCGCGACAGCGTGGACGTGAACCGTATGTGCAGTTGACGGACTTTGAGCGAGGGCGTATAGTGGGCATGCGGGAGGCCGGGTGGACGTACCGCCGAATTGCTCAACACGTGGGGCGTGAGGTCTCCACAGTACATCGATGTTGTCGCCAGTGGTCGGCGGAAGGTGCACGTTCCCGTCGACCTGGGACCGGACCGCAGCGACGCACGGATGCACGCCAAGACCGTAGGATCCTACACAGTGCCGTAGGGGACTGCACCGCCACTTCCCAGCAAATTAGGGACACTGTTGCTCCTGGGGTATCGGCGAGGACCATTCGCAACCGTCTCCATGAAGCTGGGCTACGGTCCCGCACACCGTTAGGCCGTCTTCCGCTCACGCCCCAACATCGTGCAGCCCGCCTCCAGTGGTGTCGCGACAGGCGTGAATGGAGGGACGAATGGAGACGTGTCGTCTTCAGCGATGAGAGTCGCTTCTGCCTTGGTGCCAATGATGGTCGTATGCGTGTTTGGCGCCGTGCAGGTGAGCGCCACAATCAGGACTGCATACGACCAAGGCACACAGGGCCAACACCCGGCATCATGGTGTGGGGTGGGGAGCGATCTCCTACACTGGCCGTACACCACTGGTGATCGTCGAGGGGACACTGAATAGTGCACGGTACATCCAAACCGTCATCGAACCCATCGTTCTACCATTCCTAGACCGGCAAGGGAACTTGCTGTTCCAACAGGACAATGCACGTCCGCATGTATCCCGTGCCACCCAACGTGCTCTAGAAGGTGTAAGTCAACTACCCTGGCCAGCAAGATCTCCGGATCTGTCCCCCATTGAGCATGTTTGGGACTGGATGAAGCGTCGTCTCACGCGGTCTGCACGTCCAGCACGAACGCTGGTCCAACTGAGGCGCCAGGTGGAAATGGCATGGCAAGCCGTCCCACAGGACTACATCCAGCATCTCTACGATCGTCTCCATGGGAGAATAGCAGCCTGCATTGCTACGAAAGGTAGATATACACTGTACTAGTGCCGACATTGTGCATGCTCTGTTGCCTGTGTCTATGTGCCTGTGGTTCTGTCAGTGTGATCATGTGATGTATCTGACTCCAGGAATGTGTCAATAAAGTTTCCCCTTCCTGGGACAATGAATTCACGGTGTTCTTATTTCAATTTCCAGGAGTGTATTATGATAAATTTTATAAATAATCGACAAGTACGCCAAAGAAGAAGAGAGAGAACTACAATGGACATGTTATTCCATGGACTCCTGCGCTTCTATGCATGAACTATCTTTACTTTGTCATTGGCTTATCTTATCTGCTTGGATTCGGACCTAAGAGGACGTTCTTGTGTAAAGCTCATCTTGTTGTACCAGCTGATAATGTAAGTTGTAGTTAAAACCCGAAAAATATAATGGTTATTTTGTCAAAAGAATTACTGTATGTGGTCAATTAATTGATCGTCTGATACTTAGACTATCTTAAGTAGATATGGGCCTTAACAAAGAATTTTCATTGTTAGGCGCCATCTTAGAAAAATCTTCAACATTTTTCTTTTAACTCACCTACGAGACGTGACGTCGGTTAGGACAATTAACTTTATTTCAGATCCCATGTGGCCGGAGGCAGCTACTAATAATTTAACAATTTTACTTACAGATTTTCTTTATATAACGAGATAACATCTCAAGCAGAAAAGGTCTGGTCACAGGATTCCACTTCCATTTAGGGTTTCATTTGTAGATGCTACTCTTTTTATCTTGTATTGGGGAATCGAGACGAAACCACGACATTAGGTTACGTACTACAGTAGTGTACATCGAACAGACTTGGCAATTATTCTCTGGTGCAATAAGCACACGACTTCTCACGAGCCTAGTGTTGGATAAATAAGAAAAGGACAATTAATTATAGACGACTACGTAACTACCCTGAGAACTGAGCTAGTTTACTGAGTGCTTATACACGTCGGGCTAAATTAAACAACATATTACACTGTTAATAATATTCCTGCATTAGTTATTTCTCTTTCATGCTGAGCCATTGCATTAATGTGTGTTTCTTTTTTGTATAAGTCACGGCTCATATTCTATTTTATTACATTACACTAATAGTCAAAAAATAATAAAAAAAATTATTTTATTACATTACACTAACCAGCGGTAGAAAAAATTAAAATCAGTCGTGGCTCAGTTTTCAACGTCCTGCACGAAATTTTGAATAAGCTGAAAGTGCCCCCCCCCCCCCCCCCCATAGATTCTGCGATTGCACACACCCATTCAAGACGCCTGCCCAATCGATGTTGGGTGGTTATAATTGCAGCTACTCCAGTGTGGGCTGTAATTATCCTACACCAGCGAAACTTGACAGATTTAGTAATGCATTAATGCGGAACCGATTTACACTGGAAAAGAATTAGTTCCAATTTTGGCCAACAGGTGCACATCTGGCGCTATACAGCATCTCATTGACATCCCCGGTACTCATATTGAAAACATCAAGTAAGTGGCAGTTAACAATGATATCAACATTTTTCCTTACCTTACGTGTTTGATCTTTCCCGCCCAGGTCCCATTCCTAATCAATTACATATGGAAACATTTCTGTATGCCCTTCTTTCATTCATAGCACCAGGTTCGCATCTAGTGGCCATAATTGGAACGAATTTTTTTTCCTGTGTAAGTCGGTTCCGCGTTAACGCGTTAGCATCTCCACCAAGTGTTTCTCTCATACGGTAATTTAGGGGCACACCGGGCGTCTGTGAGTAGCTGCACTTTAATTACCGTATAACCAACCGGTAGCTGCGGAAATGCTGCGCCTGCGTCGGCCAATCAAAATTGTCTAATCAGATTGGTCAAGTGCTGGGTACATCACTATATCCTTGAGAGAAAGGAGCAAAAGAAACAGTAGAAACGGATGGGTTCAACACCGACGAAGAAAGAGCTCTCAAGCATTATCCGGCAGGGTGATGATGAGTGTTTATTGGAACTGCTCTGGGGTGGTGCTTACATATAGTACCTGTGAGAGGCAAAACGTCATAGGAGCCTACTATCGAAATATTCGCACCTGCATTCATACCCCGCAAGACACGTATGGTACTTGGCGGAGAGTACCTGTACCACTACTAGTCATTTCCTTTCTTGTTCTGCTTGCAAATAGAGCAAGGGAAAAACGATTGTGTATATACCTCCGTACGAGCCCTAATTTCTCTTATAGTAGAATCGTTCTGCAGTCAGTCTCAACTGCCGGTTCTCTAAATTTTCTCAGGTTTGCTCCTCGAAAACAACGTCGCCTTACGTCCAGAAATTCCGATTTGAATTTCTGAAGCATCTCCGTAATACTTGCGTATTGCTCGAACCTATCGGTAACCAATCTAACATTGCTTCTATGTGTTCCTAACGTCTGCACAGGTCTCCTTTACAGATGAACTACAGTTTCCTAAATTCTCCTAATCAACCGAGGTAGGCTATTCACTTTCCCTATTACAATCCTTACCTGCTCGCAACTGTGTCAAACAGCACACTACTAATACTATATTCGAAAATTAAGGGTTTGTTTTTTCTATTCATCTGCATTAACTTACATTTTTCTGCATTTAGACCCAGCTGTTACTCATCAGACCAACCAGAAATTTTGTCTGTGATCTTGTATGCTCCTACGGTCACTCAACTTCGACGCCTTCCCATACGCCACAGCATCATCAGCCAACAACCCACAATTCCTGCCCACCGCTTTCTCCAGATCATTTATATATATATAGAAAACGATAAAGATTCTGTCACACTTCCCTGGGGCATTTCTGACGATACCCTTGTCTCTGCTGAATACTCGCCGTCGAGGACAACATACCGGATTCTGTTACATAAGAAGTCTTTGGAACACACATACCTGGGAACCTGATCCGTAAGCTTGTACCTTCGTTAACACTCGACAGTGAGGTACTTTGTCAAATACTTCAGGGATAGGTAGGAATGGGGAATCCATCTGTTGCCCTTCATCCGTTGTTCGCAGACAAGCTGAGTTTCACGCGAGGGATGCTTTTAAGAACCGTACTGATTCGTGTACAGAAGCTTTTCCCTCTCAAGGACTTATTGTATTCTACTGAGAATATGTTCGAGGACTCTGCAGCAACATATGTAAAAATGTTGGCTTGTAATTTTTCGTGAGCGTTCTTTTACCCTCCTTATATACAGGAGTCACCTGTGCTTTCTCCCAGTCAGGCAGCTCTTTGCCCTTGGCGGGAGATTCAAGTTTAAGAGGTAAGTAAGGGGCCAATTCTGTTGCGTGCTCTTTGTAAAATCGAATTCCATCGGCACCTGGCTACTCATTTGCATTCAACTCTTTCACATGTTACTCTACACCAACGATGCTTAATGCCTTGCCCTCCATACGGAAGTTGGTCAGACGACGGAATGTTTGTTTGAATCTCCTGCATGGAAGACTTCTGAAATGCGAAATCTTAAACTTCGGCTTTACTTTTTTAATCTTCTGCTGCCACAAAAGACTGGTCAATGAGCAACTGGACCGAAGCCTTAGTCTCACTTGGAGACTTTATGTAGGACCAGAATTTTCTCGGATTCTCGGAAATTCTGTTGCTAAGGTATGTCGGTGGTAGTTACTGTAAGCTTCGTGCATCAATCTTCTACAGAGGCAGGGATTCCTATCAACTTTTCCCTGTCATAACTTGCGCATTCACTTTTGAACTCAGAGTACAACAGCGTCTGCTTTCCAATTTCGTTGTTAGATCACGGTATGTCTTTTCCGTCCTTAATCCACTTATTCGGCAATAATTGCTCTACGTCCATATTTCAGGAACTAAATACTATCCGTTCATTGTGTAAGTGGGATGATAACAATTGTCTATGTGCCATTTGTAGCAGAAATACTCTCCTAGTCTTCTGCGTACTTCTACCTCTCCTGACTGTGTGAGTCTGTCAAGGTGAAGTGCCGCAGGAAGCTGTCTTAGGGAGTGTTTTTCCTTCACGACAACGCCCTAGCTCATTCTGCCCAGTACACCAACTTCCTGCTTCTTTGGACAATCGAATTTCACGTTATCCATGTATTTACCTGATATGGCACCCAATGACTGCTTCCTCTTTCATCGGAAGAAGAAAACAATGCGAAGCAGACATTTCCAAAACCAGGACGAGATGACGTTCGAGGTGGAACTTCTTCCGCATGGCTCGAATGCGTACTTCTACAAGGAAGGTATCCACCAAGCCTTCCGTCGTTGGAACTGAGCTGTTCCGGCTCGCATCGATCAATCGATCTCTAGATTGCGGTACCGGGGCACTACCTTTGGGGTTCTCCGCGCGTAGCTTTGACCGGTACGAAAGTTGACGGTTGGAATTCCCGGGCCAAATTCGAAGGAGGTCTTGCGGAGCGCGAGGCCGTTTTACGTCCATTGTCTGGAAGCGATAGTTAACGACTTTCGCTGAACACGTTCTGGGTTGGCTGCCGTGGCGATGGGATTCTGGAAATTTGCCTGTACTGGAGATTCCGAGTGCGACTTTGCTACTAATTCATCAAATATTTTTGGTGAGACCCATTCTGTGACTTCTGCGCCTTGTTTTGTTTAAGTTGTAGTGTTGCGACTAGTTTCTCCTTCCCGGAAGGTCTGCTGTGTTTGATGTCTATTGGGGTTCGCCCTGAAAGAATTAAAGTTTATCTTGATGGAAGCAACTCTGTTTCACTAGAGACGTTAATCGAAACTGTTTGTGAAATGTGTGAAAGTTGCTTGGGTTGTGTCACACAGACAGTGGAGTTAGCTTAACCAGAACTGCCTGTTTAAATTAGTCATATTTCGAGTGGCTTACTGTGGACCATGTTGAGGACTGAATTGTGTGTTGGTCTTCCTTTTAAATACGGTGAGGACTAACTTAACAAGAGTGGCTTTTCATAATCAGAGTGCCTTTTAACTGCATTCATTTCAATTAAATATTTGGAAAATATTTTAGTGGAATTGTTAGTTCATCCGCCCTGAGATTTTCTATTGTAAAATCTGCTAAAATGAGAATGTACTTTTCCACTGTAGTTGTTATGGGCAACCTGGTTAACCAAGTTTGACATCTAAGGTCCTGTTGCTTAGCTACTTAAAATATATATTAGAAGTCAGCGAGTTGGAATTTTCTATCCTGTCAAAATAGTCTGTAGTTACTGTTCCTACTGCATAATTAGTACAAGTAACTGTCGGCCAATTAGTTTTGGGGGCATGTAAGCATTATTTTATTTTCTCATTTCTGTAATAAGAGTGCTACCCAGTTATTAAGTGCTTAGTTGCTTATCACCATATTCGCTGACGGGATAGATTTTTTTTTTTTTTTTTTTTTTGCATCCATGTTGTGAGTGTGTGGGTTTTATTTTTGTCAAGTTGCGCAATGGATTGATCCAACAAGTACCCTTTGGCTCCTGCAAGAAACAATTTCCACTTCACACTACTACAGAAGTCAGACAGACGCTCGTAATTTACCATCAAGAACTGCTTGAAAAACATTCAGCAACAAATATCTTATGGAGTCGTCTTCTGTAAGGAAAAGACACAAAAATATTCTATATGTTCTTACGTAACTAGTGGAATACTTGGTTACGCGAGTATTGCTGGTTACTGTAAGAAAAACATTAAACGAACAAAAAATATTATTTATTGCAAAAATTCTGAGAAATCAAATGAAACTTTTTCTTATATAAAAAAATTAAAAAATTTCCGGGTTCTTTTCGGAACAGTAGATTGCCTCTTATGGATAGGAATGCTATTATTTTACCAAGTATGCAAAAGTTCTTTTCTCCCTTTTCTTTAAGAATGTTATTTAGTCAGCAGAATGGCTGAGAGCCGCACCTACACAACTTGAATTACTTTTCTAGGTACGGTCAAGGTTGTCGCGTGAGAAATGTAGTGGAGTGTACTGTTATGGAGGACAGATGGGACTCACATACGCTGTAGAGCACAATACCGTGAACTGCGACAACTGCTGCCTGCGTCGCTTGCTTGTGACAAATAACACAACTGTCTCTTTCTATCTGGATTGACCTTCGCCAATCAAACTCTCCCCACGCCTTGATGAACTCAAGGACTCCTATCGGCCCCTAGTCTAACTATTGGCTTGGTACACCGGTCAGATAACCAGTTCACTGCGATGCCACTCAATATTTGCTCGCAGGTGTTTAACTAGTACTCTGTCTGTGTTCACACCGCACAATAAGTGTGGCAGCCAACACAGTGAAAAATGCTTAATCGTGAGCGACTCAATATAGAGTGTCACTCCAATTCGCTAATGATAGAGGTGCTCTCCCAGTGAAGTACTGGTGAGAGACTTTGTTTTCACTCTTTGCGTACACGTACGAGAACACTCGCTCTCGTTGCGTGTTCCCGCTCCAAGAGCGACAAAGGAACAGCCCCTTTTTCTGGAAAAGCTGCAGGGGTATATCATTCGCTGCCTTCCCTCACTCCTCTGACTCTTTGCGTCAGAAATATGTTGTTGTCATGGTCCTAAGTGCTTTCTCAACATGTCTGTACCCTCTCTGTCGCTATCTCGAAGCGTCTGGTGTTGAGGGAGCTGGCGATTGTTGTTGGTGGTGATGTCCCTCTGATGTGTAGAAATATTTACAATCTTTGTTTTACATATATTTTATTGTTATTTACAAAAAACTCTGATTTTGTATAATACAAAAATTTTCTGATAGTGGCAAAACTTAGTAGATTGATATATTTCTTTATTCTAATTATGTCCTACTACTTCCTCATCCTTTATGGGTTGTGTGTCATTTCTTGTTTGTGTGCTTGTTCCAGGATACTCAATACTACAAGAAATTGTTAGTTTGTTTTGTTTACCTTTTTGTGTTGTTCTGTTGATCTATTAATTTAACTCTTATTTAGAGTTTACTATAAGATAGGGTGTTTCCTTTGCCCCTCTGTCTCTTTCCCTTTCTTCTCCTTTGCCGTCCCTTTCATTCACATGCTTTTAAATGACTCACGTGGTAGATGCCAATACATTTACCTGTTTTTGGGTTCGTTAGCTCTACGGCATTTTCGTGAGCTATTCTGGAAATTATCACAGGCCCTTCATAGACTGCAAAAAATTTACTGCATTTATTTTGGCTCTTATGTGAAAGGTAATAAGTTTTTACAAATACTTTTTGGCCCAGCGTGAAGCGTTTCTTGTGGCGAACTTGTCTTGAGTGATCTTACGTCTCATTGCTGCTTTCGTAAGGCAGAAGCGACGATTTGTCTATGTTGCTTTCGGGGAATAACTGGAAATTTAATGATTTCTTTTATTTTTCCTGGTGGATCTATATTCTTTAATACTGTAATTGGTGGATAAGTCGTGGTACTATTTGGTGTCTCATTAATTACCTTTGGGAAGTCTCGTAGATATAGGTCCCAAGTGCAATGGTTCTTTCTACAAAATAGTCTACGAAGTGTTCTGAAACCTTTCATCGTATGTCTGGCCGGATTTCCACTTGGTTTATATTTAGAAATAAAAGTGGGTTTGATATTTAATGTGTCTAACATGTTTTTCTAGTGCACTGATTTGTATTGAGGCCAATTATCTGAGATGATACTTTTCACTCGCCCAACTTCTTGTATGGAGTCCTTTTGAAATGCTTTACTAATTGTCTTGCTTTAAGGGTGTAAGTGTAGTGTATTTTGATGCTAGTTCAATTACAACAAATATGTAGGTGAAGCCTTTCCTTATTCGTGGAATTGGACCATAAATATCGGTTACAGCAATTTGTCTTAATTTATCAGGAATAATTGAATACATTGGTGGTCTGGTCTGATATGTCACATGTTTTGACTGTATGCAGTTTTTACAACTTTTAAGAACGCGTCGAATACGTCGCTCCATATTTGGGAAGTGCAGTGTTTGTTTAATTTTTGATAGCATTTCTTTGGTCCAAAATGTCCACTGGCGAAGTGGGTACACCAAATGTATTTATTAATAAGTTCGTCAGGGATGCATGCTAACCAATGTGCAGTATCATTATTCCGTTTGAAAAATAGGATATTATCTTTTACTATGTATTTTTCTAAATTTCTGTGTTGGTTTTATCGGTAAGATGGAGTTTAATCTTGAGGAGGGTCTGATCTTTGTTTTGTTCGTCAGATAAATTTTTTAAAGAATTTGTGATAAAATTTTCAAATGATACTTTTTTAGATAATGGATATTTGGTTCTTCATCTTCAATGTTGGTTTCCTGGTCCTCTGTCATTCTCTGCAGTGAACGAGACAATGCATCGGCCAGAATATTTTCAGGTCCTGCTATGTATGTGACTGAAAAGTCATACTCCTGCAATACTTGCATCCATCTTGCCAAATGTCCGTGGGTTAATTTGGAAGAGGTCAAAGACTCTAATGCTTTATGGTCTGTGTATACTTGTGTTTCTCTGCCAAACAGAAAATGTCGAAATTTTTGAAGTCCCCCTACTATGGCTAGAGCTTCTAACTCTGTTATAGAATACTTCTTTTCTGATTTCGATAGTACTCACTTGCAACTTCTATTGTTTTATGTATTTTCTTACCGTTTTCTTCAATTTGTTGAAGTAGTACCATCCCATTCCGGTCTTTGCACTATCAGTAATTAGACAGAACTCCCGACTTAAATTTGGGTGTGATAAAATCGGAGCATTATTCAATGCCTCCTTCAACTTATGAAATTCTTCATCTGCCTGTTTATCCCATATCGAGAGTGTGTTTTTTTCCTGTCAGTGCACATAGTCTAGGTGCTGCAAGAGTGTCTATCCATATAAACTTTTTGTAAAAATTGATCAACCCCAAGAATCCCATTAAACTTTTCTTGTTGTGGGGAGTAGGAATATTACGAATAGTGTCCACCTTCTTCTCCTCTGGCGTTATACTTTCTGCAGACATGTTATGTCCTAAAATTTAATTTTTGACTTTCCAAAATGAGATTTGGTAATGTTACGGTGACCCCATGTTTTTTCATAATTTGTAGGAAATTATCCAGTATATAATTATGTTCTGCCCACGTTGCCTCCGCCACAAGAACGTCGTCCACATAGCAAGTAATTTTCTGAAGTATGTTGCGATTCAGTATAGCGTTCAGACCGCGTATAAAGGCAGCTGACGAAATTTTCAGACTAAATGGTAAACGTTTGAATTGCTGGCAACCGTCAAAGAAAATAAAGGCTGTGTATTTTCGACATGAAGGTTCCAATTCTATTTGCCATAAACTTGAACGCAAATCGATGGATGAAAAGATCTGTACTCCATGAAACTTCTGAATCAACTCCTCCAATTTCTCTGGTCTATCTGTTTACGAAACTATAATTGTATTTATTTGTCTCGAATCGAGTACCAAACTTGTGCTCCCGTCCTTCTTACTCACAATGTGTAAGGGTGAATTATATGGTGACTTGGCTGGTTCGACTATGTCATCATCCAATATTTTTCTGATCTCAAGAAATACTTGCTCTCGATAACTATATGGTATGGAATAAGGTGGGTTTATGATCTTTGACCTCAAATTTGTATTGAAACTCTTTAATGCTACCGGTCTTTGGTGCAAATACCTCCGCATGTGATCTCAATATGCCTTCCTAATTTTTTCTATCCTGGAGTGCAATATCATCTATTTCCTCTATCTTATCCCTTGATGACATTTTTCTATTATTTCTGGTGGGAGTGGGTCAGGGTTTTCCTCAAACTTATATCTAGGGTGTCTTTCCTCCCTTTCTTGACTTAAATGCCATTGCATTACTTTTTCCTGTTCTTTTTCGTTATTCAAAATTTGAATAAAATATAGTATTAGATCATCTATTATTATGAAGCCTTGTGGTATGCAAATGTGTACCTTACGCTCATTAATGAAATATACCCTGACTATCATATCAGTTGTAAGTTTTGGTACCATTACAAAATTGTTTTCGAACTCATAACCTTGGCAGTTGAATGAAAGACGTGTTTCGTTCGTACTTCACATTTCTAGGTATGGTCAAGGCTGTTGTATCAGAAAAGTAATGGAGTGTACTGTTCTGGAGGACAGATGGGGCTTGCATAAGCTGTAGCGCATAATACTGTGAGCTGCGACGACTGCTGCCTGCGTCGCTCGCTGCTGACAAATAACACAACTATCTCTTTCTATCTGGATTGACCTTCGCCAATCAAACTATCCCCACACCTCGATGAAGTCAAGGACTCCTATCCGCCCCTAGTCTAAATATTGGCTTGGTACACTGATCAGATAACCAGTCCACCGCGATGCCACTTAATACTTGCTCGCAGGCGTTTAACTAGTACTCTGTCCGTGTTCACACCTTCACAATAAGTGTGGCGACCAACGCAGTGAAAAACGCTTAATCGTGAGCAACTCAATATAGAGTGTCACTCCAATTTGCTAACGACAGAGATGCTCTCGCAGTGAAGTACTTATGAGAGACTTTGTTCCCTATTCTATGCGTACATGTACGAGCGCACTCGCTCTCGTTACGTGTTCCCACTCAAAGAGCGACAACGGAACGGTCCCTTTTTCTGGAAAAGTTGCAAGGGTATATCATTCGCTGCCTGCCCTCACTCCTCTCACTCTTTGCGTCAGAAGTATTCCGCCAATCAGCGTCGCTCTTTCAAACGGGAGATGACGTTTCATTTAAGTCGACCAATGCGGAAATCTGTAGCATCTCCATTAGGCGTATACTGTCCTCCTGTGAGATCTCCGTAACTACACAGTCGGTCCGTGAAAAAATGCGCCTTCTGGGCGCTTCCACACAATGTAGCGAAATTTGCTTTCAAGTCAAACACGGGGGTCGTTATCCCTTCGCTCTGGCAGAAGCTGTCTTCTCTCTGGCCGGTCGCTTCGGCCGGAGTAGGTATGTTGTTGACCCATCCCTCTGGAGGTACGGTCTTCCCAGCGGGCTGGTTTCCTCTTTAGAACGAAAATTCCTGTGACTATCATGTTGTGTACGCCAGCTTCGACTTTTTCAAACCTGGTGCACGCTTGCGATTTACTTATTAGATCTGCATATCGCTTACATGAAATCATACAAAATCGACTCTACCTTATCGAGTTTGGGTTTGAATGAAGCGTCTTGATGTGCAAAATACGATTGTGTGGACGGAATATGAAAGAAATGAAGGTCAGGAGACCACGTCACCTTACAATGCTTGCTCCTAAATAGCAACATAATGAAGTATGGGTCGTCATTTGTAAAGCAGTGCACTGTTACTAGTTTTCTAATGTTAGTTCATAGTCTGCTGTATTTCACATTGTAGGAGGTCTGCTGCATTCACCAGCGTATCCCTGGGTGGCGAGCTCACACAGCCCACCCTGTCGGCCGGCCGCGGTGGTCTCGCGGTTCTAGGCGCGCAGTCCGGAACCGCGCGACTGCTACGGTCGCAGGTTCGAATCCTGCCTCGGGCATGGATGTGTGTGATGTCCTTAGGTTAGTTAGGTTTAAGTAGTTCTAAGTTCTAGGGGACTGATGACCACAGCTGTTAAGTCCCATAGTGCTCAGAGCCATTTGAACCATTTGAACCCACCCTGTCCCTCAGGTTATTCCTCGTGTCGCGTGGCTGAATTGTATCTGTAGCTTCTCCTGGTTCTGGCTTATGTCACTAATGGCCATGACTCATTGCTTGTGGTGTAACTGTTGTTACCAAATTTTCTGCAATCATTTTAGATACTGAGTTTCAAAGCTAACAAAAAAATTTTGTAAATGTTAAGGTTTTGATAAGTAATGTGCATCTTGGCTGGCTTCAGATACCTGTTAATTTTTGACGAATTGCTTGGTTTCTTAACTGTTTGAAAGATCTCTTGCTGATGTAAATTGCTCTCATTTCCTCATTAATATTCGACAAGTTGTTTAATTTCTTACTTGCTTTTTTAAGGCTATTTTCCTGATGTCACAAGGTTGTAGAACGTTATTTAAATAAAAGATCATCCCTGTTTCTAACTGTGAACGCTGCTTTCTTGCCTTCTGGCCCAGTAGTACCGTTCAACGGCATGTTAAGCTGCTTTAGGGTAACTACACAGAACACGGATAAATTTGTCGCACTGCGAGATGGAGAGGTGAGAAATATCACGACCGCAGATTGCTTTTTCGAGGTGATAATTAAAACCTTATGAATCCTCCTTCATCAATGATCTCCAAGGAACCGCAGAAATGGGACCGCGCTTTTGAATCACAGAGTGGTGGTGTGTCATTCTCGAACCTAGCATGTAAAAAAAAAAAAAAAAAAAAAAAAAAAAAGAGAGAGAGAGAGAGATAGAGAGAATGAAAAACCGTGGTTGTTGCTGTTAACGACTTATTACGTTTTCTCTACGATAGAGGTAGACGATAGTGGAATAGGTTTTATCGTATTTGTAGTACTTTTATCAGTAGTTGTAGTAACAACAGATGTAGCGTTAATTAAGTGTAGAAGTAATTACAGTCGTTCCACAAAAAATTATTGCCCAGCAAAATGAACGTGGCCTGCATATAAATTACCGTAACAAGCTACAACGTAATAAATAAGTAAATCACCTGTCAGTTGCAGGTGGTCCGAAATGGATGCTGAGTTGCTTTGACTGATTATAACCCTCAGGCTTTTCTGAGACATACGAGGGTCATTCACAAAGTGAGTTCCGTTTCTATATTTATCCGCGACAGCGTTACGATTGCAGTTCCCAGCATGCGCGGCAGTTACTGTGACTCAAGAAGACATCTACGCCATTTTCAGATCGCTGCTGCCGACTTGTGCTTTGTAGTGCTTCTTTATAATGTCAGCCGTAATTGAAAATGCCACCGCGTGTGAAATCAGATCTGTGATTCGTTTTCTAAATGAAAAGAAAGTTGAACCACAAGAAGTTCATCGGAAAATCTGCGAGGTTTACGGACAAAATGCTATGAGTGATTCAATGGTTAGAAGGTGGGTCAGACTGTTCAGTGAAGGACGTGATCAAGTGCACGATGAAGAACGAAGTGGACGCCCATCTGTGGTTACTGAAGAACTGGTTCACACAATTGAAGGGAAGATTAAGCACAACCGTAGGTTTACACTTGGTGCCCTTGCTATGTAAGTTCCGCAAATCTCACAATCACTAATTCATGAAATTGTTACTGAAAAACTGAAATTTCGAAAACTTTGCTCACGTTGGGTACCCAAAATTCTTACTGAACAACACAAAAAACAACGGATGGGCAGTGCACTTCAGTTTTTAACACGCTACAAGAAGAAGGCGATTGATTTCTTTCTCGGATAGTCACTGGGGATGAAACTTGGGTATCGTACGACACCCCTGAAACAAAACGGCAATCAATGGAATGGAGGCACACTTCATCCCAACGAAGGTTATGCCTAAGCAAATCTTGACACCTCGAAATGTCATGTGTACCGTTTTTGAGACAGAAAAGGCATTTTGTTGATTGATTACTTAGCACTAGGCCAAACAATCAATGCAAATGGTTACTGCGAGACCATTAAGAAATTGCGCCGCGCAATACAGGATAAGCGCTGAGGATTGCTGTCAAAAGGTGTTGTTTTTTATTTTCCACGATACTTCCCGACCTCACACGGCGAATGTGACCTAACAGCTCTTACGGGAATTTCACTGGGACGCATTTCATCATCCTCCGTACAGCCCGGACCTCGCTCGTAGCGACTTTCATCTCTTCTTACACCTAAAATCTGTCTTTGGTGGTCAAGACTTAAGCGATGATGACGAGCTGATTGAACAGGTTACCACATGGTTGAATAGACAGGCGGCAACCTTCTATGAAGAAGGTATACAAAAACTTGTGCCACGCTATGACAAGTGCCTACAAAATTTCGCAAGCTATGTAGAAAAATAGTTTAACAGTTGTAGATTTTTGTACAATAAATATTTCTTCTGTATCTGTACACGTTTGTTTTACATTGTGGACGACCCTCGTATAAAGCCCGTGGAGGAGCCTCAGCAGATGTGTAGTGCAGTACAGTCTCCTTACAAAGAATCGCGTAATCAGATTACTTATGTAATCAAGAATTCAGTGATAGTACTCATGGGCCTGTGAATCAGTTAATTAAAAAGTCGATAAATTAATCAATTAATTGTGCATTAAAGTTAATATTGCCCAGCAAACTGAAATGATCGATGGCTCGCCTGCGTGGAGAACCATCCAAGTTCTCATATTCACCAATCAATTACGAGGGCTTGGTGAAACGTAATGCCTCTGATTTTTGTATGTAAAAAATTCACAAAGATTTTTAAAACAAACGTTATTAACATTATATGTCTTTATTGTTGATGTCTACATATTTATTTATCAATATAGAATGTAAAATATGTAAAAAACGTGTAAAAAAAAACAAGTTCTCTAATAATTTTAAAAATATTTGAAGAATGTATGTTTGATTTAGCAAACTTCACAAGTAGTAACAAATGTCGTTAAAGTCAAAATTTTTCTGGGTTTGGGAATGCATTGTCAGTATGTGAAACTACCGACGTTTCGGTCACTGTTGTAAGTAACCTTCTTCAGGGTGACCGAAACGTCGGTAGTTTTACATATTGACAATTCAGTCACAAACCCAGAAAAATTTTATTGACCGTGACAATGGCCGCGGAAGCCTACGTTTATAAATGCTGTTAAACTTGAAACATTTACACAAGTTGAGCCAACTTGACCAACCTACCTTGAAAACATGAAGTCAAGAACCATAACAGAAAAGACGTTAATTTGAATTCCCACACAATACTGAGTTTAACAATCATAAAAGACTTCCACTCCGCTAGTTTGGAAGCCCGTTCAGTCTTCGCCTCAGCTCATGGGCACAACTGTTCAAGCGGTTAAACACTCTTCGATAAAACAACTAGAACAGAGAAAAGTTTACACTGTAAAACAGTCACAAGATACAACTTATTAATCCAAACGAAGATGGAGCAAAACCAGCCTGACACTAAATTCATCAGCTGAAAACAGAGTGATTATCCAAGCTGAAATGTGATTTCATTTGAATGTATCTCCTCTAATCAGCATGAAAATAACCACAAGCCTTTAAAACAACAGCTTAAAACCGCAGAAATGTTAAATGCATTTATGATAAAGCTTATACACCTTTAACTGACCACCTAATGCACAGAGTTTAGCGTACAGAACTGTTGCACAAATCCTTCAGTAGCACACCAGGGAGCACAACAGGTGGCGTAAATGCTAGCGACTGTGCAACACACTGTTTACATAAAATTGTAGTTCCTTATAACCACTTGGAAGAGAAATAGTAAAAATACGACATAGGATTGTTTTTTAAAAAGTAAATATTTTTTATAAAAGGTTAAAACCACTGTATCTAGTAGAATCTGGTTCAGCTAAGGAATTATCCTTTAATTATACTATTAGCATGGTGATGCAACGAACAAATGCGATGTGCATCATTGTGAGTGTGTCCGCGTGACTTCTCCAATTAGTCCCACAACATGTCGGTTATTAACGGCCAGCATGCTGCAGGTTGTAAATGGTGTCTAGGCGCTCCATAGAGAGCCGGGTACATCATTTGCTGAGCAGAACGTGCCTCGCTCCACTAGACCTCAGTCGTATCCATAAATCATCAAGGATTTTGTTGTTCCGTTCTTGACTCCGAAGACTGCTTTTATGCATGATACTCTTTCCTGCTTACTATCTATCATCTGCAAGCCTTTTCAGCTCTGAATAACCATTACAATTTACATCCTTCTGAATCTGATTACTGCATCCATCTCTTCGTATTCCTTTTATCCCCTCTCCCCACCCGGAGTTCCCTCCAACACTAAACGGGTGATCTCTTGGTGTATCAGAATGTGTCCTACCAAGCGATCCCTTCTTCTAGTCAGATTTTACCGCAAATTTCTTTTCTCCGCAATTTTATTCAGTACCTGCTCATTAGTTGCGTGATCTATCCATCTACGAGGTGGAATCCAAAATTTTCGGGACTGGTGCTGCCATCTGGAAAGTAGGAGTAGTAGATCTTTGCACCGCTAGGTGACGAGAGCTGTATATCTGATGAGTAAGTGTGCGGACTGGAATTCAGCTATGAGGACGTCTTGTGTGTCCACAGGGATTTCCATAACACCCTGTGTTTGGTGTGTGGCGATTTTACGATTGTCACTGGTTATCACCGGCGACGAAAGCTGGATTTACGGTTATGACCCACAGACAAAGCAACAATCGTCTCAGTGGAAGAGCCCGGGCTCTCCAAGACGCAAAAAAGCGAGACAGGTGAAGAGCAAAGTGAAGAGCATGATCATGGTTTTCTTTGATACCAAGGGAATTGTGCATAAAGAATTCGTATCATCCAACCAAACAGTGAATTCCGCATACTACTGTGACGTTTTGCGACGGCTCCGTGAAAACGTGCGGCGACGACGGCCGGAACTTGGGCGTCAAGGGCAGTGGCTGCTGCATCACGACAAAGCGCCCTGTCACACGTGCTTGCTCACCAGGACCTTTTTGACAAAAAATAACATGGCGGTTGTACCCCACCCACTGTACTCTACAGATGTGGCACCTTGCTACTTCGCTTTATTCCCAAAACTGAAACTCAAGCTGAAAGGCCGTCGGTTCGACATTCTAGAGAGTATTCAAGAAGCATCGCTGGCGGTGATAAATACCCTCAAAGAAAAGAACTTACAAAAAACGTTTTACCAGTGTCAGAAGCACTGGGACCGGTGTGTACATGCGGATGGGGATTACTTCGAGGGTGATGGTGACCATTAGTCGAAAGGTAAGGTTTTCAACAAATGGCAGCACCAGTCCCGAAAATTTTGGATATCACCTCGTAATCTTCAGGATTCTTCTGTAGAACCGCATTTCAAAAGCTTCTGTTGTCTTGTTGTCTATACTGTTTATCATGAAATGATGCCAGATACCTATACGGTAGTTACGACAGATTAAATTCGGAAAGTAGCAGACTTTGACACCACATCTGACATATTTGTGGCTACTCAGAATCGTCTCTGCGCAACTTGCAGACATGCGTTTTAACTGCGCCACTGCTAAGTACACAATGACACTCAGATTATCAGTCTTAATTCTCTGGGGATCAGGTATCTGTCTGCTGGCTAATACTACTAGAGAGAGATCCTAGCACATAATAATAATATCTTCGTAGCACCACGACCAAACAACCTCGGCAGGTACTGCAACGCTTGTTGGCCTGCATGGTAGCGACTGAAACAAACGACTGCTACTAAAATAGTCCGAGCAACAAGAGTCCCGGAGTCCATGCAGCGAGTAACTGTCAACTGAGACACAAGGAGTCTGTTGCAGTAAAATATGGCCGAGGACGCCACCCCCGAGCAGATGGCTACGACTAGCTGACTGCCGAAATGGTCGCTCCCTTCCTCAGGAGCACAGACCAGCTCGTCGAGAGAGACCGTTGGCGGCGGCTCGCTCCTTTCACAAGCCGTTCATGAGACAAGCTGCACTCTCTTTCCGGTGGAACAACACAACAGGCTGTCTGCTATGGACGACCCCGTGCAGCACCTGTGTCTGAACTGAATAACGTCGGTGGTTAGGATTGGGCCGGGTGATCACCTGTTCAACTACTTGAATCGCCGCGATTGCGGAGTGCGGCGCCGTTTCTCTGGTGTCGCTCTCACGCAGCAAGGTCCCGTGATATCACGTGAGCGCACTGGGCTGAGGAGAAGCGTTTGGTCGGCGTGGTAGGGTCTCTCTTCATCGTGTGGTGTGGTAGGGCGTATCAGTCCTGCAGGACATAGTGAGTGCGAGAAGCGACCTCAGAGGTTAAGTCCCGTAGTGCTCAGAGCCATTTTTCTGGGACCTGATTCGATGCTTCGGTTCATGGTTTATTCGCTCAGGTTCAGACATCATCTCTGCCGAATTTTTGCCTGTCGTACTGCGGGAGTTTCTGCATTGGACATTAGCTTTGGACAGTTGTTTATTTAACCGTTAATTAAACTGTTTCCTGTGTGTGCCGGTATATTGCTACTACGAGGTGGCATAGTCCCTTTGTGAACGACGGGGGCTGCTAACCATGTTACGAGTACTGATGTTCTGCACAAACCTTAGCCCTACTCAGACAGCGGCATCATTGCGGACTACGGTGATTGTGGTTATGTAATTCTCTCCTACCACGGTCACCGCAGATTTCTTTATTACTTATTACTATGCGAAGCGTCAGGTTTGGAGCCTTTATCCAGGCTAAGGTTGTCTGAGCATTGGGTGAGCAATATTTCCCGTGCTGTGCACTTCTTTTTCTAACCTGGCTCTGAAGTAGTCGCTTCTAGGTCACTCCAATGCAAGCAGCCTAGTGACCTGTTGATGCGACTTGCCTGCAGTAATCTATTTGGTGAAAAAAGAGTGGTTTAACCTGTTGCGTTCATGTTTCAAGAATCAAGTCATTATTGCTTGTACGTGGATGAAATTTGTCAAGATATTTGTAAGCAGAACATTTTGCAGGCCGTTATTGTAGAGAGACTACCCTAAGGGTGTGCCCGAATGTTGGTTTATGACCTCAGTGGTAACCAGTGCGAACAGCGTTAGTAGCTGTGTTTATGGCTGTAGTTTTGCTTACATGTAATAAAGCGCAAGATTCAAGTTCCCTAGTGAAAGTAACAATTAGCAGGGCCACACTCGAACGTGTTGAGTGAACTTTGTAGTTCTAGGCTAAGGTTAACTATCGATGTAAGTTATCATTAATGCCAGTTCTAGGTATTGCCTAGGGCTACCTAGGACTAATTTATTCGTAGGACGCTCTATCGAGTATAAGTAGCGCTTTTACGATGTCGCTAAGTGTAGTAAGGGGCCAGACTGGTAAATGTAATAGCTAGACACTCGGTGTCGTTTCAGTGCCTGGTATAATTGGTTCTCTCTGTATCTGTGTAGCCACATTGTGTTACGTAGTGGGGGGTCTTGTATGTGTCTTTGTGGACAATGCTGATCAGCAATGTACATGTCTTTTGTGAGCTCTTATTGATCGGCTCACCTGTCAACTTTCAAACCCAAGAAATTTAAGGTAATTAAAATCTCTTGGAGATCTTGTTATTATATACCTTCAAGCCTTAGAGCTCCTTTCTAAATTATCTGACCATTTTTAGGTTTGGAGTTCATTTTAAAGTAAAAATGTGTTTTAGAGTACAAAAATTTAAATATCCTATTAGTTTAACATTCTGAAGTTTTGTTCATTTTAAAGTAAAAATGTGTTTTAGAGTACAAAAATTTAAATATCCTATTAGTTTAACATTCTGAAGTTTAGTAACTGTAGGAGTGAGTTGTTTTAAGCTGAATAGAGAATCTTTGCCAAATAATTGACGGTATGCAAATCCAGCGTCTTCTAAGAAGATGACCTTAGCCTGCCTCCTACCTTCTATGGCAAGCACCAGAAAATAAAATGTTGTTGGCGCCGCCTGTTAAGGGCGTGTGACTTATACGGATATGTGTTCCGGAGCACACTGCTCGTCGTTGTCGCGAGAGCTGACTTCATATGGTGCTGTTACACCCACGTTGCAAGGAAGACGATGTGCCAGAGGCTCCGACGTGCATTCTATTGTTCTTAAGAAATTAAATAAAGAAACTTCAGCTCATCTGTGTCAGTCGAATAAATCCAGTCCTCCTCTCCTTACCCATATACTCGCCACAAGTTGAAAAGGGAAACTGGTTTGACTCATCAGTTTAACCGAGTGACTTCATATATACGTCTGTGATGACATAGGGAATTTGAGTAGGAGCACGAAAAGTCTCCATTAAAATTAAATTTCATTTTGAGTTGTGTCATTGTGTCTGTTTCTGGTTTATTGTGAAGGGTCCTCGTAGACAGACAGTTCTTGCTAATTTAAGGTCAGAAGAGGATAGAACTGTATTTCATACAACTGAAGTATTTTAAAACTTGTCAATATCAGTTGGTAAATAAATTTCCTGATTGTAGTCTAATCCATCTAGTGGAACGTAGTTGCCGCGCGGAGTGGCCGCAGGCTTAGAGGCGCCATGTCACGAATTGTGCGGCTGGTCCCGCTGGAGGTTCGAGTCCTCCCTCGGGCATGGGTGTGTGGCTGGTCCTTAGCGTAGGTCAGTTTAAGTTCGTTTGAGTAGTGTGGAAGTCTAGGGACCGATGACCTCAGCAGTATGGTCCCTTAGGAATTCTACACATTTGAACATTTGGAACGTAGTTCTGGATATGTGACTAGGCTAGATTTTCTAAAAGCATTCTTTGTATTGAGCTACTCTTTAAGGAAACGGCATTTATTGTTGTGTTCTCTTGCGTTTATTCAAGATTTATGTTTCATTACTTAATACTAATTTATGGCTGATACACAGGAGGGAATTCTGTTTCCCACACGGAAAGCTAACCATCCAATTAGAACCCATCGATTTGGGAGTTGTAATACAGCAATATTTCTGAGACGATTAAAACGTTGGAGAAGTCTCAGATACTGTCCAGTCCAGCCACCTCACAAAGAAAGAGAGGTTAATTAAATTAAAATCATGTTTCCAGTCGTAGAATCAGAGAGCTTAAGTAAATTCAATGACAGTAGTCATGGGCCTCCCCTCCCCCTTTCCAAGCATTAATCGCGACTTGCGGGGTCTGCTGGTTAATCAGATGTGGCATGTTAATGTTATGGGATGGCCGGATGCCCTTCCTGCCGCCACGCCTTACCCCCCCGGGAAGGAATTAGTGTACTCCAACTTCTGTGTCTAGTGTAATCCAGGGAATAGTGCGAATGTGTTCAGACGTCTGAAAGCTGTGTAACTGAGGCGGGATGTGGGGACCAGCGTGGCATTCACTCGGCAGGATGTGGAAAACCGCCTAAAAACCACATCCAGGCCGGCCGGCACACTGGCCCTTGTCGTTAATCCGCCGGGCGGATTCGATCCGGGGCCGGCGCACGCACTTGAGTCCAGGAAGCAGTGCGTTAGCACTCGCGCCTACCCTGGCGGGTACAGTAGTCATGGGCCTACATGTCAATTAATTGAAAAGTGATGGAATTAATCACTTAATTTATAATTTAAAATCAATTTTCCCCGCCAATTGAAACTACAGACGGCTTACCTGAGTAGCAGTGGCCGTTAGGACGGAGGACTTTTCTATATTCTGCGCACCTCAAGATCAAGGAGACGTTCCGTTTAAACTTGAAACTTTTTAACGGTCGCCCCCATGTTGAACAGTTTATTGATTCTTGTGAAAAGGGTGACAGCCGAATTCTATTTACAGATTTCGTTTCCTCTTATTATTAAAAAGTTTCTTCCCTTTCTGTAATTATTACGATGCTTTAATTCGTGGTTTAATTTTTATATAGATCGAAATAACACTGATACGAGAATTATGGATACAGCAGCGGTTCAGACCTTGTCAAAGAGTCCAGAAACTGCCACCTGCTTTCTTATTCATTAATTACTTCTCGACTTATCATTTGTTTCCGGCATTGCGCGGCCACCCACGTCACGGCACATGGCGTTCTTTGGAAGGTTTGTAACCCAATGGGTTATAGTATGATGCACTAAGTTTTACGAAACGTTTTTCGTTCAAAATTCAGTAAAGTTATCAGAGATTTTTTCATTTTGACCTTCACAGAAAAATTCATGACGTTATTTTTAAGTTAATAAAACATGAAATGTAGCGGCAACTTACATGGTGTGTGATTCTGAATGAGAAGCTCGTCCTGTATTTATGTTTCGCAATATAAGATTAACACAATTTTGCGGATGCACTTCGTATGTTCTGTTAAATTTCCTGTAAACTGCCGCAGCAGAAGCATCAGGAAGACACGGAAAACAATGACAAGGAGAAGGAGGAGGATGACAGGAAACGTGTTAAGACATTAGGAAGTAACATCTATTGTAATAGAGAGAGCTATAGACACTGAAAACTGCAACGAAAGACAGAGACTGGAATATATAAAATAAAAAATTAAGACGTTGGGTACAAGGGCTGCAATAAGTTTCCGTAGCACACAGCGAACTACGAGGCAATAGTGTTGTATATACACATTCCTTATACACTGAAGCGCCAAAGAAACTGTTATAGGCACGATGATGATGATGACGTTTGGGTTGTGGGGCGCTCAACTCCGCCGTCATTAGCCCCCGCACAAAGTCCCATTTGTTACACTGTCCGATTTTTACACAGTCCGATCGAGCCACTGCCACGAATGATAATAAAATGATGAGGACAAGACAAACACCCAGGCAAAGAAAATCCCCAACCCGGTCGGGAATCGAACCCGGGGCCCCGTGATCCAAATGTAGCAACGCTATAGTATAGGCATGCGTATTCAAATACAGCGTTGCAGCCGGCAACGCCTATATAAGACAAGTGTCTAACTGCTGCTAGATCGGTTACTGCTGTTACAATGGCAGGTTAGCTAGACTTAAGTGAATTTGAACGTCGTGTTACAGTCGGCGCACGAGCGATGGGACACAGCATCTCCGAGATAGCGATGAACTGGGGATTTTACCGTACGACATTTTCACGAGTGCACAGTGAATGTCAGGAATCCGGTAAAACGTCAAATCTCCGACGTAACTGCGACCAGAAAAAGATCCTGGAGGAACGGGACCAACGACGACTGAAGAGAATCGTTCAACATGACAGAAGTGCAACCCTTCCGCAAATTGATGCAGATTTCAGTGCTGAGTCATCAATAAGTGTCAGCGCGCGAACCATTCAACGCAACTTAATCGATACTGACTTTCGGAGCCGATGGCCCACTCGTGTACCTTTTGTGACTGCACAACACAAAGCTTTACGCCTCGCCTTAGCCCGTCAACACCGACACTGGACTGTCGATGATCGGAAACGTGTTCGCTGGTCCGACGAGTCTCGTTTGAAATTGTATCGAGCAGATGGTCTTGTACAGGCATGGAGACAACCTCACGAATCCGTCTCCCTGCATGTCAGCAGGGGAGTGTTCAAGCTGGTGGAGGCTCTGTAATGGTGTGGGGCGTGTGCAGTTGGATCGATATGAGACCCGTGATACATCTGGATACGACTCCGACAAGGTGACACGTACGTAAGTATTCTGTCTGATAACGTGCAGCCGTTCATGTCCATTGTGCGGTCAACGGACTTGGGCAGTTCCAGAAGGACAATGCGACTTCCCTTTCGTCCAGAATCGCTGCAGAGTTACTCTAGGAACACTCTTCTGAGTTTCAACACTTCCGCTGGCTACCAAACTCCCCGGATATGAACATTATTGAGCATACCAGGGATGCCTTGCAATATGCTGTTCTGAAGAGATGTCCACCCTCTCGTACTCTTACGGGCTCATGGACAGGCCTGCGGGATTCATGGTGTGTTCCCTGCAGCCCTATCTCAGACATTATATCATTCAGGTGTACCAGTTTCGTTGACTCTTCGCTGTAGAAGCCCACCTGCAACCATAAGATAATGTAGTAATGTCGTTTAGGAAGAAATTAATGAATTTGTTCCGTCCTGAACCACCTCTTTTCCCGATAAGACAAAAACCTGTGTATTTTACATTCTCATTATACGTTGTTAGGTGCTCATAAATCAAAATAACATGAACCCATACACTTAATGTATTACAACAAGGATAGAAGAAGGGCTTCTGTAACAATATTTCAGAAAGGAAGAAAGGCCGCAACATTAGGGTTTAACGTCCCGTCTACGTCAACAGCGAAATAGTTCATGCTGGAATTACAGAAAAAAACGAACCCTCTCGATTTCGGAAAATAAATGTTTTAATGAGTTTCGAGACAATGTATAGAATTGGTTTACAACATTCTGGCTTAAATACAAAATATTATGCTGATTTGTTCAACCGTATTTGAAATGTAAACTTTTCTTTTAAATTCCTATATAACTGGTGTCAAGTTTCACCCACAGCACACAGTTTGACAGTGTGGCAGAAGCACGATGGGGCATCGGCACATTTTACCCTAACGCCCGAATATCGACCAGAATGATTAGTTAAGCAAGAACTGAAATCTGATCTCCAAAATCCCCTGAACACAATATTCTGGAATTTTGTAACGTATAGTCTCAAAAGTAAAGTGCACATCACTCCCGTCGATGTAGATGGCGATCTTTAGCAGATATGAATGTACACTAAGTTATAACATGTAACGTACTGGAGTAGTATCGTTTTTCATGCAATTGTAGATCAGGCATGAAATTTCAGCATAATTAGATGGGTACTTGACAGGAATCATTATCAAATAAATTTATACTAACTAGGATAATATTTTCTGTTGAAAACAGTGGCGAACAGTAACCACACATTCGTAGTTATTTCGTAACAGGCTGAATTGTGAACATCCGATTTCGGCAGCGGCTTCATAGACAAAAGATATGGAGTGCGGAGTGGTTCTTTAAGTGTGTGCAGTGAGGAATACAGTGAAATGCACTGGGAGAGAAGCATAAGATGATGAAAAAGTAGGGACGAGAGAGAAGGAGAAAGAGATACTAATTACACCATTTAAGTTTTCCATTTCGTGTCAAATTTAAACGCTCCAAGGGCATTTGAACCCCGTGTACAGAGGTCGGACAAAAATTGCGAAAGACTGCGAAAAGTTCATGCTTCATCACAAATGCAGATGCTAGCCAACCCTGTAGCTTGCACTATTATATTTGACCACAAACGGCGCCTGTGCAGTGTTACGGCAAGTTGAAAAAGAGAGTGAGGAAGAGAGGTTGAGATATTTATACGCGCTTATGATAAACCCCTTTCCTCGAAAATTTCTCTCCTTCATACCTCTTCCGTGTTACTACAGATGACGTGTCACTGATCTCATTTGTAATAAGAATGCAGTACACGCGATATGGCTATTTGCTTCCACCGCCATAAGTGGAATGCATAAGTTCTAACAAATGTTCACTAACTTGCAGTCTTCTATAGAAGACAGCGTGTAGGTTGTGAATCCGTTTTCTAGAGGTTGTAATAAACTTTTATCGAGGAACAAATACTTTAGAAATAATTAAATTTCCAGTTAGTGTGTTTGTACGGGATGCCACTAGCGTTTTATTAGCAGAGCGGAAGAAACTGCATAATTACATTACACTTTAGAGTCACAAACAGTTTTCACTCTTCAACAAAATAGTGCACTGCGCATTTCCGTAATTAATATCACACTCTTCTCAAATACATGTCCAAATAACCACACACTGCTAAAAGTCTTAACATGATGCCGGCCGCGGCAGACAACATGTCTCTCCTCCGAGGCTGTCGAACCAGCTCTCACATTTACAAACTAGACATTGGAAACTAAGTAGGCAAAATGCAACAGGGAATAACAATATTAAAGTGCTAATAGTAAACTGCAGGAGCGTCTACAGAAAGGTCCCAGAACTGCTCTCATTAATAAACGGTCACAACGCTCATATAGTACTAGGGACAGAAAGTTGGCTGAAACCAGACGTAAATAGTAATGAAATCCTAAACTCAGATTGGAATGTATACCGCAGAGACAGGCTGGACAGTGAAGGGGGAGGCGTGTTTATAGCGATAAGAAGTTCAATAGTATCGAAGGAAATTGATGGAGATCCGAAATGTGAAATGATTTGGGTGAAGGTCACGGTTAAAGCAGGCTCAGACATGGTAATTGGATGTCTCTATAGGCCTCCTGGCTCAGCAGCTGTTGTGGCTGAGCACCTGAAGGATAATTTGGAAAATATTTCGAGTAGATTTCCCCACCATGTTCTAGTTCTGGGTGGAGATTTTAATTTGCCGGATATAGACTAGGAGACTCAGACGTTCATAACGGGTGGCAGGGACAAAGAATCCAGTGAAATTTTTTTAAGTGCTTTATCTGAAAACTACCTTGAGCAGTTAAGCAGAGAACCGACTCGTGGCGATAACATATTAGACCTTCTGGTGACAAACAGACCCGAACTATTTGCAAAAGTTAACGCAGAACAGGGAATCAGCGACCATAAAGCGGTTACGGCATCGATGATTTCAGCCGTAAACAGGAATATTAAAAAGGGTAGGAAGATTTTTCTGTTTAGAAAAAGTGACAAAAAGCAGATTTCAGAGTACCTGTTGGCTCAACACAAAAGTTTTGTCTCAAGTACAGATAGTGTTGAGGATCAGTGGACAAAGTTCAAAACCGTCGTACATAATGCGTTAGATGAGTATGTGTCAAGCAAGATCGTAAGAGATGGAAAAGAGCCACCGTGGTACAACAACCGAGTTAGAAAACTGCTGCCGAAGCAAAGGGAACTTCACAGCAAACATAAACATAGCCAAAGCCTTGCAGACAAACAAAAATTACGCGAAGCCGCAGGGGAGTGTCATAGGACCGTTGCTATTCACAATATACATAAATGACCTTGTGGATGACATCGGAAGTTCACTGAGGCTTTTTGCAGATGATGCTGTGGTGTATCAGAGGCGTTCAATGAATTCGAAAGTGAAGTTCTATGTACTGACTTGGCAGAAAATCCTAAGAAATTTTGGTCTTATGTCAAAGCGGTAGGTGAATCAAAACAAAATGTCCAGACACTATGTGACCAAAATGGTACTGAAACAGAGGATGACAGACTAAAGACCGAAATACTAAATGTCTTTTTCCAAAGTTGTTTCACAGAGGAAGATTGCACTGTAGTTCCTTCTCTAGATTGTCGCACAGATGACAAAATGGTAGATATCGAAATAGACGACAGAGGGATAGAGAAACAATTAAAATCGCTCAAAAGAGGAAAGGCCTCTGGACCTGATGGGATACCAGTTCAATTGTACACAGAGTACGCGAAGGAACTTGCCCCCCTTCTTGCAGCGGTGTACCGTAGGTCTCTAGATGAGCGTAGCGTTCCAGAGGATTGGAAAAGGGCACAGGTCATCCCCGTTTTCAAGAAGGGACGTCGAGCAGATGTGCGGAACTATAGACCTATATCTCTAACGTCGATCAGTTGTAGAATTTTGGAACACGTATTGTGTTCGAGTATAATGACTTTTCTGGAGACTAGAAATCTACTCTGTAGGAATCAGCATGGGTTTCGAAAAAGACGGTCATGTGAAACCCAGCTCGCGCTATTCGTCCACGAGACTCAGAGGGCCATTGACACGGGTTCACAGGTAGTTGCCGTGTTTCTGGACTTCCGCAAGGCGTTCGATACAGTTCCCACAGTCGTTTAATGAACAAAGTAAGAGCATATGGATTATCAGACCAATTGTGTGATTGGATTGAGGAGTTCCTAGATAACAGGACGCAGCATGTCATTCTCAATGGAGAGAAGTCTTCCGAAGTAAGAATGATTTCAGGTGTTCCGCAGGGGAGTGTCATAGGACCGTTGCTATTCACAATATACATAAATTACCTTGTGGATGACATCGGAAGTTCACTGAGGCTTTTTGCAGATGATGCTGTGGTGTATCGAGAGGTTGTAACAATGGAAAATTGTACTGAAATGCAGGAGGATCTGCAGCGAATTGACGCATGGTGCAGGGAATGGCAATTGAATCTCAATGTGGACAAGTGTAATGTGCTGCGAATATACAGAAAGATAGATCCTTTATCATTTAGCTACAAAATAGCAGGTCAGCAACTGGAAGCAGTTAATACCATAAATTATCTGGGAGTACGCATTAGGAGTGATTTAAAATGGAATGATCATATAATGTTGATCGTCGGTAAAGCAGATGGCAGACTGAGATTCATTGGAAGAATCCTAAGGAAATGCAATCCGAAAACAAAGGAAGTAGGTTACAGTACGCTTGTTCGCCCACTGCTTGAATACTGCTCAGCAGTGTGGGATCCGTACCAGATAGGATTGATAGAAGATATAGAGAAGATCCAACGGAGAGCAGCGCGCTTCGTTACAGGATCATTTAGTAATCGCGAAAGCGTTACGGAGATGATAGATAAACTCCAGTGGAAGACTCTGCAGGAGAGACGCTCAGTAGCTCGGTACGGGCTTTTGTCAAAGTTTCGAGAACATACCTTCACCGAAGAGTCAAGCAGTATATTGCTCCCTCCTACGTATATCTCGCGAAGAGACCATGAGGATAAAATCAGAGAGATTAGAGCCCACACAGAGGCATACCGACAATCCTTCTTTCCACGAACAATACGAGACTGGAATAGAAGGGAGAACCGATAGAGGTACTCAAGGTCCCCTCCGCCACACACCGTCAGGTGGCTTGCGGAGTATGGATGTAGATGTAGATGTAAATGTAAGTTGTAACTGATACCACAGCAGACATGTTCGTCCTCCTAGACTGCCGAACCGGCTCTGATCTTACAGCTGAACCACTTCGCCCGCCATTCAAGTTAGGCGCGGTCCGTAGATTACCGAAGTGCTTCGTCTGCCTTTTCGTTTAGCAGTTTATTGTTCTGCTGGTTATTAATGCTTATGAAATCCTGGAATGATTGCACGGTATTGAGAGATGCTTTAATACAAAATGCAAGTAAATACACTGTATAGTTTTTTTAAATATAAATAACAGAAGATTATCATTTTGGCGCGCAACTTCCAACTCAGTAACCAATCGCGGAGAAGGACCACAATTTAGGCTGTCCTTTTCCGCGATACTCGTACGGAAGAAACCACCTGTTATGGGTATCTTACATCACATTACGACATTTGCCCACTGCTGTCTTCACAACTGCTCTAAGAAGAGCTTTTAAGTAGCTGAATATGATGGTTGCACAACTAGAAATATTATGATGTTCTCAGTACGTTGCAGATGTCAAAAGTGGACAGAACAGTATTCTCGACAGCAGTGAGTACATTACGTCGGAGCTAAGTGAATTCGAGCATATGTAAATTACTGGTGCATATATGATGAGTGCTTCAGTAAACGAAAGAGCCGAAGTGTTTGGTGTTTCAAGGGGCTCCCTAACGAAGATTTATCTCTCATACAAGGAAAGCGGAAAAACATCACTCGCTAAGTCACAACGGGAAGAAAGTGTATGTTGAGTGATCGTGACAGACGCTCATTGAAGAGGACTGTGATGAAAAATAAAGCGGCCGACCGTTGTAAAAGTCGCTACAGAACTGAATTGTGCATTAAAACACCCTCTTATCTCAAAAAACGCCGGCCTCTGTGGCCGAGCGCTTCAGTCCGGAACCGCGCTGCTGCTACAGTCGCAGATTCGAATCCTGTCTCGGGCATGGATGTGTGTGATGTCCTTAGGTTAGTTAGGTTTAAGTAGTTCTAAGTCTAGGGGACTGATGGCATCAGATGTTAAGTCCCATAGTGGTTAGAGCCATTTGAACCATTTGAGTGAGCTCCAAAACAACATGATGCGAGGTTTATGAGCAGGGAATTGCAGGGTGAGGTGGAATTCCAAAACCACTCATCAACGATGCAAACGCTCGTAACAATGAAACGTGGTGACGAAGCCATAAAACCGGGACTGTGGAGCTGTGAAAGAGTATCATGTGGACGGATGAGTCTTACTTAACAATGTTTCAAATTTCTCGCCGAGTTTGCGTCCCAAGAGTGAAACATAGGAAGAGGAAGGGGGGGGGGGGGCAGCGGCAGCTTGAGTGACCATTTGGGCAGCTAGACATTCCATGGGCCCTATGTCGTGTACTCTGCAAGTCAAAGCCAAGGATTATGTGACGATTTTGGCTGATGAGGTTTATCCTATGGCACAGTATTTGTTACCTAGATGGTGATACTCTGTTCCAAGTTGACAGGGCCCCTGTTCACTCAGCTCATATCGTCCAGGCTTGGTTGTGCGAACAAGAGGATGAGTTATCAGATCTCCCCTGGCCACCACAGCCATTTCAATATTATCCCATTTGGAGCCGTAGGTGCGTACACACGCCCTGCTACGCTTTCCCCCGGGTGTTGTGGGCGTGTGCACACACGGCGCTTGATTTTTCCAGCAGTGACATGGACGTCTGTATGCCTCCAGAGCTGCCGACCTCTCACTGCTGTGGAAGAGCTACTTTCGTATCTCGGTCAATAAAAAGTTTCGAGTATTTATCATACAAGGACTTCAATGGATGCTATCATTTGCAAAAAAAATCTCGTTTCGATACTTGAAATTTTTTTGAGATACGACGATTGCTATGATCACATAATTCGCGATGCAGAAGGTCGTGAACGGGTGCGTCGCACTCGGCAGTCCTTCGGATATAAAGCGCAACATCTTAATTTGATGCAACACAGTAAGTATGACGTATATAAATTCAGTTCTTTATCGAGTGGAGATATCAATTGTAAGATGTGCAAAAATCAAATTTTTTCAACAAGCAGTTTTCGAAAATTTGGATGATATATGCTTACAAAAGAATTTCATATTGGCGAGAACCCGTCTCTCTGCACAGGCAGCAACATTTGGCGAGCAGTACAGCCATAACAAAACCCGCCACAGTACGGAATGCAGAGAGCGCGTCTGTAGCAGCGAAAGAGTTATTGAGCCTTTGTGGTCTTCTTTGAGGAGAAGTTGCATGATTGCTATCCACCTCCAACATCGTCACCAGAAGTAGCCCCTACTTTACAGGAAGAATTGTATAACATTCCTTTGAAAATCGTACAGACGACTCGAAGATCTTTTGAATGCCACCGAGCTTGCTATACCGAATTAGGCATCGTAACGTGTCGTGTTTCCATATTTTTGTCAAACCACTACTTGTATAAGATTTCTAACATTTGAAAATTCTCCGTGAGAACACGGAGTTTCACTCTACCTGCAACATTTCTCGAAAATTTTAGGCACAAGAGGAAATGAAAAAAAGTAGAAGTGAAGCATGATCTTAAATCGTAATTGGAGGTGACAGGAAATCGGGAGACGTGTGTTTCAAAACTATCATCGCGTCATTCCATTGACGTGATGACCAGGAAGGGATTTGTATCCTGCTCAACCGAAATAATAGTCCAGCGCCGCGTCACTCGACACAAGGACAGAGAATGTTTTGTGGTATAAGGAAGTCTTTCCTGAAAAGAATTCCTCATAGCTCTCGAATCCGTGGAAATGTCAGCAAATTAGTAGCTCTGTGGCGACGGCCGCAGCTCCGAGGATATCATCAGTTAGCTATATGCAGCCGCCGTCGTCTGCGCACCAGGTTTAGTGGTTTGTGGGGCCGTAACACGCCGCGGCGGAATTACGCGGCACTTAGCGTGAATAATGCAGCGTAGACCGCGGCGCCACATCGATTCAGAGAGCGCCCGTTCCCTGGTCGCTGCCCGGCGTCTCGCCGTTCAAGTGCGGCGGCGGACGACGCGCGCTGGCGCGGCTACCCCTGAGGAAGCGACACCCGATGCAACTCGCGGTACCACACAGAAGCAACCCGAATTGGTGGAGCGGTTACAAAGGTAGATGAAGCGCTTTAACTACACTGACAATCACTCTAAGGTAACATAAGATATGGAATATCAATATGCACAAGGAGGTACTATCGCGTACACAAGGTATAAAAGGCAGTGATTTGGCGAAACACCCATTTGTACTCAGGTGATTCGTGTGAAAAGTTTTCCGACGTGGTTATGGCCGCACGACGGGAATTACCAGACCTTGAACGTGGAACGGTAGTTGCAGATAGACTTGTCGGACAGTCCATTTCGGAAATCGTTAGGGAATTCGATATTTTGAGATCCACAGTGTAAGGAGTTTACCGAGAACACCAAATATCTGGCATCACCTCTGACGACAAACAACGCAGTAGCCGACGGCCTTCACTAAACGACCGAGAGCTGTGGCGTTTTCGTTAAGTTGTCAGTGCTAACAGACAAGCAACACTGCGCAGAAAACAATGTGGGACGTCTGACGAACGTATCCGTCAGAACAGCGTGGCGAAATTTGGCGTTAATGGGCTATGGCAGCATACGACTGACGCGAGTGCCTTTGCTGACAGCGCGACATCGCTTGCAACGGCTGTCCTGGGGTCGTGAACCCCAGGCGAATGGAAAGCCGTGGCCTACTTAGATGAGTTCCGATTTAGTTGGATAAGAGCTGGTTCTAGGATTCGAGAGAGGTGCAGGCCTCACGCAGCCATGGACCCAAGTTGTCAACATGGCACTGCGCAAGTTGGTGGTAGCTCCATAATGGTGTGGGCTGTTCAAATGATTCAAATAGCTGTGAACACTATGGGACTTAACTTCTGAGGTCATCAGTCCCCTAGAACTTAGAACTACTTAAACCTAACTAACCTAAGGACATCACACACTTCCGAGGCAGGATTCGAACCTGCGATCTTAGCGGTCGCGCGGTTCCAGACCGTAGCGTCTAGACCGCTCGGCCACTCCGGCCGGCGTGTGCGCTGTGTTTACATGCAATGAGTTGGGTCCTCTGATCCAAGTGACCCGATCATCGACTGAAAATGGTTAAGTTCGGCTACTGAGACAATATTTCCAACCATTCATGGATTTCATGTTTCCAATAACGATGGAATTTTTGTAGTTGACAATGTGCAATGTCACAGGGCCGCAGATGTTCGCGATTGGTTGAAGAACATTCTGGTCAATTGGAGTGGTTAGTTTGGTCACCCAAACTGTCTGATCCGAATCCTATCGAACATTTGTGGGTTATGCACTGATGAGCAAAAACATTATGAGCACTGCCCGCCGCGAGGTTGAATGCCTCTTAATGGTACTGCAGACGCTTGGCACGGTAAATAAGGATTGTAAGCGGAAGAGAGACAAATGGCAGTTATTATAGCGGAGATTGAAATTCGAAGCTATTGAAACTTCTTAATTTGAGTCTACTGAAATAACTGAGTAGGTGAAACTTCTTAGCGTTTACTTAGACTGCTGAGTGCAACTGAACCTATTGCCTCGTTACTTATTTTTACCATTTCAACACTGAATGGTAGTAATGGGCCACCAAAGATGCATACCTACTATATTCCTTGTAGAGATGGCCAACAGCCATCCGTTGCGACGGTGCAGGTGCACAGTCACAACTGAAGAGTCTTGAGGATAATGTAGCAAGACCATGAAACACCACTTGTGCACTCACTAATTTCCTTTTGCAATATCCTTAGAACCAGCAACGCTGTTAACCAGACCCTTGCTGAATTACCAACATACGTGCAAGCACTAACACAATCATATAATCTCTGAGACAGTATGACCAACAGATAAATTTTTGCAGTAAAATCACTAACACAGTCATATAATCTCTGAGACAGTATGACCAACAGACAAATGTGTGCAGTAAAATGAATCTCTACTATGTATGTAACTTGAAGAACTGGTGTCTGTACAATCACAATTTAACAGTATAGAAATTCAATTATAAATGTAAAGAAAACATCATTACTGTAAAGAATATAACAATACAAATAACATTTGTTGTTTACAAAAAGGATAAAAATAAGCAAATATACGAGTATTACAGGAATTATGACATAATTAAATCAATGAAAAATGAGAATATCAGTAGAAGCACAACCGAATAAATAATGATTAAAGATCTTCCTAATGTAACGAACATGATACAAAAACAGATATTAGATTTGAGGATAACACTATTCCTCCTCATAGTGAATGCAGCTTAGTATTAGAAGGAAGAAAAATCTTACAAATTTATCTTATCAGGTAAACACACAGAGACAGGAAGAACACAGATACACAAGGGTACACATAAGCACAGCGGGATAACGTAAAAGGAAAGGATAGGGTCTGTTTCCAAGTGTAAATGTGTTAAAGTGTAAGTGTAACATTTGGTACTGCAGTACTTGTGGTGAACATTTTCTACCTACTTTATGTTCATACGTGATTTACTTTCAACCAAAAATACTTCATTTCCAACTAAATGTTCATTTAATTCACGCCAACCTCTCTTACGTCAACATGTGTTTCCACAAAAAAATGCTGTCTATCTATATTTAACCAAAACTACTTCATTTCCTCTTTCAAAATAGTTATTCCTCGTTATACAATACTTTTTTGACCAAATCTTTTCCTTATAGCCTCTCAATGCATTTCTTCCCAACTCATCATAACTCATTTTCTTTTATAGCAAAACTTGAATCTACTGAGCTCAGATACATAAACTAGAGAACAAGGGAATGCACCAGCACAAAACAATTAGCACAAACAATAACGACAAAAATGCAAATTGGCAAAGCAAGCAGCAGCATATCTTAATTAGCAATTCAAATACAACATTACAACTAATATAAGGCAATATGCAGCAAAAAAAAAACAACGAAAAATCAATGGTAAAACTAGCTTGGCACAGTGATACAAAGTAAAATTTAGTAGGACACTGTCTGACAAATAGCAGCAGCAAATGCTATAACTTATACCTAAACATGAGAAAGCACAAGCAGAAAAAATGTTACAGTAAAGACAGCAATGCAGATAAGGGAAATATATGTGTAAGCTTACAATAGCATGTGTGCATCTATGATCATCAAAACTATGCAAAGCACCAGCACAAGAAACAAGATCTATCTCCCACAGGAAATGCAGTGAGCCCATGTCACCTCTTAACACTAGAGTGGTGCACCACAACAATTTATTCTACCACCAAGTACTTGAAAAGAAAATATGTCTGCAGTTCCTGTTGCTAGTCCTTTCTCGTTCATATTGTTATTTCCTTTCCAAGTGCTCTTTTTTAAGAATGTGGATCATAAAATTATTATTTAATGGACCTGTTGACAGAAAGTGTTCACATTAGCATATGTATTGAATTTTATTTTATAAAACCATCGCTGCAGTGCAGCTACAGACCAGATAACAAATAAAATAAGGAAATTATGTACACAGCAAAACAGAAAAACATCATTCAACAGCCATGCGTCATTTCAAAGTCAGTAGAAATTCTCTCAACTCTCATAGAGAGAGACACTTGTTATAACCAGGTGTCTAAATGTAAGAATATTTCTCATTAATTCATAAGCATTTCAGTAAGTAGCACAAAGTACAAACTCCAAAGTGTAATTATATGTTTTACAAGTAATAGTGAATGTCGTGTTTGTGGTGTGTTCTGCAAAGAAATATTAATAGCGAGATTCCTAAAGCTGTGCGAGCGCTTGTGGGAGTGCAGTGAACTTTAAAGTGGCTGAAGCAACACCATTAAAGTTGACAGGCAACACAGTAATGGGATTTTCTTGCTGGTTAGCGCACAGTCCAGCACAGCAGAGCATTACGTTAAGGTCACATACAAAACACATCATTAAAAGCTCTCACGATATCACAATGCTTCCTAAACTATTTGTGGACAGTTCACAAAATGCAGTCAAAGTACGATTTTCTGAATGCGAAGTAATCCCACTGTCTAATTACCTAGACATACGTCAGAGACATAGTAGAAATGTTTATTTCTCTCTGTTAAATGACCAGATATCTGTGTAATTCTGTGTTAGAGAAATGTGGTACCGATGTATAAAACTGTATAAGCAAATACCATGTCAGCTAGGGTTCCTTGCGCTTGCCACATGCATGGCACACAAAGTAGGCATACCCCCGTGAGGGATAATGTAATTATACCCCAGATCTTACAGATTAAAGCTGCTGAATTAAATCTATCACCGAAAACCTTCTCTGTATCATTGTAGTTTATAAATATTTCTAATAATGTTCGAAGTACAAAAAGTAATCACTCAAATGCGTGTCACGTAGCAACATGCTCCAGAAATCGATGTACTTACCTTGTCATATACAAAAGTAAAGTGGTATGCATATAAATGTCATAGTTATTACGTTCATTGCCGTGACCTTGAAAGTACTGTACTGTGACATATTGATGTGAGACTGTGCAGACATAAAACAGATACAGCGTAAATGTAATAATGAAGTTAGTAGCGACGGTATATAAATGTGTAGCTGTTGAACAAACCAAATACTGTCACCTGTGACAACTCAGAAAGTACTTGAAATAAAAAGTCTTTCTTTGAAAGTAAGCCAAAATGTTGCAGTAAAATCTCATTAGCAATATATGTTCAAAGAGAGTGAACTTATAGTCGTGACATAATTGTGCAACTAACAAGCAAAAATGTACACACAATAAGACTGTCATCTGTTCCCTATAAAAGTGAGCTCGTAAAATTACTGTCGTAATATGTTCCATAGCTTCTTGACTAGATGGTTAACTTCAAAACATGGCTGTATGCTAAATGTGACAAAGCGTAATAGTATCTTGAAATGGAAAAAATTTAATAGCAGAGACTAAGTGAGAAAGCAAATTATTTCTCAACAAACAGAGAAATGTGATGTAATGCTTTCTTTTCTTAATATGCAGTGTTTCAATTTGAACACAATTATCATTCGATATACATCGGATCCTGTAAGGTCCATTGTAAATCAGAGAGAATTTCTGACTCAAATGTTTCTTCTTATGTGCAAATGAATGGACTTTTATGAGAACTTTTTGACTAATGTATAGTTTCTTTGTATTTGTCTTGCTTTTGTCTGCAGCAGAATTTAAATTTTTAATAGACAAATCAATTATGTCCTTATGTCAAAGTTTATGTGTACTCGGAAAAGGTACAAGCTCTCTAACTCTGTTCGGTGGTTCCTCAGTTCTTCAATACAAGAATACGTGGTGAAGCAGCGGAGTCATGACGCATTTAATTCAGTACACTTTGAAATAAGTGTAATATCTGGCCCAATACTGATGCTTCCTGTGACGATAAACTCTGCAAAGCTTAGTACTTTCTTTCATAATGCGTTCAGACGAGTTACAATGTGGAGAGTACAAAGAAATGAAAACAGATTTGATTTTACGATGCCGAAGCATGCGTGATCAAACAGCAGATCAAAATTGTAATCCATTATTTGAAATGACCTTGGCAAAATATCCAACTTCACGTAAGAAATTTTTAACAAAGGCGTTGGATACAGACCGTCCAGTGGCTTTGCATAACGGTGTGAAAGAAACAAATTTAGAAGTAAGTTGAACAGCGACGAGAATGTACGAACATCCACTCAATGTTTTAACAATGGGTCCCAGAAGATCAATGGCATCTAATTCTTTTAATCTAGTAGGAATAATAGGAAACAATGGAGCACAATGTGAGACGGTAGATGGTTTAGCTTTTTGACAAAGTTTGCAAACAGACATAACTCTTCTAATTCCCTTTTCCATGTTGTTAAAATAAAAAGTCGTTCGAAGAATATGATAACGTTTTCGTGGACCAAAATGTGCGTAGCTGAAATTAATGTACCAGATGAGCTTATTAACAAAATCGTCAGGAACACAAAGTACCCACAGCTTGTCATCAACAGTGCAACATTTGAAGAGTATCTTATTTCTAACCAGATAATAATGACGAATCTGCTTGTGTATCCTTTCATGCCATTTACTTTTGATATCTTTCCAAATCGGATCCTTGTCTTGCTCATGAGCAATGTCATCTAAAGATGCAATGGCGAAGTTTTCAAAGACTACTTTTTGAATGTAAAAAATACTGAAATTTTTCTCAAGATTGGCTTCTGTGTTGCTTTTTTCAAGGCCTGCCAGTGCATGTGGCAGTGCGTCCGCAACAATGTTTTCCATGCCAGGAATGTAGATTATTGTGAAGCGGAATTCTTGCAGAAACAATGCCCAACGTTTTAACCTGTCATGATTTAATTTTGAGCCTGCTGCGGTGGCCGAGCGGTTCTAGGCGCTCAGTCCGGAACCGTGCGACTGCTACGGTCGCAGGTTCGAATCCTGCCTCGGGCATGGATGTGTGTGATGTCCTTAGGTTAGTTAGGTTTAAGTAGTTCTAAGTTCTAGGGGACTGATGACCACAGATGTTAAGCCCCATAGTGCTCAGAGCCGTTTGAACCATTTAATTTTGAAGACACAAGAACTTGTAATGCTTGATGAGCCCTATAAACTATAAACTGTTTCCCAGAAAGAAAGAAACGAAATTTGCCAAATGCCCAAACAATGGCTAAAGCTTCCAGTACAATGAAGGAATAATTTGTCTCATTTAGTTAGCACACGGCTAGCAAAAGCGATGGCTTTCTGAACAGTAATGTCTTTCTATGGCTTCTTGACATATATGGGCACCAAGACCAACTTCAGAAGAATCTGTGCTAAGGCAGAAATCTTGTGATAGATCTCGGGGAGCTAAGAATGGCGCGTTAAGTAACGCTTCTTTCAAAGAATCAAATTCCAAATGTGCCTATTCGTCCCAGTTCCAAATAGTGTTTTTTCCAGTGAGAGAACAAAGTTTTGGAGTTACTGGAACTTGCATATTCAGGAGACTACGATAGAAAGTCACGAGACCTAGAAAACTGCGATCTTGTCTTTTGTGGATGGAACAGGAATGGCTCTGATTGCTTCCAACTTTTCAGGATCCGGCAGAATACCCTCAGAAGAAATAATATGACCCAAAAACTTCACCTTTGTCCAACCGAATTCAGATTTTTCCTGGTTAACTGTAATTCCAGATTCAGCAAAAATACATAACCAACTGTTGAGGATACGATTATGTTGTTCCCAAGAGGATTCTGCTATTAAAATGTCGTCCACATACGAGGTGATGAGTCATTTTAAGAACTCAGGTAATATGGAATTTAGCTCACGAATGAATGATGCCGAAGAAATGTTCAAACCAAAACGAAGTTTCCGAAATTGATAAACTCAGAAACAGATAAAAGCCTTATATTTTCTGCGTTATGGATGAGGTTCAGTTTGATAAAAGCTGGATCTGAGATGAATAGATGACAACACTTTTACACCATTGAAATTCTGAAGAAGTTCTTCCAACTTTTGATGCCTGTCTGTTTCAGGAAAGATTAAGGTATTTATTTGTCTGGGATCTAAGTCAGTCCTGATCGATCCGTATTTCTTCTCAACAACATGTAATGTATTATTGTTTGAGCTTACCGCTGGTTCAATAATGCCCTCGTCAAGCATAGATTGTATTTCCGTTACAACAAGGTCCCAATAGTGTCCCGGAATTACCTATGGCCTGACGCAAAATTTAGTGTGCTCATTTGCATTAGAATCCTTTAACTGTTACTGTTTTGTGATTACAAACTGTGGAATGTCCTTGTAATATATCAAAAAGGTCCTGCCTATCAGTGTCATTACAGTTCTCAATTGTTTGAATTTTTTCTGAATTAAAACATTAGTATCAAATACGTCATAAATATCATCCCTGTCAGTACTTGCAAAGTAATTATTAGTGTCAAATTAAGTCGAAAGTTCCAAACTGTGATCTGACGAAAGGTAAAGCCGATTGATATCCTCGTCATGGTTTGAAAGCCAAGGTTCAAATTTCAAAACTATTGACTTATCTTCTTTCTCTAACCTTATTTCAGCACTGTGAAAGTTTAAAATTGCTTTATACTCATACAAAAAAGCTACACCTAATATAATCTACGTCGACAATAATGGAACAATAAGAAAATCCATAATAAATCTGTGGCTTTGACAAAAGAATTCTAAATTAGTTTTTTGACGTACATCTACACTTTTTCCAAACATTGCATCTTGTAATTTAATCTTTCGTAAAGGAAATGTGGGGTAATCGTTCGATTTGTTGCATTTACTGAAAGCTGTTTCACTAAATAGGACTGCCGGAGTCAAGTACTACCGTAAATTTTATGTCATTTGTCGTGATGTGAACTACAGGATATGCAGTATTGTTCTGTTTCATGTAATGTTCTTGGAGTAAAATGTCCCTAATGCATTTCATTTTCACGTAATTGATTGTCACAGCAACTGCGTCGTCAGTTTCATAGGTACGTTTTGTGGCTGCCTGCGGTGTGAGTCATTGTCTATTATCTCTTTGTTGTCGCACGTCGTTACTGGGCTCTGGAGGTCTAATTTCTACCATTTCAGCGTGTTGAGAGGGCCCTGCCCTATTTCAGTCACGCCAGTTCTGATCAAATTCAGGTATATTGTCATGACTATAGAGTCTGTCGTCTTGTCGGTAATTTCTGTAATTTCTTTCTTGTCGGTTAAGTGGTGTAGAATTTCTCGCAGAATCGTAATTACGAGATGGACTGTTGCGTCTGAAGTCATTTTGTCTCTGTTGATAATAATTATTCCGGTTCCCATATAGTCTAATTCTACGGTTGTCTTTCTCATAGTCATTACCAGGGAAATGTTATCTTTTTCTGTAACTATAGTTACTCTGCCACTGCTTGTTATACAGGTGATGTCTGTTTTGGCCAGGATTTGCGTTATAACAGTAGCCTTGTCGTGGGTTATTATTTCTGTCGTCAAGAAATTGTGATGGATGTGAACTGTATTTGTTGTTGTTTTCCTATTTTCGCATCATGCGATTGTCTGTGTAGATTTCCAATTCTTGCAGAAATCCCTGAAAAGCTTAGATATTATCTTTACAACGTCCGGCCAAAGTAATATGTCTTAAGTGGCAGACAACTTAATTAAGCAAATGAGAATAAGTTCAGAGGGGTTGTAAGGGTTTGACAAATACTGATCCTCGTGTAACATACCTTCAAAATATTTTACAGGACTCGAAAACTCAGACTGTTCGAAATGTTTCATTAATATAATACTGTTTTACTCGATCTTGAGTAGCCTGAGACCAATATGCAGAAAGGATGATAAAAATCTCCTTCACTGTGACAGTCCTGAATAACCAATTGCATTCTTATAGCTACTTCATTTTCTAAATAGCCACACACAAACTCTAATCTATGCTCTAATGATCAATTAGGAGGAAAACAATGAGAAAATTGATGAAGCCTAGCTTGTGGATGTATGTCATTACTAGAATTGGTTCAAATGGCTCTAAGCACTGAGGTCATCAGTCCCCTAGATTTAGAACTACTTAAAGCTAACTAATTTAAGGACATCACACGCACATCCATGCCTGTGGCAGGATTCGAACCTGCGACCGGAGGAGCAGCGCGTTTCCTTACTAGAATCCTTGAATGTTTAAATTTACGCGTTGTGACGAAGAGCTTATAGTCAAAGTCATCGTGACGCCGAGTCGCAAATTGTTCACTCTTACATCGTGGTGTCGATGGTTACGTTTCAAGGCCCACTGCACCCTGCCGATTCCTTTCAAAATCTCCGAAATACCATGTGCTATTCCTTTGTGACCATTCTGTATTGCTAAATCCCTCTTCCCGTGTCGGAGCGCGAGTATCCTCTGAAATATGTAATTCTTGTATCACCTATGCCAACTGATCTTGTACTTCCCGCATTTCAATTTTGTGTTGCGTATTGATTTGTTTCTGACTTTGCTTGAGTTTCCTAATTTCCTCGTACTCCTGTGTGTCAGTAAAGGCTACCAGTCTTGTATCATTCAAATCATCATCTACCTTCGTAGATCAATTTGTTAACTTATCCGATAGCTCGGCTACTTTTTCCAATAATGTACTGATTTCTTCCGTGTATTTTTCTGAACCAAGTTTTAGAGTGTCCATTTGTGTCATAATCGTATCTACTGTGCCCTTTAAGTTTTTCTGATGTTTTACAGGTATCGGTAGATGCAACACAGTCAGTCTTAGCCTGCAAGGTGTCGTGATTTTCGTGTACAGTGATCCAGCAGTTCTTTTATGGCTGCTTCATAATTAGTAAAGTGTTTTTCATGTGGCGAAAAAATAGGCTGAAAATGCTCACAAATTTGTGTTTTTAGATCTTCCGAAATTTTTTTATATTTCTATTCGATTTTGAGTATTTCTACGGTTAAATTTCCACGTGTTTGTTCAAGTGTTTGTTTAATTTCGTCAGTTATGTCTAACTTTTGAAGTTGTTGCTGCTTTTCTTCTGATTTTGTTCTGTTTGTTGCTGTGTTCGTTTCTGATTTTGTTCCATTGTGTCTAATTTTTGAAGCTGTTGCTGTATTCGTACCTGATCTTGCCCCATTTGTTGCTGTGTTTGTTTCCTTTTTTGATCAAATTTTTGAATTAATAGTAGTAACAACGCATTAGTGACTGAAACATGTTCCTTTTTGTTTTTCGTCAGTGCGTTTGCACCGGCAATATTGGCATTTTCAAAAGCCGAGAATGTGTCTTGACTTAATTGACAAAAGTTTAATGACACAAAACCTGAATCTGCGGTATTTGCAAGATTTTATTGTGTTATTTCACATTCCTGAGACGAAGTGTTACCGGCTGATCGGTTGACAATAGATCCCTGGTTACTCATTGTTTCAATTTCTGGTCCATGTCCCTATGGGCTATTACCAAATTATTGTCTCGAACGTTTATCAATTCGTTACTAGGTGGTGCTAACAAGCTACGCTCGTCGTCACTGTCATTTCTCGCTTTGCTTTGCAGCCTAGTATTACGCTTTCCACTAGCCATGATTATCACACGGTTTCACACAATAACACACACAAAAAAGAAAACGATCTGAAAAACAAAAATAGGAAGACACACTAAAAGAGCACTGAAAATAATCAGTATCTAATTAGTTGCAACGACTGCAAGATACGTCGTGCAAATCCACATGCATGCCACAACTGCTTTGCTCATTACAATACAGTACAACAATAAGGAACCACAACTACAAAGGAAATTCCGTATATACAATTATGCGTTAGCAGTAAATAATAAATAATTTCTAATCATGCTCTAATTATTCAAACTACAAGGAAATCAGAAGTTTCCTGTGAAGTATCCTCGGTTAAGGATCGACAGGTGAAACGTCTTAGTTTGACTCTGGTGAAATGTCTGAGATGGTGAAACTTCTTAGCGTTTAGTTAACCTGATGAGTTACTTATTTTTATCATTTGAGCACTGACCTACAGATCTTTCACTGACAAAGACAACTCAAACGTAACCTCTCATTTATTACCCACAATATACAAGCGCAACGCAATATGACTGCACTACAATGACAACATGACTTCAAATAATTAAACCAAAAGAATAGCCCTCAATTGGAAGAAATCCTAACAATAGCCCACACTTTTCCATAACTCACAGAAAATCTTCATAACACGAACTACAGCAATTACAGCAAGCAGCAGCTACAGCCAGTTAAATGAAAAAGATTCTAACTAATAGGAGGCATATGGTTAGCAAAAGAAAGATTTTTGTTGAAGAGCAAACAACGTATTTAGCAGATTTTACCTTATTCGTGTGACTTCCAGTTCCAAAAATTATATAGTCGTCAATAATTCCACTATCCAAACATTAACAGCTACATCCATCTTCATTTTACAATGCATGTCCTACCAACACTGAGTCTCCATGAAGGACACATGTCCAAGCCGAGCGCTGGCTTACTGTGAAGTACTAACCCGTCCAGCCACAGAGTCTCTTACCGAGGGTGCAGAGCGATGTCAGCGATATTAATTACAGTCTATGGCGCTTCCAACATACAGACATATAAACTCACTAATTACACTATCGTTAGCGCGTATGGAAATTGGTTGAAGGATGGTGAAATAACGGGTAGGCCGTATGGTATTGGACGAACACGTCTCTTCGCAAAATGTAGAGTGTGGAGGATCCCTCGCTGAGTAATCCACACCGTTTAAAGGAGCGCCACAGCAGACGACCCGTACGTGTTCTTGTGTTGACCCAACGACATGGTCAGTTATGATTGCAGTTTGCACATGTGCACGGCATTGTATGTATTTTGTATGTTAACTGGGGACCTAGAAACGACGGAGAAGCTCCGTCCCGCCGCAGCCGCAGTGGTCCACAACCCCACGATGGCTGTCGCAGTCCACTTCACCGAACCCAGGGTTATTGTGCGGTTTGGCCTTGGCCCTCGGTGGACCCCCCCCCCCCTCCCCCCAGGGAACGTCTCACACCAGACGAGTGCAACCCCTATGTTTGCGTGGTAGAGTAATGGTGGTGTACGCGTACGTGGAGGACTTGTTTGCGCAGCAGTCGCCGGCATAGTGTAGCTGAGGCGGAATAAGGGGAACCAGCCCGCATTCGCCGAGGCAGATGGAAAACCGCCTAAAAACCATCCACAGACTGGCCAGCTCACCGGACCTCGACACACGTGCCGGGCAGATTCGTGCCGGGGACCAGGCGCTCCTTCCCGCTCCGGAAAGCCGTGCGTTAGACCGCTCCGCTAACCGGGCGGGCTTGCACGGCATTACTGAGCTTCCACCATGGATCAATAGAAACATTTCGCCTACCGAATGAGCCTCATTTCCTGTTAACCTAGGTCGATGGTTAGGTCCTTACTAGCCATCATGCAAGCGAATGGCTGCACGAAGCATGCAGTGCACTAAATATGCAGGCCTGTGAGGGAAGAATTACGCTGTGGGGTACACTGAGTTGGGTTTCCATGGGACCTGTGGTTGTAATCGAAGGCATCATGACGGCAGTGAACTACGCGAACATTTTTATGGAGCATCTGCATTGCTTCGTTCTTGAAGTCTCCCTCTACAGTGATGATGACATCTTTCATCGGGACAACTGTCCGTGTTGCAGGGTCAGAATCGTGCTACAGTGGCTTTAGGGGCGGTATAGTGAACTCACATTGATGTCTTGGCCAACAGACTTGCCTGATGTGTACCCATTGGAAGACATTTCGGGCGCCACCTGCATTCCCCTACACCACCAACCCGTAATTTGCGGGAACTGCTTGACCTGAGCTTAGACATTCGGTGCCACGTTCTTCTGGAATCCTATCAAGAACTTGTACGTTCCATGCCAGGTAGAATCTATGTTGTACTGTGTTTGAAAAGTGGAACAATTCGCTGTTAAACAGGTAGTCGTAATGTTTTGGTTCATCAGTGCAATCGAGACCCCAGTTTGTGTACAAAGTCCTGCAACATCAACACTTTCGCAATTCTGGACGGCTGCTGAGGCAAGGCCGGCCGCGCGGTATTAGCCGAGCGGTCTCGGCGCTGCAGTCATGGACTGTGCGGCTGGTCCCGGCAGAGGTTCGAGTCCTCCTTCGGGCATGGGTGTGTGTGTTTGTCCTTAGGATAATTTAGGTTAAGTAGTGTGTAAGCTTAGGGACTGATGACCTTAGCAGATAAGTCGCATAAGAGCCGGCCGGAGTGGCCGTGCGGTTCTAGGCGCTGCAGTCTGGAGCCGAGCGACCGCTACGGTCGCAGGTTCGAATCCTGCCTCTGACATGGATGTCCTTAGGTTAGTTAGGTTTAATTAGTTCTAAGTTCTAGGCGACTGATGACCTCAGCAGTTAAGTCGCATAGTGCTCAGAGCCATTTGAACCATTTTTAAGTCCCATAAGATTTCACACACATTTTAAGAGGCAAGACGACTCAGAATTTCTGAAGAGGACTTTCAACGATTTTTTGAGCCCATGCCACATCGGGTTGCTGTATTACTCCGGGAGAAAGGAAGTCCGACACGATATTAGCAGGTATCCTATGACTTTTGTTACCTAAGTATATGTGTGTCGTAACAGCCTGCCCGAAAAGGAATGATGGATGCTCAGTGCAACTGTATCGTACGATCCAGATTCCGAGTCATCTGAAGAGCCTCGAGAAAAAAAAAATGGGTCAAATGGCTCTGAGCACTATGGGACTTCTGAGGTCATCAGTCTCCTAAACTTAGAACTACTTAAACCTAACTAACCTAAGGACATCACACACATCCATGCCCGAGGCAGGATTCGAACGTGCGACCAGAGCCTCAAGACGTATTGTTTCATGCAAACGAAGCAAAGTTACATCTTTCTCTCTACTTAGTTTCTCAGTAAAGAATTTACGTTTAGCGTAAAAAATTTAAAGCCACGGTTTTTAGATTCACATTTTCTCTCCGCTGTGTAGGCTTTCTGATTCGATTCTAAGAAAACAACTCGATAAAACAATTATTTTTTCGCGTTTTACGGTTCCACATCGCAGTTTGATAATTAACTGGTTTCCATCTTTGTTATTGCCAATAGTTATTGTGATACTTTGCAAATAAGTAAACTAACGAGCATATTATGAAAAGTTTGCAGTTAAGAATGTAATCGATGGCCTCTTTGATTGATTTGTTTTAGGTAATTGCTGTGTACGAAATATAGACAATACACAGAACTGTTTTTCACTGTGGAAGGAGAGCGATATCACTTCATATTCTTTAGAAAATACGTGAAATACACCGCTGGAAAAAGAAATTAGTGCACCTGAAGAGAAGACATCGATTTTGATCCATTGACGGCATATGCCATCTGACGGAAAGTAAATGACCTGATAATGGTTTCAGCTTCGTCCGACAACAGGTAAAGTAGTGGGATAGCTATCAGAGAGCCGTCTATGTCTACCCTTTAATAGGGAATGCTCACAAGTAGAAGGATAAGTGTGGTGCAAACGACTGAGGGCAGCAGGCAACTATGCCGTGGAGACGCACTCGTGCTTTCTACAGCCAAATGAGCGAGTTTGAAAGAAGTCAGATTGTGGCCTTCCGAGTGGCAGGATAATCCTTTCGGAGAAGTGCCACACAGACTGGACGTGCTGAGTCAGTTACGCAACGATGCAGGTATCAGTGGTCACGTGAACATTCTCACACCGGTACACGAGATTCTAGACGTCCACGCAGCGCTGACGCCCGCCAGGATCGTCACATTATAAGGGTAGCGGTGGCAGATCGTACAGTTACCACAGCACAGATAAGAGGGCTTGTGATCGCAGGCGTGTCAACACAAACTGTTGCGATCCGGTTATTAGCACACCTCGAGCCCCATTCACGCTACAGCATCGACGAGCAAGGCTCGACTGGTGCAGTCAGAGGATTACTTGGAAGACTGAGCTGCCACCAGCTTGCACAGTGCCTTGTTGACAACTTGGATCCATCGCTTCGTGTGGCCTGCACCACAGTGGAACCCCAGCGCTTACCCACCAAAATCGGGACTTATCTGACTAGGCCACGATGAAAGCAGATTCTGCCTACACGCAAGTGATGCTCGTTTGCGCATACCATGTAGACCTGGTGAGCGCTGTCTCGTAGAGTGCATTCGTACGGGGCACACGGGCTCCTCCCCTTGCGTCTTGGTCTGGACTGCCCATAAGCTACAACTCTCGTTCAACTTCAGCGTTTCTGGAGGGGGGAGCTAACGAGCACTCGGTACATGCAGTATGTCGTGAGATCAATTCTGTTACCGTTCTTACAACCGGAAGGTTATGTGTTGTTCCATCGGGACAATGCTCCCTCAAGCAATGGCTTTGAAACTAAATGTTCTCTTCAAGATGTGCAGGAGCTTTCCCGGCCATCACGATCTCCGGATTTGTCTCCAATCAAGCACGTGTGGGATATGACGCGACGAGAAGTGACTCCTGCGATCCGTCAACTAACAACTCTGACAGAACTACATAAACATGTCGAGTCTGTACGATAGACTGGACGCAAGAGTCAGCGCCTGCACTGCCATCTGTGGAGGCTACGCGACCCACTAATATGGGTTTTTGAGCGTGATTCAATACCTGGTACCTCAGAACTGATCTATAAATGTAATTATGTCATGAGCGAATTGGAAACATCTAAAAGGGTGCATTAATTTTTTTCCCGGCAGTGCACGTTGAATGTTGTCCACGAACAGGATGGCAGCTATGAGCCACACTGGAGTCAATCACTGCCTACAATGCGGAGTGCGGAGCTGCTCCCGGTTTCCCTTTCACATATGCTACCGATACAAGCTGAAATTAAAAATGGAAAAAAATTACTGAAATGAAAAGATACCGACAGTCATCAGCTGATGACGATGACTAGATGTTTTTTCAGTCTTTGCTTCCTGATTTCCAGAAACTTTGTAACAGGCCTAAAAGGGCACTGAACTAGCAGCTGGACGAAGCCGTGAGGGACACATCGGATTTTCCTTAACATGATGAGCTTGTTTCATTTCTTCATATACATTGTCTATCCTTACGCAGAGTTCACCATCTACTACTACACCATGGATGATGACGTTCCTTGTGAGTACTCTTTACACTGAATCATACACTACTTCGCGAAATGAAACAGTTATAGAAATACTGTCGTGGTTTATTAATTCGTAACAGTTATTCATACATACACCAGACTGAATAAAGTGCCACGTTAGGTGGTTCTACAAAAAGCAAACTTTTCAGTGTGGTATTTTTAACGTCATTCGCACAATGTCACCAACTTACCTTTTTGTAGTGAGCAGCTCCTCAGCAGGAGAAACAGCAAGTACAAAATTTGTGTCCGTCGTTTTGTAAGTAGCTGATACTAGTTGCTCCAAAAAGTGGTAACTGCCTGGACTTATTCTGTAGAATTCGTCAATTTGCTTTCGTGGCGACAGACCTTACGAGGAACCATAGTGTATAGGAACCATGTGTATAGGATTGTATGGGTGCACCCAGTCTCTCGTTTTTTCTTTCAGTTTCTTGAGTTTCAAATAATAACTCACAATAACGCCCTTTACGGAAAAGTTCGTCATAGCAACTGAAACTGAAACAGGAACGTGATTCATGTTGTCTTATTGCTTGTCGCATCGCGTATCGTATCGTATCGTATCGTATCAGGGGCAACACGAATGGTCGCACTGATAAGCGTCGCGTTGCGCACCCTTTATTGCAACGTGTGTCGCACATGGTACCTCCTCGGAGATAACCACGCCTCGTCTAATAGCCGTTTTCTTTACTGAACGAAGCCCATCCGGTGACGTCTTTCAACCCGTTTTCTGCTAGTAAATGAATGTTCTTTTATGCATGATGTCAGACACACAGAAATAGCATATTATCGCCTTCAATAAAATTCTTCAGGGTATCAGACCGCATCGTCATAATTTAAAATGCGCCAACGTTTCGGCCAGCGTTGCAGCTAGCCTTCATCAGGGCCTTACGTTAACTGCTAAATGAACACACTTGGTTCCTTAAATAGCTGCACGAGAAAACCGTGTCGTTACTTGATTGGCTGTAAAAGGAGGAGGAGGAGGAGGAGGGGTGAAAGGTATGCTTTATTGGTGTTTCCTTTATTATCTGTCATTGGCTGAAATAGCTGTTTTCTATTGGTCTTTATATTAATCCACCCCATTGGAGGAGACGGACGAATAGCGAACAGGTGATGGCTGTGACGTCACACTGTTTCCATGCTGTCCAGAAGCCGGCTGCGGCGTGCCATTGCTTTGTGTGCTCGCGACCACTACTGCGGCTCTCCGCGTGTCTGCATGGGCCGCCACGGCTCTGCCGCCGCTCCGTAGCCCTGCTATTGCGGGCAGCCAAGACCTCGGAAGCTTGTACCCGTCCTCTCTATTCATGTTGGCGGGTCTTTTGGCTATTTCTATCGCCTCTCTAATCTTTCCTTTGAAAGTGAGAGGCTGTTTCGCCAGGACGCGGGCTTCTTGAAAAAATATTGGTTTCCCGCACTCGTCTCGGTGTTCCGCCACTGCTGACTTAGTGTGTTGTTTCAGGCGGATAAATCTTTCATGTTCCGAGAGCCTTGTGCTAATCGGACGTCCCGTCTCACCTATGTAGACTAATCCACACGCACAGCCAATTTCATACACGCCAGCTGTGTGTAGTTTGTCAACTGCATCCTTGGTAGAACCGAGCATGACTGATATTTTGTTTCTGCTTCGGAAAATTGGTTTGATGTCGGCTTTTCGTAGAATTTTGCCAATACGTTCGGTGACCCCTTGTACATATGGTAACACAGCAATGCTCTGTGCCTCCTCCTCTTCCCTATTAGTCTTCTCCCTTGTCGACATGGTGCTGTCTATCATCTGCTTCCCATAGCCATTAGTTCCGAAGATGGACCTGAGGCGTTCAAGTTCTGTCTTCAGATGTTCTTCGTCGCTTATCCTGTACGCTCTCTTCGTTAGCGTGTGCAGGGCGGACTTCTTCTGCGTGGGGTGATGGTGGGAGGAGGCGTGAAGGTACCTGTCCGTATTGATTGGTTTCCTGTACACTTTGTGGCCAAGTTTACCATCAAGTTTTCGATAAACTTCCACGTCGAGAAAAGGCAGCACCCCATTGTTCTCTGTTTCCATTGGAAACTGAATTTTCCTATGCTGTCGGTTAAGGTGCTTGTGGAAGTTCTGTAACTCCGATTCTCCGTGGGGCCAGATGACGAAAGTATCATCGACATAGCGAAGCCAACAATTTGGACGTAATGGTGCGGACTGGAGGGCTGTTTCCTCAAATGCCTCCATGAAAATTTCTGCTGCGATAGGCGATAGGGGTGAGCCCATAGCTACACCGTCAGTTTGTTCATAAAATTGACCTCTCCACTTGAAATAGGTGGTCGTCAGACAGTGGCGTACAAGCTCACATATATCAGGTGCCACGCGTTCTTCTAGGATGTTCACAGTATCTGACACTGGGACATTCGTGAATAGGGATTTGACGTCGAAACTAACCATCAGATCTTGGTCCGCAACACGCATTTCCTTTAGGAGAGACACGAAGTGAGTGGAATCCTTAACGTAGGACTCGGTTTGATGCACTAGGTGTCGGAGCCTAGGTGCCAGTTCTTTCGCTAGGTAGTAGGTCGGCGAATTTATACTGTTTACTATGGGCCTTAAGGGGAAGTCGGTTTTGTGTACCTTCGGTACACCATATATCTTTGGTGCCTGTGTCACTTGCGGGATGAATCTTCTGGCCTTGTCGAAGTTGATTCTAGAGTGCTTGAGCAGTGCCTGCGTCGTTTTGATTACCTTGGCCGTCGGATCTCCCTGAAGTTTCTTGTAGATAGGTTCTGCGAGAATATCTTCCATTCGTTTGTTGTAATCAGTTGTGTCCAAGACTACAGTGGCGTTGCCCTTATCTGCCTGTACCACTTCTAAGTGGGGGTTGTCCCTGAGTTCCTTGATGGCATGGTATTCCTCAGCGTTGATGTTTTGCTTCGGTGGCTTTGCTTTATTCAGAACTCTGACCGTTTCCTGCCGGATCTTCTCCGCCTCGGCCTGTGGCAGATGACGTACCGAAGCCTCTACGGATTCTATGATATCTTCTTTTGGAACTCGCTTAGGTGCGACTGCGAAATTCATCCCCTTGGCCAGGATTGCTGTGGTTGCTTCGCTCAAGGTGTGGCTGGAGAGGTTGACCACTGTCCGTCGCCTGTCCAGCGTCAATGTTTCGTCCGTGGCTTTCTGTTGTAGTTTGTCGTACTTTCTCATCTGGCGGTTAGTAATACTATTGCTGGTCCTTGATGCTTGCTGAAAGGTTAACCTGTCGACTTTATCCCAGTCTTCCATCTGAAGTTTTCCGGCCAGAAATAGGTGCAGATCACACAAATTCCTGTTGTGAGCATCGAGACTTATGCGGATGTAGCGGATCCTTTCCCGTAGCAATGCTTTACTGGCTTTAACACAGATATTCCTCGCCTTTTTCGTTTTTATGTGAGACGTCAAACGCAAAGAATACGGCACAACACTCGTGTCTCTGCATCTCTTCAAAAAAGCAAGGTCATTCAGCAGTTTACATCTTTTTAAACGCAGTGCTTCTAACTTCTTGATGTTTCCGTGGATTTCCTGCCCATACAGGTTGGTTAAATGTAAGCGTAGGCCGTTGTCTTATTCAATAAAATCCTTCAGGGTATCAGACCGCATCGTCATAACGTTGGCGCATTTTAAATTATGACGATGCGGTCTGATACCCTGAAGAATTTTATTGAAGAAGACAACGGCCGTGGAAGCCTACGCTTACAGCATATTATCGCATCAGTCTGGTTGAGCGAATTGATACAGTAATGGTCAACATTTCTTCAGAAGATCACCAAGTATTTGACGGAAATGAATAATTGCTTGGCATTGTTCCCTATCCAGGATATTATGCTGCGATTAAAATGCAAGGAAGAAGTAAGCAGTGACTTAAATTTTACGCATATAAAATTTGTTATTTAGGAGGTAAAGGTTATGTTGATACTTTTTCTTTTGTTTTAACAAACAAGGCCAACTAAACACATGTATTTTAAAGGGTGAGGAGTCGTACTTTAGTCAATGAGATCCTTTTCTAAAGCTCTTCGTTATTTATGATGGAGGGGTGTGGGGGTACACGACTTGTTGATTCAAAGTATCATTTTCAAACATGATTTCAGTGATTTAATGTATTTATCTAACAAACAGGATTCTTCAATTTAATGTTACAATAAAGTAATTATAGATAATACAGATTATACTTGTATTTAGAAATGAGAATTTTAAAAATTTTCATCGTTTGCTTTTAGTCTTTGTACTAAATAAAGCATTTTTTGAACCAAAATATCTTGTTTCTTTTTCTTTTACATCCAAAACAGATTACGACACGTCCCTATTCAACCTAACGACTAGTAACAAGATTAACATTGCTGCTCCTATTCACCCCTTCCTGCAGACTGAATAGACACATCATGTTTTTTTATGTTATAGAAACACGACATGGGTCACACCTAAGTTGAAAGTTAGGCATACGACCTATAATCCGACATAATTTTGATTTTCGTATTTTTAAAACTTCTCAGCTTTTTGTTAAAACCGTTCTTACACACCCCATCTTACGGTACTATTCAGGAATTGCTTCAGAAACGCATGCTAAGCGCAACGGTAACACTGAGTCTCTAAATTTGTTTTTGTTTTGTAATGAGTAGTCTTTCTATCACAGAAGCTAAGACACGGTCGTATAAAAATTCCGTTTATTACACTTTAAAAGCAAAACATGTGCTAAGGAACATCCTTGGGTCCCGATTGTAGTTAAGAAAACTTTTTTGTAAAGAAGCTGACAATGCAGAATTTTCATAGATCATTGCATGCAACATGACAGCACAACAGCTAATCCGAAGTTCTCGATGGAAACTTACCTTTCGGATCATGAAAGCAATCTACTGGAATCCTATAAGCAATCTCAAACAGTCGAAAAGCCTTTACGACGTGATAAACAATTTTTATGGACGTGATGATCGTGCTGAACGCACAGCATTACAGTTCGTTGTCTTTACTGCACAGCTACATGGTTCTTCAAAGACAACTTTATAAAGATGCTCATTTGTACTCAGTTTGAATAGGGACAAAGAGTAAATAAATTAAAAAAATGCATGAACTGATAATTACTGAAATCCAGTAGAACTGCTTTACATGAAACACTATTATGAATAGCATGAGAGCCATATAGAATCCATAGTACGTTAAGACAAAGACTTCACCTGAAAAGGACACCTGAAGCTGACAAAATTGCATGAAACAATAGATGATTGAAGAAAATGTTTGCTCAATTCGATTACACACTAAATTCGCCGCATAGAGAGAACAGAAACTAGTTCACATTAATCGTAACTGCTAGTCCCGTTTCGCTTCTCATGCTGCCTCACTGCAGACTGGAACCCCTCACTTCAATATGCGTTGCGAACCTCTGATTTATAGAAAATTACCTTGCTTTGCAGGGCAAGTGTATCGAGAAATGTCGTACCCAATTCTCATCGTAATTTCACATATACAAATCCATGGTGCATTCACACGCCACTTTCTCTCATTCTCAAAAGACACACCTTGAATGCGAGGTTGCAAAAGGCCAGTGACGGTTACGGCCTACGATGACCACAAATTGTCTTGCAACCACAATAATGCTCCTAATGGCAAAAGGGGAAGGGACTGGAGGTATCCAATAGTGACCACAGCATGAGGCTACTGGGCGTAGTTGAACTGCTTAGTCCACGATTAACACTATGCTGTCCGGCGACACTAGAGTTGTGTCGTGCGCGAAATAGCAGTCAACGGCCGGCGACACCAGAGTGGTGTCGTGTGCATAGTATCGCGCAGTGGTCAGCGACAGCACTTTAGTATCTTTTGCATTCTGTTGGTGTGTTATTTATGTAACAATAAGTTACACACGTCAACAAGTTTTTTTGTTTTTATAAGTACTTGTGCCCTTTCATCATGGCGGACGGAAGAGACAATAGGATTATTTACGAGAATGCGCATACGTCTTGTCTGACGTTCCGGACGACTTGGCCGATAGGGAAGAAGACATTAGATATAAGAAAAATGAAAGGGAAGCAGAATCGTAGGAAGATAGTGAAATGCGTCCAAGAAGAATTCGGCGAACACTATGGTTGCCAAGTGATTCAACTGAATCAGACGAAGAAGACAGTGCACAGTGGTCAGACTTCGATTTACAGAGGACTAATAATAAATCTGAAGGATCCCGGGTCCAAACATATTTCCCAAAGACACACAGAGCGTCGATGATATCATAGAACTATATATTGGGAACCATCTATTTGAATATTTTAGCAACGAAACCAACAAGTACTACAGTCAAAATTGCAATAGAAGGAAATTAGATTTTTAAAAATGCCAAATTTGTCGACGTTACTGGACACTAACTTAGAGAATGGTTTGGGCTTGCTATCCTTATGGGAATTGTAGGAAAAGCATGGATCTGTGATTATTAGTCAATGAATCCGTTGATAGACACACCGATATTTCGCAAAACAATGTCCCACAACCGATTCAGACTAATATTATCATTTTTACATTATTCCGACAGCAACAAAAAACCGGATAATGCCAACTGGCTTTGAAAGTGCAATTGGTAATTGATTATTTTTCCAAAAAGTTTAAAGAAACGTTTAATCTAAGTCAAAACATCTCAATTGATGAAGGAATGATACCGTGGCGTAGACGGTTAAATTTTGAAGTTTACAATCCGTCGAAAATTACGAAATACGGCATACTTATTCGGATGCTGTGTGATTCGAGTACGGGATACATTTCCTCATTCAATATATATTCCGGCGCTGGACAGCCTTTAGCAAACACTGTGATGGAACTATTGACACCTTCTGATGGAAAGTGGCATCACCTCTGCATTGATAATTATTATAACAGTGTAGAACTTGCAGAGAAATAACTGGAAAAGAAAATTGAAGTTTGTGGAACGACACGGCAAAATAGAGAATTTACGGAAAATTAAAGCGCGCAGAAGTCAATGTGTTTGAAGTTTGTCATCAACGGAAAGGTAACAAGCGGCCGGCGACAAGCCAAGTAATCCGAATTGGCGCTGCCGGCGCCAAGCTCAAATGGCTCTGAGCACTATAGGACTTAACATCTGAGGTCATCAGTCCCCTAGAACACAGAACTACTTAAACATAACTAACCTAAGGACAGCACACACATCCATGCCCGAGGCAGGATTCGAACCTGCGACCGTAACGGTCGCGTGGTTCCAGACTGAAGCGCCTAGAACAGCTCGGCCACACCCGCCGGCCGGCACCAAGCGAATAAATTTGTACGAGACGTGCAGACGGCAATGTGTTAAGTTGCAACAATCCTACGGTGCTAGTGGTATTGATACAGAGCAGAACAATGACGACGATAAACGAAGCAAACATTGCACAACACGTACAACACCACTTGTCGAAGTTTACATTTCATCAGAAAGGAACTCAAGGAATTTCGCAGAGTGAGAAAGAAGTGGAAGATGAAATATAAGCGTTTCTACAAAATTAATCAATGGAATGTGTGGTGTTATATCAGCTCCATTGTGCGGACAATGGACATAAGGAGTGCTACGATGACGATACGTGCGTAACAAGTGAAAGTTGTACTGAAACAGGTGTAGAACAATGTAGTTCATCATCTTGGTCGGACAGAGAGCCACAATTCCCGTCTCCAGTGAAACGTAGTAAAGGACAAGCGTTGTCCAAGGAGTGGGTACTAAACATAATCACGTACATGGAAGATCATCCGCAGTATAGTAAAAAAAGATCACATTTGGAATAAGTCCGCAGCAATATGACTGTGTAAGGCATAAGAAAAACTACGATATTCACGGTAGGGCAAGACGCACGTGTTACAAAAACTGATGTTCGCGCGTTTGAAGAAACTCTTTTACAGCAAATTCACGAAACGTTCATGATAGTGATCTACTATGTTGTGCACACGAAACAGTGCACGACACAGATTACAGTGATTTCAGGGGAAGCAGTGGTACATGACTGGAAGACACAAGGTGGTGAAATTACAAGCAAAGAATCAACTTGACGATGTATAGTAAACTGCGGAGACGGTCGGAAATTTTTAGATGAGATAAACAAAATTATCCCATCGTACAGCAACGAGTTTGTTTTCAACTCCGACTAGCTGGGATTTGAAGAAGAAATGCGTATGAAAGGAATCCTGGAAAGCGGAGGTACCAAGAGAGTTGTATCAAGGTCGACTAATCTGTCATGGTACGTAAATTGCCTGGAAAGTTATTTATTGTGCTGCGAGCATCTGGAGGTGCTTTGTTCTCTACGATTCTTTCTCGTGTGCGTGATCTTGCAAGGGTAGCATGGAATATTTACGTTATAGCAAGAAAGAGTGGGAAAAGGGGGAAGAGAGCTACAACTACGGTTTGAGCACTGCTTTTTGCCAACAGTTGGTCAAAATAACTTACTTTTGCTTTACTCCTGGTCCGCATATAAAAATCATACTCCTGTAGAGCAACTAACCCTCCTAAGAGCTGTGTGACATTGCAATTCATACCAAGTAGAACCACTGGACAAATTCTGTGTCTACAAAACAAATTATTCCACTATCTGCAGCTACGCCTTAAAGGATAGCCAGTTTCACAGTAAGCCCCAGGACGGACTGTTTCTCATTCGGTTGCATGCCATCACATTACGTCAGTTCTAATGACCCCGTTACGCTAGTATGATTCCACGGCATTCTTTAAGAGTGGATACCTAGCCGAACGTCCTCCGCGGTTTGCAACTCACAAGGAGTTCGCCTTCGATCTTGCTGGTGCGAACCTTTGTGATTACTGTGGAGCGCCATTTATCGTTCGGTGTTCGTGGTGCCATTTAATGTTTGTTTTGAACGTTTCTTGAACGTCGACGATGTCCATTTTGTGAAGTGTAATGCATACATCCCGTAAAAGGTTGATCTCTGCACCTCGCAGACAGTCATTTTCTGTCTCCCTCCTGATGCACATGGTGAATCATTAGCATTTAATATTTTCCCTGTCATAATTGTTAACACAACACGTTTTGGATGAGCTTTACTAATTATTGGACTTGCGACCTTACTTTCAAGGTGTTCCTTGTCAGTGTACTTCAAAACAGCCACGATGTAAGATAATTCAAGGCCTCTAGCTTTTTTTTAGTAGTCACTGAGAGTGGTGTGAATTCTCTTTTTATTCGATAAGTCGTAATTCATACACGTACACAGGATATTTTTCAGACAGTTGTCTCTAATAGTCGATATGCTACGTCACAGAGATTCTGAGTACAAGTAATGTGATCTTTGGATGTCAATAGTTTGTCGTGCTAGTGCGGCTTTCTCGCGGTCACACTGTTGAGCGGTTCGGGAAAATAACTAGCAGAACACAGAGATGCAGACACAGAGGATGTTGGTTATCGGGAATATGGTTTTGTAAGGATTGATTTTAGAAATGGGAAAATATTCAGATAATGGGCGCACAACGCGCTTATTTTATGATGAGTTTGAGAAAGACATATTTTCGGTATGATTTTTCTTTGATTCTGGTTGGTTAGTTTGGATAACGAAACGAAACTAAACAAAATTATCTGTTCACGTGGTTTGAACTTAGGACCATAGTTTCACCACTCCTTCACCATTTCATTAACAAGTTGCATGGCAGAGTTGAATACTGTAATTGTTAAAAATAAGTTTTACGATACAGTTTTTTAAATGCTAGCCTCTCCTTTGTCATTCAGGGTGTTCAGTTTCTTTCACTGTCACTTTACAAGAATCTTACTTTGTACTCGAGTGTCGACGCATTGTTCTTAGCGGAACATGAGATGCTCTTAGCATAGTTGCCGCGCGGGATTAGCTGAGCGGTCTTATGCGCTGCAGTCATGGACTGTGCGGCTGCTCCCGACGGAGGTTCGAGTCCTCCCTCGGGCATGGTTGTGTGTGTGTCCCTAGGATAATTTAGGTTAAGTAGTGTGTAAGCTTAGGGACTGATGAACTTAGCAGTTAAGTCCCGTAAGATTTCACGCATTTCTTTCTTAGCATAGTTGCTTTTCCTTGTGCTGAATTTGGGCAAGATTTCCTGTAGATAATTTGATGATGCACTGCATTCTAACGTTGACCACTTTCGAGCAGTACGGAGTTTCTGTTACCACAAGGTATAAGACAAGAATGTTTGTCAGGGCCAGTTTAACACCACTGTCAGGACACAGTAAAATTATTTATAGTCAATTATTAGGTTACAAACTATCATCGGATCGGTTCAGCTCAGTTAAAGTTAAGTTCAGACCTCATTTCTTTCACTCTTACTCTTACAGCGCCGTATTACATCTCAGAGTTTGTCTCATTCGATGTTCGAAATCTTACTTAGTCAGTTTGGGTATGTAAAAGTGCAGGGAATTTTAACAAGCATTTTCGGCATTATTCTTTCAAATTTCAGTTTGTAATTTTATGCACGGTTTTTACTGTGTTAGTTTTGTGTGTTAGAATTCCACTATACGTACTGTGAAGTCTCTTATTGTAGCTCCATGCTCTGCACTGAATAATATAGAGCTACACATGAAAACTTCTTTAGTATACAGTTTTACGTTTCTTAATTACTTTTGGTAAACGTTAACTGGAATACAGTTACACAATTTCAGATGAATTTGGCGGCTTCTTTCATCAGATAACGTTTGTGTAAGCACACTACTTACATTGTTCACTTGAAAGGACGTTCGCATTACGATACCCATGCATACAAAAATGAGGAATGTAAGCATACCACTTACATTGTTCAGTTGAAAGGACGTTCGCATTACGATACCTATGCATACAAAAATGAGGAATAGACCTCTATACAAAACAAAACAAATAAACAGTTATAACGTTTCTTAACACATACACGAGAACTCAACAGGACAACATCTAGCATAGAACAGAAAGAAGAAGCTTTTCTCACATTCAGACACGCAAGCCCTTCTCACTGGCTGAGAAAGAGTTCGCCCCAAGGACCTTAATTAAGACAAACAACGCAGAAGAAGCAGGATAACCGACTATCGGGCATAGATGTCGCAGAAACGATTACTCATGAGTAACAGGCGTGTAAAACATGGTACTTGGAACATGGCAATTATAACAGACGACTTTTATAGTTTCATGGAATGCAGCAGTCTGTCGCCCGAGAGATTCCTGTGACAGTTCTGATGCGAGTACCATGAAGTGCTTCCTTCATCTTAGAAATCAAAGACTTACGTATGGGAAGTGTGGCGTATTGCACAGCACTTACCAGCCCTACGGATCGGGCAAATCCGTCGCAGCTAATGCTGTACGCGTCCAAGCACTGTGCTGCAAAATGATGAGGTTTCCTGTAGAAAGCGTCGGCGCTTCTTTCTCAAAGCTGGCAGCAGTATGTTTCAAATATGAACAGTAACCAGCGCATTGGCCGTATACAGCTGGAGAATGGTATGTTACTATACAGTCGTACACAAGAATCATCAAAAGTTACCAATTTGTGGAGATCTGAGGAAATTTCTATCGCCTTGGTAATTCATAACAACGCCACTAGCATGAATAGCGTATCAGGTGAGTGTCGTATGTTTCGACCCTTGTCTCACAAAGCTTAATGATATGGCGTAGAAGTATCTCCTTCGCATTGATATCAATCCAACAGATTACGAGCAGCGTCATAACGTAGAAATTTCCGTTTTGCAGCATATCTTTCGGAACTCAAATTTAGTTTTTCTCATCGCCAGGTGCTGCGCCAGAAAGTGAAGCATGGACGCAGGTGCTAATTCTGTCTAACGGACCAGCTCATAAATCGTTTGGCGTCGATAACTGTCCAGTGCAGTAAGACGAGGTACTTCTGAACTGACACGAGGATAATAACCAAAGAATATCTGCCACATTTGGTGTCCTTTGTTGAAATCTTTATCTACCTTCTCCCCGTTCTATAAGGCAATGCAGATTCCTCTTAAGCGTTTTGAAGATCTTGAAGTGCTTTTCGTCTTCTGGCAGAAACAATTTTTATCCAACTCCGTTCCTCTTGTTTCAAAAGCATCGTGACTCAGCTGCACATGCTCGTATTGTGCGATCAGACAATAAATTTGCGCTGAGATAAGGAAAACGTATCTAACTGAAGTGCAGTGCAAACAACATTATTTGCTTCCATTACTTTACGTCTCTACGAAAGATATGCCACTATAAAATCTCCAGCCCATATAAATATTTACATAGTGTTCTCTTAAATTACTTTCATCGCGGTAAATATGCTGGTGACCTGTTTCCACCGAAGCTAATAGTCACAAAGACCTCACGTTAAGGACCAGTGTGATTTCGTAATTTTATTAAGCGCTGAAAGACAGGAACTTTGTTTTTGTGAAGGAAGAGAATGATGTGAATCAAGACTGGAACACAAACTACCCTCCGCTACGGAACATTAGTAGAATTGCGCAGATCTAGCCATAAATGAAGATCTCCTCATAACTAAAGAAAGCTGCCTCTACTTGAATCATCTTAACTGCAGTCATATCTTGCTTACACTCCACAAGATCCCCCCCCCCCCTTCCTCTACTTCCTGTCATTAGGCCTCAGGACATTTCCTACCAATCTGTAGCTTCTTTTAACGAAATTAAATCTTAAAGCTGTTTTCTCCAGAGTTTGATTCAGCACGTTAGTCACTCGCCTTACTTACCTAATCGTCCACATTCTTCTGGACCACGTAGCAAAAGATTCTTTTCTCTTCTTACCTGTCCTGCTCATCCTGCAAGTTTTACTTCCATAAGGGTACACTCCAGGGAAACACTTTTAGAAGGAACTTTCTTACACTCAAACTTACGTATTCGATATTACAAAGTTTTGTTCTTCAGAAATGTTTTTCCTGCCATTCCAGGCTTTATTTTACATCCTCTCTAATCAGGCCATTGTCTGTTATTCTGGTGCCCAAAAAGCAAAACACCTCTATTACTTACTGTCTCATTTCGTAATCTAATTTCCTCATGTGATCTACCAACGACTCTGGATAAAATTTTGACTTGAAAATTGGGGTTGACTATCTAAAAATATTCTGAGGCTACCCGTTTCAAGTTAGTTGGCCTGAAGGAAAGTCAAAGTAATTTTATTGAGCTTGAAAATTTAATCTGAATCACTCTCAGATCTGTTCAGTGAAAGGAGATTAAATGTTTATACTTGGACAAAACAATTAATTCTTAGATCATTCCTTGGTCATCAAATTTGTGCCAAATTAATCTCTGATTAAATGGTTGAAATGGCTCTAAGCACTATGGGACTTAACATCTGAGGTCATCAGTCCCCTAGACTTAGAACTACTTAAACCTAACTAACTTAAGGACATCACACAACACCCAGTCATCACGAGGCAGAGAAAATCCCTGACCCCGCCGGGAATCGAACCCGGGAACCCGGGCGTGGGAAGCGAGAACGCTACCGCACGACCACGAGACGCGGACAATCTTTGATTAATCAATGAATAGATATGTGATTTATCATTAGATGCAAGTCGATCACAGTTCATGTGCAGTCTAAATCTCGTAGAGGTAGCATAAGATTTACTACACGGTGAAAATTCTGTTCTTCTGCACTCTGCTGCAGATTGTGAACTCTCTGACCTTCTAGAACTCAAATTGAGTCTTTAATGTAGCGCCCTAGAGAGATCGGAGACCACGTTAGTGCAATGCGGTTTGCTCTCCGGAATAACGATCAATGGATTTCTACTGAGGGTAAATGAATTTGGACAAACCAAACACAATTTCGTTTAAAGATAATTCCTAAGTCGATGGAGTTGGAACGCGTGTAGGCTTGTACCGACGCTCACTTTTCTGGAGCCCAACTTTCTATAAGTGCAAGCATCCAACTCTTTACGTATTAGATCACGGTATATTTTGTAAATGCCTCACCTTGGAACAATATTTCAGTTTATTTGCACAAGTATTATTGTTTCCTAGTATTAAAAGCAATTCCCTACATGAAATGACGCTGTAGCGTTTAATTACACATTTAGGCGTAAATAACACCAACCATGGTGCCAAATTAACGACGAAAATTCTCTGAAGGAGCGTAGCATAAAAATCGTCTTTCTCTACTTCTCAAAAAGAAAAAAAAATGACAGTTGAAAAATGGCATCTACATTTCTTGAGCCCAAACTGATCATCCCCCCAGGCCTACCTGAACCAGTCGTTGTATCCTCTCAAGGACACTTCCTGTTCTTAATTTGCAACCATGATTTATGAAACTGAAGGATCGGCAATTCTCTTTTGGTATTGAAAGTACGACATTCTTCTTGTATTTTGCTGGTATTTCGTCCTGTCTCGTATATTTACCGTGCAGATAACTCAGTTTTGCCTTGGTCACAGTAGAAGCCCTCTCGTCCACCCTTGGCTGGTCTGCGGCTCCGCTAGATCCGACCTTGCTCGAGCCGAACTTGTCCCAATTCGTGGCAGTTACATACTGGCTGTCGCGCCATTGTTGTTTACTGTACTGTGTTTATAGGTAATTGTTGTCATCACTTGTTCATTTTAGTGCTTCGTCATCTCTCTTACCGTTTCTGTCTTTTTTGTACAGTACTGCACCGTAAAGTTCTTAGTGGTTACTATTCGGTGGTTTTATGCCATTATTCATCCGTGTTTCTTACAGAACTATATGTATTTGTTCTGTAATGTGTGTACTATACAGTTGCGTGTGTTTTGTCAACTTGTAGGGAGTGAAACGTTACCCATACATTGAAAACAAAATTAGCAGCGCTACGAAGACTGGACAAACGGGAATCACTCCAAAAATTTCCAAGGAACTGAATGTAGGTGTTACGGCAGTAAGAAAAGAGAAGAAATCTGAGTGATGATAGATGGTGAAAACGCTCTTGAGAAATGCAAAGTATTGAAAAAGCTTACACTTGAACCACTTGATAACGCATTATGGACTTGGGTCGATCAAGAAAGAAGGAAAAGAACCACGATATCTGGGTCCATTATAAAAGAAAATGCAATAGCTCTTCACAAAAACATAGAAACGGGAAGTGAGTGCGCAGCTAGAGAAGGCTGGAATCATCGCTGGAAAACCCGTCATGGCTTTCGGTTTGCTTCAGTTTCTGGTGAAACAATCCGTTGATGCCGAGGCAGCTAAGGAATTTTCTGCGAAGTTTCGAGAAATTGTCGAAGAAAATGAACTGTTAACTTGACAAGCCTACAACGTTCACAAGACAGACATAAACTATAAAATGCTGTAAAACAAAACGCTCGCTGCATAAAATGAAACAGTGGCTGGAACAAAATTTAAATATAGGCTAACTGTTCCCCCTTGCAGAACGCTGATGATACACACAAGCATAAACTGTTCTTTACTGGAAAATATAAGAAGCTTAGGGCATTTAAGACATTGCTAACATATCTCTCTTGCTGGTTTATTACCACAGTCAAAAGTCTGCTTCGATTGGCAGCAATATTCTAAAATCCTGATTTCACGAAGAGTTCGCGCCATCTGTTGAAAAGGAGTTGACACAAGAAAACCTCCCTCTTCGTACTCTATTGCTGTTGCTTAATGCACCACCTCATCCGTCTTTGGAGGCTGTAGTGAAAGGGGACATAATAGTTTCCACCAAATGTCTCATCACGTACCCAACCAATGAATCAGGAGGTGACAGAATTGCTAAAGAGGCATTTCCGCAGAAAGTACATCAACTCAATTTTAGACAAGTCCCAAGAAGGTAGTAACATACTTGAAGCTATGAAGAATAAAATCTGGCACGCTGCTGAATTCTTGGATTTACCTTTGGCTGGAAGTCTTGGCCAGATCGAAGGGCCGGCTGCGGTGGTCTAGCGGTTCAGGCGCTCAGTTCGGAACCGCGCGACTGCTACGGTCGCAGGTTCGAATCCTGCCTCGGGCATGGATGTGTGTGATGTCTTTATGTTAGTTAGGTTTAAGTAGTTCTAAGTTCTAGGGGACTGATGACCACAAATGTTAAGTCCCATAGTGCTCAGAGCCATTTGAACCAGCCAGATCGAAGGCGAACAAAACAATGTCCCTGCCAGTGAAATTGAAGAGTGGATTTCCCAGTGTGGTAAAGACTGTGAAGCCAATGAAGAACTCAATGACAACCAAATTACAGCCGCTGTTTTAGAAAAAAATGATGAAGAAACTGTGAACGGGGGCTCGGACGGTGATGGTGACGAATCCCTTACTCGGAAATCACAAACCGATGCCAAAAGCGCTTTTGATATAGTTCTTCAGTACACTGAACAAAACTGAACAGCAACGCCTATGAACATTTTGTGGGTCAAGAAATGTAGGAACCCTGCAGCTAAGTCTAGAATTTCATCTGGTACACAAACATCTATAATTGACTTTCTTCCTAAGTAATGATTTACTAGTGCACAGACTGCCTAAAATTTTTGGAGTGCTGTATATACGCACCGTATGTACAGTACAGTGCAGTAAATACACACTGTAGAGTATTGCTCTTCTACAATATTTAAAAATAAGAGCTTTTGTGTGGTTTATTGCAATGTTTTAATGTAAAATACAATATGTATATACATACAGCAGTCATTTCTGAATCGAGTGATTATTTTAATGTAAATGGTTCAAATGGCTCTGAGCACTATGGGACTTAACATCTATGGTCATCAGTCCCCTAGAACGTAGAACTACTTAAACCTAACTAACCTAAGGACAGCACACAACACCCGGCCATCACGAGGCAGAGAAAATCGCTGACCCCGCCGGGAATCGAACCCGGGAACCCGGGCGTGGGAAGCGAGAACACTACCGCACGACCACGAGATGCGGGCTTTAATGTAAATCCGTATTATTCTGCGCTTTCTGATAATACGACTTTTTTTGCGTTCTGACCCACACACCAGTCCCAAAGGTGACACATTATAAGGGTTGTACTGTAGTTCTCGTAAGGATTGGATATCTCTGAGGAAATGTCATCAATTCCAAATGCCCTTTTTCGACTTAGTCGTTTTAGTGGTCTACTCGAATTTTACCACAGTTTGCATGCCCCACTTTCTTTTCCACAATACTGTCTCAAAGTTTCTTTCCTTTATGTAACTCTTCTGTGTACTACATTCAACTTTTAGGTCAACGCTTAGGTAAAATTATTCACTTTTTTTAATTTGCGCAGTTCTCATTTAGAACATACGTCAAATGACGTCTGCAAATGCTTTTCTCCGTGACTGTAACTAATGGTGATTGATGAAATTCCGCCGGCCGCTGTGGCCGAGCGGCTCTAGGCGCTTCAGTCCGGAACCGCGCTGCTGCTACGATCGCAGGTTCAAATCCTGCCTCGAGCATGGATGTGTGTGATGTCCTTAGGTTAGTTAGGTTTAAGTAGTTCTAAGTCTAGGGGACTGATGACCTCATACGTTAAGTCCCAAAGTGATTAGAGCCATTTGAACCATTTCTGATGAAATTATGCGATTGGACGGAGGAAAAGTGAACATGGCTTTCTAACCTTCTTCCTTTGATGTAAGAGATATTATATCTCGCCTAAGAATGAGTGATGAGATAAAAGATATTATTTCGTTCATTAACGGAGACGAAAATTTAGTTGTGTTCGGGAAATGTATCGCATGAAAAAGAATAGAAGGAAAAATATTAAGAGAATGTAGACGGGGGAAAGGAATGGAAGGAGAGTGGACCTGGTAAAGTTTTCCACAGAGCACAAATTAATCGCACAAACACATGGTATAAGAATTGTTATAGAAGATTGTTTACTTGGAAGAGACCGGGACACAAGTTTTCAGGCAGTTTAGATAATGGTGAGACAGAGGTTAGGACACTATGGCTGACAAATATTTACAGGACCCTTACCTTAATTCATTAAGTATGAACTGGAAAATGTAACTGAAGAATATCCAGAAAGGTAGGAAATTACAGACTGGGATCTGAATAAAATGAAAGACCCTTAGCTTCTTGAGAATTTCAAGCGGAGTATTCGTGCAACGATTCAGTAGAACAGAGGGAAGCAATACAACACAAGTCGAACAGGAAGGTATGAGATATGAGATAGTGATGACAACAAATCAATCAGGCAAAGCGACATGGACCAGTTGCAATCCCTGATAACACAGGAGATAATGAATTAAATTGATAAAAGGAGAGAATTTATAAATGTAGTAAATGAAACGGGAAAGACGAAATAAAGATGTCTATAAATCTAGGCCGATATACAACGTAAAATAACGATGTAGTAATCTGAGTGTCTTACTTCGTTAAACAGGAATTTTTTGTCTCAAAATGGATTACGTCTCTAATTTAGGTAACTTTCAGAATAAAATAAATTTTACTCCTTAACTTGTCTGCTACACATGAATAACAAAAATTAAAGAGAATGATTTAGTATAACGTTATATTCGTAACATGCATATATAATGTGATAGCATTCTGCACATAAGTGTCTCCAAGCGATATAACTAATGCGAAAAACAAGTTTCGGGAATTTTGTAAAAAATATTTGGGTTTGACAAATAGCCAAGGTTCTCAGTTATTAATAGAGACTAACCGAGAGATTACGTAATAAAGACAGATAGATGGTTGGTATATTCTCCATCTACAAGTAATTTACCAATTATCAACCCATATCTACATATTAAAGACTTCTTCACTATGATCAAACGACGGAAAATCACACTGTTCTTCAGTCCATCACAAAGTCAATTCCGTGTCATCTGTTAATACTCGCCGTCATTCTTTGATGTACACGGTGTCAATAGTTAAAGTTCCAATTTCAAAGCGACGAAGAAAGAGAATCGCTGCACAGAATGAGGTCAAATTTCAACAGCATATTACTGTCGCATGATGAAACACCACAGAACAGCAAAAATATTACAATTTGAACAATAGGGGGTGCAGCAGCGTCAGCGTATGCACAAAAATTGACGCGTGGCACACGGTTGTTCCTCAGTTTGTGTCCGAGACGTCAGACGTGACTGTCTCCATGAAGGATCACGCACTGCTGGCGAAGCTCTTTTACAGGAACAGTGACTGTACACGAGGAGTCCTGCAGAAGTTTGGGACACTCAAGGGTATGGAAGAAGACACTGGCTCAGTATCTGATAAGAGCCTGGGGAAAATGATTACAAAATTCTAAAAGGCAGGTTCTTCTGAAGTGGAATGTGGCAGAGGGAGGAAAGCAGTTGTTCCAACACAGCACTGCAGGAAAGGTCAAAGGGTGGTGTGCGAACATTTAGTACAAGGGAAACTGCCCGAATGTTGGACTTGTCTGCAAGAATAAAACCCAATGAATCATTCGGCATTGGTATTCATACAAAATCACCCATGTACAGGAGTTGCTTCCTGTTGACATGCTAACAAGACAAACGTTGGTTCTGGAACTTTTTGCTCTCATAAACTGGACAACGAATGAAATCGAACATTTTGTAGACTGACGAAGACCATTTTCATCTCCAAGGACATGTTAATCGGTCAAATTGTAGAATACGGGTGTCGTATCCGCCTGGTAGTCATTCCTCACCAGGTAGGCCGTGCAGACAGCCGCCTCACCGGGACGATTTGCGTAAACTGCTCTCATCAAAACAGAAATATTTTCGTAAAACGGCCTGGACTGTTACAACGGAGTTATATGTAGTCTCCACAATGACTCAGGGTGCCAACCTCGCCGACAGGCAGCGTACCTGTCGCAGCAGAGACCGCTGTCGGAGGGTTACTGTTTTGCTACGCCAGTCACGTGCCCTAGCAGCGCTACGTGGATATCCATCCGCTCCCACCGGTTTAGGTTGCCCCCAGACCCTGCTAAGCCAGTTACGTCCGACGGCTCAAGTCAGCAGTACCAGCAATTCCGGCCAGTGGCATCAGCAGTTCAGTTCCAGCACCAACAGTTGACAGTACTAGCAGTTTTGTCTCAGTGTTCCACGCCGCCAAACCCAGCCCAGTTCGTCGTGATCGCTGCCTACTACGACTCTGAGGTTCATTGTGTAGACATATCACAGACAACGTCACAGGATAAAGGCTTTTGTTGTATGTGGTTATGTGGATATTCTTCCAAGGACGTTATAACTGTGTTTCCTTTTGTCAGTAAAGTCATTCTTTTAAAAGTGTCTTCGATCACACCTCAGCAAGAGGATACATTAATGGGCAACGGAAAATATGCACGGACATTAACCGAAATCTCTTTATTATGTCTGTATGGTGCGTTTTGATGACATTGTTTATCGTAGGGCCGTATTTTTTTTCTAGGAGATGAGTCTTGCATATCCCGTTACCTGTACCGTCAATGTTAAACACTATGAGAGTGTTTTGCGCACCACCATCTGCCCAAACCTTCGACACCGTGGGTGTGTGGGAAGTGTCAGTTTTATACAAGATGACCCTCCTCCTAACATTGCACAGCCAGTGAAGCGGCTCCTGCCGAGGCATTTCGGAAATGCTAGAATTATAAGCGGTCATTTCCCTACACGCGTTCAGTCCAGATCACCTGATCTTAGTCAGTGTGGCTTCTGGCTGAGCCGTTATCTGAAATATGTTGCGTTCACTGTTCGAATTGGTTCAAATGGCTCTAAGCACTATGGGACTTAACATCTGAGGTCATCAGTCCCCTAAAACTTAGAACTACTTAAACCTAACTAACCTAAGGACATGAAACACATCCATGCACAGGATTCGAACCCGCGACCGTAGCGGTCGCGCTGTTCCAGACTGAAGCGCCTAGAACCGCTCGGCCACACCGGCCGGCAGTGTTCGAATTATGAACGAACTGTATTAAAGGTAACCGTCGAGTAACATTCTGAACATCACATCTGAGAGACTTCGATCTCTTGTGGAGTACACTGTTTCTCAATTTCAACTTGTGGCGGAAAACGGTGGACAGCGGCTTTCGGCCACGGGGAAGTTAAAAACCGATGTCATTTGCTTTTTATGCGCTTTTTGACGTTAGGACAGATAACAACTGATTTTTCCCATCCGGTGCGCTACGACCTTGCTGGTGCTACAACTGTTGTCTGCCGAACTTCTTCAACTTATACCATAGCCGTCGTACGAGTATTGCGATTCATCTGTCTTTTGTAGCCGACCGCATTTACGTTAAAACGCTTGCAGCACCATCTATTGGTAAAATTGTCATTCTTTTTTCTTCAATGACATTTGCTCTGCGTCAATAATCTGCTAATGTGACATCATTCTGAGCAATAGTGCTCATTTTACAGTGTTTTGAAACTGGAACTTAAATTATGGACACCTTGTATGTGCGAGTCATTTTATGACAAGACAAGAACTGAAGTTATATAGGACCGAAACAACAACACGATGAAGTAGAAATATATGGTGCATTACAGCTACACTTTTTAACTCAATGGTCTGGAAGACAGTACTGTTCAATAGGAGAGAAATTCCTTTTGTGCAAGATATAGAAAAGAAACGTATCCAGTTCGTTAATCAAATACAACATTTAAGTTGTGCTGAAACATTTCTATCTAATCTGCTATGAGATTTAGAGAGAGAGAGAGAAATAATGAACATTCAAATTACTTCTAGCAGCTGATTCACAACTATAACTCGTTTTGCTTTACAACATTTTGTTATCTTGGTGAGACAACAGTCAGAGAGGTGATTATGTACGTCTTAATGCAGAATGCATCCAGTGATAGTAAAATAAGAGGGATGCGAACTCCAGGTGTGATATAATTCTCGCAATGAAAGAAAAAACAGCTATGTATCTTCAAAACAGAGATAGCGAGAGAGAGCACGTCGTGCGATACTGGCTAGGTAAGTAATGAAATGGGAATCACTATAGAAATTGGAAGTGTGAACATGAAGATGTGGAACCATTGATACTAATAGTTAAACTATTGCTACAAGTATACTAATCTTTTAAGTGTGGGCTTCTGCGGCCATTGTCACAGTCAGTAAAATTCTTCTTGAAACAGTGACTGAAACGTCGGCGAGATTTGCACATTAACAATGCGGCCACATAACCAGAAGAATCTTACTGACTGTAGTAGTCATGCTTTTGTTTCCCTTTTTAAAATAATTTCCTAAGTGCTGGGCTCCCCACTCATTATATAATGGATGACCATTCGGACGAGGATTAAACACTGATACCGTCGCAAAGACACTGGTGTGCAAAACTTCAGGACTAAAGTAACTTTCGCATGCTCTCGCACTGCCAACGAACATACGTCGGTGAAACGAAGTCACTCTAAATTATTATAGTAGGAAAGGCGGGACAGTATTTTTAATAGGATGGGTGATTACCATAGACACCAGTGAATGCTCTGTAACGTGCTCCCAAGCTGACCACAGAGTTGGTAAGGAGTTTTTGAACTTTCTAGAACACGAGGATGTTGAGTATGAATAACTTTTTAAATATGAAGTTTATGGGAAATCAAATGGTTCAAATTGCTCTGAGCACTATGGAACTTAACTGCTGAGGTCATCAGTCCCCTAGAACTTAGAACTACTTAAACCTAACTAACCTAAGGACTTCACACACATCCATGCCCGAGGCAGGATTCGAACCTGCGACCGTAGCGGTCGCGTGGTTCCAGACTGTAGCACCTAGAACCGCTTGGCCACTAAGGCCGGCGTGTATGGGAAATATAAAAGATTTGTTGAAAAGAAGAGAATGAGGGCTTTCAAATGAACTGTACTAATTTAGGAACGAACACCTATTAGCTCATAGAATATTTAACTTTCACTTGGTTTGCACTTATCGTAAACCATTAACATTCCTGCAAAGAAAATGTTTCCATTAGAACCAAATGCACTGTAACCATCAGCAGTCCGACCACTAGTTTTTGGGCAACAAATTTCAGTGAAATAATTCATGAATAAAAAGTTAACTATTCCGAGCAATTGTAGTATATATACTAATAATGTAAATATATCAGAAAAAATAATAATAATATTGATATCAGGAGTGGTATAAGAACAACTAGGACACACCCAACTTCCTTTGCTACAAAGTGCGTAGACTAATCAAGACATAAAATAGAGTCTGGAAGGCAAAATACTTTAGAGATTCAGGGAACCGAAGAAAAATAGGGAAAGCAAAGAACTTGCAGTAGAAGAGATTTGTTTCACAGTATCGAAGATGAAAAATTACTTGTAGTTCTTAAGGTACGCATTTTGGACCCTATATTTACTGAGACTTTTTTGCTTCCAGTGTCGTCTACTTTCAACTATATGCGTTTACGCCATGAATTATGATACACCATGTATATTGGAAAGTTGTAAGTGGAAGAGAAGAAAGTTTAGAACATCCAGTTAGTATGAACATGTTGTTGTCGCCTTCAGAGACTGGTTTGATTCAAATGGTTCAAATGGCTTTGAGCACTATGGTACTTAACAACTGTGGTCATCAATCCCCTAGAACTTAGAACTACTTAAACCTAACTAACCTAAAGACATTACGCAATCCATGCCCGAGGTAGGACTCGAACCTGCGACCGTGGTGGTAGCGCGGTTCCACACTGAAGCGCCTAGAACCGCTCGGCCACTCCGGCCGGCACTGGTTTGATGCAGCTCTCCATGCTACTCTACCTGTGCAAGCTCTCTTCCTCTCCAAGTACCAACTACAACCTAAATCCTTCTGAATCTGCTTAGTGTATTCATCTCTTAGTCCTCCTATACGATTTACCCTCACAGTTCCCTTCAATACTAAATTGGTGATCCCTTCATGCCTCAGAACATGTCCTTCCAACCGATTCCTTCTTCTAGACAAATTGTGCTACAAATTCCTCTTCTCCCAAATTCTATTCAGTACCTCCTCATTAGTTACGTGATCTACCCATCTAATCTTCAGCATTCTTGTGTAGCACCATATTTCGAAAGCTTCTATTCTCTTCCTGTCTAAACTATATATCGTCCATGTTTCACTTCGATATGTGGCTACATCATACACATTCTTTCAAAAAAGCCTTCCTGACACTTAGATCTATACTCGATGTTAACAAACTTCTATCCTTCAGAAAAGTTTTCCTTGCCATTGCCAGTCTACATTTTATATCCTTCGACCACCGTCAGTTCTTTTGCTCCCCAAATAGCAAAACTCATCTACTACTTTGTCTCATTTCCTCACATAATTCCCTCAGCGTCACCTGATTTAATTCGACTACATTCCATTATCCTCGTTTTGCTTTTGTTGATGTTCATCTTATATTCTTTCAAGACACTGTACATTTCGTTCAACAGCTCTTCCAGGTCCTTTGCTGTCTCTGACAGAATTATTATGCCAGCGGCAGCCCTCAAAGTTTTTATTTCTTCTCCATGGAGTTCATAACTACTACAAACTTTTCTTCTGTTTCTTTTACTGCTTGCTCAATATATATATACTGAATAACATTGGTGATAGGCTACAACCCTGTCTCACTCCCTTCCCAACCACTGCTTCCCTTTCATGACGCTCTACTCTTACAACTGTCCTCTGGTTTCTACACTCCTGGAAATTGAAATAAGAACACCGTGAATTCATTGTCCCAGGAAGGGGAAACTTTATTGACACATTCCTGGGGTCAGATACATCACATGATCACACTGACAGAACCACAGGCACATAGACACAGGCAACAGAGCATGCACAATGTCGGCACTAGTACAGTGTATATCCACCTTTCGCAGCAATGCAGGCTGCTATTCTCCCATGGAGACGATCGTAGAGATGCTGGATGTAGTCCTGTGGAACGGCTTGCCATGCCATTTCCACCTGGCGCCTCAGTTGGACCAGCGTTCGTGCTGGACGTGCAGACCGCGTGAGACGACGCTTCATCCAGTCCCAAACATGCTCAATGTGGGACAGATCCGGAGATCTTGCTGGCCAGGGTAGTTGACGTACACCCTCTAGAGCACGTTGGGTGGCACGGGATACGTGCGGACGTGCATTGTCCTGTTGGAACAGCAAGTTCCCTTGCCGGTCTAGGAATGGTAGAACGATGGGTTCGATGACGGTTTGGATGTACCGTGCACTATTCAGTGTTCCCTCGACGATCACCAGTGGTGTACGACCAGTGTAGGAGATCGCTCCCCACACCATGATGCCGGGTGTTGGCCCTGTGTGCCTCGGTCGTATGCAGTCCTGATTGTGGCGCTCACCTGCACGGCGCCAAACACGCATACGACCATCATTGGCACCAAGGCAGAAGCGACTCTCATCGCTGAAGACGACACGTCTCCATTCGTCCCTCCATTCACGCCTGTCGCGACACCACTGGAGGCGGGCTGCACGATGTTGGGGCGTGAGCGGAAGACGGCCTAACGGTGTGCGGGACCGTAGCCCAGCTTCATGGAGACGGTTGCGAATGGTCCTCGCCGATACCCAAGGAGCAACAGTGTCCCTAATTTGCTGGGAAGTGGCGGTGCGGTCCCCTACGGCACTGCGTAGGATCCTACGGTCTTGGCGTGCATCCGTGCGTCGCTGCGGTCCGGTCCCAGGTCGACGGGCACGTGCACCTTCCGCCGACCACTGGCGACAACATCGATGTACTGTGGAGACCTCACGCCCCACGTGTTGAGCAATTCGGCGGTACGTCCATCCGGCCTCCCGCATGCCCACTATACGCCCTCGCTCAAAGTCGGTCAACTGCACATACGGTTCACGTCCACGCTGTCGCGGCATGCTACCAGTGTTAAAGACTGCGATGGAGCTCCGTATGCCACGGCAAACTGGCTGACACTGACGGCGGCGGTGCACAAATGCTGCGCAGCTAGTGCCATTCGACGGCCAACACCGCGGTTCCTGGTGTGTCCGCTGTGCCGTGCGTGTGATCATTGCTTGTACAGCCCTCTCGCAGTGTCCGGAGCAAGTATGGTGGGTCTGACATACCGGTGTCAATGTGTTCTTTTTTCCATTTCCAGGAGTGTATACAAATCGTAAGCAGCCATTTGCTCCGCTTTCTAAAAGTGTACAAATGCCAGAAACGTAGGTTTGTCTTTCCTTAATCTATCTTCTAAGATAAGTCATAGGGTCAGTATTAACTCACGTGTTCCAACATTTCTACGAAATCCAAACTGATCTTCCCCGAGGTTGGTTTCTACCAGTTTTTGGAATATAGATCAACATAAACATCCCTTCCGCCCTTTTTATTGCTAATGAAAACCACACATTGCATGTTGTACCACCATACAGCGAGACCTTCAGAGATGGTGATCCAGATTGCTGTACACACCGGTACCTCTAATAAGCAGTAGCACGTCTTATTGCATTGCTGCAGGCATGTATTCGTCGTGGCATACTATCCACAAGTTCATCAAGGCACTGTAGGTCCAGATTGCCCCACTCCTCAACGGCGATTCTGCATAGATCCCTCAGAGTGGTTGGTGGGTCACATTGTCCATAAACAGACCTTTCAATCTATCCCAGGCATGTTCGATACGGTTCATGTCTGGGGAACATGCTGGTCACTCTAGTCGATCGATGTCGTTATCCTGAAGGAAGTCATTCACGAGATGTTCACGATGGGAACGAATGCCTCGTCAATATGCTGCCGATATGGTTGCACTATCGGTTGGAGGATGGCATTCACGTAAAGTACAGCCGTTACGGCGCCTTCCATGACCACCAGCGCCGTACATCGGCCCTACATAATGCCACCCCAAAACAGCAGGGAACCTCCACCTTGCCCGGGTTGCCTCCAAACACGTTTCTGACGATTGTCTGCTTGAAGGCATATGCGACACTCATCGGTGAAGAGAACGTGATGCCAATCCTGTGCAGTCCATTCGGCATGTTGTTGGGCTCATCTGTACCACGTGTCGTGGTTGCAAAGATGGACTTCGCCATGGACATCGGGAGTGAATTTCCGCAACACGCAGCCTATTGCGCACAGTTTGCGTCATAACATGACGTCGTATGGCTGCACGAAAACATTATTCAACATGGTGGCGTTGCTTTCGGGGTTCCTCCGAGCCATAATGCATAGGTAGTGGTCATCCACTGCAATAGTAGCCCTTGGGCGGCCTCAGCGAGGCATGTCATCGACAGTTCCTGTCTCTCTGTATCTCCTCCATGTCTGAACAACATCACTTTGGTTCACTGCGAGACACTTGGACACTTCCCTTGTTGAAAGCCCTTCCTGGCACAAAGTAACAATGCGGTCGTGATCGAATCGTGGTATTGACCGTCTGGCAATTGTTGAACTTCAGATAACACGAGCCATGTACCTCTTTACTGGTGGAATGACTGGAACTGATCGGCTATCGGACCCCCTCCGTCTAATAGGCGCTGCTCATGCATGGTTGTTTACATCTTTGGGCGGGTTTAGTGACATCTCTGCACAGTGATAAGGATTGTGTCTGTGATACAACATCCACAGTCAACTTCTATCTTCAGGAGTTCTGGGAACTGGGATGATACAAAACGCCGTTTAGCACTGCCATCTATCGAAACTTCATGAAACTATAGGATCTGAAGTGGGAATATTCCACGATGTGCTACAACAAATTGCTCATTTTTTAGCCGGCCGAAGTGGCCGTGCGGTTAAAGGCGCTGCAGTCTGGAACCGCGAGACCGCTACGGTCGCAGGTTCGAATCCTGCCTCGGGCATGGATGTTTGTGATGTCCTTAGGTTAGTTAGGTTTAACTAGTTCTAAGTTCTAGGGGACTAATGACCTCAGCAGTTGAGTCCCATAGTGCTCAGAGCCATTTTGCTCATTTTTTCAACCGAAAGAAATGTGTTGCATTATTCATTGAATGCCACTTATAGTATTACACCACATTTCTATAGAATGAATAATGTACACTGATGAGCCAAAACATTACGACAACCTGGTTATCAGTATTTTGTTCCATACTTTGAACGCAAAACAGCAGCGATTCTGATTATCGTGGAATAGACAGGTCCTTGACAGGTTTCTGGGGTAATGTGGCATAGCACGCAGTTCCTGTGAATTAGGGACCGGTGGTTTGTGGACACGGAGCTCACGTCCGGAACGCTCATATGTGACCCATCACGTTTACATCAGGCGAATTTGGTGAAAATATATCAACGTGAGTTCATTACCACGCTTCTCAAATCACTGTAGCACTACGCTGGTCTTGTGACTCGGCCACTTACCTTAGGCAGATGTCATGCACCCAGGGATGCTGGTGGAATCTAATAAATTTTAAGTGTGGCCCACAGCTGTAATGGTGTGCAGAAATCGAAAATGTTGATGTATTGACATGATAACACGTAGAGGTTGTCTGCTGTGGAACCAAATGTTTAACGATGCGCACTGAACACTGTGCTCTGAAACACCTGTTCCGGCCTCAGCGCTGCACTCTGTAGTTAGATATGCTACGGATCGTCAACCATCCTACTTTAAATAGGGGGCAAGCATCCGACGTCCGTGTCCTGTGATAAGGGATCGACGTCCACCATCTTGTCACATACTCGTTATTTTACCATCCTTCAACCACTTTCCATAGATGTCCACTACAGCAAGAAGCCAACAGCTGACCAGCTTCGCCGTACCCAAAATGCTAGTCCCCAGCCGATAGGTCGTAAGAGTATGCTCTTTATCAAAGTTGCTTATGTCAGTGGTTTCCTCCAAATATGACCGGTAACGTCGTTGAAGAGATGGGGATTCGTCTCTGCTTCCCCTATATACCGGGTGATCAAAAAGTCAGTATAAATTTTAAAACTGAATAAATCACGGAATAATATAGATAGAGAGGTACAAATTGACACACATGCTTGGAATGACATTGGATTTTATTAGAACCAAATAAATACAAAAGTTCAAACAATGTCCGACAGATGGCGCTTCATCTAATCAGAATAGCAATAATTAGCATAACAAAGTAAGACAAAGCAAAGATGATGTTCTTTACAGGAAATGCTCAATATGTCCACCATCATTCCTCAACAATAGCTGTAGTCGAGGAATAATGTTGTGAACAGCACTGTGAAGCATGTCCGGAGTTATGGTGAGGCACTGGCGTCGGATGTTGTCTTTCAGCATCCCTAGAGATGTCCGTGGATCACGATACACTTGCGACTTCAGGTAACCCCAAAGCCAATAATCGCACGGACTGAGGTCTGGGGACCTGGGAGGTCAAACATGACGAAAGTGGCGGCTGAGCACAAGATCATCACCAATCGACGCGCGCAAGAGATCTATCACGCGCCATCTGTCGGACATTTAGTGAACTTTTTTTCTTTTTTTTTGTTCTAATAAAACCCCATGTCATTCCAAGCATGTGTGTCAATTTTTACCTCTCTGTCTACATTATTCCGTGGTTTACTAAGTTTTCAAATTCATACTGACTTTTTGATCACCCTGTACTTTCCTTACCGCGTCATGTGCCCACCACACCACAAGGCGACGTTCAGTCCCAACGTAGATGTAGTCATAATTTTTCGGCTCATTGGAGTGAGATGCATTGCCTAATGTTTGCACCGAAGGCTGTATTTCTGTATAACACTAACTGTTACCAGCGGCTGGGCTCCCATATCAGTAGTTCTGTTATGATGAGCGATGATGAGTAAGTTAGGTACTATACATACAACAACATCAGCGGCTAAGAATAGCTTATGATATGTCTTGTGCTCTCACCCCTGCCAAGCTGTCTCAACACACGTGTTGGCACGAGCAGCGTCACTGGTGAGCACCAAGTTTGATCCGATAAAGCATATACGGTGGCCTCATCTACGCTCAAGTTACCTGCGAAAACCCCACGAAAATTCGTGTAGTGGTTATGGAGACTCGTCTTTAAGCATATAAACAGACAGGAAAGACATGAAGGATTTTTTATTAGTATCGATATTGAAATACACAAATTTATGAAACTTTCTGGCAGATTAAAACTGTATTACGGACCGAAACTGAAACTCGGGACCTTTGCCTTCCACGTGCAAGTACTCTATCATCTGAGCTACCCAATCACGACTTACGACCCGTCCTTACAGTTTTAATTCCGTTAGTACCTCGTCTACTCCAAGCACGGCTCACGACCCATCCTCAGAACTTTAATTCCGCCTGTACCTCGTGTACTAACTTCCAAACTTCACAGAAGCTCTCCTGCAGATCTTGCAGAACTAGCACACATGGAAGAAAGGAATGAAGTTGTAATGAACTCCAGACCATTAGCTGCTTACAGCCGTTGATAAGTATCAACGAGGACACTTGAAAATGTGTTCCCCCGACCGGGACTCGAACCCGTGATCTGCTGCTCACGTGGCAGATGCTCTATCCGACTGAGCCATCTGCTGCTACTGCAGGGGCTTATCTCTGACACGCTCCCCGTGAGACCCACACTTCCAACTCACTGTCCACACACTACATTTGTAGTGCCCCTGCCCACTATACTCATTACTCACGGCAGTCAATCTATCGATTCCCGTAAGAGATTGAGCAATGTGAGTGAATCCGCACTGAAGAATACACTCCTGGAAATGGAAAAAAGAACACATTGACACCGGTGTGTCAGACCCACCATACTTGCTCCGGACACTGCGAGAGGGCTGTACAGGCAATGATCACACGCACGGCACAGCGGACACACCAGGAACCGCGGTGTTGGCCGTCGAATGGCGCTAGCTGCGCAGCATTTGTGCACCGCCGCCGTCAGTGTCAGCCAGTTTGCCGTGGCATACGGAGCTCCATCGCAGTCTTTAACACTGGTAGCATGCCGCGACAGCGTGGACGTGAACCGTATGTGCAGTTGACGGACTTTGAGCGAGGGCGTATAGTGGGCATGCGGGAGGCCGGGTGGACGTACCGCCGAATTGCTCAACACGTGGGGCGTGAGGTCTCCACAGTACATCGATGTTGTCGCCAGTGGTCGGCGGAAGGTGCACGTGCCCGTCGACCTGGGACCGGACCGCAGCGACGCACGAATGCACGCCAAGACCGTAGGATCCTACGCAGTGCCGTAGGGGACCGCACCGCCACTTCCCAGCAAATTAGGGACACTGTTGCTCCTGGGGTATCGGCGAGGACCAGTGGCAACCGTCTCCATGAAGCTGGGCTACGGTCCCGCACACCGTTAGGCCGTCTTCCGCTCACGCCCCAACATCGTGCAGCCCGCCTCCAGTGGTGTCGCGACAGGTGTGAATGGAGGGACGAATGGAGACGTGTCGTCTTCAGCGATGAGAGTCGCTTCTGCCTTGGTGCCAATGATGGTCGTATGCGTGTTTGGCGCCGTGCAGGGGAGCGCCACAATCAGGACTGCATACGACCGAGGCACACAGGGCCAACACCCGGTATCATGGTGTGGGGAGCGATCTCCTACACTGGCCGTACACCACTGGTGATCGTCGAGGGGACACTGAATAGTGCACGGTACATCCAAACCGTCATCGAACCCATCATTCTACCATTCCTAGACCGGCAAGGGAACTTGCTGTTCCAACAGGTCAATGCATGTCCGCATGTATCCCGTGCCACCCAAAGTGCTCTAGAAGGTGTAAGTCAACTACCCTGGCCAGCAAGATCTCCGGATCTGTCCCCCATTGAGCATGTTTGGGACTGGATGAAGCGTCGTCTCACGCGGTCTGCACGTCCAGCACGAACGCTGGTCCAACTGAGGCGCCAGGTGGAAATGGCATGGCAAGCCGTTCCACAGGACTACATCCAGCATTTCTACGATCGTCTCCATGGGAGAATAGCAGCCTGCATTGCTGCGAAAGGTGGATATACACTGTACTAGTGCCGACATTGTGCATGCTCTGTTGCCTGTGTCTATGTGCCTGTGGTTCTGTCAGTGTGATCATGTGATGTATCTGACCCCAGGAATGTGTCAATAAAGTTTCCCCTTCCTGGGACAATGAATTCACGGTGTTCTTATTTCAATTTCCAGGAGTGTATCATTGGCCGGTAAGCCTTATGTATGTGAAGATTGTATCTGTTCTTTCGAACATGTCTACTTCTGTGCGGAAGCACTCACATTGCTCTATCTCTTACGGGAATCGGTAGATTGAATGCCATGAGTAATGAGTATAGTGGACAGGGGCACTACAAATGTAGTGAAATTAGAATTATATTAATACCATCAGCTGCGCGCGGGGGTTGATATTGATCAACGGGGACTTGTGAAAATGTGTGCCCCGACCGGGACTCGAACCCGGGATCTCCTGCTTATATGGCAGACACTCTATCCATCTGAGCCACCGAGGGCACATATGATAGTGCGACTGTAGGGACTATCTCGCGCACGCCTCCCGCGAGACTCACATTCTCACCTTGTATGTCCACACACTAAATTCGTAGTGACCCACCCCAACACACTCATTACTCGTGGAAGACATTCTTCCAAGTCCCGCAAGAGTTCGGGGAATATGTGTGCATCCGCACAGAAGAAGAAGGTCATGGCCGGTATCGCCATAACTATATACTTATATCGACATGTCCGAAAGAACAGACACCATATCAATATAAGTACAAATGTAGTGTGTGGACAGTGAGTTGGAAATGTGGGTCTCATTTTCAAATGTCCCCGTTAACATTTATCAAAGCCTGTAAGCAGCTAATGGTCTGGATTTCATGGTAATTTCATTCTTAGAGAGCTGCAAGATCACCATTGGTAATTGTTCTTTCGAACATGTCCGAAAGAACAGATACCATCTTCATATGGAAGAGAGGATGTTGCGGATACATGGCTTCCCTACAGCCTGGGGGGGGGGGGGGGGGGATGTCCCCGGGATGAAATTTTCACTCTGCAGCAGAGGGTGCGCTGATATGAAACTTGCTGGTAGATTAAAACTGTCTGGCGGACCAGGACTCGAACTCGGGACCTGTCTCCGCAATACCCTCTCTTCCAGGTGTGCTAGATCTGCAAGGTTTGCAGGAGAGCTTCTTCAAGTTTGGAAGGTAGGAGCCGAGGTACTGGCGGAATTAAAGCTGTGAGGACGGGGCGTGAGTCGTGTTTGGGTAGCTCAGATGGTAGAGCGTTCCGCGCCCGCGAAAGGCAAAGGTCCCGAGTTCGAGTCTCAATCCAGCACACAGTTTGAATCTGCCAAGAAGTTTCATATCAGCGCACACTCCGCTGCAGAGTGAAAATTTCGTTCTGGATTCAGATTCATTGTATTAGTATCGATATTCAAATATACCATATACAGAAATGCTTAAGTATTTCCTAGATTTTTCTGTTTGATGTTCACCGTGTTATCGGCCGCTATCAGCCGCTCCTTGTTTCTAATTAGTACCATTTTAATCGCGTTCGTAACCACTAATGGTTTCTCCACGCCCACATAAACATCCATATCTGCAGTGCACATTACTGTGACTCGAAGACAGTAGTAAACGACACCTGTTCGTACATCTCTTAAAATAAGTACGCGTCTGTACCCTTAGGCTTACTGACTAAAACTTTCATCAGTTCCTATATGAATTAGCACCGCGGTCTTTTTTATTTTGTTAAAAACATCGTCGATGTTTACTAATGGGAAAATATGTTTTTAATCACAATATTCATCGCTTTCATACAAAAACTTGTGAGGGATGAACAGCTGAATTACCTACAAGTAAATGTGACGGTTCAAATGGTTCAAATGGCTCTGAGCACTATGGGACTTAACATCTATGGTCATCAGTCCCCTAGAACTTAGAACTACTTAAACCTAACTAACCTAAGGACATCACACAACACCCAGTCATCACGAGGCAGAGAAAAGATGTGACGGTATTAATATTGTTCACAGCGTCAGCGCTCGTGACTTTGCACTTTTGGTAGGTCTGAGAATAAAGATGACCCTAACTCTTGTAGACCAATGTAGACATCGTCTGGAATTTAATTTAGTGGTAACAGTGAGTCTAGTATTGTCATGAATTACCACAATAGAAGAGAGATCAGGCCATATGCGACAAAGGATGGCCACACATCATGCAGTTTTCCGAAAATGTGTAACGTCGCGGGTCAATACGCAATAGCATTTTATTGCAATAACCTAATTTGCAGTACGGCTCGTAGCTTTGGAGCCGTTGGCGGTGATAGAAACAGCCGCTTGTATCTTAGCGTAAGTCATTCGCACCTGTCGTTAGCGTAGCCATGGGAAGCGGTACCTGTATCAATTCGAGCGACAGAATATTCAAGCCCCCAAGAATCTAAATAAACTATATTAAACATTATTCAATTTAGTTAAAAGTCAGTATAATGCTCTCTGTTATTAAAAAGAAGATTGTGTAAAAGTCTCAGCTTTCTAGCTGGCATATTTTCAGAGTTAGAGAATGTTACCTAAAACACGCCAAACCACCACTTGTAAGATTGCAGTTGTAGGAGGTCCATGACTAAGGAATTTATTGCCAGCGCACTCGAGCAGATGTAATTTCGATGGATTGCTCACCATCGCTGTCAAATTTTTACCCCGCAGTGGAGGGTTATGTAACAGGTTCATGACTAAGGAATTAATTGCTAGCGCACTCGAGCAGATGTAATTTCGATGGATTGCTCACGCGCTGCCTGCGATATGTAAGCTATAACAGAATCTCAGACCAGAGAGCAGTGTTGGCTGCAGTAAGAGCAGTGTCAGTAGGAGTAAGTAGTAGCTAGCAGTCGGCGGTTGGGGCTGGTCGTGCCTGAGCGATGTAGTATAAGGTAAAAGCATGTAAATGTTTTTAAAAATCTCTTAATAATAATCTTTCTTATACAATTAACTTTTGACAATCATTCATCTGAATTTAAAGATTTTACTAATTTCTCCAATCCATGGTCATCCCGATTATCGTAAAGAAAAATCAGTTGTTTCTTTTTATACATGATAAATCTAGCGGCCAGCATTGCACTGGGCTGTGCCAGAGAAATTTCTTATAGGAGCAGATATATAAGCGTCATCCGGCGACTTCACTGAGGTAAGAATTTTCAGTTTATTCAGAATGATCTTTCAGGGCCATGACGCAACACTGCTGACGTCCAAATTTACCAGTTCAGATTCACAGTCAGTTAATTATTGAAGGATTATATGTGAGCCACAATTTTATTGAGAGATTAGTCACATTTTATTATTGGTAGGTTACGGAATATTTCTGTTGGGAGGTTACAAAGTCAGTTAGGATTCATAAGTTTGTCTTTTTAGTATCATTTGGAATCATTAGCGAAGTTCACAAAATGTTAAGTCAATTTGTTTGAATTTTCATAATTAAAAACGTTAATTATTTTTCATTTTCGTGATAAAAAATTCAGAAAAGATCACTATTTCTTTACTGTGTTGTTGTGTGAGTAAATCAGAATGAGTGAGAGTGTGTATGTGGGACATACGAAAAAAATCAATATTATCTCATGTTAAATATTACGTAGCTATGTCATGGGAAAGTGTTAAGTAATCAGATTGCAATGAAAAATGTAATTTCCCTACCGTGCTGATGACGTATGTTCAAGGGTACTTGCTTTTGTAAGAAGGCAGCCAGAATAGCCATTTGCAGAGTAATAGTTTTCTGAAATTATTTCAAGATTAGTTTTATTTTCGTTTGGTTTTGTCAAACATTTTATTAATAATTGCATGATGACGCAAATGCATCTGTGAATGTTGATTGACATAAGACAGTTTTAGCGCAAGAAAGAACTCGAAGGCTTGTTTTGATTGGCTGGTCATTTTGAACAACCAAGCAGAGTTAAGCAATACCCGCGCATTGCAAGTAGTTATAGGCTCTGGAAGAAGCAGCGTGCAGAGAGTCGCTGGCTAGCTATCGGACGTGCAGGTCATGTTGGACGTGTCCGTCTACATTACGAGTAAAATGAAGAAGTTATTGGTTTCTCGCGTCCGGATTATAAAAACAGTTGTATTTACGAACAGATTGTGAAAATTTGAGCTTGGTGAAGCGATTTATTAGAGAGATAAACGCGTGTGAACTTTCGGCCTTTGTAAAATTCCGCGTGGCATGTTTCATATTCGTCTATGGAATATCTGGCCGAATGTGAAACTCATATATTGTAGCAGAGTAATGACTGTAAATCGCGTGATAATTCGGGCCGGACTTAAGTACATTCCTGGCTGCCTTGCGTGATTACTGGATTGAATGAACTGTGAGCTGAGGACAGTGATATTATTCGTTAATTAAATACGGGCTGATGGCAAGTGTTTATTTTGAACCAAAAGAAATAAAAGAACTCGTTGCAGAATTCTGACATTTTTCCAAAGAGATGAAGCAATCGCCCTACACAGCCGAAAATTGTTATAAGATATTACAGGATAGCTTTCTGCCAGAGTTTACACGTACTTTGCAAACGCAAATGGTGGTTTTCTTCAACGCTGCTTTTAACACCGTCTGAACAGTATCTACGTATGATGAGAAACGGGATGGTGATATGACGCCCTAATGTGGTAGGTGGAGCTTTTGTAGTGAACAGTATGCAGAAGACAAGTGAACAAACATTTATCCCACATTTCTAACCCGTCCCGCCACAACTGGCCAAAATAAATTGAAGAGTTGTGGATCCAATGGGCTGACTTCAACAATAAGTAAGCTACATAACGTACTAGTTAAAAGACAATGTTTCAATGTTGTGGCGAGGCTGAACGCATTACGTATATCTAAATGACAATAAAAACTAAGCGGACACGGGGGGATAAATCATAGTCATCTCTCCGCTGTTCTCAGTAACGACATTCTCAGTGTTCTGCATAAAGTCTTTGATAAATTGTTAATGTCAGCCAATCAGATGACTAAAGTACTTAACCTTAAAATCGACCAGATCCGTGCACTGAGTTTTTACCGATTCCTAGTCAAGAATAGTACATTTCTCACGTCCAGTTCACGGAAAAAGGTCTGACTAAACGACTCTAACCTTATTTTTCTTGTAGCCGAAGCCAATTTCTATTCTTTCAATGGTCAGAGATTAACCATTATATCGATAATAGTGATCATAAGTTTTATATGTTTTAATCAGTTGGAACGCTTCTTACACCTGCTGACGCACTCTTCAATGTTGATTAATGTATTAATTTTGTTTCTATCAAGTAACTCAAGTATTCGGCCGATGCCTTAGAGGAAATCTAAAATGTAAATAAATTTCAGGGTGTCACATTTCAGTCCACACTGATTTACCATCAGAATTTACATATTATACTTAGAATAAGTCTGTGATGTGTAACTTAATCAGAAGTAGATAATTAATACTTTCAATGCTTAAAAGTGTCTTAAATTATCATTTAGTGATGTCTGTATTGCAAATATTAAATGAAAGGAATTTTTGTCATTTAATGTCCCGCAGTTCAGTATTTTGTAGCAGTTATGGACACTAGTAATGAATGAGTTATCGATATTTTCGACTCAAATTTAAAATAATGAATGATCATCGACTCTGTAGCTAAGTGAAGGAGAAAAAACTTTCAGATACTTACACCGTCTTGAAATAATCTTTTCAAACGCACCGAAATGTGGAAGTTTGCTAATATTCTTAGAAATACAATTCCACCCAGGATATATTTTGCTTGGGAAAATTATTTTTAGTGCCATCTGTACTGAAACTGATGTATTCTCGTCTATTGTTTTTTGTTTTCAAATGGGTTCTTTTCATTCTACACTTCTGTTCCATAGTCATGAGTACTTTTATGGCAAACCCACTTCATTCCACAATTCGTATCATATTCTTTCCTTTGTGATATTAATATTGTTTATTTCTCACTTTGAATTGTTCAAATGTGTGTGAAATCTTATGGGACTTAACTGCTAAGCTTACACACTACTTAACATAAATTATACTAAGGACAGACACACATACACACCAATGCCCGAGGGAGGACTTGAACCTCTGCCGGGACTAGCCGCAGAGTCCATGTCTGCAGCGCCTGAGACCGCTCGGCTAATCCCGCGCGGCATCTCACTTTGACAGAACATTGTTGTCCGAGTATACAATTTCATATTATTTCTTCGTTTTATACCAATTTTTTAAATCATAAACGATTTAGTCTCGAAATCGAGTATTTCACCTTCCCTACATTGATTTTTACTGCTGTATTTACTAAATAAATGGCTTAGGTGGTTATTTTGAAAGTAAGCATAGATGAATCATTTTGTCATAAAACAGTGCTTCCCGAAAATTCAGAATGTCCTTATACTAAATAACAGAATAAAGAATTTGGACACTGCAGTTTGCAGCGCTTGAATCTGTATATTGGACGATAGACACCGTCTCAGAAAGGAGTTGTTTATTCACCACATATATCACAAATGGAAGCAGAAGTTCTTAGGTAATCTCTGAACGCCGGAACATACAGGGAGCCTGTGAAAGTCCCAGGAGAAAATCGAGCTGTCATTTCTCATCCATGTCAAAAGACGGAGCGCCGTGTGAGCTGAGAAATGAGTGACTGCCGTCTGGCACCCTGACGGCTTTATCGACACAGATGTGTCAGAGGGAAGATTTAAAGCGAGAGCCAAAATTGAATATTGTCAGATGCACGCGCTGCTCGATAAATCCTATTTGCCTTTGCATTTTATTCAGTCCTCATAAACGCAGTTATGGACGATTCGGTTCAGGCGGGTGAAAAAGCGAATGACGTGGTAAGGTAACTTTGACTTTTATTTTAGCTTTGAATGATTCTGTTCGCTCTTTTAATTCTAGTTTTTCTTTGAATTTTTAAAACACGAGAAATGATGGATATTCACAGCAATTGGAAATTTCCTTATCTTCTTACTGGTGGGTATTTCCGTACGTTGTACAAGTAGAACATATGTGTGATGGAAGGAGATGTTATTTATTTGTACGGTGAAGTCACAATAGAGTTTTCAGACTATTTCTTACATCAGATCCGACACTTTAATTTTATTGACATAGTCAATTTTTCACAACAGTTTATGTCACTACCTCAGAGTATGATCAATTTGTGTTGTAAGAAGAAATACAAAATTACAGCTTCAGATCTGAAAAAAAAGAATGAGTAGGAACTAGAAAAAAATGAAACCACTAAAGTGACTTCCCTGAATCACTTCAAGCCACTGCCTAAATCCTTCCTTCGAAAAGAGTACCATCGATCCCATTCCCAGTGCGGGCTTGTACTACGTCTCATAGAATCTCGTCACAGACAGAAAGTAAAACCCTAGTACTCCTTCCTACTTCTTTGGGGAAAATGGAGGAGGGAGTTCAATCAAGTGTCCGAATGAGACTAACATTCTTAATAACTTGCACCCGCTGCACACAGCACGCTTTGTAAGGGTCTTTCGTTTTTTTGGTAGCTGAGCGGGGGCAGATGGGTACTTGCCGTTGAGAGTAACGATCGACATCAAATGATGAGAGCTAAGAAAACTAGACGAAAGACAATATGCTTATATTCAATTTCTAAAAAGGGTCTACACTGTACAAAATGTTCAGGTAATTAAAAAATAAGTTCAACAACAAGGTGCACTAAAGGCGTTATCACAAAATTCTTAAGACTTTTAACTGTGTTTCGCAGTCTTTCTGCGTTATTCATGCTTCCTATGGAGAGGTGTCTGTGGAAAAAAGACGAAGTTTTACATTACACTTTAAGTCTAATACAAAAAAAATGGCTTGCAATTTGAGACATTTGAATATTATACATGTAATATCAAATACGTTATGTCGAGAGATATAAATTTTAATTATGTTTCATAGAAGAACTGTATCACTGAAAGGGACGAGTTAACTGACAGAATGTTGGTTTTCTGTTGTGTGTGTGACCACATAAATGATTCCTTTCAGTTGTAATATTAAAATGTTGAAAGCTTTGAAGAGACTGATTTTGCTAGTACTTACAGTATTATGGTGTTGCTTTATAACAGTGCGTCTTGTATAAAAATATTGGAATGAGAAAATTACATTAATGAACTGGCTGAAACACTAGGTACCTAGTTAGCGATTAACTGCTTGGGCGGCTGGTCTGTGCTCGCGTGACTGCTGCACTACCGTAATCAGCGCTCGCCGTCTTTGGAATGATCAGACCCACTCGCTTTCGCTGGGTATTCTTAGGCTCTGAGGCAAATGTCTTATGCTAATGAGCTGCACAGAGCTGGCCCCTCTCTGTTACCATGTGCTGAATGGAACAGAATGGTCATCTGGCTCCTGCGCGGTGGTATCTGATCAAGTTGATATGATGTGGCCTTTGATATTAGCTGTCCGTCCGACCAAAATCAAATAGTCAAAATAGATATCTCTGATCTCTTGTCCAAGGTGTTATAAGATTCAATATTGTCTCACTCCCCTCTTTAAAATCGTGTCAAAATTTCATCATGATCTGACAGTAGTACTAGGTCCCTCAGTGACACGTGAGTGCTGTTGCAAAACCATTGCTACATCATTCTCTGTCCTTCTCCTGAACGGCTTATTTCCGTTCTTCCTGGTGCCAACAAGTTCAGGAACACTTCCGCTCCCACAGGCATTTACTGCCTTACCCGGAAAACGAGTTCGCATTTGTGAATTTCGTTACCTTTCTGTGCATATTTTGACAAGCATCAGTCGCCGATCAAGCGCCGGAAAACTGAAAACTTCAGGACTGTTTCACAGTAAGACATTATGCTCGACTCTCTTTGGTAGAGGCGGGCTGCCTCCAAGCGTTCCGGCTTTATAGGCGTCTTTAACGTGATAAGTTGGTAATCTTGATCGAGGCTTGAGAGCCGCTCAATGAAATCTCTGTAGTAAAACAAGAAATACTCAGAGGATTCTGCAGAACATTCTACGACTAACAGCAGACACAATTCTTGTGAGAAAAAAAAAGTTCGAAATAATTCAGTTTTCTGTTTAATTTATCTATCTTAAAATGGTATCATCGAAAAAAAATTTCTATCTCTTTGTAACACCATAACTTAGACACTACATACCTTTTGTTGACTCATTTACCTTTCTGTTTTGTTCAACATCCCATCGTTGACCTTCGGTAATTAGTGTGTGATTAATTCAATAGTGTAATGAAGTGTAATCTCTGTAATATGCACAATATGAGCAAATGATATGTTTTGTCTTTCTCACTTAATCTCTTGGGTTGTCTTTAGAGCTGAATAATTTTATTTAAATAATTTTGTGTAGAACTACCTATATGTGCAAATGATATGTTCTCTTTAAAATGGTTGTTTGCTGTTATGTAAACTGCTAACCTTCACTTAGGGCTCTTAGTTATTTTGTATGTAAAAGGTAGTGTGGTTCCCTCCGGAACTGAACTTAGTAGGGCGCGTAAATTGTGGTTGGCCTAGGTAGAAAAGGTGGAACAAAGGGTCAGTCGGGGACGAGCTGCCAAACTGTCAACTGCACATGTAAAAGTTGTATATTGTGCTGGTGTCGAGAGAGGCTTTCCGTGCCGCTTTCCAATGCCTCGGATGGATAGATAAAGAGCTGGAACTATTCTGGAATTGATATCTATCATCACCACCAAGTAATGACAGAGTTCAGCAATTCTACCTGCAAATTCACCTACCAACATGCAATCGCCACCACATTGCGCAATCACTGAAAAGGAACCAAGGAATAGTAGAAATGTATGGTGAAGGATCAGCTCATTGGATGTTTTAGTGTGTGCAAATATAAGGTAACTTATACTCGAACTCTTGTACCTACGTTGATTTTTTTGTCCCTAGTCACACAACCACTTAGGGCCCTTCCCATGCTAAAGTGATTACCGAGTGTCCTTATTGAAAGAACATTAAAGCCTAGTGTTTCACTAATTAATGCCTCTTGAAAATAGTAAAAAGAAAGTTAAAGTTAATGTGGCAAGAGAGTGAGCAAAAGTACATGATGCTTGCCGAAAATAATTTTTCTATTAAAACTGCTTATTAATATGTTGTTGCCAACTTCAAAATTATAAGTTCTTAAAACTGAGGCTTATAAAGTTTTGCTTATTAAATGATCACATTGCTGCCTGCTGTAAATCGCAAAACGTGAGTCAGTATCTCACAAATATGTCAGTTTTGTGACTCACTGTAGTAAGAGTTGAAAACTGCAATTGTGGAAAGTTATATACTCATGCTTGCTAAGCACTTGTTTCTCTTGTGTACTGAAAGTGCATATTAATAGTGTGATAGGATCCACATTGTATCCTTTAAGCTCATGATAAATAACAATTAATAGAAAGACCACTATCTATGAAAACAGTAACTTGTTAATTTAAAATTCAGTGAGAAATCATTTGTTAGTGAAATACATTTAACTTTCATTCTAAATACAAGAGTATTTAGCTGAGAGAGACTTAACCTGTGACCAGTTCATAATTTTGCAGTGAACTACATTTGCAATTTTTTGTCAGATAGGAAGATGTTTAGTTATTTGTTATATTTATGCAAATAGTTTCTTCTGATCTGTCAGCTCCAACATTAACGTGAACATACGGTATGCAGGTGCCAGAGTTCTTTGCACTCGCTTGTGGCAAAGTATAGGTTGTGTTTGTCCGGTAAAGTTACTCATACCTATTTTCCTGAACAAGAACGTCAATCATTCTTATGCCTAATGAGGCTGCCGACCGTTTTCTTTATTCTTTGAACTGTGTAGATAGGTAAAATATTGTTTATTACTGTTAAAATATTTACGTAATTCTGACTTTCACTTTCGATAAGCCACCTCCGTTAGGTACAACACGGTCAACATAACAAAATCCCTCTCAGAGGGTAACACCGCTCTGTTGCTTTACACCATAATTGCTTTAACAAGACAGTTTTATTTCACGACCTGCCCCCAACTTTAAGGTTATGGTATAGCAGTAGCCGACAGAAGTGTTACATCTTGTCATTGAGGGTAAAAGAGAAATTTCGAGTCTTTGTATTTAAGTGAGAAGCTACTCTAAAACACTGTCGTAAAGTATATTAGTGGATCAAAAGACTCAAAATATGTTCACTTAGTTTTCTTTGTTCGCCCAAAATTTTAATTTATGTTGTTGTTGTTGTCTTCAGTCCTGAGACTGGTTTGATGCAGCTCTCCATGCTACTCCATCCTGTGCAAGCTTCTTCATCTCCCAATACTTACTGCAACCTACATCCTTCTGAGTCTGCTAAGTGTATTCATCTCTTGGTCTCCCTCTACGATTTTTACCCTCTACGCTGCCCTCCAATGCTAAATTTGTGATCCCTTAATGCCTCAGAACATGTCCTACCAACCGGTCCCTTCTTCTTGTCAAGTTGTGCCACAAACTCCTCTTCTCCCCAATTCTATTCAATACCTCCTCATTAGTTATGTGATCTACCCATCTAATCTTCAGCATTCTTCTGTAGCACCACATTTCGAAAGCTTCTATTCTCTTCTTGTCCAAACTATTTATCGTCCAGGTTTCACTTCCGTACATGGCTACACTCCATACAAATACTTTCAGAAACGACTTCCTGACACTTAAATCTATAATCGCTGTTAACAAATTTCTCTTCTTCAGAAAAGCTTTCCTTGCCATAGCCATACTGATAGGAAAAAGCTAGATCTGTACAATTTAACACTAGGGGTAAATGTTGAACCTGGAGGAAAGAGTGCCTAGAACAAATAAAGTTTTACGGCCTGTACTTCAGTTAGGAGAGCGATTTTAGAATCAGATGAAGGAATGCATATTAGAGATCGCCGTAAGTAGCTTCCACCAGTTTCTGCAGTTTTTGCTGTCATCAGATGTGAGTTTGTGTTTTGTGAAGCATATATAAATATTGCGCGTTTTCATATTTAAATGCTGCACAATATATTAAAGCTAAACGGAATATATTGTTAATTTTTCAGGTACAGAATTTTATGGTGAGTAAGATTCAGTATATATTTTGAACTATTTATATTAAACGTGAGCACTTAAGCCATACTTCCTGGGTCCTACACCATCTTGTACCTTGAAATAGCACAAGATCTTTAATAAAACTTGAACGTGCCATATTTGCAAATAAACTGAGTTTCTTTAATGCCTTAACGATTTTACATATCTTGAAAGTAGAAATTTGTGTCAGTTTCCAATAGGTTATGTTTCAAAATATGTTTAACTTGTAACCAGTTTTTGACAATGGGGCTGCTTACTTTGATTTCACTTACTGATTACTGATGTGTAGTAGAGTAATAATGTACCAGATAGACAATTAAGTACACTGCTGACAAGAATTTTTCGATTGCAACGCTTTTAAATTTCATTAAACTATTTGTCCCTAGCTACATGACTATGACGTACCTTTGAACTTGTTTTCACATTAGGAAAATCTTAGTTTTTAAAGCAAGTTTTGTAATTTCAGAAAAAGACTGCAACACTCAAAAAACGAATGCTGTTATTTAAAAACAGAATGTGAAAAAAATTAAACGTCTATTGCAGGGGTGGGTGAAAGTGCAAGTCTGAAAAGTGTACCAAGGTACAGTACTCTCCTCAACTATTTGGTTGATCTAGTTCACATTTCCATCAACGTGTGTATACAGCATCGAAGAAATTTTTATTATGTATTTCGTATACTTCGTCAATTAAACAGGGCAGCACAAACTGAAGAATGAGAGTATTTCTTTTTTGCGTTTCTAAGTATAATGTTAGCCAATCGAAGAAAAGTCAATACGTAATTCCAAGAAAAAGTGTACAGTGAACTGGGGAGGATGGTAATCGGGGTATGATGCCTATTTGCTCGTGTTACTTCACTGTGCCAAGAGAGCGCTGCACAAAATGGTCCACTGCTTCCTTCAGCCCAGGTCTCGAGCGGCAAGCGGTAGGTGCAGCTCTAATGGATATACACTCCTGGAAATGGAAAAAAGAACACATTGACACCGGTGTGTCAGACCCACCATACTTGCTCCGGACACTGCGAGAGGGCTGTACAAGCAATGATCACACGCACGGCACAGCGGACACGCCAGGAACCGCGGTGTTGGCCGTCGAGTGGCGCTAGCTGCGCAGCATTTGTGCACCGCCGCCGTCAGTGTCAGCCAGTTTGCCGTGGCATACGGAGCTCCATCGCAGTCTTTAACACTGGTAGCATGCCGCGACAGCGTGGACGTGAACCGTATGTGCAGTTGACGGACTTTGAGCGAGGGCGTATAGTGGGGATGCGGGAGGCCGGGTGGACGTACCGCCGAATTGCTCAACACGTGGGGCGTGATGTCTCCACAGTACATCGATGTTGTCGCCAGTGGTCGGCGGAAGGTGCACGTGCCCGTCGACCTGGGACCGGACCGCAGCGACGCACGGATGCACGCCAAGACCGTAGGATCCTACCCAGTGCCGTAGAGGACCGCACCGCCACTTCCCAGCAAATTAGGGACACTGTTGCTCCTGGGGTATCGGCGAGGACCATTCGCAACCGTCTCCATGAAGCTGGGCTACGGTCCCGCACACCGTTAGGCCGTCTTCCGCTCACGCCCCAACATTGTGCAGCTCGCCTCCAGTGGTGTCGCGACAGGCGTGAATGGAGGGACGAATGGAGACGTGTTGTCTTCAGCGATGAGAGTCGCTTCTGCCTCGGTGCCAATGATGGTCGTATGCGTGTTTGGCGCCGTGCAGGTGAGCGCCACAATCAGGACTGCATACGACCGAGGCACACAGGGCCAACACCCGGCATCATGTGTGGGAAGCGATCTCCTACACTGGCCGTACACCACTGGTGATCGTCGAGGGGACACTGAATAGTGCACGGTACATCCAAACCGTCATCGAGCCCATCGTTCTACCATTCCTAGACCGGCAAGGGAACTTGCTGTTCCAACAGGACAATGCACGTCCGCATGTATCCCGTGCCACCCAACGTGCTCTAGAAGGTGTAAGTCAACTACCCTGGCCAGCAAGATCTCCAGGTCTGTCCCCCATTGAGCATGTTTGGGACTGGATGAAGCGTCGTCTCACGCGGTCTGCACGTCCAGCACGAACGCTGGTCCAACTGAGGCGCCAGGTGGAAATGGCATGGCAAGCCGTTCCGCAGGACTACATCCAGCATCTCTACGATCGTCTCCATGGGAGAATAGCAGCCTGCAATGCTGCGAAAGGTGGATATACACTGTACTAGTGCCGACATTGTGCATGCTCTGTTGCCTGTGTCTATGTGCCTGTGGTTCTGTCAGTGTGATCATGTGATGTATCTGACCCCAGGAATGTGTCAATAAAGTTTCCCCTTCCTGGGACAATGAATTCACGGTGTTCTTATTTCAATTTCCAGGAGTGTATTTCGTCTTTGGGAGCAAAAAGATTGCGGTATATATTACCATTTGTTTCTGCGTAACGTCAAGCTGCCGGCACGACGGTCAAGAGTAGAGAGGGTTGTGAGACGACGTCAGCCAGTAGTAGACTGACCGACCCCGAGACAGCAGCGGCCTCTAGGCTGAGAGAACATGAGCGCCACTCCGCCTGGCCGAAGCCCGCTGGAATACTAGCCGTTCGACGAGCTCTACTGCAGCGACTTAGGAAATACATTGTTTCACTGTATTTGAATTGTGTATACTGAAGAGACTTCTTATTTGTCTGTGGTCATATGGTTGCGATACCAATGCAAATTGTAAAAGTTAACTATTGTCATTTATCTTACTGTAATAAAAATCCATTAATACGATTTGCTTCAGTTATTGTCTAACAATCCAACAAAGCAGGTTTCCTAGGCACCATATATTAGATTAGTGGGCAGGACACAATACAATTTACGCTGTAAAATAATCGCAGATGTATTCTAAAACAGTAATAGTGATTTCTAAGCAGTTATACCAGTTCTAACTGAGCGTTTATCATGTACTTTATATTTTGAACTACGTGTACGTGCAGTGAATTCCGGTTCGCTGCCATAATGGAACTTGTATTTCAAGTTGCAACTCACCTCGATACCTGGGAATTAGATGCGGTCATATTTTATTTTGGGGTACGATGGATGCTAGTAATAACCTTTTTTTTTACATTTACTTATTCACAGGCGATGCATAAAAATTACGTAAGAACTACAAACAGAGGCCAGTGGAGTAAAGAAAACCTCCACTTAGCAAAGTAGGACGTAAACCTGGAGGCATGAACTGTTTTCGAGCTTTCAGGAGTATGGGGTTCCATATCGGTCACGGGAAGGTCTGTGATATAAAACAGAAAACATCAATGATAAAACAGCCAGTAATTACAATACAAAATTTTACTTTGTAGTAGTTGACAGTGAAATACATAATAAAGTTGGTGATGGTAACCAATTTATATTGCATCTTACCAAAATCTTCGGGGAGGGATGCCCAGTAGTCAAGGCGTAAAAAGAAATTACTATTGGACATAAAAGTTACGATTTGTTACATGCATCGGTCTTCAGTTTGAAGAAACGTTGCCAAACATCTTGTTTTAAAAATATCAAAATTTCCCGTCATAATTTCATATAGAAACAAAAAGCATGTCCCGATGCACTATAATGCTTCAACAGCTGAGTGGTTTTGGGAAGTGAAAATCCTATATAGATTCGTCCAGGTTCGTAAGTCGCTTCCCATGTAATCCTCACTTTCTTTGAAGAATCCACCTCTCAGTTAAGCTAGCTCCTTGGACCAGACGATATTTACCGGTTGAGGCAAGCATAGTGTGATCAGACGTCCCGTAATTACGGGGTCGTCCCTTATTTACGTTAAATGTCCTGCTGTCCCGACAAATTAGGTGCTGGACGTATATTGTGCCGCTTCTCATTAATCGTCTCGTATATTTTGAAGTAACGTTATTCTAAGTAACGATTAGAATAACTTAATGGAGAACAAGCGTGGTCACATACAAAGAATAAAAGAATACACTCTTTGATTAAACCAAACTGAAGGGATCACGATTTTGAAATTCTTTGATGTTTTGACATGGCGAGCAATTTTTTGTGCATTGTCTACTGCTTCAGGTCGCTGCGCTTAGAAGTACGGTTTGAGATCCTCAGAGTCACAGATTGTTACTTGAAGCGGTATACAGCAAATTTTTCACAGAAATGTCAAAAATAAAACGTATCCTTACAGCCGTAATTGAAGCGGAGTTTCCATTTATGAAATCAGTGCAGCCAACCGAGAAATTATGTAGCACATTGTGAAAAAATACTTTTTCAATCCACCATGAAGGTCGATCTGAAGTAGTGAAACACATTAATGTCAGAAACACTAAGTAAATGCTTCAGGTAAGTCTTCGTAACAAATGTCTTTTGTTAGAAAAAGTAAGAATAGTGCCATTATAAATGACGAAGAAAGACGTCTTGCTGCTGAGGAATGCTTGCTGGCCTTCCATGCCATGAAACATAATCAGACTTTCATGTCAATGGGCTGCACTGCTGCGATTATCAGAAAGCTATCCGAGAAGAAATTTACCTGTTTCGGAACAAAGTGTGACTCTATAATAGTATATGTGTTGGCTGCATACACACTGCATCAAATTTGTGAGAAAATGCAAGAGGCGCAGAACATTTCAGTTTTGGTGGACATTAATAATCACAAAAGTGTACAGTTGATGCTAGAGCTCATTAGTTATTTGCACCAAGTAATGACGTACACTTCATGGGGACTGACTTCCAGAATATAACATATGAAATGGCAAATTTTTAACAAATGTTATGATGGAAGTTTTTAATAAATTCTATCTGATGGATGAGGTGTTGCATTCCTTGCTGACAACTGCAACAAAAACTTTCGAGGTGCAGGAAGAAAGGGACAAAATATGTTTTTGCAAGACTTAAACCTTTGAGAAGTGGAGTATTCATTTCGCAGTTCGTGCTGCGCACATAGTAAGTAATGAACTACAAGCCAGTGCTGGTATTGTACCTGTAGACACAGAAATCATTCTAAACAAAACTTTTCATTTTCCACAGTTTCACCATTCTTGTTGAAGAACTGAAAAAAGTTTTGCGAGTTTTCTGAAATGGTATATGAACAGGTGCTTGGTAGTGGTAACAGCAGATGGAGTTTCTTGGGACAGGCTATTAGTCGAATTATTTACATATACGAGGGACTAAAATCTTATTTTTTTGTCTTGAGCAATAAATGCCCTACCATCATGAAACCATTATTGGTGTTCCTCAATCATCTGACTATTTTATTCAGAGCCAATTGAAAATGCTTTCATCAACAGTAAAGACTCTTGAGGTAGCAGATATGTCACCATATGATGTTTCAGAGCAGTTATAAATACTGATAAGGAAACATTAATGGAGGAGGAAGGGAATTTTGATCTATGAAGATACAGTCTTCGATAAATATATTGGAAAAAGATGACCTGCTGAAAGATTCTGATTTCTAGGACAATTCAGTTTTGTTTTATGAGACATTAATTGACTATGTTGACGAATATGTTAACCCATTTCATGTGCTGAAACCATTTAATTGATCTGGGCCCAGCTCAAGTATAATCTTCCTTGGAAGTTGGTTCAGTAAAGTTTTAGAACTTTAGCAGAATTTGATGAAAATATTCTGAATGAAATACGTGAAAATGTATATAATGTGAAAAACCATGAACTAAGAACTGTTAGGTGTGTTGACGAAAAATGATCTGTCATTTTAAAGTTACATGCATCTCAAGTTGTCCGCTGAAATAATTTACAGCTCATTATTGCGTTTGTCCTAGCCCTGTCTCGCACTAATGCTGCTGCAACACATATGCTTTATGCACTGATGAAAAGAGTAGATCTAGTGTGGAAACTATTAAGTAAATAATAACTAGGAATCAGGGTACTTCATATACTGATTTTTATAAAATTCTATTTCAAAATAAGAAACTCCTGAATGATTTATAGTCTTCTGTAAAATGTAACTTAGAGTGGGAACTAAATAAATCATGTAAGTAATAATAATGGTTTCCCTAGTTAAATACCTCATTACATTAAAGCGCAAAACTATGCTTGTATGTGACAAGAATAAAACAGCAAAATATTTATGATGTTAGTGATGCAACGCAGTCTGACGTTTCATTTTTGTGCGAGTTTTAAGAAAAAGGTATGTTAATCTATGTAGCTATAACCTAAACCAAGTATTTCAACACAAATATACAATACGGATATAGTATGAACGAAAGTTTCAACAAAATTTTGTCGCATTTCAATTTCTAATTTATGTACTATGTTCCGAGTGGGTAAATCTGGTTAAACTTGACAGTCCCTAAAAATACCCAAGCACAGACATCTACCAACATTCTCTCGGCATGGTGAAATGTTTTGTGACACATAGGGTCATGCATCAGATCAACAATAATGGAGGGAACAACAGCCTAGACCCGCAATTATATTTTATTAATGGCTAGTTTTGATGGAAATAATAAAACAGAAGGTGACAGAGACGCGAAAACATGAAGTTTTAATCTTCTGTTGAATGCATAGTGGTTTTGGATAAGGTGTAGATTATATGGTAGCTTAAGAGTATTATGGCTCAAATGGAGGAGATGGAGAATGATTTAGTGTTATGCAAAGATACAGCCGAAATATTGGACACATTCGATTTAGGATTGCAGTTATGGAAGTATGAAAGGTATCTGACATATGAGGAGAGCTATTGAGTAGACCAGTGAATAAGAAACGCCTGAAGCAAACAGTTCGTCTAAAAATGACGTCGTCTATCCTGGTCGCATCCAGCCTGACTGACTGTGAGCAAAGGAAGGCCTGGTGTGATCCAACAACCTAATGTGGCACACATACCTTGCGCAAGCGTTCATAGCTAGCTTGCGTCGTTTAAAGATTTCACTATAAGTGTACTGTTGAACAGTAGTAAAAATGTGGCAGGGCTAAAGGCTGAACTAATAGCTGTTTAATTTGAATGTTTTCCTAAATTTGTGGATTGCATGTAAGTATACTGCAAGTTTGTGCTTCCCAATCTAGAAGCTCACTCAAAGATATGTCAAGATGTTTTACTTTGTTTTTTAGTAGAGTAATTGAATAACGTTAAGATATATTAGATGAACTGCTCCACAAAAATGTCCGCTGATAGAATATCGGTAAAAGTTACGCTTTATTTATTATTTTTATTAAGTAGTATTGAATCTAACAGAAACGTTTTGTAAATCAGATTATAAGGTTTCTGTTAAATTTGAAATTTCTATCTTTTTTCCTCCGCCGCTCATAAAAACCTGAAAATCGTGTAATAGCTTCAAAATCATTTACTTTTCTTCTGTAAATTTAGTTGCATGTTATTGTTTTCCGCCTACGACGATAAGATTATAATCAAATCATTTATTATTACTGTCAAAGCAATACACATGGAACATATTTTTATGCGGCTGCGCGTGGATTGCGTGTTCTAGTACTACCATGGAGGTAAAAAAAGAAGGGAGATGTCATTGTTTCACAAACTTGAGGCCTATGTCCGCCATCTTACTAGCCCAAAACATTAGATTCATCGCATTCATACCTCTATAGTTCCCCGCGGTGACAGTTCCCTGTGACGTCACTCTGACGTGCTCTTGCTCAGTTTCGACCATGTTAGGTGCTTTGATTGCGTGGAGACATAGTTGTTTCATCAATAGTGCCAGCTTGCGTTGTTCACGGGTGTACTGATCTATCCGATCTTAATATGAAAGTTTAAAAGAATCACTTTTCATTCGTAAGTGGAGGAATTCAAGCAATATTCTTTTTTGTATACATGAATTACTTTCGCATTGTCTACTTTTTTTGTACTGCTTTTGTTTCAGTCATTTGACTTTAGATTTGTCTTCTTTACTCAGTGTCCATTTTTTCTCTTCTTTCCTGTGTCTTTCATTGCCTTCTAATTCGCAAACGCTCCAACCTACGAGCCACACTGTGTCAGTAATCTCGTTCCCGCAGAACACAAGGCTACGTAGCCGCTCTGATTGCTGGGGCAGCATCAAATGGTTCAAATGGCTCTGAGCACTATGGGACTTAACATCTGAGGTCATCAGTCCCCTAGAACTTAGAACTACTTAAACCTATCTAACCTAAGAACATCACACACACACACACACACACACACACACACACACACACCCGAGGCAGGATTCGAACCTGCGACCGTAGCGGTCGCGCGGTTCCAGACTGTAGCGCCTAGAACCGCTCGGCCATTCTGGCCGGCGGGGCAGCATCTGTTGCCCTAAATTCCACTCACCTATGATCATTATTCATTGTTCACATTTCCTTCCCCTTGAAAACATATTTTGGCTGCGACAGCCGGAGACAGCTTTCATGTGTGCATGAGTTCGTGTGTAGCTTATGAATGTATATGTATGCTGTGCTTCCTTTCTGAAGAAGGCTTTCGCTGAAAATTTATGTGAACACACTTTGCGTCGTGCCTGCCTTGTGCTCGACGTGTGAGTAGCAAAACCTCCGCTTCACAGTATAGTTTGTTGTAAATAATCCTATCCACATCAACAAGAACAATGACGTACATAAATAAAATACCAGAAGATGAAAATGACATTCATTACGCCAAATTTAGGTTGTCTGTAACACAAACACAATGCTACAACCAAAATTTTTGATCACTTACCCAATTACACAAAATGCTTGGTACACAGCAAAGTAAAATCTGAAACTATACGGAAAACATTTTGCTTTGATAAATCCTCTGATTCTGCAGACGATTATCTATTACTGTAATGTGTAAATGGTGACGGGTAGGAATTACTCCTGAACACATGCCTGTCTTTAATTAAAAAAAAAAAAACGACATAAAAACTAGTAAATGATCAGCATGGAAGCATATTTTTTTAAAAATGTCAATATACAATAGCTCGTTCAATATTATTACGATTTATCGTGCAAATGATACACGGAACATGAAACTAAGTTGCTAACTATTGGTATATCACAAAGCATGGTATAGAATTATATACTTTGAAAATCATAAAGTGAAGTTCAAAAGTAAAATCAAGCAGATGATCAAAGTACGAACATTCCAGTTATACTATGTTAGGTTATTTCTGAAATACTGACGGAGTTACTGGTAGAAATACTCCGGAGAAGAAGCAAACAGACTACAGTTGGAAAGGTAGGCCTACATCTTACACAGATTAGACTTTCAATACTAAAAAGTTAATCACAAATATGTTAAAGCAAAATATCCATTTAAGGGGTCTTAAGCGTTGGAGACCTTCCCCTTATTCCCTTAATCACTTTTATAGCATTCCACAGTGCTGGAAGATGTTTAAAAATTGTATCGTTAATTTACCCTGTAAATTGCTGCTATTGGCCAAATACTGAATGATGCGTCATAGCTAAGATTACAAAGTGAGAAGATGGGTAAACGACAGTGAGATTAATGCATTGACAGTCTAATAAAACAAGAACTCTGTTCTGCATGAATGTGTGGGCTAACAAAGAACACGTAGGTAAGTTTTTTACAAAAGTGAACACTAAAAATGTAGTGCGTAATAGTTGAAATCTGAAAATGTAACAAAGAAGAAGCAGTACCAGTACGCTAATAAGAATTGCTTTCGGAATTCCAGAACATTTGCTATCGATACAGATTCAGTGAAAGTGGAATTAAATCGATTACAAAACCATGCTTTTCATATCACTTCCTCCTGTTTCTGGTTATCAAAAATATGGTAGCAAAAAACATGCTACGTTAAGGAGGCCAAATCTGTCGTATTACTAGAATAAATACGCATTCAAAAACAGGAAAACGTTCGCTGTTGCCAACCTGACACTATGTTATTCATGTAAGCTCTATAAATTTCAGTATTTAAAACAGTTGTTGCACGGACACGGCAGAAATAGTGAACAAGAAGCAATCGTAAACAGTATTCTGCTAATGTTTAGCACTAATTAAAATGGCGGCAGGCCCCACCCACTCTGGCTTCAAAACAACGCACAGCGGAAGTCTGTCATGTAGAGCAATGTAAGAAAAGCATTTGGCCACGGTGCACATCGCATTCCCTCACGCACATTACTTAAAGAGATGTTGATGACTTATTTGTCATTTTTATTGGTTGACGTTAGCCAAGACTAGCAGCTCTTCATCAACAGTGCTTTATTAAAGAAATAACGATGTCATTCAACTAAATCGTCTGAGCACGTTACTGTTCCTCTGATCTACTGTCTCCCAAGAGCGTGCTAAAAAAGTTTGAATACTTGTGCAAAATTTCGTGTTTTCTTCCTGTTCAGCTACCCAGTGGGTGTCTTCGCGGACATACTGATCAGTAACTTAACCACTTACCGTAAGTATCAATATTTGAGACTGGAGACAAGGAACTCAGTTGTTACTCCACTTACTGCAGAAAGCGAATGTCACAATGATGTTTCTTCTGATCAGTTCGCCATGAAACTTGCACTATACGCAACTCCTGGAAGAAACACAATAATGATCGTCGTGCCTCCTCTCAATGTTTTAGCCCCTTATGCACACTTTTGTGCATAGCTGAAGCAAAATATAGGTGGTAAAACTATTACAGAAAAACAAATGAACCCTAAAAAATCCTTAACACAGCCCAGTATATTTTTGTAGTTCTATTAATACATAACTTGTTCTGCAACAAGTTGCACTGAAGTGGAATGAAGCATGACTCTCATTCAGTGCTACAATGGAAAAACTCCCTCCAGACCATGAATTACTAGACTAAAACTGATGAAGTAATATTAACTGATGCAAAAAAACCACCAATACTGGATCCTTACCAAGTAGGTTTAATGAATTACCTCGGAAACGTTGAAAGAAGTAGTGCTTGATTTCTCACAAATCCGTTAGGGCAGAGCAAAACGTCTCTTAGGAAAATGACACACCCGTTTAGTACTTTATTTTTGTGAGAGAGCTATACAAGGAGAAACTAGAACCGTTTATTTTATTGCATGAACCTGGTTTAGTTACTTATCGTGATCTCACATGATATCTGAAAATCATCAAATCTATAATTTAAAAACATATTTTCCAGAATGAATCTTTGACTCTGCAGCGGAGTGTGTGTTGTTTTGAAAGCTTCTGTCAGACCGGAACTAGAACTTGGAACCTTTGCCTTTTGAGGACAACACTCAAACACCGAGCCATGCAGGCACAGCTGACGTTCTACTCTCGCGCCTTCACTTCCACTTGTGCCACCATCCTGCGTGGCAAACCTCACAGAACTTGTCCTACATTCTCCAGGGGAGTCGCGGGACGAGCACCATGGGCTACATTTGGAGCGGTGCGTTGACAGCGTCGTGTGTGGCCGGTGTAAACACAGCCGATGCCGTACTCCTCCCACCGCCTCCCTCCTCTAAAGGTCTTTCTGTGTAATATGAATGAACACTACTGGCCATTAAAATTGCTACACCACGACGCTGACATGCTACAGATGCAAAATTTAATCGAGAGGAAGAAGATACTGTGAAATGCAAATGATTAGCTTTTCAGAGCATTCACACAAGGTTGGCGCCAGTGGCGACACCTACAACGTGCTGAATGAGTAAAGTTTCCAACCGATTTCTCATACACAAACAGCCGTTGACCGGCGTTGCCTGGTGAAACGTTGTTGTGATGCCTCGTGTAAGAACGAGAAATGCGTACCATCACGTTTCCGACTTTGATAAAGGTCGGATTGTAGCCTATCGCGATTGCGGTTTATCGTATCGAGACACTGCTGCTCGCGTTGGTCGAGATCCAATGACTGTTAGCAGAATACGGAATAGGTGGGTTCAGGAGGGTAATACGGAACGCCGTGCCTGGATCCCAACGGCCTCGTATCACTAGCAGTCGACATGACAGGCATCTTATCAGCATGGCTGTAACGGATCGTGCAGCCACGTCTGGATCCCTGAGTCAACAGATGGGGACGTTTGCGAGACAACAACCACCTTCACGAACAGTTAGACGACGTTTGCAGCAGCATTGACGATGAGCTCGGAGACCATGGCTGCAGTTACCCTTGACGCTGCATCACAGACAGGAGCGCCTGCGACGGTGTACTCAACGACGAACCTGGGTGCACGAATGGCAAAACGTCATTTTTATCTGATGAATCCAGGTTCTGTAAACAGTATCATGATGGTCGCACCCGTGTTTGGCGACATCGTGGTAAATGCACATTGGAAGCGTGTATTCGTCATCGCCATACTGCCGTATCACCCGGCGTGATGGTATGGGGTGCTATTGGTTACACCTCTTGTTTGCATTGACGGCACTTTGAACAGTGGACGTTAAATTTCAGATGTGTTACGACCCGTGACTCAACCTTTCATTCGATCCCCGCGAAACCCTACATTTCAGCAGGTCCTGTACTGGCCTTTCTGGATACAGAGAATGTTCAACTGCTGTTCTGGCCAACACATTCTCCAGATCTCTCACCAATTGAAAACGTCTGGTCAATGATGGCCGAACAACTGGCTCGCCACAATACGCCAGTCATTACTCGAGCTGTGGTATCGTGTTGAAGCTGCATGGGCAGCTGTACCTGTACACGCCATCCAAGCTCTGTTTGACTCAACGCCCAGGCGTTTCAAGGTCGTCATTACGGGCGGAGGTGGTTGTTCTGGGTACTGATTTCTCAGGATCTATGCACCCAAATTGCGTGAAAATGTAATCACATGTCAGTTCTAGTATAATATATTTGTCCAATGAATATCCGTTTATCATCTGCATCTTTTCTTGGTGTGGCAATTTTAATCGGCAGCGGTGTATAACATTACTAGTTTTTACTGTTCTGATGCGTAATTATCTGCTTTAACTGTATTTTTACTATACATTTTAACTGATGCTGGTTATGCAGGCGCCAGAGGCTTAGGTTTAATGTGACCCTGTAACTAGGCTGAGTTCATTCCTTTGTGTGCATATGTACTCAACCTACTTGGTTCATGACCCTTTACTACTATGATCTTCTATTAATTTTAGTCCGAGTTTTATGCTAACGTTTATGTAACATTTGATACATCAACACATAGTGATTTAATAATGTCTGTATGAGAAAATTGTGTGAGATTGTCTTCACATTTTAATAATGTGGTAATGTCAAGTTTTTAATGTATCCTAAGTTGCCTGTTGGTGTGGTTAATTTACTTTGTACTCTGCCGTTTAACAAATGCAGTTACGTTTTGTCAGCCATCTGGCAGCTCTACGGGTTAATACCAGCTTCATTGACACTATTCACCTGTAATTGTCTCAGCTCGGTTAACATTGCGGGGTACCATCGGTTGTCAAATGCAGTCTACTGCACAGAAAGCCCTCCTGTATTGTACCCAACGTGCTAAGAAAACACATTAGTATGTAACTCATAAGAACAAATGGATCTCTAACCACATTGTTCTAGATCGTTATAGCTTGCACAGACTTACAGACCACTGGTACTCTAGTTTCGTATCTCACTATGGGACCCTCTATACTGTAAATCACGTATTTTGATGCACTTCAAATATGTTATAGAGGCACTTGCCCTGAGAACCTGGCTATCCGGTTTTCTAGCGACGAGCCTTGGTTTTCGAGAAAATCGAATTTGTAGTTCACTGCGTGCTTTGTATACACGTAACATTAGATATGTTTCGAGCAAGTCAGCGTAGCGCAGCGGTAAAAGTTCACAGCTACCGAGCTGGAGGTATCGTGTTGGAATCCTGTTTGTGTACTTTTTTTTTAATCGAACGAATTTTTCAGTTTTATTTAAAATAATATCAACAAACTGTGTAAGGTGTGCGAAATTATAAAGATATATTCAGTTATTAATTTTTTCATATATTCATTCCGTTTGTGGTTCGCAGTTGGAGTTCCAAATGTTCGTACAACGGTCGCATCTTGTATTACCTGAAATCGGTCTCCACCCATTATCGTCCCCTCTCCCGTGAATACCATTAGCCGTAACGAGAACCCCAGCTCCTAAGCCAATGAGGATGTGAGTTGCGTTCCTTTACGTTCGCATCTAACTACAGCGTCAGTTTCTCGCAAAGCGTTTCTAATGCCGCTTATAAGAACAAATCTGTGAAATGGAAAAGACAAGTGTTTCTGCAGTAGTGCATCCAGAAGAAGATCCACCAAGTAGAGGAGTTGAACGAAGAATCAAGAGGCGAAATCACAAATGCCATTCAATACGCCGAAAATCTACTTCGCGATTTGAATCTCGTAACCAATACACCGCCTAGCGTGATCTGTGCCAATTTCGTTTCTATTGGCGATGTGATATGTATCGCAATACAGGATCTCTTGGCCGAAAGACATCATTATTGATGATGAATTGCCGGCCGGGATGGCCGAGCGGTTCTAGGCGTTACAGTCTGGAACCGCGCGACCGCTACGTCGCAGGTTCGAATCCTGCCTTGGGCATGGATGTGTGCGATGTCCTTAGGTTAGTTAGGTTCAAGTAGTTCTAAGTTCTAGGGGACTGATGACCTCAGACGTTAAGTCCCAGAGTGCTCAGAGCCATTTGAACCATTTTTGCCGGCCAAAGTGGCCGCGCGGTTAGAGGCGCTCCAGTCTGGAACCGCACGACCGCTACGGTCGCAGGTTCGAATCCAGCCTCGGGCATGGATGGGTGTGATGTTCTTAGGTTAGTTAGGTTTAAGTAGTTCTAAGTTCTAGGGGACTTATGACCACAGCAGTTGAGTCCCATAGTGCTCAGAGCCATTGTACCATTTTTTTTTTTTTGATGATGAATTGATAGATTTCAACGAAGAAGATGAATTGGGAGAATATGATGCTAACCACAAACGGAATGAGTATTTGAAAAAATTAATAACTGTTTATATCTTTATAATTTGGCACACCTTACACTGTTTGTTGATATTCTTTGAAATAAAATTGAAAAATTCGGTCGATTTTGAAAAAAAAAAAAAAATCCACAAGCAGAATAGGAACACGATACCTCCAGTGCGATAGCCCTGAACCTCTACCGCTGCGCTCCGCTGACTTGCTCCAAGTTTATCTGATGTTAGAGGTACGCAAAGCGCGCAGTGAATTTAAAAATCGATTTTCTCATGAATCAAGGCCCATCGCTAAAAAACCGGATAGCCAGGTACTAAGGGTAAGTGCCTCTACAACATATTTGAAGCGCACCAAAATCCGTGATTTACAGTATGGGGGGTCCCCTTGTCACTGATTCTTCATTCAATAAGTGAGTGAAGAATGGAATAATCGGTATTGATTGCTTCTTTCAGCGTTTCATTATGAAAGTAATCAAGAGAAGGAGCTTTTCCAGTCTTTACCAGAATGACAGCAGCTTCTTGTGCAAATGATAGAACAACACTTGGGTTCTGGAATGTACGTACTTTCTCGTCTCTCTCTTTGAAGATCATCATACTTTCTGTTATCTTCTGGAAGAAGCGACATAAGCAGGTATTCCGCAGAGTATCTCCAATCTCTAGTTTACTCCATCCAGTTTACGCTGAGTGAACGGTACAGTTTGCGTTTTTTTTACTTTTTCTGTTGCTGTTCTTTAGGGAGGACGCCATGCATTTGTTACGAGTTGCCTTTGAACCTATTCGTCCGCATGCCTTTCCTTCGTGCTATGTGTGAGAGCTTTATATTTGATTTTCACTCATCTATACTACAATAGCCTAGCCTCACTCTCCCTTGTCCTAAAGCTGTTTCATAAAATTTATGAAGTTGTTGTGCACATTTCTTCAGGTTAGTAAACTGCAAGGTGTACCACAATGTTTATCAGTCTTCTGTGTTGAAATTGCCACTTTTTTGTGCGTGTGTGTGCTAGATAGTTGTACAAAGTGTCATGTATTTTACGTTGCAGTCACGATCTCCTGGTATTTGAAGGTACATTTCTGTACATAGATTTTCGCGCTTGCCTTTTTAAATTTATATCGAGAGTGACTGTATTCTCATTCCATACTTCTTCGTAGTAACTAAGTATCCAGTAAATCTATCACAATTGCATTGTGGTTGCTTCTAGTGCCACGCTAAAAGACTCTCGAAGAGTTGTTTTTGTTACTGCAGACTAATTTGTAAGTGGCCAGACAGGCCGTGCTGTTGTAATGAACCCAGCCTCTAATGGTCTACAATAAATATGTTGTATTACTTCCTCGTATTAGCAGTGTTAAGTAATGTCTCTCGGGTTGTAGCGATCATTTAGTAGGTTAAAGGTAGGTTGCATTACACTGACTTGAGAACTTGTATTTATCTTCTCAAGATGGCTTCAGCGCCTCGGTCATATTTTCTCATTTTTAAGCTGTTAGTACTACATAGAAAAGGAACGGAACCTTTATTTTGTATTTTACTATATACAAATTTTGTACTGGGATATGTTTTCACTGGAGGGCAAAGTTTTCGTTATTCAAGTAAAACTTGTTTGAAGATGACTTTTGTATGTTTTTCTTGAAAAGTTAGAAGACTATGGTCTCTGAAGAAAACGAATCCCAGAACAAGATTTAACTACACTAAATTCCCTACAAAAGGGTCCTGTTTATCTTTTCTGTATGACTAATAGTTTGCGCGTAGCATGCAAGAGTTTATGAAAATCTCGCAATTGGTTTTTGAAGGCGTTGCGGGTTGCTTGAAACCTTAGATTAACGTTAAGATAGCTTTCGTTACTGAATTTATTTATCAGTTTAAGTTTCATATTACTTTCTGATAATAATTGTTTAAGTGAAGATTTATTGGCCAGATGGTTCACCACAAAGGTTACAAATTCTGAAAACACAAAAATGTAAATCTCCTATTATTTTATGATAATGATTCTTTTATCGATAGTAAAATTAATAAAATTACAAGTGGAGGCACATAGTTTGTTTGCATATAACACTGAAGAATGAAAATTATTGTGTCTAATGTAGTGTTCTTTTCAGATCATATACGTTTAAAATAATGACTAGGAATTTTCATGATGTAAGACTGATAGTTAATAATACGTCGATATAAAAGTAATAAAAACATATTGTCAGGAACATTTTTCCTAACAGCCAGAAAAAAGCAAAAATTCACAGGATTTTCTGCGGAGTAATAAAGGAGCGATCTGCTATACTTACATAAACGGGCTAGATCGCATAAAATATTTCTTTATAGAAGACAACTGGTTTCGACAGAAATTGCTGTCATCTTCAGGTCTTAAAACTCTTTTTGTTGTGAAAAGTGTTCATTTCACGTTGAACCTCACGCCAGCTTGTTAATTGTTAGTGCATTATACGACAAACCGTTTATAATATACTGATTTTTTATCCACTTGAAGACTTGGTGTGAGCTTTAAGGTAAAATGAACACGTTTCACAACAAAAAGGTTTTTAGGATCTGAAGATGACAGCAAAGTCTGCTGTCGTAAATAAAGAAATATTTTATGCGATCTTGGTATTGAATGTTTTTAGCAAGGATTGTAGCTACACGCATAAGAACCAATCTATATCTGGCCGGAATTTATGTTGTATCAAACAGTTCATTACTCGAGTAGATGTTTTGATGTGACCAAATTCATTATAACATGGAGTCTTAATTCCTCAATTACATCCCACGTTTGTGTAGCACTCCCAGCTTCAGGCGATAGCGCTGGCCTCGAGGTGATGTTGCTGCTAGGACTCGGTGGATCTGACTGACCTCTTCGGTGTCGCCGCACTCTATATTTGCTCGGAGCGGTGTTACTGCTGCCCAATTGCAGCCAACCGCGACCTCTGACCATATTGGGGCTAGAGCAGTGCTGGGAGGGATAGAGCGAAATTCAATTTCACAGCGCATCCTAATTTCTCGTTTGGTTTCCTAGTGACTACGAGAGGAGGCGCCCATCAGTAGCTACATCATTTCGAATAGTGTTTGGTACTGGATGCGCTCTATAAAATTTAGTTTTGGCGTTATCTTTAAGTGTAATATGCACTTTAAACTCTTTTGCATAACCAGTGTGACATCGAACAAATGCTGATATCTGTCGCATTATTTTATGATAAACTCATTTGAAAACTGAGTACTAACTGTACATACATTATGTTGTATTTCGAGACCAAAGAAATCGAATGGCTCCATATCAAATATGTTTGGTTTTATTGTGGAATTTTTCTCTTAATACTCACATCCTGAGAACAGAGATTCTTTCGCCATTGTAAGTTGTGAGATGCAAATTTGATGGCTGAAATTTGCACGTCCTAGCTGTTCCTATGTTTGCCGATAATGTAAAGTAGCTGAAGTACCAGTAGCTAAAATTCACATTTTGATCCAAAATTTGTGAAGTAATGAACAGTTTTCGACCGTTTCTTTGAATATGAGTGTCGGTATTTTTTCCTGGAAGGCGGTTACGCTTTGAATCTTAGTTAAGAGCACGATGTGATTTTAATTTGTTTGAGGAGAGATGATGTGTCTTTTTAAAAGCCATTCTTTTCCATGTGCTTTTAAGTCTGCATTACGTGTGATTTCTCTTGCGTTTAGGTTGAGTTGTACTAGGAGGAGACCTTTCAATCTGATTGTGAAATTATTTTCATTTTCTCAATCGAGGTTACGAGGAACAGAATTCACTTTACGGTTCTTCTGTAAACATGCTTGCTGAGTGTGTCTGATGTCATGACAATGTCGTTATTGTGCTTGACGGAAAAAAGCGATGTTTACCGCTGTCCGTTGTGAAGCATTTAGCACATCACGTCGATGCGCGAGGGCTACTGTGCCGGCGAATTGTTTGCGATGAAGGCGCTGAGCAACATGGACAATTCGCGACTTGCGGGCACTTGTAGGACGCCTATCGTCAAGAGTTGAAACTACAGGCGCATAAAAATCGAACTCTGCGAATACCTGCTCTTCTTGAGATTGTCACCCGGACGTGAAGCGTGATTCTCTAAGATTTCTGCTCTACAAACTGCCTATTGGCTTCTGTCACGGGTTCTTCAGCCGAACTTTGTATAATGATTTTTCTGGCGCTTCGCCAGCACGAGTGGCTCGTTCTGTAGAAGCTTCACCCTCCACTACTGGTGGTTGACTGGAGTCGAGAACTGTTCGCATGTTTATGGATTTCTACAGCTTCAAGCGGATGCGATAACTCTTCTCCGCAGCCTCAACTTCAGTGTCGGTGCATTTTACAATGTGGTCGGCCTCACTCAGCGCGTGCTCTGCCAAGGCCGACTTTTCTACCTGCCCTGGCTTGCAATGCCGTTTATGCTCTGTGATCTTAGTATTGGTTGAGTGTCCAGTCATTTAAACACCAATTTTTCTGCATGTGCGTGGTACGAGATATATTCCCAACATTGCAAGTGGGTCCCTGTTCTCCTTTGCCGGTCTGAGACACTCTTTGACCCTCTTTGACCTTCTTCGTCGGTCTATAAGTAATCTTTACGCCTTGTTTGCACAATATATGGCCGATTGTGTCCGTAACTCTGGGAATGTATGGCAGAAAGGCCGTGCACGACATTTCTTTTTTCGACGTGTCACTTCGCAAAGTGGCTAACTCTGTTACACCTCTTACATAATATGCGACACCCATTGCTCCTCAGAATGCTTTCCAGATGATGCATCTCGCGTCTGAGGTGCTGCGGGTCACATATTTGTCTTCCTTGCGTTACGAGCGTATTACTCATGCCACTTTCCTGGCTCTGTTGGTGATCTGACGGTTTTTGCAGGTATGGTCCGTGTGTGTCGGTTTTTGATAAAAGCTGTGTCCCAGATTTTTACCATTCCTTGTGACCAGCTGGGTAGCTGTTTGTCCTGTTCTACTTCCATAGTAAATTTTATGTTGGCATGGAGACTGTTGAAGTTTCTTAGGAAGTCACCGAGCTGTTCCTCACCATGTCTCCACAAAACGGATGTATCATCGACGCATCTGTAGCACATCTTAAGTTTACAAGGTGCCACGTCCAGTGGCTGTGCTTCAGAAAGTTCCTTGAAGAAGTTGGCCACCACTTGATTAATAGGTCTACCCATGGCGACGCCTTCCCGCTGCTGGTAGATGTTGCCATTCCACACGGAATAGGTCGTGGTGAGACAGACATGAAAGAATTTGGTGATGCCTTGCGGGAAAATGGAACCGATGTGCTCCAGAGAGTCACCGAGTGGCGCATTGGTAAACAAAGAAACGACATCACAGCCGAGCAGAATGTCGTTTGGTTCAAGTTTTAGTTTCTTCTCAATGAAATGCGCTGAGTCCTTTACGTATGTGTTAGTCTCACCTACGAGTGGCCTGAGCAGAGAGGCCAAGCGTTTTGCCAGTTTATATGTCGGTGAGTCAGGAACTCTGCTATAGTTACATTGTCTGCTATATTTTCGATTGGCACTGCGAAACATTTCGTTCCGATCTGATAGACCACAAGTATAATTAAATGTACAATTTCTATTAATGCTTTTTTAAGTTCTGATATCCAGGAATGCTATACACGAATCGTCAGGCTGACTGCGCGTAGTGAAAAATTTATGGCGTGTAACAACAGCACGTATTTTAGATTCATAATATTCGTGTAATTTACTCATGATACCAGCATTGGCTATCTCTATGAACCATGGACCTTGCCGTTGGTGGGGCGGTTTGCGTGCCTCACCAATACAGATGGCCGTACCGTAGGTGCAACAACAAAGCAGGGGTATCCGTTGAGAGGCCAGAAGAGGGGTATCAGTTTTTTCAGTAGTTGCAGAGGCAACATTCTGGATGATTGACTGTTCTGGCCCTGTAACATTAACCAAAACGGCATTGCTGTGCTGATACTGCAAACGGTTGAAAGCAAGGGGAAACTACAGCCGTAATTTCTCCCGGGAGCATGCAGCTTTACTGAATGGTTACATGATGATGGCGTTCTCTTGGGTAAAATATTCCAGAGGTAAAATAGTCCCCCATTCCGATCTCCGGGCGGGGACTACTCAGGAGGATGTCGTTATATGGAGAAAGAGAAAACTGGCGCTCTACGGATCGGAGCTTGGAATGTCAGATCCCTTAATCGGGCAGATAGGTTAGAAAATTTAAAAAGCGAAATGGATAGGTTAAAGTTAGATATAGCGGGAATTAGTTAAGTACGGTGGCAAGAGGAACAAGACTTCTGGTCAGGTGAATACAGGAATATAAATACAAAATCAAATAGGGGTAATGTAGGAGTAGGTTTAATAATGATTAAAAAAAATTGGAGTGCGGGTAAGCTACTGCAAACAGCCTAGTGAACACATTTGAGCCGCGCACGTCTTGTGTTCATGTCATTTATTGTTTGTCGTTTTCTTATTCCATTTACTGGCGTCACTAACTTTCTGCCGTACTTGCCCGTGTTCAGCAGCAACAGCGCATATCGATAAGTGCGCTGTCGTACCATCTCTGGAGCGATCGATAGTATTTTCGGGTCGTTGTGTGTCTGGCAGTCGGTTGGAGACGGACCAGCAGTGCAGTCGGGGCGCAGCAGCAGCGAAGTCGGGGACGGAGCGCCGGTGAGGCCCGGACAGCCAGTACCCGCCGACCGCTGGCGACACACATGAATTGTCCGACAGAGGAAGATTGGAGCGGGACGACCGTTGGTTGGTCGTCTCATCGGTCGACGTATATTTGGTCCTTTCACCGTTTCCGGGCCCGGGGAGTCAGTCGGTTGAAATGGAGCAGCAAAGAAGCCTCTGTCGCGCGTACTCTGGCCGGGGCCGCTGGTGGTGTGCACACGTGGTTGGAGTGTGAGGTGCTGCTTGCGAATGCTAAGAAGTTCGTCACCCGCCGATCTTGGACATGACTTTGGGTCCTCACTTAACCTACTATCGAGCCTCACTGTTTACATTTCTTCGTTTGATCCTGGTTGTCGCTTTTTGGACATTTCCGCGAACAACAACGTGCGTCTATTCAAGCTGGCTAAGATTCCAGGCGTCGTCATGTGGAGTTTAACTTAAATTTCTTTATTCCCTGTTATGGAAATTCACCAGCGGTACCTTCTGCCTTGTGGCCGTTGGCGTTCTGGTTACCTGCCCTGGTCGTTGACGTAATTTTCGGCAGTATATTTTCCTCGCGGTGCTGTTACTGTCCAGCTCAACGTGTAGTTCGACAGCTGAGGTGGTGTTAGTCTCTGTGGACGCCAATATTCTGTGTGTTGTTGTATTGGAATCTTGTGATCGTCTTGCTGGTTTCGTGGAGAGGAACTGATTTTGTTGGTTGGTCGGCTGTCTGTAGGTTGGGTTGCCTTCAGATTAAGATGTTGTGGGACAGGCTGCCTGTCACACCTAAACGGGCGTTAGTGTTACAATCTCAGGCCGACACTTGGAAACTTCTGAGCACCATTTCATTTGTGTCACATAGTAATTTCGCTGTTTGAGTTTTAGTTATTTGGTTGATGTGGGGCCTTCAGGCGAGTTTCAATATCTCTTAATGCTCTTGTCTTGCCCTTAAGGTATGAAATTGTTATTATTTTATATGGGACCTTCAGCCGAATATTACATGAGGTGTTTTAAGATAAGGCGTTCTGCCTTTTAAATTGAAGCTCTTTTTCTAGGCCTTAAGCAGTTAAACGTGTTTTGTTGGTATGTGGCCTTCAGTCGAGTATTAATATCTCTTAAATTAATGTTCTTGTCTTTCCGTTAAGGCATAAGATTTTTATGCTTTTGTATGGGGCCTTAAGCCGAATTCTGCATTAAAAAAAAAAAGGAAATGATCGTATGGCATTGTTGGCCGGGAGGCTCCTTGCGGGGAAGTTCGGCCGCCGTATTGCAAGCCCTTTTTAGTTGACGCCACTTCGACGACTTGCAAGTCAATGATGATAAACACACAACACCCAGTCGTCACGAAAATCCCTGACCCCGACGGGAATCGAACCCGGGACCCCGTGCGCTGAAAGCGAGCGCGCTACCGCAAGACCACGAGCTGCGGACTTTGCATCAAATGTTTTCAGATAAGGCCTTCTGCCTTTTGATTGAAACTCTTCTTATTGTTTAATATGCGGCCTCCACCCATGTTCCATTAAAATTAAATTGCTAAGGTGTAACCTCCCAACAGTAAAAATAATAAGTTATTTATCATCCACATTTAGTGTAAGCTCCCAACAGATTTATTCCGTAACCTCCCAAAAGTAAAAAATGTAACATTCACGTTTAGCGTAACCTCCCACAGATAAATTCCGTAACCTTGGAACAATGTGACTAATCTAATAAAAACGTGACTCATAGATAACCTTTCAATAATTGACTGTGAATTTAAACTGGTAAATTTTGGTCGTCAGCCCTGGCCCTGAAAGATCATTCTGAATAAATTGAAAAATCTTACCTCAATTTGGTCGCCGGATAACGCTATATATCTGCTCCTATAAGAAATTTTTCTGGCACAGCCGAGTGCAATGCTGGCCGATAGATTTGTCATGTATAAAAAGAAACAACTGATATTTCTTTTCAATAATCGGGATGACCAAGGATTGGAGAAATTAGTAAATTCTTTAAATTGAAATGAATGATTGTCAAAAGTTACTTTTTATGAGAAAGATTATTATTAAGAGATTTCTTTTTAAAAGCATTTGCATGGGACTTGATATAACAATCTACATATGCGCGAGATTGCTTTTACCTTATACTACAACGCTCAGGCACCGCCGTCGCTCTCCACGCGACTGCTAGCAACTCCTTACTCCTACTGCTACACAGTTCCTACTGCAGTCAACACTGCTCTCTGGTCTGAGATTCTTTATAGCTTACATATCGCAGGCAGCGCGTGAGCAATCCATCGAAATTACATCTGCTCGAGTGCGCTAGCAACAAATTCCTTAATCATGGACCTCTTACAAAGGCCTTCGGCCTGTTTAGATTGAAGATTTAGAAAATATTTTTGTGTCAAACCTCCAGAAGAACCTTGTATTTCAATTTCTTGCTTAGGCCTTGTGTCTTGAATTTTGATTGTGGCCTTCATCCGATCTAAAGTTAATCAAAGGAGGTCGATTAAAGTTTTGCGTGTTTTGCATCCTTGTTGTAATATTGGTTGTTGATAAATAAAGTTTGTATGTTGAATGCAACTGACAGCAACTTTGGTCCCTTTCCACAACCTAATCCGCTCTGTCCTGCTAGCCCAGGCATTTCAGCATTATTGTGGCCAAGATAGGCACGAAGCCCACGCGTACCGCATCAGCCATGGCGACTGGCGCTAGTTATGCGCCACTTGCTTCACTGATATCGACACTCGCCTGGACTTGTGTCTCTGACTGTTCCGCCTTTGGTTTTCCGGCCTGGCGTGTGGCAGAGTTCTCTCTCTCCGGTCGGCGCTCAACGAGGCAGCATGTTTTGAAGGCACGCCCTCGCCTCTATCCGCTGCGCTGGGCCTCGCCGTCTTTGGCGGGTGGACGGCGCTGATTAGTCGGCGCGTTTGCGTGCGAAACGGTGGCGGGTCCGTCATCTCAGGCTGGACATCTTCTCATTGCGTAACGTGAAGCATGAAGTTACGTATGATTCGTATTATGCTGTTATCCTCTGACGATTTGTGAACCATATGGTGACATGTTATATCCACCGGAGATGCGTTAAGGATGGTTCTGAATAAGAGAATATTATAAGGAACCTAAGAAGTCGAAGTGTTGTTTCCGTGGAGCGGAATCTGATTAGAGTTTTACCACTTGTTTTAAATGTTCCTTGCCATGTTAATTTAATGTAGTATGTTAATTGGTATGCTCTTCGCCCAATTTGGGTTTTAGACTTTCTTTGATATGAAGGGCAGAGCATTTAACTCCGTTTCATTGTGACCACTGATAACCTTTAAAAGGCCTTTTGTAGGATTAGATATTGTCACTTGAGCCTTCCCGTCTTATTCTCACGCCCCTTTGGCTCCTGCACTAATGTAGTATTCCTTTGTGTGAATTTGGTCTGTAATTGTGTCTTCTAACTTTATTTTTAGTTTTTTATAGATTTCGAAAGCGCCCTTTCTGGTCTGGCGGGTTGTCAGTTTACCTTGCCGTGCGGACGCAGCCGTTTCTTCCCTGGTAGTGGTGTTGCAATCCTACTTGACAGCAGCCTCACTTTGGGTCCATGAGGAGCCTTGGCCAACTAAGCGATTCGCTGAAACAACCTCACTGTGGGTCCATGAGGAGCCTTGGCCAACTAAGCAATTCGCTGAAACAACCTCACTGTGCGTCCATGCAGAGCCCTGGCCAACTAAGCGATTCACAGAAACAACCTCACTGTGGGTCCATGCACAGCTTTGGCCAACTAAGCGATTCACAGAAACAACCTCACTTGTGGGTCCATGCGGAGCCTTGGCCAACTAAGCGATTCGCTGAAACAACCTCACTGTGGGTCCATGAGGAGCCTTGGCCAACTAAGCGATTCGCTGAAACAACCTCACTGTGGGTCCATGAGGAGCCTTGGCCAACTAAGCGATTCGCTGAAACAACCTCACTGTGCGTCCATGCAGAGCCCTGGCCAACTAAGCGATTCACAGAAACAACCTCACTGTGGGTCCATGCGCAGCTTTGGCCAACTAAGCGATTCACTGAAACAACCTCACTGTGGGTCCATGCGGAGCCTTGGCTAACTAAACGATTCGCTGAAACAACCTCACTGTGGGTCCATGTGGAGCCTTGCCCAACTAAGCAATTCGCTGAAACAACCTCACTATGGGTCCATGTGGAGCCTTGGCCAACTAAGCGATTTGCTGAAACAACCTCATTGTGGGTCGATGCGGAGCCTTGGCCAACTAAGCGATTTGCTGAAACATTCAATTATTGCTGTGTTTCAGTTGATGTTGTTGACTTTCTCATGAATATGTTTACAAAGCAATTTCATCCAGTCGTTTTTTAGAGCTGACCCTTTCATTTCTTTATGCAACTAGCAACTGATTTAAATAAATGTTTTTAAGATTCTGAATTTTTTGCTTTTGAAATTGTTAAATTCATTAGCTTAACGGGTGTAAATAATTCAGAATTGTGAGTAGAAGCTTCTTCCATTTGTGAAAGCCAGTTGTATATTTTCTTAAGAGGGCGAAGGTCCAAATCAAAATTTTATATTGTTATTCTGAAATTTGTTCTTTAGTTGAAATTGAAATGATGTACCAGCCACAAGTTCGTCCATCAGCAAAGATCCCTAGCTTCCTAGGAGCTGTGAGTAGCTGTGGTTAGCAGTACCACAGCTCAGCTGGTAGCAGAACTAATAAAGGGGAGTTCTTTTCCTACCCTGAGTGTTGATGGTCAAAGCTTGTGATAATAGTATTTGCTAAATTTAGCTAATACGTTTTGCTGTTTCAGGAAGTGGATGGAGCTGCCCTGTAATTTCATATTTGCGCCGCAAGCATTTAATTAACGAGCTGCGCGTACGCGGTTTGCTCGTGGAGGGCAATGTTGACGAGTTGGTGCCGCAGTTCCGGGCAGCGGCGGTGGATACTCCGGTCTCCCTTCCTGTTGATTACCTTGCTGAGTGGCTTACAGGCATTAAAGTGTCGGTGGACGACATTGGTCGTACACTCGACTTTTTAAGATATTCTCAAGTTACGCTGAGGCAACTTTGCCGCGTGCAGGCTCACTTAAATCGCTATAGTAACTGTTTAACGGATTTATCGACTGTCGATCTCAGTGACGCAGTGCTGGAACTTCGAAATCAAATTGTTTATGACGTTCGTAGTTTGCAAGCTTCTGCCGTCGCTCTTGCTTTGGGTGAGGGAGGTTTGGGAGACGAGCCCGTTGTACAGAGTGAAGATAAATGTGTGGGAGTGCAATGTAAAGCTGTGTATTCTGATTGTTTTTTGAAATTGCCGAATCCTATTGTAAAATTGTTTGAAGTGATTTCAGAATTACATATTGAAACCTTAGATCATGTTCAGGAATTTTTGTGGTTGATAGACCGGTTACAAGTTCATGCTGATGCATTGGGGGTGGCGCATTCCGTAATTTTGTCGTTATTGTATCCGATCCGATGGCCCGAGAGTGCTTTGGTGAGATCGTAGCGGGGGAGTTGCAGAATCAAGGAACAATGGTTGAACTCCGCCGGAAAATTTTACGGAGAAAGCTCTCTCATCGAATACGGGTACAGTTGGAGCGTGATTTCTATTGGAGAATACAAGCAGATGAGGAGACGCTAGCCCAATATTTTGATAGAGTGCATACTGCCGTTGTTGCTCTTGACATGTCGGTATCAGAAATAGATAATATTGAACATCTGCTTGAGGGGATGCGTCCTTAAGATCGTTCGTGCTCAACTTTTGCGCAGCGTCAGAGTTCATTGACACAGTTCCAGCAGCTAATTGATTACGTAGGAGTCTCCACAGTTGATAATCAACGTCCGCAATGCCAAATTAAACAACATTGCTTGGTAATTTCTAGTAGTGATAGAGAAAGGGGGTCCTATAGCCCTCACGTGTTACAATGTTATCGCTGCCAAGCTACCGATCACTTAGTGCGGCATTGTCCCGCGTTCAGGAGCCATAGGTCGAATAGCTGACGCCAGGGTCGAGGTAAGGTTAGCAAAGATCGTAACTGGTCTTAGAATTTTAGGGCGATTAGGGGTGTGAGTCGTTCTCCATTGCCATATGTTTCTGCTAGAATTAGAGATGAGCCGATTTGTGCTTTAGTTGATTCCGGTAGTTCGTTCGGTATCTCTAACTGACCAAACTTGGTATCTAGAATTCCGACATTTGTGTAAATTTTCCTTACCACTCCCTCTTGCGCAAAGATGTCGGGTTGCAGACGGCCGTGAGTTGGCTTTGACACGGTAGTTGCGGGGTTATTTGCACATTAATGGGTTTTCCTGGCCACATAACTTTATCATTGCTAGTAATTTGAAGATTCCCGTGATATTGGGATGCGATTTTGCGCGACAAAGCGGGTTCGTTATTGATTATGCGGCTGGTGGAGATGGGCAATCTTTCTACCCAGCAAGTGCGGGGCTTGAGACAGGTCCTTGAGCGGTACCTAGAGGTGTTGTCCGAGCGGTTAGACGAGACGAAACTGTTGGAGTACGAGATAATCTTGACTGACAGTGTTCCTGTCCGCCAGCCGCCGTATAGATTATCACCTCCGAAGATGGGGATATTAAGGCAAAAAATTGATAAAATGCTTCAGGCCATCCACCTCGCCGTATGCTACACCCGTTTCCTTGGTTCCGTAAGATTACCGTCGTCTTAACAAGAAGGTAGTTCTGGACTCTTAGCCACTACCAGATTTGCACAATTGTTTCACCTGGTTTTCTGGCGCGACCGTGTTTACCATCCTCGATTTAAACCAGGCGTATTACCAGATTCCCCTATCGGAAGTGTCGAAGTGGGTCACAACATTTTGCAACGACTGGAAACTTTTCGAATTCAGTCGAGTTCCTTTTGGTATGGCCACGGGTGCAGCTGTATTATCTCGTTTACTAGATGTCGTTATGGGTGATTTGAAATTTGTCTCTGTGTATAATTACCTTTACGATGTAGTGGTTTAAGGTCGAGCCCTAGAGGATCACATAGGACATCTGGATCAAGTTTTTGCCAGCTTAAGTTCGACAGGCCTGACCGTCAAACCCTCGAAGATTACCCTTTGTAGGTCCCAGAGTTCGTTTTTGGGACACTTTTTCTCGGCCAAGGGAGTCAGCATTAATCAGGAAAGAACTAAGGCTTTGCGCAAGTTCCCCCTCCACGGAGTAAGAAGGAAATCGCCCGTTTTGTGGGAATGGCGAATTTTTCTCGCAAGTTCATACCGTATTTTGCCCAATTATCTGCTCCCCTCAACGACCTTCATAAGGATAGGGAGTTCGTTTGGGGTGAAGCCCAGCAAATTGCCTTTCAAGAACTTTAGGCTGCCATTTCTAATCCACCCTTATTGGCTGTACCGAATTTCGGTAATAACTGAGTCTTACAAACTGACCCTTCCGATGCGGGTATTGCAGCCGTCTTATTCCAGGAGGAGAAGGGCGAAAGGAGGCCCTCAGCCTACTCGGCACGCGGTGTATCTGGTCCCGAGTCTAATTATTCTTTTTATAAACTGGAGGCCCTGGCAGTTATATTTGCCTTAGAGAAGTTAAATTTTTATCTCGAGCATAAGCATTTTCTTCTGGAGTCTGATAACCAGGCTTTCAGCTGGGTTCTGGCTAGGCCATGAAAAACCGGTCGAACTGCTCGTTGGGCTGTGCGTATTTCAGCATTTCGTTTTGACGTCAAACATATTAAGGGTTCCGATAACGCGGTAGCTGAGGCGTTAAGTCGTATGTTTACTGAGGAGCCTGCAGAGGCCCAAAGATCTGAACCGCAGAGTGTGGTGGGAGCTATATTGTTGGATAATCGCGAGCTGTTTTGCGACCTGCAAGAAAAGCAGTCGGAGGACTCGGTCTGGGGACAGGTGAGGGAGAAGTTAGCGGCAGGAAAGCTTTCTCTGGTTTATTGTCTCAGGGGTGGAGTCCTTTGCAAGCAGGTGGGCAAGGAACAGCAGTTAAAGATTTGTTGCCGATGTGTTTGGTACCTATGGTATTTAAGTACTTTCGTAAGTCTGTAGTTGGTGGCCATTTAGTCCTGTATAAGACCTTAGCCAAGGTATGTGAAAGATTTGTTTAGCCCTCACTGTATCGCGACGTGCGTCGTTTGGCTGCAAGTTGTCAGGCATGTAAAAGGGCGAAACCAAACTCGGGCGCTCCTCAGGAGCTGTTACAATCTCAAGGGGAGATTACCCTCTCGATAGTCTTTATTGAATACATCGGATCGTTGCCACACACTAGAAGCGGTAACAAATACGTATTGGTTGTAGTTGATGCCTTCTCTCGCTTTGTGTGGTTGCTATCAACTCGTGGAGTTACGGCTGATAATACCACTCACCAGTTGGCCAGAGTAATTTCATGGTTTGGTCCACCTAAATCCTTGGTGAGTGACAATGCCGCGGCCGTCTTATCGAAGATCTTTAAGGCCTTTTGCTTCAACCAGGGTATCAAACATATTACCACCACTCCATGTTATCCGAAGGCGTCCTTTGCGGAGAGGGTCAACCGGAATTTAAAGGCACCATTGACAATATACCATTCTAAGTCACCGAGTAGATGGGATTTGAGTCTTCCCTGTCTGAATCAGGCATTTAATTCCGCTGGACATGAGACCACTGATGTCGCACCCAATGCTTTAATGTTCGCGTATTCTGTTAATTCTCCCCTCTCGAACTTGTGGAGTATCAGTGATTTGTTGATGGCATCGATCACTTCTAGTTCTCATTTCTGTTACTTGCCATTAGTTTTGTCTTTCTTCGGTTCAGTTTAAATTCATATTCTGTATCCTTTAGACCATTAATTTCATTTAGCAGATGCTGTAATTCTTATTAACTTTCACCGAGAACAGCAACGTCATCAGCAAATCTTGGCATCGATACCCTTACACCCTGAAATTTAATTCCACTCTTGAATCGTTCTTCTATTTCCATCAGTGCTTCTTCGATGTACTCGTGTACATTGAACGGTGGTGGTGAAAGACTACGTCCCTGTCCTACACCCTTTTTAATCGAGGACTACACTCTTGGCCTTCCACTCTTATTATTCCCTCTTGGCTCTTGTACATATTGTATATTAACCGTCTCTCCTATAGTTCTCCTATCTTCCTCAGAATTTCGAACTTCTTGCACCATCTGACATTGTCGCAAACCTTTCCCAGGCCGACAGATCTCATGAACGTGTTTTGAGTTTCTTTTATTCTTGCTTCCATTGTCAACCACAACGTCAGAACTGCCTTCCTGGTGCCTTAACCTTTCCTGAAACCAAACTGATCGTCATCTAACACATCCTTAATTCTCTTTTCCATTCCTCTGTATATTATTCTTGTCAGCAAATTGGATGCATGAGCTGTTAAGCTGATTGTCCGATAATTCTCGAACTTGTCAGCTCTTGCAGACTTCGAAGTTGTGTGGATGATATTTTTTGGAAAGTCAGTTGGTATATCGCCGGACTCATACTTATTACAGACCAACTTGTATATTCGTTTTGTAGCCACTTTCACTAATGATTTTGGAAATTCTAATGGAATGTTATTTATGCTGTCTACCTTATTTGATAAGTCTCCCAAAGCCTTTTAAAACTCTGATGCTAATACTTGATTTCCTAACTCTTCGGTATCGACTTCTTTTCCTTCTTCGATCACATCAGACAACTGTTTCTTCATAGAGCCCCTCATTCTACTTTTTCCACCTATTCGGTCTCTCTTCTGCATTTAACAGTGGAATTTCCATTGCATTCTTAATATTACAACCCTTGCTTATAATTTCCCAGAAGGTTGTTTTGACGTCTTGCTTATAATTTTCCCGAAGGTGGTTTTGACGTTCATATATGCAGTCCTTCGGATTAGCAATTCTTTTTCGATTACTTCACACTTTTCACGCAGTTTTTTTGCCTTATCTTTTCTGAAATTCCTATTTCTTTCACTGCTAAGCGATTTGTATGTTTGTGTTCCGGAATTTCCGTGAACATTATTTACTTCATTCTTTCATCGATCAATTGAAATACACTCCTGGAAATGGAAAAAAGAACACATTGACACCGGTGTGTCAGACCCACCATACTTGCTCCGGACACTGCGAGAGGGCTGTACAAGCAATGATCACACGCACGGCACAGCGGACACACCAGGAACCGCGGTGTTGGCCGTCGAATGGCGCTAGCTGCGCAGCATTTGTGCACCGCCGCCGTCAGTGTCAGCCAGTTTGCCGTGGCATACGGAGCTCCATCGCAGTCTTTAACACTGGTAGCATGCCGCGACAGCGTGGACGTGAACCGTATGTGCAGTTGACGGACTTTGAGCGAGGGCGTATAGTGGGCATGCGGGAGGCCGGGTGGACGTACCGCCGAATTGCTCAACACGTGGGGCGTGAGGTCTCCACAGTACATCGATGTTGTCGCCAGTGGTCGGCGGAAGGTGCACGTGCCCGTCGACCTAGGACCGGACCGCAGCGACGCACGGATGCACGCCAAGACCGTAGGATCCTACGCAGTGCCGTAGGGGACCGCACCGCCACTTCCCAGCAAATTAGGGACACTGTTGCTCCTGGGGTATCGGCGAGGACCATTCGCAACCGTCTCCATGAAGCTGGGCTACGGTCCCGCACACCGTTAGGCCGTCTTCCGCTCACGCCCCAACATCGTGCAGCCCGCCTCCAGTGGTGTCGCGACAGGCGTGAATGGAGGGACGAATGGAGACGTGTCGTCTTCAGCGATGAGAGTCGCTACTGCCTTGGTGCCAGTGATGGTCGTATGCGTGTTTGGCGCCGTGCAGGTGAGCGCCACAATCAGGACTGCATACGACCGAGGCACACAGGGCCAACACCCGGCATCATGGTGTGGGGAGCGATCTCCTACACTGGCCGTACACCACTGGTGATCATCGAGGGGACACTGAATAGTGCACGGTACATCAAAACCGTCATCGAACCCATCGTTCTACCATTCCTAGACCGGCAAGGGAACTTGCTGTTCCAACAGGACAATGCACGTCCGCATGTATCCCGTGCCACCCAACGTGCTCTAGAAGGTGTAAGTCAACTACCCTGGCCAGCAAGATCTCCGGATCTGTCCCCCATTGAGCATGTTTGGGACTGGATGAAGCGTCGTCTCACGCGGTCTGCACGTCCAGCACGAACGCTGGTCCAACTGAGGCGCCAGGTGGAAATGGCATGGCAAGCCGTTCCACAGGACTACATCCAGCATCTCTACGATCGTCTCCATGGGAGAATAGCAGTCTGCATTGCTGCGAAAGGTGGATATACACTGTACTAGTGCCGACATTGTGCATGCTCTGTTGTCTGTGTCTATGTGCCTGTGGTTCTGTAGTGTGATCATGTGATGTATCTGACCCCAGGAATGTGTCAATAAAGTTTCCCCTTCCTGGGACAATGAATTCACGGTGTTCTTATTTCAATTTCCAGGAGTGTATATCTTCTGTTACCCATGGTTTCTTCGCAGTAACTTTCTTTGTACCAAAGTTTTTCTTTCCGTTATCTGCGATTGCTCTTTTTGGAGATGTCCATTCCTCTTCAAGTGAACTGTCTATTGAGCTATTCCTTATCGCAGTATTTGTAGCCTTAGAGAGCTTCAAACGTATCTCTTTAATTCCTTAGCACTTCCGTATCCCACTTCTTTATGCGTTGATTCTTCCTGAGTAATCTCTTAAGCTTCAGCCTGCTCTTCATCACTCCTAAATTGTGATCTGAGTCTATATCTACTGCAAAATCCAGTATATGATTTCGAAATCTTTGTCTGATCGTGATGTAATCTGCATGAAATCTTCCCTTTGTGAAGTATACCTCGTCCTATTGTGATTCTTGAACAGAGTATTCACTGGCTCATATTTATTGCAAAACTCAGTCCTTCACCTTGCTCACTTAATCTTTTGTAGTTCATTTCTATAGTCTCATGTAACTGTTTCTTCTGCTCCGTCCCCTACAACCGTATCCCAGTCCCCCCATTATGATTAGATTTCTTCCTCCCTTTACGTACTGAAATACCCATTCAGTATGCTTACATATTTTCTATATCTCTTCGTCCTCAGATTGAGACGTCGGCGTGTATACCTGAACTATCGTTGTCGGTGTTGGTTTGCTATCGTCTCTGGTGAGAACACCCCTATCACTCAACTATTCGCAGTAGCACAGACTCTGCCCTACCTTCCTATTCATAACGAATCCTACTCCCGGTATACCATTTTCTGCACCTTTTGAGATCACCGTATACTCATATGACCAGAAATCCGTGTCTTTTTTCTATTTAACTTCAATGACCACCACCAAATGAGAATTGAGCCTTTGCATTTCCCTTTTCAGATTTTCTAGCATCCCCACCACGTTCAAACTCCTAACATTCCCCACATCGACTCGTAGTACGTTGTCACTTCGTTGTTTATTCAATGTTTTCCTCTTGGTCACTTTCCCCTTGGCGGTCCTCTCTCGGAGAAATTGGAAATTTGTGATAAGATCCTAAGGGACCAAACTGCTTAGGTTATTGGTCCCTAAACTTACACACTACTTAATCTAAATTAAATTAACTTACACTAATGACAACACACACATCCATGCCCGAGGGAGTACTCGAACCGAACCTCCGCCGACGGGCGGAGCAGGAAGGGAGTGGGTGGCTAAGACCGGGCGGCTACCCCGCCCGTCCCTCTCGCAGATCGGGAATCTTTTGCCAATAGACACATTATCATGGTACTTCTTCAATTACAGACCACATGTCATGTGGTGTTTTCTATTGTGTTCTGCATCCTCAGTTCGTTGATCGATGTCATTCTTCTGCATCTAGGGACAGTTTAACACCCTAAGGGCAAGAGAGTGTCCTGAATCTCCGTCCGCTCCTCCACCCTCCTCAACAAGGCTGTTGGCTGAGTGAGGATGACTCCTTACGCCAGAAGTCTCCGGCCGCAGTTGCTGATGATTTTTATCCAAAATTTAAACGGTGGTGGGATTCGACGCCTGGACCGAGGACGTTTTGATTACTAAAAGACGCTTTCCGTAGACCACAGGTGACATTTTTTGAAAAGTAATCAGTGAACTTAAAGTGTATGTTGTCTACTGTAGTTGAAGTATGTGACACAGAAAAAGAAAAGTTGTACTCTTTCAAATACGACTCTGTAATTTGGAAAAGAATAATTAAATGGTTTTTCCGCCTTATGAAAGAGAAGAAAATTAGTTTCTCCCACGAGATTTGTTACGCGAAAATTAGTAAGGAAACGAGAGATTAAAGTTTTCTAACAGCCGGCGTTACTTAATCACGTGAAAGTATCAAAAATCGCCAGCTGGAAAGCCTAAACAGCTGAATAACGTTGCCCGATCAGGAAGACAGCAACCTAAAAACTCTTGAGTGCAACTGTGAGCTAGCTCAATATAAGATCGTTAGAAGAGTGCAGACCGAACGGCCTTCGTTACTCTCGTAACGTTATGTAAAAGACACTAGGTAGGACGGAACATAGCTTAGCAGGGGCTGAATAAGCGGTAAAGACACAGTAACAATTCGTTAAGCAAATCTAGCGGAACTGCAAATCGCTGACAACTCGAAAAGAACAGGCCGATTCGGTCCTTACGAACGACGTTGTAGAGCGGAGCCTTTCCTCGACTTCACTAGCAGATGCCTAGATTACTTGATTAGTAGGATGGATGGCGTTTATATAACACGGTAACACCTTGTTTGTGAGATTGTTTAAGTGTTGGTCTCACATTTGATGCCTTAGGAGGAGATAATACATTCGTAGTCATGCATGGTAGTCTATCATCCAGTATTGAAGTCATCACAGCAGCCAGCTTTGTTGGGTAGTCCAGAGGTCTACCTAAATGACTCCGTGACGTGCCGAATGAAACCAATAAGAAGACTGATGACCAAAAAAAAAATTCCTTGATGGCACGGTGACTACCGAAAGGTATGTGAAAATTTTGGAAGATGACTTCATCCACATTATCCACAGAGACCCTGATTTCGACAAGATGTGTTACACCCAAGACAGAGTTCGAACCCATTGAAACAGTAGAGTTTTTGACGTCTTGGAGGAGCACTTTTGGGGACCGCATCCTGGCTCTGGGGTACCCTGAGGCCACTGGCGTATGCCTCGATTGGCCGCCATATTCTCCGGATGTAAACCGATGCGGCTCCTTCTTGTGGGATTGTATCAATGACAATGTGTACATCAATAACACCAAAACCATTGGTCAGCTGAAAAGAGCCATTCGGGAGGACATCGACTGTATCGATGTTCCGAAACTTCAGCGGGTCATGTAGAATCTCGCTGTTCGTCTGCGCCCCATCATCGCCAATGACGACGGGCATATCGAAAATGTCGTAACTTAAATCGCAATATCTGTAGTGTCGTTTACATGTTGAATAAAGTGTGTGCACACCGTAGTTTGCAGCTAATTTACGTTTATTTTTCGTATAGCTCAATAATTATCACCCTGTATCATCTCATCTTCCTACTATTTGTTTTAAGTGGTCATTTTACCTTATGTCACCCATGACGGTTTTGTCTTGGTATTTTACGGAAGTTGCTATTTTCAGGTATTCGTCGCCTGTATCGTAATCGAACATTAGTGCATTCCTTACTCTGTTTAGGCACAATATGTTGATACGCCTGCTAAACCCGATGGGTAGAACAGGTAATAGGATTGTGTAGGGCCAACGGTTGAGGTCAGTTTCTCCTAATTGTCGCTTATTGTAATTTAATAACCTTTCAACCAAAGTGGCACATAGCCGGACCTCTACCGAATGCAACTCTTTCACGGCTAAAGGCCTCCAAACAAGAAATCTTAACAAATCAACAAGATAAAAATCCAGTTAAGATAGCAATAAAATAATTTAAAAAACCAGCAAACATATGCAAAGTGCAAATCCAATGGCCGAGGGCCACAAATAAAATTCAAAATTTTAGAGTATATAACCATAGTCTTTTAAAGACAGAAAGCCAGAATGTTTAACAACAAGAAATCTTAAAAATCAACAGGATTAAAATGTAATTAAAGAGGGTAATGAAAAAAAATTAAAAAAGCGTATCAGGGCTACGTGGAAAGCCTTAAGTCTAAGCAGATAGAACATACATACGCAAGGTGCAATACCAATGGCTGAAGGCCACAATTAAGTTTAAAAATTTTAAAATATGTTAGAAATAACCATAAGCCTTGAATTTAATGTTGCTGACAACAGATAATTAAACACCGGTGGCACTCAGAAGCCTCCAGGGAGGTCGGTCGGTCTGCCCTCGTTCACTCAGGTGAGACAGATGGTGAGCCCAACCATACTTGAGCCGTCGGAATCCAAGGAGGGGACAGCCACGGATTGACCGACACGACGAATTGCTTCCCGTCAATTATTACATGAGAACTCGAACCGGAAAGGTTACAAACGTGATGATCCACAATGGAGTATGTATTAGCTGTCAGAATTACACACCATGTTGGACAGCGACAACAGGTGAGGAAAGGACGCTGCCTGAAATTACGTTAGTGGCCAGGGCAGGTAACCGAAACACTAACGGCCACTAGGTAGAAAATTCCGCTGGTACACTTGAATTTGAAACACGGTAATATAGTTAATTTCACTCAAAAGAACACTGCCTGAATTTACGTTAGTCCCCAGGGCACGTAAACAGAACCCTAACGGCCGCAAGACAGAAAATTCCACTGGTGCACTGAAATTGTAGTCGACCAAAATAGTTAATTGCACCGCTTGGCAGTTAAATTTCAGCAGTAGAAACACACTGTGTCGCTCACAGGAAAACCTCCCCGACCGGAAACCACCGAAACGAACCACCACAACATCAATGGACGTCGTTCGGGTAGTTGAAACCACTACTCAACTTTGACGTCCTGGGTCGGTGAACCACGAAGCTCGTAGCGATCGGACAGCTCCACACACGCTGTGATACTGCGCAGGCACCGGCAGCGGACCCAGCGACTGCACCGCGCGGAGATACCTTCCCTCGTCCGCAGCGACCGACCGACTACCTGCTCGTCCGTCGCGACTGCTGCTCCGTCTCCCACTCACTTCCAGACACACGATGGCGGAAATACTGGCTCGGACCCAAACATGCAGAGGAAACACGCCCACTGGCTAACAGACATCCCTGCACCAGGAAAGGACCGAACCACGTTCCACAAGTTGGTAATTGAAGGGGCCCAGAAGCGCTCAGAGGAACAGTTACAAGTCGCCCTATGAGACGACCGACCTCTCAAAGACAGTACGCCGAAAACATTTAAAAACTAGTCAAAGGAAATCCCGCCAACTACACACACAACCTGACAAACACTTGCACGAAGACCTGAACGATACGCGACAGTAACTAGGCACACACAAAGACAAATCGGGAGTCGATGCGCGCATACACACAGCCAACTCATGAACGATCGGCGAGCCAAAACGCGTCGTCCAGTAGGACGACCGAGCGACGATTCACCAAGACGGTGGCCCGGCTCAAGTGATGCGTGGCGGCAATGGTCGGGCGAGCCACGTCGACGCAGACCTCACTGCTGCTCCAACCCGACTGCACTAGTGCCGCATTGCAGCTCCCCGACTGGCAGGTCCGGACTGCGCTCCGACGCGTTCCAACTGACTGGCAGACCGGAACTGGCGACCCGAACTCCTTACGACCGACCGGGAGATCATAGCAGTCGAGCAAAGATACTACGGGAGGGGATATATCGATACGCGCTGCTAGAGCCGCTCACGATCAAGGGAAGCAGCAACCCAGTGGCAGCAGTAATTTAAATTAACGTAGTGAGGTGGAAGTAAGTTAAAAACAGGGTGTAAAATACATGATGGCGGGCACAGGAGCCACGCACGGCTCATATGTAACATTTATTTACGTTCAAATTAAAGTAGCAGTCACTCCACCGACGGTTGGTCCTCTGCAACTGCTCCCGCATCACGCTACGGTCCTCTGGCTTTGCAGCCTTACTTTATACATCATCATCGTTGGTGAATAATCTCATAGAGCCTACAGAGTTATCAAGTAGATTATTAATATATCACACATACCCATTTCAATCGAAAACTGTCTGGCTATTTCATTGTATGTAAAGGACCGGCACATGTTTTTTGTTTACTACTCTGAAAACGATTTCGGTCAATGTTCAACCATCTTCTGGCTATGCAGGGTGAAACAAAACTCCACTGAGAAACTTACTGAGGTTGTTCAGGAACGGTGCTACGTCGGTGATATGTTTCTTCCATATATAGGTTCTACCCTGTTTTTTTGAGTATGGTATTTACAGGTAGCCAGCAACAACGGATATGGTTATCCACAGATTTTCCTCTCACCCCCGGCAGTATAGAAAAGCAGCTTTGTGGTCAATGTTCTGTAGATTACTGTTATCATCCCATTACCTAAAGTAGCACATGGAAACGAATGTAAAATACTCACAAATTCTTTTAAAATTTTTTTCGGAAAGAAGAATAGCCCTAGTAAAGGTACCGAGTAAGAGGTAGGGGGGAAAGGGCGAATGAGCCATGCTATTTATTTAGCAATCAAAGTTAGACAAAATGGCTTTATGCCCTACTTCAATTTGAGAAATTCAGTTTGGTCTGAATATTTTCTTAAGCACGAAAGCTTTCCAGCTCTTCCACAATATAACGAACGTTACCCTTGAGATCCATATGCAAAATTGTGAGACGAGTATGTGGGCCAAACTGGAGGGTCCTTTGAAATTAGGTTTAAGGAACATGTTCCTGATTCGTATTCTAGTTCTGCCTTGAGTTCACATTTATCTGAAATGGGTCGTTCAATCTTACAATTTTGCATAGTATTGCTTACGGTGTCTTTCTTATTGTTATTCAGATTTGCAGCGTGTGATGTAGTTTAAATTACGAAGTGGGGTGTGCTTTTACAATAGATGAAGCGGTTTTTATTCAACATACTAAATTCTGGCTGTGGATGCTCATTCAGTAAATTATGTTCAAGACTACCTTCTGAGTATTGTGGTTAGATTACATTAGATTAGATTCAGTTTTCGTTATATAGACCCAAAAAAAATGAGATGATTCTCGTGGGTGTGGAACATGTCAGAAAGTATAACATGAAAACATAAAACATTTGATTATAGTATTTACTATTCTGATCATATGTCAGGAGATTTTCGAAATAGGTGGTTACAATGCGGTAAACTGGAACAGCTAGTATTTACAGAATTAACTTGTTGACAGATTGAAACTTTGTTACGCACTATTAATAAATTCATCATACACAAATTACCTAATCTCGACTGTTGTGACCAAGTGCTGTCAAAACTCAAATCTACCAGACATTTTTCTTAAACTGGCTTAACAGTCTCTGTTAAGATATTCATCTATAGAGTAGAAGGTGTTGTCTATCAAAAAGTCTTTCAAACTCTGTTTAAACTGTGCTTTATGTGCATATGGTACATGGAATCCACGGTCTCCGCCGGATCGTTTCAGAATAATAATGTAATTATGGTTTCTTCTGTTTGTTACCGCAATCACCCATGTGTCTTGGAAATATCTCGCGAAGAGTGAATAAGCCTAAATAAGAGATAATCGAAAAGTGCGACACAGAACACGCAACACGTATTAACGCAACACCCTGCGGTTGCCGTCGGTACGAGAACAGCTCAGCTTAGCGCCGTTGTACCGCTCACCCACGGCATTCAGTGAAGCCGCACAAGAGGTGCATATCGGCCAACTCTTTATCAGTAAGCTTATCAACAGTACTGCTGTGTACCACTCTTATCGCAGAATTAACACTGCTGGAAAACAAAACACTAGACAGAACCTATCAGTACCAAATGCAAACTTAAGGGCAACTAAATAAGGAGAGCATAACTGTTATCAACAACAGCAGGTACCGTGAGCAAATGGACACTAGACACACATACTGTCAAGATCGGCCCTGGAGTTCAAGATATACCAGCAGAACTCAGAGAGGCTGCTGGAGAACGACTACATATTATTCAAGCAATATACGAAGCCGGGGAGCCCCCGACGGACTTTAAAAAAACGTGTTACGGTGCCAATACCAAATAACGCATCTGAAAACGGATGTGAGCAACATAGAACCCACAGTGTGGTAACACACGTCTCAAGATCCTGTCCTCTATCGTTACAAGGCGGATGGAAGACAGAATAGATGCAATGGTCACCGACGACCGGTATGGCTTTCGAAGAAGAGTAGGCACACGAGCAGCAGTACTCGGTTTTGCATTTGTTCTTGAGAAAAGATTAAGGAAGGCTCAAGACACATACACTAAAGCGCCAAAGAAACTGGTATACACATGTATAATCAAATGCAGAGATATGTAAACAGGCAGAATACGGTGCTGCGGTCGGCAACGCCTATATAAGACAAGATAAAATGTCTGGCGCAGTTGTTAGATCAGTTACAACTGCTACAATGGCAGGTTGTCAAGATTTGAATGACTTTAAACGTGGTTTTATAGTCGGCGTACGAGCGATGGGACACAGTATCTCCGAGGTAGCGCTGAAGAGGGGTTTTCCCGTACGATCATTAAACAAATGTACCGTGAATATCAGGGATCCGAATCTCCGGCATCGCTGCGACCGGAAAAAGATGGTACGAGAAAGCGACCAACGGCGAGTGAAGTGAATCGTTCAATGTGACACAAGTGCAACCCTTCCGCAAATTGCTGCAGATTTCAATGCTGAGCCACCAACAAGTGCGAACCATTCAACGAAACATCATCGACAAGTGCTTTCGGAGCCGATGGCCCACTCATGTACCATTGATGAGTGCATAGCACAAAGCTTTACGCCTCGCCTGGGCCTTTCAACAACGACAATGGACTGTTGATGACTGAAAAAATGTTGCCTGGTCAGACGAGTCTCGTTTCCAATCGTGGCGAGCAGATGGACGTGTACAGACATGGAGACAACCTCATGAACCTATAGACTCTGCGTGTCAGCAGGAGACTGTTCAAGCTCGAGGGGGCTCTGTAATGGTGTGGGGCGTGTGCAGTTGGAGTGATATGGGACCCCTGGTACGTCTAGATACGACTCGGACAAGTGACACGTACTTAAGCATCCTGTCTGATCACCTGCATCCATCCACATATTTGGGATGCGTTGCAACGTGCTGTTAAGAGATCTTCTCCTACTCTTACGGATTTATGGACAGCCCTACAGCATTCATGGTGTCAATTCCCTGCAGTATTACTTCAGCCAATAGTTGAGTTCATGTCACATCGTGTTGCAGCACTTCTGCGTGGTCGTGGGTGCCCTACACGATATTAATCGGGTGTACCAGTTTCTTTGGCTCTTCAGTGTAAATTACATTCGTCGACTTAGAAAAAGCTTTGTCAAGGTAAACTGGCGGCAGTTTTTTGAGCTGCCAAGAGTAGCATAAAGTATAAGGACGGAAGAGCAGTGGACTGACTGTATGTGGAAGAGTTGGCTGTGATAACATATGGAGAGCATTAAGAAGCTACCGTTAAGCTGGGTGTACGACAGGAGTGTTCACTCTCACCTCTGTTGTTCATTCAGAGGGCACCATGGCATGGTGCAGTTCTTTCAATTTGACGCCTCATTGGCAACTAGCATGTCCTGAAAACCAATGTATCCAGTTTTCCTCAGATGCTCACCCATTCATTACTAGCCGGGCCCCACGCTGCTTAACTTTGATGATCGAGCGGAAAATGATGTTACCAACGTGGCAAGGCCGTTGGATATCCAGAGGGCAGTAGAAAAAGTTAGGGGGAAACTACGAGATAGAGGAGGAAATAAAATTCATGGTAAGAAAACAAGACATGTTGAGGTTTGCTGACGATATCACAGTGTTAGGTGATGGGGTTTTATTTATTTATTTATCGTATCCAAGACATCACCATTTTACAAAAAAAATTATATTACAATGCAAGAGAAGCAGTTATAATACAATAGTACATGGTTATAAGGTAAATTAACTACAATAATATAGAAAAGTATGTAACATATAATGATAAGCGCTAAGGATGCGAAACAGAGCGATTTTCATATCCCACGTGAAGCCCAATACACTGCAGCTTGAATAGCCTTGTCATTTGCTTCAAATAGGTCATGAGTCGAACACGGGTTGTTTAGTTTTCTGCAGACCAGTAGGTGTTGTGGGTCTTGCTGTTCTCCACACTCGCAGGGCTCGTCTGCACTGATCTAGCCCCATTTTTCCAAGTTTGCTCTGCATCTTGATACGCCTGTTCGTAGTCTATTCAGGGCTTTCCAGGTCGTATATGGGAGTTCAGAGCCAGCTGTGGGTTCTTCCCTGGGGCTATTCCCTGGTCTTCCTGGGTCCACATTGTACCACAGCTCTTCTCGTCGTGCTCTAGGCGATAGAAGAGTTGCTTCAGTTGTTCGTAGGAAACTCTTCCTTGATTTAAGTCGGCGAGGTTGAAGATTGTATCCGAACATTGGATGCCTGGGATCTGTCTCCTGTTTATGTTTCTCGATTTCTGCGGCAGTCCTTCTTCTGATGTCTGGCGGGGCTATGCCTATGAGGTGGTACAGCTGCTTTGTGGGAGTTGGGCGGAGGCATCCTGTCACGATGCGTCCAGTCTCATTCAATGGATGGGGTGATGGGGTGATGGAGTAGCATGGAGAGCTGCATGAAACCAGTCTGTGGATTGAAGACCACCACGACAACAACAAGTGATGGTCCGGAAGAATTAGAAGCGATGCTGGTCCAGGGGCAAACCACGCTCAGCACTTCTTACAACACGAAAATTAATAAAGGTAATACAAAAATCTTAGTGGTGCGTAGACAAAACCCTGTTGCCCAACGCTCCCTTAACAAAGAGTGACTTGAGACCATCGAATCCTTTGCCTACCTATGGAGTAAAATTACGTCTGTCGGAAGATCGAGGATAAAATTACAAGCAGAGTCCATAAGGCAAAGCTGCTTTCGACAACAGAGGAAACTTCTTCACATCCAGTTGCATAGACAAAGAACTCAGGAAAACCGTAATAAAGGAGTTTGGAATGTCTTGCTGTTTAGAAGTAAAAATTGGACACTCGGAGAAGCAGAAAATCTCGAAATAATAGCCTTCGAGATGTGATGCTACCGCAGAATTCTCAAGAATTCCTGACAAGATATCGAACTTAGAGGTGTTCCACATAGTGGAGGAATGGAAGCCACTATTCTTGAAGTTTATCCAAAAATTGAGGGACCTATGTGTCGGCCACGAACTGGGCCGATGGTGTTAAAAACATTTTCACTGAAGGGTCAGCAGAAGGGAAGAACACAAGAAGCAGACTGAAACTAGAATATATTAACCAGTTGCTGGAGGATATCAACTGCACCACCTATGCTGTTCTCAAGACGCCAAAGACAGAAATGCATGGCGAGCCGCTGCTAACCAAGCTGGTGGTTGAAGATCTAAGCAGAAGAAGAAATACAAACCTAATTGAGACAAGAAACAAAATGCAGCAACTCTGTAATAAGCCATAAGAGACTGTGAATACCTTGTACCAAAATACTGAGAAGGTATCCCTGAAAAACGTACAATTGTCGATGGAGTTCTGGGCCACCCTGTATAATACATGATTATCTGAGCATTACGAAAAACTCATCTTTACAACAGGAGCACTCTTTGGTATATAATAGCTGTAATTTAAATTACTGTACAGCATATTCACGACTTTTTAAGAAAGTTGTAGAATGAAAATGACAAAATTATGAAGGCATTTTTCCTATTCCGAGTGTAGTAACTACAGCTGTACAATTACTTCATTTACATGCTCATACTACAAGTGACTATTGGTAAGTTTTGTATATTGTGAAATGATCGCATTGTAAGGGAAGGTTTTGTCTGAGGCTCAACTGGTCAAGTTTAATATAGCCTGCAGGTTATTCAACATAGCCGAAATCTTTTACTGAACATTAAAGAAAAGAAAGTAATGCAGCTTGTGTGACCTGTAGATTGCAATGACTAATAAAGGTCACGATAAAAATTCAATCTCATGCTTTAGTGTGTACTTGAGTGATAAATAAACTGATTGGGAGCACAAGATGGAACAATATACTTGAAGTGTCACTCACACTTGTTTTGGCAAACGACTATAAACATTTTTTTAAATCACTATTACAAAATACTTGACCTATTTCTATTACTGCCAATATGCCCTATAACAATAAAATGGTTCTCATGCAAATTAGTTTGGTGTTAAATCGTGGTTGTAGCGAAACAAAGGGAAAATCGCTGACGAACATCTACTGGTGTGCTCCAGTGCCTGTCATGTGCTGGTCGATGGTCAGCTTGCTGGCGTCCCGGCTGCATGTCGCATTGGCGGTGTGGAGGAGGTGGGCGGTGCTTGTCTTAAGAAAGCAGCTAGGGGCTTGTGCGGTGTTAGCGAAAGTGAACAGCTACGCTCAGAATCATTATCAATATCTCTAGTCTGATTTTTCTGAGTGAAGTCTCTGCTATCGAGTGTTGCAATAAACGGACTCCTTTCTTGTCTCGAAGTCAAGATCCCAGTAGGGACAATCCCCTAGCAGTCTATACCGAAGCGCCAGAGAATCTGGTATGTGCATGTGTATTCAAATACATAGATATGTAAACAGGCAGAATACGGAGCTGCAGTCGTCAACGCCTATATAAGACAACAAGTGTCTGGCGCAGTTGTTAGATCGGTTACAGCTGCAACAATGGCAGGTTTTCAAGATTTAAGTGAGTTTGAACGTGGTGTTATGGTCGGCGCACGAGTGATGGGACACAGCATCTCCGAGGTAGCGCAGAAGTGGGGATTTTCCCGTACGACCACTTCACGAATGTATCGTGAACATCAGGAATCCGGTAAAACATCAAATCTTCGACATCGCTGCGGCCAGAAAAAGATCCTGAAAGAACGGGACGAACGACGATTGAAGAGAATCGTTCAACGTGACAAAAGTGTAATCCTTCCGCAACTTTCAATGCTTTGCCATCAATAAGTGTCAGCGTGCGAACCATTCAACGAAACATCATCAATATGTGCTTTCGGAGCTGAAGGCCCACTCGTGTACCCTTGATGACTACACAACACAAAACTTCTTGGGTCGCTTGGGCCCATCAACACCGACATAGGACTGTTGATCACTGGAAACATGTTGCCTGGTCGAACGAGTCTCGTATCAAATTGTATCTAGCGGATGGACAAGTACGGGTATGGAGACCACCTCACGAATCCATGGATCCTGCATATCAGCAGGGGACTGTTCAAGTTGGTAGAGGCACTCTATTGGTGTAGCGCGTGTGCCGTTGGAGTGATATGGGACCCATGATTCGTCTAGATACGACCGTGACAGGTGACACGTACTTAAGCATCCTGTCTGATCGCCTGCATACATTCATGTCCATTGTGCGTTCCGACAGACTTAGGCAATTCCAGCAGGACAATGCGACACCCACACTTCCAGAATTGCATAGAGTGGCTCCAGGAACACTCCTCTGAGTTTAAACACTTCCGCTGCCCACCAAACGTCCCAGTCATGAATATTACTGACCATATCTGGGATGCCTTGCAATGTTCTGTTCAGAAGATATCTCCAACCTCTCGTACTCTTACGGATTTATGAAGATGCCTGCAAGATTCATAATGTCAGTTACCTGCAGTACCACTTCAGAAATTAGTCGAGTCCATGCCACGTCATGTTGCGGCACTTCTGCGTGCTCGCGGGCTCCCTACACGATATTAGGCAAGTATACCAGTTTCTTTGGCTCTTCAGTGTATTAGAGATCTCCCTCTGGGCGTGGTCAGGCAGCCGATTGGCCCGATCATCTTCTTTCTCTGGGTTATCAAATTATTTTGCAACAGATTTCTAACTCTTTACATACAGTAAGCATTTATCGTGATAGGAGGGTTAGAAACAACAGCCTAGACTTAGTCTTAGAAAGCATTCCCGCACTTGGCCAGCTGCGTCCCCTCCGTCTACTGTTGACATCCTGTGTCTTGTGCATGTGTCCATTGGCCACCTCTGCCTTTGAAACGTAACTTCCAGTCTTCTACTTTCACTTCATCCTGACAATCTGAGTTTATGTTCGACACCTTATCCGAAAAACAACAGAGGCTCGCGGAGCACAAATGAGCGTTCCTTCGCCTCTGCCTTCACTGCACTGGTTTTCTCAAGCTTCAGAAGCAAGCGACTATTGAGCGGCTGGCTGACGTGGTAACTAGTATTGCGACAGACCTCTGTTTCCGCTTCTGCAGCTGCGGAAGTTCCGTTTTTTTCACATCTACTTCTGCATCCGGTTCCATATTTTACATCTGGAGTTTATCGGAACTTTCAACAATGCCGATATAGTCGTTGCACAGACGGGATTTCTTTGGGTGGGGCGTGTAGCGAGCCGACACGTATCCGTAGCAGTTGTTGCGTTTATTGCATCATTACGTAATGATCTCTGTCCATCGTAGCGGAAGTGTAGCGTTTTCTTTCTCGTCAGTCTACTTTGTGTTACTGTATAATATTATTATATTATACAGTGCTTTTTAGTCAACTTCCGTAGTGTAATGTTAGTTAAGAGTGCAATAATGAAAACAAAAATAAGTCTTGCTTGGAACTATTTCGTTGAGATTAATGATTTGTGTGCCAAACGCAAAATTTGTGTCGAAGTGTATTAGCGAAAAGGACTCGCGACCACCGCACTGAAGAGTCATTTTAAATCATTACATGTAGAGAAATTTTCAGAGTTTTAGGAGTTAGATGAAACTATAAATCTTTCAGTGGAGGCGAAAAAACAAAAGGTTAGTCAATTATTACATCGTGATTTCCCTAAATCACTCCAGGCAAATGCCGGGATGGTTCCTCTAAAAGGGCACGGCCGACTTCCTTCCCCATCCTTCCCTAATCCGATGATACCGATGACCACGCTGTCTGGTCTCCTTCCCCAAACCAACCAACCAACCAATTATTACATCATTTTGTAGTCGGTACTAATAATATATTTCGATTATTATATAGTGAGCTCTGTCCACTGCTGGTGCCAAGCTCTTTTATCCGAATGATTCACAATACGATAACATTTTAAAGAGCTCACCCCACCTTATTTTTGATCAGGTCGTGTTGATACAGGTCGATATACAATGTGCCTTTTTTGCTGCTGCCAGCACTTAACGATATAAGCATATAAAAGTTTGTGGCACGGAATAAATACTCGACTGTAGTACGTGAGCTGCACACGAGTGTATATTGGTAGCCCTGCACGAAATTCCAACTGGTTTTACATCCCTGCCTCTTGTCCAATGAGAGGTGAGCACTTAAAAAATTTATCGCACTCTATACAAAAACATTTCTAAGAATTTTGTCTTCTATTTGTCTGTGGAAGAGTGATGGTAATCACGTGAATGTTTATAATTTGAGCCAACACGAATCACTTTGCATATATTCAGTATAATGTTATTTTATTTATTGCGAACTATTTTCCATATTGCATACCAGGTGTCTGTAACTTCTTTACCATAATATTTTTTTAAATAAACAGTAATGATCGTAAATAGGTTACCGAAACCTAGTATGCAATATGAAGAATAAAATCCAATATTTGCAAAGTAACATCCTACTGAGAAAATGCGGTGTGATGTAAAAATTGGATCAGAAAAGTTTCTTTTACAATTGTCGCTTTGGTTGGGTATGCTGTGAATTACTGACGTGCTCTACTTAACGACTTAGAATTTTATTTTTGTATTGCTTTTTCGTATTTAATTTTACTATTTTTATTGTTTCGTTGTTATATGTTATTTACTCCTGCCAAAGATACTAAAGAAGATTTCACATTGCAACAAAGTCTGCAGGTAAATAATTATTGGGATCCTTCACACCTAAAGTGTCAACAAATGGATCATGTGGCTGCTGAAATGATTGCCCTCCATAACTTATCGTTTAATTTTGTTGAGGGTACCGGTTTTCGCAGGGTAATGAAAGATTCTCTTTCAATGTATAAGCTGAAAGAACGTGATCATTGTACTTCCAATTTGTACGATAACTTGTACAATAAGCTGACGATAAAAATCAGAAATTTAGCTAAAGAATTTTAAAAATATCATTAACAACTGACATATTGCTAGACCTACATTCTGCAGCTTTATTACTCAGTTTGACTCCTCATCGTACTTCAGAGGATTTTCGCAAGATGTCTATAATTCTGAAATGTGAAGTCATGCCTGGGCGTCATACAGGTGAAGTAATATCGACAAACACTGCAATCATACTTCAAGAATGGGGCATAAATCACCAATCAGTGCATTGTGTTGTTCGTGATTGTCGATCTAACATAATTAAAGCATTGCAGTTGTCTAGCCCTGATGTGAATTATGCAATACATCCTATACAACTTTGTATTCGAGCTGTTGTGAAATCACACAAGTGGCTCGTACAACTTACTGCTAAACTGAAGAGAATTACCACCCATTTCAAACATTCCTTGGTAGCACAAACAGAGCTGGTAAAAATTCAAAAGGATCCCCTTAATCAGCCTGCCTTATCTGCCATTCAGGATTGCCCAACACGGTAAATATTGTTAAATATATATAAAAATCTTAATTTTGTGGCATATTTTTAGTGTAATTATTATGTGTTTTGTTTTTATGAAAATCCTATCTGTTAATTTAATTTCTTTTATTTCAACCTGGAGTAGCACGTTCTATATTGATGGAACGATTTTCAAAGCTCAAGGGTTCGCTAATTTTGTACTTATTTTCGAATCCAATAACGATGATCTCCACTGAAGACTGGATAAATGTTCAAAAATTTATAGAAGTTTTAAAACCACTCGAAAAAATTACTAGAAACTTAAGTAGTTCTCAAGTGAGCGTTTCGTCAGGCTTATCGTTAATTCAGGTTCTTGTGATCACTTCACAGCAAGAAGGAACCAAAACTGAGAACAATTCCAAAATTTTACAAGTAAGTTACTTGATGAACTGAGTTCAAACACGAGATTTGGAAAATTAAACAAAAACGATAACTACAAAATTGTGATGTATTTAGATCCTAAATACAGTTCAACATTTTTCAGTGGCATCATCATAGAGCAAGTTGACTCCCAAATACTTACCGAGTGAGGTGGCGCAGTGGTTGGCACACTGGGAGGATGACGGTTCAATCCCGCGTCCGGCTATCCTGATTTAGGTTTTCCATGATTTCCCTAAATCGCTCCAGGCAAATGCTGGGATGGTTCCTTTGAAAAGGCACGGCCGCCATCCTTCCCCATCCTTCCCTAATCTGATGAGACCGATGACCTCGCTGTCTGGTCTCCTCCCCCAAACAACCCAACCCAACCCCCCACCCCAAATACTTAATTTGATGGTAATGAATGCCAGAGATCCAAACTGATCTGGATATCTACTAGCTCTAAAATGTGCCGATTTGAAAGTGCAAATCAGCCTTCAACAAGTTGTGGCGTAATCACAGAATCTCAGTTAGAAATATCGTTACAAACATTGGAGTTCATGTTAAATATAAACGACGATCAGCAAGATCCGACTACGGCTAACGTAAGTAATCTGTTTTTTATACTACAATCGAATATACTGGAGTATAAAAAGGAAAAAGACTCTCTCTAAAAGATGATCTGCTAATGTGGTGGAAATGAAATGGAGACAAGTACCAATATCTATTGCCGTTAGCTCACCAGTATTTGTCAGCTCTTCCCAGCCGCGTAGCCAGCGACCAATTGTTCATTGGAGCTGTCCTCATTTACGACAAACATCGACATAGACTGCAGGGTGAAAAAGCGGCAAAATTACTTTTTATTGAATATAACCTGCCATTGATAAATTTTGAATATTAATAAAAACAGTCTTTGATAAATATATGCTTTGATAATATACACAGTTTCGGTTCCCCGTTCGCTTCCGTTTCTGCTCCCGCTAAAATTGACTTTTGACATCTGTCTCCGCTTCTGCATATGTTATCACACTACCGTCGCATCACTGATGCGGACTTTCCCCTCGCCAATTTGATTCATATTGGCAGAGCGTGTAGCACACAACTAGGACTTCGATGTACAGAGGTTGTATAGAAATATGGGAAAACTATATAAAATGTATACTTGTACGGAAACTCAGATACTAACCAAGCCTGCCGGTTCGACTGTTGTACTATATTTTACCACGAATGACGCCTTTGCAGTATCCTCAGAACGTTGCAAGCGTCAGTCGTGATGCAAGCATACCTCTTGTTTAGAACAGAGTTCTGTGTATTCGTGAATGAATTTGGTCGGAAATGCTAGTAAGTGAATTTGAACGTGGGCAAGTTGCTTGTGCTCATGTGGTGGGTTGCCAATGTGTAAGTACGTTTCGACGCACCATGCACTCATTTTCCCAATATACTTCCCGGTATTCCTGCACGTAGTTTTGACCCACCAGAAATTAATCGTCGTGCGCAGCCAACTTTCAAATGGTGGAGGGAGAAAGTAAACAACATTCATAAACCCAGAGAATACTTCGCTCGTACGTTAGTTCGCAAGGCAGTTGCTTGCCACTATGTGATCGAAAGTATACGGACCCCCCCCCCCCCCCCCCAAAACATACGTTTTTCATATTAGGTGCATCGTGCTACCACCTAATGACAGGTACTCCATATCAGCGATCTCAGTAGTCATTAGATATCGTCTGAGAGCAGTATGGGGCGCTCCGCAGAACTTACGGACGTCGAACGTGGTCAGGTGATTGAGCGTCACTTGTGTCATACGTCTGTACGCGAGATTTCAACACTCCTAAACATCCCTAGGTCCACTGTTTCCGATGTGCTAGTGAAATGAAAACGTGAAGGAACACGTACAGCACAAAGGCGTGCAGGCCGACCTCATCTGTTGACCGACAGAGACTGCCGACAGTCGGCCGTAATGTGTAATACGCAGACATCTATCCAGACCATCACACAGGAATTCGAAACTGCATCATGAACCACTGCAAGCACTATGACAGTTAGGCGGGAGGAGAGAAAACTTGGATTTCATGGTAGAGCGGCTACTCATAAGCCACACATCACGCCGGTAAATGCCGAACGACGCCTCGTTTGGTGTAAGGAGCCTAAACATGGGACGATTGAACAGCGGAAAAACGTTGTGTGGGGTAACGAATCACGGAACACAATGTGGCAATCCTATGGCAGGGTGTGAGTAAAGCGAATGCCCGGTGAACGTCATCTGCCAGCGTGTGTAGTGCCAACAGTAAAATTCGGAGGTGGTGATGTTATGGTGTGGTCGTGTTTTTCATGGAGGGGGCTTGCACTCCCTGTTGTTTTGCGTGGCACTATCACAGCACAGGCCTACAGTGATGTTTTAAGCACCTTCTTGCTTCCCACTGTTGAAGAGCAATTCGGAGATGCCGATTGCATCTTTCAACGCGATCGAGCACCTGTTCATAATTTACGGCGTGTGGCGGAGTGGTTACGTGACAATATCATCCCTGTAATGGACTGGCCTGCACAGAGTCCTGACCTGAATCCTATAGAACACCTTTGAGATGTTTTGGAACGCCGACTACGTGTCAGGCCTCACCGACCGACATCGATACCTCTCCTGAGTTCAACACTCCGTGAAGAATGGGCTTCCATTCCCCAAGACACCTTCCAGCACCTAATTGAACGTATGCCTGTGAGAGTGGAACCTGTCATCAAGGCTAAGGGTGGGCCAACACAATACTGAATTCCAGCACTACCGATGGAGGGCACCACGAACTTGTAAGTCATTTTCAGCCAGGCGTCCAGTTATTTCTGATGATATAATGTATCTGATTTCACTAGACAGTTTGCCAATGTAACTGGTAGTTCGACAGAAAACGAAAGCGAACCTGGCTGCGAAGCCAAATCACTTTACAGTGAAGTTTCGAAAGTGGCATTAAAAACGGTACTCTTGTACAGTGAACACTTCTTTCCACGAAACAATGTCATCACTTCGAACCATTCTGCAGTAATAACTCAAGAAAACATAGAAATTGGAGAAGAAATACGCTGTCCATTCACATTAATGGGACCAGGGACCACCGCCTCTATTCGATGTAAACATTCAATAACTACTCACAGGTAACAGGTGGCAGCATGAGCAGTGGAGGGTATATAAAGTGTGTCTGAGGACGCAGAAAACAGTGCAGTCATTGTCGGAAAGCGAAAATGGAGTAATTTATCTGACGTCCAAAAGGACATGATCATTTACTGCCGGCCCAAAGATGAAAGAATTTCCGAAACGACTAAGTTTGTAAACTGTTCGAATGCCACCGTGGTTAAATTGCACTGTGCATGGCAAAATGGAACTACACAAAACGGCGCCGAGGCAACCGTGGTGTGCCACTGACCTTTCATGACAGGGATGAACAACGGTTGCAGAGATGTGCACAGGCGAATAGACAAGCAACTGTTGAGCAAGCACGCGTCCACATGAACTAAGGGGCTACTGTACAGCAAATGGTGATGCGTATAGGCTTCTGCAGCAGGCACCTGGCTCTTGCAACCATGCTGACTGCTGTTCATTCGCGAGAAAGGTAGGATTTATCACGCCAGTACGGCAATTTGGCTTCCACTGAGTGGCGACAATTGGCCTTTGTTGATGAATCACGTTTAGAGCTCATTCAGACAGATGGTCAGTGGCTTGTACTGTATATCCCTGCAACAATCGTCGGAAGAGTCCAGGCCGCAGGAGGAAGGTTACAGTCTGGAGAATGTTTCCGTGGTATTTCCTGGATGATCTAGTCATTCTGGAAGGCCCATGGATCAACACAGATATGTATCTATCCTCATGGACCACGTCGACTCCAACATATAATTTGTTTTCTTATTGACACACTGGCATGTATGAGCAGAACATTTCAGCGTGTCACACAGCTTGCAGTGAATGTGCACAGTTCTAAGACCACCTGCATGTCTCGCAGTGATCAGCGCCACAGAACGTGGTTATATCAGTGTCTTGTCAGGTGGTCACATTGAAGTGAGTTGAAATACGAACGAAGGAACAAACCGTGGTACAAGATGAACTAATTGCCCATAAAGAAATAGACGAAGAAAGTCTGTTCGATGAGGCCAAAGAAGTCGCTTAAACGATCCTGAAGAAAAGCAGGCGAAAATGGACCGTGATTATGTACCACCGGATTACTAGACTGCGGTAGTCAATGTACGTAGCCAGATAGCATGTGGGTATAGAGTTTGGTCATTGTTCATAATAAGTAAATCATTAAATGCTGTCATTTCGCAGAGTCATAATAAGTCTGTCGATAGAAATGGGAATGAAAGAAAGAGGTGGTTGCAGCGAGATGTGATCCAGAGATCTCACTCTTATGAAACAAACGCTTACTTGCTCGGCTATGGATTCATTAAACACTAGCGACCATACAATTATATAGGCATTTTAAAATTTTCTAACTTGATTTTCTCGAAAGTGATTGAGAGTTCGTCTAAGTTCTTGTCATGCTTTACACATTCCATGAATATGAATCAGATCGGCGATATGCAGGATGATTCAAGTTCCCCTATCAATAGGGTTTATGCAACCCGCAATCCCTTCAAGAACCATGAGTGAGATTTTCATATTCTCTTGCTCACTCTACAGAAACAGTCCTACTGAAAAAAATTAACAGCACCTTTCTGTAGGAAATTCAAATTCTATGTGTTTAAAACGGGTGTATGTTTGTGCTGTAGGCCACGGTTTTTGAGTTAATCGAGAAAATGTGTGTGAAGGTACCTTTTGTACATTTTTATCGTATAATGTGAAAAGTGTAGCCTCTGTCGAAAACGTATCCCATCACAAAATTTAACTACACTACAGGTCATTAAAATTGCTACACCACGAAGATGACATGCTACAGACGCGATAGTTAACCGACAGGAAGAAGATGCTGTGATCTGCAAATGATTAGCTTTTCAGAGCATTTACACAATGTTGGCGCCGGTGGCGACACCTATAACGTGCTGACATGGGGAAAGTTTCCAACCGATTTCTCATACACAAACAGCAGTTGACCGGCGTTGCCTAGTGAAACGTTGTTGTGATGCCTCGTGTAAGGAGGAAAAATGCGTACCATCACGTTTCGGACTTTGATAAAGATCGGATTGTAGCCTATCGCGAATGCGGTTTATCGTGTCGCGACATTGCTGCTCGCGTTGGTCGAGATCCAATGACTGTTAGCAGAATGTAGAATCAGTGGGTTCAGGAGGTAAATACGGAACGCCGTGATGGATCCCAACGGCCTCGTATCACTAGCAGTCGAGATGACAGGCATCTTATCCGCATGGCTGTAACGGATCGTGCAGCCACGTCTCGATCGCTGAGTCAACAGATGGGGACGTTTGCAAGACAACAACCACCCGGCGTGATGGTATGGGGTGCCATTGGTTACACGTCCCGGTCACCTCTTGTTCGCATTCACGGCACTTTCAACAGTGGACGTTACATTTCAGATGTGTTACGACCCGTGGCTCTACCCTTCATTCGATCCCTGCGAAACCCTACATTTCAGCAGGATAATGCACGATCGCATGTTGCAGGTCCTGTACGGGCCTTTCTGGATACAGAAAATGTTCGACTGCTGCCATGGCCAGCACATTCTCCAGATCTCTCACCAATTGAAGACGTCTGGTCAATGGTGACCGAGCAACTGGCTCGTCACAATACGCCAGTCACTACTCTTGATGCTGCGTGGGCAGCTGTACCTGTACACGCCATCCAATCTTTGTTTGACTCAATGCCCAGACGTATCAAGGCCGTTATTACGGCCAGAGGTGGTTGTTCTGGGTACTGATTTCTCAGGATCTATGGAACCAAATTGCGTGAAAACGTAATCACATGTCAGTTCTAGTATAATAGTCCAATGAATACCCGTTTATCATCTGCATTTCTTCTTGGTCTAGCAATTTTAATGGCCAGTAGTGTACATTCTCTTTCTTACAAAACGGTACTGTTAATTCTTTCTGTAAGATTAATAGTTTGTACATAGCGAGGGGCAGGCCGGTGTGGCCGTGCGGTTCTAGGCGCTTCAGTCTGGAACCGCGTGACCCGCTACGGTCGCAGGTTCGAATCTTGCCTCGGGCATGGATGTGTGTGATGTCCTTAGGTTAGTTAGGTTTAAGTAGTTCTAAGTTCTAGGGGACTGATGACCACAGATGTTAAGTCCCATAGTGCTCAGAGCCATAGCGAGGGACAGAATACGGAAATTTTGCTCTGGGTATTTGAGGGTATTGCGGGTTGCATAAAACCCATGGGTAGGTGTAACTGAAACACCCTGTACATATTATAGGTGGTTCTTGTAAATGAGCTATCTCCAAGCAGTAGCCGGCTTGATAATAACGGTTTAGTGCCGTGCTGCCCTTCTACCACAAATGAGTACAGCGCTGTTTAGAGGCGGCGGACAACGAAGGAGAAAGGGGAGGCGAGCGCCAATTACGCTGAGATTCTGGCCACTGATCCCGGTGGGGAGGCCGAGCTCACGACCTCAATAAGGGCGGCGCGCAGATAAGGCGCACGTGAGCCGCCTGGGGATGGCCACGGACGCAAAGCGAGGCGACACGTGGAGGGGTCACCGAGGCCCAGAGGTGCGGCTGCGGTTCGTAGGGGCCCGCTGCGTTTGCCAGCGTGCAGCTGGCCTCAGACTTTTCTGCAGAGGCCGCGTCGCTAGGTTCCGGTTCCTCTGCAGTCTCCTTTCCTTTACCGTGTCCTTCTGTGTGGTAATGTTTTAACTGAAGGGATCAGGCGAAGAAAGTGCGAACGTTAATTTGGTGAAGATTAGTGTGATAACACTGGCTGTTGTTGTTTCAGCTGCAGTACATGCTATCAACAGGTTGTTCTGATGGTTCCATTTGAACTATCATAAGGATACGTCGGCTATATCCACTGGTTTCGTTTACCATACTTGCAATATTGTTCTTGGATGAAACAGTGCCATGCCACAGTGTTAACACGACTGTGACGCCGAAACCTTATAATCGAGTTGAGATGGATGTTTGGTGGAGATGTTAATGACAACACTGACCCATTCTTTACATGACAGAGATGCAGATCCCGATTACATTCTAGGAAATTCATCAAATGTTGAAAATAGCACAAATATGGTTTAGCTTTATATTACCAGGAGTCAAACCTCAAAAGACCTGGACAAAGCATATGCTGAAATTTTAGGGAAATATTATATGTTGGCAGTATATAAATTTAATTCAATATAATAATCAATGACGCCCTGTAACGTTCTTACTATCAATGGATCGTTTCGCCTCATAACAGAGCAGAAAACCTATAACAAGTGTGTTTGAAGGTTGGCACTTGTACACCACTTCCTCAGACATTAATAAGAAATCGGTTCATCCTCTTCATGATGGCATAACAAGATAATGTCAACCATTAAACAGACAAAGCTTTTCCACGTTTATTGGAGGTGATATCATAAAAAATGTAAAGAAAAAAATAGAACTTCATGATGGCTTACTTTCATCAGTTCATCTAGGGGTCTGTGCCATATTGATTCCAAACGATCACATCAGAGGGCAAGAAGTTAAATGTTTTCTCAGAATGTGGTATTACTTTTATTATATTTAAACAAATCCACAATCAGAATCACTGATCCAAATCACATGGAAACACAAATTTAGATCATATAAAAGGACTTGAAAATAGTTTCTTTACATTTTTCAAATCCCCCATCACCAAACAGTTTTATATTCTATGAGTCAACACAACGATAGTATGACTCATGATTTGGTTTACATAATCCTCTTTAACGTTATAAATGTTAATCCAGAGTGTTAGTCCCCTGAGCATTTTTCAGAGTAAAGGCTGCCGTTAAAAAATTTACAATATTGAAAATATACCTAAAATGTTAATTTCATGCTGTAATGAAACATCGATTTAGTATCGACAGTATTGGAATCAAGATGACAAATGTTGAACTAATTAATGATTTAAGTAACGGATTTGAGGCATCAAAAGGTGAATTATGTAACAGTGGTAGAACTGATGCTACAAGCAATGAATTAAAAGGATTAATAAATGAGATTTTAAACAGCAGCATTCAAATTGTTCAGTTAAGAAAAGAATTCATCCCTGAGGCAGAGCAGATAGAAACCTAAGCATAGGGTAATTTACCCAATAATAATACAGTAAATGTTACATAAATTAAATTCAAATGAGTTTCACTGTAAAAGATGAATTTTTATCGGAAGGAACCGAAAATATAACTTTAAATATGTAAAGAAATTGATGATGGTTGACAGGAAACCGTTACTACACATGTTACAAACGAAACTGGAAATTTTACTAATGTTGTATGTACAGTTCATGCAAATCTCAACAAAAGTAGATGCAAAAGTACGGAAAAGAAGCTAAAATGACATGACAATATATTTTAATAAATGTGAAATGACTACAGCTGTGTATGTCTAGTGTTTTGCAACAAGGACACTGCAGAAATTATAAATCTGACACAAACTCCTGAATGAAATTTCATATCAAACATATGTAGGATCAAAGATATTTATTAGTCTAAAAAATTGAGGCAGCTAGTAATACTATCTTGGGAATGTCAGAGTGATATAGCTTCGTGGAATTCTAAACAGAGCAGTAACCATGTAACAAATAACATAGTTACACTATGAAAACATAAATAGTCTGAAGCATCTTAAGTGTCACTTTTATTTTTCAAATAAATTAGTTAGAACTAAAAGCATATTATGTTGAAGATGACGATGATTAATGTGCACAATAGTTTCAGTGCCCTCAGTACACTCAATACACTCGTTTGTTAAATATGTGATTGGTGATTACAGTAACCATAAGTGTAAATTTTTCCAAAATTTTCGATTTCTGTGACTAATCTGCGAATATTGAAAGCTATCTTTTACTATTGAACTATCTTTCTTTATTAAGTATTAAGTGCACCTATATTAGATGTTTGAGTGTAGCCTCATAATATATTAATCAAAAGTTTGTATACTTTCTGTCCAAGTTGAGAAAAAAAAACTTCCTTCCGTTTTTAAAATTGAATATTTGTCCTATTGGTCCAATATGAGAATTTTAGCATAAAGTTTTCATTTAAGGTACTAAATACTCCTACAATGAAAATAAATCAATTTACCCTATAATAAAGAATTTATCTCTTGTTTATAACAGGAATATATTATTAGCTTTTTTTGAGGAAAAGTATTTTCCATGGGTTGTTTTGGCTGATTTGTTGTGTAGTTTAATAAAAGTGTATAGATAACTTTTGGATCATTTGGAGGTACTACTGTACTGTATTTGTGTTTTGCAAGATAGGAAGTCAGACTAGTTATTTTACCATTATTATATTTGAGATTTGTTGTCAGTATTTTAATTTAATTATTAAGAAAAAAATTGATCACTGTTAAAAAATTTATTGCGATTGGTGGACATTAGGCTGACGTTTCAAACCTTAACAAGTTTTATCGATTGTCCCAAATACATTTTCCTGTGGATGGAGCTCGAAGTGAAGAGATTGTTTTAGAGCTCATGTAATGTTTGAAAACTGTAAAAGGTTTGAACCATGTCATGCATAAGTGATTTTAACAATGCACTGGATTAATGTTAAGGAGGCATAACTTATATTGTAGTAGTTTGAGGATGGTGATTTTGATGAAGTATATGTTTTAGGGAACTTTATTGTGTTGAGTGGTGTGTGATGATCAGTTGCGTCATATAGCATGTGTTGGTATCATGGACTAAGATACAGGAGTATAACGTTTTTGGTTACAGTCTGTTGATTTTATTAAAAATATACACTGATCAGCTAGAACGTTATGACCACCGACCTACTATTGATATGAATCCATCCAGGCGCCAGCAGCTTCACCTCTGTGAGGAATGACTCCTAGTCAGACACATGAATGGTGCGTGTAATATTAGTGAGCGTGCCTTCCATGTGCAGAAAGGGGAAGATGCGCAATCTATTTGAGTCTGACCATTGGCAGATCGATGGCTCAGCATGAGCATTTCAGAAACTACACTGGTTGGGAGTGCTGTGGTGAATGTTTTCAACACGCAGCAAAACCAAGGTGAAACCTTGTCCAGACAACGTGGGGTTGGGCAGCCACCCCTCACTACAGATGTCAGATGTCGTACGCTGAGTAGAGCAGTGAAACAGAGCAGGTGGCGAACTGTCGTGGAATTAGCATCACGCCTTGATGCTGGGCAGGGAACAAGTTTGTCTGAACACATAGTGCAACAAAGACTCTTAACACTGGGACTCCACAGCCGACAACCCATGCTTGTGAAAATGTTAACACCACAATTTCAGCAACTATGACTCAAATGGGCACATGACCATTGGCGCTGGACGCTGGCGCTGTGGCATAGTTTTGCATGGTCTGATGAACTCTCTACCTTCATCAATATTCCGATAGCAGGGCTAATCTGTCATCTTACAGGGAACAGCTCCTTGACACCTGTACTGTATGATGGCGAGAAGCTGGCGGCGCCTCTATTATTCTCTAGAGAACATTCACATGGACATCTATTGGTGCAGTGGAGCTCTCGCAAGCCACCAAAACAGCCAAGATGTGTTGTAGTCCTTGTAGGGTTTCCTGATGGCAGTGGCATTTTTCAACAAGGTAATGCCACATCTCACAAGGCCAGGATTGTGTCGGACTGGTTTGAGGAACACACTGATGAGTTCTAATTTATGCACTGGTCCCCCAACTCGCCAGACCTGAACCCAATCAAACACACCTGGGATGTGATTGGATGTAGTGTGAGAGCTTATCGCCACCCTCCTAGTAATTTATGGGAATTATGTGACTTGTGTGTGCAGCTACCTCCAGCGACCCACCATGGCCTCATTGCTTCCATGCAATGATGTGTCTCCATTGTTATCCATGCCAAAGGTGGGCATGTAATGTATTGCGAATACATAGAAAGAAGGATCCTTTATTGTATGATTATATGATAGCGGAACAAACACTGGTAGCACTTACTTCTGTAAAATATCTGGGAGTATGCGTGCGGAACGATTTGAAGTGGAATGGTCATATAAAATTAATTGTTGGTAGGCGGGTACCAGGTTGAGATTCATTGGGACAGTGCTTAGAAAATGTAGTCCATCAACAAAGGAGGTGGCTTACAAAACACTCGTTCGACCTATACTTGAGTATTGCTCATCAGTGTGGGATACGTACCAGATCGGTCTGACGAAGGAGATAGAGAAGATCCAAAGAAGAGCGGCGCGTTTCGTCACAGGGTTATTTGGTAACCGTGATAGCGTTACGGAGATGTTTAATAAACTCAAGTGGCAGACTCTGCAAGAGAGGCGCTCTGTATCGCGGTGTAGATTGCTCGCCAGGTTTCGAGAGGGTGCGTTTCTGGATGAGGTATCGAATATATTGCTTCCCCCTACTTATACCTCCCGAGGAGATCACGAATGTAAAATTAGAGAGATTAGAGCGCGCACGGAGTCTTTCAGACAGTCGTTCTTCCCGCGAACCATACACGACTGGAACAGGAAAGGGAGGTAATGACAGTGGCACGTAAAGTGCCCTCCGCCACACACCGTTGGGTGGCTTGCGGAGTATCAATGTAGATGTAGATGTAGATGTAGATTCGACTCGTTCCACATCATTACCAAATATCGTATTCATGATCCATGGAACTAGTATTAATCTAATCTAATCTAATCTAATCTGTCTGTTAGGTAGGTGTTAATAATGTTCTGTCTGATCAGTGTACTGGCAATATCTGTTGGGTTTGTGATGGAACATGTCTTGGAATAGTGAAAACAGTGAAACAGGGAATTGTGGGAAACATTTGGAATAAAGGGATGTTGTTGACCAGCATTTTATATCATTTGACAGTTTGTTGTATCAAGTCTAGACTAACTGAAGGAATTATGTGTGAGGAGAAATTGGTTGTAAATGAAACTGTAATCAAGCCAAAAACTAGTTTTTGACATAGAAACGATATGGAGGATTGTCTCTGATGCCATGCTGAAAGTTTTACTGTTTCAAAATAATTTTGTAAAAAGGTAATAAGCGCAATGGAACATTTCTGTTCAGAGGTACATTCTGTCGTGGGGATTTGAAACTACTGTGGAATCATACATAGAATTACAAAAGAAATATAAATTAGTTGTGAGGATATTTTTCAAATTTTACCAAAAATGTATGTAGCAAAGAACAATACATGACATAGCACATCGCACTCCTCATTCCTTCTTTCATACTGTATAGCAGAGTTTTGGAAACATTACAGACTGGTGGAGACTATTTATTTTACTTGTCTGTTATTATATGTGATAAATGCTTATTTAATTATTGTTACAGTATGCAAAACTTTGCTATTTCTAATGCATTCACTACGCCAAAAGACTTATGGATAGTGTTGTGAGGAAATCCTTCAGCCTAACTTAGTTTTTTTAAAATACCATGGCCTAATGTGAGAAATTTTGTGACTCACAAACATTATGTCTTTTAAGATTATCAAAATTCATAAATACTAACATAGCATTACCATTTGCTACTATGCTAGTTTTTGACATCCTATGATTTGGCTAGAGTTGAATGGGGAATAAAAAGATAATTAATACTTCTGTTTCATTTGTGATCTGTGCTAAGGAAACATGTAGAAACTGGTTCTGAAGACTATATCTGCGCTAGTGTGATGTCTATGAAGTAAAAAAAATAGAGACCATTGGATTTGACTCAGTATAACTTTACATGTTTAATATGAGGATTGACTTAACTAATCATATTTTCAAGTTGTCCATACAAATATTACGTTAACTGAATACTGACACCAAATAATTTAGTTACACAACGAATTGTAACACCACTTCAACCTCACAATTTGCATTTAATTTACTAGATTTCATGAAAGAAACAGTTGATCATGTGGTGCATTATATGTACTGTTGAATCAAACTTGGAGAGGTAACACAATATGAGAAATTGGCTCATAGCCCAGATGAATTGATAGTGCACTCACATTCATGTACAGATAAAATTAAATTTCCTTTTCTTTTATTTAGTAGTATACAAAATTAGCTTTGTTATTTATGTAAACCTTGGCCCATGTGTACCATATACTTATATACACAGATCTAAACTCAACTCATAAAACAACTAAATTTACTAATTTTGGTTATGATAATTCACTTAACCGCCAGAAGATTACCAATATTTCTTATTTGTCAATTAATTCTGCACAATTTGCTTTTATATATTTCAGTTGCTTGAATTTAACTAGGTAGATTCCTAGCTAAAAATTGTAATTTCTTTGTTATTTACCTGAGCTTTTTGCTATCAGTAACTGTTATTTTGTATGAGTCACTCATACACTGAAGTACAAATTTGCTCATTGTAAATACTAATTAACTGTTTTTGATAAACTTAAATTAATGTGGTCATATGTCAACACAAATTTATGATTGTTTTTGAAGCTGACATTTAAACGGAGGTGTAAACTTACCTGTAGGCATTGGTTTCTTTTTAACACTTCACACTTGTGAACTTTTAATTGTGCTCTAATGAAACACTGGGTAATGAGGATAACATATTTTGAGAGATGACTTTATGACTTGAGGTGCGAGGTACATGACCAAATTAGTGAGAAGTGGGACACTACATGATGAAGGTTTGCGTACTTGATATTTGAACATGTTTGGGAGACTACACAATGAAACAAGGAGCTCTTTGATACAACTGCAAAATATCTGTTGACATCTGTCGAGTCACATGTGGTGTAATATGTGTACGTGAGTTCATTATGTGGTTTTATTTACACTTTTTACTGGTTGTAATTATTTTGCATGTCTTAGTTTACTCAAAATACAAATAAACAATACTATTGTGTAACTGAATTTGTTCTACATTATACAAAGTGATGCAAAACATATGTTAAAAACTCCATGTTAATGTGTAATATTAATCTCTGTATAATTTGATTGAGTGATTAGCTAGTATCACTATTTTGCCATTACACATTAAAGTTACACTTTGTAACAAATTCCCCATTTCAGCGCCATGCATTACCTGGCAGATTATCACACATAAATCCTTTATGCGACTCTTAGGTGGGGGTTCTAATGTGGTAGAATCGGACAGTGTATTCAGAGCTGTTTGATACCATGTCAACTGCAAACTATAGTACCACACACTGTATAGATATATTGCAGTTAATTTTTCATTTTATATGTGATTGTCAATGAACAAAATGATCACTTTGAAGTATAAGCGTCCAACTTTAGTTGTAAATTCAGCATTTAGTAATAGTTTTATTTGAAATATTCAATATTGTAGTATTTGAGGACATGTTAGGGACATCAGAATTAGCTTAATTCAAAAATTATTAATGATTTCGAACTATGTACTCTTAACTCAGCAGAATTCGCATAATTATGAAGGAAAATACTTGGAATTCAGCAAACTGTTACTCCATAGGGACACTTTTTCAAAATCAAATTGAAGTCACCCTCAAATTATTGAGACCTGTAAAAAATCTGACAATGACTGAGTCTTCAACTTTTATGGTGGGGTGAATCGACATGTTTCCACTGCTCGCTTTGCTCTTTTGTCTTGGGGCCATAGTGATAGTCCGAGGACTCGTGCATAGTGACTAGGCAGCTAATGAATTAGTTTGGACTTGCCTGACACAGCAGCAACATTTTGGCTGATGGCTAGACTCGGCGTGTCTTTTGAATTGGAGTAAGCGGTCACGAAACCAAGTGGACAGCCAACTTTATTTTGTTCAAAATATTATAAAAGAAGCTGACTACCAATTCATGAGAACCGGTATTATTCTCTGTATACATGAATGGCCTGGCAGATAGAATGGGCACCACTCTGCTGTTGTTTGCTGATGATGCTGTGGTGTACGGGAATGTGTCCTCTTTGAGTGACTGTAGGAGAGCACAAGATGACTTAGATAAAATTTCTAGTGGGTGTGTTGAAAGTCAGCTACCTCTAGACGCAGATAAATTTAAGTCCATGCAGACGAGTAGGAAAAACAAACGCATAATTTTCTATTATAGAGTTAGTAGTGTGCTGCTTGATACATCACGCCATTTAAATATCTGGGAGTAACATTGCAAAGCTATATGAAGTGGAAGCAGTATGCAGGGATTGTCTTTGGGAGGGGGAAGAGACTACGTTGGTTTACTGGGTGAATTCTCGGAAAGTGTACTTCATCTGGAGACCACCTATAGGACGCTAGTGCGACGTATTCTTGAGTACTACTCGAATGTTTGTGATCCGCACGATGTCGGATTAAAGGAAGAAGTCGAACCAATTCAGAGACAGGCTGCTAGATTAGTTATCATTAGGTTCGAATAACATACAAGTAGTATTGCGGAGATGCCTCGGGAACTCAAATTGGAAAAGCTACAGGAAAGGCGAAGTTCATTTGGGGTATTTAGAAAACCAAAATTTTGAGCCGACTGCAGAACGATTCTACTGCTGCCAACATACATTTCACGTAAGAAACACGAGTGAAATAGGAAAGGAAAGGAAATGAATAGCAGTGCAACGGGTACCCTCCACCACGTGTCACACGGAAGCTTCAGGAGTGTGTATGTAGGTGTAGCTGTAGATGACAGGTTTTTCTCTTTATCCATTATCGCCTCGATTCTGATACGCAGGTCATGGCACACGAAGGGCTCCACTTCTCTTACAATGTCCAGCTCCTTAGGTAGAGAAGCTCTATCACTTCATTCCTCGTCATTCAGACGTTTGATCGCACTGGAAGCGATTCCACCTCAGACAGATTTTATCGTATATAAAATAGTTAGTCATGCTTTTTATGTATTAATGAGCAAAAGATGTCGTCTACGTTAAGCCATCCTCAGGCTGTATAAAACATGATCAGAGCAGGATCTCACGAAGCTCATCCTGGCAACACGATCGCTTCATGGTACAGAACACTTTTCATTACAATTACTGTACAGCACTTTCATGGTTTTATAAGGACGCTGCTTCAAAGAAAATGAGAAAACTGCGTAGGAGTCTTCTCTATTCTAAATGTACCAACTACAGGAGGTCAGTAACTGTAGTTACATGCGACATTTGCAGAAAACGAATAAACATCTCACAATTCACTTTATCAATAGGCTTTGGCCTTTTTCTTCTGGTTCCTCTAATGCATGCTTTGGCAGTGTGACGCAATAAACATCTCATAATTCACTTTATCAATAGACTTTGGCCTTTTTCATCTGGTTCCTCTAATGCATGCTTTGGCAGTGTGACGCAATAAACATCTCATAATTCACTTTATCAATAGAGTTTGGCCTTTTTCTTCTAGTTCCTCTACTGCATGCTTTGGCACTGTGGCGCATGATTATCAGTGTGTATCAGGGCTGCAGACTCGTATCTGCAAACAATTCAAAAATTAAGATTGAAACACGTATGTATTCATTACCAGCGATGGCGAGGCATGACAGAATCTCTGACCAGAGAGTTATTTATCGTGGCGTCTGCGCTTAACCGCGCGAGTGTTCAGTTGCGAGTTGCACTCTGTCTGCAGTAGTAGTCAGTCGGCAGTAGTGTGTGGCGAGTGGGCAGAGAGAGTAGTCAGTTGGAGAGTAGTAGCAGTCGTTCGGCAGTAGTTGTAGCGAATCGACGGTTGTACTGAGCGGGCGTCGGCATGCGTCGACAGCGTGCTGTTCTTCCGAATCTGGCCAGGATTGTGGTGGACGATGTGTATTATTGTAGAAGGTAATGAAGCAGCATTGCGCTCAGCTAATAACGTATGTTAATTGTAATTAATTTGCTCAAAAAATGATACCCCAATAATAGATTTTATAAAGTAACTCATTTAAAGAAAAAGATTCATTTCAATTTAAAGAATATTTCCTATGCATTTCCTCCAAGAATCAAAATTAAATATAGCCCAGCATTGCACGGAGCTGTGCCGAAAAATAAGAGCAGATATAGATACAGTTTTACTGAGGTAAGAATTTATCAGGTTTAATTATTTCACAGGGCCGAAGGTCAGCGTTGCTGCCCTTATATGATTTATCAGGTTTAATTATTTGTGTTGAGATGTTACATTCAGATCATAGATCATTATTTAATTAATATTATTGTGTGGGTTTTTGGTCAATTTCCATTTATCAATTTTTGTGGGGAGTTTAAGCTTGGGTCCATTTTGCATTGTTATATTTTGCTGGCAGGTTACAGTTAGATCACGTTTTCATTATCATTGTCATTTAATTTTTCGAGGAGGTTACACTTGGCGACATTCGGACCAGGATCGTATTTCTTTGAGAATCTTCTGATAAGTAGCCAGATATCTGCTCTTATTTACTTAAATATAACTAGCATTTGGCGCAACGCTTTTACTAACTTTGTCACTTTCTTCCACAGATCATCGGCAATTTGTTGCTCTTTGTTGTAATAGTGTTGTTGGATTTTGCATTGTCTTTGTTTCATTATTGAATAATTGTGATTTGTGTAAAAATGCCGTGAAAAACTGTTAATAGTACATCGCGAGGTATAATGAATGAAATAACCGACCTAAATAACTTGACCGATAGTACTTGCGACATGCAGTATAATGATGACAATCCTCCGTTTACTGACAATCAGTGTCTACCGACCACTAATGTTGATTTTAATCCTAGTGATGAACAGACGAATCCAATTGTGTCCTCTGTTAATTTAAGGACAATTGATGACACGGGGCGCTCTGTTGCAATGAGCGCTGCCCAGCTCAGCACAACCGATTTGCAAAATTTACGTAATGAACAGACAGATTTGACTAATGAAAATGAACAGAGTAATCAGAGTACGACGGATTTATTTAATTCCGGTGTAGTGACTAACAGTACACGTCCGATTAGCAAACATTTTCAAGAATCACAGAATATCCAAATGGATATACAAAACGTGACAATTGCAGGTACACCATCAAACAGCACAGAGAATAGAGTAGGTAATATTGGCTTGGATCAAATTATGGCACTATTGCTACAACAATTTGATGAAAAATTCAAACAACTTGATAAAAAAGTAGATAACAATTCCAAACAACAGAGTGAAGATAACAAACAATTTAGGGAAAATTTCAAACAACTTAATGAAAATTCCAAACAACAGAATGAAAAACAAGACAACCTTAGTCAAAAATTAGACAACAATTCCAGACAGTTAAATGAAAAATTAGACAACAATTCCAGACAGTTAAATGAAAAATTAGACAACAATTCTATACAGCTTAGTGAACATATTAGAGCCATTGCCGCGCAGTGTCATGATACCAAGGAACAATTACGTGAGGAAATTGAGGCTTGTGCTAGGAAAAGTAGCGAAGAAATTAGATCTGTTTGCAAGAATTAAGAGATATGCAAACAACTACAACAGAATCACTTAGAGACGAAATTAATGCAGTCGGTAAACAATGCTCTGAGAAGGCTACACAATTACGCGACGAGTTTAAATTAATGACAGTAGAACTTTCATGCACGCGAAATTCGACCAACAGAACACTCAAATTGACGAACGTTTTAATCTTCACCTCCAAAACAGTGATACGCATTTCCGTAAATTTATACAGGAACAGAATAAAGTAAAACGACAAGTCATGGAAACAATTACCGCACAAAGACAGGAAGATAAACGTAAATTGTTTGCGAAAGCAAAAACATACGTAGACAACAATATTGCTACAGTATCGGACAAAATTAATAACATCGAACAGTTGAACACCGAATTGCGTGATGAAATTTCTGATCTTAAATCAAAAACAGATACACACACAGTAGATATTCAAACAGTGACCGACAGACTCGCACAATTAGAACTAACACAGGATTCCGATGTCATCAAAGCCGACGTCAAAAAATTGAATGAAACCACACGTAAATTACAAAAACAGATTAATACTTCTGACACTAAAAACGATTATCAGGTAAAAAGACTGACTGAAAAATGTGATGAATTGGCCAGTCGTATTGATGTTATTGAAAGTAATAATGACAGCAAATTAGACGATACTGCACCGATTTTGTTTAACCAAACACCTGAATTACAAAATTTACAGCAGACAATCAATGAGATCGATCCCTTTAATAACACATTGTGTAGAAAATAGTCAAGTTTACAGCAAGACGTAACAGAGATAAAAAATATTTCACTTAATAACACGTCACAGCATATGGCGAATTCCGAACATTTCTCACACTCACACAGTCAGTATAATTTAGGTAATCTACAGAGAGTACGTGAGTTAGATTCCGAAGAGTCACAGTCAAACAGATTCTTATACAATCCTGAACCTGTTCCGTCATACAGAGACGACTATTTTGATTACAAACATTTTCTATCAGTGTTTAAAAATGACAGCACACAGATTCATCCGCTAGATTGGATACAACAATTTAGCTTTGCTTTTCCACCGACTTGGCCCGTAACACATAAACTTGAATTTATTTGCAGTTTTTTGGAAGGCGAACTGGCAACTCGTATGAGACCGATCGCGAGGCAATGCTATTCGGTAGAAGAGTTTCAGAATGCTTTTCTGTCAGCGTATTAGTCGAAGATGACACAGCGCGGAATTAAAGATCAACTAATTGGTTTACCGAATTATGAGAACTCAAATTTTCCCAGCGTCACGCAATTTTTTGAGCATATGGTCCAACAAAACCAGTACTTAAGTGAAGCACATAGTGAATCTGCCTTCATTCAATTATGTATCCCTAAATTACCACGGTCTTTAAGAGTGTCACTTTTAACAGGTGAGCAGAAGGAAAATATTTCAGCATTCAGAGATCTGTTACAGCTTTTAGAAGTGCAGCAATCGGATTATTCCTTTGTAAACAAAAATTTTTCATATAATAACCAAGGTCAACAAGCATACAGTAATTACGATCAGCCACGCAATTACAATAGCGAAGCTAATAGACGCTTCAGGAACGACCAGAATTCTAATAACAGGCAAAATTTTAATTATCAGTATTGACAAAATTATCAGCAAGAAAAACCACATTTTTGTAACAATAGACGTTTTTCTCCGCAACAGCAACAAAACCAACCGGTTAGCATACCTAACCATCAATGCAGTCTAAGAGGTCAACCAAACTTTAGTGTTTTGCCGCGTGCACGTATAGTCTCAGCTCCAACAAATAGTAACGCACGGCAGCATAGAAATAACTACGTACAGAAAACACAATATTTCAATTCCTATCGCAATGCACCGTATAGGAATGACTATCACGACAGACGTAAAAACAATGAGCACAATTATCAACATACGTTTAATAACAGTCGGTCTTACCAGCAGCAAAATGATCAGCAACAACATATTCTCATGAATGAACCCGACAGTAGATATCATCCAGAACGTAATACGTCTGGAACAAATAACAGAACAGTTCAAATAGTCGAAATGCCACAGAATCCTCCTGAAAATAATAACACGTCAGATAGTATTTGACTAGATACTGTACAGGTCGCAACTTCCAGTAATACAAGCACTACTTTAGACACGCAGAATGTTGTTCACGAAAATGTTATTGCTTTTGACGACATCAGAGACACTCTTTTGCAGGAAAGACGAGTTGTTCAGAAAACCATTTCACATCCTGTCATCGAAATTAAAATTGGTTCATCGAAATTTTCAGCAGTAATCGATTCTGGATCACCTATGTCAGTTATAAATGAAGAAATTTCAACGAGTGTAACAAAGAGAATACCTATCCTACATTACCATTAGGCAAAACGAAAGTGAAAGGAACAGTATCGAGTAAAGGAGTAGATGTTAAATTATAGACGCATTTATCATTTTGTATTGCAGGTCACACATTTCACTCAAATTTTTAGATTGTTCCTTTATTGACAACAGACGTTATTTTAGGTACGAATTTTCTGGTACAACACGATGCAATTATTGACTTTCAAAATTCCTATTTAATGTTAAAGGATGAATATGTACAATTGGCTTTAGAATTTCAGCACTCTTTATCTGCGGAAGAACAAACAATTAATCGTACAGAGGTCATTTCCGTATCACGTAACGTAGACTGTAATTCCACATTGTTCACAGATACGTACGTACACAACGATAATACTCCAGACGAAGCCGACTATGACGTAATACAGATCATTTCTCATAAAGTTAAACAAAGCAGTGCAAATACAGACGGCGAACGTACGCAACTACACAAAATTCTTTTACAGCAAGCTCCAATTTTCGACAACATTCCTGGTACTATGTCCGGTTTTATGTATGAATTTCAAGTCAAACAGCACGACACATTTAAAGCCAAACATTATCCTTTTCCGTATATTCATAGAGAGCAAGTTAAGAAAGAATTGCAAGATATGCTCGAGCAAGGAATTATCGAGCCGACAGTTAGTCCGTACATAAACCCGCTCCATATTGTTAAGAAAAAAGATGGTTCACTTCGCCTCGTACTTGATTCGCGTCGTATCAGTGACATTATTATTAATGAAACAGATCGCCCACAGACACTAGAAGATCTTCTACAGAAATTTCACGGTACTGCTATTTATTCCACATTAGATTTGAAATCGGGATTTTGGCAAATTCAGCTCCATCCGAACTGCAGAAAGTACACAGCATTTCTCTTTTTTGGTGACTGTTATCAATTTTGTAAATTGCCATTTGGTTTAACAATTTCTTCTGCAGCTTTTATTCGCGGTTTGAACACAATACTTCCGACAGAACTTAAAGACAGAATCACAACGTACGTAGACGACATTCTTATTGCAGAAGCTAACTGGTCTGAACACAATATGATTCTTGAACAAATGTTGCAAACTTTTCGTGCACAAGGACTCACAGTTAATCTCAGTAAATCGCATTTTGGTAAAACTTCTATAAAATTTTTTGGACATGTAATTTCAGCAGAAGGGATTACGCCTGACCCGGAAAAACTTCAAGCTTTACGTGACATTACTGTTCCTACGACGAAGAAACAACTACGCAGTTTTTTTGGGTTTAATTAACTTTTTTCGTAAATTTATTCATTACTCTGCTTTAGACACCCCCAGATTATGCCAATTGACAGGGAAAAACACTATTTGGTCCTGGGATAAGCAAGCACATTCTGAATTTATGAACTTGAAACATGCTTTGTTGAATGCACCACTTTTATCGCACCCAGATCTTACTAGAAATTTTTCTATTGCCACCGATAGTTCTAACACCGCTTTAGGCGTACATATCTTTCAGGAAATTGAAGAAGATGGTTCAACAATAATTAAAAACATCGCATTTGCAAGTCGCATTTTGTCACCTGCTGAACGAAATTATTCCGTTACAGAGCTTGAAACATTATGTGTTGTTTGGGCTTTTACAAGATTTAGGCATTTCCTTTATGGAAGACATACCACCGTTTACACAAGACCGTAGAGCTATACAGATTTTACTTTCGGCTAAATTCACACACGACAGATTAAGCAGATGGAAACTTTACTTGCAGGAATTTAATTTTACAATTGTTCACATTCCCGGCACACAAAATGTTGTAGCAGACGCACTATCTCGTTCTCTCGGCAACAATCAGCAAGACATCGCAACCAACTTCTGCAAAGCAAATTTCAGCGTCATGTACATTCAACAAGTTGCATTTGAAAATTTTACTTCGTCGTCATTACAGGACATAGCACAAGAGCAAAGTAAAGACAACGTGTGGAAAGAGATTAAACAACTTTGGCAAGGTAGGAATAATGTTAGCATTAGAAACCATTACACTGTACGCAATGACATTCTGTTTCGCCGCTCTCTTCCTGACAACAACAATTGGTTATTATGCATTCCTGACGAGCTTGTTAACAGATTAATCTGGTATACTCATTTAAGTTACGCACATTACGGAGCCAGAAAATATTTTCTTATACTGAGACAGAACTGTTACTTCACGAACATGGAGAAACACATACGACGAGTTTTAGCGCCATGTAAAATCTGCCAGAAAGCTAAATCAGATACGACTTCACATATTCCTCCATTACATCCCATTGTACCTGTTAAATTGAGACATATGGCCGCTGTAGACATTTTTGGTCCGATTCCCAAAAATAATAGAGGTTTTTGCTACATCTTTGTCGCTGTTGAACTCACTTCAAAATTTATTACCTTCACCCCGTTACGCAAAGCTACTGCTAAAATTGTTTCGAAGGCATTTGTAAAACATTTTCTATTTCATGTAGGGCATGCGTTGAAAGTAATTTCCGACAATGGACCACAGTCTCGATCTGCTATATGGACACGTATGTTACGAGCTAGAAACATTTCTCCGATCTATATATCCAGGTACCATGCTTCTTCGAACCCTTGTGAACGATTAATGAAAGAAATTGGTAAACTGTGTAGAATATACTGCCATAAAAGACATATTGATTGGGACACACACATACACTTATTCCAGAATGTAATTAATTCCATACCAAATGAATCTACTATGCTATCTCCGTCTGTTATACTGAAAAATGTCGAACCACCTAACAAAATTAAAGAATTAGTAACCTTTCCTACATCTCGTCGACTACGACACCATGAAATAATTGACATTGCGCTGAACAACATCAAACGTGCCGCAGAGCGCCGGAGAAGACAACAAAAACAGGTTTGTATACGCCGTGACTTTCACGTTGGACAGAAGATATTAGTACGTACACACTATTTATCCAACAAAATAAAAAGTAGGTGCAGTACATTTGAACTTCTGTACGCAGGTCCATATCGAATTCGCAGCATTCCTCACCCCAATGTTGTACACGTTGAAACTTTGAGAACCAGAAAAACCAAAGGAAACCACCACATATCGAATATCAGACCTTTTATTGAATGAAGATACTTTATGATTTAACATGCTGTAATGCCATTTGCTACTTTTTATGACCACTTATGCAATTATACTCACATGAATACTTACTGATGATTGTCGTATTTTTTCTTGGCAAGTGCCCGGCAAGGTAATGTTAGCAGGTCGCTTTTCTTGTCGTTACACTTCAGACCGTGCATATTTTCCAGATGAATTTACACGTTTTCTGACCACTTATGCAATTATATTTATATGACTACTTACTGATGATTATCGTATTTTTTTTGGCAAGTGCCCGGCAAGGTAAGGTTAGCAGGTCGCTCTTCTTGTCGTTACACATCAGACCGTGCACATTTTTCCAGATAAACTTACGTATCTTATGAATAATTATGCAATTTTATCTAATGACATATTAATTTTATTAAATTCTCCCTCCATTAAAGTCTTTAATTCTCGCCTCTATTAACTACACAACATACAAGCTCAACACAAAGAAAGTCACATTTCTTGTCATCATTCTTTAATGTATGTACGATTGTTTTCATGTTTTGTTTGTATGCACTATGAAATAGTTAAGATATAACACACACCAGTTGACTTTGACATTTTTGCCCTATTATATCTCAACATCGTGACTATTTTACATTTTTTGCTGCTGCATTGTGATATTCTGTGTACATTTTTGCATCTGAACACTGTCTATGTTTTTTGACATATTACGTTTTCTGTTATGGTATGCTGTATGCTCAATTATGTTACTATAAACCAGTTTTTATTTAATGGATATATGATTTAAATGCAAGACATTAATCTTTGTTCATCATTTTCAGAAAGAAATAACGTGTAAAGGAAATAAATTAAATAGAAATCGGAATTTCACTTTCGGAATAAACGAAAGAAGATGCAAAAACCTTATGAGGAAGAGTAAATGGATCAGGATTAACAAGCATTAACAAGAATATACTATACACATCGTAGAATAGCAGTCTTAACTAATTTTTTCTTTCAGAATACGAAGCGATTGATGCAAGCTGTCAGACAGAACTTCACATCTTAATTTTAGTGATGAAATATGATAGAAATAAGGAATAATTGTATAATGAATAATGAAGTGACTTTTTTGCTGATGATAATGAATGATGATGAATAATGATGAAGAATATGCTACTATGAATAATGAAGTTTTTCTTTACAGGTGATGATAATAATGGAGTTATGATAATATGGATAATGAAGTGGCGGATAATGAATTTTTTTCTTTACAGATGAGGATGATGCTGAAGTTTATGTATTTATGCTATGTAGTTATTTAAGTATTTGTTGCAGTTCGTTTTGACAGTATGTGTTATATTGCATAGTAGGATGACTGAAGGTTTTGGGAAGGACAGCTAGGGAACACATTTTTTATACACATTTCACTACCTGTTAATTCGAAGTTCACTACTTCTCAGCATGAAATGCGTTTTTTCTTTCAGTTTAATAATCCATTTTTGTATATTTTGCAGGAGAAATTATTTATGAAATTAATGTGCTATAAGCAGTTTTTCATTAAACCCATGTCATTTATGAATATAATTACATATACTCTACTTGTTTCATAATCTTGCTACAGCTGACTCAAGACGAATGACGTTACACATCTTCATTTGCAGCAATAATTTAAAAGCAAATATTTTCATTCCCCAGTAATTACCTAACGCAATGCATTGCTAGCAAAAAAAATGAATGGCAATGATTACTTTAATTAGATTAATTATGTAAAAATTATTCTGTAATGCTATGATGTTTTCTGATGGTTTGCAATTAGGCAATGAGTGCCAATGTTCTCTGTAAAAACAATTCATGAATATTATTATGTAAACATTATTCTGCAATACTATGATGACTTCTGATGGTTTGTAATTAGGCAATGAGTGCTAATGTTCTCTGTAAATGACTTCTGATGGTTTGCAATTAGGCAATGAGTGCCAATGTTCTCTGTAAAGTTACTAATGAACATTATTCTGTAATACTACATAATGGTACTAGTGTAATTCTCAATGAAGACTAGTATGTGACTTAATGTCCTTCACCTTCTAACCTAATTACCTGGAATTGCTGCAATATCCGTTTGTCCTGTATATCCTCATGATCATGGAGCACTATATTTGGTTTTTGCACTAATTCTACGTTGTTGTAACAGACATGAACGTGGTGTTGACACGACATGCTGTCCACCACCATGAGCGATGAAGATGCTATTATGGTCCCACTGTTTGGTGTACCTAATGTACTACCAAAAGGATAACATGGAATATTACTACGGCATTTCAGTGTCTTGGGTACGCTGATTAATACTTCTGGGAAAAGAACTTTAGATTGCCTCACTTGGTGTTGTGCTTCTGTAGAAAGATATGGACTTTCAGTGCAGCTGCGCGCAACCTAAAGTGCTACAACCATGACGCAATCCTTCCCTTTCCTATCCTAATTCTTGTGACAGAGTAAAAAAATCATTTTTGTTATCATGATTTGAATTTATGGCCTATACATTTTTGTGATTTATAAATATGAGCGCGACCGCTACGGTCGCAGGTTCGAATCCTGCCTCGGCCATGGATGTGTGTGATGTCCTTAGGTTAGTTAGGTTTAAGTAGTTCTAAGTTCTAGGGGACTGATGACCTCAGATGTTAAGTCCCACAGTGCTCAGAGCCATTTTTTTGCAAATATGTTCTGAATTGCAGTGCATGTGTACTTTTGTCATTTTGTTAACATGATTTTTACTCCGTGCATATACATATTTTGTGATTTGCTGATATGTTCTGTATTCATTGTATATATATTTTGTCATTACCTGATATGTTCTGTACTCAGTGCATGTGCACTATATTTACTTCATGTTCTACACCCATATATCTGTATATTCTGTGATTGTAAAGTTAGTTAGTTAAGAAAAAATTTGTTGCTCATGGCAAGTCCAAATGACTCACCATCGCTACCAAATTTTTGCCCCCCCCCCCCCCCCCCCCCAGTGGAGGGTTATGAAACACGTATGTATTCATTACCAGCGATGGCGAGGCATGACAGAATCTCTGACCAGAGAGTTATTTATCGTTGCGTCTGCACTTAACCGCGCGAGTGTTCAGTTGCGAGTTGCACTCTGTCTGCAGTAGTAGTCAGTCGGCAGTAGCGTGTGGCGAGTGGGCAGAGAGAGTAGTCAGTTGGAGAGTAGTAGCAGTCGTTCGGCAGTAGTTGTAGCGAGTCGACGGTTGTACTGAGCGGGCGTCGGCATGCGTCGACGGCGTGCTGCTCTTCCGAATCTGGTCAGGATTGTGGTGGACGATGTGTATTATTGTAGAAGGTAATGAAGCAGCATTGCGCTCAGCTAATAACGTATGTTAATTGTAATTAATTTGTTCAAAAATGATGCCCCAATAATAATTTTTTATAAAGTAACTCATTTAAAGAAAAAGATTCATTTCAATTTAAAGAATATTTCCTATGCATTTCCTCCAAGAATCAAAATTAAATATAGCCCAGCATTGCACGGAGCTGTGCTGAAAAATAAGAGCAGATATAGATACAGTTTTACTGAGGTAAGAATTTATCAGGTTTAATTATTTCACAGGGTCGAAGGTCAGCGTTGCTGCCCTTATATGATTTATCAGGCTTAATTATTTGTGTTGAGATGTTACATTCAGATCATAGATCATTATTTAATTAATATTATTGTGTGGGTTTTTGGTCAATTTCCATTTATCAATTTTTGTGGGGAGTTTAAGCTTGGGTCCATTTTGCATTATTGTATTTTGCTGGCAGGTTACAGTTAGCTCACGTTTTCATTATCATTGTCATTTAATTTTGCGGGGAGGTTACAAGGTTCAAATGTCTCTGAGCTCTATGGGACTTAACATCTGAGGTCGTCAGTCCCCTAGACTTAGAACTACTTAAACCTACTAACCTAGGGACATCACACACATCCATGTCCGAGGCAGGATTCGAACCTGCGACCGTAGCAGCAGCGCTGTTCTGGACTGAAGCGTCTAGAATCGCTCGTCCGCAGCGGCCGGCAAAAGAAAATTAAGGAAGTAACTTTAGTTTTTCCACCCTATGACTACCCTTCGTAATGTGGTGCAAGAGGCTTCAAAGTCAAGAAAGTAAGGATACGTTATAGGGAATGCGTGGTAATGTAGTCCATGTACAAATCAAAGAAGGCACAATAAGAATGGATCGCCAAAGAGTAAAGCAAAAATTAAACAGTGTGTCGCAGGGATGCCAACTTTCTTGTTTACTGTTCGATCTGGCCACTGAAGAAATGACGGAATTAAAAGTATCGTTCTGGAGTGGGAGTAATATTTGCGAACGAAGAACATCAATGATAAGCCGCTGAGGAGACTGATATTGTTAAATCCTGCCTAGTCGTCAATTGTAGGGTGTCTAGGAAACCTGCTTTGTCGGATCGCTAGACAAACAGTTCAAACAAATCGTATTAATGAGTTTTATTACGAAAAGTAAATGACAGTTTTGAGGAATACACAGATGTGTCGCAAGCAAAAGGTGACAGACAAATAAGAAATCTCTTCAGTATAACAATTCCTATGTCGTTCCTATACTGGTTACTAGTATTCATGCTGCTGTAGAACTGGACCGCGATCAATCGGGCGCGGCGCTTATATTCTCTTCACATAGGGGCTGCTGCTGCGGTCGCGTTGTCGTCCTGGAGAGGGGTCGGTCAGCGTGCGATTGGCTGACGTCTTCTCACTGCCCTCTCTGCTCTATCGTTCCCGACTGATGTGCCGCCACTTGACTTTACGACGTAACAGACATCGTCTGTGACGGTGAGAACCAATCACGGCACGCGTTGAATGCAATGAACTGTTTACTGGGCACATAACACAAGTAGAAAGATTTAGATATCGAGGAGCTGCAAAAGTAAGTAATTCGTTACAAATCTGACCAACGCTGGCGAAGCAGAAAGTGTTCTGCACCTTTGGAAATTGGAAGACGCATGACGGACAAAATGTGGAAGATATAAGGAGTACAGGAGTGCAAGCAAAGAAACAGTTCTCGTAAAGAAGATTACCAGTGTCAAACATATATCTGAACTTGAGAAAGAAATTTCTGAAAACCACGGCATTGTAAGGAAGTGGATCATGGATTTCGGGAAAATGAAAAGAAGAGAATCGGAGCGTTTGTTACACGTAAAACTAATAAGGAAGCGGGAGAGTAAATTTTTCTAAGTCTAAACAGCCAGATTTACGGAATTACGCCTGAGTACCAACAGTAACGGTCGGCCGCAGTGGCCGAGCGGTTCTAGGCGCTTCAGTCCGGAACCACGCGGCTGCTACGATCGCAGGTTCGAATCCTGCCTCGGGCATGGATGTGTGTGATGTCCTTAGGTAAGTTAGGTTTACGTAGTTCTAAGTCTAGGGGTCTGATGACCTCAGATGTTAAGCCCCATAATGCTGAGAACCATTTGACCCGTCAACAGTGCCACCTGAGAACCGTGAGCATTTCAACACTGTTACTCGGTCAGAAGATAGCAACCTCGACACTGTTGAGTGTGATTGTAGCAGTTTCAGCGGAAAATGATTAGAAGAGTGCAGAAAGAACTGCCTTCGTTACTCCCGTCACATTACGTGAAAGACACTAGGTAGCAACTTATATTTAAAGTATTAAGAGGTTTTCAAATTGACGTTACTGTAAGATATACTGTTCATGTTTGTTTGGTAGAGTTGAGCACAGGTAGAGCCACACCTTGTGGCAATCTGATGGAAGGGGTTGCATTTTTAGAAGCCTCCAGCATTGAAGTACAAAGGAGGTAGTGTAATGGTATGGTAGTTTTTCGTGGTTAGGGTGTGCATCTCTCATTGCTTTTAAGAAAAAGTTAGAAGCAGATGGATATGAACACAGTTTACAGCAATGTGTAGCGCATACAGTGGAGGAATAGATAGGACACGCTAACTTGTTGTATCAGCGTGACAATGCACCTGATCATAAAGGAGTATATGTGAGGAAATGGTTTGTGGATCCTGAAATCGACTTGTATGCCAAGAGTTCCGAACTGAAACAAATAGAACACATTCGGAATTAGTTAGAACGTTAACCTTGTTACAGACCCTGGCATTGATCGCTACCTTTCTTGGTTAGGCTGTTGAGGAAAACTGAGCTGCGACCTCACAACAGACATTCAGACACCACACTAAAACAGTCCCCAGCAGGATTCAAGCCGCCTACGAAGGATGAGTAGAAACCATACTAACGTCCACTAATAATTTACGGATACTTTTAGTCAGATAGTCTGTATAACCTCCTGGAAGTGATTGAAAATTTTCAACTCATTTCCTGCTTAAAATGTTATATAAAATTATATGTGTATTCATCCTTTTCAGCTACTCTCAGCCTTTCAAAATTGTGGTGTTGTTGTTGTTGTGGTCTTCAGTCCTGAGACTGGTTTGATGCAGCTCTCCATGCTACTCTATCCTGTGCAAGCTTCTTCGTCTCCCAGTACCTATTGCAACCTACATCCTTCTGAATCTGGTTAGTGTATTCATCTCTTGGTCTCCCTCTACAATTTTTATCCTCCACGGTGCCCTCCAATGCAAAATTTGTGATCCCTTGATGCCTCAAAACATATCCTACCAACCGATCCCTTCTTCTAGTCAAGTTGTGCCACAAACTTCTCTTCTCCCCAATCCTATTCAATACCTACTAATTAGTTATGTGATCTACCCATCTAATCTTCAGCATTCTTCTGTAGCACCACATTTCGAAAGCTTCTATTATCTTCTTGTTTAAACTTTGTATCGTCCATGTTTCACTTCCGTACATGGCTACGCTCCAAACAAATACTTTCAGAAACGACTTCCTGACACTTAAATCTATACTCGATGTTAACAAATTTCTCTTCTTGAGAAACGCTTTCCGTGCCATTGCCAGTCTACATTTTATATCCTCTCTACTTCGACCATCATCAGTTATTTTACTCCCAAAATAGCAAAACTCCTTTACTATTTTAAGTGTCTCATTTCCTAATCTAATTCCCTCAGCATCACCCGACTTAATTTGACTACATTCCATTATCCTCGTTTTGCTTTTGTTGATGTTCATCTTATATCCTCCTTTCAAGACACTGTCCATTCTGTTCAACTGCTGTTCCAAGTCCTTTGCTGTCTCTGACAGAATTACAATGTCATCGGCGAACCTCAAAGTTTTTACTTCTTCTCCATGAATTTTAATACCTACTCCCAATTTTTCTTTTGTTTCCTTTACTGCTTGCGCAATATACAGATTGAATAACATCGGGGAGAGGCTACAACCCTGTCTCACTCCTTTCCCAACCACTGCTTCGCTTTCATGCCCCTCGACTCTTATAACTGCCATCTGGTTTCTGTACAAATTGTAAATAGCCTTTCGCTCCCTGTATTTTACCCCTGCCACCTTCAGAATTTGGAAGAGAGTATTCCAGTTAACATTGTCAAAAGCTTTCTCTGAGTCTACAAATGCTAGAAACGTAGGTTTGCCTTTTATTAATCTTTCTTCTAAGATAAGTCGTAAGGTTAGTATTGATTCACGTGTTCCAACATTTCTACGGAATCCAAACTGATCTTCCCCGAGGTCCGCTTCTACCAGTTTTTCCATTCGTCTGTAAAGAATTCGCGTTAGTATTTTGTAGATGTGACTTATTAAACTGATAGTTCGTTAATTTTCACATCTGTCAACACCTGCTTCCTTTGGGATTGGAATTATTATATTCTTCTTGAAGTCTGAGGGTATTTCGCCTGTCTCATACATCGTGCTCACCAGATGGTAGAGTTTTGTCATGACTGGCTCTCACGAGGCCATCAGTAGTTCTAATGGAATGTTGTCTACTCCCGGGGCCTTGTTTCGACTCAGGTCTTTCAGTGCTCTGTCAAACTCTTCACGCAGTATCTTATCTCCCATTTCGTCTTCATCTACATCCTCTTCCATTTCCATAATATTGTCCTCAAGTACATCGCCCTTGTATAAACCCTCTATATACTCCTTCCACCTTTCTGCTTTCCCTTCTTTCCTTAGTGCTGGGTTGCCATCTGAGCTCTTGATATTCATAAAAGTGGTTCTCTTCTCTCCAAAGGTCTCTTTAATTTTCCTGTAGGCAGTATCTATCTTGCCCCTAGTCAGACAAGCCTCTACATCCTTACATTTGTCCTCTAGCCATCCCTGCTTAGCCATTTTGCACTTCCTGTCGATATCATTTTTGAGACGTTTGTATTCCTTTTTGCCTACTTCATTTACTGCATTTTTATATTTTCTCCTTTCATCAATTAAATTCAATATTTCTTCTGTTACCCAAGGATTTCTATTAGCCCTCGTCTTTTTACCTACTTGATCGACTGCTGCCTTCACTACTTCATCCCTCAGAGCTACCCATTCTTCTTCTACTGTATTTCTTTCCCCCATTCCTGTCAATTGTTCCCTTATCCTCTCCCTGAAACTCTCTACAACCTCTGGTTCTTTCAGTTTATCCAGGTCCCATCTCCTTAAATTCCCATCTTTTTGCAGTTTCTTCAGTTTCAATCTCCAGTTCATAACCAATAGATTGTGGTCAGAATCCACATCTGCCGCAGGAAATGTCTTACAATTTAAAACCTGGTTCCTAAATCTCTGCCTTACCATTATACAATCTATCTGATACCTTTTAGTATCTCCAGGATTCTTCCAGGTATACAACCTTCTTTTATGATTCTTGAACCAAATGTTACCTATGATTTGTGGTAACGGATTTAAATATTACTTTGTATGATTCGGACCAGTATTGTTGTGTTGATGGTGGCTATAAATTCCTTGTCATTATCCTGTGTGCCGATGACTGGAGTTAAATTTGTAATCTCTTTGTGTTACGTCATAATGTGGGCTGTTTGGCTATTAGTCTGTAAGTAAGAAGCCTTACTCATGGGGTAAGGGCCTCCACTGTGAATTTCACGAGGACTCGCAAATTTGGGAAGTTGATTTGGTCCTCTTCTTTCATTTCATTTTACAGTTTGTAATGACATTACGCGGTAAGACCATTTACCATATCCTTCATGCTGCACAGGTGTACCTCATTCACAGACCAAACAGGTAGAAAAAAGTGGTGCAAGGAATGACGTTTGTCTGCAACAAAATTATGGTCATAGTTAACGCAGTAACACACGAAAAGGTTGTATCTGAAGCGACAGATAAACGTGCACTATTAACCAATGCTGACGCTGTGTCTGGATCCATACTGTTCGTACGAACCAGACTTTATCGTTCCTCGCGTAAGGATGGAGTTTTGGGGTGCGTTCGCAACCGATAGAGTGACTTCAAAGTCAAGAATAACTTCTGATATTTCAGATGCGTACTATAACTTTCCTTATATATTGGAAAAACGAAAACGCAGACTCCTTGTTAGAACTAGACAATCCCTGTTTCTTTTACTATCGATCATAAAATTTTCCCCTTCAATTTTTTCGTTTAGTAGCTTCTGACATGATGTTTAATTTCCTTTAGTAGTAACTAATGGGGAGGTACTCAACCCACTTGGTGAAAAAAGAAATTTATGGTAAAATTTAACTAAATGAAGGTATTGGATCTTAAGACTCGTGCTGAAGCACTGTCAGTTTTGTAATGGAGGGAAGTGAGATGGTAAAAGTTGCAGAAGGACGCCAAGGGTGAATGCAGTAAGCAGGTATAAATGGATGTAGGCTGCAGTAGTTATTCGGAAATGAAGAGGCTTGCGAGGGCTGACTGTCCAGGAGAAATCTATCAAATCTGTCTTAGGCCTGAAGACAATAACTGCAACACCACAATGTTCTGAGATTTCATTACTACCTTGGGATTCAGATCTCCTTCCTTTCATCGTCGACTATGTTGTCGTTAGTATGTAGCAGCGTGCTTCCCAGCTCCAGGTGAATATGTCCTATACTTGTTTTACCATATAGATGTTATAAGTTACCCAGTATTTTTGCGATGTCGACACAAACTTTGAGACATCATAGAGAACAGCTGGAGTTTCAATTTGAGATAAAGATCCCTGGTTCCGGAGCGACTGAGATGAAAGCTGTTGTTGCATAGGAACCTACGAATAGTTGTACATACGATGTAATAAATTGATTTACTATCCACATAGTTCGTAACACTGTAAAGTAAGAAATGACTGAAGATCATTTAATTCCAGTAAGATGGACGTGGGGAATCATGGAAAAAGTTTAAACTAATTGTAAATTCCGATCTGGAGAAGTATGTGCGAGTATGTCGATTAAATACGGAAAAGACAGATCGTAGTTTAATACCAATATTCGGAAAATGCTGAGGAAGCAGAGACTGTAGCACTCTCGATTAAAAAAAGAACGCGCAAAAGAGGGTAGGCGAAAGTTAATAGGAAATCGAGCGTCTTTAAGGTGATAGATACGTGGAGTCCACAACAGTTTTCGCCGTCATACCTTAGCAAAAGATCTTGCCTAGACCAGAGAAAATTCTAGTCTGACATAAAGCCCTAAGCGGGTCGAGGACTTCTATACAGTCACTCGTTGACAAGACTGGTGTAGCAATAGAAGACTTCCAAAGGAAAGATAGAGTTTTAAATTTCGCACTGCAGATATCATACACGTAGAAGGATCGAACAAACATACAGTGGTTTGATTGCAACACAGAGTTCTACATGGAGACATAGTTAAAGGCATCCGTGGCGCTGAGACACAACTGTAAAAGTTGAAAACAAATACATTTCCGGACGCGGATGGAATCCCAATTTGGTTTTACAAAGAGTATTCTGGGGTGTTGGCCATCATGAATTCCCCGTCCAAACGACTGTAAAAAGCGCAGGTGATTCCCGTTTATAAGAGGAGAACGAGGAAAGGCATGCAAAATTACAGACCAGTAGCCTCCACATCGATTCACTGTAGAATTCGTGAAGATGCTCTGGGGTCGAATGTAATAAATTTCCCTGAAACTGCAAGACTTCCGTCTACAAACGAGGAATACTTTAGAAAGGATCGCTTGTGCGAAACACCACTTGCCCTATCCTCACATGATATTCTGCGAACTATTGATGAAGGGCAACAACAACATTCTATATTCGTACATGTCGGGAAATCATTGATATGGTAGTTCACTGCACATTACTAACGAAGATCAGGGCATACAGATTAGGTTCCCAGCACATTAATGGCTCAATGATTTCTTATGAAGTAGAACTTAGTAAGTTTTCCTTAATGGAAAGAAAAAGGTTTCATCAGAAGTGCCTCAAGAAAGTGTTACAGTACCGTCCTTCTTCTGTATATGCATAACTGATCTGGCGGACAGAGCGAGCAGCAATCTGTGGCTGTTTGCTGATGACGCTGTGTTATACGGGAAGGTGTCGCCGCTGAGTGATTGTAAGAGGATACATAATTTCTAGGTGGGATGATGACTGGTAGCCTGCTCAGTGTGTAGCAAAATGCAAGTTGACGCAGACGAGTAGGAAAAACAAAGCGGGCTGCTATTAGAGCAGCGGCCATAGTGCTGACATATGATGTACAGGTCTGGGTCGCATTCAATGGACGGTGCATGGCACCAGAGGCAGCTGTATCACTACTGTTTCTCAGTACAATGCGGAACTAAACAGTGGTTCTCTGCGTGGATGATGTCACCTCACAGCGGTCACCTGTGCCTTTGGAAGGACACCACAGTAGTATAGCTTTCCCGATTCTGGGCAGAAAATCGCTACCATTAATATTTACAACCATTTTTCCGAATATGTTATGATATTATTAATTTATTCTCATTATAATACCAAAGTGTCTTACCACGTATTATTTCGCTATTTACACAGTAAAAACGCAATTGCTCAAAAATAAGGAAAGTTTGAATCAATTTGTTATATTACCGCCAGACAGCTAATAGTTTCCAATCTACAGTTTCATCTGCACTGAGTACATCTTTTCTACAAAAATGGACGCCTTCACACACTTGTATGAAGTGTTTGGGGGACGATACGCGTGCGACATTCATGTTGTGTGTGCAATGTCTATCAACATGAGTGCGATGTGTGTGCAACATACACGCAAAGTGTGCTAAAAGAAGATGGTGGAATCAATTTACCTTAGCGTCAGGCAAATTATTATTCACAATGTACAGTTGCATCTGTATTGAATGCTTCTTTTTCTACAAGAATCGATGTGTGTATACATCAGGAAAGTACAACTGCATACCAACTTACCAAATTAAGGTCCTCTCATTACACAACAAACTCTCTGATGGTCCCTATCGGTCATCCTGATGCTCTCAATATATTACATGTAGATAACAATTTGTTCTAAAGAGATAAAGAATAGAGATTGAGGAATTATTGCTAATAAACGATGTACATTATTAATTATAAATAAATACTGAAACAAAACTTATCCATCCACTACAGGGTACAGACAACCTACTCTTCTTTTCAGTAAAGAGCAGAGGCCTTGAATGATACCTGCTAGCAGAGAGCAATGGGTGCCCTCTGGCAACTGACATCCACTCCTCCTCCCGTCCTCTTCCTCTTCTCTTTCCAGATGTGACCTTGAATACAGTATGTGCAGTTAAATCAAATGTGAGCGGACACTGCTGATTTCAGCGCTTTTTTGCCCAGAACCAACAGTTGTAGCCCACTCACCAAGTGGTGTTTGTAAAACAAGCCCATGTTGACACTAGAACGCTTCTACCAGCTGAAACTAGCCTGCATAACTAGGATCACTGACAACGTTCAAGTGTAGATCGCCTGCCGAAGTGGCCGTGCGGTTCTAGGCACTGCAGTCTGGAACCGTGAGACCGCTACGGTCGCAGGTTCGAATCCTGCCTCGGGCATGGATGTGTGTGATGCCCTTAGGTCAGTTAGGTTTAACAAGTTCTTAGTTCTAGGGGACGAATGACCTCAGAAGTTGAGTCCCATAGTGTTCGGAGCCATTTGATTTTGAAGTGTAGTTATTACTGCAGAATAAAGAGACTGCTTCACAACACCATTCTCATGGCAGATCATCAGACAACCACAGTCACCCTGCACCACACCTCTGCTACAGCTTGTCAGTGGTTTTGGCTGTCATGAATGGCTGGGTGGAGGATACCATCGCCAGCTCCAGCTTGCAGCTTGAAGAATACGGCGTGGTGAGTGGACTTATTATCGCATTCCCTTCTCCTGTCCGTGTTCAAGGGGAACTATGAGGAGAAAAGACTGTAATAGAATCCTCAGGGTGGAAAGTTTGGGGCTTCAAGCACCCACCAATCTTTCAGAGTTTTATGGAAACGCTAATGGACCACAGCACGCTGTACATGCAGTTAGCATCAGTTAAGCGTTACATTTGCCGACAATATGGTCATTTTGCTGAACGGTGCATGGAATTAAGATATATGATCAGGCATAAAAACTGAGACAGGGTGTTACTATTATGACTGCCTGTATTATTGTTTTGTGTTTTCTCTATTTATGTATTTTTATTCTGTAGTAATAGTTTGCATAGTTTGTGAAAAAGACTCCTCAGGAGGTGAGGAGGCGATCCAACCTCTGGTGGATGAAATAGATTGTTAAAGGCAGAGACCTCACAAATGCATAATCAATTAGTTGCTACCAGTAAACCACCTATTCCGTAAATAATCAAAGTCGCATATGAAAAACAAGTTCAAGTGTCATATTTAGTATTTGACGTTAAGTACGTAAGGGAGAAAAAAATTTAGAAAATTTTTGTTGTTATTCTTATAGATTGTTTGAAATCGGTAAGTGCTCTCGTTAGGAAACACTAGATCTCTATTACCTATATAATTTAGGTTCCATTTCAAACAGAAGCAAGTTTTCATGCATTCAATGTTTATAGCGTCATATCTCACGAGTTATGTATCACACAATTACATAATTTTGCAAGTATTTTCAATAAGATACGTAAACACCGTCAACAAAGTATGTTGCGAAGAGATTTAGTAATAAATAATTAATAAATTTAAACGTATTGCGTGATGTCGAAGTTTTACTGTAACCCACTTAAAGCAGAAGCTATATTTTTCATGTAACTAAATGTCTGCGATATTATACCTCATGAACGACGTCATAATGTTATATAACTTGGAAGGAACTTTCAGCGGTATGTATGTTCATACCATCTACAAAATGTGTTAGGAATTGTTCTAGTTATAAAAAAGTAACAAATTAAAACTTCATGCCTGATGTTGCAATTTTAGTGCATCAACTGCGAAAATTTAATAACCAATAAACTTTTTTCTTTCATCATTTTGTGGGCCATGCCAGTAAGGGCAAGTTTCGTAAAGATTTGAAATGATGTTTAAAGTTTGTTGGAAGTCCTTAAGTGCTCTCATTCTCAAATAATGGACGAAAAAAGTCTATGTATATGCGCGCCAACAATTATGGTTCCTGGAGGCAACAGATAGTTTCTAAGTATAATGCTTGTATTACTGTGTTGACCTTTTAGCATAACTTTATACCATTTAATGAGTAGATTTCACAGCAGTTTAAATTTTTAAATTTGGTCATTAATTCCGCGGAATATTGGAAGTTAAAGTCTTGTTGCCTCTGGAAGCAGTTATATAGGCACTGTTTTTGTGGTCAGTAATGTAGATGGTGAGAGATAGAACTTCGTCCAGTTAACCACTCCTTTGTTGGATTTAACTACTGACAGTGTGGTTAACCATTTTTCGGGCAAGACAATGGAGGATGTGCTGGCATTCACAGGTTACTTGGAAGCAGCCGAAAGGCTGGGCTTCTGGACAGATGAACAACTGCTATAGATGACCACGTTGTACTTAACAGGTGAAGCATAGCATGTGTGATACGTAACAAAGACTTAAGAAATGCACATACATTGAAGCAGCTTAACGAAAGGCTAGTGCAACGCTATAAGGAAACAAAATTTTGCCTATCCCTTCATGAACAACTGAGTGGAGTGTAGCAAAGGCGAAATGAATCAGTAGAAAGTTTTCTCAACTGGAGAAAGGAAATAAAAGGTAGCACCTACGATTTGATTGAGAATGACGAGCAAAATATTGTTGAAGAAGTGGAACATAGAACATTGAATTATTCCCTGAGGGGGCTTGAATCAAATCTGTCAAGGAGGGGACATACAGAAAATCTGAAGGACCTTACTGCAACCATTGATGTGGTCTCAGATCTGGAAGAGAGACATAGTGCCAGGGGTACAGGAATAAAAGGACATTACTTTTTGGAGTCATAATGTGCTATAGATATGAGCGTTGAGGCCACAGTTAGAGGCAGTCACCAACTACAATGTTGGTTGGGCACCGAGAACGGTCTCATATGAGCAAGAAATAAAATGGGTATGAACAAAGTAATTGTTCATTTAACACAAACGAGAACTCCAAATAGACCAGATGGCATTCCAAGTAAATTCCAGTGCTGTGATGACATATGCAGTGTAGTGTGTTGCTTAACTCATGTATGGATTGTAGAGAAGATAAGTTATTGTTACACACAGTTCTGAGAGAGTAATGTTGGATTTTTTGAATAGACATCATGCAAAAATTAATCTTTGGCAACTCACAGTGGAACTCCGTGCATCATTGTTCAGGTTGAGGTAGACAGAACCCAATGACTCGCTCTTGCAAGGTTCTCCTATCATGAATGACGAACAATCAAACCACGTAAAAAGTCAGTAAGACTCTATTTGCATCATAAAATTCCGCAGGACACAGAGACATTACTTTGGGTAAGTATTGGTATGGAATTACCAGTCAACATAATATATGTGGCAGAACCACTAGAGGACAATGGTGAATTACATGGATCACTATATTTTATATGCAGGACTATTACACACACATAAGAACCAGATGGTGAGTGTATGGCGCCTGTCAGTGTGTTTGGCAAAAGAATTATTAGTTGATAGTCTGGATGATCTGAACAATAATAATTTAGACGAGTGTGGACCTTATAAATAATCAAGCTGTCTGTACAGCTGCATTATGTGCCAAAATTGAGCATCTGAAATGACCATACAGGATGGCCACCGATAAGCTATTAGTAGAGTTTTAGGACTCATTTTATCCTCATGGACCATTACTGGGATCACTCATAACACAGCACAAGATCTAACTGGATACAAATCACCTGTGTACCAAGACTCTTGTGGAACACCCTCTTTATCAATAATGGAAGTGTTTATCAACCGGCTATCGAATGATGGCGTGACAGAAGAAAGTACTAGTCCGTGGGGAGCAGTGGTCATTATGGCACCCAAAAAAATCGATGGACAGCACTAGGAAATATAGGTCCCGTTGTGATTAAGGCTGCTTGAACAGTAGAACAATTATGGATGCATATCTGAAGCCGAAGCTTGCAAAGACTCTGTATAATGTAGGTCATTGTAAATACTTTTGCATAGTAGACCTGAAGAGTATTTATTATTGGAGTTAGTGCCAGAGGCCTTGCGAAAGGCAATATTTACATTCTGTTGGGGGCATTACCAATATCAGTTCAAAATGGTTCAAATGGCTCTGAGCACTATGGGACTTAACTACTGGGGTCATCAGTCCCCTAGAACTTAGAACTAGTTAAACCTAACTAACCTAAGGACATCACAAACATCCATGCCCGAGGCAGGATTCGAACCTGCGACCGTAGCGGTCTTGTGGTTCCAGACTGCAGGGCCTTTAACCGCACGGCCACTTCGGCCGGCACCAATATCAGTCAATTCTGTTAGGTCTAAAGAATGCACTGGCCATGTTTCAGCGGCTGCTGGATGGAGTGTTAAAATATTTAAAGCTTTAACAATACATGGTAAACCTTGATTGTATTATCGTATTTTGAGTGGATATCAGGGAATATGTGCAGTGGATAAAAGACTTTTGTGGAGACTGCATTCTATGTACCTACTATGAGCATCGGGATAGGCCGTTTTCCATTAGAGGAAGCTAACTACTCAGGAAATGTGAATAGCCAGAATGGTGTGAAATGAATCTGAGATTGATGTATGCTGTGTGAAGTTTCCTGGCACCACAAACAAGTAAAGAACTTGTCACTCTTAGCATTAGCAATTGCTGCAGGAACTTTGTAAAGGGATTCGTGAATATTACTTGACCACTGGTGCAGTTGCTGAAGAGGTAAAGATTGAAACATTAAGTTTTACACAGGGTGAATCAGGGAGAAAGGTACATGTTTTGAGCAGTAAGTGTATTTATTAGTGATGCTGACCAAAAAGCATATGGACAAGTGCCCTAGCCCAAATGGTTTCCGAGATAGAACACATTTAATGTACATTGTTATTTATTTTCTGTGTTACTCAAACATTGTCATTGCTTACAATGTACCACAGCAGTGTAGAAGATGTTGAGACGAACAGTTTGACACAGGACACTATCAAATTGGGAGACTACCTCAAATTGGCCTACAAAGACTTCCTAAGATATAGTGTGCATGCATCACATGAGATTTTTGATATTCTCGCACTCTCTTCCTGCAAATTATTAGTGCTAGAAAATAAATCAATATGACATTCTTTTGGGAAATTTGTTTAGTTAAACTTTGTACTGTGACATACTTCCGCTGAAGGGAGCAACTCAGAAACATTTCTGAATGGGGCATATGTCTGTATGAAATTTTTTGTTCACAATTACTTATAATCCTTAAACTCCTGAAAGCGTGTACCTCTCCTCCTGATTCACCCTGTATAAGACGTTGCATACTTCAGGCATTATCTGTGTGTCAAGAATTTCAAAATATTGTCAGACCATCTGATTTGAAAATGCTTGGTTGGTTTAAGGCATCCATCAAGTAGCCTGAAATGTTGGGCACTGAAGCAAAATGAATTGGACTTTGAAGTTGTTCACAAAGTGGGTAATAAACATAGTAAGACGGATGAACTAAGTAGGAAACTTGGCCTGTTGTGGGTATGGAGTAATACCCTTGAGGAATGGCAGAAGATGCAGACCACAGATGAAAGTTGTCATTTGTGATGCTTGTGATGTAGGACAACAAGGCTGGGGCCATGAATCGCAGTGCCTAGTGCGGTACAAGGGGAACTGTTAGAAAAAGTTCATGGAGCACATGGGACAACAAAGGACAGAGTAGCTGAGTGTTGCTGGTGGAGGCCATGGAAACTGGATGTAGGTCGGTATGCGAGAAAGTTTGCCATGTGCTCAATTTACAGACTTAAGTCATCAATGTGTACCATTTCAAAGGTTGACAGAGGCAACCAAGCTCTTTAAGATGATTGAAATGGATATCCTTTGAATCATTTAACCAGGCATTAGCAGGGAACTGCTACATTCTGACACTTATAAATCATTTTTCACATTATGTTGCAATGATCACAATTCCAAATCAGCAAGCAACGACAGTAGCATAAATCATGGTAAACAAATGGTTTATGAAGTTTGGGATATCTGACATGATACTCACTGATAAAGTCTCCGACTAAATTCAGAGTAATTTAACAGCTATTTCACCTCTTGCATATCCATAAACTAAGAAGCAGCACATTGCATCCACAGGGTTGTGGAAGGATGTGGCATGTTCCCTGAACAATCACTAAGATGCTGAGCTGTTATGTCAACAGTCAACACAATGACTGGGATGTTTACGTACCATACTTTGTAGTGGAATAAAATTCCAAAGTAAATGACAGCACTGGTCTCTCAGTGTGTGAGGTGGTGTATGGAAGAAAAATGCCATGACAGTTCGGGTTATCCCCCATACATTCAACATGGTAAGGTGAAGAAGTTTACATTGTGGTATCAGGAACTGTGCTAAGTCATGGAAATGATGTCGCTAGTGAATGTTAAATTGCAGTTTCCAACACAGAGAACTATTGTCCACTTGGGATATGTTTGTTAACTTAAAAACAGTCCATGTCCCTTGCTACATGCACCAGCACCACTACCTGAGAAAATGGTGGGAGGCAAAACTGGGAATAGAGAAATGGTAATACACGTGCATGTTGTATTCACCAAACCAAGGTCACAAAAGTAGTAGGGTAGGCTGCCACGTGTGTTTGGAGGGTGCTCACTGTGTGTGATTATATGTGTAGAAAATGTGGTACTCATAGCAAACGTTTCGAAGGACTGTGTCTTGTTTGTACAGCTTTTCTTATTTTGTTTGGGATACTGTTTGTAAATACAGGCTGAATTATGTTTGTTCACTATGATGTTGTAAGATGGCAAGAACTATGCCCCTTACATGAAGTCATTAAAGGTCACCTAACTCACGTTGAGCGAACAGTAGGGCTGAACAAAATGACTGACAAGGCACAATGCATCTTGTAGAGGGTATAGTATGGACGTATTGGAATAATTAATGTCGGGTGATGGTTTTAAAGTAATTCACACGACATGAAAACTTCGTGGAAACGAGTCGATTTACTGGACGCTAGTTTACCCCAGGGAAGTATTTAGAGTTGATCGTGGCCGGCTGGGGAACGGCGAAGGGAAGCGACAATAGGCAGCTTGGGGCGGCTCAAGCTCTGAGAAAGTGGTAACGTGGCGCGGCCTCCAGCCGCCTTAAGATGAGTGACACCATAGGTGGTTGACCCCGACCCCATGCTGTTGTACCGGGAAGCAGACGGAGAACTTGTACGCCTGTTGATAAATGTCCATCATCCCGTTTTCAGGAAAACATGCGAGAAAGCCATGCAAAGCTACGGTGGAGCGGTCAATAGAGGTCAAAATATAGTAACTTCACGCTGAATTCACGGTCTGCAGAGTTTGAAGTAAATCAGGTGAAGAGTGACAGAATGAAATACACCGGCCTCCGATGGGAACGTAGGACCGAGAAATTTGAAGTACTCTCCTGGGAGTCAGAATTCCGGAAAAATTGGTGTTTGTGCACATGCTAACCTTGATGGGTGGCCTGGGAGGAGCTAAATAACAGAAGTTGAGAGGAAGGGAAATTTTGTGGGAATTTGTTCACTTCCCAGAGCACCCGCCACTAGTGCTGCAATTGGCGTAAGTAATTTTGCTGGAGGGGAAACCGAGGCGAAGAGCGGACTGTGAGAAGTCTCCGTAGAGGTCTTCTGTTTCCAGCTTACCTAGAGCGCGGACGTGGCATGGGAAAGAGTGAGCATCTCTGCAGTTTAGGACCTAGCAAATGGAACGATTGAGCTTGGAGATAAGAAGTTTTGGTTCAGCTATATCCTGAGCAAGATATCTAGGAGTGAATAGACGAGTGCAGCCTTGCAGCACCACGAGATCGGCCGATGTCTGCACAACGACGTCGCTCCGCCACGCTGTATTCGGTGATATTGCGCCCTCTCCGGCCACTGATTAATTTATTGGATCACGTCGGCAAAGTTTCCACGAGGGTTTCATGGGCCGTGTATTGTAGTATTCTTCTCGCACTTTGCATTACACCTGGATCAGTCGATAGGAATTACTTTTGAGTTATCGCGCTTTACTCCACACAAACGCAATTTATTACCACTGCCTGATAGGAGAGTCTTGTAATGTGATGATTGAAGTTCAGGAGTTAAAATAAATTTGTCCTAATCGACTGCATCTGTTTTCAATCAAGTAGTTGAAATCCCAAGTCACTTTCTTAATTAATTTTATGTTCAACATTTGCGTCTGGTGTTCAATAGCTGAATATAACATCAATGTGCACCCCTTTTTAATTAAAAGTGATCAATTCTGAATAAATTAATGTCAACACTGCCACCGCAGTTCAGTCAGGAGTCACAGGGCCATATTGCGTTTTTGCATTTTCCGATATTGCGGCAGTTTTGCACTCTCTGTTGATCTGTTAGTCAATTAGTTGGGGTGAACACACGCGAAAACCAGCTAAGCGACGGGTGGGGTATTACAATGTATTTTATAGAGGTATGCATGAGATGGAGTTCACTTTATTAGAAATGAAGTAAGATGAGGGTGAGATTTCGTAGCGGAAGGACTTATGTGAATGATTATGTGTGTGTGTGTGTAGAAGGATCGCAAGTCTCAAATCATTTTTTACGGGCAAGGGAGAGTGATTATCCCATCCTCTCCCCTGATAGCGTCACCTTCAAGAATGTTGCACATCTTAGTGCTGGCAATACTACACCTCTTTAGTGGGAAAGGGATAAATGCACTGCAAAACCAACAACTGTTCTCCAGGCAGAAGGACATCATCCTTGGCAGCCACTGTTGGACGCTGAAATTAACATAAAATGCATGGGAACTGAGGGACAGAATACAGAGGCTGGAAAAGATAACCTCAGAGGTACATTTCTGAGGCCGAAAAAATGGAGTGTTGGTGGAAATATGAGGAGAGTACCAAGGACTGGATCTTTACTACCACTGACTGCAGTGGATTTTGTTGCACATAAGCTGCTGCTTCATAAGATACGGTGCCTGGACATAGGTCTTTGGTACTGCAGATACTGATGACATGTGAGAGATAAATGATACGGTGAATTGTGTAAGAGAAGTGGCTAATATTAATAAAATTGTAACTGAGTGAAACACTACACAGTTGACAAACTTACAACAGAGTGCAGTGAATAACACGTGAACACTGCGAGAGTTAAAAGCAGAATTAATGGTGTGCGTGAAAACGACCATGGGCGTGATGAATCGAGATCAGAGTATGTTATAGGCTGGATAAATTTATTAGACAACAGAGTAGTTGAGGCAAGACTCTTGCAATTACCAGATGAGAGCATAGAGAATGCTAGAGGGACGTAACAGTATTGAAAGAGGCGATACGCCATGGGTATGCCAGACCCAAGAGATTCAGATTGAGGTTGAGACTGACATAAAGGCATGTGATATACAACTGTTTTTAGGGAAATCAAGAGTCCTGCTGAACATCATGGCAACACAGCTTTACTTCCAAAGCACCTGCGAGCAATGGATATATTATATGTATAAACTTGAACTATTTATCGTAAATTGCTGTGATCAAGGTAGACATACGAAAGTCACACAGCTGGAACTACAAGGTATAGGGTTGTCGACTAATGGCACAACTTGTGACATCTCGGGAGCAGCTCTTCATCTCGCAGCTTTCATAATTTGGACCACTGTTGTGAACGTGATACAGCCTTTGTTGTACAGGCCAATTAATCCAACCTAACCTACCTGAACGACACCTCGAAACCCGACATTTATTGAGATGCTCCAGCGTATACAATAATACCAGGAACGATGCAGTAATGTTATGACAATGAGTGCATAGATTTCTAGTACCATTGCGGTTTTGACTCTCCTTTGTGTAACCTTCACTTGAGCTTCCTGTGCATCAGTTAGCAGTAGACTGTGTTAATATTAGAAAATAGGAATTAATTTAACAAGCAGCCTAAGAACATTGTGCTACACCCTGGATTATGATAAGGAGAATCTCAATAGGTTGCAAATACATAGTGTGTTAGGAGCATAAGTGCAAGCATTTTATGTGTGCTGAACAACATTACATCAGTATTTACTTCATTTGCAGACTAATGATTTTACCTAATACGAATAGTATGTTTTTAGGATGGTTAGTACCTGCAAGGACATGTGGCAAGAGCAAGCCATTAGTGCTTATTTTTCGCTAGGTGGAAGGCTAGATATTGAAGTGTGGACTCATGGACACAAAACGGTTAGTCTATATTGACAAGCATAGTCCACTTAGTGGTGCAGTTACAACCGTGCAGAAAACATCAATTAATAAAGTATGTGAGATATTTGGGGGAAGAGTGTTAGATGCAGAGAAAAAAAAACTGAGACACTGAAGTAGGTAGATCTTAAGATACCAATGATCACAGTATCTGCACTTATACACCTAACACCACTTAGGTTAGACCGTTGGATACGGTGTTAAGATTTTTCAAGAAATGTAGGCGGGCAGTGATCCGGTCTTCCAAAGGGAAGATGCTTATTGCATCATGCTTCCGCCTGGTGCAGCGGACAGCCACTGAGACCAACTCAGAAAAAAAAAATCATAGGGACGGTGTCACAAGACGCTTCAATAGTTAAGTGCACTGGAACAAGAACATGTTCACTATGCTAACACTACAGGACTCGCCGCCCAGGGCGTCTTGAAGGACAAGCTGGTACAACACCACCATGAAAGGGGAGTCACTGACATGGCGAGAAAGCGGGACAATGATGCCATGGTTGCACAATGATCACTCCAGCGCCGCGATCTCGTTGGTATTTAGAGACCAGAAACGCTGCCTTTTCATACAAGGTAGTGGACAGGCATTATTAGTCATCACCAGCCACTAGCCACTAGTTATGGTCCTAGCCTGGTTACGAGCTGAGATGTCTTCAAGGTTCCACGTGTTCACTAGTTGTAGGCCTCTGCCTTTACGGATTCTGAATGCTGCACACTTAGTGCCTTTCGACCAGCGGGTGACGCGTAGGGTCACTGTCATTTGCTGTGAGTCGACTAGCGTGGTGGACAGTGATTCGAGCCTGGTCCGTCTAGCTGTCCAGATGCCACCGCGCTGAGTGGGAAACAGCCGCTGTTGCTCACCCTGTCCGGGCACACTTCATCGCCGTGAGCTGCCATCATTCATGCCGGAGGCCACGGTTTAGTTTAAATACCTATAGAAAGTATTCGTATGTATCTAAAAGCAAAATACGCATTTGGCCATTAAAATTGCTACACCATGAAGATGACATGCTACAGACGCGAACGTTAACCGACAGGAAGAAGATGCTGTGATATGCAGATGATTAGCTTTTCAGAGCATTCACACAATGTTGGCGCCGGTGGCGACACCTATAACGTGCTGACATGGGGAAAGTTTCCAACCGATTTCTCATACACAAACAGCAGTTGACCGGTGTTGCCTGGTGAAACGTTGTTGTGATGCCTCGTGTAAGGAGGAGAAATGCGTACCATCACGTTTCCAACTTTGATAAAGGTCGTATTAGAGCCTATCGCGATTGCGGTTTACCGTATCGCGACATCGCTGCTCGCATTGGTCGAGATCCAATGACTGTTAGCAGAATATGGAATCGGTGGGTTCAGGAGGGAAATACGGAACGCGTGCTGGGTCGCAACGGCCTCGAATCACTAGCAGTCGAGATGACGGGAATCTTATCCGCATGGCTGTAACGGATCGTGCTGCCACGTCTCGATCCCTGAGTCAACAGACGGGGACGTTTGCAAGATAACAACCATCTGCACGAACAGTTAGACGACGTTTGCAGCAGCATGGACTATCAGCTCGGAGACCATGGCTGCGGCTACCCTTGACGCTGCATCACAGACAGGAACGCCTGCGATGGCGTACTCAACGACGAACCTGGATGCACGAATGGCAAAACGTCATTTTTTCTGATGAATCCAGGTTCTGTTTACAGCATCATGATGGTCGCATCCGTGTTTGGCGACATCGCGGTGAACGCACATTGGAAGCGTGTATTCGTCATCGCCATACTGGCGTATCACCCGGCGTGATGGTATGGGGTGCCATTGGTTACACGTCTCGGTCCCTTCTTGCTCGCATTGACGGCACTTTGAACAGTGGACGTCACATTTCAGATGTGTTACGCCCCGTGGCTCTACCCTTCATTCGATCCCTGCGAAAGCGTACACTTCAGCATGATAATACACGACCGCATGTTGCAGTTCCTGTACGGGCCTTTCTGGATACAGAAAATGTTCGACTGCTGCCCTGGCCAGCACATTCTCCAGATCTCTCACCAATTGAAAACGTCTGGTCAATGGTGGCCGAGCAACTGGCTCGTCACAATACGCCAGTCACTAATCTTGATGAACTGTGTTATCGTTTTGAAGCTGCATGGGCAGCTGTACCTGTACACGCCATCCAAGCTCTGTTTCACTCAATGCCCAGGCGTATCAAGGCCGTTATTACGGCCAGAGATGGTTGTTTTGTTAACTGATTTCTCAGGATCTATACACCCAAATTGCGTGAAAATGTTGTCACATGTCAGTTCTAGTATAATATATTAGTCCAATGAATACCCGTGTAGCATCTGTATTTCTTCTTGGAGTAGCAGTTTTAATGGCCAGTAGCGTAGTATGCACAAATTTCATACAAATTATACTCTGGCAGTGAAGTACGTTGCAGGTAGTAGATATCTATTACACAGTGACAGCATTAGTGCGTTTAATAATTAATAGACGAAGTTTCCAATAGTTTTCAGTTGAACTGTATAGGAAATTGTGCTTCATTTCCTCCATCTCTTCCGTTCGACAAAGGTGATAAGATATGCGTCAGCCCTCCCAACCTCCGCGCCCCGCACCACCCCGTGCTGCTGCCTGTGTGATGGTCAGAGCGCCGGAAAGTTCCGTTCCTCAGAAGTAATTTAGCAGGAGACGCATTTCATTGGTTATGAAATGTAATGATACGTTGTCATACGCTAGCAGAAATTAAACCCGGAATTCATTAGTGAATATTGCTCACGCAGCAAACGCGGAAGAAAGTTTAGTTCCAGCTGACACTCTATTAAGGAATTCTCATAAATCTGTCCAATACGACAGATAAGATGAAATCGAAAATGCTGCATGGCGCTCGATATAAGCATGAACTACTTTCATGAGTCGTAGCATTTGAACCAATAACGGGATGCATTTGAATTTGAGAGTTGATGACACACAACTGAGAAACAAAATACGTAGATGCAATATTGTCGCCACAAGTATTTGAAGTGCCCTCCAACAGCATCGGTGCACAACTGTACTCACTTCACCTTATTCCGCGAAGTTCTATGAAATGTATCCTCGTCGCTGTTACGTATTTCGTATGTAACGGCCTCACGGAGTTCTGCCGTTGCCCGTAGTCTATTCCTGTATGCTCAGCTTTTTATATACCCCCCACAACCCTCAGATATGTCTCATACGAAATGCCTGTCTCTTGACTCAATCGATGCAACTAAGGGAAGGGTTAGGTCAGGATATCGGGGGGATGGGGCTACAAACGTTTTCAGGTTATTCGGTGAGAAAATAAATTGGTTACAAGTTGCGTGGAAGCGTTGGCTGTCTGACAGTTGCTCCACCTTGTTGGAAATAACTTTCTATAATTTCGACATCATCCAGCTGCTCCATGAATGTATTGGAGATGCCCGTATAGTGTCAAGGGCCGTATGATAAAATAAAATAAACTAGAGAAAAAAATGAGCCAGCACTCCTTGTAGCTGACAAAGTGCACCACACTTCAACCGTTTCATCATGCAGTGGTGTTTCTGTGCTAATGTAACCTGACATATGTAACCATGCCTCACCTGTAAACCCCTAATGGAGGGAATTTCTGGCCCCTGAATAAGGAACACCTGAAACCATTGGCAGTAACACATTCTTTTTTCATGATATGTTTTTCATGATATGTTTTTTGCAATGCTTGCCTCATGAGCAGTCTGTATGGTCGCAGTGCCAATTTTTTCACAGCTCTCAGATATGTACAATACGTAATGCCTGTCTCTTGAGTCAAGCGACGCTACTATTTCCTTTGACAGTTCTCCAAGCGTCTTCGAACATTATCAATAATCTCTGCACACAGTGATGGTCTATGTTTACCACTGTCAGTACTGAGCAAACAACTTCTCTCCAGCTTCCTTACAAACGATAAAATTTGTTGGAAATCACGCACAATGAATTCTCTGCCGAATATCCATTGTGTTGTAACTAATGAGTCTGTCTTCTAATATGTTTTCACAAAGAAAGCCCGCCCTCGAAGTGTGTACCGCATTTTCCTGCCAGCTAAAGACTGCGAACAAATAACTAATTTGCTCCTTATTGTCACATGGTTCGAACTAATCATTCCCAGTCTTCACGAACCGCGACCGACGAGGATACGAACTAACACTAGCCGAGAAAGCGCGGCATTATACTGGACAAAGCGCCTCATATGCAGAAACAACAATTAATTTGCCAACAACTGGGGGAACTTCTGATTCTCCCAGAGCTACTGATATCATTAAAACAACTTTTCCGCTTCTGAGAGTTTTCGGAGGGAGATTAGGACCACTGAAGTAGTTTAAGTTTTTTGTATCGCCCTGTAGTTTTGAGATTGGAAGCAAGAAACACCGAAGAATCATTTCCACACTACCAGATAACTCAGATAGTTTACAAAGTATATTCCATGAGGTTTCGGGTTTGCAGCAGGATGACGTCGACATCTAGCCATGACATTTCGGCTGACAACCATTCACTCATCATCAGGAGAGTGTTTAACACTAGAGATTGCTGGGGCACGTGGCCAAGTTTAGACCAAAGACATGTTGTTGTTGTCCGCAGCTCGTGGTCTTGCGGTAGCATTCTCGCTTCCCGCGCCCGGGTTCCCGGGTTCGATTCCCGGCGGGGTGAGGGATTTTCTCTGCCTCGTGATGACTGGGTGTTGTGTGATGTCCTTACGTTAGTTAGGTTTAAGTAGTTCTAAGTTCTAGGAGACTGATGACCATAGATGTTAAGTCCCATAGTGCTCAGAGCCATTTGAACCATTTGAACCATGTTGTTGTTGTTGTTGTTGTTGTGGTCTTCAGTCCTGAGACTGGTTTGATGCAGCTCTCCATGCTACCCTATCCTGTGCAAGCTTCTTCATCTCCCAGTACTTACTGCAACCCACATCCTTCTGAATCTGGTTAGTGTATTCATCTCTTGGTCTCCCTATACGATTTTTACCCTCCACGCTGCCCTCCAATGCTAAATTTGTGATCCCTGATGCCTCAGAACATGTCCTACTAACCGGTCCCTTCTTTTTGTCAAGTTGTGCCACATACTCCTCTTCTCCCCAATTCTATTCAATACTTCATCATTAGTTACGTGATCTACCCGTCTAATCTTCAGCATTCTTCTGTAGCACCACATTTCGAAAGGTTCTGTTCTCTTCTTGTCCAAAGTATTTACCGTCCACGTTTCACTTCCATACACGGCTACACTCCATACAAATACTTTCAGGAACGACTTCCTGACACTTAAATCTATACTCAATGTTAACAAATTTCTCTTCTTCAGAAGCGCTTTCCTTGCCATTGCCAGTCTACATTTTATATCCTCTCTACTTCGACCATCATAAGTTATTTTGCTCCCCAAATAGCAAAACTCCTTTACTATTTTAAGTGTCTCATTTCCTAATCTAATTCCCGCAGCATCACCCGACTTAATTCGACTACATTCCATTATCCTGGTTTTGCTTTTGTTGATGTTCATCTTATATCCTCCTTTCAAGACACTGTCCTTTCCGTTCAACTCCTCTTTCAAGTCCTTTGCTGTCTCTGACAGAATTACCATGTCATCGGTGAACCTCAAAGTTTTTATTTCTTCTCCATGGATTTTAATACCTACTCCGAATTCTTCTTTTGTTTCCTTTACTGCTTGCTCAATATACAGATTGAATAACATCGGGGAGAGGCTACAACCCTTTCTCACTCCCTTCCCAACCACTGCTTCCCTTTCATGCCCCTCGACCCTTATAACTGCCATCTGGTTTTTGTACAAATTGTAAATAGCCTTTCGCTCCCTGTATCTTACCCCTGCCACCTTTAGAATTTGACATAGGTCGAATTTATTGCCCATTTCAAATATTGCTCCATCTGATGCGCACCGACGCACGCCTAATGATTGTATGCACACTCTCTGTCGAAGTCTGTACCCGCGGAATCAAAATTCAAGTGCCAACGTAGTCGTGTTATAGGCGTTAAAATGGTTTCTTTCTAAAGATATTAAAGAAGTCACTCGATTACACACTTTATTAGTATGAAAGCCTTCTTCACGATTAATGAGATAACCCACCAATCCTATTTTCACAGTTGTTGTGGTCTTCAGTCCAGGGACTGATTTGATGCAGATCTCCATGCTACTCTATCATTCATCTCCGAGCAGCTACTGCAACCTACATCCTTCTGAATCTGCTTAGTGTATTCATCTCTTGGTCTCCCTCTACGATTTACCCTCTGTGTTTCCCTCCAATACTAAATTGATAATCCCTTGATGTCTAAGAACGTGTCCTACCAACGGACCCCTTCTTCTAGTCAAGGTGTGCCACAAATTCCTCTTCTTCCCAGTTCTATTCAGTACCTCCTCATTAGTTACCCATCTAATATTCAGCATTATTCTGTAGCACAACATTTCAAAAGCTTCTATTCCCTTCTTGTCTAAACTATTAATCTTCCACGTTTCACTTTCATACATTGCTACACTCCGTACCAATATTATTAAAAAAGACTTCCTCACACTTAAATCTATACCTGATGTTAACTAATTTCTCTTCTTCGGAAACGCTTTCCTTTCCATAGCCAGCCTACAATTTTTGCTTCACAAATAGCACAACTCTACTTTAATTGTCTTATTTCCTTATCTAATTCCTTCAACATCACGTGATTTAAATTGACTACATTCCACTATCCCCTTTTGCTTTTGTTGGTGTTCATCTTATATGCTCTTTTCAAGACACTATCCATTCCATTCAACTGTTATTCCAGCTCCTTTGATACCCTTGACCGAATTACAGTGTAATCGGCAAACCTGGAAATTTTTATTTTTCCCCCGTGGATTTTAATTTCTACTCTAAATTTTTCTTTTGTTTCCTTTGCTGCTTGCTCAATATACAGATTCAACATCGGGGATAGGCTACAACCCTGTCTCACTCTCTTCTCAACCACTGTTTCCCTTTCGTGCTTCTCGACTCTTATAACTGCCATCTGGTTTCTGTACAAATTGTAAATAGGCTTTAGCTCCCTGTATTTTGTTCCTGCCACGGTCAGAATTTGAAAGAGAATATTACAGTCAACATTGTCGAAAGATTTCTCTAAGTCTACAAATACATTTCACAGATTCCTTAAAGATTGAAACCCAATCCTCACCAAGCTTTTCGTGTCAGAACAATCTACTGAATGTGCTTTGGAAGTACACTGCTCGCCTTGACTAGCACTGGGCTGCGAAAGACAAGGGTGACGATCATGATCACAGCACCTTTCACATGCTTTGCTTGTGGTATGACCAGTACAGGCTTTGCCACACTGACATAATGTTCTGCAGGCTCCAATTGTTCACCATTTCTCTATTAACTTCTTAAGAATACATTTTACTCGCATTATATTCTGTAAACACTATGATGTTAACCCAGAAGGTCTGCAATTCTTTTCGTGACGCTTGCGCGTGCGCCCCAGATATGGAGCAATATCCTAAAAGGATGCTAAACTTGACAAAGGGCGCGTATTCATTGGTAACCTACACATATGTTCCTCAGCGACAATTTTTACGACTTGCATCAGCAATCCCCAGTTCAGACACTCACTTGAAGATAGCTGAATTATTGTCAGCCGAAATATGGTGGCAAAATGTCGACAACCTCCGGCTGCAAACACGAAATCTCATGGAATATTCTTAAGCCAGGAAAACTTCAAGAATCAATTAATGAAGCATTTGAAAAGGGTATAAAGAGCGACGGCAACTTAGGAGTGGAATGACAACACTAATAATAACAACAGTAAAAGAAACGAGTATGAATTACACAGTAGGAATTAGCAATTAGGAATTATACATTCATCATCAGAACATAGTACATCGCGGGAGAGGGAATATCGTTCATGAACCTTCGTGGTTCCAGAGGTAGCGAAAGGCAGTGTGAATTTTCACCTCTGAGGCAGGAGAGGCAACAAATTGTAGTCAGTTTACGCAGTACTACGAATAGCGAGTGACCACCACCAGGAGAACTAGAAGTCGTCTTACAGGCACTTTTTTTTTTTTTTTTAAATCATAAGTAGTTTGAGGCGGCCATCCACAAATTCAGTTCCTACCCTGTGGTAGACTTTCATCTCAGAGTAAAACTTACCCGTGCCTCCCACCTCCTAAATTATTTGTTGAATGTTTCAAATCTCTGACATGATCTAAAGCTTTTATCCTCTACAACTCCCTCCAGTATCATGAAAGTTATTCCCTGACGTCTTAACACATGTCCTAGCATCCTGTACAACCTTCTAGTCAGTGATTTCACCGATTCTGCAGTAAACCTCCTCATTCCTTACCTTACCAGTCCACCTAATTCTCAACAATCTCATGTAGCACCGCATCTCAAACGCTTCGATTTTCTTCTGTTCGGGTTTTCCCGCATTACACGATTGACCGCTGTACAATGCTGTGCTCCATACATACATTCTCAGAAATGTCCTCCTCAGATTAAGGCCTACATTGGATACAAGTGCACTTCTCTTCGACAGAAACATCCTCTTTATCTGCGCTAGTCTCATTCGTATGCCCACTTTCTTTCGTCCGACGTGGGTTATTTCGTTTCCAAAGTAATAAAATTCCTTAACTTCCTCTACTTCATGATCAGTTTTCATGTGAAGCTTCTCGTTGTTCTCATACTGACATTGCTCTAGGTAATGGAAGCAAGGCTGAAGAAAAGTCAAGGCACGTTCATAAAATGTGCCTACCTGGAAAAAGCGTCCGACAATGTAAAACAGTGTAATCTGCTCGATATTCTGAGAAAAACAGGAGTAAACTATAGGGAACGAAGGGTAATGAGCCATGTGAACAAGAACCAAGAGGGGACACTAAGACTGGGAGACCATGACCGAAGTGCTCGGGTTAGAAAGGATGTAACACGGGAATTCGTTCTTTCAAGCCTGGTGTTCAATGTATTCATAGAAGAAACAATTAACTAAATACAAAGAAAAGGTTCAAGTGTGGGATTAAAATTCAGGATGATGACGTTGCTATTCCCAGTGAAGGTGAAGAAGAAATACAGAATTTGTTGAAGGGAGTGAACGGTCTGACACGTACAAAGTATGGATTGAGAGTAAATCGAAGAAAGACGGATGTAATGAGAAGTTGTAGAAATGAGAATAGAGAAAGTTAGCATTCGCAAAGCGAATATATCATTGCTGTTAGATTTTGATAATTTTTTCACTTGCTTTGAGGACACAGTGGCCTCATTCTAGGCTTCTGTAGTCATGGTTGACAATATTTTACGTGTATTAAGTAAATGGCATCAACAGTACAAAGATAGCAGCACTGGAAGCAATGTATAAACAAATGAAAATGTATTAGAACCTGAAATATTAATAATGAGGGGAAAGAGATAAAGGTGGCCATTTGGAGTACGCCCTAGTGGATTGAATATTAGGAACTTTGGAAAGTAGTGACCAAGTCGTAAGACGGGCAATTAGGAGAGAATGGCCTGTTTACTAATAGAACAGTGACCTATCTCCGTGTGACGAAACACAAGTTATCTGTACCTAGCGTGCTAAAAAGCATGCCCTTGTTAATACACTCACGTATGCCTGATCAAATACTTTAGAGTCCATGGGTACTATTATATTTTGCCACAAAATTAACAGAGTTTAAGTCTGCTGATGAAGTTATAGCAGAAGCCCCTATGAAAGTAAATATGTTTATTATTGGAGAGGAATATTTTATTAGATTCTGCTGATGAAGTTATAGCAGAAGCCCCTATGAAAGTAAATATGTTTATTATTGGAGATGAATATTTTATTAGATACCAAATAGATCAAGTTCTATTGCATGAGTATAATGTCGAAATTATACGAGAAAAAGTTAGTTATCTTTTGGCGAAGGGTGAGTAACTGAATAAAACTGTCTTTGGTAAGTGTACGTTGGCATTGACCCTAAAGAAACAGCAACAGTTGTGATGCCGTTCACAGATTAGAGATTTGCAAAAGGTCACCTATGAAAGTATTAAGAATAAGATACTAGTTATAGGAACTGGTCAAATCGAGAAGTGTTCAACAGGAATGTGAGGAAGAAACTAATGAGATTCTAAGAGAAACAGACCTAGAAATCGACACTTCAGAGAAAATTTTGGCTGAGTAAAATGACAAAAGAGATTCTGATTAGCAAATTTTCTGATAACCCAGGAGATTTCAAGAGCTATGAATGTCACTTTACAGTCAAATGTGTAAGGTAGTTGTTTCAGAAATTATATCCCATTCTAGTTGCTCTCCAAGAGGCCGTCAGAAAAGAAAATCAGTACATGGTAGGTATCAGGGTATGCAAAGGGCGTCTGCAGTGTATGATCGTAGTTTAAACGAGATCGTGATATGCAGCAGGGATATTCTTCAGAATATCAACTCATTGTTTCAAAAATTTATTACAATTTTTGTGATTTATGGTTGTAACACATGTCTAATAGAACTTATAACTGTCGAATTTCGCGCAGGGTAGCCGTACGGTCTAAGGCGCCTTGTCACGGTTCGCGCAGTCCCCTCTTCCTGCCGGTCTTTGTGGCCGAGCGGTTCTAGGCGCTTCAGTCTGGAACCGCGCGACTTCTACGTTCGCAGGTTCGAATCCTGCCTCGGGCATGAATGTGTGTGATGTCCTTAGGTTAGTTATGTTTCAGTAGTTCTAAGTTCTAGGGGACTGATGACCTCAGATGTTAAGTCCTAGAGTACTCAGACCATTTGAAACATTTTTGAACCACCCTCCCTCCGTCGGAGGTTCGAGTCCTCCGTCGGGCATCGGTGTATGTGTTGTCCTTAGCGTAAGTTAGTTTAAGTTACATTAATTAGTGTGAAAGTCTAGGGACCGATGACTTCAGCAGTTTGGCCCCATTGTGCGTTACCATATATAATAAATAAAACTGCCAAATGGTCCAAAAAAATTGCTTTTCTGTATGAGGGGCACTATTACAAATATTTTATAATACCAATCAACTTAAATATATAAACAACTGCATTTACATTAGCCTTATCTCAAGTGTCACGAAAGAGTTACTGAAGCAAGTAAATATTTTGAAAATGTTCTCCTTGCAAGTCGCACTCAAAAAGAACTTATTCATCTGCTACATAAACTATTAGACGCTATAAAGAAACGATGCATCAAACTATACCTTTCTAAGACAGAATGTCTTTTTTATTCTAAGACTGAATGTCGATGCACCCTTGATCTTAGGGTGGCCGAAGACTTCCGGTATAAGGAATCACCCTCATTCAGCCAACGGCTTTTCAAAGAGGGCAGAGGAGTGGACAGAGGTACAGGGCACTCTCTTGTCTCTGTGGTGGGAAACTACCCCTAAATGCGGAATAATTAGCAATGATCGAGAGCATAAGGATGCAGAAAGCAAAAGAAACTAAGACACAGGTCATGTGGCCTGTAACTAAAAACAGATGACATAATGATCTATCCGTTGGCAGAAGATTACAGAGTAGTCCCTCATTCGTATCTCGGGAGGGCACTGCCAAGGAAAAGGTGACTGTAAGACAAAAGATTGAATAACTAACGTGGAATGTCAAAATCCTGTATGTGGAAAGGAAGTTAAAAAACCTGAGAAGTGAAATGCTAACGCTGTATCTAGATATAGTGGGGGTCAGTTAAATGGAAAGAAGGGAAGGGTTTCTGGTAAGATGAGTACAGGGCAATATCAACAGCAGCAGAAAATTGTATAACTGGAGTAGATTCACTATGAACGGGAAGGCATGGCAGAGAGTGAGTTAGTGTGAAGAGTTCAGTGACGGGGTTCTTTTCATCAGTATCAACAGTAAATCAACACCGACAACAGTAGTTGAGGTATACATGCTGACGTCGCAAGCAGAGGTTGAAGAGATAGACGAAATACATGAGGATACTGGACGACTAATTGACTATGTAAAAGGGGGATGAAAATCTAAGTCATGGAGGATTGGAAAGCTGTTGAAGAGGAGAGGATTAGAACAAAGGATTTAGGGAGAATATGGTCTTGGTGGTATTTATGAGAGAAGAAAAACGAACTTAGTAGGGAAAATTCTGTTCAAGAATCACTGGGGGAAGGAGGTATACATGGAAAAGGCCAGGGGATAGAAAGATTTCATTTAGGCTGCATCATGGTCAGTAAGAGATTCCGAAAACTGATACTGGATTCCAGATTTAGACTCAGGTCATAGATTAGTAGTGATGAAGAGTAGGCTGCAGTTTAAGAGATTAGTCAGGAAGAATGAATGCGCAAAGATGTGGGATGGGGAAGTAGTAAGGAATGAAGAGACACGCTTGGAGTTCTCTGAGGCTTTAGATACTGAGATAATGAAGAGCTCAGTAGGCAGTTCAGTTGAAGAGTTATGGACATCTCTGAAAAGGGCAATCACGGAAGTTGGAAAGAAAACCGTAGGTACAAGGAAAGCAACTGCAAAGAAACTATGGATTTCAGACGAAATACTCCAGCTAACCGACGAAAGAAGGAAGTACAAAAATGTTTGGGAAAATGTAAGTCGCTTAGGAATGAAGTAAACAGGAACTCCACCACTGCCGGTCCCAAGTCCGGGGCCTCATTTCGCAAGTGATGAGGAAGGAGGAGGGGGAGGAGTAACACCTCGTTAAAAAAAACCTGGGTCCATCTGGCTCCGGATGGTAGCACCCTGTAAGGGCCCCTGCCTAGGGTTACTAGGTGAAACCTGGTCAACGGTCTCAAAGGCGGAAGAGGAAGTTCAGATTCCCAACGGCGGAGAGAGCGGAAGAACTACCTCCAGGACTCACAATCTTGGTCGTACATTTTGTGGCCTTTGGGCCACACACAACATAACTTTCATCAATCATGGAAGTGTGTGATGTAAACTATTTTACCCCAGGTGGACGATCCACCGTACGCCAGTACGTCAGCAGACATTCAGATTCTGGGGAGTCTGCAACATTGCACAAAGACAAGTCGGAGTGTTTTGGAATCTCATCCAAATTTCAATATAGGCAATCAACGTACCTAGCAACTTTCAATGGAAACTCATTGTTGAAAACCGGAAAACAGATACGCTAAAGAACCACAACATACTCATAACAGCCATTCAAGAAACACGATACATGGATACAGATACCTTCGATTCCGAAGGTTTTAGGATATACAATTCCCAATCAGAAAGAATTCCCAATCAGAAAGAATCTCAAGTCTTACATTCACAAGCACAAACAAAATCTACACAATTATCAATGCACATGCCCCTATAAACGAGGATAACAGGAAAAACAAAGAAAAAGTGGAGGCCTTTTGGAATCATCTAGATGACATTATTCAGAAAATTCCAGATAAAAACATCATCATTCTTCTTGGAGATTTTAATGCACAGATTGGTAAAGAAAAAATATATAAGAAAATAGTTGGAAACTATCCTGCACACAAGAGAACAAGCAGAAATGGTGTGAGACTAACAGAACTTTGCCAAGCACACAATTTAATTCTTAAACCCACAGCTTTCAAGAAGACAAAAGACATGGGTATCCCCAAATCCTAGCCTTGGGGAATTTCAACTTGATCATGTGGCAATCAAGAAGATTTATAGCAAAGAAATCATGAACGTTAGAGTACTCAGGGGTGCAAACTTGGATTCAGACCATTACCTTTCTAAAATTAAGTTCAAAGTCATCCCAAAAAGGAAACGCAGCGTGAAGCAAATTAAGGGTCGGAAGTATAGCACAGAAAAGATATTAAAATCAGATGAATTCACAAAAGCAACAGAAACCATTCAGACACAAAGCTGGGGGGATATCAAGGAAAACCTCATTACTACAGCTGAACGGATAGCACCTAACAAAAAAAGTAAAAAACATGCCTGGTGTTCGCTGGAATGTGATGCCCTCATTGAAACAAGAAAACAGGCATGGCAAAATTGGCAATCACAGAAAACAGAAGAAAGTAGACTGAATTTCATTACAGTTAGAAAACTGGTAGATAAAAATATAAAAAGGATTAAGAAGACACATGAAAACAAAACTCTCCTCCAAATTGATGAAGAATTTGCAAAAAACAACACAAGGAGCTTTTACAGAACTTTCAAACAAAGATTATCAAGATACAAAGCACCCACCCTCCAATTTCGAGATGTAAATGGGACCATCGCTCACAACAAAACGGGAAACTGCAAAATACTAGCAGGCTACTTTGAGAAACTCTTGAATTGTGAACCCATCCTTGAAAAATTTGAATCCATTCCAAACAACCGTGAGAAGCCGGATTCAGAACCACCGACGACTGAAGAACTACAGAAGGATATTTCAGAACTTAAAAACAACAAGGCGTCCGGAGAAAATCAAATAGTGGCCGAACCATGGAAAAAGGCTGACAAAAATGCAGTTACATCCCTAAAGTGTGTTTTCGATCAAATCTGGAAAGAAGAAGAGATCCCCGCAGAATGGAGAACAGCTCTCATCCACCCTATCCACAAGAAAGGTTTGAAGACAGACCCCAACAATTACAGAGGAATATCACTGCTGTATATAACGTACAAGATCCTTTCTAAAGTCCTTTTGAACAGGACAGAGCCGCAATTGGATCCGCAAATCGGGGAATACCAGGGAGGTTTTAGAAAGGGTAGATCATGTTCGGAACAAATACTAAACCTCAAAAACGTTATGGCATACCAAAAATCAAGGGCAAAGACATACGTAATCTCCTTTATTGATTACAAAAAAGCATATGATTCGATTGATAGAGAATCTCTGTTATCAGTCCTGGAAGAAATGGGTTTGGATAAGAAAACAACTAATATTATAAAAGCAACCCTTACAAATACATTTTCGAAAGTTAAATTTATGGGCGAACTATCGGAACCCTTTGAAATAATAACGGGAGTGCGACAGGGCGATGAGCTCTCACCGTTGCTGTTCATTTGTGGGCTTGAGAAAGTAGTCAGAGAATGGAACACAAATATTAAGAGTGGTATAAGACTGGGTTGCAAAAAGAAGAACCTTAAAGTAAACTGCATTGCTTTTGCAGATGATATGGCCCTGTTTGCTGAAACAATGGAAGAAGCACGGGAGTAAATCCTTGAACTAAAGAAACAAGCAGCTAAAATTGGTCCTCACATCTCCTCTGAAAAAACTAAGATATTGACAAACATCAAGCACTCATGTAAATACCTCAAAGTTCAAGAACAGAAGATTGAAATAGTAAAAGAATTCAAATATCTCGGAGAATGGATTACTTGGAATGCTGGGGAAAGCAAAGCAATGGAATCCAGAAAAAATAAACTTGAATTGGCCTTCCAACTAACAAAAAATACATACAACAAAAATCCCTTTCATGGGGGTCCAAAATTACACATTACAAGACAGTGATTAAGCCAGAAGCACTGTTTAACGAAATCGGTCGTAATGAATGGGATTGATTTGAAATTTCGTTAAAGAAGAATAATAAAATTTATCTGTTGTTTTTAAGTTAATTTTCTTTCGTGCGAACTTTGTTGTAGAACCACTCTCTTATTTTCGTGTGGTAATAAAAAATTTTTACTTACTTAATTATTACGTACATTTAAAGAAAAAATAATATTTACGTGAACTCATATGAACTGGTTAAGAATATTAGGTTGAGAATTGGGTCCTTTAAATCATTCGGCCTTGGCATACACTTTCCTGATGCAGTGGATTTTTTGTTAAATATTTTTACTGAATTTTATCCCGGCACTAGCCGTAGAACACAAGATTACCTCTATTAGCAGAAAATGTTTTAATTATTGCCAAGCCGACATTTATCACTGATCAAACCTACTTCATTACACATTTAAGATATTTTGAAAGAACCAAACTGTTTAAATTTCAATGTTAACTAACATTAGCTATCCGCCTACGAATGCACAAACGTATAATTAATTCAAATTTTATCAGCCACAGGATCACTGAAAAAGAAGAACAATTTCTTAATTCACCATTGATTTTTATGCATCTGTTCCCGATTTACGGGTTTGCTATTGTTGGTCGCGGCACAGCCCAGCAACACCGCTAAAAAATGCTGAAAAATTCTTAAAGAAATTTTATAGATGACGTGGGCAAGCTAATTTACATAAATAATTCACACTTTTGATAAACTCTAATATATTTAGATCAAACAACAATACAACTCACATTAATTCGTAACGCATCGTCTAATGGCGGCTAAGTCCAGACAGAGACAAAAGAAGTCTACCCATTCGTAAAAAACTCTTTCACAGTGTCCTACCGCAATGACTTCTGAACAGAGAAGACCAAAGAATACATAATGCATTGTGCTTAAATAGTATTGCTGACTATTAACATTTCTTTGCAAATTGACGATATTATTCTCTTCTGGCAACATATCTCTGCTATCGCAAATACTGACACATTTTACAATCACATAATAAATACAGAAAAATTCCTATCCTAAATACAGAGAAATATTACAACAAAAAATATAAGGAGAATAACAAATGTCTTTTACACCACATTCAGTAATATTTTTGTTCAATAATTACGATATATACAACTTGCCCAGAGCGGCGTATATGGTACAATCTTTAATAAAGTGAGTTTGCCAGGGAACGTTACATTGCCCCCTGGCAGCATTTGGCAAAGAGTTTTTACACTTTGACACAATGGTGCCAGTAACGTTCTTTACACTTGTATATTTTACGGAATGGCTCTTTTATTTAGTCCCAGGATTATATAAGTTCATGGCTCCCCCATTTGGGCGTAGGCAAACAGGAAACCTGGGCAAAACTGTGCCGGAGCCCAGCCATCCCAGTTGGTTCATGGTCATTTGAATTAAATGCAGTTATTCATTTGAATTAAATTCAGTTCGTCACAAACGGTTACACAATTACACAATATCACAGTCACATACAGTTCGACTGAAGTTTTTTTTTGTGTGTGATACTATTATTCGTGTGATACACTACAAGGTCACTTGTCCTACGTAGTAAATGTTCAATGTTTATCGAAATGAAGTCATTGACATGTTATTCAGTTTATGTGAACATAAAAAAAAATCAATAATGCTGTATTTGGTGAGCGGTGCGGAGTGATTGTTGAGCGGCGCTCGGCGCGGCGCGCTGACTCCGTGTAGGTCACCGCCCCCGGCGCTGACAGCTACGGCGCGGAGGGGCGTGGCTGTCTGTCTGGTCTGCTACGGGCTGCTGCGGCCGCTGCATAGCTGATGTAGCCGGATGCGCGTTGGATATCCGCTCGCCCGTGCGACGTTTTCTTGCAGTGCTCCAGGAAACATGCAACAAGTTCAGAAACAGTGTACTATCCTTATAGGCATTTTTCCTGCTGTGGGAAAGAACGCACACAGTTAGTGGCAGTTATTACTCAGTAGGCCTTCACTAGTCTGGTTTGCACAATGTTTCGTTGTCACAGTAACACGTTTTATGGGCATACAATATTTTTCACCATGTCATGACTTGTCATTAGTCACACGCAAGTTTTCACCTTAGGACAAAATGTATCTTCGTAGTCAATGCGCTTTCCTAGCGTCCCTTGACACACAAAGAGTTAAAGTTTGACACTAGCTTGATCCACCGTCCGTTATCGGTTCACTGTTCGTGTCGTGCTAGTTCCTTGTCCACTTGCACACACGGCGATGATACAGTTTTTTATCACTTATACACAACTATTCCGTGACGTATTGCTGCAGGTTTAACAGTCACTGTCTGTCTCTGCCGCACAATACTGCACTTTTGTTTAAGTTCCTTTATTTTTACTTACAATGTCCGCTGTGCAAATTTTTTTTTGTAATAGCACATTCGTAACTCTTTACCAAGGTGTGATATTTGCGTACATGGTAACAAAATATTAAAATTTGGTATTAGTTTGCCCAAAAGTCATCTATATTAGTGTTCGAGTAGATTTTATTTGTGCATTCCAGCCGGATTCAGGCATATTGTTCAATAACTCCTTTGAACTCATGTCACACTTTACTATCAACGTCCTACGTAACTACAGTGTAGTCTCTGTAGGCAAAAATTGACTTGGACTGTATCTGGCTAGCTCTTTTTTACTGTTTGAATCTGCACATGCTTCAATTGAAGCTTCTTTGTGCGTAACTTTGCATTACATAAATTTGCAACAAGTTTGCCTCCCGTGGTGCCCTCGGGTCACTACTGGGTGCATTATTTTCTCTAATAACATTGGTGAGATAATAAAGTTCTCAGGGCCTCATATTATTGATATTATTCTGGGTTCGAATCTGTCAATCTGACAGCTACACATATATACATACATACACATAATAGAGAAGATTGTGCCAAGAAATATTTCAAATTTGGGCACATAGAAAATTATGTAGTACACTAACTAATCATTACTAAAATGTTCTTTTTGATTGAACTCTGTCACAGCTTAACACTACAAATAATTGCACTAATCAGATTATCTGTGCAAACATTTAGAGCATGTTCCAGATAACACAAATTAAAAGAGTACATAACACAAATATCCATACACATGAGAAAGTCAATCACATTCTTATAACTAAACACTTCTACACTAGTACATTATCTCTAAAGATCACACATCATTAATGTTCATTATTTACAAACGAATGGTGTCCACATATGACTATTAGTCTTTTACTGTAGGAATGCTTTTACATCCTTACACGGATACAGTCCCCGTACTCTCCCTGAGTGGGGATCTGCTAAGAGATAGCTACACTCATGTGGCACACTTACTACTCTAAAAGGTCCATTGTACACCAATTGCCACTTGCTATTCTGTTTCAAGGATGCCGAGGACTTAGGATGATTGCGTAAGAGTACCAAGTCCCCAACACTAAATTTTTGGTTATTCGTCACATGTCGATTATATTTTTCTTTCCTTTTCTGAGCGCACCTGGTAAGGTTGCACCCTGCTTTTCTTATCTTCTCTTCCTTAGGCTCAGGAATGACTGGGACCTTAGGCAAAGGTGCCAGCCACTCATTCAAAACTCTATTATTATTCATTATAATCTCGTTTGGTGGATACCCCGTAGAAGCATGCGGGGTTGCGTTGTGAACTTCTATAAACTTAGGTATCAGATCTGGCCATCTTGTGTGTTTATATGCAATGTATAACCTGAAAAATTTATTTAACTCTCCAAATGTTCTCTCTACTAAACTTGCTTGTGGGTGAAAACGGGAAATTAGTATATGCTTTATATCTTGTTCATGTAAATAGTTTTTCCAGGTATGGCCTGTAAAATAGGAAGCATTATCCGATATTATCGCTTCAGGCTTACCCACTTGTGTAAAATATTCCTTCCCTAACCATTTAACTATTCCACGAGCAGTGGCTGATTTAAGGCAGTATATTTTTAAATATTTAGAGAAAAGGTCATACACCGCTAAAATGTACTTCAATCCACCCCTGGCTCGTGGGTAGGGTCCTGCTATATCTATAGATACTAACTGAAGTGGTCGATGAGGCACTATAGGATGCAGTTCAAACCTTGTGGACTTATTTAGAAACTTAGCTTTTTGGCACAGAGGACAAGTCCTGATAATGGTGCGAGTCTGCTGGCTTATCCCCTTAAAATAACAGAATTTGGACAAAATCCTTATTGTCTTGCCTATCCCAGCGTGACCCCATGCTAAATGCGTGTGCCACACTACAGCTGGGATAGCCTGTTGTGGTATACACACGACTCCATGGTCATTTGACACACCTGTTTTATAATACAGAATATTATCTACTATTTTGAAATTCTGAACACTTTTAAGATTGGTTCCTTCTTTAATTTTACTAATGATATCTCGCCAAATCGGATCAGTTTCCTGCAATATGGACATATTTTTACACATATGTAAAAAGTCCCTCCTATGTACCTTATCTTGTACTAATAGTATTCGATATTCCTCCGATTGTCCCAAAATATCTGACATTGAGGATTGCCCTAGTGGAAGCCTCGACAAGGCGTCTGCTACAACATTATCTTGTCCTTTAAGGTACATGATTTTAATTTTATATTCCTGTAATGCTAACCTCCATCTTAGCAAGCGGGTATGGTATAATTTGCAAGTCATTAAATAGCTCAAAGCCTGGTGGTCACTGAATACTTTGACTTCTTTACCATAGATGTAATAGTTAAATTTCTTTACCGCCCAAACCACTGCAAGAGCCTCTAATTCGGTAGCGGAATATGCTCTCTCGCAGCTGTTTAGTGTGCGGCTGGCAAATCCGATTACATTGATTGTTGTGGGGTCGTTGCTCCTGTCCCACTGAAATAAACACGCGCCCAGACCGTATGAACACGAATCTGTCGCTATACAAAAATCTTTTGTCATGTCTGGGTGTCGCAGTATGTTGGCGTTCACCAAGGCATTTTTGATAGCGTCAAATGCGCGTTGACATTCTTCTGTCCACACCCAGTGCGCATTTTTACGCAACAGGCTCAATAAAGATTCGTTATACATTAATTGGTTTGGAACAAACCGTCTAAAAAAAGATGCTAGACCTATAAATGCTTTGAGCTGTTTCTTAGTTCTCGGACTAGGAAACCCACGAATTACATCAAGTTTTTTGCTGTCAGGCTTGATGCCTTGTGGTGTTATTATGTGACCTAGAAATTTAATCTGATTACGTCCAAATTTGGATTTATCAAGATTCGCTGTTACTCCCGCTTGCTTAAACCTTTCTAAGACTTTACTCAGTAGTTCTACGTGCTCCTCCCAGGTGGCAGTGGCAATCACTAGATCGTCTACATACACTGTTACCCTTTGCAGCAAATCCGGACCTAAAACCGCGTCGAGGGCTGTTATAAAAACTCCTGCACTTACATTTAGGCCGAAAGGTAGTACCCTAAATTGGTAGCTCCTTCCCCCAAATATAAATGCAGTATATTTCCTCGACTCGGGTGTGAGCAGGATTTGCCAGAAAGAACTTCTCATATCAATAGATGTCAAATATTGCACTCCATGAAATTTTTGAATTTGCTCATCAAGATTTTCCGGATGAGTCCTAACAGGTACAATAATTTCATTTATGTCTCTCGCATCTAGTACTAACCGTACCTGTCCGTCTGCTTTTGCTACCGCCACCAATGGACTACTATAAGGGGACAAAGACGGTTCTATTATTCTCCACTCGATCAGTTTTCTTATTTCTTTAGCTACTATTTCCTTCTCGGACCAAGGAATGGAGTATGAGGCTCGACAGTAAGTTTTGTGAGGCTTTACCTCGATATTGTACTGATATCCCTTAACAATTCCTGGTCGCTCTGAAAATACATCTGCATAATTAGATAATAACTGTACCAAATCCTGCTGTTGCATAGAGTTCAAATTTTCGGACTGTGATACTTTGTTCACAAGTGCGTCCACATTTGCTTTTAATTGATCATCTTGTACGTCAGGATAATAGAGATTCTGACCTAGACAATGATTGTCTAAATGTAGTATCCACTGATTCCTACACCTTATGTTAATAGCGTTACAATTAGGTACAGGTACCTCTTCAGATCTGAGCATGGACAATTCTATTCTCCTACCAGCATTCATCAAGCTTAATTTTCCCCGAGAAAGGTCGATTATTGCGTCCCTTTCTCTTAAAAAATCTACCCCCAAAATGCAGGCTACCTTTAAACCCTTTACTACCAGGAATGAGCACGCTATGGCTTCATCCCCTACATACATCTCTACCCGCACTTGGAGTTTAATTATTTGTCGCTGTGCACTTATGGCTCCAGTGACTTTACAATTATTCACGGGAAAAGTCAGCATACGCCTTTCCTTCCCCAGTACTTTGAATAAGTCCATACTCATAACACTGACAGTAGCACCTGTATCTATGACCGCTTGCACATCAATATTGTTAATTTTGATCTCTATTATCGCTTGTACTTTGTCTTTGTGCTCCTTTATGCACGTGGATGGTTCAGTTATTAATTCATCTCCCATCTGTACCCCGTCATTATACCTAAGGATACAGATTTTGTTCGGTGTTTTGTTCTGTGTCGGGCTGCTCTCACTCCAAACCTCAGCCGACGATGGAGAGCGTATCTCGGCTGCATCTAGTTTGTTGAATTATTGCTAGTGGATGGGCGTGGCTGCTCTGTGTTGCGTCGGCCGCCACGGTTGCGCAATTGGCGCATTTTGTGGTGGCGGTCGGTTATTGTCATATCTATCACTGTTTTGCCGGTCCGGACTGGGCCTCTGGTTCTGCGGCCAAGTTCGGTTTGCATCATTATAAGTATTAGTGTTGCTCGGCCCCCTGGCATTTTTCCATCTATTGTTGCTTGGTGGGCCTGTCTCATACCGGTCATCGAACCTCCTCTTCCGGTCATTATTCACCGGCGGACTATTGCCGTTCCGGTCTCTACCTCTATTTTCGTTTTGTGCATACTCCTGTCTCCTATTATTACCTCCGCCGTTTCCATTACTTGGTGGAGGCGTGTTATTTCTACCATTTCTATAACCATTTCCGTTACTTCTAGCCTGTTCAGAGGCTGCCTTAACGTCCTCCTGAATCAGGTCAATTGAGTCCAGAACAGACAAGAAATGTTCCATATCATTTTCAGGCACGTGTATAAGTTTTTCCTTTACATGTATCGGCAAGTGTGATTTCAAAAGCCTGATCAAATCCCGGGATGAAATCTGTTCGTCCCAGTAACGGGTCTTATTAATGTACTTCTCGAAATATTTTCGCAAATTGCCTAGTCGTGGAGAATACGGCTCTGGATTATATACCTCCTTCCGTAATCTCTCCTGGATACATGTTGACCAATATTTGGCCAAGAATGCTTTTTCAAATTGCTCATATGTATCACAACTGTCAGCTGCTTCGGTTGCCCATAATGCAGCATCTCCTTGTATGTAAGACATAACGAACTGTATTTTCTGGGTATGACTCCAAACGCTAGGCAAAATGTTTCTAAATCCCTTGATAAACACTACAGGGTGAACAGATTTCTTCTCCGTTGTAAAGATCTGAAACTGTCGGTTCCTAATCAAGCTTTCTTCAATCACTACTTTGGAATGACATTTATTTGTTTCGCTTACATTGGTTGCCTGTTCTGTCTCGTAGTCGCAATTTTTTACTGCAGTATTTATATGCCTATCATTGTTGGACCTGGCTGGCGTGACATACGCCCGTGCCTCGTCATGCCGCAAGCTAAGCCCCATCTCGGCAAGACGACGGTCCACACTCCGCTGCCACAGCGGGATGTCTTTGTGCACTATCCTTTTTAAATCTTGCACATCCGCACTTGAGCCCACATCTCTGGCCTCAATTGCGGCGTGCACTTTCTGATCTATTTCTTTTATGACTTCATTTTCTACTTTGTGCACTTGTTCGATCACTTTGTTCTCAATTACTTGAGTTGTGTCAGTTTCTAGTTGTTCGACCCTATTAGTCAGGACACTGATTTCCTCTACTATATTAGCGTTAGCCACTTGAACACTATCTACTCTTTCGCTTAATTCTTGCACCGTTTTGGGTATGGTTTCATATTTTTGTTTCAAACTAACAATCTCACTTTGCATAACTTCTAAAGTTTGCATCAACTGCAAGTCCCTCTCATGCAGGCGTCGGTCACGCTCTGCTTGTTTAGCATCACGTTCTCTATCGCGCTCTGCTTGTTTGGCAAATTCAGCTACCAATCTCTGGTCACGCTCTGCTTGTTCAGCATCACGTTCTCTATCGCGTTCTGCTTGCATACATGCAAATTCAGCTACCAATCTCTGGTCACGCTCTGCTTGTTCAGCATCACGTTCTCTATCGCGTTCTGCTTGTTTAGCATCACGTTCTCTATCGCGTTCTGCTTGTTTAGCATCACGTTCTCTATCACGCTCTGCTTGCACACGTACAAATTCAGCTTGGATATTGAGGATGCGCTCGAACATAACTCTTAATGATTGCACTTCTGACACCTCACCACTCTCTGGTCCGTGTCCAGTGCTTTCGGATGGCACAGTATTTCCGCTATCAACTGAATCACTGGGTGGCAATGGCAACATTTCTTGTCCTTCTGCCCCCAGATTCTCACATTGTACTTCCTGAACTACGTCACTAACATTACTTTGTGTCCCACTTTCCAACTCGGTATCACTACTTACTGACTGTTGCTCATTATCCATGTTGATATCTTTCTGACTACGCAATCTAACCATAGTAAACAAAAGAAATAAAATCTGAACTAAATATCCTAACACTCAGGTTTCACTGACATAATCACACAAGAAATGGACATTAACTAATACACACTTACTATATACTACAATGACTAACTACCTAAATGTCCTGTTATTTTAAAACAATTTACTAACAACAAGCACACCACTAATGATCCGAGAACACTGCACTGAGGCTACTTTACTACCCACAGGACAACTACACTGTAGCTTTACCTTTTGGTGATCTATCTTGGGTGCAGCTGCCCCCTGATATTGTGGTAGGTAATTAATTTTTCGAAATATTGAGCTATCTTCTTCAGCTTGCCTCTGGGTACATAGTGTTCTCATGCAAAAAATCATACACAGGTATTACCACACAATATTGGTTATGCAATACATACAATACATAGAAAAATTATTAAATGTTCTGCAACAAAGTTCGACTATATTAATTCCCTAGTTATCTCATGGGTATTTAGTGGCCACTGCATATTCGGGCCCCACGTTGGGCGCCAATTTAACGAAATCGGTCGTAATGAATGGGATTGATTTGAAATTTCGTTAAAGAAGAATAATAAAATTTATCTGTTGTTTTTAAGTTAATTTTCTTTCGTGCGAACTTTGTTGTAGAACCACTCTCTTATTTTCGTGTGGTAATAAAAAAATTTTACTTACTTAATTATTACGTACATTTAAAGAAAAAATAATATTTACGTGAACTCATATGAACTGGTTAAGAATATTAGGTTGAGAATTGGGTCCTTTAAATCATTCGGCCTTGGCATACACTTTCCTGATGCAGTGGATTTTTTGTTAAATATTTTTACTGAATTTTATCCCGGCACTAGCCGTAGAACACAAGATTACCTCTATTAGCAGAAAATGTTTTAATTATTGCCAAGCCGACATTTATCTCTGATCAAACCTACTTCATTACACATTTAAGATATTTTGAAAGAACCAAACTGTTTAAATTTCAATGTTAACTAACATTAGCTATCCGCCTACGAATGCACAAACGTATAATTAATTCAAATTTTATCAGCCACAGGATCACTGAAAAAGAAGAACAATTTCTTAATTCACCATTGATTTTTATGCATCTGTTCCCGATTTACGGGTTTGCTATTGTTGGTCGCGGCACAGCCCAGCAACACCGCTAAAAAATGCTGAAAAATTCTTAAAGAAATTTTATAGATGACGTGGGCAAGCTAATTTACATAAATAATTCACACTTTTGATAAACTCTAATATATTTAGATCAAACAACAATACAACTCACATTAATTCGTAACGCATCGTCTAATGGCGGCTAAGTCCAGACAGAGACAAAAGAAGTCTACCCATTCGTAAAAAACTCTTTCACAGTGTCCTACCGCAATGACTTCTGAACAGAGAAGACCAAAGAATACATAATGCATTGTGCTTAAATAGTATTGCTGACTATTAACATTTCTTTGCAAATTGACGATATTATTCTCTTCTGGCAACATATCTCTGCTATCGCAAATACTGACACATTTTACAATCACATAATAAATACAGAAAAATTCCTATCCTAAATACAGAGAAATATTACAACAAAAAATATAAGGAGAATAACAAATGTCTTTTACACCACATTCAGTAATATTTTTGTTCAATAATTACGATATATACAACTTGCCCAGAGCGGCGTATATGGTACAATCTTTAATAAAGTGAGTTTGCCAGGGAACGTTACAACTGTATGCAGCAGAAACACTTAACATGAATTTCAAAGGCCAAATGGGAAACTTGAGGTAAAGGAAAGAAAAATTTTAAGAAAAATCATTGGGCCAAAATTTCAAGACAATGAGATTATATACATCAAACATGAAACTCTCTACAAGAAAATTGAAAAACTTTCAGATTCTATGCGAAAAAGGAGAATAAATTTTTATGGTCATCTTCTCTGAATGAATTCCAACAGATTGACTAAACAAATCTTTGACTTCTTCCGTAACCTTAAAAACGATGCCCAACCGGTTTAAAGAAACTGAGAAATACCTAGTGGAATTACGTATTTCAGAAAATTCACTTATTGATCGAACTGCTAAATTAATTACTAAAGGTGAAAACATAAGGTCCCAAGACAAATCCACACAAAAGTCCAAATCCTTCATCTCGGAAGAAGAGAGGAGAAGAAGATCAGAAAGAATGAAGAAATACTGGGCCCTAAGAAAAGAACAACGCACAAAGAAATGATTGATCCAGCGTACCCCAAAGAGGGTGAAACGAAAGAAGAAGCAGAAGAAGTAAACAGGAAATGCAGGTAAGTTAGTAAAAATGGCTGCACGAAAGAAGTGAAGAAATGGAAAAGGAGATGATTGTCTGAAGGGTGGACTCAGCATAGAGAACAGCCTTGCGTGAAATTAAAAGGAAGGACGGTAACATTTAGAGCTCAATTAGAACTCCACTGCTAAATGAAAAGGAGAGAGCGGGTAGGTGGAAACAGCACAATGAGGTTCTCTACGAGAGTGAAGACTTGGGTGATGACGCAATGGAAGAAACAAGGATCGACAGGAAGTAGATAAGGGTCCAGTATTAGACTCACAATTTTAAAAAGCTTCGGAAAATTGAAGATTGAATGAGGCAGAAGGAATAGATAATACTCAAATAGAATTTCTAAGATCATTGTAGAAAATGGTGAGCAAACGAATATTCACGCTGTTGTTTAGAATGTATAAGACTGGCGATATACCATCAGACTTTCGGAAAAACATCATCCACACAATTCCCAAGATTGAAAGAGCCAACAAATGCGAGAAATATTGCGCAATCAGCTCAACAGCTCATGCATCCAATGTGATGACAAGAACAATATACAGAAGAATACAGAAGAAGACGATCAGGTTTGTTTTAAGAAAAGTAAAGGCACCAGAAAGGCATTTCTGACGTTGCAATTGATAACAGAATAAAGATTGAAGAAGAATCGAGACACGTTCATTGGATTTGTCGTCCTGGAAAACGCGTTCGACAGTGTCATATGGTGCAAGGTGTTCGAAATCTTAACAAAGGGGGATGAGATACAGGGAAACATGGGTAGTATAAAATATGTACAAGAACCAAGAGCGAACAATAAGACTGGAAGTTTTGCTAGAAATAAAAAGGGTGTAAGACATGGATGGAGTCTTCTGCCTTTACTGTTCAGTCCACACATCAAAGAAGCAATGTCGGAAAAAAAGAAAAGTTCAAGTTTGAAACGTTATCAATGATAAGGTTCGCTAATGACATTGCTGTTCTCAGTTAGAGTGAAGTAGAATTACAGAATGTCTTGAATGGAATGAATAGTCTAATGAGCACAGAATATGGATAGAAAGTAAATCGAAGAAAGACGAAAGTTATGAGAAGTCACAGAATAACCCATGACGGACGGAGGAAGGACATAAAATGCTGACTACCGATTGGACACTGGCATCCATGGGCAAGAGCAATAGGCTAGTATCAAACATAAGCCTTAATTTGAGGAAGAAATTTGTGAGAATGTACAATTGGAGCACAGCATTGATGGTAGTGAGACATGAGCCGTGGGGAAACCGGAACAGAAGAGAATAGAAGCCTTTGAGATGTGATGCTACAGAAGTATGTTGAAAATTTCTACAGATAAGGTAAGCAATGAGGAAGTTCTGCACAGAAACGGAGAGGAAATGAATGTGTGGAAAACACGGAAAATAAGAAGGAACAGGTTGGTATGACATCTGTTAAGACATATATAGGGAGCTGCAGAGCGTAAAAACTGTAGAGTAAGACAAAGATTGGAACACATTCAGCAAATAACTCAGGATATAGATTACAAGTGCTACTGTGGAATGAAAACGCTGGCACAGAAGAGGAATACGTGAATTCGTGGCGGACCGCATCAAACCAGTCAGAAGACGGATGGGAGAAAGAGAGAGAGGGAGATTCTGAGTGGTTTAGAAGAAACTGTTTCTTTCGGCTGCGTCTTCAGCAGCGAGGGGATAATTTCTGACCTTTTGACCCTGAAGTCTATTGAATCATCTGAAACCATCTAAAACAAAAAGAATATTTCTATGCAGCTCACCAGAAAAGTGTTAGTTATAGAGAAGCCAAACAGAAATAGTTCTATTGCCAAGGGACTATTTTCTTGGAGAAGTAAACCTTTTATATATAAGTGTGCTGATTGTGTGGAGAAATAATCTTTGAAGGTATTGGGTCCAATGCCAAATTACTCATGTGGAGGGAGACAGTTCTTTCTTGTGGTTCTGGTACATCATACGAAAAGAAACAATGAAAATCACTGAAGTGCATCGTGAACTTAACAACAATGCCTTCAGTGATGTTACAAGAAGCAATAAATTGGTAACAGTGGATAAAAACGGCGTTGTTCACAAGGATACTGTAGTGTGGAATACGACACTGTTTCCACAGACTGTTACTACGCTAAACCCAAGCAGCATTCAGTAGAAGAAAAACTGCAATTTCGAAATGTATTGTGTTAGGAAACGCATTAATTTCCTCTACCATTTATGTTTCTGTCTCTAAGCAAGTGACAAAAAGAACTTTGTGTTCATGTACATGGACAGGATTTACAACTACGCACACGAAAATGAAAAGCTTCATATCACATGGATGTTGCCAGGTTGCCTGAATATGTTGAATTATCGTAACCGTAGTGGAAATTAAAGCATTTTGTAACACATGCTGAGCCGGCCGGTGTGGCTGAGCGGTTCTAGGCGCTTCTGTCTGGAACCGCGCGACCGCTACGTTCGCAGGTTCGAATCCTGCCTCGGGCATGGATGTGTGTGATGTCCTTAGGTTAGTTAGGTTTAAGTAGTTCTACGTTCTAGGGGACTGATGACCTCAGATGTTAAGTCCCATAGTGCTCAGAGCCATTTTTTTAACACATGCTGAAGCAGTATTTTACACCTACCTCAAAAAGTATTAGCAGCTCTGGCAGCACAATGCGGAATATGGACAAAATAATTTCTAGTCTAAAAATACAACGCCACCACAAAGCCGGTTTGATCATTACTCGGCATACGGTCTTAAAGGAAGACAAATCCCCAGTTTGACGTTATCATGTCAGTTTTTCTTCCCTGTTCACTGACGTCGACTGGACACATTTCATACATCTTACGTAATGAATGGCTGATATTCGCACTTGGTAAGGGATCAGGTGTCTCAAAGCAACACAACGTACACACATGCGCTACCTCTTTCCACTCCAGCGTAGGAAGATAGGAAAGGCAACGTCTGTGTGTGTGTGCGCGCGCGCGCTCGATTTTCACAGGGCTTGGGCTTGAGCCATCCAGAAAACGCAACTTTTCTCGTCAGAATGCTGGAGACTAAGCTGCGGCTCCTTACGTAATTGCGCTTTAATTTGGAGCGGCATTTTCCCTGCAACGTCCGGCGTTTTGTGCAGATGTTGCGAGCGCCCTAGACGGGGGCTCTTCCCGGCTGTTTTACGGCGCTGTAAAGCCGTGCTGCCAGCCGTAGTTTTAGACTAACGTCTGCTTTTACGGCTCGCACGCAGAGAAGCGCAGCGCGGCCCCTGACAGTTGGCAGGCTTCATAAAACGGCGCTCGCTTTGAATATTACCCTCGCCGGCGCAGACAGGCCGAATTATAGCGTGCAAGAGGGGGGAACTGACGCCCGCGATCACGTCTCTCACGTGACGGGATTTATTCGGTCCGAGAGGCGAGAGTAATTGTTGATTAGAAGGCAGCGTGGTTCTCCATCCAGAATGCGGGCCCCAGCAGTGATAGGAGTGATTTAACTCACGTGTCACTGGGTGAACGTCTCACTCAGCACAGAAACGCCGGTTTGCATGAGAGTTGCAAAGATGGCCACTCAAATGAGGGAATCTAAAGCGTGCGATAAACCGGCGAATTAACGGTAACGTCCCCGTTATTTATGTAGTTTCTTGTCAACGTTGCATACGTATTCCTTAATGGTGATTAGTTTCTAATGATACGTTCACTTTCGATCCGTTGCCTGCGCCTTTATAACGTGATTTTAAAATACACCAGTGATCAAACCTGAAGGACGAAAGTAACTTTCGTATGATATGTCACCGCCAAGTAACACAGTTCGATGAAACGTGACCCATAGTAGAAAGTACAGACGATAACTGTCTGCAATATGGAATGAGCAGATCATAAACGACACTTTTATTCAAAGACGATAATTCCATGAAAGAAGGTTGTATACATGGAAGAAGCCTGGAGATACTCGAAGGTTTCAGATAGATTATATAATGGTAAGACAGAGATTTAGGAACCAGGTTTTAAATTGTAAGACATTTCGAGGGGTAGATGTGGACTCTGACCAAAATTTAATGGTCATGAACTGTAGATTAAAACTGAAGAAACTGCAAAAAGGTGGGAATTTAAGGAGATGGGACCTGGATAAAATGAAAGAACCAGAGGTTGTAGAAAGTTTAAGGGGACTGTTAGGGAACGATTGACAAGGATAGGGGAAAAAAATACAGTAGAAGAAGAATGGGTAGCTTTGAGAGATGGAATTGTGAAGACAGCCGAGGATCGAGTAGGTAAAAAGACGAGGGCTCGCAGAAATCCTTGGGTAACAGGAGAGATAATGAATTTAATTGAAGAAAGGAGAAAATACAAAAATGCAGTAAATGAAGCAGGCAAAAGGGAATACAAACCTCTCAAAAATGAGATCGACAGGAAGTGCAAAATGGTTAAGTGGGGATGGCTAGAGGACAAATGTAAGGATGTAGAGGAGTATATCACAAGGGGTAAGATAGCTACTGGCTACAGGAAAATTAAAGAGACCTTTGGAGGAAAGAGAATCACTTGCATGAATAACAAGAGCTCAGATGGCAACCCAGTTCTAAGTAAAGAAAGGAAAGCAGAGAGGTGAAAGGAGTATATAGACGGTCTATACAAGGGCGATGTTCTTGTGGACAATATTATGGAAATGGAAGAGGATTTAGATGAAGATGAAATGGGAGATAAGATACTGCGTGAAGAGTTTGACAGAACACTGTTAGACCTAAGTCGAAACAAGGCCCCAGGAGTAGACAACATTCCATTAGAACTACTGATAGCCTTGGGAGAGCCAGCCCTGACAAAACTCTACCATCTGGTGAGCAAGATGTATGAGACAGGCGAGATACCCTCAGACTTCAAGAAGAATATAATAATTCCAATCCCAAAGAAAGCAGGTGTTGACAGAGGTGAAAATTACCGAACTATCAGTTTAATAAGCATGGCTGAAAACTATTAACGCGAATTCTTTACAGGCGAATGGAAAAACTGGTAGAAGCCGACCTCGGGGAAGATCAACTTGGATTCCGTAGAAATATTGGAACACGTGAGGCAATACTGACCCTACGACTTATCTTAGAAGATAGATTAAGGAAAGGCAAACCTACGTTTCTAGCATTTGTACACTTGGAGAACACTTTTGACAATGTTGACTGGAATACTCTCTTTCAAATTCTTAAGGTGGCAGGGGTCAAATTCAGGGAGCGAAAGGCTATTTGCAATTTATACAGAGGGCAGTTATAAGAATCGAGGGGCATGAAAGGGAAGCAGTGGTTGGGAAGGGAGTGAGACAGGGTTTTGGCCTCTCCCCGATGTTATTCAATCTGTATACTGAGCAAGCAGTAAAGGAAACGAAAGAAAAATTTGGAGTAGGAATTGAAATCCATGAAGAAGAAATAAAAACTTTGAGGTTCACCTATGACATTGCAATTCTGTCAGAGACAGCAAAGGACCTGGAAGAGGAACAACAAAATAAAAGACTTTCTCGACTTGACGGAAGATACAATTGACAATTTTCATGCCGTCGGAGTTTATGATATCGGGTGTGAATGTGGACTGGTGTATGCAGGCGACACTAGGCGTCCAATAAGCACAAGGTTATCTAAACGCGAGATATATGTCCGCCTCAAACAGTACAACAGATCAGCGGTGGCAGAACTCCAGACACAAAGCAGGATGAAGACTGAGGAGGAAGGACAGAGAGGCGACAGAAATAGCCAAGCGACCCGATAACTCGAATAGAGAAGACAGGTACCGAGCCCCCAGCGTCTTGGCTGCCAGCAGTGACAGCTTTACGGAAGGAAAGCTCTCTCAAATCAACAGGCACCCGGTATGCCATAGCGGCGGAAGGTACACAGTGTGCTGACGTGCCGTAGCCAATACTAGGCAGTTAGTAAACAACGCTAAGCTGCAGTCGCCGCTCAATTTCCTATCTGCAGATTTCCACCAATGGCAAACAATAAAGGAACTGCAATGGAAAACGCCTATTTCCGCCAATGACAACACGCAGTGCAAAGACCAATAAAATAACTCCTAACACCGTCCTCACCCTCATATCAAATGACAGCACTCCTCCATAGTATAAAAGTAACTGGCCGGCCGCGGTGATCTAGCGGTTCTAGGCGCTCAGTCCGGAACCGCGAGACTGCTATATTTGCCGAACCGTCGGAATTTTATAGTTGACAGTGCGATCACAAACCCAGAAGAATTCATTGTATATCACTTGTATTCATTCTGTGATATATTTTAGCGTCCTTAAAGACAACAACGGATAATACACCAAACTTATCAGCTTTTAAATGAGCACCTTATTTGGCAGAATTATGTTTTGGCCTGCTGTCTTGCCCAACTAAATCGTATACTGATTGGTACCCTGTTGTTACAGATTAGTTACGAACATTTCCAACTGGACAATGTTGGGTGGTGAAAGAGTTACGTTAACGTGAAAAGATGATGGATTTTAACAACAAACATCGAACCACTCAGACTAAATGAAGGATGCACTCCATCAATATTTCGTGCTTATTTATCCTGTTTATCATAACAACAGGCTTCTTCGGAATCGGCTAACGAAAAAACTGCATCTAGAAGCAACTGAATATGTTTTGGGAATGGTTACGTGGATGGCAACAAATTCATTATTAAAAACGTAAACTTTCTTAGCTTGTAGCTAAAACTGACAAGAAGACGAAGCTGGCAACGTTAATAAATTTCTGTGCATCCATCTCCTAATGGATTTCGGACAACATTTATTATATTTACATGTGGTAACGATAACACGATCAGCTGTATTTATTGATTTTATTTATTTGCAAATCACTTCGGTATCTCCCCATGAACTACCACCCTAACGGTGTTGGGGATGTTTGTGTGCCGCAATGATCCACTGAGTTATGCTGGCGGGAGCACCCCTTCTAGCAGGGTCACCTATACCAGACAGGTTAATTGGTGAGATTCCAGACGAAGTATAGTCCCTCTAGGGGGCTGCGGGGTCCCTTCTTGGGCGCGTGAGGGGGATGACCATATGGGCCCTTAGCTAAGATTGCTACTTCCTCTTACTCGTCAGGCTTCTTCTGTTGTTTTTTTTATTATTTTCCATCGGTCTCCCTTGGCCCATTCTTGATTTATTTGACCCCAACGCTATTAGATTTCAGGACCTGAGGGTGTCTTTGATTTTCCAGTTCTATTTATAATGGTCAAAGATTGGCTAAGGATTTCAAAGGTCTCTTCGGGCTGCCAATACCTGTTCCGAATCAAAACTCTGAGAAACGTCCACTGAAATTTCATGAATGAATCAGACCTTGAAGAATTCAAGACAGCTACTCCACAGTCCAAGAAGATGTGAGTCGTATGAGCGCTGCTAAATGCATGGCATACAGTGACTGTTCAGTATGTAGTGGGGTATGGGTGAAAGACAGCTTTAAATAACCTGGACCTGCTAGAGAGGAGGTTGAGAAGATGGCTGGTAACCAATTATCGAAAAACACACTACTCCTATACCCCAAGGAGCCTCGGAAATAGTATGGTCTCAAAGTTAAGTGACAAAGCTTGAAAAAAAGGCAAACTAAAATGGGTCAACGGATATATCGATGTAGCGGTTTGGAATGTCAGGGGACCCTCGAAGAGATAGAACTAACTAATATGCTAAAATACGTGAATATCGATGCTGTAGAAATCACAAAAGCGAAAACGAAAATGAGAGATCAGAAATATTCAGGCGATAATGTTCTACACTCGAATCGAACAAAATGAATGAACACGCAGAGGTATAACATTATTACTGTGTAAGAGATGGGAAAAAGAGATCAAAGATTGCTCGTATGTAAGCGAAAGAATACTGACAGTCAAAGATTGAGAGTAGGTAATACCACCATTATACGGGTATATGCACGTAAAGGAGGAAAAAAAGGAGGAGTATAGAATCTTCTATGAAGGACTACAGAAGACTCTTAATAAATACAGTGCTACTGATCAGGTTGTTATTATGGGTGATTTTAGTGCAACGATAGGAGACATTTCAGTACCTGTCCGCAGCTCGTGGTCGTGGGGTAGCGTTCTCGCTTCCCGCGCCCGGGTTCCCGGGTTCGATTCCCGGCGGGGCCAGGGGTTTTCTCTGCCTCGTGATGACTGGGTGTTGTGTGATGCCCTTAGATTAGTTAGGTTTAAGTAGTTCTAAGTTCTAGGGGACTGATGACCATAGACGTTAAGTCCCATAGCGCTCAGAACCATTTGAAACATTCAGTACCTAATATTATAGGGCCTTTAGGATAAGCGGTGTGAAATGGAAATGGGAAAATAATAAGAGTTAGTGCCACTTACAATAATCTAAAATTAACAAACTTATTTTAAGAAAAGAGATATTAGATTAGATTAGATTAGATTATTTTTTCGTTCCATAGAGCCGTGCTGAGGAGATCCTCGTGGATGTGGAACATGTCATTTTTTTTAAGCTGAAATAACAATACTAATAGTATGAATATACACAATACATCATTTGTTTCTATTAAAAAATTCGTCAATGGAGTATAAGGAGTTGGCCACTAGTAAGCCTTTCAGGCTCCTTTTACACTGATCTTTATTTGTAGCTAAATTTTGTATGTTTGCTGGCACATTAGTGAAGATGAGTGTTTCTGAGAAGTGGACCCCTTTTTGAACTAAAGTAAGTGCTGTGAAGTCCTTGTGCAGATCACTTTTGTTCCTGGTATTGGTATGTATGAACTGAGCTGTTTGTTGGAAAAAGAGATATATTATTTAGGACAAATTTCATTAAGGAGTAAATATACCGAGAGGCGGTAGTCAGTATACCCAGTTCTTTGAAGAGGTTTCTACAGGACGTCCATGAATTTACTCCACAAATAATACGTATTACACGCTTTTGGACTCTGAAAACGTTTGTTTGACTTGAAGAGTTACCCCAAAATATTATACCATATGACATTATGGAATGAAAGTAGGCAAAGTATGCAAGCTCTTTCATTTTTATGTCGCCTGTGTCTGCTAACACTCGAATTGCAAATGCAGATTTGTTAAGGCGTTTCTGCAGTTTTGTGGTGTGCTCCTCCCAACTGAATTTATTATCAATACATGGGTACACTTGGGCCAGTATAGGTCTTAGATCAATATTTGACTACATTATAGTAAATGATAAGATAGGGAGTCAAGTAATGGGTACAAGAGTTTATAGAGGACAAGGTGTAGGATCAGATCACTTTCTACCCTCTCCAGGATAGAACTTTTTGCGGAATGGAAGAAAATGACAAAACAAATAAATAACCATAAGGATCAAAGCGTTTAGAAAGTATAGTTGCTTAAAGAGGACAGCATCAAGCATCTTTACCAAATCAGATTAAATAACCTTGCAAACGAAATATAGTGCAGAAGAAGAAAGGCACAATCTAGAGAAAGTGTCGCATAGAGTAACAGAAGAAGCTCACGTTAAAAAGAAAGTGAGAAAAAGGAAGGGCCTAAAAGACTAGAATGAAGATATAAGAAAAAGCAGGATACATATAAAAAATACTTGAGCAATCCTACAGCCAAGAAGATGCAGTCCTATAAAGATAGAAGAAATATCGCCAAATGAAAAGTAAGTAAGGCACACCAAGTATATTGGGATAGATTTGTTTCTAACATCGAGAATGATGTTCACAAGAGATTGCTAGAGTGAACTCAGTTTAAAAAATGAAAAAAAAAACAGAGAGGAAGAGAAAGAGAGAAAAGCCTCTGCAGTAACCACAGAGGAATGAGTTTTACTTGACCCAGCGTAAAAGATATACGTTCAGTCTTACAAACATACCTTAAAAACGCAAGGGAACTATTGCTACATGAGGAACAAATGGGTTTCAGGAATAGATCTCTAGATAGATGCAGTTCTTATTTTACAACAGTTAATACAAAAACAGAGAATATAATAAAGAAACACAATTTGCTTTCATCGATTAAAAATAAATGGCTTTTGACGTCGCTAGACAAAAATTTGGAAAGGTAATGACGGATCTCTGATATCCGAAACATCTAACAAATGCGACAAAAGTTTTAAAAGAACATGACTATCACTCTAGATCGAAAAGGTGAAATGTCTAATCTGATACCAACTAACAAATGGATACAAAAAGGCTGCTGCAACTACCCAACTTTATTTAACATTTAAGTACAGGAAATAATGTGTATATTGCGGTGCAGATGCGAGCCGAGTTGGTGACACTTTGCTCTCAGCTCCAGGCAAGCGGTTACACAGCTTGAAGATAATGTGGTTGGTATCACTGCTGGTGGCCAGCCGTATGGTTCCAACCGGCGTCCAGCACGACCCACACGTCCGCCGATCAATCCCCACTGGTGGCCAGTCCAGTTACAGTTCGCACTGAGGTTGACCCCTCACCTGCGGTCGAGTGGGGGATCGCCTCGGTGCGTGGCACGTGGCGAAAGACTTCCCGGACCCCGAACGTAGGGCCTCCCTGGTTAGTCTGACAAACAGGTTCCAGATGCTGTCAGTAGTTGACGCTGTCCCGCAGCCAGATGGAGTCACTTTCGCCATGGAGTACTTTCTGAGGAAACCTCTCAGTCTGCAAGATCTGGGCAATAACAGAGGGTGGGATTGTTGGCAGTTGGGAGCTCCAATGCTAGGTGAGGTATGAGACATTGCTGCCAAGGAGGGGAGGAAAGCCAATGTGCACTCCTTGTGAATTCTGGGTAGAATCACTCCAGACGTGTAACGGGTCCTTCCGGATGCCATGAAGAGCGCAGAGTGTAGCCATCAGCAGTTGGTGAATCACATCGGTACCAATGATGTGTGTCGCTTTCGATTGGAAGTGGTTCTGTCTGGATTCGAGCGGCTGTCAGAAACGTCAAAGGCTGCCGGTCTCCCTTGCGAGATGAAAGTAGAGGTCACCATTTGCAGCATAATCGACGAGACCGATTGCAGACCTCTGGTACAGAGCCGAGCCGTTCTGCGTCCTTGTAGGCTTCAGATTTCTCGACTTGCGCCATAGGGTGGCTGAGTTTTGGATTCCGCTAAGTAGGTCAGGAGACCACTACGTGCAGGAGGCGGCTACACTTGTACCACGGGCTGTGTGGCGCGCACTGGCCGGTCTTTTTATGTTAGAGGGTGTCGTGGATACACAAAAAGGGGATCAGTCTCAGGTCGAACACAGGAAGAATGTAGTTCCAGGAGTTATCAGCATAACAGTTGTAATTTGCCGTAGCTCTGTTGGGAAGGTACCAGAGCTCCAAGCGTTAATAGAAAGTGCTGATGCTCAAATTGCTATAGGCATTGAAAGTTGGCTAAATCCGGAGATAACTTCAGCCGAAATTTTTGCGAAGGACCTAACGGTGTTCAGAAAGGGTAAGCTAAACACAGTTGACGGTGACTTGTTTGTTGCTGTTAGAAATAGTTTATCTTGTAGCGAAATTGAAGTAGATAGTTCCTGTGAGTTAGTATGGGTAGAGGTTGTTGGTGGCAACCGGAATAAAATAGTAATTCTATCCTTTTACCGACCTCCCAACTCAGATGATAAAATTGCTGAAAGGTCCCAAGAAAACTTGAGTCTAATTCAAAGAAAACTTGAGTCTAATTTTAAACACGTACCCGACTCATACAATTACAGTTGGTGGTGACTTCAATTTACCATCAATAAGTTGGCGACAGTTCATCTTTAAATCCGGTGGTACGCATAAAACGTCGTCTGAAATTGTGTTAAACGCCTTCTCTGAAAATTATTGAGAGAGACTAGTTCAAGAACCCATGCGAATAGTAAACGGTTGAGGAAATACACATGACGTCTTATCAACAAAACGGATGCAGGGATTAGTGAACAAAGGGTTGTCGTGGCGAGACTGAATATTATAACCCCCAAATTTTCTAACAATAAACGAAAAATATAATTATTAAAAAATCAGATAAAAATCCACTTCACGCCTACCTGAGAGACAATCTCCACTCATTCCAAATTAACAACGTACCGGAAAGTGTAGACCAGAAGTGGCTTGAATTCAAAGAAATAGTAATGACAGTAGTTGAGAGGTTTATACGACATAAATTAACAAACGAAGGAGCTTATCCCCCTTGCTACACAAAACGGGTCAGAACACTGTTGCAGAAACAACGAAACAAGCACGCCAAATATAAACTAACGCAAAATATACAAAATTGGCGGTCTTTTACAGTAGCTCCAAACATAGCGCCTACGTCAAGGCGAGATCCTTATAATAGTTTCCACAGCGAAACTTTGTCTCTAAACCTGGCAAATCATCGAAAGAGATCCTGGTCGTATGTAACTTATGCTAGCGGCAAGACACAATCAGTGCCTTCTCTATGCGATAGCAATGGAAATGCTGTCGATGACAATGCTGCTAAGGCAGAGTTACTAAACACAGCCTTCCGAAACTGCTTCACCAAACAAGAAGAAGTAAATATTCCAGAATTCCAATCAAGAACACCTGCCATCATGAGTAACTTAGAAGTAGATGTCCTCAGAGAAGTGAAGAAATTCAAATCATGAGTAACAGAAAGTCTCCTGGTGCAGACTATATACCATTTAGGTTCCTTTCAGAGTATGCTGATGCAATATCTCCATATACAACCGCTCGTTCGACGAATGATCCGTACCCAAAGACTGGAATATTAAACAGGTCATACCAACATTCAAGAAGGACAATGAGAGTAATCTACTAAGTTCCAGGCCCATATCATTAACGTCGATATACAGCAGGATTTTGGAACATATATTGCGTTTGATCTTTATGAATTACCTCGAATGAAACGGTCTATTGACACGTAGTCAACATGGATTTAGAAAACAACGTTCTTGTAAAACACAACTAGCTCTTTACTTGCGTGAAGTGTTGAATGCTGCTGACAAGGAATTTCAGGTTGATTCCGTATTTCTGGATTTCCAGCAGGCTTTTGACACTGTAACACACAAGCGGCACGTAGTGAAATTGCGTGCTTGCGAACATCTTCTCAGTTTGTGACTGGATTCGTGATTTCCTGTCAGAGGGGTCACAGTTCTTAGTAATTGACGGAAAATCATCGAGTAAAACCGAAGTGATTTTTGGCGTTCCCCATGGTAGTTTTATAGTCCCTCTGCTGTTCCTTATCTATATAAGCGATTTGGAAGACAATTTGAGCAGCCATCTTGGGTTGTTTGCAGATGACGCTGTTCTTCATCGACTAACAAATTCATCAGAAGATCAAAATAAATTGGAAAACTATCTAGAAAAGATATCTGTATGTTACAAAAATTGACAGTTGACCCTAAATAACGAAAAGTGTGAGGTAATCTACACAGTGCTAAAAGAATCCGTTAAACCTCGGTCACATGATAAACAGTCAAATATAAAGGCCGTAAATTCTACTAAATCCCTATGGATTCCAATTAGGAACAATTTATATTGGAAAGAACACATAGAAAATGTTGTGGGGAAGGCGAACCAAAGATTGCGTTTTATTGGCAGAACACTTAGAACATGCAACAGATCTGCTAACGAGACTGCCTACGTTAGGCTTTTCCGTTCTCTTTTGGAGTACTGCTGCACGGTGTGGGTTCCGTAACAGATGGAATTAGCGGAGTACATCGGGAAAGTTCAAAGAATATCAGCGCGTTTAGCGCTATCGAGAAATAGGGGAGAGAATGTCACTGACATGATACAGGATTTGGGGTGAACATCACTCAAACAAAGGAGTTTCTCGTTGCGACGGGATCTTCTAACGGCATTTCAGTCTCTAACTTTCTTTCCCGAATGCGAAATAGGGAGAGGCGATTATCATAATGAAATAACCGAAATGAGAGATCACACGGAAAGATATATACAGAATATTCATTTTTTCCGCGTTGTTCGAGGTTGGAATAATAGAGAAGTACTGTGAAGGTGGTTCGATGAACCCTCTACCAGGCACTTAAGTGTGATTCACAGAGTGTCGATGTAGCTGGAAAGCAGAATTTCAAAAAGGTGTTGTCGATGCAGTGATCGCAGCAGATACAGACGAGAAATTTCAGAATCTAATTTACTTACTGAAACAAACAAGTGCGAAATCTGAGACAGAGATCTCAACAGCAAAAAGTAAGACCAGGGCCTTCATGGGAAAAGAACACATTTGAACGAAAATATTGGCATATTAAAAATAAAAAAGTAAGTTAACCACTTCAGTTACCTAATACGTGAGGTGACATATGGCCACAACAAGGATACAGAAGTTAAGCTTAGTATATTCAGATGGGTACGTGGAACAATTAACAGACACCATGAAAACAAAACTAGGAAAGATACTCAAGCTAAATTCACACAGTTGCAGTCCCCGCACTGCCCTGTGGAAGCAAGACCTGGGTGATAACCCGAAAGCCGCATTCAGGCACAGGAAATACCATTCTTGAGATGAGTGAAACTTTACACAATAGAAGACAGACTGAAGAATCACTATATCAGAGGACAACTAAAATTTTTTAGTCTCAATGACAACATTCTAGAATGTAGGAGAAAATGGAACGAACACCTAGAAAGGCTAGAGAATGACAGACTCCCTTAAAGGCTAGAAAATATAAGTGCCAAAGAAGAAGAGATAGAAGAGGATGCTGTCAACGATGGGTACCGTAACAGGCAATTTGACCTGATACCCGTAGAGACGGTTTCAGTATTGTAGCACACCATCTTCAGGTCCTCTATGATTGTTGGTGAATACGTCTACAATGGGAAACATCACCAAACTTTTAGAAGCAGGTCCAGAAGCCATCGGTGTTCACAGAACTTCTTTGCCTCAGTAGTGCATATTGCTGCAGCACATAAAATCCGCTCACAAAGTCGTGGCTGAAGCGCTAGATAAACTTTCTTTGCAATTTCTAGAATCATGGGCGAAGTGGCACCGAAACAACTGGTCAGGATGTTGTGTGGAATCTTTGAGACAGTTGTTATATCATCAGACTTGAGGAAGAATATCAACCTCGCAGTTCCCAACCTAGCAATGGGAGATAAATGAGAGGAGTATTACACAATCAGCTTAAAGGGTCATACACCCTAAATGCTAATAAAAATACAGATACTAATAAGATTAATACAGTATACAGAAGAATGGAAAAGAAAATTGAGGATTTGTTAAATGATGATGAATTTGGCTGTAGTAAAGGTAGAGGCATGAGGTGACAATTTTGAGGCTGCGTTTAACATGGAAGCAACATGTAAGGAAAATTAACAATTCATACGGATTAATAGACTCAGAAAAAGTTTTCAACAGTATTGCAAGATGTAACACGTTTGAAATTCCCAGACAGAAAAGTAGGCTCTAAGTGGTAGATAGGTAATATACACACATAAAAAGAATATTTTCCATTACCTCGGTTCCGAGAGTTCCGGGACCCATACACAAAGTTTCCACCTTTTTTATTGTCCATGAAAACCACATATTGCATGTTATGCCACCATACAGCGAGACCTTCAGAGGTGGTGGTCCAGATTGCTGTACATACCGGTACCTCTAATACCCAGTAGCATGTCCTCTTGCATTGATGCATGCCTGTATTAGTTGTGGCATAACATCCACTAGTTCATCAAGGCACTGTTGTCTCACTCCTCAACCGTGATTCGGCGTGGATCCCTCAGAGTGGTTGGTTGGTCATGTCGTCCACAAACAGCTCTTTTCAATGTATCCCACGCAAGTTCGATGGGGTTCATGTCTGGAGAACATGCTGGCCACTCTAGTCGAGCGATGTCGAAATTCTGAAGAAGTCAAAATGGTTCAAATGGCTCTGAGCACTATGGGACTTAACTTCTAACGTCATCAGTCCCCTAGAACTTAGAACTACTTAAACCTAACTAACGTAAGGACATCACACACATCCATGCCCGAGGCAGGATTGGAAGCTGCGACCGTAGCGGTCGCACGGATCCAGACTGTAGCTCCTAGAACCGCTCGGCCACCCCGGCCGGCTGAAGGAAATTAACAAGATGTGCACGATGGGGGCGCAAATTATCGTCCATGAAGACGAATGCCCCGCAGTATGCTGCCGATATAGTTGCACCATCGTTCGGAGGATGGCATTCACGTATCGTACAGCTGTTACGGCGCCTTCCATGACCACCAGCGGCGTACGTCGGCCCCACGTAATGCCACCCCAAAACAGCAGGGAACCTCCACCTTTCTACACTCGCTGGACAGTGTGTCTAAGGCGTTCATCCTGACCAGGCTGCCTCCAAACACGTCCCCAACGACTGTCTGGTTGAAGGCATATGCAACACTCATTGGTGAAGGGAACGTGATGCCAATCCTGAGCGGTCCTTTCGGCATGTTGTTGGGCCCGTCTGTACCGCACTGTGTGGTGTCGTGGTTGCAAAGATGGACCTCAAGATGGACGTCGGGAGTGAAATTGCGCATCAGTTTGAGTCGTAACACAACGTCCTGTGGTTGCACGAAAAGCATTATTCAACATGGTGGCGTTGCTGTCAGGGTTCCTCCGAGCCATAATCCGTATGTAGCGGTCGTCACTGCAGTAGTAGCCCTTGGGCGGCCTGAGCGAGGCGTATGATCGACAGTTCCTGTCTCTCTGTATGTATCTCCTCTATGTCCGAACAACATCGATTTGGTTTACTCCGCGACGCCTGGATACTTCCCTTGTTGAGAGCCCTTCCTGGCACAAAGTAACAATGCGGATGCGATCGAACAGCGGTATTGACCGTCTAGGCATGGTTGAACTACAGACAACACGAGCCGTGTACCTCCTTCCTGGTGGAATGACTGGAATTGATCGGCTGTCGGACCCCCTCCGTCTTACAGGCGCTGCTCATGCATGATTATTGACATCTTTGAGCGGGTTTAGTGACATCTCTGAACAGTTCAAGGCACTGTGTCTGTGATACAATATCCACAGTCACCGCGTATCTTCAGGAGTTCGGGGAACCGGGCTGATGTAAACTTTTTTGATGTGTGTATTTATGTAGCTACAGTGTCTCCAACACAACAGAAATCTTGCACGCTCATAAGATTTGTCAACTTAGAAAAATAATTAGACAATGTGCAGTGGTCTATAAAGTTCGAAATTGCTCGTGTAATAGGAATATTCTGTAGGGAAAGACCAGTACCATACAGTCTGTACAAGATGCAAGAGAGAACCAAAACAAAGTGCTGGGATTAAGTGCGGTGCAAGTCACGAATGCAATTCCTCCCATATAATGTTTAGTCTAGCGACATATCGAGGAACCAGTTACAGAAACAAAAGAGTACTTTCAAGACTGGAATTAAAATTCGAGGTGAAAGGATATCTAGGGAATTATCTGCTTATGACATTGCTGTCTTGAGTGAATTTGAAGAGGAATTACAGGATTTATTGAAAGGAGTGAATAGTCTAATGAGTGCATAATATGAATTGATAGCAAACCAAAGAAAGATGGAAGTAACGAGGATTAGTTGAAATGAGACCAGTGGGAAACTTAACATTAAAACTCATGACGACGAATTAAAGGAGGTGAAACATTTCTACTGAATTGGCAGCAAAATAACATTCCGGACGAAGCAAGGAGACATAAAAAGCCGACTAAGACAGGAAAAGAGGGTATTCCTGGTCAAAAGAAGTCGGATAATGCCAAACATCGGCCTTAATTCGAGGAAGAAACATCGGAGGGCTACAGCATTGTTTGGCAGGGAATACCTTAGACTGATTAAACAGGGAATGAGGAGGTTCTTTGCAGACTCAGCGAACAAAACACTGACTATAAGAAGGAACAGGATGATAGTACAAATGTTAAGGCATCAGAGAAAAGCATCCGTGGTACTAAAGGAAGCTGCAGTGGGTAAAATCCGTAACAAAAAAGCATCTCTTACACCTTCGCAAGGACTTCGTCGATCTGGTCATTTATACGTGCGTGGTGGACCACAGTTTTTCTTCAGTTTTATCCGTCAGGATGCCTTGTATGGAGCAACGCTCTAGAATGTGCTATTACAATCTTCTATACAGTTTCGTAAGGAGACACACTGATCTTTAGCAGAGTTGAATCAACAAATAGGCATTACTGTCAACTTCCCTATAACTTATTTCAAGTGTTCGTCCCACATCACGCCAGTCTAATTCAAAACTTCTAAGGACTTGAATGAACATACTAGCTCCATAAATCGACCACTCATAGTGTACAGCTATGTGGTATGATATAGTTATTTGATTGTTATAAGTGCATTATTTAGCGTTTATCCACAGTTCAAATGAACGGACATTTTACAGCAAAGTAAATTTACCATCTGGAATTGCTGATGTCCCTAGCTTATACATCAATTAAGCATACTGAGACGGAGACTGTGAATGTCTGAAATTCAGATGTTTTCGTACTGAATATAAATAATTTTCGGTGGGAAACCCTCACGCATTCTCCATACAGTCTCGATTTCTCCCCATGCGATTCCCATAGTTTTAGAGACCTGTAGAAAGACATTCGTGGCAGTCAGTTTGCTTAGGACTAACAGAAGCACACCCGAGAGTAAACACGGTGCCAAAGGAGACCGCAAACACTTTTACATGGAGGCACTGACCGTCTTATCTCACAATATGTGAACCATTGGTCTCACCTTTCAACAGCATGATAACATCTTCTTCTGAGGTGTTATTCCAAAAGGATTTTCAGACATATATGCAGACGTGTCGAATCCTTCGTGGTTGTACCTAATTATATCATATGGATCGCAGCCTTTCATCCAGTAGCTGAAACTATCTGCATCAATATAAACTAACTAGGGAGAGGCGAAATTTAGCTTTGCCACGTCGCAGTCTTTGGTCTGGTAACATAATCTCCTGCACTATGACGTGGAAAATAAATGAATTTCGCGGTAGTCTCCATAGTTTATTCGAAAACTGAATTGTTCATTACTTTGTAAAAGTCTTTTTCGAAATCACAAGTAGCGAAAGCCCTCAGTTCGGTATTTAAACCAACGTACTCCTCCAACCAGGGACGCTGGTCGAAGGTTCCACAGGTGAGGTCCCACAGGTGATATTAAAAAGCTTGAACTCCAACTTTAGACACTACTGAAAGTTTTTGTAGTCGAGAATATGTCGTTACTCACTCCCAGCGTTGTCAACAGCTACGGGATGGAAGCATTTCACGAGACTGGGCTCTTGGGAAATGATTTCAAAACGTGCGTTCCAAGTGCAAGAAGGTAGGATATGCAACTTCTATGAATAGGACATATCCCTCACTGGCATCCGCAGCTAAATCATGTACATGGTACACAAGGTACATAAGCACACGTAGAATGCACTGAATAATGCACACTCTCTCACACACACAAAACTATGACAACTGTTAATCAAATTATTCCGCATTCAGTCTGGCAATTCCCCCTTTGGGCATCCATAGGAGCCCGCCAAAAGTAGACTTTGTTGCATTGGTCACCCGCCGCGCGGGATTAGCCGAGCGGCCTCGGGCGCTGCTGTCATGGACTGTACGGCTGGCCCTGGCGGAGGTTCGAGTCCTCCCTCGGGCATGGGTGTGTGTGTTTGTTCTTAGGATCATTTAGGTTAAGTAGTGTGTAAGGTTAGGGACTGATGACCTCAGCAGTTAAATCCCATAAGATTTCACACACATTTGAACATTTGAACATGGGTCACTCGCGGAAGCAATAGCAAAGACCCAAAGACACCCCCTCCCCTTTCCCTTTCCCTTTCCCTTTCCCTTTCCCATGAATTCTATGTTCGAAGAAGAACAGCATGTTAGTGTCGGCCAAAAGTTCGACTTTAAAACTTGTTGTTCTTAGTGTTGTAACCCAAGTACGCACTGGTGCTGTGAAATAGAAGGTAGAATCTAAGGTATACGATCCGGAGCGTATCAGAAACGTCCTCTAGAAAGTGTACATTGGTGATCGTATCTAATCTAGAATATTCTCCTAAATATGGGATGCCAAACTCCTGCCAAACATCGGCAGCGCGCAGATACTCTTCATGCGTAATGGCAGTGCTAGTTAGTTTATTGGAGAATGCTCTTATGTCGCGCAATCTGCTTTTGCGGAGTCTCTCCACTGAATCAAGGCTGAAAATTTGCTTCATTGTAACTTGGCTCCGTATGTCACCCTGACGCATTTCCTCAGCTATTTTATGAAGAGACTTATAGGTGAAGTGAAGCGAATCCAAGAATCGCAGCGATGTTCTCGCCGTGATTCTGTTGAAAACTTAGATGTACTTTTCAACGGTATCAGGAATGACACTGAACCTTACCACTCTTTAGCCCGAAATCAGCCAAGAGTTGAATGATAAGCATCATATCCGCTCAAGTTGTCAAAGAAGACAGGTATGTGCCATGGCAGTGGGTACTTCAAGTTGCAGGCATCGTGGGCTACGCCACAGAATCCCCCCGTTTGATGACAACTGTCTCTACGTGCAGTTTCCTTTGTGTCTACGTGCAGTTTCCTTTTCTCTATCAAATGGCTCTGAGCACTATGGGACTTAACAGCTGTGGTCATCAGTCCCCTAGAACATAGAACTACTTAAACCTAACTAACCTAAGGACATCACACACATCCATGCCCGAGGCAGGATTCGAACCTGCGACCGTAGCATTTTCTCTATCCAACGTCTGATCACCGATATGACAATTTACTGCCTGTTCATACAATTCATTATTCTCCTCCCTTGTTCTTATAAGCTCCATCAACTTTTCATGCAAATTTGTTGAGTTCAGCGTGCAACAATCTCGATCTCCAATGTATGATTTGAATTTTGGTACTGGAATGATACGATCGCTTACATTGATATGCTTCTGCATACGGTACATGTCGTTCTGTGACAGTTGTATGGGAGGCACTGAGTTTATCTCCACAATACGCTACAAGAGTTAAGAGGTGCCCAAAGTTCGCATACACTACGAAGGGACATAAGTCCTGGTGTTGAGCATTCTTTGACTTTAAGAACATTTTACCTATGTACGTATTTTCACACGTACCGGTGTCTGACTCTATTAGTCAGTCAGGTGTCTTTCTAGGTACTCTCTCCTCGTAAAAAGAGTTGAGACATCTGCGACAAAAATTTCGTGTACGGAAATGTTTTAACAGTTTCGGTGGAAGTTGATGCCACCTGCTTTTGATCTATTTGTAGAATAGCCACAAATCTACTTGTCTGGGACATTGGTCGACTAATTTTGAAAAGTACTGAGGTCCAACTACTTTACACTTGACTTCTTTGCTCTGCACAGTATGCTCATGGTTATCTTCTTCTGCATTGCAATCACATCATCAACAATAACAATTAGTGTGTAAATGTGAACCAGATGATCAAGTTTCCGTCTCTAGAATTTTGGTAGGTCCATGAGTTTTACAGGGAATGAGATGCGTTTGAAACTGCAATGCCCGCAGACATTAAATGTCGAAAGCACTGCATTTATAGAGTAATTTTTATCAGTAACCAGAAGTGATCAAGTAAAGAAATATTCTTTCTTCTTGTCTATAATCCGTTCATCATAAGAATAAACCTGATGTAAACAAACATAAACGCGATGATTGGTCAGAAGCCGTAGCACTCGGACACCGGTGTTGTTGCGCTCTTGGAGGTAGGTCCTACTAAATTATTAGATACCTTATCACTAACTTACATTAAATTAAAATTTAAGATATTCAAATGTATTAACAGCCATCAACGGTTTTCTTAATCACGCTTTAGCTACGTAGATTTTATTTCAAAAATCGTGCACAGTCACAGCCTCTGCAGCGTTGTGCTCTGAATGTCGTGCTGTTAATGCGCAGAATAAAAATGGCTGAGACTGCTTTCTGTTCCGTAGTGAAACACACGCGCGGAACACGGTTAAAAAGTGTCTAGAAATAGGCTGCTCTTAATGTTTTTCTTAAATTTACGGAAATAATCATCTTTGAAGTTTTCTGGTTTGTATACAATGAAGTTGAAATTCAAATGTACACTGAAAATTTAGCGCAGTCGGTAGCGTAATGGAATGGGTACCATATACGATTATTTGTGTGTTGGTTCAAATCATGTCAGTTATCGTTTTCTTTTTCTCGTTCGTTTTGAAATACATAGATCTCGTAATTATAAAACTCATCATCAAGTTTTATGAATAAAGCACGTCTTCTTGATCTAATTACACGTTGGACGCGAAATTCCTGTTTTCATTTCAAATACAAATTCTTAATTATCGATGTCTTATGAGAGACTTTTCATAAAAGTAGTTTACACTAAGAAAACATAACAATTGAATTTTTAAGGAAAAATTGAGAAACCAAATCCTTTTTATTTGGACTATGTCCATCGTTTTACGCCACAGAGACATTAAAAACAATCATTTTCACAGTATCGAACACATCATAAAAATGCTGCATTTTTTCATTTACTACTGTACCATTACAATATGAACCCAACACAACGTATCTGGAGCCAAGCTGCGGGATTTGGCCCGAGAAGTAACAAGACTGTTAAGCTGCCAGACGTACTGGAACTAAGGCACGCAGCTTTTTCACACGTCACTGCCGAACGCTGGCGGGATAGAGAACGGCTCGTCACAAAAGAAGATGAGAAAATGCTGCTCCTGGTTGGCTTCACGGATTCTGTTGGTGATAGGCTCGTTATCAACGTAGCAGGTGACACGTCCAGAACTGCAATGTATTTCTCGGATTAGGATAAAGAAGGAGCAAGAGATAACCAGACGACTGACTGTAAGTAATACCTTCAGTCGCTTCAATATTTAACTATACGGTGAAATCCTTCAATACTCTCTTATGTTACGCACAGCTTATGCAGAAAAATAACCTTGTGGCTAGGTTAACTGAAAAGAATAACGTGTTGCTGTTTTCGTCTAGTCGTCTAAGGAGCGTATTGTGGGAGATTTGCAGGGTATTATTTCAATCTGCTTAAAAATTAAATGACATTATAAGCTGTATTGCTCCTTTGCCCGTCTCTTTTTGCGTGTGAATTGCAGCTGGCCACGTCACTCTGCAGGCTAGCTGTACCAGCTGACCGGCCACTGCTGTCCAAGTTAAATGCTCCGGTAAAGCTGTTGTCCTGCATTATCGCTAAGTCGACGTGCGCGCAACACACAGCACAAAACGTAGCCTGCCCTTATTATCGTACTTGACAGTACTCGAGACAGCTTGGCTGCAGTCCCACGTGAAAGGGAAATACAATGAAGCTCCAGAAAACGCGGAAGAATACATAGCGCAATGTTTACATCAGGTTTATTCTTATGATGATTATAGATTCGGCATGCTCCTTTAGCTGCAATATCTATCGGAAGAGGAATAAAACGGAGCCCCCATTGAGTGGATCATAGACATATGTGTATATATGGAGGTGGAGTACATGGCTGAGAGCCTTACCCGTCCCTCTCTCTTGCATTTCCGAAAGCTGATCGAGTATAAAAACGTTGACAAAATTTCTGAACCACTCTGTGATTGAATCGCCCCACGCTATCACACCATTTCTACCCCAAATTAGGAGATGCCGTATAGGTCTAAGACGACGATGGTGCGACGATTTAGAACGCTGCTGGGTCGGCAAACGAGCTCCTGTCATCATTCCGTATCACAATACTGATGATGAAAAAGGACATGGCGGAAGTTGTGTTTGCAGGCATGATAAATGGATCTTGGGCTAACTGGGTTGTATTGATGAAAGCATCACAGTTGGTCCAGTTGCTGTTGCAGGTGCAAGTCCTGCGTGCATAATCTCCTCCATGTCACCTGCACAGATAGAAGGAGGAAAAATATTAAGTATCATGCATAATTACAAAAAAGTGACATGTGGCCATAGTAGTTTACTCACCTCCTAAATTAGCACCGTCTGCACAAGCCAATGAGCTCCTTGTCACGTTGTTATTAGCAGTGATATCTTGTAATATCGTATCTTGCCGATCCATCACAATATTGGCATTGAGTCGATCTAGAAAAGAAGGTGCAGGGCATGACTGCAATGGAAAATGAACAGGAGTCACCAGTCTATACTACTGTAGTGTTTGTAGGCGCTGTGAATACATTGTAAACGCACTGCATTGGAGGGACGAATGCATCATCATCTTGTCAGGTCGTAGAGCAGTTGCAGGTACACCTCCAAGTCCGCCCACATCCATCTCATCTGTAACTGAAGAGGAAGAAGATTAAGATAGTTCCACCAGTGTTTGTAAATATTGGATTATATTTAAGAGCATGTGTGCAATGAACTATCACGTCATCACTGTTTCAGCTGTTCGAAGAGGAAGAAGAATTTACCGACGCCTTCAGACTTCCTCGATACCGCGAGCAGGAAGACATCGCTGTCAAAGAATACCATACAACACGACTTTTGTAAGAGCCTGTTAGCGCGTAAGCTATAGTTGCAAACCTCATGTGTCTCTGAGAGTGAAATACGCAACTCTTACCCGTAGCTCACCCAGGAGCAGCTGCTATTATCAGACGACAACATAGTGAGACAGTACCAAGACGCTACCAGCCTACGACCCGTGTTTTAAAAAAAATACGATAAAAACCTGAATGTTTCTACCAATAGTACCCCCTGTTGAGGGTTTATAAGTCTTTTTATGGTGTTTTACTCGATCATGAGCTTGTGTAATAGATTTCCACATTAAATACTGTAGATTATAAACGGATAGAGAACATTTTGCATTCTTACGGGTGAAACACAGTTCAGCCGATCATTCATGTAACACATCCGAATAAAGGTTCAAGATGATTGCACTTCCGGTTCCACTTTCTAAATGGACTTCTAATCAAATTATACTATTTTATGTAATACAGATACCCCAGTTTCATTGGGATGGGACGAGAGCAAAAAGCATTGTACAATCAAGGTGGTCGCACGTTAGGGTGTAACTGCTTCCAGTGTGTGGACTAGCCTAAATCAAACACTTGAAAGGATTGGGCCAGAATTTTGAGTACACATCAATCACCATTTGACAATCTTCCCTATCATTAAAAGAAATTCTGAGATCAGCAACAAATACATTAAACAGCAAGTAAAAACAAAGAGATCAAGAGTTCAGATACCAGCACAGTTATAAAATAAAACAGGGCCTTTTAGCACTGACTCTTTATAGAAAAGCTCACAAAACTGGAAACCACTATTGTCATTATTATTTAAACCACAGAGTGTATATATACTGAAGAGCCAAAGAAACTGGTACACCTACCTGTTATCGTGTAGGGCCCCCACTAACATGCAGAAGTGCTGCACCACGACGTGGCATGGACTTGACTAAAGTCGGAAGTAGTGCTGGAGGCAATTAACGCAATGAATACTGAAGGACTGTCCACAAGGCCGTAAGAGTACGAGGGGATGGAGATCTCTTCTCAACAGCACGTTGCAAGGATTGGATTGGATTGGATTGTTTGGGGGAGGAGACCAGACAGCAAGGTCATCGGTCTCATCGGATTAGGGAAGGACGGGGAAGGAAGCCGGCCGTGCCCTTTCAAAGGAACCAACCCGGCATTTGCCTGGAGCGATTTAGGGAAATCACGGAAAACCTAAATCAGTATGGCCGGACGCGGGATTGAACCATCGTCCTCCCGAATGCGAGTCCAGTGTACGTCGCAAGCCATCACAGATATGCTTTATAATTTTCATGTCTCGGGAGTCTGGCGACCAGCGGAAGTGTTTAAACTCAGAAACGTGTTCCTGAAGCCAATTTGTAGCAATTCCGGACGTGTGGGGTATCGCAATGTCCCGTGGAATTGCCCAAGTCCTTCAGAATGCACAATGAACATGAATCGCTGCAAGTGATCACACAGGATGCTTACGTACGTGTCACCTGTCTGAGTCGTCTCTAGACTATCATGGGTCTCGTATCACTCCAACTGCACACTCCCCACGCCATTACAGAGCCTCCACCATCTTGAACAGTCTCCTGCTGACATGCAGCGTCCAGGGATCCATGAGGTTGTCTCCATACCCGTACACGTCCATCCGCTCGATACAATTTTAAACGATACTCGTCCGACCAGGCAACATGTTTCCAGTCATCAACAGTCCAATATCGGGGTTGAAGGGTCAGGCGAGGCATAAAGCTATGTGACGTGCAGTCATCAAGAGTATAAGAATGGATCGCACGCTCACACTTATTCATGACCCAACATTAAAATCTATATAAATTTGCGGAAGGGTTGCATGTCTGTCACGTTGAACGATTCTCTTCAGTCGTCGTTGGTCCCTTCGTACAGAATCTTTTTCCGGCCGTAGTGATGGCGGACATTTGATGTTTTCCGGATTCGCAATATTCACGGTAGAAACGTCAAATGGTCGTACGAAAAATTCCCACTGCATCGCTATCTCTGAAATGCTGCGTCCCATCGCTCATGCGCCAATGATAACACCACATTCAAACTTACATAAATCTTGATAACCCGCCATTGTAGCAGCAGTAACCGATCCTACAACTGCGCCACACACTTGGCTTATATAGGCGTTGCCGCCCGCACCGCCTATTGTACCTGTTTACGTATCCCTGTATTTGAATACGCATGATATACCAGTTTCGTTGGTGCTTCAGTGTATTTTAATAAAGGGCGCAGCTTGGTGGAACAGTAACAGGCGCAGATAAGTAAAATACAAGTTTCCATAACCTTCGACAGGAGCGTTACACTGGTCTGACTCAACATTCAAACAACTATGGAACTAAGTCTCAATGACATGAATTTTTGAATTTCAAAAATTATCAATGTAAATTTCAGGACTGTGCGCCCCCAGCCGCAGCTAATCTTAGAACTTCATGAATGGAAAAAAATGTTTAATATTTGGCGCTGCGGCCTTTTTTTTCGCCCACCCCCATCTTTCCGTTAAGAACAGAAGTTAAACAACACGTGGCCAGAATGCTCGGTAGAGATAAATCAGTTAAATTCAAGGTTTCAGCCACGCAATTCAAACTATACGCTTTTGCTCTTACAAGATTTGACTGGTAACAAATTAAAGAGAACCCTGCAGATCGACAAACTGACAAAATAACGAATAAGTAAAACAGTATGATTGGGTTGCATCTTGGCACAGCGCTCTTGAAATACAGTCAACTATGGTCAAACTAAGCACGAGCTGCCGAAAGCCAGTACTGTTACAAACCCCGACATTAAAAGAAAGGCGTTGGGAGGGGGGACTGCCGACAGGCGTTGATATACATCAACGGGGACAGTTGAAAATGTGTGCCCCGACCGGGACTCGAGCCTGGGATCTCCTGCTTACATGGCAGACGCTCTATCTATTTAAGCCACCGAGGGAACCGAGGATATGGCGACCGCGCGGACTTACCCTTGCAAGCACCCTGTGAGACCATCATTCCCAGCTTAATGTCCACACACTACATTCGCAGTGCCCCTGCCAATTACACTCATTACTCACGGTAGACAATCTTACCGAGTCCTGTAAGAGTTCGGGCAATGCGTGTGCATCCGCACAGAAGAAGAAGGTCAATGACCGGTTAGCCTTAACTACATGGAGATGGTATCTGTTTTTTCGGACATGTCTGAAAGAACAGATACCCTCTTCATATATAGTTCAGGCTCGGTGCCCTCGGTGGCGCAGATGGATAGAGTGTCTGACATGCAAGCAGGACATCCCAGGTTCGAGTCCCGGTCGGGGCACTCATTTTCAACTGTCCCCGTTGATGTATATCAACGCCTGTCGGCAGTCCCCCCTCCCAACGCCTTTCTTTTAATGTCGGGGTTTGTAACAGTACTGGCTTTCGGCAGCTCGTGCTTAGTTTGACCATAGTTGACTGTATTTCAAGAGCGCTGTGCCAAGATGCAACCCAATCATACTGTTTTACTTATTCGTTATTTCGTCAGTTTGTCGATCTGCAGGGTTCTCTTTAATTTGTTACCAGTCAAATCTTGTAAGAGCAAAAGCGTATAGTTTGAATTGCGTGGCTGAAACCTTGAATTTAACTGATTTATCTCTACCGAGCATTCTGGCCACGCGTTGATTTAATTATCATTTCATCGAGGCAATGGGTGGCCACACCTCATTACAGATGTCTGACGTCGTAGGCAGGGCAGACTGATAAAACAGGGCAGGTGGCGAACTGTGACGGAATTAACCCCAGACTTTAATACTGAGCAGAGTACGGGTGTGTCTGAACACACAGCGCACCAAACACTCGGAATGATGAGCCTCTGCGGTTGACGACTCATGCATACACCACGGCATCGGCAACTACGACTGAAATGGGCACGTGACCATCTGCACTGGACGTTGGCGCAGTGGCAGTGTTGCATGGTCTGATGAATTCAGATACATTCTTCGTCATAGCGTTGAGAGAGCCCGAATCCGTCGTCTTCCAGGGGCACAGTTCCTTCACACGAGCACTGCAGATTGGAGACAACCTGGCGCCGGTTCAATTATGCTCTGGGGAACATTCACGAGGGCATCCATGGGTCCAGTGAAGATCGTGCGAGGCACCATGGCGGCCAAGGAATAACTTACACTGGTTGAAGACCTTCTGTTTCTTGACAGCAGTGACATTTTCAGCAGGGTAATGCGCCGTGTCACAAGGACTGGAGTGTGATGGAGTAGCTCGAGGAAGACATTGGCGAACTCCAATTGACGTCAAATTCAATTCCCCATTACCTTTGACAAGAGTGTTACAAACTTGCCGCACTGAGTTGACTCAACATTCAAGTAAGCATCAAACCAATGTGGTGGGGCTTCAACATCAGAATTTTTTTTTAAAAAAAAGACAAAAAACAGCAAATATGAAATGTCATGATTAGGCGATGCCTCAATATCTCGAGCAATGAAAAAATTCTGGATGCCTAGCTAGCATTAGAATCTCATGACTGGAAAAACAAATTTAATATTTGGCCAAGCGGCCTTTTCGTTCCCACACCCCATTTACATATATAAAAAAACTTTCCGTATTGAGGAACTCTACCCCGCACAAAACCAGTCATAGTTGACAGTGGGTGGCCAGAATGTTTGACAGAGATAAATCTCTTAACCACAAGGTTTAAGCCACGCAATGCAAATTATATGCTTTTTCTCTTACATGATTGGACTGTTAACACAATAAATAGGATCCACAAGGGTTCTTTTTTCATCCAATCTCCGCGCCTACGAAATATACTCTATGGAGGCAAACCTAGCGCGAGGTGCCCAAAGCTGTTAAAACAAAGGATACCAAACTGACATACAACACTGGCCACTTAGGCTCTCAGAATGAGAAAAACGACAGTTACATGAAAGAGTTACTATAAAATTACGTAAGTCAGCGATCGGCGACCTCCAGTGAACGCTATGGTTTTAGAATGAGGAAAACAGCAGTTACATGAAACAGTTAATAGACCACAATTACATAACATAGAGAGCAGCGGCTTCCTCGGTAAAGATGGTGCAGGGCAGCGTGACGTGGAGAAATGGATCTGAGCACTATGGGAATGAACTTCTGAGGTCATCAGTCCCTTAGAACTTAGAACTACTTAAAGTTAACTAACCTAAGGACGTCACACACATCCATGCCCGAGGCAGGATTCGAACCTGTCACCGTAGCGGTCGCGCGGTTCCAGACTGTGGCGCCTAGAACCGCTCGGCCACCCGGGCCGGCCGTGACGTGTAGAAGCACAGCTGTAAAGGGACTATGGTCCAAGAGTCCCGTAAGGCGGCACACAATATTTTTCGTGACACTGGAACAGAATAAAGGCGTGTCTAAGTCCGGAGCACAATCACACACTCAACAATGCCGCAGGCACAGAGCTCTGCGAGAAGACTGAAGTTTAAACAACGTTGTAGTATACACGCACTGCGAGCATCAAAAAAGATGGTAAAATAGAAAAATAGTTTCAGAAATACTGCCTAGCATGGGCGAAGAAATCTGCACCACGTCTCCTCTCCGATTTTTAAAGGTACCGGAACGAGACTGGAGGGACAGTGAGACTCTTCAAAATAGAGAAAAATCACACCGCCGCTAGAAAAGCTTCATTTTCAGAATCAAGATGTGTGGGATGAATACTCCTTTGCATGCTCAGTTCTACCTATCGATAGATATTGCTCTAGAGATGCAGTGCTCCTGACATCACATGTCCGTGGGCATTGCAATGTTTTAAGAAAACTTCACAGAACTACATGTGCTGTATGCGGCAACGTATCAACTTGTATGACTCCAGTCATAACAAATTAAAATCATACATCAGAGATAATCCTGCGAGATTGTTGCTCACTGAGCTTGATAAACTTGAGAGGTAAATTAATTGGGTTTATGTTCTCATGACTAACCCACAGGGCAATGATGCCTTGTGTGGACAGGCAGCTGACTGTGAACAGCTGTTGGATAGAGAAGCAGAACTTTACATAGAGACCATTATCATCCAAGGAGGAGGTTCCATGGCGTAGGTACCAATGCATGCATCTTGAAGTAATAGATGCCATTCACATACCTGTCTTCTTTCACCGTCTGAGAGGGTATGATGCCCTATTTCTCCGTCAACCTATGGGTGATTTTGGGTTGAAAGGTGATAAGGTCAGTATCATTCCTGATTCTGTGGAAAAGTATGTTTTCATTTTATAAGAGAATCAAACCAAGAACATCGCTCCCATTCCTGGATTGGCTTTGCTACAGGGCCACATCTCTTCAGAAGCTTACTGGGAGAATGTATCAGGGTCACTTACAAAGTCACATGTCCTAACGATGGAAAGTTTCAGCTTTTGACGAATTGCTGTTTCAGATCTGGATTCAAGGGAGAGACTCTGTGAAACTACATACCCTGATGTAACCGTATTCTCCAGTAAAGTAACTGGCACTGGCATTACGGATGCAGGGAGGCATAAACACACTGTGAACTGTGAATGTATGGTAGTAGTTTTGCATCACTAATTCAGGAGAATGTGCTAGATTATACATGAGAACTCATTTCCACCTGCTCGCTGTCGTTTTCGAGAAGTTCCAAATTGTATGCCAGGACAAGTACTTTCTACATCCTGTCTTCTATTTCATCAGATTAGCTCTTTTGTGGGACACTGTGCTAGAAATAACACATCAACATTGAACAGTTGACCGATGCTGACATGCTGCTCTTCTTCGAAAGCAGAATTCGTGAGGGACATTGCCAGTGCGTGCATAGGTACGTCAAGGCAAATAACCATAAAATATGTAAGAAGGGCTACAGGCCATCTCACAATTGAAGTTACATCCTCTACTTGTATGTAAACTATGTTTCCCTACATGTCCAAAGGGAAATTGTCAATTGAATGAAAAGGTCCGCGATGTGGCTGCAGGTGCTGGTGAGGAAAATATACTGATTGTAGAACTGATATATTCCATCCACTTGCGCGACGAACACAGGACTTGCTGCGATGTCCAGAGACCCTAGATCCACGAAATGCTTACATTCCATTGCTGTTGACAGCGTTGGGGAATAAGCAACGATATATTCTCCACTCAGAAACTTCCAGCAGTGTCTCCAGTTGGGGATGGATGGAACTTGTTAGTATTACCCATAAAATTCCTTCGATCACCGTCCCTGGCTGGAGGAGTTCATTGATGTAAATCCTGAACAAAAAGCTCTCTCGTGATTTCGAAACACCTTTTTACAGAGTAATGAACGATTGAATATTCGGAAAAACCTTGGAGAATACCACAAAATTCACGTAGTTAACCCGTGGGGTGGGTGCTATAGCGCCAGAGATTACGTCACCAGAATAAATTTGCTGTGAAGATGGTGAAAGTTTCTCCTAACTTCAGATATACTGCTTTCACTATGACTTTGAGAAGGCAAATTTCGCCTTTCCCAAGTTACCTTATATGGGTACAGGTAATTTCATCTACTGGGTGACATGGTGCGATCCACATCGCGTATCTGGATATGCGGCCTATAATCCTCTTGGAATAACACCTCAGAACAAAAAGTTTATGGCCCTGATGAAAGCCGAGGCGAACGGTTCGCAGATTATGGAGTTTGTGGGGCTCAGATCGAAGACGTACACCTATCACATAGATGCAGATACCATCCAGAAGCAGGCTAAATTTTTGCATCGCTCGGCCTCAAGGGCTCTAACGTTCGAAGATTAAAAGAGGTGCCTCCTCGCGGATGTTAGCGCAGATCATCATACAGTTTGCCAGGTGATCTTTCGTTCGAGAGGACATGAGGTGCATAATGCACTGCAGCTGAAAGTAGAGCTGTCCCGTCAAGACGAAAAATGCTTTATCTGTAGGGACAAGATACTCACACTATTCATTAGAGTGGCTGAGTGTGTGGATGTGTACTTATTGGCAAATACTTGGTGTTAGTATGTGCAGAATAGTATGATGACCTATGTCATAGTACTGTGTGTGTGTGTGTGTATATGTGTATTATGTGTACTGTGTACACAACTGTATGCTACGTGTGCATGTAAATATTGCATGATTATACATAAATTTGAGTGTAACTGTTGTAACCTTCTGCTGCTAGTCCCGATTTTCTGTGCATATAGAAAACAATATCAGAAGTAAATGAAGAAAATGCGCAACACTGTACACAAAAAGCAAAAATGTAAATATTGCATGGATTAAGCGATGAAATCATTCAGAAAGAAAATATAAACACTGTATAAAAGTATAACAAGTGGTTATATATATAGTGAAACCCTCAGTATGTAAGTTACTCTTCTCTATACTAGCACTAGTATATATAAATGTATGTGATAGTCATGATGAAACACACACACACCATATATATACAGGGTGTCCCAGCTATCTTGTCCACCCAAAATATCTCTGGAACAATAACAGCTATTGGAAAACGACTTTCACCGGTATCAATGTAGGGCTGGGGCCCATGAATGTACATATTTGGAAACATTCTAAAACGAAAGCATGTGTGTTTTTAACACAGACTCATGTTTTTTTAAATGGACCTCCTATGCTTATTCTTCATCAATACATAGCATGACAAAGCACATACACAATGGCGTTGATTGCATCGCAATATTCCCATTACATCCCGAGATATTAAGACGCGAAGTTGACGCTTGAAACATCCGACATACGCTGCTAGCGCACGTCCTGAGACTCAGGCGTGAACCCCATGCTGCCCATAATCGCGATGTGATTGACATGCGTAATCACACTTACATACTTATCAAGAGGTCCGAAACGAATAATACGGTCTGCTGCCATCCTGCATTAACGTCGTACATTCCAGCAGGTATTTATCCCATAAGCTAGCGGTGATGCGGTTCTGTAACATATGTGAGTACCGCAACGTTAGTCACAAAGTTAACTTCGCTTGTCGTTAATCCTTTACTAAAAAGGTAATTCCGTTCAACGTTAAAACTTTACTTTACTGTAGATCTAGAGCAAGTGACAGTTAATCATTCACTCGTAATAGTAAAATTCATGTTGATGGTTTTAGTGAAACGAGCAAGTGGACTAAAAGTTTTACCGTTGTTTAGGTAAAAATGTTTTGATTTGGGAAGTTCAGGTAGAACATTGAAGATGAATGTAAACATGTTTAACCAATTAGTTTTATTATCACATAATTATCAATGTTATGTTTATCTAATGCGTTAAATGACAAGTAGTTGTAAACAAATGTTTCTTAACATCACTGGGTAAAATGGCCCTTTGTAGAAACTTCCACTGTGATATCAGCACTACATACTAAACATAGCGTTCACATCTCATGCTCAAAGTGATGCCCATTGGCTTGCATACATAGGGTCACTCTGCGGATGAAGGATGCCCTACTTCGTGCTACTGTTTCCTCTTTGATGGCTGTACAAGCATCAATAATGCGTTGCTTCATGACCTCTGGTGTTGATGGTTCATGTTGGTAAACAGCATCCTTCACTGCTCCCCAAAGAAAATAATCCAGCGGTGTAAGGTTCGGAGATCGGGCAGGCCACCTAACTGGGCCACCTCGTCCAATCCACCTACTAGGGAACTTACGGTTCAGAAGTCCTCGTGCTCGTAAGGCGTTATGTGCAGGGCATCCGTCATCCTGATACCACATGACCATTCTCCGTTTCAGAGGTACGGTGTCCAAGAGAACAGGAAGTTTGTGTCGTATAAATCTGGAGTATTGTCTGCCATTTTGGGTACCATTTATAAAGAAAGGTCCGATAATGGTATCTCCAATAATCTCACACCAAACATTAACTTTCCACGGACGTTGACGCTCTACCTGACGGAGCCATTTTGGATTGTGTGCGGACCAATAATGCATATTCCTCATATTGACAATTCCTTTGTTGGAGAATGATGCCTCGTCGATAAAGAGAACATCTGCAAAAAGATTTGGATTAGTCAGAAGTTTTTGCTGAGCCCACCGACAAAATGTTACCCTATTGCGGAAGTCATTTCCATGAAGATCCTGGTGTAAATGAACATGGTAAGGATGAAATTTATGACGTTTAAGAATACGCTGTGTACTTGATTTCGACACACCAATTTCACGTTCAATTTGACGTGTGCTGATTTGAGGATTCACAGCTATGGTAGCGAGCACAGCAACTTCAGCACGTTCATCTGTGCGTGTTCTAGGACGATGTCGAGGTCTTGGATTTAAGCTTCCCGTTTCACGTAGACGAGATGTGAGACGACCAAACATCCCGCGCGAAGGCGATGGCTTGTCAGGGAACCGTGTTCTGTACAGTCGTTCAGCCTGAACACCATTTCGTCCACCTACAACAGGGTACAGTACAGGTATGTAGAGTAGGGTAGAAAACAGACATATCAACTTAATAATCATAATGTTCGCTAACAGAACTATCAACAAACAAGCAATCTCATAAGGTATTTCCCGTCAACGTACATTCTCCATAGATCAGCAGCATTTCTACCATATCTTCATGTGTGTACATTATACTGTACAGTATAAGTTCCACAACACAACGTTTATTCACAATGTGTACTACCTCCGTGCCGTCACTAGATTACTCTGATGCACGACTACACTGGCAAGCGGTGTACTGCACGCCAAAGCAACAACAAATGGGATGCTCGGAGGGTGGTGGAGTACAGGAGTTTGCATGGGTCGCAAAACATAAACAAGGCGAAGTGGTAACTGTGGCACTAGTGGGAACTACGTTGGACACTTGACTAGGTAGAGCCAGGCCCTGCGCGACAGGCACAATGGGTCATATAATGCATTAGATAAACCTCATTTTGGGTGTGCAGGATAAATAAGCCAACCTGACGGGTGTACACGATCGGTACTGGTTCATATTGTGTACTTAGATACGTAAAACATGCAAGAGGGAAACCATTATGTGCTTATGAGAGTTGATGGCAGCAGACCGTATTATTCGTATCGGACCTCTTGATAACTATGGAGGTGTGATTACACATGTCAATCACATCGCGATTACGGGCAGCATGCTGTTCACGCCTCAGCCTCAGGACGTGTGCTAGCAGCGCATGTCGGGTGTTTCAAGCGTCAACTTCGCGTCTCAATATCTCGGGATGTAATGGGAATATTGCGATGCAATCAACGCCATTGTGTATGTGCTTTGTCATGCTATGGATTGCTGAGGAAAAAATACAGGAGGTCCATTTAAAGAAACATAAGTTTGTGTTAGAAAACACATATGCTTTCGTTTTAGAATGTTTCCAAATATGTACATTCATGGGCCCCAGCCCTACATTGATACCGGTGAAAGTCGTTTTCCAATAGCTGTTATTGTTCCAGAGATATTTTGGGTGGACAAGATAGCTGGGACATCAAGTTACTCTTCTACAGGCTAGCTTTAGTGTGCATAACCGTACGTGATAGTTGTGTTGAAAAAATGCATATAAAACTTATATATATATGTAAGAAAACAGTAGCTGTTTAAATACATCAACAAAAAATTGTAAAATAATTGGATTTTATATCAGCTGTGTACATGAAAAACGTAATTTTGTACTAAAAAGAGCACGGTCAGATACATCAGAAACAAATAGCTTCGTAAATAAAAGAAAAAATTGGTAATAAATTATTATTGTCAACATATCATTAGTTATTTTAATATCATGACTAGGGTCATGCAGCTGAACTACGAGGGTCACTCTAAAAGAAATGCACAGTACTTTTGTAAAAATACAGTTTTCATTCTGCATGTGTGAATGTTTTACAGTGTGTAGATACATCCTTTCCGCTTGTTTTCAAACTTAGTTCAAGCTGTTCCCGTGAGTGATGCCATCACATCATGTCTTCAAGTTGGCTGCTACACTTGACGTTCGTCAGAAGCAACGTGCTGTCATAGAATTCCTGTGCTGTGAAAACGAGACAGTGGGAAACATCAACAAGAAGTTGAAAAAGGTGTATGGAGATGCTGCTGTCGATCGCAGTACAGTTAGTCGGTGGGCAAGCAGGTTACGTGATGAAAGCGGGCACGGCAATATTGAGGATTGTCGTCGAAGCGGCAGGCCTCGTACTGCACACACTCCAGACAATGTGCAGAGAGTTAACAAATTGGTGACTTCTGACAGACGCGTCACAGTGAACGAATTGTCACGCTACGTTGGGATAGGGGAAGGAAGTGTCTGCAGAATACTGAGAGTGTTGGCGTTAAAAAAGGTTTGTGCCAGGTGGGTTCCCAGGATGTTGACAGTGGCTCACAAAGAAACAAGATAAATGGTTTGCAGTGAACTTTCGGAACAGTACGAGAATGGCGAAGGTGAATTTCTTGGATGAATTGTGACAGGTGATGAAACATGGCTCCATCATTATTCACCAGAAACGAAGAGGCAATCAATGGAGTGGCATCATGCAAATTGACCCAAGAAACAAAAATTCAAAACCACACCTTCTGCTGAAAAAGTTATGGCTACAGTGTTTTTCGATTCCGAAGGACTCTTGCTTGTGGACATCATGCCAAGTTGAACCACCATAAATTCTGATACATATGTGACGACACTGAAGATACTTCAAGCTCGGCTGAATCGTGTTCGACCACATCGGCAAAAGCAGGATGTTTTGTTGTTGCACGATAATGCACGGCCACATGTCAGTCAAAGAACCATGGAAGCGCTCACAAAACTCGGATGGACAACACTAAAACACCCGCCTTACAGTCCTGACGTGGCTCCATGTGACTATCATCTCTTTGGGAAACTGAAAGACTCTCGTCGTGGAACAAGGTTTGAAGATGATGACTCCCTTGTGCACGCTGCCACACAGTGGCTCCAACATGTTGGTCCAGAATTTTACTGTGCGGGTATACAGGCACTGGTTCCAAGATGGCGTAAGGCAGTTGGGAGGGATGGAAATTATGTGGAGAAATGAGAATATTGTTTCTAAAGGATGTATCTACACACTGTAAAACTTTCAAACATGTAGAATAAAAGATGGATTTAAAAAAAAGTAGTGTACATAGTGTACATTTCTATACCCTCGTATAGATACAGCGAGTGTTATTGTTGTTAACTTATATGCTATAGGTTGTAGCAAATCTGAAACTTTCTCCTACGAAGCTCAGACCTCGAATGATGGTTTTCCAGCCAGTTTTATATCACATGACCAGTTTCGAGTCCACCAACATAAGACTTGTGGACAGGACCACGTGACCACTACCAAGTTACTTCACGACCTCAACTGCCTAAGGCTTGGCGTGATTCCGCCAGGTAACCTTGATCAATTTCCGGTGGTTCCCTAGGGAGTGGGAGGGGGAGGAAGTAGAGGTGAGACTGAATATGTCACCTAACTGTGTAACCTGGCACCAGATGTCCTTATATTATAAGCAGTGCCCACTTTATATGGAATGCCAACTGCTGTCCTACTGTCCCTTTAAGTAGCGTCTCTTTAAATGTCTTGGAATGCGTGTCCCTTTAAATCCGTTATCTTCAGATGCAAGTCTCTTTAAATCCAGAGCATACACGGTTGTCCACTAATAAATAGCACTAGTTACGTGACTGGCAAATAAATATCACTCTGTTTGCAATCACTTTTGAAAACATAACGCATATTCCAGTTCACATCAACTTTTGTTTCCATTTACTAGTGCACTATCTTTGTTGGCAGATATGCGATTTACACAAAACCAGCTACTTTGTTTCTGTAAAGATACAGTTAAAACTCCTGCTTGTTGCGAAACGCCGGCCGGGGTGGCCGAGCGGTTCTAGATGCTACAATCTGGAACCGCGCGACCCCAACAGTCGCAGGTTCGAATCCTGTCTAGGGCATGGGTGTGTGTGATGTCCTTAGGTTAGTTAGGTTTAAGTAGTTCTAAGTTCTAGGGGACTGATGACCTCAGAAGGTAAGTCCCATAGTGCAGAGCCATTTGAACCATTTTGTTGTGAAACACACACACTCTCAAATACAGTTTCACGTTACTAATAGGATGGGTACTCATTAGGGTAAAATAGTATATAGAAAGCTCTGGTGATAGGTCATGACTTTTCTTCAATCTCACAAAAATGTTTTCTTTACGTGCTGATGAAGTTTCAGCTGTTTGCAGTGACGTCTTGCAATTCTTGTTTTAAAGTATGACAAACAAATTCTTCTTGTGGGAATGTCGTATAATTTAAGGGTCAATGGAGCAGGACGTTTACACTTAGAGTGATTTTCGTTTTGTATGATTGTATTGCTGCCATTATAAAACCTCTAAACGATTGCGCTAACTCAAATTCACAGAAGTAGATACATACGAAGTAACCTCTCTTTAATAGTTCTCTACTGATTCGGAAATAAGTGTCCTAACAAGTCAACAACGATTTTTTTCCTTCTTTTATAACTATTTTTCAAATGTGCATAGGGTGGTAGTTACTCTCACACTCTATCCTTAATTTATCCTAATTAGGTCTCTGAACGATCATAAATCCCGAGTACGAACCCCCTATTTTCGAGCTGTACTTTAACACTCCCGCGTTTAGCGGGGAGCATCTTACTTTTGTTTACAGATAAAGAAGCTCCTTTACAAATGACAGCGTTTTCTTCTTAACTGTAGATACAAGACGAACCTCTGTTGCTTTATTGGTAAATAAAAGCAAGTCACAATTCCCCGCTTTCCGCCTCTGCCACGGTATCTGCAAGGTCCCGTTCTGTCTCATTAAATTAATTGAGATTTTCTTGTTACTGTACTGTGTAACGAGTGCAGCTATTTGTTTTCTTTACCACCGACTTTTTATCTTCTGTGTAAAAATACGAAATGAGCGAGGTTCATTAAATATCTCATTTTCTCTTCTAATAATGTTTCCCGGCTACAGCGAGACTTTTATTCGCAGACGGGCTGAGAAAATACCTCTCTCCGTTCCTCCATACATATAAAGATAGGTGAGTGAGTCGTTACGAACATCAAGCACGTACCACAGTACAATCACCATGAAGACATAGGTGCTATAACGATTCGGAATGTGGAGAAGTCCTGCTGAATGTACGAAAACGAAGAAGTGAATATAAGTGTTGTTGCGAGAACTGCAGATTAGTCTCTATTTTCCTAATGCTTGAAATCTGCGGTAAACAAATTTTAAGATTCGTAACTGAGTAGTTTACATGTGAATGCCCTATGTAATATTTAAATGAGAAAATGCCAAGGCAGAAAAATTCTACCTCCAACTTCTAATGACAAATACCCAAGGGTTCGATCCCTGGTCCGAACTAGGATACTTAGCAGTCAATTATTGCTTATTTAACTTTTGATAATCTTAGATAATTTCCAAAACACCGAGCTGCACCATCTTCGGAGTCCATGTTGAACTGCAGGTCATCTAACAACTGGCTGGGATCAGTACACTGAAACGTCGGTGAAAGGAAAATGCATATCACCTTCAACAAAGCTGTGACTAGTAAAGAATTGTGGAGTTTAAAGCAACAATCGGGTTGATGACATCTTTCTCTCAGTACACTGAAAAGTCGGAGAAAGGAAAATGCATATCACCTTCAACAAAGCTGTGACTAGTAAAGAATTGTGGAGTTTAAAGCAACAATCGGGTTGATGACAGCTTTCTCTTTTTCTGTGAATCGTCCAGACAGATGAAGCTGGTGTTCAGTGTGGCATTAAATGGACAGCCTTAACGTTTCCTTCTTCCGGCACTGCCTCTTCGGTGTTCTTCGAACACTGGTCTATAACTTCGGGAATATTTTCATCGTTATATACACTGAGCACCAAAGAAACTGGTATAGGCATGCGTATTCAAATACAGTGACATGAAAACAGGCAGAATACCGCACTACGGTCGGCTGCGCCTATACAGGGTGTTACAAAAAGGTGCGGCCAAACTCTCAGGAAGCAATCCTCACACACAAATAAAGAAAAGATGTTATGTGAACATGTGTCCGGAAACGCTTAATTTCCATGTTAGAGCTCATTTTAGTTTCGTCAGTATGCACTGTACTTCCTCGATTCACCGCCAGTTGGCCCAATTGAAGGAAGGTAATGTGGACATCGGTGCTTGTGTAGACATGCGACTCATTGCTCTACAGTACTAGCATCAAGCACATCAGTACGTAGCATCAACAGGTTAGTGTTAATCACGAACGTGGTTTTGCAGTCAGTGCAATGTTTACAAATGTGGAGCTGGCAGATGCCCATTTGATGTATGGATTAGCACGGGGCAATAGCCGTGGCGCGGTACTTTTGTATCGAGACAGATTTCCAGAATGAAGGTGTCCCGACAGGAGGATGTTCGAAGCAATTGATTGGCGTCTTATGGAGTACGGAACATTCCAGTCTGTGACTCGCGACTGGGGAAGACCTAGAACGACGAGGTCACCTGCAATGGACGAGACAATTCTTCGTGCAGTTGACGATAACCATAATGTCAGCGTCAGAGAAGTTGCTGCTGTACAAGGTAATGTTGATCACGTCACTGTATGGAGAGTGTTACGGGAGAACCAGTTGTTTCCGTACCATGTACAGCGTGTGCAGGCACTATCAGCAGCTGTTTGGCCTCCACGGGTACACTTCTGCGAATGGTTCATCCAACAATGTGTCAATCCTCATTTCAGTGCAAATGTTCTCTTTACGGATGAAGCTTCATTACAACGTGATCAAATTGTAAATTTTCACAATCAACATGTGTGGGCTGACGAGAATCCGCACGCAATTGTGCAATCGCGTCATCAACACAGATTTTCTGTGAACGTTTGGGCAGGCATTGTTGGTGATGTCTTGATTGGGCCCCATGTTCTTCCACCTACGCTCAATGGAGCACGTTATCATGACTTCATACGGGATACTCTACCTGTGCTGCTAGAACATGTGCCTTTACAAGTACGACACAACATGTGGTTCATGCACGATGGAACTCCTGCACATTTCAGTCGAAGTGTTCGTACGCTTCTCAACAACAGATTCGGTGATCGATAAATTGGTAGAGGCGGACCAATTCCATGGCCTACACGCTCTCCTGCCTTCAACCCTCTTGACGTTTATTTATGGGGGCATTTGAAAGCTCTTGTCTACGCAACCCCGGTACCAAATGTAGAGACTCTTCGTGCTCGTATTGTGGACGGCTGCGATACTATACGCCATTCTCCAGGACTGCATCAGCGCATCAGGGATCCCATGCGACGGGGGGTGGATGCATGTATCCTCGCCAACGGAGGACATTTTGAACATTTCCTGTAACAAAGTGTTTGAAGTCACGCTGGTACGTTCTGTTGCTGTGTGTTTCCATTCCATGATTAATGTGATTTGAAGAGAAGCAATAAAATGAGCTCTAACATGGAAAGTAAGCGTTTCCGGACACATGTCCACAAAACATATTTTCTTTCTTTGTGTATGAGGAATGTCTACTGAAAGTTTGGCCGTACCTTTTTGTAACACCCTGTATACGACAACAAGTGTCTTGTTACAGTTATTAGATCCGGCTGCTACAATGGCACGTAATCAAGATTTAAGTGAGTTTGAACGTGGTGTTATAGTCGGCGCACTAGCGATGGGGCACAGCATCTTCTAGGCAGCGATGAGGTGGAGAGTTTCTCGTACAACCATTTCACGGGTGTACTGTGAATATCAGGAATCCGGAAAACATTAAATCTACGACATCGGTGCGGCCGGAAGAAGATCCTGCAAGAACGGGACCAACGACGATTGAAGAGAATCGTGCAACATGACAGAAGTGCAACCCTGTCGCAAATTGTTGCCGATTTCAGTACTCGGCCATCAACAAGTGGCCAGGCCACCAAGAGCTGTTGCATAACGATTTGATTCACGAATCCAGTTATATGGCTCCTTCCATGTATAGCGATTTTACGACTATGACGTGTGGGGCCTGAAGATGCCATCAATGTAATGTCGAAACTGGCAGCACATAAGAAGTTCATAAAATGAATCTCCACAATACATACGGCTGCTGGTAAATTATTGCATCAAGAAGGACTTCAGACATTGGTCGAGTACATACCACGTCACGTTGCGACACTTCTGCGTTCTCACGAGGGCCCTACACGATATTATGCAGGTGTACCAGTTTCTTTGGCTCTTCAGTGTATTTATGTATTCCCTGCAGTCCAAAACTGAATATTATTTCAGATTTCTCACTGATTCTACTTTTACATGGCATTTCAAGCATTCATTTTTACCTTATGAACAGTACATTGTGCAGATTTATCGAGAATCGGAGATGGAAGAAAATATGACAGATCAAGTAGTTATGAAAAAATTTGCTGTTAACAAGTATTTTTTATATTCGGTAAGATGTTAATGCTGCTTGTACACTAAAAAAGAAAAAAAAGTAAGTGTCACGTAGACCGTTCGCCGGGTGCAAGTCTTTCGATTTGACGCCACTTCGGCGACTTGCGTGTCGATGGGGGTGAAATGATGATGAGTAGGACAACACAACACCCAGTCCCTGAGCGGAGAAAACCTCCCACCCAGCCGGGAATCGAACCCGGGCCCTGAGGATTGACATTCAGTCGCGCTGGCCACTCAGCTACCGGGGGTGGACATGTACACTAAAACATCTCAATAATTATGGAGCATCTTCAGTTACTATTTTTTTTTATTTCAAAGTAGAGAGAGACTCCAGCCGTAATCCTAAATAATTCGATGGTGTAAACTGAAAAGAAGAAGAGTGGTAACTTTGCACCTTCACCCCTCCTCGTTCCCCTGTCCCAACTTCCCTCGGTAACATATTGCGAAAATCTCTAACATAATTTATTATGAAAAACATCATGAATCAAGATAAGACAAAGTGACGAATAAATGCTTTTAACAGCCGACTGTCGTTAGCATTGTGTATGAAAATTACACTTCTTTGGAAGTATACGCGTGCAGGGTATGTTTCCTGTGTTTTTGTATGTTTCTGAACCCTGTAGATCATCTGCACCATTTCCTGCAGTTGGCCATCACAATCAAGGTAGTACCTAGCGAGGAGTAGGATAGGGCAGCTGGTAGTCCTCCATTCTCCCCTCACCCCCCCACCCCCCTCCTCCTAGAAATAAATTCTTTCCAAATCAAACTTCTATACTGCTCCGTCAATCAGAAGGCATGTCGGTTCAGTAAAAGTATTAACAAGTAGCGGGGGTATTCAAAACAAGTTGTCGTGAAGCCTAAGTTCCATTTCGTCATTCACGGTGAAGAAAAACATGTGATGGCCCACCTCCCCCAAAGCTTACGTCCTGATTACGCTGATGTCGCCACATACTTCGAGCACTGGCCATTCTCCTTTGCAGGTACCAGATTGCATCTATTGTTGGTCTGTGTACCTGTCCATCAGCTCCTAGGTTGTTAATTACAAGCTGATCTTGGCAAATGGATGTTGTTCATTCGCTGAACACGAGATATGCGCATATGGTGGAATTTCTACAATTGTTATACATGATGTAGAAAAATTCAAGCACTCGTACATCACAGCGCGATCCCTTGCCTGCTAGCAATACAAAGTGTTTTCAACGAAATTTCGTCCCGTGCATATTCAACGAATAGCAATTAGGCCATACGGTACTCTCCTGTATGACTCCTAGACAGACTAACACATTCTTAAGGGGATCAAACAGAGAAGATCATCAGCCTCCTATTCATCCCTCAGGACGGAAGAAGGGTACACATTTTGTCTGTGTGTAGAATAAATTCTGTGTGTAAGTGGGAAAAAGTGTTTCTTGAGTTTGCGTGGTGTGTATCTCAGACGGAGCATGAGATCAGCCCGTTAATTACCTAGTGAGATGTGCAAACCGCCTAAAAGCCACATCCTGACTTGCCGGCACACTGACCCCTCATTGTTAACTCGGCGAAAGGATTAGATGAGGGCCGAGGTACCTAGGTACCTCCCTGTATCACAAGCGGCAGCATTAACACGCATGCTTAACTGGACAGGTAATGGAGCACTCGGTTTGTGCAGTGGGTAGAGTTTTGCATTGAAGTACTGGAGGTGAAGAGTTAAATCGCGGATCTAAGTACCACTGAAGCAGATGCTGTTTCTTGTACCATACTTACCCTACAGCTACAGTAATTCTTAACGATAAACTCACTAATAATTGGACAAAACTATCCCTGATGAGTGACAGCCAGTTAGAAATGTTACATGCTGTAAGATAGAAATAACTATGAATCTTACATACATCTCAGACAGTTCCAGAGGTCACATTTAATTTAGTCAAATGCACTATCAGTGATATACCGTCTTTTGCAGTAACGAAGCTGCCTTCAGAGCAGATGCTCAAACCGACCTCACTGCATATCCAGACATTCAGCAACTTGGTGGATTCTCGTTATTGTGGTCTGAGCTTCAGGAAGGACTGAGCTCCCACTTACAGCTGAGCAGCTCTGCCCTCTCGAGCAGTGTCAGCAGGTATGTGAAGTTGCTGATCTACGGATTGTCATCCAGCTGGAAATCCAGTGGAATCCACTGGGGCGAGGCTGCTCGGTGACCGTCGTCGCCTGACACATCAAGCAATCTCCAAATGTGCTGAGTTTAGTTGAGGGTGCCCACACATAAATGCCTATTTCCACGGGCCTTGTTGGAACGCAGAGCTGACACACTACTGGGTCAGCAAGGGCGTTGTCGCCTGCCAGCTCATGTTATTCAAATGGTTCAAATGGCTCTGAGAACTATGGGACTTAACATCTGAGGTCATCAGTCCCCTAGAACTTAGAACTACTTAAACCTAGCTAACCTAAGGACATCACACACATCCATGCCCGAGGCATGATTCGAAACTGCGACCGTAGCGGTCGCGTGGCTCCACACTGTAGCGCCTAGAACCGCTCGGCCACCCCGGCTGGCGCTTATGTTGTGTTGCCTCAATATTATGCCGTGAAAGTCAACCACTTCTTGCGAACCACGATTGTTTACATCAATGTGCTGTATGGGAGGCACCACATACTGAATAATATTAACGTTGAATATGCATTTCTCAGTGCATAAATGCAGATCAAAGTCTAATAGTCATGGGCGACTGGAATGCTCAGTAGACGAAAAGCTTGCGGGAGAATATGGACTTGGTAGTGGAATGAGAAAAGGGAAAGTCTAATAAAGTTCTCCAATAAATTTCAGTTGTCAATATCGAATGTTATGTTATAGAATCACAAGAGGAAAAAATATGCATGGAAAAATCTGGCAGATACGATAATATTTCAGTTCGATTACATCATAGTCAGGTAGACATTCCGAAATCAGACACTGGCTTGTAACGCCTACTCAGGAGCAGAAGTGGAGTCAGATCAAGATCTGGTAGTGATGGAGAGTAGGCTTAAGCACAAGACATTAGTCAGAAAGAATCAATACGCAAAAAAGTGGGATACGAAAGCACTAATGGATGACAAGATATGCATGAAGTTCTCTAAGGCTATAAATACAGCAGTAAGGAATAGCTCAGTAGGCCGTACAGCTGAAGATAAGTGGACCTCTCTAGAAAGGGCAATCACGGAAGCTGGAAAGAAAAAAGAAAACATAAGTACAAAAATGGTAACTGCGAAGATAGAATAGGTAACAGAAAAAAACTCCAGTTCATCTACGAAAGAAGAAATTACAAAAATGTTCAGGGAAATTCCGGAATAAAGAAATAGACGTCGCTTAGCAATGAAATAAATAGGAAGTGTAGGAAAGGAGAAATGGCTACCTGAAAAATGTAAAAAAAATCGAAAAAGAAATGATTGTCTAAAGGATTCACTTAACATAAAGAAAAGTCGAAACAGCGTTCGGTAATATTAAAAGCAAGGGTCGTAACGTTAAGAGTGCAATGAGACTTCCACTGTTAATGCAAAGGAGAGAACAGATTAGTGCAAAGAATGCATTAAGGGCCTCTATGAGGAGGATGACTTTTCTAACGACGTGACAGAAGAAGAAACAGGAGTCGAGAAGGAAGTGATACGAGATCCAGTATTAGGATTAGAATTTAGAAGAGCTTTGTATGACATAAAACCAAATAAAGCAGAAGAGCTAGGTAACATTCCATCGTATTTCTAAAATCATTGGGGGAAGTGGCAACAAAATGAATATTCACATTGGTGCATAGAATGTATGAGACTGGTGATATACCGAGAAACTTTCGGTAAAACATCATCGACCCAACTCCCAAGACTGCAAGAACATACAAGTGAGAGAATTATCGCCCAAACAGAAAACAGCTCATGCATCCAAGTTTTTGACAAGAATAATATACAGAAGAACGGAAAATATAACAGAGAATCTATTAGATGGCTATCAACCTGGGTTTAGGAAAGGTAAAGGCACCAAAGAGGGAATTCTGAAGCTGCGGTTGATAATGAAAGCAAGACTCAAGAAAAATCGAGACACGATCGTCGACTTGGAAAAAGCGTTCGATAATTTAAAATGGTTTAAGACGTTCGAAATTCTGAGACAAATACGACTAAGCTACACGGGAAGACGGGTAACATACAACTTATACAAAAATCAAAAGTAAACAATAAAACTGGAAGACCAAGAACGAAGTGCTTTGACTAGAAATGGTGTGAGACAGGGATGTATTCTTTCGCTCCTACTGTTCAGTCTGTACTTTGAAGAACCACTGACAGAAATAAGAGACATACTCAAGAGTGGAACCAAAATTGAAGGTGAAAGGAAATGAATGACATGTTTTTCTGATGAGATCCTTGATGCTATCCTCAGTGAAAATGAAGGCGAATTACAGGATCTGCTAAATGGAATGAATATGGATTGAGGAAAGAAAGACGACAGTAGTGAGAAGTAGCACAAATGAGAACAGCGAAAAACCTTACACCTAACGTGTGCTACCAAGGCAGCAAAATAATCCGTGACAGATGGAGCAAGGAGGACATGAACAGCTGAGCCGGCCGCGGTGGTCTAGCGGTTCTAGGCGCTCAGTCAGGAATCGCGCGACTGCTACGGTCGCAGGTTCGAATCCTGCCTCGGGCATGGATGTGTGTGATGTCCTTAGGTTAGTTAGGTTTAAGTAGTTCTAAGTTCTAGGGGACTGATGACCACAGCTGTTACGTCCCATAGTGCTCAGAGCCATTTGAACCATTTTTTCAACAGCTGACTAGCACTGACAAAAACGGTGTTCTTAGGTAAGAGAAGACTACAGTATGTCTCCACTGAGGAAGAAATTTCTGAAAATGTACGTTTGGAGCGCAGTATTGTGGGGCTGTGAGACATGTGTTACGGGAAAACCTGGACAGAACAGAAGCATATCGGGTGTGGTGCTACAGGAGAATATTGAAACTTAAGTGAACTGATAAGATTTGAAATGAGGAGGCTCTCCTCATAATCGGCGAAGAAGGGAATTATGGAAAACACTTACAAGAAGAACGGACGGGATGATGGGACATCTGTTAAGACATCAGGGAATAAATTCCAGGGTACTAGCGGCAGTTTTAGAGATTAAAAACTTTAGAGGAAGACAGAGACTGGGATACATCCCATTGGTATTAGGAGAGGTAGTAACTGTCAGCGGCATTCTGAAGCGTCGATCTGCCACATCACCTCAATATAGTTATTGGAAATGACCTATTATGCGTGTGGTTAGTATGAGTAGGCAACATCAGTTCGCCAGTGTTAGAGAGCTGGATGTACATTTCTAGTGATGAAAACGTACTCAATCTGTGGCTTAAGTGATCTTAGATGGCACAATAAGTAAACCGACGGTGGTTTGCACCCAGTTAGGTGCACGCAGTGTGTATAGCTGCACGAGGTATGTCTTGTTGGGGCACGGAGCTCCACGAGTTGATAAAGTGGAATAATTGGAAATGTGCATTCGCTGGATTAAGTGAAATTTTCGGTTTGGGACAAAAGATTTCCGTACTTTCCCTCTTGTCGACGATGGTTACGCTATAAGCCATGTTTAGGTTTCTTGCCTGAATATCAAGTTAAGACTGACACTGATAAAACTTGATGAGACACTGTTCCATCTGGGGGAAACTTCTGCAAGGATCATCACTGGCGCAAGGGAAACCTCTTAATCTGCGTGCAAGGCCAATAACGATCAATTTGCGCGATAATGTGCTGCAAGGCATGAAAAACCTACTGTAGAGCAACGTAGAAACTGATATGCTGGTAAACGTGTTACGTGTAATGGAGGTGTCTACGTGTGAGTAATGTACCCTGCAATTTGTGCAGTACATTTTTGTTACACCCTGTATACATAGAAAAAGCTATGACGGAAATAAAAGATAGGCTCAAGAGTTGGACCAAAATTCATGGTAAAAGGATATCTGTGGGATCCAGCCCACTCCTTTTATATAGGGTGGCTAGGAAACTGTTCTCGGATAGCTAGACAACATACAAGCAAATCATATTAATGGAGTTTATTATATAATGGAACTGATAATACTTAACTTTGCCTTCTGCAGTGAAGAGTCGCAAACAATTAGCGACACACAAGTAATAAATGTCCTTCGCTATATACAATTTCCATGCAAGCAAATCAAGCAAGTTCATAAATCACTACTGTCGTTAATATCGGTGCTTTTCTAGTGCGGTCTAGTCCCGGTCTTCTAGTGCGGCCGTGGCTAGGCGGCGCGTCGCCTTTATTCTCTTCGTGTAGAGGCCGCTCCTGTCGTAGTGACGTCCTAATCAGCGTGCTATTGGCTGACGTTTTCTCACAGTCCCACCTGCTGTATCGTTCTAGATCTTCGTGCTGGCGCTTGTCGTTACGCCGGAACAATATCAATGGTACGATTCGCAGATGACATTACTGTCTTCAGTCAGAGTGAAGGAGAATTGCAGGATCTGCTGAATGGAATGAACAATCCAATGAAAACAGAATACTGTTTGAGAGTAAATCGAAGAAACAGAAAAGTAATGAGAAGTAGCATGAATGAGAACCTCGAGAAACTTAACATCAGGTTTGATGGTCACGAAGTAATTGAAATCATAGAATTATGATATCTAGGCAGCAAAAGAACCAATGACGGATGGAGCAATGAGAACGTCAACAGCAGACTGTCATTGGTAAAAAGGGCATTACTGGCCAAGAGACGTCTGTTAGTACCAAACAAAGGACTTAATTTGAGGAGCAAATTTCTGAGAGTGAACGTTTGGAGCATAGCATTCTATAGTAGTGAAATATGAACTCTGGGACAACCCGAACGGAAGAGAATAGAAGCATTTGAGATGTGGTGCTTTAGACGAATGTTGCAAATCGGGTGGACTGAAACAGTAAGGAATATGGAGGTTCCGTGTAGAATCGGAGAGTAAAGGAATATATGGAAAACACTTACAAGAAGAACGGACAGGATAATAGCACATCTGTTAAGATATTAGGGAATAGCTCCTATGGCACTAGAGGGTGCTGTAGAAGGTATCAACTGTAGAGGAAGACAGAGACTGGAATTTATCCACCAAATAATTGAGGACGTAGGTTACAAGTGCTAATCTGAGATGAATAGGTTGGCACAGGGCAGGAATTCGCGGCGGGTCGATTCAAACAAGTCATGAGATTGATGACTCAAACACAAATTCTATTTTGTTCGTCATAATCTCCTGATATCCTATCAGTTGTCCAATTATGTCATACGTTGCCTCTGACATGTTGATTTCCTGCTATCAATCCAAATGAACTTCGAGGAGTGTGGAGTGGTACAACTAAGAAGTCACGTCCAATGACTAATCCCGCATCCATGGTATCTCACCAACTCGTTACTCTGCTTTGAGAAGGTGTCACATGAGGTAAAGATTAAGAACCCACATTCTAAGATTATGTTACGACACTGGTCTATATTCTACTTCGACAACGCTGTATCTTGGTTTACAGCTACTTTATAGAAAACAGACTCCGGCACAGAAACGGAAAGGAAGCGAAAATCTCTGCACATGACTAGCGTTTGCTGTAGACATCAACTGCATCTGAAATTTTAGACCCATTGAGATCTATTAAGTTCATGTTTCACACATAGTCGCTGTTTACACCAAAAATGCCTTCAGTCGCCTACTATCTACATTAGCCCAACCTTCCCTGGTACTAATAGATTTACACGCCACAATTTAGCATTTTCTCTGCACTGCCCTCTTTCCCAGCATACCACATTATGCGAGTCAGTGCATAGAGCCACATGACCTAGCAGGTTACAATGTTTACACACAACTGGTGTCATTGGTGCATTCTTTGGACCATTCCCAAGGAAAGCAATCGAATTCATACCTGACATAATGAAGTACAGAGTAATGGAAAAAGGACAAATTCAGGAATAACAGACACAAAGACAGCACGAGTGATTGTAGACTGTACATGCTGCTACTTACTTGCTGTTGCATTACCGACGACCGTGGCGTCTTTGCAAATCCACTTCTGACACAACAATGTGGTGGGTTGGAGTACAATGCCTGGTATGGGGAGGTGAAAGGCCAGATCTCCTATTTCTCAGGATGGCGTTCGAATCACTTCGGCGTTGTGGATTCGATGGGTTGACATGGGCTACAGGAGCCCGTCAGAGGCGTAAGGTGGCTGCAGGAAGACAACTGGAGACCATAAAAACTGTTTACTATTTCAACAAGCTTAGAGAAGTTGGAAGTACTCTCCCTGCTCAAGTGACACAGTCTGGCGACGATCCACAATGTAACTGTTCCGCAACGTGATCAGTCACCGATCTCTCACTCATCTGAAGTTACGCTGCAATGCGATGTGTGGTCAGGGCGGCAGTAGGGGTACAATGGCGACGCACCGGGAGCTGAGTGGTGGCGACGTCGTTCTCCTTCTCATACAGGCCCTCAATGTGCTCTTTCCACCCATCCGTTCTCTACCTTTGCATTGCACTCTCAATGTTTTCACCCTTGCTTTGAATTTTACCAGAGGGTGTTTTGATTTTTTTCTGCCGACAATCATTTCTTTTTCGATTTCTTTAACTTTTTCAGGTAATCTTTTCGCCCTAGCTTGCTTGCGCTTCTTCTTCATTTCATTTCCAGGCGACTTCAATTTGTGTATTCCCAAATTTCCCTCTACATTTTTGTACTTTCTTCTTTGATCGATCCAGTGAAGTAGCTCTTCCCATTGTTTCTCAGCCGCTACCTTCTTCGTACATACGTTTTCTTTCCTATTTCTGTGATTTATCTACTTAGAGCTGTCCATTCCTCTTGAAGACAACCGCATACAACGTACTCATTATCATAGTATCCATAGCCTCAGAGAAGTTGAATCTTATGTCTTCATTCCTTAGTACTTCCGTATCCCACTTTTCATGCATTGACTCTGCCTGAGAAGTCTTAAACTTCAGCCTACTCTTCACCACTACCAGATCTGGATCGAGTCCATATCTTCTCCTGGCCGGCAAAGCCGTGTGCTTACCTCATGCCACTCCGCATCCAGTGACGCTTGTGTGCTGACGATGACATGGCGGCTGCTCAGTACCGTTGGGCCTTCACGGTCTGTTCGGTAGGACTTAGGTATTTTTTCATTAATAGTATTATAAATATTCATGGAAACCTTGAAATATCTGGTCTATTATCGTTAACAAAGCATAGTAACTACACTACTGGCCATTAAAATTGTTACACCACGAAGATGACGTGCTACAGACGTGAAATTTAACCAACAGGAAGAAGATGCTGTTATATGCAAATGATTAGCTTTTCAGAGCATTCACCCAACGTTGGCACCGGTGGCGACACCTACAACGTGCTGACACGAGGAACGTTTCCAACCGATTTCGTATATACAAACAGCAGTTGACCGGCGTTGCCTGGTGGAATGTTGTTGTGATGCCTAGTGTAAGGAGGAGAAATGCGTACCACCACGTTTCCAACTTTGATAAATGTCGAACTGTAGCCTATCGCGATTGCGGTCCATCGTATCGCGACATTGCTGCTCGTGTTGGTCGAGATCCAATGACTGTTAGCACAATATGGAATCGGTGGGTTCAGGAGGGTAATACGGAACGCCGTGCTAATCCCAACGGCCTCATATCACTAGCAGTCGAGATGACAGGTATCTTATCCGCATGGCTGTAACATATCGTGGAGCCACGTCTCGATCCCTGAGTCAACAGATTGGGACGTTTGCAAGACAACAACCATCTGCACGAACAGTTCGACGACGTTTGTAGCAGCGTGGACTATCAGCTCGGAGACCACGGCTGTGGTTACCCTTGACGCTGCATCACAGACAGGAGCGCCTGCGATGGTGTACTCAACAACGAACCTGGGTGCATGAAAGGCACGTCTGCTGCTGGATGGGCCACCATTACTGATTTCGGATTACCCAGGTTCTGTTTACAGCATCATGACGGTCGCATCCGTGTTTGGCGACATCGCGATGAACCCACATTGGAAGCGTGTATTCGTCATCGCCATACTGGCGTCCACCCGGCGTGATGGTATGAGGTGCCATTGGGGTTACACGTCTCGGTCACCTCTTGGTCGCATTGACGGCACTTTGAACAGTGGACGTTTCATTTCAGATGTGTTACGATCCGTGGCTCTACCCTTCATTCGATCCCTGCGAAAGCGTACACTTCAGCATGATAATACACGACCGCATGTTGCAGTTCCTGTACGGGCCTTTCTGGATACAGAAAATGTTAGACTGCTGCCCTGGCCAGCACATTCTCCAGATCTCACACCAATTGAAAACATCTGGTCAATGGTGGCCGAGCAACTGGCTCGTCGCAATACGCCAGTCACTACTCTTGACGAACTGTGGTATCGTGTTGTTGTACGCACCATCCAAGCCCTGTTTGACTCAATGCCCAGGCGTATCAAGGGCGTTATTACGGCCAGAAGTGGTTGTTCTGGGCACTGATTTCTCAGGATCTATGCACCCAAATTGAGTGAAAATGTAATCACATGTCAGTTCTAGTATAATATATTTATCCAATGAATACCCTTTTATCATCTGCATATCTTCTCGGTGTAGCAATTTTAACGGCCAGTAGTGAAGAATCTTTAGACCTTCGCGAGCCGTTTGTGTAGTTTAGTAACGCACAAACATCGTAATTTTTCTGCAAGTCGTGAATACCACAATCGATGAGTCTTTATACCACGGCTGAGAACATGGCAACTGATCGCAGGATGTCTTTCACGTAGATCACACTGGTCACAGTGCCCTGGATGCGCAACAACTGTGATTCGTGGTTGTACCCAATGGCACCCCACTCCATAAGGCCTTGAGCTGGCGCTGTATGCCTTACACGAATGCAGTCACTATGATGATGGGTTCATCCGAAAACACTATCTGATACTGTTCCTTTCCCAAGTGTTGCATACACCAGTGCCGTCTAGCATGTTTCTGCACATTCATCAAAGATAGGCGGAGAGGTGGAGGACGCGTAAGTAACCCGTGCCGTAATAAAAGGCGACGGACCGTCATCCATCACAATGTACGATGTTTTACACTGTCGTACTGTTGCGCTAGAGCTGAGAAGGACGCAGAAACGTCCTGCAAAGACATTCGGATGAGGCGTCGATCTTCTCGAGAGATGCTGTGGGTGGCGCGACCTGACTCATCTCGTCTTGTTCTGCGGCCTTCCATGAAACATTCTGCTCTCACCCGTTGCACTGCCAAAACATGCGTCACGTACTAGCAGCAATTCGCCGATGGCTGGATCACATTCTCTCATTCCAATAATGCACCCTCTTTCTGACTCATTGTTTTCACGGTACAGTTCGCGCATATGTCTGCGGGGCATCCTGCACGTCTTCTCAGTTGTCTTCGGTTTGTAGCGACAGCGAAATTCCCAGGAGCATTTTAGAGGTAGGTGGTCTCCTGTCGCGATATCGATGTTGACCTTGAACCCGCGGGCTGACATGTTCTGCACAACACACTAATGTAAATGTCCTGTTAATATGAATGTCCCATCGCTAATCGTTCGAGGGTTCAGTTTATTTTTTCTTTTTTAGTATGAGTGTAATTACTTGTATTATTTAACACTTGCTGATTTACGCGTGCTGGAGCGATAATCATCCTAAAAACAGGAGATTTAGTAACTTTCTTTTCACCTACAAGGAGAACCTACTGTTCACTTGCAGCTGCCAATGGTTGCTAAAAGGTCAAAATAAAACTAATTGAATATATTAATAAATACAATCCCTTCTACAAACCATACTGACAGAGCCCGTATGGAAAGTGCAGTATACTCTTGGGAAATTATTTGCAACCCACATTTTTCTTTGTCTTTCGTTTTATGCCTTTTGTAATAATGGAAGTAAAAGCTACATACTTAATATTCTTTAATTTTGTTTGCAGTGTAAGTAACATAAAAACAGAAAATAAAAGAACTTCTGCAGAGTGACTCGAACCTACGATCCTTGGACTACTGTTCTGTACTATTCGCGCTACGCTAACTGCTACCTGGAAATTAATCAAACACAAATGGCAAAATCCTCGCCCGACCAGTGCCAAAAATGCTGTTTTTCAGAACCACTTCTCTATCTGTTGGTACAACATCTGTCATTTTCAGCCAGCCAGATTGGCCGAGCGGTTCTAGGCGCTTCAGTCTGGAACCGAGTGACCACTATGGTCGCAGGTCGAATCCTGCCTCGGGCATGGATGTGTGTGATGTCCTTAGGTTAGGTAGGTTTAAGTACTTTTAAGTTCTAGCGGACTGATGACCTCAGATGTTACGTCCCATAGTGCTCAGAGCCATTTTTTTGTCATTTTCATTTCGAGCCAAGTTCTTCAATACCATAAATTCGGACGAAATCGGTGATAACGAGAAAGCGCTGTCCTTTTGTTGGGCGAGTGAAAAGTTTCAATGAGCTTTTCCACATAGATGGAGCACTCAGGTCTAAAACAGAGCACAGCTGACGTACTTCACTCTACAATCGAAAGCATATTCCTGCTTGTGTTCCTCATGAAACAACGTAGGCACATTCAGAATCGCTAAGTAAGTCATAATGCTTTTGGTCCGTGCTGTATCCCATAAAAGAGCAGCTGGTGACTATGTTGTTACGTACTGTAGGCGCCCCGGTGGTCCCGGTCGCCTATGGTGGACTGGAGGCCGAGCGGTGACCTGTCCAGTTTTCAGGATGCTAGGAAATGACTGTGGACGCGTCAGAAACGCCAAAGAAACATTATTAATTCATAACACCTTTATTCCTGCCGAGTAGAATGTGGCTTGATGATATCAACGACCTTCCGGAGTCCTCGCTGACTCGTAGCGATGACACCAGCTCCGGGCTACACAGTCTTGCTAGCGCAGCGCCGCGTGCCGTGACGTAGCGCAGGAATGCCCTTACTTCGGCTGCGCGTGGCTGGCGGCGTCCGGCTGGCCGGCATGGTCGGCGGCAGACAACAGGAGGCTCTGGGCTGGAGTCCCCGGCGCTGTCGGCACGAGAGGCGTTCTCGTAGTGCGGAGTGTACTCTATCCCACCCCGTCTTCTTCCCTGCTCCTCCTGGTGGCTCGTCCGCGGTGGACGGGCGGAACGGGCTGCAGTCCCCCAGCGTCATCGGCTCACCCGGTTGTGACGGCGGATGCACAGGGCCTAGGCCCCGCACGATCTCGACGACAGCTCACTGATGTGGTCAGCATTGGCGTCGAGCGAGTCTGCCACGATATCTGCTAATTCTGGGTTGGTGATTGACAGCGGCAGCAGAGAGGACCAGAGCTGGTACTGTCCCCTCACGTCTGCTGCTGGATGGGCCACCATTACTGAAACATCTCCTTAATAAAGATTAAGATGTCGATCACCGAGCTGAGCGCTACGCAGCGACCCAGTACGCATCGAACTGCAAGTCTAACTGCGAGTGCCTTGTTGCTATCAAAGCTGGCGTATTTAACGGAAGCACGAGCGACGTCCTGACGTCAAGCTCGTTTGTAATGAACTCATTCGTTCCACTTATACTGCTGATTCATCTGTCGTACTCGCCCCTTAGGTGTTCTTGCGACAGAGTTACGTGTTGTTACAGCAGACTTACGCGAAGTTGTGAAATCCAGTACAGCTGACGCTATACCTCTGTCTTACACTCTATGAAAGACACCGTCTAACAAACCTCTGTGCTAAGCAATTCTCTCTCGCCTGTTGTGTGTAACCAGGCCATTGCCCCTGCGTGACGACACATTCCGATATATGTGCAATCCTCCTGCCTCTTGGCTATCCTACTGCCTCTGGCTCTCGGCATACGCAACGAAACTTTGACAATATTCCACGTTTCCAATTCTTTACTATTCCGTGACACTACAGTACCATCGTCGACGTCATCCGAACAGAAATAAATTTCGTCATCTGGAGCTTTGCTCACCTATTTACCTACTCTCCTTCCAGTATAATCGAAAAGGGATCGATCACAGACCAGACCTACTCCACCTATTGAGGTATTCTATTTTTTCAGCTATTCACTGAGAACCCCATCACTGGCTGGTTCTTGACGATGAATGCTGCATGTCATTGGTTAACCCAACACAAGCATTCTGGATATCTCCTTTGCGTATGCAGTTATGTGAATGGTTCCAACGACAGAAAGCCAACAACGACTTCATAAAGATTGTAATAAGGTCTGAAGATGGTGCGTTCACACATGATGCTATCTTCAGTATGCACAACGCCCATCAGTGGTGCGAAGTTAGCGTGCACGTCTCCCACAACGATGGACATTGTTCCAATATGAAATGTACCTTCAGCCAATGGAAGAAATGTATGACGGTGTTTCAGCATACTATCGTGCGGAAACTGGATCGGTCGTAGATGGTGAGTTCCATGGTATCCACGATCGCCTGAACTGCGAGTAAGTCTCCTGGATTTCATCCTACAGGGTTGCTTGAAGGACACGATTAGTCTGCTCCGACAATTAAAATGCAGGTACAGGTCGCTGCCTTGTAACTGTCCTGTACCTGTGTTGCGAAGAGTTCAGAGAAGCATGATCCAACAAGATACTGAATGTCTGGATATGCAGTGAGATCGGTTTGAGCATCTGCTCTTAAGGCAGCTTACGTACTGTGAGAAACTTTGTGTCACTGATAGTGTACTTGACTAAATAACATGTGACCTTTGGTACTGATTGTGATATGTATAACTTTCGTAGTTATTTCTATCCTATAGCACGTAACATTTTTAACTGGCTGTTACTCTGCATGGATTGTTCTGTCCAATGATTTGTATGTTCGTCGACAAGAAATACTTGCCGGCCAGAGTGGCCGAGCGGCTCTAGGCGCTACAGTCTGGAACCGCGCGGCTGCTACGGCCGCAGGTTCGAATCCTGCCTCGGGCATGGATGTGTGTGGCGTCCTTAGGTTAGTTAGGTTTAAGTCGTTCTAAGTTCTAGGGGACTGATGACCTCAGAAGTTAAGTCCCATAGTGCTCAGAGCCATTTGAACCATTTTTGACAAGAAATACTGCATTTTTGGGATACGTATGGTATAAGAAACCGTATCTACTACAGTGGCAGACCTGCAGTTTAACTCCCCATCACCAGTAATTCAACGCAAATTCTACCTAGTGCATTGACTGAGCAGCTCCATTATCCTACCTGTCTAGTTAGCCGCCGGCGTTAATGGTGCCGCTTCCGGGACAGGAAGCTACCAGGTTTCGCATCTAAACCGTTCGGCGAGTTAACGGTGACGGTTGGTGTGTCAGTGAGTCAGAATGTAGCTTTTATGTGGTTTTCCACATCCCACTTAATGGGTAACGGACTGGAGCTCATGCTCCGCGTCAGGTACACGCCACGCAAACCCCTGAAGCACTTTCTCACACTTGATCATGGAATTTACATACAAACAAAACGGGTACGCCACTTCGGTCTTGAGGGGTGAATAGGAGACTGATGACGTTCTTTGTTTAATCTCCTGAAACATTCAAAACTACTTCTTACGCTGTGTAGGAATCGTAGTGGTGAGCAATGTGTAGTCTAATCGCCATAGGGTGACGAATTTTGTAGCGAAAATATGCGCGGGAGGAAACCTTGCTGGAGACGTTTCTGTATTGCTAGTAAGCAAGAGATCGACCTGTGATATACGGGTGCACGAATTTCTCTTCACACTTTATAACAATCGTTGAAATTCCACCAGAAGCGCAGATCCCGTGTTCAGAGTATGAGCAAAACATGTTTTCCAAGATCAGCTTGTAATTACTAAACTAGGAACTGAATGACCGGTACAAAGACCTACAATGAATATAATCTACTATCTGCAAAAGAGAAAGGCCTGTGATTGAAGTGTGTGGTGTCATCAGCGGAATCAGGACATAAGCTTGTTAGAGGTGGGCCAACTTACGCTCATCTTCGCGGTGGATGACGAAATCGTACTTAGACTTCAAGGCAACTTGTTTTGGATACCCTCGCTACTTATCAACATTTTATTACATGTTACTAAACCAATACACAACCTTGACTGAAGAAGCAGGACAGAAGTTCAGTTTGGGAAAAAAAATTCTAGGTGATCGGGTGGGGAGAGGGGGAGGGGAAGAGTAGAGGATTGATTGTTGCCCTCTCCTACTCGTCACTAGGTGCTATCTTGTCTATGATGGTCAACTGCAGAAAGTGGTCCAGATGGTCTACAGTATTCAAAAACATACACAAACACAACTAACATTTTCTGCACACGACAGTCGGCTGTTTATAAACATTTACTTGTCTCTTCGTTCATGGTATTTTTCATAATGAATTATGTTAAAAATTTTCGCAGTATGTTACCATATACACACCTGCTATAAAATATTTTAATTTGTAGTGTAAAGAGATAAGAGGCTATTGACACATCCGGTTTGACTGTAAGGGCACTGGAGAGAATGAAAGGGAGTTGGAAAACTGGTACATACATGTGAATGTATGTTTGAACAGTATTACATCCTCTCTATCTGTCTGCCGGTGTCTCTCTGTTTCTTTGTGTGTGTGTGTGTGTGTGTGTGTGTGTGTGTGTGTGTGTGTGTGCGCGTGCGTGCTTGCGTGCGAGCGCATGTGTGTGTGTGTGTGTGTGTGTGTGTGTGTGTGTGTGTGTGTGTGTGCGTGTAAGAGAGTACCATTTTAAGATTACAAAGACCGATGGAAAGGGGAAGAGAGCAACGGGGCGGGGAAAAGGTGCAAAATTATCACTCTTGCAGTTTCGATATGGAACCTTATCTCCTGTCGGACATACACCGAAGAATAAAAAAAATGCTGCAGAATGTGTGGAGCCTGTTCTGTCCCAGATGTACGACAGGACAGACAGTACCCTGTTGTTTGATAGAGTGGAGGTAAATATCAAATTTCAATTGACAGACAGTCCAAATGCAGTCGGCCGTCGAAATAATTCGTTGGTGAAAATTGGAAATTTGTATCCGACACAAATTTTAAATATCGAATTATTTCGATGCCGGATTGCGGGTGGATTCTGTCTTTTCATTGAAATAAAAAAAAGTTGTGATTGAAGATGCTTCATAATTACTGAGTCATTTTAAGGTATAAGAAGCATTGATATCTTACCGAATAGACGAAATACTTGCTAACCATAAATTTCTTCTTAACTACTTGATTTGTCATATTTTCCTTCCATATCCGATATATCTATACGATGTTGAGTTCATAAGGTGAGACTGAATGATTGAAATGCTATGTAAAATGAGAACAAGTGAGAAATTTGAAACAATGTTGAATTCTCAGAACAACAGGGAACACATAAAAAATATATAACGAAAAACATATTTCCGAAATTACTCACTAATGTTCGAAAAACACCGAAGAGACAGTGCCGGAAAAAGGAAAATATTAAGGCTGTTCATTTAATACCACACTGAACACAAGCTTAATCTGTTTACGCATTTCGCAAGTAAAGATAAAGCTGTCATAAACTCTGTAATTGATTTGAACACCACAGTTTTTTACTAGCCACAGTCTTATTGGATGTGATATGCAATATCCTTCCTCGGACTTTTAAGTGGGCATAACCCAGAAAGTTATAAGGTGACCTGCAGTTTCACTCAGAACACATTGCTACTCGATATTTTAGGCATTATCAAACATTGTCAGAAGTGAAATGAGCAATAATTGACTGGTAATAAACATAGTTCTGACCAGGTATCGAACCTTGGATCTTTGAATTCCTTGCCTGGCACTTAACCACCTTTTTTCCTTCCTTACTGTCCGTTCCTTTCCCACCAGTTCCTTTTTTCCTTCCTTACCGTCCGTTCCTTTCCCAACAGTTTTGCGACCTCTGCTGCTTTTTTTTAAAAAAAATTTTTCCTTCCCACGAGCCACCAAGCAGACACAACATACTATAGCAACAGCGAAAACGTATTAATACTTTCCCTTTCATCATTTTGTAGTGGTTGTCAGCGAGAAAAGTGTCGAAAGGATTGAAATTATGTGTAAAGTTTGGCGGAAGTCAGTAAATACTCTCATTTTCAAATACTGAGTGAATGAAGATTGGAAATTGGCGGTTCGTTGGGTACTCCTTTGATTGGTAGGTGGTTCTTACGCCCACAACGATTATTTTCAAACAGAAAGGGATAGGTATACCATGATTGGTTGAAATTGGTCCAGTGGTTTAGAAGTAATTGTGGAACATATATATATATATATATATATATATATATATATATATATATATATATATATGTTCGTAATATGTATGGATACAACTGGATATTTTTCAATGGGAAAATATGGGTATTACATTCTTCAGATATTTCAAATATTTAAAAGTTTATTTCATTGCTTGCCTAATCAGTACTGTCGATCATGTCAATGGTGTACCGTGTAATTATTGACTTTAGTGTTGCATGTTGATCATAGGGAACACTGCCAAGAATGCTATGTCCCCTGGAGTGTGATGTATCATTCCTGAGCAATTATTTCCGTATTCTCTCGAGTACTTGAAGTGCTGATACGAATACGTCCTTTTGAGTCAAAGAAGTATATGTCTCTGACCTGCAAGGTAATGACGCACTGCATCATGTTGTGTTTCCTACAGGCCTCCTTGGCTGCAGCATCTGCTCGCTCTTTTCCCCTCCTCCATGTTATCACCACATTATTTCTGTACTTCTGCGACCGTAGCGGTCGCGCGGTTCCAGACTGAAGCGCCTGGAACCGCTCGGCCACTGCGGCCGGCGGATTCCATAGTTTTGAAAATGAATAACATGGGAATGTAAACCGGTTACTATAGGTGCGCAAATGTGTTTATGTCATTATTGTGGCTTATTAATGTCACACTAGTTTTATATAGGTAATCTGAATGATTGCTATTTACTATTGGTTAACTAATGTGTGGCATATTCAAAATTTCGTTATTAAGGAACAGTTTTGGCTTGAGTCGTCCTTTATCCATGTAACATTTATTCACTTGTTTGCTGTTATGAAATTTTGCCATTAGTAGCAGATAAAGTAATACCTAAGCGCCACCAGTTACTCATATAATTCTGTTTTCACAACAGGTATTTTAAAAATACTTTTTGCAAACTATATTGAAATTTTCACGTAATCGTGTCTAATGCAGTTATTTATATGCTGCAATAGGGTAAATACTTATTCTTGTTAACTATAAATTGCCTTGTTACACTAAGGCCTTAGCGCCACCTAGCGATTCATTAGAACTACCTTCCATCATGATGCAATTAATCTATTGGCTATTTCATCAGAAGAAACTGTATTCAGGGTCTGAGATAGAGGCAAATAGTCACTGCTGGTAGT